>NC_068914.1:151881868-154381868 GCF_023091745.1 Budorcas taxicolor | reverse complement strand
GGGCCTCTCCCTCCCCTGACAGGCCAACCCTGAGCTCTGTGTGGCCTGTTTTTGCGGTCAGGTTTCTGGCCTCTCTTATACACTTCCTGCTAGCTGCTACCTGCAGTTAAGTTTCCTCTTTTGTAAAATAGGAATAAGAATCGTATCTTCTGCATAGGGTTGTTGTAAGGATGGAACGAGTTTATACATGTCAAAATGCTTAGAAAACGCAGCTAGTGCCATTATTCCTGTTTGCAGATGGTTACTGTCCAGAAGGGCTTCCCTGTGACTCAGCAGTAGAGAATCCACCTGCAAAGCAGGAGCCGCAAGAGTTGCGGTTTCGATCCCCGGGTGGGGAAGATCACCTGGAGGAGAGTATAGCAACCCACTCCAGTATTCTTGCCTGGAGAATCCCATGGACAGAGGAGCCTGGTGGGCTACAGTCTATAGGGTCTCAAAGAGTCAGACATGACTGAAGCGACTTAGCATGCATGTGGTCCACAAACTGCAGCCACCCTCCTCAGTGACTTCTCCTCCTCTTCTGAAGGTTTAGGGTCATGGAATCTTCTAGATGGGAGGGCCTTTAAAGGCTACTGAGTCCCAGTCTAACCCCATTACATCAGTGAGGAGACAGGAAGAGGACCCGAAGAGGCTCTGTTTCTGACATCTTCTCTGGAGGGCAGAGCACCCACCCTCAGCCTGGGACCAGAGCCTTCAATGAGTTCAGACTTTCAAGGACCTGATGGCCTCACCCCTCTTGGAAGATGCTAGCAGCCTGGGCAGGGTGTGGAGAGAGCCAGGGTGGGAGCCTGGAGCCAGGGTTCTAGAACACCCACCCCGCCTTGACTCACCTGCCCAGTGAGGGGCTTGGCCTTGGGAATTCCTAAAGGGAGCCTGGCATCTCCTGGGTCACAAGTCGGTTCTCATGCTTGCCCCTACAAAGCAGAAGAGGTAACTGAGGCCAGGGAGGGGTGATGGCAGAATGAGGGGTGTGGCAGGGCAGGGTGAGGTCCTGCTGAGCAGGGACCCTTCTGCCCCAGGGTTCGACTGTGCCATGGCTTTAAGCCTGCCAGGGTCCCCCATGCTGGCCCCTCTCATGCCCTTTGCCCTGGTCTAAGGTGGCCTGGCAGAGCAGGGTCAGGAAAGGTCAGAGCCAGAGGACTGAACCCAGGGCTTGGCATCCATGGGTGAGGATGCCGGCAGGACAGGCTCCCCCGGTGCCTGCCCAAAGGGCCGGCATCACTGCCCCACCCCACACATTCCTCACTTAGGAGCTGCTGGACAATCTCTGCCAGCATCTTACCCAGCCCTACCCGGCACCCAGTGGGGCTGCCAGCATTCCCTGGGCTTGGACGATTGCAAAGAGGAATCAGAAACCCTTGTGCCTTGCTGGTGGGAATGTAAAATGGTGCAGCTGCCGTGGAAAACAGCACAACAGCTCCTCAAAAAATTACACAGAGAATTACCCTATGACCCAGCAATTTTTCCTCTGGGTACGTACCCCAAAGCGCGGAAAGCTGGGACTTGAACAGATCATTGTGCATCCATGTTCACAGCCTCTTTAATCACAATAGCCAAATGTAGAAGCAATTCAGGCGTCCATTGAGGAATAAATGGATAAGCAAAAACATGGTGAAAGTATGCCATGGAATATTATTCAGCCTTGAAAAAGAAGGAAATTCTTAGAGAATTCCTTGGCGGTCCAGTGGTTAGGACTCCACTTTCACTGCTGAGGGCCCGAGTTCCATCTCTGGTTGGGGAACTAAGATTCCAAAGCCAAAAAATGGAAAAAAGCTCTGACAGATTCTACAATATGAGTGAAACTTGCAGGCATTTTAAGTGAAATGTTGCCGTTGTTCAGTCACTCAGGCGTGTCGGACTCTTTGTGACCCCATGGACGGCAGCACGCCAGGCTTCCCTGTCCTTCACCATTTCCCGGAGTTTGCCCAAACTCATGTGCATTCAGTCATTTAAGTGAAATGAACCAGTCCCAAAAGGACAAACAGCATATGATTGTAGTTCTGTGAGGAGCCAAATTCATAGACACAGGATGGCAGTTGCCAGGAAATGGGCAGTTACTGTTTAGTGGGTAGTTTCAGTTTGGGAAGAAGAAAAACGTCCTGGAGATGGATGGCGGTGATGGTTGTACAACAATGCCGCCGGATTATGCAATTTAAAATAGTGAATATGGACTTCTCTGGTGGGCCAGTGGTTTAAGAATCTGCCTGCCAGTACAGCGGACACGGGTTCTATGTCTGGTCCGGGAAGACTTCACGTGCTGCAGGGCAGCTGAGCGCATGCACCGCAGCTACTGAGATCTAGAGCCCATGCGCTGCAGCAGGAGAAGCCACAGCAACCGCGAGCCAGAGCGCAGCAGCTAGAGAGCAGCCCCTCTGCGTAACCAGAGTCCGCTCAGCAGCAAAGACCCCGCACAGCCAAAATAAATAATTTTTGAAGATGGCTAAAATGGTAAGTTTTGTTATGTATCAGTTCCGTTCACTCAGTCGTGTCCAACTCTTTGCGACCCCATGGACTGCAGCACGCCAGGCCTCCCTGTCCATCACCAACTCCCAGAGTTTACTCAAACTCATGTCCATTGAGTCGGTGATGCCATCCAGCCATCTCATTCTCTGTCGTCCCCTTCTCCTCCTGCCTTCAATCTTTCCCAGCATCAGGGTCTTTTCCAGTGATTCAGTTCTTTGCATCAGATGGCCAAAGTATTGGAGTTTCAGCTTCAACATCAGTCCTTCCAATGAACACTCAGGACTGATTTCCTTTAGGATGGACTGGTTGGATCTCCTTGCAGTCCAAGGGACTCTCAAGAGTCTTATCCAACAACATAGTTCAAAAGCATCAATTCTTCAGTGCTCAGCTTTCTTTATAGTCCAACTCTCACATCCACACATGACTACCGAAAAAACCACAGCCTTGACTTGCTATGTATATTTTTCCATAATAAAAAAAGAGAAGGGATTGGGAGATGGGGAGCAGACACTGCAGCAGTGATGAAGCGTAGACTCCAGAATGATGACTGTGTGACCCCATGCTAGTTGCTTGACCTCTCTGGGCTTTCATTGCCTTATCTGTAAGGTGAGACTAATAAGAGTGCCCTGCCCTCAGCCCACATAGAGTCACTGGGAGGGTTAAATGAGCTGCTTGATATAAAGTGCTGAGAACAGGGCCTGTTTATGTTTCGTCCTCTCTTCTCCTCATTTTTCAGATAAGGAAACTGAGGCACAGAGAGGTAACTTTCCCAAGATCCTAGAGCTAATGAGCATCAGAGCCGGGACTGAATCCATGGCCGCTGTGCGCTTCCTGAGGTCCTCAGGGGGCTGGTGGTTGGGGAAGGCTTTGCACAGTCACTGTCTGGGGACAGCACTTCCTCAGAACCTGTGAGGCTGGGGTGGGGCTGAGGTGGAGCTCCTGGAAGAAAGTTTCTCAGAATCAGGGAGGCCCAGGGGCAGGGCGGGGTGGGTGGCAGGTGGCAAGCAGGGCCACAGCATTGCTCCCTGCCAGCAAGGACACCCCCCGCAGGGCCGAGGCAGGGTGCAGAGTGTTGTCACCCACAGGACGAGCAGGCCTGGCTTCATTCCCCACTGGGGCTCATCTGCCTCTCTCCTCAGGGGCAGGGCCACTGGGACGCAGTGAAGGAAAGACCCAGAAGCCTGGAGAGAGAGGGCTCAGGGGTCTTTGGTCCCCTTGGACCTGGCCAGGGCTGGCCTGTCCTTCTTGTCTCCCCCTGCTGAGCCTCCAGCTTCCTGGCTCTCCCCTGTCCGCATACTCACGGCTCTCCATCCTGTCTCCCACCCTCTTCCACACAGGAGCCTGTTAGCCGGCAGCAGTCGCCTTCAGGCCAAGTCCTTTGGATGGAAGCAAGTCTGCCAAGATGGCTGCCAGCAATTGCTCCCAACCCTGTAACTTTGCTGTGAGACCCACCCTCTCCTCTTCCCTGGAATTTGGGTGGCCTGTGTACCACTTGCTGTGACTAATGGGATAAAATTCCAGGCCTAGGCCTCCAGAGGCCCTGAAGCACCCATTTTCTCAGCTTGGGAGCTGGAAGCCATGTAAGGAAATTGGATTCCCTTCCTAGAGAGAGGCTACTCTGCTCTGAGAAGCCCTAGAGTCAAGACAGAGGAGAGAGGCCCCTCCTCCCCTCTCCCGACCCTTCTGCTGGAGCACCAGACATGTGAGGGAGGCCGGCCAGGCTGCCCCAGCAGAGCCAAGTGGTCCATACCTGGACATGCCAAACTGCAGAGTAGTGAGCAGATCCATGCTGGTGGTTGCTTTGAGACACTTAGGTTTGGGGCATGTTTGTTATGCAGCAGTAGACAGCCGATACACTTCTAGTCATCAATCTTAAGGCCCCGAAATCTCAAGATCTCAGCAACATGTCAATCCCACTGGGTTCAAGTCCTGCTTCCTCTGGTGGCCTGAGCCAGTTAACAACACCTCTCTGGGTCTTGGTTCCTCCCCAGCAAGGATAACAGTAGCACCGTGTGGCCTAGAGTGAGGAGGCAGAGAGAGGCTGGCCCAGAGGTTGTGTTGGAGAAACATGAGCTGTGGAGTCTCGTCTACTCCTGCTTCCCAGGGTGGGGGTGGGGCTCCCTGGGCTAACAGCTCTGCCACGCAGGACGATGGTCCCTCCCCATCTCTTTCTGGCAGCAGTGTGGCGGGCACTGCTGCTTCCACCCAACCTGCTGAGAGGTGTGGAGCGGAGGGTATAGAGGGCCATTTTCCTCCTCCACCTCAGGAAGTCACCAGACTTCTGGAGTTTGGGTCTTTTTAAAAAATATTTATTTGTATTTATTTGGCTGCACCAGGTCTTAACTATACCAGGCGGGATCTTTGATCTTCCTTGCGACACCCAGCATCTTTACTTGGGGCGTGTGGGGTCTAGCTCCCCAACCAGGAATTGAACCCAGGGCCCCCTGCACTGGGAACATGGAGTCCTAGCCGCTGGACCACCAGGGAAGTCCCCAGGCTCTTTTGAGTTAAAAAGGTCTCCAGGACTGAATCAGGCAGACTCTCTCAAGCTGGCCAAAGTCTCCAGGGACCTGGAGACACCAGGACGCTCTCCAAGGCTATGGCTTCAGGGACCAACTAGGCACCACGTCTGCATAGGTACACCATTCCTTGGGAGCATCCAACCATCCTGTGAGGCGTACGATGGAGCCCCAGGTGAGAGAAGGAGAGGGTGAGGCCGAAAGGCAAGGTGACTCCCTGACTCCACCCAGGCCTGTGGCCCCCCGCCTGTCCTCCGTCCCCACCCCCAAGTCCTTTCCTGTCTGGGAGAAATGGAGATGAGCCACTGGTCCCTGCCCAGGCTCCTCAGGGTCAGCAGAAGGCCGTCTGCCACCACCCCTCTGCTCATCCCACCAGACCCCTGCAGCCCAGGGTCCCTTGGGTGAGGCCAGGTATGGAGGGCTGAGCGGAAAGGGCCCTGGGTGGGGGACTTTGAGTCCACAGGACACACAGCGAAAGGGCAGTGCCCAGCCCACGTGCTCCCCTAGTGCCAGGCTTTCCTCCCCTCACCCACCAGCTCTTTCCAGGGTCTCCTGTCTGAGAAACTGCCAGAAACAGGGTGCTCAGCCCGCCCCGGTGGGACTGTCAGACCACATTTCTGCACAGGAGGGGTTTGTGTAGGGGGAACCTTGAGAAAGAGATGCGTCTTTGTCTACTTGGGGCTGAGGGTGCCAAGGCCACTGTGGGGCCATCTGTCTGTATGTACCTGTCCCCCATTTGGGGGGGGGCCACACCGACCCTCATGCCCAGCTTTGCCCTCCCCATCCCCCACCGCTCCTTCCTGCGGGCCTGGACAGGTGCACGGCTCACCCCCTGTGGTCTCGCCATGTCCCCACACTCCCGCCATTTTATTTGTGGGTCATCCCTGTGCAGGAAGGAGACCGGGCGGGTGCCAGGAGCACCGAAGCAGACCTCGTTATTCGCTCTGGGCAGGAGTACGGAGGGTGTACAAAGCAGCCAGGTCCTGGGGCCTGTGCTTAGAGGGCTGCCCCATGCTACCTTCAAGACCAGCCCCCAGAGAGAAAACAGAGGCCCAGAGATGGGGGAGTGACCTGCCCACATCACACAGCGGGAAAGAGACGGGGCCAGGCCTGGAATTGCACCCAGCCTTTAGCTTCCCGGTCGAACTCTCGGCAGCCCAGGGGAAATGGTTCCTCTGAGGCCAAAAGGAGGACTGGGGTGGCCTCATGGACTGGGATTCCCCCCACACCCCATTTCTGGGGACCACCACTCCACCCCCACCGCAAGACAATGGCAGAGGATGGTTTACTTATCAGGATCTGTTCCTCCTGTCACCTGAGGAGGGATCAGCTTCACTTTACAGATGTGGAAACTGAGGCTGGGAGAGGCTTGGAAGGCCCAGGGCCAGCAATGCCGAGCCAGCCTCCAGCCTTCCCAGCTGTTTGCCTCCATTTCCCAGGCCTCTCAGGATCTGGGGGCAGGAGGAGGCACTGATGGTCACATGGCAGACCCTGAGGCTGCAGGTGGGGGCATCCGTTCCCTGGACTTCTCCCACAGCAAAATCTGATGGGAGCAGAGAGCAGGACAGACATCCTATGTTTGTGTTTGCAAACAACTGTGAGACTTCGACATCTCCAGCTCCAGAGCGGGGAGAGTAGCTGCTTCTAAATCGGGCTGGGATGACAGTCACTCATCCCTCCCTAGGCTGTACCCCACCAGCCTCCCTGGAAGATTCAGACCTTGCCGGGTCCCTGCAGCGATTCTGCCTACCAACCCCGGGCCCATCCTACAGCTGGGGAATCTCAGGCTCAGAACCTGGACCTTGACTTGCCCAAGGTCAGGCAGCCCCATCAAGTCATGTGATGGCCAACAGGGGTCCGGCCTGGGCCCAGTGGCAAGAGCACACCCTCTAAGCGTGTGGCCTTGGATGTGTCGCTTTCCTGAGATTCCCCCGTCCTTGAAAGTGTTAGGCACTCAGTTGCGTCTGATTCTTTGCGACCCCCTGGACTATAGCCCTCCAGGCCCTTCTGTGCCTGGGATTCTCCAGGCAAGAATACTGGAGTGGGTTGCCATTCCCTTCTCCAAGGTATCTTCCCGACCCAGGGATCAAACCCAGGTCCCCCGCATTGCAGGCAGATTCTTTAGCCCCCTGGGAAGCCCCCTGTCCTGAGGCCACACCATGTTGGCTTTCTCACCACTGTGGCTGGAGCTTTCAATAGGGCTGCCAGCCTCGGTGATCAGATCCCTCCAGGAGCCAGTGGGTGGGGGGTGGGGGTGGGCCGCTGCCTCACAGCCGGCCTCCCCGGAGGGGCCTGGAGCCACCAACCCCCCTGAGGACCTAGGGAAGTTTTCAGGCGACCCCTCCCCCTATTCCCTTTGTTTTTCTCCCAGCTCCGTCATATGATACACTTACATTTCCTTGTTGGTCCTCCGTCCCCCACGAGGCAGGGCTTCTGCCTGGTACCTAATCAGCGCTACGCTAATCAGTGCATGTTTACGGAGTGAATGAGTGAACACCTGCCAGGCCTAGTACATCCCTAACCGGCTGGGATAGTGATGCGGGGAAGAGGTGAGGGTGGCTGGGCCAGGAGAGGTGGGGGCTGAGCGAGGAGGTGAGACCAACAGGACTAGGCAATGTCTGGGGTTGGGGGGAGGAGTGAGTCCTGGAGGGTCTGGCGGGGAAGGCTGATCCCTTGGACGCTCACCCCCGACTTTGTTTGGAAGCCCTGACACCCTCTGGGCTGGTGCCTCCCCCTGAGATGGGCCCCTCCCTGTCCCCATCGCCTACTTCTCAAACTCCCCTATCAAGACCCAGGATACACACACCCTCTCCCCTACAGAACCAACCAAAATACAAACTGAAAGGGACCTTGCAAGCTCTCACCACAGATGTCTGCAGTTCAGGGGACTCAAAGAGGAACTGGTTCTCTGGGGCTGAGGGTACTTGGCCACAGTGCGGGGGGACTTCCTGCCCCCTGCGTCACCCCTCACCAGCCTAGAGAGACCCTGAAGAGTTAGTGCCTGAATAGCACATGGCCATTCTGGGCACCCAGTCCTCACCAGGCACGAAGTTTCCCCCATCTTTTCTCATTAACACCAGTGACTGTAAATTTGTGACTGCCGTGGTCAACACAAACCAAAACACATTGAGTGGCAGGACATATTATATCGTTAACTGTGATAAAATATACATAACATGAAAGTTACCATTTTAACCATTTTAAAGTGTATTATCCAATGGCATTAAGTACACTCACTCTGTTGTACAACTACCACCACTATCCACAGCCTGAACTTTTTCTTCCTCCCAAACTGAACCTCTGTCCCTACTGAACACTAACTCCCCAGCTCCCCCTCCCTTAGCCCCCGGCACCCCCTCCCCTAGCCCCCCAGCTGCCCCTCCCCTAGCCCCCAGCACCCACCCTCCTGCTTTCTGTCTCCCTGAATTTGACTTCTCTAAGTGTGGTGTATGAGTGAGTCACACAGTATTTGTGTTTTTGTGACTGGCTAATTTCTCTTTAATATAATGTCCTTACGGTTCACATGTTGTAGCCTGTATCAGAATTTCTTTCCTTTTTACCATCGAATAATAGCCCATTGTGTGGATACAATACATTTTTGCTCATCCATTCATCCGTTGGTGGGAGTTTTATCCATCGATGGGTTGCTTTCACCTTTTCCCGATCGTAAATAATGTGGCTACGGATGTCAGTGTATAAATATTTGTTTAAGTCTCTGCTTCCTCTTCTCTTGGGTGTTTACCCAGAAATGGAATTGCTGGATCATACGGTAATTCTATGTTTAATTTAGGACTTATCTTTAAGCGATTATTCAGATGATCCTAAATAGGATTATAGTCAATTTGTTTTTAATTCACAAACCCAAAACTCACTGAATTTTTAAACTCTCATACTCTGCAGGTTATGTCCCAAGACTCCAGGCTGAGACCCGCTAGAGCTACACAGCCCTACTGGGATGACCTTGCGGCATGAGTGATCGTGAGTGCAGGAATGTGGGCAGTCTGCGTCAAGATGCTCTGTGCAGATAAAGACACTCGTGTTTCAAAGATTGACCGTGAAAGAGCCCTCTCATTAGTAATTTTTGTATTGATTACCTGTTGAAATGATCATATTTTGGCTATACTGGGTTAAAGGAAGTAGAGTATTACAATTAATATTGAAACCACAGACACGCGGTTCTCTCTGTCTCGGCGCAGAAAGAATTCAGTGAGAGGCAAAGTGGTAGATGAGAAGCGATTGATTAGAATGGGATGCTTTTGAGGCTTACCAGTGGGCAGGCAAGAGGGTGCTCTGCCCCGAGAACTTAATGGACTACAGTTTTATAGTCAAAGGAAAAGTGGGGCGGAGGAGGGGACCGCCTTCTTCCTCATTCTGGAGCAGATGTCAAGCTTCCATCATCAGCTCCTCCTGTACAGAAGGAGGAGTTTTCTTGTCCCTGCATGGCCAAGCCTGGACTGTCATAGCGCAACAGAAATGAGCAGAAAGGTGGTGACACACACTAAAATACGGCAAGTCATCTCAGGTTTCAGTATAAAGTCACCCTCTCCGCATAGTCTGGCTTTTAGGGTACACAGAGGAGTGTATCCTACGAATCGTTAACTTACTGAGCTCACCAGGCTGGATGTGGGGCTCACGCCAACATTATTTTATTGTTTGGGGGCATCGTGCTCCTATTGCCCAGTTTTGTGGTTAAGCAAAACTGCTTTCTCGAGTGGCCGTCAGCTTACAGAGGTCTCCCACGCTTTTTTCTTTACTCATGATCCCCTAGGGCGGTGAACCATTTAATCACCTACTTTGTCCCTTTACTCTGTGCCTATCAGTTTCACTCGTATCTTTTCACTTTTTGAGTGTGACTCGGAAGGAATCCAGCATGGCATTTGTGATTCAAACTTCCTGTCTATTGAAAACATAACCCTGGCAGGTTAATCCAGGTGATTGCTGAGTCTAGAGGAGGAGTGTGGAGCTTGGAAGCCTTGGCTGGCTCTCTTGTTTATTTTTAATTGAGAGAAAGTTCACATAACATACACTCAACCACATTAAAGAGCACAATTCTATGTGGCACATGGTGTGTTCACAACCTTGGAAAACCACCACCTCTCCCTAGTTTCAGACTTTTTCATCACCCCAGAAAAACACCTCATATCCACTAAGGATACACTCTCATTTCCCCCTCCCCCCCCCCCCGGGCCATGGCAACCACTGATCTGCCTTATGTCTCTATGCATTTGCCTATTCCCAACACTTCATATAAATGGAATTAGACAACACATGGCCTTACGTGTCTATCTTCTTTCACTGGGCATAATGTCATCAAGGCTCAGCCATTTTACAGAGTACATCAGTCCTTCATTGCTTTTTATGGCTGAATAATATTCCACTGTATGCACAGACCACCATGAGCTGATCCACCCACCCACTGAGGAATGCTGGGGTTGTTTCCGCCTTTTGACTGTTATGAGTTGTGCTGCTGTGAACATTTGTGTATAAATTCTGTGCGGACATCTGTTTCCATTTCCTGGGATGGAATTCCTGGGTCACTTGGTAACGGCTGTGTCTGTTTGTCTTTTTTACCTTACTTATGTACCAAAATCCTAGATATACATTTTCAAAGAGCCAACAGCTTCCTTGCGGTGTGTTAGGACACACCCTTGAACCTGCTGAAGTAGGGTCTGGGAGGTACTTGCTGGGGATGCCCCCCATGTCACTATTTTTAGGAATCTGTTCTTAGAGGATTCAAATCTCCAGAGGGTCCTTCAATGTCCTGCCTGGAGGGTCAAGGCCTGGCTGCTGCTTGGAGCAGGACAGGAGATAAGGCAGGGGCTCTGGACTCAGAAGCCCCCACCTCTTGGCTCTGTGTTTTCAGTATGACGCCCCTATCCCCAGGCCAGGGATCCCTGTCGCCAGAGAACGACTCTTTTCCTGCTGGGGTTGGGAGGGGTGGCTACCTAGCAGTTCTGCAATAGGATTTGGGGGCCCAACTACTCTTTACTTCGCCCCCTCCCGCTACCCTACCTGGGGCTGTCCCATCAGGCTAAACCCTTGGTGGTTCTATGGGGTAAACCACACTGGGGCTCAGCTGCCACCCTGCTCGCTCGGCACGTGGCCACCACTCTGTGTTTACTTTCCAGCTTCAGAACTGCACTGGCTTGTCTCCCGTCCTGCTTGCCCCATCCTCATGGCTTACACCTTTTTTTCTTTGGCCATGCCATTCAGCTTGCTACGTCTTAGTTCCTAGACTAGGGGTTGAATCTGGATCCTCAGAAGGGAAAGTGTGGCACACTAAGCACTGGACCACCAGGGAATTGCCAAAACATTGCTATCTTTTTTCTTTTTATGCTTTTTTTTTTTTTGGCTGCATCATGCAACTTGCAGGTGCAGATCCCTAGTTCCCCAACTAGGGATCGAACCTGGGCCCCCAGCAGTGGACGTGCAGAGTTCTAACCACTGGACAGTCAGGGAATTCTATACTTAAAAAAAAAATTTGTGTAGTCTTCACAGGGTTTCAGAGGGGAAGAAAGTGCCTGTTTCGTTTGCCATCTTTAGCAAAGTTGTTGGGACGTGACTAGACTAGAAGCCCATATCCTTAAGGAGTATGCCAGCCCCGGCTCTGGGGAGTTTCCGAACCCGTCAGCAAGAAGGGGGGCTCCCACTCAGCTTGGGTCTCAGGGCCTATTCCAGCTGGAGTTCCAGGTGCTGGGTTATCTTCCCTCCAGGGCAGGAATCTCATTGGACTTCCCCCTCTCTCCACCCTCCCACCCACAGCCCCTGACCCAGGGCTGCACACAGTTGGCGCTCAGCGTGCTTTGCCACTAGACAGAGAAAGAAAGCAAAGGATACATGGGAAGAAGCGACTGTTGCGCGAAGGCTTGGAGCTGACGAAAGCGGAGTGTGAGGGGACCTTCCTCTGCTTTCATCTCAGGATCACCTCCTACCTGTCCTTGAACTCTCCTTGGGTTTTCTTCCTGGGCCTGAGACCCCAGGAGTGCTCAGTTCAGGAAGGCTGGGACCAGGCCCTCAACTGCAGGCCACCCCACTAAAGGGAACCGAGGCCCTGCTGGTCACTGAGAGGCAGGGCCAACCTCATTAGGTGCTACAGACAGCCCCAGGGTTGGGACCTTCAGGGAAGGGCTGGACCCAGCACACCCGCCCGCCCCCACTATCTGGGCCTGACTTTCTGCCCAGCGCCCTGCCGCCTGCTCTGTCAGCCCGGCCCCACTCCCTGCTAAAACGTGTGCCGCCTCCTCCCCGGAGAGGGTGGCCTGACCGCCACAGCCTCCTCAGGCCCACTGCAGCCGCCAGCCCTACAGGCCCTCCACACCCTGGGCCTGTGCTCCTGCCTTTCGGGCCACCCGGAGCTGCCTTCTTTTCCTTCTCTACCCAGCTGAATGCTACTTCTGTCAAGATGCCACCCCACTCCCTCCAGACGATATTCCAGGAGCCCTTGAATCTTGGTCAGGTGTAACCCCAGACTGCGAGCCAGGACAGGGCCATAGCCGATTCCTGCCTGGTCTGAAGTTGAGGGCCACGTCCCAGTGTGGGGGAAAGCCTGGTACCTCCCCTGTCCCCAAATCCCAGAGGACAAGTCAGACCTGGCAAGAAAATTCCAGTGTGACCTGTGATCTCAGAGGGTCCTTGTGAAAGTTCCCCTCCTGTACCCGGGGGGTCAGGATATGTTAAACCCACACTGAGGGACTGCTGTCAAATCCCACCTCTCAGGCCTGGAAAGTCCTTTGAAAATCATGAGGCAACCTCCTGGGGCGTAGAGAAAAGCCTCAGGTTCAAATTCCTGCTACCACGTGATCCTGGGCACCAGCTCATCTGAGTCTTGGTTTCCTTTTCTCTACGGTGAGGTCACTGACATCTGCTGCTTGGCCAGGTTGGTAACTATTACGCGAGACCTCATTGTTAGGTACCTGCCTGGTACATGAGTACAATTCATTAAATGATAGTTGTGGGCTTTCACAGAAAGCTGAGCTGTAAACCCTCATTTGGAACTGAGACAGGGATCAGAGAGCTTTGGGGCCTCATCCAAGGCCACTCAGGGGCACAGAGATGTACCGTTCACAGAAGCACCAACTCATGGAAGGCCACCCAGAGAGGGCAGGTAGGCAGAGGCCATGCAGCATGGCCTTCAGGCAAGAACTCCAGGGGTACCTGGTCCTGTGGGGTTCCAGACCAGGGGTCTCCCTCTGGAGGGGGTGATTTGTGAGTCCAGGGTAGGGCCAAGGAATCTGTATTTTTAATAACTACGCCCTCTTCAGTGTCTGTGACAGGCTGGGTCTAGAGCTCAACCCTTCCGCTCCAGCAGATGCCAGGGGTGCAGCTCGGCTCACACACCAGGAAGATGGACATCTCCACGTTTACGGTGTGCGCAGGTAGCCCCCTCTGACGTTCAACAGCTCACAGGCTTACTAGCAAGTCCTTCTCCTGAGCAGAACTCTGTCTCCTGATCACTCTTCAAAGTCCCACCTGTGCTTTATTTCATTTCTAAAGCGAGGACTACCAACAGGACCCAGCGAACCTTCGGGCACACATCCCCGCCTGGTGGCACTGGGAGGCATGTGGGGGGCGGCCACCCTGAGGGCCTCCCTCACAAGTTAATGCCTTGCAGGTTCCCACCTGGCACAGAGTAGTTAAAGAGTTTTATAGGGTCACCTGGGTCCCTCAACCTGGGAACTGCTGGGCTCCCTGCAATGTGCCGAGGCCTCCGAATCTACAGGTCTGACATGGAGTGCTTCCTGAAGCATCGATTTACTTGGTGGTAAGTAATTAACTCACCTAGATATTCAAAGTAAGTTATAAGACATCTAATTGCTTACACACTTCCAAACTCTGGGGAGGGGGGTACTGGTGGGAGTAGTTTTCTATAGGCTAGAGATGTTTCCTGTAGCAAAGTTCTAGAAGCTCTCCCCCAGGCAGTTCACCCATTGCCTGTTCTTGCTCCTCTGATGTTTCTTCGACTTGCCCAGGCGCTGGCCTGTTGAGATGACTGAAGAAGAGGGTTTAGGTTGGAGGGGGCGGAGGAGAGGAGTGAGCAAACACGAAGGACTGCAACACAGCAGGTGTCGGGAGGTGGAGGCAGGAGGTATGGAAGGTTCTTGAGCTCAGCATCGTCTGGACAACAGGAAGGCTTTGCTGAAGAGACAACTGCGGGAAACAGGCAGGGGCTTTGGCCTCGAAAGAGAGGGTGGGGCTCTGAGGTCCACCCTGGCCCACTGAGTGACTTGGGAGAACAAGGCAAGCAGGGGCTGAATGAGCCAGCTGGTCCGATAGCCTGAAGGTGGGGGGGTAGAGGGGGTCACAGAGGCAGGAATGGAGACTATGAACTGGTGTCAATACTCCTCAAAACTGGCCGCCTGACACTGTCTGTCCTCGAGGAGTCCACCTGGACTCATGGAAACATCCAGCTCCGCTCTAAGCTGACATCACCTGTGTGGGGGAACCAAGCGTGTGCTCATGCCAAGCCTGTCCGGGTTAGCAGTGATCTGCATCGTTGTCTGGTTTCAAAGGAGGGGGCCCAGAAAGAAGAATCACAGAAGATGCTCTTGTTGGAGGAAACGTTTGGGAGCCTGGCTGACAGCCTCCCTCTGGGCTTCACTGAGAAGAGGTTGAACCACACCCATGGCCTGATGTCTGGGTTCCTGGGATAAGCGGCCGGTAGCACCTGCTACATGCAATGACCAGGCAGAGTCTTCATAATACATGACTCCACAGTGTTAGAGGGATGAGGTCTCAAGTCCCGTAAAGCAGAAAGAGGCTCTTTGTGGACCAGTATTCATAGAATAGCTTCCACGCAGACAAAACTGAAATGAAGCTGAGCAACCCTCTCAACATGTATTAACCAGTGAGGATGGGAGGCCTGCAGCCCAGCCAGCCACACCACACTTGTGCTGAGAACCGAGCCTGCCACCAGGAAGACTGGGGGCCACACAACAGCCCCACCACCATCCACAGGCCTGGAGGACCTGGCCCGCAGCAGGAGAGACCCGTTGGCCTCTCCAGATGTGCAAGGACCTGGGGGGCCCTGGACAACACAGCGCTCTCCCTGGGGCTGGGAGACGGCAGCTCTGGTCCAGTCAGGAGGCCGGGTCCGCATCCCGGCTCTGCCACTCTCGGCCTGGGGAGCTGGTGCTTCCAGGTGCCGAGCAGGGTAGGCAACAGCAGCCACCTCCCAGGGCCACTGAGAGTTACACGAGATATGAGTGAAAGACTCTTAACACCACGGCATATAATACCACCCTTTATTATTTCTTTACTGCAGTAAAAAAGTGATTCTATTTCTAGAGACCAAACAGCATCACAGACACTCTTGGAAGAGAATTCCTTTTGTTCCCGAGCCTCTGTGACTGATCTGAAATC
Source organism: Budorcas taxicolor (assembly GCF_023091745.1). Lineage (NCBI taxonomy): Eukaryota > Metazoa > Chordata > Mammalia > Artiodactyla > Bovidae > Budorcas > Budorcas taxicolor. The sequence goes on along the minus strand of NC_068914.1, from coordinate 154,366,527 downwards.
TGCTCACCTGCACAACAGAGACGGCCTCGCAGTTGGGGCGGGCTAAGGGTTCCCTGCTGAGATCCGCTCCTCATGGAAACCAGCACCGTACGGGGCCCTGCCCCACCACAGGGAAACACATTCCTGGACCACAGAGCCAACAGGGGACCTTGGAACTAGCCTCAGACTTTTCACACTCCAAGCACACCTGACGCCACACACTGTGGCCAGTCCCTGGTTAGCTGTCTGGGGAGTGGTGGGCAGGAGCCTGGGACCTGGGGAGGGGGTGGTAAGAATCCCGGGGACCTCAGAGACTGACAGAAAGATGCAAATTCTGCCCCCCCACTAATTGGACTTCCCAGGTGGCACAAAAGTAAAGAATCTGCCTGTCAATACAGGAGATGCCAGAGACACGGGTTTGATCCCTGGATTGGGAAGATCCCCTGGAGAAGGGCAGAGCAAGTACACTTGCCTGGGAAATCCCAAAGACAGAGGATCCTGGAGGGCAACAGTCCATGGGGTCACAAGAGTTGGACACAAGTGAGCGACTAAGCCTACACGCCACCCCTAACTGTGTGACCTGGGCCTGCTTCCTCCTCTGAAAACACGAAGGGCAATTCTAGCTGAGAGCCCTAGTGGCACCCCTCTCCGCTGAAGGCAGACCACAGGCACGGAACGATCTGACTCGGGGCCTGGGCTGGCCTGATCCTGCCCTAAGAGTCTGTAGAAACAGTGCGCATCTCCAAAGCTCCAGACCACCCAGAGCAGCTCGTCTCCAAGACCTCTTCCCTTTCGGAACCATTTCCCACCATTCTCTGTTTCTAATGAGCCCCGTGGCCTGACCGAAGACCTGTTTGTTACCCTGAAAACAGCAGAGACTCACAGTCAGTGGTAAAGATTGCAATCTTAGTGGCTCCCCAACCTGGGGCTCCCCGGGTCTGGGAGGGAAAGAGCTGCACCGGCTCCCGGAGAAGAGCAGCCGCTGTCCCGCTCAGGCCAGGCATGTCCTCACCTCTCCTTCACCCAGCTCTGGTGGGCTCCAGGACCACTGCTCCTGTTAGACCAGTTCCTTCCAGATCCTTCCCACCTGACCACCCCTCTGCAGTCATCCCAGTCCGCCTGAACCCAGGCGGGCCCAGGGACAGGTATAGGCCTCAAAGGTGCAGACGCCAACTGGAATTCCCCTCTGGAGGCCAGAGAAGAAAGGCAAGAACCACCATGGAGGTGAAGGGGGGCGCCAGCAGTGGCCACAGGCTCTTCCAGGCCAGGCGGGGGTGGGAAGGGATGGGCTCGGGAAAGCAGGGCCGCAGGCCTGCAGCACGCAAGGCCCCACTTGGTGGGCTCCTGGCTGCCGCACGCATACCCCGCGTTCGGAGAAACACGACGGTCCTGGCTGAGGAAGCCCCGTGCCGGCACCGTAATAAGGGGCCCAGCCTGCGTTGGCACACTCGGAGAACATTCTCCACAGCACTGAAGGCTGTGGGGTGAGAGAACGACGCAGGCTGAGGATGGGGCCCTGCCGGCCCCTACAGCACAGGCAAATGGCAGGAAAAGGTCCATCCTGCCCGGAGCTGGGCCCCTCGTCCCTGGGCCCCATCCTGTTGGGCAGCACTCCAGGACCAGGCTACGGCGCTGTCACCACACTCTGCTCGCCGTGGTCCACGCTCCAGAGGCGGTAGAACTCGGCAAAGTCCACGTAGGGCTCCACGCGGCCATCCTCGCCGGGCGGCAGGGAGTGGGCGGGCCGGGAGCGGAAGAGGCCCCCATCCGAGCTGGAGCTGCTGCTCTGGGTGTGCGTGTTGGTGGACTGCAGGGTCAGGGTCGGGCTCTGGCTGTGGGCACGACAGAGGCAAGTCAGTCACAGGCCTTGGCTTCTGGCCTGGGGACACATGGCGCCTGCCTTGGCCAATCCCTCTGGGCACAGGCCTCTCTGACAAAGGCCATCACGAAAGCCAGCCCGGCCAGGTGTTCTTTGGGGCAGGTGAAAAGTGAAAAGCATTTGTGAAGTTCTAGCTATAAGTGGCTATTTAAATTACCTGGAATTAAGTAAAACGGACCACTCACGCCAGTGCTCAACAATCACGAGGGGCTACTGGCTGCTGTGTGGGACACAGAACGCGTCGCCCTCCAAGCTGTGCTGAGCTGGATGCCATCTATTCCAGGCTCTCTGAATCCACCCTACGTCAGACCCCACTGACTGCAGGGAGGCCAGCATTCTTCTCCCAGGAAACCTCCTCACTCCTTCTCCTTGTTCCTCTCACTGCTGGGTCAGGACAGGCCCCCCCAGGCACCCACCCTCAGAGCCTGTAACATCTGGGAATTACCTGCCAACCCACCATCCTGCAAACGTCGCGCACTGCCTAGCACTCTGCACTGGGCCAGCCCCGGGGGCCCAACTAAGCTCCAGCGCGGGGTGGAGGTAAGAGGCTGTTTGGGGTCCTGGGGAGCCGGAGGCACAGAACGCCTAGTCTCCCTGCCTGGTCCGGGACGACCGCTACCACTCCCGGCCTTTGTGGACACAGCTGGTGGCTCTGCTGCAGGGGCGGGGAGATGCCCATTACTCAGTGGCCTGGCAGGCCCCTTGATCCCACAGTGGCAGTGGCAGGGGAGGCAGGCAGGGAGCTGGAAAGGCCCCCTGCAAGGCAGAGGGAAACCTTACTGGTGGCCCTTCCAACTGGCCAGCTCCTGAGTGGGTCGGGTGTGGCATCTCTATTATTCTCTGCGGGGGCTGGAATGTGGAAACCGGACCCACCCCCTGCTGTGGCAGCTGGTTGGGGGGCGGGACACACTCCCCAGAATGGAGGGGGTGGGGCAGACACCAGACCTGTCAGGCAGGTCTGCCCTGCAGAGTGAGGAGAAGACCTGCCTGCCACACCCCCAGGATCCAGACCCCCCAGCTGCAGCCACCCCTCCCCAAGCCTGAAACTAGAGGCCTCACTTCAAAGCTAACACTGGACACTTTCAGTCAGAGCGCACCAGCTCCCACGGGCCAGCACAGGTCAAACAATGCCCCACAAGCACGGGCGCCATGGGGTGGCCTCCCAAACCACACACTCTGAGCCGGGAGCAAAGAACAAGAGGAAAACATTCCTATTAAATGAAAACTGACCCGTGGCACCTGCAGGAAGAAGTGAATGGCAGGCTGTCGGCATGAACCGCCTGTCCCCATCCCTCTCTGCCCGGCTTCAGGGAGCTGCTGGAACCAGATCTACGCAGGCCTACCCAGGGATGTGGAGTTGGGGAGTTTGAGAGGAACAAGACCCTACAGGACGCGGCCTGTGGCCACTCCATCCAGGGATCGAGGGCTGTCCTGGGGAAGCAGGCCTGCCTGAAAGCGGCTGGGGGTGGGGGTGGGCGCTTACTTGGTGAGGGTGGGAGTGGCCTCGTCCAGGGTGGAAGCGCTGTGGGCCCCATTGACCAGCTGGCCCTGGGAGGGCATGACGAGGGACAGAGTCACGCTGGTCTTGCTGGTGCTCTGGGCGCTCGAGTAAGGCACAGACACGGGGTACACACGTCCTCCAGCGGCTATGGGAGGAAGAGAGTGGTGGGCCACGGGATGCAGCTGGTGGGGAACCCTGGGGTGGCAGGAACAGGACTGCGCCGGGAGCTGAGAAGATAGGCAGGGGCCCGGCTTGGTGCCCCGAGCTTGGCCCTCTGCCTCTTGGGACGGCGAAGGAGTATTTGGCAGAGACAAGGTCCTGGCCAGGCGGGGGCCTGCTCTCAGCAGCAAAGCATCGCTGGTGCTCAAGCAGGAGAAAAAACCAGGGCTGCGCTGCCTCAATGAAAGGGTTACTGCATGGCTTCCCACGATGCTTTAACCCGAGGGCTAAGAATGCTCCTGGGTGAGGTTGGCCCAACAAAAATATGGTTGCAATAACAACCTAAAACTGCAGGAACCCCGCTGTCCGTGGGAGAACGAATCCCTCTGCGGAGGCCTGAGTGCTGGGGCTCGCTTGTTTGAAAAAAGAAAAGGAAACGCAGCCTCAGGAACTGATGGTCTTGACACGACACAGCACTAGGAGGGAGGGCAAAAGCACAATCGCCTCTCTTCCTGGGCAGCTCGATTCAGAATTAAACCAAATCACCTCCAACACAGCCAACTGTGCCTAGGTCCCTTCCTCCCAGGGCCTTGGTTTCCTTTCTGTAAATGGTCATTAATGAGGATGAAAGGAAATGTGGCAGGTGAGGTGCCTGCTGCACAGCAGGCCCTGGGCCAGCGGGTGCCATGGTCCCAGAGATGTGGCCCATGGCACTGCAAAGTGCTTCCCGCAGCTCAGGTCTTTAGGGGGAGGCCAGGGCAGAAGGTACTGTCCTGGTTTCACAGACAAAAAGGGAAATGTAAGCGCAGCTCAGAGAGCTTTCAAGTCAGAACCCGACCTGGAAGTGCTCAAAGGCAGGACTCCCAACCCCACTCCACCCAAGGCAGCGAGGCCCAAGGCCTCAGCTGCTCTGCCCGAGCCCAGCCCCAGACAGTGGCCTCGGATGCCTTCCTGTGCACGTGGCATACACACCTGGGGCTGGGGAGGGTGCAGACTGGCTCATCTCGCCCAGGGGGTAGCCAAAGTTCCGCACCAGTAGGGTCATGTCCTCATGCCTCGGACAGAACTTGGCACGCTCCCCGCCACTGGCAAAGGTGTCGCTGTGGATCCGCTTCACCCGGTCCACCACGGCCTGGGCCACCGCATCGAGCGAAGTCTGCTTGGCGAACTCCGTGTCGATCATGGCGGCGATCTCCTGGGGGTGAGGCGAGCACCAAGCCGGTGAGGAATGAGCGGTCCCAGCGACTGCAGGCCCCAACTGCACCGTCTTCACAGTCTAATCAGGACACTTAGGGGTCACCAGCCAAGCCTGCGATCTGAGCTTCTCAAGCTAGTCAGGATAACTCTCCCGGAACTTTCTCATTAGAGAAGATGTGACCTTGTGATTTCTCTGATTTTTGGCTTTCAGACCAAAACAATGGGGGAGTAACATCCACCTCACTGCATTACAATGAGGATAAAACGGATGTGAGGACACTTCAGAGACTACTACAAAGCCCAGTACAAACCGTCATTATGAATAAGCTTTCTTTCCTGGAACAAACTTACTGTAGGAGATAATATGCCAGTTTTGCCAGAAACTGAGGACACAGGATGAAGACGGGGCCCTGTCCCCAGAAAAGTCCACTGTTCAGTGCATTCTAGAAGCCAGAAAAAGCCACTACATAATCTTATTGTGAAGACCAAAGAAACAACAACAACAAAAAAATCACACTGCTCGCCGCAGTCTCCTGGAGGTAGGAGAGCAGAAGCAGGTAACAGGAAATGACCTGGGCATGGTCCGGGGGAGGTGGCAGAAATGGGCTCAGCTCTATCACCGAGCAGCTGTGTCACCTCCGACAAGACCCTGGACTCTGTGAGCCCCAAAGTCCCTAATCTGACATGGCAGTGAGCCCTCACCCCCACTACGTTATCAGGCAACTGGAAGGAATGAGATAAAATAGGCGAAAACCTAGAGCACGGGTGGTAAGAGACAGTTAGGCGCCTAGACTTACCCTTCTTACTCTCATTAGGACAGAATCACAGATGGAAGGAGGAGCACCAGCTGAACTTCCCTGCCCGGCCCCGCCAGCCGAGGTCTTCCCTTCAAGGTCATCCTTCAAGTGACTGCCTCGAGTCCCACTTCAGAGACACACACACGCTCCGAGGCAGAGGGGAAAGCAGCATCTCCCATGGGCTAAGGACCTGTGCCTTCCTCGCCCGGCCCTCACCGCAGCCCCACAAAGTTAAGAGGTCAGCATCCTCATCTTAGAAATGAGGCTCAAACTATAAGTCGTCTCAGCTCAAAGAGCAAAGTGGAAGAGGCAGTGGAGTGGGACCTGAGCAGGCCCGAGTCCTCATCTGGCACTCTGTGTACCAGGCTGCACCCCTGCAGGCCAGGCCTTTCCCAACAGTCTCCAGAGCCATGCCTGCCTTCACTTTCCTCACCCTCTTCCCTGAGGCTCCGCTCAGGGCCCTGGGGACTGACACTGCTTCAGGTCCGGAAGAGCAAAGCTTTTGGGTGGGATGGGTTTGCTTAGAACTCTGGGCTTTTTCTTCTCCCAGTTTTGAACACAGCAATGTCTAGCAAAAGCATTTGAGAATCAGAACTCTACGTCCCTGATTACCCTGGAGCTGAGCGGGAGAGCTGACTGCAGCCCCCAGGGAGCATGCCACCCGGCAGGCTGGTCAGCCACGCTCTACCCATGCCCAGCTCACCTGGTTGGCCTGCCCAGGCCCGTGGGCTGCCTCCAGGGCCTTGTACAGCCCCTCGGACATCAGCACCAGGAAGCCTGTCACCCCATCCAGGGGCTGTGCACCGTGGATTTCAGGCTCCGCGATGATCGGCTTGGACTTGGCAGCGCTGTGGGAAGAGAGTGGAGGGGAGAGCTGTGCTTGGAATGGGCCCTGGGACATTTATCCTGGTGAGAAGAATCTACACCCAGAATGTAAAATAAAACATACTTCTGACAAGAGCAAAAGAAATAGAGGAAAGAGCAAAACCAAGAAAACAGACCTGTCTTCTGAGGACAGCTGCCAAAATAAAGCTCAGCAGGCCAGGAAAGTCAGTGGGCAGCTGAGGTCAGAACAGCCAAGGTCAAAGGCCCAATCCTGGCCCCACCCCACATCTCCTGTCCATAAAGAAGTCCACATCTCCCCGAAGCTGACTAGAGTCCAAATACACTGCAGCTGCAAAGGGACCATGAGCTGCTGGTCCATCAGAGCTGGGGCAATGTCAGCAAGTTCCAACACATGCACGCAGGGCAAGGATGAGGGGATGATCCTGGCAATAGGATTTAAAAGAGTGAGTCTAGAAACACCCCAAAAGTCCATTAGCAGGGGCAGGTTAGGCGGGTGCTGACAGCTGCACCCTGGAATCCTAGTTGCAGCTACCAAGAATGCGGCAGCCGAGACTGCAGGTGTGCAGGGAAGGAGAGCCACACGCCTATGCTGAGAACAGTCAGGTGCACAACACGGCATGGGATGTGAGATCTGTAGCTGTTCTGAAAAAGAAATCTGCCCCCTCCCTGCACCCACCACACCCACACACACCCCCCTCCCCCCCCACCACGTATACACTCGTGCACAGAAACTAGCAGCCTCTGAGGAAGGAGTCTGAGCCTGGGGTGGGGGGAAGATCCACTTTTCACTCCATATCCTGGGCATTTCTTGAATTGTTCTAAAATGCAATGTGCCTTCCCATAAAGCAAACACAACCCTGTGAATTAGACAAAAGGTTCCAAACTTGATTATTTAAACCCAAGCTCTGAATCCAGGCTCCCTGGGTGCAAGTCTTGACTCAGCCCATTGTTAGCCTTGAGACCAAGCAGGCTACCCACTGTCTGCATGTGTCAGTTTCCTCATATGAAAATATTTTTGGGGCAGAAACAGCACCCACCTCACAGGGCCTGAGTGAGGACGGAATAAGAGCATGGATGTGAAGAGCCGTGCACCGGCTTAGATGAAGGCTCACAATTATTACCCTCTCCCGTCTGCTGCGAGCACTGGGTGGCGCCTAGCGGGGACAACCCATCTAGCACCCCCGCCTTGGCCTCAGCCACGAGAGCGCTGACCAACAGGCTTCAGTCTGTTTCTGTCCACACGAGGCCGCTCATGCCAACTCTGGCCTGCCAGGCCCCGTGGCACCGGATGCTGTCTGTGGCTTTGACCCAGCTCCCTAACTGACCCCCTGCCAGCCTGGTCTACAGGATCCTGACTCCTAGCCTACTGGGTCCAGGGCCTGCCCTACACCAACCTCTCTGGGAGGATGAAAGAATCTCCTTGGGCTCTGAACTACCTCAACTCTACCTCTTGTCCCCAGAGCCTACAATCTGTTATCTGCCCCTGGGCCTCTGGTCTTCCAGACAAACGAGGGGCAGCTGGGCCGGCGCTTACCTGAGTAGGTCGACGTCAGTGTACCCGTACTTGACCTTGTAATCCCCGATGCGCCTGGTGCTCTCCTGCCCACAGATGACCCCCACTTGCTTGATCTTTCCTGCATCCAAACCTACCAAAGGGAGAAAAACACACCTCAGGCTTTGTTCATAAAGAAGAACCCAGCAGCTTCCCTGGTGGTCCAGTGGTTAAGAATCCGCCTGCCAGTGCAGGGGACGAGGGTTCAATCCCTGGTCTGGGAAAATAGCACGTGCTTCAGAGCAACTAAGCCCACGTGCACAACTACTGAGCCTGCAGGCCCCAGAGCCTGTGCTGCATGAGAGAAGCCACCAGAGGGAGGAGCCTGCATGCCGCAACCAGAGACGAGCCTCCGCTCTCCACAGCTAGAGAAAGCCGTGCACAGCAACAAGGACCCAGCGCCGCCAAAACCAATAATAAAAAATAAAAAAAAGAACCGAAAGGGGACAACACAGACATGTCCACAAAAACAAAGCAATGGGGACCCACTGAACAGGAAGCGAGGTCACAGCAGGGAGCCTTGGAAGGCAGCTAACCCCAAGTGCCCCAGTGTCCCCAGCCCCCCTGCTGTCGGAACACGCCTGGCTCAGAGTCCCTCCCTGACGGGAGACGAGACCTAGCACCGGCCAGCCAGGCTCCCTCTGTGGCCTGAGCTCACAGGGGAGAGCGGGGGTGGCCGTGGCAGGGCTGGAATCCCAGGACTTCTTTGGCCTCTCAGGCTCCACCAGCAACAGTGAGCAACCAGGGATACTTGGAAGCAACGCACACGTGATAACCCTTTCAACCCTTACACCATCCTGAGTGTTACTACTATCCTCGGTGCATAGAAGGGGAAAGTGAGGCACAGAAAACTCGAGTAAGATCCCAAACCACCAGCGAGTAAGTGGCCGAGCTGGGATTCGAGCCCGGGCAGGCCGGTCCCAAGCCCAAGGTCACAGCCTGTCCACGTTGTGCCTCTCTCTACACGGCCACCAGAAGGTGCAGAATGAGCCGCTGGGTTCGAGCCCCTCCCCCCAGAGCCCTCGGCCTGCACTGCCCGCCCCCACTCACCCAGCTGCGAGAGCCGGAAAAGCTCATCCTCATTCTCTGTGGTGTGGTCCACGTTCAGCTGCGTCACCTGCAGGCCATCCACCGTGGATTTGCATAGGAGTGCGCGGTTCGTACCTGCAGCAGAATGTGAGCAGCTGAGCTAAGACTGAGAGCACAGCGAAGAATAGGACACGTTGTAAAAAAGAGAGACAAGAGGCAGGCGTCTCACATGCGGAACTCCTTCAAAAGAGCAAAGAAGACAGGCTCAGACCACTGGAGCAAGTCACTAGCTGGGGACAGCTGATGAGATTAAGGAATTCGTTCAGACTTTTCCAGTGTCAACCAAGGATGATTATGATTTGAGTAAGAGACCTTTTTTCTAAGGAGACACACTGCAATATTTACAGATAACACGACAGTGTCAGGATTTGCTCCACAACAAGGCAGGGGCAGAGGGCTGTGGATGAAACGAAACTGGCCGGGGGAAGGGGTGTTGGGGCTGGGAGAGGGGCACACGGAAGTTCATTAAATGCTATTCTATTTGTTTACACTTTTGAGTTTTTCCCATAATGAAATCTTAAGGGAAGGAGGAAGAGAAGAGGCACCATGTCAGAGGGATCTCTCGGAGCCCCTGCAGTAGCCTGCACCCACGGGGCACCAGCTTCTCGGGTTCCCAGATGGCCTTTCTTTGCCTACAACCCCATCAGCCCTGGGACCCCGCTCCACCTCCAGGCTGCACCTAGCCCATCTTGGTCCCCTTCACAGGACGCCACATGGGTCTTCCACAGCCAGGCAGCCTCTTCCTTCTCAGAGGAAGCCACTGAGGTAGAGCAGAGAGAGGATGCAACTCCCCAAGCCACAAGCCAGTTAGGGACAGAGTAGGGACTAAAGCTGGGATGCCCGCCTCCTAGCAGGTACTTCAAACACTCTGGGCTGGGACCGAGATATCGTGTGGAGTAACGGGAAACACCCAGCGGCCTCAGGACACTTGAGCTGCACGTCTTCTGTGTCTGGGGAGCAGGCTGGCTACCCAAAGGACTCCTGGATCCTGAGGTGACCTTCTTCCCCACCGCGGCCTCGGGACAGGCAGGTGGCTCACCGACATTGGCCACGTAGAGCCTGTTGTTGAGAAGGACTGCCACGACGGCCATGGCTCCTCCCGAGACCTCCTTCTCCAAGGCCTTGAGTCTGTCGAGGATCTTCTGATACTGAGGCGGCAGCTGGTGCTGAGGGACACCCTAGAAGCCATCATGGGGGTTCAGAGCAGGCCAGGACCTGGAGACCATCTCACCCACCTGCCCCCCCTAAAGAGCGGGCATCTGAGGCCCGGCCGGGAGGGAAGCTGGCTGCAGCGCCAGAGCAGGTGTCTTTCAGGACAACCAGGCCACGACCTCACTTGTCCCGGCAGCCCCGAAGGCGCCTAAAGCATGACATGAGCAGGCAGGTGACGAGGCCTGGACTGATTCGGGCCAAGGACCGACCTGACAGGGGCTTCTCTCACACCCCTGCCCACCCTAGCAGAGCCTCAGAGCACGGCTGCTCACAGCTAGCCAACAAGGTCCCTAAAGGACAGAATTTTCGCCCACCCACATCCCATCAGGAACTATCCCCCTAATGCCTGCTGCTCTGGCCCAGCTGTGTCAATGGCTCGGGAGGGACACAGCAGATGAGTCCTTGCTCCAAGCAAAGACGGGCCTTGCTTCTCCAGGGGCACAGGCTGAGGACATCACCTCGGGCAGCTGGGACTGGAGGCTCGCCTTCTCAGCCAGTGCGTCATCAATGGACTCCAGGAAGCTCCTCTCCACCACATCAAAAGCCTAGATGCAGGGGACAAGGAAGCGAAGGCAGGTTGAAATACCACTGTCACCTGAGGCTGATACACCCCTTATTAATAGCAACAAGTCATAGCAACCACAGGTTGCCACGTGATGAGGCTTCACACAGGGAACCGCCAGGCACTGCTGCTCCTGCAGAGCAAGGTCTGACCAAGACGGCCCCGTGGGGCTGGTACCTTCCAGGAGGCATCACAGAGCAACCAGAGAAGCAAGAGATGGCAGAGAGGCTAAGGGCACAGGCTTGCAGTCAGGCCACCTGGGGGTGAACGTCAGCTCTGCCCCTGCCGGCCAGTCTCAGCCCCTCATCGATGACACAGAGAAAGTGCTGCCTGAGAGTCACTGAGAGCATCCCCCCGAGCACCCAGCCCTGGCTCAGAGTGAGTCTAGGTCAGTGACAGCTAATGTCACCGCCACATCCTGAAGGCCCCTTGACATGGGCCATGCCACCACCTTCCTCAGGGGCAGCTGACAGCTCTGGGCCCTGGCCCCGAGTGATCAGGCCTTTGGGTGCCAAGGCAGGAAAAAGGCTGGAAACGCTGTTATCGAGGAACCAGAATCCACCATTCTCATCTACAATTAATGCCTTGGGACTCGCTTCCAAAAGGAGATGCCAGGAGGAGAAACTCCAGAACCGCAGCAAGCAGGAACGCAGAACTGGAAAACGACACCAGCCAACCAGGAGTGAGGGGCTGCAGGGAGCAGGGCCCGGGAGCTGCAGTCACCCAGGCCAAGCGTCTGAGCCTCGTGGAAAGAAAGGGGTCACCCTAAACACCCTGCTTCTACCAGGGCTCAGCAACTCCCACCTCAGCCCTGGGTCCAAGGTGATGCCCATAAGCCCTTCCCCAGGAGGATCTCCTCTGGGCCAACCCTGGAAGTCACAGTCGGCCTGCCCGAGCCCGGTACCTGCAGCAGCACCCGCCGCACGTCGGCCTCGGTGTGCTCAGCGTTGAGCTGACCCAGCAGGAGCTCCGCCGACAGCCGCTGGGCCACGAAGTTGGTCACCCGGTTGCCATCGTAGCCGTTGAAGACCCCGTACAGGAAGCAGTTGTTCTCACTCCTGACAGGGAGACAGGGCAGGAGAGGCCTGAGACCAGGGCTTCGTAGGAGACTGACTCCAGCTCCAGAGTGAGAGGATGAGGAAAGCAGCCAGGGAGACAAAAGACACAGCGTCTGTGGCTTCAGGTGAGCACCTGGGTCCCACTCTGACCATCATTTCTCTCTGGCCATGACCTTCTGGGATGCCCTCTGTCCCCTAGAGCAGGCCCTCGGCTAGTCTGAGGTCTAGATGCGGAAGGGACAGCACAGACACCACCTCCCATGGGCCACGCTGCACTGGTAAGCCCCACGCAAAAGAGCTGCCAAACTGCTTTTCTTGCAAGCCTGCTTCTGCCACCCAGCAGAGCAGTGGCGGCACCTCACCTGAACTTGAGCCAGTTGTCCTCTGGTGGATGGCTCTCGGTGCCCTTGCCGTCAGCGGAGTAGCTGCGGTTGGAAGCTGAGCCGACGCCCGAGAGGTGGCAGAGCGGCAGGTCGTCCGTCCAGCTGGGCTGCTGCTCCTGGGAAGGACACCAGGACACCAAGACACATTACCTTCTCACCCAGGGCAGACCCCACCTCATCTTCTTTTTCTTCCCCAGCAAAAACCTAGCAAGCCCAAAGCCCCACCCAGAAGGTTCCACTTCCTCCTGGAAAACAACGATGCATTTATGAACAAACACCTGCAGAAGGGTTTGTATGGTTTCCGTCTAATCCACAAACGGTCCCCACGACACCTGGAAAAGACTGGAGTCCCCAAACGCAAGGCTCAGCAGTGGTCTCCAGGAAGGTGCTGCACTACGGACGGAGCACGAGTCACAGACACAAGTGAAGGAAACTCCTCGCGTGAAACTCCCTGGTGGTCCCCACCTCACACTGCAGCCCCTGGGGCGCTGTTTCAAACTGCAGATTTCCAGGCCCTTCCAGAGTGTCTGATCCTGGTGGGGCTCAGGCTGTCTGCAGTACAGGCAGCTCTTCCCAACCTTGAGAAACTGACCAAGCTCAGCCGCACTCACTCTTCCTGGTACTGGGGTCTCCACCCCTGGTTCCTGCTTCACCCTGGAGTCCAGTCCCATCTGCGCCCACCCCCACATGCTTCTTTACTAGTATCAAATGCCTGGAGTGCCTGCCCACATCTCACTCTTTCTTCCTGTATGGACAGCCTCTTTGTCTAGTAATTCTCCCTGTCCTTCGCGACTCTGGCTAGGGAGTCACCACCTCCAAGCAGTCTTCCTTCAGGAAGACCTTCCTCCAGACTTGGTTGCCAGCCCTCTTGCGTATCCCTACTACACCTGGTCCCCCCAACCCTGCCTGTGTCTGACTCCCATTCTATCCCATAGGTCTCAAAGCAGGCTGTTCAGTACAACCAAGATGGAGCTTTAAAACATGCACAGCTGTCCAGGCGCCAGCTCAGACAGACTCTGCATTTCCTCAAGCTCCTTGGGGGACACTCTGAACACCTGCATTCTCTAAGCCCCGGAAACGACCCTGACACAAGGCCCAGGTGTGATCCACGGCGTCCCACTGGAAGCCTCCCCTCCACCCGGCCCCCACCGGGGAGCTGTGCCTGGTTCACAGAGGCACTCCTGTGCCCACCATGTTGAACTAGAGCAAACTAAAACAGCTGGGAAAATCCAAGTTCAGCTCAAGGAGAGTAACATTTGGATCGAAAGCTTTACTGAAAATTGAACAAGCACGAATACTGTGCACAACTTCTTACAAGTCAGCAGTCGCAGTCTTCAAAAAAGGATGTGAAAACCACTTCAGCCGGCTTTTGCAATCAGATATGTAAAACGCCTGTGGTTTAGCTTTTGTGGCACATTTCGTCTTTTGTTTATTTACATATTGACAGGGAGGGACTTTACGGCTTTTTTTTTTTTCCATTTTAATTGCTTCTATGCTGCACTTATTTCAGCAGTTTAGTTGTATGCTTTGCACCATGGAGCAACTTCAGCAGGCTGTGGGAGTTCATTTTTATTTTTAAATTAGCCTATAGTAACACTGCCTTTCTGGTGGGTAGGCCTATGAATTTTAACACTTGTAGAGATTTGTGTAACAAACTGAGACACCGAATAGCCACAACTGAGACAAAGAACAGCCCAGCAACCCCAAACGTACCCTCAGGTGCCCCTTTGAAGCCACACCCTCCTTTAACTCCTGGCAACCACTGACCTGTGCCCCATCACTATGCAGTCTTTTCAAGAATGCCATAAATGAAATCACAGGGTACATAACTTTCTCCCTCTTTTACTGTGGTTAACACATGGAAGATAAGCTTTATCACTGCAACCATTTGTAAGTGCACATCTTACTGCTATTAAATAAATTCCCAATGTTGTGCAGCATCACCACCATCCATCCCCAGAACTCTTTCCATCTTGTGAAACTGAAACTCTAAACCCATCAAACAAAAACTCTCCATTCTCCCCCTCCTCCAGCCCCAGGCCACCACTACTGTACTCCAGGTCTTTAAGGGCATAACCTTTGGACGCTGGCTTCTCTTGCTCAGCATGATGCCTTTGAGATTCATCCAAGTTGGTGCCTGCATCAACAGCTGGTCCCTTTTTATCGTAGAGCAGTATTTCATCATACGCATGTAGCAGAGTTTATCCATTCATCCCCTGAAGGGCATCTGGGCTGTTTCCGGTTTGAGGTAATTATGAAGAGAGCTATTATAAACACTCATGGGCAGGTTTCTGTGTGAACATAGCTCTTCATATCGCTAGGGTAAATACCTAAGAGTGAGACTGCTGTTTAACTTTGTAAGAAACTGTCAAGTTGTCTTCCAGAGCAGTGTACCAGTTGCATCCCACAGGTAACGCACAAGAGTTCCAGCTGCTCTCCATCCTCACCACTGGGTAGTATTTTTTTTTAAGTCAGGCAATCTAAGAAGTGCGTACTTATATCTCATCACACCTTTAATTTGCATCTCCTAATGACTAATAATGACGTGGAACATCTTTTCATGGGCCTTTTTCGTCATCCACATCTCCTCCTTGGTGAAGCATCTGTTTAAGTCTCATGCCCATGTTTTAATTGAGTTGTTTTCTTAACTGCTGAATTTTGAGAGTTCTTTATATATTTTGGATAAAAGTCATTTCTTGCATATGGGATTTGCAAATATTTCCCCCAGTCTGTAGCCTGCTATTTCATTCACTTACTCGTGTCTTTTGAAAAGCAACTTTTTAGCTTTAGTGAAATCCATTTAATCATTTTTTTCTTTCATGGTTCATACTCTTGATGTCATGTCTAAGAACTCTCTGCCCAGTGCCAGGTCAAGAGATCTTCTGTTTTCTTCTAAAAGTATTATCGTGTTACATTTAGACCTGCGATCCATTTTGAGTTAATTTCTATATAAGGCAGGAGATTTTGGTCAATTTTTTTTTGCAAATGGATGTCCATTTTTTCTGATACTATTTGTTGAAAAGATTGTTCTTTCTCCACTGAATTATCTTTGCATCTCTGTCAGAAATTAACTGGCCATGCTTGTATGTGTCTATTTCTGGATTCTGTTCTACTCTGTTGATCTATGTGTCTATTCCTCAACCAATCCAATGATTTTGATTACCGCGACTTTCAGTTCAGTTCAGTTCAGTTCAGCCGCTCAGTCGTATGTGATTTTAAGTCCATATTTTAAATCGACATTATAAAATTGGTTAGTGTGATGCCTCTAACCTTAATCTTTTTCAGAATTGTTTTGGCTATTCTAGTTCCTTTACCCTTTCCTATAAATTTTAGAATCGGCTTGTCTGTATCCACCAGAAAATCCTGCTGGAGTTTTGACTGGAATTGTTTTAAATCTATAGATCAATGTGAGGAGATGTGATACCTTCACTAGGTTGAATCTTGCAATTCATCAACATGGTATGTCTTTAAATGCCCTTGTGTTTTCTTTACAGGATTTTTTAAAAATACACACAATTTCACCATAAGGGCTAAAAAACTATCCCGTGACAACATAAAATATGACTGAAACCTGTGAGTGGAATAGGAACAGCAATAAGAGCTGAGTTTCTGCTCAGCTCCCGGTGATGCTGGCTATTTATTAGATTGGTGTGAAAGTAACTGGTTTTGCACTGTTGATGAACTTTGCTGTTTGATACTGGCATATATCCTTAAATAAATGTAGTTATGTTATACATAATTTTAATACACATTTCTCCCTTTAATATTTTTCTTGCTAATGACTTATTACTGCTGTTTATATTTACTTTAGATTAGGGAAATGATGTTAGACACAAAGAAAATTCAAGTGATCTTCTTATTTGAGTTCAAAATGGGTCATAAAGCAGCAGAGACAACTCGCAATATCAACAACGCATTTGGCCCAGGAACTGCTAACGAATGCACTGTGCAGTGGTGGTTCAAGAAGCTTTGCAAAGGAGACGAGAGCCTTGAAGATGAGGAGCGTGGTGGCCGGCCAGGAAGTTGACAATGACCAATGGAGAGCCATTATCAAAGCTGGTCCTCTTACAAGTACACAAGAAGTTACTGAAGAACTCAGTGTTGACCATTCTACAGTCATTCAGCATTTGAAACAAATTGGAAAGGTGAGAAAGCTCAATAAGTGGGTGCCTCAGGAGCTGATCGCAATCAGAAAAATCATTGTTTTGCTTGGTAGGTGGATTCTTTACCACTGAGACACCAAGGAGACCCTTAAAATCATTTTGAAGTGTCGTCTTCTCTTATGCGAAGCAACAATGAACCATTTCTCACTTGGATTGTGATGTGCAACAAAAAAGGATTTTATGTGACAACTGGCAATGACCAGCCCAGTGGCTGGACTGAGAGGAAGATCCAAAGCTTCTTCAAACTTAGACCCAAAGACAAACTTGCGCCAAAATAAAAAGGTCATGGTCACTGGCGGTCTGTTGCTGTCTGATCCACCATAGCTTCCTGAGTCCTGGCGAAAACATTAATCAGAGAAGTATGCTCAGCAAATAGATGAGATGCACTGAAAATTACAAGGCCTGCAGCATTGGTCAACAGAAAGGGCCCGATTCTTCTCCAACAATGCCCGACCACACGTCATACAACCAACACTTCCAAAGTTGAATGAATTGAGCTATGAAGTTTTGCCTCATCTGCCATATTGATGTGACCTCTCACCAACGGACTACCACCAAGCAGCCTGACAACTTTTTGCATGAAAAATGCTTCCACAACCAGCAGGAGGCAGAAAATGCTTTCTAAGAGTTCACTGAATTCTGAAGCATGGATTTTTATGCTACAGGAATAAACAGACTTATTTCTCATTGGCAAAAATGTGTTGACTTTGTAATGTGTTGACTATTTGGGGCTTCCCTGGTGGCTCAGGCAGTAAAGAAACTGCCTGCAATGCGGGAGACCTGGGTTTGATCCCTGGGTTGGGAAGATCCCCTGGAGGAAGGCATGGCAACCCTCTCCAGTATTCTTGCCTGGAGAATCCCTATGGACAGAGAATCCCTACAGTCCATGGGGTCGCAGAGTCGGATGGGACTGAGTGACTAAGCACAGCACATTTTGATTAATAACTGTGTTTCAGCCTAGTTATAATGATTTAAAATTCATGACCCAAAACCGCAATTACTTTTTCACCAACCTAATGACTCTCTTGACAAGCTGAGCTACAGGGAAATAAAACAAAACAAAAAACTACTTCATGGTAACACAAAATTGTTTCTTGCTCTAATCCTAACCTGTCTCATTTAAAAGCAACAAAAATGTCTGTTTCAATGTAAGTGCAAGCTTGACTCTTTGGAATCCCCATACAACATTACATGATGAAAGTATATTTGATTAATACATATATTCATTCAACAAATATTTACTGAACATTTACAAAAGGCTGACATTACCCCTGCTGCTGTGGACACAGCAGAAAAAACAACCAAGGGTCCTTAACTTGAAATCTCCTTGCTAGGGAGAGAGACTTCAAACATGTTATACAATGAATAAACAAGGCACTTCTGGACAGGGAAACGCGCTACGGAGAAAACACATCAGGGTAAGGGGACAGACAGGGATGGGCAGGGCTCTTCTAGACGAGGACGTTACAGGAAGCCTCCCTGGGGAGGTGACCTCTGAGACAGACCTGAGTGATGATGGAGCAGTGGTCATTTCAAGGAGCCTTCCAGTTAGAGGGGACAGTACACGCAAAGACCCTGAGGAAGAACATAAAATGAGTAGGGTTAAGGGAGCATGAGGCGGGCATCGCCTCTGTGGTGAGGAGCAGGAACAGTAGCTTGTTCCTGTGTCACACACATGCATGCACGTGTGTGCCCAGGTGGGGACACAGGAAGGCCTTTCAGGCCACAGAAAGGAGTTCACTGCCAAGGAGTTACTTTTCAAGAGAGAGATGTTGCCCTAAGCCCATGCACCACAACCACTGAGCCTGCTCTCTCTCTCGAGCAGGCGAGCCGCAACTGCTGAGCCCATGTTCCCAACTACCGAAGCCTGCGTCCTGCAACAAGAGAAGCCGCAAGAACCTTGTGCACCGCAGTGAGGAGTGGCTCCAGCTCGCCGCGACTAGAGAAAGCCCGTGCACAGCAACAAAGACCCAGCACAATCAAAGATAAACTAATTTAAAAAAAGAGAGAGAAAGAAACATGTTGCCAATCATCCCCTATTACCTTAGATCTGATTAATATATCTTCATCCCCAAGAACCTCACAAAGGTCTCAGGAAACCTGGCAAGTAAATTTTCACAAGAAACTCCTTTTCTAGGGTCTCTCTCCTGCCTCCAACTGGGATGAAGTTAAGCACAAGAATAAGCAGAGGCATAAAAGCAACTCCTCAATCACAACTGTCACTTGTCCTCTTGAAAAGATGGGCCAAGAAGCCAATATTTGGCACTCCGAAATGCCATTAACTGTTTTAAAGCATGGGAGAATACATTTACATGTTCTAGAATCCTGCCTGTGATTAACACTGAGATTAAGATGGACTGAACTCGTCCTCTAATATGAGATGAACGATACAAATATGTCCCCCACGATGCAAAACCTGTCATCCATGCTGTAATCACCGTGCTTCCCCTGCCATTTTCTAACCCCCATGAGGGACAGACACAGGTTTCCAGGGACTTGAATCTTTCCAACACATTCATACTTTCCAGCAAAAAATAAATTATCACCCCAGCAACTTATGGCCCCACTCAGCACTGAGAAATACACTATGAGAAAGACCGGTACATTAGTTTCTCTCACAGGAAGGAAACAAATTCAGGTGGATGACTGGGGAACTCGCCACGTCAGTGTGCCGTGGCAGGGGAACCATTCGTGTAAAAGCACTTCATGATGGGAACACACGATGCTGCTCTCGGGCGCAGGCTGACGCTGCACTGGCGGCTGCAGCCGCGTGGGGCTGACGTGAGCACAGCAAGCTCCCCAAACCAGAGAGACTGCGTGTCTGACAGTGGTCAATCTACTCAGCAAGCACCTTATTCTTCAGAGAGTATTTATGCCTACTGTCTGGATACTTAAACAATGTCAAGTGGTTTTTCTGATATTTGATTTTCATAATGATGAGCTGTTAATATTTTGGAAATATATTATTTTATTAACTGGCAATCAGTGTTTAGGTCAACGGGTAAGTACTCCAGGGCTATTTTTACTTAAAGGCAGTCTTTGTCCATAAAGACACTTAAGGAAACTGTAATTGATGGATATTTTCTTAATGTACTATTCTACGTACACTTCAGTCAGTCCTAACACCAACGTCTTAGTTAGTGAGTAAACACAAGAGGTATTTGTGTTCAGATCAGGAACACAGCAAGGATACTGCAACCTCCATCACTTAACAACGAATTAGAGGTATTAGCACATGCAATTAGACAAGAGAAAAGGAGGAGGGCTTAAGACTTGGAAAAAACATAGTTATCTCTATCTGAATTTGATATGACAGTACTTGGAAATCCCAAAGAATAAATAATAAAACCCACTCAAAGGAAATAAATAAAGGTGGCAGGATAGAAAATCAACACAAAAAGTCAAAAGCCTTCATACACCTAAAGAAAAGATGGGCATCTAGCCTCCACGGGAAGATTCCTACTGTCAACTAGAATAGCAAAATCTTTTCTCTCTGAAGTTCTCTTGAGGCAGTCCCCTGCAACCACACTCCTGTAGAGGGTTTTTTAAGCCTAAATTTTTATCGGTTGGATTACATCGTAATGCTTTCATCTCAGCCTTCCAGCCTGTTGACACAGTTTTGAATCTCACCCTTTGACAGATGGACAATCTCACTTAGCTGTCTTGTACAGATAAGGCCTGCTACAGAGTGTTCCAAATGATTTCCAAAAAACTGTGACCAGAACAAAAAGCGTGGAAAGCTAACCCACTTCTGACAGGACGTGTCCACAGCAAACACAGAAAGGAAGTAACACCTCCACTGAAGGTTTATGATACTTGAAAAGCCATGTGTATTTTTGGAGCCTCAAATGAAGAGGTTACTGACCCTAGAGGTACAGTCCCAGAAACAAGCACACACTTTAAAAAAACCAACTATTCATGCATAGGAACCATGCTGAGCAAAGTTCTCCTTATTTCACACTGGCACTCTTGAAACGCTGAGTTTCTAGACAGCTTAACTTGGTTTGCCATTTAAAGAAAGAAAAGAAGAAACAAAAAAAATTACCCAAAAAGCATATTAAAAAGTATCTATGGTAGGGCTAGGCCTTCCCCTTTCTGTCTTTCTAAGTCCTGCCCATCCCCAAAAGCCCTGCTCAAATCTAACTGGTGCTGGAGGCTCGTGCTTCCCAAACCTCAACCATCCACTCACTATCTTCAACAAATCACCCACTTCATGTTTTTTCTTTTTAATATTATTAACTTCTTAGGCTGTGCAAGGTGTCAGCTGCAGCACGTGAACTCAGCTGCAGCATGTGGGATCTAGTTCTCTGACCGGGGATAGAACCTGGGTCCCCTGCACTGGGAGTGTGGAGTCTTCGCTACTAAACCACCAGGGAGGTCTTTCATGTTTCTTCTTTAATTCCCCCCCCCCCTTTTTTTTCAATTCAAATGGTTTCATTTTGAATGTGAACTTATTAGTATTTCAAGTGGAAAACATTACTGCCTGCCAGATCTTGATGGTGATAAAAAGGAAAACAAAACAAGGTTAGGAAATTCTAACTGATCTCTTGGCCCACTGCACTGTGAGCTGAAGCCCTGTTCTCTCTGTTGAAAAAAAGGGAGATTAGCAAGAATCAGAAAGGTGTTTGGTCCTACGTACATAGTAGCTTTTCTCTTGAGAGCATCACAAAGTTTGAAAGAGAACTAAAGAACAAATAACTTTCATAAGTAGCAATGAGTTTTATACCAGCACACACTGACCACCTCATGAATGTGTCCTAGGCTCTGGGAAAATACCGCCCAAGGCGGCAGGGCCCTTTCCCTGCACAACCATGTACACCGGGCACCCGCCCCCCGGCTGTTAGTTCTTTGGCTTTGCGGCAACTCTCAGGTTGTAGCCTGGTACTGTTAATTGGCTCCTTTATTTCACTGATTAGAAGACGTGTTTTCAACATTTTTACTATCTCGGCAGTTGGTGTATTACAAGTTAATCAGCAGTGTGCTTTCTTTCTTAGTAGTATACAAAATAATGATGTGTCCTTACAAGCGTCTTAGACCCGATGACATCTGGGCGATTTCTCAGGTAGCTAGACTGCAGTCCCCATGGCAGCGCAAATGTTCAGTAACAAGTCGCCAGAGAATTCCAGGAGGTGCTGCCCATGTTGGAGTGGGAGAGTACTGGGTCCCCCCTGATTTCAGCAGTGGCCCCCAAAATCATCCTCACCCCGCTGTGGCTAAGTACGCTTCAGTTCTATTCTCCCCCCTTTCTCCACCTCCATGGGGATTATCCACACCAAGCATTCCCTGCTGATTCTATTAAAACCCACCAGACTGCCTACCCTCTTGCTTCCTTCCTCCACATTTCTGAACAGTTTTCGGAAAGGTCATTTATTTTCTATTCACACAAACCACCCACCCCTCCAGCCGGCACCCACTGATGCATGCTTTCTCCCCCGCCTGCAAATGCCAGGCCCGAAGCGCCAGCGGCAAGCAGCGCTAGAGCGCCTGAACACAAGTCATGAGAAGCTGGAAAGGGGGCATCTCACGGCTCACAGAGCCGAATAAACACAGGCAACTGTGAGCATGGCCCACTTAGCTCTTCGATAGGCTACAAATTCATTTCTCACAAGAAAGAATCTGTTTCAAAAAGCCTAACTTTGACTGTGAGGGAGTTTCCAAAATTAATATTTTGGAATGCATTTCTCTAGTGATTCAACTGTATTTAACCCTTTAAGGACGTTACACCTTGTGCACATATATTTACGCATTAGCACCTCATGTACATATGTCACCATGTCACAAAAAATCCTCCATAAAAGCCCCTGTGGAGACACAGCTCAAACTCCTGGGCAGCAGAAGTGGACAAAAGCATGATTCCAAGTTCAGGCCACAGCTTGAATATCAAATTATTATATGAAAAGGCCAAGCGTTTTTGCGGCGAAAGTACCCGGATTCCTTAGAGGCAAAAAGAAAGCTCAGAAAGGGAGAATAAAGCCCCCAGGAAGATGACTCCGGGTGGGGGGGGCGGACAGTTCTTTCTCTCCAAAAAGCCTAAAACACCCTGACGCCTCATGCCGCCTCCATCTTTCTGAATGATCTCCTTTTCCTTCCCTGCTTCTCTGGGAGCAACTCCACCCCTGGCGCCTGCATCTTTCACTAGGGTTTCCATCAAAGGTTCTCTGTTTTCATCAGAGATATAGACCTGATACACTCTTAAAGACCTGATAACCACGGAGTTTACTGTGCCCTAGAGCAGCTAGGCAACCCACTCTAGTACTCTTGCCTGGAAAATCCCATGGACAGAGGAGCCTGGAAGGCTGCAGTCCATGGGGTCGCTACGAGTCAGACATGATTGAGCGACTTCACTTTCACTTTTCATTTTCACGCACTGGAGAAGGAAATGACAACCCACTCCAGTGTTCTTGCCTGGAGAATCCCAGGGACAGGGGAGCCTGGTAGGCTGCCGTCTATGGGATCACACAGAGTCGGACACGACTGAAGCGACTTAGCGGCAGCAGCAGCGGAGCAGCTAGACCACATTTTGATGGTGATGAGATGGTTACAGGTGATGACCTAAAGGATGTTTTCACTCTAAGGCTGTATGTTTATTTTCATACACATTGGGGGGAAAATATGGCTAGGACTTGGGATATCATAGATATAACTGCTCAGGAAAAAAACTGATTTCAAGTGAACTTTTTGACAATTAAGCAAGTAATAGTTTAGGCAAACTCAAACTAGTGATTCTCCCTGCCCCCAAGGTCCCCCACCTCAGTAAATGGCACCACTGTTGTTTCAATGAAAACCTTGTAGTCCTTCTCAACTCTTCTTCCTCTGTCCCACACCCCGTGCCTGATCTGCCACCAAATCCTATCAGCTCTTCCCCGAAATGCAGTTAGAACCCAGCACTCCTCACCACCCCTCTGCCATCGCCGGCCGAGCCTCGGTCATCTCACTACTGGACGACCAAGAGCACCGCGCTTCCACTCTCGCCACTCAAGTGCCCGCCTCTCCATGGAAGGCTCTTGCTCCTGCCACAAATCAGATGGCTCCATGCCTCGACTCAAACCTGAGAGCGTCACATTACACTTAGCACAGAACCCAGAGCTCCCTCAGACATCAGGCATCTACCACTCCCCCAACACACTCACTCCACTCCAGCCATGCTGGCCTCCTGATGCTCTTTGAACAGGAGAGCCTTTGCATCCCCCTTGCCTCATGCGGAAATACTCCCTCCTACATGGCCCGTGCATCTCATCAAACGTCAGTCTTCCCCGACCACTCTCTACAACAGGCTCTCCATCATCCTACCTGTGAATCCTGCCTTTTCTTCCTCGTACCACTTCCTGTGTTATAGCCTAGAAACTGTAATACCATATACAGTCTGTACTTATTGTTTCCTGTCTCCCTTACCAGAACATAAGCTTCATGAGGGCAGAGTCCCCTGCCCCTACTCAGTGCCTGCCACACAGTGAGTAGTCGGTGACATTGCAGGAAAAGAAATGCAGCCTTCATTCAGAGCAGAACTGCAGGTGGAGGTTCATGGCTGGAGCATAACCACACCAGGTCAGGCATGTAATATGTTCATTTAATACTAATAACGCTCCCGGGAGTACCCTCGGTTGAGGAAACCAAGGTTCAGGGAAGTTAAGAGAAAAATCAAGGTTCAGGGATGCTATGTGACTTGCCCAAGGGCATACAGGACTGGTGAGCTGTTTTATGAGGCTGTGAAGGGCCCGTGTTCTTTTGAAGCTACTTCAAAAGCTCATCTTCTCTTCAAAAGACCTTTCAAGGCACTACACCACCTGGGGACCAAAGGTGAAACTCCTCAGGACGACATCCCATGAAGCACTCAGCTAATCTGTCAGCTAATCAGCGCCCCCTCCCAACCCCATGTCAACAGGTCCCCAGCCCCTCCTACAAGCCTCCAATGACCTGGTCAAATCAGGCCATCAGCAGGCCCTCTTCACACTGACAGGAGAGTGCCTTCATCACTGCCTTTGTGATACAAGCTTCTCCATGCAGCACGGCAAATGCAGTACGGGTGGACATCCGCCCTGTTTATCTTCGTATCCCCAGGTGCAGTAACTACAGATCAGCATCCCTTACAGCTACCTGCGGAATGATGCTGTCTGAGCTCCTCTCAACTAGACTCGGGACAGTGGAGGGCAGGTCAAGCCTAGCACTTGTGCATGGACGCTTGGACACCCTGTGAGCAAAGATGTCTTGAACGTCATTAGGGTGGGAGGGGCCTAATGTGGGCACGCCCACCATTCCTTCGCCTTTCATCACAATGCTATGTGCTTCAAGCTAACCAGCCAACTTTTTAAAAGAATGCACACCACCCAGGAACACATTCTGGAGCTAGCAAAGCTCGCCTCTGTCTAATCCGAGTCACTTGGGCTCCATCGCACGGAGAAGCGAGGGAAGCTGGTAGCCACTCTCTTCAGCAAGCCAAGTCAGCCTACAGTTACCACTCCAGCACTTGCCACCATCCAGCCGGTATTTCTTCAATGTTTACTACACTGGGGACATTTGCACAGGGGCCCTGCCCTCCTAAAAAAACAGAAGGCTAGGCCTGCCTAACCAACTCAAGGGTGAGGCCAAACTGCCAGGCAGCAGTAAAATAAAGGGGCAGCCAAAGGTGTGGAGGGGAAGAGAGCATTCCCCACCAGGGAAGGCTGAGCACTGGACCTGCCTTCAAACGCTTTACAATGTATTAAATGCCCACCCAGTGGAGGTACGAAATGGTGACACTCTTCACTGTAGATCATAAATCCCTCTCTTCACTTTCCACTACGGGAGGCAGTCAAGTCCACAGACAAGTACAACAGACTGCCATGTCTGAGGGGGACCCAGGTGACTGCCAACCTGCCCTTCCAAGTCAGAATAGGTCCATGGCGCCAACATGCACCATGGACGTGAACGTGTGTCAAAAGGATGCAGAGGCTGGAAGACAACAGTGACAAGCCCACGAGGGTCCAGACTGAGAGGAGTGGAATCTCAAGACACGCCCCCACCTCCCGCACACATACACTACCTACTCTAACCTAACACCTAAGGAAACTGAGGCCAATGGCGGAATAGTGAATTAGAACCAGGGTCTGAACCCAGCCATTCCTTCCGTATAACCTAGAGGTTAAGAGAGTTTCTGGAATCAGAATCCCTAACTTGAATCCTGCCTCTGCCACTTACCAGCTGTGTGGCCTTGGGCAAAGGACCACCTCTTTGTGCCTCAGTTTCCTCATCTGTAAAACAGGAAGAATTATAGTATCTACCTCACGGGGCTGATATGAAAATTAAACTTACAAACAAATGTAAAGCGACTGGCACAGAGCCTGGAATACAGTAAGCCATACACAACGGGCTGGTGTTGCTATGAGGATTACCGAACGACCTGCCCGGGGCCCGGGGTGGGCTCGCCGCTCGGGCTCTCTCGGCGGCCGCGCGCCAGTGTCCCTGCAGGGTTCAGGACGCTCGCACCCTCCACGCGCCCTTGACGCTCGCGGCCGCTAGCCGCGAATCCGAGCCCCCGACCGCCTGGGCAGCAGCGCGCACGCGCAGGCCTTGCGGGGCTGCACGCGCCCCCCGGTCACGAATGAGGGGGGTGGGCCGGCCCGGGAAACGGGAAGGGTGACGGCCACACCCGGACAGGGACTGGGAGGCAGCCCAAAGGCTCAGAGGGGGCCGCGCCTGCACCCGACAGTTCCCCCGGGGCTCCCAACCCCCAGCCCGAAGAACGAGTGGGTTCCTCACACTCTGCAGCAGGCTCCTCCTCTGCGCCGCCATCTTGGAGGGACCCCCGCGGACGCGCCCGCCTCCCGGCGGAGCAGTCGAAAAGGGCGGCTAGAGCGGCCCGGAGCCAGTCAGGAGGACCACGCTATCAGGGAGCATGCGCGCAGCGCCACCCCACGGCCGGAGCAGGATGCGGCCGGAGCGAAGCGAACTGCGCAGGCGCGCTTTTGAGTCCTTGCTCCAAAGCGGGAAAAAGCGCGCTTCCTTTTGCGGTTGCTGCTCATCCTTTATTTGCGAGCATTCTCCAGAATCCGTGTCAGGTGGGGCTCCTAAAAGTTTGGGGTACTTTATGAGCAGTTTGGGGGCGGTTGTTATTCAGTCGCTTAGTCGTGTCCGACTCTGCCGCCCCATGAACTGCATCGGTGATGCCCATCCGATTCAATGCCCAGCCAGCTCATCCTCTGCCCTCCCCTTCTCCTTTTGCCTTCCATCATTCGCACCATCAGGGTCTTTTCCAATGAGTGAGCTCTTCGCGTGGGGGTGGAGGCGGGCGAATTATTCATTCACTCAATAAATATTCTTTGGATAACTGTGCCTGACCCTTTGGGGGTGAAGCAGCAAGCAAGACAGGGGAGGACAACATTAACATATGTAAGTCATTTGAATGGTGCTACTTGCTGGAAAGAGAGTTTATGGATGTAGCAGGCATGAGAGTGTGGCAGGTTAACTGACAACAAGGAAGAACTGGAGGGGACAGCGCGAGGAAAGGGAGTGGTGAGTTCAGGAAGCGTGGGTGTCACAGAAGGCCAGAGGCGGGAACAGAGAGGGAGAGGGAGTGAAGGGAAGTGGGTAAGACGGGGGACTCTGACCCTGCTGGCCCAGGCAGGAGTTGGGCTATTCATCTGGAGGACAAAGGCAAGTTGTTGACTTCTGAGCAAGTCATTGACATGACCCTGTTGGTAGAAAGATTCCTTTGACTACTGTGTGCAGAACTGGTGTTTAGAAGAGGATTGGAGTGGAGATGAAAAGACAGATTAGGAGACTGTTTACTAGATCGAGGCAACAGCCCCTGGAGTGGCCTGAGTCAGCTGATGGCCGTCGGGTGGACTTTATTTAGGAGATGAAACTGTCAAGGCTTGACCGTGGATTGGTTGTGGGTGATGATGGGAAGAGATGTGTCAGAGATTCAGATTTCCGACAAGAACAGCTAGGTTTCTGGAGAGGGAGGATTTTCAGTTTGGACATGTTGATGCTATTTCTGTTGTTTTCTGCTTCGTTTTTGGCTGTGCAGCACAGCTTGTGGGATCTTAATTCCCTGACTGGAGATTGAACCTGGGACCTCCGCAATGAAGTTTGGTGTCCTAACCACTGGACTGCCAGAGGATTCCCTGGACGTCTTGAGTTTGAGATGCTTTTGAGACATGCAAGAAAAGGAATCAGATCATTCCTTAGACAGAGGACTAGAGCTCAAAGCAGAGGGTTTGCAAGCAAAGACAACAGAGAGTGAGCAGCTGGAGAGGCAAGGGAAGCAGAGGTGCCCCAGAAACCAGGGTGAGGTGGGGCATGGGCAACAACAGGGCATGCTCCTGAGAGACCCAGGTAGAAGGTAACCGAAGCAAGCCCATTAGATTTAGCCATCCCAGGCCCTTGACCCAGGCAATTCTGATGGAATGGTAGGACAGAAACCCAGATACAGTGAGTTGAGGAGTGGCAGGGAAATGGAGACACGAAGACCTTGAGAATAGGTGGTTCCTCCCAGTTGGTGGATTCGGGAGAGGCAGGGAAGGGAACATGGGTTTGAGGGAGGGTGTTTTCTTTTAGCTTGGGAGAAACTTGAGCCTGTTTGGAAGCTGAAAGAAAGGCTTAATAGAGAAGAGCTAACATTCAGAAGGGGGAAGAGGGAGGCAGTCTACGACTGGAATGGTGATTCACCATCTTGCTGTCCTACCAACACAGCTAGCTCCGCACGGCCCGAGATGGCTCCTTGAGTTCAGCCATTTCATCTCAGTTCAGCCAGCAGAAAGGAAAGAGAAAAGTAGGAAGATGGCGTTGTCTTCCTCCTTTTTTTCCTTTTTTTTCAAATTAACATTTACTTGTAACCAGTCTCACTGGCTTTCCAAGTGCTGCTAGTGGTAAAGAACCTGCCTGCTAATGCAGGAGACATAAGAGACACAGGTTTGATCCCTGGGTTAGGAAAGATTCCCTAGAGGAAGGCATGGCAATCTACTCCAGTATTCTTGACTAGAGAATCCCCATGGACAGAGGAGCCTGGTGGGCTACAGTCCATAGGGTCGCACAGAATCAGATACAGCTGAAGCGACCTAGCATGCACGCACGCACCCAATCTCACTGGCTTCCCAGGTGGCACTAGCGGTAAAGCATCCACCTGCCAATGCTGGAGATGCATGAGATGTTCAATCCCTGGGCTGGGAAGATCTCCTGGAGTAGGAAATGGCAACCCACTCCAGTGTCCTTGCCTGGAAAATTCCATGGACAAAGGAGCCTGGCACACAATCTCCCTTCTCTTTCAAGGAGACCCCAGAGGTGCCTCATGACGCTTCTCCTTACATCTCAATGGCTGTATCCTAGCCCCCATGACCACATCTTGGTGAAAAGGAGGTCAGGAAATGAAGGCTTTGAATGGAGCTACAAAGTGACCTACTACAAGTCGTGTTACAGAAAAAGATTGGGAAATGAATACCAAGAGGCTATGTGCAGTCTCTGCAATGAAGGTAGGAGAGGCTTGGTGGTTTGTCTATTGAGAAAAAGTCGAAAGAATTAAGATTTGGAGTCCAGCCCACTTCTTTCTAACTCTTGCCCCATATGCTGTCACCTGTGTGACCTTAAAGAAGCCACCTGCCCTCTCTGAGCCTCAGTGTCCTCTATAGAATGGGAGTGATAATCTACCTGGCTGAATGACTGTAAGGATTAAATGAGATGCCACAGGAAGACCTGACCTATGGCAGGTGCTGAGGTTAATTACATTCAGATTACAATTTAATGTTTTAAAAAGAGAATATACATTGAGCACCTACTGGATGCCAGGAACTTGTTGGATGTTTTTTCATCACACATTTATTTACTTCTCACTCCAACCTGGTGAGATGGGTATTGTAATCATCCTAATTCATAAGGCAGAAAACTCCAATTCAGCAAGTCAGCCAACAGGAATGTCAGAATTTGAACTCCAGTCTTCTGATTCTTCGTCTTCTTCCCAGGTCCTAGCACAGAGCTTCTCAAAGGGTTTGGGGGTCTTCCTGGTGGTCCAGTAGCTAAGACTCCCACTCCCAATGCAAGGGGCCCGAGTTCGATCACCAGTCAGGGCATCACTACGAATCACGCCGTCAGTCATTCTCTGATCCCACATGATGCAACTAAAGAACCAGCATGCCTCAGTGATGAGCGAAGATCCCACATGCTGCAACTGAGACCTTGTGCAGCCAAATAATATTTCAAAACAAAATAAGCAATTTTTAAAAATTAAAAATAATAAGAGTTTTGACATTTCCTGACAGCGATGATAGGAGCATCTTGTTATTCATAGCAAGCACTTATTCACTGTACT
Organism: Budorcas taxicolor; assembly: GCF_023091745.1. Lineage (NCBI taxonomy): Eukaryota > Metazoa > Chordata > Mammalia > Artiodactyla > Bovidae > Budorcas > Budorcas taxicolor. The sequence continues at coordinate 154,336,871 of NC_068914.1, read as the reverse complement.
GGAGTTTATAGATAATGAATGACGTGGCTGGAAGCTCTTAGATAACTTCTGGGTGGAGGCTGATTGCAGAGGGACCAACCGTGTGGTTAGAGGGCTAGAGCTTTAGGGCCCCCACCCTCCACCTGAGGGGAGGGGAGAGGGGCTGGAAAGGGGAAAGGGGCTGGAAAGGGGAGAGGGGCTGGTCACCAGTGGCCAATGATTCGATCACTCATTCCTGGATAATGGAATGTCCATAAAAACCCTCAGTGAAGGGGTTTGGAGAGCTTCTGAGTTTTGAATACGTCCACTTGCTGGGAGCGTGGCACACCTCAAACTCCGTGGAGACAGAAGCTCTGCTCTCTGTGCACCCTAACAGAGCTTACCTATGTACCTCTTTGTGTAGCTGTTTGTGTCCTTTGTAATAAACCAGCAATAGTAAGGTGTTGCCCTGAGTTATGTAAGCTGTTACAGCAAATTATGGAATGGGAGAAGGGGGTCAAGGGATCTGATTTGTAGCCAAATTGGACAGAAATGTGGGAAAGCTGAGGACCCTCTGTTTGCAACTGAAAAGGAGGGCAGTCTTACGGCACTTGACCCTTAACCTGTGGCATGTGTGTGTGCTAAGTCGCTTCAGCTGTGTGACTCTGTGCGACCCTGTAGACTGTAGCCCGCCAGGCTCCTCTGTCCATGGGATTCTCCAGGCAAGAATACTGGAGTGGGTAGCCATTCCCTTCTCCAGGGGATCTTCCCAACCCAGGGACTGAACCCTTGTCTCTTATATCTCTTGCATTGGCAGGCAGGTTCTTTACCACTAGCACCACCTGGGAAACCCTCTTAACCAGTGGGGTCTGCACTAACTCCAAGTGGTTAGTGTTAGAATGAATTAAATTACAGGGCGCCCCATTGGTATCTGCAGAGGACTGGAGAATTGTTTGCTGGGGGAATCCACAAGCTTGCCCTCAGAAGTGTCCTGCTATTGTGGGTAAAAACACGTCAGTAGAAGATGCCAAGACCTTTCCTGGAAACCCTGTGAGGGAGGCAGACCCTCCAAGGCCCTTCCCAGCTCAGCCTCAGCTCAACTGCTTCAAGTTTCTCAAACACATGTGTTTCCTACCGCCATCTTTGTCCCTGTTGTTCCCACGCATGCCTTCCCAGTGAACTTCTGCTCCATCTTCAAAGTCCCTTAGCAAATGAAAGCCCTTGGCATTTTTCTTGATCCTCTAGGATAGGAAGAATTTCCCTTTGCCCTTCTAGGTTCTTTTTGGATGGTCTAATAGAATTAAATTGGCAAAAGACAGATCAACAGGAGAAAATCAAATTTAATTTCATCCATTAGGGAGCCCCAAACATATGAAGCTCAAAGAAGTGACTGAAGCAGGCAGCTTTTGTATCTTGCAGACAAAGAAACAATTATTTGAGAAGTTTGGACAAAACAAAAGGCTTTTTGCTTGGGGTAGCAAGTTAATGAAAGAGTAACAAGAGTTTGTTTAGGCAGCCTTCTTGGCCTTGAGACCTTGCATTTCACGTTTCTGGAGATAAGGATTTCTCCTCTCGTCCCAGTACACAGAGAATAGCTTCACATGGGAGATTTATTTCCTTCTTTCAAGGGGACACGTGTTCTCCCATTGGCTGTTCCCCAAGAAACTTTAATTCAAAATAATCAATTTGCCAAAGTGGCATATTTGGGGGTAGCCTACCCTGAACCCCATCTGTTCCCTCACTACAAATCACGCCCTCAGTCGTTTTTTTGATCATTTAAAACCATAGTTATTGTTTGAAGTGATCTTTCCAAGGACAGGAACTATGGCAGGTCAGCTGTGGGTCTCCTTGCAGGCCCCCAGGAAGCTGCTTAATGACCATGTGTGGCATCACACTGGTTAGAGTGAGATGGAGATGAATGAACACATTGGTAGATGTGGCAAGTGGAAGAGATAGTCCTAAGGTTCCCAAGTGACTTATGGGGAGCTGGAACTGAAACTTAGGGCTTCCAGACATGTACCCCCAAGCCTCTTTCCATCCCTGCCCCCAATGCACTCTGATGGGTCCTCTTTCCAGAATTCCTCAAGTTGGATTTTCTAGGGAGCAGGAAGACACTGGGCTCAGCATGGCACTTGTGAGAATAAGTATGAAGTCATCACGCCTCCTGTTTACAGGATGCTGAGCTATGGTTTTTCCAGTAGTCATGTATGGATGTGAGAGCTGGACTATAAAGAAAGCTGAGTGCCAAAGAATAGATGCTTTTGAACTGTGGTGTTGGAGAGGACTCCTGAGAGTCCCTTGGACTGCAAGGAGATCCAACCAGTCCATCCTAAAGGAGATCAGTCCTGAATGTTCATTGGAAGGACTGATGCTGAAGCTGAAACTCCAATACTTTGGCCACCTGATGTGAAGAACTGACTCCTTGGAAAAGACCCTAATGCTGGGAAAGATTGAAGGGGGGAGGAGAAGGGGATGACAGAGGATTAGATGTTTGGATGGCATCACCGACTCAATGGACATGAGTTTGAGCAGGCTCTGGGAGTTGGTGTTGGACAGGGAGGCCTGGCGTGCTGCAGTCCGTGGGGTCGCAAAGAGTTGGACACGACTGAGTGACTGAACTGAATTGAACTGAGCTCCCAAGGAGTAGGGGTGGATCCAAGGAAGTCTGCTGGGGACAGGCCCCCTTCTCCTCTGGGGTCAGCGTGCCTGGGAACCCAGCTGAAAAGTGGGTCCTGTTTTCCTCAGGACAACCGTCTGGGTCAGGGTTTGTCATCAATGCAAGTGCCTGCCAGAGGAACAGAGATCTCAAAGCCACTCACCCCGGCAACCATTCAAACAGGCGGAGCAAGCTCCAGGTGCCCAGGTGGGCGGGCCACCTGGCTGGGATGAGGACCCTGATGCATTTGAAGCATACACATGGCCTGGAACATCAGATGACTCCCTGCCACCACACCTTGGCCTTTCTAAAACCCTGGCATCAGAAGAACAAACAGCCGTGTGGCTTGTCGACCACCTTCTGGAAACTGAGACGGGCTGTTTCCGGGCTTTGCCCAGAGTTTGGATCCACTGTTTGTCATGAGGTCTGCAGCAAGGCTTTCAGTGGCTCCAGCCAGCTCCCCACGGAGCCAGCAGATGCCACCAGTACTTTGTTCAGCCTCACACACAGCCCGCAGCAAGTCTGGTTTGCAGGTAACAGCCTGGAAAGATGATGTTAAGAACAAAGAAGAACATTTGGAAGGGAGAAGAGCATTTTCGCCCGCATCTCACCACCCTCATCCTCACCTTCCTTTTTGCTTTCTCTGTTCTAACTGGGAACCCAGGCAGCTATGTTGGCCTGCTTGCCAAAAAAAGAGTGCGGAGACCAGCTTGGACTGAGCTCTTTGTTTTTCTGGGCTTTTCTTGGTCACGAGCATCTTGCCAGGAGGCTGTTGTGGTCTTCATATTGATCCTCTGAAGAGATGCATCAGAGTCCTTTGACTGGTCACCCCTTCATTTTCAAATGTTAGCTAATAAGCATGTTTCCAGTTGGGAGCTGTTATAAACAGCTCTGCAGCAGTCATTCATGTGATTAAAAACTATTCATTCAATTTCTTAGAGAAGCATAGTGAAATACCTGGGGGGTGGGGGTGATTTGCTTTACAATACTTTAGTAAAGGAGGAAAAAAGTAAAAAAGGGGGAGAGAGAGTGAAGCAATGGGACAAAACCAGTGTGCTCCGGGGTGATGGGTGTATGGGGTTTCATGGTGCTGTTCTCTCTTTTTTTTGGTAGATGTCTGAAATTTTTCATAATGAAAAACTAAAAATAGAAATGTAAACACAGTCCCTGCCCTCTGGGAGTTCACAGTCCTGCAAGGAAAACAAAGAGCCAGGCCCTGGCAGAGCAGTGTGACAGGGCAGACATGGGGCTAGGGGACCCAGAAGAGAGCCACCTCTCTGACTTAGGAAATCAGGGAGGGCTGCCCAGAGGAAGGGCCATCTTAGCTGAGGCCTGAATGATACACAGTGAAGTGCAAGTCGCTCAGTCGTATCTGACTCTTTGTGACCCCATGGACTACAGAGTCCATGGAATTCTCCAGGCCAGAATACTGGAGTGGAGAGCATTTCCCTTTCCCAGGGAATCTTCCCAACCCAGGGATCAAACCCAGGTCTCCTGCATTGCAGGTGGATTCTTTACCACCTGAGCCACAAGGGAATACTACACCGAGCCACCGAGAATACTACAGTGGGTAGCCTGTCTCTTCTCCAGGGGATCTTCCTGACCCAGGAATTGAACCAGGGTCTCCTGCATTGCAGGCGGATTCTTTACCAACTGAGCTGTCAGGGAAGCCCATGAAGGATACATAGGAGGTGGTCAAATGACAGGGAAGGGAAAGATGTTACAGGCAGAGGTACCTGCAAGAGCGTAGACCTGGTAGAGAAAGAAAGGCGGTGGCTGAAGCCTACAGCGATGGTCTGTCTGGCTTCACTGTTGGTGTGCTAAGTCGCTTCAGTCGTGTCGGACTCTTTGCGACCCCATGGACCCCCGCCAGGCTCCTCTGTACATGGGATTCTCCAAGCAAGAATACTGGAGGGATTGCCATGACTTCCTTCACGGGATCTTCCCAACTCAGGGATCGAACCCTTGTCTCGTATGTCTCCCGCGTTGGCAGGCAGGTTCTTTACCGCTAGCGCCACCTGGGAAGCCCTTGGTGTTGGTGAGATTGAACCAAAGCTGCAGCAGAGGCAGGGCTGGACCACTGATGCTTCGTGACCGTGGGAGTCTGGGGGGCCCCCAGGTGCCTGGCAGCTGGGGAAAGATGTGATCAGATCTGGATTTGAGGATGATCTTTCTGATCACTGGGACTCCTGGGTGCAGGGTGGATTGTGAGTGGTGGAGAGTGCCCTGGGCATCCTCACCTTTGTAGCTTTTTATTTCTCCTAAATTACTCCTTTAAGATAATTTCCAGAATGCTCACCCCTCCCCCATACCCTGCTCTCAATTTCTCCATGCACTACTTCTATCCTCACTTGGGTTTACCTCACTTGGGTATACCTCTTCAATACCAGGGACGAGGGACTTCCCTGGTGCTTCAGTGGCTAAGACTCTGAGCTCCCAATGGAGGGGACCTGGGTTTGATCTCTGGTCAGGGAACTAGATACCATATCCTGCAACTAAAGATCCCACATGCTTCAACTAAGACCTGGTATAGCCAAATAACTAACTAAATAAATTTTTTTAAAAAATAAGCGAGAAAGAAAGGACTAGGTTTTACTCATCTCTGCAACCCCAGTGTTTTGCACACAGCAGATACCAAATAAATGCTTTGTGAATGAATAAACTTTTATTGAGCACCGAACAAGTGCCAAGCGCTTTTCTCAATTCTTTACACATATGACTTCTTGTGCAGGGTTGTCATAACTACCCCTGTGGAACGTGTTACTATTACCTTTGGGTAGGATATGCCATCAGACTATGATGCAGGTCTGAAAGTCTGACGCCTGGGGGATGGCCAGTACGGGGGGTGGGGTAGGAAGGATCTCAGTGCAGTCGGAGGACAGTGTCAGCCAGGCCACCTGGGAAGTCCTGGCTAAAGGCACCATGTGTCTCGTGGGGACTAGCCCACGTTAGCTCCCCTCTGCTCAGTCACTGCCGCATGTTCCTGCAACCTCAGCAGCAACATGAGGGTGGATCTGGAAAGGCAGCAGCTGGAGACAGCTGTCAGCGATACACACAATCCCCATTTTACAGTCATGAAAACTGAGGCCCAGAGAAGTTAGGTCATTTGCCCAAGGTCACACAGCTAGGAAGCAGTGGCGCTCCTTTGCTTCAGGGGCTGTCTTTGTGACCCCCTACTCTGTGACAGTGTTGTTAAGGGTTGAATCATGTCCTCCCAAATTCATATTTGAAGTCCTAAGCCCCAGAACCTCGTCACAGATGTAATGTGCTGGATGGGGTGGGAGTGGGGAGGAATTAAGAGGATGGAGAGGTGGAAATGCAGAAGGTTTCCCAGGAGGTGCCCAGCCTTAGGCAACTCAGCTAACTTCTCTAAGCATCTTGAAAGTGAAAGTGTTTGTTAGTCACTGAGTCCACGTCTCTTTGCAACCCCACGGACTGTAGCCCGCCAGGCTCCTCTGTCCATGGAATTCTCCAGGCAAGAATACTGGAGTAGGTTGCCATTCCCTTCTCCAGGGTGTCTTCCTGACCAACAGATCAAACCTGCGTCTCCTGCATTGCAGGCAGACTCTTTACCATCTGAACCACTAAGGAAGCCCTCTGAGCATCTTATCAATTGTTTATTTTCTTTAATGAGTAATTCTTAGGCAAAGCTCTAGTCATCAGAAGTGGATCAGTGGTTATCAGGGGTGCCGGAAAGCAATTGGAGAGCACTGTATGTACTATTTTATAAACTTTTTTCCACTGAATGTAATTTTAATGTTTTATTTTGTTATTCTTCTACAAGAAAGTTCTTACTTCCCTTATGGTAATGGTATTCCACTGTAAAAGTAAAACCAAGATTACTTAACCAGTTTTCTTTGTGTGATGTCTTGGTTGTTTCCTGTTCAGGATTCAACTCAAGGTTGCATTGCAAATTCCTGTAGACTAAGATTTCTTAACTTTCTCTGAGCCTCTGACCACTAGCAGGAGCCTCCACCACCACCACCCCCCCAATAGTATTTTAAAATGCACAAAATAATATACCAAAGTTTATAAAGGAGATCCATTATATTGAAATGCATTTATCAAAATATATATTTAAATTGGGTACAGTGGTCCAAAGAAGGTATGAGACCGTGGAGCAGAGCCGCCCCAGCAGACCCGGAAACCCACAGTGAGAGACAGAACAGGCCCAGCCGTGCGGCTTAAAGCACCCAGCCTCACCCAGCCACAATCAGCTGAGACCCACAACACCTACAGATGTGTGACTTTGTTTTAGAATAGTGCGTTAACACAGCAAAGGCTAACTGATACAGTGGCGGGGGTGGGGAGTAGCCCTCCAACAGAACCCATCACCTCAGTGCATGTCCCACTTCTTGCTACCCCATGGGCTGTAGCATGCCAAGCTTCTCTGTCCATGGGATTCTCCAGGCAAGAATCCTGGAGTGGGTTGCCACTTCCTCCTCCAGGGGATCTTCCCGGCCCAAGGATTGAACCTGTGTCTTTTACATCTCCTGCACTGGCAGGCAGGCTCTTCACCACCAGCACCACCTGGGAATCCCCCAAACCTGGAACAGAAGTGCTGATAAGTGTATGAAAAGATGCTCCACATGTCTTCACTGTTGTTGTTCAGTCGCTTAAGTCATACCCAGCTCTTTTGAGACCCCATGGACTGTAGCCTGCCAGGCTCCTCTGTCCGTTCTGTCCATGGAATTTCCCAGGCAAGAATACTGGGATGGGTTGCCATTTTCTTCTCCAGGGGATTTTCCCAGATTGGGGATTAAACCCACATCTCCTTGCTTGGTAGGTGGATTCTTTATCACAGCCAATGGGGAAGTCCCCCACAAGTCTTTGGGGAACTGCAAATTAAACAACAATGAAATACCACTACACATCTATTATTATGTCTGAAATTCAAAACGTGGACACCTCCAAATGTTCACAAGGATGTAGAGCCATAGGAATTTTGCTTTATTGCTCGTGGGAGTGCAGAACAGCACAGACACTTTGGAAGACAGTGTGGTGGTTTCTCGCAGAGTTAAACATAGTTGTACTGTATGGTCCAGCAATTACGCACCTTAGTGTTTATCTAGATGAGTTGAAAATTACACTCACACAAAAACCTGCACATGGATGTTTATAGAAGCTTTACTCATGATTGCCAAAACTGAAGCAACCAAGATGTCCTTCAGTAGACGAATAGACAAACAACTGTGGGACACACAACCAATGGAATATTATCAAAGACAAAAAGAAATGAGCTCTTGGGAGTTCCCTGGCAGTCCCAGGGAAGTGTCAGTGTTCCCTGGAAGTCCCAGTCAGTGTTTCCACAGCCATGGCCCCAGGTTCAACCCCTGATTGGGGAACTAAGATCAGAGTACGCACATTTTTAAGGATTTTGCTGCAACTGGAAAATTGTCTCCCAGTTTGCAGTTGCCATTTCCAGTCACCCAGCATAGAAAAGGGCCTGTTCTCCTGCCTCCGACACGAAGCCAAGGGTCCTGGAATTCTGGGGTTTGGGCCCTTGGGCAACACTGCTCTTTAACACAGCCCGTGAGACCAAGCTTTCGAATGTTCACTTTGCCCAGTGACTTGCAAGCCGTGCTTCCTGTTTCCTGCTCTGACCTGGCTGCCACTCATCACCTGAGCCACCTCCCTTCCTCTGGACCACTGCCCTTCTTCCCAGAAATGGGTCACCTCCTGCCATCTGCTGACATCTCCAGGCTTCAGCTCCCAGGACGGCTTCTCTAGGCTCAACACTCTCCCTGAATTCCCTAAAACACAGCTACCACCAACCTAATAAAAATCTGACTGCAGGTTTGGGGAGAACAAAAGGCAGATTTAAACCCGAGGTCGCTGCTGCCAAAGTCCACAGTCTGGGATTCTCCACGGGGGCCACATGACTGTTTTCTTTTTAGCCCACCTCGGCCTCTGGATAGGGGTTCAATGCCCTCGACTGGACCCCTATTCCCCAGCGTGCAGCCTACTGCCCAGCATGCAGACCACCCCAGCCACCACCGCAGGGGAGAAGAATCCTGGCCTCCCATCTAAAGCATGCTTCAGCTCCTGCTCTTGCACCTTCCTGCAGAGAGCAGTCCAAAATCAAGTTTGGGGTTGGGGCTGGGGGCGTCCTTTAACTACCTACCCAGTTTATATAATGGATTAGAATATTTAACACCTTAGTCTAAAGCAGCTAGCTTGGAATGTCCCCAAGAGCATCAGGAGGCTGTTACTTAGCAGCTGCCTGACTAAGAGGGCTGGAGGAAAGGGTCTTTACAAAACAATTCGGAACAAAGGCAGATCCCCTCTCCTGCCCGAGATTGCAAAAGCTGTTTATAACCTATACAATGACAGTTTCTATCATCAGCAGTTTTATATAGTGCACTCTCCCATGGTACCTCATGACACTTTCATTATTATTTAATTGCTTTGGCTATGCCAGGTCTTAGTTGCATGTGGGATCTATTTCCCTGACCAGGGATCAAACCTGGGCCCCTTGCATTTGGGAGCATGAAATCTTAGCCACTGGACCACCAGGAAAGTCCCAGATAATTTGGTAAATGGTAAACAGTACCTCAATTTGACTTAACTCATATTTCTGTGATTACTGGAGAAATTGAACTTTGGCCCATCTACATTTCTCACTGTGTGAATCGTCTGTTTAGATTATGAACCTGCACTTCTGTCTGGTGCCGTGCTGTGCTCACTCGCTTCAGTCATGTCTGACTCTCTGCGACCCCCTGGACTGTAGCCCGCCAGGCTCCTCTGTCCACGGAATTCTCCAGGCAAGAATAGTGGAACGGGTTGCCGTGCCCTCCTCCAGGGGATCTGCCTGACCCAGGGATCAAACCTGCATCTCCTGAATTGCAGGAGGACTCTTGACTGCTGAGCCACCAGGGAAGCCCTTTCTATCTGGTAGCATGTAGGAAATATTTTCCCCGGTTTTTCGTTTTCACTTTATTTGTTGACATAAGAAGCACTTACATTTTTACATAGTCGGGTCTCTCAGTATTTTCCTTTCTGGTCACTGCCTTCTGTGTTAGGCTGACAAAGACCTCCTCTACCCCAAATTCACATAAATCGTCACTTAAATGATTGTGTGGTAAAGCACCTGCCTGCAGTGTGGGAGACCCCAGTTGGATCCCTGGGTCAGGAAAATCCCCTGGAGAAGGGAACGGCTACCCACTCCAGTATTCTTGCCTGGAGCATTCCATGGATGGGGGAGCCTGGTGGGCTACAGTCCATGGGGTCGCAAACAGTAAGGCCCAACTGAGCAACTAACGTATTCCATTTGGAGTTTTAATGCCATGTAAGGGATCCAACTTGATTGTTTCCATATACATAGCCGATTTCATATTAAAGTCTTTTATTGCATAGTCGCTTGAACTGCTTTGAAATGCTACTTTTATTAGTTCTGTAACTCTTATACGCCAGTTCGTTTTTAAAATCCTTACCTCCCAGGGATTTAACAATGAAGTAGCATCTCCAGGGCCTTTTGCACGAGAACATAGAATCTGCTCCAAAGGTGTTGGTTCTTGTCCCTTCTCCTTCTCTTTTCCAGTCCCACTTGCCCCCTCCTCATGCCATACGCATTTACCGTTTGACCTTGGGATTCTGGGAACAGTTCCAGATTCACAGAAGGTGCTAAGGCCTTTGCCATTTGGGCCACCAAACTGCTTTTCTGGCCTGTTAGTCACCTCAGCCAAGGTGACTTTGCTGTGAGGACTGGATGGGTGAGCCCCGGGAAGATGATGGTAATTACAGAGTGCTGGGGAGGTAGGAGCAGGTGATCAGGGAAGACTTCACGGGGGAGGTGACCTTGGAGCTGAGTCTAGGAGCACAGAGGAATTAGGCAGACAGAGAAGGGAAAAAGGGCGTTCTGGACCAAGGGGACAGCACAAACAAGGGGTGGGCTGGGGGGGTGTTGGGCAATGGTTGAAGTCATGGCAGGAGGCTGGAGACAGGTCTTGACTGCAGTATGCAAGATTTTTGATCTTTGCTGCAGCGTGTGGCGTCTTTGCTGGAGTTTGGGATCTTGGCTTGCGGCATGCATACTCTTGGTTGTGGCACACAGGATCTTTGATGTTCCTTGTAGTGTGTGGGATCTAGTTCCCTGACCAAGGATTGAACCCAGGCCCCCTGCATTGGGAGCACAGAGTCTTAACCATTGGACCACCAGGGAATTCCTACAGTGGATGTTTAAAGCCGTAAGACCAGGTGGGTTCACCCAGGAAGCGAGTGTGGATGGAGAAGGCCAAGGATGGACTGGGCGTCTGCCATGTTGACAGCTAAGGCTCAGCCGATGCCAGTGGCCCAACTGATGTGACTTTTAAAAAGCCTGCGGATTTGGAAAAAGCTTGAGGAAAAGGCTTTTGGTTTTGTTGAAGTTTTTCCAGCATTTGAAGTAGCATTTTCTAGGACATGTAATTGGGACAGGCTTGGGAAGACAGCAGAGATGGGTGAACCCAGAGGAGGGTGGATGGCTTACCAAAGCCAAAGCCTTTGCTGATTCAGAAACATTCAGAGCCGGGGGAATTGCTGCATAAAAGCCTTTAAGGATCTGTGAATTACTGGAAATATATACAAATATTTCAACAAAAGGCAGCAAAATGCCTAAGAGCATGGGTTTTGCAGGTGGGGCCCTATAGTACTTCAGGCTCTGCCTCAGCGTGACCCTAGCGGAGCCCAGCTCCTCCTCGGCAGAATGGAATAAGCTTAGTGCCTCTATCCACAGGTGTAAAAAAAGTGAAATAGACACTATGAAGTGCCTACCATAGAGCTGGCCCTAAAGGGAAAAACAATTTTCTTCTATACTTCTACTCCCAGTTCTGACAACAAAGGTATGTGGGTTTCCCACACCAACCAATTCTCTGACACCAGCTGAGTGTCCTAACCAAACCTTATTTGGTTTTTTGTTTTTAAATAATTGTATTTATTTATTTATTTCTGGCTCTGCTGGGTCATTGTTGCTGCGCAGGCGTTTTCTCCAGTTGCAGCGAGTGGGAGCTATTCTTCGTTGCAGGGCACAGGCTTCTCATTGTGGTGGCTTCTCTTGTTGCTGAGTACGGGCTCTAGGGGGCTTGGGCTTCGGTAGTTGTGGCACATGGGCTCAACAGTTGTGCTTCCCAGGCTCTAGAGCACAGGCTTAGCTACTCCAAGGTATGTGGGATCTTCCTGGACCAGGGATCGAACTCGTGTCTCCTGCAGTGGCAGGTGGATTCTTTGCCACTGAGCCAACAGGGAAGTCCCCTATTTGGTTATAACACTATGCACCTGGAGTTAGGGTCCCATCCCTCAAGTTAGATCAGTTTCAGGGACTACCCTAACTTCAGAAAATACTCCTGAGCTACTGGATATAAATCAGTGGTTCCCATGGTCTCCTCCTCGGGTTCAATACTTTGCTAGAATGGCTCACAGAACTCCAGATAGTGCTTTACTTATTACTGCCTATTTATCATAAAAGGATGCCTTTCAGGAACAGCCAGATGGAAGAGACACAGAAGGCAAGGCATGTGGAAGGGGTTGCAGGACTTTGACACTATCTCTGGGTCTGCCATCTACCCAGCACTGACCTAGAAGCTCTCAGAAGCCCTTTAGGTTAAGATTTTTATGGAGTGTCAATACTTAGGCATAACTGATTGACTCATTGGCCATGGGTGATTGAACTCAATCTGTAGCCCCTCCCCTCTCTCCAGAAGTCAGCGGGTAGGGCTCAAAGTTCCAACCCTTTAATCACAGGGTTGATACCCCTGGAAACAATCCCCCATCCTTAGGGGCTTTCCAAGTCACCTCATGAACATCTGGTCAGGTGTGGTTAAAAGGGGCTTATTACGAACATAAAAGACAATTCTCTTAGCCAGATCATTCAGAAATTCCAAGGATTTTAGGAGCTCTGTGCTGGTCAGGAACTCGGATTGGATGAAGACTAAGTATATGTTTCTTATTACAGCACAATATTACAGGCCCAGTCAAGTGTAGCTGTCTACCCGACAAGGAGACTAAACGGAGGAAAAAAAAAAAATAAAAGATTCAGAACTGGACTTCCCTGGTGGTGCAGTGGATAAGAATCCACCTGCCAACTCAAGGGACACAGGTTCGATCCCTGATCTGGGAAGATTCCACATGCCGTGGAGCCACTAAGCCTGGCACCACAGCTACTGAGCCCTAGAGCCTATGCTCTGCGACAAGAGAAGCCGCCACAGTTGGGAGCCTCCACACCGCAACAAAGGCTAGCCCTCGCCTGCCACGATCAGAGGAAGGCTGTACACAGCACCAAAGACCCAGCACAGCCAGAAATAAATAGATTCAGAATCGGGTAAAGGGGAAGTAGAGAGGGCACTGAACTCACGGGCATGTGACCAGTGCAGTCACACAAGGACCTGCTCTCAGAAGGGATCCATTTTTCAGTTTACTGTCTGCATGTGGCATCTTGAAATTCTTAACGAGTTTCTCCTTGAGCTTGTTTTGTAAGAGAAATCCAACGGGACGACAAAGCATGTGTGTGAGCAGGGAAGATACAGCAGGTGGCAGCAAGCAGGCTCTGGCCAACAAAAACGGCGGGCAGTGGGCAGTCTGGGTGAGGAGCAGTTGGCCTGGCCACTGGGCGTGCACCCACATGGCTGGGCAATCTGAGACACTGTGGGGCTGCAAGGGGCCAGGATCTGTGCCCAGACTGGCAGCAGTAGAAGATGGCTGTGGTCCATCGAGGCTGTGATGAGAAGGGACCCCACATGGAAGTGGATCCTGTAGCATCTACAGAAATATAAACGCTGCAGCCCAAGTCTGCAGAAGAACTGCCAGGACTCTTGCAGTAAACTGTCGGTAAATTATTACAAAACCAAAGCATACACGTGGATGTTGCTATAAAGCATGTCAGGGAGTCATTAGAATTCTTCAGAGCTTGAACCTCTCATTTTGAAAACTGCTGCAGCATTGCAAGTATTCACAGGCTTAGAAATAGAAATTAAATTTACAGACCATCTTCTATAGAGAGGAATTCCATTTTCAAGTGAAGTTGCATTATTAGTGAGGAAGGCATTTTTTAAATTAATTTTTCCTTGTAACTGAAGGTAGAGCAAGCTAATGTATAAACAAGTTATTAAAATTATATACAAATCATGAAGTCACTCCCAGTTTCTTATACAACTTCCATAAGTTACAGAAAATGTTGGGGAAAACATTAAAATGTCACTGTATAAATTTACATTCAAAATTACAAGTCAGACTTACATGAAATTGATTTGCATGAAGAGTTAAATCTTTTCAGAAAATGGTTCCACAAGAATCACTATGTGTAGATGCGCTTCAACTTATATTTTGAAAGTTTACTAGAAATTTCTCCAAATGTGACAGCCTATGAAATATTCTTAACAACTCCAGCAACAGTTGCAGCAGCAGAAAGGTCCTTCTCAAAATTAAAAATTATAAAAAATTGTGATCGTGAATTAGCCAAGAATGATTGTCATAGCTTTCCATTATTTCAATTGAAATGATACTAGCAAAAGTATGTGTTTTGGTAATTGAATTTGCAAAAAAGTGAGTCAAAAAAGTTTAATAATTAGATATCATATTAACAAGGTGTATTGTATTATATAAATTTATGACAATGAAAATTTGTTTTGCAATTTTAGGTTTATAGTGTTATTCATGTATCACTATTACCTCTTACGTATAAGTAATAAAATATTTTGAAAGGAAAAATCTTTATATTCTAGTACCTTTAACTGTACTGCTTTTTATTGCTTTCTTTTGGCTGTGCCGGGTCTTAGTTACAGCATGTGGGATCTAGTTCCCTGACTGGGGATTGAACCCGGACCTCCTGCACTGGGAGTGCATAGTCTTAGCCACTGGACCACCAGGGACGTCCCTTTTATTGCTTTTCAAAGAGGCTGTGCATTTAATTTTGAACTGGGCTTTGAAAATTATATAGTGGCCCTGATTCTCAAAACTAGTAATATTTTTTTAAAGCATTTTCGCATTTTCCCCAATTGTCCTGACTAAGCCTTTCAGGCTTTTACAGACTTCCCTCCAGTCCAGTGAATGGCCATCATATGATGACTTTTTGAAAACCCACATCAGTGTGGAGGGCTGGTCATCTTGGAAGGCTGGCAGTCTCCATTGGGATGTCCCGTTCAGCCCTTTTAGGGACCCATCTTCTTGACCCAAGACATAGTCTTTTGAATCACTCCCCCACCCCCACCCCAGATGGCAGATCTGAGTCCTTCGTTGTCAATTTTTGAAGTCTTTTGACAGGTAACATATGTGGTAAGTGCTTTGGTCACTGCAGGGTGGAGGGAACACCTGAATAAAGATTCAAGGACAGAAAGTGCAAATGGAGAACGATGTGACTACTGCCGCCGTTCAGCTGCTCGGTCGTGTCCAACTCTCTGTGACCCCATGGACTGTAGCCCACCAGGCTTCCCTGTCCTTCACTGTCTCCCAGAGTTTGCTCAAACTCATGTTCATTGAGTCAGTAACGCTATCCAACCATCTCATCGTTTATAAATCTTGAAGACTGAAGGGAAAGGCTGTTACAGTGAGGCCCAGGGTCTAGCCAAACCCAAAGGGTTGGAGCCCAGTCCCACCATGACCCAGGGGTCTGCTTCAGGTTAAGGGTCGTCTGCTCAGAGGGGCTCAGCACTCACGCAGTTGAGATTTTTGCTTGCATGTTGGTTTAACATCTATCTCCCCTGCTGGAAGGCCACCTCTGTGAGGTCAGGGACTGTCTACCCGGTTCACTGTTGAACTCCTAAGGCCCGTACAGAGTCTGGCACTTTACAGGATCTGTTTAAGTATTAAAACAGCTCAGGGCAGCTAACTTTAAAAACAGTGTCCTGCAAACATGTGTGTACATAAGCGCATGGGAACGGTCTGGAAGGAATGAGGTCACGCTCCTAATCTTGGCTGCCTCTAGAAGGGACCAGGCTACGGAGTGGCGATGGGGTGTGTGTGCGTGTACACAAGTCAAGTTGGGGGGTACTGGCTTCAACTGTAATGATTTTACATTTTAACTAAACAATTATGAATAAAGCATGTTCCAGGTCAGGGGAGACAGAGGCGATAGGGAAATGCCAAGCCACACTCACGAAGGACAAAAAAACACCATCACGCTCTGCATCCGCTGGTGGGTTTTGAGTCTTCACTTTATTACTATGTCACCAGAAGTCACCACCTTCACTTGGTTCACCACAAATGGACAGATGTCATAGAGGAGGGTGCCACGGGGCCACTGGACTCACTCTTGAGAGACTTAACCAGGTGGTGGGGGAGTCCAGAGTGGGGGCCCAGGATGGGGACCGCCATTCACTGCGCACACGCACACACACACAGATATATTTGTGGAGCCTTATATTATACATCTTATATATAGAAAATATATATATTTATACTATACACAGGCAGTTACGTTGCGGGCAAGGCGGGGGCACCCAGACAAGGGCTGTGGGCACCTGGGGACGGGGAGTGTCACATTGAGGGGCAGCGCCAGGAGATGGGTGGACACGTTCATCCTCCCACGAACTCTTGTTAGGAGGGGTGCTCCCCCTTTGTGCTCCATAGAGAATCAAAGGGGTCTTGGGCCAAGATTGGGGGCTCCCAAGGGGTAGTATGGGGGGAGGGGGTCTTGGTTACATGGGGGAAGCCTGGGACCCCCAACAGTCTTTGAAGATCAAGAATCACCTGGGAAGGTTGGAGTGGGGAGAAGATGCTGGGACCGTCTGAGCTAGCCCCAACAGTTACCCACCCCCCCCAGGAGTGGCAGGAGCCACACCCGGGCAGATGACCTGTGACTGCACAATCAGAGGCTGGAGACCTGGATCCGGAACCTCTAGCTCTGTGCCCAACCGTGGACAAGTCACTGTCTTCCTGGCCCGGACTTTGCCCCATAAGGGTCCTCGAAGCTCTAAACTCGTGTGGAACCCAGTTTTCCTTGCCCTCTCTTGTACTCGATGGGAGGAGGGGGTCCAAACTCAGCAAGGTCAGACTGCAGGGGTGCCCTTCTCCAAGGAAAGGTTTGGAAGCAGGGGGGAGGCAGAGGAGGGGCAGCAGGGAGGGAAAGAGGGTGTCACTGATCTGTGAGCACTGGCTCCAGGCTTGAGGCCTCCAGGGGATTGTCCTCAGCCAACAGAAGCAGCAAGACTTCCCCACCAACCAGTGAGAAGGAGAGTCAGGAGCCCTGGGTCTCGATTAAGCCCTGCGCTCCACATCTCTGGCCCTCTCTTTCTCACCCACCAGGGCACAGCCTGACCACGGTGGGGTCCTGCCTGGGCAGCACCCCAGGACTAGTGGGGAATGCTGAGTGAAATGATTCAGCACCCCCACTCCTGGCAGGGGGTCTGGTAAACCTTCCCAATCTGGGGGGGTGGGCAGGAGACTCTGTAATAAATACCCAGTACCTTGCTCTCTCACCCAGCATCACCAGCAGCTGGTCAGTGCCCCAGGGAACAGACAGGCAGCACCCTGGGGTCTCCCCAGCAAGGGAGGGTTTTGGCAGGGAGGGGACGAGGGGGAGGACTTCTCATAGCATCTTGTGTGGACACCAAACTTTCTCTGCCAGAAACAGACCACATCCACCTGCACCCTGACCTGCTTTGCAAACCTCTGGTCTAGTGCAGGCTCCACTGCTCAACTTGGAGGATACCAGAGTCCCAGCCTGTCCTGACCTGGGCCACCCTGGGGGAGCCCCTTTCCCAGATGTGGAAAGTTGAAGTCCCCAACAAGCAGCTGTCACCCGGCTGTCTGGGGTCCTCTCCCGTCACCGCTGCCCCTTGGGAGGACTTGATCAGACCTGATCCATGCTCCACTGCCAACTCACTCGTGTGCTGAGCCTCAGTTTCTCCTTCTGCTAAGTGGGGGCAATGATGCTGCTTCTCTGCCAAGGGAGTTCCCGCTCCTTCCCTCACTGGCATGCTAACACCTGCCCGTCCTCCGGGCCCCTCCGTGGGGACCTGCAGTCCATACAGCTGTACTCACACAGCACCTGGCCCCCGTAAGGGACCCAGGGTCCAGCGGTCGGTTTAACGCTCATCTCTGAGGACAGTCAGCTCCTCGAGGGCAGACACCCCACCCTTTGTGTTCCTGCCACGAATGCCCCATCACTGCTGAGTCAAAAGGAAAGTGAGTGGCTATGACCTGCTTCGTAGGGTTCTCGTGGGGGCTGGTGGTGGGAACTACCCAGCGCAGTACCAACCCACAATCCCGCTGCCCCATTCCCCGAGGCACTGGCGGCTGGACCTTGTCCCCACAGTCTCCCCGCTTCAAGGCTTGCCCACCCCATAAGGCTCAGTGGAGAGCCTGCATTATCCAGAGTCCCTCCTCAACCTCCCCGTGCCTCGGGGGACACCTGCCACCCTCTCCCCTGGCCTGCGGCCTCCCCCGGACTTCCATGCCCGAGGGGCTCTCGCCACCCATCTTGGGGACAGTCTGTCCCACAGCAGCAGCTTTCAGGCGTAGGCCGAGCTGGGTCTAGAGCCCTGTCTTCCCGCAGGGAGCCCAGTCACTTGGCAGGCCTTCTGGAAGGCCTTGGCTTGGCCGTCCCCACCCCTCGGCCCCCAGCTGACCCCGGATGAAGGAAAGATGACACAGTGTCCCAGATCAGTTCTGTTTCCTGGGAGGTCACAGGGGCAGGGAAGGGGGCACCTGCTGGGGTGGCTGGGGCGAGTAGCTCTGCCACTCACTCACTGTGATCTTGGGCCAGACACTCCCCCTCCAGGCCTCCTTGTCCACCCAGCCCCAGGCAGGGACTTAGCGCGCCACTCCTAGAGTCAGGGACAGTGGTCAATCAGTCGGGAGGCCGTGAAGGCCTGCTGGAGCTCAAGGGAGGATGCACCCAGCTCGGAGTGGTACATGGGAGCCAGGCCGGCCCGCTCGGCTCTCTCGCCCGGGAAGGCAGCCAGGGGAGAGGCCAGCGGGATGTGGGGAGAGGGGCCTGGAGGCAGGGCTGTCCCGCTGGGCGGAACAGTCGGGGCAGAGCAGGCCCCTGGCTTGCAGCAGAATCAGGGTGTCTCATGGGCTGAGGTCCCCAAGGCCTCCCAGAGGGACTGTAGCACTGAGCGGCGGAACCCCGGGCTCGGGGATGGGAGATGGTGGGGACCCTGGGGGACAAAAAGTGCTCTGTAGTCGGGCAGCCTGTGGTGGCCCCACCTCTATCACTGGCTGCCTGAGTGACCCTGACCTCGCCAGGCCTGTCTCCTCAAGCATAAAATGGAGACGGCCCAACACTCCGAGCAGGGCGGGGGTGTCACTCCTAGCAGATGACAGCCCCCAGTGTCCTGCGGTACTCACACCCCGCAGTCAAATCTTCCCAGCATCCTCCAGGTGGAAGATTCTCTCCATTCCTACCTCTGGTTAAGAGCAGGGCCTCCTCCACATCCCCTCTTCCTCGTCTCCGGGGACCATCTGTCTTAGCACTCGTGCCAAGCACAGGCATGACATACAGTAGGTGCTCAATGAAGGCTCACAGACATAAGGAACGAACGCAACCCCCAGGGCGCCGCACACCTGCACACACGTGTGGACACCCCCAGCACCTCACTGCCCCGCCCACCTGAGTGGCCCTGGACCTCAGTGGAACCACCTGGAGGTGCCGGGCAGGGCAGCCAGAGAGGGAGCAGGGGGGCTGGGTGTGGAGGGAGGGGGCAGGGGGCAGCTGGGGTGGCTCAGGGGCAGGCGGGGGGCAGGTGGTCCCTGTGGCTCAGTAGCCCTGCGACTGGTAGCCCTGGGGCTCGGGCTCGAAGGCGCTGGCCGGCTGCTGGTAGGTGCCGCCCATGCTGGTGGGCTCTGGCCCGGCGCTGGGCTCCACGTAGGGGGCGTAAGGCATGCTGGAGTCCTGGCTGGGGTCCATGTAGTCCTGGGAGAAGAGGGCCGAGTCGGCGCCAATCTGGTACCTCTGGAAGGCCAGCACAGCCTGGCCCGCCTGGGGACGGGGGTTGGCAGGGACAAGGACAGGCGGGACGGGGTGGTTAGGGGAGAGACAGACAAGAGCACTGGGTTAGTAGAGGTTAGTCCACAGGACACGGACAGTAGAGGGTTAAATATCCTCAAAACACGCTTGAGGGGGGATGGAGGAAAGCTGTCCTCAGAAGCCAGCCCAGAACCACACTGTCCAGCCAATAAGAAGTGTGGAGATCACCTACCTGATGACCCCTAATGCCAAAGGTTACTGAGGGCAAAAAAAATTTCTAGAGTCTCCACTCTGGAGTGTTAAAATGGCCTAAGCCCCATAATATCCTTCTCCAACTGTGTTCTTAGGATGTTAGATGGGATGGAGAAAAAAATTTCTTGGTGGGACAGATAAATGTCGGCCTCTCCTAAAAGTTTTCTGTCCCTCTTGCAGCTAGGCATAGCCATATCACTAAGCTCTAGCCAATGGGTCAGCCCCAAGTTCCCTTCTCACCCTTTGACTTGATGCCTGGAATGCAGATGTGAGAGCTGGCACTGTAGCTGCCATAATGGACCATGAGGTCCATGAGCCAAACTGTAAGGCTGGAAGAGGCCTCAGTCACTGAAGACTTCTGGAGTCACTTATGCCAGCCCTGGACTGTCTTCCCAGACTTAGACTTTTTTTAGACCACTGTCATTTGTGATTTCTGTCATTTGCTGCTGAACCTAATTCGTTAATGCTTAATCAAATAAGTTTGGGAAACTGAGTTAAACAGAGGACCACAGGAGTCATCAGAGCTCTGATTATTTCATGTATGCTGGGATCCCCAAGCAAGCAACCACTTATCTGACCACTGAAGCCCTTTTTACATACAACTCAGTTGGGAAAGACTTGTCTACAGCATATATACATAGGTGTGAAACCCTTTTTAAGTAAAAGCAATTACATTATTATTAAGGACAATGAAACTGATCACACCAAGCTAGGGAATAAATTAAACCTGTCATTAAAAGACAGTGTTCACAGGTTCACAGGTTTACGCTGAAAGCCTTCTCCAGAGGTCTTCCCAACCAAAGTCATCTGCCTGTGATGGGAAAATGCTTATGTTCTACGTACTTCTGTGTGGGGGCCAGGAAGACTGAGGCCTAGAAAAGGGGGCCTCATGGCAGAGTCAGTGCCAGAACCCAGATCTGAACATAGGGGTCCTGCCCCTTCCTAGGCCAGGGCCCTCCCCATCTCCTTCCTTTCGATCAGCCAGTTGACAAGGCACTAAGTCAACCAGGAACCTGAGAGGACCAACAGGGGAGAGGCAGGGGCAAAGTGCCAGGGGCCTGGAAAAGGCAGACCAGACCTCAAGGAGGTAGGCCGAGGAAATCAGGAGCGGCCCTTTCGTATTTTCCACGATGTTACTATGAGGTCCTGGCTACAGGGTGCTCAGATGCAGGGGCCTGGGGAAGGGAGACGGGAAGCTCCTCCCCCACCCAGGGTAGGGACCCCGTCTCCAGCCCCCTTGAGCCATCAGTGAGTCCACAAGAGCACAAAGGGAATGGATGAATCAGTTCCTGAGAGGAATTTCTGCAGACATGGTCCTCCCGAGCTCCCTGGCTCTACTGCTGTCCTGCACGGAGGCAGAGGCCTGGAGCTGATGACCTTTGCAGACCCTTCCAGGGCAGGACTCTGGCTACAGGCAGCTAGTGCTATCTCTGCAGTCACTCCTTCACCCCAGTTGAGTTAAGGACTCTCTGAGCCATCCAGTTCAAAGGGCCACAGACAGGAACCGTGGAGGGGGTGTGGGCCCCTGCTGGGCCTGGGTGCAGAGGTGAAGCTGGGAGTTCTGTTCAGAGCCCAGGGACCTAGTGGTCCACCTGGCTCTGCTTCTTCAGAGTAGGCGCACTCTCTGCGGCATCTCCACTGCGCAGGGCTTTGCCCTGGGGGCCGGTCTGTGTTCCAGGGCAGCTGAGGGCCCCAAGGAGCGAACCTGTGCAGGACTGGAGGCCAAGGTCCTTTGGAAGATCAGGGATTCACCGCACAGGAATCACTCCCAAAGAAGAAGTTATGAAGGTGTCCCTGACTCCTTGGAGAGAATGAATGAATGAACAAAAGAACTGACATTTATTGAGCATCTCTGTGCCAAGCCCTGTGCCAACCTTCGTTTCATCTGCACAACAGCCCTGAGAGTTTGGTTCATTATCACTTCTCAATCCAGGGAGGCAGACTGAGGCACGGAGTGGTGCATGGCTCTGCCCAGGGTCCCACAGCACACGAGAGCAGAGTCAGACCAGGAGTCCCCTGCTGTGCTGGGCCAGGCCCCTTTTGGCAGCCAGCCTCCACTGGAACTGTAAAATTGGCCTTCGTATTGCAGCTGTGGGAGGGGCTCTCAGCCCTATGGAGCCACCTCCAGCCTGGCAGTGCATTTGAGAGAGATTTTGGTTTGTCTCTCTTCCCATCCCCAGCCTGTGGGCTCCTGGGGCCAGGAACCACCTGTGATTCATCACTAGGCACAGAACAGTTGCTCAATAAATGTTTACTGAATGAATAGACACATGAAGAATCAACAAAGGAGGTGATGAGGAAGTGGTGAGCCTTAACTGGCCCCTCTAGCCAGCCTTCCGCTACCCTGCACGCCCTGGCATCTTGGCTGGTCCAGGCAGTGGGCTGCCCTTCAACCTTGCCACTGAGCATATACTTAGGGCTTCCTGCTTCTGGAAGCTGTGCAGGCCTACGGCTGTGCCGAGGCGGGAAACAGCGTGTTGTATTCCTCCTGGAAGGTAAGGTCCTTGAATCTCCGCACGGCCAAGGCTGCGGTCAGGCTCTGCCAGGAGAGAGCAGGGGTGAGGCCAGCGCGGAAGATGAGGGGGCAAGCAGAGGCGCCATCAGGGAGGCTGGCTTCAGGGGGCAGGTCGGCACCTGTCAGTCAGCCATTCAGACTCCGCCCCTGGAAGTCCCGGTGACCACTCACTCACTCCTCCTCTGCAAGCCCCGCCCCAGGGGAAAAGGGATGTCTAGGTGTCCACAAAAAGAAGAAGAAATCTGGCCAGGATGGGCCCAGGAGGGGAACAGGGAAGGCTGGCTGCAGCATGGTCTCACAGGAGTGGCCGGCGCTGGTGCCTATATACAGCGCCGGGGGTGGGGGGTGGGGGGGCGCTTCTTGCAGAAGGCCGAGGACAGCTCGAAGGCCTGGACTGGAGGGGGATGTGGGAGGGGAAGGGAGAACCCTTGGGAAGGGGGAAGGGAGCCTACATGACCTAAGATATCTGCAGGAGGGAGATGGGAGAAGAAAAAACATGTTGAGAGGACAGGGAGCCAGTGGGAGGAGGGGACAGTCACGCTGCCATACCGACTGGCGTGCGAGACCACCAGATCCAAAATCCACAAAGGGGGCGACCTCTGGCCAGGGGCGCCCAGAGACATGCTTTTTTTGACCTACATATATATGTAGAGGTCAAATATACATGTATTTTTAACACACAAAGATCAGAATCCACATAGAAGTTCAGATTCCTGGCCTCCCTGGGAAAATCAGAGGCCCTGGCCTCTGTGGGTCCCCAGTCCTGCTCAGAACAGGGCCTGGGTAGAGGGTGCCCTTTCAGGATGCTGAACACCTGCCGCCCGGTCCACTCACGCCTTCTCTCATTCTGCCTGCCAGATGGGCACCTGTGTTTGTGACACAGCCCACTGCAAACCCAATCTCCCCATTTTACAGACAGGAAGGCAGAGGCCCAGAAAATTAGGAGAAGCCCCAAGATTCAACCCAGGTCTCCTGACTCTCAGCCTCTGCTCTTTCTCAGCCTTGAACCTCAAAGCCTTATCTTCCCATCTAGGCCTCAACCTTCTTGTCTGTAAAAGGGAACAATAAATAACTACCACCCAATGACCAGAGTGGTTAGGAGGGGAAGCTGTTTCCACAGGAAGGGTGCCCTGAACCAGAGCCAGGGTCTGCTATCACCCCCGACGTCCTGGCTGGCAAAAGGCAGCGGTCTCCCTCCTCAGGGAGCAGCCCCGCCGTGTGCATTGAGGCGGGAAGCAGAACAGAGACCCTGGCTGTGCTCAAAGGCACAGCCGGGAGCCCGGCTGGGGCGGGCAGGTGTGGGCTGGCTGGACGGCGTACTCACCCACGTGAAGATGGAGAAGAAGGAGAAGGCGATGGCAGCCCGGGCCGCGTCCGTCCCCTCGTTCAGCGGGTTGTCCTTGGGCTCGGAGACCTGCCACTGGTTGGCCAGGAAGCAGAAGCCCACGAACCAGAGGAAGGCCCAGAAGGCTGGGGTGGGCGCAGGGCCAGGCAGCCCACATGGGCGGAGAGGGCGGGTGGGGAGGAGGAGACGGGAAAAAAGACCGAGGAACCGGGGAGGTTCAAGGGCACGTCTCCCACACTCCCCACCCACAGAGGGAGAGGAGGTGGGGGGGTCAGAGTGCGGGGAGCGCGGGGAAGCACAGGTGAGAACAGAGAGGCCGGCCAGACCCGGAGCAGGAGAGAGACCCCGGGGAAGGAGGCAGCCAGGCCCGGACCAGAGTCAGGGAGGGGCGGGCAGTGAGAGAGGGAGGGACGGGGAGAGGGAGAGACAGAGAAAAGTCAGTGAGCCTCGGCCTCGCTGCTCTAAGCTCAGCCAGCACAGGCTTCCCGGCTTAATCCCTGACTGACCCGTGGTCCAGCCTGAGGCCTGCAGCTCTTCTGTGAGGGGCGGCCGGCCACCTGTGCCCACCCCCAACCTGGCTGCAGCCTCCCAGAGAACTGGACCGGGGAGGACGAGGGGACACGTCTGTTTGCAGTCCCACGGAGCCTTGAGGTGGCTGAGGGTTCCTTTGAGAGTCCAGGTTTGGGAGTTTTAGGGGTGGGAGCCTTGTGGGGACAAGTTCCCCTCTGGATGCCCACAGTCTACTTAGAGAGGCCCAAAGCTGCTCTGGATGAAGAGCATGCATGCCCAAGGGCTGGCACCTAGAGCCCAGCCACTCCCAGAGGCACTGTTGGGGAGCCCTTGAGAACCACTCGCGGCATATCTGTACCTTCAAATCGAAGGGGCCCCAGGCCTCACTGCCTGCAGACCAGGCACATCCTGAGAGTCCTGGAAGTGGCTGGAGGAGCCCCAGACCGAGCCCCAGGCCAGGGACACCAAGCCCAAGCCTCCTCCAGCCTCTCAGACTCACTGGGACAGAGGCCAGGGCACCTCTGCCAAAGCCACTTCTAAAGGGCAAGGGCAGCTCCCCAGCCCCAAGTTCTGACCCTCCCACGGCACCTAATGTGTTGCAGGGCCTTTGGCCATCGCTCGGCTTAGTACTCACAGGGCTCCACCAGGGAGGGGGGCCAGAGGAGACCAGTGAAAGCAGAGTAACCCCCTCCGGACATTGTGTTCCTACTCTGCCATGAGCTGTGGGCTGTCTTGGGGTCTCGGGCCCCGCCCTGGTCCTACACAACCCTGCTGCCAGCCTTGTGACCCCAAGTCTGTCCCTTTGCAACCACCTGCACCTCGGTTTCCCCATCTGGAAAATGGGCAGAAGGGTGGCAGCCACCTCCCAGGTGTGTGTGAGGCTGAGCAGGACCACGGTCAGGACAGCCCCTGGCAGACTCTGTGCTGCTGGCGGGGGGAGGGAGGCACAGTACCCACTGGGGTGGGGCTCACCCGAGACGCCGATGTCGGACAGGACGGCCTTCTTCCGGTCCTTGACGCTGCTTATCTGGGGGAAGTACACGTCCAGGGCCAGGTAGAGCAGGCAGGTGAGGAAGGCGAGCACGCCCACGGTCACGCCGTAGCCGCAGGCGTTGGGGTTGCGGTTGTAGATGCAGAACTCCTCGCTTTCCGAGGGGCTGTTGAGGTAGCCCTCATTCACGATGGAGCCGAACACCACGATGGAGAACACCTGTGGCGACAGGGGAAGGGTGGGGGTGGCCGTGAGACCCGGGCAGGCCCCTCCTAGCGCCGGCTGCCTGCCCCTCTGTGAGCCCTCTTCATCCCAAACAGTCACAGGGCCGAGGTGCGGCACTCAGGTCAGAGGGGGAGGCCCAGAGAGGGAGGGAAACTTGCATGGGGTCACACAGCACAGGTGGGGTCAATCACTTCCTTCTCCAGCTGGAGGCACTGAGGACCCCCCCACCGCCCAACCACAGATGTGGCCCCACTCCCCTTCCAGCCAGGTGCTAAGAGGCCTTCCTGGGCCCTGACACCAAGGTTCCTCTAGGACTGGACCCAGCCTCCCGGAAGAAGCGGTCTCAGCCCTCCAGGTGGTGAACTGCCACGCCTGCAAGCCCCTGGCTGATTGTGGCATGAGCCAGCCCCATCATGGGTTCTGCGGAATGACAGGCTGTTCTGGGCTCTCAGGCCCTGTCCTTGGTCCCACCCTTCCCTGATGCCCAGGCGCTGACAAGCAGAAAGAATGACAAAGGAACAAAGACACCAGTTACAACCTTGTCAATTACAGGGCAACCTGCAGCACCCCAAGCCTAACAGGCGTTACCTCCTTTAACGCCCCCAACAACCTCCAAGACGGGTCTACTTCAGCTGAGTTGGCTGCCAGCAGGGGTGGTCCCTCCTGACCCTACCTCCTGGCATCTGCATCCTTGTGCTATCTCCTTCCCCTTGACTGAGGGCTGAGCCTAGCAAGTTGCTTCTCAGCAAAACAGACTATGGCAAGAAGTGACGGGATGTCACTTGTGTGAGGAGATTACAAAGACCCGGCCTCGGTCAAGCTCATCCTCTCCGGCCCCTCCTTGCTCGCTCTGAGGGAAGCGGCTGCCAGATTTGGAGCTGCCTTATGAAGAAACGTACGGACGTGGAACTGAGGGAAGTCTCCAGGCAACAGCCAACAGGGAACTCGGCCCACAAGGAATGAGGCCTGCCAGCGCCATGAAAGTGAGCCTGACGGCAGAGCTACCCTCAGCCTTCAGATGAGACCGCAGCCCTGGCCAACACCTCGATGTGCGAGGCAGTGGCACCTGACTAAGCAGGCTCCTGGCCACGGAAAGTGAGAGAATCAAGCGCTTCTGTTGTTGTTGTTGTTAACGTGTGCTTTCCTTATTTGGCTGCATCAAGGCTTAGCTGCAGTGTGCAGGATCTTGGTTGCTGCAGGATCTTGGTTACCGCGTGCAGGCTTCTCTCTAGTTTTGGTATGTGGGCTTAATTGCTGCACCGCATGTGGGATCCCAGTTTCCTAACCAGGGATTGAACCAGCATCCTCTGCACTGGAAGGCAGAGTCTTAACCCCTGGACCACTAGGGAAGTCCCCGAACATTGCCTGTTTTAAGTCACTACATTTGGGGGTGTGCTGTGGCACAGCAGCAGCTAACCAATACAGTCAGTATCGTTGGCGTTTTGCAGATGAGACAGGGAAGGTGAAGGTGTCAGTTTATGCGCCCAGAGTCACACAGCTGGGACGTGGCAGAGCTGGCTTCAAACCCAGCGACCTGATTCTGAAGTCCATGCTTCTTCCTCCTGCCTCTCACCTCCCCTGAAACTCTGAGGATGAAGAGGCCCAACCACAGTCAATGGACAAACACTCAGACAGGAAGACAGAGCCTCAGATGTGGCCTGCAGTGAACCTGAGGTGCAGCTGCATAGGGCTTTTTTTTTTTAACTTTTTATTTCATATTGAAGTATAGCTGATTAAGCTTCGCCGATGGCTCACTGGGTAAAGAATCTGCCTGCAATGCAGGAAACAAAGGAGATGTAGGTTAGATTCCTGGGTTGGGAAGATCCTCTAGAGAAGGAAATGGCAACCCATTCCAGTATTCTTGCCTGGAGAATTCCACAGACAGAGGAGTCTGGTGGGCTACAGTCCTTGGGGTTACAGAGTCAGGCACGACTGAGCAACTAAGCACACCGCTGATTAACAAAGTTGTGATAGTTTCAGGTGGACAGCAAAGGGACTCGGCCACACATACACATGTATCCATTCTCCCCCAAACTCCCCTCCCATCCAGGCTGTCACATAACAGAGTTCCCTGTGCTATAAAGCACGTCTTTGTTCGTTATCCATTTTAATGCAGAGGATTTTAATTGCCCATTTCCCATTTCATTCTGCTTTCCAATTTTTCCACAATGAGGAACTATAATTTCATTGTGAACCAGATACATTTTTGTCCTTAGCTAACACCCTGGATGGGTAGAGACTCCATGGCAGGTGTGAGAAAAAAATATGAGAAGCATCATTTTTTAAATTGCATTTTTAAGATGTCTACACATGGATTGTATAACGTACTAGATATATCAGTGTAGTAGTAATATATATATAAAACAAATCTACATTTTTTATTGAAGTATAATTATATATTATATGTTACAAGTATATAATATATACTTGATTCAGTTTTTAAAGGTTATACTCCATTTACAGTTATTATAAAATATTGGCTATAGTCTCCATGATGTACAATAAATCCTTGTAGCTTATTTTATACATAATAGTTGTACCTCTTAATCCCCAACCCCTGTATTGCCCCTCCCTGCTGATAACCACAATTATTCTCTATATCTGTAAATCTGCTTCTTTTTTGTTGTATTTACTAGTTTATTGCATTTTTCAGACTCCATATATAACTGATATACAGTATTTGTCTCTATCTGACTTATTTCACTTAGCATAATATCCTCCAAGGCCATTCATGTTGCTGCAAATGGCAAATTTTCCTTCTTTTTTATGACTGAGTAGTATTCCATTCCAAGACAGATTTAGAAAAGGCAGAGGAACCAGAGATCAAATTGCCAACGTCCGCTGGATCATCAAAAAAGCAAGAGAATTTCAGAAAAATACCTACTTCTGCTTTATAGACTACGCCAAAGCCTCTGACTGTGTGAGTCACAACTGTGGAAAATTCTTAGAGAGATGGGAATACCAGACCACCTGACCTGCCTCCTAAGAAATCTGTATGCAGGTCAAGAAGCAACAGTAAGAACTGGACATGGAACAACAGACTGGTTCCAAATTGGGAAAGGAGTATGTCAAGGCTGTATATCGTCACCCTGCTTATTTAACTTATATGCAGAGTATGTCATGAGAAATGCCAGGCTGGAAGAAGCACAAACTGGAATCAAGATTGCCAGGAGAAATATCAATAACCTCAGATACACAGATAACACCACCCTATGGCAGAAAAGGAAAAGGAACTAAAGTGCCTCTTTATGAAAGTGAAAGAGGAGAGTGAAAAAGTTGGGTTAAAACTCAGCATTCAGAAAACTAAGATCATGGTATCTGGTCTCATCACTTCATGGCAAATAGATAGGGAAACAACGGAAACAGTGACAGACTTTATTTTGGGGGGCTTCAAAATCACTGCAGATGGTGACCACAGCCATGAAATTAAAAGGCGCTTGCTCCTTGGAAGAAAAGCTATGACCAACCTAGACAGCATATTAAAAAGCAGAGACCTTCGCAAACAAAGGTCTGTCTAGTCAAGGCTATGGTTTTTCGAGTAGTCATGTACAGATGTGAGAGCTGGACTATAAAGAAAGCTGAGTGCCGAAGAACTGATGCTTTTGAACTGTGGTGTTGGAGAAGACTCTTGAGAGTCCCCTGGATTTCAAGGAGATCCAAACAACCCATCCTAAAGGAAATCAGTCCTGAGTATTTGTTGGAAGGACTAATGCTGAACTCCAATACTTTGGCCACCTGATGCAAAGAACTGACTCCTTGGAAAAAACGCTGATACTGGGAAAGATTGAAGGCAGCCTGAGAAGGGGACAACAGAGGATGAGATGGTTGGATGGCATCACCAACTTGATGGACATGAGTTTGAGCAGGCTCCAGGAGTTGGTGATGGACAGGGAAGCCTGGTGTGCTGTAGTCCATGGGGTAGCAAAGAGTCAGGCACAACTGAGTGACTGAGCTGAACTGAGTATGCCATTGCATATATATACCACATCTTCTTTATCCATTTATCTGGTTGCTTTTTTTTAAAAGTATATTTATTTTTATTTATTTGGCTGCATGGGGGTCTTAGTTGTGGCACGCGGGATCTTCACTGTGGCATGCAAACTCTTAGTGCAGCACGTGGGATCCAGTTCCATGACCAGGGATTGAACCCTGGTCCCCTGCACTGGCAGTATAGAAATAGCCACTGGATCACCAGGGAAGTTCCTGTCCAGTCATCTGTTGATGGACACTTTAGGTTGCTTCCATTTCTTGGCAACTGTAAATGATGCTGCTATAAACCTTGGGGTGCATGTATCTTTTCAAGTCAGTGTTTTTGGTTTTCTCAGATATATGCCCGGGAGTGGAACTGCTGGGTCATACGGTACTTCCATTTTTAGTTTTTTGAGACACCTCCATACTGTTTTCCACAGTAGCTGCACCAATTTACATTCCCATCAAAGGTGTATGAGGATTCCCTTTTCTTCACATCCTCATCAACATTTGCTATTTGTGTTCTTTTTGATGATAACTATTCTGACTGATGTGAGGTGATACCTCATTGTGGTTTTGATTTGCATTTCCCTGGTGATTAGTGATGCTAAGCATCTTTTTATGTGCCTGTTGGCCATCTGCATGTCCCCTTTGGGGAAATGTCTATTCAGATCTTCTGCCCATTTTTTAATCAGCGTTGTTTTTTTTACAGGATTTTGTGTGTGTGTGTGTTGAGTTGTAATAGCTGTTTACCTATGCTGGGTATTAACCCCTTACCAGCCTTATCAATTGCAAATATTTTCTCCCATTCAGTGGGGCTATCTTTTTGTTTTGTTTATAATTCCATGGACTGTATAGTCCATGGGGTCGCAAAGAGTCCGACACGACTGAGTGACTTTCACTTTGTTGTGCAAAAGCTTTCAGGTTTAATTAGGTCTTATTTATTTATTGTTGCTTTTATTTCCTTTGCTTTAGGAGATAAATCCCCCCAAAATATTGCTAGGATTTATGTCAAAGAGTGTTCTGCTTATATTTTCCTCTATGGGTTTTATGTTTTCTGGTCTCACATTTAGGTCTTTAATCTATTGTGAGTCTGTTTTTGTATATGGTGTGAAAGAATGCTCTGATTTCATTCATTTATGTGTAGCTGTCCAGTTTCCCCAGCATCACGTATTGAAGAGACTGCTTTTTCTCCACTGTATATTCTTGCCTCCTTTGTCACAGGCTAATTGACCGTAAGTGCATGGGTTTCAGATTCACTCACACTTCATGGGAGGACTGACTCAAATTTTTTTCCCTAAAGGAGTGCATGATCTAAAGTTTGGAGATCACTGGTTCATGACACTGTGTATTAAGGATTCTGACCCAAATATCCACTACCAGATGAGTGGAGAAGAAAGTTGTGGCACATCCATACAGTGGAATATTATTCAGCCACTAAAAGGGGCAGAGTTCTGATACAACTAGAGGGACCTTGAAACTGATGAAGAAAGAAGTGAAAGAAGCCAGACGTGAAAGGTCAGTATTATGATTTCTTTTATGTATTATACCCTTAATAGGCAAACCACGGCAAACAGACCGGAGATCACCAGCGGCTGGGGAAGTGGAGAATGGGGAGTGACTACTTAACGGGCGTGGGGGCTCTTTACGGGGGTAATGAAAGAGCTTCGAAACTAGACAGGCGGCAGTTGTACACACTGTGAATGCACTAAACGTCACGGAACTGTATACTTTGAAATGGCTCATTGTGGGTAATGTCAATTTTTTTCTTCAATTCAAAAAAAAAGAAACAAAAAAGAAAGGACTGATAGGCTGTGTTCTGGTTTAGCCACGGGCACCGAAGTGGGCAGTGGGGGCCCGTGAGCTACACGTCTGCCAATCCTGAGTTGGGAACGTACATGTCACCACAACCCCAGGCCTGTGGAGGCCTCCGGGCTCACAGCTCTGCCCAGTCACAGGCTCCGGTCTTCACAATCACCCCATGGAACAAGTGAGGGCGATCCCTACTGCCCCCAAATTACAGAGCTGGAAAACTGAGGCTCCGAAAGAGAAGGTGACACTGCTGTCAGGAGTACAGGCTGAATCGGAGCCCAGTTCCCCTCAGTCTCAGCATTAGGCTCTCTTCCACCTGACCAAGCTGGCTCGGCCTCAGGAGGTAGACCCCTAAAGGAGGGGCGACCCTTTATTTCCAGAGACCCAGGGGATCAGCAGGAAAGCAGGCTGTGGGGCCAGAGCGGCAGGTCTGGCGTTCGGGGTCAGAGGAGGGGAGAAGCAGGAAGTCCTGACTTCAAAGCGGTTGTCAGACAGATCCCCGGGCTACTGACACAGCCCAGAGGAGCAAGGCAGACGCCAACGTGAGATGAAGGTGGGCTCTGACAGCCAGCTGCCTGGGCCGTGCACTGCACAGCTCCAGGGTCCACCACTCACACAGCCCCTTGGACTATGACCGAGATCAGTCTAAGACTCCTACCAGAAAACTGCCAGGTCGGGAATCTGAGGCCCTGTCTTCAGATTCGGTCACTAGACACCACCGATCCAGCAAAATGCAAAGACAGTGAAAGTCGCTCAGTCGTGTCTGACTCTTTGCAACCCCACGGACCATACAGTCCATGGAATTCTCCAGGCCAGAATACTGGAGTGGGTTCTTCTCCAGGGGATCTTCCCAACCCAAGAATCGAGCCCAGGTCTCCTGCACTGCAGGCGGATTCCTCACCAGCTGAGCCACATGAGAAGCTTGAGAATATTGGGGTGGGTAGCCTATCCCTTCTCCAGCGGATCTTCCTGACCCAGGAATCGAACTGGGGTCTTAAAAGCCTCTTGATTAGAGAGAGACTTCAGACACGAGGAGTCACACAGACTGGATGGATTTAAACCCCAAGCCTGCTCCTCATGCTGTGTGGCCTCCAGCAAATGACATAACCTCTCTGAGCCTCAGCTTGGTCCTCTGTAAAAATTAACCTTCCCTCCAGGGCTGATGGGAGAACGACATCAGTGAGTACCCAGAGCAGAGTGGCTGGAACTTTGTGGGGTTAACTGCCTTCTCCAGAGGCCCTGGACACTTCCTGACAGACGTGCTCCCTGGGGGCTGGAACAAGGGTGGGCCCCCCCTCCGGTGGCCCCCCTACAAAGCAGGCTTCCAGGAGGTTGTGGGGGGAGGGGAGCAGATGGGAAGAAGTCTGGGCTTTGGCAGAGGAGGAACCATTAAGACAAGCCCTCTTGGGGGAGAGGAGCAGGGAGTCCTCAGGGAGGCCAGAGGAAAGTGCTGGCAAGGACGTGTCCCCAAGAGGGGATGAAGCAAGATCAAAACAGCCTCCGAGGGGCCTGGAGGAACCACAGGCAGAGCGGAAGGAGGGGTCCTCAGGCCAGCTCCTAGCCGCCTGTCCTTCAGAGCTCCCTGCCCTTCTCTCCACAGACACGGCCTCGGGAAGGCATTCATCACAGGTCACAGGCTTCTTGGTGCCTCACGTTGGGCTGAGAGGGGGCGTCCAGGGTGACCACCTCTATGGAGATACAGCTGTCGGGAGCTGACCAGCTCTGGAGGGACAGGAGCAAGGGGGCAAGAGCCTGGGTCACATTAGCCTGGGTGCTGAAT
The DNA here is from genome assembly GCF_023091745.1 of Budorcas taxicolor. Taxonomy (NCBI): domain Eukaryota; kingdom Metazoa; phylum Chordata; class Mammalia; order Artiodactyla; family Bovidae; genus Budorcas; species Budorcas taxicolor. The sequence continues at coordinate 154,303,979 of NC_068914.1, read as the reverse complement.
CTGCCTGGTCCCTTGTCTAGCAGGTGACCTCAGGCCGGTCACTTAACCTCTCTGAGTCTCGGTTTCCAAGTCTGCACAGTGGGGCAATAACAGTACCTAAACCATTGACGTTTTGTGAGCAATGAGTGAGGTCCTGCATGCAAGGATCAGCCTGTGACCTGGAGCATCCAAAAGGTGCCAGACTGACCCTACACAAGTGGAGCAGATAATGTAGGCCATGACTCATGGGAGGGAAGTGGCAGCGATCAGGGAGAGAGCCCTGAGCAGTGATTTCTGAGCTGAGCCAAGAAGGAGCCTAAAGGAGCATCAAGCGGGACAGGAGGAGACAGACTGGGTGAACAGGGGTCACCCAGTGAGCTCTGAACAGATGCTTGTCTGCAGGGATGTAGGGCCATGGAGATATCTGGGAGAGATGCTCCGCGGAGAAGTAGCCGAAAGTGCGAAGGCCCTGGGGCAGGAATGAGTCTGGTGGCTGGAGAGGCACACAGAGTATGGCTGAAGGGAATGAGCAAGGTGAGGTCGCCCAGGGCTTCAAGGGGAAGGCGGAGTTCAGGAGAAGGTGAGCGACTTGATCTGAGTTAGGTTTTAAAAAGCATCACCCCGGAGAGGTGGAGAAAAGACTGTGGGTCAAAGGGAAAAGCAGGGGGACCAGCGGGACCAGGTGAGGGATGAGGGGGCAGGGCTGGTGTGGGTCAAGGGATGGGGTGAAGGGGCAGGAGGGGACTGTCCTGTGGAGGGAACGTCACCAGAACCTGCAGACAGAGGCCCGCTGCTGGGAGGGGAGGGGGGCGTGGGAGGTCATGCCAGGTCCCCTGGCTGCAGGGCTGGGCCAGGACAGGGAGCCTCCCCAGGCCAGGCTAAGAGTCTGCTGGTCAAGAAACTGAGGCTCCAGGAAGGGAAGAAGTATGGCTATGAACACACAAGCAGGCCCCTGCAGTCTGCCCACGCTCCCTACAGACATTCTGAGCCCAGGTGAACTCCTCTGTTTAGCTGCAGTCTCCCCGCCTGACTCAGTGGGCTGCTCAGGATCTCAGTGGGGGCCAGGCCCACAGATGTATCCCAAACAGGACTGTATGCAGGGTCAGGATCAGGGAGGGTGGGAGGCAGCCCCCGCTAAAAGCAGGCCCCAGCCTCAGGTTTCTGTTCCACAGTCAGAGAGAGGAGGAACCGGGATTCCTCCAGACCCATGATGGGAGTGAAGCACACGCTCTTGACTCCGCGAGGTCCCTGTCCTTATTCTCATTCTACCCGCGTCCGGGGGGCCTGCCCAGGTCACATGGCTGGTTGGGGTGGATGAAGACTCAAACCCGGGTCTCTCTGAATCCAAGGCTGGTGCCCTGTGTCAGGCATCCTCTGGGGTAACCTGCTGAGGCTGGATCTACAGGGATGGCAAGGTGTACACAGGGCAGTCACCAGAGAACCAGAAATGAAACCCAGATGAAATTCGATGCCGGCCACAGCTGCAAAGGCATGGGAGGGAGACGCTCACCCCACAGAGCAGATCTGCTGCAGGGACTGGAGGCAGGTCTGCGGAGGCAGATTCAGCAGCTGGGAAGCAAGAGAAAATGAGGGTGGGGGCCTCGGGGGGCCCTGGTTACTGGCAGGCACAGGAAAAACAACATCCTTCCCTTGCACTAAAGAAAATGTTTTTTTTAAAAAAAGCACCAAAGTAAACCGGGCCAAGACGCTGTTTTTTTTTTTTTCCACCATCTTTATAATCCAATCCTGTGTCTAAAAAAAAAGAAAACCCAGATTCCAGATGGCATTTAGAGCAGAGCTATGCCAAACTCAGAAAAATAAATCGGCAGGGACCTCAGCATCTCAGGCTCCTGGAGTTAGACACACAGAGACAGAGACTCCAGGACCGCCAGACCCTGCCTGGCCTCCCATCTCTTCCTCTCTCAGCCCGCAATTCAGCCATCCCAGAGGGCCAGTGTGGGCAAAGCCACAGGCTGTCTGATCATTTTGCCCCAGCAGTTCCCACCTCCCAGAACGCTCTTCCCCACCTTTTCCATTTTTCAAATAGGAATGAACTCCTTCACACCCTTCAAGGCCCTGCTGGGAGGTGGCAACTTGCAGCCGCCCTCTGGGACACCCTTTCCTAGTCACCCTCCCCGACCCTGACCCTGCTTGGGAGTCATCTATGGGTCTGTCCCCCGCTGAGACCCTGAGCCAACCCACAGCCTCCACAGGGGCCCTGCATCCACTGGGAGTGCTTGACAAAATCATCTTGTTTAATCCCCATCAAAACCTCCAAGGAAAAAAAAAAAAAAACTAAAAACACCCCCCTACACATTAGGAGATGCACACCACGGTATATAAAATAGATCAAGTCCTACAGGATAGCACAGGGAACTATATTCAATATCTTATAATAACGTAATGGAAGAGAATCTAAAAAAATCCATAAACATATACGTAAAACCGAATCACTCCGCCGCACACCAGAAACTAACACAACATTGTAAATCAACTACACTTCAATACACAAACAGCAGCAAGAAAACACCCCCCCAAAGCAGGCTTACTCAGCCCATTTCACAGACAGGGAAGCTGAAGCTTCTCTAGACTTTGGCCTGCCCGTGGCCAGCCCACCCGGAGCAGGTCAGTGTGGCGCCAGGTCTCCCAGGCTCAGCGCCCCTGCCAGCCCCATTCCAGGATGTGAGTCAACCCTTAACCTTCAGCTGCCTCCCCATGAGGAAGCGAATTCCAGACCCCAAACTCCAGGAGCAGGTGAACCCCAGGAGTGACAGCTGCTATCCCGCGCCTGTCTCCACCCACAGTGCAGGAGGGGCCTGGCCCACTTTCCTCCATGTCTGCACACGGAGCTGGCAGCCTGGGCCTGGCCCACTGCCGGGCATAAGGCTAACTTGGGCTCCAGGGAGGGTTGGCCCAGCTGGTGGGGTGGGCGGGGGGTGGGGGTGGCAGGGGGAGGTGGGGGCAGAGGTCACTGCTGTTTGCCAGGAACTTCCCAGAGGGCTGGCTTTAAACACCTTTAGGCACCTGCAGAGTCTTTCCCCATAAACTATGGAGAGATGAGTTCGGGAGCCTATACTGCCCACCTCCTTTGCTATTTCTGGATGGCATCTTCTGCCTCACCCTGTACAGGGGCGTCTGCTTCCAAACTGGGCGGCTGGGAGGAGTCCCTGGTCCTAGCCTCACACTGCAAGGCAGCCAGCTGACCTGCTCGCTGGCTCTCCACTTCGCGGTCTGGGCTGCTGTCCACTCCCAGGCCGCAATGTTGCTGCCTGAACCAGGACCGCCACCTCTCCAGCCTCCTCCAAGCCGGCTCCAGATGGCCGCCAGGGGGCACTCACCACCCCCCAACTCTCATCAGTCCCTCCTGTGCCGTGCTTAGTCCTGTCCGACTCTTGTGTGACCCTATGGACTGTAGCCCGCCAGGCTCCTCTGTTCACAGGGATTCTCCAGGCAAGAACACTGGAGTGGATTGCCATGCCCTCCTCCAGGGAATCTTCGGGACCCAGCAATCGAACCGGGGTCTCCTGCATTGCAGGTGGATTCTTTACCAACCCAACCACCAGGGAAGCCTTCAGTCCCTCCTGGGCTGAGCAAAAAGTCCAGTCCCTAAGATGGATTCCCAAGGTCCCCCTACTTGGGCCTCTGGTCTCATCTCTGGTCTCTCCCAGTCTTCAGCGACCTCCAGCCCCTTATCCGTCTGCACACTGACCCCCACTCAGCTGCTCAGACCCCAGAGTGGGCGTGTCCTCAAACCCCATCCAACCTGGCTCGTGGGCCTATTTCTTCAGCCTTCCCCAAACAACTCTGCTTCCTCCACGCCCCACACGCTTGTCCAGGCCACCGTCCCCCGTCACCAGGCGATGACAGCAGCTTCCCAGGGCCTGTGTGCCACTCCTGCCCCCTGCCCCATCCACTTTGCCACAGCTGGAAAGCTCTCTTCAGACCTAAGCCAGATCACGTCACCCCCTGCTGCATCCCACACCTCCACGGAGAGAGCCCCGTCCCCACCACAAACCCCAGGGTTCCTGCCTTCCACTCCGCCTCCTTTCCTGCCATTCTCCTCTCGCTCCCTCCTAAGCTCATTCCTGCCTCAGGTCCTTTGCACAGCTGCTTCCTTTCTCTGGGATGCCTAGAGTCCCCCAGGTCTTCCAAGCTGGCTCCTGCTGGTTCCTTCTCAATATCCAAATCTCAATACAAGCCACTTCCTCAGAGAAGCCCTCCAGACCTGACTCCCAGTATTTGCCAATGCACCCACTTATTTTCTTGATAACATCATTACGTATTTTCTTTTTCTTATGTATCGCTTCTGTTGTTGGGTGTATGTCTCTAACTCAGACCCAGAGGGAGGGTCGGGAGTGAAGAGCAAGCCTGAACGATGGGCACTTGAGTTGAAAGAGTATTCTCTCCTTGGCACCTTGGCTTACACACCTCTAACCACGGGGAGCTCGCTCCCTAACAACAGGCTGCGAAGTCCTCTCCCTCAGTGAGAGCTGAACCGCCTTCCTGCCAGCGTCCCTGTGAAACCTCCGCCTCCTGGGCCTCCAGGGGAAGGGTGGATGAAGGGGCAGCCAGGCATCTGAGCAACGAGTCAGGCTGCGACGGCTCCCTTCCCGGAAATGGGCCCTGCCTCCCCCGGAGTCATGTGAGGGGAGGGGCCGAAGCCAGCACAGCGGCGCATGACGGGCACCGGGCGGGCACTCGGCTTCCCCAAGAGCCTCGTGCAGAGCCGCGGGGCCGAGGCGGGGCAGGCGGGCTCCCTTCTCTCCTCCCTGGCCCGGCTGCCCCCTCCGCAGCCTTGGAAGCGACCTGCGGCGGATTAGGCCGTAATCTTCCTGCAAGCTGTTCCCGCGTGTGCTCTCCGCGGTGGGGGTGGGAGTGGGCTTGCTGGGCAGCGGCCCTGTCCCCGAGGCACTGAGATTCAGCCTGCTGATCCGAAGGCGTCCCGTCTTTCCCCTCCTGTGGCTGCATAACCGCAGTGGGGCAGGGAGCCCCCTTAGACATGGGGAAACTGAGACCCACTCGCCCTGAAGACGGGAGACTTGAATGGAGAACGTGGGTGGAAGGAGGGTGGGGCAGGGAAGTTCCCAGCTTCATTCACCCACATGTGAGCCCCGACGGGATGCCAGGCGCCGTCTAGCACTGGGGACGTGACTGTGACCTGATAGACACGGTCCCTGCCCCCCAGAACTTACATCACCACGTGGTACCTCTCGGCCTCGACCTCCACCCCTGCCTTTCCTTCTGCCTGGAACATCCCCCCTCTGCCTGGCTGGCCCCATCGCTCCAGCCCGTCCCGGCCTGAGTGTCTCCTTGTCCCCTCACTCTAGGTCTTGCGCTCACCTCCGCATCTTCAGTGGTTTCTCCGCTGCATTTCCCTCTGCTAGACTGTGAGCCTCGCACAGACCGGACACATTAAAGAGGAGGCGAGATCCTGCTGGAACCACCGGGAGGACGCACAAACCCCTCACTGGGCCAGATGCGGCCGAGAGAGGCATTAATGACGATCGGCCGTGGGATCTGGCCGCTTGAAGGTCACGGACGATCTTGACAAGGTGGCGGGGTGGGGGCAAGGGCCTGAACGGGGCGCACGTGTGAGAGAAAACCAGTGAGGAACAGCAGGGACAGTAACCACAGCCAAACCTTCTGGAGAACCAGAGGACTGGGCGAGGGGGTAGAAAGGAGACGCGTTTGTAAGCTGACGGGAGAGAGCCAGAGTGGAGGATGGAGGCGAGAGTGGGGAAGGAGGAAGAGAGGGAACTCGAGTCCTTGAGCAGGTGACGGGGGCATCCGGTGGACCCTGCGAGGCTGGCCTGGCCGCCGGAACAGGAGAGAGCCTGGGGGAGGGCGGGTGAGCGGAGGCCAAGGGTGGATGCCAGCAGGACTTTGCCAGGTGAGCGCAGCAGTGACGCAGGAAGGCTAGAGCCCAGAACAGGTGGGTGAGACCACCCAGGAGCCCAAGCTGGAGAGGGGCACAGAGAGGATGGGGTGAGGGCCGGGGCACCACGGGAGGGTCCCGGGTCAAGGACACGAGGGAGAGAGCTGGGAAGATGGGAGGGGAGGTGAGGGGCGGACACCTGAGTTCTCACCAAGAATGACAGCCAGAACCAGGGTATGCCGGGTGAGAGTGGCTGAGGCGGAGAGGAAGGAGGCCAGCTGGAGAGAAGCAGGGAGCTGCAGAGACCAGGAAGGCAGGCAGGACGGTGGTGGGGCGGGCGGGCAGGCGCGGCGTGGAGTCTGCATTTTCGAGGGACAGGGGAAGTGACCCGGGGGCTGGGCCACCCGGGGGCTGGGCCACCCGGGGGCTGGGACCAGTGGCTGGTCCGGAGCTGGCCTGAGATTCCAAGCTGGGGGAGAAAGGTCTGCGAGCAGCCTCAGGAGCCAGGAGGACTCTGTCCCATCTCCAGGCTCAGCGGAGGGAGGGCATGAAGCAAAGAGTAGTCCCCACCAAGAAGGCGGCCTGTCATTCTTGGCCCGGGGAAGCAGGGCCGGGCAGGACCAGGTTACCCTGCAATTTTAAGGAAGGGGTCAGGGGGTGTTCAGAGGAGGGTCGGAGATCTGGGAACAGACCATGTCCTCTTGACCCCTGGACCCTGAGCTGTTTGAGGAGCCCGGGAAGGTTGGGGCTCCTGGAGGCTTGCTTTCTAAACAGCCTGGGACTGTTCCAGCCAAAAGGCCACCCCGTCCCCACGGTGCCCCTCCCCCATGCATCTTCCCCAGCAGAGGGGGTGTGAGCACGATTCCCTCCTGGGTGGGAGGGCTTCCCCAGAAACACGAGGAGGGCGTGGGCCACCCTGCCGGCTCCAGCTGACACTGTCCGGCTCACACGTTTCTGGCCCTAGGGCCAGGCCCGCTCTGCAGACCCCCACAAAGCATTGGTGGGGGGCAGGGGGAGGTTGACATCGCTTCTTCAAACACTTACTGGTCTCAAAGTTCCCCACCTGCAATGTGCTAGGAGCAAGAGGAGGGTTCTTGGAGGGTGGAAAGGCTGGGAACTCACCAGCCCAACCTGTCTCCTGTTCCCATCTGACAGATGGGGAAACGGAGGCCCCATCTTGGCCTGTTACTCAAGTCACACCACCCGTCACAGTCGGAGTGGGTGCAGAACATGGCCTCAGGCCTTGGGCCCCAGACACTCCTGACGCCCGGCCTGGCCTCCCCTCCTACCAGACAGCTGGTTCTTCCGGTGGAGGTGCCAACGCGGCTCCCATGCCAGTTCTACCATCTGCCCTTTCCCTTCCCCACCCCCTCCTCCTGGCTTTTCCTTCTCTCCGCTCTCCCTCCCCCAGGCTTCGTTCTTTCTCCCCAGGCTCAGGCCCGCCTAACGGCTCTGCACGGCTCTGCACAAGTGGCCGTGTGGGACTCCCCATGTGGCTGGGGACTCCCCAAAGCAGGAAGCAGGGGCCACGTCCTGAAAGTCAGGTGCAGGCTGCAATCTCACTTAAAGTGGGGGGGAGGGACGAAACCCACTGGACAGGGATGTCGTGCCCAGAGGAGCGGATTGGGCAGCAGGCCCTTTATCAGTCCATTTTCACAAACCGAGTCAGGTATCCCCTGGAGCCTGGGTACCCCAATCCCATGCTACTGATGAGGCTGGGACTTTCCGTCCCCTTCTGGCGGCCCTGTGGTCAAAGCCAAACCCAAGACTCCTCAAGCTCCTATACCGTCCCAGGACGTGAGATGCCCAAGACACACACAGAAACCTACCAGCCCTCTCCTGACCCCCTCCTAGGCCTGAGAGTGACGGGACCAGCCAGGCACAGGTCAGCCACAGGCGAGGAAGATTTCAAGAACTTCAACGATAAATGCCAAAGGAGCCCCGGACCCAGCTCCCTAAGTAAGTGGCAGGGCCTTGCCTGGTGCCAGAAGAGGACAGGTTGGACCATTCCACACATTTCCTGCTGGGCCTCCTTCCCCCAGAATCCTCCCTAAGTCACACCTCCCACTGCAGGGAAGCTTCCAAAACACGCCTCTTTTCTCGGCTTGAACTCCCTCTCTGAGGCTTTCCATGGCTCTCAGATGAGGCTCAGCTTGTGCAACTGGCATCCAAGGCTTGCCCTGGGCTGCCCCCCTGCCTGCCCCCATGCCTCTGGACCGACTTCTCACTCTCACTCACACACCCAGGGTCCCTAAGAGCTCAGCATTGTTTCTGAAGCCCACTCAGATCTGCTGTTCCTCCCAACTGGAATAAACACTTCCCCCACCTTCTTTATCAGGATCAGCTCAGGAATCATGCCCCCAGGCAGAGGTAGCCACTCTGCACTGGATCTCCTCCTCTCTTCCTTGACACATTCCAAGCCTTCTGGATGGTTCCTGTTGATTCAATTTTGTTTTCACTGGATGAGAGGATTGCTGGTGGGACATACAGGCAGGCATCCAGCAGGGATTTGGTGTTTGTGGAATGAACGAACGCCAGAGCTAGCCACAGGCTCTGTCACCACCCTGGACCTGTTTTACCCACTGCCACTGCAGGCTCCAGAATTTCTAGGCAGGACAGGGAGGGCAAATGGTTGGGAATAGAGACAGGGGGTCTAATTTTGAAGGCGCTGCCTTTGCAAAGCAAACTTGGCTTTTTTTTTTGTCCAAGTCCATGGCGTGCAGGGTCTCTGTTCCCCAACCAGGAATCGAATCTGCACTCCCTGCGGTGGAAGCACCCACCAAGTCTTAACCACTGGACCTCCAGGGATATCCTGCCAATTCAGCTTTTATACTCAGTGTTTGCTTGCAGTGATTGAGGGAATCTGATAAAAATGAGGGTGTAAAACTGTTCCCTCAAGCCACTCCTTGACGCCACCGCGACTCAGACAGGGAAGCCACGGGTGGTACACTGAATGTGGACCCAAGTGGGCTGGGTTGGAACTGCGGCTCTGAGAGTCCCAGGCCCAGTCTCTGTCTCCAAAGAGCAGACGAGTCACCTCCAGCCTGCCCCTTACTTCTATCCTGGCGGGAAAGATGTCCCACTCTACTTACAGCATCCTGAGTGTATAAGCTAAAGCCCTTACGAGATCAACTCTGAAAACAGCAATACCTCAAACAGTTTATTGGTTAATTTGTGCCAAAACAGAGTATTAATCCAGAAAGAAAAAGAAAACCTCTCATTCATCAGCGCCACTATTTTTTTTTCCCATGGGTCATTTCAATGCTCTAAAAGTAAAGATGTACATTTCAAACAGAAGGAGGGCCTTCATATGAAATCAGCTAGCTCCCAGCAACGAGGGAGCCTGGTGGGCTGCCGTCTATGGGGTCGAACAGAGTCGGACACGACTGAAGCGACTTAGCAGCAGCAGCTCCCTGCTCAAACTCCTTTGTTCTCACCTGGCTCTGGACAAAGAAAGGGGTCACTGACAGGCTGCCGGATCAGAGCCAGACTGGGCACCTCTGACGGGGAGACAGAGGCACAGTGGGGGCCACGGCTGGCGCCAGACCTCCTGCTCCCCCAGCCAGCACAGAGGAGGCAGCTCTGGGCTCTACCTGCTGTACCTGAACTTCACCTTGCCCTGGTCAGGAAGGGCCCAAGCTGGACTCCACCAGGGGACTCATCAGCTCCCTCCCTACCTTAACCCTCAGGGTCAGTTTCTCAATCACTGTGGTGAGTAATCACCCTCGCATGTTGGGGGAAGGAGCAAGCTAGGGGAGTGGAAGGCGAACAGGGGTGGAGAGGAGCTGAAAAAGCCTCAGTCATGAGATCAGGGGGTCCTGTGGGCCTGGGGGCTCGGGTTCTAGGGTAGGTCCAAGTTTGGTGACTCTCTGAAGCTTACATGCTTTGGGGGCCCACTTTCAAATAAATAACAGAAATAACAAAGATCTTTTACAGATTTTTACACAATCAAGAGCCCATGTGCTCTCAATGCTAGGGCCCCTCCAGGGCTGCGAGAAGGGTCTGGGGAGCACAGGAATCCTGGACAGAGTGACCGGCCGTCTTGTCTGTCTGGGACAGGGCTGCTCCCAGGATATGGGACTTCCTGTGTAGAAGGCAGGAAAGTTCTGGCAAACCAGGGAAAATCGGTGATGGGTGCTCAGACTCCACTAGCTCAAAGGTGAAGCTTAAGACCTGCCAGACTCTGTGGGGAGCAGAAGGAACACGAGGGCAAAGGACAGGTCGGCACATGTGTCCACGACATGACCCCAGCATGTTAAAATGTCTCAGGACACCACGTGTTTTTGAGAAAGACTGGAAGGAGACAGAGGCCCTTCTTATGAGGTGGGATCACATGGGCTTTTTCTTCCTTTTTTTTGTGGTAAGATACATACAACATTGGAATAGAAAATGGCAACTCCAATAACCTTGCCTGGAAAACCCTTTGGACAGAGAAGCCATGCTGGGCTGCAGTCCATGGGGTCACGAAGAGTCGGGCACCACTGAGCACACACACACACAACGTAAAATTTACCACCTTAACCATTTTTTAAGTGTACAGATCAGTGGTGCTAAGTATGTATATATCATTGTAGAATCATCACAAGTGACTTGTGTTCTCTGTTTATTGGCAGGTATTACTTCTAATGATCAGGAAAAAAACCTGTGTACATTTTTAAAAGTGTCAATCAGCCTGTATCAGACGCCTCTGCTCATGCAAAGGTAGTGAGCAGGGCTGGGAGGCTGTGGGGGCCTTTGGGATATTGAATGGGGGCTGTGGACCCAGATGACCCTTATCCTTCCCCAGTCTGAGATCTCAGGATTCCAAATGCTTCCTGATCCAGGGAAAGCACTGTGCTTTGGAGACAGGAAGATGTGGGTTCAAATCCTCTCCATTTGCCACCGCGATGCTCAGTAACCCTGGGCCTCTCTGAACCTTGGATGCCTCAAGTGCGTCTCCGGGGGAAATAGGTGAGCAATCGTGAGTGCAGTCCTGCACACAGTAGGTGTGTAGTGGCTTTTTCTCTCTTCTGCTTGGAAGGTCCTCCCTGTGCTTGGATGTGCACGCCTGTCAACCCTCCTCATTCTTCCAGGCCCAATTTGACATCACCTTCTCCAGGAAGCTTCTCTGATTCCTCCCCGAGCACTCCCAGCCTCTCTGCCTGGGGGTGCCTGGCTCACTCCCTGGCAGGACCGGAGGCTCCCTGGCACTAAAGGGATGTGTCTGAGTCATGCCACCTTCCCTCTGGGCCTAGCCGACTCAATAAAGCTTCGCTAAATGAAGCCATCACCAGCAGAAGTGACCCAGGCAGACAAAACGCCCACACCCCCTCACAAAGCCGGTGACTTCACCCTCCCAGGCCAGCGGCCCAGAGGCCAGGTGAGGGAAGCAGAGCACAGAGCCGGCCCACCTGGTCAGGCAGGTGTCCCCCAGAGCTGCACTGTTGCCGAGGATTTGCCAGGGTCTCTGCGGAGCTGGAGACGACACGGATGAATGAACTTGGCACCACAAACCTTCCAAGATGTACCCCTGGGGTGCCTGGCCGTGGGCCATCACCGGGCTTCCCTGTCCCCAGAGAGCTCCCCATCTGGGGGGCACTTGAGAAGCCTGGAGTGTAAATGTTGCCATAATGCTTCCTGAGGCACCAGAGGCAGGTTTGAACATTTTTAGACAAAGCAAAGGTAAATAGCTCCCTTTTCCTCTGGGAGGCCAGAGATAAACACCCAACGGTCCCACCCATCACACGCTGTGGCCCTGAAAATCCAGGAAGTGAGGGAGCTTGAGCATGCCTTGGCCTCAGCGGGCTTCAGGTGCACCCCCTGGGGTGGCTGGTAGGGCCCCTGCCCAGTGTCCCCAGTCTGGGCACTTCTAACATAGGCCCACAGGCAGGGGCCCCAGGCCTGCAGAGGCAAGACCCTCTAGTGAGTGGGCCTGGGCAACCCGAGGGAGCCCCAGATACCCCTCTCCAGAGAGGGGCAGGCCTCCCTTCCCTGGGGGTGCCTCCCAGGCCATGTGAACCCTTCGCCGTGTGCTGGTTCTGTCCCATCCTCTCCTCAACCCCAGCTTTGAACAGGGACCCCCCCCCCCCCCCACTCAGCTCTCTGCACTGGGGTATTCTGCCCTCACCAGGCTGGAGGTCCAGATCGGGCCTCTCTGCCCTTCTCTGTGGGCAGGGGTCCTTTCTCCGGCTCCCACGCCCCACTGCTGGGGCATCCAGGTGTATTCAGCGCTTGTCCCCAGCCCAAGGAGGTCTCAAGGAGGCTCCTCCCATCTCGCCACAAACAGGGAAACTGAGGCAAGCCAGAGGAGGTGACGCTGCCCATCTCGGAATTTAACTACTCGTTTCCCATGAACATTTCTCCGGTGGCTTCCAGCCCAAGGTCACGCTGCGGGAAAGGCAGTTCCCAGTGGAAGCCAGGAATCCGGCTCCCGCCGCGTCGCTCCACACTGTCCAGGTTAAGCCACAAAAGCCCGGTTTCCTGCCCTCTCCTCCTTGAACGTCCATGGCAAGCGCGCGTGCACCCCCCCGAGACGATCCACGCCCTGATTCACCCCCCCACTCTCAAAAACAAGGCCACCTGGTGATTCACCGACACACACCCCCCCCTCAAAAAAAAAGCCACCTGAAACCAGGGTTTGGTCCCCACGGTCGCCAGTCCGCCCAAGCGGCCGCACGCAGCCCGAGCCGTGAGGTGCCCGGTCGCGGCCTGGAGGTCACCGCGACGCGGGGGAGAGCAAGTAGTAGGGTCACCGGGAAGCCAGGGGTGGGGGAGCAGGAAAGCCTCCGCGAGCGCTGGGCACCCCCGTCCGGGGGCTCGGGAAGGAAAGAGGGGCGGGCGTCAGAACCCCGCGCGGACGGCTCCCCACCAGCGGCCGCGCCCGGGTCCCCCGGTGCCCCGGGGGTAGTTGGCGTCCGTCCGGGCGCTCGGCCCTTGCCCGCACCCCCCACCCCGGCTCCCCACCCCGAGTCCGGCCGGGCCACCCGGGCGTCCTTACCCAGGAAACGACGCGCAGGATGGTGTGAGGCTGCCGGACCAGGGTGTAGGGGTCGAAGGCGCCCCCGGCTTTGCCAGCTCCGTACGCACCCCCTTCCATCGTGGCTGCACCCGCGCGGTGCCCCCCGTTCGGCGCGCGCCGCCGGCCCGTGCGCGTGCGCGGCGCCCCCGCCCCCTCCCCGGCTCGCGCCACCCGCGTGGTCTAGGGCTCCCGCGAGGGGGCGCTGTGCGCGGAGGGAGCCGGGCGGGCGCGGGGGTGGGCCTCGCGCGCCCTCGATCGCGGGGGCGCGGGTTCTGCGGTCCCGGCGGAGGGCGCGCTCGTCGCCGGCTTGGTGACCTCTTTGCTAAGTAGAGGGGGCGGGGGGACGAGGAGGGGGTGTGTGTGTGCAGCAAATGCAGGACTTGTCGCCGCCCCCCAGGACCGGGCCGCCCTGCGTCCATCACTGCCCCCTCCGAGCCTACGCGGCTCTGGGATGAAACCACCTTCCTTACTTGTTTGCTGGTTTCCTGGCGATCTGTCTCGCCCCCAATATAATGAGCGAGGAGGGACCGCCCTTGTCCTCCTTATGGGGTGCTTGGGACACAGGAGGTGCCGCAGGAAGACTTTTCGAATGAATGAACCGTGAATGAATAACCCTTCTCTCGAGAGCCTTCTGAAGCACAGCTCCCCACCCCCCGCCCAACCTCCTAGCCTTCCACCTTGCTTTTACGCTCACTGCTCAAGTCCTGTGTGTCCTCCACTCCCAGCCTGGAGGGGTCAGCGATACTTGGCTCAGAAGCAAAGGCGGAAGAAGGACAATAAATTCTTTTGGAGAGGTCCTGCCTACCCCCACCCTACCAGCAGGCTTCCCAGGTAGCTCAGTGGTAAATTATCTGCCTGGCATTTCAGGAGATGACGGTTCAATCCTTGGGCCAGGAAGATCCTCTAGAGGAGGAAAGGCAACTCGCGCCAGTATTCTTTCCGGGAAAATTCCATGGACGCAGGAGCCTGGCGGTCTACAGCCCATGGGGTTGCAAAGTGTGGGACAGAACTGGGCGTGCAGGAACGCCAGCCCACCATCATACTGTGCTTCCAGTAATTAGTATTATTTGTTCACCGTCTTCCTCTGCTAGTGTGTGGATTTTGTCTACTTTGTCACAGTTCAGTCACTCAGTCCTGTCTGACTCTTTGCGACCCCATGGACTGCAGCACACCAGGCCTCCCTGTCCATCACCAGCTCCTAGAGCCTGTTCAAACTCTTGTCCATCGCATAGGTGATGCCATCCAGCCATCTCATCCTCTGTCGTCCCCTTCTCCTCCTGCCCTCAATCTTTCCCAGCACCAGGGTCTTTACCAAGGAGTCAGTTCTTCGCATCAGGTGGCCAAATATTGGAGTTTCAACTTCAGCATCAGTCCTTCCAATGAACATTCAGGACTGATTTCCTTTAGGATGGACTGGTTGGATCTCCTTGCAGTCCTAGGGACTCTCAAGAGTCTTCTCCAACACCACAGTTCAAAAGCATCAATTCTTCAGTGGTCAGCTTCTTTATAGTCCCACTCTCATATCCATACATGACCACTGGAAAAACCATAGTTTTGACTAGATGGACCTTTGTTGGCAAAATAATGTCTCTGCTTTTTAATATGCTGTCTAGGTTGGTCATAGCTTTTTTTCCAAGGAGCAAGCATCTTTTAACCTCATGGCTGCAGTCACCATCTGCAGTGATTTTGAAGCCCAAGAAATTAAGGTCTGTCACTGTTTCCACTGTTTCTCCATCTATTTGCCATGAAGTGATGGGACTGGATGCCATGATCTTCGTTTCCTGAATGTTGAGCTTTAAGCCAACTTTTTCACTCTCCTCTCTCACTATCAAGAGACTCTTTAGTTGTTCTTCGCTTTCTGCCATAAGGGTGGTGTCATCTGCGTATCTGAGGTTATTGATATTTCTCCCGGCAATCTTGAGTTCAGCTTGTGCTTCCTCCAGCCTGGCATTTTGCATGATGTACTGTGCATATAAATTAAATAAGCAGGGTGACAATATACAGCCTTGACATACTCCTTTCCCGATTTGGAACCAGTCAGTTGTTCCATGTCCAGTTCTAACTATTACTTCTTGACCTGCATACAGATTTCTCAGGAGCCAGGTAAGGTGGTCTAGTATTCCCATCTCTTTAAGAATTTTCCACAGTCTGTTGTGACAGTAGGTGCTCAGTAAACAGACCCTAGTCCCCATCACCCCGTCACTGCTTGGCCTAGAGCTCCAGGTATCATGGAAACAGAGGCTGGATGGAAGACTGTTCACTGCAGTGAGGATGATGGCTTCCAAGTCTGGCTCTTAGGATGACTCGTAGTCCCCAGGGCCTCCGTGTCCCCACTGGTTCCAGGAGGTGGTTGGATAAGGGTATCTATCTGCAGGGGCCTTTGTTGTCCCGGTGATGACAGAATATCTTGAATTCTGTAATGACAGGACACCAGATCTGTGCAGAGGAAATGTGGTGGGTGTGAGGGCACCTCTTATAAACATTTCATACACAAATATCCACCTTAGACTCTGTTTATTGCTTCTTATGTTAACTCTGCAGCAGGCCCAGAGCTAAGGGCTTTGCTTATGTTATCTCATTTGATACAGCAATCGTATTCTATGGTTGTATGAAACTTCTAAGAGAAAACAAATTTTTTTTGTGACTTTGGGTTAGTCAAAGAGTTCTTAGATGTATTACCTAATGCATGATCCATAAAAGAAAACAATCAATGGGTTAGATTTCATCAAAATTCAGAACACTCATCAAAAGACCTTGTTCAAAGAATGACTGAAAAGGCAAACCACAGTCTGGGAGAAAATATTTGCAAAGCATATTTATGACAAAGCATTTGTGTCCTAAATATATAAAGGACTTTAAAAAGTCAATCGTTAAGAAAACAATCCTTTAAAAAAAATGGGCAAAAGATTTTAACAGACGCACTTCACCAAAGAAGATATACAGATGGCAAATAAGCACATGAAAAGATGCTCAACATCATTAGTCATTAGGGAAATGCAAATTAAAACCAGAATGAGATACTGTAATTTCACACACCTATTAAAATAGCTAACATTTTTAAAATTTGACAATTTTGAGTGCTAATGAGGATTTAGAACAACTGGAACATTTGTACATTGCTGGTGGAAATACAAAATAGTGCAGCCACTTAGGAAGCCAATCTAGCAGCTTCTTATATAATTAACTACACATTTGCCATATGACCTTGCAATTCCTCTGCTAAATATTGATCCTAGAGGAATGAGAAGCTATGTTCACACAAAACCCTGCACAGCAATGTTTATGGAAGTTCCACTGGGAATAGCTGAAACCCAGAAATGACCCAAATGCTCCTTGACTGTAGATTGTATAAACAAATTGTGGAACATTCATACAATGAAATATTACTCAGGAATCAAGAGGAATGAACAATTAATACACTCAAACAGAAGAGACTACAGACTGTGTGACTTCCTTCATGTGACATTCTTGGGAACGCAAAACTATAGGAACAAAAAACAGACCAGTGGTTGACAGGGGCTGGGGGTGAGGGGCGGGGTGTGTGTGTCTGTGTATGTGTGTGTGTGTGTGTGTGTGTAGGGTTTATTACTAAGAAGCACAGGGAAATTTGGGGGGATGATGGAATCATTCTATATCTTGTCTGGGGTGATGGTTACACAATTGACCATATATGTTTGTCAAATTTTGCAAAAATGTCCATAAAAAGGGTGATTTTCAATGTGTTTTAGTTATTCCTATATTTTTTTATGGAGAGAAGAGTGAGCAAGGTTGATGGTCTGAATCCGTGAATAATATTCAGATCAGTGAGCCATGCTCATTTATTTATTTATTCAATAAATATTTATTTGAAGCCCACCTTGCATTAGGCTTGTTGCTAGGCATAGGGCCATAAGTGTGAAGAGTTTAGAGACTGTCTCTAGCCCTTCCAGCTGTAAAGTCTGATCACACTAATGAAAAAAATCTCAGAAAGGGTAGTATTTAGGAACCTGAACTTCAGGCTGAGATATTCTTGGGTGGGCATCCTGGCTCCCCCGACCCTCCTCCACTCACTGTGTGACCTTGGACAAATGGCTTCAACTCTCTGTGCCTGTTTGCTCATCTGAAAACTGGAAATAAGCTTAGTGCCTATCCCTGAGGATTACCGCCAGGATTAAATGAGAGAATGCACAAAATGTGCTTGGAATAGTGCCTGACACAAAGGCTTTTAGCCTCCCAGCCCCGTTGGTCTTCAAGGTAGGTGTGTACGACAGGGTAGGTAGGTATTTTCTTAAACAAAGCCCTACATGGGGGTGGCCTCCTGACTTACCTAGGAATCTCTCCTTTTTACCTATCGTCGCAGGTCAGAGGAACAGCTTCCTCTTCTACTGTCTGTATTTATGTGTTCTGCATTAGCAGCAAAGCTGAAGGAGGAAGTCAGGTTGTCCTTTGTAGGTCAAGCTTTTGCAAACCTAGAGCTGCCTTGTTCTGTCCGGACATTCCAGTTCCCAGCCCAGACCGAGCTGTAACCTGCCTTTGCTCCTTGTCTCCTGCCCCCTGGAGGCTACTTTAGTATTGTAGGTGTTAGGTCTGTTTTCTCTGAATGTGGAGTTGCCTGGGCAAAAAATGCATTCATTGTATTTGAGTGGATGAACCAAAGCCTAATGATAATGTTAAAAATTTGCCAAAGGTACCTTTCTGGCGAGCTGTTTGGCCGTGTCTTTCAACTGAATTTTTTAAAAAAATGTGCCTTTTATTTACAAAACAGACTCACAGACTTAGAGAAGGAACCTATGGTTGAGGTTGCATGGTGAGAGGGGTGTGGAGAATGGAGGGAAGAGATAGGGAGTTTGGGATGGACACGTACACAATGCTATATTTCAAATGGATGACCAACAAGGATCTACTGTATATCACAGGGAACTCTGCTCAATGTTATATAGCAGCCTGAATGGGAGGGGAGTTTAGGGGAGAATGGATACATATATACATATGACTGAGTCCCTTCACTGTTTACCTGAAACTATCACAACATTGTTAATCGGCTACACTCCAGTACAAAATAAAAAGTTTATTTAAAAAAAAAACAACTGATGGCTTTTGATATAGCAATCCCTGTCTTTTCCCAAGGAGGGGAGGTAGGAGGCGCACACAGATCTAGTTCGCTCCAGGCCTCGGTTGCACGCTCAGAGTCATTTGTTCCGTATATATGTAGCACCACTGTGCACCAGGCCACTGAAGAATGGTCTCTCTGATACTCCTCCTACAGAGAAGTGGAGTCCAGTTCGCCTTCCCTTGAACATGGGCAGGTTTGAGATTCGTTGATCAACAGGATGACATTGTGCCATTTCCTGGCCCAGGACTTAAGGAGAAAAAACAGCTTTCACATTCCCCTTCTGGGAACACTCAGCCCTGAGCTGTCATGTAAGGAGTCAGTGTTGACACCACTGAGACATCATGTTCACACTTGGGTCAAGAATCCCAGCTGAGGGAATTCCCTGGTGGTCCAGTGGTTAGGACTCAGCACTTTTCCAGCCACCAACACCACTGTCCTGAACCCTCCAGACTGACTCGTGTACCAGCTGAATACCACAGAGTAGAAACACAGGCTGCTCATGTGGTGGTGGGGGGGGGGGAGCTGGGGTAGGGTGGTGGGATTTCCCTGGTGGTCCTGTGGCTAAGACTCCACACTTCCAATGCAGGGGGCCTGGGTTCCATTCGTGGTCAGAGAACTATATCTCGCATGCCGTAACTAAGATCTGGCACAGCCAAAAAGAAATAAAGTGAATCAAATAGAACCTTTGTGTTTTTTGGCCACTCGGCTTGTAGGATCTCAGTTCCCCAACCAGGGATTGAACCCAGGGCACAGTAGTGAAAGCCCAGAATCCTAACCACTGGGCTGCCAGGGAACTCCTTTGAAGTATTGAATGAGAAATATAAACATTGACAAAAAGAACACAATAGGTGGAGAAAATAGTATGAATGCATCTGAGGAATGAATTAGTGATGAAGCTGGTCAGAGTGATTAAATGCCCTGGCGCAGTTTTGCTAATGGCTAGGGTGCCCAGTTATTTGGTCAAACACTGGTCTAGAGGTTCTTGTGAAAGTATTTTGTAGATGTGATCAACATACACTCATTTGACTAAGTAAAGGAGATTACCCTCAATAATATGGGTAGCCCTCTCATCTCACCAGGTGAAAGCCTTAAGGCTTCTCAGAGTGGAAGGAATTCAGATTACATCAGCCCCTTTCTGAATTTCCAGTCTGTTGGCTGGCCCTACAGATTTTAGACTTGCCAGCCCTTACGACCACATGAACTAATTCCTTAAAATAAATAAACTGTACATATATTTTTATTCGTTCTGTCGGTTCTGTTTCTCTGGAGGACCTTGGCTGATCCAAGTGCAATGTAAAAACCTCACCACCCTAGGACTTCCCTGGTGATTAAGAATATGCCTGCCAATGCAGGGGATGAGGGTTCCATGCCGGGTCTGGGAAGATTCCACATGCCTCGAAGCAACTAAGCCTGTGTGCGCAACTACTGAGCCCACGTGCTGCAACCGCTGAAGCCCACGTGTCCTAGAGCCTGTGCTCCACAAGAAGAGAAGCCGCTGCAATGAGAAGCCTGTGCACCGCAATTGGAGAGTAGCCCCCGTTCACTCAGCTCAGTTCAGCTCAGTCGCTCAGTCGTGTCCGACTCTGTGCGACCCCGTGGACTGCAGCACGCCAGGCCTCCGTGTCCATCACCAACTCCCGGAGTTTACCCAAACTCATGTCCATTGAGTCGGTGATGCCATCCAACTATCTCATCCTCTGTCGTCCCCTTCTTCTCCCGCCTTCAATCTTTCCCAGCATCAGGGTTTTTCCAAATGAGTCAGCTCTTCGCATCAGGTGGCCAAAGTATTGGAACTTCAGCTCCGACATCAGTCCTTGCAGTGAACACCCAGGACTGATCTACTTTAGGATGTACTGGTTGGATCTCCTTGCAGTCCAAGGGACTCTCAAGAGTTTTCTCCAACACCACAGTTCAAAAGCATCAATTCTTCAGTGCTCAGCTTTCTTTACAGTCCAATTCTCACATCCATACATGACTACTGGAAAAACCATAGCCTTGACTAGACAGACCTTTGCTGGCAAAGTAAAGTCTCTGCTTTTTAATATGCTGTCTAGGTTGGTCATAACTTTCCTTCCAAGGAGTAAGCGTCTTTTAATTTCATGGCTGCAGTCACCATCTGCAGTGATTTTGGAGCCCAAAAAAATAAAGTCAGTCACTGTTTCCCCATCTATTTGCCATGAAGTGATGGGACCAGATACTATCACCTTAGATTTCTTCATGTTGAGCTTTAAGCCAACTTTTTCACTCTCCTCTTTCACTTTCATCAAGAGACTCTTTAGTTGTTCTTCATTTCCTGCCATAAGGGTGGTGTCATCTGCATATCTGAGGTGATTGATATTTCTCCTGGCAATCCTGATTCCAGCTTGTGCTTCATCTAGCCCAGCGTTTCTCATGATGTACTCTGCATATAAGTTAAATAAGCAGGGTGACAATATACAGCCTTGACGTACTCCTTTCCCGATTTGGAACCAGTCTGTTGTTCCATGTCCAGTTCTAACTGCTTCCTGACTTGCATACACATTTCTCAAGAGGCAGGTACGGTGATCTGGTATTCCCATCTCTTTTAGAATTTTCCACAGTTTGTTGTGATCTACACAGTCAAAGGTTTTGGCACAGTCAGTAAAGCAGAAATAGATTTTTTTTTGGAACTCTTTTGCTTTTTTGATGATATGCGGATGTTGGCAATTTGAGCTCTGGTTCTTCTGCCTTTTCTAAATCCAGCTTGAACATCTGGAAGTTCACGGTTCACATATCGCTGAAGCCTTGTTTGGAGAATTTTGAGCATTACTTTGCTAGTGTGTGAGATGAGTGCAATTGTGTGGTAGTTTGAGCATTCTTTAGCATTGCCTTTCTTTAGGATTGGAATAAAACCCGACATTTTCCAGTCCCGTGGCCACTACTGAGTTTTCCAAATTTGCCGGCATATTGAGTGCAGCACTTTCACAGCATCATCTTTTCAGTTCAGTTCAGTCGCTCAGTTCAGTCACTCAGTCGTGTCTGACTCTTTGCGACCCCATGAATCGCAGCACGCCAGGCCTCCCTGTCCATCACCAGCTCCTGGAGTTCACTCAAACTCGCATCCATCGAGTCAGTGATGCCATCCAGCCATCTCATCCTCGATCGTCCCCTTCTCCTCCTGCCCCCAATCCCTCCCAGCATCAGAGTCTTTTCCAATGAGTCAACTCTTCGTATGAGGTGGCCAAAGTACTGGAGTTTCAGCTTCAGCATCATTCCCTCCAAAGAAATCCCAGGGCTGATCTCCTTCAGAATGGATTGGTTGGATCTCCTTGCAGTCCAAGGGACTCTCAAGCATCATCTTTTAGGATTTGAAATAGCTCAGCTGGAATTCCATCAACTCCACTAGCTTTGTTCATAGTGATGCTCCTAAGGCCAACTTGACTTCACATTCCAGAATGTCACATTCCCAGGTCACTGAAACTAGAGAAAGCCATCTTGCAGCAACGAAGACACAGTATAGCCAAAAGAAAAAAAAATTCTCTTGTGGTTCAACTGGTAAAGAATCCGCCCTCAATGCGGGAGACCTGGGTTCGATTCCTGGGTTGAGAAGAGCCCTTGGAGAAGGGAAAGGCTAACCCCTCCAGTACTCTGGCCTGGAGAATTCCATGGACTGTATAGTCCATGGGGTCGCAAAGAGTAAAAATAGAAAACTGAGCGACTTTCACTTTCTTCCTGCTTTATGTTGTAGTTGTCATACGTCACCTCTGCATACACTGCAAACCGCGTCTGCGGGAGTTGCAATAAATGTAGAGGGCTGAAGGGAGAGCTTGAGAAGGGGCCTAGTGAAAGTGAAAGCCGGAGAGGCATGACTCGTCTGTATCTTCATGCGTGCATGAGTGCGTGCTCAGCCGCTTCTTTGCGCCCCAATGGACTGTATCCTGCCAGGCTCCTCTGTCCGTGGGGATCTTCCAGGCAAGAATACTGGAGTGTTTTGCCATTTTCTTCTCCACTGTTTCCTCACGACAACATGTATTTGAAACATTTGGACTTCAGTAGTTCACACATGATGTCGTGCACTTCAGCGTGCATCTAGTTGGGAGAGACACAATGCCAGACTGTCCCACTATCTGCTGTTAGCTTAAAGTGTGACCGTCAGTCTCTCCTTGATGTTGAAGTGCGCTCTTCCTTGCTGATTAATAAGCAATCTGTAGCTGATACTTTGCATGACTAGAGTGTTTTTCAGCTGTGTTTCATCCAAGGGTTTTAAGGTCTCTTGACAATACTTGCCTAATTCAATTAGGGATTACCAAGGGGTGATTTTTCTATTTTTATTCTGTGTTTATTAAGAGAGTTGTTATCTGGTGTTTTGTTCTTAACAGCACAGTGCTAGGTTTTGATTGGTTGGATTAGAAACACAGCCCATTTAGAATCCTAAAACTAAGTGGAAGGGGCCTGGGATCATCCAGGAAAGAGATTCTGGTTCAACTACATCATTTTCCAGAGATGGAAAGGAATTTGCTCTAAGGCTCCTTCCTGGGGCTTGCCTGGTAGCTCAGCGGTAAAGAATCCGCCTACAGTGCAAGAGACAGGGGTTAGTTCCCTGTCCGGAAGATCCCTTGGAGAAGGGAATGGTAACCCACTCCAGTGTCTTTGCCTGGGAAATCCCATGGACAGAGGAGCCTGGTGGGCTACAGTCCGTGGAGTCGCAAAGAGTTGGCCACAACTTAGGGACTACCTGGAGAAAGAAATGGCAACCCACTCCAGTCCTTTTGCCTCGAAAATTCCGTGGACCCAGGAGTCTGGTAGGCTACAGACCATGGGGACGCGACTGAGCGACTTCCCTTGTTTCCCTTTAGGGACTAAACAACAAAGGCTTCCAACATGAGCTTTGCAATATCCTACAGGAGCTTCCTGGTATACAGCCAAGACATATACAGTTACTTGGATTTTAAGCTTAAATGATTTGCTCATGCTTTCCCTAGCTGAGTGGTGCTTAATGGGGCGTGCCCATCAAAATCACCTGGGGTTCCTTTACACATAGCTGTGTTTCTCCTTCCCCCAGCTCCTGACTCAGCAGGCCCCGGGGGTGGTATCTATACTTTGAAGAAGCCCAGATGATTCTTGTTTTGTTTCTTCTCAGAAATTTACATTGGTTTTTATTTTTTTAATTGTATAAATAATTACCAGGTACATTTTTTGTGAAGAATAGAGCCCCATACACAAAACTATCTGGGGAGTCACCTGCACCCCATCCCTTATGCCCATGACGCTGCTCAAATGTATCCAGTTTGATAAGTTACCTTCTGGTCATTTTTCTATTAATTTGCTCACTGTATATGCATGGACATGCATCTAGTTTTTAAATAAGTAGGGTTATGGCATTTGCACTGTTCCATGAATTGCTTGTTTTACTTAACAATGTATTTCTCAAGTCACTGTTTATAGATCTACCTAATTCTAGTCAACAGGCTGCAAACTATTTCACTATACAGAAATATCATTGAAGGAAACCAGAATATGTCACCCCAAAACACGTCTCATTGACATAAGAGTCCTTTTGAACTTAAAAGACCACTGTGTGTGTGTGGGGGTTAGTTGCTCAGTCATGTCCAACTCTTTGCGACCCCATGGACTGTAGCCCACTGGGCCCCTCTGTCCATGGGATTCTCCAGGCAAGAATACTGGAGTGGGTTGCATTTTCCTTCTCCAGGGGTTCTTCCCAACTCAGAGACTGAACCCAGGTCTCCTGCACTGCAGGCAGATTCTTTACTGAGCCACCGGGGAAGACTTAAGACAATTAAGAAGTAGCAAATACAGAAAAATCTCTCTTTCCCCTTCCCTCTTGTAGGGTATAAATTTTCCTTTCCTGGAGACAACTCTAGACTCCTAGCCCAGAGACAGCACCGGA
This sequence comes from Budorcas taxicolor, assembly GCF_023091745.1. Lineage (NCBI taxonomy): Eukaryota > Metazoa > Chordata > Mammalia > Artiodactyla > Bovidae > Budorcas > Budorcas taxicolor. Next base: position 154,280,170 of record NC_068914.1, on the reverse strand, counting down.
GGAATCTGAAAACAAACTGTATTCCATTCATTTTCCCCCATATATTGAGTGGGTCAAAAAGTTCATTCAGCTTTTTCCACAGCACCTTACAGACAAACCCAAATGAATTTTTTGACTAACCCAGTATTTACTTCCCCACTATTTGCCACCTTGGAAGCTTAAAGCCATTTCCTTCCTCTCGTCACTTCCCTACAACTCGGTTGTCCTTTGTTGCAGGTGCAAAATAAGCCTGACGTTGAGCCACATGTTTGAGTTACTCATGGGTTTCTCCCATGTGTCTATGTGGTATCAATGTTAACACACAGGTCAAGAAGGAACAGATTCAGACACGGAACAACTGACTGGCTTAAAACTGGGAAACTACAAGGCTATACATTATCACCCTGCTTATTTAACTTATATGCAGAGTACATTATGTGAAATGCTGGGCTGGATGAATCACAAGCTGGAATCTTGTCAATTCCAAGTGTGGTCCAGGGACTTCCCTGTTGGTTCTTCAGTGGTTAAGACTAAGACTTTACACTTCCACTGCAGGATGCATGGGTTTGATCCCTGGTCAGGGAACTAAGATCCTACATGCCTCCATGTGTGGTGAAAAAAATCTCCATGGATGATTCTAATGTACAGCCAAGTGTGAAGGACTCTGTCCCTGAAACTCCTCTCCACCTTTGCCAGCTGTGGGCCCCTCAACCACTCTGACCCTCAGTGACCTGGGCTATAAAATGGGTATAAGCAATAAGCTGTACTTAGGGCCTTGCTATTTAAAATGTGTCCTGGGACTTCCCTGGTGGTCCAGCAGTAAAGAATCTGCCTTCTAATGCAGGGAACACGGGTTTGATCCTAACTGAAGATCAACTAAACCGGTACGCCGCAACTACTGAAGCCCACATGCGCTAGAGCCTGTGCTCCACAACAGGAGAAGCTCGCACACCAAAACAGACTCAGCGCAACCAAAAAGGAAAAAACAACTGTGTTCCATGAACCAGTGGCCTTGGCACCCCTACTACTACTACTAAGTCGCCTCAGTCGTGTCCGACTCCATGCAACCCCAGAGGCGGCAGCCCACCAGGCTCCGCTGTCCCTGGGATTCTCCAGGCAAGAACACTGGAGTGGGTTGCCATTTCCTTCTCCAATGCATGAAAGGAAAAGTGAAAGTGAAGTCGCTCAGTCGTGTCCAACTCTTAGCGACCCCATGGGCTGTAGCCCACCAGGCTCCTCCATCCATGGGATTTTCCAGGCGAGAGTACTGGAGTGAGTTGCCATTGCCTTCTCCACCCTATCCTGAACTGGAATCCATATTCTAACAAGCTGCCTGGTGAATTGTTTGCTTACTAAAGTTTCAGGAGATTTTGAAGATTGACTGAGATAGTAAATACTATAATTGTATAATGAATTACATATAATGAGTCTAACAGCATCTGGTAACAGGCACTCATCATGTATTCACTGAATGAATAGAGTGACTCCTTGATTTAGACGTGATTTTTCCTGTTTTACACCTGAGGAAACAAAGGCTCCATTGGCTACTAGGAGAGCCGGTTAAACTCGTAAAATGCCGGGGGCGATGGGCTTGGTGTTTCAGTTCAGTTCAGTCTCTCACTCCTGTCGGACTCTTTGCAACCCCATGGACTGCAGCACACCAGGCTTCCCTGTCCATCACCAACTCCCAGAGCTTACTCAAACTCATGTCCATCGAGTCGGTAATGTCATCCAACCATCTGGGGGATGGCAAGAAAGGAAGGTTCCAGAGACTTGAAGGCCAGGACACACACTGCACTTTTGTATATTCTGGGAGAAAGGGCTCCTTATCCTCATACCCCCCCAGGGAAGAGAAATGCATTTTTGTTAGAGAGACCTAGGAGGTCCAACTACGTATATGCTAAAACAAACATACCCTAAAATGGAAGGCTCACCCTTCCATTTGTCCAAAATATTTACACAGCCTGCCTATGCGCTTGGTGCTGGACAAAACAAAAAAAATAGTTTCATCTCTGAAAAGCCTGGGCTTCAGCTGGTAAAGAATCCACCTACAACGCAGGAGACCCTGGTTTGATTTCTGGGTAGGAAAGGCCCTGGGGAAGGGATAGGCTACCCATTCCAGTATTCTTGAGCTTCCCTAACCACTCAGATGGGGAAGAGTCCACCTGCAATGCGGGAGACCTGAGTTCAATCCCTGGGTTGGAAAGATTGCCTGGAGGAGGGTATGGCAACTCACTCCAGTATTCTTGCCTGGAGAATCCCCATGGGCAAAGGAGCCTAGCAGGCTACAGTCCATGGGGTTGCAAAGAGTCGAGTATTTGACTAAGCATTAGCACTAGCACTGAAGAAGCTAAGTTAAAATCCACAGTGTGGATAAGGTCTGAGGAGGGGAGAGACTGCTTTACAAGATCAAGTGACTGGGGAAGGCTCCCAACGAGATTATATAGAAGGCACAATCTGAAGAGTACAGGAAGATTTAAAGATTAAGAATAAGCAAAAGAAATTGCTGGGACTTCCCTGGTGGTCCAGGGGTTACGAATCTACCTTGCAGAGCAGAGGATGCAGGTTCAATCCCTGGTAGGAGAATTAAGATCTCATGTGCCTCAGGGCAACTAAGCCTGTGAACCACCACTACTGAGCCTGAGGGCTCCGGGGCCTTGCTCCCCAATTAGACAGTCCCTGAACCACCACAAAAGACCCCACATGACCCAAGTAAGACCCGACGCAGCCAAATAGATAATTATTTTTCTAAAAAACAGAGAGATCCCTAGTTATCCTTTTAATGACAAGCTAGAATCTTAGAGATGAGTTCTTTGTAGTTTAAAGGTTCTTCTTTGCCCTTAGACTATTTTGCAGCTCTGTACACTGTAGATAAAGGATAGCCATACAAATAAGCCTTACCTGTACACATGCAAATAAACCCTGTCCAGAGAAATGACACCTCTCAGCCCAGCAGAAAAAGCCAGTTTTACGTCTATTCGTAAATTCATTTAAACATCTCTTGCCTCCATATAACTACGTGATTCTGTGTTCTACTTTGATCCGTTTGTGGCATATGCCTGGTTCCCTCGTTAATTAATGAGCTAAATAAAAATCTTTGACATATGTTCATTTTATATCTGTACAAGTGTCGTGATTTTATCATCTTTTACAATTTATGCTTTAACAAGAATAGAAGTCAGCTTGTGTTCCAGGCAGGAAGAGAAGCAGATCTCAAGGTTCTGCTTTGGGTGGGGTCTCAGGTGGAAGTGGGGAGGTCAGTGAGAGGGGCAACCTGAGGAACATGGGATGTGGTGGGTCCCAGGTGGCAGTCCTGCAGGTCTCATGGGAAGACACTGGAAAATCTTTTTTTAATTTACTGATTTAAGTTTGATTGCTTTGGGTCTTTGTTGTGGCACGGGCCTTCTCTAACTGCGGCAAGCAGGGGCTATTCTTCGTTGCAGTGGGCAGGCTTCTCATCGTGGTGGCGTCTCTTCTTGCAGAGCACAGGCTCTAGGCACATGAGCTTCAGTAGCTGCAGCACGCAGGCTCAGTAGCTGTGGCTCTTGGGCTTAGTTGCTCTGTGGCATGTGCAATCTTCCCAGACCAGGACTGAACCGGAAGTCCATGGAGGGTCTCTTTTTTTTAAATTATTTATTTATTTGGCTGTGCCAGGCCTTAGGTGCATCATGCAGGGTCTTTAGTTGCAGCCTGTGACACCTTCATTATGGCATGTGGGATCTAGTCCCTGGACCAGAGATCGGACCCGGGCCCCCTGCATTGGGAGCACAGAATCTTAGCCACTGGACCGCCAGGGAAGGCCCTGGAGGGTGTTAATCTGTGGTATAATGGTCTGATTCTTGGTGTAAAAGCCGTCTAGCAGCTGGGTGGAGAAAGAATGTCTTGAACGGGCAGGAGGGGGACCACGAGGATGCACGTGGGGACGGGTTCAGCAATCCAGGTTGGGGGTCACCGCGGTCTGGCCTTAGTGGGTTGAGCGCTGAGGAGGCAGCAGTATTAGCTGAAGCACAAATAAATGGGGATGGCGCAGGCGAAAGGCTACAAGCGGGCAGCGCATCTGATCTCATTCACAGGGTAAATGCCCTAGGCCTGGGAGCACAGAGGGAGCTCAGCCGAGCTGGAGCTCAGCCACCAGACACCAGCGTGCTAGTGCTGGCCGTCAAAGTGTCCACAGAAACCCTGAGCGGGAGGGGAAGTTTTGTGGTTGAAGGAGAGCGCTCCACTGGATGATCTCAGGGAGATACCTGATTCTTTTTCAAAAAATAAATAGATACATTCTTGTTGTTTAGTCGCCAACTCGTGTCCGACTCACATGGGCTTCCATAGACGTAGCCCACCAGGTTCTTCTGTCCGTGGGATTTCCCAGGCAAGAATACTGGAGTATGTTGCCATTTCCTCCTCCAGGGTATCTTCCAGACCTAGGGATCAAGCCCATGTCTCCTGCCCTGACAAGCAGTTTCTTTTTCGCTGGGCCACCAAGGAAGCCAAAAATTATATATATGAAGACCTGGGGCAGATGATAAATTATATAAATATACAAAATATATATTTATATTATATTAATGCAATTATTATATTATATATATATAATATGTATATTTACATAATTTATCATCTGCCCCAGGTCTTAATTGCTGACTCGTGATCTTTGACCTTTGTTGTGGCATGCAGGAGCATTGGGGCATATGGGATCTAGTTCCCTGACCAGGGATTGAACCTAGGCCCCTTGCATTGGGAGCACGGAGTGTTAGCCCCCGGACCACCAGGGAAGTCCCAGGAAGTTACTTCTTTTGAGAAAGCTCCTTTAAAATGTAGATGATACAAGAGTGGTTTGATTGAACAATCCAATGAAATAAAAAACTATTCCGCCCTCAATAAGTGGCAGCCAATTTTATTTCAAAGAATAATGAATGCCTCGAGCACATTAAACTAACCTTTGCATGGGTATAGTGCTATAAATGTTTTTGAACCTTCTATGGAGCTGAGATACAAGATAAGATCTATTGTTTCCTGTGGCCGCTGTAACAAATTATCAAAAATTGGTGGCTTAAAGAACAGAAACTCTACTGCAGCTCTGGAGACAGGAAGTCTGAAAGCAGATGTCGGCAGGGCTGGTTTCTTCCAGAGGCTCTGAGGAAGAAGCTGACTGTTGCATGCCTCTCCTGGCTTCTGGTGGCTACAGGTGGCATCAGCATTCCTTGGCTAATCTGTTTCCCTCTTCTCATGGCCTTCTCTTCTTTTTCTCCTCCCTTAGCTTTTCTTATTAAGATGGCTGTTATTAGGGTTGCTGCTGCTGCTGCTAAGTCGCTTCAGTCATGTCCAACTCTGTGCGACCCCATAGACAGCAGCCCACCAGGCTGCCCCGTCCTTAGGATTCTCCAGGCAAGAACACTGGAGTGGGCTGCCATTTCCCTCTCCAATGCATGAAAGTGAAAAGTGAAAGTGAAGTCGCTCAGTCGTGTCTAACTCTTAGCGACCCCATGGACTGCAGCCTACCAGGCTCCTCCATCCATGGAATTTGCCAGACAAGAGTACTGGAGTGGGGTCATTAGGGTTAGGCCCCATCCTAATTCAGGATAACCTAATCTCTAGATCCTCAGTTCAAAGTATCCTTGGCAAAGACCCTTTCCCCAAATAAGGCCACATTCACAGGTTTTAGATGGGCATGTCTTAGGGATGAGATGGTTGGATGGCATCACCGACTCAATGCACATGAGTTTGAGTAAACTCATTGGTGATGGACAGGGAGGCCTGGCGTGCTGCAGTCCATGGGGTCTCAGAGTTGGACACGACTGAGCAACTGAATTGTTGAACTGTTGTCTTTGGGAGAGCACTACTGAATCTACTAGAAAAACCCACGAACTCGATCTGCTAAATAATCCCTGCTCTCCCTACTTTTTTTTTGTTTGTTTTGTCCATGCTGCAGGACTTGTGGGATCTTTGTTCCCCAACCAGAGATGGAACCCAGGCCCTTGGCAGTGGTGAAGAGCTGATTAAAGACCCCAATGCTGGGAAAGACTGAAGGCAAAAGGAGAAGGGGTGGCAGAGGATGAGATGGGTAGATAGCATCAATGACTCAGTGGACATGAGTTTGAGCAAACTCTGGGAGACACTGAAGGACAGAGGAGCCTGGTGTGCTGTAGTCCACAGGGTCGCAAAGAGTTGGACGCAACTTAGCCACTGAAAGCCAACCTTGGCAGTGAGGCCCCTGGGCACTGGACCACCAGGGAGTCCCTCCCCATTCATTTGTGATATCACCTTTTCAATGTACTAAGTGCCCATTTGTACCAAGTTCCCATTTGTAGCCAGCTTATGTCTGGACTCTACATTCTATTCGATTTGTTTGCCTGCTTTTTCTGCCACATTGTTTTAATTACTGTGATTTTGTAATATGTCTGAATATTTGGTAGAGCAAGGCTCCCAACTTGGCTGTGCTTTTTTAAAAATACTTTAAAATTTTAAGGACCTTGATTTTCCATATACATCTTAGGATCAGTTTATGAGTATTTCCCCCCTGCCCCAAATGCCTTGGGATTTGGGTTGCAATCCTAATGACTTTATAATTTGGGGAAAATTGACTCCTTTAAGACATTAGGTTAGTTCACCCATGAACTATGTCCGTTTTTATTCTGGTCTTCTTTTTATGTCCTTTCAGTCCATTCTGAAGGAGATCAGCCCTGGGATTTCTTTGGAAGGAATGATGCTAAAGCTGAAACTCCAGTACTTTGGCCATCTCATGCGAAGAGTTGACTCATTGGAAAAGACTCATGCTGGGAGGGATTGGGGGCAGGAGGAGAAGGGGACAACAGAGGATGAGATGGCTGGATGGCATCACTGACTCGATGGACGTGAGTCTGAGTGAATTCCGGGAGTTGGTGACGGAGAGGGAGGCCTGGCGTGCTGTGATTCATGGGGTCACAAAGACCCCATGGACACGACTGAGCGACTGAACTGAACTGCCTTAAGTGTTCTCCAAGAAGGCCGTGTATGCTCTGTTAGGATAATTGAGGGGGAAGAACATTCTACAACTTACAAATGACTTATTTTTATATATCCCCTCTCCCTGGAGCTTTTTTTTATCCACATTTTACAGAAAAGGAAACAGGCCCAGAAGGGTCAAGGAACTTTGCCAAGGACACATAGAAGTGACAGAGCTGAAACCAGGCCCCATAGCCCAGGCCCTGGCACTCAATGTGTCTTGCATACTGAGTACTACCCATCCTTGCCCCCGGCTCAGCAAAGGCTTAAGTGAACAGATCTGATGCCAGTCAATCTCTCATTGACAAAGGTAAACCATGGACATTTTGCAGGCTGGCTCACGTTTAGTCATTTATTTTAAGACCTGCACAAAGAGACACGCGGCGTAGATATACAGAAGAACAATAAGAATACAGGTCGCCTTGACTTGTTGTGCGAGGGCTTGCCTGGATGAAGATCTGAAGTCCATCTTGCTTGTACTACTGCTGTGGAACCTGGTGCTAATGGGCACCTTGCTGGTCCCCTGACTGCAGCCTCCTTCTCCCTCGCTGGCGTCCTTGTCCTCAACCACTAGGCACAGGCTGACGGAGGCTGGCCTGAGCCCGCTCAGGGTGGCTGGGTCAGGCCCAGGGAAGCGCTGGCTAAAAGGAATGGTGGTCACTGGAAGGACGGTGGTGACCGCATCCAGATCTTCAGAGGGTGCCTTGCACAGCCTGGCCCATCCCAGGGACCGCAGGCCACCGCCCCACATGGCTCTGGCCACCTGTCCCATGGCCACACCCAGCCTGTCCAGGCAGCGGAGCAGCAGGGACACGGCTGTCTGCTGCAGCACAGCCTGTGGCAGCAGCTCCAAGGCCCTTCTGTGCTCATGGTGGAAGTCGACCAGGCTGTAGTAGGCACACTGGGCCACAGACAGCAGGGCGAGGTGGGCCTCCCATCGCAAGTGCCACTGGAGCCACGGGACGCAGCGGCAGGCTCTGTGCATCAGGGTGGCCAGCAGCTGAAGGCCCCAGCCCCACGCGATGGTCAGCAGGTGCCACATGGTCTGCTGGGCGGGCAGCAGCACCTCCATACACAGCTTCTGGGCCAGGAAGAGCACCCCCATCACCTGTAGATTGCTGCCCCAGAAGACGCAGAAGCCCAGCATGTAGAGAGGCAGGCAGTGGGAAGCCATGTTTGCCACGGCTGCCTGCAGCCCCAGCAGCGGCCGGTAGAATTTCACCAGGCTGGGCCCACACAGGAGCAGGAGCTGCCAGGTGCCTCGGGCCAGCCCGCTCCCATTCTGTGGGGCATCACCTTGGCAGATGGTGGTGGAGGAGCCGGGAGAGGGGCCTTCATGACCCAGAGGCTCTGTGCCCAGCCTCCTGTTCTGGGGGCATGGAGCTGCCCTCATGCCACAAGCTCATATTAACTGGCCCTCTGGCCCAAACACACTGTCAGCTGAGCCAGGTGGTTGTGCAACAATCAGTGACAGCACAAAAGATCAGGATGTGAGTTCTTGTCAAAGAGGGAGCATTATTGCCTCAATGGGTAAGGGAGGCAGCCTTTGAAGCTATGAAGTTTAGGTGGGGCCTGCTGTGTTCATGCCCACATCTGACAAATGGCAGCCTGAGCCTTCTCGGAGCTAGGCCCTGCAATCTCGGCCGCCAGGAAGCTTGTGGTCTGGCAAGAGAGATGACAAACCTTGACAGTGTATTTAAAAGAAGAGTCATCACTTTGCTGACAAAGGTCCATATAGTCAAAATTGGTTTTTCCAGTGGTCATGTATGGATGTGAGAGTTGGATCTTCAAGAAGGCTGAGTGCCAAAGAATTGATGCTTTTAAACTGTGGTGTTGGAGAAGACTCTTGAGGTTCGTTTGGACTGCAAGGAGATCAAACCAGTCCATCCTAAAGGAAATCAGTCCTGAATATTCATTGGAAGGACTGATGCTGAAGCTGAAGCTCCAATACTTTGGCCACCTGATGCAAAGAGCTGACTCATTGGAAAATATCCTGATGCTGGAAAAGATTGAGCGCAAGAGGAGAAGGGGGCAAGGGAAGATGAGACAGTTGGATGACATCACTGACTCAACGGACATGAGTTTGAGTCAGGGAGATGGTGAAGGACAGGGAAGCCTGGTGTTCTGCAGTCCATGGGGTCACAAAGAGTCAGACATGACTGAGCAACTGAACAACAAGAGAGATGGACATTGAAATACACTCATGGCAAAACTGCCTCACTCAAGTCCTCTCTTCCCTCTTGCCCTCATACTTCTCCATTTTTTTTTTTTCTCTCTGCTATGAAAGAAAGCAGAGGGATTGAACCTGGGGCCCCGGAAGTGAGAGAGCTGTGTCCTAACCACCAGACCAGCAGGGAATTCCCCTGTGCTTCTCCATTCTGCTTTTCTGGTCCCCCTAACCTCCTGCTGCCAAGGTTGGTCCACGCTTTGGGTTTTACCTAGCAGCAGAAAATAACTGCCCTTCAATGATTTGAGCAAAACATGGGCCCTTTTCCATTCCTTACTAGGAGTTCCATTTTCAAAAACACTATTGACAGAGGCCCATTTATGAACAGAGTCAGTTCACTTCTTTCCAGACTCTGGATTTTTTCTTTGGATTAAATTAGTAATCAGGGATCAAGTAACCTAACTCCTTTGTTTTGACCTGTTGTAAACAGCTCACCCAGACGGGCTTGCTGTGTCACCCAGATTTCACTGGTCTGCACAAATGTGCTTAACTGTGTATTCACTGTGGGGTGATGTTCAGGGTGTCATTAGCTGCATCCCATTTTGATCCCTTTAGGAGAACCCCATCTCCCTGAGAAATTTCTTTAAAGCCTTATTCCAGGCACAGTGGACTCCTTTGGCCACTGTTTGTTTTTATCATGTGGATGTTGTGAATCATGTTACTAATCATATTTATCTTTTGTATTTGGCTGGAAGAGGCTTAAAGCCAAATGGAAGGACTACTCTGGCATGAAGAGTGGTCTATAATGTGTGTTTGGGTGTGATCCTGAAACTGAGTGGTGCCCTGTCGGGTTCCCGGTCATGGAGGCCTTTTTGTCCCCCGTTTCTTGTAGGCAAGACTCCAGCCTCCATGACCTTCCCCGAGTTCCAAAAGGCCAGTTCCACCAGTTGCTAATCAAGGTAGGTACAGCCAAGAACTTTGGCTGAGGAAAGATTAAAGAGACTGTCCAGTGGTTAAGAATCTGCCTTAAAATGCAGGAGATGCAGGTTCAATTCCTGGTCCAGGACCTAGGATCTCATTCGCCACAAAATAACTAAGCCTCCACACCATAACTACTGAGCCCACATGCTCTGGAGCCACGTGCCCCAACTAGAAAGTTCCTGTTGCAATGAAAGATCCCATGTGCCATAACTAAGACCCAAGACAGCCAAATAAATAAATATGTCAAAGGAAAAAAAAAGATTAAAGGGATCAGAGAAGCTCATCAGAGACCCTACACACACCCTTACTCTTATCAGCAACCTCACCATGATCTGTTGCCATAAAACTCCTTACCAAACTCCCAAGCCCTTTGCCTGGCAAAGCAATAAAGCTTTTCTTTCCTGCTTCAGCCAAAACCCTCTGTGTGATTCGATTCTGCACCGGTATATACAGAAAAACTGAGCTTTTGGCATCAATCCCTCTTGGGCTTCATATTTCTCTTCTCTCACATCCTTAGTTTCTTGTTAATTTGCATACATCTTGCTGTGTAGCCTTAGACTTGTTCTTGGAAGAAGAGATGATACAGTTAACCCCATAAATGATTCTAAACCTATCAGTTCAGTTCAGTTCAGTCGCTCAGTCGTGTCCGACTCTTTGCGACCCCATGAATCACAGCACGCCAGGCCTCCCTGTCCATCACCAACTCCTGGAGTTCACTCAGACTCACGTCCATCGAGTCAGTGATGCCATCCAGCCATCTCATCCTCTGTCGTCCCTTTCTCCTCCTGCCCCCAATCCCTCGAAGCATCAGAGTCTTTTCCAATGAGTCAACTCTTCGCACGAGGTAGCCAAAGTACTGGAGTTTCAGCTTTAGTATCATTCCTTCCAAAGAACATCCAGGGCTGATCTCCTTCAGAATGGATTGGTTGGATCCAAGGGACTCTCAAGAGTCTTCTCCAACACCACAGTTCAAAAGCATCAATTTTTCGGCGCTCAGCCTTCTTCACAGTCCAACTCTCACATCCATACATGACCACAGGAAAAACCATAGCCTTGACTAGATGGATCTTAGTCGGCAAAGTAATGTCTCTGCTTTTGAATATACTATCTAGGTTGGTCATAACTTTTCTTACAAGGAGTAAGCGTCTTAATTTCATGGCTGCAGTCACCATCTGCAGTGATTTTGGAGCCCCCAAAAATAAAGTCTGACACTGTTTCCACTGTTTCCCCATCTATTTCCCATGAAGTGATGGGACTGGATGCTATGATCTTCATTTTCTGAATGTTGAGCTTTAAGCCAACTTTTTCACCCTCCTCTTTCACTTTCATCAAGAGGCTCTTTAGTTCCTCTTCACTTTCTGCCATAAGGGTGGTGTCATCTGCATATCTGAGGTTACTGATATTTCTCCTGGCAATCTTGATTCCAGCTTGTGTTTCTTCCAGTCCAGCATTTCTCATGATGTACTCTGCATCTAAACCTATACACAGAAGTTAATCTATCCTTTGTAAAAGTAACACTGTGCTGTGCTTAGTCACTCAGACTCTTTACAACCCCATGGCCTGTAGCTTGCCAGACTCCTCTGTCCTTGGGGATTCTCCAGGCAAGAATACTGGAGTGGGTTGCCATGCCCTCCTCCAGGGGATCTTCCCAACTCAGGAATCGAACCCAGGTCTCACGCAATGCAAGCAGATTCTTTACCATCTGAGCCACCAGGGAAGCCCAAGAATACTGGAGTGGGTAGCCTACCCCTTCTCCAGGGGATCTTCCCAATTCAGGAATTGAACCAGGGTCTCCAGCATTGTAGGTGGATTCTTTACCAGCTGAGCTACCAGGGAAGCCCCAAAAGTAACACTATCTATCCAATATTCCAAAATGGTTATCTTAACTCCTGCTATCTCTGCTTGCTCTCCCAGGTCCCTCACAGTGACTCATACAAATAGTCTCCAGATCCTATGGATCCTAAAGATCTTCTGATTCTTATCGTTCATGTCGACTCTCAGGGTCCTTTTCCTGGTCACCCACCTGATGGCTTGCAAGGAATAGTGAAAGCCCTTCTGCTTTATTCCCATCTTTCAGTTCAGTTCAGTTGTGTCTGACTCTGCGACCCCATGGACTGCAGCACGCCAGGTTTCCCTGTCCATCACCAACTCCTGGAGCTTACTCAAACTCATATTCATCAAGTCAGTGATGCTATCCAACCATCTCACCCTCTGTCATCCTCTTCTCCTCCTGCCCTTAATCTTTCCCAGCACCAGGGTCTTTTCAAATGAGTCAGTTCTTCACATCAGGTGGCCAAAGTATTGGAGTTTCAGCTTCAGCATCAGTCCTTCCAATGAATATTCAGGGTTGATTTCCTTTAGGATTGACTGGTCAGATCTCCTTGCAGTCCAAGGGACTCTCCAAGAGTCTTCTCCAACAACTACAGTTCAAAAGCATCAATTCTTCAGTGCTCAGTTTTCTTTATAGTCCAACCCTCACATCCATACATGACCACTGGAAAAACCATAGCTTTGACTAGACGGACAGTTTTTGGCAAAGTAATGTCTCTGCTTTTTAATGTGCTATCTAGGTTGGTCATAGTTTTTCTTCCAAGGAGCAAGTGTCTTTTAGTTTCATGGCTGCAGTCACCATCTGCAGTGATTTTGAAGCCCCCCAAAATAAAGTATGACACTGTTTCCACTGTTTCCCCATCTATTTGCCATGAAGTGATGGGACTGGATGCCATGATCTTTGTTTTCTGAATGTCGAGCTTTAAGCCAACTTTCTCACTCTCCTCTTTCACTTTCATCAAAAGGCTCTTTAGTTTTTCTTTGCTTTCTGCCATAAGGGTGGTGTCATCTGCATATCTGAGGTAATCGATATTTCTCCCGGCAATCTTGATTCCAGCTTGTGGTTCATCCAGCCCGGCATTTCTCATGATGTACTCTGCATAGAAGTTAAATAAGCATGGTGACAATGTACAGCCTTGACGTACTCCTTTCCTGATTTGGAATCAGTCTGTTGTTCCATATATAGTTTTAACTTTTGCTTCTTGACTTGCATACAGATTTCTCAGGAGGCAGGTCAGGTGGTCTGGTATTCCCATCTCTTTTAGAATTTTCCACAGTTTGTTGTCATCTACACAGTCAAAGGTTTTGGCATAGTCAATAAAGCAGATGTTTTTCTGGAACTCTCTTGCTTTTTCGATGATCCAGTGGATGTTGGCAATTTGATCCCCATCTGCTGAATGAATGAATGAATCCTTCATTTGACAGATGGGAAAGCTGAGGCCTAAGGCAATATCTCTAGAGGAAAACAGTAGAATGGAAAAGACTAGAGATCTCTTCAAGAAAACTGGAGTTACTGAAGGAATATTTCATGCAAAGATGAGCACAATAAAGGACAGAAATGGCAAGGACCTAACAGAAGCAGAAGAGATTAAGAAGTGGCAGGAATACACAGATGGGACTATACAAAACAGTTCTTAATGACTCTGATACCATGACGGTGTGGTCACTCACCTAGAGCCAGACATCCTGGAATGTGAAATCAAGTGGGCCTTAGGAAGCATTACTACGAACAAAGCTAGTGGAGGTGATGGAATTCAAGCAGAGCTATTTAAAATTCTAAAAGATGATGCTGTTAAAGTGCTATACTCAATATGCCAGCAAATTTAGAAAACTCAGCAGAGGCCACAGAACTGGAAAAGATGATGCTGTTAAAGTGCTGTACTCAATATTTCAGCAAATTTGGAAAACTCAGCAGAGACCACAAAACTGGAAAAGGTCAATTTTCATTCCAATCCCAAAGAAAGGCAACGCCAAAGAATGTTCAAATTACTGTACAATTGTGCTCATTTCACATGCTAACAAGGTCATGCTCAAAATCCTTGAAGCTAAGCTTCAACAGTACATGAACCAAGAACTTTCAGATGTACAAGCTGGATTTAGAAAAGACAGAGGAACCAGAGATCAAATTGCTAACATCTGTTGGATCATAGAAAAAGCAAAGGAATTCCAGAAAAACATCTGCTTCTGCTTCAGTGACTATGCTGAAGCCTTTGACTGTGTGAATCACAACAAACTGTGAAAAATTCTTAAAAGACAGGAATACCAGACCACCTTACTTCTCTCTCCTGAGAAACCTGTATGCAGGTCAAGAAGCAACAGTTGGAAAAAAAGAAAAGAAGCAACAGTTAGAACCGGACATGAAACAATAGACTGGTTCAAAATGGGAAAGGAGTACGGCAAGACTGTATATTGTCACACTGAAAATTTAACTTATATGCAGAGTACATCATGTGAAAGGCCAGGCTGGAACTGGGCCAATGCCCCACTTTTTCGTCTTTGATGGGTGGCCTTGGAACTGGCGAGTGTGTCAGGTAGCTTGCTGATGTGTTCCAGTGACCACATACTGAGGCTCAAGGTCTAGTGGAAGTGGACTAGTCTGTTATCTTGGACCTATTTGGTTTTAATCAGTACGTGGTGTCCTCGGGATTTGTCATTCTTTCAAAGGTTGTGCCCTGCCCCCTTCCCTTTGGCGTCATTCCCACAGCCTGGTGCAGCATCTGACATGCAGCGAGACTCCAGGAAGAATTTCTTATTGAGCAAATGAGTGACTCAGGACCCCAGAGCTCCTTTTCCAGTGAAGAGGTGACTGAACCCTGAGTCTGATGTCATGAAAACCTAACCTAGAATCAGACTTGAGCTCTGTCCTTTCTTAATTGTATGACTTTTGCCAAATTATTCCTTTTTGGCCTGAAGTTAGTTTTCTCTGTAAAAGGGGACAGTGTGGGCCATAATTCCTTGTCTGCCATTCTGAAATAAAAAGTTTTGATTTATAATGTTAAGTTTCTGGTATAAAGGAAAGTGATTTGGTCATATATTCTTTTTCATATTCTTTTCCACTATGGTTTATTATAGGATATTGAATACAGTTCCCTGTGGCATACAATAGGACCTTGTTTCTCTGTTTTATATACAGCAATTTGTACCTAATCCCAATCTCCCAATTCATTCCTTCCCTAACCCTTTTTCTCTTTGGTAACCATACCTTTGTCTTCTATGTGAGTCTGCTTCTGTTTGGTAAGTAAGTTCATTTGTATCATATTTTACATTCCACACAAGTGATATCACAGTATTTGTCTTTTTCTGTCTTCACTCAGTATGATACTCTCTGCTGCTGCTGCTGCTGCTGCGTCGCTTCAGTTGTGTCCGACTCTGTGCGACCCCATAGACGGCAGCCCACCAGGCTCCCCCGCCCCTGGGATTCTCCAGGCAAGAACACTGGAGTGGGTTGCCATTTCCTTCTCCAGTGCATGAAAGTGAAAAGTGAAAGAGAAGTCACTCAGTCGTGTCGGACTCTTAGTGACCCCAGGGACTGCAGCCCACCAGGCTCCTCCATCCACGGGATTCTCCAGGCAAAAGTACTCTCTAGGTCCATCCATATTGCTGTAAATTGAATTATGAAAAACTTAAGTCAGTTGGTGGCAAAAATGAAACTAATCTGAATTTTTTAGGCAGCAAAGTTAGCCTTGAACTGTGGGGCTATTTATTCCACTCCATGTGAATATTCATGTCTCTTTACAGAATTAATGTGTTTCATTAAAGAGCTTAGGGAGGATTACATAATATACAGTATGTGTACAATATTGCATGATATTATCTAAAACATGAAAAATGCTGAATTTGGAAACAGATCTGGCCTCAAAGATTTCCAATAAGGGGCTGAGGACTCTCAACACTGCCACTGGGGGATGGAGTGGTTAGTTGAGAACGTTTTCTAAATAACGGTGTGAGCAATGGCCAGGCCCAGAATCAAAGCATAGAACGGGGTGGGATGGAGGTAGAAGGTGGGAAAGTGTGTGTGTGTGTTCACCCACAGAAAAGAGGCTGGAGCAGCTAGTTAGGGCAGATTCTTGGCTTGCAGACTCAGGAGTTAAGCCTTAAACCAGAGGAAATAACTAGGAGTGGGGGTGAGGAAGGGCACGGAAGTAACCAAAAGATAAGACGATTTTTAGATCTGGATGGACAAGCCTGGCGGCAGGGTGAGCAACTAGGAGACTCCTAGGTGACCACGAGCCCAGGCAGAGATCAGCGAGGGTCCTTCACGCAAAGGATCTGGGAGGCAGGGAGAGCCAGGCTTCGTGACGTCCGGCAGCTGGTGAGGGTTTCGCCGCCTCAGACCTTCAGAATCAAGAGCCAGGCCCCGCAGCCCGATAGTGGGAGGAATGGCCTAGATGAAGCTAGAGGGAGGGGAAATCCCAAATCAGCACGTATTAAAGGCAAGCTGGTGTCGGGAAGAGCCTCTGAGTTGGGAACCAGGAAAACCAGGGGTTCAGTCTTTTCTCTCTAACTCTGAGTTGGTGGGGGCTGCGCAACTGACTCCACTTCCCAATATGCCTGCAAAATGGCAACATCGATGATCTAGAGTGCTGGAGGGAAATGATATACCACGTGTGAAAACGCCTCGGAACTGAAGCCCCAATAGGGTTATTCAATTCCAGAGGTGACTGACCATCTCCCTTCAGCGTAATAGCGCGTTTCAACGTTTCTTCAAAAGTTGGGTACTGTCCAACGCTGTAGGATGACAGTATTTTCATTTTATGCCGGCGCGTCCGAGAATTTTCACCAAGTGTGATCCCAGCCGCTCGCCGTAGGACCTCTAAATCCCGCCTACCAAACTGACGCCCTGGTCAGAGCGCAAGCAAGGCGAGAACGAGCATGCGCGGAAATGGAGTCCAGTGTCCGCCCCGCGACCCGACGTCTGCCGCGGGTGCGCGCTCGTACGCCGGAAGGGGCGGAGCCAGACTAGCATTTATATATCTCGTGCGGCCGGCGGGCCGATCTCTACCGGCAGCTTCCGACGGCAGGATGGTATGTAGTGTCATGGCGGCTTCCTCTTTGTCTTGTTGGCATGGCTGAATCCGCGGCACATCGCCGCCATCTCGGCTCACCCGGTGCCGGGGTTCTGCTGTAATAGCACGGGGCACTCAGCGGAACCCGCGGTCAGGTCTATTTCCTGAAAACTCCCGGTACCTGAGGATGGTTTGGGGGCGGCCGAGAGGCCTTGGCTTGTGGGGCCTGGGCCCGACAGTTTTCAAACCATGGACTGACTTCCTGGATTTCGATCTCAGCATTCGAGATTCAAGTCTTGAGCCTTTTGGCAGGAGGACAGTGTGTGCGATTGTTTGGCTCGAGTGTTAAAGAGGTGCAGAAATACAGGCCGTCAGGCTGGGGAGGGTATTCGGGACAGGGGTTGTTGAGGCCTCATTCTGAAACGTCTGGGAAGGTTGGTACAACTCCTTTGGCCTCTAGAGTTGTCAGAAACCAGAAATGATGAACTTATTGACGGGCGGACAGAGACGCTGTGCTGATTGTCATGTTCTGATTTGGCTCTGCCGAGTTCTAGTGGCCTCCATTTTCCAGTTTGGCTCCCGCTGGGAGCATGGGGAATCCTTCAGTACCATTGTCCACCACGCAGCCCTTTGACAAGGAGTCCCTGGGCAAAGTGGCAATGATCAGAATCTTGAGCGTAAGGCTTGTTAAGCCATTCTTAATGCGACTCTCTGGTGTGTCTTTGTCTTTTTTTAAGAGGAAAAGGGGGGATGGTTCCTTTTTAAGGTACAAGGTGAGGGGTTGAGGTAAATGTTCAATTCAGGTGTGGCTGAATAATGCCTTCTGGATGTGTAATTACGAAGAATTAATTCTGAATGTAAATTTTTTACCTGGGTTGCTGGCGTGGAGTCATTGCTTGAAATCCTCTTGAAACCTAGGCCTCTGGGAACGAAGCTCCTCAGAAGATGCTAACGTTCTTCTATTTCTCTTAGTCTCACAGGAAGTTCTCTGCTCCCAGGCACGGGTCCCTGGGCTTCCTGCCTCGGAAGCGCAGCAGCCGGCACCGCGGAAAGGTGAAGAGCTTCCCCAAGGATGACTCTTCCAAGCCCGTGCACCTCACCGCCTTTCTTGGCTACAAGGCTGGCATGACCCACATTGTGAGGGAGGTCGATAGGCCAGGGTCCAGTAAGTACATGCTGCATCTTTCTAGCTAATGGGAGAGCTGGAGTTGGTGGGAACTGACTAGATGGGGCCAAGCAGTCAGAATGGAGCAGGCTTTGGGGGAGATCAACAGAACCTCTGGACTTCAGAATGGAAATATATTTTAGGATTGATTAGTGCTCCAGAGTTCAGGTGACTGGCATTGTTACAGGCAGAGGGGTGTAATGAAGTCAAGGAGCATGGCGAGTAAATTTGTTAAGAGCCAAAGAATAGAAGGATTCCCCCGCTGGCTCAGTGGTAAAAAAAAAAAAAAAAAAAAAACTGCCTGCCAAGCTGGAGACCCCTGGGTTGGTAAGATCCCTGGAAAAGGAAATGGCAGCACGATGCAGTATTTTTTTCCTGGGAAGTTGAAGTAGAAAAGTGACTAAGTAGAACACGTAGCACTGAGTGCTGAAACAGATAGCATTAGACAGTTAAAATGGTTTCTAGGCTCCGGTGTTACTACCTTGCTATACTTAGTATTGTATTCTGAAAGCAATGAGGAATTAGTCTCTAGAGATGGTTATAACAGACCAGACCTGGAGCCAGACTTAAGGTGGTTGAGTAGGGTCCAGATGGTTTTGATTGAGTTGAAAATATCTGCGGGCCAGCTGAACAGTCTGTAGTGAGGACAGGCCTGAGAGGTGCAGACTGCTACAGACCCCTGTCCTGTGAGGCAGATTGCTGGCCTGGAAGGGCACGTGTAGGGACTCGCTAGTCCGCTCAGCTTTTGACTGCTTACTTTATTTGCAGAGGTGAACAAGAAGGAAGTTGTGGAGGCTGTGACCATCGTGGAGACTCCGCCCATGGTGATCGTGGGCATCGTGGGCTACGTGGAAACACCCCGAGGCCTCCGGACCTTTAAGACCATCTTTGCTGAGCACATCAGCGACGAGTGCAAAAGGCGCTTCTACAAGAACTGGTAAGGGAGCCGCGGCTGGGCTCCCCCTGGGTTGGCTGGGGGAGAGGGCCGTGTGCTGTGTAGGGCCTCAGCTCCATGGCAGACGGCAGGGCAGCTGCTCTCGTGTCAGGCTTAGTTGCCTCTTGGGCAGAACAGTTCTCAGGGACAATGGGGGCAGCGTCCCGGGACAGTTCCTTTGGTGTAGACCTTGGGTGCTGCCTCAGTTCAGCAATCCTCTTGGTTACTGACAAGTATGGGGGTCTACGGAGCGGTGACTAATGCCCCCAGCCCACCCCAGGTGTGTGGTCTGGTTAATGGCTAACTTGGAGCAAGAATTTGTGTATCCAAATGTCATGTTTCATTATTAACCTTGTGGACCTCTGCTCAGCTCCGCTCGGCTCTGCCCGATGAGCTCCATCCAGGCTCCGCTTGCCGGTGGAAAAGGCTCCTTAGAAGCCGGCAATGAGCCCCATCCCCACACGGTGCCTGTATGCCTCCCCCTCACCCGGTGGAGGGGTGATCAAGGCTGGCACCTGGGCCCCCTCCCCAACTCTGCTCTGCTCCTGAAGGCATAAGTCTAAGAAGAAGGCCTTCACCAAATACTGCAAGAAGTGGCAGGACGTAGATGGCAAGAAGCAGCTTGAGAGGGACTTCAGCAGCATGAAGAAGTACTGCCAGGTCATCCGTGTCATTGCCCACACCCAGGTGAGCTGGCCAGGGCCAAGAGGAGGGTGACTACCCACTGCTGCCCGTCTGTGAGGGTGGTGGCCTACATGGTCACCGGTGGCTTTGGGGAGACTCTTGTTATCTTCTGAATTGATTCTGTGCTCAACGTTTTGTGCCAGACCTCATGATTTCAGGAATAGTAAGATTTTCAGGTCTTTAAATGTATTTTCCTGGTGGGTGAGAGATTGTTAAAAGCAACACAGTCCAGCCAAGGCCCTGCCTTGAGACCTGGGTTCCTGGGGCCAGAACCTAAGGACACAGGGTGGCTTGAGAAGGCATCCAGTGGCTCCACGCAGGGCTTTTTGTTACCAGCAGAGGGCACTGTGTCCCCAGTGAATCTTACTTAGATAAAACCATGCCCCGTTTTTAGGAAAACTGGTTGAAGGAATTGGTGAGTCATAACTTACGTAGGTAGTCTAGCACCTAACTGAAAATAGTGTTGAGAGGCTGACTTGAGTTTGCACTTCAGACCTGGCTTGAATTAGCTTTAGCTTTTAGTTTTCTGGGTTAGACAGGGTGTAATCTGGGTTGTTAAACCTGTGTGTTTACCTGTCATTTCTAAGTGAAGAGTAGTCTTGTGTGGTTAGTGGTGACACATTACCACAGACTCGTGCTGTGTCCACTGAAGGTAGCTCAGTGTTATAGCACTGGCCAGCTTTTAAAAAGCTTTGTTTAGATTTTGTTCCTCATAGCTTGTATTTGCAGTGCTATACTGCTCTTTTTAAAAGTGGCTTATTGGCAGTTAAGAGCGTGCTAGACGGCTAGGGTAAACCAGAGCAGGTACCCCAGAGGCACTGGCCAAAAGGACCAGTCTGGAACAGGGAGCTGGTTGGTGGAAGGTTCTTGGTGTTTGGCCCAGCTTGAGGTCCTCTCACACTGAATTCCCTGTGCCTTTCTAGATGCGCCTGCTTCCTCTGCGCCAGAAGAAGGCCCACCTCATGGAGGTCCAGGTGAATGGAGGCACTGTGGCCGAGAAACTGGACTGGGCCCGCGAGAGGCTTGAGCAGCAGGTCCCTGTGAGCCAAGTGTTTGGCCAGGATGAGATGATTGATGTCATTGGGGTGACCAAGGGCAAAGGCTACAAAGGTGAGCTTTGCAGTGGCCCAAGTTGCTATGGTTACCCTGGGAGAGTGATGTCGGGCCCCACTGTTGAGTGATGAGGCCCTGGAATGAGTGCTGGGCACAGCGCCCAAATCAGACTGCGGAAATGTTCCTTGCTGCCTGCCTTCTGAGAATAGCTCTGGTCAGGTGGTTGGGTCAGTGTGTGGGACTGGGGTGAATGGCTTTCGAACACACTGCAAAACACTGGGCTCCGGGCTTCGTAAATCCTCTTGGGTCCACATGATATTCTGGTACAGGGATGATTCTCTAAGGCCTGATCTTGTTGCTGAAAAGGTTTATGTCTAAGCTGATAATCACCTTGGATGGATGGAGGTACAGAAAGGGAGAGGATTGTTGCAGTCAGGTGTTGTATTTCTTTGGACAAAGTACCACGAACTGAAGTTGGGCATTCATAGCACGAAAGGGCCAGTGGCATGGTGTTAACAGACTGTGTCTCTCCCAGGTGTCACCAGCCGTTGGCACACCAAGAAGCTGCCCCGTAAGACCCATCGAGGGCTGCGCAAGGTTGCCTGTATTGGGGCGTGGCATCCTGCCCGGGTGGCCTTCTCTGTGGCTCGGGCTGGGCAGAAAGGCTACCATCACCGCACTGAGATCAACAAGAAGGTGAGGTGCACATGGGGCCCCTGTGGAGACTTAAACCTTAGGGGAGCAGAGTGGCTCCGTTATTGGAGGTTGTGGGGGGTTCTAGTCCTTGTCATCATCAGTCCATTGGGTGGAGCCTCACATGGACTTAGTTGTTCATGCCTGGTGGCACAGATGTGACTCGTTAGTATCCTGGTTTGTAAAGTGCCATCCTTGAAGGTGATTCTGGTCAGGTTGAGGATGGGAGCCTCGTTTATCCTCTTCTGTCCCATGGTGTTGGAGAGGCCCCATCCCTTATTTCCCTGGATTGTTCGGCCCAGGCAGCTTTTCTTTGCTACAAGCCTGGGATGCCCCATCATGAGGGTCAAGGTCATAACTGCTTTCCCAGAGTCCTGTGTAGGCTCCCCTGCCCCCAAGTTGGGGAATCGTTTGTCACTAATCGCAGTCCTTGCCTCCAGTCAGCTTGAGTCCCTGCCTTGTTTTCTTGTTAATCAAATATTTATGCTCATTTCTTCTTTCAGATCTACAAGATTGGTCAGGGCTACCTCATCAAGGATGGCAAACTGATCAAGAACAATGCCTCTACTGATTACGATCTGTCTGACAAGAGCATCAACCCTCTGGTGAGTAATGGGAGCTGTCCTTGCAAATCCTGTCTGGTCTGGCGGGGGATTTCCCTGAGTCCCAGGCCTCCCTTATGGGATCAGGATCAGTTTTTCCCCACAGTTCACTGGTCCCCTGGGCAGCATCCAGCCACAGTGGGGACTGTTTGCGGGGTGGGGCCAGCTGTTCAGTGATGAGACCCTGGAATGAGCGCTGGGCACAGCGCCCGAGTCAGACTGCGGAAGTATTCCTCGCTGCCTTCCTTCTGAGAACAGCTCTGGGCCCACCAGGACCAGGGTGTGGGTGTGGTCAGATCTGGCTGCAGCCTCATGCTTGATCTGTGCTGACCCGATGACCTTGCTCCTTCCCAGGGTGGCTTTGTCCACTATGGTGAGGTGACCAATGACTTTGTCATGCTCAAAGGCTGCGTGGTGGGAACCAAGAAGCGAGTGCTCACTCTGCGCAAGGTGAGGCTGGGAGGGGAATGCCGAGCTCTGTTAGGGGAGTTGGTTGGGAGGAAAAGCAGGAACTGCTATGCCTGACGTCTGGGGAGAAAATCCCGGCTGGCTTGGCCCAGATGTTTGTTGCTTGCCTATATATGTATGTTCCTCATCTGTATCCTCACCTCATCCCTCTAAGATGAAGGGCTGTGAACTCAGGTGGTACAGGGAAAGGCTTGGCTCTCTAACCTTCCCCTCTTGGCCCACAGTCCTTGCTGGTGCAGACCAAACGGCGGGCCCTGGAGAAGATCGACCTCAAATTTATTGACACCACCTCCAAATTTGGTCATGGCCGCTTCCAGACTGTGGAGGAGAAGAAAGCCTTCATGGTAAGTACTTAGGTTGCTGCCCTCAGGCTGGGGTGGGGGTGGCTTTCAGCTGCTATTACCTGTCAGCCTGCCCATGTGGTGCTGATACAGAAGGTGCTTCTTTGTGCCAGGGCTGGGGAGACCATTCCAGAGTCTGACCCACTGGGGTTGGGAAAGTTGTGACTGCTGCCTTCTTGCCTCTAACGTTGCTGCTTCTCTCTCCACAGGGACCACTTAAGAAGGACCGAATTGCAAAGGAAGAAGGGGCCTAATAGAACAGATTGTACAGCTGGTAGAATCTCAATAAAATTATTTTCCAGTGACATCTGCCTCTGACTTTGCTTTCTCAGTTTTGGCCACTTCCCTTGGGCCCTCATGCTCCCTGGGTCGCCCCAGCTCTTTGCCCTACCACGGTGGCCCCAGCCTTGTGAAGATGAGCAGAAGTTGAGAGCTAGCCAGCCTGGGGAGTGAGCTTGGTGTGAAATGCTTGTCATTGGGCAAGGTGTCTGGGTTGCTTGTGTGGCAGTGCATGAGGCAGTGGGGATCTGGAGTCCTTGTCACCCACTGGCAGGGCACACCCTGGCTCTGCTGAGTGTCCAGCTACATGGTTTAGTCAGTGATCACTGGAGGGATTCCAGTTGGGGCTTCCTGAGGTTCTTTCATAGCCGTCAGCCAGGTTTTGGCTGCAGGAGAGAATGGATGTCAAGCAGAAGGGCCTGCATGTCCCTTGGGGCTCAGAACAAGAATTTGCTTTGTGGAAGGCCCTGGTGATTAAAATTGACTTCATTAGAATGAGAATATGGGTTGGTGGGGGTTAAGTGTTTGGACCTGGCTCACATGGCTGGTCATGTTATCGAAACCCTGTTTGCATTCTGGTCTCTGTCTGGCCCGTGTTGTGCTGACCATTGTTGAGCATCTGGCATCTTGTAGGCCAGTCAGCAAGCAACTGGGAGATGGTGAGGGAAGCCTGGAGTGCTGCAGTGCATTGTGAAAGTCAAGTCAGTTGTGCCTGACTCTCTGACCCCATGGACTGACTACAGTCCATGCAGTTCTCCAGGCCAGAACACAAGTGGGTAGCTTTTCCCTTCTCCAGGGTATCTTCCCAACCCAGGGATCGAACCCAGGCTGTTGAGAGCTTGGTTCCTGGATCTCTGCGCTGGCTTCTGGGCTCTCGCCCACCCTTTGGTGCAGTGAATCCCAGCATCTCCTTTCCAGTCCCAGCTGCCCATGTCATCTGTCTAAGTGGCATGTTTTGCCTTGGCCCCACCTAAGCAGGACAGAGACCACAGCCCCCGCACTTCTGACATCCCTGCCCAGCATCTTGGCAGCTGGCTGGTTCTGGTATTCTCTGAGCCTTGGTTTTCTATTCTATTCGAGGAGTCGTAATGGGAAGATTGGCCCAGTGAGCGTATGTGCTCCATTGTGTGACTCTGACCCAGTGGACTGTGTAGATGCCAGGCTCCCCTGTGCCATTTTGCAGACGAGTCCAGGAGTGGGTTGCCATTTCCTTCATGGGATCTCCCTGACCAAGGAACCTAATTCAAGGCACTGCGGGTTCTGTGTCAGGATTACTGGAGGTGGCCTGAATTGAGCCTCTGGTTCTCAATAAACATGCCCCCCACACACCACCCCCTGCCCCCTCCACACTTGGTTGGGTTCTGTGGTAGAGGAGGCTGAGCAAGAACCCTTAAGCCTGGGGCCCCTCCGCACCATCTTTGCCCAGCTTTCCTGGAGTCCCTTCTGAGTTGAGTGGGGCAGTGGGCCTCAAAGCCCGCCTCTGTTAGTTTGCTACCTTTGCAACACCCATCTTCCCAGGACCTGGGCCCTGAGCTGCACTCAAGGCTGCAGCCACCAGGGGGCAAGAGTGGGCAGCACCCCGTTGGGACAACCTTGCAGGAGGGCTCTGGACTGCAGGAGGCTCAGTTCCCTCCTCGACCAGGGCCGCTTCAGATGCCCCATAGTCCCTGGAGTCAAGCCCGCAGCCAGAGAGGGTGAGGACCTGCCCCAAGGCCACCATGCAGCTCTGGCAGATCCAGAGGATGGGAGCTGGGTTCCTGGTCTTGTCACTGCAGAAGCTTCTCTCCCGTCCTGGGGAAGGTGCTGAGATGGTTGAGGGCCCACCTAGTTCCCTCGCCCACCCCAGTTGCCCTTGGCCTCTGAGCCCGGGGGCCTCCGCGGACCTTATGTCAGCCCTGGAGCCTAGCTGCCCATCCAGCCCAGGTAGGAAAGGCTTTGCTGGTTTGAGATGTCCTGGCTGGGCCTCACTCCCTTTTAGGAATCTGCCCAGTTGTAGAGGATGACAACTGTAGAGATGGGGTCCAGAGAACAGGCTGATGGCGTGCGCACATGCATCCGACAGCAGAGACAGACCACACCCTCCTGGCCCCACACCTGTGCACAGAGAGACTTCAAAAGCAGGCTTGCTTGACTGAGCCCCTGTCTGCCGACCATCCTGGTATCTGCATGTCCCCATCCTCTTTGTTTCTGCCCTGCCCCTGGCCAGGGAGTGATCTTGGGCACCTCCCAGATCACAGATCTGAACCTCAGCCTCAGCTGATTGGAGACTGACACCTTGGCAGTGGGGGTTGTGGGACCCAGTGCAGAAGGTGGACCCAGTGGGTGCACAGAACCGCTGGAGCTGTGGTCAGAGTGATAATTTGGGCTTCCCAGGGGCAGCAGTAAGCCCACCCATGTGTGTGGGATCAGCTTCACTCTTAAGAAACCCTGAGTGCCCGCCAGGCACACAGGTGCTGGGGAAGCCATGCTGAACTTAGAGGCCCAGCTCTTGAGCTTATCCTCTAGTTGGGGAGGGCAGACAGTAAACACTGGCAAACAGGACAGTTTTAGAAGTGACGAGGGACTTCCCTGGTGGTCCACTGGTTAAGACTCCGAGCTTCTACTGCAGGGGGCTACAGATTCTATCCCTGGTCGGGGAAATAAGCTCCTAGGCTGGGTCTCACAGCCTAAAAAATTAAAAAAAATATAGCGTTGGTCTGCTAAGGTTTATTATTTAGATAATAGAAGCGATGGATGCTTTGGCCCTGAATCAAGGCCAGCAGTTTGCAGAAGCTGTCAGTGTTAAGCAGGAGCCTAAAGAAATCTTTGTATGATCTGTTGGCCTTTTCAGAACTTTGAAAATGAAACAGTTAAATGATTCAAAAGAAACATCAGAGTCATTGCTGATAAATGTGGGGTAATACTTACTTGTAGTTGATTAATGCATTTGTTAGTCGATTCCAGAATTTAGAGATCCCTGATATAACTCGGGGCTTCCCAGGTATCAGTGGTAAAGAATCTGCCTCCCAATGCAGGAGACATGGGTTCAATCCCTGGGTTGGGAGGATCCCCTGGAGGAAGAAACGGCAACCCACTCCGGTATTCTTGCCTGGAAAATCCCACGGACAGAGGAGCCTGATGGGCTACAGTCCATGGGGTCCCAAAGAGTCAGACAGAACTGAGAATACACACATGATTTAACTTGTTCATTAGAATTATGATACTGTTAAATCCAATCATTACAAAAAGAATTGCTGTGGATCTAAAACCAGTAGGATGATTCTGAACTGTGCGTGCCGTGTAGCTGCAGTCCACGGGATTCTCCAGGCAAGAATACTGGGGTGGATTGCCCTTTCCTCCTCCAGGAGCTCTTTCCACCCCAGGGATCGAATCTGTGTCTCTTCTTTCTCCCACATTGGCAGGCAGGTTCTTCACCAATGAGGCCACCTGGGAAGCCCTCCAAACTGTGAGCTTCTTTTGAATATTATCATTTTGTAAGGTCCTGGGTATACCAGGGCCCTGACTGGTATGTGCTACTCTTCATTCAAATTGGAAACTTATATTTACTATTGGGTTGTTAAACTTTTTGAGCTGAGTCTTGGATTATGAGGGGCTTCCCAAGAGGCACTAGTGGTAAAGAACCTGCCTGCCAATGCCAGAGACTTAAAGAGATATGGGTTCGATCCCTGGGTCGGGAAGATCCCCTGGAGGAGGGCATGGTAACCCACTCCAGTATCCTTGCCTGGAGAATCCCATGGACGGAGGAGTCTGATGAGCTACTGACCATAGGGTCACAAAGAGTTGGACATGACTGAAACAACTCACACACACGCACACACACGCGCACACACACACACACTGGATAGTGAAGGGCTCTATATTATAGACATTGATTGAGAACATTTCTTTCATAGTATATGCTTTTTGGCTATGCTGTGCAGCTTGTGGGATCTTAGTTCTCTGACCAGGGATTGAACACGGGCCTCGGCAGTGAAAGCATGAAGTCTTAACCATTGGACTGCCAGTGAACTCCCCTAAATGCACTTTTAAAAGAAGAAGAGGGAGGGGTGTTCAGGATGGGAGACACATGTACACATGGCTGATTCATGTCAATGTATGGCAAAAACCACAACAATATTATAAAGTAATTAGCCTTCAATTAAATAAATAAAATTTTAAAAAAGAAGTGCTAAATGCTGTAAAGAAATAAAACAGGAATTGAGAGAGATGGGGCAGGGGAGGCCTTTCTGAAACCTGAGGGTGTATTGGATCCAATCTCGTGGAGCTCTAAGGGGTGAACATGCCCCACTCCAAAAGACCAGTGGGTGCATAGGCCCTGAGGTGGGAACGAGGCTTTGGGGCTCAGATCTGAGCTCTGAAAGGAAACAACTCTCCAGGGGAAAGTCTGAGTGAGTGGGCATGTAGTAGGTGCTCAATAAATGTTCCCTGCATCTCTGGGACTCATCAGTGCTTGGGTGTTCCGAACGGGGGTCCCCAGCCCTTTCCCCGGGCCTGCAGTGGGCGGGACAGGCGTCCAGGCCTCCTGAGATCCGTGTCTGTGCGTGTCATGGAGAGCGGTCTCCAAGTGCCCAGAGGTCTGTGTTTCCTGTCACCAGAACCCCATACAGGCCTCTCTGGAATCCTGCGGTGACAAAACAAGGAGCCTCATTCCATTCCTCCTAAAAAAAAGAATAAAGAAAATACTTGCTGGAAATTTCTGAGCAAGTGAGAACATGGAGATGGCAGAAGCCACCATTGCCTTAAAAGGCAGAGCCAGCGACTTCGTGGAGCTCACCTGGAGACGGGCTTGGGGGTGGAGGTGCTCTTCCCCAATCCTTGCCCCTCAGTCCTCATCCGCCATCACCCCCAGCCCTGCCCCTGCCCCCCGGGTGCCTGGCCTTGGCTTCCAGCGACGTCACCCTTCTCCCATCGGCTCTCGGCACGCAGCGGCTTGTCTGAAGCTTCTGTGGGTCCCCCGCCCTCCTTACGACATTCTGCTGCTAGGCTGGCACTCAGGGCCTGCTGTCCCCTCCAGCTCCCTATGCCTTCAGGGATCCGGACTCCTGGCTGCTCCCAGGAACCCCAAGAGCTCTCCCTGTCCTTCCAGCAGAGGCTCCAAAGCCTGAGCTGGACCCCTGCGAGGAGAGAGGGTTAACATCTATGAGCCCAGAAATGAGGGAGGTGGCATTCAGGACACTTCCAGGCCCTATTAACACATTGTTGCTCAGCTGCTAAGTTGTGTCTGACTCTTCTGTGACCCCATGAACTGTTGCCGGCCAGGCTTCTCTATCCATGGGATTTCCCAGACAAGAATACTGGAGTAGGTTGCCATTTCCTTCTCCAGGGATCTTCCTGACCCAGGGATTGAACTCGCATCTCCTGCATTGGCGTGCGGATTCTTTACCACTGAGCTACCAGGGAAGCCCCTGTTAACATCAGAACTGTTAAATGTTGAATGACTGCCCTTGGCACCCATCAGCCGTCTGGACCCACATGCTGCCCAGGGCCCAGCTTCACCAGCTCCTTGCCCTTGATAACCAGCGCTCATGTTGACTTTGAAGGCCTCCAGAGGGTGGTGCCTGGGTTAGCAGGTGGCAATAACTATGAATAATTTATACCTATCGGTCACTGTCCTATGTACTTCATATATATAAACTCAATACTCAGGCAAAGGAGAAAAGGAAAGATACATCCATCTGAATGCAGAGTTCCAAAGGAGAGATAAGAAAGCCTTCCTAAGTGATTAATGCAAAGAAACAGAGAAAAACAATAGAAATGGGAAAGACTAGAGATCTCTTCAAGAAAATTAGAGATACCAAGGGAACATTTCATGCAAAGATGGGCTCAATAAAGGACAGAAATGGTAGGGACCTAACAGAAGCAGAAGAGATTAAAAAGAGGTGGCAAGAATATACAGAACTGTACAGAAAAGACCTTCGTGACCCAGATAACCACGATGGTGTGATCACTCACCTAGAGTCAGACATCCTGGAGTGTGAAGTCAAGTGGGCCTTAGGAAGCATCACTATGAGCTAAAGGAGGTGATGAAATTCCAGCTGGGCTATTTCAAATCCGAAAAGATGATGCTGTGAAAGTGCTGCACTCAATATACCAGCAAATTTGG
Source organism: Budorcas taxicolor (assembly GCF_023091745.1). Taxonomy (NCBI): domain Eukaryota; kingdom Metazoa; phylum Chordata; class Mammalia; order Artiodactyla; family Bovidae; genus Budorcas; species Budorcas taxicolor. The sequence goes on along the minus strand of NC_068914.1, from coordinate 154,250,907 downwards.
GAAACTCAGCAGTGGCTGCAGGCCTGAAAAATGTCAGTTTTCATTCCAGTTCCGAAGAAAGGCAATGCCAAAGAAGGTTCAAATTACCTCACAATTTACTCATTTCACATGCTAGCAAAGTAATGCTCAAAATTCTCCAAGTTAGGCTTCAAAAGTACATGAACCGAGGACTTCCAGATGTTCAAGCTGGATTTAGAAAAAGCAGAGGAACCAAAGATAAAATTGCCAACATCCACTGGATCAAAGAAAAAGCAAGAGGGTTCCAGGAAAATATCTACTTCTGCTTCATTGACTACACTAAAGCCTTTGATGGTGTGGATCACAGTAAACTGTGGAAAATTCTTAAAGAGATGGGAATATCAGACCACCTTACCTGTCTCCTGAGAAACCTGTATGCAGATCAAGAAGCAAAAGTTAGAACCGAACATGGAACAACGGACTGGTTCCAAACTGGAAAAGGATTATGTCAAGGCTGTATATTGTCACCTTGCTTATTTAACTTATATGAAGAATACATCATGTGAAATGCCAGACTGGATGAAGCACAAGCTGGAATCAAGATTGCTGGGAGAAATAGCAGTAACCTCAGATACGCAGATGACACCACCCTTATGGCAGAAAGTGAAGAGGAACTAAAGAGCCTCTTGATGAAAGTGAAAGAGAAGAGTGAAAAAGCTGGCTTAAAGCTCAAAATTTAAAAAATGAAGAATGTGGCATCCGGTCCCATCACTTCATGGCAAATAGATGGGGAAACAATGGAAATAGTGACAGACTTTATCTTTTTGGGCTCCAAAATCGCTGCAGATGGTGACTGCAGCCATTGAAGTTAAAAGACACTTGCTCCTTGAAAGAAAAGCTATGATCAACCTAGACAGCATACTAAAAAGCAGAGACATTACTTTATGGACAAAGGTCTGTCTAGTCAAAGCTATGGTTTTTCCAGTAGCCATGTATGGCTGTGAGAGTTGGACTATGAAGAAGGCTGAGCACCGAAGAATTGATGCTTATGAAGTGTGGGGTTGGAGAAGATTCTTGCAAGCCCCTTGGATAGCAAGGAGGTCACACCAGTCAGTCCTAAAGGAAATCAGTCCTGAATGTTCATTGGAAGGACTGAGGCTGAAGCTGAAACTCCAATACTTTGGCCACCTGATGCAAAGAACTGACTCCTTGGAGAAGACCCTGATGCTGGGAAAAATTGAAAGTGGGAGAAGGAGGTGACAGAAGATGAGATGGTTGGACGGCATCACTGACTCAATAGACATAAATCTGAGCAAATTCTGGGAGTTGGTGGTGGACAGGGAAGCCTGGTGTGCTGCAGTCCATGGGGTCACAAAAAGTCATACATGGCTGAACGACTTAACTGAACTGAACTATACTCAGGATCACCCCTTGAGGCAGCTCCAATTATTACCCCCATTTTATAAATAAAGTGAGGCTCAGAGAGAGTGTGCGACTTGCCCAAGGGCACACAGTGTATAACTTGTGGGGTGGGATTTGAACCTGAGCATCTCTTCACCCTAATCCTATGGTATTAGGACCTGCAAAGCATATTTTGGCTCAAAGGAGAAGGAGTTGGTGCTTATTTGGTTTTTGTTTTTGGTTTGGGCATTGCCATGTAGCGTGCGAGATCTTAGTTCCCTGACCAGGGATAGAACCCCTGCCCCCTGCAGTGGGGGGCATGCAGTCCTAACCACTGGAATGCCAGGAAAGTGCCCAAGGAGGCTTATTTGTTGAGTACCTACTGTGTGCCAAACCTTATGTTAGACCCTTTCAAAGCTACTCTATTTAATCCTTGCAACCACTATTTCCATTTCACAGATGGGGAAAATAGAGGCCCAGAGAGATTCAGAGACTCTTTCCAGGTCAGAGACGTAGAATGTTCTCCACCAGGCATCTTAGATGCTGTCTCTCTGGGTGATTGTGACAGTCCTCTGAGCGGTGTGACGAGGTTCCTGGCGTCACTCCTGTTTTCACAGTGAGGACGTTGAGACCTGGGAGACTAAATCAGAGCCCCTCACTCAGACGGGACTCTCAGCAGTGCTGACGCAGAGAGCCAAGTCCAGGCCCCAGGAGGCTGGTGCTAACCACTGCACTACACTGCCCTCATTGAATGGGGGCCTGGAGGCTCGTGGCGAGGAACAAGGAGCGAGACAGGATGCCACATCCCAGCGGCCCCCACGGCACCGACCACCCCTCGTAGATGCACGACTCCGGCCTCTGCTTGCTTGAGAGGTGGCAGGATGGGGGCCACCAGGGGATGCTGCCCTCAGGGCGGCCAGCGCACTGGCGGGGTACCAGGTACCACAGTCGGCCCCCTCCACTTGCCCGAGCCCCACAGCTGGCCTCCGGGTCACCGGGCTTCATGTGACTATGGAGAAGTGACCTCTTCCCCTGGCTCCCTGCCCCAGCCCCTTGCAGCCAGGCAGAGGAAAAGGGCTGTGAGAGAGGGTGCTAAAGATAGCTGACCGGCCAACTTCCCCATCTCCCTGGCCACCACCTCGTCCCCCGCCACGGGCTCCTCCAAGCAGGCCCCCACCCCACAGCAGCCGCTCCCCAGAGCCTCGTCACCCAGCCTGGGGCATCACACAGGGCCCCAGGCCGCGGTCCTAATGTGAAGGTTCCCCAACTCGTCACCCAGCCTGGGGCATCACATAGGGACCCAGGCCGCGGTCCTAATGTGAAGGTTCCCCACTGTCCAGGCGCTAGGCCAGGCAGGGATGTGACTTGTCCATTCTCGAAGTCCCTGCCCTCTGCCCCGCAAGGTGACAGGAGGGGAGTTTTTTATCACCCCCATTTTCTATGTGGGGAGCCTGAGCAGAAGGGGGCAGCAGCTCCCTGGAGCACAGCAGCCCATTCACGCCCCAGTGCCCACAAGCACACCTCCACCCTGACCCAGTCACCTGGTTCCATCCGACTGTGAGCACACCAGCACGGCGACACGAAGGCCCCTGGAGACAGCACGCCCTCCTGTTTCCTCAGGGTCAGCCGCTCACCTGAGCGCTCCAAGACGTGTTCCGTCAAAGGCAGGGCCCTACCCTGCTCAAGAGCTTTCCATGACTCTCCGCAGCACGTTTCTTTGTGCACACAGCAAAAACATGTATTAAGCACATCCTGTGCATCCAGCTGAGCACCGAAGAATTGGTGCTTTTGAACTGTGGTGCTAAAGACTCTTGAGAGCTCCTTGGACTGCAACGAGATCAAACCTGTCAATCCTAAAGGAAATCAGCCCGGAATATTCATTGGAAGGACAGATGCGGAAACTGAAGCTCCAATACTTTGGTCACCTGAGGCGAAGATCTGACTCACTGGAAGAGACCCTGATGCTAAGGAAGATTGAGGGCAGGAGGAGACGGCGGTGACAGAGGATGAGATGGTTGGATGGCATCACTGGCTCAATAGACATGAGTTTGAGCAAACTCCGGGAGATGGCGAAGGACAGGGAAGCCTGGCGTTTTGCAGTCCATGGGGTCGCAAAGAGTTGGACTGACAGCGACATGACAGCATCAGCAATGCATCAGGCACCTTGGTGTGGCATTCAACACGCATCACCATTTAGCCCCAGTCAACCTCCAGCTCATTGCAGGCTGGTGTGCCCTGGTCATGTGGGACCACCAGAGTCATCCTGCCCAGGCCTTCTGGCTGTGCTGTGATGACCTCATGAGGTGAGTCAGGCTGGATGCCAGCTCAGCCCCTTCTAGCACCGTGACAGCCCCCGGAAACCGCAGTGAGGATTCAGCAGGTCCTCTATGGGACACGCCGCTGACCTGAGTCTTCACTCAATGTCCAATCCACACTCCCTATCAGTAAATACTGAATGTCTGGACAGAACCCCAAGGAGGCAGTATTTTACTTCTGTTCCACAGATGACCAAACCATTTGCCATGAGAACTCAGTATCTGGGCCTCAGTTTCTTCATCTGAAAGAATAGGGGCTCAGGGCAGCCTGGGTTGGATTTCTCAGGACCCTTTTAGCTGAGACAATGAAAGCCAAAAGCCAGCACAGAGCAAGGAAAGAGACAGTGAGAAAAAGGGAGGGAAAGAGAGATTCCACGGGCAGCAATAGTCAGGGAAGGCTTCCTGAAAGAGGGAGGCTTGAGCCTCTGAAAGCTGAGCAACACCCAGCCCAGGGCTAACCCGAATAGGACTGTGTGGTTCTGGAAGGGTAGGGAAGCACAGTGCAAAGGAATGAGTTTGTAACAGGGATTTCAGGCACAGCAGGAAGCAAGTCGAGAGATTTGGCTGGTGGGAGGTCTCCCCTGAGACTGTCGTTGCACCTCATCAGAGGGAGCCCACTTCTGCAGACCAGGTTGGAGTGGGTGGGGGTGGGGCCTCGTGGCCTTGTGTATCTGTGTATCTGGAGCTTGCCACACATTGGCTCTCTCATATTTTATTTTTTATTTTTGGTGATGCACAGGCTTCTTTAGGGCTCTAGTTGCCCTGCAGCACATGGGATCTTAGTTCCCCAACCAGGGATCAAACCTCTGTCCCCTGAATTGGAAGGCAGATTCCTAACCATGGGGCCACTAGGGAAGTCGCCTCTCTCTCTTTTTAAAAAAAACATTGAATTTTCTGTTGGCTGCATCGGGTTTTAGTCGTGCTACGGGATCTGCACTGTGGTGTGCGGGCTTCTCTCTAGCTGTGGCATGTGGGCTCAGTAATTGCAGGGCATGGGCTTAGTTGTCCTGTGACATGTGGGATTTTTAGCTCCACCGCCAAGATTGAACCCGAGTCCCCTGCCTTGGAAGGTGGATTCTTAACCACTGGAGCCCCAGGGAATTCCCTGCTTTGGCTCAGTTACTCGTCACATCTAGAGGGGCAGCCGGCACAGAGAGGACAGCCAGTTCACAGACTAGGAATCTGGGCTTGACCACTGGGGTTCCTCTGTTCCCTTTTATCTAGAGGAGGGAAGGGAGAGGAAGTTTTTCATAGAAGCAGGAGGCCCACGCCTCAGAGCTTCTGCTAGAATGTTTTCCCTCGGACGCTCTCTCTGCTTCTCCTGCACCATCCGCACCAGCCTTATCACTCCATTATTTTTGCTGCTCTCTGCTCCATGTCTGTCTTCCCGGCCACAAGGCACCTCCCCGAGTCAGAGGCCAGTCTGTTCTGCTCGTTTTGCGCCCTCTGTACACAGCACAGTGTACATAGCAGGTGTTCAACAGATACTTCTTGAAAGACCAACTGACCGAAGGCATGAATAAACAAGCTTAAGAATGAACGAAATGGTTTGTCCAAGGTCATCGAGGTAGTCAGGGAAGCGGGGCCCCGGGGGAACCCAGGGCTCCTGCCTCTTGCCTTCTGTCTGGTTTTCCTGCTTCTGTCTGGACATCCTTGTGGAGGGTCCACCCAGCAGCCGGAGTGACCCTGTTAGAACACAAGTCAGGTTGCCTCCCTCCATATGGAGCTTCAGTTTTACAAGATGAGAAGAGTGACAGGGATGGGTGGTGGCTGCCAACCGGGTGAATGTATATCGGTATTTATTGATTTGTGTCTTCAGCCGCACTGGGTTTTAGTTGCGGCACGTGGGATCTAGTTCCCTGACCAGGGATCGAACCCTGGCCTCCTGCAGTGGAAGCATGGAGTCTTAGCCACTGGACCACCAGGGGAGTCCCATGGATATATTTCATACCACTGAACTGTGCACTTAAAAATGGTTAAGGTGGTATATTTCATCTTACTTGTATTTTAACACATGCACACACACATGGCATCGTTCCTCTGCTCAGAACCCTGCATGGTTCTCATCAATGCCCAGTCACTAGAGGAAAAGCCTGGGCCACCCTAGACACCCTACCACCCCGACCTCACCTCTCTAACTCTCCCCGAACTCATGCTCATCCACGGCCACACTGACCTCTCTGTTCCTCTAACATGGCAGGCCCACTCCTGCCCTAGGACCTTTGCACTGACTCTTTCCTCTTCCCAGAAGGCCTCTCCTTAGAAGCCTGCAGTGTGTTCGTTGCTCGGTCGTGTCCGACTCTTTACGACCTCATGGTCTGTCTTTGGAATTCTCCAGGCAAGAATATTGGAATGGGTTGCCATTCCCCTCTCCAGGGGATCTTCTTGACCCAGGGAGAGATGCTGCTTTCTCACCGCAGACATCACCCTATTTACTGCTGCTGGAACCTGCTTCCCCAGTACTCTTGACCTGCTACCCCTCCACACCTTTCTTCTGCAGCCTGTCCCCTGATACTGAAACCAGAGAGAAAGGGGCAGGGCACAACCTTTAAAAGAATGACATAGCCCGAGGACACAACATATACGGGTTAGAACCAAATATGTTCGAGATGGCAGATGAGCCAACTTCTGCTAGACCTTGAGTCTCAGTACATGCTCATTATAACACATCAGCAAGCTAAATACACACCCACAGGCACCATGACAGTCCCAAGGCCGACCATAAAGGTCAAAAAGTGAGCGCGACCCATTTCCTGGAAATTCCCCACCCTTTTCCCCAAATAGCTGGAATACTCCTCCCACTCATTAGTCCATGAAATTACCCTCCCCTATAAAAACTGACAACCCCCATGCCCTGGTGGTGCTCAGATAAATCCGCTTCTTGCCTATCACTTTGACTCTTACTGAATTCTTTCTGTGACGAGACATCAAGAACCTGAGCTTCATGAAGTCCTGACTCCAAGAATGTGGTTTCAGTGAAAAGATTGCAGGTTCAGGTCCCAAACCACGTTCCATGGTTCCACTACCATCTGCAGAAGGGACTTATGCATCCTGTTTACTGTCTGTCATCCCCTCTCCTGTTCTCCAGGAGAGTTCAGGTTTTTCTGAGAAGTTGGAACTCAGGTTTCCAGAGAAGTTGGAAGTGCGTGGAAAGGGATGTGGTCTGGAGCGCGTGAGAGAGAGAACTCCAAGAGGCCAGCAACTTCCTCAAAGCAAATTTAGGAAAAAGCTGAAGTGAAAAAGGCTTGGGCAGCTGAGGGTTTCCTGCAGGCGGGTCCCAGGGGCTGGGGGCTTGTGTCCAAGTTTGAGTGGGCATGTGTGTGACTTTTTCTCTGTGTGTGTTTCTCTGCACACAGGTATGTGGGTGGTGGGCGGAGGGGATCCTGAAATAAGTGCTCTGCCCTCTGTGGGCTGTAGGGGTTGAGCTAAGTGGTCTCGAGACTCCCCAGTGCTGCTGCAGGCTCAGCGCTTCCGTCCCTCGCCTGCCCAGGGTGATGTGACCTAACAGGACAGCACGTGGGCTCTGGAGCCAGATTCTCAGGGTCCCCATCTCAGCTCTGTTGCTGACTGTGTGACTTTAAGGAAGCCATTCAGCCACACTGGGCTTGGTCTCATCATCTGTAAAATGGGCGTGATCAGCCCAGAATCCGTCCCTAGCTTTGTTGCTGGGATCTGATGAATGAAGGCCTGTGAGAGGCTGGAACCAGCCGTGGGGCCTCAGTAAAGACCCACAGTCCCCAGTAGTCTAAGACCCAGGTGGGGTAAGACCCAGCCCAGCCTTGGGGAGTGGGTGTCCCGGCAGAGGCCGCCACTGGCAGGGCAGTGGGGCTGCAGAGCGGAAGCCCGAGGTGGTCCAGAGGAGACACTGGCCCCAGGCAGGTGGTCTCACTGAGGCCTCAGAGATGAGGATGCTCTGGCCCGGGAAGGATGGGGGAGTCAAGGAAGCTGCAGGGAAAGAAACGGCCTGGCAGAGGCCACCAGGAACTCAGTGAGACCCATGCCTGTGGGATCACAGGATGAGACTGAGTGCAGCCACACAGCCCTAACGGAGAGCCGAGCTGCCTTAGACTTTGTCCCTGGGCAGCAGGGAGCCAGGGAGGTATTTGAGCAGGGGCTTGGAGGCCTCTGCCCAAGGCTTCTGAAGAAAGTGCAAGTGTTAATCACTCAGTCATGTCTGACTCTTTGCGACCCCATGGACTGTAGCCCACCAGGCTCTTTTGTCCATGGGATTTCCTATGCAAGAATACTGGAGTGGGTTGCCATGCCCTCCTCCAGGGGATCTTCCCAACCCAGGGATCGAACCCTGGGTCTCCGGCATTGCAGGCAGATTCTTTACCATCTGAGCCACCAGGGAAGCCCAGGGCTTCTTCTTCCAGGCTAATGAGGAGGCACCCTCCCAGCATAGGCTGAGAAGATGAGACATTTTTGTACACAACACTGAGACAGCAAGGTCTGAGTAATTACAGCATGCAGCTTAGTGGAGGAGTGAAGTCTTAAGCAGGCAGAGAAGCCCAGGGGAACATGATCTGGGAAGGCTTCCTGGAGGAAGATGCCCTGGAAGTGAGCCTTAGTGGAAGCCGTAAGCGACTGCTGCAGCGAGCTGGGTGACTTTGGGTGAACGGCTGCCCTCTCTGGTCTCAGACTCCAGGTGCTCTACGGCTGTCTCGGCTCTGACATTCCGCGGTCAGGGAAGGGGACGACTGGAATCTGCCAGGGGCAGATTCTTGGTTTAGACAGCCCGCCTGCCTCGGTTTCCCCTCTGCATAGAGCTGGGGCGAGGCAGGGAGAATAATAATGCTTGATTGTCAAAACCTTGTACGCCTCGGGGGCCAGATGCCAGGGATTGTTTTCCATTCCTAGGAGGGTGGGCCCTTCCTGCCAGGAGAAAATTCCAAGCTCCTCCAGCCAGGGAGGGGGTAGACCCTGCCACCCCTGTGACCACACACCCGCCTCCCAAACCTGCAGCATCAAGGGCCTTCTTTCTCTTCTCCTCTTTGTTGGCAAAAGGAAGCCGCCCAGGGCGTGGAGGAGAGGCCCTCAGCTCCTTCGATTTGCTCAGAAGCGCCCCCTCTCCCTTCCTGCCTTTGCTGTTCCAGGAGCAGAGAGACCTGCCCAAAGCAGGGGCCAGTGCAATGACCCCACCAAGGCCTGGCTTGGTCTGCTCCTGGTTGTTAGTCTGGGTGGTGGGAAGATTCCCCGGGCTTGTGTCCTCTGGGATAATGTGCCTGTTGTTTGGGAATTTTCTGCTTAATCCGCCTGCCAATGCAGGAGACTCCAGCTTGATCCCTGGGTTGGGAAGATCTCCTGGAGAAGAGAGTGGCAACCCACTCCAGTATTCTTGCCTGGGAAATCCCACGGACAGAGGAGCCTGGCGAGCAACAGTCCATGGGGTCTCGAAAGAGATAACTAAACGACTACGACAGAGAGTCCCAGAACCCCAAACTGTGGAAATCCAAGTTTCTGTGGTCCTCATCTTTGGCTGCGAGAGATTGCATTTCTGAAATTACTTGGTTCAAAGAGTCTTGGGGGCCTGGAATAAAAGCATTCCAATATCTGATGGTCCTGGAATTTTCTGGTTATGAGAACCCACGGTTCTAGAGTGTTCTAATTCCCAGATGCTATGGTCCTGGACGTCTGGATCCAGTTGCCTGTAGTCCTGTTGCCACACCTTGTGTCGAGGATGGCCCAGGAGCTGGTGGTAGGGCAGGAGGGCCACTGGGGAGAGGGCGGTGGGGGGTGGCATGGTGGCAGGCCAGGTGCGCTGGTGTGGGTGTTGGCGGCAGCTCTTGCCGACAGCTGGGCAGGGGCGGCTGTCTGAGCTCATGGCACCTGGCCCTGACCCAGGACTGGGAGGGGACCCAGAAGAGGCCAGGCTGAGAACCTTCCAGACACTCCAACCACCTCCTTCCTTCGCTGGGACCCTCCTCCCGTTGCCCGCTGAACTCCCAGTGGCCGAGAGTGCTGGCCCACTGAGGGGAACCCCCTCGCCCCCCATGAACAAGTAGGGGACTCTGGGCGCAGCCTGGTCCCACTGAGGACAGGGGCAGTCCAAGACCTGTCCCCAGCTTCCTGCTGCCAGTCCAGGGCTCTTTCCATGTGGTCTCACGTTATGCACCCCCTCAAACACCCCTCTTCTTCCCGAGACGTTTGGTGTCTGGTCATAGACTCTCACCCCCACAACATCCTGGGTCAGGAGCTTAGAGTTTGATACCTGGGGGCCTCAATCTTCCCGCCTGCGTCCTGGGGGAGGTGCGCCGTGTGCCCCTGGGGCCCTGACCATATCTGCCCTGACTGTCTGCTTCTTTGGCCCCGGCCCTTCCCCAGACTTCCCTGTGCCCTCCTGGCTTCCGTGGGGAGGGCCTCCCCACCCTGCCCCACGGCCCCAGTTGGCTCCCTCCCAGCAGGCTCGTGGGAGCTGGAATTTGGAGCGGTCCCTGGCGTGTGCGCGCTGCCTCCCGCCTGCTGGGGCACCTCCCCTGACTCGGGCCAGGAATTCCTCCAGCTTGCTCCCAACAAGCCCCCAGGGAAGGAGGAGTGGTGGGAAGGGGCAGAGAACAGTCTGGAAGTCAGGACTGAGTGGGGGTTGGTTGGGAGGGAGCCATGGTCTGGAGACACCCAAGGCAGGACAGGCCTATGAGAGGAAGAAGCAGAAGGGGAAGTGGGTTCTGACCACGTCCCACAGCCCTTGTCTCCAGGGCCATTGTGTACAGATGAGGACGGCTTTAGGGTCCTGCTATGTCCTTCTCTGATGCTGGGAAAGATTGAGGGCAGGAGGAGAAGGGGATGACAGAGGATGAGATGGTTGGATGGCATCATGGACTCTATGGACATGAGTTTGAGCAGACTCCAGGAGATAGTGCAGGAGGCCTGGTGTGCAGCAGTCCATGGGGTCGCAAAGAGTCGGACACGCCTGAGCGACTGAGCAGTAACAACAACATACACTTCTATGGATTCACTGATTCAAGTATTTAATGAGCACCTACTATGTGCCAGGCGTTGCACTAGGTGCTGGGCTACACCTGTGAGTAAAAGCTGCCCACAGGGGACTTATATTCTGGGTGCGGACAGACGATGAAGGCAGACACATCTGAGTTGTACTCCCTCAACACCTGTTCCCCAGACTGTGAGTTCCTGGGGGTCAGGACCATCCGACCTTGAAGCCTCTGGATCATTCTGAACTCAGCCCTCTTCTAGCACTCATGCCTCCCCTACCACCCTAACCCAACTGGGTGCTGGGGACTGTGGTCCTTGGCTCAGCATGTTGTCCCAGAGAACATCTGCCCCTCACTCCTGTGTAACCTTGGGAGAGGTGTGGTCCTCTCCAGGCCTCAGTTTACCTATCTATAAAATGAGACACTGGGACCATCCAGGATGGGTCCACCTCCTCCACCCCACCGGCTTCTCACTCAGGTGTCCAAGGCACATGGGAGCCAGTCATCTTCCAGGGGCCTTCGGCTGCTGGGGAGGTTGGCCTCGGGGCTGGTGACGTATTTCCAGCTGCCTGCTTGGCCCCCCTTCAGCTTGCCTGGTCCTCCAGCTATGTGGCCCAGAGCAGTGATGTCACTGCTGGGGAGACGGTGACCTCAGGTGGGGGTTACCCTGCCTCAGGCTCCTCTGGCCTGCATCCTATAGGGAGCCTTTGTGGGTTACTCTGAGACTCTGAACACCTCTCAGCTAATCCAGACCCTCACTGTGGGCTAGACCTTCATCGGCGTGCCAGTCGAGCCACTCCAAGTCCTTCTGGCATGCCTAGAGGGCTGGGCAGGGGTCTCTGGAGCAGAGCGAGGAGTTTCTGTGCTGTGTGCTATTGGGCAGGTCACTCTTCCTTGCTGGGCTTCCACTCCTCTCCTGAAACAGGAGTAAGTTTCCAAACTGGGTCCTTGAAGGCCCTTCCAGTGAGGAGCAGGTGGGAAGCCTGACCCAGGGCAGGTGGCCCTGAGTGAGCAGCAGAAAGGGATGGTTCCCTTGGGAGCAGGGGCGTCTCGAACGCTCCCTACTCAGGCTTTAACGGCATCATCGAGCCGAGCTGATGCGTAACCCAGCCCGGTGCTGGGCTGCCTGCTCCCCTCCCAAGGCCCCAGACAGAGCTCTAGACCCCCACACCTGCTCCTCTCCAGCAGTCTTCAGCTCAGTAAAGGCGTCATGCCCACCCAGTTGCTTAGGCTAAAACCCGCTGGTCCCCCTTACTGCCCACAGTTACACAGGCAAATCTCACTCAGGGGGCAAGAAGCCAGGGCGTGGAAGGAGCATGGGCTGTGGCTGCACGTGTGTGAAAGCCAAGAGCAGGCAGATATTTCTCCTTGGGCAGGGACGGGGTACCGACCAGAGGGAGAACGAGGATGCTTCTGGAGGCTGGAAGAGATCTCGTCTTGATCTTGGAGCCGGTTTTCTGGGTAGGTTGAATTAAAAAAAAAAACAAACTAATTATCAGTTTTGATTTTACTTCATGCAAGCATACATGCTAAGTTGCTTCAGTCGTGTCCGACTCTTTGCGACCCCATGGACTGTAGCCCTTAGGATGGCGTGGATGAAGGTTCAGGGAGATGAGACCGGAAGGAAGTGAGGAAAGGGGCCTGGGAGGACCGCGCGAGCGACGGCCCTCAGAAGAGAGATGAGGACAGGGTCCTGATCCACCCTGCAGGGTTAGAAGAGGTCATTGTGAGGGGAGGGGCATTGGCGGTTGTCATTTTAGGGACTGATACATACACACACACACACACACACACACACACACACACACAAACACACACACATCTTCCCCGGTGGTGCAGTGGTAAAGGATCTGTCTGCCGGTACAAGAGATGAGCGGGCTTGATCCCTGGCTCAGGAAGATCCCGTGCAGTAGGAAACAACAACCCACCCTAGTAGTCTTGCCTGAAAAATTTTGTGGACAGACGCCTGGCAGGCTACAGTCCACAGGGTTGCAAAGAGCTGGACATGACTGAGCTTGCAGGCACAACATATATATATATATTTAAATTGAATATTTATTTATTTATTTGGCTGCCTCAGGTCCCAGTTGCATCATGTGGGATCTTTCTTTGTGGGGCATGAGGTCTCTAGTTGCAGCGCATGGGCTTGGTTGCTCCACTGGGATCTTAGTTCCTCAACCAGAGGTTGAACCCACGTCCCCTTCATTGCAAGGAGGACTTGTAAGCCCTGGACCACCGGGGAGATTTCTATGTATTTTGATTGTGCCACCCAGTATATGGGATCTTAGTGCCCCAATCAGGGATGGAACCCAAGCTCCCTGAAATGGAAGCATGGAGTCTTAACCAGTGGAACCCCAGGGAAGTCCCTACTTGGTTAAAAAAATTTTTTTAACTTGTTTGACTGTGCTGCATCTTAGTTCCAGCACTTAGGATCTTCAGTCTTCCTTTTGCACGCAGCATCTTCAGATGTCGCACGTGAACTCTTAGTTGCGGCACGTGGGACCCGGTTCCGCCAGGGATGGAACCCAGGCCCCCTACATTGGGAGCGTGGAGACTTAGCCACCAGGCCATCAGGCAAGTCTTGAAGAGCACCTCTTATCTGACCCCATCTGCACCTGTTGTTTTCTCTTGAAGGGGTTCCCGTCTCCCCTGGGCCAGGGTTGCCCTGAGTCCTCACCCTGCATTGAAGCTTCCAGCTGTGTCTCCCCTGGGCATGGGCTGGGCACACGTGTGCCAGGTGAGTGAACAATCTCTGACAGGCTGCCCGGCCTTTGTGTATCAGGCACACATCCTCGCCGTGAGGATTTGTTTGGACATTTCTCCCCCTGGGTGCAGCTCAGAGCTGTTCTTGCAGGAAGAAGAGGGTGTGGGCTGGGACTCATGACCCGGGCTATATCTCATCACTGTGCCTGGGTGGCCTTGGCAAACTCCTTCCTCCCCAGTCAGCTTCCCGGCCTGTAAAATGGGGATATTCAAACTCGGGGAGGGGTCGTCAAGGGCCAGTCCAGGACTGACCCACTGGAGGGGTGTCCAGCAGCCCAGGAGTGCAGATATAAAGGAGAGGAGGCATTCTTAAGAAACAGTAATTAAGTAGGGAGTCCAGCAATTTGGATTTTGGCCTCTGTGACTTGGGGCAAGTCATCTCCACTCTCTGATCCTTGCTTGGCTCCAAGATAGGTGGTGTGGCTGCCCTTTGGGGCTTGGGACTGGGACAGGGGTGTTCCGCTCCTGGAACCCCACCTGGCAATGGAGGACGTGGAGCGGTGTTGGCGGCCGGGGGCAGCGGCTGCTCAAAGTGTCTGGGGCAGACAATGACTCTGTGTGTAGGGGAGCAGGCGGGGCCGGCGGGTGGCACAGTGGCTCCCCAGCAGGAATGTGCCAGCCTGTCTGGGAATGCAGGCATGTTGCTCCCCACACGGCCTGCTCCGTGATGGGGGCTCCCACCCGGCAACACTTGGTGTGTATCCCGCAATGGCCAAGGGAGGCAGGCTAGGAATTCCTGGGTCCGCATCTCCTGCAAGGCAACCTCCTGGGCATTGGAAGAGTGAGGGCGAGGGGAATAGGGGGAGCTTCCCCGTGCCATTGACTTGCTCGGTGACCTTGGACAAGCCCTTGCCTCCCTCCAGCCTCGTTTCCCCATTTGTGCAGATGGTCTCTGATGGCCCTGTAGGGATTTCCTTGGGTTAAAACATTTCCCGTGGCCCAATCATGAGAATCACTCTGCCTCATTCTGCTCCGTGGAGTGGGGGCTTGGTCTGTCTGGGTCACCACTCTGTCCCCAGGCCCAGAACAAAGCCTGGCTGTGGCTGTGCTCAGGAAACGTTTGCTGAATGAAGCCTCATTCATATTATGTGGATTATTCTCTGCTTGTTGCCCCCAGGCCCTTTCTCTGCTCTTCTCATCCTGCCTTTTGGTTGCCCCATCCCATGGGTTCTCGGGGCAGTGGGTTTCTGGCTCAGCAGATTCCAGTGGGTTTCAGCCAGTGGGAAGTGCTGGTGGGTGGACAGGTGGGAGGATGGAGGAGGGGTATTTGTCCCCGTTCCCCTCCTTGGTCGCAGCTGGGCCCGCCACAGCTGTAGCCCCTCTGTGTGTGGCCTGCGCCCTGCCTCCCCTCTCACCAGCTTGCAGACCCTCAGGCCTCCTTCTCCCTCCGCGGCTCTGGGGAAGCTCATAACTCCTCGGACACTTTTTCAGTGGCTTCACATCTCATTTGCCCATGGCTCAGAGGGGTCCCTTCCCCAAGATTTCCTCTCCTAAAGCCCCTATCTCTGTTTCCTCCCAGGACCTTGACACGTTCACTTGCTTTATCCTCCCAGCCACCAGGCCAGGTATCTTCATGATCTCCATTTTAAGACGAGACAACTGAGGCCCAGAGAGGGTTTATGAAGGACTCCGAGCCTTGTGGCCAGAGAATGCCAGGATGTGAACCCCTGTCTCTGTTACTCCAGTGTCTGAGGACTTTGGTCCTAGGCAACACGTTATTGTCAGCTTTTTAGATGATCACTGTAGTAAAAGCTCAGAATGCTCAGCTGGAATGGCAAGCAAGTAATAAAAGAAACAGTCGTGTTCCCTGACTCTTACACCAGCACAGCCTGGAGTCCCTGGCCCACTGCCCATTCAAGGCATCCACTTCTCTCTTCTCCCTGGCTGGGGTGAGGAAAGGAGCTGGGTGGGCGAGGAGGCTTGCAGTCCGGGCCAGCGGAGTCCAGCGCTGGGCGATTCCTCCAGCAGGGCTCTCTCTAACCTGTAGCCAGGGCGGCACAGGAAAGGGGTGCAGACAGCCCCCTCCCTAGGGAACTCCCTGGCCGGTGAGTCCAAGGACCAGACAGGCTCCTGCACTCCGGAGGTGGCTGAGGCTGTTGGATGACTTCATGGGCCTTTCCCACCCCTGAGTCACCCACACCTAACTCACTGGCCCCTGGGCACCTTTGGAGGAAAGGAGGCGGCTGGCTGGGCTGGCGGACAGGGTGGGGCTCTATTACCTAACGGTGCAGGGCGAGATGGGGGAAAGGAGGAGGGGGTCCGCCCCTGGACACGGGGTGTTGACTCTGTGTTGCCTCTGGTGCACCACACCATCCCCTCAGGGGGTTCATCTAGAATACCACCTTCCAGAGCAGGCTGGCCGGAACTGGCCACTTAAGGACTGTGGATGCCGTTGCCTCAGTGCAAAGGAAGGAATATGTCCCTGTCTGTCTGTCTGCCTGCCTGCCTCCTGGCCTGTACTCTGCACAGGTGTGAATCAGCCCAGGTGAGAAAGCTGATTCACCTTCCCCATCTGGCCCTGGAGAAAGGGCCACTTTCTCTTCCCTGGGGGTTGGAATTGAACTTGACTGTTTTATAAAGACAGTGACTCTGCCATGGAGGGTGGGGGGAGGACTCAGGGCCAGGACTTAGGGTGTCAAACCACTAGGAGAACATCACAGGCACCTACTAAGTGCCTGGCTTGTGACATCCGTTTGGCAGGCATTATTTCAGAGAATCCTCAAACCAGCCTGCTGGCCATGTCCTCATTTTGGCAGGCGAAGAAAGCGAGGCTCTGGGGTTGGGGGGAGTGACCCACCTAAGGTCACACTGCCCAGTTAAGTGCCTGTGGGTGGAGGAGGTCTGACCTAAGTCCAAGATTCCAGGTTTTTTTTTTTGGGGGGGGGTGTGTTATACTGGGGTGTATGCAGGGGGTGTGGGTGGGCTCTTAGTTCCCCGACCAAGAAGTCCCTAAGCCCAGGGGTCTTGTCCTTGGAGGAACCCTCTTGCCCCAGGTAAGGCCGGGAAGGGCAGAGGCAGAGAGAGGAGGGGGGTTCAGAGCCAGCCTCCTTTTCACACCCCACCTGTGTCACCCGGTCCAGGGGTCGCCTGGGAAGGGCTGAGCTCCTCCTCCTCCGTTCTGCTTTCGTTAACCTTTAAACAGCCTGATGGTTAATTAATTACCGAGACTCAGAGGGGCTCGGTCTAGTGCCCTGGGTGCCTGTGACCCAGGAGCCCTCTCCCAGCTCCCAGGGTGAGCAGAGGGACACACAGGCAGGGCCCGCCCAAGTCCCAGAGACAGTTAGAGGAGTCACTGTCACTGCTCCGTCCCAGGCCGTGGGTACCACACAGCCCGCGGTCAGCAGGGGGCCAGGACAGAACCGAGGGGCCAGGCAGGGCAAGCAGGGCTGCTGCGCCCAGTCCTGGCTTCTGTTTCATGGGTCTGTTTGACCCCCGGCGTGCCCTGGGAGCTGGGTGTCATAGGTGCCCACCTCCGTGCCAGCTCTGAGGGCCCTCTGAGCCCAATCAGGGACTGCCGACTGGACGGGATGGGCCCCGCTGGGTTCTGACCCCTTCTGGCTCTTCGCTGGGCTGAACCTCAGTTTCCCTCACCTACCTCGCTGCCCAGCTTGCCTCACAGGGGCACCTGGGAAGAATGAGCCTCCAGTGGAAATACTGGGGGCTGCAGATGGTGGCTGTAGAAAGTGGGGGGCAGGTCCTTGCTGAGACGGGACCGGACACATGACTCCTAATTCAAGGGCTGACCTTGGCCTAATCCTTTCTGATTTTCCAGCCTCGGTTTCCCCATGTATAAAATGAGGGGTCACATCAGTGAATGCCCAGGACACTGGGGGTACTTTTAATGGGTGAAAGAATGGGTCGTTGGTGCCATGCAGAGCCCCAAGCCCACCACTCCCCTCCCTGCCCCCACCATGTACTGGGTGCTCAGCTCATCCTCCCGGGGAGGTGCTGGGCTGTGAATACCAGGAGCCATCCCTCCAGTAACATGGGAGGCTCCTGATCTGGTCATCTGAGGTCTCCTGGCAACTGTCAGCTTGGTCAGCTAGGGCTCGAGTGGCAGAGCTCAGTCCTGCCCACGGTGACAATTTTTACCTCATTGCTGAGGAGACTGGACCTCCCAGGAAACCTGAGACGCTGACCCTGGGAGGCAAGGGATCTTGGAATGCATCCGGTCTTCTGAGATTTTAGAATTCTTTCAAATTAAGATGAAATGTGGGACTTCCCTGGAAGTCTGGTGGTTACGACGCCACACTTTCACTGCAGGTGGCACGGGTTCGATCATTAATTGGGAAACTAAGACCCCGAAAGCTACATGGCAGGGCCAAAAAAGAAAAACAGTTAAAATGCAACAATGCAAGTAAAATCAAAGTCCATAAAGACAACATTCCGTGTAGGAAGGCACATTCACCTGCCCCCTGCAGGGGTTGAATAGTGTCCCCCAGATTCATGTCTACCCAGAACCTCAAATTATGACCTTATTTGGAATAAGGGTTTTTTGGTTTTTTTTTTCAGATGCAATTAGAATAAGGATCTCAAAATAAGATCATCCTGGAATTGGGCAGGTCCTAAATCCAAGGACAATGTCCTTATAAGAGAAAGGAGAGGGATTTGAAAATGGAAACAAGGAAAGAGGAAACAGGGACAGAGGGAGACGGAGCAGAGATGGGAGGGACGTGGCCACAAGTCCAGGGTGGCGGGAGCCACCAGCAGCTGCGGGAGGGCAGGAAGGATTCGGCCCTAAGACTTCGGAGGGAGCCGGGCTCTTGTGACACCTTGCTTTCGGACTTCCGGTCTCTGGAGCTAGGGGAATAAACGTCCCTTGCTTTTAGCCACTCGGTCTGCGGTTGTTTGCTACAGCAGTCCCAGGAAACCGTTGCAGACTCGTCCCAGAGCCCTTCCCAGTCCCCTGCCTGTCCCTCCACGGCTTCTCTCTGCTCCCCATGTAGAACCAACTTGTATACAAGAGACTGTGCTTTTCAGATAGACACACACCCCACATCGCGTCTTGTAAGTGGCTGTCATCGCCGTCCACTGTGTCTGGGGAGGGCCCCAGGGTCTTACTCCTACAGCTGACTTCATCATTTCTAGTACCTGTGGTTAGTCCGCCCCGTGATTCTACACGGCTCGTGTAGTGAGCCCTTGTAGGTGGCTGTGCAGGCGGTTTCCATCTTTGCTCCGTGTGCACAACACCACCGTGAGCATCTTTGCATTATCTCTTGTGCCTGATGGTTTCCGGGGCACAGAAGACCCCTCAGAAGAAAAATTCCTGAATCAAAGGGTAAGCCTGTGTACAATTCTACTGGTTTCGTCAAATTGAGTTAAAATGTATTAGAAACTTAGATACCTGAGAAGGGGTTTATCGTGTTGGATACTTCCAACCCCAGAATCGTGAGGGTGAGAGGGAGAAGGGTCCTTGGAAAGGACATCTATGCTGGAGTCTCACTTGGGGTGACTCAAGGTGACCGCTCTGAGTCCCTCTGGGGTGAGCAAGTAGAAAGCAGAGGAGATAGGACTGGGGGTGGGGTGGGCCCTGGGAGAGCCCTGGCAAGAGAGAGGCACCTCCCCAACCTGGGCACCTGGCTCTTCTGCCCCATCGAGGCTGCCCCTTTCCAGCTGGGGTGCAGGGCCAGCTGGGTCTCTATGGCCACGCACACTGGTCCCTCTGTGCGTGGCACTGAAGGAGACGTGAATGGAGGGCAGGGTGGGGACAGGGGAAACGGGGCCACCTGCTCTAGGACTGATCTGCTAGCTGTGGCTGGAGGGCTGGGCTCTGGGGCAGGGCTCAGGGGGTCTGGGATAGAGAGTAGTTTCCTGCCTTGGGGCCACCTCTGTCTTCAGTTTGGTGGTTTTAGAAGATGCCCTGCCCCTTGGTATCTGACAGTCTTCTTATAAGAGATGGGGGGAGGTGTCTGTGTTCCTTTCCCTTAAATCTGGGTTCTGGGGATTCTTGGGCAAAATGGTGGAAGTGATGCTGTGTCAGACCCAGGCTGTTAGAAATGGCAGCTTCCACTACCCATAACCCGGGTTGCTTATGCTTGGAACTCAACCACCTTGCTGTGATGAAGCCCACCGGCTCCATGGAAGGGCCGCGTGGAAGGGAACAGAGGCCCTCACACCCACAGAGCTAATGGATCCTCCAGTCCCCCGTCGAGTTGCCCCGGCTGATGCCTCCCGGAGCAAGACTGTGCCTTCCCCGATGAGCTCTGCTGAACTTGCAGATCTGTTTGCTCTTGTTTCAAGCCATCAGATTTGGGGGTCATTTGTTACACAGTGACAGCTAACTGAGACACCCCCACAGCCAAGAAAATCAGCACCGGTGCCTGAACACAGGCTTTGGGGTCAGTCCCACCAGTCTTATCCCAAGATCTCTCTCAGCCTCTGTTTCTGCCTCTGCAAACAGTGGTTGTAATAGCACTTGCCTCGAGAGGTGCTGAGAGGGTGGAATGAGATGAGGGGTGGAGGGGCTGGCAGAGTGCAAGCCACGGTGTGTGGCAGCTTCTGTGGTTGCCCATTACTGTTATTATCGTAAGCACTAAAAAATGACCCACTCCAGGCTTCATTAAAATAGTCAGATCCTTCCATTGATCATTGCTTTGGGGGCCTCCTCCTCCAGGAAGCCTTCCCTGACCATCCCAGGCTGAGCTGCTATCACCTTTGTGCACCTACAGCCCCCTGTTTTCTCCCCACCATGACATGGGTCCCACTGAGTGGTCATGGCCTGTTTATAGCTGCCAGGCTGGGAGCTCCTCAAGGGCATCAACAGAAGGGCTGGCAAGGGGTTGAAGAGCCCCATGAGAGGACGGTATGTGTGCACACAGGTAGGGGCCCTGGAGCTGCTTGCTGTGGCTGCGTGGCCCTCAGCCAGCCTGTGCACCCTGAGTGTGCCCTTGCGTGAGTCTTACGTGCAAGGCCTCTGAGTATTTTGGCCGGGCTGTGCTCACGAGGTTCCATGTACGCATGTCTGTAGGTATACGTGGCGTGGGTATATCTCAGTGCTTGTGCTTGTGTGCACGCCTCTGTGCGCAAGCATGTTTGTGTACATGTGCCCGTGGAGGGGCATGGGTGCCAAGTACACGGGTGTGTCCATGTGTGTGGGCTTGTGCTCCCGGGGGCAGGCTGCGGCAGTGAAAACCCTCCCTGTAGCAGCTGTTACATCCGGGTCTCACCATTCCTCATTTGGGAACCAAAAATAGCCCAGGCCCAGCCCTGTCCCAGCGGGCCGGGGGCCGATGGGCAGCCCCACTGGGCACCCTAGACAGGCTACTGCCCTCCCCTCTTCTTGGGCCACTGCCCCGGCTTCTGGTCCCCGCCTCAGGCTCCCATGAGCTCAGGCATGCCCTGTGTGGCCAGGCCAGCGAGGGGGTGGGGAGGTGCAGAGGCCCTGCCCACATCCAGGCGCTGGACGCAAGCAAGGCCTGATAAGGTCAAGCGTGGCATGGGGTCCGCCCCTCCCTCAGCCAAGGCCAACCAGGCGGATATGAGTCAGCACAGGGGACACTGGGCAGCCCAGGCCTGACCACTGGCTGGTGACGAGGAAGGCCCCCTGGGGTGGGCTCGCCTCCCTGGACAGGGCAGGAACTGGCTAGAAGGAATCACCTGCTGGTGTTGGCCAAGACTTGACCTCATTCTCCACCTTGAGGAACCCCACCTCCACTTCCGCCCAGAAAGACCCACTCAGGGGCTTCCTGCTCTGTCTGGTCATAGCTGGGTCTCCTGAGGGCTTACACTCACCCAGTTTAACTGCTCTGCTCCAGGGCCTTCCATGTGCCCCTTTCTCCGAAAGTCCTTACTGACCCCCAGGCTGGCCTCGGGCATTCCCTGGGCTCCCAGCTCCCTTTCTCTGAGTTCCTCACTCTCAGAGTCAAGCCTGTTTATTCATCTCTGGAGCCTGAGGTTCTAAGGCTCAGGAAGCCTCTTTTCCATCTGTGTTCATATGTGGACCCCCACTTCTTCCCTTCATAGCCTAGGACGTGTCATTCTATCCTCCTCCACAGCGGAGGAAGCTGAGACCTGGCAAGGAAGTGACTGGCCCAAAGTCCCCATTTGCTGTGTGACTTTAGGCTGATGGCACAACATTTCTGGTCTCCTTATCGGAGGAATCAGTGGGACTCTAGCCTCTTGATGATGCTGTGTTGTCTAAGGGGACACTATGAATTCTTGAGGTATCCTGCCTGCAAATCCCACCCTGGACAGGCTGCACTGGGGGGTCCTAGACTCAGGCTCCACTGGGGTCTGTGTAGCCCCCAGCTAGACTGGAGGTTCAGGGGTGGGAATGCTTCTGGTTGGAATCCAGATGGTTTCCAGACCTGGGGTTGAGCCATTCCTGGAAGGAAACCAGCCGCTCTGAGTCCAGCTCGATGGGCAGGAGCATGAGGGTGTGGCTGGGGGCCCAGAACTGCCCTCGTAACTTTCAGGAAGGAGTCTGAAGAAGGCGCCAGGGGTCTGGGGCCTGGGTTGGGCCAAGACCTCAGACGGTGGATCTTTAGTGGACAAAGAGAAAGGGAGGAGCAGGGATGCCGTGGAAACCTGGGCCCTGAGCTCTGAGCCACCTTCCATAACTTCTGGTCTTGCAGCTCAGTTTCCTTATTTGTAAAATGGGGTCATAATAGCCTCACCTCCCAGAGTTTTTGTGAGGACTGAAAGGGTCGTACGCTCAGGGCCTGGACACATACAGCAGGCCTCAAGGGGGTAGCTCTCCTTTTCCATCTCTCTAGCTCCCAGGGAGCTTGCTCCCAACCCCAGGACACCTGCAAATCCCCCTCCATGTCCCAGGTTCAGAGAGTGACAGGAGGGGAAGAAGAGGGGACAATGGAAACAAATTAAAACATGATTCACTTGCTGAAGGCTGCTGCTCACGTGTCCAACAATTAAAATATATAACAGGAGTGGAATGAACAGCTCCCACTCCATTCCTTAGTCCAGTTTCTGGAGTCTTCCAGGGATGACCTAGGCAGACACACGTCAAGAAATGTTCACATGCTTTCCTCTGCCTTAAACATACGCCCGTCGGCGGCCTGGCTCTTCCTCTCTTGCACCTTGGCGAGTGGCCCCATCAGCCCCTTGCGGAGCTTCCTCGTTCTTTTCTTGTGGCGCTGCCTGCGGGTGTTCCAGCACTTGTTCAACCAGACCACAGACGGAAGCTGGTCTGCTTTCCCTTTCTCTCTTTCCTCCTCTCTCTCTTTTTTCCTCCTTCCTTTCTCTCTTTCTTCCTGTCTCTTTTCCCTCCCTCCCTTCTCTCTCTCTCTCTCTCTCTCTCTCAGCAAGGGGACAGTGGAATGGAAGTGTTTTCCTTCGGGAATCGGGGACAAGAGACGTGGGCTTGAGCATGGCCTCCTATCCGCATCCCTCAGGGAGTCTCATCCATCTCGCTTCCCCTCCTTCAGCCTCAGTTTTCTCCCCTGTCAAGGAGTGGTTGCTTCCATCAGTGAGACAGCATAGCTAACTGGTGGCCCACAGGCTGCATCTGTTTATGGACTGTTTTGCTCCCCCCAGTTTTGCCCAGATCTAGAGATTTCACATTAAAACACAGATATCTGGCTTCTCTTGAAAAACAAAACGTCTGGCAAAGGCTGCGTATAGTCAAGTAGCAGCAGCCCCCTTTGGACGGGCGGGGAGGTTCCTTAGCCCACATGGCTCACCGACTTTTCTGCCTGCTCCACAAGCAGGTTTGTGATGTTGGGGTTAGAGTCTTGCAACCATGGTGGGGGCTCTGTGAGCTCCCCGAGGGTATGGTCCTCAGTGCCCAGCACGGGCTCCAGCTTTACCTCTTGCCAGCTTCTCAGGCTGTCTGGGACTTTGTAGCCAGAGCCGTGAGCAATCCAGGCCTGAAGACTCAGGCCTTGGGCGGGAGGCTCCAGAGTGTCTCCTGTACCAGAAGGGAAGCGGAAGCGCTGGCACCACGTCTGTCCGGGATGGGCTCCAGGCTCCAAGCCAGGCGGCTGTGTCCTGGGAGGCGGCAGCTGAGGCTTCTTCCCTAGGCTGGAGCCGGAAGCTAGGCTACGGGCACCTGGAGTTCCCATCTCCTGGTCCCCAGGATGTGGGTTCCTGCGCACAACCTCCCACGCCTTCCTCTTTCCCATCTACATTTGGCAGTCACATCCTGTAGGGGTGGGCCAGGCCTGAAGGGGAGGCAAGTACGAGGGTGGAGTCCTGGTGGGACCTTGGGGGCATCCTTTTTCGGGGGTGGTTGAGATCTCTTCTTGTCCGCAGGGTACCTTGGAACACAGTTTGAGAACTACTGGTGGAGCTCTATAGACAGATGGGAAAACAGAAGCCTGGAGTGGAGGAGGGTGGAGGGGCCAGAGCCCAGGAAGCCCTTGCTGTCCCGCTTTCTCCCACTACAGAGCCAGGCACATGAAAATGTAGCTAATGGTGCCCTAACCCACCTTCCCTGTAAAGGCTGCCCTGACAATGTCTTCCCAGCATACACACACATACATACACACAAATGCCCACCAAGTGCCCGCTTGGTGGGGTTGTAAAAAGCAAAAGAGATGATCGTGCAGGTAACAAGGCTGCCAATCCTAGCTGCTACCACCTGTGAGTCTAACCAGATGCTGGACAGGCAAGCTTGAGTATCTCATTTGTTAAATAGCTTTATTGAGATATAATTTACATACCGTAAAGTTCACCCATTTAAAGTGTGTGGTTCAGTGGTTTTTAGTATATTTACATAGTTGTACAAACATCACCATAATCCAATTTTAGGATTGCCCCGCAGAGCAAACTGGTACTCATCAGCAGTCACTCCCCAAACCCTTTGCTCCAGCCCCAGAACCACCACGCTAGTCTCTATGGATTTACCTACCCTGCACACTTCATACAAATGGAATCGTACAACATGTGGCCTTTTGTGATTGACTTCTCTCACTTAGCATCATGCTGTACCATGTATCAGTACATCATTCTTTTTCATGGCTGAAAAATCTTCCATTATATGGATGCGTTCCTTTTGGCGCATCCATTCATTCATGGATGGACATTTAGCTTACTTCTGCTTTTGGGCTATAAGGAAGACCACTGCTACCAACACTCCTGTACAAGTCTTTGTTATGGACCTGTTTTCATTTCTCTTGGCTGTATACTGAGGTGGGGAGTTTCGGTCTCAAACGGTAACTCTTAGTTCAACATTTCAAGCGGCTGTTCAACTGTTTCTAAAGTGGCGGAATCATTTTACACTCTCACCAGCGATGTATGAGAGCTTCATTTCTCTACATCTTCACCAACACTTTTTCCCCATCTACTTTCGATGATAGCCATCCTTATGGGAGTGATGTTTTAATTTTTATTTCCTTGATCACTAATCATGGTCATCTTTTCATGGGCTTATTCAGATATGTTTTGGGGAGAAATGTCTATTCAAATGACAGCATCTCATTTAATCCTCACAGAAATGTCATGAGATCTGTACTATTATCGTCAGCTCCTTGATGTCAGAGGAAAATTGAGGTTCAGAGGAACTCATGAGAGATGGTGGGGCCAAGGCTGTGAGCCCTGGGCCCTTACGCTGGGACACCACATCTGGGGAGGAGAGTTTGTGCAGCTCAGAGTTATGCAAATGGGGGGCACAGGCGATGAGGGCAACAAGGAGGCCTAAGGAGCCCCCCTGGGGCTTCAGGGTCAAAGAAATGAGCGCTGGGACCTCCCTGGCGGCCCTGTGGTTTGGACTCCGCGCTTGCACTATAGGGGCACACGTTTATCTTCTCTGGGAACTAAGATGCTGCATGCTGTGGGTGTGGTCAAAAAACACAAATGAGCCTGTAGTCTTCCTAATGTCTTCCTCTGTCTCATTCTGGGGCCTTGGACAACATCTGCCTCGGCCTCAGTTTCCCCATCTACCATCTATTCTGCCATGAGCATCAGATTTGCTGCTACAAGTGAACTTGAAAGCGAGATGAGGGGAACTTCCAGACCCCCAAGGGGCTCACCCTCGAGACACTGGCCTGCCGGGGCCAGCTGAGGGCCGGGGTCTCTATTCTGGGTCTTGGGTCAGCCTGCACTCCTGGGCCCCAAATGCTGGGAGGTTCTGGGATGCAGGGAAATCCTTGCTCAGGCTGGGAGTGGGCGGAGGGCAGGCAGGCAGTGCCTGGGCTGCTGGGCTGTGGGAAGCAGCACACTTGTCCCTGGGTGAGTGCGGCCTCCTCCCATTCATTCCATCCATCCATTCATTCATTCATTCATTTATTTAATTTTATTATAATTTTTTTAATTTAATTTTATTTTGGCTGCACCTCAAAACATATGGGATCTTAGCTCTCCAACCCAGGATCGAACCCATGCTCCTGGCCTTCAAAGGCAGTGTCTTAACCACTGGTCTACCAAGGAAGTCCCGTCATTCATTCATTTATTCATTCATTTGAGTGTGTGGGGTGGGTCAGAGCTGGCTCCCAGGGGGAGGTATGGGTGGAGCCAGGCTTTGGGAAGAGTGGCCTCAGCCCTCAGGTCATTTTCCAGGGGACACTAGAGACTGGGCCCCCTCCTGCCCAGGAGCTCTGGCTGGCTTATCGCCTGCCTGTCTCGGGCGGCTCTTCCGAGCGGCTCCTTGGGTTTCAGCACCAAGTCTGTGATAGTGGGGATGTGGGAGACCCAGAGGGCAGGTGGGTGGCTCTGCTGCGAATAGGGCTCCGGGCATCCCGACTCCCCCGGGTTATCTCTGGCCTGGGACAGGCTGGGAAAGTGAGAAGCTGTGTTTATCTCCTCCACTTCCCTCTGGAGATAGGGCTGCCTCAAAGCCCTCTTGTTCTGCCCCCTTCACACCCAGCTGTCTCGCAGGAAGTGAGGGGGATGGGGGGCTCCCTAGCAGCACCGAGGCTGTGGCGGGGGGACCAGAAGTGAGGCCAAGTAGCCTGAGCACCGGGCGGGCAGCAAGGGGCTGCGAGGGGTTTCGTGCTCACCGAGCATCTACTGTGCCAGAGCAGGGGAGAGACTGATAAGCGCTCACACCTGGGGGGGTCCAGGCAGCGGCCAGTCAGCTGACCTGGGCAAGCAGGTCTGAGGACCCCCTTCTAGGACAGGTGAGACCTGCTAGTCACTAGCTCATGAGGAAGCCTGAGGGCTGGAGGCGGTGGTCTGGGCAGCACAGGGGGGCATTTGGAGACCTGGAGCCGAGGCTGGTTACCGGTGGATTTGGGTCTACTTTAGGATTTAGCAACCTGGGAGGTCCCGGTGACTCCCCAGCCTACATGGTGTCGAGGTAAGGGGCCCAGGGCAGAGACACCGGGAGATAATGTCTGCTCGTCTGTAAAGTGACCTGAGAATGGCTGGTTCTGCACAACTGAGGCCGAAGCAGGGCCCCCTGAGCCGGTTGGCTGCAAGTGGTGCCAGCGCAAACTAGGGCGACTGCCTGGAAATTTCTGTTTGACCATTTTTGACAAAAACGGTCATTTCCTGTGCTCAGGCGGTTGTGAGTGCTGGTGAATGTAGGAATTCAGGTTTCTCAGGCCTTGTTCCAGGTACTGGAGGCACAGAGATGAGTGAGGACGGCCAGACCCTGTATTCAAGAGCCTAAGGCCAGTGGGCAGACAGGTAATTGCGGGTAAAAGGTGGCTGATGGCTCCAAGGAAGGCGTGGCAGACAGAGTAACTGCCCCCGCACCCCCCACCCCCACCCCACTGCCCAGGATAGCCAAGTCCTAATCCCTGGAATTTTGCCTTTGGAGCAAAAGGAATTCTCCAGATGTGATCACAAGATGGGAGATTAGCCTGGATCATCCATCAGGGCCCCATGGAATCACCAGGGTCTTTGTCAGAAGGAACAAGCTGAACCGCACACTTAGAAGCAGTTAAAATGACAACTGTCACGTTAGATCTGCTGCTGCTGCTGAGTCGCTTCAGTCGTGTCCGACTCTGTGCGACCCCAAAGACAGCAGCCCACCAGCCTCCACCATCCCTGGGATTCTCCAGGCAATTCTAGAAAAGTAATAATGTAGTAAATCCCAAGTCATGGAATTGTATACTTTATTTATTCATATACTTATTTTGACCACATGGAGGGCGGGGCTTGCGGCATCTTACTTCCCCAACCAGGGAGTGAACCCGTGGCCCCTGCTGTGGAAGTGCAGAGTCCTAACCACCGGACAGCCAGGGAATTCCCTTGGAACTGTATACTTTAAATGGGTGAATCGTATGGTATGTGAGTTACATCTCAATAAAGCTGTTTTTAAAAAACCAAATGGAGCGACAAAATACCCAAGCAGCACTCCTCAAAAATGTCGAGATCAGGAAAGACTGAGGAACATCACAGACGGGAGGGATGGAGGTGACAATGTCACATGGGATCCGGGACAGATTCTGGAAC
This sequence comes from Budorcas taxicolor, assembly GCF_023091745.1. NCBI lineage: Eukaryota > Metazoa > Chordata > Mammalia > Artiodactyla > Bovidae > Budorcas > Budorcas taxicolor. Next base: position 154,223,243 of record NC_068914.1, on the reverse strand, counting down.
AGGGAAAGTACATTGGTGGTGAAGCTGGTGACGTCTGAATAAAGTCTGCAGTTTACAGGGCTGTATATACATTAACCATCTCATCCTCTGTCGCCCTGTTCTCCTCCTACCGTCAAGCTTTCCCAGTGTCTTTCCCAGGGTCTTTTCCAGTGAGTCAGCTCTTTACACCAGGTGGCCAAAGTATTAGAGCTTCAGCTTCAGCATCAGTCTTTCCAATGAATATTCAGGGTTGAGTTTCTTTGGGATTGACTGGTTTTGATTTCCTTGCAGTCCAAGGGACTATCAAGAGTCTTCTCCAGCACCACAATTCAAAAGCACCAATTCTTTATGGTCCAACTCTCATATCCATACATGACTACTGGAAAAACCAAAGCTTTGACTATACGGATCTTTGTCAGCAAAGTAATTTCTCTGCTTTTTAATACACTGTCTAGGTTTGTAACAGCTTTTCTTCCCAAACTGTAAGATTAAAAATTTATGTTGCTTTAAGTCATCACATTAGTAGCCATTTGTTACAGCAGCCACAGGAAGCTGATACCGAGGGTAAGGATAGATAATAATGACAGCCACAATAATGAACACTTAGGAAGGGCCCAGCACAGTTCTTGAAGCACTTTACATGTGTAAACTGAGTTGGTTGTCAAACACTCCTCAGTAGAGGGACTGTTATGGTATCCCCACTATACAGATGAGGCACCTAAGGCACAGAGAGGTTAAGTAACTTGTTCAAGGTCACACAGCTGGGACGGCAGAGTGGGCTTCTAGTCCAGGTAGATGGCAGCTGAGTGTATGCGTGTAGCTGCTGCCCTCACTGCCTGGCTTCACCCTGGGTGTGAATTCTGACCCCGTTTGGCCCATGTTGAGACCTTTGAAAGAATCTGATTAATTTCACAACCATCCTATGGAGTAGATGTTTTCATCATTCTGTTTTACAGGTGAGGAGACTGAGGCCCACTGAGATGGAGCCCCTTGCCCAAGTCACAAGGACAAGGCTGGGCAGAGTTTCCTAAAGACGCTGCTGCTTCCAACTGGGGCCTTGGAGCCCCTTCCTGCCCCCTTCTCCACATTCCCTGTGCTCCCTGAATGGGAATGGCATCCTCGTTAAATGTCCCCACACCCCTGCCTGCCAGAGAGGGACATCCCGGCCCCATTGTTCAGGCCAGGAAGCCACCCCTCCTTGATGGCCAGGGGAGGCGGTCTCTGGGGGGAAGAGTTCCTTTCCAGAGAGGTGACTGCTCCGGGAGCAGGCCCTGGCTGGGCCCAGGACGGAAGGCATACACTGGTCCTTTAAGGCCCAGGCCGGAGGTCACTGAGTCTCTTAAACTTTTCTAGCTGGGTGGACCTAGGACCAAGGGCAGCTGCTGACAGCAACTAGGGGAGGGGAGAAGAGGCTATTGTTTAAGGCATGGCCTCCTCCTCTGAACTCAGTTTTCTCAGCTGTAAAATGGGAGAGAGGGGCTGGGGCTCTGTAAGCCCCTGGCATCCTCTGAGCCCATGACCCCAAGGATGCCTGCTTCCTGTTCATTGGTAAAACATAGTGAGCACCTATTGGGGCGCTCGCACCATGACTTTTCCAGTTAAATCTCACAGCGCCTGGGAGCGAAGCATACCATTACAGTTTTTTATCTTTTCATTTTAAAAATCATTTTTGTCTATTAATATTTATTTTAATCTTTTGACTGTGCTGGGTCTTCACTGCTGCACGGGTTTTTTCTCGGGCTACTCTCTAGCTGAGGTGTGCGGGCTTCTCATTGTGGTGGCTCCTCCTGTGGAGGAACACAGGCCCCAGGGAATGCGGGCTTCAGCCGCTGCGGTTCCAGGGCTCCGGAGCACAGGCTCAGTAGTTGTGGTGCATGGGCTTAGCTGCCCAGTGGCATGTGGGATCTTCCCGGATCAGGGATCGAACCTGTGTCTTCTGCACTGGCAGGCGGATTCTTTACCACTGAGCCACCAGGGAAGCCTTGCAGTTGGTTTGAGAAGTGAGGAGGGAATTCCCTGGCAGGCCAGGGTTTAGGACTCAGTGCTTTCACTGCCTTGGGCCGTGGGGGCTTCCATCCCTGGTTGGCAACTAGGATCCCCATATGCTGTGGAAATGAAAGTGTTAGTTGTTTAGCTGTGTCCGATTCTTTGCGACCCCACGGACTGTAGCCCGCCAAGCCGGCCAGGCTCCTCCATTCATGGGATTTTCCAGGCATGAACCCTTAGTGGGTTGCCATGTCCTTCTCCAGGGGATCTTCCTGACCCAGGATTGAACCCAGGTCTCCTGCATTGCAGGCAGACTCTTTACCATCTGAGATACCAGGGAAGACCCATATGCTATGCAGCATGGAAAAAAAAAAAAAGTGAGGAAACTGAAGCGCAGAGAGGTTAAGGAGTGCCCAAGCTCATCCATTTGGGGAGCTTAAAGCTGGGATATGCACCCAGGACTCAGACTCCTTGGGCTGTCAGAGGCCACCAGCCATACCCTCTGTCCTGTAGTCGCACTCGCTCTTCCTTTCTCTCTAGCCTGCACTGAGGGGTGGGGGCTGGATTAGGGGTTGGGGGTTGAAGAGTGAGCATCAGAGGGTCTGCCTTGTGAAAACTTCAGAACCCAGATGCTGCTGGTGCTCCAGTAACTCCTACCCTGCCAAGACCTGTGCTTTCTCTGGAATGGACCAGGGCTCAGGAGCCAGTTGCAAACTGCCCCCAGGGTCAAGGAGGGCTTCCTGGAGAAGGTGGCATCTCAGCTGAGCAAGAGTAAGCATTAAGCAGGCAAAGGAAGGGGGAGAGGACCTTCTGGGCAGTGGGAAGCCCAGGTTCAGAAAAACAGGAAATATCCAACCTGCCTTGTCAACTCCCCTCCCCCCACCCCTGGCCCGTTTTCTCAGTACTGCTTCTTGGCCTGGGGATGCCTCTGAGCTCCCTCTGGCTGAGGCATGGCTGTTTGTCCACCTGGGGATCCTTCTGGTACCTGATAGCTTCTGCACTAAACTGTCAGCCAGGTATGGTCGAGAGCCTGGACTTAGGAGCCCGACCACCCCATGTAGACCCCGCCTCTCGCTTGTAGCTCCGTCACCTGCCTGGAGACTTGGCCTCCTTGTTACTGTCTCAGTGTTATTTACGATTGTTATCGTTCTTAGTCCCTCCAGCCCAGCTCACATCACGAAAGGCCCGTGGACTGCACTTGTGCAGGAAGCACAGCTGAAGAGCCGAGCAGTGAGGGGCCAGGTGGCCGGGGTGGGGGGGTCTGGGCTGCAGCGGTCCCCAAGGACCATCTGGGAACCTGGCCCTGCCTGGCCAGGTCTGCAGAGTGTTCAGGAGATGCCAGCAATCCAAGAACTCTCCAAATTTTTAAGGGAAGGTCAAATTTTAGAAAACAGTTCGGGGTCAAGAAAAACTGGGCTGGATTCTGCCCTCGAGGCTGCCAGATGTCACCCTCTGCCTCCTCAGCGCTGCTCCGATTCTGACAGGCCAATGAGCACCTTTTCTTGTTGGCACAGAGCCGAATGCCAGGGCAGTCTTCCTGTTAGCTCTTTCCCTCCATGCCTTTGGAATGGAAATGTCCTGAGGGCAGGGCTTTTTTCTGTTTTGCTCACTGCAGTACTGCGAGGACCTAGGCCTGTTCCTGGCATACAGGAGGTGCACCTCTTCTGCTGAGTGATTAGAGGAATGCCTGATGGTGGAGGGAGGTGAGGTATCAGGGAAGGATGGTGGGCATAGCTGATTGGCTGAGTGACTGTGGACACTTCACGTCACCTCTTGGGGCCTCTCTTTGCTCTTCCGTAGAATGGATGGTGCTTAAGGCCTTTGGAAAGCAATTCGACCCAGTGTGCCAGAAATCTATATGACTCACTGACCCAGTAATTCCATTCCAGCCAAGGAGATATCCCTAAATATGGAAAAAGGAAAGCTTTATGTACAAAGATCTACCAAAATACATTATTTATAACATAGAAAAACTGGAAATAATGGAGATGTCCGACAATAAGGGAATGGCTAAATAAACTATGGAACTTCCACTTGACAAACTATTAGGCAGCCAATAAAAATGAGGTTCAGAGAAGAGGAAAAAGAAATGGGGTTACAGGGAGTGAAATAACCAGAAAAGTGCCCGTGATATAATGGCAAGTCAAAAAGGCAGGATACCACCGTTTTGTTTTTTTTCTTTTAATATACAGTATGACCTCAGCCAGGTTTAAAAAAAGGTTCCAAACAAAAAACTATAGAAGGAAATCCATCAAACCTTAACAATGATTGTCCTGGGTGGTGGGGCCGTGGGTGGTGATTTTTCTTCCTCATTTTGACTTTTCTGCATTTTTCAGGTTTTCATAAATGAACATGTATTGTTGCTTCATTAAAAATGAAAAAGAATGTGAATTGGGAGGTGGGAGTCGATGCAGCCTGAAGTCTACCCAGGTCTCTGAGAGGGAAGGTCACAGTCTCCTCCGGGGAATCAGAGAAGGTTCTGGGCTTGGGGTTGGCAACCCAAGTTCAGAACCAGGGATGTGTGTGTGTGTGTGTGTGTGATGCTGGGCAAATCATTCCATCCTTTTGGGCTTCAGCGATGTCCCCTGTCAAATGGGGCCCGGTCCCTCACTTTACAGTAGCAAGAACAGGACAAGAACATGGCTTTCTCATGCCTTCCGAAACTCCAACTGAGTGAACCCAATGGTATCCTTATTAGCAGTTCCTGGGAAGGCCAGCTCTGCTTTCAGTCACCTTGGGAAGATGTCAGCGTCTTTGTTTGGAGTCCTTGGGAGTATTTTTGGCCCCCCAAGGTACAGATGTTCCTGACTCATTTTGGAAAGTCGACCGGGGGTAATTTCCAGAGACGCATCACTGTGTGGAGGAGGAACAGGGCCAGGGACTCAGAGTCCTGGGTTCTTGTCCCAGTTCTTCCTCCACTGCTGTGTGACCTTGGGCGAGTCACTCAGCCTTCCTGGCCTCAGCTTCCCCTTGCCACAGGCTCTGGACACAGGGGTCACTAAGACCCCTAAACTCTGTTCACCGGAGGCCCTCTCACCCCAGCCCTTAGGGGCAGGGACGCAGGACTCTGAGAGGCAGCCCCTTAGTGGCTGGGATCCCCAGAACCTCCCGTGGGTGGCCTGTGACCTCATTTCTGGCCCACCATTCCCCGGGAGAGTGTGGGGGTAGGTGGGTGGTTTGGGGGGATATATCCCAGAGAGTGTCTTGAAGCTCAGTCCATGGGGTGGGATTACCCTCAGTGCCCACTGTCACATTTGACCCCTCAGAGGGTCCAGCAGGGGAGGAAGGGCAGAGGCTGCTTCAGGGTTGGCGGTAGGTATACAAGAAAGAACACCTGTGTATGCACAGCCAAAACATACAAGTGGGGTGCACCAGTTCTCAGCCAGGGGTGACAGTCACCCCATCCTTGATGCCACGAGGGACCCCAGAACCTCAGTCCTGGACACTCCCAAGCATCTGCTCTGACACACAGTGGAGATGTGCAACAAGCCTGTCACACTCTCAGGCGCAGATCAAGGACATTGGCCCTGCTTATGGTCTAATTAACCTGAAGGTTAATGCGTGTCCAGGGCTTCCCATAGAAGCCATCACTGTGAATCTTCAGACCTGCTCTGTGAGATAGGCCCTGAAGCTCCTCAGCACTATTGATGGGGGACTGGAGAATCAGAGGAGTTAAGAAACTCGCCCGTGATCACACAGCTGGCATGGGCTCAGGGCCAGGATTTGACCCCAGGCCACCTGGCTTGAGCTCACACTCGTGATTGTAATGCTTCGAGACCACTTAGCTTCTTCCAATTGCGGCTTTGGCAAATGCGAAGCCCAGCACAAGTCAGTGGTTTCCCAAGGTCACACAGTACATGTGTGCAAAGCCCAGACCGGCTCCAGACCTCTGGCTTTGGGGGATGGGGTCTTTACCCTTGAACTCGAGAGAATCTGTCTGTCATAGTCATCTTTGACTTCCGTGGCCAGCACAATGCTCAGCAAACAGGCCAGTGGCTAATGTGCCAAGTGGACTCGGATAATTTCTCTGTTTGTTCATTCACTTATCTGTCTGTCCACTAAGATCCTTCTTGATGCCAGGCCCTATGCCTGGCCCTAAGGTATAGAGATGAGCAAGATCCCTCTTCTGCTCATAACCCAGGGACTTCCAGGAGGCGGTAACAGCTGAGATGTGAGGAGGGAAGAAAGGGTGTTCTGGGCCCAAGGAATGGCTGATGCTTTTGGGGAACCCCCATGGTGTCTGGGAGGGCTGATGAAAGGGAAGGAGAGCAGGCTGCCAGGGTCTGACCCTGACTTGGGGGGGGGGGCGCGGTCAGTGAGTCGGGGAGGGATGAGAAGGCAGTCACCCACTGACTGGGTGTCGGTCAGCTGCTCCGACCTCCGCCGTCCTCTCTGGAAGTCCAAGAGGGAGTGAGGCAGGGAAGACGCAGTTTAGGAAAGGATGCGGTTCCTGCCTTCCCGGGTCATAACTGGAAGGGGAAGTGGGGGCTGGGCTGGGGCTGGGCTGCAGCTGAGGTCACAAGGCAGGAGGGGTGGTGGCGGAGCAGCACCCTAGCTCGGGCCTGGGGGCTGGTGGGCAGTTCTGCAAGCGCTCCTCCGTCAGAGGCAGGAAGGGGAGAGGGAAGTGGACCCAGCACCGGGACTCCTCTGACGGCATCTCCTGCCGCTGCTTCCTCACTCACTTCCCACTGGCCTTGTTGCTGTTTCTCCAACGCATCCCGCTCCTTCCTACCTCAGGGCCTTTGCACCCGCTCTCCTCTCTGCCTGAAACGACTCTGTTCTCTCATCCATTCGCCTCTTAAGTATCACCTGCTTGACCCCTCTGCACGGCCCTGCCCCCTCCCCAGCCTCCTTCCCCATTGCAGCACCACGTGATTGTACATTATTGCCTGCCATCTAACCACCTTGTGCTCACTTATTCATTGTTTGTTCTTCCCCTCAGGACATAAGCTCTGTAAGGACAGGGTGGTGGTCTGTTCTGTTCATCACTGAATTCCCAGCTCCAAGCATAGTACCTGGCACACAGTGGGCCCTCAACAACATAGCACTGGGCATTCACTATATGCCAGGCACCATCCCGTGGGCAGTAACTCATTTAATTCTGAACATGCCATGGGTGGTGGGCCAATCCTGGATTGGTGGGGCCTGAAGCTGAATCATTCTTGAGATCTTTAATGTGATTAAGAATATGAAATAGGTGATATCCCTTACATGCAGAATCTTTAGAAAAAAAAAAACGGTACAAATGAACTTCTTTGCAAAACAGACTCGCAGACTTAGGGAACGAATTTATGGTTACCAGCCGGGGAAGGGTGGGTTTGGGGAGGGAGAGTTAGGGAGTTTGGAACTGCCATGTTCACACTGGTGTATTTAAAATGGATGTGGGGGTGGGAGGGAGGTCCAAGGGGGGGGTTATATTATACATAGAGCTGATTCACTCCATTGTACAGCAGAAAATAACAGAACATTGTAAAGCAATTATATGCCAATAAAAACAAGTTAATTTATTAAAAAACTAAAATGGATAACCAGCAAGGACCCACTGCTTAACAGGGAGCTCTGCTCAATATTATTTAACAACCTAAATGGGAAAAGACTTTGAAGAAGAACAGATACATACGCATGTACAACTGAGTTACTTTGTTGTTCACCTGAAACTAACACCACATAGTCAATCAACTCCCAGTTCAGTTCAGTTCAGTCGCTCAGTCGTGTCCGACTCTTTGCGACCCCATGAATCGCAGCACGCCAGGCCTCCCTGTCCATCACCATCTCCCGGAGTTCACTCAGACTCACGTCCATCGAGTCAATGATGCCATCCAGCCATCTCATCCTCTGTCGTCCCCTTCTCCTCCTGCCCCCAATCCCTCCCAGCATCAGAGTCTTTTCCAATGAGTCAACTCTTCGCACGAGGTGGCCAAAGTACTGGAGTTTCAGCTTTAGCATCATTCCTTCCAAAGAAATCCCAGGGCTGATCTCCTTCAGAATGGACTGGTTGGATCTCCTTGCAGTCCAAGGGACTCTCAAGAGTCTTCTCCAACACCACAGTTCAAAAGCATCAATTCTTCAGTGCTCAGCTTTCTTCACAGTTCAACTCTCACATCCATACATGACTACTGGAAAAACCATAGCCTTGACTAGATGGACTTTTTTTGGCAAAGTAATGTCTCTGGTTTTGAATAAGCTATCTAGGTTGGTCATAACTTTTCTTCCAAGGAGTAAGCGTCTTTCCATTTCATGGCTGCAATCACCATCTGCAGTGATTTTGGAGCCCCCCAAAATAAAGTCTGACACTGTTTCCACTGTTTCCCCATCTATTTCCCATGAAGTAATGGGGCCAGATGCCATGATCTTCGTTTTCTGAATGTTGAGCTTTAAGCCAACTTTTTCACTCTCCTCTTTCACTTTCATCAAGAGGCTTTTTAGTTCCTCTTCACTTTCTGCCATAAGGGTGGTGTCATCTGCATATCTGAGGTGATTGATGTTCCTCCTGGCAATCTTGATTCCAGCTTGTGCTTCTCCCAGCCCAGTGTTTCTCATGATGTACTCTGCATATACGTTAAATAAGCAGGGTGACAATATACAGCCTTGACGTACTCCTTTTCCTATTTGGAACCAGTCTGTTGTTCCATGTCCAGTTCTAACTGTTGCTTCCTGACCTGCATACAGATTTCTCAAGAGGCTGGTCAGGTGGTCTGGTATTCCCATCTCTTTCAGAATTTTCCACAGTTTCTTGTGATCCACACAGTCAAAGGCTTTGGTATAGTCAATAAAGCAGAAATAGATGTTTTTCTGGAACTCTCTTGCTTTTTTGATGATCCAGCGGATGTTGGCAATTTGATCTCTGGTTCCTCTGCCTTTTCTAAAACCAGCTTGAACATCAGGAAGTTCACGGTTCACATATTGCTAAAGCCTGGCTTGGAGAATTTTGAGCAGTATTTTACTAGCGTGTGAGATGCATGCAATTGTGCGGAACTCTACTCCAATATAAAATAAAAAAAGTTTTTAAAAAAGAATAGGGAATAGGAATGTTGCCTTGGATGGGGCCATGCAGCTGAGGGGTGCTGGGGCTTAAAGCTCATTTGTCACAGGGCAAATGTGCTGCCTCTAGGGTGGAAGATTATTCCTATGTTACACGTGAGGACACTGAGGCATGCAGATGAAGTAACTCGCCCCTAGGCTTGCAAGGGGAAGCCCTGTGATTTGAACTCAGGAAGTCTGGATTTGAAGACTCCAGAAGGTTTCGATGCTTTAAAGCTTTTACATTTGTTAACCACATAAATGACTAGTTAGCCTTCAACAAATGATTTACCTTCTCAGGCCTCAGTCTCCTCATTTGGACCATGAGGATGTACCCTGGATGGGCAGGAGGGCAGCTTAATGCCTCTTCTTTTATCCTCTTAACTATCAGGGGTTTTAGTTAAGTGGAAGGATTCTGGAGTCATTCATTCACTCATCCATTCTTTCGTTCATTCAATAGACATCAAAACTCTGCATGCCAGGCCTTGAACTAGGCAGTGAGGAGAAAGCAGTGAAAACAGAAGTTGATCTTAGGTTTCCCTGGTGGTCCAGTGGTTAAGAATCCGACTACCGATGCAGCGGATACAGGTTCAGTCCCTGGTCTGGGAAGATTTCACAGGCTATGGAGCAGCTAAGCCCATGCTCCACAACTACTGAGCCGGAATGCCCTAGAACCCATGCATCACAAGAGAGAAGCCACCGTAATGAGAAGCCTGCACACTGAAGAAAGAGCAGTCTGCACTTGCCGCAACTAGAGAAACCCTGAGCCCAGCAATGAAGACCCAGTGCAGCCAAAAATTAAAAAAAAAAAAAAAAAGAGAGAGATAGAAGAAAACAACAACAAGAAAAAAACAAAGTTGCTCTTGGCAGGGCGCTCCTGTGACAATGAAGGCACAGGCCAAAAATGGAGACATAAGTTCTCATCATCCTCAGGAGGCAGAAATTCAATGGAGAAGAGTGAAGCAGGGAGAGGATGGGGAGTTCTGGGGGCGCATGGCGGCCAGGGGCCTCCCTGAGTAGGTGGCACTGGGGGTGAGAGCTGGAGCGGTGAGGGAATGAGCCAGGCAGACCTCAGGAGGACAAGTCATCCTAGGTGGGAGGAATCACACGGGCAGGGGCTCTGGGAAAGGGCTGAGCTTGACGAGTTTGGGGAAACAGCTGAAGTGGAGTAAAGGAGGGGAAAGTTGGGAGGGTGGAGGTCAGAGGTCATGGAGGCAGGTCATGTAGAGCCTGTGGGTCGCTGTCAAGACTTGAGGGAGAGGGGAGCCACGGGAGGGCTCTGAGCAGGTGTCCTGGCTCCACGGGTTCACTCTAGCTGCTGTGCAGACCAGAACGCAGGGTCCAGGGCAGAAGCAGGGAGAACAGTCAGGAGGCTGCTGAGTGGTCCAGGCAAGAGGCGATGGGGGGCCCAGATTAGGGTGGTGTGGGTGGAGAGGTGAGAAGCAGCTGGATTCTAGATTATTTTGAATCATGAGTCCCACAAGATTTGCAATGGGTTGTGTTTATTTTTTTTTAATTGAAGGATAATTGCTTTACAAAATTGGTTCCATTTCTGCCATCCATCAACATGAGGGTTGTTTTTTAATTAGCCACATAACCAACCAACCCCACACTTTACGCGGCTTAAAACAACAAGAATCATCTTACTGTTTTTCATAGTTTCTATGGGTCATGAATTTGGAATGGGCTTGGCTAGGTGGTCTGGCTTGGGGTCCCTCATGCAGCTGCAGCCAGTGGCTGCAGTCGGCTGGCTGGGCATCTCTCCCCTCCTCCTGTTCTCTCTGGACCCTTCTACTTGGTCTATGTGGGCTGGCTGGGCTTCCTCCCAGCATGGTGGTGGCTCAGTGCTCCAGAGGTGAGTGTCCTAGGAGAACCAAGTGGAAGCTACATCGCATTTTCTGACCTCGCTCAGAAACCACAGAGCTTTGCGTCTGCAAATTCCAAGGCTCTCTAGATTGGAGGAGGGGGAACACAGGCGGATGTGTCTCTTTGTGGGGGAGGTCGAGGTTGTGCTGTAAGGAGAGCATGTCACAAACTGAAGAAACTGTATTTGGGTGCTGTCACTGCAACAAGACCAAATCACTCAGCCTCTTCACACCTCCGCATCCTCATATATTAGAGGGAGCATCGGATACCAGCTACATCCTAAGGCTGGGATTCCTTCCACACGCACCACGCCTCTCACAGGGTTGGGCCTAGGGACCAAGGCCTACCCTGCCTCCTTCTCACCAAACATGTTGGCTCCGCTCTGTGCAGCCTGGAGAGCAGAACTTCTCCGCAGAGAAGAAGATGCAAACAGCAAAGCCTGGAGTAACTGTGCCTCTCTGCGGCTGTTAACTCAGTGCCATCTGCTTGGGCTGCCCTCCTTGTGCAAGCACAGGTGTGCTTACGTGCACACCCACGGACTCAGGTGCCTGTGAGCATCTTTCTCTCTCCAGGCAAGCCAGCAACACCCCCTGAACTCCTGCTTCATGACGGCCCCCTCGCCCTCTGGTCAGCTGCTCCAGCAGGAAGCCTCGCCTCTGCTGCTACAGCCGGAAGCTCACCTGGCCCTGAGGGTTCCTCTCAAGCCCTCCACCTTTCCTCCACCCTTCACCTCCACCCTCCTCAGCCCTCCTTACCAGGACCCACGCAACAGCAGGTGTCATCTCCTCCACGGCAGGCGTGATCACATCACACAGCTTATGCGGCATTCTGGAAAGTTCAACATTATCATACTAGAAGGCAGGCCAGTGCTTGCCTGGGGCCAGGGGTGAAAGTCACTAAGGAGGGGCTGAAGGAACCTTTAGGATGAGGAAATAATCTCGGTCCTGATGGAGGTGGTGCTTACACCACTGTATACGTTTGAGTTTGACAACTGGCGACTTCCATTGTGTGTGCATGATACCTCAGTAGGGCTGACAACAAAACCATCCATCCACGTGCTTGTGGAGCACCTACTGTGTGTCTGGCACTGGTCTAGGCACTGAGGCAGCAGACAAAACAGACAAAATCTCGGTCTTCCCTGGTGGCTCAGCGGGTCAGGAATCCGCTTGCAATGCAGGAGGCGCGAGTTCAGTCCCTGGGTGGGGAAGATCCCCTGGAGGAGGAGATGGCAACCCACTCCAGTACTCTCGCCTGAAAAGTCCCATGGACAGAGGAGCCTGGGGGGCTACAGTCCAAAAGGTAGCAAAGAGTCAGACATGGCTGAGCGCGTGCACGTTCACGAGTGCAGGCAGGAGGCAGATACAGCAACTACGGGGGCTATAGCGGGCAGAAGTGCTACGGGGACTGTCAAAGCAGCCTGGGGGACAGGACAGACAGCCCGCGTTGAGGACGGCAGTGACCTGTGTCCTTCTCCAGCACCCTCTCCCAGACATCGCCCTTTGAGGCTGCTCCCCAGTGGCCAGGGGCAGGGCTAGACTGTGGCAGTGGGGTCCCAGCAGGAGGAGATGCCAGTGGGTGGAGACGTGTGGATGTACCTGGACACACGCATGTACCTCTCAGCTCTGCCACACATGTGGTTAGAGCTGATGTGAATCAAGCACGTCCTCTCTCAATTTTTATCTCAATCTTCCCAAGAACTCTTTGAGACATGTACTGTCTTGATTCCATTTTACAGATGGGGACTAAGCGGGTAGTTGCCCCACCTAAAGTCTGAGCCTCATCATAGAGAGCGGGGATCTGAAGCCAGGCTGTCTGGCTCTGGGGTTTGGCGTCTGTGGCTCTTCACCCAGACCAGTGGGCACTGGGGACAACTGTTTCCAGTGACTCCTGCCCATCCAGAGGCCCTGTGACCCGTGCGTCTGCAGCACCTCGGAGCTCACAACCTTCTCCCAGCCTGAGATGGGAGGAGGGTCGGTTAATTATCCTTGTTTTGCAGAAGAGGAAACTGAGGGAGAAACGTGGTTCTGGGTCTCTCTCAAGGTCACCTGGGGGTTGATGGCGCGACCAGACCCCGCGTCCACGACTTCTGATCCATTGGTCTTGCCCTGCCCTCCGGCTGTGTTGCTGCCAGTCACTGCCCAGTTCAAATCCTCCTGCTGAACAGGCTCGGGAATTTTCTGGAAAGCTGGGAGCAGAGCGAGGGGTGAGGGGACAGTAATGGATCAAGGGCGGGAAGGGTAGCCTTTCCGAGGACGCAGAGAGGGTTCTGGGGTGGGGCAGGGATCGGAGCCAGCCCACTGTGAGGAGCCAGATGTCCTGGGCTCCGCAGGGACTCTAGGGACTGGACCCTGGGGGGGGAACCCAAGAATAGCAGCTGTGCCTCATCCAGGCCTGTCTGGTGGGGGTGGCTCATCCCAGCTGGGGTGGGGAACAGGGACTGTGAAGGACTCTGGAATCCAGACCCCCAAGGGACAGCAGGGTCAAGGCCAGGGGCGAGAGAAACCCGAGCAGGCCCTGTGCCCTCGTCGGTGGGAGGGCCATGTCCCCTTGGCACCCGTCTGGGGGTGCGGAGTGCTGGCCCAGGAAGTGTGGCTTCCAGCCCATCCTTGCTCTCTGTCCTCTGCAGGAGGCCGTGCCCGGCCAGGCATTGTTTGCAGGTATAAAAATAAAGGCATCTTGGCCTGGGCCCTGCTGGCAGAGGGAAGGAGGGGGCAGCCCTGGCCCAGGCCTGAAGGGCATCTGGCTGGAAAAGGAGCCTCACCCAGCTCCACCACCAGCAAAGCTGGGCACATGGGGGGTCCCCAGAGAATCTCTGGCCCCTTGGCTTCTCTTGCCACGAGAGGCACAGGAGCGTGGGTGGGTGTCTGGGTGCTGGCTGCCCTCTCCTCACTCCAGTCACTCAAATCTGTCTCTGACCTTCACCAGAGGCTTCCAACAACCTGAGGCCACTGGGGTATACCAGATTCCCCAAGACTCTTTCCCCTACCAGCTGATAACAGTGACAACCGTATCTTGATAACCTGGTGGGGGAAGGCACTATTATTATTTATTACCATTGGATAAGTAAGGCAATCGAGGCTCAGAGAGTTTAGTAACTTGGAAAGGGCCACACAGCTGGTCAGCGGAGGAGCCAGGACCATAAGCAGGGACCGCACTGCCCCGTGCCACTCCTGAGCGCCGCCTCTCCTGGTCTCTGGTCCCGTCACAGCAGAGAAGCTTCCTAGTTCCCCACAGTGGCCAGGGGATGCGGGGATAGGGAGGCTGATCAGGAGCGGGGAGAGGAGAGGGGAACCGACAGACAAGGAGCGCTGGAGGGTGCCAGGCCCTGGGAGTGGGGTGAAATAAAAGTCACTCCGTCGCGTCTGACTGTTTGCAACCCCATGGACTGTACAGTCCATGGAATTCTCCAGGCCAGAATACTGGAGTGTGTAGCCTTTCCCTTCTCCAGGGGATCTTCCCTACCCAGGGATCGAATCCAGGTGTCCCGCGTTGCAGGCAGATTCTTTACCAGCTGAGCCACAAGGGAAGTCCGGGAGTGGGGTGGGGGGTTCCTTATTACATTCTCACACCAAGTTCTTGTGCAGGAGGAAGCGTGTCTATTTTGCAGATGAGGAAACCGAGGCCCAGAAAGTCCACCAATGTCAAGATAAGATTTGAACCCAGATCAGCTTCTGTCCAAAGCACTGTTCCTCGATCCTGGTATAATAGGAATCTCACAGAGCACGGTCTCCCCTCACCCCCAGCTGGGATCCAGGGTAAAGCTAGAGGATGTGGGCTTGGAGGGAAGAGTGGGATGGGGGCACCGTTCCTAGGGAACTGGCTTCCTTGCTCCTGGAGGGATGGTGAGTAGAGAGTCAGCGGGTCAGCAGTTCATGGGAGCTAGGGGTTGGGGGGCAGCTCCAACATGGGATGTTCCCCACCTGGGAAGCGGCAGGCAGGGCCCAGCCCTCCCCTGGCTCCTGGCGGACAGCTCCCCATTCCAGACAAGATCTGGTGATCCCCCATCCGCCCCCGTAGCCCCCACCAAGGTTGGCACGCTGTTGCTGGCACCAGAAAACGACATTCCAGAGGCCCCCCCACAACTCCCTGCCAACCCCAGATTCTTGGCAGAGCAGGAGAGCGGGGGCTTCTGGGAGGGGAGAGGGTTGTGGTGGGAGGGGCCTGGCCATCCCCCAGGGACTGCACATCTCCAGTTGGCTCACCTTTACCCCAGCTGGATCCTGGGTAAGGCCCACAGCTCAGCCTACAGACTGGGAGAGCTGGGCTGAGGGCAGCATCTCAGACAAGATGCTCTTTTCAGGTGTCAAGTCCCTCTTACTAACTCCTATCAAAGGTTATCCAGGCAGAGCGCCAACTTGCTGTGTGACCTTGGGCAAGACACATACTCTCTCTGGGCCTCAGAGACCCACGAGGCCTGAAGCAGGTGAATCTTGAAGATGCCCTCTAGCAAATGGTTTTTCTTATGCCGAGATGCTACGGCTTCAGCATCCTCTCTGGTCTCTCTGTTGTCCCACCTCTACACAGCAACCAACAGATTCTCTTAAATCTTCGAGTCAGGCACGTGACTCCCTTGCTCATCTCCCGGCGGTGGTGGGGGGGGCGGGGAGGTGGGGGGTGGGGAGAGGACCGCCTCTCACACGGGAATGTCACCCTGCTTCTTCCTCACATAGCCCCTGCTGTCTCCTGATCCCACCCCTTCCCACCCCATCCCTCCTGGGATGGTCTCCTGGCCTCCTGACAGCCCCAGCCTGGCAACCTGACCAGTTTCTTCCCTCCAGGCCATCTGCCACCCTTGCCTCTCCTCTGGCCTGGGGGGCTTGGCCCCACCCAGATCTTCGAATAGTTCGTTCTGATCATCCAAGACTCAGTTCAAATGTCACCTCTCGAGAGGCCTTCCCTGACCCCTTTCTCTGAACCAGGGCCCTCCGCTCACATTTCATGGGTCCATCTCTTTGATTTCTTTTCCTTCATAACACATGTCATGACAGAAAGGATCTTGGTCATTTATTGTTTACTCGGTTGATTCTCGTTCTTCCTCTGATCTGTCTACTCCAGGAGGGCAGGGTTACCTTCTCTTCCACACAGGGCCCAGCACAGAGCACTCACTCAATATACCTTTTTTTTAGGTGGGCCATGCCCCACAGCATGGTGGATCTTAGTTCCCGGACCAGGGATTGAACCCGTGCCCCCTGCATTGCAATCTCAGAGTCTTAACCACTGAACCACCAGGGAAGCCCCATCAATACATCTTTTTTGAATGGATGATGATGAAACTCTGTGTTTCTTCCAATATGTCCAGGCCTCTGGGTTGTCAATGGGAGCTTCTTCCCTGGGTGCTCACTGCTCTTTCCCTCTGTGGTGGACTTCCCCAGCTCAGGCTGGTGGTAAAGTTCCTGGGGACTCAGCTCTGGGCAAAGCAGCCTGAGGGGGAAGGAGGGAGGGAGGAAGAGAAGGAGGGAGGAGGAAGAGAAGGAGGGAGGAGGAAGAGGAGGGAGGAGGAAGGACTTATGATCCCTGGTCTCAAGGCATCTCATTCCCCAACAGCAAGAGCACAGCGCTGGACCTGGAAAGCCCCTCAGTCTGGCTGCTGGGGCAAGCAGTTCCGGGGTGACCTCATCGCCTTGAAAGGAGGGCAGCAGGGGCAGGAAGCAGAGGACGCATCAGATGGGCTAAATTTAGAGCGTTTGATTCAGCCCAGGCAGGACAATATTCCTGGAGTCCCCATTGTTTGTAACGGGCCAGAGGGCAGGCGGTCCACTGAATGGCTGGGTCTGAGCCATGCCAAGCTGTCTGGGCCTGCAGGGGTGGGGGGCGGTGGTGGGGTGGCCCCCGGCCTGCTGGAGGAGAAGCCAGGCCAAGGGTCAGCAGGGCAGAGCTGGGGTGGGGGCTGGCGGTGGTGGGGGTGTCAATACTAGGGGTGCTACCCTTGGGATTAAGGCCAAAGGTGAGAAGGAGGGGGGCCTCACAGATGAGAAGAGGGGGCTCTGGGCGGCCCTGATCACAGCCGTTCAGTTGTGCGATGCTCTTCACAGCCAAGACACAATCAGTCCTCCCCACAGCTCTGCCATCTTCTAGTCAGGGGTGGGGCTCGGATCTAAGGCGTGAGTTGCTGATCCCCACGCCGACGGCCCCGGTCCTGACTTCCATCCTGGATCCACAGCAATCAGCTGTGCCCCAGCCCGCATCCTCCCACCAGGACAAGTACTGTGCGCCTTCGCTCCAGCGTGGCCCTCTCCCCAGCGGGCCAGGCAGCCACAGGGCTCCGCCTGCGCACAGGCTCCAGAACCTGTTGCCATGGCAACATGGGGTCCAGGCCTGCCCTGCTTTGGAGAGGAGCCTGAAGCTGAGGACTTCCTTGGGTGAGCAGGTGTGTGTTGAGGGGGAGGGTGGCCACAGCTAGGGCTGCCTTCTGACCCCCATCTGCCAGACCCCGGGACTGAGCCAGCAGCCTGGCCAGGCTGCCCCGGGCTGGTCACACTGGCTAAGCCGGGATCCGTGAGGGTGTCCTGTTTCTTCACCCACACCTCATGTCCACCCCGAGGTCAGGCAGCTAGAGGAGGAGGACAGGGACTGTCCTTGGTTCAGGGCCACCCTGGTGGGGGAAGGTTCAGTAGGCCAAGTGTCCAGGAGCCTTGGGCTCTTGTCTAAGCCCCGATCGCCCACCCTGCACATCCCCTGGAGGCCCAGGGAGCTCCTTGGGCCACCTGCCTTGGAGATGGGGGGAGGGGGACCAGAAGTTCCAGCAGACCTGCTCTTCCAGCTGACTGAGACAGGGAAAGGGAGAGGACCCCGGGCTTCCGTGCTCAGAATGGCCCCTGGCCTCCATCCTCTTCCCAGCTCAGGGAGGACCCCGGGAATGAAGTCCACCCAGCCCACCCTGCCCCACGTTCCAAATGGGTGAGCTGAGGGTCTGAGCTAGGAGGAGGCTTGTCTGAGACCATGCGGGGGAGAGCAGCTTCCCCCATTCTCCTGAGCTCTGCCCACTGCGGGTCTCCAGGCACCAGCTCTCTGCCGCCAGCCCCACTGCCCTGCCCGGAGCGGCGGCCCAAGGCTGTTCACTGCTTCTCTTGATTTCACATCATGACTCACGTTATCATGTTCTCAGGAGCTGAGTAACCACCTGAGTTATTTATACCCTGGCTAAGCAGGCTTCCTTCCCTCCTCCCAGAACCCAGGCTGGGAGGACGAGTGGGGGCGGGGAGGAACCTGGGTGGGGGATGCGGACTGGGAAAAGGCAGCTGAGGTCCCCCTCCCCCCACCATATCCCCTCCCTTAGGGTACCACCCCCATAGAGCGCCCAAAAATAGCGGTGCCTGTCCCAGCACAACAGGATGGGCCTGGATCTATGGCATCGATTTATAGGTATTATGATGGTTTGGGGAGGGGGGAATTCCTTTCCCGAGCGAGTCACCCGTCTGGAAAAATAAAGAAGGAAAAAGCTGAAATTTTTTCCTTCCATCAAAACAGGAAGGAGCTGGGAGAGGTGGGGGATGGACGGAGAGATGAAGGGTGGAGGCCGAGATGCATCCTCCACCCTGTGGTGGTCTTCTGGGAGGGGAGCCCCCCGGCCGGGCACCTGCACACAGGGCCCCAGGGGCACTAGGGCTGGTGCTGCGTGTCCCCTGTGTGGGCCATCCCTGGCTGCCCCAGGCATTTTTGTCCTCTCTGACCCCTGGGCCCATGTGCCTTTATGGACATAGTACACAGATGCTGATATGCACAAGACCCGTGTCCCCTTGGTCCCCTCTCACACCCATCACATGTCCATCCCCGAAATCCCCTCCAAATCCCATGGGAGAAAAGGTCTTCCTCTGGGTGAATGGGACTTGGGGAAGGGTCTGCCTTTCTGACCTTTGTTTTTCCCTCCCCTTGAGGACTGCCCTGGAAATCCTGTGACTTCAGCTCAGATCTGGCTTTGCTCCAACTCCAAGGGGCAGGGTGATCTAAGGGAAGTCTATTTCCCTCTCTGAGCCTCAGTTTTCTCATCTGTAAGGAGGGTATGGTCTTCTCCATGGTGCTTCCCTCTGGGGCAAATTGCTGGGACCAAGTTTTCCAAGTCAGGGGACTGATAACCACAGCCCCCATTTACTCAGCGTGCTCTCTGTGCTAAGCACCTACATCCAGTCACTAGATTAACCCCCCTGACCAAATAAGGTATGTTCCAGAATCACCCTCATCTATGGCCCAGAGGGCAAGGACCACCTGAGGGTCACACGGCTGGGATGTGGTGGAGGTTGGTTGTGAACTCTGGGTTCCTCAGCATGGTTCATATCCAAGGAAAATGAAGGAGCACCCCAAAGAGGCGGGGGAGGAGGGGGAGGGGGAGGAGTGGAGAAAGGGGGAGGATGAGGGAGTGGGGAGGAAGGGGGAGGGGGAGGGTAAGAGGAGCAAGGTGGCCCAGCTTCCTTGGGTCTTGCGTTCCCACTGGGTCCATCAGTGACAACCCCGTGGCTACAGCAGGGATGTGCCCGGTGACAGGCAGCCTTATGCCCGCTGCGTGGTGGTTACTATTAAGACGATTAGTCACTCCCGCCGGGCTGCCCTCTGTTTGCTTGTTGACTTATATAAGCACCACCCGAGGGTGTTTGCACAGTTGTCTTGGTCTTTCTGTCTTCCACCTGCCTGCCTCAGCCTGTAAGCCCCTCAAGGGCAGGGGGCTCCCGAGAGGTGAGCTGACAGTGCAACGCCCGATTCTCTATGAGGACAACTCCCAGGCACCACACAGGCCACGTCTGCGCACACTCCCCACCGTCAGGTTGTGTTGGGACCCCAGTCGACAGGTGAACACTCTGAGATCTTGCACTGCTCTCCTCCATGCCCAGCGCCAGACTGGCCCAGGACGGCCACCCCAGCAGGTCCAGCCCTGAAGCCCGATGCACTGGACGACATCTGACTTGGCTGCCTCCCGATCATGTGAATTAGGGAAGTCACATGATCTCTCCAGGACTCAGTTTTCTTGTCTGTAGAATGGGGATAATACACTTTGCTGTCCCTGGATTGTCGAGTGGTTCAGGGGTTTAGCCATGATATCACAATGTCGGACCCTTCTGGACCCATGCTTTAGAGCAGGGCTCCTCAGACTGTGCACATGGCTCACCAGGGTCTTTCCAAAATGCAGATTCTCATTCAGCAAGTCTAGGGTTGGCCTGGCACTGTGCATTTCTGACAAGCTCCCGAGGATATGGCTGCTGGTCAGTGGGGTGGGCCACACTGCGGGAGGTAACGGTGGAGAGCTAGACCTCAATGCAAACTGAGCAAGTATGTGGTGCCCACACATCGTTGCTCCTGTCCAATCCTCAGAGCAGCCCTGCAAGGCAAGTGTGCCTATCTCAGTGTTCAGATGAGGAAACCGAGGCTCAGAGAGGCCAATGCCCTGCCCAGGGACACACAGCTAGTAACTGGCACCTGCAGGGTCTCAAAGGCAGACCTGCAGGGCTTACCCAGCAGGGTCCTTGTCTATCAATCTTGAAGCCACATTAGACCTTCTCCCAAAGGGGTACTTCCTAATGGCGGTGGGGGGAGCTGGGGGTGTGGGTGAGTAAGCTGAGGCAGAGAGAGAGGAAGACCAGGACTGGACCATGTATACCTCCTATGTGCATTTCCTTTCTCAAATCCTCTAGGGTCCACTGCCCAGCACGTGGCAGCATCATTCATGAGAGTCTGAGGTTTCTTTAGCCAGGGGTCCAGACCAATGCCCACCAGAGGGCCCTCGCTAGAGAGCTGTGGAGCTGGGCCAGAATCTGTGAGTGAGTGAGGGTGGGGCCCAGGTGCACTGGGCACTAATGTGTCTTCCTCTTTGCCTGGCCTGGCAGATGGGTGTAGACATCCAAAGAGTGAAGCTGGCCCCAGTTGCCCAGGTTCAAATCCCAGCCCTGCCCTTCCTCATCCCTCCCCTGGTGGAACTGCACCAGATCTTGGTGTTCCCATCTGTAAAATGAGGTGATCACGGCTCCTCTCTTGGGGCTTTACTGAGTCAGTACACCTGAAGGGCTTGGAGCAAGCTGCCAAGGAAGTGAGTGCCACGTAGACATTTGTTCTCATGAATGTTGATGAAAAATCTCTGGCTTTTCCCCTGCAGCTGGCTTCCCATCGGCAGGTCCATTTTGTTTCCTGCAGTGACAAATACACTCCCCTGGAAAGCTGGTGAGGGTTTGTCTGCTGTTGCAGGTGTACCCCACCCAGGGGGCTGTCTGCTACCTGCCTATCCCCTCCTTTCCAGAATTCCTAGTCAAATCTTCAGCACCCAGTAGCCAGGACACCCTGATTCGGAAAGGGCTGGCTAACCCGGATCAAGAAGGCGGCTTCCCTCCTGGGGGCCCACTGCCCCGCCCCCCCCGCCCCCCCCCCCCCCGCCCTGCCCAGCCTCCTTCATCTGGCTTGTATGATGTGTTTACTTTTCTATGTGTAAAGTGACATGAAATGCTGGGCAGCTGTGATCCAGGCCACACAGGGAGGCATCATGTATCAGGGTGATGGCAAGAGTGTGGGCTTTGGCATGACAGCCCTGGATTCAAATTCTGACACGGAGACTTCCTTGCTGGGTGACACCAGGCAAGCTAGTATCTCTCTCTGACCTTCAGTGCCCCCTCCTCCAGGTATGAAAACTATGATAAGAGCACCAGCCCTCTGGGAAGCGGGTAAGGACTCTGCCAGTTGTGTTCGTTTGCTGCTGAAAGGGTGACCTTGGCTGTACTTCTCTCAATGCTGTCAGTTTAGGTAAAGCTCTGGCTCAGGGCGAATGCTCCAGAAGCAAGGCTGTCTCAGTGATCAGGGTGCTCCAGGACCAGCAGGTGAGCAGCAAAAGGTGCAGCGAGAGCCGACCAGGTGCCAGACGGGGCTTGTCTCCCGGTCTGTCTGGCCTGGGTCCCTCACCCTGGGGGGCTTTACTCCATTTCCAGCCAGCTTCCAGGACAGGTACATCAGAGCTGCCCGTCCAAACATCCTCTTCCTTGTCTGGAGACTGGAGGAGCTAAAAATGCATTGCCTTGGCCCTGGGTAAACAAACACGACGCTTCCCTTGCTTTTGTCTACAGGACACAAGGCCCAAGGCTGCGAAGGCAGTGTGGTGGGCTGCTCCAGGCTTCCCTAGGCCTGCCGGGGCAGGGGTGGTGGGGGAGGGGCAGGTATCTGTCTTTCTGCCTTCTTGGGGTCTCTCCTGCCTCCCTCACAGCCTCAATGGCCTGAGCCTCAACCAGGGTGGGCGGTGTCTAACACGATTGGTGAAGGCACTATGTGAGGACAAGTCCCCCCCATCCAGGTCACATGCTGTGGCCTCCCCAGCTGTGGGCCCCTAGCCCTGCCTCTGGAGTTCACCAGTGGGTGTGTGCGTGCACACGCGTGTGCAGCTTAGAGCGATGATAATGCACACAGGGACGACTGATGACACCGCTGGACCGCCTGCCCCCGCTCTCCACACTGAAGATGTATTACCTCATTTGACTCTATAAGGTAATTACGATCACCATTCACGTTTTACAGATGAGGAAACCAAGGCTCAGAACAGTGGGGTGACTTGTTGAAGGACACGAGCTAATACATGGTAAAGCAGGGCTTTGAACGCAGGCAGTTCTTGCAGGGAAGCCTTGTCCGCTGCCCTTGCTAAGTCTCAGTTTCCTCCTCTGTAAAATGAGCACACACAATGTAACATTTCCCTCTCCAGGTGATCGTGGGGGCAAGGCAAGGGCAAAGGCCTTTGCCAGCAGGGAGGCAGGGGACTGGCCAGTGAGGGGGTCTGGGGGAGCTGATGGCAGCTACAGGGCGCAGGGGCAGAGGACACACTTGGCCATCACTCAGCTTGGGCTAGGGTCTCAGGCCATTTGTGGCCCGGTCTTAGACCGTCCCCAGCTTGACGCTCCAGTTCCTCTTCCATCAAGCTGGGAAAAGCCAACTTGCCTGGCAGGGGTACTTCCAGGGCTCCCTCTGCAGAGCAGGAATACCCAGACACACCATTCCCATCCTTCTGGACTTGGGGGCACCTGAGGGTGGGCTTGAATCCAACTCCTTCCTCAGCCCCTGGTCCCCGCTCCCATGGTATGAGATGCTTTCAATGGCTGAGGGTTTAGCTTGCTCTAAACACAGTCCCTAACGCCCCCAGCTTTGGGCAGGCCCCCTCCAGCACCTATTTGAGGGATTCAGCTGCTCAGTTTTCCACTTGGGTCAGACCTATTTGGGGTGAGGGGGAATGAGAATTATGGGAGTGTGGCCTCCACCCATCATAATCCACTCCCAGCCCTCCTGGAAAGCCTGATTCCTCAGCGGTCCCGGGGCCAAAGATGGGCTGGGTGCTGCAACGGGGTGCCCCTCAGGTATCTCGTGCATCTCAGTTTAGAGGCTCATGTTCCAAGCTCCCTCCCCAACTTTTTCCACCATTCCGATGGAACCAACAGGCC
Organism: Budorcas taxicolor; assembly: GCF_023091745.1. Taxonomy (NCBI): domain Eukaryota; kingdom Metazoa; phylum Chordata; class Mammalia; order Artiodactyla; family Bovidae; genus Budorcas; species Budorcas taxicolor. The sequence continues at coordinate 154,200,003 of NC_068914.1, read as the reverse complement.
AGGAAGAAACAGGTAAGATGTTGACTCATTTATTTGTTTCTTCAACAGATATTTATTGAGCAACTACTGTACTGCAGGAGCTGAAATGGGTGTCAGTCTAGTACCAGACCGATAAAAGGGCAATGACAATACCATGGCGGGGGCGGGGGGGTGTTCCCTGGTGGCTCAGATGGTAAAGAGTCTGCCTGCAACTCAGGAAACCTGGGTTCAATCCCTGGGATGGGAAGATCCCCTAGAGAAGGATATGGCTACCCGCTCCAGTATTCTTGCCTGGAGAATCCCATGGACAGAGGAGACTGGTGGGCTACAGTCCATGGGGTCGCAAAGAGTCAGACACGACTGAGTGACTAACACCGTCCACTTTCAATACTATGGAGGACATGCTGTGGGAACCCAGAGTAAGCACCAAGCCTGGGTGCTTCCTGGAGGAGGTGTCGGTTAAGCCCAGCCTTTCAAGAGAAAAAGTAGGAGGTGTTCTTCCCCCTCCCTGCCACGCCCACACTGATATGGTGCTTGCTGCAGGAAAGGGCTCTGCTCAGCATGACATTCAGGGCCTTGTGCCATGTGGTCCCTGCTGCCTCTGCTGTGGTCCCTGTCTTGCCACTTCTAACCAGTGTGCAAAGCCATCTTAGATTGGAATGATTTATGCCTCCCTAACTCAAGAGCCTGGTGGTCCCAGAGTGCCAGGGCTGGCTCTCCTTCCTGATTCCATTTCCCAGGGTTTCACACAGGGCCTGCATGCAGTAGGTGCTCAACGATGCTGCTCCCAGTAGCCTTCTCCCATCACATCCCCCTTCTGAGGCTGAGCTGTGTGCGCTCCTTTTGCGCTCCTACAGCACTCTGTACTTAAGTCAGAACTCATATTGGTACAGCATTCTCAGTTGGCAAGGTGCTTTTGCAGGGGTTTGTGTGTTTGATTTGGTGTGTTTTGTTTGGTGTGTGTTTGAAGCTCATCAAAGCCCTGTGTAAGAAGTGCCGTTGCGGTCATCGCCATCACCTGCCAGGACGCAGCACAGCATGGTGGTTTAAGCAAATGTGTTAGCGCAGCAGCTGGATGACCTGAATTCAAGTTCTGACTCCACTGATATGTGACCTTGAACTCTGTGGTTATGTGACCTTGCTTCACTGACTCCATGTACAAAACGGGAGCAAACATATCTCCCTGGAGCATTGAAGATCATATGCAGAGTAAGAAGAACACTACCAGCCATAAGGACACCTCAGTCGTAACAGTAGCTATTGTCAATTATAAAGAAGGATACAGAAGGTCAAGGTCAAGGTCACCTAGCTGTCCAGTGCAGCAGGGTTTTATCTCTAAGTCTGCAGACTTCAAATCTTGGGTTTGGGGATTATCTTCTCATCTTCCCCACCCTGTCCCCCTTGTCACCCTGTCTCCTAATTTATCTGTTCATGCCTCTGTCTGTCCTTCCACATGGGGCTCTTCCAGAGCAGTATTAGCACCAAGCTGTCTCCCCAGTGCCCGGACGGTGCCTGGCCACTGGGGGGACTGTGTTGAAGGAATGAAGCATTCCATGTACCAGGCATCCTGCTCTGTGCTTCCACATGGATTATTTTATCTGTGCCTCCAGACCACTCTATGAAGTAGATAACAATTCTTCTACAACTGTCTTGAGCTCCAATAAAGCACTTATCGGTCTGGATATATGTGAATACTTGTGAATTCATCACACCCAGCCAAGACGACAAATGTTTCCACCCCCCGTCCCCAAAATGTCCCATGCTTCTTGGAAATCCCTCCCTCCCTCCAATTGTAGATTTCTCTCCAGTTTTGAGATAGGGAAGGAAATCGAGGGACTGAGAAGTTAGACTTCCCAGAGACACTTGGTCAGCAAGTGGCCACGCCAGTATTTGAACCAAGATGACCTGTCCCCGGCCAAGCTGCCTTGGCGGTAATGGGAAGAGGGTGGGAGCATGTGGTGGTCTGTAGAGACGTCCTCCCTCCTCACCGCCCCTGCTCACTCAGGCCCAAGAAGACAATCTAGGAAGAGACGGTGGGTGCGTCTCTCAGAAGGGTGTGTGCACATGTGAGGAGCAGGCTGCCACCCCAGAGGGATGTTTGGGTACAAAGGGCAGACAACAAAGACATCACAACGAGACCAGATAAAGGTGTCCTCAAGCCAGGAGCCGGGCGATGCGGTGAGCCTGCGGGCCTCATGGTGGGTGCTGGGCTCCGCGTGTGGGCGTGTGACTCTGTGACTGTGACCGTGTGACTGCTGAAGGCAGGGACATAGCAGCTCCGAGAGCTGGGGGGCGGAAGGCGTTAACTGTATGAATGCTGGCGTGGGGGGGGGTGGGGGGGCCCGGCCTCCAACCTGGGGGCTGAGGGAGGTAGTAAACATCAGGGCAATTGGAGGAGCATGATGGCGGCCCTACAAGGATGCTGCAGGGTTGTGGGGTTTGTGTGACTTTGCAGCTCAACAAATTCAAATTCAGCCAATGCCGGCAGCGCCTGTTGTGTGCCAGGCAACCGGCTAGGAGGAGACGAGCGTGTGAGGCTTTCGGCTGCAGGGTTTGTGTGATCACCTTGTGCCTGGTTTGGGGCTGGGTACTTTTGCTCTCTCCAGGCACTAAGTCCTCACAGTCCACCCACCCCACTTTGAGGCGAGATGGAGGAGCACAGAGAGGAAGTGACTTGCCCAAGGTGACCCAGCTACTCAGCGCCAGGCAGGATTGCAGAGCCTGAGTCCTTCAGCACCACGCCTGGGCTAGGGCCGCAAACCGCCGGTCTTGGAGGTACCGCCTTGGAATCCTGCAAGCCAGAGGCTTGGGAGACACCCTGGCCCCCAACCACATGGGCCAGGAACCAGGCCACAGACACTGCTGAGGGGCCCAGCGTTTGATGGTCTCTAGTTCTCCCTTGCCAGGGACCAGATTCCTGGCCAGACGGGCGGCGGGGCTTTCGGAGACCCCTAAGTTCCCCCTCCTCGCCTCAGGCCCTCCTGGAGCTCTCCCCACCCTCCCGTTACTGACTCTCGGCCAGAAGAGGAAAAGCTGTCTCCACCCACCTCTCGCACTCTCCCGTCTCCTTTATAAAGGCCGGAACAGCTGAAAGGGTGGCAACTTCTCCTCCTGCCTCCCCGTGCGCCCGCAGCCTCCCCCGCTGCCTCCCCGAGGGCTCCCCTCTGGCCGCCAGCGCCCATCTTTCATTCCCCAGATAGAGATATTTTGCGCGCACACACAGACACACACGCGCAAAAAAGGGGGAAAAAAAAAAGACAACCCACCCTCCAGCCTCGTTGCAAAGAGAAAGCCGGAGCAGCCGCAGCTCGAAGCCCGCAGAGGACGTCCAGAGCGGCGAGAGGGCGGGCAGACGGACCGACAGACTCGCGCCGCGTCCACCTGTCTGCCGGGCGCGGCCCAGGGCGCAGCGGACACGCCGCGCGCGCGGAGCAGCCGTGCCCGCCGCCCGGGCCCCGCGCCAGGGCGCACACGCTCCGGCCCCCCCCACCCGGCCCGGGCGGGAGTTTGCACCTCTCCCTGCCCGGGTACTCAAGCCACCGCTGCAGAACCAACTTTGGAAAAAGTTTTTTTGGGGAGACTTTGGCTTTGAGGTGCCCAGCTTTGCGCTTTCCGTCTTCAGGGGCCTTTCCAGAAAATGTTGCAAAAAAGCTAAGCCAGCGGGCAGAGGAAAACGCCTTTAGCCGGCGAGTGAAGACGAACCATCGACTGCCGTGTTCTTTTTCCTCTTGGAGGTTGGAGTCCCCTGGGCGCCCCCACACGGCTAGAAGCCTCGGCTGGTTCGCGACGCAGCCCTCCGGCCGTGGATGCTCGCTCGGGCTCGGGATCCGCCCAGGTAGCGGCCTCGGACCCTGGTCCCGCGCCCAGGCCCTCCCCAACCCCCCAACGACGGAGCCCGGGCTGGGGGCGGCGGCGCCCGGGGGCCATGCGGGTGAGCCGTGGCGGCGGCTGCAGCGGCCTGAGAGCCTGATCGCCGCAGACCCGAGCAGAGCCCACCTCCCTCCCCAGCCCCCGCCCCCCACCCTGGCCGCGGGGGCGGCGCGCTCGGTCCACGCGTCCGGGGCCCCGCGGGGCCGGGCCCGGAGTCGGCATGAATCGCTGCTGGGCGCTCTTCCTGTCTCTCTGCTGCTACCTGCGTCTGGTCAGCGCCGAGGTGAGTTGCGACGGCGGCTGGGGCTGCTTCGCTTCATTCATTACCCCCATCCCTGTCTCCCGATCGCCCCCTCCCTTCGCTGCAGTGAACTTTGGACCCGTGGGCTTGGCGGCGGGCGTGAGGTGACCTCCGAAGGCTGCAAAGCGAGGTCCGGGAGTGCTAGGCTCTAAGGGGAGGGGCAGCCGTGGCTTTCTTTTCCCTGGGGGGATCTCAGATCTCCGATCTTTTAAGCGTCAGGGGAGGAGGTGTGTGTGGTCCTGTCCCCCACCCCTCCAGGAACCCGAGAATAAGCCCCTTCCTAGCCCAAGCGAGAGGGGTGGGGTGCTGCCTAGGCAGCAGGCAGCGCGTCCTCGAGAGCCCACTTCGGTTAAGCTTAGGTCCTGCCCAGGACCCGGTTTGCCCCGGAGGTGCGAGCTCGCGCACCGGTGGCAGCCACACCAAGCTTCGGCGGGGGTCTGCGAACTACCCCGGCTCCTGCTCCCGGTCGGGGCGGGTGCCTATCGGGCCGTGCAGGTCTTGCCCGGCCCCAGAGTGCAGTGTCGGAGCCGCTTGCAGTCTACGGGCGCGGTGGGTGCAGAGAGAGGTTTGGGGCACCTGGCCTGAGGGGCGGAGCAGGGGCTCGTAGGGAATCCAGCCCCGGTGGCGGTGTGTGCCTGAGGCCGCGCCATACCTGCGCCCGCACCCTGCGAGAGGACGCACCTCTCTTCCCCCGACCGCAGGGTGCGGAGCGCGCCGCCTCGAAAAGCCCCGCAGCAAGGAAGCTGGGATAGGGAAACGTCTGCGGGAGCTATCAGATCGTACGGGTCCCCCGCACCCCTCCCAGCCTCACGTAGCAGTGAGTTGGCAAGTCTACCCGGAATCCAGGTGGGAAAGGGGGCGGGGCAGGGAGGAGGCGCGAGGTGCCGGGGAGGAGAGGGCGGCGGGCCGCGCGCCGCTCCTGGGTCCCGTCCCGCCAACGCTCGGCCGCGGCCGGGAGCCCGCACCTCGCCCGCTCCCGGGGGGAGGACCGGCCGCTCTCGGCCTCCGACGAGGCGCAGGAAGGAGGCGGCGGCGGCGAAGGGGTTAAGGTGAAGAGCTCCGAGGCCGCGGCCGGGCCTTGGGCCGCCGCCAGCGCAGGTTGTTTTGACCACCGAGGAGCCGTCGCCGTCTCCTTTTGTTCTCGGGGCTCCTCGAGGGCCGCCGGCCGCCCGCCCTGGGGCCCCGCCCTTCCGCGGCCACCCGCCCCCCCCACCCCGGCGGCAGCACCCGGGAGGGAGGACGCGGGGCTCGGCCCGACCGCCTGCAGGCCCCTCCCGACGTCCCCTCCTCTCCGCTCCCGCAGCCCCCCGGGCCGCGGCCAGCTGTTGGGGAGGGGGGCGCCGGCCGGCCCCAGCTGCCGCCTTGCCTCGCCGCGGGGCCTGGGGGGCTGGGCCCGGTGCCAGGGCGTCCTGGGAACCGCGGCAGCGCCCCCGCCTCTGCTCTCCGCAGCCCACCCCGCCCGGCCCCCCGACTCGCGCTCACTCACCCCACGCATGCACACTCTTGGCCGGAGGCGATGCTGCGCTCCGGCGGGCGGGCGGGTGCGCAAAGCGACGGGCACGCACTACCGCGGCCGGGTCGCGCGCCCGCCGCCGCCGCCACGCCCGTGCACACGCGGGGCACACGCGCGCGCACCGCATACACACGTACGCACGGCCCCCGAACACGCAGCTTCAGCACACGTGCGCGCACACCCACGCACGCACACAGGCACGCAGGGCTCGTATACCCACCCTGTACCAGGTTCCCTCCCCCGCGCAACAGGTGGCCCTGGAACCTGGTCACCTCTGCAGCCACCCCATTTCCTTCCTGGGTCCGATGAGGGGATGGAAACAGGAACCCTCCCGTCAGGGTCCGGCTCCACGGCACGCGCTGGTTTTTGCCTTGTCAGGTCAGCCCGACGCCCCTCAAGCATGACCCCTCTGTAGCTGCTTTTTCAAACCATCCTCAGGTGGCCGAAAAAGATGTTGTGTGACTGGGGCCGCTGTGATGTCCAGAGCACTTCTCCCTTCACATAGGCCCAGCTTTGAACCTCCAGCCAAGACTGCGGGCCCTGAACTGCTTGAGGGGGTTTCCCATCCCTGCCGGCTCAGTCGTCTTTCCCTCCCCAGCCGGCTCTGGGGAGGCTGGGTGACAGCTGGAAAAGGCCTCTGCAGGCCTGCCCTTTCCATTTCCAGCTTCATCCAGCACCTCCTCCTCCTGTTCCACAACTCCATGGGGGTGTGTGCTTGGTGCGGAGGCTCTGGCCAGGAAGCTGGTGCCTCTCTCCTCACTTGAATCACAGCATCCTTGAACGTGGTCTTCAGGAACTCACGGTTGTGTCGTGCTTTGCAGTTTATGAAGCACTTTCCCGCAGAGCCTGAGTAAGCCTCAGGAGGCTCTGAGGGAGGAGACCTAAAGGGAAAAGGGAAAACCCAGTGACATGGGAGCCAATCCAGGAGGGCTTCCTGGTGGAGGTAGCCTTGAGGTTGGTCCTGTCCCCTGTATGCCAGCAGTTGGGAAGGAAGGGTAGGGAGCTCTGAGGTGGGGCCTGGTTGAGGGTCGGCTGAAGTCCATAAGGTCTCATCTCCATTAGCTGAGCTGGCTTCCGGGAGGGTGACACTCATCATCATGTGATGCCTCTGGCCTCAGCACCCTTCTGCCAAGAAGAAGTGAAGGGCCCACAGACCTTCATCACCAAGCTTCTTTCTTATTTGCTAATGCTCTTACTTAGTGGGAGACTGACTTGCTGGAATCTCCCAACCCTAGAAGTGTCTGCAAGCTTAGGATCAAACAGAATTTGAAGGCTCTGGTGCAAGACCTAGGAACTGTGTGTGTGTATGTGTGTGTGTGTGAGAAAGATTGATTCAGCAGAAGTAGTAAAGAAATACTTGCCATGGACCTCCTAAGACCCTCTCAGAATCTTCCCTCACCACCCCCCCTTCTCCATTGAAGTACCCCGTCTAGTGCAATTATCTTCATTTTCTGATTTATTTGGTTGTTTCTTACCCATTTTTCCTCACTGGAGTGTAAACTCCACTAGACAGCTTTTGTCTTGGTCACCACTGTCTCCCCTGCTTAGAATGGTGCCTGGCCATGATGGATAATCTGTAAATATTTGTGGAGAGGACAGTGAATCCTTGAAGGGGGGAGGGAAGGACCGGACGTGTATCTCAGGCTTGCTAAGTGCTTTATAAACACGGCCTCATTCCGTCCTCACCCAGGGCCGCCCAGTACAGCTCTCCTGCCCTCCAGCAGACATCTTCGAGTCCCCCGCAGCATCCCCCAGTCTTGAAAGACAAACATGTCTTTCTTTTCCATGTCTTGGGACTTAGACTGCCAAGATTGGACTGGACAGAGGGGAAGAAACAGAAGGAAAGTGAGATCACAAATAGTTCTGGGTGTTTTGAGCTGGGCCTCAGTTTCCACCATCTAAAAGCGAGAGAGAGAGAGAGAGAGAGAGAGAGAGAGAGAGAGAGAGAGAGAGAGAGAGAGAGAGAGGGAAGACTAGATTAGCTCAGAGTTTCTCAAGAGCAGCAGAATTACCTGGTCTCTTGAAAATGCAAATTCCTGGGCCCCACTGGATGCTGGGAGTTGGGATCAGGGTGGTGGTGGCGGCTAGGGGCAGTGATTGCGGTGGACTGCCAGGATTGTAATTGCTGCTCTGGTCTCTCTCTCCCGTCTAACAGTTTTTCTGCTGGAAGGAGAGGAGGGAGCCCACTGGGGTAGGGGTTGGGGGTGGGGGCTGGGCTAACCGTAATAAGGATGGGGGAGAGGGAGGGTCCCAGGAGCAATAGGGCAGGGAAATGCTGGTGGGAAAGGCTGGTTCTAAAAGGCTTCTATGGTCTGCCCAGAGAAGGCTTCTTCAAAGGGCTTGGCTTTGGCATCGAATCTAAATCAGGCCTGAGACTCTCAGGCAGGCGGGTGCTCCGAGGCCTTCTTCCTCTGCCAGCCACTGACAACGCCCCTGGTTGCTTGGGCCAAGCCCTTGTCGTCTCCCACAGCGGAACTTCAGGCAGCCTGGGGAGTGTGTATCTGTGTGCGCGCGCTGAGGCCCAGGCAGAGGGTGGGGTCCAAGCCCCTTTTAATCTGCCAGCCTGACTGGGAGCAGGTAATTCACCTGGCCTCAGCCAGCTCGTGCCCTTCCTACCTCTGCAGCTGGCGTTGGGGGTGGGGTGGGGTGGGGTGGGGAGGAGGCTGTTTGCTTTGGCTCCCGAGGAGGCTGGCTGTGCCCCAGCTGCCTTCTCTCGCCACGCCCTCGCCCTGCCAGGAACCCCAGGCCTGAGATCTGGGGCAGCTTTATCAGGGTGCCAGGCCTCCTTTCCCATTTCTGAGGGGGAGCTTCCCACCTTAAGGAGGTTTCTAGAACCTGTGCTCAGGAAACCCAGGCTCTGGGCTGCTCACCCTCCCACGCCACGAGGAGACTCTGACCCCCGGCAGGTGCCCCGAGTCCCCCCAGGGCATCGCATCCTGGAGCTGACCACAAGGCAAAATGTCCCCACCTCTCAACCACCCCCAGCCCCGGAAGGGACTCACCCACCAGCCTACAGGGCCCCCCCACAAGTGCCAGTGTGGGGCTCAGGTGTCATTTCCTGTGGTTCGCATAGTCACATATCTCCCCTGGGTGGGCAGCTTTCCACCCACCCACTGTTATCCTCAAAAATGTCCTGCACTGCTGGCCCCACGCATGCGTGCTGCTCACTGCTGCCCTCAAGGAGCCACACAGAAGGAATGGATACGGACCATAGCGGGGCTCATTAACTACCGATCAATCTGTTGGCTGCTCTGCAAGGTCTGATTCTACCTGCCAACCCCTGCGAGGTATTGTGAGCCCCATTTAAAAGATAAAGAAGCTGAGGTTTTAGGTTGTTAAAAGACTTAACTCCCTGACTTCCCTGGTGACCCAGTGGTTAAGACTCTGTTCTTTCACTGCAGGGGGCATGGGTTTGAACCCTGGTGGGGGAACTAAGATCCAGCATGCCACAAGGCCAACAAATAAATAAATAAAATACTTACTCCAAGAACCCCGGTTTCCATGACAGCTGAAGCCTTTGCCTTTTTTGTCTACTACAGAGCTTCTCCGTCTCTGCACTGTGCATGTTTGGGGCCACAGAATCCTATAGATGGAGGCTGTCCTGTGCATAGAAGGATGTCTAGCAGCTGCACTGGCCTCCACCTACTTGATACCAGCCGCATTCCTCTATTTGTAACCACCAAAAATGCCTCCAGACATGGCCAGTGTCCCCTGGAGGCCCACTTGCCCCTGATTGAGAACCACTGCTCATGATACACACAGGGTGGGGAGGCAGCAGCAACTGAGGAGCATCTCCGTGGTGCTGGGAGAGGGGGCTCTGCTCTGCCTCTTAGGAGTCATGTAGATCTGTAGCTGTTTACTTAATTTTTCTGAGCCTCAGCTTCCTCATCCGGAAGATGGGAATAAAAGCAGCACCAGCCTCTTGGGTTTGGTCATTGGTACAGCATTTAGCCCAGTGCCTGCCTTGTGGTTAGCACTTCATAGACATTAGCTGTGGTGTTAGTATCAAATCCAGGAGCTCTCAGGGCACTCTGGGCATCTGGTGGCCAAATTACAGAAAGCACGTGCAGGAATCACCTCTCTGCTTAGAAAAAAAGTAGTCTCTTTAGGAGGCAGAGTGCTTGGGGAGTGGTCCTCCTGGTGGATGGGGTGGGAGAATCATGCAGAAGGGAACCCCAGAGAGAGGGGGAGAGTCCTTCACACATTTTACCAGCATTTATTGAGCACCTACTGTGTGCTTCTCCCACTTCCCCAGTCTCTCTCCCAGGCTCTTCCCCTCTCAGGCTGGGAGGTTCTGGGTTTGCTTCCATGAGATGGCATCTTCTTGGCATCATCAACCGAGTCAGGAGCATCTGCTAGGCCGGTTTGGGGACCTGCCTACTCTGCCATCACTGGCAGCTGCAGCCGGCGCTCTAGGGGGCAAGGAGGTCTTGGCATGAGTGCTATGTGCCATTCGGTCCTGGGCCGTTGGGCTCCTCTCCTGGGGAATTATGAATTATTACTCCACAAGAAGCCGGGGAGACCTGGCTGGGTACCCCATCCTTGGCTTCCCTCTCCTGCTTCTCTAGCCACCCCCAGGCAGGATGAGAATTGAATCAAGTGTCTTCAACCCCTTCTATTCATAGATGAGAGCCAGGACCAGAGAGGGGCGGTGGCCAACCTGAGTTCACGGGACGGTCAGTAGCAGTGGAGGGGAAATCCAGCTCTTTGGACTACTCGCTCTGAGACAGACAGAACTCTCAGGGGGCATGGCCTGCTTTGGGCTTCACTGGAGACCAGCCCTTGTTTTCCCTTGCATGAACTGGGTCCTGTGTTCACATCTGGAGACCAACAAAGGCGTGGTCTCTCTGGGTGGGAGGAGGCAGGTCAGGCTGGAGATGGGAAAGGCAAGTGCGGGCCAACCGAGTTGATATCCTTCCCATCTCACACTCGTATCATCTGGTTTCCCGGCTGTGCAGTCGTGGACCCGAGCTTCCAGCCAGGCTTAACTGCTAGACCTTCACCCTTCTCTCCTGACAGCCCTGGGCACCGGGCAGGATTATAAGCTCCACGTTCAAATGAAGCAACTGAGCTCAAGGCTCTTAAGGAATTGGCTTTAAAAGCCTGGCTGTGCTCCACCCTGGGTCTTCTGGTCCCAGGGCTGACTCCAGTGGCCAGGGCTGCAAGCGATGGGACCCTTAGGTGAGGAAATGGAGCTTTGGCAGAGGCTAAAACCTCATCAATCACCAGGCTCCTAACAAACCTTTCTGGGAGCATCCTTGGGACTGGCCACAAGGCAGGATGACCTCCTTCACCTGTCAGGCAGGGAGAAGGCAGCCCTTTCTCAAGACAGCCTGTGCAGAGCCTCTTAGCGCTCCAGTCCTTGGAACATAGAGAGAACTAGCTGGAGCAGGAGCACCTGTCTTAATCTGGGGAGACTGAGGCGGGAATTGTGTAACCTAAGGTCAGGCGGTAGTAAGTCCGGTCTGCTGATACCCTCCCTGGGGCTCCTCCACAAGACAGGGCCCTTCTGTGTGTTTGCATGTGCACGCGCATGTGTCTGCAGGGGTGTGAGTCCGGACCTACAGCCGATCTCACGCATTTTCTTTGCCCAGGGACGCTGATGGTCAGCGTCTGCTTTTCAGCCTCTGTTCTGCCTTCACCTCTTCCTTCAGACCTTTGCCGTCAGCCCCTCGGGTCTCCCTGGACCGTGGGGGACGTGGCCGTGACCTTCCTATGAGGGCTGCTGTCATGTTATTGTGGGACCTGTGATTTCCCTGGAGGAAGCCCAGCTTCGAACAGGGGTGCTTATTAAGTTTCAAGTGTTTTTGGTGGCAGGCCAGAAGGGGCTCTAAAAATAGGGTTTGGTCGGGCATGGGGCGCGGGTGAACCTTCAGGTTTCCTGGCCGTGTCTGAGGATTCCCTTCTCTCCTCTTCTGAGTGAGAGGCTGAACAGATAAGATAAGTACATGTGGCCTCCTGAGACCATCCAACTCTTCAAGCACTTATTAAACACCTTGTATACCCAGGAGGCCAGGAGTACGGGTTCTGCCATCATAAAGACTTGGATTTGAGTGCAGCTTCTGCCGATAATCAGCTATAGGGTTCTGACAAAGGATGTCGCCTTTTTGAGCCTCTCTTTGTTTTTCGAGTTTTCTTTCTTTTTAACTAATTTATTTTAATTGGAGGATAATTACTTTCCATATTGTGATGGGTTTTGCCATCCATTGACATGAATCAGCCATGGGAGCCACTGTTTTTCTATCTGTCCAATGGGGATAATTCGATCTCCCATGACAAATGCTGGCTGCCTTTAGCTGTCAGGTGTGGAAGGGAAGCAGAAATCAGATCGTTGGAGCCCCCGGAACCTGTAGTGTGATGGGGAGACAGGTGTGTGTGTGTGTGTGTGTGTGTGTGTGTGTGTGTGTGTGTGTGTGTTACTCGCTCAATCATGTCTGACTCTTTGCTACCCCGTGGACTCTAGTCCACCTGGCTCCTCTGTCTGTGGAATTCTCCAGGCAAGAATATGGATTTCAAGGGGAGACAGATAAATACGGTCAAATCTAACTTTAAAGCAAGCTGGGGTTCTGTTTGGGGTGAGGGACACAGATCTGAGCTGGGTCTTAGAGACTTGGTCCCAGGTTTCTGTGCTTCTGGTTGTCCAGCCTGGAATCTGCCCTCAGCCCACCCCCACATGCCTTCATCCTGGTTGTGCACTTGCCCTTGGCCAAGGGGCCCTGTGGGAACTTCCCATGGGAGGGAGTGTGTGTGTATGCTGGGGGGAAGAGGGCCAGGGCTGGAAAGCCCTGGCTCTCGGCTCACTCGGCCCCCCGTCTTTGCCTGGCAGGGAGACCCCATCCCCGAGGAGCTCTACAAGATGCTGAGTGGCCACCCCATCCGTTCCTTCGATGACCTCCAGCGCCTGCTGCACGGAGACTCCATAGGTAAATTGAACCCTCACCCAGTGCTCTGGCCTTTCGCTGAGTCCTGGGGGTCCTCGAGGGGCCGGGCAAGGACATACCTTCTTCCTTGACATCCAGAGGACCAGAGGCCTGTGGCTGCCTGGGAGGGCTTGGCCACACCTGTCCAGGGCAGGGCTGAGTAGGCAGGCGGGTTGCTACCTGGGACGTGGGGCGTGGCAAGCGAAGCTCCCACATGTGGCTCTGGCGAGGGTGCAGAGGGCGGGGTCCCAAGAGGAGGGGGCGGGGAGAAGGTGCCCAGGGCATCTGCTGAATGTCTACCCAGGTGTGGACTCAGCCAGGGAGGATGGGGTGGGAGGCGCCATCTCCCTGCCTGTCTGGCCGAGTGCCCATTCTCCAAGGTCTCCCGGGGACACCTGGCCTGGACCAGTGGGGAGCCCTGCCCATGCCCAAGAGCGCGCCCAGCACATGGGCACGTGCTTAGTGGCACACACGTGGCGGGGCTGACGGGCTGGGTCGGGAATGTATTTATAAACGCTGTCTTCAGAGCAAATTCCTTTCTATTCTAACCTCTGGCCTGTTCCCTGGAGCCCTGGTCGGCACCCCCCCTGCACCCCCAGCTCCCCTTCCCTCTGGGGTTTTGTCTCTTTGTCACTTTGTAATCCTTGCCCAGACTGCTATCTACGGGGGACAGCATTTCCTGCCTTTGTTTCCTCTCCCCGTTGGGCCCCTGGCTCCCTCTCAAAAGCATTCTCGGGCCCTTTCAAACCTGCCTGTGCCGGGGGCTGGCGAGGCAGGCGGGAGGGGGACCCAGCTGGGCCCACCTATTGTTCACCAGGCCCCCCACCCCACGTCTCCCACACCCCTCACCCCATGCCCGACTGGCCAGCCCTGGTCAACACAATGGGGCAACTGCCAAATTTAGCCTTTCTGCTGTTTCTTTCCAAGGCCCTTGGCCCCCACCCTCGGGCAGCCCCTACGTACCCCTGGTGGGGGTCGGGATCTCCGAGACGAACCTTTCAATAGTGGGCCTGTTTCAAGGCAACCATGTGGCTATTTTTTTCCCAATCAACTTAACCTTTCCACAAAGCACATCTTTTCCCCATCTCCTCCCCACCAGGGACATTCCAGAGACGGTAGAGAGAAAGGAAGGGAGTAAGAAGGACAGACAGACGCAGGAGCAGCAGATTAGACGGAAAGGCACCAGTTAGGGCACGGTCTCCTCCGAACAGGACCGCCCCGGGAGCCTGCACGGATGAGCAGGGAGCTTTGTCTTGGGCAGGGCCAGCGGGCTGCGGAGACAGAACAGAGGTGAGGTGCTGTGTGAAGTGGGCAGGAGCTTGTCCTCCATGTCCCCGTGGTTCATTTGCTGACCCTTGAACCAGAAGGGGCTGCACACAGTTCAGCATGGGGCTCCGAGTCCTCTGCAGCCCTCACTTCCTGCAGCGGCTTCCGGCTGCCATTGCTAGAGAGAGAGATGCCTTCAAGGCGTGCTGATGACGCCGAGGCTTGAGAAGGGAGCTGTGGTTTGTGACTTTAGGAGTAAATGGACAGCTGAGGGCAGACACGGGGCACAAGGTTAGAGGGAGAGACATAAACACAGTGAAAGGCTGGGGGCTGGAGAGAGACTCATGCCTGAAAGGGGGCAGGGCAAGGGTGCACCTACCCAGCAGACCTGGCTCTCCACCCTTCTCTTGGTCTTTGGCCCCCACCCCCACCCCTCGCCTTCCCTCTCTCTCTCCCGCCCAACTGCACCATTGTCCGGGGCTCCAGAGGGGCTGCGTCCAGGGCATGCTGGTCCCTCCTGGGGATGCTGGGAATTTCTCCATTCAGCACTTCCTGTGGGAACGCTGGGCGGAGGGGCACTGGAAACTGGCCTTCAGAGCTCTGGGTCCTCACCCTGCCCTGGAGGCCAAGGAGGGTTCTCTTACAGTAGCAAAGGGGATGGGTTATTTTTAACTCCATTGACATGGGTTCTGTCCAAATATGTGGTGGAAGGGCCGGGAGTGGGGCTGACAATCCCTTGGCGATGCAGACAAAGGGCCCTGCCACCCTCTGAGCCCTGTGGCTACCCGGGCGTTTGTTTGCCTGGAGGGGCCCCTCCTCAGAGCTAGGACCCTCAGGTGTACGGGGAGCCAGAAGGGGACACTATTCCCTGGAGTGGTGGTGGTCCAGTGGGGGTGGGGGAGGGGAGCAATCCTCCCACCTGTCCTGGAATCCCCATCAGATTCCGGCCTCGGTCCGGCTGGCGGTTCTCAGTGTGTCTGACCTCCTCCTACAGATGAAGACGGGGCTGAATTGGACCTGAACTTGACCCGGTCCCATTCTGGAGGCGAGCTCGAGAGCTTATCCCGTGGGAGAAGGAGCCTAGGTAAGACTGAGGGTGATGGCCCCTCAAAGGTGGGAGCCAGGGACAGAGAATTGGCGATGTGGCCAGCCCAAGGCTGGAGGGCCGGCTCCTTTGTCCTGACGCCTGGGAAGGTGTGGAGCTAAAAGTGTGTAGCCATCCTTAAATACCCTCTACCCAGGAGATGAGTCATCATTCTCCCCTCCCCCAACACACACTCTTTTCTTGGTATAGTTCTTTAAAACCTCATTTGTTCTTTAGTTCCACCAGGGAGGCAGATATTATTGACCTCATTTTACAGAGTTGAAAACTGGGGCCCAGAGAGGGTGAAGAAGCAGCCTGAGGTCACACAGCTAGCAAGGGGTGATGCGCGTCAAGCAAAGGAGGATATAGGTCATTGGGTCCCACTGCAGCATTTTTAGGGAGGCAGGTGCCCACTCCAAGCCCCTCCTCCTCTCTGCCTACAGTCCCAAAACGCTGTAGACTGAGGCTGGGGCCCTGCCACGTAAGAATCAAGTGGCCTGGATTTCCTTCCTTACTCTGTGAATTTGGGCAGCTAATTTGGGCTCTTAGCTCTCAGAGCCTCAGTCCCTCTGTATGTGAAAAACAAATGGCAGTTGCCCCAGCACTGACTGTCAGTCTGCTGAAGGCCAAGTTTCACTCCCATTAATTGTTCAACTGGCAAGTGCAGGGTAGGCAGAGTTATTGTCCCATTTCTCAGATGAGGAAACTGAGGCTTGAAAAAAGCAACAAGATAAGACTATATTACAGTGTAAACAGCAGTGTAAGTAATACACAAGTAAGGGCCACATACTGGGCAAACTTATAAATGTGTGAAATTGTAGAATAAAATTGTGGAGGAACTGACATGTAGCACAGATCAGCACTCTCAGAACGATCTAACTTGATCCTTATAGTGGTTCTAGGTTGTAGATCTCCTCAACCCCATTTTGGAGATGGGGAAACCGAGGCCCCAGGCCTCATGCCCAAGGCCCATGGCTGGTAACCTTCCAACCCGGGGTTGCAGGGGGTGGGACAGGCCTTGCCTGCTTCTGAAGGCGAGCAGTCCTAGAGGGGCTCTGCCCTGGGCTTTTCTACCAGCTACGGGGCCTCTGGACAGGTCCACCCCCGCTGAAGGAGGTCCCTGCTCCCTCCAGGTTCCCCGACGGTCGCCGCAGAGCCAGCCGTGATCGCTGAGTGCAAGACGCGCACGGAGGTGTTTGAGATCTCGCGGCGCCTCATAGACCGCACCAATGCTAACTTCCTGGTGTGGCCGCCCTGCGTGGAGGTGCAGCGCTGCTCTGGCTGCTGTAACAACCGCAACGTGCAGTGCCGCCCCACGCAGGTGCAGGATCGGAAGGTGCAGGTGCGCAGGCCTCGTCCAGCCTGGAATGGGGTTGGGGTGGGTGCAAAGGCCTTCCCGGAGGGCCCCTGGGGTCTGTCCAGAGAAGGCTGACAGGCGTGGGGAGACCCCCAAGGCTGGGCTGACCATGAGCCTCAGACAAGCCCCCAGATGGATAAATTCCCCAAATGTTCCTGCAACAGACAGGTCTGCTAACATACTGGACACTCAGGATATTCTGGGCAGCTGTTCAGCTTTCCGCAAAGCTCTCCCCTATACAGGGATCTCCATTTTCTTCCTTCCACACAGAGAAGGGCTCATAGGTGCCCCAGCATTTTTAGCACCCACTTATCTCCCTTCAACAAGTCATGTCTTCACCAAGGGGGGCACAGAAGACCCCCCCCCCCTCAAGGCAGCAGGCCCTGCAAGAGCTGGGGCAGCCCCTAGCAGAGAGTCAGAAGGCTGAAGCCTGCCCCTTTGCTGGAAAGATTGGGTATACACTGTGATTCAAGGGAAATTTTAGAGTAGAGGCTGTCCTCGGAGCTCCATAGGGCAGGGCAGGGCAGGGCCAGAGAAGTCTCTGATTCATGTGGAAAGGTTTCCGCATCCCTCTGGCCAGCCTTGCCACACAGCAGCTGTGGGGTGGTGGGCACACCTTCCCAGGGCCCAGGACCAACAGGTGACCCCTACCTCTTCTTGCCAAGCGTTCGGCCTCCTCACCACACTCCCCGCCCCTGTGGTCAGCCGCGGCCTTTTCTTGTGTCCCCCTTCTATCTCAAGTCTGGGCCCTGGGCCCGAGATGACCAATGTCACTCTCCACCCTGGCATCCACTGCCGTGGTATCTCCTGTCCCCAGCCCTGCCAGCTCTATGGATGGACACCTGACAGCTGACCTCCCCCTTCCCGCCTCCCTTCTGGATAAAGCCTCCCCCTGCTTCCTTCCAGACAACCATCTCCCCGCCTCTGCCTCTGCCTCTGCCGCAGCCCCTGACCTTGGCTGGCGCTCCGGGAATGAGGATACCACAGGCCCCACACTCAACCCGGAAATGCCTTTCTCCCTCTCTGGGGGATCCTAAGGGGACTGCCCGGAGGCCAGGTGGGGAGGGCTTGTTTTGATGGAAAAGCTATGAGGGCAGAGGGCAAAGTCCTGCCATTGTTCTGGCTGAAGCGCCTGCCCTGCTGCCCTCTGGGCTTTCGAGGAAAGATGACCTCAGGGGATGCTGAGCAGGCAGGCAGCTCCCTCGGGGCCCCAACCCGTGTGGTCCCCTTCAGAGGCACTTTGGGGGTTCTGTCCTCCAGGTGAAAAAGATTGAGATCGTGCGGAAGAAGAAGATCTTTAAGAAGGCCACAGTGACCTTGGTGGACCACCTGGCTTGCAGGTGTGAGACGGTGATGGCTCGAGCCGTGACCCGAACCCCGGGGAGTTCCCAGGAGCAGCGAGGTAACTGCTTATCCAAGGTCTGCCTCTCATTGCTCAGCCCTGCAGCCCCCTTCTCCTATGGCAGCTGCTGGGGGCACTCAGGGAGAATTGGATCAGGCATGCCCCTGGTTAAATTCACCTGAAGCTTTTCATAGCGCTGACAACAGTCCAGCTTCCTCCCCTGCCTGGGAGGGCTTATGCGAGTATATAGCCCCCAGCTGGCGCTCTGTCCTTGTTTCCAACCAATGCCCCTCACTTATGCCACCCCAGCAAGGGTGGCCTCACTGAGTGGCCAGATAAGTTTCTGCCTCAGGGCCTTTGCCCATGTCCGTCTGGGTGAAATTCACATCTCCTAGCTCTTCTCAAGCCTAGCTCCTATTCCTCACTTGGGTCTAAGGTCAGAAGTCACCTCCTTCTAGAGGTCTGCTGGCCACCGCGTCCAGAGCAGCCCCCGTCCCTGTCTTGCTACCACAGCCCCCTGCTTTGTTTAGTGAGTGCATGAAACGGTGGGAGGAACCATGACCTGGATAAGAGAACAACCCATGCATATATCATATTCAGGTATTTGACAACTTGTCCTGGAGATGAAAAATCAAATTAATTCCTTGTAGCCTTTCCCCCCCACCCTTTTTTTTTTTCCCCCTTGTAGCCTTGATGAAGGAATTAGGGGCAGTGGGGGAAAATCACCAGAGAGATTTTAACTACGTGTACTTCCCAGATGGCACTATTGGTAAAGAACCTCCTGCATGCAGGAGACATAAGAGGTGCGGGTTCGATCCCTGGGTCGGGAAGATCCCCTGGAGAAGGAAATGGCAACCCACTCCAGTGTTCTTGCCTGGAGAATCCCGTGGACAGAGGAGCCTGGCGGGCCACAGTCCATGGGGTCGCAAAGGGTTGGACATGACCGAAACGACTGTGCGTGCATGCCTGCAGTTTGACTTAACTGAAATGGGCTAAAAAATGATCTCCAGTTGCCTCCTCTGCATTGAGTGGAAGAGATGCCCGAGGCCTAGATAGGCCAAGGTCTTGCCCAGGGTCACACAGCCAGTTTCAGACAGAGGCACCGCTAGAATTCAGGTATTCTGAAGTTTTGTTCTTGGCTCTTCTCTCACCCTGACCGCTGTCACTGGCTCATTTCTTCTTTTTAAGTATTTAAAAATTTTAGAGCTAGCGATGACCTGACAAGCCCCTCCGTCAGTGTTACTAATAGGGCTGCTGGAGCACAGACAGGTTAAGGGACTTAATGAGGGTTGCACAGTGGCAAAATTGAGCCTGGAACCCAGGTCTTGGAACGTCTAGTTTGGGGTTCTTTTGACTGTATTGTGCTATCTTTTCTTCCTCAGAGAAAAGTAAGGATTATATGAGACTCGTTAAGTTAATAGGAGTGTTGTTCAGTCACTGAGTTGCGTCTGCCTCTTTGCAACCCCATGGACTGCAGCACACTGGGCTTCCCTGTCCTTCATTATCTCCCAGAGTTTGCTCAAATTCATGTTCTTTGAGTTGGTAATGGTATCTAACCATGTTATCCTCTGCCGTCCCCTTCTCCTTTTGCCTTCAATCCTTCCCAGCATCAGGGTCTTTTCCAACAGGTCGGCTCTTCACATTAAGTATTGGAGCTTCAGCATCACTGAAGCTGAAGTGAGCGTGTGAACAGCATCACACGTTCCAATGAACATTCAGGGTTGATTTCCTTTAGGATTGACTGGTTTGATGTCCTTGCAGTCCAAGGGACTCTCAAGTCTTCTTCAGCAACACGATTTGAAAGCATCAGTCCTTTGGCACTCAGCCTCCTTTATGGTCCAGCTCTCACATCTGTACATGACTTCTGGAAAAAACCATAGCTTTGACTATACGGACTTTTCTCAACAAAGTGATGTCTCTGATTTTTAATATGATGTCTAGGTGTGTCATAACTTTCCTTCCAAGGAGCAAGCAAGCGTCTTTTAATTTCATGGCTGCAGTCACCATCCACAGTAATTTTGGAGCCCAGGAAAATAAAACTTGTCACTGCTTCTACTTTTTCCCGTTCTATTTGCCATGAAGTGATGGGACCGAATGCTATGATCTTAGTTTTTTGAATGTTGAGTTTCAAGCCAGTTTTTTCACTCTCTTCTTTCACACTCATCAAGAGTCTTTTTAGTTCCTCTTCAATTTCTGCCATTAGAGTGGTGTCATCTGCATATCTAAGGTTGTTGATATTTCTCCTGGCAATAGGATTAGGTAAGCATAAAAAAAAATCCATGCAAGTGACTGTTTTGATTTTCAGTAACTTTCTTTGGTTAGGGGGCAGGACAATCTCACTGTCATTTCTTACTAACAAGCCCCCTGAAGGCAGAGCCATCTCAGCCTCTTCCTCCTGCTCTCAGAGCTGAGCTGAGGCAGGGATGCCCTGGGAAAGGCTGATAATTTGACAGCTTCAAACTGACATGCTGTACATTGTTTGTAGAGTTACTAGGGAGAGTGCTTTCTGTTCAGGAAAAATGATATTCGTCTTTATGTTTAGAATGGGGTTCTCTTCCATGCCTCTGTTTTATATGATTTTCTAAACCAGTTTCTTACGAGGCATGTTCACCCACTTGCTATGTAGGTCTTGCCATTTTAGTTTCAGCATTGTGGCCCGGGGGGGCAGTTCCTCTGGCAGCTGGCAGTGTGGCTTATGTGATGGTCAGTGTCAGGCCTCCTGGGCTCAAATCTCTGCTCTGTCACTTATGAGCTGAGTGATGACCTTGAACTTGCTCAGGCTTTGCCCAGCCTAGCGTCCTGCTGATGGCTCGGTCTCTGGCCCTTCAGTGGCCCCCGCTGGGCAGCCTCCCTCAAGAAGGATCTGAGACCCACCTGAGTCCCTAAATTTCACATTTGCTGCAGTGGGATAAGTGCCTCGTGGGGACTTGTGTCTGTGAGGTGGAAGGTCAAGTGTTGGCCCCCAGAGAGCTGGGTGAGCCAAGGGGGAAACTCCAAAGGCTCCCAGGAAGAGGTGGGCCTTGAGCTTGGCAGAGAAAACTTTCATTTCCAGGCTGTCTACTTGGCAGCCCAGGAGGAAGAGAGACAGAAATGAAGTGCTAACCTTGACCAAGACTTTCAGGCACAGTGATTTCCAGCCCAGTGATTGAAAGCATGGATTCCAGAGGCAGGTCCCTGGGTTAAAATTCCAGACTTTCTGTCTCGGTTTCTTCATCTGTTAACTATTCACATCTCTGTCTGCTGCGAGGAGGAATAGGCTTAGAACTTTGCCAGGTGCGTGGTAAGCGCTAGCTAAGGGTTTCTGGTGATTTCCACGCATTATCTCCTAACCCTAGGAGGCCAGGGCAGCCGTTCTCAGTTTTAAAGGTATGGGAATTGAGGCACAGAGAGTGTGGATGGCTTTCCTCAAAGCTTCCAACTAACTCCTGGCAGAGCCCAGTTTGGATGCAGGTGGACTGGCCCACCGTGCTGTACTGGTGGTGAGGGCCAGCTAGACCATAGGTACAGTGGAGAGAAAGGACCAGGTCCCTGGTGGGAGGTGTGGTTATGCTCAAAGCCTAGTGGCTTCCCCATCCCATGACCGACCAGAAGGGGCTGAAGTGGGTAGGAAGAAACCTCAGTAGGAGGTCAAACTGGGGAAAAAAGAAACAAGTGAATAAGAGCAGCTGCTATTTTTGCTGATCACTTCTTCTCTAAACTTAGTGGCTTAAGACAGTGGCCATTTTCTGTTCTCTGGTCTGTGGGTTGCCTGGGCTCACCTGGGTGGGCCTCCTGGCATCTCTTATGGTTGCAGTCAGTTACCTGGAGGCTGCACTGGGACGACTGGGCCTCTGTCCCTCTCCCTGAAGTCCAGGGCTTCTCCTCACCCTGTGGCCTCCACAGATGGGATCCCCAGCAGGGGAACCAGACTTCTTATGTGGAGGCACAGGGTTTCCCAAAGTGCAAAGGCAGGAGCTGCCAGGCCTTCGTAAGGCTTATGTCTGGACCTGGCCAGTACCAGTCTGCCTCCTTATATTGGTTAACGGGGCCAAGTCCAGGCCAGGTTCAAGGGCATGGAAACAAGGGCCAGTGTCAGTGGGGTAATGACAAATAAATTGAGGCCAGAACTCATCTGCTCCTCTCTGTGTTGGCCAGCATACTATCAGTCATTCCTTCCACCAGTCCTATGAAATGGACAGTCTATTATCCCCATTTCACAGATGGGGAAGCAGAGGTGTAAAATGGCTCTGTCATTGTTCCTCAGGTGCAGCTGGTGAGCAGTGGAGCTGGGATCCAAACCCAGAAGGTCTGGTCCCAGACTCCCCTCCCCTTAGCCTGCAGGATCTGAGGAGGTCTGTGGCGGCCTTGGTCAAGGGGGCATTGACATGCCCCGACCTCTGCCGGTCTCATCCACCTGCTAACCAGACCTTCCTTTCTCTCAAGCAGCCAGGACGCCCCAAACTCGGGTGACCATTCGGACGGTGCGAGTCCGCCGGCCCCCCAAGGGGAAGCACCGGAAGTTCAAGCACACGCATGACAAGACGGCGCTGAAGGAGACCCTCGGAGCCTAGGGGCATCTGCAGGAGAATGTGGGCAGGTGAGGGCCAGCACTCTGCTCCTTCTCCCTGGCCTGGGCTTGGGCTGAGACAGGGGTGAGGGGAGAAGCAGTTCCCTTATAAAATCCAGGCTCTAAGCCTTAATCCCCTCTTGCCAGTTATCAGTGGAGTTTTTTCATGGAGCAGGTTGGGTGAGGGGCTGGGGGAGGCCCCGACCCAGCTGTGTCCCAGTACATCTTAAAGGAATCAGGAGGTCTAAACCTCATACTTCGCAGTCCTGAGTGCTGCTAGAAATCAGGGACAGCTGGTCGACCCTGCCCCTGGTTGTCTGTGAGCATGGGATGGAGCCCCAGGCTGACTCTGACCCCTGTGTCCCTCTGCTTGGCCTACAGGGTTATTTAATATGGTATTTGCTGTATTGCCCCCATGGGGTCCTTGGAGAGATAATATTGTTCCCCTCGTCCGTCTGTCTCGATGCCTGATTCGGACGGCCAATGGTGCTTCCCCCACCCCTCCACGCGTCTGTCCACCCTTCCACCAGGGGGTCTTCCCTCAGCGGCCTCCAGCGTCTTGCCAAGAAGCTCGAGAAGGAAACGAAGGACCTGGACTCCATCGCTGTCTTCCTCTCCTGACCTGGCAAAAACGGGATAGAAATGCAAGAGAGACTGATGGGGTCGCTGTTGGGAGAAAGGGGCTTCCTTCTCCAGTGCTGTGGATTGGCCTGAAACCCTGCACATGGGCTTGAGGATCCCCAGACCCCCAGCCAGCTCTGATGGGAGCACCCTCAGGCCGGCCAGGGTGCTCATACTCCTGTGGCTGAGACTGCGTGGGGAGCATAGACTGGAGAGAACCCCTCCTGCGGCGCCGAGGCCCGGTCGTCTCCCCTTGGTCACCTCTGCTCACAGTGGCTTCTTTTCATTTAATATGTTTGAATTATTGGAAGGCGTGGACTCCTCTGGGCAGGTGTGGCAAGAGCACCAGGCAGTCAAGTGCCCTCTCGGACGGGTTAGGGATGACGTTTGCTTCGAAGGTGGATGTAGGTGGTGACCCGGGCATCCACTGCCTCCTCCCACTCCCCACCCTAGTTCACTGTTTCCCATTTCATCTCTCTACCTCCATCCTGTGTCTCCTCCCTTATCTGCACCACCAAGGGGCTTTTGGACCCCTTATTGAAGCCCCAGATAACCCCAGTCACTGCTCTGTAGGACAGAAAACCAGGGGCCAGAGGGCAGCAGGGGGCCTGCCCATTGTATCCCAGCCCAGCCAAGACTGCCATGTAAGGTTGTACAGGGTGTGCACTGCACAAGGGCACTGCATGCGGGGCTCACAGTTCACACACACCATAGACGTGGCCAATTTGTGTATTTATTATGACAATTTTTTGGCAAATGGAGGGATTCTTTTCCTAATTGACACGAAGGCTCCATGTGGACTGGCTGTGTCTATGACCCAGCCCACGATTTGGAGTGGTCAGACAGGAGTAAGCCCTTGGTGAGGGGCAGGGAGGCAGCATTTGTCCATGTGGCCTCCATTACCCCAAGTCCTCAGCTCAAGCAGTCTTCCCTTCAGGCAGGTGTGAAAAGCCCAAGAGAATGTCTCCAAGGGAGGGGGCAACCCTGCTCCATGCCCCTGCTCACGCCCCTCCTCTTAGATCCTTTTGAGTTCCAGATCTGGTGGCTCCTCCCAGGAAACCGGCTCTTGGGCTGGGAGTGGGGGAGAAAAGGGAAAAGATTCCCAGGGCCCCCTAGGGGTGGGGTCTGACCTCCCACCTCCCTTTCCACCTTCTACTGCACTTTCCCCTCTTCCCCGCTGTCTCCCAATCTGCTTCCTTCAGTTTGTAAAATCAGTGGTTATATTTTTGGGGGCTTTCCTTTTATTTTTTAAATTTAAAATTTATTTATATTCTGTATTTAAAGTGGTAAAAAAAAAATAACCACAAAACAAAACCAAATGAATCCGCCGGAAATCTGTCTGTTGGCACTGCGTGTGACAATTACCCTTTCTGCATTGGCAGGATTTACCGACAGCTTGCGGCGTGTTCCTCTCGCTCCCGGAGGCTCAGGCGCAAACTCACGCATACGCACACATACACACGTTCACACATGCTTATGCACACATGCCAGCCTACTGCTCTGAGGGAGGCCTCTGGGAGTGGGTGAGAGCCAGGCAACCCACTCTGTACAGCTAGGTCCCACTGCAGCTCGTGATACCTGGGCCCCACATGCCAGCCCTGTGCCTGTCACTGGCAGTGAAAACAGATGAATTTCTCTAGTCTGAGGGTCTCTACAAAGAGAATGGATCCTCAGCATCACGGGTTGGGACTGGCTGTGGGAGGGGAGACCCACTGTGGGGAAGGCTGGAGGAGGTCCCTGAGGAGTGTGGGGTTTAGAAGGAGCACAGCTCAAGGTTGGGACGGGGGTCTGATCTTGGTTCAGCCCTTAGCTAGCTGTGTGGCCTTGCGCAAGTCGTAGTCCCTCTCTGGTCAGAGCCCCATCTGAAGCACGAGAAGATGAGCAGGAGGCTTGTGGTCTCCAAGGTTCAGCTGTGGGGTTCTGTGCTTCCCCTCATCCCTGAAGACTTGGGTCTGATTTCATGAGAAAGATGCTACATGTATCTGGGTCTTACCTGCTGGCAGACCGTGTGTGTGTGTGTGCTCAGTCGTGTCCTACTTTTTGGGCCCCCATGGACTAGGGGACTTTTTGGGTCCCCATGGGCTAGGCTTCTCTGTCCATGGAATTTTCCAGGCAGAATACTGGAGTGGGTTGCCATTTCCTTCCCCAGAGGAACTTCCCGACCCAGGGACCCAACCTACATCTCTTGAGCCTCCTCAATTGGCAGGATTCTTGACCACTGCACCACCTGGGAAGCCCTTTGGCAGACTGGGGCTGACAGGGAAACCTAGGAGGTGGAGAATCTGACTCCTCATAAGGACAATCTAAAACTAAAACCATTTTGCCTCTGTAAGTAGTGAGGTCCCTGTCATTGGAAGTGTGTAAGTGACAAGTTGGCAGCTTGGTGACAAGTTGGCTGAGGTTAGACTGGATAATATTGGCGCACCCCTTGATTGATTGGTTATTTGGTTGATTGATAGACTGACTGGCTCATTCATTCATTCACCTTGATCCCATATTTTGTGTCTGTCTCTGCCAGGGTCTTGGATAGCTATTTGGTGTAGATTCACCCTGGGATTCATAGCCCTGTGCTTGCGGTGGTGGTGATGGACAGTGCACATCAGAGGGGCTTATCTGAAGACTTCTACCCCTGCCTGCCCAGCCTGTCTTAGAACCCTCCCCATTCCCCAGACCCCCAGAGTTCTGGGTCCCAAGGCACTAGAGAAGGCTCAGGAGCAGGGGATGGAACTTAGCAGGCAGCTAGAGGGCCCAATGTATGTGACATCGCAGCATCTGAAAAGCAGCTGTGATGTTCCATGGACAGCTGCAGGAATATCCTGGGTGAAACAGGCAGAGCTGCCTGTATCTTTCCCCTTCCCGGGTGCTCTTCCCGGCTGTGCCGTCCCAGGCAGCTGCAGTGTCCAGCCTAGAGGCCTCCAGGGTCCTGGTGGGCCCTCTCTGAGTTTTAGAACCACCAACCTAAAATGACATTCTTCCAGAATCCCCTCTGCTTGGGACAGGGCATTCCCTTCTTGGTTCCTTTCTCTGCCCTGTGGGCTGTAATACAGGCATGATGTCTGGCACTTCAGCAGCCATATTGAGCACTGAGGTGAAAAAGTGCTGAGACTGGTGGAGCATAACAGAAGGGCCGGGGGTCCCTGACACCTGACCACCTAGCTCAAGAGTTTTTTATATAAGAAAGGAGGAAATATCTCTATTTGACCTACTCTTATTTGGGGTTTTCTGTTCATAACCAAACTCAATCATAATATCCCTGTTCATTCTGGAAAAGAGATGATGTGGCTCCCGGGTTGGACCATTAATCTTCCACAATCCTTGGGCACTTAGCATCACCTTGTGAACTCTTCTCCTTTATTCAGGGCCCACTCAGATCTTGTTCTCCACCCCTACCCCCACACCCCAGGAATCTTCTCTGTCCCAGTTAGCAAGACTTCTCCCTCAACTAGAGTAGAACTCTAGCCCTCCTTGGAGGCTTAGAGTTGGCTGCCTCTGTAACATAACAAAATAATGGACCTTTTTCACTCATAAAGAAAAATATCTATGACCTTTTATTACTAGTGGGATTGTTTTAAGGAATGGAGGAGGAAATGAAGGGCAAAGTGATGGCAAACAGGCTTAGAGAGAGTAAGTGACTTGCAGAAGATCACGCAGCTCCTGAGTGGCTGGATCCCAACCACACCCTCCTCTGCTAACACCGCATCTGGTGTGTTTCCACTATTTCATAACATCAGACCAAGAACCCCAGAATCCCAACACTTGTACACCACCTGGGGTATAGTCCTGGTTCAGTCATGCACTTACCATGTGATCCTGGGAAAGTCACTGCTCCTCTCGGATCTCAGCCCTTCCTTTGGGCTTCCATGCAATTGTCAACCCACCAGTGAGTCTTGCTGCAGAACTAACTCCCTCACTCCCCGCTGCCTACTTAGCTGCTTTATCTATCGCCATAAAACTTACCGCTTTTGGCTCATTCTACATGACCCCTGAACAACATAAGGATTGATCCGTTTATAGTCAGCCCTCCCCATCTACCTTTCATCCTTGGTTCTTCCTCATCCGCAAATTCAACCAACCGTGGACAACATAGTACTGTTGTATTTACTATTGAATAATATATGTGTGTAAGTGGACCCATGCCATTCAAACCTGCATTGTTCAAGGGTCCACTGTACATCTTTTCTCATCTCCTCCAAGCCCCCACTGAGTTATTCTGTTCATCTTTCTGTCCCCAGAGCCTAGTACCTGGTACATAATAGGCATTCAATAGATGCCCATTGAATGAATGAACATAAAGTTCTGTTACCGGAGCAATCAAGTGTGTCTGCCCCATGTGGCAGCTTGCTTGGCTAATCTT
This sequence comes from Budorcas taxicolor, assembly GCF_023091745.1. Classification (NCBI taxonomy): domain Eukaryota; kingdom Metazoa; phylum Chordata; class Mammalia; order Artiodactyla; family Bovidae; genus Budorcas; species Budorcas taxicolor. The sequence continues at coordinate 154,172,850 of NC_068914.1, read as the reverse complement.
CATCACACACACTGTGGTGAGGCTGGGACATTGCATTCACGAACTACAGATAAAGTATTTCAACTTCTCAGCCATCTTCCTTGATTGGAAGATTCTTGCGAGCTGGGGGTCATGTCGAATCCATCTTCTAAACTATTTAGCCATCATCTCTCTCTATATCTGCATCTCTCCATCCATCCATCCATCCATCCATCTATCCACCCCGCCACCCACCCACCTACCCACCCACCCTTTCACCCATCTGCCTATCTCCCACAACATCCATCCACTCACCCATCCATCCACTTGCCCATCTATCCATCATCCATGACCCACCCATTCACCCATCTGTCCATTCATTCATCCACCCATCCATCTGTCCTTCTCTCTACTCATCCACTATCTCCCTCCTTCCTCCCCTCTCTATTACTTCTACCACGTCCCAAGATCTGTATTTGCCACCTCGTTTTATTAACTTCCGAGGAGTATCGCACCAGTGAAGAGAACAAAGGTTTAGCACGGAACACAGCTGGCCCCGTCCCAGCAGCACTAAGCCCCTGTGTGGCCTTACAGAGCAGCTGCACAGGTGAGAGACATGAGGGCCGTGCACTGATCCCGGTGTATCCCTCACCTTGGTCAGCGGTGGGGTGTTATTTTTTAACTCTCAGCATCCAGCAAAGGGCCAATCACACTCGACTACCGTGGAGTTAAGATGGAAACAAAGAAAGAATGAGCACAAAATCACAGAGGGATGAAAAGTTCAGCTGCAGCCAGAGCGTGCATTTATATTCCAGGCACTGCCCCATTATTCTACTCAATTAACCCCACAATCCTTTCAGGCAGATATTATTGTCCTCCGTTACAGATGAGGAAACAAGGACTCAGCGAGGTTCAGACCTACCTCCCTCCTACTCCCCGGGGCATAGTTCTTCCATAAATGGCCATGGTCCCCTTGGGGGAATGTTTTGGGGAGATGCATGGGACCGACTCGGAATGTAATGTCAGGTCCTTTCCTTGCTCAGGGAGCTCTGGGTCTGCCAACGGACTTGGCTTTGAGATGGGGGTGGGACCACCCATTGATTTCTGTCAAGTCAGACCTCTGTTTACCAGACCTAGATCCTTCTGGTTATAAAAGTCTTAGGTCCAGATGTCCCAGGTGGTGCAGTGGATAAGAATCCACCTGCCAATGTGAGGGGCACGGGTTCCTTCCCTGTCTCGGGGAGATCCCGCGTGCCGTGGAGCAGCTAAGCCCGTGGCCCACAACTGCTGAGCCCCCACACCTCGAGTCCATGCTCGGCAACAAGAGAAACCACTGAAATGAGAAGTCCTCGGACCACAGCAAAGAGTAGCCTGTGCAAAAGGAATGAAGACCCAGCACAACCAAAAAATCAAAAATAAATTAGTTTTTAAAAGAAAAGCCTTAGGTCCTTGTGGGTCGTTGGCCCATTTCCGCCCTGGGGACTTTGTGATCCATTAACCCCACCCGTCCTCATGGCCAGACCACTGGGATGGCCACCTGGTCCTGCTGCTGTGATGGCCGGTCATGGCTGCCATGCCCTCTGCCCTCCCGAGGGCTAGGTGCCCCTTTACTCCGCCCTCCCCCAGAAATCAGGAGTCAGATCACTGGCAGCACTCTGCACCTGGACACCGAGTCCTTTGAAAGCTGTTGTGTTGCCTCAGCATCCTGGTCCTCACCCTCTTGGCGAAGGAAAGCATGAAAGTATTTGGAGGTGTCCTTAGGTGGGATGGGTCTCCCATGGTTAATTCACACAGCTGTCTTTTCGTTCCACCTCGGCATCTCTGCCATCTCCGCCTTAGTGAGCGTGGGCCATCGTTGAGTCAGGCTTCAGCATGCCTGCCATAAACAAACCAGTCCTGGAAACAATTAGAGCCACCCCAGCTGATCAGTCTGACACCACGAATCCAGGACTGCCGCTAGGTACCACCGTGTTAGATTTGTCTCGGTCAGTCCATTCACAGACTGTCTCCAGATTTTTGATGATATGAAATAACATCTGGGTGAAGTTTTGCCCAAAATTTGATTTGGGGTTGATATTCAGTGCTGCCCCATCCCACTGGCCATCTGGGGACGGCTTTGCGATCTGAAGACCCTGAGGGATGGGGGGACACAGGGGGCTTGTTAAATGGGCCCTGGACAGGGCCAGCATCATCAGACCGTGAGGAGAAGTTGCTTCAGCTCTCAAGGGAGTTCAGCGAGTATGGGGGATCAGGGAGGGGTTCAGCATTACCCCATACCCTCCCACGTGGCTCCATACAAAGGCTGAGCTCACAGTTTCCCAAAGATCTGATGTCCACCGAGCAGAGCTGATGAAAGCCATGGCATCTGCTAATGATATAACTTGCCACGCTGCAGGCTCAGATTCTGTTTCATTTTTGGCTGTCTCAGCCTTATGGCCGCAAGAAATCAGGTATCTTCAGCACACGAGTCCTCTGGTTTTGATCTGGCTCTGGAGTCAAGAATTCAGGACACTGTCTTCAGTTCCTTCATCTGTCCGAGCCAGCAGTGCCTTCCCACAGTCTACTTCCTCATTCCTCACATGCTCTTGTAAGGCAGTGGAATTTCAGTCTCAAAACCCCTGCCCTCAACGGGCTCTTCATTCCAGGTGATTCCAGGTGGCGGACTGGAATTCCCATTTTCCTCCGCATGCCATAGGATTCCTGGTCTGATCCCTTGTTATGCTCTGAATTTTTACTGTCTCCAGTCCCAAGCAGTCCGGATAACCCATCTCAGCTTCTCTGAATATCCTCCAGCATCCATGGGCTATAACCCCTTCTGGCACCAATTTCTATATAAGGCAGCATTCTAGGTTGCAGGCAGTAGAAACCAACTCAGGTTAACTTAAGCAGAAAAGGATGTTCAAAGAATAGATACTCAAAAGGATATTCAAAGAATGTTGAGTGACTCATGAATCATCAGTGAGCTGGAGACCCAGGCTTGTGGTATGCAAACAAGATCGATGCTCCCAGGTGATCTCTGAGGCCGGTGCTCCAAACACCTGAAGGATGTCACAGCCCCTGTGACCTGCACGTCCCACACGCCAACACCCAGCCCTGGGCACCGCTGTCCTCGGGGCTCAGCAGGGAGGTGCTCTGCTTCTTGGCAGCCCAAGTCTTGTTTTTAAATCTTGAGTTGATGCATCTGATGGGTGAGCCTTGAAGGCCCCAGCTGCAAGGGAGTCTGAGAATGTGGGATTGGCATTTTTAGTTTCAATTGAAGGGAGTAGTCCATGGGCTAAGACCCATGAAGTGGGGTTCAGAGAGTGGGTGGTCAAAACCCTGAAGCAAAACAAAAGCTAAATGTCTATCTCATTCTGTACCACACTTCACTCATTTCTTCTAGGCTAGGCTAGAAGGCTACCTGCCCAAGATTATCTCCCCAGGGGACCTCCCTGGTGGTCCAGTGGTTAAGAGTTCCCCTTCCAATGCAGGGGACACAAGTTTGATCCCTGGTTGGGGAACTAAGATCCCATGTGCTGAGGCAACTAAGCCCGAGAGCTGCAACTACTAAGCCCATGTGCCTCAACTAGAGGGAAGATAAAATGTATTTAAATAAAATATAAATTTTATCTATCTGCACACAACAAAGATCTCGCATGCCAAAACTAAGACCCGACACAGCCTTAAAGAAAAAAAACAAATAAACTATTTTAAAACAGGTCTCTCTATCTCTGATTCATTATCTACTTGGCCTTGAACTTGAGGACAGAGAACTACACTGATTTCACCCACTTTAGTATCCCCGGACCCTAGCACAGTTATGTCACAGGCTCACAGTAAGTCCTGCTAAATAATTGCATGAATCTATGCCACAGTCCAGGGTGGAGTTAAGTGAGGCGCTCACCTCAGGTGCAAAGTTGCAGGCGGCACCAAACACTCAGTATCAAGATCAGTAATATTTTCAACACGATTTTTAAAAATTTTATTGAAGTTGAGTTGATTTACAATGTTGTGCATTGTAAATCACTTTGCTGTACTGCAAAGTGACTCAGTTATACATGTATATACATATATATTCTTTTTTAAAAAAATTAAAAGATTTTTAACACCAAAACCATTTTGTATTGGGGCATACCAATGTTGTGGTAGATTCAGATGAACAGCAAAGGATAAACACATATATTTTTTCATGTTCTTTCCCATTATGGTTTATCACAGGATATGGAATATAGTTCCCTGTTCTGTACAGGAGGATATTGTTGTTTTTCCATCCTAAATATACTAGTTTGCATCTGTTGATTTCAAACTCCTAGTCCTTCTCTCCCCCTTGGCAAGCACAAGTCTATTCTCTATATCTTCGAGTCTGTTTTTGTTTTGTAGATATTCTCATTAACAGAAAAAAAAATTTTTTTAATCAAAATGAATGCAAAAAAAAAAGTCCACAGTGACCCAAATATCAAATTTCAATTAAAGACACGATCCAACCTTACACTTTCAGGATGTCTCACTTGCCTCACTCTAATCTTGGCCAGGTCAGATCCTTTATTTAAATAAAATATAAATTCTACCTATATGTATAATACAAATATTAGAACATTATGATAAGCATTACAATAAATTGTCTTATATAATTTTCTTTATTTTTGTTTTCGCCTGTGCTGGCTTTCCGACGCTGGTCTGGCTTTTCTCTAGTCGCAGCAAGAGGGGGCCGCTCTAGATGCGGTGCTCAGGCCTCTCATTGCGATACGATGGCTTCTGTTGCAGAGCGCAGGCTTTCGGCACGCAGCCTTCAGTAGCTGCAGCACAGGGGCTCAGTAGTTGCAGCCCCTGGGCTCTAGAGCCCGGGCTCAGTAGTTCTGGTGCTCAAGCTTAGTTGTTCTGAGGCATGTGGGATCTCCCTGGATCAGGGATCTAACCCTTCTCTCTTGCATTGGCAGGCAAATTGTTTACCACTCAGCCACCGGGGAAGTCTTATAATAAATTATTTAAACAAATAATATGCATGTGTGCTAAGTCATTTCAGTCATGTCCAACTCTTCACGACACTAAGGACCCGCCAGGCTCCTCTGTCCCTGGGATTCTCCAGGCAAGAATACAGGAATGGGTTGCCATTTCCTCCTCCAGGGGATCTTCCCAACCCAGGGACTGAACCTGTGTCTCCTGCAACTCCTGCATTGCAGGCAGATTCTTTACACTGAGCCACCAGAGAAGCCGTAAATAAATATTATTTATTTAAAATGTTGTGCCCAAGGTGAGTGCTTCAGTGGCTTCACTCTAGTCCTGACCCTGCTATCCTGGTTCCATGCTCACTGCCTTTTTGCTTCTTTTTGTGGACTTGGTTTCTATTCTCACTCTATTGCCCCAGCTACCAAAAACCTCCTCCTGGGTCTCCCACCCCCAGAATATTCTGCCACAGTCCCCCTGACTCTTAGCCGCCCTGTGAATCTTGCTGGGGGTAGAGTGGTCGGGTCAATCCTTTGTTCAAAGTCATCTGCGGGTCCCATCCTCAAACGAGAGTCACACTCACCCACAGATGTGCAGAGGCCCCTGCCCTTATCTACACCCTGACCTCTCCCTCCCCAGCCTGCCCTCCTGCCCGCAGTTTGGGCTGCACCTCCTCCTTCCTTCCCCACTGTGCTGTGGGTTTCCCCACATCTAAGCCTCGCTGATCATCTTCAAGGTCAACCTCCAATTTGCTGTTAAAACTGCCCCCACAGGAATGTAAAATAGTGTCACTGCTGTGGAAAAGAGTACAGCGGTTGCTAAAAAGACTTAATGGAATTACTGTACAACCCACCAGTTCCACTTCTGGGTATACACACAAAATAATTGAAAGCACAGTTTTAAAGACATATTGGTACCCCACGTTCACAGCAGCACTATTTCACAATAGCCAAAAGCTAGAAGCAAACCAGTGTCCACTGACAGATGACTGGATAAGTAAAATGTGGTCTATACATACAAATGGATTATTATTCAGCCCCCCCTTTTTTTTTGCCGCGTGCTACATGGGATCTCAACTCCCTGACCAGGGATCAAATTCATGTCCCTTGCAGTGGAAGCGCAGGGTCCTAACTACTCGACAAATAGGGAAGCCCCATAGTCAGCCCTGAAAAAAAAGGAAATTCTAATACAAACTACAACATGGGTGAGTCTGGAGGACATTCTGCTAAGTCAAATAAGCCAGTTACAAAAATACACTTCAGTGAGGTCCCTGCTTCTGCTGCTGCTGCTGCTGCTGCTGCTAAGTCGCTTCAGTCGTGTCCGACTCTGTGCGACCCGATAGACGGCAGCCCACCAGGCTCCCCCATCCCTGGGATTCTCCGGGCAAGAACACTGGAGTGGGTTGCCATTTCCTTCTCCAATGCATGAAAGTGAAAAGTGAAAGTGAGATCTTGTGAGGTCCCTAGGGGAGTCAAATTCATAGGGACAGGAACTAGAATAATGGTTGCCAGGGGATGGGGAAGGAGGAATAGGGAGTTGGTGTTTGATGGCGCTACAGCTTCAGTTTTGCCAGATGAAAATGTCCTGGAGATGGATGGTGGCGCTGGTTGCACAACAATCTAAATGTATCTAAAATCACTGAATTGTACACGTAAAAATGATTAAAATGCTAACTTCAATGTTATGTGCATTTTGTGAGTGTTAATCATTCACTAACTAGAGTCATGTCCAACTCTTTGCGACCCCATGGACTGTAGCCTGCCAGGCTCCTCTGTCCATGGAATTCTCCAGGCAAAAATACTGGAGTGGGTAGCCATTTCCTCCTCCAGGACATCTTCCTGACCCAGGGATTGGACCCAGATCTCCTGCATTGCAGGCAGATTCTTTTACCATCTGAGCCACCAGTGAAGCCCATTTTACCACAATTTTTTTAGAAAAGAAAAACTGGGAGAAAAAAGACTGTCCCTGTGGTCAGAAGTGAACGCTTTTCCCTCTGAATCCCTTAATCATTCTACCCAAGATTTCTTTGAAGTAGGAGAGCCTGGCAGCAAGGTCCCTCCACAAGGGCGGGGGTGGGGGGAGAGAGGCTCAGCCCATACCTCTGGCTAAAGCACAGTGGCTGCAGTGAGCTTCATGGGCAGCAACCCCCCCAGACATGGGTGCCTTCACCTGTCATACCTGGGTACCGAGGTACTCTGACCTTGCACAGTTGGAGCCAAGGGAGGGCAGGCATGTGGTGAGGTGTGTGTGGTGAGTGGGCCTGACATATTCGCATTGCACAGTCTCTTGCTTCGCTGGCATGTGAGTCCCTCCATGCCCTGCAGTCTGGAAGAATAGGTAAGAACACGGAGCAGCTCTCCAGCTCTCCAGCTTTGTTACTTCGTTTGCTAAGTTGCCATAAAACAGTCCTGGCTTCATAAGGCTGTATGAGGACCAAGTGAGATGCTGTATGGAAACTGACTGATGGTGTGCCTGTCGCCTCACCTGACCATCCTCCCTTTTCCCGGTAAACAGAACACTGATCTGCTTATGAAGTCAGCAGAAATGCTGTGATCTCAGTGCCAGAAGATGAACTGTGATTGGTCAAACCCAGTCATGGACCTCTGATTCCCCTGGACCAGTGGTCGGTCTAAGTGTGGCCGTGTGACCCTATTTTGACTACTGAGATGTAAGAGGAAGTCTGTTGGGTATAGAGGAAGGGTGACAACGGAGGCTCTTCTGCAGTAAAAAGACAGAGACTTCCAGGGAGGTCGTCCTTCTCTAGTCTCCCTTCCTGCTTTGAATGCAGATGCAGGGCTTGGAGGATCAGCAGCCATTTTGCAGTAATGAGGTGATGTGCGTGATAACAAAGTCAAGGAAACAGTAAGAACTCCAGCTCTGACCCTGTCAAGTTATGGGACAAAGCCAGGATTACTGTTGTTATTTCTTGATTTCTTATGATGGAAAAAAATTAAATCCCTGTTTCTCTTCCCTCAGCTGATATGAACTGGATATTTCTTTTGTTTGCTTACAACTGAATTTATTTTTATAGAATACACTGTCACATATGTTAGCTTTTATCTGCCCTCATATTCTTTTCCATCCTTGGGCAAGATGTACAGTTCTCTGAGCCTCTCATCGTGTACAGGCTGAAGGTAGAGACACCTGTCTCCCCAGGCTCTTGTAAGTATTAAATGGGACACAGGCTGTGAAATTACTCTGTAGACTGTGAAGGCTTCGGCTGGGAAGGAGGGCTGCTGGAGGCCTCTCTCCTGGAGACCAAGGCTCCCTGCATGAGGAACAAGCCAGAAAAGGGACAAGAAAACAAGCAGAGTCTGGCCCAAGCTGGTGGTTGGCCTCACCCTTGTTTCTGGGGTAGCAGATTTGATTACTGAGAGTGATGGGGTGGTTAAGTACTCAAGTTCTGGAATCTCGCTGCCTCTGCCCCTCCCTTAGGGTTGTGATAGCCTCTCTGTCTCAGTTCTCTCATCTGAAAAACAGGAGTAACGACAATGGTGAGCCAGATAAGCTTAGTGAATCAACTGAAAAAGTACATGTGAGTTCAGCTGTTTCAGTCAGCAACTGACATGTTAACACCACGTAACAAACACCAAACTTAGTGGTCCAGAGCACTGACAGTGCTCATCTCCCTTACCAATCTGAGAGTCGGCTGGACTTGGTTCCAAATTGCAGGTTGGGTCTAGATCCGTTCCTTGACTGAGCAAGCCTACAGAGCTCCTACTGTATGCCAAGCTCTGTGCTAGGTGCTGGGGTGCTGTGAATGGGAGAAAGATCCTGACCATACAGAGCTCACATCCCAGTCAGGTGGGGGAGTGGACAGCAGTGGAAGCAGGTGGAAGAAATAGGGACATTGCACTGGAGGCCCCAGGGTGGGGAGTGCCACTGGGTGTGGACCTACTGTGCACTGCCGTGTGCTAGCTATGGGAGAGAGAGATCTCTGCTGGGGCAAGAGCTGTGAGCGCATTTGCACCCCCCTGCCTGCGTGTCTGCGCGCATGCGCACAGCTGTCTGTGGGCGTGGCTTTGAGTGCGTCCACGTTTTGCTGGCAGTTCTACGTCTTCCCCAGAAAGAGAGAGTGTGTGTAAGGAGAGAGGTGTGTGACTCAGACCTTCCCCGCTGAGGCAGAAGCTGAGATCTGAGGAGCAGGGGGGCGGGGGGGGGGGGGGGGGTGTGGGTTTCTCTCACACGCCTGCTCCGGGGTGGGGGTGGGGGGCCCCAGGCTGCCCACGACTTTGTGGGAAGAAGGTCTGGGAGCAGCCAGAATGTGTTTGCATTTCCTGGGTGATTGACGACGCCGGGGAGCAGGCTGTCTTCCCATGACAGATGTAGGAATGTTTCTGCTAATCAAGGCGGAAAGCAGGGGCGTGGGGGCCGTCGGAGCACCACCCACCCCCCAGCCCTGCTCCGCAGCCACCTGTTTGGGGCTGGGAAGCAGCTGGCCGATGTGAGTGAGAAGCTCCCAGACCCGGGGCGACTCTGCCACCCACCCCTGCCTCCCCGCGGCTCAGACACCTCTCGCCTGCCTCCACTCCCCCCAGGGTAGGTGGGAGAGGGGGGTCAAGGGTTCAGCCCAGAGGACGATCCCACACACGGAGGGGGTGTTGAGTCGCGGAGCGGGACTTGGGGCCCCAGCAGCGGGGACCCTGCCTCCCGCATGAGCCCCTTCCCCCACACAACCTGCCCTCCTCACCCATGTCTTTTCTGAGTTGAGGGAAGATAGAGCCTCAGAAGAGTCAGTGATGGCAGGAAATCACCCAAATCGGGAAACTGAGGCGGCCCCAGGTCTCAAGGAGGTGGCTGCTCGTCCCAACCTCAGCGTTGCCCCCAGGCTCCACATCCTCCCAGCCCACTGCATCCCTGATCCTGTTACTCCTGAAGCTTTCCCTCCTGAGGAGGGGGCGGCAGATAACACCATCCTCCAGCCCAGTGTGGTCCAGGCCTCCGCCACTCATCCGTGTTGCGGATGACTCCCTGCGCTGTCTGCACACCTCCCTGGAGAGGGATGTGGGCCCTGGAAGTGTGAGGATTGTAACTGAGGGCGGGGTGGGCTGGGGCCTAGGGGGCAATGGTTGGCGCCAGTGGCAATGGCTCTCACCCCCAGGAGCCACTGGGAGGCCCGAGGATGGGGCCTGGTCCTGATGCTCTGTGTGTGTGTGTGTTTAACAGTCCCTACACAGTCCTGTGCGCTTGTGCGGGAGGGGAGGACTTGCTGACTCTGACTTGCTTGGTTTCCCAGGAGGGACCCCTTGGATCCAAGCCCCAGCCCTGACCCGGCAGTCCCTTGCGAGGCGTGTCCAAAGTCACTTTCTCACGTTTGGCTCTGAGATACCTCTTTTCCCTCTCCTTTTCCCAGTCAGGGAGGGGGATGTGCCTGTGAGTCACCCCATGACTCACACAGGCACACCAGGGCCTGGGAGGGGCGTGTGTATGTGTGTGTGCATGCAGTCGGGCAAATGTGTGTGTGTACCAGTGCAACTGTGCTTGCATGTGTGTGTAAGTGTGTGTGTTCACGTATTAGGGGGAGGAACCTCAGCTGGGGGTGGGAAGGGGACACGCCGTGGCTTCTCGCCTTTATAATTGTTAACATCATTGCAGCCAGACCGCCACTTGGAGGGTCACTTGATCACAGGACAGGATGGTCACCTCAGCAGATGGGTAAGGCCTGGGTACTGGTCTGTTTCAACCAGACAGGGGCTGACCTTGTATACGTGGGAGCCCAGTGGCTTCTTGGATGGTTGCCTGGGAAACATTGAATTTGTCCCCAAAGGGAGTCCCCAGCAACAAAAGGTGCTAGAATTCACTTAACAAATATTTTGCTAGAAACAAAACAAAACACAGGGACTACCTTGGTAGTCCAGGGATTAAGAATCCGCCTTCCAATGCAGGAGATGCAGGTTCAATCCCTGGTCAGGGAACTAAGATCCCTCATGCTGAGGGGCACCTAAGTCTGCAGGCCACAACAAGAGACGCCCACGTGCCAAAACTAGAGAGGCCCGTCCGCTGCAACAAAGATAAAAAGGTATCAGCGCAGCCAAGATAAACAAACAAAAATCAGCCCCCCAAAACCCCACAACATTTTGCTGATTGATTGAACAAATATGAATGGGCCACACAGAGGGATTTAGGGGTCTATGCTATAAGACAGCGCTTCTGAAACATTACTGGGCAAAATAATCCCCTGGGGATCTTGTGAGAAGGCAGATTCTGCATCAGCAGGACTAGGTAGGGTCTGAGACTCTGCATTCTAACAAGCTCCCAGGGGAGGCCCATGCTACTGATCAAGGGACTGCATTTTGAGAGACAAGAATGGAAGAATGTTTGGCAGGGAAACTCCGGGTCAGTTCAGGAAGGTGCTTGCCCTGTGAATCTTGCGGCAGACCCTGCACCTCAGCTGTGAGATGGGATCACCCAGCTCCTGCCTGTGGTTCAGGCATCCTGGCTCGGGAGCTGTGAAGGTGACAGGAGTTCCCAGAGAACTGCAACTTGTTCCATGACTGAGCCCAGACAGCCATAGGTTAGGTGACTTGGGAACTCTGTGTCCTGCACCCATTTTCTGAAGACCTACTGTGTGCCGCCGAGGGGCATGAGTTGGGGGGAGTCAGATCTTGGGGGCTGAATCCTGGTTGGGGAGCTCATGGAGTTGGTGTTGGGGGGAACCATTGAGGCTACCCCTCTGCTCCCATATGACAGATGGGGAAACTGAGGCCATAGAGGGCAGGAATGGACTCAAAGTCTCACAAGTAACTGATGGAGCCAGGACTTCAACACTAGCCCTCTTGCTCTAAGGGTAAAATTATTTCCATCCCCAGAAGAGAGCACACAGGAGGGGCAGGGGGCCATGGATGAGCAGGCTGGGGCCAGACTAGGAGGAAGTTGGTGACTTGGACCTCACGCAGGTCCAGAGAGCCCTAAAAGCTTCTATTTTGTTGGAAGAACCCACTTTTGTTCCCACGATTTAGGTATCCCAGTTAGTCCTCATCCACCCTGGAAGTCTGCCAGGGCTTATGTCAAGCCCTCCGGTTTAGGCCCTCTGGTATCGTTTCCCCTCGTTTCATGTGAAACCACATTTGCCTGCCTTTAGCATCTGGCTTCAGTCCCATTCTCTTAAGTTTCCTCAAAGATGATGGCAGTGGTTCTGACACCCTGGCTCGCCAGCCACGGCTGGTCTGCAGAAATAGCATCAGCCTTCCTGGACTAGGGGAGGGGGGTGGGAAAGAGGGAGGTGATACCAGCTAAAGTCTTCTTTAAAATTAAACTTTTCATTTTCAGGTAATTGTAGATTCACACGCAGTTTTTAAGAAACAGTGCAGAGATCCCATGTGCCCTTTACCTAGTACCCCCCGATGAGAACATCTTGCAAAACTGTAGGACGACATCACAATCAGGATGTTAACATGCATACAGTCAAGATAATGAACATTTCCATCCCTACAGAGATCCCCCCTGTTGCCCTTTTACGGCCACACCCACTTCCCGCTAATCCCTATCCTTCCTTAAACCCTGGCAAGCATGCAATTTTGTAATTTCAAGAATGTTATATAAATGGAATCATACAGTATGTAACCTTTCGGGGTCGGCTTTTCTAACTTGGCGTGATTCTCCGGGGAGTCATCCAGGTTGTTGTGGACATGAACGGTTCCCTTATTGTCATCGAGTAGTTTTCCACAGTGTGGCTGTCCCCCAGCCTGTTTAACCATTCATTCACTGGAGGACATCTGGGTTGTTCCCAGTTTGGGCTATTATGAATAAAGTTGCCATAGACATCCCAGTACAGGTTTGTTTGTGAACATGTTTTCGTTTCTCTGGGGTAAATGCCCAGGAGTGCAATTACTGGATCATATAGAGTTGCATGTTTAATTTTTAAAGAAATTGCCACACTATTTTCTAGAGGGGCTATTTTACGTTCCCACCAGCAATATAAAGAGATGGGAACACCAGACCACCTAATCTGCCTCCTGAGAAATCTGTATGCAGGTCAAGAAGCAACAGTTAGAACTGGACATGGAACAACAGACTGGTTCCAAATTGGGAAAGGAGTACATCAAGGCTGTATAGTGTCACCCTGCTTATTTAACTTATATGCAGAGTACATCATGAGAAACGCTGGGCTGGATAAAGCACAAGCTGGAATCAAGATTGCTGGGAGAAATATCAATAACCTCAGATATGCAGATGACACCACCCTTATGGCAGGACGTGAAGAGCTAAAGTGCCTCTTTATGAAAGTAAGAGAGAAGAGTGAAAAAGTTGGCTTAAAACTCAACATTCAGAAGACAAAGATCATGGCATCTGGTCCCATCACTTCATGGCAAGTAGATGGGGAATCAATGGAAACAGTGACAGACTTCAATTTCTTGGGCTCCAAAGTCACTGCAGATGGTGACTGCAGCCATGAAATTAAAAGAAGCTTGCTCCTTGGAAGAAAAGCTATGACCAACCTAGATAGCATATTAAAAAGCAGAGACATTACTTTGTCAATAAAGGTCCGTCTAGTCAAAGCTATGGTTTCTCCAGTAGTCATGTATGGATGTAAGAGTTGGGCTATAAAGAAAGCTGATTGCCAAAGAATTGATGCTTCTGAAGTGTGGTGTTGGAGAAGACTCTTGAGAGTCCCTTGGACTGCAAGGAGGTCCAACCAGTCCATCCTGAAGGAAATCAGTCCTGAATATTCACTGGAAGGACTGATGCTGAAGCTAAAACTCTGAAACTTTGGCCACCTGATGCAAAGAATTGACTCATTGGAAAAGACCCTGATGTTGGGAAAGACTGAAGGCAGGAGGAAAAGGGGACAACAGAGGATGAGATGGTTGGATGGCATCACCGACTTGATGGACATGAATTTGAGTAAGCTCCAGGAGTTGGTGATGGACAGGGAAGCCTGGCATGCTGCAGTCCATGGGGTCTCAAATAGTCGGATATGACTCAGCAACTGAACTGAACTGAGTTTCTCTGCATCCTCACCAACACTTGATGCTGCCACTATTTTTTATTTTAGCCATTCTGAGAGGTATGTAATGATAGCTCAGTGTGGTTTAATTTGCATTTCACTCACAGTTAATGACGTTGAACATATTTTCACATACTTACCTGCCATTTGAATACCCTCTTTGGTGAAGTGTCTCTTTATGTGTTTTCTAATTAGATATTTCCTTCTTTTGCTGTTGACTTTTGAGAGTTCTTTATGTGTCCTAGATACGGGTGTTTTGTCAGATAGTGTTAGTTGCTTGGTTGTGTCCATTTCTTTGTGGCCCCATGGACTGTAGCCCTCCAGGCTTCTCTGTCCATGGAATTCTCCAGGCAAGAATACTGGAGTGGGTAGCCATTTCCTTCTCCAGGGAATCACCCAGGTCTCCTACATAGCAGGATCATTCTTCACAGTCTGAGCCACCTGGGAATCCCTTCTTTGTGAGATGAGTGGTTTACAAATTTTTTTTCAATTCTGTAGTTTGTCTTTTCATCTTCTTAACAGATTCTTTCACAAAGAAAAAGTTCTAAATTCTGATGGTGTCCAATTTATCAATCTTTCCTTTTATGGATTACGTTTTGGTGTCAAGTGTGAAAATTATTCACCTAGCCTTAGATCCCAAAGTTTTTCTCCTGCATTTTTAGAAAGTTTTATAGTTTTACGTTTTGCATTTAAGCCTATGGTCCATTTTGAATTAATTTTTTGTAAAAGATATGAGACTTAGGTTGAGGGGTTTTTGGTTTTATTTTGGGGGCTTTTTTTTCTCTATGGATATTCAGCTGCTCTGACTCCACTTATTAAGAGTCTGTCTTTCCTCCATTGAATTGCTTTTGTGTTCTTATAAAAAAAATCCATCAGGAATATTTGTGTGGTTTGTTCCACTGATCTGTGTGTTACTTGTGCAGCCAATACAACAGTCTTGATTGCAGTAGGTGTATAATAAATCCTTTATGCCTTATAAAAGTTTATACTAAATCAAGGAGACCAATTCCTCTCATTTTGTTCTTTTTTTTTCCCCAGAGTTGTTAAATGACTGAATCACTTTGCTATGCACCTGAAACATTGTAAGTCAACTATATTTCAATGAATTATATATATTAAGAAAAAAGCAAGTTGTTTAAATGATTCATGTGCCTTTACTTCTTCATATAAATTTTAGAATAATCTTGTCTATAGCTACAAAAAATCTTGCTGGAGTGTTTAAAGGAATTGTGTTAAATCTGCATGTCAACTGGGGAGAACTGACATCTTTACTGTGTTGAGTCTTTCAATTAATGAACATGATATATCACTCCATTTATTTATCTTTGCTTTATATGATCAGCATATAGTTTCAGCATGTGAATCCTGTATATATATTTTGTTAGATTTACATCTAAGCATTTTATTTATTTTGAGAGATTATAAATGGTATTTAAAATTTGGTGCCCGTATGCTTGTTTCTATGATATAGAAATACTATTGATTTTTGAACATACATCTTGTATCCTGCTACCTTGCTGAATTCACTTATTAATTCTAGGAGTTTTTTGGTAGATTCTTTGGGATTTTCTATATAAACAATGATATCATCTGTGAAGAGGGACAGTTTTATTTCTTCTTTTCTGATCTGTATGTTATTTATTTTTCTTGCCTTCTTACATAGGCCAGAACTTCCAGCACTTTGTTGAATAAAAGTGTGAGAGTAGATATACTTGTTTTGTTTCTGATCTTGGGGGAAAGGCATTTTTAAGTATAATGTTATCTGTAGGAGTTTTGTAGATACTTTATCAAAGTTAAGGACATTCCCCCTCTATGCCTATTTTTTCTGAGTGTTTTTATCATGAATTATCATGTCAAATGTTTTTTCTACATCAACTGACATGATCATGTGATTTTTTTTTCCCTTTAGCCTGTCAGTAGAGTGGATTGCATTGATAGCTTTTCAAATATCAAACTACTCTTGCATCCCTGGAATAAATCCCACTTGATCATGATGTATAAATATTTTTATATGCTGTTTAATTATATTTGCTGGTATTTTGCTAAGGTTCTTTGCACCTCCATTCATGAAGGAAATTGGTTCCTTGCTCTGTACTGTCTTTGTCTGGTTTTGCTATTGAGATAATACTAGCTTTATAAAATGAATTGGGTAGTGTTTTCTTCTCTTCCATTCCCTGGAAGAGGGGTCATGTAAAGTTGGCGTTAAAACATATGGTAGAATTCTCTGTGAAACTATCTGGGCCTGGAGACTTTTGGTAGGAGGGTGAGTTTTAAAAATTCCAAATTCAATTTCTTTGACAGTTACAGAATTTTTCAAATTATTGGTTTTATATTGAGTGAGTTGCGGTAGTTTGTATTTTTCTAGAAATGGGTATATTTCATCTAAGTTGTCAAATTTATGTGTGTAAAGTTGTTCATAGCATTTCCTTATAATCATTTTGGTGTCTGTGGTGTCTGTAGTAAAATCTCCTGTCTTGTTCCTAATATTGATAATTTGTATTCTTTCTTTTTCCCCTCTTTCTTTGTCAGTCTTGCTGGAGACTTCTCAGTTTTATTGATCTTTTCAAAGAACCAGCTCTCTTGTTTCATTGATTTTTCTCTATTATTTTTGTTTTCAATTTCACTGATTTCTACTTTTGTCTCTATTATTTCTTTCCTTTGCTTGTTTTGGGATTATTATGTTCTTCTTTTCCTAGATTCTCGAGATGAGATACTTTCCCTCTTTTCTAATATGTATGCTTAGTGCTATAATTTTCCTTTTCCGTAATACTTTAGGTGTGGCCCATATTTTGGTATGTTGTATTTTCATTTTCACTCAGTTCAGTATATTTTTGGAATTCCTTTGAGACTTCCTCTTTGTTCTGTGGATTATTTAGAAGTGTTTTATCTAATTTCTAAGTGTTTGGAGATTTTCCTATTATACTTCTGTTACTGATTTCTAGTTTGATTCCATTGTAGTCAGAGAACAATTTTGCATTATTTCATTTATTTTAAATTTACTGAGTTTAGAAAAAATGGTATATCTTGGTACATGTTCTAAAGTTGTTATTGTTGCTCAGTTGCTAAGTTGTGTCCAGCTCTTTGTGACCCCATGGACTGCAGCACATCAGGCTCCTCTGTCCCCCACTATATCCTGGAGTTTGCTCACATTCTTGTCCATTGAGTCAGTGATGCTAACCAACTCTCATCCTTTGTCGCCCCCTTCTCCTTTTGGCTTCAATCTTTCCCAGCATCAGGCTCTTTTCCAGTGAGTCGGCTCTCTGCATCAGGTGGCCAAAGTATTGGAACTTCAGCATGAATCCTTCCAGTGAAAATTCAGGGTTGATTTTCTTTACGATTGGCTGGCTTGATCTCCTTGCTGTCCAAGAGACTCCCAAGAACCTTTTCCAGCACCACAGGTCGAAAGCATCAAATCTTCTCCACTCAACCTTCTTTATGGTCCAGCTCTCATATTTGTACGTGTTCTGAAAGTACTTGAATGTGTATTCTGCCATTGTTGGGTGGTATGTTCTACAAATGTTGATCTGTTGGTTGATGGTGTTGTTGAGTTCTTCTGTATCTTTGCTGATTTTCTCTTTGTTCTATCACTTATGAGAAATGATGTTGAAATCTCCAACTGTAATTGGGAATTTGTCTATTTTCTCCTTTTAGTTCTATAAGGTTTTTCTTCACATACCTTGCAGTTTACTGTTTGGTGCATACATGCTTAGGTTTGCTGTGACTTCTGTGTAGATTGACACTTTTATCATCGCAAAATGTTTCTCTCTGCCTCTGGCAATTTTCTCTGCTTTGAAGTCTACTTAATCTGATGTTGATATAGTCACATCTACTTTCTTTTGATTAATGTTTGCATGATACGTCTTTTACAATCCTTTTACTTTCAACCTGCCTCTATCATTATATTTGAAGGGAATTTCTTGTAGATGTCATACAGCTGGATCATGTTTTCTTAATCCACTCTGCCAATCTCTGTCTTTAATAACTGTTCTTAGACCATTAGTTTTAATGTAATTATTAATGTGTTAGGGCTTAATTTTGTTATTGTTTTGTTTTGTCTTCTCTGTGTTCTGTTTTAGATTCTTCTGTTTTCTTTTCCTGCATTCCTGTGGGTTACTTGAATATTCTTAAGAACTCCATTTTGATTTATCTATGGTATTTTTAAGTGTATATCTTTTTAGTAGCTTCTCTGAGTATTATATGTACATAATATATCACAGTATATTGGTGTCATTATTTTACAACTTTCAGTGAAGTATAGAAATCATAAATCCCTTTGCTTTCTCCTATTTATAATATAATTGTCTTAAATATTTTCTCTAGATACATTTAGAGGCATGTCAAATAGTGTTAAAATTTTTTTTGCTTCAACTCTTGAATCCAAGAAGGAAATTCTCATGTGCTTACCCGTATTTTTTGTTTGCTATGTTCTTTTTCCTTCCGTATGTTCCAAGATTACTTTTTAAAAAATCATTTCCTCTGTTTCAAGAACTTTTTTTTAAAGCTATTCCTTTAGATTGGGGTTGATGGTGACAATTCTCTTGGTTTTCCTTCACCCAAGAATGGCTTGATTTCCCCTTGATTTCTAAGGTATATTTTCTCTGGATATAGGATTCTGGGTTGAAAATTCTTTTCTTTCAGCACTTGAAAAATTTTGTGCCACCACCTCCTGAACTCTGTAGTTTCTTGAAAGAAAATCCACTGTCTTTCAAGTTATTCTTTCTCCTATAAGTAACATGTCATTTCTCTCCCGCTGCTTAAAGACTTTTTCTTTGTTTCTAGTTTTCAGAATAAGTTTGACTGTGATATCTTCGTGTGGATTTCTTTGGGTTTTTCCTGTTTGGGATGTACTCAGCCTCTTGAATCTATAGGCCTACATCTGGGGGCAAATTGTCAGCCCTTATTTCTTTGCGTGCCCTTTTAGCCCTGACCTCTTTCTCTTCTCCTTCTGGGACTCCAGGGACATAAATGTTAGATCTTTAGTCCCATAGCTCCCTGAGACTTTGTTCCTTCTGTTCTACTTTCTCTCTCTTGTTCAAGTTAGGTAATTTCTATATTCTGTACATATAGTCTGTAACTTACAATGGTTCAATTTATGACTTTTTGACTTTATGATGGTGCTAAAATAATATTGGTAGAAACCATATTTTGAATTTTGTTGTTTCCCAGGGCTTACGATGTGCAGTACAATGTTCTCTCGTGATGCTGGGCAGTGGTAGCAAACCACAGGGTCCGGTCAGTCATAAGATCACAAGAGTAAACAACTGATATGCTTACAACCCTTCTCTGGATGCAGACCATTCAGTGTTTCACTCTCAGTTCAGTACATTACATGAGATATTCAACGCTTTATTATAAATAGGCTTTGTGTTAGATGGTTTTGCCCAACTGTAGGCTAATGTAAGTGTTCTGAGTACATTTAAGGTAGGCTAGGCTAAGTTATGATATTTGGTAGGTTGTTGCTGCTAAGTTGCTTCAGTCGTGTCCGACTCTGTGCGACCCCATAGACGGCAGCCCACCAGGCTCCCCCATCCCTGGGATTCTCCAGGCAAGAACACTGGAGTGGGTTGCCATTTCCTTCTCCAATGCATGAAAGTGAAAAGTGAATGTTAAGTCACTCAGTCGTGTCCGACTCTTAGCGACCCCATGGACTGCAGCCTACCAGGCTCCTCCGTCCATGGGATTTGCCAGGCAAGAGTACTGGAGTGGGGTGCCATTGCCTTCTCTTTGGTAGGCTAGATGTATTAAATACATTTTGGCTTTTGATATTTTCAACTTGCAATGGGTTTGTTGGGACATAACCCCGTCATAAGTCAAGGAAGATCTGGTTTTCACTAATTCTTTATCTCCTCCATTCTGTGGTTGACATTCTTCTTTAAAAAAAAAAAAAAATTTGACTGTGTGGGGTCTTAGTTGTGGCATGTGGGATCTTTCATTGCACGTGTGGGCTCTTCACTGTGACGTGTGGGCTTAGTTGCCTGGTGGCATGTGGGATCTTAGTTCCCTGACCAGGGATCAAACCCACAACCCTGCATTGGAAGATGGATTCTTAACCACTGGACCACCAGGAAAGTCCTAACATTTTTCCCTATACCTCCTATTTCTTTGCTGAGGTGTTCGACTTTTTCATTTGTTTCTAGCATGTTTGTAACACTTCTATCACCTCAGTCTCGGCGCTTGTTGATTGTCATTTTTTCAGGAAGTTTGAGATCTTCCTGGTTCTTGGCACAATGAGAAATATTCTATTAAAACCTGGACATTTTATGTTTTATGTTATAAGATCCTATCTTCTTAAACCTTCTGCTTTAGCTGGTTTCCTCTAATGCTGCTCCATCAGGGCAAGTGAGGAGGCTGCCGCCTCATTGCTGCTGGATAGGGTTACAAGTCCAAGTTCCCCACTTGACCTCTACTGATACCTGAGGCGATGAGGCTCCTTGTTACAGCCTGGGTGGGAGTGGAAGTCCCAGGTTTCCTACTTGGCCTTCACCCTGGTGGGAAAATTGGAGCACTCACTGTAACCTGTTGAGGGTGGAAGTATACTTTCCAAACTTGCTTTTTGCTGGCATGGTGGGGCTACAGATTTTTCTGAGGTGTTTGGCTGGAACAGAGTAATTAATTCATGTCTAAAATGTTTCCATTTTGCTAGGCTGCCTCTTTTCTGTTTTTCCTTTTTCTGAGTAGAGAGAATAGGCTTTTTTTTTTTTTTTTGAGGAGGGGTTGCTTTTATTGTCTAGGCTTCTTGGCAATTCCAGGTTGATAGCTTCTTCAGCTCTAAGTCTGGGATGCATGAGGCAAATAAATTAAAAGAAAGAAGGAAAACAACAACCAGAAAACTCATCAGTGTGTTTGTTTCTTGGGTTCTTTGATCCCGAGCTAATCTGCCTTCTTCTCTCCTTTTAGAGTCTCTTTGTGCTTGTTTTGTGTATTACGTCTAGGTTTCTGGCTGTACTTAGGGGGAGGAACAGGGAAAGAAGTAAGCCTCCTACATCTTTCCAGAAGATGTAAACATTTAAAATTTAAATTTTATGTTTATCTCAAGGGGGAATTATTGAATTAATTAAAATCCTTTGTTCTTAGTACACTTTCAATGTCCATGCAAGGCTCTCTCCTGTTTTATATAAAGTATGCACTTGTATTTGTATGTGTGTGTATTAAAAAAAATCTCCCCTCATCCATGAACCAACTCCTATTCCCCTCCCTCCAAAGGCTCCATACCTAGAATACTCAATGTATGTCCTTAAGTACGTATGCAGCCCCAGAGGATATAGTTTTGTGTGTCTTTGTATGTGTGTGTGTATGTGTTTACACAAATGGTAACATGTCAGATGATGCTTTCAAATTGTGGTGCTGGAGAAGACTCTTGAGAGTCCCTTGGACTGCAAGGGGATCAAACCAGTCAATCCTAAAAGAAATCAACCCTGACTATTCATTGGAAAGACTGAGGCTGAATCTGAAACTCCAATAATTTGGCCACCTGATGCAAAGAGCTGACTCACTGAAAAAGAGCCTGATGCTGGGAAAGATTGAAGGCAAAAGGAGAAGGTGGGGGGACAGAGGATGAGATGGTTGGTTAGCATCACTGACTCAGTAGACAAGAATTTGAACAAACTCCAGGATATAGTGGAGGACAGAGGAGCCTGATGTGCTGCAGTCCATGGGGTCGCAAAGAGTTGGACATGACGTAGCAACTGAACAACAACATGTCAGACATCCCATTTTATTTATTTCCCTTTTTCCCAAATAGGTCTTTTTGGTTTGACCCATGTTGTTCTACGGGTGAGCTACTTCTAACCACCACATGCATCCACCACCTTTTACTAGTGTGCTAAGTCGTTTCAGTCGTGTCCAACTCTGTGCCACCCTATGGACTGTGGCCCGCCAGGCTCCTCTGTCCATGGGCTTCTCCAGGCAAGAGTACTGGAGTGGGTTGCCATGCTCTCCTCCAGGGGATCTTCCCAACCCAGGGATCGAAACTGTGTCTCTTACATCTCTTGCATTGGCAGGTGGGTTCTTTACCACTAGTGCTGCCTGGGAAGCCCATAACATCTACTTACCTATTCCTTAGTTGGGGAAATCTGGGTTGCCTCTGCTTCACAGCTGCTGCAAGTGTTGCCAGGGATACACGGGGCGTGCCCCCTGTAGACCTGGGTGGAAGGTGCTCCAAGGTTTGCACAGAGGTGAGGGTGGCTAGGTTACAGGCGCATGCTGTCATAATCGCTCCAAGTCCTGGCATATGCTGGGAGGACAGTACCTGTTTATGCTCTGGTCAACAGTGTCTGAGAAGTCCTGTTGGGAAAACTAATTAAAATAGCCTTGAGAATTCTTTGGTGAAGCAGACATTATTTTGGCAAGGTGAGTGCTGCCTCCTAAATCATGTTTGGGCTTGTAAATAACTAGGTGGTGTAACGCAAGTTTCCCCTGGATTTCCCCTGGTGATCAGGGGAGAGTCCTGCCTGGGCAATGGAAGGGCACTGGGGTTTGAGGTGGGGAAACATTTTGAAACAGGGCAAGACTTGAAGCCTCAGAGATCCCAGAAGTTAAAATAACCTCTGGGGATTTGGCGTGAATGGGAGGCAAAGGGGACAGTCCCTATGTCGGGCCTGGCACAATAAATGAGTAAATGAAGGAGCAATTGGCCTGTGTTTCTGCACATTTGCTGGGAGAGGGGGTCTATGCTTCTGGGAACCTCAAATTTTATTTCTTACTTTGGCCATGCCGGCTGGAGGTGCACACTTGAAAAGAGACACCTGTATCCTTGGGGCCACCAAACCTTTATCTATGATCTCCCTGCCTATCTCTTCCAGCTTCCCATCATTCATTCATGAATACTCCCAGACACCTAACAGGCCAACGGTGCCAACCCCAGGACACTCAAAGGTTAACGTTCTTCATCAGTGTAGTGCCCTCAGCTGAGACTCCTCTCAAGTGATCTTGGCCTGGCTTCCCTTTGATATCTCAGCCTCTGCACTGGACACCCTCCCCTGATCATCCAGGGTGAACCAACCCCATCCCACTCTCCCATCCCCTGCATTTTTCTCCACTGCTTGTCTGAACTTCCCTTTGGGGGCATTTATTGCAATTTTTCCATGTCTATTTATTTCTGCATGTATTAAATTAAAAAAAAAATCTAACCTGCTAAATTAGGACTCTTAAATTCACAAGTGTAGGTGCCTGACAGGCTTTCCAGGTGGTGCCAGTGGTAAAGAACTTGCCTGCCGATGCAGGAGACATAAGGGACACGGGTTCAATCCCTGGGTTGGGAAGATCCCCTGGAGGAGGGCATGACACCCCACTCTGGCATTCTTGCCTGGAGAATCCCCATGGACAGAGGAGCCTGGAGGGCTACAGTCCATAGAGTCACATAGAGTTTAACACAACTGAATCGACTTGGCACTCATACACACATGTAGGTGCCTGGCACATTACGAGTGGTTAATAAATCCTTTGAAGTGACTGTCAGATGAGTAAGGAGTTACCTATGGCTTTTTAGAGAAGGGAGAAACCCTCTCTGTCTGGAGCCAGAAAGGAGGGCTTGCTGGTGGTGGTGGTGACCTCAGACAGAATGTTTACCAACTGGAGTCAGGAATTACAGGTGGAGAGAACTACATAGCATGTCCAGGGAACCCCGGCAAAGCTGGTGGGGACCAACACAGAGGAATTTGGGCAATGTAGGTGGAGGATTTTTATTTAAACTTTTTATTGAAGAGCAATATATGTAAAGAAAAGTACTTACATCGTAAGCATTCATCGGGATGAATTTTCACAAGCTAAACACACCTGTGTCACCAGTGCCTAAATCAAGAGACAAGACATTACCAGCACCCCAGAAATCCTCTTCATGTCTCCCCTCATTCCTTTTTCCCCAAAGATATCACTGTCCTGACTTTGGTGTTTTTGAAGCTCACATAAATGGAATCACACAGCATATACTTCTTTGTGACCAGCTTCTTCCCCTCAACACTGTGACATACGTTTAATCTCATTTTATTCTACTGATAATGGACATTCACATTATTTCTGGATTGTGGCTGCACTGAATAAACCCGAAGAAAAACATCTTGTGTGTGTCTTTCCACAAACATATGCATGCATTTCTGTTGGGCCTATGCCCAGGAGTGAAATTGCTGGATTCGGGGTGAGCATCTGTCCAGTTTCAGTGAGACAAGGCCAAACAGTGGTTATGCCAAATACGGTGCCTGCAGCAGCGTGTTCTGAGAGTTCCGGTTGCTCCACGTCCTCACCAACACTTGGTACTTTCTATGATTTTTATTTTAGCCATTTTGGCAGGTGTGTAGTGGTATCTCGTTGAGCTTTTATTTTGCAGTCTCCTGATGACTAATAATGTTTTCATGTGTTTACAAGCCCCTTGGAGAACCTCTTTTGCAACAGACCTGTTCAAAGTCTCTTGCCCATTCTCCACTGGTTGCCTCTCTTTTTCTGATCGATTTGTAGAAGTTCTTTGTATATTCTGGTTATGCATCCTTTGTTGAGTATGTGTTTTGTAAATACTCACTGAAGGACTCAACACCAGGGACTGATGTGGTTGAACTGTGTTTCTCAAAGCTCCCCCTGGCTGTGGATGCAGGGCAGGCTGACTGTGAGACCAGAGGAAGGGGTGCAGCGGTGGAGGTGACCAAGGGCAGCAGCTTGTGGCTTAGATGGCGGGGCCGGAGTCTAGAGCGACTTCAGTGGCAGCAGTAGCAAGCAACATCTGTCATGTCATGTCATGACAAAAACAAGATATGCGTGGTGACAAAGAGAGGGGATGTCAAGGCTGGCTTCCAGGTTTCTCTGGCTGGCCGACAAGCTGACGCATTCTGCCCACCCGCCCGCCGGCAGCCAAAGGCAGCTTTGTCCTCCCAGGCCCCACCCAGGCCTGCTGGTCAGAGATGCTCTGGGGTCACCGTCAGGACATTGGAGAGAGTGCCCAGTGTAGAATCTGGGTCTCCCATGGCAACTGGGGGATAAACACCCCTCAACACACACACACGGCTGGGCTGGTCCAACAAGACCCTGTGCCCTAGAGGGGTTGGCAGCTGCGAGATCTGGGCCCAGTCAGAGTGGACAATGACCCCCTGTCTGCAACCTTCTCACCCCTGGTGAGCCCAGGCTCAGGGGATGAGGGTCCTAGTGCAACCCCTGGGGAAAGAGGAGAAACAGATCCCGCAGTGTCTGGCTTCCGATGAGCAGCGGGGACAGCGCTCTGAATCCCTCCCAGAAAGCCAGGACCCCCACATCTCTTGTCCTAGTGAATTTCTTGACAACACCCCGGCCCCCACTCTGTTTCTCAGGGTTCACTCGGGAGAGCTCCTCCCCCGCCCTCTGCAGCTTGCTGCACTGGGTGCAGCAGATCACAGCATTTCTGCGGTGATATGGTAATTAAACCTGACAAACTCTCCTTCTGTTACATGAGGCATGGAACGTTCGCCATGTGCTGCACTGTGTCAGTGGCTTTGCATATGTGATGTCAATCACTCCTCCCAACGACCTCTCAGGAAAGTATTGGGTACATTTTATAAATGCGGACCCTGACTTGCCCAAGTTCACACAGCCAGAGTGGCAGAGGCTGGATTTGAACTTGGGCCTCTTGGACCCTGCAGCCCCCTTCCTCTCTCTGCCGGGCCTCTGGAATAGTAGGGGTGTAGGGGGATTTGGATGTCCTCCCACCCCGTGGCCTCACCATCACGTGACTCTGTGCGTGGGAATGGGCATGACTAATCTGTGCTATGGGAGGAGGGGAGTCCTGAGAGGGCTCAGGTTCATACTTGGGCTTTGCCCTACCTTGCAAGGTGAGTCACTTTTCTCGGGGCCTCCACCTCCCCATCTGAGCAACATGGTCATCCCTATGCAGCCTTGCTCCCCGGGTTCTTGTAAGGCAGCCCCCTGCAGAGCTGAGCTCAGGTGGAGGGGGCTGTCTGCTTCCGTCATGCACTCCTTGTTTGGCTTTTTCCCAGTGCCTAAGCTGACCTTTTCTGTTCCCTTTTTTGGTGTTAGGGAAGAGTCAGATGGCTTCCCCAACCCCGCATTTTCCAGCCTGCCTTTTTCTCAGCTTAATCAGTCTCCAGCTGCCCAAGTGTCCCAGGCAGACCCTGGGTTCCGGCCAATGGTGGCCGCCTCCATCCCAGGGCTCCAGGCCGGCCGGATGGGCAGCTGGTACTGGAAATGGCCTTGATAGGAGATTCCCCCCCTTTCCGGTGCTCAACCACTTCCTCTCTGACAGAGCACGCAGTCTCTAGAAGGTTCTGCTGCAGGGACCGAGGGACACGGGCTGAGCCCTCGTCTGTTGTTCTCCAGTGTCCTGTAGTAGCAGACACTGCCGGAGGGAGGGGGGCAGGGGGGTCCTCCTTGACACCCTTGAGGCTTCCCTGGTGGCTCAGATGATAAAGAATCTGCCTGCAATGCAGAAGACCCAGGTTCCATCCCTGGGTCAGGAAGATTCCCTGAAGAAGGGAATGGCTACCCACTCCAGTATTCTTGCCTGCTGAATTCCATGGAAAGAGGAGCCTGGCAGACTACAGTCCATGGAGTCGCAAAGAGTCAGAGACACCTGAATGATTAATACTTTCACTTTTCACTTTTTTCTCCTTAGCACCCAGTCCCTTGCCTCCACCCTGACAACACCCCCTGGTTCCCAGCCCATAGCTGGATGGGGTAGACCCCATCCCAGCTCCAAATAGGCCCTGATTGGTTTAAGCCAGTTACTACATCTCATCCTGTGGTTGTTGTGATTGGTTCAGGGATAGACACCTGCCTTAGGCAGGGCCAATCACAGCAACCGCCTCTCCCTGAGGTCTCCAGGAGGTGGACTTTCTCTCCATTGGACCTGAAGAGAAGCAAGTAGACCCAGGCCTGAGTGGAGGACAGCCTGAGATCCCCAGGGGAGAGCCACCCTGGGAAAGGAGCAAATGTGACCGTGTGGAGCCGAGAGATGGAGGCAGAGAAACCGAGTCCTGTCACCCTGTTTGGCTGACTGGATCAAGCTTTGCTTGAAACCTCAAAAACCCCTGTGCTTTGGGTTACTATATAGCCCATAGATTTTAGTCTTTAAAAGCCCCCATTGTTGTTCAGTTGCCAAGTTGTGTCTGCCTCTTTGAGACCCCATGGACTGCAGCACGCCAAGCTTCCCTGTCCCTCACCATCTCCCGGAGTTTGCCCAAGTTCATGTCCATTGAATCGGTGATGCCATCCAACCATTTCATCTTCTGTTTCCCTCTTCTCCTTCTGCCTTCAATCTTTCTCAACATCAGGGTCTTTTCCAATGAGTCAGTTCTTCGCATCAGGTGGCCAAAGTATTAAAGCTTCAGCTTAAATTGCCCCTATATGTTGGGTTTTCTCTTCCTTGGAACCCAGAAATCCTGAATAAGGCCTGTAGAATGATGAGGGTCAGGCCTCGAGTCCTTTCCCTGCATGTCCTACTCACAGGACGGAGCCCAGGATCCAGCCCAGCACCAAAAATGTCTCTGCCCCATCCTTAGTCTCAGAGCCAGAAGAACATTTACAGGCCTTAAGTCCAGGGCCCCCATTTTTCAGATGGAAGCACTGAGGCTCATCACTCCTCACCCCTTTTCCTTTCTACGGACTTCTTGCTGGAGGCCTCAGACAGATGGGAGGAACTGAGGATGCAGCCATGCTGAGTCCCCAGGCCTCGCTACCCCCAACTCCAGGTCCTCTGAGGAGGCGGGCTGTATTCTGTATTGCTACCACCACAGTGGGCCTGGCATGCGCACAGAACATAAACAGCTCTCACTGGGGTACTCTCAGTAGCCTACAGTGCCAGGGGTCAGCGCAAAGGTGTGATCAAGCCTCCTTCCTCATGACCTTTGCCATGGGCGGAGTTCTTCACGCTGGCCCCGGGCACTACAGGGTCAAGGCCAAGACTTTATCCTGACATCTGAGACCCAATCCCTTCTCTCTTTTCTTCTTCATCCTCTCTGCTCCTCCCTTGAGCCAAGGAGGGGAAACTTGTCGCCAATGTGCAGGCCTTGTCCCTGCAAAAATCTGTTGGATATCGCTGAGCCAATGGGTTGCATCACTTTAAAGTCATGATCATGAATCTCTAGGCTTTTGGTATTTCTTCCAACTATTTGCTGCATCATTAAATAAAAGCTTAAGACAACAACATTTTATTGTCTCACAAGGATTCTGTGGGTCATGGATTTGGGACGGTCTCATCTATGTTGCTCAGGGTCTCACTGAGTGGCTGAGGCTGGAACATCTGAGCCCTGACTGGGCATCTCTCTCCTTCCATGGACTTAGAGACTCTCCAGGTTGTCTCTTCATGGGCTAGCTTGGCCTTCCTTACAGTATGGCAGCTCAAGGCTCCAGCATGGGTATCCTACAAGACAGAAGCTCTTCTCATGTAGCTTCAGAAGGGTTGTACTGTTGTTCCACCCATTTCATCAGTAATGAGTAAGTCACAAGCGTGCCCAGGTTCAAGTGGAGGAGAATTAGACTCCATTTCTTAGCAGAGGCATGGAAGGTTCTAGAAGAGCTTGTGGGGTGGGAGATGTTCCCATCTTGGGAAAAATACGATCGGCCAGTGTGGATGGGTGACGCTGTCACATTTTTCTGGTCTGCTTGCTTCCCCTTCATGGGAGAGGGTTCTTTCTCACCTTCTCCTCCTTCTGCAAATATCCAGGGCCCTCTTCCCTTATTTATGACCCATGATCTTGCTACTTTTTCACTGAAATAACAGAAGGAATCATGGGAGAATGCCCACATGCTCCTACAACCTGGCCCCGCACCCGCTCACACTGACATCCCCCTGGTCTTGTGGATGGAGTATCTGAGAGTCTCCCTAAGGCCCACCTAAGACCTGGATTTTATCCCCTTCTTGCAGTTTGCATCCCCTTTTGCACCATCAATTTCCTCTCTTCCAGGAAGACTCTTCAGAAGAGAATGCTAATTCTTCTCTTGTCTTAAAAACAAAAAAGAAAATGAGTCAAACCCTAAAACAACCCTGTCTTCACCCCATCACTCAGGTTCGCTGCTCCCAAGCCTGCCCTCACTTTTGCAATGCCCGGGAGAAGAGCACAGGAGAGAGGCCCATATACCCTAAGCCGAAATATCAAAATGATGTGAACACATGGACTAGCTGTTAAACCTGTCCTCTTTCTACTTGAGAAGCTGATCTTCTTAACGAAGTGTCTGGATTCAGAACTCTCCCACTCCTTGAACATGGTCGCAGGGGACAACCAGCCTTGGCCTTGGCGCTTGCCCTGGTTCCCAGCCCAGCCCCCTTCTTTCTTATCCTGGCTCCACCCACACCTTGAATGGCCCTGAGCACCTGTGTGTGGACACCTAGCTCAGACCAAGCTCTGTCCAATGCCTCCTGCCTCCGCCCCCACCCCTGCAGCAAACAGCTGTCCCCTGGACACTCCTTGGGAAGAGGCCCGTGTAGGGCTCTCTGAGCCTCTTGTCTGGGTTTCAGGTGGCACAGTGGCCCCCCTCTTCAGCAACACACCCGAGAAGCGTTGGCTTCACTTGCCCTTTTGACTTTCTCTGCTCTGTTCTTTTTCAAACCCTCTCTTTCCTAAAAGGTTTGCTGCCATCGCTTGCAGGAACTGTATCTCTTGTGTCCCCATCCACTTGCATGCTGCTAAAGCCTGAGCACCTTGGCTGAGGACCACCCCGACCCCTCCGCCCTGCTTTCCTGGGCCCCCACCTCCCTGGCTATTCCTCTCAGGCTGCTCTGCTGGTCCGTCCTTCCTTCTCTGACTTCTAAATGTTGGGGGAAGCCCAGGGCTCAGTCAGTGGACCTCTTGCCTACACCCATTCTCTAGGCGATCCCATTGTCTCTCATAGGTTAATTACCACCCACAAGCCCATGACACCTAAATGTCATGCCAGCTCCACCGGGAGTGACGGATGACTTGCATTTATCGCTGGGCATCTCAGCCTCAACCTGTCCAACCTCAGCGCCTGCCTCCCTGCTGCCACCCATCCCGACACTGCCCCACCCAGCCAGCCAGCCTCCCACAGCTGGGGTACAAACCTTGGAATTAGCCTTCCCTTTCCTTTACCTGTCTCTGGCTGATGGGGCAAACTGTCAGCTCTGCCTTCAAACACATGTCAGATTCCTCATCTTCCTCACCTCCAGGCTGCCAGCCCAGTCCGGCCCCTGCCTCTCCCCAGTCCCTTGCTGACCCACCCAACCCCAGGCTGCTGCAGGTCCTCACCATGGGCCCCAAGTGGACCTCGCCTCCCCTGCTCTCCCCTCGGGCTCTGCATTTGCCATCCCTCTGCCTCTTCCCCAAGTCCTCCTCCTCCAGATCCCACACCTCATTTCCTTTAGTCTGGGATCAAAATACCATGCTCAGGTGAGACCTTCCCTGACCACCTCATAGCAAATGAACTGCCGCCTCCCATTCAGCCTCATCTTTTCTCAGAGCACGTCTTACCATCTGGCCTCTCATACATTTTACTCATTAATGGTTCTATTGCCTGATTTCCTCCACTTGAATAGAAGCTGCCCTTGGGGGTCCCCGAACAGTACGTGTGCGTGCTTGCTAAGTTGCTTCACTCATGTCCAACTCTGCGACCCCATGGACTGTAGCCCGCCAGGCTCCTCTGTCCATGGGGTTCTCCAGGCAAGGATACTGGAGTGGGTTGCCATTTCCTTCTCCAGGGGATCTTCCCGACCCAGGGATCGAACCCTAGTCTCCTATGTCATCTGCGCTGGCAGGTGGCACAACCTGGGAAGCCTAAACAGTGCCTGGCGTATAGTATATACTTAACAGGAGTGTTTCTTGAGTGAATAAATGAGTGAATTGCTGACCAATCCTTTGAACGCCCACTTAGCTTCAGCACGGCGGGCTTCTAGTGAATTGCAGCCTGCATGTCCCTCCTGCTCTGTAGTTAAATGATGCTCCAGACATAGGGCAGGTCTCCTAACACCACTCTGTTGCACTTCCCTATTACCCCTTGCCCTCCCTGAAGCCCTCTTGTGAGCAGTCACCTCCTCCCTGAAGCCCTCTTGTGAGCAGTCACCTCCTCCCTGAAGCCTTCTTGTGAGCAGTCACCTCCTCCCTGAAGCCCTCCTGATTCACCCATCTCTCTTTTTCTCTGGTGCCTTCCCGTGGGGTACACATTCCATCCATGTCAGGATTGTCTGTGCCTGGTGACTGTCCCACACTTCCAGTGGACAGTGCATTCGCCAGGGAGGGCTATATCTTGAGCATTTCTATAATCTCTCTCTCCACTGATCCCCAGCACCCAGTAGGTGCTCATTCAGTGTTGGCTGACTTTAAGCTGAACATATGGCTTAGTTTTAAGTTCAGTGTTTTCTACTAGGCCTTAGTTTAAGTCCTGTTTCTTTATTTTCTAGTTTATTTTTAATGTGTTTTTTAGTACCTTTATTCTCCTTTTTAAAACTTTTAAAACTGACACGTACTCATTGCAGAAAACATGTAAAATATGCAAGGGTATAACTAGGATCATGGCATCCGGTCCCATCACTTCATGGCAAATAGATGGGGAAACAGCGGAAACAGTGTCAGACTATTTTGGGGGGCTCCAAAATCCCTGCAGATGGTGTTTGCAGCCATGAAATTAAAAGACGCTTACTCCTTGGAAGGAAAGTTATGACCAACCTAGACAGCATATTAAAAAGCAGAGACATGGCCTTATCAACAAAGGTCTGTCTAGTCAAGGCTATGGTTTTTCCAGTGGTCATGTATAGATGTGAGAGTTGGACTGTGAAGAAAGCTGAGTGCCGAAGAATTGATGCTGTTGAACTGTGGTGTTGGAGAAGACTCTTGAGAGTCCCTTGGACTGCAAGGAGATCCAACCAGTCCATCCTAAAGGAGATCAGTCCTGGATGTTCATTGGAAGGACTGATACTGAAGCTAAAACTCCAATACTTTGGCCACCTGATGTTAACAGCTGACTCATTTGAAAAGACCCTGATGCTGGGAAAGATTGGGGGCAGGAGAAGGAGACGACAGAGGATGAGATGGTTGGATGGCATCACCGACTCAATGGACATGGGTTTGAGTGGACCCCATTAGTTGGTGATGGACAGGGAGGCCTGGCGTGTGGTTCATGGGGTCACAAAGAGTGGGACTCAACTGAGCGACTGAACTGAACTGATAAAAGACAAAATTACTCTTAATTTAACAATCCAAAGATAACCATTATTAGCATTTACTAGCTAAGTATCCAGATATAAGCATTATCAGCATTCAACTTTTTCTTCTGGGCACCCATTTTATTCTGTTATTAAATCTTATATTGTGACCATATCTTATGTCACCACTATTCTTCAAAGTCATCATATTGAATGGCTGCATAATATTTCACTGTGTCAGTTTATCATGGTTTATTTCACCGAGGGCTCACACACACTGCCCCCCTGACCTCTGCACACATACACAACCCCCACCCATCCACCCCCACACTCTGACAGCACGCTGTGTGGTAAACGCGCTGACACACACTCCGGCAGCTCCCCATCTTCACAATGGAGGTGATTTCCCAGCCCGGGGTGAACAGTGCACTGGTCATGTGGACCCAGCAGGGTGGGGTTCCAGCCTTTTCCTCTTACTGTCCCTCAGACAGACAGATGTCGGGACAGACAGCAGACAGCAGACAGACAGAGCAGACAGGAGACAGGCAGGGGTCAGGGGAAGTAGATGCAATGGCTTTGGGGTGTCTGGGCTTTTAAGGAGGTCCGGGATGGGGAAGGTGGGGCGGTGGGCAGCAGGGCTGCGCTCTGACAGGAAAGCCGCGGGCCAGAGCAGCTGACAGAATGGGGCTTCCTTTGCTTCTGTCGAGGAAGAGTGTGTACAGAGGGACATGCAGGGCGGAACACTCGACCCTCAGAATCCTGGGGCCCTGGAGGCTCTGCCCTCCAATGGCCAATGCAGGCGCGGAGGTCCAGTGCTGAGACCTCTCAGGGCTCCTGACTCCAGCAAAGAGCCTTTTCTGGCTCCCCATGTGGCCTGGACCAGAGTTCCCTGGTCTCTGTCCCAAGAGCAGCAAAGAGCTTTTGAACTGCATTAAGGGGGAAGGAGGGCAGACGGCTCGCAGGGTCTCTAGGACTGGGCAGAAGGGCTTGGGGTGGCTCTTGAACTGCACGAGAGGAGAGAAGGAGGGAGTCCAGACACTGGCGCCCCAGATTTGACCCCCAATGTGTCCATTCCAGCACATTCCTCCCACCCTTCCCCACCCAGCCTTGGGGGATCTCTCGGGTCCCCCAGTGCAGAGGACAGCTCAGAGCGGACAGGGGCCCATGTCTACAGTCACTTGTGCATGGGTGTGGTCTCCTGAGGACAGGAGTTTCTGAGGCCCACCCCTGGGAGCTGTCCTGTCCCTGCTCCTTCTGTTTGCAGGAGACTGCTCTGCTCTGTTTGCAGAAAAACACGGAAAAGAATGAACTCAGCTCTCGGCAGTCTGGGGAAGGAACAGTGAATGCATGGGGTCCAGGGTCAGCTCCACATGGCTGACTGTGGGGTCTTGGACAAGTCATTTCCCTCCCAGGACCCCCCGAGACACACCCATGCAGGAGACTGACCACCCTGGGACTGCACCATTTCTGGCTTTTCTCTGAGTCTCAGAAGTCTGCAGATCATTGCTGCAAATGGAGTTGGCCTAGATAAACAGTGGAAATCACCCTAATCTGCCCCAGCTCTTCAGTGCACAGAGGAGCTGGGTTTCTGCTCTTGATCAGGGGAAGAGGCTCTGCAGAGGCAGTTACCAGATCGTGACACCACAGGGTAGCAAGGCAGACTGCCCAAAGGAGGGAGACAACCCTCCCATTTTGCAGATGGAGAAACTGAGTCCCATAAAGGAAAAGTAAGTGTCCCAGGTACCAAAGACTAGAATTTCGGCGCCCTCTGCCTCTCCCTCTCCTTCCCTGACCCAGCCACCCCTGCTCCCCCCAACCATTCTCCAGGGCTTCCCTGGGTGGTAGTGGTAAAGAATCTGCCTGCCAATGCAGGAGACACAAAAGCCAAAGGTTCGATCCCAGTGTTGGGAAGATCCCCTGGAGAAGGAAATGGCAACCCACTCCAGTATTCTTGCCTGAAAAATCCCATAGACAGACAAAAATCCCATTCCCTGGGGATGGGGGACAACCTGGGGAGCCCCACAGGCAGAACTGAAAGCAGAATCCTCTTTCCTAGAGACAACGAAATGAACATTACCATATGTAAAATAGATGGCCAATGGGAATTTGCCATATGACTCAAGGAACTCCTACAGGGTCTAGGTAACAACCTAGAGGGTTGGGATGGGGAGAGAGGAGGGAGGAATGTGAAGTGGGCGGGGACATGAGTAAGCCTGTGACTGGTTAGTGTCGATGTTTGGTAGAAACCAACACAATACTGTAAAGCAATTATCCTTCAATTAAAAATAAATTAAAAAAAAAAGAAGCCAGTCAAATTCCAAAAATAAAAAGAACCCTCTCCCCTGTTGGCCCCCCAGGTCTCTCCTTCCTGGATTGGGGTTTGTCTGCTTCTGTGATAGCCTGGGGTGAGTGGGATGGTACAAGAGAGGGGTCCTCTGTCCCCTCAAGTCCAAGGGGCACCCCAAGTGGGATGCTGTTTTGCCAGGCCAGGCCAGCGTGGCACTGGGCCAGCGCCCCCGGCAGCGCCTGCTCCAGGCAGCTGGACAGGCTCCGGCCAAGAATGCCAGGAATGCGGAGCGGCTGTGTTCTTCCCGCTCCTCTTCCTCCCCCCACACAGAGAACAGGATATTCCCTGTCCAGGGAAGCCCGCGGCCATCCCCTTTATGGGAAAACCACAGGGCACAGGGCATTCGGTGGGCACCGCTCCTGCCCTGGGATGGGCACTCCTGCCCTGGGATGGGCACTCGGTACAGGAGAGCCTTGGGGGGCTGGCACCGCAGGGGAGCACACAGCGGGCCTGTGCAGGATGGATGTTTGTTGAGGACCTACTATGTACCTTGTGCTTCATTCACGGGTTGATAGTCAATCACACCAACCCTATCAGGTGCTCTCTCCCAGGTGAGGAAACGGAGACTAGGAGGGGCCAGGGAACATGCCTGAGGGTACCAGCTGGCAAGTGGCAAAGGCAGACTTGGTCCAAGCCAGTCTGATAGTTGAACCAACTTGCTCTTAGTTGAGGCCCTTGCTCTTAGCCACCAGGCCAATTGGCCTCATCTCCACTGTGGCCCCTAGAGGCTGTCTCCTGGGGCCCCCCATGACACCTGCAGAATATGGGGGCATGCTGCGGAGAGGCAGACCCTTCCCTCCATGGGCAGCTGGTCTGTTTGGCAATAGGCAAAGGATCAAGGTGGGAGGTTGTCTCTGAGATACAGGGGCTGATGCTCAGCTCTGACCCCCACCCCCACCCCTGTTCTTGCAGAAGCCCAGCATCAGGGAATCCAGGAGTTTGACCAGGGTTCAGGATCCAGGAGGGGCTCTTTCTGGACCCTCAGTGATGAGCAGGGGGGGTGTCACTTGTCAGAGGGGCAGGGATAGGAGGTAGCCTTCTGGGAAGGCTGAAGGGAGATTCAGGGGTGGAGGGGTGAGAAGTAAGGTGCACCAGGCTCCAGCTGTGAGATTCTAGAGGTGCCCCCACACCCCAGGCTGCAGACCCATGTCTCCCTGCTTGCTCTGGCCCTGGGTCTGGGCCGCCCCTCTCGGACATCACCCTGGCCGGCTCAGGTGCAGCCTTCCCATCCCTGACCTGGATCAGGCACTGTCGGTGGGTGGGGACAGACTACAGTGCCTCAAAGGGCTGTGCTGCAGAGGTTGCCTAGAGCCAGGCGCACCGGGACCCAGACCCAGGTGATGGGAGAACAAGGGGTCATCGACACAGGAGGACCGACCCGTTAGAAACAGAGGCACCAAGGCTCAGGGGGGAAGTGGCCTGCTTGAAGTTCACAGAGCTGCCACCTTGCAGCTGGGGCCCACCAGCCCTCACCAAGGGGGTCTGAGCTGGAGTCACCAGGCCCCCCACCTTCCCCTGGCCCCTGAGGTCTGTCTGGTTCTGTTCCAGTGTGTCATCCTGCACAGGCTCCTGGTCTCCCAGGGGGAGGGGGGCCAGGGTCAGGTAAACAGGATCCCCTGCCGCACTCCCTGACCTTGTTTACCTCCCGAAAGAATGTGAGGGCGTTCTTCCCCTTCCCAGGCTATGAGTCACCCCTCAACAACGCCGCCAGGCTCCCGCCACTGCCTGCCCGGCCTCCATTCACCGCTCCCCCCACCCCCACCGCCCCAGACCTCGGACCCTTGCCTCCTCACCCGATGATGTCAACCCTGTCTCCCCCTCTGCCCACCCCCCTCACCCTCTGGAGCCCACTGGGGGGCCTCGAGTCGCCATGGCAACCGCTCACAACAGGAAGCAAGGCCCCAGTGAAGGCCTGAGCTGGGGCAGAAACACAGGAAGCGGCGCTGAGCACCGCGCAGCATTGTCAGTCTCGGTAAAAAGCAAAACAGGACAAAAAGATTTAATGAGAACAATTAGCCCAAAGAAAAAGGAAAAAAAAAAAAAAGGGCCGAAAAAACAAACAAAGCCAAACAGCCTGAAGGCAGGAGGCTGGCTGAGCTCCAGGGACCCCGTGTTTCCCCTCCTGACACAATGTCGGTTAAATAATACTTCCTTCTCAGAAGGAGGCTCCTGGCCGGAGCGGGGGCGCGGGGGGGGGGGGGGGGGGATCCTTCCCAGTGGCCCCTCTGTTGAGCCCCCCAAATTCTGGGGAGCAGATGGGCTAGTTCCCCACCCCACGCCAGGTATTATTATTCCCCAAGTCCTACGAGGGGTACATTAATTCAGGGGAAAGAAAGGGCAGAGGCCTGGGGCACTGAGATGGAAACAAGTCCTGGCCGCCCCCCACCTCCCACCCCCGGCTGGAGATTCTGTGTGGTGACCTGTCTCTTTCCAGCCTCAGTTTCCTCCTTCATTTCCATCCTCGCCCTCATCGCCACATCAGCATCCTCCTCCCGCCTCACTGATTGGCGCATGCGCATAGATGCGCGACACGTGTTGCATGAACTCGTGAAGGAATGAATGAGTCAGCAGAGGTTCATGGAGGCAATTTTCAGTTCAGAATGAACTGACAGTCAGAGACGGACAGGCAGCCCCGTGAGGGGCAGCGCTGTCAATGGAGGTGGGCAAGCAGAGGTTGGGAAAACTTGGTAGGATCCTAGAGAGAAGAGTGAGCTGTAGGATCCGGGGGTGGGGGTAGGGGGTGAAGGTTCCTCTGGGCTCTCTCCCTCCCATGTGCTGAGGGCTGTGCCTGGATGATACAATCTGGCTCCTAGGCCCTGACAGTTCTGGAAGGTAGCTGGAGGCACTGTGCCCATTATCTGGAAGGGGACCAGGACCTCGGATGAAGCTAAGGCTCAGGGGCAGAAGGGCAGCATCCAAGGCCTTGGGAACATGATGAAGGTGAATAACACTGGCTGGATGGTGACAGAGCGCAGGTCACCCTCTGCAATGATCGCCCCAGTATGTGTGACAGGCCCAGCAGTTCCTGCCAAAGCTGGTGATGGAAGAAAGCAGTGTGTGTGAGGGGGGTGGGGGGGTGGTGGTTGGGGTGAGGTGGAGGCTTAGATGAAGAGGCTGACCGAGCTTCACAGCCACCTCCATGCAGGCAGTGGGGGACCCTGGAGGAAACAGACCAAAAACATTGATAGGAGTTTGTTGGCAATGATGAAGAGGATCGCTGTTCTACCCAGGGCCACTGGACACTCGGAGGTGTCACAAAATAAGGGGAGACCTCGTGGGAAAGAGAGGCGAGAGCCGGATCAGGAATGACCTTGAGGGCTATCAGAGGGCTATCCCAGGGCTATCAGGCCTGGGAGCTGGGGTCTGATACTCTAGGCACCAGAGGCCACTGGTGGCTTCCAAGTGTGGCAGGAATATCTGCAATTGGATAATTTAGGGAGACATCTTTGGACAGGGGCTTCTCCAATGGCTCAGTGGGTAAAGAATCTGTCTGCAATGCAGGAGACACAAGAGATGTGAGTTGGATCCCTGGTTTGGGAAGATCCCTTGGGGAAAGAAATGGAAACCTACTCCAGTATCCTTGCCTGAAAAATTCCCATGCGCAGAGGAGCCTGGCGGGCTACGGTTCAAAGGGTCGCAAAAGTTGAACATGGCTGAGCAACTAAGCTTGCTTGCCTGCTCTAGATAGATTAGGAATTGGGTTGGGGGGGGGGGGGGTACATATCAGGAAAGAAGAGGATGGGAGATCAGGGAACCTGGGCACTGCTGACTTGGTTTCTTTTCTTTGGAACTAACTGAGAATGACGCATAAGCGTTCAGTCAATATTTATTGAATGAACGAGTTATAGCCACCTTACACTGAGATATTTATCTTGCACACATTGTTTTGTTCATTCTTACTACAGCCCTGTGAAGTAAGTCTTATTCTTCCTAGTTTACAAATGAAAAAAAAAAAGGGGGGGCTCAGAGAGGTTGAGAATCTTGTCCCAGGCTGCACAGCACAACATGGTGGAACTGGATTCCAGCTCAGCTGACCCACCTGCCATCTCAGACGTGCCACACTGCACTACTTGCCCCTGTGCTGGCCCCATGCCAGCCCACAGAGACACTCAGATATCAAGCCCCTGCCATGCCTCTGAGGAGCCCCTGGGTTGGTGGCCTCAGCTTTCCCAGTCTGAGGGGCGGTGGAGGAAGGCCAACGCCCCTCCAAGTTCTCCCACCACCAGCCTCAAGGAAGCAGGAGCCAGATGGTCACCAGGGAGAGCAGGGAGGCTGCCCCAGGCCCAGGTCGGGGGAGGGAAGACTGAAATGGAGGAGGGGACGAGGGTTCCGAGAAGAGATCAGAGAACCGCGGGGTGTCCCCACAGGAAAAGGAACCGAGACCAGGGCTGAGGGTGAGGAAGGAGAAGCAGATGTGGTGAGGGGCGGGAGCAGGTGCGCTCAGGGCCCGGGAGGAAATGAATCTGAGTCCCAGAGCCTGGCCTTTGGGTCCTGGGCTCGCACAGCCGGAAGCCGGGCCCCAGACAGAGCAGCGTCTGGGCTTTGGGGCTGCACCTGAGGCCCTCAGGTGGGACTCAGAAAGGACTGGCCTGCCCACACCTGTCCTCCTGCCTCCTCATCCAGCGCCCCACATGCACCTGCCCCAGGAAATCCTCTTGGGGGCTGCTGAATGAGCCACAGGAAAAGGGATACAGGCTGTCTGTGGGCGGTTTGTGCCTGCAAGAGGGAGGGAGAAGGGCTGGGCGGTGCAGGGAGAGGCCCCGAGGGGAATGGGATGGGTCTCCCAGGACAGAAAGTAGCAGAGGGTCATCACAGGTGGCTAAGAGTCCTGTTCTACCCCAGGGGTGGGGTCTCTGTCGAGTTGTTCCCCTCTGGGCCTCAGTTTCCCCATCTGTGAAATGGGGGCTCTTTTTCTCTGGAGAGACAGGAGGCTGGGCCAGTACTTAAGAGTGTGTCGGCCTCTGGACCAGCAGGGCTCAGTCCTGCCTCCGCAGCCATACCAGATAGACCTGAGGGTGAGAAGCTTTAATAACACAGAATCCGAGGTGGTCTGCAGCGTGGAACGTTCTGGCTCCGTCGTTCATTCGCTGTGTGGCTTGGACAAGATGCTCAACATCTCTGTGCTGTTTCCCACCTTCAAGAAGGGGGTTGTAACAGGGTGGACCTCCTGGGGTGCTGGAGGACCAGAGAAGTAACACGCCTATGAAGACAGGATACGGTTATGGTTATAAGTGCCTAGAAACCATCCTAAGATGCTTTCTAAGTGGGGATCCCCAAGACAACTCCATTTCTGGGCTCTGTGCCCAGCCTGGCCCTGAGGACAGAGGGCAACAGGCCGAGGAGAAACAGGGAGAGACACTGGGAAACTGTCTGACCCAGAGGTTGGAACCGTGCCCTTCAGCCTCCGCCTCCTGGCCCTGATCATAGGCATCGTGGGTGGGTCGAGCCCGTGGGGTCCTGCTCCATGGCCTCTCTCCCTGGACTGGGTGGGGGCTTGAGTCCCCGGGAGGCACTGGGGCCTGGGAGGAGAGCGCACGGCCTGGGGTTCTCAGTGAGTCGCCGAAGGCCTCCGTGTGCTCCTTGTAGAGTGAGAGCTGGAAGCGTGAGGATCAGGGACTTTATCAATGTGGGCCGCTCACCCTGCAGCCAGGAGGTGCACCCGGTGCTGTTCCTCTCCCGACTTCCAGAACCATAAGCTCCACAGCTCCCATTGGTTCTTCCCCGGTCTGCCTCCTTCCCCTACAGCCCAGACACACCCTCAAGTGTCTGCCCTGAAAACAGACAAGCCTCTGGACCCCCAACTCCCACCTATGCCTCTCCGCTGTTCCTTTTGTCCACACCACCTCTCCACCTTCGCGGTCACTCTTTAGCCTGATACATCTCTCATCAGCCTTCAGCATCTTCCACATGTCTCTCCTGCTTGGTTCCAAGGTGCCCCCCCCCACCTCCCAAGCCATTCTCCTCTGACCCCTGGGCAGCTCCTCCTCAGTCTGGTTGGCCTCCCCTGATAGCCTGGATCCTCTGGCCTACTTCCTGTGCCTCCACGCCCACGCTCTTCTCTCCTCCCAGCCCTGGGCATTGCATCCACGCCTAATCCCTCCCTGGCAGGACCCACCTCCTGGCTGTGTAATCTTTAGCTACTTAGCTTCTCTGTGCCTCAGTTTCCTCATCTGTAAAATGGTGCTAATGGTGGTTCCTACACCATAGGGTGATGGAGGGATTAGTGGAGTAACACAAGTAAAGTGCTCAGAATGTGCCTGCTCATAGCAAGACCCAGCCTCAGTGCTGGGTACCTGTCACACGACCAGTAAGTGTCAGAGTGGAGATTTGAACCCAGGGACCCTGGATCCATGTCCCATTCTCTTCTGCTGTTCTGGTGACACACGCATCATCCAAGGCCCTCCTCCTTGGGCTGGGGGAGGAGCAGGGGGATTGCAGTGTAGCGGAGTCATCCCAACTCCAGTAGGTGGGATCTCAGGCACAGAAAAGCAGATGGGCAGGACCCCTTGAGAACCTGAGGTGACACCAAGGGCCGGCCTAGAAGAACCCTCTTGTGTGGCTACGGTGGGTCCTGCAGGTTCTGGCTCTGGCCTTCTTGGGCGTCTATCCTATGAAGGAAGTCGAGGAACATGTGTTGGGCAGTCAGACACCTGGGTGCCTGGCGCCACCTGGTGCTCAGAGCGCATCTTGCTATGTTCCCAGGCTTAAGAGGACACCTGACATCCTGTAGCCTTCCCTCTGCAATCGACAGGGCCTCTTCCCCTCACCTCCCCACCCTTTTTAAAAAAATGATTGTGCCAGTCTTTTTTTTTTTTTTAATTGTATTCATTTATTTGGCTGCATGGGGTATTAGTTGCAGCACACAGGATTTTTGATCTTCATTGAGGCCTCTGACTTTCAGTTATGGCGTGGGGATCTAGTTTCCTGACCAGGGATCAAACCAGGGCCCTCTACGTTGGGAGCACAGAGTCTTAGCCACAAGGTCACCAGGAAAGTCCCGAGGCTGACTCTTCAGCAGCCTTCCCGCCTCCTACTGCAAAGCCCCCATATAGTGCCCTCTTCCCCTGGCTTTGCGGAAGGCCAGTCTCTCACTGAGCATGTATTTATTCACTCAACAAATGCAAAGCCCCTCTTGTGAGCCTGTCCCTGGGCAGAGCACCTGGATGGTGAGCTGAATCGAACATGGTCCCTGTCCTCCAGGAGGAGCTCCCAGTCCAATGGAGGAGGCTCACATAGACGGGCAGCAGGGGCACAGCTGTCACGGAGCAAAGCCCAGGAAGGTTTGCTGGGGCGGGAAAGAGTAACCCAGGAGGCTTCATGAAGGAGGAAATGTTTGAGATTCATTTTGAAGGATGGAAACAACAGTGACTGGCTTAGGCCCTTAGCAATCGGAGGAGGGACAGGGGGAGAAAGTCACGAAGGGAACAGCGTATGTATAGAGGCCCTGAGCTGAGAGCCACTGAATGGTGATCCTGTGTGTCTTTCCAGCACCACCAGTGAACAGTTCTACCCTGAGACAGTGTCAAATCCCACAGGTCAAGGGCTCAGTCCCACAAGGCCAGCCGTCCCCACCCCGTCCCCCATTTCAGAAGCCAATAGTAAGTCCAGGTTGTCACCTATGCTTCTGTACCACCAGCCATAAGTCGGAGATTCCCATAGCCCCTTATTTCTGGATTGATTACTTTGCTAGAGCAGTTCACAGAATTAAGGAAAACAGCGTACCCACTGGATAGCCAGTTTATTATAAAAGCATACAGCTCAGGAACAGCTAGGTGGAAGAGATGCACAGGGCAAAGTATGGGCAAGAGGTGTGGAGCCTCCATGCTCTCTTTGGGTGGGCTATTCACCCAAGACCTCCATGTATTCACCAAT
Source organism: Budorcas taxicolor (assembly GCF_023091745.1). Classification (NCBI taxonomy): domain Eukaryota; kingdom Metazoa; phylum Chordata; class Mammalia; order Artiodactyla; family Bovidae; genus Budorcas; species Budorcas taxicolor. The sequence continues at coordinate 154,130,739 of NC_068914.1, read as the reverse complement.
CCAGAGATCTCTGAACCCCATGCTTTTGGGGTTTTATGAAGGCTTCATTACATAGGCACGATTGGTTAAATCAGTGGCCACTGGCTATTGATTCAGCCTTCAGCTCTTCTTTCCTTGGAGCTGAAAGCTCCAACCCTCTAAGCCTCTGGTTAATTTCCTTGGCAACCAGTCCCTACCTTTAGTCACTTTCGAGAAGTCACCTTATGAACATAAACTCAGATGTGGTTGAAAGAAGTTTGTTATAAATATCAGGATACCTTTATCACTCTTATCACTTAGGAAATTCCAAGGGTTTTAGGAGCTCTGTGTCAGAAATGGGGAAACCAAATTGATATTTCTTATTAGAATCATAATATCGCAAGTGGTCAGTAGGGAAGGATATGGTCACTCTGGCTACAGTGCCAGATGAAAGAGGTGTCAAGGACTGAAGTGCAAGGTTCTGGAGGCTTGGTCTGAGGGTGGAGGTAGTGGTGGTGACCACAAGGGTCGGGAGGAAAGGATGGAATTGAGAGATGAGTCGGAAGTGAGTCAGAAAGAGAGTCTGCGACACCCCTCAAGGCCTGAGAGTATCTATTTTAATACTAAAAAATAAAAATATATTTAACTTTATTATTGATTTAGAAGTCAAATGTTAATTCACCCTGTTAATGAACAAGGAAAGCCATAGGCGCATCCCAATAGATGTAGATAAAGGTATTGACAATATTCAACACCGTTATAATAAAAACTCTTGGCAAACTGGGAATAGAAGGAAGCTCTCCTAATCTAATAAAGGGTGTCTTTCAAAAAATCTGTAACTAATATAATAAAAACCTGAGTGCTTTCTCCCAAAGATCAAGAGAAATGCAAAGATGTCTGCCCTCTATGCTTCTAGTCAGCACTGCATTGGATGACTTAGCCAGCGCATCGAGGCAAGAAAAAGAAACCCTACCGACTGGATGTAAAGGATAACTCTTTATTCACAGACAAGATTACCTACATAGAAAACTGGATGGGATTTACAAAACAAGCTAATAGAACTAATAAATGAGCTTAGCAATGTTGTGTGATACAGGTCAATACAAAATATCAAATTTAGTTGTATATACTAGTCATGAACAATTGGAAAATAAATTTTAAAACACCACTTTATAACAGCATGAAACACTTAAGGATAGCTCTGACAAGCTGTGTAGCAACTGCACCCTTGAAGCTACAGAACATTGCTGACCATTTTGACATTTTTGAAAAAAATCAAATGAAAACTAAACGTTCAATGCTATTGAATGGACAGTCATAACATTTTCATGGATTGGAAAATTCAATAATAAGATGTCAGTCAGGGGCTTTCCTGGTGGCTCAGTGGTAAGGAATCTGCCTGCCAATGCAGGGGACACGGGCTCAATCCCCGATCCAGGAAGATTCCACATGCCATGGAGCAAGCAAGCTTGTGCACCGTAACTACTGAGCCTGTGCTCTCGAGCCCAGGTGCCGCAGCTGCCGAAGCCCACTCGCCCTAAAGCCTGAGCTCTGCAAGGAGAGAAGCTACCTCAAGGAGAGGCCCCCCAGCCATAAGCAGGTGTAGCCCCCACTCATTGCAACAAGAGAAAGGCCCGCGCAGCTACGAAGACCAAGGACAGCCAAAAATAAATAAATAAAACTACATATATAGAAATGTCGGTCATTTCCAAATCAAACTGCAGGTTCAAAATAATCTTCATAAAAATTCTATCAGTCTTTTTTGGTAGAAATTGACAAGATGGATAACCATGTGGAAAAAAATGAGCCTGATCCTCGCGTCATATCACATACAAAAAGTAACTCATAATGAATCACATATCTAAAGGTAAAAGGTTTTGTTCTTTGAAAGACACCACTAAGGAAATGAAAAGACAAGCTTTCTGGGAGGAAATATTTGCAAAACATATATCTCATGAAGGACTTGGGATATTAAAATAATTCTTATAAACGGAAAATAAGACAAAGAAGCTGATTTGCAAAATGGGCAAAATGTTTGAAGACACATTTTACCAAAGAGGATGTGAAAGTGAAAGTTACTCAGTCATGTCCAACTCTTTGCAAACCCATGGACTATATACAGGCCATGAAATTCTCCCTGTCAGAATACTGGAATGGGTAGCCTTTCCCTTCTCCAGAGGTTCTTCCCAACCCAGGAATCGAACCAGAGTCTCCTGCATTATAGGAAGATTCTTTACCAACTGAGCTATGCAAATCAACATATGAAAAGATGCTCAATATCGTCATTAGAGAAATGCAAATTCTATCAGTATACCTGCAACAAATAGCTAAAATGGAAAAGATTGATGATATTAAGTGTTGGCAAGGATGTGGAGCAATGGACCTCTGGGTGTTGAAGGGAATGTAAAATAGTCCAGCCATCGTAGACAACAGTTTGACAGGTTCTTAGAAAGTTGCCATTTACACTCCAATGATTCCACTCCTAGGTTTCTACCCATGAGACATGAAAATTGCTTTCTAGGCTTGCTGCAACAGGTATTTTCCTGAAAGTTCTTTCCACTGGTTGTTGTTCAGTTGCTCACTCATGTCCCACTCTTTGCGACTCTATGAACTGCAGCATGCCAGGCTTCCTATCCTTCACAATCTCCTGGAGCTCGCTCAAACTCATGTCCATGGAGTCGGTGATGCCATCCAGCCATCTCGTCCTCTGTCGCCCCCTTCTCCTCCTGTTCTCAACCTTTCCCAGCATCAGGGGATTTTCCAAAGAGTTAGCTCTTCACATCAGGTGGCCAAAGTATTGGAGCTTCAGCGCCAGTCCTTCCAATGAATATTCAGGGTTGATTTCCTTTAGGATTGACTGGTTGGATCTCTTTGCTGTCCAAGGAAGCTTTCCACTGGACTCCTAGACAAATCTCTTTGCTTCATCTCCTACAGCTTCCTCTCAGTATCCACCCTGTACAGAGACTGCAGCTACTCACCAAAGCCCACCAGCTCCTCTGCTTCCTTGGCACCTGGTGATGACCCACTTCCTTCCACCTGCACTGGGTCACATGCATAGTTAGTTCTTGCCGATGGAATGTGCTTGGGAGGTTTATTAGACTTCTGTGAAGATAATGTCTCTTATTTACTCTCTTCCCTTGTCATCTGGCTTGATGTCCCTGTGGAGAACACAGATGGGAGAAGTCTGGGTCATAAATGAATATGTAGAGCAGACTCCCCCAGCCCCTCCCTGGCCTCAGTAACCATCACTGGCTCCAAGGTGGTCAAGAAATGAATCCTTGGTGTATTTAACTACTGGGACTGTGTGTGTGTATGTGCATATGTGTTGGTCTGATAGCTAGCCTTACTTACCCTGAATAACACCTTGCCATTCTTGATGAAGTAGATGCTCAAATAATTTCCTAATGATGGATGCTCAGGAATTAAATTTTCAGAATTCTTGCAGGTCTGAAAATTGTCTTATTTAGCCATCACATTTGAGTTTGGCTAGTGAGGCTAACCTGTTAGTTCCCTACCTGGTATCCATTCCCTTACTTATTTCTTGCCCTTTTTCTGTGTATGAGGCAGCAATGTAATTTGGCTGAATACCCATTTTCTCAGACTCTCTGGCAACTGGGAGAAGCTCTGAAACACATTTCTGGCAACTGAACCATAAGCAGTTTCTCTGGGTAAGCTTTGTTTTCCTGCTAAAATCAGGATAAAAGGGAACATAGGCACATGGCACCACCCTCTACCCTCCTTCTTGAAAGGAACATGGGTGTGTTGTCTGGAGCTGAAGCTGTCATCTTATCACCAGATGGCAACAAATATAAGCTAAAGCCTGTGGAATCACAGAGATGCTGTCCCTGATGTCTCTGATCTACTGAACAAGCAAGCAATGCTTCCTCATCTGGTTAGATGAGAAGAGTAGCCTCTTATTTGTTTACAGCACTGTAAGTCATAATTTCCGTTGAATAGAACATTTTAACCTGGCCCAGAAGGCATATACTTTTAGATTCAAAGTAATTTTTGTTTAGAATTCAAAGACCTTTCTCTGCTGTCTTCTGGCCTCTGTTACTGGTAATGCCAGACTGATTCGTACTCTTTTCTTTGCAACCTTTTTTAAACAGAAAGCTTTTAAATTAATGTTCTTTTTATCCTGATGTTCAGACATTTGTTAGTGTGTGTCTACCCTGCTCATCACTTGATAAATCCTTTCAACGTGATGGCCGTGTCTCTACTCACTTCTGGGAAATTCTTTTCTATTTGGTCATTTCCTCCCCTTTGCTTTCCCTGCCTTTTCTTTCTGGAACTCCTGATACAGATGTCAGACCCCATAGATTCCTTTTAGCTTTTGTCTTTTCTTTCATATTCTCCTTTTTTTTTGTTGTTCTATATTCTAGAATCCGCTAACTCCTCTGTTCATTTTTTAAATTTCAGCAGTTTTTTATGTTCAAGAATGCTTTCTTATTTTCTGATTGCTACCTTCTCAAAGCAGCTTGTTTCTGCTTTTCACATGTGGGATCTCCTAAAATATCTCTGAAGAGGTTTCATCCCAAAGTTATCTTATACCCTGAATTATTTTGAGTCAGTTTTTCTATTATTCTTTGTATTGCTCTTTCAGCTGCAATTTTTCCTCAACAATCTAGTACTTTTTAAGATAAAGACAAAAATCCTTAACACAGTCTAAAATGCCCTGTAGAGTCTGGTCCCTAACTATAGTTTCAGAAAGATTTCTTTTAAATTTAATTTTTGGATTGTGACACATCACGCTTACAAGAGTGTATAAAACTTATGGACAGTCAAAGAATAATAGTAAAGCTGACGTCCACATAAACAGCTTTCAAATCAGAAAAGGGGACATCACCAGGACCGTGTGTTCCCTTGCATCCACTTTCATATCTCTCCCCCAAAGAAAACCACTATTCCACTCTCTGCAATCATAGTTTTCTTGTTCCCTCATTAGTTTTTACCATCCACACCTGCATCCCTGTACAAAGTAGTGTTTAGCTTTGCCTGGTTTTGAACTCTATGTAAGTGGCACCGTATGGTTTATATTCTTACTTCTTATGTTTAACATTATTTTGAAAGACTCATTCACCCTGATGTGTATCACTGTATGTAGTTTACTCAAGTTCAATGCTAGGTAATAATCCAGTGTGTGAATATTCCAGACTTGTCCAGCCTAGTGGATGTTGGGGCTGTTTCCAGATTCAAGTTGTTGCAAATGTCCTTCCTGCAAACATTTTAAAATGAGTTTTCTGTTGCACATGTGCAAAAATCGTCCTCACATGTGTCCCTGGGAGACAAACTGCTGGCTCCCGGGTGATATGCAAATTTCCATTTACTCAGTCGCACTAAACTGATTTCCAAAGTGGTTGAGTCCACTTTTATCTCACCAGAAAGTATCTGAGAGTTCTTGTCGGGACTTGCCATTATCAGCCTTCACAATCCTTGCTTAGCAAGTCGGAGTGAAGCTATATCTCACTGTGGCTTTGTATTTGCATCACTTGTGAGGGTGAATGCCTTTTCATTTGACTGATCACTTGTGTTTCCTCTTTACAAGCGCCTGTTCCAGCCTTTGCCCACCTTCCCCACTCCTGTATTTCTGTTCTAATTTGTTGTCTATCCTCCTACAGGTCCACAGGAATTCCTTACATATTCTCCTTTGTCCATTTACAGTGTTTTAAATACTGACTTCTCTTTTCACTCTCTACATAGTCTTTTGAAAAAGAACATTCATAATTTGAATGTAACTGCAGTTATCAACTGTTTCCGATGTGACTTACACTCTTGTTTCTCGTGTAAGAAATTAGCCTCTACCTTACGCTAATAAATATATTTTAAAATATTATTTTCTAAAAATTTCAGAGTTTTGCCTTTCACTTTGAGGCTTGGAGTTAATTTGGGGTAAGGAGGAGGTCTAATTTCACCCCACCCCAATATGGAGAATTGATAATCCCAGTTACCCTTTACTGAAAAGTTCATACCCACTGACCAGCAGTTTCAGCCTCTTGCTCCTTCTCTCTAGATAGATTGATCTGTCTGTGGTTATAGTCCTCTGGGCTTTCATTTTGGTTTCACTGTCCTATTTATCTGTTCTCGTGTCAATAGTTCACTGTCTTATTTGCTTTAGCTTTATAATGTCTTGGTATCTGCTAGGGGTGATCTCATCACCACCAGCCTCTCTCTGTTCAGCTCCTTCAAGGGCACCTTGACTTGTCCTAGCCCTTTGCACTTCCATACAAATTTTACATTCAGTTTATCCAGTTCCCCAAAAATTCCTCCAGTGAGTTTGATTAGGCTTGCCTTGACTCTTGACTTAGACCGATTTGGGGAGAATCATCGTGGTTCCAGGACTAGGTCTTTCAATCCATGAGCATGGTTTAACTCTCCATTTTTAGATAGTCTTTAATGTCTCACAATGAAAATTTATGATTTTATTCCAGAAGGACCTAGATGTATAAATCAGTATATTTATTTCTAGGTCCTTTACATATTTTTATTATACTAAAAGTGATATTTTCTAATTATTTACTGCTGCATAGGGGAATACAAAACACAACAGATTTTTGTATACTGACTTTTTTAATCCAACAATTTTGCTAACATGTCTTTTCAATTCTAATAATATTTTGAAGAAATTTTGGATTTTCTACACAAAACCAGAAAATAGTGACAGTTTTATTTCTAATCCTTTTCCCTTAGTTTCATTTATTATCTTACTGTCTAGTCAACACTGTTGAGAAATCCAATGTGAGTCATAAATGCAGACCGCAGGTATATTTTAAAATTAAAATTAATAGCCATGCTAAAAATGTTAAAAAGCAGGTGAAATGAATTTTTGTAAAATAGTTCATGTAACCCAATGTATTAAAATATTCAATATGTAGTCAACATACAATTATTAATGAGACCATTTTATGGCATTTTTTTTTGGTACTATTTAAAATTCAACATGTTTAATTTTACTCTTACACATCAATTCAAACTAGTCACATTTCAAGATCTCAGTAGTGATAGGGGGCTAGTGGCTACCATATTGGATAACACAGGTCTAGAATATATTCTGTGCCATGTTTAATGTAAATGGGGGTTGCAATCATCCTTGCCTTTTTACTAATCTCAACATTTCACTATTAATTAGAATATTTGCTGTAGGAGTTTTGTAGATACTTTTACCAGGATAAAGTCATTCCCTTGTATTCCTAATTTGCTACAGGTTTTAAAACATAAACAGATATTGAACGTTCCATATATCTTTTGTAATAACAATATGTCTTGCTTCCTTAACTAATGGTGAATTACGTTAACTGATTTTTTTTTCTTTTGCTTTGCAGTGTTTATTGCTAATGAATGGTAGCATTTTCCCCAGGATTTTCAAATTGAGGTATGCCTGCCTGCTGTTTCAGTTGTGTCCTACTCTTTGTGACCCTATGGACTGTAGCCCACCAGGCTCCTCTGTCCATGGAAAAATTCAATACAACTAGTGTTTTCATAGAAATAACTTTTGCTTTTGCTGATAAATTTCTGCCCTTAACTTTGCTGCTTTTGTGAATATCTCCTATGTCTTGAAAGGAGAATATTCTGCACTTGTAGCTACACTGCTCTGTAAAAGTCCCCTAGTCAAGTTTCTTAATATTATCATTAAATGTATTTCTGCTTGTTCTGTTGATTACAGAGGGATGTGTTTTTAAATCTCCCATTATAATTGTGGGTTTTTCTATTTCTCTGTAGAGTTCTCTTGGTTTTTTTTATATTTTAAGACTATGGTCTTTACATATGAGTTTGAAATTGTTCTTTCTTTCTGGTCAGTTGGACCATTTTCAGTGACCTTTTAATCTCTAGTGATTTTTTTCTGATACTAAAATAACTGCACCAGTCTTCTTTTCCTTAGCCTTTGTATTATAAGAATTTTTTTTTTTTTTCTACGCGTTTCCTTTCACCCTTTCAGTGTCTTTGTTTTGGAAATGTTTCTTGTGGATGTCTCTTGTAAATTACAGGTAGTTGGATTTTTATCCTGCCTGGTAATCTTCGTATTTTAACTACAACATTTAGTCCACTTGCATTGTTTTATAGTACATTTGAATTTATAACTTATTTGTCCCACCTATCTTGTATTTTTCTCTCCATTCTTGCTTGTTTTAGGATTGATTGGATTGATTTTCTCATTCTGTTTTTCCCCTCTAATAATCTGGCTAAATACTATATACTGCATTTCCATTCTTTCTGTTTACCCTGTTAATGACAACTTACAGTCTTAACTCATCAGAGTTTAAGTAAATTGCTATCTATTTTCGTTTTCCTTCTGAGGAATAGAAAGATAGAACACTTTAATCCATTCACCCAAGTTCTATGCCATTGTTGTGTATTTTAATTCTATTTTTATCCAGAAGACATTGTTATTGTATTATCAATGTTCTTCATTGTTCTTTATTCTCTGTTGCATCAGACCTCTGTCTGTGATCATCTTCCTCCAGCCTGAAGTTCTTCCGTTGGAATTTCCTTTAGGGAGGGTCTGCTACTGGCAAAGTCAGTTTTTGTATTTGTAAATGTTATTATTTCCCCTTGTTCTGGAAAGACATTTTCACTGGGTACATAAATCTTGAAATAAAATTTCACTCAGTTTCTAAGATGACGGTTATTTTCTTTCAGTGCTTTGAAGGTATCATTCTACCGCCTCCGGGCTTCCGTTGCTCCTGATAAAAAGTCCGTGCAAATCATTTCTTTTTCTTTTCTCTTTTTCTACCCCGGACGCCAGGCAGAGGCGTCTGGACTTTATTCTGAGGGGCACAGGGAGCTATGGAAGGTTTTAAAGCACTAAGGTGATCCAGTCAGATCTGCATGTTAGAAAGCGCACTCGGGCACTGTGGACTCGGAGGGCATTGAGAAGTGAGAAGGCAGTTGCTGCAGTCCAGAGAAAGGACGAGGGGTGTGGATGGGAGGAGGTCAGAGAGGCAGGACTTGGGGGGTCAACGCAGGCAGGCGGTTGGGAGCCCAAGGGGCACGGATGACTCGGGTTCCTAGTGAAGATGGAAAGCTGGTGCCGTAGGACAGACAGAACCGTGTTGGAGTGGATGGGGATAATGAATGGATTTGTGTGAGATCTCAAGATCCATCCATTCCACAGAGTCGAACACCTACTACGTGCAGAGAGTGTCAAGTGCGTGTGACTGGGGACTTGGGGCTGCGTGGCGTCAAAATCAGTCCCGCTGCTCACCTTAGATTCGCCCCGGCCATACCTGCCGCCAAGTATTGCCTAGCGGGGGCCCCTGAGGCAGCGGCCGCCTGGGGACCAGGCGTCTCAGCACAACCGCCCAGACGGACAGACGGACGTTAAGGATGGACGCGGAGGCGCCTGCTCAGGACTGGCAAGCCACACCGCTCCGGAGCCTGGATCCAGAGAGACCGTGGTACTGAGACACCCTGACAGGTTGGGAAACCTTGGCCGTCCCCGCCCTCCTGACGCCCGAGGGTCCGCGCCGCGATCTCGTCTATTCTTTGTGAGAGGCGAGGCAAATGGCCTCACCGCTCTCCCCCGGGCCCTCATATGCCCAGCCGGGGCCAGGCCGTTTCCAGACCCTCAGAGTCACCGGGAGGACTTAAGAAAACACTCCTGGGTGCTAATATCTCGTCCAACACACCCGCCTAGCGGAGCCCCCGCCAAATAAGTCCCGCGGGCCGCCGGCTTTGGAAAGAGACACGCCGCGCGCGAGGCCTGGGGGCGGACCTCCAGAGGGGCGGGCCCGAGCGGGAGGCGGAGCCAGGGGGCGTGGCCGGCTAGACGAGAGCCGAGCCCCCGCTCCGCCCCGCCCCGCCCCGCCCTCGCCCCCGCCCGGCGCGCTCGCCCGCGGGCTCGCTCGCGCAGAGGAAAACGTTGCGCAGGTTCAAAAATGGAACGTCGGCGGCGTGAGGGAGCGCGAGGGGGTGTGCGCGCGTGCGCGTGCGCGTGCGCGCCCGGGCGAGGGTGACGGGGACCCCGCCGGCCCGAGCATCGCGCGCCGCAGCCGCGGCCCCGCAGCTCCGCCCCCGGCCCGGCCCGGCCCCGGGCCCGCTCGCCCGCCGCCCCGCATGGAGCTGTCAGCCATCGGCGAGCAGGTGTTCGCCGTAGAGAGCATCCGGAAGAAGCGCGTGCGGAAGGTGAGGCTGCCCGGGGGGCGGCTCCCAGGACCCCTGTGGGGTCCCCTTCTGTCCCCAGTACTGTCCCCTCTACCCTGGAGGCGAGGGAGAAAGTGGGGGCGGGGGGACCCAGGCAGCCCCGCGCTGCCGGGCCCGTATCCCCAGCCCGTGCCTCAGTTTCCCCCGCCACCTTGTAGGGAGCGTAGAATTAAAAGTTGTCGCCCCAGGATGCTGAGGGCAGCTGAGCCAGCCAGAGCTGGAGATTAGGATCGGACTGGAGGGACCTCGAACGCTATCCGTTCTCACCATCCTCTCATTAAATATGGGGAGACTGAGGCCCAAGTTGAAGAAACGGCTTGCCTCGTGTGTTCGCATTGGAGCTGGGTCTCGAACTCAGGACTCTCTACTCTTGGTGCCAAGTCCTTTGAAGTTGGAGGCGGAGCTTTGGAAAAGCCTCCTCCCGCCTCTTAAGTTTAACTGCTGGACTTCGACCTTTTCCGATCCCCTCTACACCCCCACCTCCGCGTCTCTCCCAGACTTCCAGTGCACACCCCCTCAGTCTTCCCCTCCCCGACTCCCAGCTCCGCCCGGCGGCTCGGTGAAGCCGCCTACGGCGCTTCGGCATCCTCAAAGCTCCTCCCCCTTTGCCTTCGCCTCCCAAACACACACCCAGCGATTTAAGGAGGCATCTGTTCTGCTGTGTTTTGTCCCCGCGCCTCGGGCCTGGACTTTGGCCATGCCCATTTCCGGTGCACACGTTTGCAAAGTAGTCTGGCCCCAGGCTGGAAGTTGGGACTGGAAGGCTTTGGGGAAATTTCCTGTCCCAACACTTAGAAACACTATCCTTTTATCTCCTCCCTGCCGCCCCTTGAGAGGCTCTAGCGGCAGGGCAGGAGTTTACCTCCTCCCATTTGACGGAGGCACAAACTGAGGCACGGGCTGGGGAAGTGACCTGACCAAGGTCAAACAGTAAGTTAGAGATGAGTGCAGAGCCGGAGTTCAAGTTGGCTCATTGCCAACTCGTCTTTCAAGGGAGAAAACTCAGCCCTGTTATCTTGGGCTAAGGGTAACGGGGTCAAAGTAGGCCATGACCTTTTCTTTTCTTCCCCCGACTCCAATGGGGTTGAGTTTCGTCTTCATGTCGGGGCTGCCCCTTCTCCTTCTCCCTTCCCTCAGAGTTTCCTTAATTTGAATTTGTTCCTCAAAACCCAGTGCTTTCCATGCAGTGTAGCCTAAGCAGGTACATTAATTACCCCTTTCTACAGGGGGCCGTAGTGCCAGAGAGTGAGGAGCATTGTTCCTTTCACATTCATTCAAAATTTTGAGGACCTCTTATATACCAGGCACCAGTCTAAGTGCCAGGGGAGGGAGCTCCAGGCTTTGTGGAGCTGGCATTCTGGTAGAGGAGACAGGCAGCAAAAGAGGAAGTAAACAAATGCTTTCCACTGGGGTTCTGTGCCACACAGAAAGAGAACTGTAAGGTGGGAGGGAGGGTGGCCAGGGCAGGCTTCTTTGAGGAGATGACATTATCTTGGTCTTAAAGTTCTAGTGTGGAGGGGTATCACTTGTCAGATTGGGAAGGCCCCTGTCACCTGTGCAGAAGGGAGGAACCTGGCTCTTATTTTCTCACTCCTGGAGGGAGAGATGAGCACTCTTTCTCACGGTGAGGATTGTCCGCCTTCTCTGGGGTCCTGCCAGGGTCTTTTGACTTGAGAGTAAGTTGAGAGTCTTGGAGTCACTAGCCTGTCCACTCTGGGCCAGAGGCACTGCCTCACAGGGATGGGGCTGATGGGGCTAGAGGCCTGGGGGACTCCCCAATGAGGAGTTTTCTAGGACTTGGAGAGTCTTCTAATTTAAAAAAAGAGAATTATGGTCTTTGCACTGGCACACTGGACACTGGATCTTTGGCCATGCACATTCCCCACACGTGACATGGGCTCCAAGCTTGTACCACAGGTACCACTGAGGTGTGTAGGGAGGGCCCAGTGCACACCTGTGCTCTAGCAGGGAGGATGGTCTGGGATGGACATGGAGCAGCCAAAGACTGAGGATCTCTGGTTGATGGGGATCTTGTGTATATGTGTTGGGGGACTTCTGTCTGCAGAGGGGATTGGGCCTTCAGCTCTGCAAGTGGTCCTCGGGGCATCTGTGTATCTCACTGTGTCTCCTTCTCTCTTTCTCCCCAGGGTAAAGTTGAATACTTGGTGAAGTGGAAAGGATGGCCCCCAAAGTAAGGCTCCTTTGTGTGTGTGTCTGTCTGCCTACCTGTACCTCCTTCCATCTGCCTTTTCCCGGCTCTCCTGCCTCACTTTTCACTCCAGCTGCTCTAGTAATTGGCCAGCTGACCTTGATTAAATTGCCCTCTTTCTAGGCATTAGTTTCCCCTCTGCCAGCTGAGGTATTTGGAGCATATGAGGGTCAAGGTGGGTGCCAGCTTCCCTTCAGAGTTGTGTTCCATCTTCTGGTTGGAGCCTCTGCTCCCCTGCTTCTGGCCTCTCCTGGCATTCAGTGGTGAAGACCCAGCATCTTGGCTTCAGAAATGGCCCCCTGCAAGGTGGAGGGGCCCTCAAGCTGCCGCATGTACCAGTGGCAGGTGGAAGTTTGTGGCATCGAGCAAGACAAGTTTAGCCAGTGGGGCATGAGTCTTCAGTGCCATAGAGCTGGGGACAGAGCCACCTTTGGCTAGCACTCTCCAGTGTGCAGAGCAGGTTCCCCCACAGACTTGTGAGACAGCTGTGGGCCTCATCTCCAAAGATGAGGAAACAGGTTCAGAGAAGGTAAGCAGCTGGCCTTAGGTCACACAGCAAGGCGAAGGCAGAGTTGGGGCTTGAAGTGAGCCCCTCTTCCTTGCCTCCTCCATCTCCCAGTTGGGAGGCGGGCCAACTTGGGTCTAGCACCTCTCCCAGTTGCCCCGCCTCTCCCGCTGAGCCCAAATCAGGAACCTTCTCACCAACCAATCACCTCCCAGCAGGAGTTGTTGCGGGGAGGGGAGGGAATGAGCAGGTCGTGGGGCCTCCCCATTGGCCTGTGGGCACCCCACCTCCCTGCCTGGCTTCCTAGAGATAGACTCCTGGAGTCCCCCCTGGTTCCAGAGCCCCTGCTATCTGTGCCAGGGGCTTTCTGCTGTATTGCTGTTGAGGGTGACCTGATGTTTGGGCCCTGGGAGTGTCTTGGACACACAGTGGTGAGAGACGCAGCGGAGGGGAAAACAGCCATGCTGCCTCAGCTTCCCTCTCTGCAAATGGATTCAGTAGTCCAGGCCCAGCTCTCCTCTCACAGGCTTCTTCACTTTGTGGGGTGAAAGGTCTGGGGTGTGTCCCAGATGGCCTCCAGGCATCCTGTTGATTAGGGCTGGTGGCTGGCCAACCAGGTAATGCACTCATCCTTTCCTGCTGCCCTTTCCCAAACACCCTGAGACTGAAGGATAATCCCCTCCTCCACTAGGCAGAGGAGAGGTGGGCTTCCAGTCTGGGTGAAGGGGCAGTAAGAGGAGGTGGAAATCTAGAAAAGGAAGGTGCTCAGAGTGGGCATACTCCCTGGGTAGTCACTCCCCTCTTAGCTTCTGCACCAAAAGACATTGATTGGCCTTCAAAGCATTGTTGGCTATTCTTCCTGCTGTGTAGATTCCCTTCTCTAAACAGATGTATTTGTCTATTTCAAGTTCCTTCTGCCACTTTTCTTTATCCTGAATGAGTATGTCTGCCCATCAGAGCTTCAGTCACGGGAAGGACCTGGCATTCCAAGAGAGGTCCCTGTATAGTTCTGCTGGCCTATGCCCATGCCCCTGGGGCCCACTTGTTCCCTAACATGCTGAGATCACCAGATGGGCCCTCATGACTACCTTTTGTGACCCCCCCCCCCCCCACAGGAGTTCAGGGAGTCCTGTGTGGCCAGAAGACCTGAGGCATCTCCGACTTCCTCACACTTTGGTCCTTGTTCACAGCTAAACTGCTGGGATCCCTTGGACAGGTCCCCAGCAGAGCAGAATCTCTGCTTCCTCATCTCCAAATTGGAATGAATCCTCCAAGACAGCAGTGATGTGAGGATTAGATGACAGATACAGAGTACCTAGTGCATGCTTAATTCAGACAAGGCACTTAGTAAATGTTTGCTATTAATAGTAAGTTACACAGCTGGGCTCCTAGGTCTCTCACCAGCTGGAGAGGGGTCTGGGGGGGATTCTACTGCCATCTAAAGTAGCTTTAGCCCTCATTCAGATCAGTCCTCTCATGTTTCAAATGAGGAAACCGGGGCCCAGAGAGGAGAGGTCACTACAGTAATATAAATGCCAACACAGTGCAGCATGGTGCCCGCTTTATGCCAACCACTGCCACCTCACTTCACTTGGGGGACAATAGATTCAGTCACAGAAAGGAGGAGGAGAACCAGGGCTTCTTTATCACCCACTTTAGTCTCCCCTCCTCAGGGTGCCTTGCTTGAAGAAGAGGCTGAGAGAGAGGGTGGGGAGTGGAGTAGCGGGACTAGATGCTCCCTGCAGGCCTGGGAGCCTTGGCTAGCGCAGTGCCACCCTGGGTGGGAGGGCGAGTCAGACTCTCCTGCTCCCAGCACCCTCCCCATCCTGGGCAGGGAGCCTTCTATTAATATAGAAACCACGATGTAAACCAGCACTCACTCTGCCAGGCCCCTGTTGAGCTTTTGGGTGCTTTGCCTGTTTTCTCAAACAACAGGAGAGGAATAACTGCCCTTCCTCCCCAGCAGATGGGGTAGAGGAGCTATCCTGCTTGTTCTAGAAAGAACAGCAAATGGCACAGGGAGGGGCTGGGGGCACAGGGCGGAGGAGCTTAATAATCAGCTACATGCTCTCAGCCTGCTGGGGACCCTGCTGCCCCTCTTTGGGAACACTTTCTTTCCCTCTGTTCTTACCCACTTGTGAATGCTACCCTATTTGTGGGGAGGATGGCCTCCATGGAGCTTTAGAAATGATAGTATCAGTTTATCAAGGTACAGCAATAACCAGGCTGATATCGGTAAGCCCCTATTAAAATCAGGCATTGGCCCACATAAGTAATTTGCCTAATGTCAACCGAGTGGACAGATGAAGAGACAGAAACCCTCAGCAGAGGAGGCCCTCCCCCAGATCATACAGGTGGCACGATTTGAACTATGGGCACGTCCCTTTCCTCAGCTGTAAAATGGGGCTCTAGCCTCACGAAGCCCCATGGAAGGCAGCCTGACACAAGGAAGGGTTCATAGCAGTGCCAGACACAAGAGGAGGCGCTTCTTTCTTCTCCAAGACCCTGCTGAGTAGCGGCAGCAGAGTCCTGAGTTTGGTCTTGGCAAGTGTGTGTTTATGCTCTGGAGGCTTTTGATATTGACTTAATTACTGCTTGTTTGCTTTTATTATGTACCACATTTTATTATGTACCACAAGTGCTGTATGTGGCTTAACACATCTGATTGTCACATCCCCCCTAAAAGACATGGACTGTTGGTAGCTCTGCTTCACAGATGAAGAACTGGAGGCCGCAGCAAGTGAGTCACCTGCTCACTACCGCCCCCGCCAGTCTCTCTGGGAACCCCGCACACTGCTTCTCATTTGGGTGGCTCTAAATCGGATTTGGAGGGGGTTGCTGGGTGGCCTGGCTCTATGGGGCGCCCAGCCCCTGGCACTGCGGGAGCCTGCGCTGCAGGGCCCAGGCGGGGCGGCCTCGAGCCTGTTTACCTCGGCTCGGGGGCGGGGCGGCGGTCACGTGGCCGTGTTTACCTCGGAGCCAGCGCGCGCAGTCCCCGCCCCCGCCCTGCCCCTCATTGGTCAGCCCGGTAATCTGGCGGGCGCGCCCCCGCTGGCGTGCGTGTGCCCGCGCGGCTGCCGGGTCGCTGGGGGCGGGGCCCACGGCGCGGTGGAGTGGAGCCGCCTGTCGGCCTCTTTGCGTTCCGGCCCAACCGGCGGCGCGGAGACCGCGTCTCAACAGCCGCGCACTCCTGCCTTGTTTGAACCCGCGCGGTTCACAAAGCGTGACCTACGCTCGCCACGGCCTCTGGCTCCCCACACTGCGGAGGGCTGCTGATGACCGCCTCTTTCGGAGGGGCGAGGGTATCCGAGAGGGTGAGGCGGCCGTCCAGCGACCCCCTCCCGCCTTTCCTCAGCAGGGCCAGGCCTCCTGCTGCCGAGTCTCACCCTTTCTCTGCGCCCGCTGTGTGCCAGGCCCCGGGTCAGACACTGAAGACGTGGTCAATCAGACCGTGACCCTCTCCCAAACATGTCACAGCTCAGTGCGTAGCCAGATAGGTCGCCATGTGAGGACCCAAAGGGAGAGGATGGCCAAGATTCTGCTGAGTTCCAACCACAGACTGGCTACTTACTGGCACAGTGACCTTCGCAAGATGCTTCACCTCTCTGCCCCAGTTTCCTCTGTAGCGTCTGTAACCTACCTCATAAAGGTGTTACAAGGGATGGATGAATCCCTGCGGTTGTCTGCTCTGGCACCTAACCATTACGGTGGAGGCGGTGGTGATGGTGATTCTTAAGATGAGGAAATTGAAGTACAGAGGTGGTTAGGGACTTGCCAGAAACCACACAGCAGCTACATCACCAAAAAATGGGCAGGGCAGTGGGGAAATGGGCAGGGCAAAGGAGACTAGAGCACTGAAGAGACTTCTACAGCTAGAGGATATGGAGGGTGGAGGGCAGGCAGAGGACACAGAGGAACACAAAATTCCCCCTCTTTTCTTACTAGGTACAATTGAGGAAATTCAACCTTTGTGGGGAGGAAGGGTTGACGTCTCTGCCAGCTGCTGATTGCTTTCAGTTTGGGCTTTACCAAACTATATAAAAAAATAATCAGTTTCACTTTTGCAGTTCTTCAGAATGAGCAGAACTCTGCAGAGACTTCTATAGCCATTCCCAGAACACATGGGGACTGGGGCCGGGCTGGGCAAGCTGGGGAGAGGTCACAGCCTGCCAGCCAGGACACCAGCTTGATTCATCAATATGTATGGCAGGTGCCAAGGGCAGCAATAAGGCCGTGGAGAGCAGCTGAGGGGAGGCTTCGTTGTGCTTGGAGAGGATGTCAGGGGAAACTGCAGGACCCTGACTCAAAGGGTGAGGAGGTCCCGGGAGGAAGAGGGCCCCCAGGAGGAGAGCACAGCAAGTGCAAAGGACAGGAGCTGGGATGGTGCTGGGCATGTCACACTCCGGGCGCAGACCTGCACAGCTGAGTTCACAGGGCCTTACACAGAGTAAGTGTGCAGAAGTGTCAGTGAAAGAAAGGAGGAAAAGTCTGTTGTCGGGCAGCTTGTCACTCAGATATAGGCAGGACTACTATTAGGTTTCACAGTAACTAGGACAGTTAAGGATGAAGGTTTTAGCTTGTTTGGTTAGAAGATGGCAGGGGCAGGGCCCGGCCTCTCTCTGCCTTCTAATACCTCCCTAATACCTACTCACCTCCCTTCTTGTCCAGCAGTCCTGGGGGCAGCCTTAGCCAGAATCACAGCCTGTTGCTCTGGGTTCCTTTTTTTTTTTTTTAACATGCCCATACACATTTGTATGCATATCTGTATACATACATAAATGTTTTCAAGTTATATTTTTTATGTACTAGCATCTATTTTGGAGAATGCAATGGCACCCCACTCCAGTACTCCTTCCTGGAAAATCCCATGGACAGAGGAGCCTGGTAGGCTGCAGCCCATGGGGTCGCGAAGAGTCGGACACGACTGAGCAACTTCACTTTGACTTTTCACTTTCATGCATTGGAGAAGGAAATGGCAACCCACTGCAGTATTCTTGCCTAGAGAATCCCAGGGATGGGGGAGCCTAGTGGGCTGCCGTCTATGGGGTCGCGCAGAGTCGGACACGACTGAAGTGACTTAGCAGCAGCATCTATTTATGATGAATCATCCTCCCCCCACACACACTTTTGGAAGTTATTTAAAGTTTGCTTTTAAAATTATTCAAATAGCAAGCTAAGTTAAAGGCAGATACTAGGTAAATAATCATGCAGCTGGAAGAAGGATGGCTGAGCTCTGCAATTACTCAGGTCTGTCCTGGCTGTCTAGAATGCTGCTGTCTAGCCTGGGAGTGGTGGAAGGTCCCTTGTGGAAAGACCTAGGGGTCTGCTGTAGGATCACTGCACCAGACAGTCTCTGAGCATTTACCAGATTTCCTTCTATGTGACAAGGGACCTTCAGAGCTGGCCTTTATGATGCAGGTGTGTGCTGAGGAGGGAGGGAATGGCTGGGCCAGGCAGAGCCCACACGGGCGGGGGCATCAGGGGGGCTAGGGACAGCAACACTAAGAACCACAGAGCACTTCCCGTGCACCGGCTGCATTAAACGCGTGAACGCACTTAGTCAGCACAAGAGACCTTTCAGTTCAGCTCAGTGGCTCGGTTGTGTCCTGTGGACTGCAGCACGCCAGGCCTCCCTGTCCATTACCAACTCCCAGAGTTTACTCAAACTCATGTCCATGGAGTCGGTGATACCATCCAGCCATCTCATCCTCTGTCGTCTCCTTCTCATCCTGCCTTCAATCTTTCCCAGTATCAGGGTCTTTTCTGATGAGTCAGTTCTTCGCATCAGGTGGCCAAAGTATTGGAGTTTCAGCTTCAGTATCAGTCCTTGCAATAAATATTCGGGACCAATTTCCTTTAGGATGGACTGGTTGGATCTCCTTGCAGTCCAAGGGACTCTCAAGAGTCTTCTCCAGCATCACAGTTCAAAAGCATCTATGGATGGGGAAATCAGCACAGAGATATTGAGCCACTTGTTCACAGTTGTGCTGCCAGCCAGGGCAGAGCTGGGGTTTGAACTTGGGCAGTCTGGCTCCAGAGTCCGTTTTTCACCACATGCTCTTGCCTCTTATGGGAAGGGAATCCAGGGATGTATGGGGCCTGCCCTCTTTCAGTTCAGTCGCTCAGTCGTGTCCGACTCTTGTGACCCTGAGGTGAACATGGGGATCTAGTCAGGAGCTGGACGAAGTCATTTTTAGGGTGATGTGATCAGGATGAGGGAAGTTCTGGTGTTGAAGTCCCCAGAAGGCCCCCAACCTAGTCTGGTGGGCTAGGGACAATTTATGGGATTAGGAGACAATTTCAGGCTGGATCAGGAAGGGGCAAGTCCTGCCCACAGCAGCTGTGGCCTTTGAATGCGAGGCAGGGTTGGAGGCGGGGCAGCTCTGACCGCTTGTTTGTCTCCCCAGGTACAGCACGTGGGAGCCGGAGGAACACATCCTGGACCCCCGCCTGGTCATGGCCTACGAGGAGAAGTAAGGGGCTCAGCCGGCCCCGGGGCTGGGGCGGGGACGGCAGGCTCTGAGGTTTCATGGGAAACTGTGGCCGGCTTGACTCTGAACAAGAGTCATGGGCCCGGGGGGACAGGGTTCTGGCAGGGACAGCTGCAGCCGGGGAAAGGTACTGGATACTGGGTCCCAGGGCAGCCGAGGGTCCTGTCCATTTCCTGCTGCTGGGTGATGTCAGGCACTCTGCTAACCACCCCAAGCCTCAGTTTCTTGGCCATTGTTTAGCCACCCCTAACCATACCTGCCCCGGTTTTCCCAGAAGGTAGGGGTTTCAGTTGCCATGGAGAAGGTGAAAATGAGCATAGAGATGCCTTGCATGTGAGGGGTGGCTGTGTCAGTATTGCTCTGTCAAGCCCAGCGATGGGCCAGAGAGAGCTTTCCCCTAGAGACCCTCTCACTGAGTCTGATGAAGCTCAAGAAGGTCTGGGTGGGGGGAGTGTGACTTTAGAGCTAGGACAGCTGGGTTGCAGTCCCTCCTGCTTGGCCCCCCTCTAGCTGGGTGGCCGTGAACAAAGCTGCCCCCAAGTCTCAATCTCCCGTGTCTGCCAGGGCTCTGCTGCAGTTCTGAGGGTGGCTTAGCGATTGCCAGCTCCTCCAATGGGCCGTGAGGGCACACCTTTAATGGAGAGCTTTTGCCAAAAATGTCGTTTCTCCTGGGTGGAGGGCTTTTTGAGCATGATCTAACCATTCCCTTCTGATGAGCCTTGGTGTTACCAGCCTCCCTGCCAGCAGACTGCCCAATCTTTCTGCCTCTCCCCGACCCATCAACCCTGTAGAGTACAGGGCCGTTTTATAAAGTCATTTTTGTTTGGTTCCTTTTAGTAACCTCTTGAGACAGGGATGAGGGTCTCGTTTGACAGATGAGGAGACCGAGGCTCTGAAGAGCTAAGGGACTTGTCCAGGAGCCTCACGGCTGGGAGACAGTCCAACTAGGGCTTATTGGGTGGGCCTCCTGACTCCCAGTGATGCTGTTCCTCTGCCCTCCCCACCCCCTTCTGATCGCTTCTCCCCCAGGAGGCCTCCTGCTGCTGGTTCAAAGGAAATGTTCCCACTGGTCTTTCCTTTAAAAATCACAGTGTTCCTGTCCCACAGCTTCTTTCTGTTTCCCGAGTGCTGGTGGGACCTTGATCCAAAAGGGTTGTGACACTGGGAGAACCCTGTGGAATGTCCTGGATTGTGGTAAGACCATTGGGCAGGCATCAAGGGCCTGGATCAGCATCCTGGCTCGGCTGCTCCCCAGCCGTGAGGTGCTGGGCAGGGCCTTTTCCCTCTCTGAGCCTCAGCTTCCCTGTCTGTAAAATGGGGAGAACAGTGCTGACCTCGTGGGCTCTCGTGGGGAGCAAAGGTGTGTGAAAGCACGTCACGAGCCATGAAGTGTGGACACTTGCACGCGAATGTTTTCCTCATGGTAACTGGGGGTCACCTAGCTCGCACTGTCATTTGTTCAGCCAGTCTTTATGGAGATCATCCTGTGTGCTGGGCACTGTTCCAGGGACTGGGGCACAGCAAGGCACAAAAACAACAAGCGTCCCTGCCCTCGTGGGGCTCGCAGTCCAGTGTGGCGGCCCGCAGTGACAAGTAGGCCCGTGGTCATATAGATGCAGACGTGTGGCTGCTGTTTGGACGGGCGGGGTGGGGCGGCGGTGCTGCTTTCAGCCCGGTGGTTGGGTGCTGGCGTTTGACCAGACCTGAGCTGAGGGAGGGAGGGAAGGAGCCCAGTAGGCATGTTACGGAAGACCATCCAGGGAGAGAGCACACTGAAGCAGAGACCCTGGGCTGAGGAGCGGCACGGAGGCGAGTGGGGCTCTGAGCGTGGCTGGCTGGACTGGTGTGAGCTGGGCAGGGCTGGGGCATTGAGGAGTGGGCATGGGCAGCTGAAGGCGTGGGGTGCAGCTCAGACTCTACCTGTGAGTCCTGGTAGAGAGGGTTTGGATGTTCCTTTGAGTCAGAAAAGTCAGTAGTTAAGGGACAAATGAGACCCACTGTCCGAGACCTGCAGACCCACAGTGTGGTTTGCCTTCCTCCTCCTCTCTGGGTCTTGGTGAGAAAGAAGCGGAAGGGGGGTGATGAGCATTCTAACACCTGCTTTGCAGTGTTTTTAAGGGACTCGGAAGGAGTCTGGTCAGGGAGTCCCTACATCCTGGGAGGGGCCGAGGGGAGACTGAGGCCTGGCTGGGGCCACGATCCCCACAGCCCTGGACACTGAAGGGCCAAGGGTTCCGGGGTTGACAGAAACTGGTCCCTGGGTAGGTCAGGACTGACAGAGTGGAAGCCCCCACCTCACCCTCCTGCTCCCCCCACACCCACAGTTACAGGGCAGAAACTTGGCCACTACAGGTGGGAAGCCAGGTCATGTGGCCTAGGCTGCAGGCCTGCCCCCACTGGCCCTGACTGGGCTCCCAGGCTCGACCTCACCAGGCCCGGTGCCCAGAGCTCAGCATCTTCACCAGTAGCGAAGGTTGTTGGAATTGTGGCATCGGTTAAGTGACTTAATCTCTCTGTGCCTCAGCTATAAGATGAGGATAGAAACTGTGCCTCCCTCATAGGGTGAAGGTCACAGCATTGAGAACAGTGCCTTGTACAGAGTGCCCAGGACATGGTAATAAATATAAAAATGAACAACACTTACACAAATATAATAGACGTCATCATCTTCTTTTCTCTCAAGGCCCTTTCCTCCCCCCACCCCCACCACACTGCCTTCTCCTCTTGCTCTTTTTTCTTTCTCTTCCTTCCTCTCTATGATCTTAGTCTTGCTACCTCCGCCCCCCAGCCCTGCTTTGAGAAATGTCAGGGACCTCTCGCTCCCCGCAGGAGCCCCAGGGCCCAGCTGAGAAGGGAAGCTCGTGCTCCAGACCAGGAAACTGAGGCCCAGAGAGGGAGGGTGGCCAGCCAGGGTGTCCCCTGGGTCAGGTAGGGGTGACCTGGGCTCCCAGCACCGGGCTCTGAGATTAAATTCTCACTCTCCAGTATCGGAGAGGCCTGATTGGTCTGGGTATCGCATGCTCTTGGTGCTTCTCTCAAACACTGGTTCTGGGACCCCAGGGCAGACCTGCTGAAGCCAGCTCCACAGGGTGGGAGGGACAGCTCTGCCCCCAGCGCTCCTGGAGGCTGATGCCTGGAAGCGGGCAGCAGCCACTCCCTCGAGGAGGGAGACAGGAGCCATGGACCCACTGGCTTAACTGGGCTCAGACTGAGAGACTGGCCTAAGGCCTCAGAAAGCGTGAGTGGAATGAAGTCAAGCACAATGACTTTGCGTCATCCCACCACTTCTGGCACATGGTTGGGGGATCTGGCGTGTTGCATTGTGTGTGTCTGGATACGTCCTCAGTTTGTGCCTTGCATGTGTGTGAAGTGAGGAGGGCATCCGGCAGAGAGTCTGACATCTGCTGGGGACTTAATGCAAGTTAGTTTTTCTCCGCTTCCCCAGCCAGACGATACAGGCAACAGGAGCCTGTCTCCTCTACCAGGTTCGTGCAGATGCCAAATTGGTGGGGAGTTCTGAGCAGAGCCTCACGTGCAGAAGGACTAATCCGCCATTCTCCTCAGCTCCTCTGGGCCCATTCAAGGCAAATTTGATTGAGAGGTTTCTATACAAGTCTCCTAAGAGTGGAAACTGGAAATTGTTCTGGGGGTTGTTCCCCGTGCATGGAGAGCAGAGGTCTGGCCTGACCTTGGGGCCATGAAGACCCACATGTTTTTGGAGATGTCCGCTGAGTCCCACCTCAGCAGATGGGACCAGTGGCTGTGCCCTCGCCTTTAGTCAGTTGAGAAGAGGGAGCTCTGGGAGTTGAACACTGCCCCCCACTGTCATGGCCTAGAGAGCAACGGGAGGGTCCCGACCCCAGGGTGGGTGGTAGCCTGTGGTGGTTGCCCCCCTCCCCCGTAGACAGCAGAGGGCCAGGTGGAGCGGACGCCTTACTTACCCTTAAATGTCACCAGTGTTTCCTTTTCTTCTGCCATCTGCTTTGCATCCCAGGGAGGAGAGAGACCGAGCGTCGGGGTATAGGAAGAGAGGTCCGAAACCCAAGCGGCTTCTGCTGCAGGTAACCCCGCCAGCTCTGGTGCCACCCCTTAGGGCCCCTTGCTCCTACCCACCCACCCCACCCCACCCCACCCCCAGCCCTACCATCTGTGCGTTTGTACCAGCTAGTTAATGCTAAACCACTAACCCTCCTCTGGCTCCATCCAGGGCACTGTGGAGGGAGGGGTGGGTGGGGCACTTAGTGGGTAAGTTTCAATGGGAGGAGTTGGGAAAAGTCAGAATTCGGGCTGGTACCCAGGGGAAGACAGCATGGGTGGGAGATCCAGTGGAGGGAGGGAGGGTGGATGTATGGCTCATGGGATCCTAGAATTTTGAAAGCTTAGAATCTTGTAAATAAATTGATGCTCAGAGTCCCCAAAATACAAAGTTGTAGTATTTGAGAACCTTAGGAGCATAAACTTGAGAGCTGAGGAAACAAGGGGAGTCTGGAATGTTAGAATCTAAGGAGATTCATAGAATTTTAGAATCATAGCCTTGGAATGTCCTAGAAACGTGTCATTTTGAGTGAGAAGAAGCCCTCTGTTTGAGGTCTTGAGGGCACTCTGCTACCCTCCGCTGGTTTGCACTGAAAAAAGGATGCAGGCGAGAGTGATGTGGTTCCGTGACTCAAGGCATGTCTCTGGGCTCGAGTTTTCCCTTCTACAAAATGCGGATGATAGCAATACCTGCTGTCCTTAATTTAATAAGGCCCACCTGGGACTTTAAAGCCAAAACATAAGGCTGCTTGGTCCCTGTGCAGTGTGAGCCATGGCCAGCCTCCTGTCGACTCTAAATTGTAGATCACATGAGGCTTTTGCCAGATTAGATGGGTCTCCCTTCCTGCAGTGGGTGTGATCCCTGGGGTTTGGTGTTGATTGGGTCCTGAGAAAGAGATAGCATGTCAGACATCTCCATGCTGAGCTCTGTGCTCCATGCTCTTCACAAATGAAGTTTATCTGCACACCAAACCCACAGGGAGGGTGCATCAGTCATCTATTGCTGTGTAACAGATTAACCCTTAACTGAGCAACTTGAGGCAGTAAACACTTAACACCACAGTCGCAGTGAGTCAGGAATCAGGGAGTACCTTAGCTGGTTCCTTAGTGATTCTGGCTCAGATTACAGTCATGATGTCAGCTGGAAGTCCACTCATCTGAAGGCTTGATTGGGGCTGGAGGATCTGCTCCTAACATGGCTCCCCATATGCCTGGTGCATCAGTGCTGGATGTTGACAGGAGGCCTGGTTCCTCAGTGCTGGGCCTCTCCATAGGGCTGCTGGCTGGCCTCATAGTAGGGCCACTAGCCTCCCCCAGGGTGGGTGAACAGAGAGAGCAAGGACAAAGCATCGTGTCCTTAGTGACTTAGCCTCGGAAGTCCCACACTGCAGTATTCAGTATAGAGGGGACTCCACACAGGTGTGAATTCCCAGAGGCAGCTATTTGGGATCATCTTGGAGGCTGGCTGCTATAATTTCTTCATTTCATTGATGGAAGAAACTGAGGCTCAGGGAGGCCAGTACCAAGTCACGCAGCTGGACTAAAACCCAGATCTGACTCCTGGTGCTCGCAGACCCATTAGTAACTGTAATTCTCTCATGGTGAGGTAGAGAAGAACAGAACTGCATGAGAGTTTCCCCGGCCTGCGAGCCAGGTTGAAGGAGTGGTCTCTGATAAAGCTGCACATGGGGTAAGCCCTGCAGTGCTGAGGCAGTGCCGTAGCTTCACAGTCTCCTCCCAGTTCGGCCCTCTTCACATCGTCATGACAAGCCGCGCCCGTGCCAAGTGATGGGGATTAGCAGGTGGGACTGGAGCATGGAGCCTGCACCTGTGATGACCTCTGTCCCCAGCTTGAGATGTTTGACATGCAGGTCCCATCTGTGGGCCTCACTCTCTTCTGGGAACTCTTGGCCTCTGGTGACAGCAGAAGAGCTCCTGTCCCAGAATGGCCCAGGCCCTCAACATCTTAGCACCAAGGATCTTTCTTGGATTTGTATAAATTTCCACTAGGAGTCAGTAAGACAAGTGCACAGATTTTAAAACTTCAGCCTTTGAATGATGGAAGCACGTGCCCTCCAGCCCCTTTTAACATGAATGAGGCAGGACATCGACAGGGGTCTGGAGCCCCCCCCCCCCCAACCCCCGCTGCGGCTCAGAGCTGAGGAGGGCCCTGGGGGAACCAAGGGGCGTCTGCGGCCTGCCAGCAGTGCACTGTCCCTGTGGCTGGGTGACACGGTGCACCCCGGTGCTGTGTTAACTTTCTCCAAGAAAGTTCAGAGCCCTGTGCCTCCCGTCATCTCCCTGGCAGCTGACCGTTTCAGCTTTGGGGGCCTGTTAGAAGCAAAGATTCTTTCCTATGATGAATAGCTCCTTAATTTATCGGCCGCAGAAATCCTGGTGTTTTTTCTGTCCGTCAGTTTTCCATCTGTACCTCTTGTCTGCTCCTCTGCTGTGGAGCGAAGGAAAGCGCCCTGCAGCCCTGGCCCCTAAGATGAGGCCGCGCCTCTGGGGCCAAGATGAAAGCCGAGCTGGGCCTGGCCCAGGGGCTGGGGTGTCGGGTGGGGTGCGGGCTGTTTGTGAGCCCTGAAACTTGGGGAAGGGACCCCGGGCGGGAGGGAGGCGTGAGCCAAGGCGCGGCAGCAGGCGGGAGGGCGGGGCTGACCCGCCCTGCCCTGGCTTGCCCCCGCAGCGGCTGTACAGCATGGACCTGCGGAGCTCCCACAAGGCCAAGGGCAAGGAGAAGCTCTGCTTCTCCCTGACGCGCCCACTCGGCAGCGGGAGCCCCGAGGGGGTGGTCAAGGCGGGGGCGCCCGAGCTGGCGGACAAGGGCCCCTTGGTGCCCACCCTGCCCTTCCCGCTCCGCAAGCCCCGCAAGGCCCACAAGTACCTGCGGCTCTCGCGCAAGAAGTTCCCGCCCCGCGGGCCCAACCTGGAGAGTCACAGCCATCGACGGGAGCTCTTCCTGCAGGAGTCACCGGCCCAGGACGTCCTGCAGGCGGCCAGCGAGTGGGAGCCTGCCGAGCAGCCCCCCGAAGAGGAGGGTAAGGCAGCCCGGCCCCCGGCGCAGACCCAGGGACCCTCAGAGCTGGCAAGGCCCCTCGAGTTGTCAGGGCCCAGAGAGGGTCTCCTCAGCCTGCGGGGGACCCTGGCACCTAGCCCAGAGCTCTTTCCGTGGTCCCACTCGGAAGGAGCGCGTGTCCAGCCAGGGAAGATAAATGTGACCTCTACCCGTGTGGCCAGCCTCGAACTAGGCTCTGACCTGGCTGGAGACTCAGAGGAAGATCTGGTGTAGGGGGTGGGGGGGCTGGAAGGGGGTTCACTTGGCCCCCCATGCCCACCTTCCCCACCTTGTTGTCAACGCTGCCCCCCCCCCCCCCCCTCGTCTGTCTGTCTGTCTATCCGTCTGTTCCACAACTGCAGCAGAAGCAGACCTGGGCGAGGGGCCCCCTTCCTGGACACCCACGCTCCCCTCAAGTGAAGTGACAGTGACCGACATCACCGCCAACTCCATCACCGTCACCTTCCGCGAGGCCCAGGCCGCCGAGGGCTTCTTCCGAGACCGCAGCGGGAAGTTCTGATCCGCCATTTTTAACTCTTCTTAAACTGTTTTCTGGGGCTCGGGGTGGGGACATCCGGAAATGAGGAGGGGGTTAGGGCGGGATAATTATTTTATTTAAAAAACAACAACAACAAAAACATTGGCCAGGAGAAGGGGTGATGCTCCCAACATTGTCCCCCCACCCGCCCCTTTCTCTGCGCGGATGGACAGACGGACATTTACAGAGCTGGGGCGGGGCGAGGCCTGGGGAGGCCTGGCACTGCTCTGTCGCTTGGGGCGCTGTCTCCAGGGCAGGACGGGGACAGGGCCAGCCTCCCCCAGACCCCTCTGGCCCCCTTCTTCGGAGAGAGAGCAACTGGTCCCGGGACTAAAGGAGGTCGGGAAGACCTGAACCCTCCCCCGAGCATCCTGCCTCCTCCTTTCTGGTTGGTCACCCCTCTTACCTCCTGTGTGTGTGTTTGGGGAGGGGTCTTTCCTTTTAACTTTGCACTCCAGCTCTTTGGGGGAGATGGAGACTGGCTTTGAGCAAAAGCGACGGGGTCTGAGAGGTTAGGGGTGCCAGGAAGGGTTGGAGATGGCTGGGCACAACCCAGAAAGGTTTCTCCCTTCCCCAGGTCGGGTGGTTGCCAGCTAATAAGCCCCTTCGGCTGAGAGCTACTCCCCAGCCCACCCCACCCCACCTGGCCTGTGAAAGCCAGTCACACACACACCTGGCTTCACAGGCGTGTGCACTGTCCCTCATGCCCTCGTGACTGCGCGCACAGGTCTTGCAAACTTCTGTATAGAAACCCTGACCAGGTGAATGGGGGGGTGAATGACAGCACAAAAGAGCTTGCCTTAGGCAACCCCCGCTCAGCCCCCTCTCCCAGCGCTTCACCTGACAGGGTCTGTCCATCAGCGTGCTGGCGCCCTCAGTGGAGGGCGGGGGTCCAGCTGGGGCGGGGCGGCCAGATGGCCTCCAGTGCTCCAGGGGTGAGATGCCCTCTTGTGGTTTCACCTGGCCAGTCACGGGTGTGCAGGTGTGTGCGTGTGTGCCCTGCACCAGCGCAGTCATGGGTGTGCAAGTGTGTGTGTGTGTGCCCTGACCAGTGCAGTCACAGGCGTGCAAGTGTGCATGTGTGCCCTGCATCAGGCTCGGAGGCACTTGGGTTCCATTCCTCTCCTGCGTACCCCCTCCCCGCCGGGGCCCCTGTTCTCTCTGACTCAGGTGACTTTCCAGCCCTTCCCCTCCCCTCTTTTTCTGCGCCCCCCGCCCCAACTCAGCCAACCAGACGTGGGTGTGGGTGGTCAGGGAGGGAGAGAGCGTCCCACCACCTTCTCAGGGCAGCCCTTGACTCCTGACACCCTTCCTCCTCCTGTTCTGGGTCTCCTCCGCATCCACCCTCAATGCTGCAGCTGGGACTAACCTTGTTTCCCCTTGGGGGCACCTCTGTCATGTCTTCCTGTGATCGGGCTGTAGCGGAGGGTGGGTCGGGCTGTGTCCAAGTCCCGCCCCCTGCCCCCGCCCTGGCAGGGCCTGTGTCTGCCAGAAGAGGGGGCGCTCTGTTTCTAGTTTGCATAGAGGCGTCCTGTGGACTAGTGGCTTCTCCCTGTAGTGAGGAGTGACCTCTTCCTTCCCTGGCCCTGTAGGGGGGAAGCCAGGTTGGGGGTAAGCACCAGGGGAGCAAGCGCAAGACTGGCTCCCTCCCCTGTCCCCATCTCAGGCCAGGCACTGGGTCCCGACCCCCCCTCCCCACCCCAGGGCCAGCTCCGCGCTCTGCTTTGTCCTCAGGAAGTAGGCAGAATCCTGCTGAGGCTCCTCCAGTAGGACAGTTCTTCCCCAGACCCCTTCTTCCCAAGTTCCCAAACCAAAGACACCCTGCAACCCCATTTTTCTGCGGGGTTCCTTGCTGCCCAGATCCCAGATCCCTGTGTGTGGGTCCCCTCTTCCCCCTCAGTCCTTTGTTGTCCAGGGTCAATTCAGTGCTTCCATTGGGGGATGGCACCACCCCCCACCCCATGATTTGATTCACCCCCAGCCTAGGGGTTTGTGTCTAGAGGAGTATGTGGGGGTGGACTGGGGAACCGAGGGGCTGTGGGGAACCCTCCTGCCTGGAGCCCTGGGGAGGGGATGGGCAGCCAGAGTGGGCCACTGTCCCAGATCAGGGGCTCCTGGCAGAGGGGAGGGTGGTGGCAGGGGCCTCACTGTGACAGAAAGATGCTGGCCCTGGCTTTGGACTTGGCTGGCAGCTTCCGATAGAAGTCACACCCACGCCGTCCCTGGGGACAGGTGGCCTCCTCCGGCCTCACTTCGACGAGCTGTTTGTATCGTGTGCTGGTTTGGGGTGGGGGGCTCTTTTGTGGGACGGGGTGGCTGCTGCGGTGGAACACTGCCTGCCTCTCCACCCTTCACGGCCCGTAGGGTGCCCTGCTGTCTGGAGGGCTGAACCCTGGGAGCCAAAGCTCTTAGGACCTACCCACCCAGGACACAGGACGGAGACCTTTGCGAGGGGTTGGAAGTGGCCTTCAGGCCTCCTCCAGCCCTGAGCATCCCAGTGGGGCTTGGGGTGAGGGGACAAGCTGGGCACGACCTCCCTCCCCACGCCATAGCCACCCCAGAAGGCCAGTACTCACTTGGGGAGGGGCATTGAAAAAGTTGGACCACCTACCTTTCCTTCCCCCAGGCCCACCTGTTTTGAATGTAGAGACCGGTTGGTACTTTTGTTTTGCTGTGGGGTGGGGCAAAGGGCATGTTCTCTGCCCCTGACACAGCTACTCCCCTGCTGATGCCGCAGGCCACTCAAGGACCACCTCTGCTCTCAGGATGGTGGTCCCATCGCCGGCTTCCTCCTTGACTCCTGCCCCAGGAGAGGGCGCTTCGCTGGTCCGGTGGTTTTCGCCTGTGCGTTATAACTGGCCCGCCGAGCCTCCAGGGCTCAGCACAAGAACGCTTCCTTTGCACAGAATGAGCGTCGAGCTTTGTTCAGACTAAGTGAATGTATTTGGGAGGGGTTGGGGGGCACGAGTCGATTCTAAGCACATGCCTTTTCTGACTGAGCGTGTGCCGGGAGAGCTGGAGCAGATGCAGAGCGTGGTTTTATTTTTCTACTGATGTTGGTAAGAGACTGTATAGCATCTATTTATTTAGATGATTTATCTGGTAAATGAGGCAAAAAAATTATTAAAACATTAAAGATGATTTTAGAAAAAAAGCTGTTGGACACCTGATCATTGCTTGTGATGGCGTCACAGCCAAGCCGAGGGAAGAGCTGCAGCCCTGGGGTGAGCCCTCCAGACCTCTCAGACCCATCCCCGCCCCAGATCCATCTTGGGCCGGCACCAGGCGTCCGCATCAGCTTGTTAATCTTGAGATCTGGAGGTGCTCTCGTATCTACATTCTCCCTGTCTGGTTAATTTTCCCCTCTAAGTCTCAGACCCTCCCATGCAGCCCCACACGTGGTCTCAGCACGCCTCTCCTGTGTGTCAGCGGGCCTTGCCGTTCTCCAGGAGGGTAGGGCATTTCCTCCTGGGAAGGAGTGAGCTGTCTCTGGTCAATGCTGGGATGAGGAGGGGAGATGAAGGGGAATGGAGAAGGAGAGGAGTGACCTTGAGGGGTATCTGCCTCAGGTGTGGCCCTCACATGGGCACCAGCTGGCCCATAGGCTAACAGTGCCAGCCAGAGGGGTCAGGGGATTCTGGTGGGCAAGGTTCCTAGATCCTTTATCCCTGATGTTTTCATCCCAGGGCTTCGGGTTCTGATTCCTTCCTGTTGGCCCTCAGCATAAGAGGCCCGTGAGGCTGTTCAGTCTCCTTTGCAGCTCTGCCTGTCTTACGACTAAATACTGGGCCCCACGGCCCACAGGATATGTCCCATGGCTGCCGGATGTCAGGGGCCTTTTAAACACTGTAGTAAATAAAATGCAAAAAATAGGACCATTTACATACACGAGGAGCTTCCCACGTGGTGCCAGGGGTAAATGCAGGAGTCCTAAGAGATGTGGGTTCAGTCCCTGGGTCGGGAAGATCCCGTGGAGAAAGAAATGGCAACCCACTCCAGTATTCTTGCCTGGAGAATCCCATGGACAGAGGAGCCTGGTGGGCTACAGTTCATGGGTTGCAAAGTCAGACACTACTGAAGGGACTTGGCACACACACCACGCACATACATCTATGAAACATTACTTTCTAAAACAACATCTAGAAGAGGGACTTCCCTGGCAGTCCAGTGGTTAAGAATCTACCTTCCAGTGCTGGGGACGAGGGTTCAATACCTGATCTTGGAACTAAGAATCCCATATGCTGCGGGGCAACTACTGAGGCCAAGAACCACAGCTAGAGAAGTCCAGGTTCCGAACAAAGCCCATGGGCCGCAACTAAGACCTGATGCAGCCAAATAAATATTTAAGATAGAAAAAACCTGCAAGGCCCAAGTTGAGAGTGGGCTGACCTGGGTCTGCCAATTCTTTGTTCGAGCTTTCACACTGAGCCAAGCCCACATTCAGGGCCACCGTCTTGTATCCAGGGTTTCATCTCTGCCGCCCGTCCCAGGGCACAGCACAGTCAGGGATTATCACAGAGGTCTGACTGTGGGGGACCCGTTTCCACGTCCCACCCTACGGATCTGCTTCTGAGACCCATGTCCACGACCCTGTCTTAGCTTCAGTTTCTGTTACGGGTGGAATTGTGTTTCCAGAAACAGTGCCCCCCACCCTTCACCTCTCTGAATCCACAGGTTGAAGTCTCAACCTCCAGGGCTTCAGAGTATGACTTTATTTGGAGATTGAGTCTTTACAAAGATAATCAAATGTAAACGATATCATCACCCTGGACCCTAATCCAATTGACTGGTGGGAAATTTGGGCCCGAGACAGAGAGGGGAGGTGATAAGAACAGACACAGGGAGAAGGTAGCCATCTGCCAACCGAGGAGAGAGGCCTGGAACACATCCTTCCCTCGGCCTCAGAAGGAACCAGCCCTGCCAACACCTTGATCTCAGACTTCCAGCCTCCAAACTGTGGCAGAATAAATTCCTGTTATTTAAGCCTTCCAGTCTTACTTCCTTAGAGCAGCTAGCTCCTGAAAACTGCTACTCTATCTATGAGAACAGAGTCTGAGACTAGGCTTGGGTATAGGTCTGAGACTTTATTTTGGAGGTAGTCCCTGGGAGCAGGGTAAGGACTAGGGAGAGATGGACGGGGAAGGAGGAAAAGCATGTCACTGAGGTTGATGCCGTGGGCAAGAGGGGTTGATTCCACGTGGACTTTGTGAGAAGCATTCCAGTGCCCTGCTCCAAATGGTCCCCCACCACCCGGAGGACTGGAGATGGGAATGTTTATCTGAAGCCTCCTGTCTGTCATTGGCAAGGGTGCCGGGGTGCTGACTCCCTTGTACCTAGAGGCCAAGGGTATCAGGAGAGTCCATGGGGCAGGACGTGAAGATGGCCCATCCATCCTCCCATGGCTAAAATCATTGATAAGGACGAGAGGACAGGAGGCAAGCAGCCAGAAAGATGATCCAGCCAGCTCTGCGTTCTGAGTTTCAGGTGGCAGTGGGCACTTAAGTGGTAGATGTTGAGGCCCTGCCCCCAGGCCGCCGGTGCCAGGCCTTGCACCAAGGCCACAGAAGCGGGGCCCAGGACCAAGGACACCTCTGAAGCTGACTGAGCCCCTTTGTAACTGTTGCCCCCAAGCCCCCATCATCACCAACAAGCTTCCTGACTCCCAGTTAGGCAAAGATGCCCAACCCAGTAAATACCCTATAGCGCACCAACCGGTCATCTAACGCCAGCCTTCCAGCGGGAATTTTCTTTGTCTTGAGGCTATAAAAATTGGCTACTGACCGACGAACACAGCCAACTCTCCCTGGCCTGTCAGGAGTTGTCGGCCCCGCACGCTCGCAGTGCCCACTTTATCTCTGCTCTTTGTTCTTAATAAACTCACTCTTTTCTGCTGTACTCTGTGTCTGGAAATTCTTTCCCAACCCACGCTCAGATTGACTCAACAGTAGATAAAGCCACAGGGGTGACGGAGACGGGGCCAAGGTCAAGGTTGGTTTGGAGGAGGCGAGAAGGCAGCATGTGGGTGAGTTCCAGCTGCTTCTTAGTTCCTGACCCGGGGGAGTCTGGCCTCTGCCCTGGCAGCTCCTTGAAAACTCCAGTTAGAGCGTAGGGGACTCAGCAGGCTCTGCCCTCAGCTCCAAGCCTGGACTCTGATTATGGGTCCCCAAGAAAAGTCGCATAGGACTCTGGTGTGAATTCGCAGCCTGACACTCAGGTGTGTTACCTGAATACAACCTGCTGCGGTGGTATCATTACTGTGCTCATTTTCATGGGTGGGACAAACAGAGAGGGCGTGGTTAGCTATTCAGGTGCACCTAGCCAGCTCGTAGAGAGCTGTGTCTCACTACAATGGGCTTCCCAGGTGGCGCTAGTGATTAAGAACCTGCCTGCCAATGCAGGAGATAGATGCTGGTTCTATACCTGGGTCAGGAAGATCCCCTAGAGGAGGGCATGGAAACCCACTCCAGTATTCTTGCCTGGAGAATGCCATGGACGGAGGAGCCTGGTGGACTACTGTCCATGGGGTCACAAAGAGTCAGACATGAGTGAGTGATTTAGCACGCTGCAGGGGGCATGGGTTAAATCCCTGGTTGGGGAAGTAGGATCCTGTATGCCTCAGCCAAAAAGGAAAAAGAACAAGTTAAAAAGGAAAAGCTGAAGAACAAGAAAGAAAGCAAGTCAAGAAGGAAGACAAAACCTGGACAAGAGAGGAAGGGTTTAAAGCAAGTGGGATTAAAGGCAAGGGTCCGATGGAACCCAGGAACAGGAGGGGAGAAGACAGCAGAGGAAAGGAGGCCACTGACCTTGAGAAGCCTTGTGGAGACCCACAAGGCCAGCTACCACAAGAAGGAGAGAAGAGGTCCCGCAGAAGGTGAGGAGGGAGAGGGCCTTGGCCTGGGAACAGGCAACCAGCAGCCTTCCTGACTTTCTGAAGCTGTCCTTGAAAGGGGAAGAAACATCGGCTCCCAGCATTAGGGGACTCAGTGTAGCCATATACGGACATGAGAGTTGGACCATAAAGAAAGCTGCTGGTTGAAGAATCACGTCGATGCTTTGGAACTGTGGTGCTGGAGAAGACTCTTGAGAGTCCCTTGGACAGCAAGGAGATCAAACCAGTCCATCCTAAAGGAAATCAAGCATGAATATTCATTGGAAGGACTGATACTGAAGCTGAAGCGCCAATCTTATTCCCTCTCCAATACTTTGGCCACCTAAGGCAAAGAGCCGACTCATTGGAAAAGACCCTGATGCTGGGAAAGATTGAAGGCAGAAGGAGAAGAGGGTGACACAGGAAGAGATGGTTGGGTGGCATCACCGATTCAATGGACATGAACTTGGGCAAACTCCGGGAGATAGTGAGCGACAGGGAGGCCTGGCATGTTGCAGTCTGTGGGGTCGAAAAGAGTTGGACACAACCTAGCTACTGAACACCAACGGCCTTAAAGCCCCCCAACCCTCTGGAGCTTCTGGAGCTTCTACCCTCTTCTTTTTTGTTTTAGTTAATTAATGGATTTATTTATTAGCTGTGCTGGGTCCTATGTGGCTGTGCGGGCTCCTGTCTAGTTTCGGTGCCTGAGTTTCTCACTGCGGTGGCTTCCCTTGCTGCGGAGCGGGGCGGGGGGCTGTATCTAGGGTGCAAGGCCTGCAGTAGTTGAAGTTCCTGGGCTCTACAGCACAGGCTCAAGAGTTGTGGCCCATGGGTTTAGTTACTCTTCGATACGTGGGATCTTCCCGAATCAAGGCTCGAACCTGTGTCTCCTGCATTGGCAGGCACATTCTTTACCACTGAGCCACCAGGGAAGCCCTGTACCCACTTCTTGCTGAAGACAGGCCTGGCTGGGCTGAGTCTCTCAAGACCCTGCCCTCCACAGCCTCACACCACACTGAAGCTGACACTCCTAGTCTCCGTATCAGTGTCCCAAGGCCACCAGAACAAGGACCACAGGCAGGGGTGAGGCAGGGACTTATGTCCCCACGCTTCTAGAGGCTAGGAGCTTGAGGTCTTGGAGTTGGAAGAGCTGTTTCTCCTGAGGCTTCTCTCTTTGGCTTGTAGACGGCCGTCTTCTCCCCGTGTTTTCATGCGGCCTTCCTTCTGTGTGGGTCTGTCCCCTCTATAAAGGACTCCTACTGAAGCAGGGTTTACCCCTATGACCTCATTTAACTTAATCCCACCTTTAAAGGTTCTTACTCCAAATGCAGCCACATTCTGAGATCCTGGGGGTTAGATCGCCAACATGATTTTTTTTAAGTTGTATTTTATAATTTTTTTAAAAAAACTTTTTATTTTGTATTGGAGCATAACTGATTGACAGTTGTGATAGTTTCAGGTGAACAATGAAGGGACTCACCCATTCATATCAGTTCAGTTCAGTCGCTCAGTCGTGTCCGACTCTTTGCGACCCCCATGGACTGCAGCATGCCAGACTTCCCTGTCCATCACCAACTCCCTGTCCATCAAAATTCACTCAAACTCACGTCCATCAAGTTGATGATGCCATCCAACCATCTCATCCTCTGTCGTCCCCTTCTCCTCCTGCCTTCAATCTTTCCCAGCATCAGGGTCTTTTCCAGTGAGTCAGTTCTTTGCATCAGGTGGCCAAAGTATTGGAGTTTCAGCTTCAACATCAGTTCTTCCAATGAATATTAGGGACTGATTTCCTTTAGAATGGACTGGTTGGATCTCCTTGTAGTCCAAGGGACTCTCAACAGTCTTCTCCAACACCACAGTTCAAAAGCATCAATTCTTCGGTACTCAGCTTTCTTTATAATCGCTCACACCTGTACATGACTACTGAAAAAACCATAGCTTTGACTAGACGGACCTTTGTTGACAAAGTAATGTCTCTGCTTTGTAATATGCTATCTAGGTTGGTCATAGCTTTTCTTCCAAGGAGCAAGCTTCTTTTAATTTCATGGCTGCAGTCACCATCTGCAGCGATTTTGGAGCCCCCCAAAATAAAGTCTCTCATTGTTTCCAGTTTGCCCATCTATTTCCCATGAAGTGATGGGACCAGATACCATGATCTTAATTTTCTGAATGTTGAGCTTTAAGCCAACTTTTTCACTCTCCTCTTTCACTTTCATCAAGAGGCTCTTTAGTTCTTCACTTTCTGCCGTAAGAGTGGTGTCATCTGCATATTTGAGGTTGATATTTCTCCCAGCAATCTTGATTCCAGTTTGTGCTTCCTCCAGCCCAGTATTTCACATGATGTACTCTGCATATAAGTTAAATAAGCAGGGTGACAATATACAACCTGGACATACACTCCTTTCCTGATTTGGAACCAGTCTGCTGTTCCATGCCCAGTTCTAACTGTTGCTTCCTGGCCTGCATACAGATTTCTCAGGAGGCAGGTCAGGTGGTCTACTATTCCCATCTCTTTAACAGTTTCCCACAGTTTGTTGTGATGCACACAGTCAAAGACTTTGGCATAGTCAATAAAGCAGAAGTAGATGTTTTTCTGGAACTCTCTTGCTTTTTCGATGATCCAGTGGATGTTGGTAATTTGATCTCTAATCCATACATATACACGTTTCCATTCTCTCCCAAACTCCCCTCCCATCCAGACTGCCATATAACATTGAGCAGAGTTCCACATGGTATACAACAGGTCCTTGTTGGTTATCCATTTTAAATATAGCAGTTCCAACGTGAATATTAAGGGGGGACATAAATCAGTTCATAACAGTTGCCTATGGACATCCAATTCATCATTCTGCTAATAGAACCTTCATCATTTTGGATGAGAGGAAATGGCAGTTATCCAGCAAAAGGTTCATTTCCTCAGTTCCCCTCCCTGGCTGCCCACAGCAAGGGGTGCTGTATGACCTATGGCAGGTAAGTGAGCGCTCTGAAGTGTCACCCTGAATTTGCCTCCTCTGATGTTTCCTTGGAGCTTCCCTGGTGGCTCAGCTGGTAAAGAATCCGCCTGCAATGCGGGAAACCTGGGCTGGATCCCTGGGTTGGAAAGATCTCCTGGAGAAGGAAAAGGCTACCCACTCCAGTATTCTGGCCTGGAGAATCCCATGGACTGTATAATCCATGGGGTTGCAAAGAGTCAGACATGACTGAGCTACTTTCACACATGTCTACAAAAATTCAGTTAACCCTCAAGTTAAGAAGAAAAGGGGGGGGCCAAACTGAGGATTTTAACCCGGGGAAGAGAGTCTCAGAAAGCTCTTAGAATTGTTCTGCCTGTTAATTAGAAGTCAAGGGCAGAATTATTTACATTTTTAAGACAAAGGATCCTACGTCAAAGTGACACTGCTATTTCACATAAAGTTCACCGGGGATACATAGTCCAGGTAAGCCTGGACAAAGTGAGCAGTGAGTCACCATGAGTCCCTGCAGAGCCAGGAAAGAGTGCTGCTGTTTAAGAAGTTACGTTGCCAGCGTCTGAAGAAAGGGAAAAAGTTGATCTTTATGGTTGAGCATGCACTCCTTTCTTTGAGAAACTCAGGTTAGTGTGTAGCGTAGATGCATATTGCAAGTTAGGGCGGGAAGGCGGAGGCCCAAACAAACACACACACACACAGAAAATTTTATGATTAATTTTTCTTGTCCCGCCCTATCATATAAATTTTATTCATCACTTGTGATCAGGTTCAGGTCTTGCATCTCCAGCAGGAACATCACAAAAGTGACCTGTGTTGTCATGGTGCCCCATCCGAGAGCCATTGCTCACGTTCTCCAGTTTATTTGATTAAGACGGCGCCTGCCAGGCTTCTCCACCGTGAAGTTACTTCTTTTGCTTTGTTAATAACCATTTCTAGAAAAGGTTCATGCATGCCTTGGAGATATTACAGATTTGGTTTTAGACTACCACGATAGAATGAATACTGAAATAAAGCAAGTCGCAAGAATATTTTGGTTTCCTAGCCCATATAAGGGTTTTGTTTACACGATCCTGTAGGCTACTAAGTGTGCGATAACATTACGTTTTTTAAGAATGTACATACCTTTGGAATTTCCTGGCGGTCAAGTGACTAAGACTGCACTTCCTCTTGCAGGGGGCTCGGACCTAAGATCCTGCATGCCGCATGGTGCTGCCAAAAAAATTTTTTTTAAGTACACACTTTAGCTTAAAAATACAAAACAATAAAAGCAAATTAAAATGGTAATGTCAAAGATCTCTGATCAGAAACCAACACAACGTGGTAAAGCAATTATCCTCCAGTTAAAAATAGATTTTAAGTAATTAGCATCCAATTAAAATAA
Source organism: Budorcas taxicolor (assembly GCF_023091745.1). Taxonomy (NCBI): domain Eukaryota; kingdom Metazoa; phylum Chordata; class Mammalia; order Artiodactyla; family Bovidae; genus Budorcas; species Budorcas taxicolor. The sequence goes on along the minus strand of NC_068914.1, from coordinate 154,092,590 downwards.
ATTTATATTAAAAATAGATTTTAAAAATAATAAGAAAAAATCACAGATCGCCATAACAAACAAAATAATAATGAAAACCTTTGAAATATTGGAAGTATTGCTAACACATGACACAGAGACACGACGTGAGCAAATATTGTAAGAAAAACTGCTAGTGGGCTTGCTCCGTGCAGACCTTCAGTTTGTAAAAAATGCAGCGCCTGTGAAATGCAAAAAAGGGCAACACGATTAAATGAAGTCGGCCTGTAATTTGAAACTATGGAAAATCCTCATCACACATTCAATGTAGTTATTAATATTTATTTATATTAGTATGGATTCATAGTTCCCTATTTTATTCAATGACTGTCCTCCATTATTATCACAACTTGCTCGAAAGCTCAACATTTATCAGTTTGGGCCAGTATTAACCTAGTTGGCTACTATAGCTTTAAGGGTATGTTTGACATTTAATATGTTCAAAGTTTTCAAATATCTGACAAGGCAATTCCCCTTTCCACAACATTGTTGTTCTTTTTCAGAATTATTTTGGCTATTCCGGCAGATTTTTTCTCTTTCCATATTGAGTTTAGAATTGGATTTGTCAAATTATGTGAGAATTTCAAATGAAATCTTTGTTAATACTCTTTCGAATTTATAGACGAGAAGGAAAAGTAAAATGTTTTCCCTGGGAACAGTAAATGTTTCTTCACTTTATGTAGCTCTATTTTATGTCCTTTATTATATTGTTGCAATTCTGTTCATAAAGTGTACATATTTCTTCTTGCATTTCCCTGGTCGCTCAGGAGTAAAGAATCCAGTTGCAATGCAGAAGACGAGGGTTCCATCCCTGGGTCGGGAAGATCCGCTGGAGTAGGAAATGGCAACCCACTCCAGTCTTCTTGCCTGGGAAATCTCATGGACAGAGGAGCCTGGTGGATTACAGTCCATGGGGTCACAAGAGTCAGACCCTACTTAGCAACTAAACCACCACATATTTCATCTTCAGACTCATCCTAGCCATTTCGTAAATTTTATCACAGTTATGAATAGCATCCCCCATACCAGACACACACAAATATTTCTAAATTCGTTATCACTAATTTGTGCCCACACCTTGATTCCAGACTTCCGCTCTCCAGAAGTGTAAAAGGATACATTTCTGTTGCTCAAAGTCACCCCACTGGAGGTACTTTATTATGGCAGCCTTGGAAACCAGTCCAATGTAAGTATCTACAAATAGTGGTCTGATAAGCTAGTGATTGGGCTTCCCAGGTGGCGCAGGGGTAAAGAATCCGACGAAGACACTAGGGAAGACTCCTGCCCACGTCTTCTCCAGGTGGGGCCTTTTTCTCGTGCTTGGCATTCCTGGGCTTGTAGATCATTACTCCAGCCTCCACCTCTGTCCCCACATGAAATTCTCCATGCAAGTCTGTGTCTTTCCTCTTCTTAAAGGATTACCAGTCTTACCAGTCGTGTTAGAGGAAGGGTCCGCCCTGCTTTGGTGCGATCTGACCACACATAATTATCTCTGCAATGACTCTATTTCCATAAGGACAACATTCTGAGGTCCTGGGAAGGGTATTAATTTGGGCGGATACTGCTCAACTTGGTGCATACATATTTCACATTTATTAGTAAAAGCTCTCTGTCTCTCTCTGTCTCTTTTCTCTGAATTTTGGCTGTGCTGGGTTTTTGTGGTGGCACCCAGGCATCTCTTGTTGCAGGGCAAGGCCTTCTCTAGTCGTGGAGCACAGGCGGCAGTGAATGCTGTGCTGGCTTAGTTGCCCCAAGGCATGTAGGATCTTAGTTCCCAAGGATTGATCCCTGCATTGGAAGGCAGACTCTTGTTTGGGCTATTCAAAGTCTTTTGTATTTCCACACAATTATTCATTGTACTTCTGTAAAAAAAAAAAAAAAAAAAAAGCCCATGGTATTTTGATAGTGATTGTATTGAATCTGTAGACTGCCTTGAGTAGCGTGCTCATTTTAACAGTATTGCCAAGAACACCGTCTATCTTTCCATCTGTGTCATCTTCAGTTTCTTTCATCAATGTCTTCAGCTCAGTTCAGTCGCTCAGTCGTCTCCGACTATTTGCGACCCCATGGACGGCAGCACATCAGGCCTCCCTGTCCATCACCAACTCCCGGGGTTTACCCAAACTCATGTCCATTGAGTTGGTGTTGCCATCCAACCATCTCACCCTCTGTCACCCCCTTCTCCTCCTGCCCTCAATCTTTGCCAGCATCAGGGTCTTTTCAAATGAGTCAGCTCTTCGCATCAGGTGGCCAAAGTATTGGAACTTCAGCTTCATTCAGTGTCTTACAGTTTTCCAAGAATATGTCTTTTGCATCCTTAGGTAGATTCATTCCTAAGTATTGTATTCTTTTTGATGTGATGGTAAATGGGATTGTTTCCTTAATTTCTGTTTCTTTTTTTAAAAAAATTATTTATTTGGCTGCACTGAGTCTTAGTGGCAGCACGTGGGATCTTCAGTTGCAGCCTGTGGGAACCAGTTCTCTGACCAGGGACCAAGACCTGGCCCCCTGCACTGGAAAATTCTGAAAGAGATGGGAATACCAGACCACCTGACCTGCCTCTTGAGAAACCTATATGCAGGTCAGGAAGCAACAGTTAGAACTGGACATGGAACAACAGACTGGTTCCAAATAGGAAAAGGAGTACGTCAAGGCTGTATATTGTCACCCTGCTTATTTAACTTCTATGCAGAGTACATCATGAGAAGCGCTGGGCTGGAAGAAGCACAAGCTGGAATCAAGATTGCTGGGAGAAATATCAATAACCTCAGATATGCAGATGACACCACCCTTATGGCGGAAAGTGAAGAGGAACTAAAGATCCTCTTGATGAAAGTGAAAGAGGAGAGTGAAAAAGTTGGCTTAAAGCTGAACATTCAGGAAACTAAGATCATGGTATCCGGTCCCATCACTCCATGGCAGATAGATGGGGAAAGAGTGGAAACAGTGGATGACTATATTTCTGGGCTCCAAAATCACTGCAGATGGTGATTACAGCCATGAAATCAAAAGACGCTTACTCCTTGGAAGGAAAGTTATGACCAACCTAGATAGCATGTTGAAAAGCAGAGACATTACTTTGGCAACAAAGGTCCGTCTAGTCAAGGCTATAGTTTTTCCAGTGGTCATGTATGGATGTGAGAGCTGGACTATAAAGAAAGCTGAGTGTCGAAGAATTGATGCTTTTGAGCTGTGGTGTTGGAGAAGACTCTTGAGAGGCCCTTGGACTGCAAGGAGATCCAACCAGTCCATCCTAAAGGAGATCAGTCCTGGGTGTTCATTGGAAGGACTGATGCTGAGGCTGAAACTCCAGTACTTTGGCCACCTCATGCGAAGAGCTGACTCATTGGAAAAGACCGATGCTGGGAGGGATTGGGGGCAGGAGGAGAAGGGGACGACAGAGGATGAGATGGCTGGATGGCATCACTGACTCGATGGACATGAGTTTGGGTGAATTCCAGGAGTCAGTGGTGGACAGGCAGACCTGGTGGGCTGTGGTTCATGGGGTCACGAAGGGTCAGAGACAACTAAGCGACTGAACTGAGCTGAGCTGAGTGCGACTGTGCGGTAGTTTGAGCATTCTTTGGCATTGCCTTTCTTAGGGACTGGAATGAAAACTTGACCTTTTCCAGTCCTGGGGCCACTGCTGAGTTTTCCAAATTTGCTGGCATCTTGAGTGCAGCACTTTCACAGCATCATCTTTTAGGATTAAAAATAGCTCAACTAGAATTCCATCACCTCCACTAGCTTAGGTCCACTTGACTTCACATTCCAGGATGTCTGGCTCTAGGTGAGTGTTTCCACCATGCTGATTATCTGGGTCATAAAGATGTTTTTTGTACAGTTCTTCTGTGTATTCTTGCCAGCTCTTCTTAATATCTTCTGCTTCTGTTAGGTCCATACCATTTCTGTCCTTTATCAAGCCCATCTTTGCATGAAATGTTCCGTTGGTATCATTTTCTTGAAGAGATCTCTAGTCTTTCCCATTCTATTGTTTTCCTCTATTTCTTTGCATTGATCACTGAGGAAGGCTTTCTTATCTCTCCTTGCTATTCTTTGGAACTCTGCCTTCAAATGGGTATATCTTTCCTTTTCTCCTTCGCTTTTTGCTTCTCTTCTTTTCACAGCTATTTGTAAGGCCTCCTCAGACAGCCATTTTGCTTTTTTGCATTTCTTTTTCTTGGGATGGTCTTGATCCCTGTCTCCTGTACAATGTCATGAACTTCCATCCATAGTTCATCAGGCACTCTATCTATCAGATCTAGGCCCTTAAATCTATTTCTCACTTCCACTGTATAATCGTTAGGGATTTGATTTAGGTCATACCTGAATGGTCTAGTAGTTTTCCCTACTTTCTTCAATTTGAGTCTGAATTTGGCAATAAGGACCTCATGATCTGAGCCACAGTCAGCTTCCGGTCTTGTTTTTGCTGACTGTATAGAGCTTCTCCAATCTTTGGCTGCAAAGAATACAATCAATCTGATTTTGGTGTTGACCATCTGGTGATGTCCATGTGTAGAGTCTTCTCTTGTGTGGTTGGAAGGGGGTGATTGCCCAGTGCGTCCTCTTGGCAAAACTATTAGCCTTTGCCTTGCTTCATTCTGTACTCCAAGGTCAAATTTGCCTGTTATTCCAGGTGTTTCTTGACTTCCTACTTTTGCATTCCAGTCCCCTATAGTGAAAAGGACATCTTTTTTTGGTGTTAGTTCTAAAAGGTCTTGTAGGTCTTCATAGAACCGTTCAACTTCAGCTTCTTCAGCATTACTGGTTGGGGCATAGACTTGGATTACTGTGATATTGAATGGTTTGCCTTGGAAATGAATAGAGATCATTCTGTCCTTTTTGAGATTGCATCCAAGTACTGCATTTCAGACTATTTTGTTGACCATGATGGCTACTCCATTTCTTCTAAGGGATTCCTGCCCACAGTAGTAGATATAATGGTCATTTGAGTTAAATTCACCCATTCCAGTCCATTTTAGTTCGCTGATTCCTAAAATGTCAATGTTCACACTTGCCATCTCCTGTTTGACCACTTCCAATATGCCTTGATTCATGGACCTAGCATTCTAGGTTCCTATGCAATATCGCTGTTTACGGCATCGAACCCTGCTTCCATCACCAGTCACATCCACAACTGGGTGTTGTTTTTCCTTTGGTTCCTTCCCTTCATTCTTTCTGGAGTTATTTCTCCACTGATATCCAGTAGCATATTGGGCACCTACAGACCTGGGGAGTTCATCTTTCAGTGTCTTATCTTTTTGCATTTTCATACTGTTCATGAGGTTCTCAAGGCAAGAATACTGAAGTGGTTTGCCATTCCTTTCTCCAGTGGACCACATTTTGTCAGAATTCTCCACCATGACCCGTCCATTTTGGGTGGCCCTACACGGCATGGCTCATAGTTTCATTGAGTTAGACAAGGCTGTGGTCCATGTGGTTAGATTGGTTAGTTTTCTGTGATTGTGGTTTTCAGTCTGTCTGCCCTCTGATGGAGATGGATAAGAGGCTTATGGAAGCTTCCAGATGGGAGAGACTGATTGAGGGAGAAATATCTGGAAGTTCATGGTTATCGTACTGTTGAACAGACTTAGGCCAACCGTGATCCATCCCCTGGGGTATAAGCATTGCCACTCCAACTCAACCAGGGTTTACAATTATTTTTCCTTTATGTAGCTGGCTGCTATGTTATTTGGTACATGCAGTTTATAATTGTTACATTTTATTCTTTAATTGTTCCTTTGTACTATATTTAGTCCCTCTTTAACCAGCTGAGCCTTATACTCCGCCTAGTGTAATAGTGCCACTCTTGCTTTCCTTTAAAACGTAATTTGGGACTTCCCTAGAGGTCCAGAGGTTAAGAATCCACCTGCCAATGCAGGAGACACAGGTTTGATCCTTGGTCCAGGAAGATCCCACTTGCCTCGGACCAACTTAGCCTGTGAGCTGTAATTACTGAGGCCTGTGCAACTACGTCTGTGCTCCGCAACAGAAGAAATCACTGCAAAGAGAAACCTGAGTACTGCAATGAAGAGCAGCATCCGCTTGCTGCAACTACTAAAGAAAGCCCACCCGCAGCCGTGAAAACCCAATGCAGCCAACAATTAATTAATTAAAAATTTTAAAATTGGGGACTTCCTCAATCCAGTGGCTGGGACTCCATATTCCCAATGCAGGGGGCCCAGGTTTGACCCTTGGTTGGAGAACCAGATCCCACATGCTGCAACCAAGAGTTCGCACGCCGCAAACGAAAAGATTCCGCATGTCACAACTAAGGACCGAAAACCAAACAAATTAATTTTTTTTTTTTAAAGTAAAGCCTGTGCAACAGGGTTGGAGAACAAAGCTCTACACCAGTTAATTTCTAATAAAGATTCAGTCAGTTCAGTCACTCAGTTGTGTCCAGCTCTTTTCGACCCCATGGACTGCAGCACGCCAGGCCTCCCTGTCCATCACCAATTCCTGGAGCTTACTCAAACTCATATCCATTGCATCAGAGATGCCATCCAACCATCTCATCCTCTGTTGTCCCCTTCTCCTCCTGCCTTCAATCTTTCCCAGCATCAGGGTCTTTTCCAGTGAGTCAGTTCTTTGCATCAGATGGCCAAAGTATTAGAGTTTCAGCATCAGTCCTTCCAATGAATATTTGGGACTGATTTCCTTTAGGATTGACTGATTGGATCTCCTTGCAGTCCAAGGGACTTTCAAGAGTCTTTTCCAATACCACAGTTCAAAAGCATTAATTCTTTGGCATTCAGCTTTCTTTTTTAGCTGTTATTTTTCAAAAATTTTAATTGTATAAAGTTTAATTTGCCTGATATCTTTTTGTTCATCCCTTTGTCTTTTTGTTCATCCCTTTATTTCCAAGCTCTATCACTTAGATTTTTTTTTTTGGTAAGTAGCGTGGAAATGTTTATTCTGGTCACATTTTGTGCTGTGTTAGTTGCTCAATCGTGTGATTCCTTGGGACCCCATTGACTGTAGCCCACCAGTCTCCTCTGTCCATGGAATTTTCCAGGCAAGAATAGTGGAAGCAGGTTGCCATTCCCTTCTTCAGGGGATCTTCCCAACCCAGGAATCGAACCCATTATGCATTACGGGCAAATTCTTGACCATCTGAGCCACCAGGGAAGCCCCTCGGTTCACATTCAGTGTAAAACATTAGATTTTACTGTTCTCATCTTATGCTGTGTTCATTACTTATTGTAACTGTTTCCTGTCCCTTTCCTGCATCCTGATGGGACTGTTGGCAGTGGGGGCAGTCGAAGCAGGGATTCTTTGTTAGTATCCAGCTGCTGTGGGTAAAGCATGTCGTCATCAGCAGTCCTGGTCACTAGACCAGCTAGCAGCACAGTTTGGAGGCTTCCTGGCAGTGAAGCCTCCAAATCTAGTTCCTCACCTTTCCTAGAGATTCTGTGAACCATCCAACACCTTTCTCTTAAATGTTTTTTCTGTTTCAATTGGCGGGGATGTCTGTTGCTTCAACCAAGAACACGAAAACACAGTTTCAAGTGTGTTGTTTCCCCAGTCAAGTCTGTGGTCAACTTCATGCCATGAAGTTTTACTTTCCTTATTAACAACATTATTTTATTTGGCTGTGCCAGGTCGTAGTTGTAACATATGGGGTCTTTTTGTTTCGGCTTGCAGGATCTTTAGTTGTGGCATGTGGGATCTCGTTGTCCCCTGACCAGGGCTCAAACCCTGGCCCCTTGCATTGGGAGCAAGGAGTCTTAGCCCCTGGACCACCAGGGAAGTCCTTATCTTATTTATTTAGACAAATGTTAGATACAGAGAAGGAATAGAGCATAGTTGGACCACAAAATGATCCCACTATTCCAGACTCTACTAGGAATTCTAAAACAAATTTTTCCTTAGTGCTGTACCACTAAAGTTCTTTGTGAACATGACCGTGAAGTCGTTCAGTCAAGTCCGACTCTTTGCGACTCCATAGACTGTAGCCTACCAGGCTCCTCTCATCGTTTAATGAAGGAAAGACTAATCCTAACCTAACCCTTTTAGAAAGTAAAGTTTTACAGACTTTCAAATTGTCTTTATTTATTTTTTTTTTCAATTAAAAAATATTTTCCCACTTAGAAAACGGAAGAAAAGACTCTGGACTTGGGAGAGGGTCAGGCATGCCCGTGGAGCTTGTTACTCGATCCGGAGAGTCAGCAGTTCATGAAGCATTGAGATGCCCCAGGATCTGTCATCTTGAGTCACTTCTTCATGAAAAAGGGGATGAGAGTCTGATGCTGAAGCCTCTGAAGATCTTTTCTAAGCCGGGGCCTGTGAGAGAGGAACGAGAATGCTTTGATTGGCAGGAAACTGTGAGGGAGGTAGGGGAGGAGAGATGATGCTGAAAATGCAGGGACTGGAAATGCAAAGGGAAAGAACGGACTCAAGTGTGCCCTGGAGGCCTGGAGGGAAACAGAGCACTAACGAGAATTTATTAAGGAGCTTCCCTGGTGGTCCAGTGATAGAGTCTGCCTTCCCATGCAGGGGACTCGAGTTCGAACCCTGGTAGAGGAACTAATATCTCACATGCTGCAGGGCATCTAAGAGGCTGCGTGCCACAAAGAAGTGTCAGTCACTCAGTCGTGTCCAACTCTTTGCGGCCCCATGGACTGTAGTCCACAGTAGCGCGCCAGGCTCCTCTGTCCATGGACTTCTCCAGGCAGGAACATGGGAGTGGCTAGCCATTCCCTTCTCCAGGGGATCTTCCTGACCCAGGGATCACATCCGGACCTCCTGCATCGCAGGCAGATTCTTTACTATCTGAGCCATCGGGGAAGCCAGAGAGAAGACTTGAAGCAAACAAACAAACAAAAAGGGTCTATCGAGAGAGACATGGAAGGAACTCCAAACGCCTGGGAGAGGGAGCCGAGAGGAGGTGTCATGAGAAAAGAGAAAGGGGTGAGGGGTGGGAGCCAGCAAGGAGAGGACAGAAGACGGAAGTGGGGAGGCTGAAGCTGGGAAGGGAGTGGGGGAGAGGCCAGGGCCTGCCTCAGGGCCAGCTTCTCACTGTCAGGATCCTTTGGAGCCTTCGCCTTATGCTAGCACTGTATTGCTCCAGCTTGTCCCAGGGCTGGAAGGGCCTCAGCTGGTTGTCCACAAACTGTTCCCAGCAGTCTTCAAACTCTTGAGATATTAGAGAGAGAAATAGAGTCAGGCCCCGAGGGCAGAGGAGCAGCAAGCAACCCAGGTTCCCTCCTTCCTTCCCCCTTCTTTCTCTTCCTCTCCCTGGAATTTCACCTTCCAGGTGGGATCACACCTTGAGTCCCAGCTGGGCCTGCATCCTTCCTGCCCAGCCTCCCCTCTTCTCCCTCTCCCACTCAGTGGCTTTCATACTTGGAACTTGCAGAACCTCCAGGCCACTGACAGCTCTGTCTCTCTTCCTACCTGTGTGGGTCATGACAGCCACTGAGATCCCAGCTTCCTGCAGCTGCTGCAGCCCCCTCCGAAACGGCTTGATCCAGTGGAAGTACAGGCGGGAGGCAAAGATCTGCAGGTTCAGGTGGTCATTCCTGGTGATGAAATCGACCAGTTCACTGGCACAGTTCGGGCAAGGGCTCCATGTGGTATAGCAGATGATTTTGTAGCTCTGGCTCGGGTTCAGATTCAGTGAGTTGATCTTGTCAATAAAGCGAATTTCTGCATGGCGCTGCTTCTGGAGAGGGTATCAGACAGACAGCAGGAAGGGGTGGTTAGAAGGCAGAGGCCAGACGTCACACATGGAGGGTAAAGTTGGGGATGAGGGGCTCTATCCTGTGAACTTTCCAGTATGTGAGCTTGCCGATAGCACAAGGAAAGAACCTCCTTTCGCTCATTATGTATTCCTTCACTCACTCACTCATCCATTAACCCCACATATCTGTATCCTGATCAGAATCTGATGAGGGTCCTTGTGACCAGAGGAGATGGGTTGTAGACCAGACACCTCCAGACTTCGTATTTAGTCACTAAGTTGTGTCTAACTCTTTGCGACCCCATGGACGATATATAGCCCCCCAGTCGCCTCTGTCCATGGGATTTCCCAGGCAAGGATCCTGGAGTGTGTCGCCATTCTCTTCTCCAGGGGATCTCCCCAACCCAGGGATCAAACCCGCGTCTCCTGTATTGGCAGGTGCATTCGTTACCACTGAGCCACCAGGTAGAGTGTGAGCTGGTGTTTGGACACAATCAGGAGGTTGTCTGGAGATGTTTGAACCTGAGGGTACCAAGGAGCAGGTCAGGGAGGGAGACAGGAAGAACAGACAGGTAGAAAGGTGAGCAGAAAGGCAGAAATGTGATGGAGATCTTGCAGGTGAGGTTAGGTGCTCAGTCCTTGGAAGAGCGCTTGGCTTCCCGGAATGATGACTGAGCTGAGCCCTGGAGGATGAGAAAACACGAACTTCTCAAAGAGGAGCAGGAAGACTTTGTGCTGGAGGGAAGGGCTTCCGTGGTGGCCTGGGGATGGGGAAGAAGGTGGAGCGTTCCCGGGAAGCTGGGTTAACTCAGCCTCTGCCGAGCCTTGGGATCCCCCTGCATGGATGGGGTCAGCCTCTGCCTGCCCTGCACCTGGAGGACCCGCTTGGCACCTTGTTTCGGAAGCAGCCTTTGTCAAGCGTCAAGTCGTCAAGCTGCTTCAGCTGGTAGCACAGGTAGGTCTTCCTCCGGTAGTAAGGTGGTGGGACCCGGGGCTGGTTGCCAAACTGCTGCTTGAATAGAGTTTCTCTTAGCAGATTCATTGTGTTTCTGTGCAACAAGGAAGGAGAAAATCCAAGATGCAGAGAGTGTTCTTTCTCTGGCATCACCTTAGGCTTGGTTACATTCTGAACCCAATTCCTTGGGCTTGCCTGGGCCCTTAAGGGGAGGTATGGGAGGGTCTCTTCCTTCTTGGCTGACCAGGGAGACTGGGTAGGGAGACGAAGAGCGTGAGTTCTCCCACCTCAGAGACCACCTCCCACCTCTGGCCTGAAAGAGATCCCCCCACTCCAGCCCATGCTAGAGGACACTGCAGGTAGGATGCCTGGGCTGGGGTGGAGCAGGGGTGCCCCGAGAGCTGAACACGGCATGTCCTTCCTCGGCTCTCACATCTTTGTCCTGAGCCGCAGACCCCTCTGTGTATGTCCCACAAGCATCTCAATCCTGTGTCTAATATCAGAACCCATTCTCTTTGGGGAGTGGGGGGATGGAAGCTGGTGTTTTCCCTTTAACTCTTTGTGCTCTTGGCTGATGTGTGTGTATCACACTTCTGTCTGTAGAAAAAACACAGAGGTACATGACCAGGAAAACTTGCTGTCACCAAGGCTGTGTTGCCACAGATACTTTTGGTGGAAGCACTCACTTAGCTTTTTCTCCCCCTGCCCATTATGCTTGTACTCTGTAAAGTATTTTATTTTGTATCTTGCTTTCCTTCATGTAATGCATTGCAAAGTGGCCCAGCCCATGTGGAAATGCAGAACCACCAGGTTCTAGTATGTGAGCTTGCCCATAGCACAAGGAAAGAACCCCCTTCTTTCCTTCATTAGGTATTCCTTTACTCACTCACTCATTCATTAACCCCACACTCCTCAAGCATCTGTATCTTGATCAGAATCCGATCAGGGTGCCTGAGGCCAGAGGAGATGGGTTGTAGACCAGACACCCCCAGGGCTTCGGAGTTGTTTAGTCACTAAGTGTGTTTGACTCTTTGTGACCCCATAGACTGTAGCCTGCCAGGCTCCTCTGTCCATGGGATTTCAATAAACCCCATTTCTTTTCAATAAATGCTGCTGGCTTTGCACAAATTGAAGCAGGTGGATACAACCAGGAGCCTTCCTGCCAGACCCCAGGGAGGTGTAGGAAGACATGCTCTGGCCGGAGCCCCACCACAAGTGGACACTCAAGGCCAAGCAGATGCCAACCTGAACAAGCATGGGAGGCTTGATGGCCTCAGACCACTGTCCTTTTGGACCCGCCATCCATGGTAATGTCACTTGGCCTATCATCGCGTCAGACACAGGTGACCTCAGAGCATCGGAACTGGCATCTGGACACAGGAACCAAACCAAGGATGCCCTCACAGCCTGGACCCTGGGTTGTAACATTATCCTACAAGGCCGGAAAAGCTTTGCCATATTTCCTGCTGACTCACTGAAATACCACCAGTTCCACCAATGAAAAACCATTTCTGGTATCTGGCATTCTAATTAGCAAAGCCACAGATTTCACCAGTGGAAACCTATCTCATTAATGGAAACCTAACATCCCTTGTGTTAATCAGTAAAACTTTAGGTGGATTTGGAGAACAACTGCTAAAGAGACCATCTCTGGACTGTGACCTTTTGTTACCCGCCACTGACCTCCCCTAAAGTTCATACTCCCGGTGAGGGGAACTGGCGGCCAGATCAGAAGGGAAATCCCATTTGCAGCACATCCGAGACAACCACTGCCCCGTCTGCCCAGAGTCTTCCTGATTTTAGCCCTGAAGTCTCCACGTTCTGGGAAACTCCCCTGTCCTGGAGACACCCAGACAACTCAAGGCTTAGACCCTTCACATTTCAGACAAGAGCATTTATCTTCATAGCACGTATGTTGCACCTTGACCTTGAATAGCTAAAACTGTAGGTGTGACAGAAACAACCTTTAAGAAGTATTTAAAGACCAATTGAAATTTTCACACTTGGTAGTGTCTTCGTGGGAAATGAGTTATCTTCTTATCTTGGAGAGTTTTCCCTCCACAGAGCAGAAATGAGAGTATTCTTTTGCAAAATTGTGCCTTTAAAATAGTTTTACAAAAATGCTTTTGTAGCTGACTCCAGACATTGTTTCAATCATCCTTGAACCCAAAGTCTAGGATTGAGGGGGCACAGAAAGCTTCAGGAAGACCTGGGGGCCATGTCTATGGGATATGGCCAGGGCCAGACAGAGAGATGGCCAGGGACACAGACAGACAGGCTGTGGCAGGGGCGGGGCTGGGAGTCTGAGGCAAGAGGAGGAACAGAAGTGGAGCCCTGCAGGGAAGGAGCCAGAGAGAGAACCCAGGGCTGGGAGTGGATGGTGGCAGGGCCCGAGGCTGAGAGAAGAACTGGCATCGATACCTGGTCCCCGCAGCCTGGCTCCAGCCCCGTTGGCAGTCTCGGCTTGCCCTGGCACTGGGCTCTCTGGCTCCACCTCCCTCTCAGCAGGCTGCCCTTGGCCTTGGGAGAGTCCCTTATCTGAGAATGTTCCCCCACAGCTTTCTGAGTGGCAGGTGCCCTTCTGGCCTGGAGAAGCCGAGGTGGGAAGTCCTAGGCTGGTTTTCTTTTTCTCCATCCTCTTCCTCCTCCCGGGCTCTTGACTTACCTGGTTTGGGGAGTCCAAACACAATCTCCTGATCCAGCCCAGCCCTCTGTCATAGACACTCCCAGGACCCTTGCTTTTAGGACAGCGCCTGATCTGAAAGCGACCTCCCAGCCATCTCAGCCAAGGTCCCACCCCCTTCCTGTTTGGCACCAGGGGTGGGAGGGCCCCGGGGTGCTTTGCTTCCTCAGGCTCAGACCCACCCTCTCTGGGGCCCTCCCTCTTGGCAGAGCCCAGCCTCTGATGGACCGACATTATTGCCAAGGGGAAACAGAAAGTAAAGATGCTGGCGAGGGGCTGGGCCAGGCCCTGGCTGTAGAGAGCAAGACAGAGGCTGTTCCCACCGGGGGAAGGGCAGGCTGGTGCTCTCTCCACCCCACCCCGGCTTGGCACTTTGTTGTCATTTAGTACCCTGGCAAGACTCTGGGCAGGGTGGAAAAGGAGCACTGGGGGGTCAGCACTCTAAATCTTCACCTCCAGCACTGTGTTGGGCAGATCTGTACACCATCAGCCACCCCAGCGCCCCAACAGCCTCAAGCAGGGAGGATCGTTATCCTGACATTTTAGATGAGGTCCTAGCACAGAGAGGCCAAGACACTCTCTCGAGGTCGCACAGCAAATAAATGAAAGAACTGGAAAGCTGTCCAGGCAGCCTGGCCCGGCTCCCTCCTCCTGCTTCCCCATTGTTCCATTAAAAGGAGTGGGCGGAGGGTGGGTACAAAAGAAGGGGTAAGCTGCCCCTGGTCACGTCAAGACCTCCAGATGAAAAAGCAGCTCCGGGGAAAGCGGAAGCCTAGGGAGGAGGTGTTAGAGCAGTCACAGCCGCCTCCGGTCCAGCGTACACACTAAGTCAACTTTTCCCTCACACAGACCCTGCACGCCCACCCTTCTGCCCCACAGGCCCTGGTGTGGCCTCGGGGGTAACAAGAGCTTGAGTAGGAAGTTAGAGGATCTAGAAGAATGCTGTCCCCTTTACTTCCCTTTGTCCTAATGCCCAGGGTCACAGCCAATGGAAAATTCTAGAACGATCCGGGTCCTTCTGGGAAGACTGATCAGATCTGCACACTGAAGTGTTGGTCAGACTCAGAGAGCTAAGTTGCCCCTGGCCTGAGAAGCAGGAAGGGTGGACAAGAAGGCTGAAACCCTTTGCTGGCCTTTCCCTAATGACAGCAATCCTCCAGCCCGGCCCTAGAGATCCCCGTGAGCTGCCTGAGATGGGCCGAGATGCAGGTGTGCTGGAGCGGGACATTTGGAGCCAATTAGACGCAGGCGTGCTGGGAGCAGGACATTTGGAGCCAATTAGACGCAGGCGTGCTGGGAGCAGGACATTTGGAGCTGGCCACTGTGGCCCTTTTAATGCTGGAGACAATCAGGAAGTGCCTCATCCACAGGCGGGTCCGTCTGTGCCTCCCTCCTTGAAGGAAACACCGACAGGGAGGGCATCGAGGCAGATGAGCTGAAGCAGCCAGGGACCCCCCTACCCACCCCCCCGGGACTCTGCTCAGGACCCCCAGGCAGCAGTGCAAACAGGAGGGGAGAGCAAATGGACAAGCATCTGCTGCCACTGACAATTCACAGCCAGATGCCAAGAGGAGTGGGACCCCCGACCTTCTCCACGAGGACTTTATGGCAGATTCCAAACCGACAGCTCCCCACTTGCTGGTGCTTCCTGGGCCTCTGGTGGCCCAGAAACCCAGCTCATCAGGAGCTTACTCTCTTTACCCCTTGCCACAGTTCCCGCCACCCTTTCTGGAATCTCCACCGAGCTCCTCCTCCTCAGTGCATTTATGTGGCTGCTGGCTCCGCAATCACAGGGCCAGACACTCACATTCTGGTCTACCTTGAGCAGCCGAGCTGTGGTCTCTGACCTGACTCCTGGCAGCCCTTCCACTTTCTGTTCTGCTTTTGGGAGAATCTCTGATCGTCTCAATCCTTCCGTGCCCAATCCTACTTTTTCCCCTAAAGGCTTATTTAAATGTAAACTTAATCATTAACTACCCCCCCAAACACACTCTCCATCACCATCCTCAGCGCTTCATCGCTGGCAGCATTGTGGGCATGGGACCAGGAATGAGCTGAGTGAGCACGGGCTGTGATGATGTCAGAGTGACCGAGGGGTGAGGGTGGGGTTGTGGGGGCACCAAGGTCTAGAATGGAAGCAGACGAGTCAGGGTCAAGGGGTGGGGGCATAACCTGGAGAGAGACACACAGGACCAGGATCCTGCTGTCACTGCGCCCGCTCAGCTCAGAGATGCCCTTGGTCATTGAAGAGGCTGAACTGCGAGCCCCAAATCCATATTCTGAAGTCCCCACTTCCACTTCCTCAAAATGTGACCATAACTGAGACAGGACCTTGAAGGCAGTGATTGAATTCAGAGCAAGCTCTTAGGGCGGGGGTCCCCAGCCTCTGGGCCATGGACTGGTACCTGTCTGTGGTCTGTTAGAATGGGTCTGCACAGCAGAAGGTGAGCAGTGGGCAAGCGAGCAAAGCTTTATCTGCATTTACAACCGCTTCCCATCGCTCACATTACTGCCTGAGCTCCGCCTCCCATCAGGTCAGGGGCAGCATTAGACCCTCACAGAAGCACAGACAGGGCTTTCCAGGTGCCATTAGCGGTATAGAACCCCTGCCAAAGCAGGAGCCGGAAGAGACTCGGGCTCAGTCCCCGAGTCGGGAAGATCGCCTGCAGGAGGGCTTGGCAATCCACTCCCGTGTTCTTGCATGGAGAATCCTATGGACAGAGGAGCCTGGCGGGCTGCAGTCCATGGGGTGGCAAAGAGTTGGAAATGATTGAAGCAACTTAGCTCGCACATACGGGTGTGCACACCCTACTGTGAACTGTGCAATCAAGGGACCTAGGTTGCACGCTCTTTATGAGAATCATCCCCAAACCATCCTCTTCTCAACCCTCCGGTCCGTGGAAAAACACCGTCTTCCACGAAACTGGTTCCTGGTGCCAAACGGTTGGGGACCACTGTCTTAGGGTGACTTACTCCGATCTGACTGCTGTCCTTCTGTGCGCTAAGTTGCTTCAGTCGTGTCCGACTCTTTACAACAGTATGGTCTGTAGCCCGCTGGGCTCCTCTGGCCAGAGGATTCTCCAGGCAAGAATACTGGAATGGGTTGCCATGCCCTTCTCCAGGGGATCTTCCTGACCCAGGGATTGAACCTGCATCTCCAACATCTTCTGCATTGGCAGGTGGATTCTTTACTACTAGCGCCAGCTGGGAAGCCCCAACGTCCTTATAAGCAGAGGAGATTGGGACACACAGAGGGACTCCAGGGGCTCCCCAGAGGTCACGCACAGAAGAAAGGCCATCTGAGGACACAGCAAGAAGGCAGCCACCTGCGGCCAAGGAGAGAGGCTGCAGGAAAACCCAGCCTGCCATCACCTTGGGCTTGGACTTCTAGCCTCCATGACAGCGAGGAAAAGAAATGCCTCTTGTTAAGTCACCCAGTCTGTGGAGTTTTGTTGCCGATACCCTAGCGAACGAATACAGTCACTCCCATCAGGAATCCTCGTTCTCTGATTAGTCAGGTCAGGCTTCAAGGTTGTTGTTTCAAATCTCATTTTCACATGTATACATGTTCACACCCACTTATGTTCAGTTCAGTAACAAGGTTGGGTCAGCGTGTGAGATGGGAGGAGGCGGGGGCCCCTTGCTAGGGGAGAGGGAGATGCTGGGGGAAGAAAGGAGAGAGGACCAAGGAAAGACAGGGTGGTTCAAGGGCAGGGGCCCGGCAGGACCGGGGGAAAGAGGAGGCTGAGAAGGGAGGTGACGGTGGGCGGAGGTGAGGGGGAGGCCGTGGGTCGGGGTAAGGGGCAGGCTAAGGAAGCCCTCACCCGAGAATGTCCTCAAGCTCTGCAACCAGCAGCTGATAATTTCTCTTCAGTTTCTTCCAAGGCCTGAAGGGCCTCCTCTGACTGTACACAAACTTTTTCCAACAGTATTTGAATTCTGAGATAAAGAGGAAAGCAGAGCTGTCTGAGCTGGGCCTGTCCTCCCTGTGCCCTGGGCCCTCCTCCCCGCTCCCCAGGCTCCCCTCCCACTGCCCCCTTCCTTGGGGGGTATTCTAGGCGCCCCTCATCCCTCCCCTCGCCCAGCCCCCCAGCCCCCTCTGCTCTCACCTCGGTAGGACATAACATCCACATGGGCTCCCTGGTCGCTCAACCCGAGCAGCCCCTTCCTGTACTGTGGTTTCTGGAAGTAGTAGAGGCGGGCGGCGAAGATGCTCAGCGTCACATTCTGGTACATCCCCAGGAAGCCCGCCACCAGCTCCGCGCACTTCATGCAGGGGCTCCACGACATGAACCAGGTGATGTGGTAACACTCGTCAGGGCGCAGCTTCTTGGCGCAGAACCAAGACAGGAAGCGGCGTTCGCTGTGGCAGTGAGTCCCAGCATAGACCTGGGAGAGACAGAGGAGGAAAGCGCGGTTGTTCTTGGCGGCAGAGCGGGCCATGTGGCCGGGGCGGGTGGTGGGGGGGAGGAGGGGTCAGGGGCTGGTGTCCCAGAGGCAGGTGGCTTACTAGTTATCCCTTCCCTCCATCCGTCCCCTCCCTTCTTTTCTTCCTTAGTTGTCCCTTCCCACAGTCATCCATTCATCCCAACATCCATCCTCTCAAGCATTCATTCTAAAAGTATCCTGAGTCCGGCTTCGTGCCAGGCCCTCTGGAGTCCAGGTTGGTTCCCTGGGTGCTGTCTTCTAGGAGGCTCACAGAGCTGCCCTGCACCTCAGGGAACCCACCAGCCACACACCTCTACAGAGCACCTGACGTGTGGCTTGAGTGAAGGGAGATGTGTGGCAGGTGTGAAAATACACAGTTCAGGGATTTCCCTGGTGGTCCAGTGGCTAAGACTCCACGCTCTCAATGCAGGGGGGTGGGGTTCAATCCCCGGTCAGGGAACTAGACCCCACAGGGCGCAACTAAAACAGATCCTGTATGCTATAACTAAAAGAACATGCCACAGCTAAGGCCTGGAGCAGCCAAATAAATAAATATTAAAAATAAAAAACACAGTTCGTTTCAGTGACTTAGTATGAACAAAAAAGAATGCAAACTATCTCATGAAGTTTTAGATTAGTTATGCATTAGAAAATACATATAAGCATATAGCTTAGATATACAGTCAATTCTCTGTATCTGAGGGCTGCTCATCTGTGGATTCAACCAACCACCTATTGAAATTATTCAGAAAAAGGAAATTCCAGAAAGTTTCAAAAGGCAAAACTTGAATTTGCCCGGCTGGCAACAATTTACGTAACATCTTGTTCATTCGCTAAGTTGCATCTGACTCTTTATGACCCCATGGACTACAGCACTCCAGCCTTCCCTGTCTTTCACCATCTCCCGGAGTTTGCTCAGAATCATGTCTATTGTGTTGATGATGCCATCCAACCATCTCATCCTCTATTGTCCCCTTCTCCTCCTGCCCTCAATCTTTCTCAGCATCAGGGTCTTTTCCAGTGAGTCAGCTCTTTGCATCAGGTAGCCAAAGTATTGGAGCTTCAGCGTCAGCCTCAGTCCTTCCAATGAATTTTCAGGCTTGATTTCCTTTAGGATGGACTGGTTGGATCTCCTTGCAGTCCAAGGGACTCTCAAGAGTCTTCTCCAGCACAATTCGAAAGCATCAGTTCTTTGGTGCTCAGCCTTCTTTATAATCCAGCTCTCACATCTGTACATGACTACTGAAAAAACCATAGCTTTGACTATACGGACCTTTGTTAGCAAAGAGATGTCTGCTTTTTAATACACTGTCTAGGCTTGTCATACGCTTTCTTCCAAGCAGCAAGCGTCTTTTAATTTCCTGGCTGCAGTCGCCATCCACACTGGTTTGGGAGTCCAGGAAAATAAAATCTGTCACCGTTTCCCCTTTCCCCCCATCTATTTGCCATCAACTGATGGGACTGGATGCCATAATCTTAGTTTTTTGAAAGCTGAGTTTTAAGCCAGCTTTTTCACTCTCCTCTTTCACTTACATCTATATCGTATTTACAAATGTTTATGTAGCATTTACATTGTATCAGATATCACTTTAAAGATAATCTAAAGTATATGGGAGAATGTGGGTAGGTTATATGCAAATGCCATGCCATCTTACATATGGAATTCAGTATCTGCAGATTTTGGTGTTAGCAGGGTTCTTGGAACCAACCTCCCGCTCCATACAGAGGGATGACTGCATTGCCCAATACCTTATCAGTATCAATTTCATCGATTTCTCTTAACCTTTTGAATACTGGGTAGTAGAAAAAGTCAGATGACACGTATGACTCGGATTGTATTTTGATGGGGTAATATTGCTATGGCGCACACTCCTACCCCACCTAGCCCATGACAGCTGCCTTCCCCAGGTAGGATCTGAAAAGGCTGCAGGCGGGTGGGGGACATTTTGCAGGACTGGTGAGATGTTGACACAGGAGCCGCAGGACAGTGGACTTATTAGGCACTGCTGATGCTGCAGTGGTCAACCAGGAGACCTGGCCATGTGCTCAAAGCCAGCTGGCTGACAGGCAGGATGAAGGTTGCGGGTCTGCCCTGTGAGATCCCAAGCCCTAGGCTCAGAAGCGGAATGGGTGTGGCAGGCGAGGACCCAACCAGCAGAGCAGCTACTAGGGTCTGATCGGCACTGGAACACAATAGACAAGACTTCCTAAACATGTCATTGTTGTTAAGTCGCTAAGTCGTGTCCAACTCTTTTGTGACCCCATGGACTGTAGCCCCCCAGGCTCCTCTGTCCATGGGATTTCCCAGGCAAGAATACTGGAGTGGGTTGCCATTCCCTTCTCCAGGGGATCTTCCTGACTCAGGGATGGAACCCATATCTCTTGCATCTCCTCCACTGGCAGGCGGATTCTTTACCACCAAGCCACCAGGGAGGCCCACATGCTTTCCTCCAAAGCTAAAGGCCAAGCTCAATGACAACTCAGAGACCCACCACCAGCAGACTCTAAACAAAGCCTGGTGGGATGTCAACTGCCATCCAGTATGAGGTTTCAGGAGCGTCAAGTAGAGACTTCACAGGCCAAGGACTTAGGAAAATGTATGGAAAGACACAGAATTCCCCGAGAGCCTCCAAATGGCATAGGACTGATTACAATTTTCTCCACATTATCAACTGGCTTATGAACCTTTGTATTACCTGTGACAGAGGGACACCATTTGTGGGACTAAAATTTTATCCCATTTTTGAAACAGGAACTAGATTGGAACTATTACCCTGGGCAAAGACATCGGACACTATCACTGCGGTGTGCCTGTGCTTGTCCAGCTCTGTACGATCCCAAGGACTGTAGCCCACCAAGCTCCTCTGTCCATGGAATTTTCCAGGCAAGAATACTGGAGTGGGCTGCCATTTCCTTCTCCAGGTGATCTTCCCAAACCCGGGAAAGAATCCGTGTGTCCCGCATCTTCTGCACTGCAGGCAGATTCTTTAGTGCTTGAACCATCCAGGAAGGCCCATCACTGCTATATCCGCATTCTTTTATTTATCTAGGCCCCACCAAACTGCTTGCAGGATCTTAGTTTTCCATGCCCCCTGCCCTGGGAGCACTGAGTCTTAACCACTGGCCCACCAGGGATGTCCCTATAACTGCATTTTTGATAAAAACTGGACACACTGCAAAAGGAATTTTCCTAGTATCTGACATAACACAGTCTGAGAACGAATGAATGGCAGTTGTGATTATATCCCCTGGTCATAACTTTGGGAAAACGACTTGTGCAACGATCCTGAAACTTCGACAGTTTGCCCATCCACTCCCTGTTCCCGGGCTTTTCCTCCCTTGGCGGGACACAATGCCGGCGGCACTTGAATCTGCGCTGCCCGCACTGCAATTCTAAGGCACCAGATATATGCGATGAGTTTCCTGGGGCCCGTACCTGGTTATGAAAGACCCCCCAGTCGAAGGAGACAGGTGAGCGGTGTTTCCATCTTTCCACCCGGTAGCAGATGTAGGAGCAGTTCCGCCCATAGGCATAGAGTAGGTTGTGAAACTGGAAGTAGAAGGTTTCGGGATCTAACCTCGCCACGTGGTCGCTGGAGATAAAAAGAGAAAAGAGAAAATGCAGAGAGCGCCCCCCTCCAACCCTACCTGGGCATTCCTCCCAGCTGGTGTCTCCTGAGTGCAACACCCTGGCCACTCTTGGTGCTTAGCTTCCCAGCAACCCTCCTGGGCCTTGGGGATTTCCTGCTGCCTTTGCAGGCAGGAAGGAAGACTGGGGAAGAGGAGACGATGCTAGGTCAGCAGGGTGGGTGACGCCTCCCCCTGGGGCCCAGGCTCTGCTCTTTCCTATAGCACCCTAATCCCCACTCCAGTTTTCCTGCCTACCATTAGTAAAACATTAAAAAAGTAATAAAAACCTCTGCACTACAAAATAATAGCCTTTGACATTTCAGTTCCATTCATCCCTGACTTTTCACTTGTGCATTTGTTTGCTTGTGTAAATTTTTGTTGGAGTAAAGTCATTTTGTAACATTGTGTTAGTTTCTATGGTCCGGCAGAGTGAATCAGCTATAGGCAAACATGCATCCCCGCTCTTTTGGATTTCCTTCCCATTTAAGTCCTCACAGAGCACCCAGTGGAGTTCCCTGAGCTGTAGAGTAGGTTCTCCTTAGTTATCTATTTTATACATGGTATCAATAGTTGTTTCAGTTTTTTAATGTGAGGTTAACACCTAAACTCACCAGCTCAGGCTACTGTTTCAAGTGCTTTCTGTATCTGAACTCATCGACTCCTCCCCCAAAATCCACGGGAGCCAAGCCCATTTTATAGAGGAGGAAGCAGGGATACAGCGGGGGCAAGTAGCCCGCCCAAGTCACACAGCAATAAGTGATGGAGCTGGGCCAGACCAGGCCATTTCCCGCTGTGCCATCTGTGACCTTGCAGCCATGTGAAGTCTTGGATGTGGCTTTCTTTCCTTCTCACTTTTAAAACAGGAGCACTTCCTCTGATCTTTCCTCGATTCTAGGCTCGTGGTACAGGTATAAACGTGAAGCATGGTCACCTAAGGTGTGGCCAGGTTGTAAACCATTTAATGGATTTATTTAAACCAATGGTTGTAAATAAAACCATTTATTTTTCGGCTCAGAGCTGAGGTATCCTTGGAAGAAGGGATGTCTCTACTTGCCTCAGAAAAGTATTCTCACACTGTGCTTACAGTGGTCTAAACAGTAGAGAAAACGGATCGGAGTGCTGTAAACACAATCCACCAGCTGCTTCAGCCATCCTTTGGCCAAATTCTATGTGTTCATAGAGGGTGCAGCCCAGCACAGGCGGGAAGAGAACTGGCCCGACAGCATTTCAGACTGGGAGCTGGGCCAGAGGACCCTCAGAGAGGCGTGGAGGTGTGGGAGGGGCCAGTTCGAAGCAAGAGTGGGCGCCCCATCCCCGGAACAGGGCAGACTCCAAGTGGGAGAGGGTCCTTTCAGAAAAGGTGACAGAGGGGGTAAAAAGAACGGGGCTGGAGCTGCAGAGACTTCAGGGAGAAGGAGGCTGAGGCACAAGACACAGCCCTAGAGACCTCGGGAGAGGGGGCCCAGTAGACAGAGCGGGCGGGCAGCAGTACCTGATCCAGGGCATCTGGCTGTAGCCTCGGCAGGCTGGTTGCAGCCCTGGCCTTTGTCTTGAGTGCGGGGGCTCCACTTCCTCTCTCAGGACTCTCGGATAGAAAAACCCCTTATCTGTGAGTGACCTCCCAGGCCGGCTCTGCGGAAGCCCGCCCTCCTTCCTGCTTTGGCACCGGGGGTGGGAGGAGGGCCCCGGGTGGGAGGGCCCCCGGGGTGCTTTGCTTCCTCAGGCTCAGATCCACCTTCCCCTGGGCCCTCCCTCTTGGCTGAGCTCAGCCTCTGATGGGGCCAGGCCCCTCCATGGGGTAGGACCTGACGTTACTGCAAAGGGAAAGAGAAAGTAAAGATGCCCAAGAGGGGGATGGGCCAGACCCTGGCTGAAGAGAGCAGACTGCGGCCCGCTCCCACCGGGGGAGGGCAGGCTGGATCCCTCTCCACCCTACCCCCTCACCCAGCCCAAATCTGCGCCTCACTCTACATGAATGAATGGACGTCATGAGGGAGTGTGGCCCTTATGAGGAAGGAGACTGGTGGGCTCCAGGTTGGAAATTTACAATAAGCCACCCTTCTGGTTGCATTTCCTGAGATAAGAGATAGGTGGGTTCCAGTTAAGGAATTTACAGGGTCAATAGCCAGTCTTTGACTCCTCCCTCAAGGGGATAATCACGACAAGGACAATGAAAGGGAAAAAACCCTGTCTGACAGAGGAGACCCTACAAACACAGAAACTCTCCTTGGAGTCAAGAAAGAAAGTAGAAAAAAGTATTTAGTTGCCTGACTCTTAGCGACCCCATGGACTGTAGCCCACCAGGCTCCTCGGTCCTTGGAATTCTCCAGGCAAGAATACTGGAGGGGGTTGCCATTTCCTTTGCCAGGAGATCTTCCCGACCCAGGGCCACCAGGGAAGCCTTGGAATCAAAAGTCAGAGGATAATTCCAGGCCATGATGAGTCTTGCTCCTCCCAGAAGCCTTCACTTCAAGATCCAACTTGGCTAGGGTGGGCGTGTGCACCCCAGGGGAGGGTCCTGAGACAAATTAACCAGGGAGGACAAAGTAAGGTGATTGGCTTGAGGGAAGACATAGACCTGGAAAACTGCCCTTTTATGAAGGATTTATTATAAAGGGTTTAAACTTACCAAAGTTGCTAATCTCTCTCTCTCTGAGCTCACCCCCGTGCCTTTCTGAATGTACTTTTTCTTTTCAATAACCTTTTTACTTTACTCTTTACCTTCTGCCTCCTTGCCTGAATTCATTCTGATTAGGCAGGCTAGACTAGGAACCTTAGTCTTACCTGCTGACTCCTGTGGTCCAGGGGTTAGGACTCCTGGTCTGGGAAACGAAGATCTTGCTTCCAGTTGCCGGTTGCTGCCGTTTGCTCCTGACCGCATCCGAAATCATTCCCACCTCCAAGTTCCAGCCTGCTTGGTGTTCAGGCTATACAGAGAAGAACAAACCTGACTCCAGGTTGAATCTGTTCCTTTAGCTCGAACCCTTGAGCTCTGCGGCCTGCACTCAGTCACGCTGGCTCTGCAGCCTTTTAAACCAATGTTGCTTGGAATTTCCCATGGATTCAGGTTCTGGGTCCCACTCTAAAGCAGGAGTGGTGGACGCTGGCCCCAGACTAACCACATGATTTTTTGTAAATATCACTTTGTTGGCACTTCTGAAAAGGGGGAAGTCCAGGAGTTCCCTGGTGGTCTACCGGCTGGGATTTGGCACTTTCACCACCATGGTAGGGTTCAATCCGTGATCGGGAATCTAAGATCTTCACATGCCTTGCAGCACAGCCAAAATGAAGAAAAGGGAAAATCAATCAATAAAGATTACTTTAAACACACGCACACACACATATAAGAATGCTGCCTAGAGCCAGGAATATATGGGACAGACCAGTCTCCAGCCAGCCTCTGACCTTTAAAGGCACTTTCCCATTCACATAGAGATTAAAAGTTGCAGAACAGAAAGTAACAGTTATCTTGTTGGAGGGTTACAGGAACATGGGGACCAGATTTACCTGGACAGCTGCAAGAACAAAGGATTCTCACAGCAACCAGCAACACCCCCTCCCCTTTTAGGATTAAAGAAGCCTGAATTCTAACCCGAATGAGGTGGTCCTTTGGGACACTAGTCCACCGTGCTCTTGGTCTGCAGGCTTTCCTAATACAGTCACTATTCCTTGCCTTGACACCTCTTCTCTCAATTTATCGGCATATACTGTGGAGAGCAGTATGAGTTTGGACTCAGAAACAGGGCTTCAACATACAAATTTGCACACAGATGTTCACAGTGCACAAGTGACACAGACTTTTAGCCCAGACCAGCCTGTGACCCACAAGGTTGCTTTGGTTGCCGCCTGGACAATGACGGTGTAATACTGCTCTCAATACGCTAGTTGCTGCTTAACACCCAGAGCTGAAACTGCCCTGCACCTGCCTTCCCAGAGGTCGTATTCATTGCTACAATATCTCACCCGGAGGCCTGGAACATGGCTTGTTTTAGCTGGGGTTTTGCTGCCCTTAGAGGATCGACATCTCCTTGTGGGAATAAAATGCCTTACTTGGCACTCACTGCCAAATTGCTTTAAAAAAAAAAAAGTTTACCTATTTGTTTGGCTGGGCTAGGTCTTAGTTGCAGCATGTGGGATCTAGTTCTCCAATCAGGGATTGAACCTGGGCCCCCTGCCTTGGAAGCTCAGAGTGTTAACCACTGGACCACCAGGGACACTCCCAAGTTATTTTCTAAAGCTCTAGCACCAGCAGACCCTTCCAGAAGAAACAAAAAATGTTACCATTCTGAGTCAGTTCCTAGGCAGATTGATAAGAAGTCCAGGGTCCCCAAGGAGGAGAAAGGGGTCTGGGGCTCTCGAAGTGGAGATTAGGGGTCTGGAATTCTCAAGGAGGAGAAAAGGACAAACTCTTTTCCCCTCTACATTCCTTAGTCCATTACACAACTCAGTTTAAACTCTGTTCTAGGGATTATACAGCAACAATGTATCCGGCTGGAGGGCAGTTTCTCCTTCCTGAAAACCTTCTGATTAATCCTAATATTTTAGAATGTATATTATGGGAGTGGGTCTGGAGGATCCTTCTATTGTTAAATTCTAATCTTGTTATCCTAAAATGTAAATTATGGGAGTAGGTCTGGTAAAATTTTCACAAACTTGAGACATTCTTTTGATTCATTGTAATGACTAATTAGAAGGTATATAACTCTATGACCAACTTTGATAGCCTATTAAAAAGCAGAGATATTACTTTGCCAACAAAGGTCCATCTAGTCAAGGCTATGGTTTTTCCAGTGGTCATGAATGGATGTGAGAGTTGAACTGTGAAGAAAGCTGAGCAACAAAAAACTGATGCTTTTGAGCTATGGTGTTGGAGAAGACTCTTGAGAGTCCCTTGGACTGCAAGGAGATCCAACCAGTCCATCCTAAAGGAGATCAGCCCTGGGTGTTCATTGGAAGGACTCATGCTGAGGTTCAAACTCCAGTACTTTGGCCACCTCATGCGAAGAGTTGACTCATTGGAAAAGACCCTGATGCTGGGAAGGATAGGGGCAGGAGAAGAAGGGGACCACAGAGGATGAGATGGCTGGATGCCATCACCGACTTGATGGACATGAGTTTGGGTGAACTCCAGGAGTTGGTGATGGACAGGGAGGCCTGGCGTGCTGCGATTCATGGGGTCACAAAGAGTCGGACACAACTGAGCAACTGAACTGAACTGAACTGAACTGAACTCCATTGCTAACACTAGCAAGGGGGTACTCTTTCTGCCCCTTTCTGATGTCTGTGTCAGAAGCTTTCTCTATCCTTTTTATACTTTAATAAAACTCGATTGCACAAAAGCTCTGAGCGATCAAGCCTCTTCTCTGGCTCCAGATTGAATTCTTCTCTTCCGGAGGCCAAGAATCCAGCGTCTTTTCATGGGTCAGCAACAACCTTTCAATTTCCCATATTTTCACCAGTACTGGTGTTATGAGACCTCTCATTTCCCCAACCTGATGAAATGTGAAAAGCTATCTCATTGAGGTTTTATTTTATATTTTCCAGACTTCTAGGGAGACCAAGTGTCTTTTCATAATTTCCTGCCCCTTCCTAGAATTGTTGGTTGCATCCTTTGTCTGTTTTCTAGTAGGAAGTTTGTCTTTCCTTATTGCATTATAAGAATTTTTAAATATTCTGCACAGTAATCCTTTGTCAGTTATACACATTGCTGATACTCTTTTCCAATCTGTGACTAGGCTTTTAGTTCATGAAGTCTTTCCATAGGTAGATGTTTCAATTTTTAATGTTTTCAAATGCATCCGTTTTTCCATGCATGTGTATGATATGAGGCAGATATCTAATTTTTTTAAAAAAATTTCATTTCTTGGCCATGCTGCAAGGCATGCAGGATCTTAATTCCCTGACCAGGGCTCAAACCTGTGCCCCACACAGTGGAAGCTCAGACTCTTAACCACTGGACTGCCAGAGAAGTCCCAAGAAAATTCTTCTAAGCTAGGGAAATAAATATTACACGTCCTGTATCCTTTATTTTGGGCTGTGCTGGCTCTTCGTTGATGCACGGGCTTTTCTGTAGTAGTAGGGGGCAGGGGCTACTCTCTAGCTGCATTGCAAGGGCTTCTCACTGCGGTGGTTTCTCTGGTTGCAGAGCACAGGCTCTAAGGCGCGCAGGCTTCAGCAGTTGCAGCTTGTGGGCTCAGTAGCTGCAACTCCCAGACTCGAGCGCACAGGCTCAACCAAGAGCTGTGGCACATGGGCTTAGCTGCTCTGAGGCATGTGGGATCTTCCCGGATCAGGGATCGAACCTGTGTCCCCTCCATCGTCAGGCAGCTTTTTAACCACTGAGCCACGAGGGAAGTCCATAAGTCTTATATTCTTTAAGTCTTTCTTGGCGTGAATATTTGCTAACAATTTAATTATGGCTTTTCACATCTACGTTTATAAACAAATATGGTTATAGCTTTTCTTTCTCACATTCTTCTTCGTTTTAAAATCAAGATTATTGTAACGGCTCAAAATCAACTGGGGGAAGCTTAACATTTTTTTTTTCTTATTTCTTAAGAAAGTTTAGTTCTGATACTTACAGGGTTGATTGAACTCAGCATAAAACTTTCTGGGCTGCTAACATGATTGCTTTCGTGACCTTTTAAACTAGCAATTGCATTTCTTTACATGGTTTAGGTTAACTCGTGTGTTCTTTTTCTGTTGGCATAATTTCTATCATTTTTTTCTAGAAAGTTGTTCATTCTGCCTCATTTTTCAGGTCTATTGGTGTGTGTTCATAGTATTATCTTCTGACATATACTTCTGTAAAAGGTACAGAGACTTTTTATGGTGTCTATGACTCCATTTTACCCATAATATAGTTTATTTTTGCTTTCTCTCTTTTTTGAAGAGATTTTTCAGCTTTGTCTGCTTCAGTGTACTAGGTTTTGATATTAATCCTTTTGCTATTCCCTTTTTTTGAACTGATCACTTAAGCCTCAAATATCAGTTTTTTTTCTTTTCTAATACATGCATATTATGAGATAAATTTTATCTTAAGTACTGTTCAATTATATTCCACAAATTTGCTCTCTATTGTTTTAAATGATTGATGAGTTCTAAATATGTCTTTAACACATGAATTATTTAGCAACGTGCTGGTTTAGGTGAAAGCCAGGATCCAATTCAGATCCTGATGCCCTAGCTTGAACCCACTGGAAATCAATATCCAACTGTCCACTGGTACCAGGGACACTCAGGGCTCAGCCTTCATCACATCCCCCAAGAAGCAAAAACATCTCACACAAAGTAGAATGAGCATTACGATTTTACTAATGTTCTCGGATAGTTGATGGAGGAGGGTAACACTTCAGGGATGCAGTCATTCGTCAAGGCTCAACCGAGAGTCAGGGCATCTGTGATACACACATTTCATGTAAGGACTTCTCTTTTTTCCAGCTGTATTGAGGTATAATTGACAAATACAATTGTATGTATTTACAATATACAACATGATGATTTGATACACATATACGTTGTAAAATGATGACCACATTCAAGTTAACACATCCAGAGTCACCTTTTGTACGGTGAGAACTCTTAAGATCTACTTCTAGCAAATTACAAGTTTCCAATACAGGATTATTAACTATAGTCACCATTCTGTATATTACATCCTCAGAACTTACTCATAACTGAAAATTTGTACCCAATGACCAGCATCTCCCCATTTCCCCCACCGCCCCTGGCAACCACCATTATACTGTCTGTCTCTATGAGTCTGACTTTTAAGAAGTTTCACACATGGATGATAACATACTTTGTTTTGTCTTTCTCTGGCTTATTTCATGTAGTACAACGTCATCCACTTTCACCCACATTGTCACAAATGGCAGGATCTTCTTCTTTTCATGACTGAATAATATTTCAGGATATGCGCGTGTGTGTTTGCAGTATCTCCTTTATCCACTCTCCCACTGATGGGCGCTTTGGTTGTCTCCTTGTCTTGGCTGTTGTGAGCGATGGTGCAGTGAACGTGGAATGCCTCACAAAGCTATCTCGCGGACACACTGATTTCATTTCCTACCAGTGTATACCCAGAGGTGGGACTCCTGGCTCACGTGGCACATATGAGGGTTTCCTACAGAACTCCCACTTTCTGGAATTGTGGGGGCTGGCTAAGTAGTCTTTGTAAGATGCTGTGTTCATGTCTGATGCTGAAGTCTGCAAGAAAGCAGCTGGCAAGGGAAGACGGGTGTAAGTGTGGGTGAATGAGAACAAGCTGGGACCCTCAGTATGAGCTGTGGAGCACACGAGGGTGAACAGAAACCCCTACAATCATTCTTGCCTCTGACTCCAGTGGTCTGGGTGTCCTGCTGGGGCCCTTCTTCAGCGAGATAAAAATGCGACCAGGGGGATGTGGGAAAGTCCTGGCCGCTGCAGGCACAGTTACTGCTTCACACCAGCGTGCTGAGTCTGGTCAGCGCATCAACACGTGAGCACCTAGAAGAGGTGCCACTTCACGTCCTCCCTGGAAACCAGCCAGGATAGTCCTCTCAGGGCCTGGTCCAAAACTTCTGGGAATGGAACTCTGGGAAATGTCATTTGGCCTGGCCAAGCCCACACATTGCAAAGCTACCACCAGGGGGCGGGATTGGGATTGCGTGGAACCTGTAGGATCGACACCAGTGAACAATAGCGAACCCTCCCATCCACAAACATGGTACCTCTCTCTATGTATTTAGGTCTCCTTCACCTTCTCTTGGGCTTCCCTGGTGGCTCAGACAGTAAAGAATCCGCCTGCAATGCAGGAGACCTGGGTTTGACCCCTGGGTTGGGAAGATCCCCTGGAGAAGGGAAAGGCTACCCGCTCCAGTGTTCTGGCCTGGAGACTTCCAGGGACTATACAATTGTATAGTCGCAAAGAGTCAGACACGACTGAGCAGCTTTCACTGACCCTCTCTTGGGGCTTCCCAGGTGGTGCTAGTGGCAAAGAATCTGCTTACCAGTGTAGGAGACACAAGAGACTCCGTTTGAACCCTGGGTCAGGAGGATATCCCGGAGCAGGAAATGGCAACCTGCTCCAGTATTCTTGCCTGGAAAATTCCACAGACAGAGGAGTCTGTCAGGCTACAGTCCAAGGGGCTGCAAAGAGTCAGACACACATACATACCTTCTCTTAGCGACGCTGTTGGTGTATGGGTCTTACACAATATTTTTGTGACAATGTTTAATGCTCTGTTTTCAGAGACAGATTTCTAGTAATGGATAACAGCAAACACATGTAGACTGCTTACAATGGGTCAGGCACTCTTCATAATATGTGTAGCTATAAATATAAACAAAGGCATTTAAGCCTCCCAGCCACCTATGAGGAAGTTCCATTACTGTCTCCATTTTACAAGACAGGACTGAAGCACAGAGGGGACCCTTCTCCAGCGGATCTTCCTGACCCAGGAAACTCCTGCATTGCAGGCGGATTCTTTACCGGCTGAGCTACCAGGGAGGCAGGTAATTTGTCAAGTGTTAGAATCCAGCAGGTGGTGGAGACAGGGTTGGAACCCAGGCAGCTGACTCTAGCTACTCCCAATATTACCCTATTCTACTTGGTAGTAGCTACCAGCATTCACAAAAGAGTCCAACAACCCCGAAATCAACACTGATGCTGCGTGAATGTAAGACTCCATCTGATGTTCAGAGTCGTTGAATTGGTGCTTTGAACTGCTTCTATGACACAGCAAGGTCTCCTATACCTGCTGTGGAGCGAGGGGACCCTCATCTCTGTCTTACATTATTCTGCGTTTAGGAAGATTCGCAAATATTTTCGAGCAAGACCATGGACTTCATCTGTAATAGGAGAGCCAGTAGCAAGCTGGTCCAGTCAAATTTTACAGGAAGAAAGAGTGAGAGGGACAGGACTTCCCTTCAAGAGAGTAAACAAGCACATTGTTTTCATCTTTCCTTAGTGTAACCAAGCAGGATCCCCCAGGCCCCACCCCGTGTCTTCCACCCACCTCTTTCTTGTCTGTAGAAAATCTTTAGCCTCCTAGGTCTTCCTGAGTTCCAAAGAATAAATTTAATTGAAGAAGGGAGAAAATGCAGAAACAACGGACAACAGTCAAGCAAGACAAAATAATATAATAGTTTACCCATTAAACAAAATCAGGGGCATTTAGCGTCTCCCCGAGGGCTATGGATAATATTCTGAGCCATGTCCTCTGTGCTGTTTTGCAGATACTGAAACCCCCAGCAAGTGGAAGAAGTTAACTGTATGTTGCCCACGAGCATGTAGATCCCAGATCAACTGGAACCAGAAGGTCAGTGATGTTGATTTCCGGTTACCTCACCACCCACCGTTCAGAAGAATGTCCACGAGCTGATCACGCACTGCATGATGCCCTCCCTCATCGTGTCTCTGAAAATTTTTTATCTGAAGGTCATCGGAGAGTTGGAGTGTTTTGAGCACTGGCTGTCTGGACTCGTTGCTTGGCATCTGCAATAAGCACTGCCCTTTCCTTCATCACGACCAGGTGTCAGTAGACTGCCTTCACTGACTGCGGGTTCATGGACCCAAGTTTGCTTCAGTAACACCAGGAAAATACAAATTAGGACCAATATGAGCGCTTATCCCCATATAGGATTGCAAAGGATGGATGGGATTGGTTGTACAGACGCATGAGCAATGAGGGGCCCGAGGGGAACAGAGAACGCCCGAGCCTAGATTCATCAGGACTGTGTTCTTTCCCCTCAGGGCTCGGGCATTCTCTGTTCCCCTCGGGCTCCTCATGGTCTCCTAAGCTCTGCCACGGTCACTGTGCCCCTAGCCAATGTCCATCAACCGCATAGATGATGAACCGGTGGGATTCTCTCCAGCAGTGAGAACTGATGGTAAGCAGAATGGATGAACCTCAAACATAAGTGAGTGACAGAAGCCAGACTCCATAGGTTCTGGCGGGGAGTGTGTTTATACAAAGCACAGAAAAAAGACGAGCTAGATAGTGAAGGACAGGGAAGCCTGGCGTGCTGCTGTCCACGGGGGTCGCAAAGGGTCGGACGTGACCTAGCGACTGAATAACGCCAACAGATGGTGCTGTGAGCGGCGTGGAGCTTGCAAGCTGGGGTCTGCAGCCTTGGCGTCATCTGCGCTCAAGGCGCCCAGCCCACCGTGGCCCTGGGGGCGACGGGCGGCCGCCGTGAGGCCCCTCTCTGCTGTTGGGTGTGTACATTCACGACAAGCATGAATGGGTAACAACTGAAAATGGTGTTGGAACAGGGGGAATCAGCAATTTTGCACAGGAAGCTTTGAGAGTTGTTTTTTTTATTATTATTACTGTAGTCTGCTTAAAGTTGAGACCAAATTGGAACTGGACAAACAAGAGGAATTCGGTGCTTTGACAAGTGTGAAAGCTGCTAGTGAACTCCGTTCTCTCGCAGGAGAAGTAACTGAAATGAATGAAACTCTAGCAGAAAATCCGGGACTGACAGATCTGGGTGTGAAGATGGTTGGCTGATCAAGATGATGCTCAATAACCCTTCAGAACTAGATGAAATAATGAGTGAAGAAGCATATAGGAAATACATAAAAATCTATTGAGGAGTGAAAGTGGAACTCTTAAACTAGTTTGGAACAAAAAACAAACAGACAGCAAAAAAAGATGAACTAACTTGTGTTAGAAATCAGGAGAGTGCTTATCCTTGGGGAGACAAGGAGAGGGAGTAAGATGGGACAGAGGGGGGCCCCCAAGGCGGCTGGGCTTTTCTTTTATGATCTACCTGGGGCATTCATCTGGGGAAACTGTATGTCACACCGTAATTAGAAATTTCCTTACAATCCCACACATCACATACTGATTGGTTCAAGACTGAGAAAGGAGTACGACAGGACTGTCTGCTCTCACCTTGTTTGTTTCATCTGCAGAGCACATCATGAGAAATACCGGGCTGGATGAGTTACAAGCCAGAATCAAGATAGGCAGGAGAAAACATCAACAGCCTCAGATGTGTGGATGACACCACTCTAATGGCAGAAAGCGAAGAGGAACTAAAAGGCCTCTTGTTGAGGGTGAAGGAGGAGAGTCAAAGAGCCAGCTTAAGATTAAACATTAAAAAAGCTAAGATCATGACATCTGGCTCCATTACTTCATGGCAAATAGAAAGGGAAAGGGTGGAAATTGTGAGAAATTTTTTTTCTTGGGCTCCAAAAATCACTGCAGATGGTGACTGCAGCCATGAAATCAGAAGATGGTTTGCTTCTTGGAAGGAAAGCTATGACAAACCTAGACAGTGTGCTGGAAAGCAGAGACATCACTCTGTTGACAAAGGTCCGTGTAGTCAAGGCTATGGTCTTCCCTGTGGTCATGTATGGTTATGAGAGTTGGACCATAAAGAAGGCAGAATGCCAAAGAATTGATGCCTTCGGACTGTGTTGCTGGAGAAGACTCCTGAAAGTCCCTTGGACTGCAAAGAGATCAAACCAGTCAATCTTAAGGGAGATCAACCCTGAATATTCACTGGAAGGATTGAGGCTGATGCTGAAGCTCCAGTATTTTGGTCATCTGATGTGAACAGATGGCACATTGGGAAAGTCCCCGATGCTGGGAAAGATCGAGGGCAGAAGGAGAAGATGGCACTTCCTGTTGCACAGGAAGCTTTGAGAGTTTCCTCTCAAAGGATGAGGATGAGATAGCTAGATGGCATCACTGATGCAAGGAACATTAACCTTGGGATGTTTCAGTCCATAGGGTCGCAAAGAGTTGGACATGACTGAACAACATGGACTGTTCAGTTGGGCAACTGAACAACAACAGCGGCAACATTATAACACGGTAGACGCAGGCACATCTGTCCTTCGTTCATGGAGAAAGGTCTGCACAGGCACACTCAGACATACCGCAGCATGTGTCTGGAGAGGTTGTGTAGGGTAAGCACTGGGAATGGAGGAAGAGGAGATTTTCTTTCTAATTCTCTTGATCATAAGTTGTTTGAGGGAGTTCCCTTGTGGTCCAGTGGCTAAGACTCCGTGTTCCCAATGCAAGGGGTCAGGCGTTCAATCCCTGCTCAGGGAACTAGATCCCACATGCTGCAACTAAAGATCCCGTGCGCTGCAACTAAGACCAGGCCCAGCCAAGTAAATAAGTAGATAAAAATATATATAAAAAATAAGTGCTTGAGTGTTTTACTAGAAACCTATAATTTGGTATTTTTTTTAATACATAAGAATTGTTGTTCAGTATTAAGTCGTTTCCAACTCTTTGCAGCCCTATGGGTTTGGGATGATCCCTTGGAGAAGGACATGGCAACCTATTCCAGTATTCTTGCCTGGAGAATCCCATGGACAGAGGAGCTACAGTCCGTGGTGTCGCAGAGTTGGACATGACTGAGCAACTAAATGACAGAAACATGTGACCACCTCTCATCCTTTGCTATCTGTCACCGGGGTCATAGTCACCCCAGAGACCCAGGGCTGCCCTCTCTGTGTGATGGCCTCTCCCACTGACTCTCTGGCCTCCTGGTCACTGGGTGTCCTCCCTGCCCACCCTACAGGCACCTCTGTCCCCACAGGTCCCCCTGGACCTCTCCTCTTTTAGGGGACAGTGGTCAGCCGACATGGGGCTCTAACTGGGTGAATGCTGAGCCCAGGTGTGTAAGGTCTAGCCTTTATTCAGAGTGATGGAATCGCAGTAACACTGGGACTTTGTTCCAGGATCGTGGCTGGGACCTGGTTTGGGGCTGAGCTTCTCTCAGCCTGTGAGTTGACTCCTATTCTTCACCTGACCGGGGACCACCCCAGACGCAGAGGAGCCAGGAGACGGTGGTCCCACAGGGCCCTCTTATGCTTTCCTGCTGGGAGAGGAGCTCCAAGAAGACTTTCATAGGAAAGTGTGTCTAAATGCACCGAAAGCTCGGTGTCCAGCTCTTAGGAAATTTCCTAGCCTCAGTTGTCCAAAATGCCAGAGGTTTCTAAAACTCAGTGTCACTGCCTTATTGACAATACTGAAAATTTGCAAACTACCTGAATGCCCTCCACTGGGGGATTGCTCGGATCAAACAAATCAGGACACACCCGGACATAGAACAGCATGCGGCCTTTCGAGTAACGATGCATTCATTTCCATATGTGATTGTTATGCATGTATAATGAACCTTTATGACTTGAGGAAGTGTTTATGATGTGCTCTGGAGGAAAAGCAGGACTCCAACTTGAGGGCGTTGTATGGTGTCAAGTGCAGCTCAGTTCATGACCTGGAGGCTGGCCCTGTTCCCAGGGCTGTGTCTGTCCTCATCCATTTAATCCTTTTTCTGTCCTGCACTTACTGCGGAGGCACAAAAAGGGTTAGTCACTCAGCGGAGGTCACGCAGGTAGGAGGAAGAGTTGCCAGGAGTTGAAACCCAGAAATCTACACCCGCAGATCATGGCTACAGTCTGTCTTCTTTCTCGTGAACATATTGGGCAGAAAAAAAAAAAAACAGGCAGAAGAAATATGAGACTGTTCCTAGACTTACTTCTGAGCTAGAAGTCAAGCCTGATTATTTTTCCTGAATCTTAAGAGTTGAAGGGAGATGGGGGTGGGGGAGAGCCCTGATGGGCTGTTTCCTGTCTGTTTCTTAAACTGGGGAATGAAGCAAATACTTGGTGTTCACATAGTATCATATTTAAGTCTTATAAAAAAAAAAAGAATATCTGCATTGAATATGTAATTAAACTTATTTAAAATATTGAGACTTTGCTGGTGGACCAGTGGTTAAGATTTTGCCTTCCAATGCAGGAGCTCCAGGCTCAATCCCTGCTCTGGAAGCTAAGATCCCACATACATCAGGGCCAAAGAAACAAAACATAAAATGGAAGCAAAATTGTAACAAATTCAATAAAGACTTTAAAAAAAAGATCCACATCAAAAAAAAAAAAAAATCTCTAACAACAACCAAAAAAAAAAAAAAAAAAAAATTTAGTGGTACACTTACACTTTGTAACAGGAGTGATTTTGATTGTAGATCTGGGAACATTTTCTCTGTGACATTAAAGGACAAGTTGACTTCCTTTCTGAAAAGTAATAGTTTCCTGATAGGAAACTGCATAACCACTTCTTCCTCTACCAGGAAGCTTTTTTTTTTTTTCAATTGTATCTAGATTAGGAGTTTTCTTATAAAGTTGTGTAAACCTTTACATTAAAAAAAAAATCATGACTATTAATTTCAGACCTTCTTCAATCATCCCAGGCAAAGGGTTCAAGGACCACGTTGATGAGAGGTGCTGACTGGTTCAGACTAGCTCTGCTTTGCAACCTTTGACCCTGAGAGCCTTAGTTTCCTCACCTGTGCAGTGGAGGTAAGGGATTGATTCTCACTGCTGGGCTGGGCGGAGGTTTAAGTGAGCCACTCACTCTGGTTCAGATGCGAGGATGAGAATATGGTGGACATTCAACACACAGTAAATGTTGCTTATTTTCACGTATTTCTGCTTCAGTTTAAGTCCTTAGTTTACAGCGCAAGGGTGTTGTGAGGACCAGGGGTCACTTCCCAGGATGTGTGGTTGTGCACACTCAAGGGTCAACAGCACCAAAGATGAAAACCAAAGGCAGAACATGGAGGAGGCGACGAGAGAGTCAAGGGTGGCTGCAGGGTCCAGCCCGAGGGACTGCAGGCGTGCAGCTGAACTGGGCCATTACAGAGCAGGGGAGTAAAACCCGAGGGCCTGGGTGACGGCTCTCAGGTGTGGCTACTCTGACACCGTTCTTCTCTTTTTTCTTTAATTTGAAATTTAGTTTTAATAATATAAATGAGATTATATCTAATGATATTGATGAAAATGACAATTAAAAATCCCTCAACAGCCTGGTGTGTACATAAATCGGGTAACATCTGAATATATGTGTGAGTCACACCTGTTTCCTGCCCATGGAGCCCTGTTGACCGAGGTGGGGGCACAACTGCTGGGCGTCTGGGACCCCCGTCTAGAGTCCTGGACTCACAAATATAAGGGCACATTTGAAAAGTGAAATATCAAAGTAACAAATAGCAGAGAGCCATCTAATTTGAACAAACAAGACATTCAAAGGACATTATTCAGACATGAGAAATGAAAGTGTATTCTTGAGTAAACTTTATATGTGTATTATACTACAATTTTTAAAAGTATGTTCTTTTTTAAATATAGTTCTCCATGCTATCCAGTAAGATCTTGTTGTTTATCTATTTTAGATGCAGGAGTTTGGATCTGCTAATCCCAAACTATTTATTTATCCCTCCCTCCCCCTTGCCCCCTTTGGTAACCATGTTTCTTTTCTGTGTCAGTGAGTCTGTTTCTATTTTGAAAATTAGTTCATTTGTATCTTATTTTATACTCCACATCTAAGTGATCTCATATGCTATTTGTCTCTGACTCACTTCACTTAGTGTGATAATCTATAGGTCCATGCATGTTGCTGCAAGTGGTATTATTTCATTTCTTTTTATGGCTGAGTAGTATTCCATTGTGTGTGTGTGTATTATTCTTTTTTCTGTCCATTTAGGTGCTTTCCATACCTTGGCTATTGTAAACAGTGCTGCTATGAACACTGGGGTGCATGTATCTAATCTGAGACTTTTCTCCAGATATATGCCCAGGAGTGGGATTGCCGGATCATATGGTGGATCATATAGCTGGATCGTATAGCTTTTTAAGGAACCTCCATAGTAGCTGCACCAATTTACATTCCCACCAACAGCGTAGGAGGTCTCCCTTTTCTTCACATGCTCTCCAGTATTTATTGTATCTATTTTTTTTTAATGATGGCCATTCTGACTGGTGTGAAAGGATACCCTATTGTAGTTTTGATTTGCATTTCTCTGATAATTAGCAATGTTGAGCATCTTTTCATGTTCCTTTTGGCCATCTGTGTGTCTTCTTTGGAGAAATGTCTATTTACATCTTCTGCCCATTTTTTATTGGGTTGTTTGGGGTTTTTATTGTTGTTGTTATTGAGTTGTATGAGCTGTTTGTATGTTTTGGAAATTAAGCCTCTGCTGGTCCCCTCATTTGCAAATATTTTCTCACAGTCTGTAGGTTGTCTTTTTATTTTGTTTATTATTTTATTTCCTGTGCCAGAGTTTATAAGTTTGATGAGGTCCCATTTGCTTATTTTTGCAAAAGCAGAAACTTCTATTGTCTTGGGAGACTAACTTAAGAAAACATTAGTATGATTTATGTCAGAGAATGTCTGGCTTATGTTCTTTACTAGAATTTCTGTTTCATGTCTTATATTTAAGTTTTTAAGCCATTTAAAATTTGTGTGTGTGTGGAGTGTGAGTGTTCTAACTTCAATGATTTGCATGCCACTGTCCAGCTTTCCCAACTCCACTTGCTGAAGAGACTTTTTCTCCATTGTGTATTCTTGCTTCCTTTGTCAAAGATTAATTGACCATAGGTGTGTGGGTTCATTTCTGGCTCTCCATTCTGTTCTGTAGATCGGTATGTCTGTTTTTGTGCCAATACCATGGTGTTTTGATTCCTGTAGCTTTGTAGTCTTATCTGAAGTCTGGGAGAGTTATGCCTCCAGCTTTGTTCTTTTTCTTCTGGGTTCCTTTGGCAATTCTGGGTCTTTTGTGATTCCATATACATTTTAGGATTATTTATTCTAGTTCTGTGAAGAATTTCATCAATAATTTGAAAGGGATCACAAAAGTATATTCTTCAAATGATGTGCAGTGTGCCTAGTGCCAGTCAAACGGCTGACTGTCCAGACAGCGTAGGGAAAGCATGCTGGACATCTAATGATACAGAAGAAAAACATTTTAGCTGCAAATGAGTGAGAGCTAAGTACCCTCCAAGAACTGGCAGTTCCCAATTGGCCTTCAGGTTCAATACAAATTTCCCATCAGTATCCACACAAACGCTTGGCGTTAATGAGGTTGGTGTGGGATTCACATCCAGCTTGGAATTCACCTTCCTTTGCATCAACAACCCAAGATGAACTTTACAGACACACTGATCCCTTTTTTTTAATAACAGTGTCTATTTTTGCAAAGATTTGTCTATTTTATTTCTTTCTTCCTGGCTGCACTGGTCTTCATTACTGTGCATGAGGTTGCGGTTCACTTCTCCAGCTGCAGTGAGCAGGGGCTGCTCTCTAGCTGTGGTGCACAGGCTTCTCATTATGGCGGCTTCTCTTGCTGTGGAGCAAGGGCTCTAGGGCGTTCAGGCTTCAGTAGTCGTGGCGCACAGGCTTGGTTTTCCTGCAGCACAAGGGATCTTCCCAGATCAGGGGTCGAACGTATGTCCCCTGCATTGGCAGGTGGCTTCTCTACCACTGAGCCACCAGGAGAACCCCAAGACGTGCAAATTCTTAACCTGAGCCTCTTGCAGACCAGGAGAAAGGCCAGGAGCTAGATTATTTCAGCCATGGTTCCTTGGGGCTTTCTGATCGCCTGTTTCACCCAGAGCATGGGGAGGGACATCTCCCTGTCACAGGGTGATGTCCGAGTTCAAGCTCCCTTCCCAGTGGTCTCATGGTTGGACCCCTGCTGGGCTTTCGGGCCCATGAGATTTTTGGCTGTATCACCCTCCATCACGTGCTTTCTAGATCTAACTTCTTTCTTTTACTATTTTTACCTAAGTAGTAGATTTTCAAGTCCAAAAAGAGGCAAAAGCAATATTGTGTTTTTCTGTGGACTTCTATTAAATTTGCATATTACTTTAGTCTTCTTCATTTCATTTTTTTTTTTTTTTTGCCATAAACTGCATGTTTATTAGCACTGGTGCTGCAACACAGCGCTTCCAGTGGACATGCGGAGCTGCATGGAGGTGACCGGACAGGTGAGGTGCAGACTCGGGAACCGTGGGTCCTTACGTCTTCCACTCGTTCTTGTCATAGTCCCACTCGGCTGAGAAGCCCTGGATAGAGGCCACCTTCATGACGAGCATCCTCTTGGTCTGCTTGGCCACCCACTCCTCTTCAAAGGTGTGCAGGATGGGGCCCTACGCATAGTGCTTCTCCCAGAGGAGGAGGCGGAGCGCGGTGAAGCCAGGAAGAACGTGGCCACGCCCACCACTGTCTTGCACTGGTTTGTGCTCCTGTTCATCTCAGCGAGGCTCTTCTTGAACTTAAGGTGGTACAGTTCAACTTTCTCACTGATGGAGAGGCTGCTCCAGGAAGCCTTCTCCTTCTGCTTCAAGGCCTTCTGGCTGGCAGACAAGTTCTCGATGTGGGCCACGTTGGGCAAGGGGTAGTCACGCAGGTCCACATAACTTGGGAGAGCATAATCTTCACTCTTTACAACACTTCCATGGGCCCAAACACACACCGAGGTGGAAATTGTATGCCTGCCAATCAGGCTAAATACTCTGGTCGCCAACATTCTGCCGCCACCCGCGCAGCCGCTGCCCACCGTGCCCGCCGCGACCGCCCTCTCCAATTCATTTCTTATTAAATTTATTACAAAGCATTTTCTACAGGTTTTGTCCCTGCTGTGAGTGAAATTAGAAGATATTCATGTAAGGACACACGCCATGACAAAATCAAAATGACACAGAAACAGCAAACCCAGAGCAAAATTGTGTCGTCATTCTTGTCGACTCCAGGCCTGCCAGACCCCCACGGCTTTCAGCCGCCTCTCTAACTTCCACCACCATTTCCTTACGGTTACTCGATGTGCTCGTGCTTCTGGGCCTTGATCCATCATCTTTTGACATCAGTTCTGATCGGGAGAATATACACGGCTCCATCTTCCCATCACTCTTCTCTGCCTTGGAAGTGATATCACTGTTCTCAGACCCTCAACTCATCCCCACCTTCAGCTTTAACTCCCTTTTTCATTCTGCCAACCATGAATATCTCCTTTGGCACCTATGTTTATAAAAGGAGGACCCAACATCCCCCATGTTTCTCCCTGCCAGACCACCTGCCCCGAAGCTCCAGATTTTCATTTTACATTTCAGAGCAAATATTCTGCTGTTTAAACACCCACCACTTCCTGCAGTGTACAGTGGAATATTACTCAGCCAGAAAAAGGGATGAAATTATACCATCTGCAGTGATGTGAGCAGACCTAGAGTCTGTTGTACAGAGTGAAGTAAGTCAGAAAGAGAAAAACAAATATCTTCTATTAACAAATATATATGGAATCTAGGAAAAGGATACAAGTGAACCTCTTTGCAGGACAGAAATAGAGACACAGACGTAGAGAATGACATGTGCACACAGTGGGGAAGGGGGAGGGGCGAACTGGGAGAGTGACGTTGACATATATGACATCTGTGTGTGCGATAGATAGCTGGTGGAAGACCGCTGTGTGGCACAGATAGCCTAGTGCTGTGCGCTGTGATAACCTAGCTGGGTGGGATGGGGGCGGGTGGGTGAGAGGGAGGCTCAAGAGGAAGGGATATATGCATACATACGTTTGATTCACTTTGTTACACAGAAGAAACTCGCACAACTTTATAAAGCAATTATACTCCAGTAGTAACATTAAAAAAAAAAAAGGTATGCAAATATTTGTTGCTGAATGAACAGTTATCCTTCTCCATAGTGTTGCAATGTTGCTTGTGCAGTGACGCTTGTGCATCTCAAAGGAAAGTCTCTCAGTGTCACGTTCAAAGGATTGCCCCCTTTTGATATTCCACAGCCAGGCAGGAGGCATGCCCTTGTTAACTGGCATCTTGCTTGCAGCCTCTCAGCAACCATCGTTGGGGAAGGGTGGGGTGCTCCAGGGAGCTCATGGGAGGGAAGATTGGAGCCAAAGGACCCCCAGCGAGGGTACAGGACCCACTCAGCCCAAGTGGGGCTGTGAAACAGAATGGGAGTTCCTGTAAATGTCTCCTGCATGAAAAGAGCAGCCAGGGCTTCCCTGGGGGCTCAGTGGTAAAGAATCTGACCGCCAATGAAGGAGACTCAAGCCCAATCCCTAGTCCAGGATGATCCCTCATGTCGCAGAGCCACTAAGCCGAGGCACCACAACGACTGAACCTGTGCTCTAGAGCCTGGAAGCCACAACTACTGAGGCCGTGAGCTGCAACTACTAAAACCCAAGCACCCCAGAGCCTGTGCTCCTCAATAAGAGAAGCCGCCGTGAAGAGAAGTCCGCACGCCACATTTGATGCAGCTAGAGAAAAAGCCCTCGCAGCAATAAGGACCCAGCACAGCCAAAAATGAAAAGAGCAGCCAGATTTAGCAAACAGAAATATAGGACCCCAGTGAAATGTGAATACATTT
Organism: Budorcas taxicolor; assembly: GCF_023091745.1. Lineage (NCBI taxonomy): Eukaryota > Metazoa > Chordata > Mammalia > Artiodactyla > Bovidae > Budorcas > Budorcas taxicolor. The sequence continues at coordinate 154,050,024 of NC_068914.1, read as the reverse complement.
TTGGCTAAGTAAATTCCAAATTATTTATTGTTCATCTGAAATTCAAAGTAAACCGGTGTGCGATCAGCCACTGGCAGTCCTCTGATACAGTGCTGTGTCTGGACCCTTGGACACAACACAGAGCCTCGCATCTTCACAGGGGTCCAGGGTGATGAAGAGACCACCCCTCCAGCTCCCTAGGTGACAAATGGTCCTGTCCCCTCACTCTGGGCCTCCTCCAGGCCTCAGCCCTGCCCCTCCTTCGCTCCCTCCCCAGGTCTCCCCAGGGATCAGGTCCTGTCTCAGTCTCTCCCCTGTGCTCTGAAGTCCCGTGTGCGTTCTCGGGTCTGACCAGGTCAACTCCAGACTCTGGCTCTGGAAACCCCGGCTTTGCTTGCAGCCTTCTTCAGCCTCCCTGTGAGCATCCTGATATAACTCACAGTCCTTAGAAAGGTCTCTCAGGGTTGCCCGAGGATTGGCAGGGACCCAGGTGTGAATGTGGCCTCTACCTACCTGTGAGACCTTGGGAAGAGGGAAAGAGGACTTTGCTTCATAGCCAAATGGTGCTAAGCAGTAATTTCCTGAGATTTAGTAAAGCCAGGATGAGGTTGGGTGTGAAAAGGGCTTGGTCAAAGCTGGGAGACGTGGTGAGTTTGCAACCAAAGGTGGGTGTTGAAGACAAGTGAAAGGGGCCCCCTCTTGGTCCATCTTCCCTCCCGTGGGCATGACTCCATCGTCTCTGGGGACTTGCAGACTCCCTGACACGCCTGCAGCAGGAGGGTCAGGGGACACAGAAATGAGGGCATCAGCGCAGAACATGGTTGGGACCCATGGGAAGAGGCCAGACCAGGGTCAACAGTGCAGGAGGAGCCCCCAGGAGGTAGGAGATGAGGCCCCATCAGCAACGCTGAGAGGAGGGGAACAGGCCTGGCCTGGGTCTGGGCCATGATGACTCTGCTGCCAAGGCCCCAGATGCTGCTTGTCACCCTCGTCTTCCCTGGCACCTGGCTGCATGCGGTGTGAGCCAGAGTGAGCTGGAGGGCTGATGGTTTATTGTAGATTGAGTAATTTATTAAATGGGCGATCTCTCCCCCTTTTTAAAATAGTAACGTCATCATCTGTTGAAGAATAACTATGTCAACATCGTCCTAAGTACTTGACGCCCAACTGCCCCGCGGCCCTCAGTCAGTCATTGTTATTCTCCACGCGTTACAGGTGAGGCGCTCAAGAGCCAATCTTGTTCCCTCTGCAGCCCAAACTGGGTCAAGTGAAACCCCAACAGAGTTTTCCCCACCGGCCCCCTCTCACTGTAAGACACTGCTAGTGTCCTCTAAAAGAACGTATGGGCTCTGAGGTTCTGGGGTTTGTCCTATCTTCTTTCTTCCCCTCTGGAATGAAGTGTGAGGTCTGGAGTTAGGCAGCCATTCGAGACCCTGAGGAGACAAGTACTGAGCTGAGCCGAGGGAACAGCAATAGTGGGCCATGTCTTGACAGCATCACTGAGCAGCCAAGCCAGGCCTGGACCAACCTACCCACCCCACGTGGTTTATTTTATGAAATGAGCCCTGCTTTCAGCTTTTCCAGACGGCTCTGACCCTGTCCACCCTCCTTCATCCCAGCACCCTTTCCTTAGGCCCCTTGTCTTCCCACTGTTGGGTCTCAGCCCTGCTCCTCTCCTCTCCTTAGCTCTCCCCTCCCCTCTCCCTCCCAGGCTACCTTCTTCTACCTGTCCTTCCTTCCCTCAGATGCACCAGCCTTCCCTGATTTAGTCCCTTCCTCCGTTCTCAACCATCATCACCATCTGTCCCTCATTTTCTATCGCTTCAGGTCTCACACCGAATGGTTCTGCTCCCAGCTTCTTAGAGTCACATGTTTATGTAAGGTCGTGACACATTTGGGGCCCGCGACACATGAGCAGAAGTCTGAGAGGAGAGATCTGGGGAGACTTTGCTGTCTGGACACCTTGTGGAAGGCTGACTCAGCTCAATTCAGTCCCCACAGAGTCAGCGGCAGGAGAGAAATCTAGTGCCTGAGAGCGGTCCTGCTTGGGTCCATGTACTGTGCAGGGGCCATTTCATCATCTGTGCACAACAGCCCCTCCCTCTGGCTTCCTCTCCAGGGCAGTAGAAGTAACAGTGGTGTGGGGATTGAAGTGATTCTAGAGTTATCTAGCTGCAGATTTGAAAGTTCTCTTTCAATATTGAGACTTGTTCTTTCTCTTCTCTTATCACACGGTCTGTCATTTCAAAACCAGTAATGCTACCAGTGTGATAGGTTGTCGATGGCTGCAGATTTTTGAATCGTAGGTTTCCCTCCTACAAGAGTTAGCTGATTTTAACTCATACCAGCAGGAATTAGTATGACCATTATACCTCCACTCCACCACAAATCAGATCCACTACAAAACAAAAAGGTATTTGCATCTTTGCAACTTTTATCAAACTGTTTATAGTTCATGATACATTTACTAAGGGAAAAAACTGAGATATTCTTCATATTTCATTTTATTGCTTTGCATTTAAAATCAATTAAAATATTCGTTTATCTAAAAATCAGAAACTATTCTGATAGTATTGAATAGAATCTTACTGACATAGATTTGAAACACAACATAGGTTTGAATGAACAGTAAATCTACTCAGATTTTTATTTTTAAAAAATCTATTTCTTTTGAGCCATTTGCTTTTTGCTGGTCTGTTTGGATCAGTCTGGAGACAAATGGCATGTTTACATTTCTTGAAAGAAGGTGTTTTGTGCTGCTGTTGAATAGAGGCCTCCTGCCTTGTTAGAGAGGCTGGCGTCCGTCCTTCAGTTTTACTGAGCCTAGGACGAAGCAGGGAATGAGACAGTTGGAAGATGAAATAAAAACAGAGAGGAGGTCTGGGGAGTGTCACAAAGATGGGGAAGGAAGGAGGGACACAAGCATGTGAGGAAGTCGAGGGACCCCTCGGGAAAGGAAAGCAGGGATGGAGCCAGTGTCCCAGGAGGGAACGGATCCCCCCAGAGGAGGCTCTCAAAAGAGGGGAAAGCCCGGCAGGGACTCCTCTTGTGGCTTAACAAACTGCCTTCCAAGGCAGGGGACACAGGTCCCACCCCTGGTCTGGGAATGAAGATCCCACGGGCCTCAGGGCAGTTAAGCCCACGTTGCAACCAGAGACGTGCGCAGCCCGCCCTGGAGCCCTTGCTCTGCAACAAGAGAAGCCTGTGCACGGAAACTAGAGAGAAGCCCCTGCATGCTGCAACGAAGACCTCCTGCGGCCCAGACATAGATAAAGGCCCAGGGAAAGAAGAGGAGAGGAGCGGGGAGGTCCAGGGAAGCAGCTGGGAGAAACCCTCACCCTGAGAATGGCCTGCAGTTCCTCACAGAGCTCCTGACTCTTTACCTCCAGCCCCTCCCAGGGCTGAAAGGGTTTCTCCTTGTGGTCCACGACGGTTACCCAGCAGCGCTCCAAGTCTGAAATGGGACCAGGGAGAGAAAAGTGAACTCCAGTCTGGGGATGGGCTTTCCCCATCATCATTTCGCTGCCTGCTCTCTCTTTCCTTTCAGGGACTTAGCTTACCCCTCAAATTCTTTCTTCTTTAAGAAAATTTTTAAATTTTATTTTTAATTGAAGGGTAATTGCTTTACAATGTTGTGATGGTTTCTGCCATACATCAACATGAATCAGCCATAGGTATACACCTGTCCCCTTCCTCTTGACCTTTCCTCCCATCTCCCTCTCCAATCCCACCCTCCTCAGCTGTCACGGAGTCCTGGCTTTGGGTCCCTAGCATCACACAGCAAGTTTCCAGCTGCTATCTATTTTCCATATGGTAATGTACATGTTTCAACGCTACTCTCTCAAATCACCCCATCCTCTCCTTTCTCCTCTCTGTCCAGAGTTCTGTCCTTTCCATCTGCGTCTCCTTTGTTTCTGTGCGAACAGGTTCATCAGTACCATCATTCTAGATTCCATATATATGCATTAATATATGATATTTGTCTTTCTCTTTCTGACTTGCTTCACTCAGTATAATAGGTTCTAGAACTGAGTCAACATGTTCCTTTTTTCAGCTGAGGAAAGTGTGGAACACTTCACGAGTCTGTGTGTCCTCCTTGCCTGGGGGCCATGCTCCTCTTCTCTGTATTGTTCCAGTGTTAATCATATGTGCAGCTGAAGCAAGCCCTCAGATTCCTTCTTGCTACTGGAATCTGAGCCAGCCCTTTCTCCTTCTTTCTGGAAGCCCCCTAGTCCATTCATATTCACCCCCCTCCACCCTCCCCTCCTGAACCACCTCTGCCCCTCTGAACTCTCTCTTTCCATAGGCTTTTTCCAGAGTCTAGCCTCCCTTCTCAGGCAGCACACAAAGGCCTCTGCACCACGCATTCCCACCCTGCCCAACTCTTTCTAGCAACTTCCCACAGGCCTCTCCCTGCCACTGCCCCACCCCCAGGAGACCCCTGCTGACCCTCAGAGGTCATGATTGTGATTCCGGCCCCAGCCGCTTGCAGTGCGCGCAGGCCACTCTGATGGCACCCAGAATCGTCGACGGTATAGATGCGGGAGGCAAAGATGTGCAGGCTTATGTGGCGGTTCTCCTCCAGGAATGTAGTCAGTTCCTGGGCACAATTGTAACAGGGGGTCCAGGAGATGAAACAGGTGAGCCTGTAGTGCTGATTCCGGTCCAGATTCCAAGAACGGATCTGTTGCAGGAAGTAGAGCTCTGCATGGCAGGGTTCCCCTGGTTGATCCTGACCCTACGGAGAAGAGGAAGACAAGCGTCCTGTCCTTTGCTGTGTATGGGCTAGCGCGGAGGGAAAGACCATGGAAGGAAGGCAGGTGAGGCGCTGACCCCCAGCACGAAGTTAGAGTGGGGGCCAGCCTCAGTACCCAGTGAAATGCCATTTCAATGCAGGATTTACATGATCCAGAGGAATGCCAAACCCCTTGAGAGACAGTATCCCTATGGCTCTGCATGGCTCTGAAACTGATCAGTCTTCAGGCAGATGTTGCTGTTTCCTGCATCACAGAATTGCGTTAATTTTGATTTTTAAACCATTGAGTTTAAGTATGACTCATCTCGATTTCTGAGTTTGCTGGAGTCCCTCTTATCTTGTGCCCGTGATAGGGCCTTCAGGGGCCTCACCTAGTCCAGCCGTGCCGGGAGAGAGGAGGCCGGGGAAGCTCCAACACTGGCCTCCCACCATGGAAGTGGGCATTTCCTCCCTGGAGTGATTCACTCTGTTCTCCAGCTCCTCCAGGACCCTACCCCACTAACCCACGAGTGTGCCAAAACTTTTACAAGCTTCTACTCTGGCGTCACCCTGTGCTGAGCCCAGTGATCCCTGGACTAAATACAGCTGGCAGCGGCGGGGTGGTGGGGATCAGTACCCTTGCCAGAATCTCTCAGGCAGTGGGCTGATGTCTTGCCCAGCCGCCCAAGCCCGTGGCGATTGAGAGAGGATTGGGCTCTCCGGCAAGAGCCTGCCCTGGGCAGAGTCCAGGGGAGAACCCGGCCGCTTGTGCACATGCGCCACCCTCTGTCCCAACCCCTCCCCAGAGGCAGAGCAGGAGAGGAGTAACCAAGTCATGGAACTCCGGGGTGACACTGGACTGGAGGGCCAGGCAGAGCAGCAGCAGCAGCTACAGGGACCTTGTGAGAGAGCTTGTGGGACACCCTGTGTGCACCTGACAACCTTCTACCCTGAGTGTCCCACCACGGGGAGGGCCCGCCTGCTGCGGGTGGGCGGGGTCGGTCACCTTGTTGCGCACAAAGCCCTTGTACTCGTCCAGAGGGATCGCAGCGTCACCATCCAGCCTCTCCACCATGTAGCACAGGAAGGTCTTGGAAGGCCATCCTTGGTTGTTGAAGTTCTCAGTGAAGGTGTTTTCATCCATCAGGTGACTGAGGACAGAGGTGGGAGAGGCCAGAAGACACAGGGCTCCTTCTGGGACCGCCCAGGGCTCCCCTCTCTGCCACACCCCTTCCTCCTGCACCGCACATCTCTGCTGGAGCCACTAGACCTCCCTCTCTGACCCCCACTGGGGGCTCCCGGGGAAGTCAGGGTCTCCCCACAGGAGCAATGTGGGGTGCTCAGAGCCTCGATGACGACCCAGTCCTCTGCTTGGAGTCCGACTGCCACGGCCTCTCCGTGCCACTCTGCCCCCATCCTGGGTCCCCTGTATCCAGCCCCGCTCTACCAGGCCCCATGAATCAACTTCTTTACCGTCCCTGGCTCCGAGTCCTCTGATGCTATGCTCAGTCACAGCCTGTGGCCTCCTCCTTGAAGTTGTTCAAGCGGCAGGAGCCTTATATATTATCAGAGCGCCTGGAAGCTGTTGTGTCAGCAGAGTTGGGCCTGACCCCTTCCTGAACTTGGGCCACTCATGCCACCCAAGAACTTCCCCACCCAAGTGTCACACCCTCGTGGACAGCTTCGATTTCCATTTCCCTGTTCTGATAAACGCCCTACCTGGATGCCACCAGGACTGACCGTGGACCAGTGTGGTCTGGGAGGGTGTCTGGGAGGTCATCTGAGAAGCAGCGGCGGCCAATCAGGCAGGCAGCGAGGGGACATTTCTGAGTAGGAGATGGCATCTGTACGAGGACCTGGGTTGCAGAGACCGGGCTGGGTCCCCAAGAATCTCCCCACCACCATGCCCCAGTTCTTGCCTTCCAGGGACGGAAGATGTTGTGATTCAAACCGAGCCCTGCTCTCGCATCCCCAGCATCTCCCCCCATCACTCAACCCACTAAGTGCTCCTGGTTACCCCACCTTCACCCCCACAAGTTTCTGAGGGAGAGTCTCTGGTGCCTGAAACCCAGTGCTGGGGGTAGAGGGTGACCTGAGGAGTCTGGGGCTCCTGTTGCTAAGCCCCTGTGCCCTGGAGGACCCTCAGAGGACTGAGCCCCCAAAGCTGCCCCACCCCTTCCCAGGTGCTCCAGCAGCCAGAGTGCTAGGATCTCTCTGAGCTCAGCCCAGCATCAATTGCCCCTCAAGGCTGGGCGGGAGCATCTTGTGGGGAGACCAAGGCAGGGGTCCATCGCTGGGAAGGCAGCCGGCTCCTGCATCCCCAGGGGAGGTCTCCCGGCCAGTGTAGCTCCTTATCCAGTAGCTCTGAGGTCTCTTCTTCTAGAATGTTCTCCAATACCACCTCCTTTCTCACCCTCCATACTCCAGCCTAGCCAGGCACCCCTGGACCTTCTGTTCCCTGCTCAGGCCCGGCTGCCCTTCTCCAGTGCAGACAAGCCAACCTAGCTTGTTTCCACATCTGGGGGGCAGGGGAAGAGGGGTCCATGTGCCAGTGACCGACCAGCACACAGCACAGGCAGCTAAGGGAATCCATGTTGGTGAAGGTTGGAGGGATATCAGAGGTGGCAGTGTTTGACCTTCTTGCCAATGTTCTAAGTCTTGAGTCACCCGAGTCGCAGAGAGAAGGGATAAGAGGCTGAGGAGCTCTCAACTCAGATCTGGGTGGGCCTCACCCCTCTCTTTTCCCCCTGCACCCCCAGCACCCACCCACATGCTCTCCCTGGAGCCCAAGTCCCTCGGGGCAGCAGGAGCCCCGGGACCAGTGGACCTCCTCGCCATCTCCCTGAGGTCAGGGAGATGCTGGCTTGGTAAAGGCCTTAGTAGAACCTAGTGATGAACATCTGGGCCCAAAAGAGCACCCGACACCACCGGTGTGACGACGAGATGAAAGCGTGCAGCTCACTTCCATGAGGAGAGAAGAGGGAAGAAAAGAAGTCCTGTCCTTTCTGGGGCACGACAGCCCCTCCTCGATGTCTGCCTCTGTCACATAGAGTGAAAATGTGGGAACATTCCCCCACACTGCTGGAGATCTCCACCCACGTGTGGGGAGGTCCCATAAGGGAAGGCAGGACCTCGGCCCCCCTGGAGAGGGGTGGGTGCGTGAGAGGAGCGTGAGCCCCCTAGCAGGTGAAGGTTTTGTCCGGTTCCACCACCAGGAAAACTGGGAACAGGGCCAGATGCCTTGGGGGAGCCCAGATTGGGGCCAGACAGGCAGACTGGGCCAAAGGACCCCAGGGAGGGGGCAGGGTGGCTCAGCCCAAGTGCCTTGGGACTGGGGAGGGTGATCCTGGCAGTGCCAGCCAGGCTGCCCTGGGCAAGTTCCCAGCTCTGGCCTCCTGTGAGTGCCCTTCACTCCCTAGAGCAGGAGGAAGGACGGGATGCCTGTGCCCAGGTCTCAGCAGGGTTCTCGAACACCTCCAGGGCCCTGTGTCATGGGCAAAACCCTGAGACCAGAGCCTGGGGAGATGGGCCCCTGAAGTGGGGGCCCTGGGGAGACAGGGGAGGGTCTGTCTGGAACTCTCCCTTTGACACCACCAGGTGGGGTCCTTTTCCCAGTGTCAGCCCACCTGTGCACCGGGGTTGCCCCCTTTGCCCAGAGGGCCTACACCTCTGGATTTGGGGGTCACTTCCAAGAACGGAGGGGGCGGCTGTGGTCAGAGCCCAGGAACCAAAACCGAAGGAGGGGACTGGCGAGGAGCTCCCTTCTGCCAGCCGCCCGTGGGCAGTGACGACATTCTCTGATCTTGGTCAGAGCTGGGGAAACCTGGATGGTGTTTCCCTTTTGTCAAGTCACTCTGTGTGTTTAGGTTTTCCTTTCCGGTCAGGGTCGTGGCTGGGCTGTTTGCTCAGGCACAGTTGTGTGCCAGGCCTGGTCTTTATCATATACGCAATTCCTGGGGTCCCACAGCACACCCTAAGGTGGGCCCATCAGCTGTAGTCAAGCAAATTGGCTACACGTCCCCTATGGCTCAGATGGTAAAGCATCTGCCTGCATTACAGGAGACGTGGGTTCGACCCCCGGGTCAGGAAGATCCCCTGGAGAAGGAAATGGCAACCCACTCCAGTATCCTTACCTGGAAAATCCCATGGACCGAGGAACTTGGCAGGCTACACAGTCCATGGGGTTGCAAGGAGTCGGACACGACTGAGCGACTTCACTTCCAGGCAGGAAGCAATGCAGAAGGCCCCGGGGCAGACACAGCTGAGCCAGACCAGACGCCTCTGGGCCCAGCGCTGTGGTCTGCGTCTGCTCTCTGAGCCTTCTGCTCCCGGGCTCTCCCCTGGGCAGGGGCAGGGGGACTCGGCCTCCTGATGGCTGCTCCTCTTCCCCGGCCCCTCTCTCTGGGCACAGCCTTGGACACGTGTCCCTTCCCCAGCTCCTTCCCCAGGAATTGGCCCTGTCCTGGGTCTCAGCCCAACCCCTCTGCTGAGGTCCCCTGTGCACCCACCTCCCCTGGTGCTCCCCCACGCATGCGGTATGAGCCAGAATGTAGGAGTTCGGGTGGATTATTTGTGGTTTGAGTGATATATTGGGGGAGGGCACTCTCCACCTGTTAAAAAAAAAAAACAATAACGCCATTTGTTGAGGAATAGCTCTCTTAGACAATGTCCTAACGTGTCCATTCACATAGTCATCTAACTGTCACAATAGCCCCCATGGTTGGTCATGGTCCTTGTCTCTATGTTTCAGGGAAGGATCTCAAGGAATGGAGGTGAAGTCCCGTCCAGGATCGCCGAGCATGAAGGGGGCCAGACCCAGAGTCAAGTTCTGACTCTGGAGCATCCCCATAGAAAGCTGACGCAGCTACTCAGACACCGAGGGAGCAGGAGGAGGGGACCCTGGGAAGGAGGGTCGTCCCAGGAGTTTGGGGGGCAGAGTTGAAGGTGAGGGGTGTGGCCAGAGCAGGATCAGACCTAACGAGGAGGACCAGTCTGGGGGCCAGTGCTGGGGATGCCCAGAGGGAAGGGCAGGCTGGCTGGTGGGCCTCAGAGAGGGAGAAGGACAAGTGGGGTCTCAAAATGAATGTTGTTGCTGTTCAGTCGCTCAGTTGTGTCCAACTCTTTGCGATCCCCCTTGGACTGCAGCAAGCAGTCCTCCTGCCCGTCACCATCTCCTGGAGCTTGCTCAGACTCATGTCCATTGAGTCAGTGATGCCATCCAACCATCTCATCCTCTGTCGTCCCCTTCTCCTCCCGCCTTCAATCTTTCCCAGCATCAGGGTCTTTTCCAATGAGGAGGCTCTTGGCATCAGGTGGCCAAAGTACTGGAGCTTCAGGTTCAGCATCAGTCCTTCCAGTGAATATTCAGGACTGATTTCCTTTAGGATTGACTGGTTGGATCTCCTTGTTGTCCAAGGGATTCTCAAGAGCCTTCTCCAACACCACAATTAGAAAGCATCAATTCTTCAGTGCTCAACCTTCTTTATGGTCCAATTCTCACAACCATACATGACTCCTGGAAAAACGATAGCTTTAACTATATGTACCTTTGTTGGTAAAGTGTGGTCTCTACTTTTTAATACATGGTCTAGGTTTGTCATAGCTTTTCTTCCAAGAAGCAAGCATCTTTTTATTTCATGGTGGCAGTCATCATCCACAGTGATTTTGGAGCCCCCCCAGAATAAAATCTGTCGCTTTTTATTTGCCGTGAAGTTATGGGACCAGTTGCCATGATCTTAGTTTTCTGTATGTTGAGTGTTAAGCCACCTTTTTCACTCTCTTCTTTCACTTTCAACAGGAAGCTCTTCAGTTCCTCTTTACCTTCTGCATTAGGGTGGTGTCATTTGCATATCCCAGCCTGGCATGTCACATGATATACTCTGCATATAAGTTAAATAAGGAGGGTGGCAATATAGAGCCTTGAAGCACTCTTTTCCCAATTTTGAACCAGTATGTTGTTCCATGTCCAGTTCTAACTGTTGTTTCTTGACCCACATATAGGTTTCTCAGGAGACAAGTAAGGTGGTCTGGTGTTTCCATCTCTAAGAATTTTCCAGTTTGTTGTGATCCACAGAAAGTCTTTAGCACAGTCAGTGAAGTGGAAGCAGATATTTTTCTGGAATTCCCTTGCTTTCTCCACGATCCAGCAAAACGTTGGCAATTTGATCTCTGGTTCTTCTGCCTTTTCTAAACCCAGCTTGAACATCTGGAAGTTCTTGGTTCACATACTGTTGAAGCCTAGCTTGAAGGATTTTGAACATAACCTTATTAGCACGAGAAATGAGCGCTATTGTCCAGAGTTTGAACATTCTTTGGCACTACCCTTCTCTGGGATTATAATGAAAACTGACCTTTTCCAGTCCTGTGGCCACTGCTCTGTTTTCCAAATTTGCATTCATATTGAGTGCAGAACTTTAACAGCATCATCTTTTTCGGATTTTAAATAATTCAGCTGGAATTCCATCACTTCCTTTAGCTTTGTTTGTAGTAATGCTTCCTAAGGCCCCGGTAAAATGTCTGTCTACAATGTGGGAGACCTGGGTTCGATCCCTGGGTTGGGAAGTCCCCTGGAGAAGGAAATTGCAACCCACTCCAGTACTCTTGCCTAGAAAACCCCATGGGTGGAGGAGCCTGGTGTCCAGGGGGTCACAAAGAGTTGGACACGACTGAGCGACTTCAAGGCCCACTTAACGTCACACTCCAGGATACCTGGCTCCAGTTATGACCACACAATCATGGTTATTCTGGCCATTAAGACCTTTTTTGTGTAGTTCTTCTGTGAATTCTTGCCACCTTTTCTCTTTTTTTAATTAATTAATTAATTTTAATTGGAAGCTAATTACAATTTTGTAGTGGCTTTCGCCATACATCGACACGAGTCAGCCACAGGTGTACACATGTCCCCCATCCTGAAGCCCCCTTTGCCACCTCTTCTTAATCTCTTCTGCCTCCCTTAGGTCCTTGCCACTTCTGTCCTTTATTGTGCCCATATTTGCATGAAATGTTCCCTTGACATCTCTAATTTTCTTAAATAGATCTCTAGTCTTTCCCACTCTGTTGTTTTCCTCTACTTCTTTGCATTGTTCATTGAAGAAGGCCTTCTAATCTCTCCTTGCTATTCTCTGGAACTCTGCATTCAGTTGGGTATATCTTTCTCTTTCTCCCTTGCTTTTTGCTTCTCTTCTTTCCTTAGGTATTTGTAAAGCCTCCTCAGACAACCACTTTGCCTTCTTGCATTTCTATTTCTTTGGGACAATTTTGGTCACTGCCTCTTGTTAAATGTTACAAACCTCCATCCACTCTACTGGATCTAATCCTTTGAATCTATTTGTTACCTCCACTAGCTAATCATAAGAGATTTGGTTTAGGTCGTACCAGAAAGGTCTAGTGGTTTTCCCTATTTTCTTTAATTTAAGTCTGAATTTTGCAATAAGGAGTTCATGATCTGAGTCATAGACAGCTCCAGGTCTTGCTTTTGCTGACCATATAGAACTTCTCCATCTTCAACTGTAAAAATTTAGTCAATTTGATTCCAGTATTGACCATCTGCTGATGTCCATGTGTAGAGTCATCTCTTGTGTTGCTGGAAATGGGTGCTTGCTATGACTAATCTCTTGACAGAACTCTTGTTAGCCTTTGCCCTGCTTCATTTTGTACTCCAAGGCCAAATTGCCTATTCCCCCAGGTATCTCCTGATTGCTACTTTTGCATTCCAATTCCCTATGATTGAAAGGTCGTCTTGTTTTGTTGTTAGGTCTAGAAGGTCTTGCAGGTCTTCAAGGTCAGAAGCTTCAAGTCAACTTCCGTTTCTTTGGCATCAGTGGTTGGGGCTTAGGTTTGGATTACTGTGATGTTGAATGGTTTATGTAGCAAACGAACCGAGATTGTTCTGTCGTTTCTGAGACCGCACCCAAATACTGCCTTTTGGACTCTTCTGTTGACTATGTGGACTACTCCATTGCTTCTAAGGAATTCTTGCCCACAGTAGTCGATATAATGATCATCTGAATTAAATTCGCCCATTCCCGTCCACTTTAGTTCACTGATTCCTAAAATGTCAGTGTTCATTCTTGCCATCTCCTGCTTGACCACGTCAAATTTACCTTGATTCATGGACCTAACATTCCAGGTTCCTATGCAATATTGTTCTTTATAGTGTCAGATTTTACTTTCATCACCAGACACACCCACAACTGAGTGCTCTTTCCACTTTGGCCCAGCCACATCATTCTTTCTGGAGCTATTAGTATTGCCTTTCACTCTTCCCCGGTAGCATATTGGACACCTTCCGACCTGGGAGGTTCATCTTTCAGTGTCATGTCTTTTTGTCTTATCATACTCTTTATGGGGTTCTTGTGGCAAGAATATTGGATTGGGTTGCCATTTCCTTCTCCAGTGGACCACATTTTGTTAGAACTCTCCACTGTGACCCATCCGTCTTGGGTGACCTTGCATGGCATGTCTCATAGTTTCACTGAGTTGCACAAGCCCCTTCACCATGACAAGGCTGTGATCCATGAAGGGGTCAAAATGAATAGAAGCTGTAAGTCAATGGGTTTCCCATCAGCTGACTCACAGTAGATAAGGACACTTATCCATCAGAAGGACTGACAGGTGCCAAGGTCCAGGGCTTGTTCTGGGGTGAGACTGATGCCTAGAAGTGGGCAGTCATCCAGAAGGCTGACGACACCAGCAGGACGAGTTAAGCTTGGGGATCTGAGCTGGGGGAGCAGGTGAGGACACCTGAATACTGACCGCATTGCATGCTGCTGTATGGGCTTAGTCGCTCACTCGTGTCCGACCCTTTGTGACCCCCTGGACTGTAGCCCTCCAGGCTCCTCTATCCATGGAATTTCCCAGGCAAGAATACTGGAGTGGGTTGCCATTTCCTCCTCCAGGGGACCTTTTTGATCCAGGGATTGAATCACTGTGACTTCTGCTTTGGCAGGCAGAATCTTTACCGCTGGAAGACCTGGAAACCTCAACAGCATTGTTGACTGTATGAAATGAGCATTTCTGGGCACAAAGAAGAGAGCCTGAGAGAGAACATTCGCCCGGCATGGAGTGAATGTGCAGTACACTCACGCTGTCGCGATCAGCAGACAACCGTCTCCTTCCCAGAGCCTGGGATGGACGCCAACTCCTGCTTTCCAGCCCTGACCCATGCATCACCCCTCAAAGCCTTTGCAAGGTGTTGGATTTGCACACATGCTGAGCACCTGCTGTATCGATCCAAAAAATCAATCTAGGATTTCACGGACCCTTGGTCTCTGCCCCAGAGGTGGTGCTCACCCTCCCAGATCCAGAGTCCAGTGACAGGGGCCAGCCACAGTTCTCCAGAACAGCATCAAGTTGTCTGAGCCTGAGGAAAAGAAACAGCCTCCGGTGCTTTCCTCAGAGGACTCAGGTGGGCGTGGGGGGGGCCTACGTGGAGTGTGTGTGGTTCCCCAGACACACCCAGACTATCTCAGCTCTGAGCCAAATCAGAGGATTGTGACACATCCATGCGTGTTTGGTGGGGAACTTCGTCGCTGTATCTCCTTTGGTTTCAATTCCTTTCTCTTACCAGCAGCCTTCCTCCGTTCCTCGAAGCAAGCGGCCAAAACAATCTACCAGGCGTAGTCCTTCTGGGCAAAGAGGGCTGTGCGGATGGAGAACGGGTGGGCTCACGCCAGGAGAAGGGCCCTGCCCTGGGCTGTGAGGGCGCAGGGCCCAGGCAGACCTGTCGGCATCTTCCCAGGGTCCTCGTTCCCAGGGTCCCGTCCTCCCAGGTCCTGGTCCCAGAAGCTGTTCCTAATAAGCAGTTCTCAGGGACCCAGCCTGGTCTCTGCAACCCAGGTCCTTATAGAGATGCCATCTCCTACTCAGAAGTACTGGAGGTGCTGGGTGTGCAGGGTCTGCCTGCCTGCCTATAGGACCAGCTTCTCTCCTCCCCACCGTGCATCCCCTAGGCCTCACAACCCAGTGGGCCCTGGGGAGCTTGGGCCGGGCCATGGCCTGTGCTGGCTGCTGCAGGAGGCTCAGCAATGGGTTTTCATGAAGCTTGTCCTCCAGGATACAGACCCTGTCCTTTGGCCTGTCCCCTCACTGCCTGCCTGGCTGGTCCTTGCTGCCCCGATGACCACACTGTCCCAGACCTCACTGGTCTGTGGTCAGCCTGGTGACATCCAGGTAGGGCCTTTGACAGAACGGGGAGGTGGAAACCTCTTCATATGAGAATCGGCCAAACTGAAGGGCAGCGGGGATCCATGGCTGATGTGGGAGAGAGGCAGGCGGAGCTGGTGGCTGTTGTCCTCGTGGATGGATGGACGGCTGCCTGAGGGGGCATAGGTTGTGGAAGGTGGTCTCCTCACTTCTCACAGCAGCACCAGCCTTCAGGGAGCATCAGATGAGCCCCCAAATTTAATAAGGAATGAAAGATGTCACGTATAAAGGCGTTCATACTGATGCCATCTATATGAAGCTCAAAACCAGGCAAAGTCAATCTATGATCACAGATAGTCCTAATATGGGTTCCCTCTGGACAGGGCTCAGCTGGGAGGGGACTCGAGGGATTCCCCATTTGGGATTCTGGGAACAGCCCCACCTCAGTCTGGTTGGTGGTTACACTGCCTAGAAACCTAAGATTTTGCACTTCAGTTCAGTTCAGTCGCTCAGTCGTGTACAGCTCTTTGTGACCCCATGAATTGCAGCACACCAGGCCTCCCTGTCCATCACCAACTCCCGGAGTTCACTCAGATTCACATCCATCGAGTCCGTGATGCCATCCAGCCATCTCATCCTCGGTCGTCCCCTTCTCCTCCTGCCCCCAATCCCTCCCAGCATCAGAGTCTTTTCCAATGAGTCAACTCTTCGCATGAGGTGGCCAAAGTATTGGAGCTTCAGCTTTAGCATCATTCCTTCCAAAGAAATCCCAGGGCTGATCTCCTTCAGAACTTAACTGGAAGTTATACGCCACTTTTTAAAAAATGAAAAAAATTCACAAAGCCTACATTTTTAACAAGGAAAAAGTTTTACTAAAAAACTCAGATATAATATCCCAAATAGACTGATAGACAGGAAGACAAAACAAATTCAAACAGAATCACTCTGATAGTTCTTAGGGTATTTTTTTTTTTTACGAGAAAAGAAGTGGGGGTGGGGTGGGGGGCGCTGTTTATCTCCAAAAGACAGACTAAATGTGCTTGAAAATGAAGAAGCGAGGAAGAAATGGGGAAATGGTGTGAGGTAATCCAGTACTTTGGCCACCTCATGTGAAGAATTGATTCATTGGAAGACTCTGATGCTGGGAGGGATTGGGGGCAGGAGGAGAAGGGGACGACAGAGGATGAGATGGCTGGACGGCATCACAGACTCGATGGATGTGAGTCTGAGTGAACTCCGGGAGTTGGTGATGGACGGGGAGGCCTGGCATGCTGCGATTCATGGGGTCGCAAAGAGTCGGACACGACTGAGCGACTGAACTGAACTCAACTGAATCTTTATAATATCCAAAAAAAACCCAGAAAAGCTATAAAGCCTCTGTAATCAAAAGTGTGTGATGTGGGCCAGGACCAGAAATGGAGAGCAGGAAAAGACCAGAAAGGAGTATGTTTGGGAACCTAGTTGATGACAGAAGTGGAGTGGCAATTCACTGAGGGCAAGGTGGGCATCATTCATCTGACGCTGTCACCTGGACGAGAAATTAATTCTTATGGCGTCTTCACTGTGACGCGAGACTGACCCCTCTTCTACACCATTGCTCTGCTTTGACTCTGTCAGACCCCCATCCTCCCCATTCCAACCTTCCCTGAGCCAACAGAAGCAGAAAGCTCCCCCCCCAACACTTCCCCACCTGCCTCCCTTGGTACCCTCATTCGTTCAGCCAACACCAATTTTATTGAGCACCTTCCAGCACCATGTGCTATTCTAGGGGCTGGGTGTTCATGAGGAAAAGAGACAGGATTCCTGGCTCCGTGGTCGGCCACAGTCTGTCTCCCTGTTCAAAGTCCAATCTTCCATCTGAGCTCCGGGGTTCACGCCTTCCCTTTCCCAGTGGATTTCTCTTCTGTGGTTTTCGGCATTATGCCCTGAACTGCTGGGTTATTCCCATCAGCAAACCGCACGCTCAGATATCTCCCACTTTGAAAAACAAAACGTCTCCTTTGAGTCACATCTCCCTGCATTCTCTTCATTGCTTCATGGAGGAAAATAGCTGTAAATAAACACACGTCTATCAAAGAGCGTTCTGCACGCTGTTCCGTACACCCCGCTGCCCACCACCTGTCTGCTTCCCTCCAGTGACAGTCCCTGTCCCCCGTCATTCCAGGGAGACTGCTCCCGACAAGGTCACCCATGAATGAGCCCCTTGTTGCCAGAAGGAAGGGATATTTCGGGACTTCCTTGATGGCCCAGTGGCTAAGACTCTGTGCTTCCACTGCAGGGGACGCAGGTTTGATCCCTGTTCAGGGAACTAAGATCCCACATACCGCACGGCGCGGCCAAAAGAGAAAAAGAGGAAGAAAGGGGGTATTTCTCACTGCCCTTCTCGCCCCTCCACCCAGCAGCAAGTGACACAGCTGAACACGCCGCTTTCTTGAGACTCTCTCCTTGGCTGCTGTGGTGCAATCCTGTTCCATGGTGTTCCTCTTTCTACTTACTTCCCAGCTCCTCTCTTCTGGATGATCTGGGTTCCCTTGCCTCCATCCTCCGTGCATCCCACTGTCTCTCTGGGAGACACAGCCTGCACTCGGGCACACGGCCCACACCTCCAGTCCTGCTGCTCCCCTGAGTTGGACACTCAGGTACCAGCCTCTTACTGGATATCTACCCTAAATGTCTGATGGGCACTGCACACCTAACCTGCCCAGTAGAACTCTGTGTGGGGTATTTTTCCCTAAAGCTCACTTTTCTCAGATTTCCCTAGCTGATGTCACCACTTAACCCAGCAAGCAGTGAGATTGTGTCTAAACCCAAAGGCCTACCTTCAGTTCTCTTTTCCTGACATCTAACCCGTAGCTGTGCATGCTCAGTTCTCAGTCGTGTGTGACTCTGCGACCCCATGGACTGTAGTCTGCCGAGCTCTTCTGTCCATGGGATTGCCCAGGCAAAAATACTGGAGTGGGTTGCCATTTCCTTCTCCAGGGTATCTTTTTAGTCCAGGGATGGAACCCTCATCCCCTGCATTCTTTCCCACTGAGTCACCTGGGAACCCCAACCCATAACCAAGTCCTGCTAATCCATGTTCCCTCTAAACTCACCTTGTTAATCTCCACCCCCACGGCCTCCAATGTCACCTCTCCCTGGGCTGACTGGACAACTTTCTGGCTTCCACTATTCTTCCCTCTATTCAGCGTCCTCAGAGCCTTTGGAGGGAGGCTTTAAACAGGGGGCAAGGCACCTTGATTCAGCTCCTTACCCCCTCAACACACACACACACAGAGTCTTTTTTTGGGCAGCACGGCATGGCATACAGGATGTTGGACCAGGGATTGAACTCATGCCCCCTGCAGTGGGAGCGTGGAGTCTTAACTGCTGGACCACCAAGTCCCGCAGTCTTGTACTTACTATACAACCTAAACTTCTGCTTAGGACCAGCTCCCACGACCTCCCTGCCCCAACACTTTGCTCCTCAGACACACTTCTCTTTTCTCTTCCTGCCTCAGGGCCTTTGCACTTGACTTATCTCTGCCTGGAAAGCCCTTTCCCCAAAGTCCTCCCGGGGCTAATTTTTCTCCTCCTTTCTGTCTCGGTACAGCAGGCATCAGCTATTTAAACAGCTTCCCATCAGCCATTAGTCTCTATTACTGCATCCTGTTCATCCTTTCCAACAATTGCCTCGATCTGGAGTTATCTTACCCATTTCCATTTTTTAAAAATTTCCTTTGGGTCTCCTTCCACCATGACATCATCCCCTGAGGTCTGGAGCCCCCTCCACCTTACTCAAGTTTGTGCCCGACCAAGGTACAAGCCGGGGTCGGGTACAAACTTGGACCAAGCCTACCCAAGCACCAGGAGGTGCTCAATCAGTATTAGTCAAAAGAACAAACAAAAAAGAAAACAAATGAATAAATAAAGTGATGCAGAAATGAAATACAAGCGTTTCTTCCTCTGTGGAAGAAAGAGATTAGAGAGGAGGAGGGTTAGTGATGAGAGACTCTAAACCTTCCCTTGAGCTATTTTGGTATCACTTGACTTGTTTCATTAATCTAGCACCTTGTGAATCATTAAACACTAATAAAGTCACTGCAGAGGAAGAGGTTTCCAGGCTGACAAAGATAGGGAGAGCCACGTTCAGGCTGCCAGGGCCAAAGTCCACCCAAGCATCAAATACTACCTGTAATTACATGGCTGGGAGGAGGAATTCTGGTTCGGTGCCCACGGGGGAAGAGGACAGGGGAGCTTCACAGGGGTGATAGAATAAACCTCGCCCTGTACCCAGGTTACAGTATCACATGTACATTCAGTTCAGTTCAGTCCCTCAGTCGTGTCTGGCTCTTTGCGACCACACGAATCGCAGCACGCCAGGCCTCCCGGTCCATCACCAACTCCTGGAGTTCACTCAGACTCACGTCCATCGAGTCGGTGATGCCATCCAGCCATCTCATCCTCTGTCGTCCCCTTCTCCTCCTGCCAGGGTCCTGCCCCGGTGGATCCAGGGAATTCGAAGGGGAGACGGTGTAGGCGAGGAAAACTTATTTATTTAGAAATATAAAGAGAAATTAAGAAGAAACAGTATAGTAGGAAAATTTAGTGGAGAAAAAGGGCTGAATAACTTGGTTTATGTGGAAAGCCAATAAAGTTCCAGACAGGGAACTTGCACTGTCTACATTGGGCCACTGCGCCCACTTGAATGTTGAAGGGTGCCCCGCCTTAGGCTCCCTTTCGTGTGGATCTTAAAAGCCAGGGCAAGTAAGTAGACTCTCGGAGCCTCCGCATTCCAGATGGGAATTCAGCTGGCAAAGGAGAGGGAGGGAGAGGGAGAAAGAGAGAGAGAGTCGACACGGGGTGAGCCAGGTTTCCAAGAACTAGTTCGAGAGACTAGTCCGAGAAACTGGTTCATCCTTTATTGTCCGAAAACGCCTTTTATAGTTTTTATTGTGCATAGAGATCAATGGATGATACAAAATTATGCAGTGTCGGCAGCCCTGACTCTTATCGAGACCAGGCTTTTTCTCTGCATACTTAGTTGTATACACAAGTCTTAGGTGATTTACATCATCTTCTGGCCAGAAGGCCAATTAACATTTTACAGCCCTTTTCTGATAAGGGTTTGTCAACCAGAAGACTTATTTGTCTTAAAAGTGTTGTTCTTCCCAAAGTCTGGTGCCACTCTCAGAAAGCACTAAATAAAGTTACATTCTTACATAGCAAGGAACAGCAATTTATAACAACAAAAGAAGTACAGTGATTTACAACAAAGAGAAAAGTAATTAACTCAAAAGTCTAGTGTTGCTAACATCAAAACTACTATATTCCTTTTCCTATATCCCGATTACATTGATTAATATCCTTCAGGTGCCTAAAAGATAAAGAATAAGGAGGCCTGGCAGCAGTCATTGAGTCAACAGTGAAACCCGTCACCAATGTAATTTTTCCCTCTTTAGAAAAGGCTCTGTATCTTTAAGATGCTTTAAGCTTTGTGCCTCTCAGCTGGGGGGCTGTAAACAATTCACAAATTGTAAAAGTCCGGGGGAAATTGTCAGGCAAGTTAGAGAGCCGTCAAAGGGGTCTGAGCTGAAACATTCCTTTCGTATGCAGGAGACTGAAGCCTTGAGTTAACTGTTTTTCCAGAGAATGTCAAAAGAGTGGAAAGCACAGTACAATAAAGCAGGCAGACTCTGGTTTTGGGGGGTAGATGTTCAGGAAAACCCAGGGGCAACCCCTGAAGTCACATCATGCCTTTGCGTTTTGTCAGGCTTCCTTCCTCATGACTTTGCCACAGGCGGGATTCCTCACGCTGGCTCCCGGCATCCTCCTGCCCCCAATCCCTCCCAGCATCAGAGTCTTTTCCAATGAGTCAACTCTTCGCACGAGGTGGCCAAAGTACTGGAGTTTCAGCTTTAGCATCATTCCTTCCAAAGAAATCCCAGGGTTGATCTGCTTCAGAATGGACTGTTGGATCTCCCTACAGTCCAAGGGACTCTCAAGAGTCTTCTCCAACACCACAGTTCAAAAGCATCAACTCTTCAGCGCTCAGCCTTCTTCACAGTCCAACTCTCACATCCATACATGACCACAGGAAAAACCATAGCCTTGACTAGACGGATCTTAGTCGGCAAAATAATATCTCTGCTTTTGAATATGCTGTCTAGGTTGGTCATAACTTTTCTTCCAAGGAGTAAGTGTCTTTTAATTTCATGGCTGCAATCACCATTTGCAGTGATTTTGGAGCCCCCAAAAATAAAGTCTGACACTGTTTCCACTGTTTCCCCTTCTATTTCCCATGAAGTAATTACCACGCGTCAAATAGATCGCCAGCGGGAGTTTGATGCATGACGCACGAAACCCAAAGCCGGTGCTCTGTGACCACCTGGACGGATGGGGTGGGTTGGGAGGTGGGAGCAGGGTGTTCAGGATGGAAGGGACACATGAATGCCTATGGCCAATTCATATTCATGTGTGGCAAAATCCACCACAATACTGTAAAGTAATTGTCCTCCAGTTTAAAAAAATTAATTAAAATGAAAAACACACCACACCACAATGAAAGGAGACAAGGAGCTGAAGACGAGCCCCTGAAAACTAGACCCCAAATGATGACAAGTCAGGATTTGTTAGTCGTCCCAGCAAAGGGTTTTCAGTAAAACCCAGATTTCAGTCTGGGCTCTGGAGAGCGTTTCCACGTTAGCAAGTCTACACTCCCCACCCCACTCCCCTCATGGCTGATCCCCTGTGGAAGGAGAGGCAGGGAGCAGGAAGTTGCAAAGAAAGGAGCTACGTGGAAGGATGTGACCAAGGATGAGGCGTCCACAGCGAAGGCCAGGACTCCCCCTCCCCAACCTGTACCCTCTCCTGGCAGCGTCTTCTTTTCTCTGCTTCCTGAGGGTTTCCCAGGTGATGAATCTATCTCCCTCCCCGGAGGACTCCTCTTCTCCTCCTGGCCTCTCCCTGGATCCTCTCTAACACAGCCACAGCCACCTGTCCTCCCCTGGGCTCCTCCCTCCCCCCAGAAATGGGCTCTTTCCCCTAGGGTCCAGCTCTGCTGAGGCCCCCAAACCGGCTTCTCTAGCCCAACCCCCTCCAGGCTCCTGGTCTGGATTTTTTTCTGTCTGTGATGCCAAAGCCGGTCATTCCTGCCTTTGCAAAGGCTCTGGGGCCTCCGGTATCTCCGTGACTAGTGGACAAACGTGTGCTCAGTTTCTTTGCAGAAACTCTTGGACCTCTCAGAGCGTCGACTGAGGTGGCGCTGAAACTATGTCAAGGTGGATTTAGAAGTTCACAACACATGCAGAGAGAATAGTCTCGTTTCCAGTCTTATGACCTAAAAGCCAGGTAGCCAGGCAAGGTTACACTGGTACCTGTGTGGACACTGTCAATTGTAAGAGCATCTTGTTCACTCTTAAGTCCTGCTTACCAATTATTTGTATTATAACTGCAGCCTATGTGAGCAATGCTTAAAATATTATAACTTTAAAATGACACATTCAATATCTGATAATATAGAAAAAGAGCCAAATAAAAAGAACAAGAAGAGAAAATTGTACTCAAGAAATCATTGCAGAGGGACTTCCCTGATGGTCCAGTGGTTAAGAATCTGCCTGCCAAGGCAGGGGACACGGGTTGAGTCCCTAGTCTGGGAAGATTCCTCATACCATGGAGCAGTTAAGCCCACATGTCCCAGCTACTGAAGCCAAAGGGCTCTAGAGCCCTTGCTCCGCAACAGGAGAAGCCACTGCTATGAGAAGCCCCAACACCACAATAGAGGGTAGTCCCCACTCGCCACAACTAGAGAAAGCCCTCACAGCAATGAAGACCTAGCGCAGCCAAAAATAAGTGAATAACAAATACCAGTTAGCACCTTACAGTCCTTTTTTCTTTTTTTTAATTAATTTTTAATCAAAGGATAATTGCTTTACAGTATTGCATTGGTTTCTAGCAAACATCAGCGTGAATCAGCCATAGGTTTACTCCTGTCCCCTCCCACCTGAACATCCCCCCCACCTCCCTCCCCATCCTACCCCTCGAGGTTGTTACCAAGCAGCTTACAGTCTTTAAAATAAAAAGCCCTTTCAGAAATGGAAGAATTGTGTATGTCCACAACTGCAGGATTCCATTCCAATATTTCTCAAAACTTCCCTGGATAGCTTGTCTTTTAGACACAACTGGTGGCCATTTGGCTTCAGCATGTGATACAGGTTTTAAAACCTCGTTTCCTTCAACAATGAAAACACCCCTTCCCAGCCTCTGGGGAGACCAGAGCGGCACCTTCCATCCTGCTTCGTGATCCCCAGATCTGTCTACACTGCATTTCACGCACGGTTCCTGAGTTTCCTCTCATCCGCATCAGTACTTTCACGGCCCAATGCACTTACTTTACAAGGTTACGGGGCAAAGGCAATAACACAGTGAGGCTGTGGTGTGCACCCTGCTGTAGAGACAGAGCTGGCATTTCTGCAGACACCTGGGCCTGTGCCAGCTGGCCCGTCGGAATCTACCTTGGCTGTGGGAATGGTGCCCGGAGCTGCCAACTATCACACCCCACAGGATGAACTGAGCCGATCCATGTCGGCTACTAGTCTGAGGTAGCCTGATGGCCAGGCCCCTTCTTTCATACAACCACAGTGATTAATTCTGTACTAAGGGCTGGCAGGCCCACCTGAAGACAGAAAAATGTCAATTTCATGATTAAAGCAAGTGACCGAGAGGTAGATAGACGATAGATAGATAGGTAGATAAATGATGGAGATGATAGACAGATAGATAGAGGGAATTCTCTGGCAGTTCAGTGGTTAGGACTCTGAGCATTCACTGCAGGGGTCAGGGGTTCGATCCCTGGTCAAGGAACTAAGACCCACATGTAGTGTGGTATGCCCCAACCCCGCAAAGATAGATAAACAGGTAGATAAGTAGACAGACAGTTGGAAGAGAGACGATAGATGGACGATAAAGACAAAGACAGGTAGATGGAAAATAGATGATAGATGGTTGTTCTGTAGGAAGAGAGCACTCGAATGTTGAAGCAAATGGGGAAAAGATTGACAACAGGTGAATCTGGGTAAAGGGTATATGGATGTTCTTTATATGCAATTTATATGCTAAAATAAGAAGTTTAAACAAATAAAAAGTAAAATTAAAATGCTCAGTATCTCTAAGGTGGTAATATGAATTGTTTTCTGTCCCAACTTATCTCTGCTTTTCAAATTTCTACAGTGAATGTTGTTCATAATAGCTACAGATGTTATATTAAGAAAGAAGTCTCGAAGCCATCATTTCTCCAGGGGTATATCTCACCCCAGGCACAGTCTAATAAGGCCCCTACCACGGGAGCCACTGTTTCAGTCTACAAAGAACCCAGCAGGGCGAGCAGGGGCTGACCCTCCGCAGAGTGCTGTCCTGGGACCAGGTGGCACCTCCCAAGGGCCAGGAAGAGACAGAACACGTGTGGGCTGCAGGAGCCAGAAGTTGAAGAACGGAAGCCACGTTCACCTAGAAAGAGTGCGCTACTTTTTTCTACCTCCTCAGATCTTTCTGATCAAGATGAGTTTTGCTAATGCCTTTAATACCTTAAAGCCTAAGGACAGTGTGTTTCCAGCCTGTGCCTCTGGCTACAGCAACTGACGGGTAATGACAGCCCAACCTTGCTGGATACCGGTCCCTTCAAAACCAGAGATCAACAGAGTCCAATTTTTCCAGAATCCAGGACAAGAGATGGGCCTGCTTAGCCCCAAATGTCACGTTTCATGATTTTAAATTTTCTAAACTCCACGTCCTGAGAGGGTATGGTTTTCTGTTGCTTTAATCTGTTTGGGCTGCTATAACAAAGTCCCATAGACTGGATGGTTTAAATATACATTTATTTCTCACAATTCTGGAGGCTGAGATCAGGGTGCCAGCAAGGCTGGGTTCTGGTGAGACCCTCCATTAGACGGCAGATGGCTGACTCCTCATATCCTCCCGTGGCAGAGGGCAGAGAGGAAGCAAGCTCTGCGGGGACTCTTATAAGGACACGAACCCTCATGACCTCAACTAATATTAATTACCTCCCAAATCTTGGAATGGCCACCTCATGTGAAGAGTTGACTCATTGGAAAAGACTCTGATGCTGGGAGGGATTGGGGGCAGGAGAAGAAGGGGATGACCGAGGATGAGACGGCTGGATGGCATCACTGACTCGATGGACACGAGTCTGAGTAAACTCCGGGAGTTGGTGATGGACAGGGAGGCCTGGCGTGCTGGAATTCATGGGGTCACAAAGAGTCGGACACGACTGAGCGACTGAACTGAACCGAACCGAACTGAAAGGCTCCACCTAATACCATCTCATGGCCAGCAGGGTAGGGTGGGGGCGGTGGGGGGGGGTGTTCAATTTTAGGAAAACACATTCAGTCCATAGCACCCTCCAGGACTTCCCAGGACCCTGCACAGACTTGAGCCCCACCCTTTCTCCACTGGCAGTGCTGGGGAGAGAAGTGACCAGGTAGGTATGAGGCTTTAGAACCAGGGGAAGTTTGCATCACGGCTGCTGTGGCCACACAGGCTAAGGTAAATGTCAAGGATTCCAGGGGCCCCAGAACCTGCCCAGGTATGTTCTGACTCACTGGCTACTTCACTGCAGATAGAAAGGACAGAGTGGGGAGGACTTAGATTGTGAATGGATCCCCAGAGCTGATTTTTGTAAGGCTATGATTCCCAACTGTCTTCTTCCTAATTCAGAATGATGGGGGCAGGGGGTAAGGGCGGGGAATGGACCAGGTGAAGAGGACGAGGAAGGCTCTGCAGACAAGAGCAGAGCACAGATGTAGAAGCCAGGAGAGGCAGGGCTGTTGAGGGGAGGTCAGAAGTACAGCACGCTAATGTCACTGGGACATGACCTGAGGGCCAAGAGGGGCTGAGCTGGTAGTGAAGCCAGGACACAGAAGGCCTTTTTTGAAGTTGTGGTGAAATATATGCAAAAAAAACCTATTTTTACCTTTTTTGTTTGTTTGCTTTTTGGCTGCTCCACGTGGGTAGCAGGGATCTCAGCTCCCTGACCAGGGATTGAACCTGAGCATGGCAGTGAAAGTGACAAATCCTCACCGCTGGACCACCAGGGAATTCCCATAAACTTAACCATTTTTAAGTAGACGGTTCAGCGGCATTAAATAAACACTTCTGTGCAGCCGTCACTGCCAACCATGTTTTAGAATGTTACCATCTTCCCAAACTGAAACTGTACTCATTCCTCTCGATTCCCCTTTCCCTTCCAGTGGCAAAAATGTCAGCTGTTTTCAAAACGTGTCGGACGGTTTCTACTTCACGTCTGCAAGTCTTCACTCATTGTTGACCGGAGACACATTAATGTCACAGGCGTTAGTTTCTGCAAAAATCCCCCGTAAGTAAATGAAGTGTTATTTCACTCTAATAAAATGTGAAAGTTTCACTTTAATACAGTGTCAATTCACAACAACAATTTCTGATTTTTTTTAAATTTATTTAGAAGTCTCTTAGGATTGCAAACTTAGCTGCCCAGTTTCATTCAGCCACCACACAGAAAACAGACACAGCAGTCCCAATACTGCAAATGTTGAAAGGATCGCCATTATTTGACTAGAGTAGTTATAAATTGTTTCACCCGAAACTTTTGGCCTATTCTCTTAATAAAACCCAGTCTGTTTCAGGTCTAACTTTGCAAGACTGGGCTCCGAAAGCATAGCAAACAAGAAACACAAATTCAAAGTATGAGAACTTAAAAGTCAGTCTGTTACTTCTACAGACAGAATACTTCGGAATTTTGCAAACTGCATAAAGTTGTTGTTTGTGTGTTTTGTTTTCTGTGTGTGTGTGTGTGTGTGTCTTTTTATAATGTTGTGTTAGTTTCTTATATACAGCAAAGTGACTCAGTAATGCATATATATATTCAGATATTCTTTTTCACAATGGTTTATTACAAGATGTTGAATGTCGTCCTCGGTGCCACAGAGGACTTTATTGTTTATCTGTCTTATACACAATAGTTTGCATCTGCTAAGCCCAAACTCCCCACTACTCGGTGACCACCAGCTTGTTCTCTATGTCTTTGAATCTGTCTCTGTTTCATAAGTTCACTTGTGTTATATTTTAGATTCCACATATAAGTGACATCATATGGTATTTGTCTTTCTCTTTACAGCTTACTTCACATAGTATGATAATATCTAGATCCAGCCATGTTGCTACAAATGGCATTATTTCATTCTTTTTATGGGTGAGCAACGGCATCCCACTCCAGTACTCTTGCCTGGAAAATCCCATGGGTGGAGGAGCCTGGTGGGCTGCGGTCCATGGGGTCTCGAAGAGTCGGACACGACTGAGCGACTTCCCTTTCCCTTTTCACTTTCATGCACTGGAGAAGGAAACGGCAACCCACTCCAGTGTTCTTGCCTGGAGAATCCCAGGGATGGGGGGAGCCTGGTGGGCTGCCGTCTATGGGGTCGCACAGAGTCGGACACGACTGAAGGGACTTGGCAGCGGCAGCAGTGTTCCATTGTGTACACGCGTGTGTGTACATGCATATATATGCCACACCTTTATCCATTCATCTGGCAGTGAACAGTCAAGTGGTTTCCATACCTTGGTTATTGTGAACAGTGTTGCTATGAACATAGGGATGTACGTATCCTTTTTTAATTGTTTTTTTTTGTTTGGAGTATAGTTGCTTTGCGATGTTGTGTTAGTTTCTGCTGCATAGCAAAGTGAATCAGCTGTACGTATACATATGTCCCCTCTTTTCTGGATTTCCTTCCCATGTAGCTCACCACAGAGTAGAGTTCCCTAAGCTATGCAATAGGTTTTCATTACTTACCTTTTTCTTTGCTTTATTTATATTTTAATTGCAGGATAATTGCTTTACAGAATTCTGTTGTTTTCTGCCAAACCTCAACATGAATCAGCCATAGGTATACATGTATCCCCTCCCTTTTGAACCTCCCTCCCATCTCCCTCCCCATCCCACCCCTCTAGGTTGATACAGAGCCCCTGTTTGAGTTTCCCGAGACATACAGTAAACTCCCATTGGCTATCTATTTTACATATGTTAATGTAAGTTTCCTTGTTACTCTCGCCATACATCTCACCCTCTCCTCCCCTTTCTCCTTGTCCATGAGTCTATTCCCTATGTCTGTTTCTCCACTGCTGCCATGCAAATAAATTCTTCAGGACCATTTTTCTAGATTCTGTATCTATTCATTACTTACCTATTTTACACATAGTAGTGTACACACGTCAACTCCAATCTCCCAGTTCATCCCACCTCCTTCCCCCCTTGATATCCGTGTTTGTTCTCTCTGCCGGAATCTCTATTTCAGCTTTGCAAATAAGTCCGTCTGTATCATTTTTCTAGATTCCACATACAAGTGATACTACATTTGTTTTTCTCTTTCTGGCTTACTTTACTTCGTATGACAGTCTCTGGGTCCACTCACATCTCTGCAAATGGCACAATTTCCTTCTTTTTATGGCTGAGTAATATTCCATTGTATATAGGTACCACACCTTCTTTATCAATTCCCCCACTGATGGACATTTAGGTTGCTTCCACGGCCTGGCTATTGTAAGTAGTGCTGCAATAAACATTGGGGTGTATGTATCTTTTTGGATTATGGTTTCCTCTGGGTATATCCCCAGGAGTAGAATTGTTAGGTTAAATGGTAATTCTATTTATAGTTATTTGAAGAGCCTCCATACTGTTCTCCATAGTGACTGTACCAATTTACATTCCCACCAACAGTGTAGGAGGGTTCCTGTTTCTCCACATCCTCTCTGGCATTTATTATTTGTAGACTTTTAAAATTTAATTAATTTAAAAAGTAAATAAATAAAATAAAAT
The DNA here is from genome assembly GCF_023091745.1 of Budorcas taxicolor. Classification (NCBI taxonomy): domain Eukaryota; kingdom Metazoa; phylum Chordata; class Mammalia; order Artiodactyla; family Bovidae; genus Budorcas; species Budorcas taxicolor. The sequence goes on along the minus strand of NC_068914.1, from coordinate 154,021,327 downwards.
TTAATTAATTTAATTGGAGGTAGTTACTTTATAATATTGTGATGGTTTCTGCCACACATCAACATGAATCAGCCTCAGGTAATCCCCCATGTCTCCCCCTATCCTGAACCCCTCTCCCACCTCTCTCCCCACCCTCTCCCTCTTGGTTGTCCCAGAGCACCAGCTTTGGGTGCCCTACTTCATGCATTGAACTTCCACTGGTCACCTATTTTACATACGGTAATGTATATGTTTCAACGCTATTCTCTCTATATGCAGACTTTTAAATGAGGACCCTTCTGACTGGTGTGAGGTGGTAAATGAAGATAGTTTTGATTCACATTTCTCTGATAATTAGTGACGTTGAGCATCTCTTCACATGCCTATTGGTCATCTGTATGTCTTCTTTAGAGAAATGTCTATTAAGTTACAGACTGCTGTTTGTTCAACAGAATTGAAAAAATTCTGTCCCACATGGCACTTACTTAGCCCAAATGACCAAAGACTATTTTATACCAAATTTTAATTTTGGGGAAAGGGTTGACATCAATACTATGTGTGTTTTATATGTCAGATTAAGAGTTCATGGGCTTTCCCAGTGGCTCAGTGGTAAAGAACTGCGCTGCCAACGCAAGAGACACAGATTCAATTCCTGATCCGGGAAGGTTTCACATGCCTCAGAGCAACTTCGCCCAGGAGCTGCAACTACTGAGCCCACAAGCCTGGAGCCCACGCTCCAAAACAAGAGGAGCCACCACAGTGAGAAGCCGGCACGCTGCAGCTAGAGAGCAGCCCCCACTGGCTGCAGCTAGAGGAAAGCCCACACAGCAGCCACGACCCAGCAGAGCCAAAAACCAATAAAAAAAAATTATTAAAAAAAGCGTACAAGAGTATATAAAATAGGGCCATGCGTTACTACCTCTGGCTTCCCCGGTGACTCGGGGGTAAAGAACCCATCTGCTAAGCAGGAGACACAGGATTCTTGGGTCAGGAAGATCCCCTGAAGAAGGAAATGACAACCTTCTCCAGTATTCTTGCCTGGGAAATCCCACGGACAGAGGAGCCTGGCAGGCTACAGTCCATGGGGTAGCAAAGAGTCAGACACAGACACAAGTTAGTGACTAAACAATGATTACTACCCCTAAGGACATTATGCATAAGATAAACCCGAGTGGTTATGCCAGTGTTTCAGGTGGAAACAGTCTTATGCAAAAACAGTCAAGTGTCTCTGCTGTGTGGGTCTATATTGTAAAGAATTTTGAGGGATGACTGAGAGAAAAAAAAATCTCAGTCCATTAAAGATGAATAGAAGAAGTCAGTTTGTGGGGTTTTAAATGCTTGCTTAAGAAAAAAAATTCAGAACACATCACTTTCCATACAAAGAAAAATAGCAGACTTCTGGATGACCATATCTGATCACACTACATGATTTAAACAGGGATCCCCAACCGGGGTCACAGACTGGTTCCGGTACATGGTCTTTTAGGAACTGGGCAATACAGCTAGCTGGAGGTGAGCGGCTGGGCAAACGAGTGGTTTCATCTGCATATTTACAGCCACTCCCGTTACTCACATTATCACCTGAGCTCTGTCTCCTATCAGATCAGTGCAGGAAAAAAATGTAACACACTTGAATCATTCGGAAACCACCACCCCACCCCACCCCACCCCACCCTGGTCCGTGGAAAAATTGTCTTCCACAGAACCAGTCCCTGGTGCCAAAAAGAGGCTGGGAACCAATGATTTAGAATGAAACCATGTCTATGGTTAAAAGCTATTTTCTGCTGTACTCATTCCTTAAATAGCATCAATCTGTGAGCTAAAGTTCATCTTTAGTTCAGCTACATTTATGGCACAAGACCTCCTTTCCAAATCAGTGACACTAATTTTCCTTAAGTGTAACAGCACTCAATTTTTAGTAGCAATTATATTTTTAAAAGGTTAACAACTTGTAGGACAGAAATATTCTAGCCATGTTTATTTTCTACCTTTTTAGTCACTATTTATCACTTAAACACTATTTGCAAAAAGAGTAATCTACCTACAAGATGGTCTTTCTTATGCTCCCATCCCACATCTCATTCAAAGGATTTTCCTTCCTCCTTCCTCATTTCTAACTTGGTTGGTGCAAGTGCAGGAATTTCAGATAATACTCAAAATACCTGTGTATTTTGGATAGAGTGAGTAGCCATTCCCTTCTCCAGGGGATCTTCCTGACCCAGGGATTCAACCCAGGTCTCCTGCATCGCAGGCGGATTCCTTACCATCTGAGCCACCAGGAAAGCCCCAAAGGTAGAAAGAAGACAAAAAATCCTTAGTTTTACAGTGTCCCCAAAATTAGCTATGAGAAATAGTTATCTGTCAAGAATCCCGAGAAGATCGGCCATCGAAGGTCCCTCTGTGTGCAGTCTGATACGTCTGCAACAGTAGATTAGCAAGAAAGTCACCTTAGTCAATTAGTCATGCAAACAGCGCTGACAGCAAGTAGTGAATACGCCTCCTGATGAAAACTGATGAACCTTTGTTAATACCTTCCGAGAAGTCCCCAGCTCTACAGAGTTACGCTTTGCATTAAGTCACTCTTCAGGACTTTCCTGATGGTCCAGTGGTTAAGAATCCACCTACCAATACAAGGGACACGGGTTCAATCCTGGGACAATTCCACGTGCCATGGGGCAACTATGCTGTGTGCCATAACGACTGAAGCCTGAGCTTCAAGAGAAGCCACTGCAAAGAGAAGCCCATGCTCAGCAAGGAAGACTCAGCACAACCAAAAATAAAATTAAAGTAAATAAATAAAATCATTAACATAAGTAATTAACCCTTAAGTTATTAGAGGAAATACTCATAGGACGTAACCAGTGGCAAAACACTCGTTGTGAAAACTGAAGCAAATGAGTTGACAAATTCCCGAGAAAAGCCAAGTGACATCATTTGTCAGAATAAATGCTGGACAATACAACACCAGTCCAAACCTGAAATCTGTAAATTAAGATGGTGATCCTACCAAGCAAGTTTTGGAATGGATGGAAAATTTCTCGAGGTGCCAGAGGAGCATTTTCACCAGTCTCCCCTCCCCCCAAAGGAGTGGCTGAAAATGTAACTACTGTGAGAAAGAAAATGGGAAAATATACCCACAGGAAGTGGCTCTGACTTGGAGAAGCCACCACGAGAAAACAAACCACAGACTGATGTCCAATGGCCTCCCCCAAAAACACAAGGGGGCGGGGGCAGAGTTAAGGCACCTAAATTTTTTTTTTAATCCAAGTGACTTTGGCCTTTTACAATATTTTACACAATTTTTTAAAAGAGGATTTCAAGCATGTGGGAAACAGGCAAATTGTTTCAAAAACCCTGCGTGGCAAATTCAGTTTGCAAGTGTCCTTCAGATGTTTGCCAAGGATAATAAAGCCGACTGTTGGCGGTGTCCGGTCCTTCTTCCTCCCTGACCCTCGCTGGAACCCCAGGACCGTGCAGTCACAAACAAGTGGTCTGCAGGAAAGGGGCGTGGCATCTCCATCGCAGGAAAACAGCTCGGCTCTCGCTTGGCAGATTTTCGAGAACCGTGATTGCCTCTTCCACGTGGAATCATTCTCTTCGCCATATTCACAGAATTTCTCCAATCGTCTACTATTTCAGTGACAGTCAGGACATAAACACGTGTCCTGCGCCGCATTTATGGCACAAGATCTCGTGTTCAAAACCGTGGCCCCGATGTCCCCTGTAGTAACAGCACTCGAATTGTAGCGGCCACCGTATTCTTCAAAAAGGTTAACAACTTGGCGTCTTGGTGCAGATCACCTCTGCCTAGGCGTCTCCCTCATTTTCCTTTGACGCCAACCTCTTCGTAAACCTGCCTTCTGACCGCATGGCCAGGTTCTCGCTGCGGCCGGATCCCTCCCTCCCAGCCGCTAGGTCTCCGGCATGGCTGCGGGGGCAGGTCCGCCGCTCGCTGCTGTTCCGGCCGCAGCCCGACGGGGGGCGATAGCGAGTCGGAGGCGCAGGTGGCGCGCGCGGAGGGCGGCCAGGCGCGTCTCTGGGGTGTGCTGGGGCCGGGCTGGGCGCCGGTTGCCATCCAGCTAGCCAGGGTCGCAGCCGGTCCCGCACCCTGCCCTCCCCATGCCCAGCGACATCCGCGCCAGGGTAGAACAAGGCTCGGTGTCAGGGGCGGCGATGCCAGGGACTCGGCCTACTGCGCAGCAGCGCCGCGCACCGGAAATCTCTGAATATTGCATAGATCCTTCCTTGGTACGCGAGACGATCGACTCAACATCAAGCTTTGGTTTTGTTTAAAAAAGAAAAAAAAAAAAAAAAGGCTTTGGGGATTATTTTTGCTTGTTGAAAATCCATACCGATAAAATGACGTACTGAGAGTAGCCCTGATTTGGGGTGTGTGATGGGCAAACAGAAAATGAAAGAATAGAATAATAAGAGGTTGAGAAAATTCGAATGTACTTCTCTGAAAAAAAAAAAGAAAAGAAAACCTTGGGGAGTCGGGAGGCGGGGGTGGAGGGCAGGCCCGCTCATGGGATTCTTCGGGTCGCAGATAAGGTTAAGCTCTCAGAAAGCGAATTTGGCAAAGGGATCCGTGTTCTTCATTTTTATGTGCCCCCACCCCTCTGGGTCAGAAGAAGGCTAGTTATGCCGCAGGAACAATCAGTGCTTGAAATCTCAATGGCTTAAATCAGTGGAATCTTTTTCTTGGGGGCTAGGGGACCCTCTTATCCGGTAGTGCTCGCCAGCCTCCTGGATGCAGGCTGAAGCCACCGAGGCTCCGCCTGATCACTCAGCAACCTGGCAGGGACACTGTACATCACTCTCCAGCTCTTAAAACTATTGCCAGAAAGTGGTGTGTCACTTTTGCTCCCATTCACATTGGCCAAAGCAAATCCCATGCTCACACCTAACCCCAAAGGTGTGGGAAGATAAAACTTCAGCAGGGGCAGGAACAAGGATAATGGGAGTGCTCTAAAGTAGTCCTGATGCCCATCACATCATCCAATTACTGTGCTGAGCCAACTTCTTCTTTTTTTTTCCCCAATTTATTTTATTGAAGTATTTCAGTACTTCATGATTTATGATGTGTTCATTTTTGTGGTACAGCAAAGTGATTCAGTTATTCATGTATATATGCATCCTTTTTCATATTCTTTTCCATTATGGTTTATCACAGAATATTGAATATAGTTCCCTGTGCTCTATATATACAGTGGGTTGTTCTTTATCCATTCTATATTTAATAGTTTGTATCTACTAATCCCAAACTCGCAATCCATGTCTCCCTCGTCTCCCTGCCCCCTTGGCAACCACAAGTCTGTTCTCTCTGTAAGTCTGTTTCAGTTCCAAAGATAAGTTCATTTGCATCATATTTTAGATTCCACATATAATTGATATCATATGGTATTTGTCTTTCTCTTTCTTACTTCACTTAGTAGAATAATCTCTAGGTCCATCCATGTTGCTGCAAATGTTCATCTGTCGATGGACATTTAGGCTATTTCCATGTCTTGACTGTTGTAATTAGTGCTGCTATGAACAGAGGGGTGCATGTGTCTTTTTGAATTATAGTTTTGTCTGGATATATGCCCTGGAGTGGGATTGCTGGATCGTATGGCAACTCTATTTCTAGTTTTTTTAAGGAAGCTTCACACCATTTCCCATAGTGGCTGCACCCATTTATATTCCCACCAACAGTGTAGGAGGGTTCCCTTTTCTCCACACCCCGCTCCAGCATTTATTACTTGCAGACTTTCTGATGGTGGCCACTCTGACCCGTGGGAGGTGGCACCTCACTGTAGTTTCGATTTGCATTTCTCTAACAGTTTATCTGGGGCTTCCCAGGGATCCTGCCTGCCAATGCAGAGGATGCAAGAGGCACTGGTTTGATCCCTGGGTCAGGAAGAAATCCCCCGGAGTAGGAAATGGCAACCCACTTCAGTATTCTTGCCCGGAAAATTCCATGAACAGAAGAGCTGGCAGCCTACGGTCCCATGGGGTCTCAAAGAGCTGGACAGGACTGAGTGACGGAGAACACATACACAGTAGTTTATCTAACTTCTCTGGGAAGGTCTGAGGGAATAAACAAGCCTGAGAAAGGGAAAGAGGGAAGATAATTGGAAAGAGGTCACATTTGTCACTGTTTTTCTATTGTAGCTCCCCTGAAAAGGACAGAGGCCACAGCCTGGCAGAAGTTGGCATCACTGCCCCAGCTCAGCACAAGTATGAGTTGGCTTAGGTACAGAGAATGCACCTGCCTGGTGTGTTCCCTACACACTTAGCTACCAACCAACTCCTGGCCACTGAAAAAACAGAAAGCTTCTGTAGAAAGGTCAGAACAGCGGGAAAGAGACTAAAGACAAAGTATTAATGGTCTCACAATTTTGATATATTTGTTCAAAGACTTGCCCGCTTTCACCCATCTCCTTCCACCCCCAACTCCATTTCCGTCGCGCTCTCTCTCACACACACACCAAAAAATGCCACTATGAAGCTTCAGAACATCAGGAATAAAGTCTTCAAAGCTGCCAGTTAGAAGAGATACACTGCCTAGAAAGGAGTAAGAATCAGACAGCCCTGGCAGAGGGCTTTTCGCTTGCAAGTTGCTGTTTATGTTTGCTATTTTTGAATCACTGTGGCTACTGTTATGTTGCATTCCCCCCCCCCCCCCCCCAGTTCACAAAAATGAATCAGTGGCTCAAAAGAGGTTCTTCAAAATGTAAAGGAATGATGAAAATGGTATCATGAATCATCAGAAGAACACAGTAGGCATAATGAATAAATAGTTCTCCAGTGTATCTACGAAATGCGAAACTGCATATTCTAACATAGATAAATTCTTGGGTAATGATTTTTACACATGTAGCCATAAATGAAAATTCTGAATATAAGTTCAGTGAAAAATATTTGAAAATTTTATTTATTGGGCCAGCAATCCATTGCCCCTAGTCCTCAACATGTTACCATTAAAATTAAAACTTTGATAAATAGTAGTCTGAAGCTATTAAAAAAAAAAAAAAAAGGTTCCATTGTCTTTCAAAAAAGTAACCAATCCAGTTTTCCCGGAACAAGCATGAAATAATACTTTCTAAACATAATTAATATCCTTGTTACCAAAAGTGCAAAGGAGACCAAAGCATCACTCTAGGCATCGTTTTAAGCTGCTGCCCTCTTTAACAAATGCACATAAAAGTCACACAACTACCAAAAAGGCTGTAAACCAGCTGCAAAAACAATGATAACGACTATTCTTGGAGAGAGAGCCAAAGAGACTATTGACAAAATTCCTTTATCAGATAACACGGCCAGACATTGCATAACATTAAGAATACACAAAAGTAGAAAAGCAATTAGTGCGTACACATGCTATCGGATAGTTTTGCTTTTCAGCAAGCCAAAACTGCTCACGTGGGGGGTATGAAGCAAGCCCTTGGCATATATGGGGTTCCAACATGAAGGAAAATGTTGCCTGGCTTGTCATTTTGTTTGTCGTGCCAAATTATGATAAGAGGCTCCTCAATTACAGATTATTTACTTTGTGAGTCATGTGCTGGAAATGGTACTTTAGGATGGGTGCCAGAGTTGAAGCGGCCATGGCTGCCATAAGCAAAGCTCTGCACTGTGGATAAAAGAGGTTGCCCCTTTACACGCTGCTTTATTCACAGAAAAGCGTTAATGGTCAGCAAAATGCAGCTGGACCTTGACTACGGGTTAGAGGAAGTTAAAAACAAAGCTATCATCTAATTCTGGTACTAAAATGCACATCTTTTCAGCATATGGGGGGTGGGGAACAGGTAGTATACAGGTCAGTATGCTTTTAGTTAGGGACAACAGAAACCCAATTCCAAGTGGATTAAACAATAAATGGAACTAATTAGATCGTTTGTGATGTCAGGGCTCTGGCTCCATTTCCCTGCAGGTGCCTTGGCTCTGTCCTCCTTTGTATTGGCGTCTTTTCAGCTTCCCCTGTGGTAGAAAACGGTTATAGCAGCACCAAACCCCACACACTCCAGACAAAAAGAGTGGTTGCAAGCCGAATCCCCTAAAAATCCTGAGGTTTACACTGATTGGATGGGTTTAGGTCATATGTCCATTTCAGAACCAATCACAGTGTGGCTGGGGGGTGGAACCCTCTGATTGCTCCACCCCTTGGGCTAAATAAAGAGGCAAAGCCAGAAAGGAACCGGGGATGGAGCGGCAGGGCGATCTTACAGATACAAATTATTCTCCATTCTTGACACACTGTTTTATCTTGTAATTTAAAATCATTGTTGAAACTCTGTGTGGTTTTTTTTGCTACAGATTGGTAATGCGTGGTGTGAAACCTTTGAAGAACTATGCTTAGTGGTAAAGAACCCGCCTGCCAATGCAGGAGATGCAAGAGCTGTGGGTCGGATCCTGGGGAAGATCCCTTGGAGACAGAAATGGCAACCCACTCCAGTATGCTTGCCTGGGAAATCCCATAGAGGAGCCTGACGGGTTAGAGTCCATGGGGTCGCAAAGAGTCGGATAGCACTTAGCAACTGAACATGCATGAGCGTGCTTTAAGAGGATGCTTCAAGGATCTAATACCTAATGACCATCCCTTGCAAATCCACGTTTCCCTTAGTAGCAAATACTTAAACAACTATTAAAAATTCACACCTCCTAATAAGTCTCCTTCATCCGTTTCTGTCACAGGGAAAGGAGTCACTAAGTGGCATGGAGAGAGCTGGAAGCATCAGGGCTGACTTTCTGCTGTGCCATCGTTCCCAACTCTGCCCACCTGGCACCAGCTCCACAATGTCAGTGTCCCCTGCAGGTTGTCCTCGCCAAGGCAGCGCCTCTCTCCGCCTCGTCCTCTCTGTTTCTGCTTCTCCTTCTGCAGTTCCTACATTCCATCCCTCACCAGTCTGGTCTCTCTTCCTGCACAAGGACCGTCCTGCCTGTCCCAAAATGATCTGCTCAGCCCCAGGGCTCCCTGACCTTCCGGGTCCAGCAGCCGAAACTCACCTAGGAGAGCCACTGCCTCTTAAGTCTAAGTCTCCAGGAGAGAGAGAACGTCGTGCTCGCATCAGGTGTCCCCATCTGGTCCCATCAGCTATAGAAGCCTGCGGATCCCACCAATGTGGGGGAAGAGGGAAGATCACAGCCAAGGGGACACTGGCTCCATAAGTACTTCAGAGTGTGTCTGCAGATCCTTTGGACGACATCCTGACATCCTGCTCTAAGTGTACCTTTCGCAGACAGTTCACAGGACGGCACGGACTTTGCTGTCCCGTGAGTGGAGAGCAGCACACCAGTGAACCAAGTGGAATCAGGATAAGCTCCCTGTAGGCTAGAAAAATCTCCATTTCCTGCTGACATGAGGGGAGAGCTGGCCTGACATGGATCCAGAATTGGCTGCACCCCTGGATCTGATTGAAGTCTGGGTGCTTGCCAAGCTGATTCATCCAGGAGCTGGAGAAAGCCACCGGGCTGTGGCTTAGACCAAGCCTCACATCACATCACCTGACTCGTGTCTTATTCCCCTGCCAGATCGGTTGCGTCTTTATGGGCTCTCCTGTTGACTTCTTCTGTCATTGGAAGTTACTCGTTACTTTGGCGGTGCAAAACTGGAGCATGCGTGAGGCACTGAGGCAGGAAAAACCCTGGGCCCTGCTGAGACTTGAACCCCAACTCCCCCTCCACCCCCTACTCTGGATGTAAGCTCCTGATCCCAAACCCTTATTGGCAATAGTTGCCATCCCAAACCAGCTCTCTAACCTTTTAACACGATCTCCAGACATTAAACAAGATCCCCGGACTTCCCTTGCGGCTCAGTGGTAAAGAATCTGCCTGTCAATGCAGGAGACACGGGTTCAATCCCTGATCCGGGAAGATCCCACATGCTGCGGAGCAACTAAGCCTGTGCGCCGCAACTCCTGAGCCTGCGCTCTACAGCCCAGGAGCTGCAACTACTGAAGTCCGTTCATCTAGAGCCTGTGCTCCGCAACGGGAGACGCCGCGGCAATGAGAAGCTTGTGCATCCCAACTAGAGAGTAGCCCCCACTCGCAGAAACTAGAGACATGCCCGCACAGCGATGAAGACCCAGCACAGCCAAAAATAAATAAATAAACAAACAAATCAAAATAAAAGCCAGGAACCTTGGCCTCCTTGACAAAAAATAAAACACGATCCTTTTACAGACTACAAGCCCACTTTTTTTCCCTTGTGGAATTTTATCTCTCTCTCTCCTTGCATAAGAAGGAAGTAGCAGTGATGATGAGGGAAACATGGCTTTTGGGGTAAGTAAGACCTGGATTTGAGCCCTCGACCCCCACAGGAGCAATGGGATCCCATTCAGGAGGCTTGCCTCTATGAGCCTAACTCTTGACCAGGAAATTTGTGATAAAACTTTCATGAGGATTAAACTAAAGAACCTAATATCAAATGGCTGAAACAGCTGAGTCTCAAATGTTAGACCTTTTGCCCTCCTTTGAGGAAGGGATGGAAGCAAAACCTAAGTATCTACTCCACACTCTTTCTCTTCCACCCAAAAGCTGATCAATCCCACCAACACTTATTGAACATCTGCCATATACATTGACAAGGCAATAAGAGAATCCAGCATGAACTCTGAACTCCAGGAAATCACATCTCCATATCTCTATCCTCACCTATAAATTTACCATCAGTGGGAAATCATGGGGTCATGTACTTCCCAACCTCCCAGAGGTCTTGGTGACCATAAAACTTTGTAAATGACACTCAGAAGAAATAGTCCCAGTTTATTCTCTCCAGGAGTGTCTCAGCAGCAGGATTCTCCAAAGGACTCAGTCTGTTTTTCTCCCTTCTCTCTACCTCTTACATTCTGCTCACTCGATTCCCAGCCCCTGGGAGGAGTTGAACATGAGTGATCACCGCCCCAGTGGAAAGTGGAATAACAGTGCAAGAAAGACCAGTAGCTGTGGTTCAGGACCATGAACAGCGCCAGATGGACTCCTCCTGGTCCAGACAGGTGAGTCCTCCTAGCCTGGGGCCTCCCGACATACAAGAGCCATTCTGATGATCGAATGGCTGCCTCGCATAGGTTTGGCTCCTGCTGCTGGAGTCACTGGATCTACAGAAGCGCTCATGCTGTGAATTAGGATGACAGCCCTCCTCTTGAGGCTGGAAGATGGCTCTGAAAATCAAAATTTCCGGGAACACTTTCCATTTGGACCCATGCATGGAGAAAAGAGAGCTCCAATTGTCAGCTTCGAGGGTAAGCAGATGTAAAAGGGTGGGGCATCTGTGGATTTGCCTAAGAGCTGTTCGTAAGCCAAGTCACAGTGCTTTCCTGCTTTAAGCCTCCTGTTCAAGTTAGTCAATGACTTTCAGGTACAAGAGCTCATGGAGGAGTGTCCCAGCAAGGACCAAGCCCAAAAGAGGGCTGAACCTTTTCTGCTGGTCTTGTCTGTTTCACATGGAAGGTGATCTTTCCCTCCTCGAGACTCCACTTTTAGAGCGATGCCTCTCATAGCAAAACTGCTTGACCGATGTTGCTTCCTCCTCCTACCCGTCACTGAAGGCCTTGGAGAACATGGAGTCTGTTTACTTCATCTACTGTGTGTTTACTCTCTCACTGCCCTCCTTTCCTTGTATCTCAAGCCTCAGGTCTCACCTGCCTGTCTTTGCCTACAAAATCTGCTTCACCATCCTGGATGCTAGACTCTCATCCCTGAGGCTAGCAATGTGGAATCACCTTTGATTCTTCCTCCCCCTCCTCCTCTGTTATATATATATAGCGAAAACTTTTATCCTTTCTTTAGAAGTCTCTAAATCAACCATTCATCCAAAATCTTTGTATGAAGGTTTTTAATTATTTTACAGATTGCCAGTTGAAACTGAGGAGGTGACCACACACATTTAGCCTATTCACCCTTGGAGATCCTTCCAAGATGATGGTAAAGAATAAAAAGGGAATAAACCCCAAATTAAGAAGTGAATAAAAGGGTAGTCCTAGAAAAGAGAATAATCTGAAAGACTGAAAGATGGAGAAGAAAAAACTGATGATGTTTGGGTATGCATGGAGAGAAACTCAGCCAATGAATGAGATTTGCCTCCAAGGACTGCTCACAAAATGGAGGGCAGGGCCCAGGCTCACCGTTTGAAATCTTGGATCTTGGGTGGATTGTTCCCTGCTTGTGAAAAGAAGATCTAGAGGAAAGGAGGGAGGGAGATAGAAACTTTCTGGCCAGGGGCTGTGCTAACCTCCCACTGTTCTGTAATGGGACCAGTCATCACCCAATATCATAGCAGAACGGTAACCACTTGAGCTACTGCTGTGAAGTGGGATCAAGGTTGGGGCCTCAAGGATCTAGCAGCTGACAGATGCTGACAGGGAGGATGGTTAAGAGAAAAGGAGGGGAAGAAAAGAGAAACAAAAACAAATGTTTCCTCTCAAAAGAGTCTGCAAACCAAAATTCCCAAAGCCTAGAAAGAAAACTAAAGCTAAAAAAGAAAGTCAACAAAATCAACACATGAAGTTACCCTGTGGAAGGTGATCTTTCCTTCCTCGAGACTCCCCTTTTAGAGCGATGCCTCTCAGAGCCAAACTCCTTGACCAATGTTGCTAAGCTTTGGTGATGTTGGTCCTTATAAACTCCTTGACTGATTAAGTAATCTCATAGAACAATATGACAGTGGCTTTAAAGAAGTACATGGAGAAGATTCAAAGACCTAGATGCCTGCTCTGACTCAAGGTTGGGAGACACTGCCGAGAAGCTTCCGCTGGGGTTTCTGGGAGGTGATGTTACTGACAGAAGCTGATGTTACTGAACTGGCATGCACAGTGTACAACTTCTCTGCCGTTCATCACTTGCCAAGTTCTTGCCTTTGAGAATATTCCAAAAAGTTCTCAAGGAAGGTAACTGAGGCACTCCTGTAACCAGAGGAAGGAAGATTAAGTTGAACAATTAGAACTCGGGTCTAGTGGGGTAGGCTGAATGATGTGCCTCTGAAACATGTGCATGTTGTAATCTCAGAACCTATGAACATGTTACCTCATATAGAAAAAGGGACTTGGCAGACATTATAAAGCTGAGGATTTTAAGATGGGAGAGTACCCTGGATTACCTACTGGGCCCAATAAAATAACAAGGGTCCTTTAAAGCAGGAGGTAAGAGGTCAGAGTCAGAAAACGATTTGGCAACATCACCAGAGGGTAGAATGGTGTGCTTTGAATATGGAAGAAGTGGCTGTGAGCCAAGGGTGGCCTCTGAGAAGCTGGAAAAAAGCAAAGAAGTAGATTCTCCCCTTAGAGTCTCCAGAAGGAGCCAGCCTTGCTGACACCTTGATTTTGGCCCAGTTAGACTGATTTTGGACTTCTGACCTCCAGAATTAACAACAGTAAGATAACAAATTCATGTTATTGTAATCCACTGAACTTGTAGCCATTTATTACCATAACAATAGGAAACTAATATACCTGATGAAATAGAATCCAAGTGGATTTCGTTTTTTTTCAATTACACACACACAAAATTTCTTGGGGCATAAAACATAGTTTTCAACTAAAAAAAATCAACTAAAAATCAGCAGGTAAATTGAAGATTATTCATATCCAGTTAGCAACCCTGAAGGTGACCACAGGAAATATCTCAGAAACATGGAGAAAGATAATCCCCCACAAAGTGTAATTTATGAGGGAAGGAAGACTTGGTGAACAAAACCAATGGATGTAATGGACAAATAATAGCTGTTCCAGATGGAGATAAATGCTAACAGATGGGGGAGAAGTCATAATCAAACATTAGAAGAAAATTTTTCCTGAACTGGGGAAAATACGCCTACCAACTGATTTAAAGGCTCACTGAATTCTATCTGGGTTGATGAGAAAGTCACACAGAAGGGCACCTTTTGGTAAAATGCATGATCTTAGAAGATAAAATCTTCTAGGCTACCAGGCAGAAAGAACAGCTTGAAAGGATGGAGTTCTAGCTTATTGGACGCGGTTTATTCTTTGGGTTAGAAATCGATATATGGTGCTTTCTCTCTCATCACCAGAATACATGAGTCCAGGAATTAAGAGATAGAAATAAGAGAAGGTCCTCTCACTATTGAGGCTTCTCAGGTGGCGCTAGTGGTAAAGAATCCACCTGTCAATGAAGGAGACGTAAGAGACATGGGCTCCATCTTTGGGTTGGGGAGATCCCCTGGAGGAGAGCAAGGCAACCCACTCCAGTATTCTTGCCTGGAGAATCCCATGGACAGAGGATCCAGGCAGGCTACGGTCCATAGGGTCGACTATGGACTGATTATAGCAACTTGGCATGCACCCACACCGCTCACTATTACACCTAATAACCTTCTTACAGAACTTTTTCTTCCCATTCCCACAACTCTGAGTACTGTGGATTTGGGGTTGCTACAAGCCATTTTGGGTCTCCCTGCCACTAAGCCAAGAAAGGGATTACTGCCTGGAATGATTGATTTAGAGTATGAAGAGAAACTGATTTGCTGCTACACAGTGGAAGCAGGGAGAGCAATATCTGAAACCTAGAGGATGTTGAAGCTGAAGCTCCGATACTTTGGCCACCTGATGCGAAGAACTGACTCATTGGAAAAGACCCTGATGCTGGGAAAGATTGAAGGGGACGACAGAGGATGAGATAGTTGGATCACCGACTCGATGGATATGAGTTTGAGTAGGCTCCGGGAGTTGGTGATGGATAGGAAAGCCTGGCATGCTGCAGTCCATGGGATCCCAAAGAGTCAGACACGACTGAGCTACTGAACTGAACTGAGAGGATGTTCTGGGATTCCCCTTAGTATTGGGTTGGCCAAAAGGTCATTTGGGTTTTTGACACTATCATGCAAGAAAATCTGAACGAACTTTTTGGCCATCTCAATTCTTCATGTCAAATCATAAAACTTAATGGAAAACTATAGCAATCAAAAAGTCAGGACCACTAAGAATTCAGAGACTTCAAGAATGAAGACTTGCGTCACCCCATCAGCTAAAGAACACTAGCCAGTTGAAAGCACAGATATGCAGAATGAGGAGTAGAAGAAGAAATGATAAATGTCAGCTACAGCCTCATGACCTGTTATAGAAAAAAGACTGTGTCAATTGTGATTATTTTCTTCCTTGATTGCTTTATGGGATGTGTGTGTGTGTGTGTGTGTGTTTCTTCTCTTTCCCCCTTTCCTATTATTATTTTATATAAGTTTTGTTGGGAGTTAACTTTCTGATTTTGCATTTAGGTAGCAGAATATTCAGGTGTGACTGTGACTGGATTTAGGAGCTATTAACATTGCCCAGAGAGGGATACATGCCTGTTAGTACTTTGCATCTTCTCATTTGGGGGAGAGACTAGAAATGTCTTTATTTGCATGAAGGATTGTGGCATCAAGTTAAATGGAAACCGAGAGCTGTTTTCTTGTTGTGTGAAAGTCAAAATACACATATAATGGTGACTATGAATGCTGACGGAGAAGGCAATGGTACCCCACTCCAGTACTCTTGCCTGGAAAATCCCATGGATGGAGGAGCCTGGTAGGCTGCAGTCCATGGAGTCGTGAAGAGTCGGACACGACTGAAGCGACTTAGCAGGAGCAGCATGAATGCTGAAAAGCCGGTGAGGTGGACTTGCCCCTTCTGAATCTATTGCCTCTTAGCTCGAAAGTAAAAGTCACTCAGTTGAGTCCAACTCTTTGTGACCCCATGGAATTTTCCAGGCCAGAATACTGGAGTGGGTAGCCTTTCCCCTCTCCAGGGGATCTCCTGGACCCAGGAATCCAACTGGGGTCTCCTGCATTGCAGGTGGATTCTTTACCAACTGAGCTACCAGGAAGCCCAGATGCCCTTCTATATTCTGAGTTGTGATGCTGTAGCTGCCAGTTGAAACCCCTTTTCAGCCTGGCCAGCTGGTGCCGTGTTAGATTGCCAGCAGGAGACGCTAGAGGAATAATAGGAATCCAAGGGAGGAAGCTGTGTCTGCCTGTTTTCCATCAGCTTCCTGTTTGATTCCCGTAAGAATCGCGTAGCAATTCACCCTGCAACAGCAACGGATTCCAGTTTGAAGTCATTCCTACACCTGCAGAACCAGCCTGATCACACCCCACATGCACACCCTAGAGACACTAGCCAGCTTATGCCCCTCCTCGCAAGTTGGGTTTCCAAACCCGTGGGGTGTCGGCCCCAAGCTGAAGGACACCTGGATCAGCCTGACCTTACCCCTTCCATTAGAGGCCTGAGTTTCATTTTTATGGACCCCCTCCTCAAAGTCACTAAATTTTAATAAATCCAACACTGTCCCTTTGTTTTCCCAATCCTAAGAGTGATAAATGCATTCTAAAGTTGCCAGTGGCAAATCTTAGAATTATCTTTTTACCCTTGTAGTTACCCAGTTAATGCCTTTGTACCTAGTCAACAATTCTTTCCATTAAATTCTCTCTGCTCAAATAACCAGTTTTTTTTTTTAAATTTCCTAAGTAGATCCTGAATGTTATGCTATTCACTCAATATATTCAATGGCTATAGGACTATTCATGTTTTCTACATTCTCTTGAGTCAATATTGTAAGTCATATTTTTCTAGGTACTTGTCCATTATAAAATTTCAAATATATTGGTATAAGTTTATAATATCCCACTCTTATCTTATGGATATCTGCAATGTATGGAATTATGTCCTCCTTATTTCATTCTGGTATATTATTCATACCTTACTGCTTTCTCTTGATCAATCTTAGCAGAAGGTTACAAGTTCATTAGTATTTTTAAAACATACTCCCTGTTGATCTACTCTACTATGTATTTTCTCTTTCATCAGTTTCTATCCTTTATTATTTTTCTTCTTTCCCTGTTTTGGGGATTTGTTTTGCTACATTAAAAAAATACTTCTTGATATGGATGTGTAAATGATACATTTTTAGTCTTTCTTATTTTCTGTTGTGGGCTTCCTGGGTCCCCTTCATGGATCACAGCCTTGTAGTGAAGGGGCTTGTGGGGGGCTCAGTGGTAAAAGAATCCTCCTGCTAAATAAAGCAGGAGACACAGGGAAGGTCCCCTGGAGAAGGAAATGGCAACCCACTCCAGTATTCTTGCCTGGAGAATCCCACAGACAGAGGAACCTGGCGGGGATGGCCCATAAGGTTGCAAATAGTTGGCACAACTAAGCACACACACGTACCTATTTTCTATTGTATGAAATTAAGGCTTTAAATTACCTTCTAAATACTATTTTAATTGAATGCCACAATTTTCTATATGTAAAATTTTCACATTGTCTTTCAGTTTAACATTATACTTCATCTTTGACTAAAGGATTATATAAATCCTTTATATAAAGATTTATAAGATGTGAGCATCTTAACTTCCAACACCATTAATAATCTATTATCTTTTTGTTGATTTATAACTTGTCCACTATAATCATAGAAAGTGATCTGTAAAATGTTAGTCTTTGATGTTTGTTGAGCCTTGTTTTATAGCATAACATATGGTTAATTTTTGCTAATATTCCAAACCAATGAAAAATAGACACATTGGGCTTTATCTAAATTTAAAACTTGTTTATTTCAAAGGACACCATCAAGAAAGTGAAAAGACAACCTACAGAACAGGAGAAAATATTTGCAAATCATATATCTGAAGCTATTATCTCTCAGCTCTGAAACCATCATTCTATACTCTGCTTTGTCCAGTATCAAGAATATGTAGAGTTCTTACAACTCAACAACAGAAAGACAAACAAGACAATTTTTTAAATAACCAAAGGAGTTGCAAAGACATTTTCCCAAATGGTCAATAAGCACTTGAAAAGATGCCCAACATCACTAGTCACTGTTGCTGTTGTTTGGTCGCTAAGTCATGTCTGACTATTTTGTGACCCTCCCCCGCCCCCCGGACTGTAGTCTGCCAGGTTCCTCTGTTCATGGGCTTTCCCAAACAAGAATATTGGTGTGGATTGCCATTTCCTTCTCCAAGGGGTCATCCCGCCCCAGGGGCTGGATCCACATCTCCGGCATTGGTAGGCGGATTCTATCCCTGGAGCCACGAAATCAAATCACAAGAAGATATTATTTCACACCCGCTGAGATGTCCATAATCCAGGACAGACAGTAGCAAGTGTCAGGAAGCATACAGAGAAACTGAAATTCTCGTGTGTTTTTGGTGGGTATGTAAAATGGTTCAGGCATCGTGGAAGATGGCTTTGCAGTTGGTTCCTCAAAAAGTTAAATATAGAATTACCACATGACCCAGCAATTCTACTCCAAGGTACATGCCCCAACGAATTGAAAATAGGTGTTCAAACAAATACATGTTTGACAAATATAGTCAAACAAATATGAACTCATGTTCATAGTAGCACTATTCACAATAGCCAAAAGATGGAAATAACTCAAATATCCATGGATAAACAAATTGTAGTATATGCAGACAATGGAGTATTGTTAATATTCTGTCATAAAATGGAATGAAATATTGATACATGCTACAACATGGATGAATCTAAAAACACTCTCCTAAGAGAAACAAGCCATACATAAAAAGTGACATGTTGTGTGATCACATTTATGTAAAAGATTCAGAATGGGTAAATCCACGGAAGCAGAAAGCAGATTGATGGTTACAAGGGGTTGTGGAGAAAGAATGGAGATAAACTGCTTAATGGATATGGGGTCTCCCTTTGAGGTGATGAAAATTTTTTGGAACTAGATAGATGTAGAGGCTGGGCTTCCCAGGTCCCACTCATGGTAAAGAATCCGTCTGCCCATGCAGGAGACATGAGACTTGGGTTTGATCTCTGGGTTGAGAAGATCCCCTGGAGGAGGGCATAGCAACTCACTCCAGTGTTCTTGCCTAGAGAATCCCATGGACAGAGGGGACTGGCAGGCTACAGTCCATAAGGTCACAGAGCCGGACATGACTGAAGCAACTTAGCACACACACAGAGGTGGGGATTGAACACTTAGTGAATGTACTCAATGCAACTGAATTGTTCATTTTCAATGGTTAACTTAAAATAACTTGATTAAAAAATGGACAGAAGACCTGAACAGACACTTTTTCAAGATACCTTTTTACTCATACACTGCTTTATTGTCAATTATATCTCAATAAACTGGAAGAAAAAAGATGCAAGTGAGAAAAAGTAAATAAATGATAATTTTTATGTATGCAAATTTCACAGCAATAAAACAGGCAAGGATTAGTCAGGTTTGATATCAAAACAAAATCCAAGTTGGAAAGTAAACAAATGGAAAATATATACTGGGAAAATACCCAAAGAAAGCAGGTGTACAAATTTTAATATTCAGAGAGGAAAAGAGACTTCAGGGCAAAAATAGCTAATGACAAAGTGAGTCACTTTATCTTTGATGCAAGTAACACCATTTTCATCAGGAAGATAGAAAAATTCTAACCTTCATTTCCAACATAGCTTCAAAGTATATAAACAGAAAAATGAAAAAAATCACAAATAGAAATTGAAAAATCACTGTCAGAGTGAGTCATTTTTACACAATTTTCTGTCCATCAATCATGAATTAATTCAATCAACAAATAATTTGTTGAGTTACTACTATGTGCCAGGCACAATTCTTAGCAACTCCTAATATAGAAGAGAGTGATCAAGTCCTCTGTAAATAGCAGCAGTTTTGGTCTTTGTATTCCAATTTTATGCTTTTTATTCATTTTTCCTGGGTTTACTGTATTTTAGACTTCCCTGGTGGCTCAGACGGTAAAGCGTCTGTCTACAATGTGGGAGACCTGGGTTTGATCCCTGGATCGGGAAGATTCCGTGGAGAAGGAAATGGCAACTCGCTCCAAAAAAAGGTGGAAGCAGGCATCTTTGCCTTATTCCTGATCTTAACATTTTATCATTTACTAACATGTTTAATTACATTTATAAAAAAAATCTTTGAAATAAGATAATTTCTTTCTATCCCTAGTTTGCTTAGAATTTTTAGAAAATTATAAATGGAAGTTGAATTTTATCAGGCGTCTTTCCTACATTTGTGGAGATGCTCATGCGGTTTTTCTCCTTTTATCTATTAATGGGATGAATTATACTGCTTGATTTTCCAAAGCATTCCTGGCACAAACCCAGCTTGGTCATGATGCATTATCTTTTCTATGTATTGTTGGATTTGATGTGCTGATATTTTGTTTAAGAAAAAGATTGGCCTGTGTTTCCTTTTCTCCAGCCATCTGTGGTTTGGATACCAAGATTCAGCCAACTTCTTAAGAAATGAGTTAGGGAGTATTGGGGATCTTTTTTCTGTTCCCTGGAAGAGTTTGTGTTAGATTGAAATTATTAAGTCTTTAAATGTTTGGTGAAACTCCTGATTTTTTTAAGTTCGGTTCTGACACTCTTTTTTTCAAGATTTATTCATTCATTCATTTGATTTGATTTTTTGGATGTTGTGGGTCTCTGTTGCTGCACAGACTTTCTCTAGTTGTGGAGAGTGGGGCCTACACTTTGCTGGGGTGTGCAGGCTTCTCCTGGCATCGGCTTCTCCTGTTGCAGATCACAGGCTCTAGGTGTCCGGACTTCAGAAGTTGGGGCACATGAGCTTTGTTGCTCCACAGCATGTGGGATCTTCTCAGACCAAAGATCAAATAGGTGTCCCTTGCATTGCAAGGAGGAGTCTTAGCCACTGGACCATGAAGGAAGCTGTCTGCTACTCTTTGATATAAAGATGTTTGGCCACCAGTTCAATTTTTTAAATGGTTACAACATTGTTCACATTTGAAATTTCTCTGGAGCCAAAGTGTATTACTGGTAAAAAGCTGTGCACAGTTCAGTTCAGTCGCTCAGTCGTGTCCGACTCTTTGCGACCCCATGAATCACAGCACGCCAGGCCTCCCTGTCCATCACCATCTCCCGGAGTTCACTCAGACTCATGTCCATCGAGTCTGTGATGCCATCCAGCCTTCTCATCCTCGGTCGTCCCCTTCTCCTCCTGCCTCCAATCCCTCCCAGCATCAGAGTCTTTTCCAATGAGTCAGGTCTTCGCATGAGGTGGCCAAAGTACTGGAGTTTCAGCTTTAGCATCATTCCTTCCAAAGAAATCCCAGGGTTGATCTCCTTCAGAATGGACTGGTTGGATCTCCTTGCAGTCCAAGGGACTCTCAAGAGTCTTCTCCAACACCACAGTTCAAAAGCATCAATTCTTCAGCACTCAGCCTTCTTCACAGTCCAGCTCTCACATCCATACATGACCACAGGAAAAACCATAGCCTTGACTAGATGGACTTTAGTCGGTAAAGTAATGTCTCTGTTTTTGAATATACTATCTAGGTTGGTCATAACTTCCAAGGAGTAAGCGTCTTTTAATTTCATGGCTGCTGTCACCATCTGCAGTGACTTTGGAGCCCAAAAAAATAAAGTCTGACACTGTTTCTACTGTTTCCCCATCTATTTCCCATGAAGTGATGGGACCAGATGCCATGATCTTCATTTTCTGAATGTTGAGCTTTAAGCCAACTTCCAACAACACAAGAGAAGACTCTACACATGGACATCACCACATGGTCAACACTGAAATCAGATTGATTATATTCTTTGCAGCCAAAGATGGAGAAGCTCTATACAGTCAACAAAAACAAGACCAGGAGCTGACTGTGGCTCAGATCATGAACTCCTTATTACCAAATTCAGACTCAAACTGAAGAAAGTAGGGAAAACCGCTAGACCATTCAGGTATGACCTAAATCAAATCCCTTATGATTATACAGTGGAAGTGAGAAATAGATTTAAGGGCCCAGATCTGATAGATAGAGTGCCTGATGAACTATGGATGGAGGTTCGTGACATTGTACAGGAGACAGGGATCAAGACCATCCCCATGGAAAAGAAATGCAAGAAGTCAAAATGGCTGTCTGGGGAGGCCTTACAAATAGCTGTGAAAAGAAGAGAGGCGAAAAGCAAAGGAGAAAAGGAAAGATATAAGCATCTGAATGCAGAGTTCCAAAGAATAGCAAGAAGAGATAACAAAGCCTTCTTCAGCAATCAATGCAAAGAAATAGAGGAAAACAACAGAATGGGAAAGACTAGAGATCTCTTCAAGAAAATTAGAGATACCAAGTGAACATTTCATGCAAAGATGGGCTCGATAAAAGCTGTGCACACTCAATTGAAATTTTCAAAATTTCATTTGATTTAAATTTTCCAAATTATTGGCCAAAAAATGCTCTTGATAGTCTCTTGATATGTTTAAATGTCTTCTCTGTCTGGGGCCATGTTTCCCTTCTATTTCTCAATAGTTTTCGGGTGCCACCTCTCCATTTCCTAGTTAGACTGGCCAGAGGTTTGCCTGTTTTCTTACTCTTTTCAAAGAACCAGAATTTGGTGTCATTAGTCACATGTGGCCCCCCACGCCAGGACTCTTGCCTGGAGAATCCCAGGGATGGGGGAGCCTGGTGGGCTGCGGTCCATGGGGTCACGAAGAGTCGGACACGACTGAGCGACTTCACTTTCACTTTTCACTTTCATGCATTGGAGAAGGACATGGCAACCCACTCCATTGTTCTTGCCTGGAGAATCCCAGGGACAGGGGAGCCTGGTGGGCTGCCATCTATGGGGTCACACAGAGTCGGACACGACTGAAGCGACTTCGAAGCAGCAGCAGTCACATGTACCTTATGGATGTTTTCTGTTTCATTTATGTCTATTCTTATCTTTTACCTTTCCTTCTTTGTAATTCCTTTGAATTTATTCAGCTGTTCTCTTGCTAACTTCTTGTGTTGAATGTTTGGCTTATTGATTTTCAGCCTTTTTATCTCACAGAGGCCTCCCACATGTTCTAATGTGTGGAATTTTCCTTATCATTCATTTCTAAGCATATTCAAAATTTTATTATGCTCTCTTTTTATCCATGAATTATTTAAAGAGGGTTTTTTTTTAATTTCTGTATTTTTTGTTACTAACTTCATCCTGAATTATGTGGTGGTCAGAAAATGTTATTTGTTCAATCCAACTTTTTGCCATTAACCAAACATTCCTTTTCGATGAGCTAAATGGTCAACTCGCATAAATGTTCCAGGTGCGCTTCCAAAGAATGTCACATCACCAGTTACTTGGTGAAATGTTCTAGAAATTGCCAAAAAGTGACACTTGTAATTCCATAATTCTCATCTTCTCTATCCTCATCAATTTTGGGGGATGGAGGGCTGCTTGCTCCATGCAAGTGAGGTATGTCAGACACAGAGGGAGGAGGACCAGTGAGAAGAGAAGACAAAAAGCCCAGCTGAATCCGCATCACGACAAGAAGCCAATCCAGCAAACCCAGGAGGCAGAACATTCCACAGGACAATAGCTTGGTCCCCTCGATTCACGCTAGGAAAATAGGAACCGTTCTTAATTTATAAAGATTTACGGATGTAAGCAGCTTGGGCCCTGGGCCCTAATTTAGAAAACCAGCTATAAAGGATATTTGGGGGATAACTGACCTGGGCCTCTCTAAAGCTTGAGGCACCCCCTTGCCCAGGACCAAGGGCATCCAAGTGTCCTGCCTTTCCAGATGGCCAGTGTATTGATCGTGCCAGAGGAAGGCTGACATCATCATCAACCTATTCCAATGACGATACAAGCTCCAGTTGCCATGATAACAAATTATGGTCCCTAGCACTGGGAGAGTGTCTGGAATATGATAGGAGCTTGAAAATACTGTTTTGAATGATTTACCAGTGGATTTTAGAAATGGACTGTTCTTGCTGGGTAGGTTCTCTCTTAGGTCTCTTGACTGGGGCAATGGTTTCACAGGTTTATGTAAAACTCACTGACTGTATACTTTAAATATGTAAGTTTATTATAGATTAATCATATCTCAATAAAGCTACTTTCATTTTTAAAGATATCTATTTATTTTGGCTGCACTGGGTCCTAGTTGTGGCATATAAGATCTAGTTCCCTGACCAGGGATCAAACCCAGGTCCCCTGCACTGGAAATGCCAAGTCTTACCCTCTGGATCAACAAGGAAGCCCCAAGAAAGCTGTTTTTAAAAAGAATAAATGAGTATTGTTTTAAACCAGAGTTTGGGGATGCTTTATTTGATTGCCAAGGCTTACTGATACATCTCCATTGTTTTATGTTTTGCTAAAACATTTCCCATCTCATCAGAACGAGAAGCAAGGGCCATTTCGCAAAACGTAAAGTCCAGTTTATCAAGGCTAACAGAATAGATATGTCTGAATAGCAGACATCAAACCCATGGGGAGCGAATGTGCCTAAGTGTGGAGTCGTGATGGGATTTTAGGCTCTGAATCCTGAATCATCTTTAAACTGCCCGTGTGTTTGCTCAGTCGTGTCCGACTCTTTGTGATTCCATGGACTGTAGCCCACCAGGCTCCTCTGTCCATGGAATTTTCCAGGCAAGAATACTGGAGTGGGTTGCCATTTCCTACTCTAGGGGATCTTCCCAAGCCAGGGATCAAACCCCATGTCTTTTACATCTTCTGCCTTGACAGGCAAATTCTTTGCCACTGCACCACCTGGGAAGCCCAATTGCCCGTATAGCCCAGGACAAATGACCTAATCTCTCTGTGTTTCAGTTTCTTTACCTGTAAAATGGGGAAGTTAATAGCACCTACTTCTAGAGTTGTTTGAACGGAATGAATTAATAGTGAAAAGTACGTGGAACTATTCCTGGTGGAAAGTTGGCCTTCCATAGTTAGCTACTAATCTCACCAAATTCGAAGGACTTTAGACATTTTTATACATTTTAAGAGGCAGAATCATACAAAATCCAATCAGTGATGTAGAAACTAAGGTCGGAATTACAAATTTCTTTGAACAGAGGGAAGAATTAGGTAATGGGATGATTCAAGCTCAAGAAAATGGACCAAGAGCTCTGAGATCACCCCACAAGGGAGATCTTGAGACATAAATACGCTTATAGATGCTTAAATGGCCCGGGAGGATCACAGGCGAGAATCTTGGCTAAACGTCTCAGATCTTTATGTGACTTTGAATGGTTGAGTAGGTATCCTCAGAAATTGCTTAAGTGCTTTTTACCCTCAGGGAGACTTAAGTACAGAAATGTAAAAAGAACAAAAACTGAAATGTTAATATTTTCATTTGAAAGCAGTTTTGCTATTTTATATCCTCACACTGTTAAAGAGAACTTGGCTTATTAGAATGGATTGCCTTGTGATTCCAATTTAAAATATGTAATCTAGTATTTGATCTGCACTTGAGATTTTACTCTTTCATACACAGGACTAGATGGCTCATCGAACTTCAAAGTCGCCATAGTTTTAAGCTAAATGTGTTAAGTTTATAATAATTGGTTAATTACTTGAGAAGATTTATCAGCCTATTCTACTTAGGAAGTTAAGCAAACATGTATGCTGGATAATGCAATATGAAATGTTTAAAGGAGTTTTTGTAAACAAGACCAAACTTAACAAAGCCTTCTTAAAAGTGATAGCTAAACTTTGCTAGACCTCTAATTAAAATAATAAATTATTAATATGTAAGCCAAAATTAAGAGATTAAGGATGAATTAGGGTTTTTCCTTTTGTGTATAACTTTAATAAATTGAATATTTAATTTTAAAAAGCTAAACAAACCCCTAAATAATCTTTGGCACACAAAAACTCCTTTTAGGGGTATCCAAAAACTAACATTAATGTGTATATGTGTGTATGGGTTTGAGTTGTGTGAGACAGTCTCATCACCTCTTGGGGTGTCCCTGGTGGCTCAGTGATAAAGAAGCCACCTGCCAATGCAGGAGACACGTGTTCAGTCCTTGGGTCAGGAAGATCCCCTGGAGGAGGAAAGGGCAATCCACTTCAGTATTCTTGCCTGGAAAATCCTATGCAGAGAGGAGTCTGGTGGGTTACAGTCCATGAGCTCGTAGAGTTGGACACAGCTGAGCACGCATGCACGCACGCATCACCTCTTCCTTCTCTGTCTTTGTGGGGCCAACAATAGGACCCATCCCAGCAGGCCCCTCAGCTGACCAACCGGCCCCCTTCAATTCACACAGAAGCTGCACACAGGTCCTGACTTTGCCTGCTGCAAACACCCATCACCTGTTATGGGTCCCCTAGGATCCAGAGGGCAAAAGTGTTCCCAGCCCCCATGAGACTAAGGTTAAGGTTTACAGTGTCCCCCAGAGCGATGTCCCACCTCTGAGAAATGGTGGCACGCAGACCTAATCCGAGGTGCTCCAGGCCTCCGGCTCCCTCCAGGGCTCAGAACAGGAAGATCAGGTACAAATTCTCTTTAGCAAAGTCCTTATGGGCCACCCCCTCCAGGTGAGGGCCCGTGCCTGGCAGCAGGATTGCCCGGGTAGAAGAGCTGACCGTACAAATCGGGGTATGCACACAAGACTAGAATGCTTCCTCAGCCCTGGAGGAACGCTGATGAACTTGGCTGGTGACAAAGGCCAGGGACAGCCTCCCCCAGCCGGGGGTCTCCACCAGCATGACTGCTTCTAAACGACATAATCAGGCCGACACATTCTTTTGTCCTCTGGCTGTGGTTTACCCACTCACTTGAGAAATCATGCCCCTGGGAAATCCCTCCCAGCGATGGCTGGGAGGCCCAGGTGTGTCCCCAAGTGCTGGAAATCCCCTTTCCCTCCCACCTTATCTGAGCTGCAGAGCTGGGTACAGTAGCTTTCTCTGCCAGGCATGCAAGTTAGAGGCAAAGCTCAATGAATCCATCAGAGGAATTCTTTCTAATTTAACCTCAAGAAGTTTATCTTTTAAAACAGGCCCCAGAACTGCTGTGTCACAGTAAGGTTTTGGTCTTTTCTTTTAAAGATTGGTGTGTGTGTGGACAATTTTTAAAGTCTTAATTGAATTTGTTACAATATTACATCTCTTTTAAGTTTTGTTTTTTGGGCCATGAGACATGTAGGATCTTAGTCCCCCAACCAGGGATCGAACCCACATCCCCTGCATTGGAAGGTAAAGTCTTAACCACTGGACTGCCAGAGAAGTCCCTGATTTTAATTTTTATTAGCACCCACCCTGGAGACCCCAGGGCTTCCCTGGTGGCTCAGACTAAAGAATCTGCCTGCAATGCAGGATTTGATCCCTGGGTTGGAAAGATCCCCTGGAGAAGGAAATGGCAACCCACCCCAGTGTTCTTGCCTGGAGAATCCCACGGACAGAGGAGCGGCAGCCAGCCTCTTCTGGGTCTCTCACTGGCCCACTGCAGGGGGGTGGGGTGGGCGGGTGTGGGAAGGGCAAGCAACTTGGCAGAACTCTCAGGATGAAACCCAAAGAAGCACTCGCCTCTTGCTTCTCTTTCTCCCAGATGCATCCTCCCAGCACCACCTGTCAGGTTGCCCTCACCCTTGTAGTGCAAAAGAACTTGGAGAAATTAACATCCCCTCCCAAACAACTGAAAAGTATTTGAAAAAAGAAAAAAAGTTTCCCAGCAAAACAGGAAGAGCAGGAAGAGGGCAAGTTTGCACAGAGCTGGCTCCATTCTGCTGGGAGAGGAAAGGGAACTGCTGGGAACTTTGCATTTCTTCCCATCTGTTTTGCATTCGCTAGAAGAAGGAGGGCTCACCAGGGCCAGGGGGCCCACAGTGTCGGGATCGTCCGTGGATTCTGTCATGGCTCAGGAGTCAGCTTCACCCTATCGTAGCCTGGACCACCTCTCCCCTGTTCAGTCCTGCTGATCTTGCTGGGGACCACCAGCAATCAACGAGCCAGACAGTTGTTGAAGAGAGGAACAAATCCTTTTACTTTGGGATGTCTTTGCAGAGAAGCTTAACTAACCAGCAGGCCAGGGTAATAGCCTTCTCACCCTTGCTCATGTCTCTGTTAGAGGGTGCCCAAGCTTGGAGAGTCTTAACACAGCCCTCCCTTTTTAACCACAGCCTACTGCCTCTTTGGGCTTCCCTGGTGGCTCAGATGGTAAAGAATCTGCCTGCAATACAGGAGACTGGGTTTGATCCCTGGGTTGGGAAGATGCCCTGGAGAAGGCAATGGCACCCCACTCCAATATTCATGCCTGGAGAATCCCATGGACAGAGGAGCCTAACAGGCTCCATGGGATTGCAAAGAGCTGGACATGACTGAGCGACTAACACACGCTCTGCCTTCCTGGACTTACATCCAGGAGGCTGGACTGGGGTTGATTGGAGAAGCAGTCACTGCTTAGTGCTCGGAACCTCTCCAACTGCCCAAGGCTTTGCCTCTACATCAGCTCGACCTCGCTGGGCCATGACCCATCTCTTCTCCCCATGAGCTCTCTCCTGGAGTTTCCTTACAGATATGAAAACAATGCCCAAGCTCTCCTTTGTGGCCTGTAAGACTCTGCACATGGGGCCTCTGCCTACCTGGAAGACCTCAGTCTCCACTTCAGGCTCACGGACTTCCTTCAGTCCCTTAGATACACCAAGCATGTCCCTGCCTCAGGGCCTTTGCACCTGCTGTTCCTTCTGCTGGGAAAACTCTTCTCCCAGGTCTATGAAGCTGCCTCCTTTTCCTTGTGCAGGGCTCATCTCAGATCCAGCCCCTCAAAAGGCCTGCCCCAACCACCCTAGCTGAGCACCCCATCCACCTAACCTGTCCTTCCCTACCACACGATCTTAGTCCTACATCGCTCTTCTTCTTGTTGAGTCACTCAATTGTGTCCGACTTTGCGACCCCATGGACTGCAGCACACCAGGCTTCCCTCCTGTCCTTCATTATCTCCTGGAGCCTGCTCAAACTCATGTCCATCGAGTCGGTGATGCCATCCAACCATCTCATCCTCTGTCATCCCCTTCTCCTCCTGCCTTCAGTATCTCCCAGCATCAGGGTCTTTTCAAATGACTTGGCTCTTTGCATCAGGTGGCCAAAGTATTGGAGCTGCAGCTTCAGCATCAGTCCTTCCGATGAATATTTAGGGTTGATTTCCTGTAGGATTGACTGATTTGATATCCTTGCTGTCCAATGGACCATCAAGAATCTTCTCCAGCACCACAGTTTGAAAGCATCAATTCTTTGATGCTCAACCTTCTTTATGGTCCGGCTCTCACATCTGTACATGAGTACTGGAAAAACCATAGCTTTGACTCTACAGACCTTTGTCAGCAAAGTGATCTCTGCTTTTTAATATGCTGTCTAGATTTTTCAGAGCTTTTCTCCCAAGGAGCAAATGTCTATTAATTTCATGGCAGCAGTTTCCATCTGCAGTGATTTTGGAGCCCAAGAAAATAAAGTCTGTCACTGTTTCCATTGTTTCCCCATCTATTTGCCATGAAGTGGTAGGACTGGATGCCATGATCTTAGTTTTGAATGTTGAATTTTAAAACAACTTTTTCACTCTCCTCTTTTACCTTCATCAAGAGGCTCTGTAATTCCTCTTCTGCTTTCGGCCATTAGGGTGGTGTCATGCGCATATCTGAGGTTATTAGCGTTTCTCCCGGCAGTCTGGATTCCTGCTTGGGCTTCAGTCAGCCTGGCGCTTCACAGGCCTGAAAATCGTGCTCTTGTCTTGCGTGTTCCGTGTCTGCAGCTGCCTTCATAACGATGTTCTGGAGGGCGGGGATCTATCTGTCTTTTCTCTGTCGAACCTGCAGCACCTAGAATAGTGCTGGGTACATGGGTGGCACTCAGTAATGTGAGTTGGTTGGCTGCCCAGTGTCAGGGAAGTGAGGGGTGTATGCAATTTGGCCCTCAGGGAGGTCATGCTTTATGGGAAGTGATAGCAAGTGACCAAACAGAACTCTTCTATGCTCTGAGAACTCTGCAGGCACTCAAATGGGGTCAAGGATGTCCATCCAGTTCTACCTGGGGGAACAGAGACAGTTTCATACAGGAGGATAAATCAGGACTGTGTTTTGAAAGATATGTAGGTGCTTCCCAGATGAACTGAAGATACGAAAGTGTAAAAAAGCAGGGACCATTCAGAAGACAGCAGGTGGTTTGATGAGACCAAAGGAGGGGGTTGTGCAGGGTGAGGGCAGGGAAGTGAAAACCCTCGGGAGGGGCCCCTTTGCCATGAGAAAGGGCTCTCGCTGACTTCTAGAGACAGCGATGAGCCACTGAGAGGGGTTTCTCCCTGTTGATATTTTAGCTTCTTCTAGTTTTGAAAAGTCTTAAAAGGAGGAATGACTGGGTCAGAGCTGCTTTTCCTAAAGATCCCTCTGCCAAAATTGGCGTTCCCCGTATCCCTTGCCCAATTATGACTGTATTCAGGCATATTTCCAAAAGTCTCTACTGCTCTCCTTCTAAAAATAGTTAGCCTTTCTCTGGGGGCACATAATTTCACAGCACAATACTTCAGAAGGCAATATACGTGCTTCCATTCTTTGCGACTCGTATTGACACCTGACTGCAGATCTTCAGCTTCTTTGTCCGGAGTTTTGTTAAGTCAAATTACATCACATGATGGATCTCACCTGGTACTGGGAGGAGACGAGCGGCATCTAACGAATGTAGAACTTCACGCATTGTTTATCTCAGCTTCAGCATCTCCCCTGTTTGGATAGAGACCCAGTATTCCCAACAGTGAAATAGAATAATGGTATCCACCTCATAGGATTATTCTGAGGAGTAAATTAGTTAATATCATATGTATAGCACTTGGAAGAGTCCTTGAAACATGAGGAATGCTATACAAAGTGTTTGGTATCCTCTGACCAATACAGTTTTAGTTTCTAGAACTGAGTTTCAGTGGAAGAAAGGCTTGTAAGTATACACATTGTGTGTGTGTGTGTGTGTGTGTGTGTGTGTGTGTGTGTCTTTCTCTAGTTATGAGCCAGACTGGAGCATCAGTCAGTCAGTTCAGTTCAGTCACTCAGTCGTGTCCGACTCTTTGCGACCCCATGAATCGCAGCACACCAGGCCTCCCTGTCCATCACCAACTCCCAGAGTTCACTCAGACTCACATCCATCGAGTCAGTGATGCCATCCAGCCATCTCATCCTCAGTCGTCCCATTCTCTTCCTGCCCCCAATCCCTCCCAGCATCAGAGTCTTTTCCAATGAGTCAGGTCTTTGCATGAGGTGGCCAAAGTACTGGAGTTTCAGCCTTAGCATCATTCCTTCCAAAAAAATCCCAGGGCTGATCTCCTTCACAATGGACCGGTTGGATCTCCTTGCAGTCCAAGGGACTCTCAAGAGTCTTCTCCAACACCACAGTTCAAAAGCATCAATTCTTCGGCGCTCAGCTTTCTTCACAGTCCAACTCTCACATCCATACATGACCACTGGAAAAACCATAACCTTGACTAGACGGACCTTTGTTGGCAAAGTAATGTCTCTGCTTTTGAATATGCTATCTAGGTTGGTCATAACTTTTCTTCCAAGGAGTAAGCGTCTTTTAATTTCATGGCTGCGATCACCATCTGCAGTGATTCTGGAGCCCAAAAAAATACCCCATGAACAGTATGAAAAGGCAAAATGATAGGATACTGAAAGAGGAACTCCCCAGGTTGGTAGGTGCCCAAATTGCTACTGGAGATCAGTGGAGAAATAACTCCAGAAAGAATGAAGGGATGGAGCCAAAGCAAAAACAATACCCAGTTGTGGATGTGACTGGTGATAGAAGCAAGGTCCGATGCTGTAAAGAGCAATATTACATAGGAACCTGGAATGTTAGGTCCACGAATCCAGGCAAATTGGAAGTAGTCAAACAGGAGATAGCAAGAGTGAACGTCAACATTCTGGGAATCAGCAAACTAAAATGGACTGGAATGGGTGAAATTAACTCAGATAACCATTATATCTACTACTGTGGGCAGGAATCCCTTAGAAGAAATGGAGTAGCCATCATGGTCAACAAAAGAGTCCGAAATGCAGTACTTGGATGCAATCTCAAAAAGGACAAAATGATCTCTGTTCGTTTCCAAGGCAAACCATTCAATATCACTGTAATCCAAGTCTATGCCCCAACCAGTAATCCTGAAGAAGCTGAAGTTGAATGGTTCTATGAAGGCCTACAAGACCTTTTAGAACTAACACCCAAAAAAGATGTCCTTTTCATTATAGGGAACTGGAATGCAAAAGTAGGAAGTCAAGAAACACCTGGGGTAACAGGTAAACAGAACGCACTGGTCATAGCAAACACCCTCTTCCAACAACACAAGAGAAGACTCTTCACCAGAGTCTTGGACATCACCAGATGGTCAACACCGAAATCAGACTGAAGCATATACATATATAAATCTCCACTGTCACACATACATCATGTGCCCAACAGAGTTCCAGGTGCCATATTTGTGTTATCTCATTATCCTCATAATAAAACTACAGGATGTGCTTGCTTATCAGTGTGTGTTTTCAGTCGCTCAGTCGTGTCCAACCCTTTGTGACCCCGTGGACTATAGCCCACCAGGCTCCTCTGTCCATGGGATTTTCTAGGCAAGAATACTAGAGTGGGTTGCCGTTTCTTCCTCCAGGGCATCCTTCTGACCCAGGGATCAAACTCATGTCTCCTGTGTCTCCTGCATTGTAGGTGGCTTCTTTACCACTGAGCTACCTGGGAAGCCCTACAAGATAGGCATGAAGAAAACTGAAGCTCAGAGAAGTTGACAACTAAAAGTTGGCACAGATCACATCTGTTTACACCTTCATCCCTCCGTGCATCTTAGTTCCTGGAGTTCTAGTTCCTAGAACTAGAACTAGTTTCTGAGTGAGTGAAGTCCCTCAGTCGTGTCCGACTCTTCGCGACCCCGTGGACTACCAGGCTCCTCCATCCATGGGATTCTCCAGGCAAGAATACTGGAGTGGGTTACCATTTCC
The DNA here is from genome assembly GCF_023091745.1 of Budorcas taxicolor. Classification (NCBI taxonomy): domain Eukaryota; kingdom Metazoa; phylum Chordata; class Mammalia; order Artiodactyla; family Bovidae; genus Budorcas; species Budorcas taxicolor. The sequence goes on along the minus strand of NC_068914.1, from coordinate 153,988,701 downwards.
TTCTCCAGGGGATCTTCCCGACCCAGGGATCGAACCCGGGTATCTGGCATTGGAGGCAGATGCTTTAACCTCTGAGCCACCAGGGAAGAGAACTAGAACTAGTTTCTAGTTCCTAGAAATCCCAGCTCTTCCATCTTTGCATTCCCTGAGTTCAACATGGGGAGGGAAGGGTCCAAACAGAGAGTGTTTGCTGGGTCTGAATTCACACATATGTTATAGGGTCAAACTTACTCTTCAAAATCTCTTTAATGGCCCACTCATGTGTCCCAGAAATATTTATTGAACACTTTATATGCAGAGTACATCATGAGAAACACTGGGCTGGAGGAAGCACAAGCTGGAATCAAAATTGCTGGGAGAAATATCAATCACCTCAGATATGCAGATGACACCACCCTTATGGCAGAAAGCGAAGAAGAACTAAAGGGCCTCTTGATGAAAGTGAAAGAGGAGAGTGAAAAAGTTGGCTTAAAGCTCAACATTTGGAAAACTAAGATCATGGCATCCAGTCCCATCACTTCATGGCAAATAGATGCGGAAACAGTGGAAACAGTGGCTGTCTTTATTTTTCTGGGCTCCAAAATCACTGCAGATGGTGACTGCAGCCATGAAATTAAAAGACGCTTACTCCTTGGAAGGAAAGTTATGACCAACCTAGACAGCATATTAAAAAGCAGAGACATTACTTTGTCAACAAAGGTCTGCCTAGTCAAGGCTATGGTTTTTCCAGTGGTCATGTATGGATGTGAGAGTTGGACTGTCAAGAAAGCTGAGCACCAAAGAATTGATGCTTTTGAACTGTGGTGTTGGAGAAGACTCTTGAGAGTCCCTTGGACTGTAAGGAGATCCAACCAGTCCATCCTAAAGGAGATCAGTCCTGGGTGTTCATTGGAAGGACTGATGTTGAAGCTGAAACTCCTATACTTTGGCCACCTCATGCAAAGAGCTGACTTATTGGAAAAGACCCTGATGCTGGGAAAGATTGAGGGCAAGAGGAGAAGGGGATGACAGAGGGTGAGATGGTTGGATGGCATCACCAACTCAATGGACATGGGCTTGAGTGGACTCCGGGAGTCAGTGATGGACAGGGAGGCCTGGTGTGATGCGGTTCATAGGGTCACAAAGAGTCGGACACGACTGAGCAACTCAACTGAACTGAACTAAGGTGTCAGACTGTGGAAGAGGTGGGAAGGACTTTCTCTCACAGAAGCTCCTGTTCCACTGACCTGAGATGCCTTTCTCATTCTTCACCAGCAGGCAACGCCTCTTCATCTTTCAGGTCCCACATTAAATGTCCCCACCTCTGAGACTTCCTAACCTCCCTTCCTCCAGGCAGTGGGATGCTCCCTTATCTAGCAAGATGTTTCATTTTATAGGTCAGCCTGCCTGGGCTATGGGATGCCCAAATAGCTGGTAAACATTATCATTCACTTGTCTGCATTAGATTCAGTATGCCAAGTAAAGAAGTCCACTCTTACCGATGTAGCAGGGCACCACGGTATTCACTGTTGTTCTTGTTTAGTAACTCAGTCGTGTCTGACTCTGTGCAATCCCACGCATGAACTGCAGCACACCAGGCTGCCCTGTCCTTCACTATCTCCCAGAGTTTGCTCAAACTCATGCCCATTGAGTCCATGATGCCATCCAACCATCTCATCCTCTGTCATCCCCTTCTCCTCCTGCCCTCAATCTTTCCCAGCATCAGGGTCTTTTCCAATGAGTCAGCTCTTTGTATCAGGTGGCCAAAGTATTGGAGCTTCAGTTCGGGCCTTTCAATAAATATTCAGGGTTGATTACCTTTAGGATGGACTGGTTTGATCTCCTTGCAGTCCAAGGGACTCTCAAGAGTCTTCTCCAACACCACAGTTCAGAAGCATCAATTCTTCAGCGCTCAGCCTGTTTTATGGTCCAACTCTCACATCCGTACGTGACTACCGGGAAAACCACAGCTTTGATTATATGAACCTTTGTTGGCAAAGTGATAACAATATCCATGGAGGAACCAAATAAAACCAAAAGATGGAGGAATGGCCAATTCCCTTTCTTTTGAGCTGGGACATCGATCTTCTCCTGCCCTCAGACATTAGAGTTCCTAATTCTCAGACCCTCAGACTTGGGGACTTATCCCAGCAGCCCCCTGGTTCTCAGGCCTTTCACTACTGGCTTTCCTGTTTCTTCTGTTTGCAGACAGCAGACTTCTTGGGTTTCCATAATCATAAAGCCAATCCCTATAAGAAATCTCCTCTTATGTATCTCTGAATGAGTGTGAAGTCTCTCAGTCGTGTCTGACTCTTTGCGACCCCATGTAGGCAGACACTTTACCTTCTGAGCCACCAGGGAAGTCTTCTTATGTATCTCTATATACATGCTATTGGTTCTGTTTCTCTGGTGAGCCTTGACTAATATATCTAGACTCCCAGGGCATCTTAAACACACCTTTTGTAGTAAATTGAATAAGGCCCCACCCACCAAATATGTCCCCAGAACCTATGAACATGATACTTTATATTCTTTACACAATATGTAACTCTATGGTGAAAGGGACTCAGCAGATACAATTAAGGTAAGATATGTCAAGATGGGAAGATTGTCTTCAATTATTTGGGTGGGCCCAATGTCATCACAAAGGTCCTTATTAGAAGCAGGTGGTCAGTCAGTCAAGGGAAGGCAAAAGTAAATATTAGAGTGAGCCAAGGAATGCCAGTAGCTTCTAGAAGCTGGAAGAAGCAAGGAATGGATTCTCTCCCTAGAGCCCAAACACACCGATCTGGGCCTTCTGAACTCCAGAACTGTAAGATGAAACATTTGTTATTTCAAACCACTGGCCTGTAATGTTACATCACTGCTGTAATGTTATCGCAGCCATAAGAAATGAATACATCTTTATTCCAGCATGCCTAGCAGATGCCTTTCTCACCTCAGAGCTCCTCAGGCCTGGGCACCTTAGTTTTTAACAGTTGAGCACAAAGCCTGAAAAAGGACTCGCAAGAGCTGCTGAAAGAACCAACAAATGGGTTAATGCTTACCGTCTTCATCCAGCTGTCTGTGTTCTGCACCCTGAGAACACACACACTCATATCCACATAGCTCACCTGTCCAACCACCTCCACCACCCCCAGGAGGGCAATGCTATACTCACACAGAAGCCCACTTTGGGCTGGACAGAAAATAGCTATTTCTTAAGAGCACGTGGACTTTAAGAGGGGAGGGGGATCTCACCCAAGGTAATAACTGGACAAATTAGCAGGCTGGTAGGGATGAGAAAGAGAAATTTTGACATGGTTGACTTGAAACCACAAGAATTGGGGTTGTATGTACCACAGGACATGTAAAAATCTTCTTTTCCAACAAAGCAATAATGAAAGCAAGAGACAGCCCTGATCGGAACCACATCCCCAGCCCTCTTCACCTCCGTCTCTCCACCACAGACAAACGACTGGGAAATTTGTACTCAGTGACACCAAAAAAGGTCCACTTTATATCATTTAGGGAGAAAAGTGGATTCCAGCTAGTGTGAACAATGCGATCCCATTCTGCTGAAAAGAAAATATTTAAATACACATCTATGAAAGTGAAAGTGAAGTCGCTCAGTCTTTGTGACCCTGTGGACTGTAGCCTACCAAGCTCCTCTGTCCATGGGATTCTCCAGGCAAGAATACTGGAGTGGGTTGCCATTTACTACATATATATATAACGTACAAAGGAGCATAGGTACGTGTGTTTATTAGGCATAGGACGGAGGCTCGAAGAAGATCCGTGAAGAGGTTAACGGTTGGATGGATATTATAGACAGTTTCTTTTCTTTTCTTACTTAAAAAAAAATTGCAAAGAACAAGGCTGTTGGTGTTCTTTTTTAAAAATAAAGTTTAAATAATTCAAAATAAAAAGAAATGGCGCGGTTTGTGTGGCAGGGGTACTCTGTGCCCTCTCCAGGACAGCCGAAGTCTCCCTTTCCCTCCCCAAATAGGAAGCTGGGCTGTGGTCTCCCCGTTAGCAATGGCGGAACCATTAGAGGAACTGTAGGCGGCAGAAGGATGACGCGGGCAGGGGGCCTGGGAATCAGAAAACAGAGACCTGATCGCGAGGGCGGCTTTTGCCGAGTGACCCAAGGATGACCCGCTTCGGGCCCAATCTGGTATGTAGGAAGCCTGTAGTCACCCCGCGGCCTCTCCTCCCTGGACCGCCCCCCCCCCACCCCCAACCACCGCCACATCTTGCTCGCTGCTTCTTCACCCGACCTCCCTCCTGGTGAAGGCAGGTGCCCGCCCAAGACCCCGGCCGAAAACAAATCCAAGGGATCACCCCGACCTTCCTCGGCCCCATTCACCGTCTCCCCCCACCCTTTCCTGCGGTGGCGTTTTTGTTTTAATTCATCTGAACTGGTTACAAAACCACACTCCCACGAATACATAAATAATGGATAAGGGCGGGGGGAGCAGTGTTTTAAAGAAATTCCCGCAGGGCCTGGCAAGGCAACAGCAAATGCATTTCTGCTGTATCATATTTAACTGTTTGCAAACTTCTGCTGGGAAGCTGAGCAGCGGCTGTAGAAATTCCACCCCCCTTCACCGCCCAGGGCCCAGGAGTGACTTGTAAGGGAGGGTTAAGAGGGAGAGGTAGTCAGCGGTCGGGGGCCAGGAAGATGGAGGGGAGAATGAGAAAGTGTTTGTAAGATTGCACTGTCCACAACCAGCCTTCCCGCAGGCCAAGCATCTCCTTCCCGGGCTTCGGGGCCGCGGCTCCCCGAGCCAGGCTAGGCCCCTTTAAGAGCCAGCGCGCGCCCGGGTCCCGCGTGCGCTCACTTTCCCTAGCAACCGCCCCGGGGGAGGAGGAGGTCCTGGCAACAGCGCACCAGCCCGGAGGGTCACGTGACGGCCCGCAGCTGGAACGCGAGCGCGCGCCCTACCGCGCGCCCGCCCGCCGAGCCTGAGCGCTGCGGCGCGTGCGCGAGCGGTGCAGCACCGGCCGCGGGAGCAGGGAGTATTATGGGCTGTGGGTGCCGCTGAGCAAGATGGAGCTGTCTGCAGTGGGCGAGCGGGTCTTCGCGGCCGAATCTATCATCAAACGGCGGATCCGAAAGGTGAGCCGCCTCCCAGGGCGGGACGCCTCGCCCCGCAGCCGAGGCCCGAGTCTGTGGGCCAGCTAGGCGAAGCGGTCCCGCTAACCTGGGCTCTCTCGCCCACCCCCGCGCCGTCGCCTCCTCGCGTCCCCGCATCTTCCCCACCCCCACTCTCCCCTTTTTTTCCTTCTCTTTTTCAGGGACGCATCGAGTACCTGGTGAAATGGAAGGGGTGGGCCATCAAGTGAGTGTCACGGGATCCAGGAGCGAGGGGGAAGGGAGGCAGCGGACATCGGGGCCTTTTTTTTTTTACCTTGGGGGGTGCGCACATTTGCTCCCTCGCATGTGCCTCTCCCTCTCTGGTTTTTTTATTTTGTGCATGTGTAACTCGGCAGGTACAGCACTTGGGAGCCCGAAGAGAACATCCTAGACTCGCGGCTCATTGCAGCCTTCGAACAGAAGTGAGTTTGGGAAGCTGGCAGGGGCGGCGGGGCCGAGGCTCGGCTGGGGCGCCGCGCGGGGAAGCGGGAGGGCCGGGGAAGGCAGCGCGGAGTGGGGCCCGTGAAGGGGCTCGTTTTTAACCTCGGGTGTTTCTCGGCCGCAGGGAGCGGGAGCGTGAGCTGTATGGACCCAAGAAGAGGGGACCCAAACCCAAAACTTTCCTCCTGAAGGTAACCTGGCCCAGCCCCAACAGCCCCCTCTCGGGCCCCTAGCCCGGGCGCAACACGGGGCCTGCAGGGGAGGGATAGATCCGCGGCCGCCCTTGCGGGCGGGCCTTTCGAGAGGGGGCCCCTGCTGGGCAGGGGGTGGTTGTGAGACCCCGACGAGCCCCTGGCAGGCGGCCCTGGCCAGCTCCAGCTTCTCAGCAAGAGGGGCCTGGGAATGGGGACGAGGAGGGAGGATGATCCTTGCTCACAAAACCAGGGTCTGGGGAGGCCAGCAGGAAGAGGGTGGATGAGGCAGGTGGGGGCCGTCCACCTGCGGGGGTGGCAGGGAGGTGGCCTCTGCACTTGAGAGCTCTGCTCTCCCCCAGCCTTGAGCTGGTGGGGCTCTACCTGGAATTCATGTCCAGAGCAGGAGTGAACGTGATCTCCCTCATGGTGCGAAACAGGGAGAGGCTTTTGGGGTGGGAGGCTGCCCCTCTGTCTCCAGCTTGCCTCTCTCAGGATTTATTCTGCATGCCTTCCCTTCCGACAGGAGGATCGAACTTAAATTTGACCTTAAGTCACTTCACTTTGAGTTTTATCACCCAGGCTGGGCCACTGGTTTTCAGTTATCCCCACTTCTGGCTGTGTCTGGAGGTTCTAATGAGGATGCAGGGGGAGAGAGTAAAAGCATGGCACGTTGGCCTTGGCAAGGGAGGGAGACCTAGCTCCAGAGGAAGCCATCTTAGAGGTTTTTGGTGTTTATTTATTTATTTATTTTTTAATGAGGAAGAACAGTCTGGGAAAGGGAAGTCGAGATGACCCAAGGTGGCAGGCAAGGCTGCAGGCGGTCTCCGTGGGCAAGCACTGTCTCCCCTCTAGTGCTAAGGTTTTCTCAAGGCCCCATCCCACCCTGACACCCTGTGACTTTGTGGCAGTTGGCATGGGCAGGGCAGACGGACTCTGCAGAAAAAAAGGCTGTGCAGAGTGGCAGGGCCTCAGAATCTCCAATCTGTCTGAAAGGCTCAAAGCCCAGTTGGTGGACTCTCCAGCCCCCCACTTCCCTCAAAAGGACTGTACATGTGTATAAAGTTTGCCTCGGACTTAAAGCAGAAGTGAAAGAAATAATGGTTTCCAGAATTACATCCTTCTGTGACCCTTGTCTCTGAATTACACACATCTTAGATCCGCGGAGCAATCTTAACCCTTGATGTTTCTTTTCGGGAGGGATGGGGCAGAGCGGCTGGAGGCCCGTGGGCTGTGTGACAGCCTCTCACAGTGCAGCTGGAGTGCCCTCTAGCGGGGAAGCGGGTAATGGCCATGAGCATTGATTCAGAATGCTTTTCTTTTTTAAATAGCTGTAGTTCTGGCTGTGGGCCTCATAGTGTTGAGGCCCCACATGGATTATCTCCTATCGATTGCTCAAAACCCCGCTACGAAGTAGGGAATGGTATCCCTCTTTTGCAGATGAGAAAATCAAGGCCCAGGGAAGGGAGGTGATTTTACCTGAGCTCCCATCACCCAGCTTCCTAGCTTTATCATGTCTCCTTTTTTTAATCCTGTCCCTCAGGGAGTATACACCAGGTTAAGGAGAAAAGATGGACACACACGGGAAGCTGTGAAGGCTGCAGAGTTGGTGGGGCAGGGGACAGAGAGGCAGATGAGAAGACCTTGATTTGGAGATGAGATGAAATAGATACTCAGCATGAGAGAGAGATTTGCAAGGGGTGATGGAGATCAGCTTGGTCTGAACCCCAGAGGCAGTGTGTATAGTAAACAAATCACACTCAGGTAGCACTCACTTTCTGCGGGGGAACTACTCTGAAGAGAACAGGAGCCCATGAGGTAGGTTGCATAATCCCCATTTTATACATAGAAAAACTTGAGACCAGAGAGGTTAAATAACTTGCTTGTGATCACAGAGAGGGAGTGGTAGAGTCCAGGGCTTTATCTTCCACGTTATCTAGATGTAGTACATGCCAAGCCCTGGGAGCTGTGCCTGTCACCCAGTCAGAGTGCAATAAATGCATTGGGTGTGGTTACCATTTTTAATTCACAGGCAGACCCAGGTCTCACCTTCAAAGAATTCTCAACCTAGGGAGGGGAGAGGAAGAGGAGCGTAAACTAACCCCCTTTGAAAAAACATTTAGAAATGACAAAGTAAAATTTTTTGGAGAAAGGTTGGAAGCCATACATTAGAAAAAGGTTACTCTTGAAAGCACCACCCCTTGGATAGATAAGTCTAGCATTTCTCTAGTGATTGCTGTGTGCCAGACGTTTTGCTGAGCAGGTAACATATACTATCTCATGGTCCCAGGAGTCCCATCAAGCCGGGGTTTCATCCTGGATTTGACATTTGCCTTGAACACCCTTCACCAGTCCCCAGGGACCATGCATCCCTGCTGGACTCCGGCAGAACCGTAGTACAGAGGTCCTGGAGCCCCAGCAGCGTTCAGGGGGAATAAAGGCTAACCCCTGGGGTATTGGAAAGAGTGGGGAATCCCCTAAGCTCCCTTGGGGATGAAGCTGCAAAAAGCCCTTACCGCCATGCCAAGGAAGGCTGGCTTTCCCCTGCCTTTGTCTGGGAACGAGGGAACCAGTCCCTGGCTCCACTGGCTCTGAGCTGGAGGAGCTGGCAGCCCTGGCACAGGGAGGTCAGGCCCACATATGCTGCCACCTAGTGGCTGGAGGGATTGTTAACTAAGCCACCCCAGGAGACGAGACAGAACTTGGAGGACATGTGCCTCTCCCACGTTCTAAATGACATCCTCACTTACTCAGCATTTAAGTCCAAATAACCTCTTCTGGGGCTTGTGGTCAAATACACTCTAGTCTTGTCTACCAGGCTACCTCTGGGGTTCTGGTTAAGCATCCAGCACCATGGGGATGGGTGGTGGAGAGACCCCTAACCACAGATCGCACTCTTGAGGAGCCCAGAGACTGACCCGTGGGAATGTGCCCTTCCTCTCAGCCACCCCAGCTCTCTTGGCTGGAGACAGTCACTGCCTAACAATCTCCCCGACCAGGAGCCAGGGTGTCTCTACAGAACCCAGACTGGTCATCCATCTCTGCCCTCTGTCCAGCCATGGCTTTCAGTTCCCTGGGCTCTCTCTGCCTCCACCATTGGTCTTAGCAGTACCCCTTCTGCAGGCCATCTGGGCCTCCACAGATGTTTGGGGCATAGCTCAGGAAAGTCAAGGGTGTTTTTTGTTTGTTTTCCTACTGATGCCTTATCCTCTAAGGGACCTAATCTGTGCTCCTCTGGAACCTGTACTTTCTTCCTTGCGTTGAATCACCCTGTACCCTAATTGCCTGTTACCTGTCTTTTCCTTGGAGTGCTGCCCCCTGGACGTAGAAGCTGTGTATAGTCGCAGATGTAGCCCCAAGCAGCTGGCAGGTGACTCATTAGCACTTTCTTAGTGAGGGAAGGATTGGCCCCCAGAGGTTGGCTTACCCAACCTTGTGAGTCTCTTGCCCTGGACCTGGGGTCTCTGAGGGCCCTGCCACACACATCCCGCACCTTCCCTGAGGTAGCAGGTGAGCTGCTGCAGAGTCCTGGGGCTTTACACATTTCACACCTGGGACTGTGTGCAGCTGGGCTCAGGAGCCTGGTACAGTAAATATCCCTTGCTCCAAACAGACTTCTGCCCAGCCATCCTGCCCCCAGGCCATCTTGGCACAGACTGTGGCGAGGTCCATCCCACCTCTTAGCCCATCCCCACCAAACCGATGCCAAGGAGGTTTTAGGTGCTGGCTTTGAAATCCATTGGCACCAGTTTGCTCAGACCCAGGCCCCGAGCCAGACCCTGGGCAGACTGATGAATCAGACCCAGGAGGGGAAGTGCCAGGGGCTGGGAGCGAAGAGGAGGGGCCAGAGGTCTTCCCCCAGAGTTGAGGAGGCGAGACTGAGCTGGAGGTGCAGCTTGTTCAGAGGCAGAGAAAGAGCTCAGGGCATCTACGGATGGATCCATTGGGCTGGGGCGCAGGGTGGAGCAGGGAGAGATCACCCTTTGCTTTCGGTCACCAAGAATTAGTCCATGGAGGAGTGCCAGGCTGGGCCGGGATCTTCCCAGGGCTGAAGTGGTCCGGGGCTTCTTTCCATGCAACATCCTGGCAGTTCCACTTGTGTGTGTCAGCAAGGACAGCCAGTGACTAGTCTGTTCCTCTGGCCCACAGCCGAGCTGGGAAAGTCAAGCCTTGCAAGTTGGGCCTGGATGAGAGTCTGCTTTGCTCCCCAGCCTTCTGCACTTTGCGTCACCTGTCTGAACCTGTTTCTTTTTATCGCTCAGGCTCAGGATGGTTTCTTGAGCCAGTACTCGTGGGTGACTGAGGCAGGGGATGTCCAGAGGTCAGCGGGCAGCCCGAGCCGTCAGCCACCTGCCGCCCTCTCTCTCGCAGGCGCGGGCCCAGGCCGAGGCCCTCCGCATCAGCGACGTGCATTTCTCAGTCAAGCCGAGCGCCAGCGCCTCCTCACCCAAGCTGCATTCCAGCGCTGCGGTGCACCGGCTCAAGAAGGACATCCGCCGCTGCCACCGCATGTCCCGCCGCCCCCTGCCCCGCCCAGACCCCCAGGGGGGCAGCCCCGGCCTTCGCCCCCCCATCTCCCCCTTCTCCGAGACGGTGCGCATCATCAATCGCAAGGTCAAGCCGCGGGAGCCAAAGCGGAACCGCATTATCCTGAACCTGAAGGTGATCGACAAGGGCCCGGGCGCCGGCGGCGCCGGGCAGGGGACTGGGGCTCTGGCCCGCCCCAAAGTCCCGTCCCGGAACCGCGTCATCGGCAAGAGCAAGAAGTTCAGCGAGAGCATCCTGCGTACGCAGGTCCGCCACATGAAGTTTGGCACGTTCGCGCTGTACAACAAGCCCCCGCCCGGCCCTCTGCAGCCCCCGCCTGCCGGCAAGACCGACATCACCGCCTCCCCCGGTCAGGGGCTGCTCCTGGCGCCCCCCAGTGCCCCCTACGATGCCCGCAGCTCCAGCTCTTCTGGCTGCCCCTCGCCCGCCCCGCAGTCCTCCGAGCCGGAGGACGCGCCCCCCAAGCTGCTCCCGGAGACCACGAGCCCGTCGGCCCCCGACTGGCGGGAGCCCGAGGTGCTTGACCTGTCCCTCCCGCCCGAGGCGGCGGCCACCAGCAAGCGGGCGCCTCCCGAGGTCCCTGCAGCTGCCAGCCAGGCCCTTCCCGCTGCCCCTGAGCCTGCCGGCGCCGCCTCCGAGCCCGAGGCGGGGGACTGGCGCCCTGAGATGTCACCCTGCTCCAACGTGGTCGTCACCGACGTCACCAGCAACCTCCTCACGGTCACTATCAAGGAATTCTGCAACCCAGAGGATTTCGAGAAGGTGGCTGCTGGAGTAGCAGGCGCCGCAGCAGGGGGTGGCAGCAGCGGGGCGAGCAAGTAAGGGGTGGCTCCACCAAGGAGGGGTTGCTGGGGGGCACCCTCCTGCCCAACAAGTCCTACTCTTGCTCCCGCCCCCCGCACTCCCCGCCCTCGGACAACCCCGCCTGTGCTTTGCTTGTTTCAAAAGGCTCGGTGTTGACCCCGGGATGGGGCTGGGCAGTTGGAGAACCCCTGAAGCCCAGTGGGAGGGACAGGCCTGGAACGGGGTGGGGCTGGGGTGGGGGCGAGGGCACCGGGAAGTCCTCCCTCTTATCTCTTGGCACCTTCCTTGCCCACGCACAGTGGGGCCTGCTGGGTGGCTCCTGGGGAGTTCCAGAACCTGGGGTTCAGCTGCCCTCCCCACATCCCGCCCTGTCTCTCCCTAGCTTGCTTCCAGCTCTCGCGCACAGCATCTGATTTCTCGGTGCTAACCCCCGGCAGCTGCGGGGCTCCTTAGGGGACCCCCATCCCAGCATGGGCACCGTCCCTTTCTTTCCTCCAGATAACCCGGGAAGGAGGGGCAGGGATGGGGAAGCCAGGACAGAGGTGGAGATGAAGGCGGCCATGGCCCGCTCCTCCCCTTCCCCCCTCCCCTGCGAGGGCTGCAGGAGCTGGGCCCATGTTTGGACCACCCAAGCGGGCCCCTGTGGGCCCCACCCACCCATCTCTTTACTAATTTCTCTCTTGAAGGTGGGAGGGGCTGGCACGAACCTCGCCTGCCATGGCCTCCCGGCATCTAAAGGTCCCTCAGTTTCAACCAAAGGTGCTACAAGAACCTGCGGCGCGGACTTCCGGCTGCGCATGCGCCTGCCGCCCCAGGCGCTTCCGCGTGTATCCGTATCTGCGTGGGGCCCCGGACCCTCCCTGGCCATCAGCCGGGCCTGGGACCTGATCCAGGTCCGAGGAGTTTGCTGCGGAGGCCGAGCTTCCCGGTGCGCGTGTGCAGGGGCGGGGCGCCCGACCCCCGCCCTTCTCTTTGGGGTGGTCGGCCCTGGCATGATGGGGACTGAGGCCGAGGGGAGACAGACCCCCCTCCCAAGCTGGCTGTTTGCGGGGAGGAGGAAGCCTGGACACTGTTCTTAGGGTCTCCGGCTTCTCCCCTCTCCGCCCCTTCTTGCTTGCTTGTGATCGCCCAGGCTTTGTCACAGCCCAGCCTTCTCCAAGCAGCAGGAGGCCTCCACTGCTCTAGGCAGCTTCGTTTGCTGCTGCGGCCTGGGAACATAAGTTGTCCATGCCAGTGGCAGAGACCAAAACCCCGGTTTTAGGCCGGGTGCTGGGTGGGGGGGCAGACTGGCCAAAGCAGGGGATAGACGAGGGGGCCCAGTGTCCTTCAGGAGGGCGGGCGTGTGCAGGACCCGGGGTCTGGGGCACAGGAAACGCAACCGCTCTGGCCAGCCCTGGGGCACTGCCTGGGCTGTCTGGCACGAGTGGGAGTCCTTACTGGTGGCTCGAGGTGGCTTCCTGGTGTGTCAGCTTAGAACCCGTGATGTCAGAAGGAGGACGCAGAAAGGGAATTCCGGGTGGGTAACAAACGCCTTGGTCCTAAGCATGGGGAGGACTCTGTCTTCCGACTCTCCCTGCCAGAGATTGTGGCAGGGTCCCCTGACCCTCCCCGAAACACTGATAGAACGAGGGTGGCCACAGGGTTTGGGTGTCTGGAGCTCCTGACCCTCCCCACCCTGCTCTTCTGTTGGCTCCGTGGCCGTCCAAGTGCCAATTGGCTTTGCCCCAAATAAGGGCTGGTATTTCTCCTCTGTCCTTAGAGGGGATTCCCCCCACCCACCGACCCCCCACCCCAGGTGCGTGTCCACCTGGGTGCCAGTTACAGGGGTTTCCAGAGACCATAGAAATGTGTTTTCCTGAGAGTCTGTGTCATTCGTGACCTTTTTTGTAAAGAAGTTGTGTTTTCAGAGGTGATTTTATGACAGGAAAGTGAAAGAATTAGTTTTGCAAAAAACAGAAAAAAAGAAAAAAAAAAAGAGGGGGGAAAAGAAATAGAAAAAAATATTGTGGGATTCCTATGGGGTTGGGGAGGGTGGGGAGAAAGATATTTAAAGAAAAGCTAGTAACGCAGCGATTGCACAGCTGAGGCGGCAATGTCAGGAACGTGGACAGAGGCCTGGGCCCAGCTGGGAGGGCGCCCCCACCCTGGGCACGGCGACAGCCCCCCTTCCTTGGCCTGAGGCAAGGTAATCCCTCCCTCCTGTGCTCGGCCCAGGTTCCACTCTTGTCCCAGCTCAGACGGAAGGATGACCCCTGTTCCCAAAGGAACTTGCCAGAAGCTGCAGGGGCCAAGCAGGTAGAGTTGAGATTGGGGGAGGTAGATGTCAGCAGAGTTCCTTTGTTGCCGGGACCCAGCGCTGGTGACTCTCCAGGAAGGCTGGTGAGTGAGTACAGTTGGGTTCCTTGCCCCTCTTCATTCCTTTGCCCGCCTGTTGGTCCATCTGGTTCCTCCACCGCCACCCCATGGGGGCATCTCCCTCCCCATTGCCCCAATGACCATGACACCCCAAGCTTCCCTGGCCAGGTAGGGGTTGCTGCGGGTGTCAGGAAGACAGGAGCTATGGACTCTGGGAGAGCCTTCGGTGGTGATCATGGTGGGTTGGGGCTAACCCTAGGGAGAGGGTGTGCCCACCCTGTCATCTCTTTCCATAGGCAAGTCGCTGCCCTTGACCCCCAGCTGTGCAGCCCTGCCCCAGCAGAGGCACGCATGCGCATGGCTGTCTCCCAGGCGGGCAGCTCCCCTGGGGGCCCAAATGGGCACCAGGTCAAGAGCAAGTGGAGCCCTCCTTACCTCTCTCCCAGGGTGGCTCTGAGCCGGGCCCAGCAGCCCCTACCACACTTGCACAGACCAGCCTCCCTTGGGCCCTCCCTCCCCTGCTGCTGCTTTTCCGTTTGCCTAATTACCAAGCAGAAGTTGCAGTTTGGTTGGCTTTATTTTTTGTATGTGAGAGACCCCTTAAGACCCGGTCTTCTTCCTTGTTCAATATTGGTTGGGGTCATCTCCCCTTAATGCCACCTTCTTGTCACCCCCATGTCATAGGAAACAGATGAGGTCAGGTGTCTGGTTTGAGGTAGGAACTTGGAACCCATCCCTGTCTCATTCCCCTCCCAGATACTCAGTTTGCCCGTCTGTGAAATGGGTGTATTGAGCAGCCTGGCCTTTTCCTAAAGCATGGCCTTTTCACCTGTTGGTGTCCAGGCAGCTGCTGAGGATTAGGTAGTGGTGGAGGTTGCTGGCGCTGGGGCCACTACTCTCCCCCAGCTGCTTTTCATTCTCACCCTGCAAAGGGGTCAGGATCAAAATGGGCTCCAGCAGAGCCCAGTGAGGCAGGCAGAGTGGGAGGGGTCACCCCACTTCCAAGGCCAGGAAACTGGGCCTCTGAGAGGCAAAGCTGCTTCATTGGAATGAAGAGCCCAGCTGCTCTGGCCTTTCGGGGACAACCTTTGAAAGGTGGGGACCAGGGCCTTGGAGCTATCACAAAGCCAGAGGCTTCCCCTGAGCCAGGCAGTCCTCCTGGGTGAGAGGTCAGCCCAAAGGAGGAAGCTGTTGCCTCGGGGAGCTGGGCCACCACCAGCCTTTCTAGCCTCTGGGTGGACCCAAGTGGACACACTGCCTTTTGTGTCTTTAGGGGTTTTGTTGGTGGTTGTTGGTTTTGTGTTTTGGGATGTTTTTTTCTTTTCTGGTTTTTTTTTTTTTTTTTTGCACTTGGCCCATGCCGGACAGTGGGACCCGCCTGGTCAGTTCCGCTTTCAGGCTCCCATGCACTAGCCCAAGGCAGCCTCTTGGGGGCTTGTATGGTTTAAGGAATCACTTTTGAAAAAAAAAGGAAAGTGTTTAAAGGTGGTGTTTTTTTTTTTTCTGTCTGCATCTCCTCTCAGATTGAGAAAGCCCAGAATTAGGGGCTACCACTCCAGGAGAGAGGGAGGATGTCCCCCATCCTGGCCCTGTCTTATTGATAGTTGCCAAGACACCAAGATCAGGGGGGCAGGCTGGGTGGAGACTGAGGTACCCATCTCCCAGGCCTGTGGGGTCACCCCATCCCACCTTGAAGGAGTCAGCACCCCACTCCAGCAGTGGGTGAGTGCCTGTTGTATGCAGAGCTTCAGCTAGGCAAAGGGGGGCTGGTGGTCTAATGAGGGACCCCTTGCAAGAGGCCACAGTAGAAGGAACCAAGGGTTCTGGGTCCTCCCCTTGCTATTGGGTGGAGTAGAGATGGAGACTTCTTGTTGGTTTTAATTTAAAAATGCAAAAGCCTAAAGAAATGTATCTTATAATTTTTTTTTTAATTTTTGAAAAGCTCATTTAATGAATTGTGCACGAATGAATCTATATATATAAAATATACATATATAGCTCTATATTTGGGGAGGGGTGCTATCTCTTTTTTCTCTCATTTTAAAAATGAAGTGTTGTTGCCTTTGTCTGTGGTTCAACCATCCAGCTCCCAGCTGGCTAAACTTTGCCTCCAGTGGTTCAAGACAGGAAACTAGTAGGGTGAGCGGGAGACGGGAGACGCAGGGAAGGGGGCACCACCCCGGCGTGGGGCTGGGCCTCCAGGCCGCCTGCCCCTCTCCCAGGGGCCGTGGGTGAAGCACCTTGTGCTGGCTGTGGGTTCCGGTTCGGTTCTGGAGTCGGTTGTTTCTGGGCCGGGGGAGGGGGTCTGTGCTACTTCCGTCTTGTATGTTTCGTTCTGCTGCTCTTCAGTATCGTATCAATGCCAGGAAGGGGGCGCGGAAAGCCTCTTTGGCCCCCCCCAAATAAATTGTCACATTCCGAAGCTAAGCTCTAGCCCCTGGTCTGTCTCATTTCTTCTGGCTGGGACTGTGATCGAGAAAGCTCAGGCCGTGCCTCCCCCATTGCAGCAAGGAGGGGGGGCCCTGGCCCTCAGCAGTGGTGGGCCAGTGCTCCAGCCCATCTCCAAGCTCCCCCTCTCCTGCCCTGCCTCCACCCTGTAAGTAAGCTAAACTTGAAGGGAGTCCCCCCTGCACAGGTAACGCGGTGTGTGTGCCACATCTTGGAACCTGGAGACTACCTGGTCTGCGGGCACGTGGGGAGGGGGAGGGTCCCACCACTGCCCAGTCCCCAGGTCCGCAGCACCTGCAGAGAGGGCATCCCCCGGGGGCTGGATCCCTAGCCAGTGCCCAGGAGGGAGCAGGCTAGGGTGGGGGGCACGGGCTATACCCTTGCCAGCGGTGGTGGTGGTTCAGTCACTAAGTTGTACCCGAGTCTGTGACCCCATGGACTGCAGCACACCAGGCTTCCCTGTCCTTCACCATCTCCCAGAGCTTGCCCACACTCATGTACTTCCCTTGCCGGTAACAACCCGTGTTAACAAGAAGCGGCTTCAGTTCAGAGAAACCTGTTTCCTGGGTGTTTGTGCACCTTCTGTAATGAGAAGAGTGGACTGAGGACCGTGTCGGGCGCCCACAGGGCTCTGAAAGCATCAACCCCCTGCAGACACTGGAGCCCTCACAGGTCTGCTGTGAGCAGCACCTCCGTCCATCCATAGCCACTCATTTGTCAGGCCTGAAACAGGTGTGGCCTTCCAGCCCTCCCCTTCCCCACTGCCCCCACCCCCTTATTGTGTAAGCCCCAAGGCTGGCCTCTCCAAGGTGTCCCCACCCTGAACCCCCACCCCACCTGTCCTGACCCCAGCTCCTCTGACAAAACCTCCGTGATCTGCTGGGCCCTCCTGGCACCTCACCTCAGGGGGCTGACAGCCCTGCTGAGAGTCTTCAGGAAGCCCACTGCCCTTGGGATTGTGTCCCAAGTGTCCCCCACCCCCCCGGCCACACACACACATGTGTACCCCCTGACACACACACGTGCCCCCTAACACACACAAGTGTTCCCCCGAGACACACACACTCTACCCAGGGTTGTGTCCAAGTGTGTTCTTCTGCCACACACACACACACACTCTACCCAGGGAGTGCGCCCTGCCTGAGCCCCCATCCCTGCCCTGGCCTGAGGTCTTGGCCCTCCTGTCCCTCAAGGCAGGCTGGGTCTTCATCCCCAGAGTCCATGCCTGATGCCTTTTCCTCTAACTGTCACCAAGCTCGGTCCTCCTCCCTTGTTTGCACCGTCAGCGAGGCTTGAGAGTGGCTGAGCAGTCGACATGGGGCCCACCCACTCGTCCAGCTGGCCGAGGTCCAACAGGAGTGTGTTTCTGTCCGAGAATGGTCTAGAAATGGAAGTCAGGCAGTGGGGTGGGAAGGTGGGAGGAGATGGGACCCTGGGTCGAGTCAGGGCTAGCCTCCTCCGGACCCGCTCCCACTTTGTCATCTCGCCCAGTTCAGGGTTCTGTCCTCCAAAAACCCCCATTCGGTACTTAAACAGCAATAACCTGAGTAGTCAGCACACCAGCTGCCTGTCAGGCTCTGTGAGCTCTCTCCCTTACCCTCTCGCACCCTGCCCACCCTCCCCAGTGCCCAGGGTGATGAGCCAGCGTCACAGAGGAGGGCCAAAGATGGAAGAAATTCCTTGGCCCCCAGGTGGCGCTGTGGAGGGGGCTTCCCCACCCCCACCCGTTTCTGGGGTTGAGACCATGGGGGCTGCCCTTGTGAGGGGCGAGCATCTCTTTGCAAGCATCATGTTCAGGGCTTAGCATCCCGACTGCCCCTTGTCACGAGTCCTGGGGGCCTTCTCTCAGCAGCCCAGTCCACCTGTTAGCTGCAGATAAATGAGTGTGACCTCGGCAGCTTCTTAAGGAGGATGGGAGGGTTTGTGCCAAAGCTTGGGCAAGACCGCACAGCTGGGCTCAGGGAGTCCAGCGTGCCCTGCCTGAGATGAGTCAGCACCTTGGCATCCCACCAAGCTGGTGCCTCGTCCACCAGGCGGTGCCCAACCAGCCCCCTCCCCTCACCCCACCCTATTCCTAGGCGTCACCAGGAGTGAAGGTCAGCCGTGGGGTGCAGCTCAGGAGCCAGGTAGGGCGGAGGGGTTGAGATGCAGTGAGTGACAGCTTTGCAGATTCACTGTTGTCTCATAGCCGCTGAGAGTGTGCCGCTTTTTCTGTCCTTGTTACGCTGTACCTGAGGTGAAGGGGGGTCAGAGTGGCAGCATCTAATGCCGAGCACCCCCCAAGCCGGAGCCCAAGCCTGTCTGCACCCTCTTTGTTCAGGCTGCTGTCCTCTGAGGGCTCACACGTCAAAAGGTCTCCGCTGGGAGAGGCCAAGCAGGGACAGCTCGCTCATAGGGCAGAGCCCAGAAGGGAGCAGAAGTGAGCGGGGCGTCCGGCCTCTGGGCATCCATGCGCTCTGAGCCTTTGAGAGTCAGAGGAGGGACAGAGGCCAGGACTTGAAATCACTGCGTGAGCCCTAATGAGGCCTGGACGTGGCCCAGGCAGTGGGAGGGGGGTGTCAGGAAGTGGGCACAGAGATTTAGAATATTGAGGAGTTGGTGATTGGCTTTGAGTGTGGACTTCCCTGGTGGCTCAGACAGTAAAGCATCTGCCTACTATGTGGGCAACCTGGGTTCAACCCCTGGATTGGGAAGGTCCCCTGGAGAAGGAAATAGCAACCCACTCCAGTACTCTTGTCTGGAAAATCCCATGGACAGAGGAGCCTGGTAGGCAACAGTCCATGGGGTCGCAAAGAGTCGGACACGACTTCACTTTCGAGTGTTGTGAGAGGGACCCTCTGAAATACCTCCTGGGTATCTGGTGCAGGTCACGGAGTGGGTGTTGTCATCATAGGCTGGGAGGCCGGCGAAGGAGTCAGCCTGGGAGGGATGTGAGTGTAGTTTGGGACACCTTGGATGTGAATCAGGCAGAGGAGCCAGGAGGAATTTTCACCCAGAGGTTTGAGACGTGGAGTGAGTTCCTTCTCAGGCTTTCCCAGTGGCTCCAGCAGGTTAAAAATCTGCCTGCAATGCAGGAGATGCAGCTTCAATTCGTGATGAAGGTTGGGGAAGATCTCCTGGAGGAGGAAACGACAATTCACTCTAGTATTCTTGCCTGGGAATTCTCATGGACACAAGAGCAGTGGACTATAGTCCATAATGTTGAAAAGAGTTGGACACAACTTAGGGACTGAGCATGCACAACTGCCTCCCAGGTGCTGCTAGAGAAATCGGTCCCTTTGCTGAAGAGCCTTTACCCCCAGGTGCCCCTCAGCTCTGAGATGACTGATCACCAGACATTCTGGAAGGACCACTGGGGACTTAGGTGCGTAGCTGCTGAAGCCATTGGGATATACAGCCCCTGCCTGCCAACTTTATGCCTTTCATCTGAGTGAGGTTATAAAGTAGGTGGCTGGGGGATGATGAACCCCATCAGATAGGTGAGGAGGTGGAGCAAGGGACTTCCCAGGGTCACTCAGAAGCAGAAGAATGGAAGCCAGATCTTGGGTATGATGGATGGAAGCTTTTTAAAAGCCAACTGCTGCACAGTACTGGAGACACTAAAGAAACTAGAACATTGTTTTAAACACACCACTGAGCTTCCAAGAGAGTAAAGAAATCCCCAGGGACTAAAAGCAAACAAAGAGGAAGCCAAAATCGGGGTGACAAGCAGCTGCCAGTCCTTCAGGGGGGGTCTGTGGGTGGCTTGGGGACAAGGGTGGAAAGGTTGTTGACCTTTGCTGATCTTGGCAACTGAGGAGCTTGGATTTTACATCTATGTTGGGATGGGAGACAAGGCCTTGGGCCCCTGCCGAGAGAGTTTTGGAACTAAGACACCTGAATGAAGCTGGACCCATATCCTCAGTGAAAGAGCAAACGGAAAAGAAATAATCCTTTTGCAAAAAAGCAGAAGAAGTTGTCAAAGAAGTTGGCTCATTTTTGGCTCTGTTGGAAAAATAAAAATCGAGTCTCTCTTGAAAAATTCTAACTCTAGGCGTTCCCTCACACAAAATTTGAGGTTTGAATTTGCCTTACCCACACGGTCCCAGAACTCCTAGGTCTGGAAATTAATATAAAAAGCAAACACGGGGTGGTTTACACCCACAGAGCAGGTGGCAATAGCAAAGGCAAGCCTCTCTGGAGAGACATTCCCACAGTAAAGGCCACGTGGGCTACTCACAGATAAAAGCCTTGCTAACACGAGCTCTCAATTCCAAATTACAAAACATACAAGGAAGCAAGCCACAAACCACAGAACAACAAACAGCACGTATAGAATCCTGCATCTGATGTGTTATTTTCAAGCACACACCGAAGTTTTCCAAAAATGATTGTGAATATCCTGTAGAAGGACATGAAGCCAGTCCCAGTAAATTTCAAGAAATTGATGCACAGATCATGTTTAATTTAAAAATCAATAGCAAAAACTTAACTGTTAATTAAAGGCAAAACCTCATGTATGTAAACAGTAGCCCAGATCTCTCATTCCTGTGCGTTTTCCTCCCTCCCCAAACTTCTGAAGTCTCTTTAGAACAGTGAGATTCTAGGATGGATGTGAAAGTGTTGGTCAGATGGCAGGCACACAGGAGGGTCTCAGCCAGTCTGAGTTGAAGCTGGATGTGGGAACAGGTTCCCCTCTGATCTCTAGACTGGATGTGATCATTAGAGCCAAAGACCAAAGTCCTCCCTGTCTTTTCCAAAAAATGGGCTCAGTGGGTGACAAAGACAGGAGCCTGCATTTAAAAGACAGCCATCAGCCTTTATGAGCCAGAGGGTCTGGGAAACATTCTTGCAGACCAGGGTGGGCTGCTAGGAATGGGACAGAGGTGGCAGGGGTCCTTGGTGCTGTGTCATAAAGATGAGCCCCGCTGCCAACAAGCCCCATGCTCTTTTGGGGTGGATTTGGAGGTCCCCAGGGGTTCTCTGTGAAGGCTTGGATACTCCCATCTGTGAGCAACGAAATAGGACATAATTTGGAAGAGGCACACATGGCCTCTGTCCCCCACGGGGACTCATTACAGTGATCGTCATCTCACTGGCTCCCCGGGCCATCCGTGCGTGTGCTCACAGCTCAGTTTCCACGCAGTGGCGTCCTAACGGAGGCTTGCTATTCTCACCATCCCTGATTCCCTCCTGTGCTCATCTGCCTGCCTGCCTTTGACAACTCAGGCACTGTAAAGAGACCCTTGTCCAGGTTCAGGTGGCCAGGTCGCTCCCCTCTCGAGGCTTCCATGCTCCTCAGCAGTAAAACAGGCCAGGACTCCTTGCTTGGCACGGTTCCTTGGGAGGACTGAATGGAATGAGTGTGAAAAGCATTTGTTCAAGCACCACATGGGTAAGAAGGGACACAGATCTTCCTGACCTGTCTGGCCAGGATTGACCACTCCTCTGACTTCCCATCCCGGCGTTTCAGCCTTCCGTTCACCAATTCTTGATGCCTTCCTCCCATGGAACAGCTTGTCAGTGGTGGAAGAACAGTGGAGGAGTCTGAGCTTTGCCAGCTGTGTGATCTCAGGCTGGTCACTCACCCTCTCTGAGCCCCTGTAACCTCTTCTGTAAAGTGGAGGGGAGCACTTCCTCTCATTATCTTTTCCAACTCAGAATGACTCTAAGGGTAACTAACGAGTACAGAGTGGACTTTTCAAGGACTGACTCATGAAGTCCTCAGCTTCCAGAGAGCACAATGCGAACAACACACAGAGGAGGGCGGAACTGAGGACTCAGAAAGGCAAAGTAACTTGCTCAAAAATTCCTACGTGGTAGAGCTGGGGTGTGAACCCATGCAGTCATACTTACCCACCAGGCCAGCATCCTCCCTGCGTAGCCTGGCGAGAGCTCAGTCACTGGGGCTGAACTGCGGGAGTGGGACCCTGGGCACATTGCTTATCTCTTCTGTGCCTCTATCTCCCCATTTATAAAATGGGGGGGGGTGGTGAGAGTAATCCTCCCTTCCGCCTGGTACTGCAGGGAACTCTGCTGAGGGCTCCAGGGGCCAGGATCTGAGCTGCACACTCGGGTTTCAGTCCAGTCTGAACCCTCGCACAGTGTAGCCAAGGCAGCTGGAAAGAGAGGTTGAGTCACTTGCTCCAAATGGTACAAACTTGCAAAGCTGGACTTCAAATCCCGAAGCCCCAGCTTCAAAGTCTGTGCTATTAACTACCCTGCTCTACCTCCTATGAGGCCCTCAGATTCCAGGTTCAAAACCAAATTCCAGACTGCAAATTGGCAGCCCCCCCACAGTCTGCCTGACTCACCAGCCTCCTTGATGGGGGCCTGAACCCTGCACCTCCTCTTTGACTCATCCCTTCCCAGCTAGTCCTCAGCATCGTGACTAATTGATCCCTGAATGGAAAAAACCATTCTGATCCCTCCCTTCCTCCTCAGCTCTGCTGCTCAGTTCAGTCCAGACCCCAAAGGTGAGGATGATGGATACCAAGAACGCCCATTCTAGAGTGTGGACTTGCAACAGCGCTGGACAGAAACGCTCTTGGTCCCTCAGCTCGCCCAGGCTGCGGGGCCACGAAGCCACGTGGAAGTGGGGTTTAGAGACAGTTGGGAAAGGGAGGTGTCTTTAGAGACAGTTGACATCACTCACCAACTTAAGCCAGGTGAGGGGCTTCAGAGAGTGGGAGAGCACAGTAGCAGGTGTCCACTGGGTTTGGGAGGTAGGTGACTGGGGACAAAGGTGAGAGTCTGGTTGAGTCCCCTGTTTCTGCGAGGCAGGCGGAGACTGAACTGCTTTGGGGATGGCCTGCACCCCCAGCACTTGGGGGCCAGGATGCAAGCATATCTCTTGGGGTCCATGCTTGGAACTTTGCAGAAGGTGGCTGGTTTGAGGTCATTGGAAGAGGATCTAACCTCAAGATGATTAGGGATGGGGAGAAATGAGGAAGTGATACATGATCTTATCAGAAGGCTTCATGTTGGCTGGGTGGACCTCAATGATAAATGCTGAAGAGGGGTTGTGCAAGCCAGGGAATGCTGTGCCCAGGTAGGAACTGCAGTTGTGACATTCCTAGTGATGGAGGGATCTATGAAGTACCCACAAAACTGACCCTAATAAAAAAGCACCAGCTCCCAGGCGCTCATCTGACCCACCTGAAAACACTGATCTGAGAACATCTGAACCAGACAAGGCAGACTTACCTTGTTACCTTTCTGTCCTCCCTGCCTCAATCTCCCACCCTGGAGAAACCAGAGGCAGCTAGTGGGGGAAAGGGCAAGGGGAGAGCAGACCAAACTGGGGTCTTAGAGCAGAATCCCACCGTGCCTCCTTTCCCATTATATAGGTCTTTGAGTTTAAGGCAGACTTGAGCTGGAGGAGAAGAGAAGCTTTGGATAGAGCTTAGAGCTTTGCCATTAGACCCAACTGTTTCAATATCTAAAAGTAGAGTAAAGCCCCGGAGTAACTGAACAGGCTATGAGATAAGCCCAAGACCTCATCCAGAGGTAGGGAAGTTTGGGTCAACAAAACAGGTTAACAGGGCAGCCACTGAGAGTAAAATTCTTTCTGCCTGTTTCCCTCCAAGCACAGCTCATTCTGTGTGTCCCTTCACTGCCTCAGCCTCCTAACAGGCCCTTTTACTTTCTTCTCCTGTTCCTACCCTGGGCTTCCCAGATGGCTCAGCAGTAAAGAATATGCCTGCCAATGCAGGAGATGTGGGTTCAATCCCTGGATTGGGAAGATCCCCTGGAGAAGGAAATGGCCACCCACTCCAGTATTCTTGCCTGGGAAATTCCATGGATAGAGGCGCCTGGTGGACTACAGTCCATGGGGTAGCGAACGAGTCAGACAACTTCACGTCTAAACAATGCAATACAATCCTACCATACCCTGACCCCATCCCAGTCTACCAGGGTTTCCCCGCTCATCCAGGGAGACAGTCTATCCTAGTGATCATGAGGTTGGATGTCTGAGTTAGGATCCTAGCTCCTTGACTTGGCAGCTGTGTGATCTGAAATAAGTTGCCTAACCTCTCTGTGCTCAGTATCACTGTCTGCAACAGGGGGATCGTGATAGCTGGACGCCTGTTCCGCCGAGGCTTCATGAGGCTTTTAATGATTATTTATAAAGGCCTTAGGAACACTGTAAGAAGGATCCCAGTGTTAAGAGATCAACACTATTCTCAAATGCTTCCTCCTTGCTGTGCAATCTTGGCAACGTCCCTTTTCTCCCCGTTTCTCAGCTTCTGAAAAATAAACCATGTGTGGGTACAATTTGTTTGTGGCTGCAGCTAGTGCTGGTGGCTGACAAACTTCAGTGAGGAGAGAGATCCAAGCCTGGACCCACCCCACGGTGGGCTGGAAGAGAGCTAGCAGGCTCTGCAGGCAGGCAGGAGCAGGGAAGGGTCAAGCAAGCAGGACTGCCCACTCTACCCTGGTCTCAAGCCTTCTGCCTTCTTCTAGCCTCTGGGAGTCTCCCCAACCTGTCCTCTCTTCCCCTAGGGAATCACCTTGGGTACCCTGGACTAGATCAGGAAACAGATGGCATTTGAGGAGTAGCTGCCAGGTACCCTTGGCTCCTTGCTGGATACAACTGAACAGCCATCCAGATGAGGTCCCAGGTACACACCCCCTTGGTCTTGAGCCCCATCACACACCTCTGTCTGGCCCTGCAGTGTCCACCTGGCCCGGCCCCGCCTTCAGCAGCAGGCCTTTTGTCTTTCACCATCTCTGCAGGCAGCACAGGACTGCTGCTACCCATTTTACAGACTAAGGAAAGAATGTCCCCTAAAACTCAGCTTTCCTGCCTCCATGTGCTATATCTACAGAGTCAGGGATCATCAGAAAAGTGCCCTTTTGGGACTGCGCTGGCAGTCCAGTTGTTAAGATTCCACACTTCAGTGCAGAAAGCGAGGGTTTGATCCCTGGTCGGGGAAACTAAGATCCCACCCACATGTCATGCGGTGCCACCAAAAAAAATGGAAAACAGCCTTTTCTAGAGGAGCTGGAGTAACAGCCACCAGCCCTGAGGTTCCATCATGCTTGGATGGAAGTACACCCTGAACACAGGCAGGGAGCCAGTGACCTAGATACGAAGCAGACGTGGTACCAGACCTCAAGAAGTTCTTGAACTGGGGAATGCAAGTCACAGGCAAATGCAATGAAAACTGGTGCTGGGGCCGCTGGTGAGGGCAGGAGGGGCGCTGCAGATTTAGGTGGGCTCCTGGGCTCTGCCTGGGAACTGCCTGGAGAAGAGGGTAGAAGGGGATGGGACTAAGCCAAGGGCAGAAGGAAGCTCCCAGGACATACTGCTTCCTCACTGGGTGGGGTTGATTG
Organism: Budorcas taxicolor; assembly: GCF_023091745.1. Lineage (NCBI taxonomy): Eukaryota > Metazoa > Chordata > Mammalia > Artiodactyla > Bovidae > Budorcas > Budorcas taxicolor. The sequence goes on along the minus strand of NC_068914.1, from coordinate 153,963,498 downwards.
GCCCAGTGAGAACATGCGACATGGTCAACATGCGACATGGTCCAACTCCCAGATGGACACCCACTGACTAGGGGACCTGGGGAAACGAACAAATCCCTCTGATTTCAACTTTCTTATTGTTAAATGGGGACAGTTACAGTATGGAGCTCCTAGGTTGCCACCGGTGAGGGTCAGGCAGAGTAAAAAGTGCAGGGCAGGAGGAACCAGGGGTATTTGGGATGCTGATGAAATGGTGAGAGCCCCGGCCCTTACGTCCTCAGAGAGAGGACACAGCCTTATTAGGCAGCTACTCCTTCTGGTCCTTCTTGGCTGGACCTGGACTCAAGCTCACATGCTCCAGCCAACTCCCAGGCCCCCCACAAGGAGGACACCCGTTTCCTCCTTGATTCTCAGCTCCTCCCAAGCTGAGAACAGATGTCCTCGCTTCCTGCTTGAGCCTGAGAGGTGGGTTGGCTTCTTTTCCCGCTTCCAAGGAAGTAAACACCCTGGATGGAAATCTCTGGGCTTCCCCAGAGAGGAAAGCTCCCTCTTCCCTGGCTGCTGCCCCTCCTCTCTGGTCTGGCTCCTCATCCCAACATCTGATGCTCAGACCTAAGCTTTTTAGGCCCTACCTGAGCCCTGTTTCCCCCTGGAAGATCCCAGACTGGGGTGTGTTGATGGAACACATATGTGAACCTCAGTCTGAAGGATTCCCCAACGCTGCTCAGAAAGAGGGTGAGACGGGAATGAAGAAAGGACAGAGCAACTTTGGAGGAAGGCACTGTAGGCTCCTGGGGAGTCAAGGAAAGAAGTGAAAAGGGAAATTAACATTTACTGAGCATCTAATATATGCTAGGAATAAATAAGGAAGAGGGTAGCATGTATTGGAGGGGCTTCCCAGGTGACTCAGTGGTAAAGAATCCACCTGCCAAGGCAAGACATGTGGGTTCGATCTTTGATTCAGGGAGATCCCCTGGAAAAGGAAATGGCAACCTACTCCAGTATTCTTGCCTGGGAAATCCCGTGGACAGAGGAACCTGGTGGGCCACAATCCATGGGGTTGCAAAGAGTCAGGTGTAACTGAGCATGCATGCAGCAGGTATCAGGCATCTACTGAGTGCCAGGCATACTGAGTGCCATGGGAATACAAAGCAGCATGGTAAGAACTGATCCCTACCTCCGAGTTTGTGGGAGGTTTCACATGCAACATTTCATCTGGTCTTCTAATTCTCATTATAATCCTATGAGGTAGGTACCACAGCCCCATTTTATAGATGAGGAGACAGGCAGCTCTGGTCAGGGGACAGCCCATCCGTGGGTGGAGACCAGCCCCATGGGATAGGGATGTCCGGAATGGGTGCAGGCAGCTCTCTTTGACCCCAGTCCCCACCTCTCCACCCTCTGGGGAAGGGAATTCTTTGGTTCACGAGCACAGCCCCGGTGACGTTGTCTCCAGTCACTGGGAGTTTGAGTATCCACAGGGGCTGGCCCTGGAGACCCCGAGATGAGGATGACATAGCTGGTTCCTGCCTTCGAGGAGTTCACAGTCTTTTGATAGACAGGTAAAGGGGGAGAGGCTGTAGTGAAGGGAAGCCCTGAGGAAGGCTGGAAGAGAAAGAGTCGTGTGTATTCGGTGTCCATTAGGTACCAGCACTGAGGGAGCGTAGTTTAGGGACAGTTCAGTTGACCAGCCGGCCGGATCTGCCCAGGACAGAGAGGTTTCCTGGGACATGGGACCTGCAGTGCTGAACCTGGGTGAGTCAGATCACCTTAAGCCCTGATTTCAAAGCTGGTTCTGCCACAGGCCTGTAACAGAAACTAGTTGCCTGACTAGCGCCCACTCCCCTGTTCTTTTAGAAATGACTTTCTTATAGTCTGAAGTTCTCCTTGCACAATCCTGCCTCCTCCCTCCCTGCCTGCAGATATGTTGTGCATGGACTTTACTAGGCTGGGGGAGGAAAGCATCTTCTCCAGCCCCTCCTCACCGCCGTTTGCTCAGCAAGAGGTGCTAACAGAAGGCAGAGGGAATTTAGACTGGGTGGCAGCGGTAGGAGGCTGTGAATTCCTCTTGGGGCCCTGAGACCAGCTGTGGTGGGGACTGTGGTTCATCCTACCAACCCCTACTTCTAAACGTACCCTCAGGAAGAGGGGCCCAGGGGACCTCAGAGGGGCTGCTCCCGGGCTGTGTATGGAGAAGTGAATGTTTATGGAGCAAGGGGTGGGATGTGGCAGCCTTGGAGGGCACCTGTAGGTGCAGCTTTTGTTGGTTGGTTGGTTAGAGCCTTTTTCAGTTCACAGTATGCTGAGCAGAAGGTATAGAGGTTTCCCATGTCCCCTCCCACCCCTACGTATGCAGAGCCTCCCCCATTATCCACATCCTACACCAGAGTGGGACATTTTTTATGACCGATGAGCTGATTTTTATGACTGATTCTACATCATTACACCCAGTGTCCATAGTCTACATTAGGGTTCCCTCTTGGTGGTGTATGTTCTGTGGGTTTCGATAAATGATACCAGTACCGTATCATAGAGAGCAGTTTCACTGCCCTAAAAATCCTCTGTGCTCCTCCTATTCATCCTCCCCTCCCCCATAACCCCTGGCAACCCCTGATCTTTTCACCATCTCCATAGTTTTGCCTCTTCCAAAACGTCATATGGTGGAGTCATACAGTGTGCTGCCTTGTCAGACTGCCTCTCTCACTTAGTAATATGCATTTAGGGTACCTCCTTGTTTTCGCATGATTCGACAGCTCCTGTCTTTTTATTGCTGAATAATATTCCATCGTCTGGATACATCTGTTTAGTTATTCATTCACTTACTGAAGGGCATCTTGGGTGCCTCCGAGTCTTGGCCATCATGAACAGAGCTGCTGTAAACGTCCCCAGGCAGGTTTCTATGTGGACATCACCCTAGCTTTTGAGCCAAAGCCACCCTCTTCTGGGGAAGTACTCAATTAATGACTGGGCATGAAAAAGTTACTGGGGAATGGGCATTTCTGCTCAATGCCAAACTTCCCTGATGGGCACTGTTGGCCCCAGAGTGCATGCGTGCTCGGTCGTGTCCGACTCCTGTGACCCTGCGGACTGTAGCCTGCCAGGCTCCTCTGTCCATAGGATTCTCCAGGCAAGAATGCTGGAGTTGCCATTTCATCCTCCAGGGGATCATCCCAACCCAGGGATCGAACCATTGTCTCCTGCACTGGCAGGTGGATTCTTTTACTGTTGAGCCACTGGGGAAGCCCATTGGCTCCAGAATACCCTGTTAAGATGGCCAAGGCTTTGTCAGATCTGCATGGAGGTCTGAGGTTCAACCTGCCCAATTCTTCTTTCTCCTCTGTATCTTTCACAGGACTTAATCTCCTATCAACCACTTGCATATCTAATGCTATCTTAGTGTCTGCTTCCCGAAGGACCCAACTAAGAGACTCTACCTCTAAAATCAATCCATGATCCATCCAGTTTTCAACATTATCATGACCTCCAAACCACTCAGCCCTCTCACCTGGATGGTTGCATGGCCCCTACCTGGTCTCCGTGTTTCCTCTCCTGTCCCTTAATGACCCAGCCCCCACACAACTGCCATTGATCTTTTACAAACACGAACCACATGGTGTTACTTCCTTGCTTAAAGCCGACCAATAGAGCTTAACAACAAACCCATTCCCTCCCCTTGGCCTGTAAAGGCCCACATGACCTTGCCCTGCCTTCCCCTCCAGCTTCCTCTCTCCCCAAGTGTTCACTCTGCTCCAGCCCCACTGGCCTTTCTGTTCCTGGAATATATCAAACTCATTTCTGCCCCAGGGCCTTTGCACTAGCTGTTCCCTCTGCCTGGAACACTCAGTCCTTCCCCAAGTTTCTTCATGGCTGGTTTCTCAGGCCATTCAAGTCTCAGCTAAATGCAGGCCTTTTCTGACAACCTTATAAGCAATGCCCATCTCCCAACACCCCTCCCACACTCCCCACACACCTCCTGTAACTTTCTATCATGTTACTTTAAAAATTTCCTTATAGTTCTCAGTAGTATTGCTCATTTAATTATTCATTTATTTACTGCTTGCCTCCCCACTAGAATATAAAACTGTAATTTTGTCCTGTTTCCAGCTCTCCCTGGTGCCTGGCACTATGCCTGGCCCAAGTTCAGTTCAGTTCAGTCTCTCAGTAGCATTCAACTCTTTGTGACCCCATGGACTGCAGCACACCAGGCTTCCCTGTTCATCACCAACTCCCAGAGATTGCTCAAATTCATGTCCATTGAGTCGCTGATGCCATCCAACCATCTTATCCTCTGTCGTCCCCTTCTCCTCCTGTCTTCAGTCTTTCCCAGCACCAAGGTCTTTTCAAATGAGTCAGTTCTTTGTATCAGGTGACTAAAGTACTGGAATTTCGACTTCAGCATCAGTCCTTCCAATAAAGATTCAGGACTGATTTCCTTTAACATTGACTTATTGGATCTCCTTGCAGACCAAGGGACTCTCAAGAGTCTTCTCCAACACCACAGTTCAAAAGCATAAGGGTGGTGTCATTTCTCCTGGAAATCTCAATTCCAGCTTGAGCTTCATCTAGCCTGGCATTTCGCATGATGTACTCTGCATATAAGTTAAAAAAACAAGGTGACAATATACAGCCTTGACATACTCCTGCCCCAATATGGAACCAGTCCTTTGTTCCATGTCCAGTTCTAACTGTTGCTTCTTGACCTGAATACAGATTTCTCAGGAGGCAAGTAAGGTGGCCTGGTGTTTCCATCTTTTGAAGAATTTTCCAGTTTGTTGTGATCCACACAGTCAAAGGCTTTGAAGTAGTCAATAAAGCAGAAGTAGATGTTTTCCTGGAACTCTCTTGTTTTTTCAGTGATCCAGCAGATGTTGGCAATTTGATCTCTGTTCCTCTGCCTTTTCTAAATCCAGCTTGAATATCTGGAAGTTCTCAGTTCATGAACTGTTGGAGCCTCACTTGGAGAATTTTGAGCATTACTTTGCTAGTATGTGGGATGAGTGCAATTGTGCGATAGTTTGAACATTCTTTGGCATTGCCTTTCTTTGGGACTGGAATGAAAACTGACCTTTTCCAGTCCTGTGGCCACTGCTGAGTTTTCCAAATTTGCTGGCATATTGAGTGCAGCACTTTAATGGCATCCAAAGTCAGCCTCAAAACATATGTTTTGAATGAATGACTATATTTGTTCATTTAGGGCAGAATTCCCTTTCCCTAAGGATGGAATGAAAGTGAAGGAATTAAAAAAGAAAAAAGGAAGTGAAGGAATAAAGAACCTCAGAGATGTGAGCTTCAGAAGGAAAATGTGAGGACGGTGGCATCTTATGAAAGTTCCCCTGAGAATCCTATTCTGGCCATCTCGAGGAATTCTGTGTTGGGATCAGGAGGGCCTCTCCCCAGAGCTCCAGAGAGATGGGTTTCAAGTCCTCTCTGTCCTAACTTCTCCCCTCTGCCTCCAGCAGCAGCCAGTGCCATCTGTTGGGGGAACTAGTACTGCAAACATTCACCAAGAGGCTGCCCTGGGTGCGGCCTCCTGCTGGATGCTGAGGATAGAGATGAATCAAGGAAGAAGGAGGGGTGGCATTCCAGGCAGGGGACAGCATGAGCAAAGAGAGAGATGGGAGAAGTCTGGTGTGTGGGGGAAGTTAGGCACAATTTAATGCTGCTCCAAGCAGTGAAGATGGGAAATGAGGCTGGGAGGGTGAGCCCTGCCAAGTCTTGTAAACCAAGAAAAGCTAATATAATAAGGCCCAACATTGATTAAGGCTTTCCATGTACTACTACTATTCTCCCATTTTACAGATTGTAGAACTAAGGCACAGAGAGGGTGGGGTCAGGCGCTGTCAAAGACCTGGTACTTTACCCTCATTGCAAACTAGGTCACACAACTGGTAACAGGTAAAGGCAGGTTTGAACCAGGGCTTCTGGCTTCAGAATCCCTGCCCTTAACCACTAGGTGCTAGTGCCTTAAGGAATTTGGACTTTCTTCCATAAAGGGATGGGGATGCATGCATACTCAGCCACTTCAGTTGTGTCCCACTCTTTACGACCCCATAGACTATAGCCTTCCAGGCTCCCCTGTCCCTGGAATTCTCCAGGTAAAAATACTGGAGAGGGTTGCCATTTCCTTCCTTCTCCAGGGGATCTTCTCGACCCAGGGATCTAGCCTGCACCTCCTGCATTGCAGGCAGATTCTTTTACCACTGAGCCACCAAGGAAGCCCCAGAGGGATGGCAACGGGGAGTCACTAATAGGTTTGTAAGCAGGAGAGTGACATGTTCATATCATAGGTTTGAAAAGTCATTCTAGGGGATAAACAGATCACTTTGAGCAAAATTCAACTCCAGCCTCTGGACCCATGTGTCCAACTATTCCATCGCTCACGGAGCAGCTCACATAAAAGGGGCACCATTTGGTGCCCAAGCCACAGAGGCCTGCTGCTCTGGGAAGTAGGCCCCTCTCTTGGCCTTCTCTGCCCTTCCAAGATAGAATGTGAGTGCTTCTGTCTTCACAGAACACACGTAGATGTACCTGGAGTCCCAACGCCTCACGTACCTGCAGGACTTCAGGCCCCCTACAGCCTGTCTGCCTTCACCTTCAGAGAGCCTGGCCCACCTCTCTGTCGGGAGGATGCTTCCTCCAAGCTGTGCTGCTTGGCAGGTTTCCAGGTCACTGCTCCAATGAGTATTAACTCACATCCATGCACATACAGCTCTGGGGGTTCATCGTGTACGGAGCTGGCATTTGATTTGCTCCTACTTTACAAGTCAGGTAACCCTCGACTCCCAGAGATCAGGTAAGCAGGGCAGGCATGATCCTGAGGCTGGGGTTGGGGTGGAGTGTGTGGAACATGTGCCCAGGGACCCCTGGGCAGTATCTCAGCAGCCACACAGGGCCTCCCAGGGCTGTTGATCCTGAGAAATGTTCTGGTCTCTCCTTACCACTTTGCTGAGAACACACTGCATCCCTGGTGGTCCAGAACCCTACCGTGGGCCTTCCCTTCAAGTCAAGAATGCAGGCTTGGCAGGGAGACAGGCCTGGGTGCGGCCTTGGCTCAGGACTGAACTGGGTGTGGCCTTGGCCAGTCCTCCCATGAACCACAGCCCCTCTCCTCTATCCCAGCCTTCTGAACACTCTCCAAGTCCTGGAAACACACGGCCAAGAAATACCTCATGGAAAATTGGAGATGGAGCTGGATTCAAGGATGGCAGAATTTTTAAAAACATTTTTCATTGCGAGTTAATTTGCAACAAAATGTGTATATACATTTTCAACAGGAGACAGTAAGTTTCCTGCATCACCCTGGCACTACAGCCCGCTTCCATGCCTGCTTGTTTGTTTCAGTGCCCAGTCCACCTGCCCACTAGGCTTCTGCCATGCTAGTGTAGATGGCAGTGGGAGAGGGGTCTTCTCAGCGAACCTTGATATTCTGTGCTCCTGAAGATTCAGAGGGGGGATCTTCTGCTACCTTCTGAGATCACAGGGGAAAAAATTTTTTCTTTTTTTTTTTGTATGGGGCGAAGTGGAGTCACCTCTGCACTTTTAAGGGGTTGGGGTGGGAATGGACGGTTGGGTGGCCACAGTATAACTAGAGGTTGGGTCAAAATCTTCGGTCGCCTCCCCGCTAACACTGGCCTCTTTCCTAGCTGTCCCTAGGCCCACCCCAGCTCCATTACATAGTCTGGGTCCACTCAGATGCACCTGAGCTCAAATGCTGCTCCAGCGCATACTAGCAGCGTGACCTTGGACAGCGACCTGACCCCTGTGGGTCTCATTTGTACTGGGAACGTGTCCACGGTGAGGCTTAATTGTGATCAAGCCCCTGGCTCTCTCAGCACAGAGCCCGGCGTGGAGAAAAGCTCCCCGCAAGCTAGCAGACGGGCTGGTGGGCTCGGGGAGGGGGCCAGAGAGCCGTGGTGGGGTGGGGTGGGGCGGGGGTCGCCCAGGAGTCCCGCCGCCCGGCCACGAGGTCGCCGCCCTCTGCGAGGCGACGGCGGCGGGCTGAGGCTACCGGCGCCGCCCCCGCCCCTCGCCGCATCCCGGGCGGCGCCCCAGCTCGGCGCCCGGCACGGAACGGGTGCGGGGCTGGGCCAGGGCCGGCCCGGGGGAGCCGGCGGGGCGGGGCCGCCGCGCCCCGCTCCCCCTCCCCGCCGCCCGCCGCCTTCTCCTCCTCGCGCCGCCGGGGCTCAGAACGGCGGCAGCAGCGGCCGCGGCCACAGCTCCGGCTCCGGCTCCGGCTCCTCCTGCGCCCGGGCCCCGCTCGGCCCTGCGCGCCCGGGCCCCGCGCCCCGACCCCGCCGCCGCGCCTGCCGGGGGGCCTCGGGCACCCCCGCCGCCCGCCTCACGCTGAAGTTCCTGGCCGTGCTGCTGGCCGCGGGCATGCTGGCGTTCCTCGGTGCCGTCATCTGCATCATCGCCAGCGTGCCCCTGGCGGCCAGCCCCGCGCGGGCGCTGCCCGGCGGCGCCGACAACGCCTCGGCCGCCGCCGCGTCCCCGGGCCCGCAGCGCAGCCTGAGCGCGCTGCACGGCGCGGGCGGCTCGGCCGGGCCCCCCGCGCTGCCCGGGGCGCCGGCGGCCAGCGCGCACCCGCTGCCGCCCGTACCCCTCTTCAGCCGCTTCCTGTGCACGCCGCTGGCGGCCGCCTGCCCGTCGGGGGCCGAGCCAGGGGACGCGGCGCCGGGCGAGCGCGAGGAGCTGCTGCTGCTGCAGAGCACGGCGGAGCAGCTGCGCCAGACGGCGCTGCAGCAGGAGGCGCGCATCCGCGCCGACCAGGACACCATCCGCGAGCTCACCGGCAAGCTGGGCCGCTGCGAGAGCGGCCTGCCGCGCGGTCTCCAGGAAGCCGGGCCCCGCCGCGACACCATGGCCGACGGGCCCTGGGACTCGCCCGCGCTCATCCTCGAGCTAGAGGATGCGGTGCGCGCCCTCCGGGACCGCATCGACCGCATCGAGGTGAGCGCCGCGCCGCGCGCCATCGGGGACCCGGCCCCCGGCGCCGGGTGGGAGGGGCTCGCGGGAGTCGAGGGCATCCCCGGGTCCCGCGGCCACCGCCGGCTCAGGGACCCTGGGGGTGGGGGGCCGCCCTCGAGTCTCTGAGTCTTGGGTTTCCGTCTGTGCAAAGGGGATGGTTGGACCTTCCTCCCAGGGGAGAAGGGAGGAGTCAGGGAGGGAACACAGACCGGAAACTCACACTGACTGCGGCTCAGGGAGCACGCGGGAAAAGCTCGCTGCTGATCCTTTTTCCTCCAGGCGCTTCTGTAAGCCTCAGTTTCTGAGTCTGTAAAATGGGTATAACGGTGCCCACTTGTAGTGTGGATTGATTAAAATGTAGATACGTGAAAATGCTCGGTACGTACCAGGACCTCTTTAAATGGCCGTTTCATTTCCTTCTTTCAGACATCCCCAAAGCAGCACCAGCCACACACTCAGTCCACTGTGGTCAGGAGATAGGAGGGCTGTCTGAGGGACTCGAGGTCGTCCTCTCCTGCAGAATCGCAGGGAACAGTGTCTCATAAACCAAACCCGGATGCTCCTCACCTTCTGCGCCCCTAAGGCCCCCAGCTGGGCTCGGACCATGGACAGGGACAGCAGAAGCTCAGATGGCTCTAGCCCTGCCAAGATGCCTGGAAGCCGGCCGCTCTGGGCTGGGGGCTGAATGGAGAGTAGGTCCCATCTGGGTTTCTCCCCCTCTAGTCACCTTTTTCAGATGCTCCTGTCTCAGACTTGGAGTCAGACATGAGGGGCCCAAAAGGGGCAGTCCACACTTGGCTGTCCTGTGACCCTGGACCAGCCATTTCTCCTTTGAAGCTGCCCGACCTCTGCCTCCCTCTGAAAACCTATTTGGAGCCACCTGGAGGGGGAGCTGGACAAATTAGTCAGGACAGATATTCAGAGACCCTGACCACTCCCAGCATCCATGATTTCCAGACTGCAGGGAAGGGGGTTCACAGCAGAACAGGATCCATGGAAGGAGGGGGCAGAATGAGGCCCAAGCACCGGCTGCCCCCTTTATCACCTCCCCCTAAACCAAGTGCAGCTGGTGAAGGGGGGACAGTGGCTGGAAGAAAGGACAGGCAGGGACTCTTCCCTCTCCGTGGCTCTCTCAGTTAAATCCCCGGCGGAGCAGCACAGGAGATGCTGGTGTGGAAGCCTGGCCTTACCCATGGCCCAGTGGCCCTCCAGAAAGTCTGTGTGGTGTCTGCACCCACCCCGCAGGGTGTCAGAGCACAGGCAGGCAGCTATCACAGCCAGCCCCAAACCTGGAGTTCAGAGACCTCCTCACGGAGAAGACCTCCTCTAACAGACCTCTCACAGAGGTCTCAAGTTGAGTGACTGCTGTTTTTATCATTAAGTTCTAATATTACTAATCTTTTCCAGTAGCCACAATTTAAAATGAGAACAAATCCTCCATTTAGGAAATAGAGTTTATTAATGTTAAAAAAAAAAAATCTGGTCTTCGATCAATTTCCTCTTGCCTGCCCTCGCCCCTGCCCCCACGCCCAGATGGCTCCCATGGTTCCTCCCACGTCTGGGGCTGGCAGGGCTGGGCCTGCCCTGGACCTGTTCCCCCAGCATCTGTGCATTTGGCAGGGTGGGCTCCCCTCCAGTTAGCCCTCTGAGGTTGGGGGGATCCTAGTGGCTGGGGTTCAGCACCAGGTCAGCCTCCTGGATGGAAGAAGTCCTGCTTCCCTGTATGCACACCTCCTTTCTGAGTGCAGGGGGCATGGAGGGGCTGCCTGCCCACCAGGACTGCCTTCTGAGCCTGCAGCAGCCAGAGCCAGTCTCTTTGGGGTGTTTGACAGTGGCTGGGACTTGGAGCCCAATGGACTTGGGATCCGACTACTGGTCTCAGCTCATGCACCTTTCAGCCACTGACTAGCTTCCCTCTTCCTTTCTCATCCAGAAACCTCGAAAGGATGCCCTTCAGGGTCTACTTTATCATCACTAGTCTCTCTCCCACCTTGATTCTCCAGAAATACTCATGGTGTTGAGTTGGTAAATTGAGCAGGAACATTTCAGTCCTTTCTTGCTGGTCCCCTCTCTGACATCTGACCCCATAGATCATTTCCTTCTACAAATCTCCATGCCCTGGGCTTCTAGGTGCCTCTCACCTGCCCCTCCTCCCTCCCTGCTTCTCTATCCCCTCTTGGGTCCTTCTCCTTTAACATGTGCACCCCTCCTGGCCCTCCTCTTGCTGTTTCCCTGGCAGAACTCAACCACACTCTGAAGCTTCCAACACCATTCCACCGTAGTGCCCCCAAACCAACTTCATCCCCAGGCCAGGTTTCTCTCCAAGCTTCAGATCAATAGATCCAATTGCTTCTTGAGCACCTCCCCCTGGGCATCCCACCAGCCCCCTACCTTCATCATGTCCCAGCCTGAACTCAGGTCCTCTGCCAACCTGCTTTTCAGTTGTACCCTGAGAAGCCATGCTTGGCTCCTTTCTCTCCCTCCTCCTCCCTGTCAGCCTCATTTCTCTGTGGATGCTGCAGCAGCCCCCTTGCTGGTCTTCCACCTGATCAGGCACACCCCTCCATCCATCCTCCTCCAGGCCACCCCAGGGATCTTCCTTAAGCCCACCATTGGGCTCTCCTGTGATAGCAGACTCCAGCCTGCTCCCAGGCTGCCATTTCATTTCCAACGTTTTTCCCAGTTCCTCCTTCTTCTGCCCAGATTACCCCCAGTTTATCTATACTCATCATTTAAGTCTGCTCTGAGGACACCTCCTCCCAGAGGTCCTGCTTGATTACACTCTGTCCTTTTCCTGTCCCCACCCCTGCACATCTCAGGACACCCCTGCTCCTCCCCACCTCTCTGCATCACCCCCTTCCCCACCTCACTGGACTGACTGCTGAAAGGGAGGAAAGGTCTTTCTGACCCACCCTCTCCCTGCAGATCTCAAGTTGGAGTCACGTTTGAGGGCTTAGGAGAAATCATTTGCTTGTGTTTTTATCTTTGTTGTTGTTAATTGGAAAAATGTCAAAAGATTTGAGGGGGGGATTACATTTAATTCCACCATTTTATTCGTTTTTGAAGCCCTCCCCCTTTTGGTCCTTTATCAGAATGTGGACATTGTTCCCGAGTTGCTGGGGTTGCTGGTAATTACCATTTTAACGATGGCTTTAAGATCCTGGATCCATCTCAGCCTCCTCCATCCATCAGTCCTTCGGCTGTGTCCTGTTGCTGGAGATGTAGGTTGTTTCTAATTTTTTCCTCTGGATGCTCATTGCAGGATCGATTTCATGCAGATAGTTGTTTTTTGTTTTTTTTTTTCTTTTTAAGTCAATTGAGTTATTTCTTTAGGCTGAATTCCCAGGAGCGGTGTTACTGGGTCAAATGATATTGACTTTTATGGCTGTGGCCAAAAACCGCTTTCCAGAAGGACCATTTATGCGGCAACCAGCCATGTATGTATGTTGCGGTGTCATGTTTTTGCACTACTTTATGTGTAAAGCGGAATTTCTCAATTGATTTAAGCAGCGATTCTTTGACATAAGCCACATTCTTAATCCTATGTGGCAAGCTAGTGGCCTCTTCTCATCTTGGGGTGGAAGTGATGAAAAGGACCACCCTGATGATAATCACAGAGGTTCCTGGACTGTTGTAACAATTAGAGCTCACATTCACTGAGAGCTCACCATGTGTCAGGGTGCTGTGCATTATCTCATTTAATCCTGGTAAAATTTCCATGAGGCAGGTACGATTCTATCCCCCTTTAACAAATGAAGAAACCAAGGTTCAGAGAGGTTACGAAACTGGCACGAGGGGACACAGCACTGGAGCCTGGATTTGCCTCTCTCAGTGTCTGGCTCCAGAGTCCTTGTTCTTCATCATTAACTCTAGGTCCATCTGAGGGATCAGGCCTCAACTTCCTTCAAGAGAGTGAGGAAGACAGGTGAGGGAAGTGCCTCTTGTGTAGTAGCCTGGACCATTTCTGAATGAGAGCGTCTAGAGCAGGAGTGATGAGGACCAGTCCTCAAAGGTTTGCCCTGCTGGCTGGCAAGATAATCCGGAGGCCGAAAGCAATAAATAACAAGTAACATGTATTAGGCACTTAGTGCGTATTGGCTTATTCAGTCTTCAGCCCTATGAAGCAGCCTGTACATATTCCCATCTTACAGATAAAGAAATGGAGGCTCATAGACTCTGGAGAAACCAGAGCCAGCTAAATCACCACCTGCCCTCCCTACCCCCAGCTTCTGTTTCCCCTCCATAAAATGATACAGTGGGTAGATGCTCCCTAACCACCTTGCAGCTCTAATATTCTCTGAAATGGGAAGACGGTATGGCATAACATTGGGTTCTTCTTGCTTGTGACTTTAATCACTTTCTCTCTCTGGGCCTTAGTTTTCTCATCTGTAAAATGGATAGAAGGAGGGGCTGGGTGTGGTTCAGGCCCTTTGGGCTCCAGATTCTGAATTCTTAGGCAGATGTTTCCTGATTAGGAATTGTCATCTGTGCCCTGGAGGCCTCCCCTCCCTGGCAGGACTCCCCCTGGGAAAGGAGACCCCTCCTGCCTGTTCCAAGCCTGGCAGGAGCCACTTGGGCAGAAGACAGGGAGAAGCTTACATGTGACCCTTTCTTTTTAAGGTGTATCTTACATTCAAGATGTTTAAGAACTCACATATCATACTTTAAAAAGACACAAATCTTTTTTAATGTATTTATTTTTAATTGGAGGATAATTGCTTTACCATATTCTGTTGGTCTCTGCCATACATCAGCATGAATCAGCCATAAGTATACATATGTCCCTTCCCTCTTGAACTTCCCACCTTGCACTGCACCCCAGCCCTCCTGGTTGTCACAGAGCACCAGTTTGAGCTCCCTGAATCATACAGCAAATCCCCACTGGGTATCCATTTCACACATGGCAGTGTACATATCTCCATGCCACTCTCAGTTCATCCCGCCCTCTCCTTCCCCCACAGTGCCCACAAGTCAGTTCTCTACGTCTGTGAAGAAGACGCAGATCTTAAATGCACAGCTGTGTGAAAATATATGCATGGGCACACCCATGGAAGCACCACCGAAATAAGAATCAGGACATTTCCAGTACCCTAGAAGGCTCCTTCGTGACCCCAAAGTCCAGGCTTCCCCAGAGACACCGCGATCGCAGTTTTCATCGCTGTAGATGAGTTTTCTCTGTGTTTGAACTTCCATCAGATCGACTCAGGCAAGCTGCAGCCCTTCATGTCTGGTGTCCTCGTTGCACGCTGACCTTCAGTCATGGTGTGTGTGTGTTAGTGGTTTACTTTTCACTGCTGTGTAGTGTTTCCGTGCAGGGAAACATCTTACCCATTCCCTGATGGAAGGACGTTTGGGTTGTTTCTGGCTTGGGATCATTACAAATCAAGCTGCCGTGAATGTCCTTGTGATATCCCTGGTTGGCTAAAAGTCCTCATTTCTCCTGGATGTATCCCCAGGAGTGGGATGCTTGGGTTCCAGGAGAGGCATATATTTAGCGCTAGGAGGCTCTGCCAAACGCTTTTCCAAAGTGGCATCTAAGTGTTTGCACGCCCACCTGGTGTGAAACTTGTCAACCTTGCTGTGGTCATTTTAAAGACACTCCCCCTTCTGGTGGGTGTGTAGTGGACTCATCGTGGTTTCAGTTTGTATTTCTCTGGTGACTCATGATGCTGAGCCCCTTTTCTTCTGCTTATTGGCCATTTTCTGAAGTCCTTGCCTGTGGGAGGTGGACCAAGGTCAGGGGCTGGTGCACCCCACCCCCTGAGTGACAAGGCCAGTCAGACACTTGATCCCCACAGAACTTGAGACAGGGATTGAGGCAGCCAACCTGAAGTGGAAGCTCTTAGGTGCCCCCGCCCACCCCACATTTGACTCCAGGGGAAGCTGAGGCTCAGAGAGGTGAAGTGACTTGCCCAAGGCCACACAGCATGTTGAATGCTGAGCCAAGATGACAACCAGGATTTTCTATGAAAATAGGCGGAGGGTGGGGTCCTCATCTCTGCTGCCGATTTTGGCCCAGGGCCCAGAAGCTATGTGGGCAGGCAGGACCAGGAAGGGATTTTGTGGCAGCTTGATGAAGAGTATGTGAAGGGAGACGAAAGGGCCTGGGGTTGGTGTGTCTAGTCGCTTGCTCTGAGGCTGCAGAGCCCAGGAGGGTGTATGGACAGACCCTTATCGAGCCACTCCCCCTTCTCCCGACCTCCCCTGCTGTGTGCTGACTGCCGTGACTTGGCACCCTCGGTGTACAGAGGTCCATTTATCTGTTTTCCATTCCAACTGCAAAGTGGCAGTGGGGACCAGGTCAAAGGTCGGTCTGGCCTCTGCCACCTGCTCTCCTGCCCCTCCCCTGCCAGGGTGAGAGGGAGACAGAGAAGCCTGCCAGGCGGGCTCCTGGGGAGGAAGTGGGAGCAGGACGCCCCCTTTGAAAGACCTTCCCTCGACTCACCCCACCCTCTCTGCCAGCCTGTTCTGAGAGCCTTACAATTTAGTCCCACAAGAACCAGGGGACTCTTACTCTCCCCATTTCACAGATGAGGAAACCAAGGCTCATAGAGGTTAAGAACCTTGGCCAGGTCACTCAGCTGGGATTTCAGTCCTAAGCAGTCTGGCTCCCTGGCCCACATCCCACTCAGTTACTGCTCACTATGCTCTTCTTAGTGGCTCAGATGGTAAAGAATCTGCCTGCAATGTGGGAGACTCGGGTTCGATCCCTGGGTTGGGAAGATCCCTTGGAGAAGGAAGTGGCAATCCACTTTAGTATTCTTGCCTGGAAAATTCCATGGACAGAGGAGCCCGGCCAGCCTCGGTCCATGTGATCACATAGAGTCGGACATGACTGAACGACTAACGCTTTTTTCACTTTCACGCTCTCCTGCCTCTCAATAATAGGAAGTAGAAATAATGGTTATGACTCTCTATCAGCCATTTTTATATACCAGGCTTTACCTATTTTGTCATTTTTGTTATTACATATATCCTAAGAGGTAGATATTATTATTCCCATTTTGCAGTTGAGGAGACTGAGGCTCCGAGGAGTTGAAGAGCTTGCCCAGGGCCACATGTCTAGTAAGTGGGGAGCCTGGGAGTGACTCAAGCCTTGTCTGGCCTGAGAGTCATGCTGGTGCCTGTCATCGTGTTGCCACAGTGCATGGTGACGAATGAATGGATGGATGAACAGAGTGAGGCCTTGCAGTCCCTCCAGAGACAGCCTCGTTCCCTCTCCCTCTGGAGCATCTTGGCTGAGGCGTCAGGGAAGCTGCCATCTGCTGAGGGCGAGGAGGCACTGGCCAGAGGAGGTGGAATGGGGGCGGGAAGAGTGTTCTTGGCAGAAGGAACAGCATGTGCGGAGGCCCAGGGGTGAGAGGGAGTTAGGGACAGCTGGGCCTTTCAGTGGGAATGAAGGGTAGCCTCTAGGGGTGTGTAGTAAGGGCTAAGAGTAGAGGGGCAGGGTATTGATGGTGGGAGAGGAGGGCTACTGAAGGGTGTAAGCAGCGTGCTTGGATTTGCATTGAGCTGCCTGCCTCTCTGGCTGCTGTGTGGAGAAAGGCCAGAGTAGGAGCCTGGAGACGGTGGCCTGGACTGGGATTGTGGGGGAGGACAAAGGGAGCCGAGTGAGGCTGTGGTTAAGATTTTACCCTCAAGACTCTGCTTTTGGATCTTTCCCCCCATTTTTTAAAAGAAAATTATTGGGGACTTCTCTGGCAGCCCAGTGGTTGAGAATTGCCTTCCAAGGCAGGGGGTGTGGGTTCAATCCCTGGTCGGGGAATTAAGGTACAACCACACCATACCCAGCACAGCCAAAACAACTTTTTAAAACAAGACAGACACTGAAGTGTAGAGACTACCATCCAAGTCCCCACTGACGCTCGAGACCCGGACAGTTGCCACCAGCTGATGCCCCTGAGGGCCTCCCCTGTCCCAGCCCCAAGAGAGGGTCGCTGCTGTCCTGAATTTGTGTTTATCACTCCATGCATTTATTTATGCTTTTATAAACACATGAGCTGGCTTTGAATCTTTGTACCTTTGTATGAATGATATCCAACTGTTCTTCTGTAGCTTGCTTTTTTTCTCAATATAATGATTAAACAAAAACATCTATGGTTGAAGGTGGAGGAGGATGGGCTCCTTGAAGAGATGTTTAAGAAGTGTTAGTAATAATCATAATAATAGCTGACACATAGCCCATCGTTTGCTAACTCTAAGGGCATTATATCTGTTAAAATTTCTCACTGCAGTGCTATGAGCTATTATTTTTGTACCCTTTTTGCTGATGAGGAAACTGAGGCAGGGAGGCTTTCCGTAACAAGGTCAGTGGGCTGCTGGAGCCTGGGTGTGAGCTGGGGCAGACTCACACAGGACTTAGGGAATGAGCCCATATGGGAGATAGGTGGCCTGACCCACACCACAGCCACCAAGCCTGCTCTCTGCCCTCCTACCCCTGGAGCTGGGCCCTGTGCTGTCTGCGCAGATGGGAACTGTGCAGAGGGTGGAACCTTGACCATGAAAACCAGCACCTTCCCTCTGCCCCTCATAGGAAAGGAGCAGACCCCACCTGGGGACAAGGTGGCAGGGTCTTCCCCACACCCTCCCAGCACCAGACCTCCCCCACTTAGGCAGGTCCCTCCATCCAAGCCCCTCTGCAAAGCTGCCCCACACCAGGGTCTGACACCACCTGCCAGATTGTCCCAGCCTTCTCAAGGCCACTGAAACCTCTTCTGCTGGCCCTTGAGGCAGGCAGGACAGCCAGCACTGTACCCATTTGGCAGACTGACAAACTGAGACCCAGACTGTCAGGGCAGGACCAAAGAAGGAGAAGAGGTTCTGGAGTCAGAAGGGACTGAACTGAGGTCCTGGTTCTGTGACTTGGCAGTATGTGACCTCAGGTAGATGACTTTACCTCTCTGAGCCTCTGCTCTCTCATCTGAAAAGCAGCCCTCCTTAATTCCCCAAATAGTTGAGAGGGCTTGTGGAATGTTTGCACGGTGCTTCCGGAGTGCAGGACTTGGCACGCAGCACGCGGGAGTGAGGACAGCTGCCTCCGTTAGCATCTTGTTACTGAGTGCTAATGAGCCCAGCACGTTAGCTGAGTTGGACCGGAACCCTGGGCTCTGGCTCCAGGCCCCACGTACTTCCACCAAACCCCACCCCGGACTCCCAGCACGAAAAGTGTGGGTTCCGAGCCCCCACCAGGACCCGCGTGGGGTGATGGCGTCGTCTCCTCACCATCTTGGGCTGGGGGCCCACTTGGCATCAGGCCCGGAGCCCACGCGTCACAGCCTCTGCCTGCAACAGATGGGTAAGTGGGGGGAGTCATGTTCTTCTGATGCAGACATCAGGGTGGGGAGGGGGCCACACAGGATCCAGTGAGCCCACCTCCTCCCTGGCCTTCCTGCCGGCGGCAGAGCTGGCGGCTCTGACAAAAGAACAGCTTGTGTGCCCACCTCCCTCGGCCTGTGCCATGTCTCCTCGCAACGGCATCTGTGTAAATACCACTTGACGTCCTGTTCCTTCCTGGCAGGTCTTTCTCCCTCTGAAGGAGGAGGACTCTTTGCAGGAGAGAGAGAAGGCTTTGGCTCCAGAGGGGTCAGCTTTGCTCAGCCCTTCCAAAGGACTTCTTCCTCGGTTTCCCCATCTGTGAAATGGGGACACTAAGAGTGCCAACCAAAATGAGTGGCTGTGAGGATTCATGAATAAATACCTGGAAAGTGCCCAGGGGGGACCTCCTTCAGAGGTGTGTCCCTCACGCCCAGGTAGGCCCAGTGGGTGGAGGGACAGAGAGGCTAGAAGGGGGCCCATTCCAGGAGACCTGGCCCCGGCCCTTCCAGTGCTGATGTAGACGGCACTTCATGAGCTAATTGCCTCAGCCTAAGGTTTCCCAGAAGTCCCACTGCCTCAGATGTAGTGGGTGGCTGGCCCTGTCACTCCATGAGCTGTCTGTGGTCAAGGAAAGATTCTGGAGGTAGCAAGCTCCCCGTCAGCTGATGTATTCAAGCCTCACAGTTTGCATTGTGTCTTCTTTGGCCACACCGCACAGCATGCAAGCTCTTCATTCCCTGACCAGGGATCGAACCCAAGGCCCCTGAAATGGAAGCATGGGGTCTTAATCCACTGGACTGCATGCATTCTGCTTTTACACCCCACAAGGATCTGTTACTTCCACTGTTTCATCCTTACATCTGTCTTGCTGATGGGCAGAGTGGGGCCGGTTGTTCCTGTTTTACAGAAGGGGAAACTGAGGTTTTGTGTTTAGTCAGCACCAGAGTCAGGATTCGTGGGCACCTGGGGAGTGCCAAGGAGCCCTCCAGATAGTGGACAGTGAAGAGTTGTGTAGTAAAGTGGGGCCGTGTGTACTGAGCAGTTCATCCATCTGTGCCCTGCCCCCCTCACCCGGGCTCCCCACCTGGTGGGCCAAGCAGGCGTCTGCATAGGTGGATGGCTGTGCCCTCCCACGTGGGACACTGTGGGGGATACAGGTGGCCACACTGGGTCAAGCTGGAGCTCCTACTATGCACCATCTTTTAATCCTGACCACAGGCCTGCCAGTCCAACATTCCAAGTCCCCGCTTTCTTTATAGAGGAGGAAAAATGACCCCAGAGAGATTAACCCACCTGCCCCCCCACCCTCGGGGTGGAGTGGCGGAACCAAGTGCGTGATCCCGTCACTGTCTGTGGTGGCAGCTCCCTTCTCTCTGGTGCTGAGTGTGGCAGTGACGCTTTGTCTGCACTGCCCTCCCCACCCCCAGCGCTTTGAAGCAGGGGACACATTTATCCTCTCATCACAGGGGTAGGAAAAAAAAAAAAGAGCTCAGCGAGGTTAAGGGCCTTGCCCAGTGTCACACAGCAAATGAGTGACAAGGTCAGGGCTGGGCCAGTGGAGCTGAGCAGGGTCTCTTGTGCTGGCCCCTGAGCTGTGGGGCCGTCCCTGTAGGCACAGGGTGCTCAGGGAATATCTGCTCGGTGAAGGAATCATGAGAATTCAGTGAGCTCAGGTCTGGGACCAAGCCTGTGGTTGGGGCCCAGGGCAGGTGAAGTGGGAACCAGCAGGGCCCTTGGACAGTGAGGAAGCATCAGGCTGTCAGTAGGGAGCATGGAGGAGGGGAGAGCAGACAAAGCTTGTCTCATTTGGCTCCTAGAAGCTCAATGAATTATTCATTTCCTACTCGTCTTCCCATGACGTGTCTACCAGAGACTGTCCCCTCCCAGCGTCAGGATTTGTGGCCTCGGCTGCCTTCCTCCACCCCAGAAGGG
Organism: Budorcas taxicolor; assembly: GCF_023091745.1. Taxonomy (NCBI): domain Eukaryota; kingdom Metazoa; phylum Chordata; class Mammalia; order Artiodactyla; family Bovidae; genus Budorcas; species Budorcas taxicolor. The sequence goes on along the minus strand of NC_068914.1, from coordinate 153,943,305 downwards.
GTTTCCTCCAGCAGGGGAGGGGAAAGGAAAGACCCCCTGGCTTCTGTCCCAATTCTCCTTCCCGCGGCGGTCTTAAGGCAGGGCAAAGGAGGACTCTAAGACACTGTCCTCATCCTGGGTGGGATGGGGGTGTCTGAGACCACCCTCGAACACTCTGCTCTAAACAGCAGAGTAAACAGGCTCTGCTCACAGGCATTTACCACCTAATCATCCCCACATCCCTTCTAAATACTTAGTTGTGCCATTTTGCCTGAGAGGAAGCAAGGGTTCAGAGAGATGGAGGCATTTGCCTCAGGCTGCATGGCAGGTTGGTTCTTGAGCGGGATTTGAGCCCTGGGATGCCTGCCTCTGGAGTCTGTGATCTTAACCACCCATCACAGCAGCACTGGAGCCCTATTCCAGAAGCCCCCTGGTTTGTGCCCCTGGGTCTGCCCGGCACCCACACAGAGTCTTGAACCATCTTGGAAAAGTTTGGCATGTGAGTAAGTGGTGATCAGGACAGCCCACGTCTTCAAGGACCCATCAAGGTGCGGCCTTCCAGTGATGAAGGGCTCGGCAGTGGCTTTCAACCCCAACTGCACATCGGACCCTCTGGGGGACTTTTGCAGCTCTCCACTGCTGGCCCCCATAGGCTGAGACGTCCTGAGGACAGGAGCCAGCCTGCTGTCCACTCGCATCACACACCAGCACTGGAGATAGCCTGCTGCTGCACACGCAGTGCACTCTCACTGCCTGAAGCAGGCATTGCCATCCCATTATACGTATGGGGAAGCTGAGGCTCAACAGGGGTCACTCAAGCAGGACTAGTGCACATCTCTGGGACTGTCTCTTTCCATCCTCCCTCTGACTGACTTCGAATGTCCCCTTCTCTGTCTGTGAGCAGCAGGAGCTTCCAGCCCGAGTGAACTTCTCAGCCGCCCCAGCCCCTGCGCCTGTGGTGCCCACTGCCCTGCACTCCAAGATGGATGAGCTGGAGGGGCAGTTGCTGGCCAAGGTGCTGGCGCTGGAGAAGGAACGTGTAGCCCTTGGTCACAGCAACCAGCAGCAGCGGCAGGAGGTGGAGAAGGAGCTGGACGCCCTGCAGGACCGTGTAGCCGAACTGGAGCACGGTGGGTCCTGGGCCCCACAGAGGGCATGGTGGGCGAGGGCATCCTTGGTCCTTGGATGGTCCTCAGGGTGGCAGATTCACTCAGAAAATGTTTCCCAGAGGTTAAAGCTAGATAGGTTGGTGGGGAAGAGGCTGTGAGACAGAGAGAATGATTGGGGTGTTTTGTTACCATTACCATTTAGCATTTTCTGGCACATTTTCACCCACTGTATTCCGGGAGTGGGCTAAGTACTTGATACGCCAGCTGGTTTAATCTTCACAGACCATACAGGGGTGGCTCTGTTTATTATCCCCTAATAATAAATAAGGCTATAAATAAATAAAATTTATAATATTTATTATAATTATTAAATATTATATTTATTAAAAAGAGTATAAACAAATATTTATAAATAATAAATAAGGAAAATAAGGCTCAGAGAGGTCAAGTGACTTGCCCAAGGTCACACAGCCAGTAATTGGTGGATCTAGACCTTCAATCAGGTCTGACTCTAAAGTCCCTGCACTTATCACCCCCCGCAAAAGTGCCTTGCCATCAGAATTTTGTCCTTTGTTTAACACCTGGGCCCGGCACCACAAGGGTCATGAAATCATGGCATGTTGGGCATTGTACAGGTGTGAGCATGAGGAAACCTGGCTCCTCGGTCCACAGCTGTCGCCAGCTTGCTCCGTGACTTTGAAAGTTCACTTCCTCTCCCCAGGCCTCATTTTCCTCATCTGAAAAATAGGAGTTTAGGACTCATGAACTCTCAGGGAGCTTTCATCTTTTAAACTTGGTGAGGACCACCCTTGAGGCTTATAGACAAGTTGAGGTTACCAGGGGGCTAGTAGCCCTCATTCTGGAGTGTGCCCTGCCTACCGCCCCCATCCGTGTCTGCTGACCCCCACCGTGTTCGCCTTGCTCACCCCCCTCAGGGTCCTCAGCCTACAGCCCCCCAGATGCCTTCAAGATCAGCATTCCCATCCGCAACAACTACATGTATGCCCGCGTGCGGAAGGCGCTGCCCGAGCTCTACGCCTTCACCGTCTGCATGTGGCTGCGCTCCAGGTCCGGCGGCACTAGCCAGGGCACCCCCTTCTCCTACTCAGTTCCCGGACAGGCCAACGAGATTGTGCTGCTGGAGGCGGGCCACGACCCCATGGAGCTACTGATCAATGACAAGGTGAGTGGGGGCTGGGCAAGCCGGAGGGATGGGGGTGAGGCAGGGGGACCCTTCCAGGATCATTTGCACTGCACTGGTCCCAGATGGGTGGGGCCTCTCCTGCTCAGCAGAATCAGCACGCATGAAATGCCTCCAAGATGGACGAACTCATGCCAGGCTGGGTTCTGGGAATTCAAGATAAGCCAGACCTGGGGCTGATAGGATAAGAGCTCCTGTCCAAGAGAGGCTGTCAGTGGTGGTGTGCCATTTACAGAGGAGCATGTGAGGATCACAGAGATTAAGAGACTTCCCCAGCAACCCGGCTGTGGGAGCAGGACTGGAAGTGCTTCCTACAGCAGGGCACCTCCAGGGCCCCCAGGGCCCTGCTCATTCTCCTGAGCAAAGAGAGAAGCAAATGAGGTCCTAGGACCTCTCTGGGGAGGGAGGCGGGGAGCGAGGGCAGAAGAGCTGGTGGATTCCATGTCCCCCTCCCCCTGGCAGTCAGCCCCATGCCCCTCCCCTCACGTGGCGAGTAGGCTGGTGCCACAGTCAAGCCCTGGCCTGAATGCTGGATTTGAATCCTAGTTCTGCCGCTAACCCACTCTGTGACCTTCGACTAGTCACTTACCCTCCCTGTGCCTCAGTTTCCTCATCTGTAAAGCAGGAATAATAATAACCTCAACTGTACATGGTTGTGGTGAGAATGAAATGGCTTAAATACATGTAAATGGCTTTGAGCAGAACCTGGCATTTAACAAACGTTGATAAATGTGCCCCATTTTTATCATTCCAAGTCCCGTGCTAGTATTTTACCCATATTGTCATCCTTGACCCAACAGCCCCAGGAAGTAGACACCCTATTATCCCCATTTTGCAGATGGAAAAGCTGAGGTTCAGTGAAGGCAAATAACGCACCCTGGCCACAAAGCTGGTGAAGGGGTGATGATGTGACTTGGGGGTCTTGGGCTCCACTGTTCTGCCCTTGGGTCACCAATCTTCCCCATGCCCAGGACTCCCACCCCGTCACCACTCTCCCAGGAGTGGACAGGGCAGGACAAGCTGGGGAGACAGGGGAGTGATGTAGCAGGGGCATGGTGATTAAGGGGGAAGCAAGGTGAGCATCTTATCACGCCATTCCCTGCAGATATCTTCCCCAGCCTGACATATTGCTTTGGGTCTTGATGGCATGCTGGCCCTGGGAAATGCAGAGAACATATACTGCACCCACTTGTGACCAGCCCACAGCCACACAGAGCTGCTGGGAGTGGCTGACACCCAGCAAAACCCTGCTCAGCAGGAGGTGCCTTTCATGGTGTCCTGGAGGAGGAGGAAAGAGATAGGCCCAGGGGATAGTGAATTTCCCTTGTGGCCCAGTACACACTTACCCTCTAAGTCCATCAGAGGGTAGCTGGATGACATCTAGATCGTGCCACCCAGTTCCCCTTCATAACCCCCCTGACTGCCATCCTTGGCTCTGCCCATGGTAGCAGTCAGTTCTAGTATAATAGAAGGAATTCAGCACCCTGGACAGGGCACAAGGCAACCCAATTTCCTGACATTCTGGTGCCTTTTGAGTACCAGCCTCACAAACTACTCACAGTTCTCATTTTATTCCAGCCTCTAATCCCTTGCCCCTGCTGTGCAAACCGACTTCCACCCCCAACCTTGGTTTGCCTTACAGTGGAATTTCTAGAGCTCATTATACTTCCAGATGTGTTTAGATTTCACATCTTCTGTTCCCACACTCCTCTCTGCCTCTGGGCCTTCACGGCTTCTGTGACTCCCACATGGCCCCTATGTTACTCTGTTTTGTGATATTGTCCCTGAAGTCCTCCCCTCCTGTGCAGACTCAGCTCATTTTAGGACCGGATCCATATCCCCCGGTGTCCAGAACAAGGCCTGGCATCAAGTAGGCCTCAGAGAATATTGTAATAATTTGTGATCTCAGAGAACCTAGGAGATGAAAGAGCCCTTTGGGAGCCCCAAATCCACAAGCAGCAAGTACCTTTCATCTCCCAGGCCAACTCCAATCAATCAGCAGTGCCTTCCAAGAGCACTGCGATGAGAAAGATTCCGAGGGTGAGTCTAGGCTCATGATTGATTAGCCATGTCTGCCTTGGGTAGAGTAGGAGGCAGAAGCGGCTGCATATTTGCCACCCTTTGCCCAAGCCCCTGACTTTATGGATGAGGAGACAGAGGCCCAGGGAGGAAAGAGCAACCTCCCCAGGGTCCCACAGGGCGTTGTGGTTGGCAGTGCTCAGCCTCCGAGTACAAGGCTTGTTCCGTCATTCCCAGCACTTCTTGAGCCCAGCTGTGTGTCGGGCACTATGTGAGATATTCAGGGAAGGGAGGCTTGTGAGATACAACTCCCACCTTACAGGCCTGTCAGAGAGTGAATAACCTACCTAGAAACCACCAAGAACCAACACTGAGTAGTCCCCTGTGACCTGAGTGAAGTGCCTGATGATATTGCTACATTGTGGGGAAAGAGGAAAGAGTGGCTGGAAAGACACTGGGCGGGGAGGACAGGCAGGGTCAGACCTTGGGTCAGCCCCTGGAAGGAGGGACACTGGTCTCCCCATCCCCATCCCACTGCTCCAGCCTTGGGGCTTGTGGCGCCTCTGACCCGGGGCTGGGGGACCTGTTTCCAGGTGGCCCAGCTGCCCCTGAGCCTGAAGGACAATGGCTGGCACCACATCTGCATCGCCTGGACCACAAGGGATGGCCTGTGGTCTGCCTACCAGGATGGGGAGCTGCGGGGCTCTGGTGAGAACCTGGCCGCCTGGCACCCCATCAAGCCTCATGGGATCCTTATCCTGGGCCAGGAGCAGGTAAGGGTCAGGGTGGGATGCAAATAGATATCCCACTCACTCCAGGCGCCTCAGGAGGAGGGGTAGGCGGAGGGTCCCTGAGAGCGCAGAAGTGAGCACTCAGTCTGACCCAGCCATTCTGCAGATGGGCAGACTGAGCGAGACTGGCCCAAGGGACTAGAACCTTGGGGCGGGACCAGAACCTTGGGGCGGGACTAGGACTTGGGGCGGGACTAGGACTTGGGGCGGGGCTAGAACCTAGAGGGGGCGGGGCTTCAGCCAAGACAGAGTTCTGTCTCACTGAGCACCTACCTGCCTATCTTTTCTGCTCCCTTACTCCGTGTCTTTCTTGTTTCTTTCTGCTCTTTTGGTCCAGGATACCCTAGGCGGCCGCTTTGATGCCACCCAGGCCTTCGTGGGTGACATTGCCCAGTTTAACCTCTGGGACCACGCCCTGACACCAGCCCAGGTCCTGGGCATTGCCAACTGTACGGGGCCACTGCTGGGCAACATCCTCCCATGGGAGGACAAGCTAGTGGAGGCCTTTGGGGGTGCAACGAAGACTGCCTTTGATGTCTGCAAGGGCAGGGCCAAGGCATGAGGGGCCACCTTGTCCAGGGGCCCCTCCCTTGCCTGCCAATTGGGGAACCTTCCGGGGCAGGAGCTCATCCCCTCCTTAACCTACCCTCACACACTGGTCTCCTTTTTTGCCCCACTTTTGGCCATGCCTCCCATTTCCCCCACCTGTACCCACACCACCAGAACACCCTGCCCTTGATGGCTGTCCCCCTGATCCCACTTGAATGGACACAAGCAGCTCGAGTCAAGAGGTCAAGCCTGGGGTGAGTCCAGGGCCTGCCAGGGGGTACATCGCAGCACCCATGGCTCTTGCCCCACTGCTGGCATTAGAGTGGAGCCATCTCTCACCCCATGTCCCCTTACCCATCAACCACAGCTGATCCCACTGATCTCACAGCACCCTCCTTGGGACTGTGTACAGGTGAAGGGCCCACTGTCTCAGTGGCAGGGATGGCTATCTGTCCCCTTTCCTCTGTGAGGCAGGCATGCGCCCTTCCTCTTCAGGGCCATCATGGGCTGTGGAGCTGTCCCCCAGCTGATAGGGAATGACAGAACCACACTGGAGACTCAGACTCACCCCCTTCCATCTTTCCACCAGCTACCAGTCATGGGCAGGGGAATCTTGTTGAAGCTTCTCCCCCCTCCCACCCCCGCCCCCACCTGCACCCTTCCCTCCTCTTTCCTTGTTTCTTTGTGTGCTGAATGGTTGCTTTGAATGTTGGTTCCATGCCTGGCCCAGCCCCACTTCAATTTCCAGGACATTCCCTTCCCAGCTCCAGCTTGGAGAGTTGGGGACCAAGATCTCAGGAGGCCCACCTATGGCTGCGTCCACTGGCATGGTCACCTTGCCCCTTCTCTGACCAGAACAGGCCCTGGACCACTTTAGCCTGGGCTGGGGACAGCGTGGGACAGAGGCATGTGCCCTGCAAGACCCAGGCTCTAGCAGAGCCACAATCCTGGCCTGCTCTGCATGGCCCTGCAGCCTTTGGGGAAGGAAAGAAGCAGAGAGGGCAGGGAGAGGCATGGAGTGGTATGCAGAGCTCTGGATGGGAAGAAGGAGCCCCTGGTTCCTGGTCTTCTCTGCTGCCAGCCTGCTGTGTAGTCTGCTGACAGTCCCTGCTCTCTCCTGGCTGGCCGTCCTCATTTGTGAGTTTAGGTCATTTCTGAGAGCTCTCCAGATCAAAGGTAGGATGGTCTATGATTCCAGGTGGATAGGGTGGGACAAGCCTGAGAACCTACTTAGGTATCAAGGGGCATAGCAGGGGCAGGCCCTGGGACTGGGCAACAGATGGGATCTGGCTAGGCACGGGTCAGGGTCAGCAGCTGGCTCCAGAGAGTCAAGGGCAAGGGTCAAAGCAGACCAACCTTATACACAGATTGTTAAGGTCAGCTCTTCTGGATCACCCCCAGCCTGGCACCCTTGCCCATCTGAGTGTTTCAAAGGGCTGGTGGCTTACCTGGGCCCTACCCTTGAGTCCCCACCAGCTCTCCCAAGACAATGGAAGAATATCAGAGCTGAGAAAAGCCACCCAGTCTGACCTCTTGTTGCTCATATGAGGAGGAGCTCAGAGAGGGCAAGTGACTTGCACAGGATCACACAGCTTAGTGGAGCCGAGCCAGGACTAGAACCCCGTGCTCTTTCCCCCACTCCATACTTCTTGCCCGTGAGAGGCTTTTGAGTCCAGCCTAAACCTAAGAGGATGGACATTTGAGGGGTCAGAATGCTTTCCGACATTCCAATAATGCTTTTCAACACTGGACCACTTTCCTGTATGAAACATACAGACATCTTGGCATTCCCACCCCCAATCCCTGGAAGGTAGGGTGGGAGAGGTGTGATCTCCCGGCACTTTGGCAGGAATGGAGAGCTGATAACACGGGGGTCCCTCCCCAATCACCTACCGGGTGTCTGGACAGCTGTTGGCTACTTAAGTCAGATGGGCACTGGTGGCTTTTTGTTCCTTTGGTTCCCTGTATCTGCTCCCAGCATCCACTTAGCCTGAGGCATGATGCCCGAGCTACAGACTGTGGGGTGCAGGGCCACGGAGGCTTTTCCAAGACTTGTTGCTTCCAGCTCCCAGATCCTCGTTTCTGTTTCAAGAGGGCAAATAGACCATTCAGCACTTTCAGCCCAACTCCCCCTAGAAGGAAGGATGGCGCGCTTTAGCCAGAACCTGCCGAGATCTAGTTGCCCTGGTAACAGCCAATGACATCAGCCCCAGTGCTGGGTCAAGCATCTCATAATGACATACGCTGTTGCTGGGGTGATGGCGAAATTTGGAACTTAGATTTCAGGAACACTGGGCTTTATTGGGTTTATGTTATTGTCTTTGAGGGAGCAGCTTTTGTGGAGGCCTTGGGGAGAAAGAAAGAATCTTAGGAAGGGGGTGATAGAACTTGTTTGGTCACTCGAGCCCACCCAGAAACATCATCCCAAGTCCTTTATGCTGTCATGGTGATCGTGAGACTTCTGACCTGTGCTGAATCATCCTGGTCAGCCCTCCAGAGGGAACAGGAACAAAACCAGAGATGTTGCCATGTAGGCTCTGAGTTTGGGCCATCGGTGAGTGGCCTAAGTCCCTATTTACACTCCAGAATGATGAATGTCCCAAGTCCCCACTCCTCTGTCTACTGATTATCCTTCTTTGCTGAATGCCTGTTGTTTGGACTCCAGCTTTGACCTTCAGCTACTCCCAGGCACAGCCAAAAAGATGGGGAGGGAGAGGTGCTCAGCTGCGTCCTCGAGCTACTCCCAGCTGAAAATGAGGCTGGAACCATGTCTGTTACACCTTTGTAACCTTGCCATGCTGGGTACCTCACAGGGATCAACTCATTCACCCTACAAGAGTTCTAAGTAGGACTGTCCTTAGTCCCATTGCACAGTAGAGAAATGGAAGCCCAGAGAGGTTAAGTAACCTGCCCATGTCAATCAGCCCACAAGTGATGGAACCCAGAGTTCAAAGCTGGTGACATCCAGGGCCACCCTTCAGCCTGAGGGGCCAGGCGCTACCATTGCCTGTGGAATGGGATTTGGCTATCTACTGCTCCTGAGCCTGTTCACCCCGACCCAGAGGAACACAGAGCTGAGGGATGGACTGGGCCCTGGGCCAGGGTCCCCTTGGGTGAGGCCAAGGGAGGGTTCTCAGCCCCTTCAGGGAGCACATCCCTGTGAGGGGTGCTCACAGCCCAGCCCTTCTCTCACTGGTTGGAGTTTCCAGGAGAGCTGAAGGGAGAGAAAGTTGGGTGTCTTCCAAGAGTCCCAGGCTGCAAAGGAGAGAGAGCTGACCCTTCTCAAACCCCTGCTTTGGGCCCAGCCCTGAGCCCCCCTGCTTTGGGCCCAGCCCTTCACAGCTCTTATCTGCCAGACTTTCCCACCCTGTGGCACATGGCACCCCTAACCAACATCCCAAGAGGCTGATCACCTTGCCACATCTGTGCAAGACCTGGGACTACAGGCATGGACAGGAAGGGCTCCGAAGCCCTCTTTTTACAGATGAAGATGCCAGGGCCCAGGGGGGATGAGCAGTCTTTGGGGTTACCCAGCCCGGATACTGGGAGACCTGAACTCAGCTTTCTGACTCTGCATTCAGTGTTCGCTCCATGATGCGGTGGTCCTAGCCCCCCTCAAACGGGTCCCCTCTTTACTCTGTTTCCCAGCATCCTTGCTCTGAGCAAACTGGGGAAGGGACACCGCCCCCCCCCCACACCCAAATGATGAGACCGTCTTTGTCCCAACTGCCTGCCACTCCAAACCCTTCCCCCGGCCCCTGACCCTGCTGGGTGGGGAAGGGGCTCACGTGGGCCCAGGCTGAGCAGCGAGTGAGCATGTCGAGCTGTCAGACTCTGTGAAATTAGTGCATCCTACTGGCAACCCACCTCCCCCGCCCCGCCTGATTTTGTACATAAAGTGACATGAGATGCAACATGTGTGTGTATGTGTGTGTGCGTGCGCGCGTGTGCGTGTATGCTATGTCATGGTTTTTGTTACTTTTTGTTTTTGTAAATTTGAATGTCCAAAATAAACGTGATGTTTACTCTGAGGCTCTTCTTGCAAAGGTGGGGCTACCCTGGAGGTGCTGGGCAGGAGTGAAGTGGCTACTACTTGGAGCAGGGCAGTAGGTAAAGACAGAGGGGGTGCCACCTCACTATACCAAAATCTCACCCAACCCCACCTGTGCCCCCCTAACCTGACAGGCTCTGCCAGGTCCCAGGGACAGACACACCCCTGTTTCCAGGATTTCTGCAGGAAGGATGTAAAGAACACGGGTCCCACATGGAAAGTGTCCCAGTTCTGATAACTGGGCTTTGGCCTCATTCCTAACACCTAATCCCCACCTCGTGCCCCAGTTACAGGATCCCAGGTTCCTGACTTGTTCCCTGAGACCCAATCTGCCTGAATTACTTGCCTGGGTCCCCAGAGCATCCCTTGGGGTCCTGGGGAGATGGGGTGGTGGAGTGGGAGGAGCCCTGTTGTATTTCAACCTGTCCCCTCCTCACGGTCTACCTGGGCCCCTGTGACTCACGTCAGAGACTAGACTGACTCTCAGGGTCTGCTACCCCCGCCCACCCCTCCAGGGCTCAACCCATCCCTGAGAGGTCTTGACCTGGTCCCCAGCCCTCTCCGTGCAGACCACCTCAGGGGCACAGTCTCCACCCTCCTGCCCCATCAATATTGTCACTGCTCCTAGTTAAACCTTGTCCTCTGATGGTCCCTGGGAAATGCCAGGGGGCCAGTCTGGGGTTACAGGAAGTCACACCAGCAGAACAGCCTTCTCAGGCTTTTCCAAAGTTTTCCAAACTTCCAACAAGAGGAATTCACCCCCATGAAGCAAAGGGTATAGCTGGAAGCAGCACTTCAAACAGGAAAACCATGTTTGAAGTCCACTGAGTAATCTGAAAAACTCCTGTGCTTTCTGCATTCTACTCCAAAACGCATCCAGATTTGTTTTAAAACATTGCTTTTCGTTACTTAGCACTGAGCAAAATGAAGCTGCAGGCAGATTTGCTTTGTTGGTCCTCTCTTCCACCGGTTTCCTTACAACACCCTCTTTCCCTCTGTCCCACTCAGCTGGCACCATCCAGCCGTGGTTAAATCCTGCTGCCCACCTGCTTCCTGCCAGCACCTGCACGTCTGAGCGCTGATGTGGAAAAGCGCAGGGCTCTGATGTGCGCTGACTCTCATTTTACATTCATGGTCAGAGGTCTCCAAGGGGCGTTTCTTCCTTTCCAGCTAGTAGATTCTCTCTGGAGGAAGATAGCATCATCCAAACTCACGTATTTTTGCCACACGAGGTTTGGCAGTACATAAGAAATGATCAGACATATCTGGAGACAAAACTGAATGACTGAAAATCAAGAGTGAAAAAGAAAATTTTAAGAGCTAATAGCCCTACACATGTGATAAAATTGCATGGAAGTAAATAAATACACTATATTCAAGACAGGCACATATGCACACATCCACACACATCCACATGAGTACAAGGAAAGCCGCGGAAACTGGAATAATATTGTATCAATGTATCTTTGTAATAAAACTGTATTATAGCTTCGCAAGATGTTACCACTGATGGTAACTAAAAAGGGAACATAGGCTGTCTTTATTATTTCTTACAATTTAATGTGAATCTATAATTGTCTCAAAATTAAAAGTCTTATTTTAAACAAATCTCTATAGGAGATTCATATAGTGGAGTTATGAGACCCAGGCTTTGAAAATAATCATGGTTAATATATCTAAGAATTCAGATGACAAATAGAATTTTGAAAGCGAATTGTAAACTAAAAAATAATCAAATGAAAATTCCAAAACTGAAAGATACATTAACTGAACTTATGAGCTTAATAAATAAGTCTAACAGCAGATCAAACTCAGCTGAAGAAGGAATTGTGCACTCCATCAGAGATCTCAAAAGAAATAATCCTTAATGAAGACTGAAGGGAAAGAACAGAAAGTACAGGGGGGGAAAAGCACAAGATTCATATGGAACATAATGAAAAGCTCTAATATGAGGAGCTCTAGAAAGGGAGGGAGCAAATAGGGCAGAAATCAAATTTGAGTAGACAATTTCCAAGGGTACACACTTTCCATCCCTAGTGCAGGAACATTCCACATGATGGGGCAGCTAAGCCTTTGCACCACAATTACTCAAGGCCACGCGCCCTAGAGCCGGTGATCTGCAACAAGAGAAGCCACTGCAATGACAAGCCTGCGCAGCCACTGGAGAGGGCCTCCCACTCCCGTAGCCAGAGAAAGCCCTCACAGAGCAGTGAAGACCCAGCAAGCCAAAATAAGCGAAGAGAAGCTCAGGGAACGTCAAGGATGAGAAACACAAAGAAGACCGTAACTGGGACTTTGATAGTGAAACAGCTGTAAATCAAAGACAAATTCTTAAAAGGTCCCAGAGAAAAAAGATACATGATCTTCCAAGGAGCAATGACCAGAGCAACAGCTAACTTCTAAAGAGAAGGGATGGAAAAAGGAAGACAATAAAATACTGAAAGGGAGTAATTGCCACCCTAGAATTCCACATTCACTGAAGACCCTTCAAAAATGAAGATGACATTGGGAATTCCCCGGCAGTCACTGGTTAGGACTCCACGCTGTCACTGCTGGGGCTTGGGTTCAATCACTGGTCAGGGAACTAAGATCCCACAAGGACGATGACAAAAAGATGTTTTCAGCCCAAAAAAAAAAAAAAACCAGAATATTTATCACCAAGGCTTTTTGTTATCAACAGAGTTTCTCTTAAAGGACAGACTGCTTTAGGGAGAAGGGGAAAATGGAAAGGAAAAGGGAATATGGAAATTCCAATGAAGAACAAAGGAGGGGGAGAATATGTGGATAAATCTAAGTTAATATTGATTGGGAAAAAATTACGTCTTGTGAGCTTTAAAATTCATGGCAGCAACAGAATTAATTAAAAAGTGGGTAAATGCAACTAAAATATCCTAATGTCTGCACGGTCCTGGAAATAATAAAACTATTAATTTTATGTTTGACTTTAGCAAGCATAGTATCAATATTGAATTCTCCTAGGGTAATCAGTAAAAGGATTGCAAAAAAAAAAAAAACGTAACTAATAAGTTAACTATAGCAGAAAAAAATAGAACAATAAAAATCCAAAGAAGGCCAGAAAAGGAAAAAAAGAAAAAGGAACACAGGGAGGGATAAGTAGAAAATAGTGAAGTTATTGATTTAAACCTAAATTTAACATCAGTGGCTAATTATATTAAATGTGAAAAGATAAATATTCCAATGAAAATATTAATATTGTCAAACTGGACTTTAAAATAAGTCTATAAAAATAAATAAAATAAGTCTATAGAAAGGTTGAAATTAAAAGGATAGAAAAATATGTACCATGCAAACACTAATTCAAAGAAAATTTGGTGTAGGGACTTTCCTGGAGGTCCAGTAGTTAAGACTCCGGGCTTCAATGCAGGCTGTTTGGGTTCCAGCCCTTGTCAGGGAATTTCAGTCCCACACGCCACAGAGCTCAGCCAAAAACAAGTAAATGAACAAAGTACATTGATGTGGCTATACTTAGCTCAAAGCAGACTTAAAGCCAAGAAGCTAGAGATAGAAGGCCCATTTCATGATGATAAAGAGTCAGTCTCTTAGGAAGAGATAATTATAAATTTGCATGTGTGTGTCAACACAGCTTTATAGTTATATAAAGTAAAAATTGATAGAAACAAAAGGAAAAGTTGACAAATCCATAATTGTAGTGAGATATTTTAACATACCTATCTAAGTGATTTATAGGGCTAGCAGAAAAAAAATTTCAGTATAAGTATGAAGCCCAAGCTGGAATCAAGATTGCCAGGAAAAATATCAATAACCTCAGATACACAGATGACACCACCCTTATGGCAGAAAGCAAAGAAGGGCTAAAGAGCCTCTTGATGAAAGTGAAAGAGGAGAGTGAAAAAGTTGGCTTAAAACTCAACATTCAGAAAAATAAGATCATGGCATCCGGTCCCATCACTTCATGGCAAATAGACAGGGAAACAATGAAAACAGTGACAGACTTTATTATCTTGGGCTCCTAAATCACTGCAGATGGTGACCGCAGTCATGAAATTAAAAGACGCTTGCTCCTTGGAAGAAACACTATGACCAACCTATACAGCATATTAAAAAGCAGAGAGATTACTTTGCCAACAAAGGTCTGTCTAGTTAAAGCTATGGTTTTTCCAATAGTCGTGTATGGATGTGAGTTCAGTTCCATTCAGTTCAGTCACTCAGTAGTGTCCAACTCTTTGCGACCCCATGAACTGCAGCACACCAGGCCTCCCTGTCCATCACCAACTCCTAGAGTCCACCTAAACCCACGTCCATCGAGTCGGTGATCCCATCCAACCATCTCATCCTCTGTCGTCCCCTTCTCCTCATGCCCTCAATCTTTCCCAGCATCAGAGTCTTTTCAAATGAGTCAGCTCTTCACATCAGGTGGCCAAAGTATTGGAGTTTCAGCTTCAACATCAGTCCTTCCAATGGACTACAAAGAAAGCTGAGCGCTGAAGAATTGGTGTTTTTGAACTGTGGTGTTGGAGAAGACCCCTGAGAGTCACTTGGACAGCAAGGAGATCAAACCAGTCCATCCTAAAGGAGATCAGTCCTGATGCTGAAGCTGAAGCTCCAATACTTTGGCCACCTGATGTGAAGAACTGACTCAATTGAAAAGACCCTGATGCTGGGAAAGGAGGAGAAGGGGACGAAAGAGGATGAGATGGCTGGATGGCATCATTGACTCGATGGACATGAGTCTGAGCAAGCTCCGAGAATTGGTGATGGGCAGGGAAGCCTGTCATGCTGCAGTCCATGGGGTCGCAAAGAGTCAGACACAGTTGAGAGACTGAACTGAACTAATAGAACATCTGAACAAAACGGTGAACAGACTTGACCTAACAGAGAAACTACAGAATAGACATTCTTTCCAATTATGTGTGAAAATTTTACCCATACTGACTATAGGGAGTAAAATAGTGTCCCTCCCCAAAAGATGTCCACATCGTGATCCTCCAGGACCTGTGACTATGTTCTCATGTGGCAGAGGGAAATAAGTTTGTGGATAGAATTAATGCTGCTAATCAGATGACCATGAGGTAAAGAGATTAATGAGGATTATCTGGTTGGGCGCAAGGTAATTATAGGGGTCCTCAGAAATAAAGAGGCTGAAGAGTCCGTGTCAGAAGAAGGCAGGAAGTCTCTAGAAACTGGAAAAGGGAAAGAAATAGCCTTCTGCAGAGACTCAGGAAGGAACACAACTCTGGGGACTCCTGATTTCAGCCTACTGAGACCCATTTCAGACTTCTGACTCCAGAACTGTAAGAATAACAAACGTATGTCATCTTAAATCACGATTTTCCCATTATCTATGACTTGCAGCCAATGCAATTGCTGATTCCAGGGTGTCCATCATTAACCCTCCTAAACAGCAGGGGTAGCGCATGAAAGGGTTCAGCCAGAACATAGGCCGGATCTCAGGGATCGATGTGAGCTGAGTCTGAAGAAGCAGGGTAGGATCCTATCTACCTCATGTATTTGTGAAATGTTTACTAAGCACCTAGTCTCTGCTAGGTCCTGTGTGAAACACAGCAATGTGGAGATGAACAAGACAAAGTCCTTGCTCTCAGGAAGCTCACGGGGAAGGATGGAGAATTAAAATCAAGTAGAAAACAGTGGAGAGGAGCAGTAACAGGCACGTGCCCTGGATGAGATGGGAGTACAGAGGACTTTTCTGGTTGCAAGTGACAGGATCCAAACATGTGCCAGAGAAGACCAAAAATGTATGGGCTACTAGAGTCAAAAGGAGGGATGGGTAGAAGCAGAATGTGGGCAGAGAGGATGCAGGGAGGTGAGGAACGGCATGGGGTGTATGGAGAACCACGAGAGCTGGGGTGGCTTGGGCATAAAGCACAGAGGAGATGGAGGTGCCCACAGGCCACACCATGGTGGGGGCCAGCCTCAAATGCCAGGCCATTTGGATGTCATTTGGTAGGCAATGGGCAACTGTGGAGGGAGGGAAGCAGTTGTTAAAGAGAGGAAGGGAGGGACTTCCCTGGTGGTCCAGTGGCTAAGACTAGTTTCCAATGCAGGGGACCTGGGTTTGAGCCCTGGTCAGGGAACTAGATTCCACATGCTGCAACTAAGACCTAGTGCAGCCAAAATAAAGAAATACATTTAAAAAGAGAGAGAGAGAGAGAGAGAGAGAGAAATGCAGTGCTGAAATTTGGGTGTTAGCAGTATCACGCTGACTATGGTATGGTATGGAGGGTGGATCAGAGAAGGGCAAGACTGCAGTCAGGCATTCCTAGTAGGAGGTTGTTGCAATAATACAGGTGGGATGGTGGTCCTGTGTCTATGAGGAGTGCCATCAGAGGGGCTGTAAGCAGAACATAGGAGTCAGAATCAGAAGGCTCGTGATTGATTTCAGGTGGGTGATGCTCATGGGAAGGGAGAAGGACAAGATTCCCTGATTTATTTTTTATTCTATTATTTTAAAATATTTATTTATTTTTGGCCACGTCAGGTCTTAGTTGCAGCTCAGGGGCTCCAGCGCATGTGAGTTCAGTAATTGTGGCTGGCAGGCTTGGTTGCCTCACAAAGCACGTAGGATCTTAGTTCCCCCATCAGAGATTGAATCCGCATCCCCTGCACTTGTAGGTGGACAATTCTTGACAACTGGACCAACAGGGAAGTCCCGGATTCCCTGATTCCTGATGGAGGCAACTGGGAGTGGGGTTAATGCCATTGATCAAGATGGGGATGCGGGAGAGGAGTTTGGAGGAAGATGATGGATTCAGTTTACACTGAGTATAGAGGGTTTGTGGGACATTCTGGTGGAGACAGTCAAGGGGCAGCTGGATATTTAGCCCTATAACTCCAAGAAGAAGCCTAATCTGGAGAGAGAAGCACAGGAGCCATCAGAATCTACAGGGACATTGACAATGGAATCATTGTCAGTTTGCTGGCTCTGCAGCCTTCTTTGAAGATGAGTTTAGTCGACAGTTTTACCCCAGCAGAGTGGATGGGTCCTGTAAGATAAAGACTACAAGGGTCTATTGTATTCTGCTCTTCAGGAGGTCACTGGTAACCATGGAAGAAAGAATTTTGGTGGAATCGTGGGAGTGGAAGCCAGATTGCAGTGGGCTGCAGAATGAATGGGAGGTGAGAAAGAGAAGACAGAAAACGTGGACCCCTTTGGGGAGAAGTTTGGATGAGAGGCGGAAGCAAGAGCTTCATCCCCCTCAAAGGCCACCTTCCATCTCCTGGAGGAACTTGGCAAAGAGGATTGGGAGAATCTGGAGGCTGAATCAGATGTTCCGTGGACCCCAGAACACACCAGGGAGGCAAGCTGGGAGTCACCAAAGGCCTAAGGAACCTTACACTTGCAAGTCTCAAAACTAAACCTGCTGCGCCTGCCTTCACCTACCTATTCCAAATCCAGTCTGCCATCTTCTCCATCCAAGTAATCATCCATAACTCAAGTCTTCCCATGTTTCTGCCCTACCTACAACCCTCCAGCAGCTACTTTCCCCACTCTCACCTCACCTCCCTGAGCTGGCATTCAAAACCCTACTTTCCAGAGTTCCCTGGCAGTGCAGTAGTTTGGACTCAGCACTTTTGCTGCTGTGGTCTGAGTTCAATCCCCAGTCGAGGAACAAAGATCTCACAAGTCGTGCAGAGCAGCCAAAAACAAACAAACAAAAAAACCCTATTTCCCTGCATCTTCACCTCCAATCTTCACTACCCCCTCATACTCTACCCAGGCCTCCTGGAGCCACCAGAAGTCCCCAGTGAACTCTGCTCTCCCACCTTCATTAGCCAACTAGTCATCGTAGACTCAGTCAACTCAAACACCACTTCCTTTGAGTTAGTTACTCCCTCCTTGGAGAGAACCAGGACCTTGCCCACTCCTCCATCAGAATTCAGGTAGAATGAATTACTCTGTGTCTATTTGTTGACATGTCTTTCCCCACATTGGGCGATGCTTGCTCTGGGACCAAGGTCCCCATCTTATTCCTCTCTGAATCATCAGCACCTGGTGAGGGCTGAGTTCCCCGAAAGTGCCAAAGAATGTGAAGTGGAGATCCACCCAGAGTACCCATCATGAGAGGATAAATGTTTAAAATATGAAGTGCTTCACTGACCCTTTGATCCACCAATCAAAACCTTGAATCTGCGGAGTTCTCTCCCTTACCCCCTTTCCTTTTTTCCTAATTGTACTAATACATTCAGATTAATTTCTCCTAAGGGAAAGAAAAGGCAGGCTCTGGACAGCTATATCTTTAAGTCAGATGCTCCAGAGTCTCCTACGGACCAGGTTGAGGCAGCTCTATGAGGGTGTGCCGCAGTGCAAGAGCCCTGGGTTCCTTCTCCAGGAACTTAACCTTGATTTTTTTTCCTTTTACTAACTATGTAACCTCTCTGAACCTTAGTTCAGATGGATGTGGTTATGAATACTATTACCTAAAAGAACTGTGGAGAGAATCAGGTGCAATACTCATGCATAAGCCCCACATGATGTTACTTTATATTAGGCTTTTGTTCAGTTCAGTTCAGTCACTCGGTCGTGTCCAATTCTTTGAAACCCCATGGACTGCAGCACACCAGGCTTCCTTGTCCATCACCAGCTCCTGGAGCTTACTCAAACTCATGTCCACCCAGTCAGTGATGCCATCCAACCATCTCATACTCTGTCATACCCTTCTCCTCCTGCCTTCAATCTTTCCCAGCATCAGGTTCTTTTCCAATGAGCCAGTTCTTCGTATCAGGTGGCCAAAGTACTGGAGTTTCAGCTTCAGCATCAGTCCTTCCAATGAATATCCAGGACTGATTTCCTTTAGGATGGACTGCGTGGATCTCCTTGCAGTCCAAGGGACTCCCAAGAGTCTTCTCCAACACCACAGTTCAAAAGCATCAATTCTTTGGAGCTCAGTTTTCTTTATAGTCCAATTCTCACATCCACACATGACTACTGGAAAAAACATAGTGTTGACTAGATGGACCTTTGCTGGCAAAGTAATATCTCTGCTTTTTAATATGCTATCTAGGCTGAGTTGCACACGACTAAGCGACTTCACTTTCCCTTTTCCCTTTTATGCATTGGAGAAGGAAACGGCAACTCAGTCCAGTATTCTTGCCTGGAGGATCCCAGGGACGGGGGAGCCTGGTGGGCTGCCATCTATGGGGTCGCACAGAGTCGGCACGACTGAAGCGACCTGGCAGCAGCGGCAGGTTGGTCATAGCTTTTCTTCCAAGGAGCAAGCGTCTTTTAATTTCATGGTTGCAGTCACCATCTGCAGTGATTTTGGAGCCCAAGAAAATAAAGTCTGTCACTGTTTCTATTGTTTTCCCATCTATTTGCCATGAAGTGATGGGACCGGATGCCACGATCTTAGTTTTCTGAATGTTGAGTTTTAAGCCAACTTTTTCACTCTCCTCTTTCACTTTCATCAAGAGGCTCTTTAGTTCTTCGCTTTCTGCCGTAAGTGTGGCCTATTAGTGTCAGGACACCAACAAGTTGCATTTGCTGTTTCAAATGACTAAAAGAAACTCTCCAGATAATACCGCTCTTCCAAATTTCTCTGAAATGGGAACTTCTGTTTATGCCCAACTCCTCAGGCCCACTTAAGACAACTATAAGTGAAGCCCCGCCTCCTCAATCTGTAAGCCACGCCTCTTTCCGTACAATTTACGTTGTAGGGCCCTTCGGTGTTGATTGACATCTTGGTTCACCAATAAGAAGTAAGAGTCCCGTAACGTCCGGCGAGGGGGCAGGACTTCCTCGCTGTTGCTAAGACACTCTTGTTTCGCTCCTTGACAACCCTGGCGGGGGTGCGCTCGCTGAGGCCTTAGCTCCGGCCCCCTCGGGAGCAGGTGAGGCCACGGGGTGCGGTGGGCAACCGGGCGGGGAGGGCCGGCCCGAAGCGGGGCTGGGAGGCATTGCGGGGCGGGCGGGGCCTCGCCCACCGCCGAGGCCCCACCTCAACCTCCTGCCTGTTGGTTCCCAGTTCCAGATCCTCCCAACCCCCATCCTCCCCCCCACCCCATCACTTCGGGGACCTGCGAGCTCTGTCGAGACAGTTTCGCCGTCGCTACCCTGCAGGCCCTCCTGAGATCCCCTCCAGCTTCACGTTCCCCCGTCCTCTCTTACCCGACTTCCCCTGCACCTTGAACCTCCGTCATTCGCAGAGTAACTCCCTTCTCCCGCGGCTGGGCGGGTGGTCACCATCGCCTCCTCCCAGACCGCTTGAGTTGGACAGTTGACTGTCTGGGAATCGAGGCTGGTCATTTCCCTCTTTGGGCCTCAGTTTCCCTATTTGTAAATGAGAAGTTAGGTTGAATGATCCCTAAGGTCTCTTTGACTCTGACGTCCCAGGATGTGGGACCCAACTGTAGACTTCCCCGAGGACGTGATCGTCATGGGAAGTCTGGAGTGTAGTGAAAAGGACTTTGTTGTTGTTCAGCTCTCTGTCGTGTCCTCCGACTCTTTGCGACCCCGTGGACTGCAGCACACCAGGGTTCTGGAGAAAAGGACTTGGCAAACCTAAGTTGGATTCCCAGCTACAGGACCCTAGCAAGTTCTCTAATCTCCCTGGAGTCCAGCCTGAGTATATACAGAATTAGGATACTATAGCACATCTCCTTGGGGGATTCTGAGAACAATATGAACTTCCTTCCTTTGTCTCATATTTCTGCGCATTTCCCTCCCTCTGAGAATCACCCTGTTTCTCCGTTTCACCCTCCAATTCACATCTCCAGTTCAGATATTTCTCCTGGGCGTCTATTATTAGTGAGACTTTGGGGGCTGGGGGTTGGAATAGAGATTGCTTTATTGATGTAGTGATTGGACTTGGGACCAGGGCTCCCCTCCTCCCCCTGGGAATCCATGATTCTGTGATCCCCTGCTCCTGAGGAGATACCTCCATTTGCATATCTCACCAACAAATTAAACTCAGTAATTCAAACATCAAAGCGTCCCATGTCTCTGTCTGTCCATCTGTTCTACCTGAATTCTCCTGTCTGTCTCAGTTAGATCACCATCCTCCTGGGCCATTATCTGCCCCTCTGCCGTGCTCATCCCACTTAGGCATTGTCACGTCTTTGTTTCTGCCTCTGCAAGGATCTCAGTCTGTCCATGACTGAAGCCATCATCCTGATTCAAGTTTTTAATGCCTGTCACCCAGGCTATAGCTTCCTAACTGGTGTTCCTACCCCCAGTCTCTCCTCCTGTTAACCCAGTCCACCAGAGTAATTGTCAAAACACAGCCATGTCACCAGCCCCCAGGAGACCTCCAAAGGACTTCTCTTTCTCCACTAAAAATAACCATACTTCTTAAGCCTGGGTCTCAGGGCTCTTCTCCACATCCACAACCCCATCCCAGCCTCTTTCCCGGCATGCCTCCTCTCTTCTCATTTGCCAGATTCTGTCCTCTGGCCAAATTGGACCGTTGGACTTTCCCATAAAGCCCTTTGAGCTTTCTGCTTCCACATCACTGTGTTTGCTTATCACTCTGTCTGGAATGTCTTCCTTACCTTGCCCACCAGCAGGATTCCCACTCACCTTTTAAGGTCTGACTCAAACGCTGCCCCTGCCACCAAACGCTCACCATTCTCTCCCCTGTCCTCCAGAATTCTCCTCTTCCCTCTAGTTCTGTGTCTGGCTGGCGGCACTTCCTGTTCTTTGCCATGAACCATAGTTATTTCCTTGGGTATGTGTGTTGTTCCCTCGTATTAGATTGGATGCTCCTTGAAAGCAGAGACTCTCTCTTGCTTATAGCAGAGCGGTTGAAAAAGCTTAGTCCTAAAGTCATATCTCCGGGAGTCGGTGATGGACAGGGAGGCCTGGCGTGCTGCGATTCATGGGGTCGCAAAGAGTCGGACACGACTGAGCGACTGAACTGAACCGAAAGTCATATATGGCTGAGTGCATCCTGGCTCATCCATTTATTAGCTGGGTGGGAAGTCACTTTGCTTTGCTCAGCCTGAATGATCATCAGGGAAGTAGGGATAATAGTGCTTGTCTGATGGAGTTCTTAGGGGGAGTAAATGAGATCCTCTACATAAAACACCCATCCTGTTGCCTTGCTCAAGGTCAGTGCTCAATTACTGAAGGGATTTGATAGGGCCCCCCTACCCAGGGGGCAAATGAAATACAGTTTAATTAGAGTTTAGATATTTGTTGGGCTTCTCCCATGTGCCAGACGCTGGACGCTGCTCTGGGGGCATCTACAGGAGAGCAGAGCAAGTCCATCCCCGGAAGATTGTCTGGACTCACGACGCACTGCTGAGTCGTGACTGGCTATGAGCCGTCACCAGTAATTAGTGATTATGAATGATTTTTTTGAAAAAGTAACTCCGTGCTAATTCCAGTTTATTTTTGTGATAACATCATTCTTAGTCACTTACGTTCAAATCTGTTCTCTTGAGTGGGAAAGGGGGGAGTAGGTGTGAAGGGGGGGTGGGGAAGGGGCGGGTAAGAGACTTAGTAATCCACTCTCTGTAGTAAGCAGCTGTTCCCTGTGATGACTGTGGTAGCTAATGCTATTTGTTGTACTTTGTATCTTGACTAAAGTGTTTGGATTGCATCCAAACTTGGGTATGTCCATGAGGGAGAACCATATGAGTCAGTATGGTTTATTACATCATCTTATACATAAAGAAAGTGTCTTGATCTCTGTCTCTCCATCTCTCCATCTTTCTTTCCCTCCCTCCCCCTGGTTTAAGGCACATCAGAAGTTTTCACCAGCCGTCAGTGAAATGAAAAAATATAAGGGGGATGTGAAAAAACAAACCAAAACCCTTTGTGTACATGAAAGGGAACTGTCTTCTCGAGGATTATTCTTTATCCTGCAGTCATCACTTTCTTACTCTTGAAATTTTCTTTTATAGTAGATGATGCATTTCAAACTGATGGTGAAACCTAGATGGTCCGTATTGTTTCCTGACTTCCCTGATATCTTAGGTGAATGCCTTCAAGTCCTCAGATTCCTTTCCCCTCACCTTACGAGCCTCGCCTTTTGTTTGCCAGGAGGTGGAGGGCAAACTTGTCAGGGGAGGGCAGGAGGATGTCCGAGGTGCCAAGGGCGTGTGTGGCCTCACTCCGGCCGGAACCAGCAGGTCTGTGTGGGTAGGAGTCTGGACTGCTGGCTGCCAAGGATGGACACTGTTTGTGTTACTGTCTTGCTTCCTGCTTGAGAGAAAAGCACAGGAGAGAGAGAAGAGTAGATAAGGATTCCGATCCTGGCTGTGTCCCCCCAGGCCAGTCCCCAGACCTCTCTGAGGCGCCTTGTCTGAGAACTGCGAGCAAGTGTTGCCCCCACAGGTTGTTCTGGGATGAAATGAGACAGCAGGTGTGAAAGCAATGTATCAGTCACTCCACCAGAGCTCCCCCAGCCCAACTGTGTTCGCAGAATTCCCTGCCTTAGTACTAACCGCACAGAGTGGGAGCTTGATGAGTATTGGTTTGTTTGCCTGAGCGTTTCGCTGTTTAGTTGGCTGGGATTCAAAGAAGGACACTTCCTTCCGCGCCAGTAACAAAAGCTGACATTGACTGTGAAGTAGAGTCTGTTTTTAGACCCAGTTTCCTGATGAGAAAACTGAAGCCTGGAGAGGTAAACACTTATCCGAGACAGTCCAAGGTGTGAAACCAGACCTTCCTGTGGAGCCTGTACTCACAACCATAAAGCTATGCTCCACACATGTCCTCCCATCTCTCTGATACTGGAAAGAGGTCAAGGCGGCAAGCCGTGGTCTACGAACCAAGCTTATTCCAGGTGCTGAGTAGCTGGAGCAGGTGGTGAGGTGCCTGCTGGCAGACCCTTTTGGCCTTATTTCCCAGAATTCGTTCATTTTTCCTTCCTCCCCACATCCCCTAACCCACTTAAGGATTCTTTCCAAACATTTCAGAAGCAAAAGAGTAAATAGTGACTGAGGTCAGTGCCCACAAAAGAACAAAGGACACAGGGTTTGATAAGATGATGAAATGAGGAGCCCAGCTCATTGCCGAGGAGAGGCCTTGCGTCAGACATGGGCGAGGCTGCATAAGGCTCCAGAAGGGGCCTTGGGTGAGAAGGAGAATAAAGGGCAGAGAGGGAGCAAGGCTGATGCTGGCTCTGTGTGCCCGGATGGGCCCCAGGGAGAGTCGAGCTCTGCTACCCTGCAGATTCACGTGCCCTGGCCAGGAGCACACTTAAATATTAAAGGGCTCTCTTTTAGACCTGACGCAATTGCTTCCTGGCCTGGACCTGTCAGGCACACACTCATTTGCATGGAAGATTGATAAGGTTATTAAAACTTGAGTTGTGCTATTTTGGGTAACATTCTTTCAGCAGAGTTTTAAAATCGGAGCTGAATGACTCTAGCTGTACTATAATGATACAGTGTCATAAAAAATTCTACCTTTTTACATTTGGAGACACCTTGTCTATAACTGTTCCTTTTCATTCTGAGTCTCATCCCTTTTGGATCCCCAGAAGTGTGTGTAGAGGTTAGGAAAAGCCACTTGCAGTCATGACCTTTAATAAATGTGGCCGAATGATGTGGCCGAAGTCCCGGCTGATAATGTGGTGGCGGTTGGAGCAGCGTGGTGCTGGGTGCAGAGGGCCCTCCGGTTTCCACCCGCTCACGTGCATAGATACTTGGTGCTCACGACAGCTCCCTGAGAAGGACAAGGTGGGACCGTCCCATTTCGCGGAGGACGACACCAAGGCTCAGGAGGTTAAATTACTTGCCTCAGGCTGCAAAGCAGGGAAGAGGGCAGAACTGCTTCCGGTTTTAGAGCTGGTACCCTAGCCTCAATGCCCCATCTCATAGTTTTGAATCTTCTCTTCTCTATCAGGTGATGTCCCCCCCACCCCCCACCCCCCCAAAAAACTGTCCCAGTGGCTTTCCCACTTTGTTCCTGAAGAATGGGCTTTGATAACACCTCCGAAGTGTGGTTTCATCCAGGATTCCACGTGCTAAAGCAGAGTCCAAGCAGTGGTCACGGACCCTGAGGTCCCCGAGGGCAGACGTGCGCACGGTTGCCTCTGAGCTCCCCTCCACGCTGGCACTTGTTAGCCCAGAGGCCGAATTGAATCGGATTGAAATATTCGGGTGGAAGGGGCCTAAAGCAGCTGCTTCAGCATCATAAATTGTTCCCACTTGAAAGTCTCGGGAGACAGCAAAGCATACAAAGGATGTAATCCTTTTACATCAGTGTAGCCCCCACCTTCTGTCACCCCTTGATGATGTCAGGGAGGAGGCAACAAAGTGGCCTTTACCAAATAACTGCAAGGAGGACGGGGGGAATGGGGCCTTGATAGGAACGAGAAAAGACAAGATGATTCACTGCCTTTTGTGAAATAAAGAAACTTAAGCGGAAAGTACAATGATATCGTACTTGGTCGTCTGCCAGCTTATATGTAGAGACAAACAGACACTGCTAATATCTGGGTGGTACAAATGCCCAGGATGGTGAGAAAAGAGGAGCCGTCTGTCCGCTGGGAAACCAGAGCATACCCGGGCAGTGGGGGGAGGGGGGGATCTTCCTCCTCTGCCGGGCAGAGGGTGATGCCAGGCTTCCAGCTTCGCTTGAGGGGGCCGACCACATGGAGTAGCGCTGAGGATTTCTGCAGCACCAGAGAGGGGGTAAACTTGAGAGCACTGCCCAGAAAAAATGTGCCCAGAAAGCTCAAGGCTTGACCAAACAAGGATCAAGTTAGCGCTGGACGGGGAGACACCAAAAGGGACGCTCTAACGTTCCTTTCACTGCTGGGACCATGGGAGCCGTGCTCGTGGTCATGCCTCAGGGAGCGAGGTGTGTGGGCGCCCACCTCGTGTGCTTGCTGTGTGCAGGCCCTGTGACGTGAGGACGGTGTTAGGATCACCTGTGTCGGAGACCATCCCAGGTCAGCTCCAGCTCTGCCGCCCAGTAGCTGAGTGGCCTTCAGGGTAGCAATGCCTCCCTTACATGCAGGACCTAACTCATGGGGTGGTTGGTGGCTCAGGGCCAAGTAAATGCACGTGGAGTACTTGGAAGTGTCTAGCCCGCAGGAAACCCAGCTGATGTCACCCGTCATTACCTACCTGTTCGTTACTACGCTGGGCATCTTCAGGGTTCGGGGGCTGTGCAATGAAAATTAAATTTATTTGGAAATGTGAGCGATGCTGGAATATTATAACATTATTTGGCTGCATTTGCATACCGACTCAGTCCTATCCAGCTCTTTTCAACCCCGTGGACTATAGCCCGCCAGGCTCCTCTTGTCTGTGGGACTCTCCAGGTAAGAACACTGGGGTGGGTTGCCATCTCCTCCTCCAGGGGATCATCTCAAGTCAGGGCTCAAGCCTGCGGCTCCTGCACTGCATGCAGAGTCTCTACTGCTGAGCCATCAGGGACGCCCATTTGTCCAATACGGACAGTTAAAAGGGGCTTAATGATGTGGTGGCTCGTTTTCATTTATATTAGTTGTACTTCTGAGATTAAAAGTTCTTTGAGTTATAGGATAAACTGACGTGTAGGATAGAGAGAAACACTGAGTTTCAAGCCCTGCTTCCAGTCATTTAGGATCCAGGCCCATCTTTTAAGGAAAAGCCCCATCTGTTTTTCCGTAAGATTTGGAAAGAAAAAAAGAAATCTATGCATGTGTATTAGGCTTTATAACTTTTCCATCATATCCTTGTGTGAATCTCCGGGGAGCCAGAGGGAAGGAAAAATAGTTTGCTGGGTGTTTGCTGAGTGCCTACTATGTGCCTGGCGTATGCCATCTCATTTGATTCTTGTAACAGTCCCATGAGGTAGATGTGACCACCTTTATGTTACTGATGAGGAATCTGAGGCCCAAAACCACATAACTAGTGAGCAGAAGGACCAGTAACTAAGGCCTGAGCCTCCCAACTCCTGGGCCAGCTGGACAGGACAGGGTGGCCTGAGGGAGTGGACGAGAAGAGCCGGGCTGCCTGGCACGCCAAGGAGGGTGCAGGGCACCACTGATCACATCTCTCCTCTAGAGCCAGGACCTGCAGAAGGAGGCATTTGCTTGCCCATAAGCCCAGGACTGTTGAACACGACCTGACATTTCACTTCCTGACCACCTCTGCCGGGAAGCACGGACGATGTACATAGTAGCCTAGCAGAGAAGCCAAGTTCGTTAATTGCAAGCTGAAGGCTCCACCCTCGGCCTGGCCCGCAGTCAGTATTTGTCTGGATAATGACAGTGTGGGCTTGCAGCATCGTACCAGCGTGTTCTTAACTGGGTCCCAGCATCTCGTGTTGACTCATCCTCCCGTCTCCAGACTTGCTGGCCATTTGGAAAAGGATGTGGAGGAGTTGAGACGGGGAGGTGTCAGATTGTTACTGAGACATTTCTAATTTGTGATGTATAGTTTTTAAGCCAACTCGTTTCTCCTGGTTTTTCCTGTTTTCTACAGCACCCCTTGGGGAAAGACATTTTCTGCTTCCACCAAGCTGGCAGGGCCTGCTTCCTGAATCTCCTGGGTGTGTCTTAATTACCAGCCCCAGCACCTCGTGAAAGCATCCCTCTCTCCTCCTGGTCACAGTGGAAGTATCATGGGAGAAACAGAAGGGAAGAAAGATGAGGCTGATTATAAACGACTGCAGACCTTCCCTCTGGTCAGGGTAAGGCCCGGGGGAGGGGGGGGCAGGTGGCCAGCAGGGCCCAAGAGCCTTGGAGAGAGAGAGGCGAGGGGGAGCTTATCCCTGCAGGATAGCATTGGGAGGAGGTTATGGCAGGCTCTGCTGGCCAGCCTAGAGACGGAGGGGGCGCCCACAGTGATTCATTCTTTCATTCATCCATTCATTCACTCAACAATTATTTAGGCCGCCTACTACATATCGGGCGCTGTTCTGGGCACTGTGGATATGGGAGTGAACAAGACAGAAGCCTGGCCCCCGTGAAAAAAAGATTTAAAGAACATAATTTCAGGTCACAAGTGCCCTGAAGAAGAATAAAGTGGAAGTAAGGAGCTGGAGAGGAAAGATTGGCTTTTGGAAAGGGCTCTCTGATCAGAGACCTGAATAAAGTTAGGGAGCACGCCGTGTGAGAGTCTGGAGAACATTCTCTAGGCAGGGGAAGCAGCAGGCATGGAAAGCCTGAGCAAGCTCAGCATCTGGGAGGTGCAGGAAGAAGGCCAGTGTGGCTGGAATGAGTGCCAAGTGAGGGGGCACTGAACGTGAGTGTCAGTATGACAGCCGGGCCAGCCTCCCAGGCCTGGGGGCCACAGTGAGAAACGGGGATCCCACCCTGACTTCAAAGGGAAACAGTGAAGAGCCTTCAGCAGAGGAGTAGGAGTCTGGTGATCTGTTTAATGTTTCTGAAAGAGCCCTCCAGCTGTTGGATGGAGAATGGATTTTAGGGAACCCGAGTGGAAGCGGGGAGACCAACCAGGATGCTACTGCAGAGACCCAGGGAGAGAGGGTGGCTGGGTCCAGGTCCTGGAGCAGAGATGGCAAGACGGTAGGGTTCTAGACAGAAGTTGAAGGGAGAGCAATAGAATTCAGCAGCACACTGGACGCTGGGTGTGAGGGAAAGCAGGCCAAGGATGACTGCCAGGGTTTGTTTTGTCCTGAGTGTGGGAGAGAAAACAGTGTCGGTTACCAAGAGGGGGAAGACGGAGGTTTGTGGGGGAACATCAAGCGTTCTTTCAGACTTCTGAGGCTAGCAAGTAGGCAGTTGGACATAGGAATCCAGAGCCCCAAAAAGAGGTTAAAGTAAGGATGAGCATGTGGGAACCCTGCCCGCCTAGAAGATGTCTGCATCCACAGAGCAGGGCGGGATCCCTGGAGAGCAGGAGCTGAAGAGGCGAGGATAGAGATGGAGCCCAGGAGAGGAGGGCACCCAGAGAGGGCCAGGAAAAAAAGCAGGGGGCCCTCAGAGCGGCTGTACCATCTCTTCAGGATCTGAGCCAGTCAGCTGGGCCCTGAGGCTGCTGGTAAAGCGTCTCCATGGCCAGCGTGCTCCTGCCTGGGCCAGCCGCCTTCCCCTGTGTGTCGCTGGGTCACATTGGTTGCACAGGGGCCCCAGGCGTAAGAGCCCACGAGGCCTTGCTTGGTTCCATCAGCAGACGGGTCATCTCTCTGGGCTCTGCCCATGCCTTAAGCTTGGGACGAGAGGCCAGCCCAGAAGCCAGGTCACAGGCTAAGGCTGTCTCTGTTTGTCCCCCGCCCTGCCTCCAGCACTCGGACATGCCAGAGGAGATGCGCGTGGAGACCATGGAGCTGTGTGTCACGGCCTGTGAGAAATTCTCCAACAACAACGAGGTATTGCCATCAGTGCGGCCCCTCGTGTCTTGGGTGACCCCTGTGGCCCCAGTCCCCACAGCCAGCTACACAGAGTGCCGCTGGGGCCAGGCTAGACCCTTCCTGGGAAGCTTTCAGAGCCTGGGGAAGGCCAGTGAGAGCAGGGGCTGGCGCTATCTCGGGCACTGACCCAGTGCTAGAGGGAGAAGAGCCGGGGGACTTTCTGTGACACCCATGTCCACGTGCCCCGTCTCAGGTGGGCTGCAAAATAGGTTACCTTGCCCCTTGGCTCCATCCCAGTGGAGAACAGAGGCCCGCCCAGGCATTCATTCATGTATCCATTCATCCATTCTGCAAAGATGTTAAACACCATCCCTGTGCCAGGCACGGTCCTAGGTGCTGGCGACACCACAGGTAGGCATGGACACAGGAAAAATCACTCATCAGTCTGCTGGTGAACAGGAAGGAACCCAGCGTGGTGGCAGCCTGTGGGGGAGGGAGGTCCTGGCCACTGTGCACCGGCCAGGCAGGCCCAAGCTCAGATCTGTCTCCAGCCCCTTCCTGGCCCTTTAACCTTGGACAGGCCAGTTCTCATCGCCGGGCCCCAGTTTCCCGGTCTGTGCCAGGGGTCGAGGATGCTGCCTCCTCGCTGGGTGGTCGTAAGGACAGACGCCCTCAAATGATGTGGGTGAGGCGCCTGGCGTGGCGGAGGGCGCGGCCAGTGCACAGCAAGTGCCGGAGCCTGGGGGCTTCACTCCGCAAAGGCCTTGCTTCCGCCCCTCCCGAGCCTTCTTGAAAGAGCGAGCTTGGGAAGGACGAGGGGCGCCGCTGTCGCAGCTGAGGGAGGCAGGGCCAGCTTCTCTCCCAGAGCCCACCAGACGCACCAGGGAAGGCCTCTGTGCTCCCTGAAGGTAGCCCTGAGCCCTCGCTGGGACGATGGCGATCGCTCCATGCGCAGTGTGCGCTCAGCGGCGCTGGCTCATTGAGGGCTGAGAGCAGCCTCCGAGCTCCAGCCGGGGGCCCGTCTCAGGCCCGAGGCCCCGCCCTGCCGCCTCACCGGTGTCTTACGACCGCTGAGGTAGCTGTGTAGCCGCCCCTGGTAGGAGGGGCCGGAAACCCTGTCCGAAGGTTCTGAGCGGAACTGCAGTCACGGCCTCTCTCTTGCCCAGACTTCTTTCCCCGCGAGGGCGCTGACTCACGCCCACTCTCTCCCGCAAGCTGCCCCCCACCCGCCCGCCCCTGACGGGCCTGCTCTCGTTGCAGAGCGCTGCCAAGATGATCAAAGAGACCATGGACAAGAAGTTCGGCTCCTCCTGGCACGTGGTGATCGGCGAAGGCTTCGGCTTTGAGATCACACACGAGGTGAAGAACCTCCTCTACCTGTACTTCGGGGGGACCCTGGCTGTGTGTGTCTGGAAGTGCTCCTGACACACTGTCCCCCCGCCCTTCCGCGCCCCCGCCCCGCCCCCGCAGGCCTTTCCCCCCCACGCTGTTCCCCTGGGAGGGGGGAGCAGCCATGGGCAGGTCCTGACTTTCCAGAGGAAAGCTGGGGTCTTTTCGCTGTCCTGTGTACCGTGTCCTGAGCCGCGCCGCGCGTGTGCATCCGCAGCCATCTCACGCTGAGTCCCCGGGTGTGAGGGGGCAGCAGGGGAGGGCTGGGGGGGGGGGGGTTGTGTGACAGGGTCAAAGGAGGGGCGGGGGGTGGCATTTTTTTCTCACAGGGACCTGCCAAGCCCCCACGCCTTCCCACACCCAGCACTGGGCAGGCGTCCGCCCGTTCTTGTTTGTCTTGACGGGGCCTGTGTGCAGATGGCCTCGAGGGAGCCTCTCCTCTTAGGGGGTCACTAAGGCCTCTCTCCTCGTCTTCTGGAGAAGCGGTGACCCCACCCCCAGAAGCCCCTTTCCCCGCCTGGCCCCGGGCTGAACAAGCCACCGCGTCTCGTCGGGCCAACAGCTCCACAAGCCCCTGGCTTTGGCATGAGGACCAAGCAGCCTGCCCCCCACCCCATCCCCGGCCCTGCCCCCCACCTTGCCTCCACGTGTGCAGTTGGTAACCAGGGGCCGAGGGTGCGGGAACCGCGCCTGCGCGGTTTCTGGAAGTGTCACTGACCTCCGGTGAGACGCCTGGGCCAGGAGCGCCCTCGCCGCGAGGCCTGTTTCAGCAGGGAAACCTGGCCTGCCACTTACTTCTCATCAGGGACCGCATGCCGATTTGTACTTCTTATCTCTGCTGGGTTTTCTATATTCTTTTTGAGTGTGGGGAGAAGGGTTTTAGTAGAAGGGTGAATCCTATTTTACACAGCGGTCTTATTTATATATAAATGTCTTGGTTTTTACAATTAAAGTAACCAAAAACTGACCTTGATCTTATAGTCTCTTTGAGGGGGGGCACGGTTTGGTGGGGGAGCCAGGCTCAGTATTGTCAGGCTGTGCGGGGGTCCCAGGAACACGGTGAGGCTGCTGGTGTCTCAGCGCCCAGGCCCTGCGCCTCCCTGTTCCGTCGTGGTGCGGGCCCTGGGGACACTGACTCAGCACCCTAGTGGCCATACCGAGCCACCGCAAAGACACTTTCAGTCTCACATCATGTTGTTCCGTTCAGAGATGTTTCTTCAAGCAGCGCTGAGGGCCAGGTCCCCCGGGAGTGGGGACACCAAGATGGAGGAGCCACAGACCCTGCCCTCAGTGAGTCCGCAGCCTATGGAGGAGGAGCACAGGAACCCAGTTGTTCCAACTGGACGTGAAAAGTGATGAAATAAAAGAAGGGTCTTCCCTGCTGGTCCAGCGGTTAAGAATCCACGTGCCAGTGCAGGGGACACGGG
This sequence comes from Budorcas taxicolor, assembly GCF_023091745.1. Classification (NCBI taxonomy): domain Eukaryota; kingdom Metazoa; phylum Chordata; class Mammalia; order Artiodactyla; family Bovidae; genus Budorcas; species Budorcas taxicolor. The sequence continues at coordinate 153,911,595 of NC_068914.1, read as the reverse complement.
TTCCATCCCTGGCCTAGGAAGACCCCATATCCCATGGAGCAAGGAAGCCTGGGCACCGCAGCTACGGGCCTGCGCTCTGTAGAGCCCGTTGGTCCGCAAGGAGGGGAGCCACCTCCACAGCTGGAGAGCAGACCCCAGTCACTGCAGCTAGAGAAAGCCTGAGCACAGCAAGGAAGAGCTGAAGTGACCAAAAGTAAATTAACTTTTTTAAAAAGAGAGGACAGGGCATGGTGGGGGTGGATGGAAGGCCTCCATGCCCAGCCTAGGGAGTGTCGGGGAGCCCCTGGCGGGGTGGGCCCTGAAAGCCAGCTCTCAAAGGAGAGAGGGATTTTCCCCAGGGAGGAGGTGCTCTGGGCCAAGTGACGCTGGGAGTAGATGCGTGGCGTGAAGGGCCGTCCTGCAGGCCCGAGAAGCCCCCTTCCCCCCAATCTGCATCTCACCCCTAGAAATGGTGGGTCTGGGCAGACCTGGGCCAGCCTGTCCTGCTCCCCAGCCCACCTTCCCTTCCTGAGGCAGCTCACCAGGACATCCCAGCCTGGCAGCCCTGGGCCCTGGCCCGGTCATGGCCTCCTAAGGCTTCGAGTCCACTTGTCATGGGGTCTGTCGACAGCTCTGCTATATGGCATCCCATCCCTCCTCTAAGTTCTCAGACACCCAGGCAGCTGAGCAGGGAGGGGAGGGCGGTGGACCACTGGTGAATTTCACAAGTGTTCGCTGAGTTGCTGCTGTGCGTGGGGTCCTGAGAAAAAGGGGAGGAGGTCAGGGTCACTGCCCCGAGGCTGGTCATCTAGACCTAACTGGTCATCTGACCCTCTGGGACTTGTAGGATGGGGGTTCAGAGGGGAGGGCAACTCCTTGACCTTGGACCTCGCTGACCTGAGCCCTGGGCTACACCAGGTGCTGCAGGGGGCGGTTGGCGAGGCGTGCAGATGGGAATACAAGGAGGTGGGCGCTGAGGACTGGAATAGCTACAGTTTATTAACTGCCGCCTTGGCAGCTGTTCTCACCTCTAATCTGCCACATGTAGGTGCCGCAAAGTAAGCCAGGCTCAGCCCGCATCCCAGGTGGTAGGGTGGTAGCCAGGGAGTGTGGGCTCTGAGGTCCACAGACCCGACTCAGGCCCAGCCCTGCTCTTCCTAACCTCGCTAGCCTCAGTGGATTTGTCTGTAAAAATGGGGATAAAATGCACCAGCTCCTGAGGTTGCTGAGAGCCTCAGGCCTGCCCCCGGAGCAGACAGCGCCCCCACCATGCACACTGTGTGCTTGGGGGTGCTGCCTTCTCCCCACCTTGGAGATGGGAACCTGCCTGACACCCAGCTGCCGCAAGACAGGGCAGAAAGTCAGCACAACGCTGCTGACCTTGGTAGCTCTCCATCTCTCTCCCCGCTGGGACCCATGCCAGCCGTGGTCACCCTAACCATCCTCCCAGGCCCCTCCCTGCTCACGGCCAGAGATTCAACAAGCAGTTGCTGACAGGGACTGAAAAGGAGAGGGTCGTGACCACTGAGCGGCACGCCAGGACACCCCAGCCTTGGCGGTAGGCCACTGAGGAAGGCAGACCCAGGAATGGAAAAGCGGGACGCACTTATAAGGCATCTGCCAGAGGGAGAGGGAGGGTGGGGCTCAGGGGAATGTGGGGTTCAGGGAAAAAGGCGCTGTCACTGCCCCCAGGGCGCTGGGGAAAGTGTCACAGAGGAGGCGGCATTGAACTAGGCTGTGGCTTTCCCAGGGGAGGGATGAGATGGGGAGGGGAGAGATACTTGGGGAGGGCAGCCTCAGGTGAGGGGGGCCAGCATGCGCAGAACAGCAGTGCCTGAGGAAGCCGCCGAGATGGATGTTGAGAGTGGTGGAGGATGTGCGAGTGGAGTTCCCAAGAGGGCGGAAGGAGGAAGAGGTTGAGGACAAGGAGACCCCAGCCGCTCAGTGTCCCCCACTCGGCAGGCACTTGGGCTCGCTTCCTTATGATGTGATGTCCTGTATCCTCAACAGACCTCCAAGGTGGTCATCACTGTCCCTATTTACAGATGAGGCTGGGTGGGTGAGAGATCTTGCCCGGGTCCAGCTAGGAAGCGGCTCCAGCTGGGACCCAGACCCCCAGCCTGCCAGCCTCACCAGCCCTGTTCATTCACAGGCCCGTCGCCCAGACACCTCAGTCCCCTCTGCCGGCTCAGCAGAGGGGAAGTCGGCAGCCTTTTCTGGACATGTTGGGGTGCCAAGTCATAGGCCCCCCACCCCCGGGGCCCCGGCCCTCTGCCTGGAAGAGCAGCGAGTGCTGGCCGGATGAGAGAACTGAACTCTGGTCCCCTCCACCAGGACCTGCACAGACCCCAGAAGCACAGGCCTACCCAGGATTGGGGGTGGGAGGGGGCAAGGGGCACCGAGGCTGTCACTGTGAGAAGATGAAGGGCAGGGGCTGGGTAGCAGGGCCCCATGGCAACCAAGACGGTGGGCACGCTGCCAAGGGGGCGAGAGGGCTGCCTTTGAAGCTGGTGGTGGCCCGTGGAGAAATCTTCTGGTGAATATTTAATGCTGTCTCGGAAGTGATGCGGAGAAGCTCCAGGGTCCCGCTTAACCTACTTCCTGCTTCTCCCGAGAACAGAGCCTTTGAGGCAGGCAGGTGGTGGCCCCTGGGGTGGTGGGGGTCCCTGGCCAGCATCTTGCCCACCTCCAGCCGGACTGACAGAGGTGTGAAGCAGGGCTTGTTAGTGCCTTGAGAAGAAGAAGCAGGAAACACCGATAATGTCCTTCAGATCCTCCCCCAAGTCTGGGAGGGGAATTGTTCAATTTTAGCCACAAGCCACCACCCTGTTCTATTTTCCTTTTGTTCTCCTCATCTCATATTTAAAGTAACCGCCTCCCACTGCCAGCTGCTGTCTTCAATCCTTAGGAAGGCGGGGCGGGGGCGGGGTAGAAAGGGAGCAAGCTTAGGAGGTAGAGGACCTGAATTAGTACTCGTAATATTTCCAAACTATTGGGGGTCCCAAGTGTGCCGGGCACCACCCTAAACATTTTCTAAACTGTCTCATTTAGTTGGTACATCCACCCTGTGAAGAGACACTGTCGTGTGCGTGCTAAGTTGCTTCTCTCCTGTCGAACTCTTTGCAGCCCTATGGACTGTAACCCGCCAGGCTCCTCTGTCCATGGAATTATCTGAGCAAGAATACCAGAGTGCGTTGTCAACTCCTCCTCCAGGGGATCTTCCCGACCCAGGGATCAGACCTGTGTCCCTTATGTCTCCTGCACCGGCAAACAGGTTCTTTACCACTCGCGCCACCTGGGAAGCATTTTCCAAACTGTCTCACGTAGTTCGTACATCCACCCCGTGAGGAGATACTGTCAGCGCCCCTTTTACAGATGAGGCATCGAGGCCCAGAGAGGTTAAGCTCCAGGTCACACGACCAGGATTCACCGCAGGCCCACAGGGCACCAGAGCCCAGCTCTCCAGAGGTCTGCCTGCCACAGGACAGCCACTCAGCTTCTCGGATCTGTTTTCTCACCTGCAAAATAGGGCTCCCGGCTCCTGCCCTGCCTCTTCTTGGTAGGGCACCAAAGAGATAGTGGTCATGAAGGTGGAAATGCCTGAAGGTGGGAAGTGCTGATCAGGAATTGGGGTCAGGGCCAGTCTGGGGAGCCCTCGCAAGCCCTGGGAGACGTGGGAATCTGGAAGCTTGGGCTCAGCGGGCCAGGTAGGTAGTTGCCTCCAAGGCCCTGTTGGCATCTGGGCTCTGCAGGGTCACTGCGTGAGACACAGGGTGACCACACACACGTCCAGTGACTGAGGATCCCAAACAGCCGGGACCAGACGCTGTCCTTCCATCCTGAGCTGGGAAGGACTGTCCTGATAGCAGATACTTGTGAGGACTCCACTGTTGCCGAGCACTCTCCAAGCTGCGTCTGTCCTTTGGGCCTCAGAATGGCCCAGTGAAGCGAGCCAGGCAGATTCTATAACGGTCTCTGCCCCAACAGTGAGGAAATGGCCTCATAGAGAACTTGGGATGTGCTGGGATGGGGGCCGGCTTGGGGCAGAGGTTTCTCCTCTACATACCAGTAGCCTCAGGGACGTGGGAAGGGTGCTGCCAACTCCCCTAGGACTCCTCCCTGCCACTGCAGTCCCTGAACACTCCAGGTCACTTTGTGTCCCCACTGTGCCTCATATCTACACCAGCTACATTTTATTGACTTGGCAGAGATATGTCTTTTCTCTCTAGCATAGGACCTGCTATGTATCAGAGGTGCAATGTGACTAGTGAGCAAGTGAATAAGGCTAGTTAGAGGGATGAATAGATGGATGGATGGATTATGGATGGTTGAATGGATGGATGATGGATGGTTGGATGTATGGATGATGAATAGTTGGATAGATGGAAGACGGATGAATGGATGAGGAATGGTTGGATGGATGGATGGATTATGGATGGTTGAATGGATGGATGATGGATAGTTGGATGGATGGATGAAGAATGGTTGGATGGATGGATGGATGGAAGATGGATGGATGGATGAGGGATGGTTGGATGGATGAACAATGGATGGATGGATGGATGGATGGATAAATGGGTGATAAATTAGCAGAGAATTCTCCAGGAAGCTCAGAGCAACAGGGCACATGAGCCAAACACACCAGTGATGGCTGCACCAGGGGCATCCCTTTATTTCTGATGCCCTCAGCCAAATCTCCAGGCCCCTCAAAGGAGACCTCAAGTTTATTTGGGACTCAGAAAGTCATCCCGCTTTGAGCTGATTAATAAGAAAATACAAAGACTCAGAAGCAGCGTGAGTTGATTCCTAAGGTGGGAAGAGCTTGCTAAGGAGCACCAAGAACATCGGGGTTGCCATCAGACCTGAGTTCCAACACCAGCTCCACCACTTGCTGGCTGTGTAGCCTTAAGTAAGTCCCTTCTCCTGAGCCCCGTTCTCTTCAGGGTTAAAAAGGAGTGAAGTCCTTGAGCCCTCCTAGCCCAGAGGTCACAGGGAGGATTAAGTGAATGGAGCAGCTCCAGGAAAGGGGTCAGGGCTGAACCCCTGCTATTAAAGCCTCTGCCAGAGCATCGTCATTGGCTAGCAAGCCATCAGCCAGGACCCTGTGACCCAGGCTGGCCTTTTGCCTGCTGGCCTGATGCTCTTTCCAGCCATCACTCCGCAAGTATTTAATAAGCTCTGGAGATGCCAGGCCCTGTGCAGAGGAAATAGGTCCCCACCCTGGTCCCTGCCCTTGGGAGCATGGTCTAGGGGAGATGAACTCTAAAGGGGCTCCTGGAGAACACTGTGCGGGCCAAGCGCAGGGAAGCCGGCGGGTTGTTCAGGAGTGTTCTAGGCAGAGCCCCCCACCAAAGCCCCCAGTTGCCCTGGGCAGGCGTAAAGTCTCCCCCTTGAACATCGTGTAGTCTAGAGCTCTTTTGAGAGCCACAGGGCCTTGCATTACGTAGCCTCTTAACAGGGCTGAGCGCAAGGCCGTGTACACACCCGGTGCTCAATGAATGTTTATCAAGTGAATGTCCTCATCCTCATCTACAAAACCTTTCAGCTCATTCTTCATGCTGCTTGCGCTGGGGCCCAGGGACACAGGACAGCGGGGCAAGTCTGGCCGGCCCTCCCCGGAGGAACTTGCAGTTGGGCAGACACGGGGGCCAGCGGGACAGCTCCGTGTGCAACGTGCGACCGTGGCGGTGGATGTGCCCAGCAGGGGTGCTGAGACCAGAGGAGGGACACGACGGAAGTGGACGTGGAGCTCAACACACGGGGAAGGAGTTGAGGCAGAAGTCAGGGTGTGCACACAGGTTTCAGAAACAAGGCCATTGGGTGGAGCTGGGGGTGGGGAAGACGAGCCAAGAAATGGCCCGAGAGAGGGGCAGGGCCAGGCCTTTGCAGGCCTCCTTCATGGCAAGAAAGATGAGGTGGGGGGCAGTGAAGGAGGCGACAGTGTCCACCTAGCAGGGGCAGGCTGGGGTCTCAGGGCGAGGCCTGCACCAGGATGGAGGGAGGGTGCTGAATCCAGGGAGTACACAGTGGCCCGCTGAGCGCTGGGAACACAGGGCTGGGTGGAGGGCCTCAGGGCTGCGGCTGCGCTCAGCCCTTTCTTGCGCTGGTTGGTCCAAGCACTTCCCCCACTCCCGGCTCAGAGCCCCTGAGGAGCTGGCAGGGGCAACGGCACCTTGATGATGGACCCGCATCTCCGCATCTTCGGAGGTTTGCCAAGGGCCAGGAGTGGGGTGGGGTAAGCATTCCATTCCTGAGGAATCCAGAGCCCAAACCTGCCTTCCCCTTGGCCCCTTGGCCCCTTGACCTGCGGCCCCTTCTCTCGTCAGTGCCCCTAACCCCACCCTGCCCCACCCGGCCAGGGCTCCCTCCCTTGGCTGCCTCTATGGCATCCCCAGGGCCTTGGGCACTCTCTGGACTCCATCTCTGGACAGCCCTCCGGGAGATGCCCTCCCTCTATGGCTGAGTCCAGGAGGTGCCGCCTCTGACGATCCTCAAATTATTAGCATCCCCTTAGAAAATGCCTGTGCGGTCCAGCTCCCTGGCCTTGCAGCTGCTTGAATAGTGGCCACGGTGCCCCCTCCAGCTCCTGGGACTCTTCTTGGTGGCCCTGCTGCTACTCTTGGCTTCCCCCTCCTCTTGGGCCCCTTTAGGTGGCCTTGTCACAGCCAGGGCAGCCCATGCCTTATCCCTGCCCTGCCCACAGCTTGGCCAGAAGCCATGGGGGCTTCAGGAGCCATAGGATTTCAAGGGTGGCAAGGGATCCTTGGAGAAGGGGGTGCTGCCCAACAGAGCCTGGGGCCACAACCTGGCAGCCGGGCCAGGGCAAACGGGGCGAGTCCTCTGCCCACCCCATGTACACAGCCATGTCAACGCCGGGGCAGAAGGACAAGCTCTTCTGTGTCACATCTAGTTCGCTGACCAACAAGTGAGAGTGTCGAACTCGAGTTCAGGGGCTCAAGAGTGGGGCTCAGCCTCCCTGGACCCCTCTGTCCTCTCTCCCCACATCCCTCTCGCTGGATGATGTGCCTGCCACTGGGCCAGTCCCTGCATTCAGGCAGCTCCACCCCCTGGGCCTAGGCCAACAACCTTACTCGCATGGTGAGCGCGGAACTCCCAAGGGATGGGGGTGCCAGGGAGAGGCCTCAATGCCCAAACTGGCCAGGAGGTCCTCTCAGAGGAGGTGATATTTGAACGGGGCCCAGAAGGGATTTCTGCAGGTCCCGGGGAGATGAGGGGGAGTCAGAGCGCTGCGGCTGAGGTCACTGTGGGTGGGAGTGGGCAGCGGTGTCCACCTGCCACTGGACCAGCCATGGGGAGCCAGGGAGGGTGTCCAGAGAGCCAGGAGAAAGGCCTCCTCTCCCAGCTTGGAGGGCTGAAGGGAGACAGCCAGAGAGGGCCAGTCACCTGCCCTGCAAGTCAGTGTGAGCTGGGCTGTGAGCTGTGTCGTAGGTGCAGGTGACCACAGCCTCCTAACCCAGCTCCCCACCCACATCTTCCTAACCCAAACCAACCTAGACAGCATATTAAAAAGCAGAGACATTGCTTTGCCAACAAAGGTCCGTCTAGTCCAAGCTATGATTTTCCAGTAGTCATGTATGGATGTGAGAGTTGAACTATAAACAAAGCTGAGGGCCAAAGAATTGATACTTTTGAATTGTGGTGTTGGAGAAGACTCTTGAGAGTCCCTTGGACTTCAGGGAGATCCAACCAGTCCATCCTAAAAGAAATCAGTCCTGAATATTCATTGGAAGGATTGATGCTGAAGCTGAAACTCCAATATTTTGGCCACTGGATGCGTTGGAAAAGACTCTGACGCTGGGAAAGATTGAAGGCTGGAGGAGAAGGGGACAACAGAGGATGAGATGCTTGGATGGCATTACCGACTCAATGGACATGAGTTTGAGCAAGCTCTGGGAATTGGTGTTGGACAGCGAAGCCTGGCCTCCATGGAAGCTGCAGTCCACGGGGTCCCAAAGAGTTGGACACGACTGAGCTACTGAACTGAATTAGAAGGCCCACGTGCTCCCCGGTTTAATCCCCACCTGATAGATTCCCTAATGGCCCAGGACAAACCCAGCTCCTCACCTGGCCTGCAAGGCGCAGCATGGCCTGGCCTCTCTGCCTCTCAGGAGGACCAACTCCCTGGGTGCCCAGGGCCAGGCCTGCCCCTCAGGCATGGGGTTCCAGGGTTAGTGAGGGCCAAGCCAGAGCCCCTGGGGCACCTGCCTCATTTGGTGATGCTTCCACGTCAATGGAGATGAGTTGTACCCGCAGCGTGACTGGTTGAGCCCTCCCGGCAGGAGGAGATGGCTACCAAGAAGGTGGTGGCCTTAGGTAAGCCAAGTGCACCCCGTGGCCCCACCCCCATCCTCCCCGCCCACCAGCCCTGCCCTTCCTGACCCCCATCTCCACCTTGCAGTCCAGAAGTCTGGGGGAGCCCAGACAAAGCAGCCCCAACAACAGGAGGCCCTCTTCAAATCCATGTGATGAGGACCTCGGAGGGGTCCTCTGGGGGTGACCGAGGACTAGCCGTGTGTCCCCGGGACCATCCATCCCTCTCTGGGCCCATTTCCTCCTCTGTGCCCCAAGGGTCCCTTTCACAGTGTCCCTCAGCTGACCCTCCAGATGGTCTTTCTCCAATGCATCCTGCTTTCTGCAAGGTGAGTTCCTTTCTGCACCGCTAGGGGTCCTCTGGGAGGCTGGATTCACGGCGGCTGACGGTGCGGGGCGGCCTCTCGTGGCCACATGTGCGCATAACAAGGCTCCCTGGCGACTGCCCGCTCCGGGACCGCAGGACGGCGCTGGGGGGACCCGCCCGGCTCTGTCCACACCCTGCCCTCCTCCCAGGCCTGGGGAGCGGGGGGACCACAGCCACCTCCTCAGGTTCATCAAGCCCAAGTGGGAAAAGTCATGAGTCATTTGGACCTGAATTCCTTTGGCTCTTCACTCACAAACATTTATTGAGCACCTACTGTGTGCCTTGCCGGTGTGTGTACCGAGGCAGCCACCTAAGAGCAGGTGGGTCCCCACTGTCACTGAAGTCATGGTCCAGCCAGGACCCAGCGCCTCCACTTCACACTCTGAACCCCACACTCCTCTTGTAACTCAGCTCCACAGTCCCCACCTTGCAAGACTTACCCCCCACCCTCACCGTCCAGTGAAGGGGTCCTGTTAATGGAATCTGACTGGGGAACTTTTCAAAACAATGAAGATCCTCTTGGAGAGTGAGGGAGCACTCTAAAATGTGCCTTTCAGGACCCCTTGGAATTTTCTGTTCAGTGGGTTCACTTCAAGCAAGGCGGTACTGAGCCCCTCCCCACTCTGATGGCTAAGCCAGGCCAGAGCATGTGGGCCTTGGTGCTGTCACCCCAGGCCCTGGAGGAAAACACAGGCTGGGCCAGCCCCTCACAGCCACCAGGGAGCCCTCCCAGAAAGCAAGAAGGCAGACCCTCGCACTTCATTCTGTGGCTGGGTGTGTCACCTCTGGCGCAGAGCCCCGCATTCCAAGACTACAGTCACCCTGGGGAGGGACTCTTACCATGCTCCACATTTCACCCTATAAAAGGAAAAACAAAAGAAAAAACCCAGCCACTCATACATCTGTGATTTACCTGGTGAGGACGCTGAAGCACAGAGAGGTTTAGTACCCCTGCCCAGAGCCACACAGCCACAGGAACTGTGCAGAGGGCGGAATCCAGAGAAGACTGCAAGTTCAGGGCTCTTCAGAGACCCTAGGCCTGTTTTCCTGGACCATCTGGCTCAACTTCAGATAGACCTGCCTTGCCTGCCTGTGGACCAGTTTGGGAAGGAAGCCAGGGAGCCAGTGAGTTAAGTGAGAGGCTCCATGTCAGTCCTCATTTCATCCTCACTGTGGTCCCTCAAGACAGATGGTGCCATTCCACTTTTTTTTTTAACTTAATTAATTAATTTTATTTTTGGCTGTGATAGGTCTTCCTGGCTGTGTACAAGCTTTCTCTGGCTACTGTGAGTGGAGGCTTCTCTTGTTGCAGAGCCCCAGCTCTCAAGCGCGGCCTCAGTAGTTGTGGAGCACAGTCTTAGTTGCCCAGTGGCAAGTGGGATCTTCCCGGACCAGGGATCAAACCCATGTCCTCTGCATTGCAAGGCGGACTCTTAACCACTGGACCACGAGGGAAGCCCCACTATTCCACTTTTGACAAAATGCAGAAACCAAGGCCCAGGGATGCAAGGCCACTCCCACAGTCACGCAGCTCTCTCACAGGGGCTGGACTTGGTCCCTGACACTGTGGGCAGGAAGCTGGGACATCCCCTCCACCAAGACAGGGAGGTCTCTGGCCTCCAGTGAGGAGTCCGACCTCTGGGCTCAGGGGTGGAGGGCCAGGCAGAGAGTGGTCAGGGGGCCTTTCCATCCAATGTCAAGCTGACCCAAGACCAGGAGCCCCCTGCCAGTTTCCGACTTTGAGCAACATAATTCAGAACTCACGGCCTTTCTCTTTGCACCTCCGCTGGTCAGGTTCCCTGTAGCCCTAGGCCCCTTGAGAGCAGAGACAGGTCTTCTGGTCTCCTCCAGCTTCTCGCAGCCCTGGGGTTCCCTGCCCCACCTCCCCCCTCCAGGGACAGATTTCTTCCCTTGATGTTTGGCCCAATCCTGGGGGCCACTTGGGGGTGAGAGAGGGCGTCACTGTGTGTCAGACACTCTGGCCTCACCATCCACCAGATGCTCACCTTGGACAAGCCCCCTAATTTCTCCAAGCCCAGCTTCCTGTAAAGGTGACCATCACCCTACGTCCCACCTTTCAAAGATTTTGGTGAACTACTAGGAGGTAAGAAGTGCCAGAGGCCTGACTGAAAGGGAAAGAAAGTGTTAGTCACTCAGTCATGTCTGACTCTTTGCAATCCCATGGGCTATAGCCCACCAGGTTCCTCTGCCCATGGGATTCTCCAGGCAAGAATATTGGAGTGGGTTGCCATGCCCTTCTCCAAGGGATCTTCCTGACCCAGGGATCGAACCCAGGTCTCCTGCATTGCAGGGGGATTCTTTACCAGCTGAGCAGCCAGGGGAGCCTGACCACCAGGCACGAAGTACAGGCAGGTTCCTCCCCTTCCCTTTATTCTGGGGCTGAATCCCGCATTTCAGGAGGGTCCTCTCTGTCATGAACTGAAAGGTGAATAGTGTCAAGGAGATCTGAGATGTCACTGCTGATAAGAGAGCCCTGCAAAACCTTCCTCACATCCCCCGATGACAGGGCCCACTTCTCCAGAGTCCCAGGCCCGGGGAGGCAGTGAATTGAGAGCCCTCCTCACGCTAAGACACCCACTGAGGCCTTCCCCGCCCCCAGATTGTCTCCCCACACCGGCCACACCCTAGTGATTCTCCCTGGGCACCCTGCGTCCAGCGTAGACGCTAAGGCGGTCCTCTGGACTCCAGCCACTCAGTCTATACACTCCTGGCCAGCCGCAGAGATGGAGCTCATACGTTGGCCTGTGTCTGGCAGGGGGCAGGAAGGCAGTGCTAATGACCAAGGCAACAGGATTTATAGGGTGCTGTGAAGGGTGCATAGACCACCCTGGGGTCCAAGGAGACTTCCTGGAGGAGAGGCTATTGTCACTAGGTTTGAAAGATTTATGAGTGTGTGTGTGTGTGTCAGTGTGTGCGTGTGAGTTAGATGAGAGTTAGTGGAAAGAGGAAAGGTGAGATGGGCTGCCAGGTGGAGGTCACAGCACCAACAGAGGGGTGGAGCCTGGGAACAGCCTGACAGGTGAGGAAAGCATTGCCAAGGCTGTTATTAGAATTTTTAAAATATTAATTTGGCTGCGCCAGGTCTTAGTTGCAACAAGTGGGATCCAGTTTCCCGACCAAGGATGAAACCCAGGCTCCCTGCATTAGGAGTGTGGCGTCTTAGCCACTGGACCACCAGGGAAGCCCCTGTTATTGGAATTTGAGGAAAGAAAGGAACAGACTGGGAACCGAGTTTGGAGAAGTGGAGTGCCTGGCCGAGCATCTCTGGCTGGTGGATCAGCCTGCTGATCCCAGGCCCGCGCTCTCTCTCCTACCCAAAGCTGGCTACAAGAGGGCACAGTTGTCAGAATCTAGGCACAGGTGTTGCTGGGATCTGGGGAAAGTAGCAGAGATCACATCAACCAAAGCAGAGTCAGAGCCCAAGGGAGTCACCTCTTCCTGGCAGAATGGGGTAGGGGTCCTTCTGTCCCCTCATCCCACCCTCAGCTTGGGGAGGGGCCAGGGCCTTGCCTGGGCTGAGCCTGGAGGAGCCTGGTGAGGGACCCCAGACGTGCCCCATATGGCACTGCGTGCGGCCTCCCACCTCCCACAGCTAACTGCGTATACGCCCCCTCCTGCTGTAGGGAGCCCATACTGTGCGATGGCCCCACGTGTTGGAGGGCCCTGAAGTCCCCTTTCTGCCCAAAGCCACCCTGGCCACATGCCGCAGCTGGTACAGCCTCCACGGATGCTCCCGCAGCAAGAGCAAGAAGGCCAAGTGAGTCAGGGTAAACCTCTGCTGTAGAACGGCTCTGGTCAAGGCCATGGGCCTTCTCATTGCCTAGCACCATTCCCCGGCTTCTCCTCTGAGGTCTAAGGCAGTCTCTGGTCAAAGGGAAAGAGAAATGTGCTTTAGGAATCAGAAGGCCCTGGCTTTGTTAAGCAGTGGCTGTGTGACTTTGCATAAATCACGTCTCTGAGCCTCAGTTTTCTTATCTGTAAAATGGAGACAACAGTGGGGATGGTTACTCATTCATTCTACAAATATTTACTGAACACCTACTATGTGCCTGATGTTCGATTAGGGACCGAGGGTATGGCAGTGAACAAAATGGGTCAAATCCCTGCCCTTAGAGTGCTTTTAAGTGGAGAAGTACTAGCAATAAATAACAACCACAGCTAAGTAAAATGTAGGGTGTGTTCAACAGTGACCTCGTGGGACGATGAAGCAGGGAAGGGGGACTGGAGGGAAGAGGTGGTGTCACAGTTCTCAGTGGGGTGGTTTGAGAACAGGGCCTCACTGGGAGGATGGAGAATGAGCCAAGCGGTCATCGCAGGAACGGGCTCCTTGCAGGGGAGTCACAGAGCCAAAGTTGAGGTGGGGTTGAGAGTCACGTGGGTGCAGCCCCGGGCATGGTCCAGGCACTGGCTCTTCTCCCCACCAGGAATCAGGCCCCTGGAGGACAGGCATCATGGTCTGGCTCACCAGGACCCACAGGCCTGGCACGTGTCAGATGAATTCATCAGTGGTCACATCGTTTACCAGAGAAAACCGAGGCCTGGAACAGAATAGCATCTGAGCCAAGCTCCTTCCCTGAGCTAAGGGCACACGTGGTATTAGGGCCCCGTCTGCCAGCAGCCCCCAGGCCCTTCACAGGACACCCTGTGCTGTCTCGGCCACTGCCCTCCTCCCTTAACCCAGCGTGGGCTGCCCAGTGCTGCTGAGCCAAGCTGCACCCCATTTCCGGGCCTCTCAGGCAGAAGGGGAACCTGGACTCCTATACCGGGTCCAAGGGCCTCCCACCTGCTCCCTGGCCGTCCTGGACTTCCTCCTGAGTGAGACATGGGCTCTGGGAAGTCAGCCAGGCCAGTTGTCCTTTTCGTTTGCTTGGTTTGTTTTCTGGCAGCAGAATCCTTTTTGCAAACTACTTTGCCCAGGGAACCCCCGTGTGGAGAACAGACAGTACAGAATGGCTCCGGCTGAAGGGATGGGGGAAGCCTGGCTTCCGGGAGCCCCTGAGTCCCCTCAGATCTGAGGCAACACTGGGTGAGCTGCTGTCTTGGCCACCTGCTCATCCCCCACAACCATGGGCCAGTGGGCCTCAGAGCTCTGAGCTCCGAGCAGCTGGTCCGTCTGGCTGCTTGGGCCTGCTCCCACCAGGCCTGTCCTCTGGAGCTGGGTGGGCCCTGAAGTCTGCAGCCTCCCCACGCCTGGGTCCCAGTGGCCTCCCTGCGGCCCCCTCTGGCTCCCCTCAACCGGCTTTAGGTGGCCCTCCCGACCTGAGCATTTCTAGGGTGACAGTAGCTGTAAGTCATATACATACATACACACATATACAGTCACATATACATGTCATATGTATGACTTATAGCTGCAGTCATATATATATACGCACAGTCAGTATCTGAGATATATATATCCAGGGGCTCCCAGGCGCTCCTTGGAGTGTGTGTGTGCGCGTGTGTGTGCCTCTGTGTGTCTGTGTCTCTGTGTGCCTGATGTGTGTGCCTCTGTGTGTCTCTGTGTGTCTCTGTGTGCCTGATGTGTGTGTGCCTCTGTGTGTCTCTTGTCTCTGTGTCTCTGTGTGCCTGATGTGTGTGCCTCTGTGTGCCTCTGTGTGTCTCTGTGTGCCTCTGTGTGTCTCTGTGTGCCTCTGTGTGTCTCTGTGTGCCTCTGTGTGCCTCTCTGTGTCTCTGATGTGTGTGCCTCTGTGTGTCTCTGTGTCTCTGTGTGCCTGATGTGTGTGTGCCTCTGTGTGCCTCTGCGTGTCTCTGTGTGCCTCTGTGTGTCTCTGTGTCTCTGTGTGCCTGATGTGTGTGTGTCTCTGTGTGCCTCTGTGTGTCTCTGTGTGCCTGATGTGTGTGTGCCTCTGTGTGTCTCGTCTCTGTGTCTCTGTGTGCCTGATGTGTGTGCCTCTGTGTGCCTCTGTGTGTCTCTGTGTGCCTCTGTGTGTCTCTGTGTGCCTCCGTGTGTCTCTGTGTGTCTCTGTGTGCCTCTCTGTGTCTCTGATGTGTGTGCCTCTGTGTGTCTCTGTGTCTCTGTGTGCCTGATGTGTGTGCCTCTGTGTGCCTCTGTGTGTCTCTGTGTGCCTGATGTGTGTGCCTCTGTGTGCCTCTGTGTGTCTCTGTGTGCCTGATGTGTGTGCCTCTGTGTGCCTCTTGTCTCTGTGTCTCTGTGTGCCTGATGTGTGTGCCTCTGTGTGCCTCTGTGTGTCTCTGTGTGCCTCTGTGTGTCTCTGTGTCTCTGTGTGCCTGATGTGTGCGCCTCTGTGTGCCTCTGTGTGTCTCTGTGTGCCTCTGTGTGTCTCTGTGTCTCTGTGTGCCTGATGTGTGTGCCTCTGTGTGCCTCTGTGTGTCTCTGTGTCTCTGTGTGCCTGATGTGTGTGCCTCTGTGTGCCTCTGTGTGTCTCTGTGTGCCTGATGTGTGTGTCTCTCTGTCTCTGTGTGCCTCTGTGTGCCTCTGTGTGTCTCCGGTGTTAGCTGCATCAGGTCTTAGTTCAGCATGTGAAACCTTTAGCTGTGGCATGTGGGATCTAGTTCCCTGACCGGGGATTGAACTGGGGACCCCTGCATTGGGAGCACAGAGTCTTAGCCACCAGACCCCCGGGGAGGTCCCCGCTGTAAGTCTTTAGTGGGCAACCCCCTCACTGTTACCCCAGTGACCCCGCAGACCCTCCTGCCTTTACCTGGGAATGCCCCTGAAGGAGCCCTTGCCAGATTCTCTCTCCCCTCCCTGCCTTACCCCCTCCCGAGGGAACCTGCCCCACTGCTGTTAGGAGAGATGCCGAAATATCGGCAATGACAACTTCCTGCTACACCTAGACAGCTGGAGGTTAGGCAGGACCAGCAGGGGCTCCTTGGGAGTGTGTGTGTGTGTCTTAGTATGTCTCTGTGTATCTGTGTCCCTGATGTACGTGTGCCTGTGTGTGCCTCCTGGGTTGTCTGTATGTGTTTTTGTGTATTTGTGTGTCTGTGTGTGTGTTAGTGTGTGTTTGGAAGTGACCACAAATTTCCCTCTATGTTCGTAAGTGCTAAGAGAGCAAGGGAGGGCTGCCCCAGAGAGGGGGTGATGCTACGCAAGCT
The DNA here is from genome assembly GCF_023091745.1 of Budorcas taxicolor. NCBI lineage: Eukaryota > Metazoa > Chordata > Mammalia > Artiodactyla > Bovidae > Budorcas > Budorcas taxicolor. The sequence goes on along the minus strand of NC_068914.1, from coordinate 153,895,835 downwards.
CTGAAGACATCCATGAACCACCATAGGTGAGGATCAGACACAGACACTGAGTTTCAGGCCCAGGGAGAGACCCAGAGGATATCCTCTTTATCCTGAAATGTGTAACACAGATTCATTCATTCAGTCATAATATTTCAAACAATTTTTTGAAGAAATTCATTTGAGATAAAGGCCATTTCATGTAACCCTCACCACAACCCCATGAAGCACCATTTTCCCCAGAGAGGCAGCTTCGAGGGTTCCGCAGCCCCTGCTCCTGGCTGCTGCCACTAACAGCTGCTCCTGGTTCATCGTGGGTTCATCGTGGCCCTGCCCCCGCACACCCCGCCCCCCAACCCCGTCTGAGGCCGTGGCTGAGTATGCTGCGTTGACAGTCCCCTCCTGGTTCCCTCCTGGGCCTGAGGCCAGAGTAGCTCCATTCAGAGAGCCTCGTGGCCCTTGGTGACCTGACCTCTCTCCTCATGGTTGGGACAACTGTGATGGCCTCAGGATGGGCCCCAGAGCCCCAAGAGCTAAGGGGGTGGAGCATTTCTAACAGCCAAAGCTGGGGTTGATTCTCCTTCTCGAGCTCTTTCCCTGCTGCCCAGGGTGTCTTTTTTTTTTTTTGGCTGCACCATGCAGCATGCAAGACGTTAGTTCCCCGACCAACCAACCGGGGACTGAACTCGCACCTCCTGTGAGTGGAAGTGCAGAGTCTTAACCCCGGAACCGCCAGGGAAGTCCCCAGCCAGGCATCTCTGCCAGCCACTTCAGACCACAGTGCGAGGGGGCAGCGGAGCCCCTGCCCTGCAAGGAGTGTTGTTATCAAAACACGGATCAAGTCAGGTGTCCTGCCAACTGTCACAAGCCTGACCCTCAGTCTCACCACGCTTCACAGCCTGGCAGGTCCCCTCAAAAGCTATGTGCAAATGACCAGTCTTTCATTGATAATGCACGCAAGAGGCTTGTTAGTGACAAAACATTTGAGAAGAGGAGGGATCCTCCCTCACCTCCCCTGGTCAAGCCAAGAAGCTCTAGAGAAAGGAATAACCACCCCCTGACTTCTTAGGGGTCCTCGAATCAGCCAGCACAAGGCCGGGCAGTGCCCAGAGCACCGGGTCACAAACGTACAGTGGAGGGCAGGGGGACCTGGGAGGAGGTCGCCTGTGTCCTGGACAGGCAGGTGCACACGGGCCCACCCAGTGAAATGGAGATATCAGCTTACGAAGCAGGAGCAGCGGGAGCAAAGGCATGGAGGCCAAACACCCATGGAGTATTTGAGAAAGGATCAGTGAGCTGGGGGCCCCCAGGACACCCCAGATCCCAGGATTGGCTAGAAGGACTCACAGGGCACAGCCCAGGGTCATACTCATGACTATTTCACAAAAGGATATGGAGCTTAACCAGCAAAGGGAGGGACTTCTCTGGTGGTCCAGTGGTTAAGACTGTGCTTCCAGTGCAGGGGGTGCAGGTTTGATCCCTAGTCCAGGAACTAAGATCTCATATGTCACATGGCCAAAAAAAAAAATCAGCAAAGGGAAAGGGCACAAGGGCCATACTGGAGGCACCAGGCTCAGGCCTCAGGAGAGTCCCCTCCAGTGGAGTCACCCGTGCTTAACGTCTTCAGCAACGAGCTATGACCACACATGTGAAGAGTCGTCAACTGGGGAAGCTTGTCAGAGACCCAAGGCTCAAGGTTTTCACTGGGGGCTGGTCATGGAGGTACCCTCTGCCTGGCATGTACCCAAATCCAGACTCCCAGAAAGAAAGCAGGGGTTCAGCATAAACCACGCTGGCTTCACCAGCAGTTTACCCCCAGTGGCGTCTCTCATCAAGGAGTGATGGGAACTTCCTGAAATCCAAGTGTCCAGATCCCAGCCCAGGTCCAGCCTTGCGAGCAGGCCTTTGTCTCAGGCCTGCTGTGCTCCTTGTTTTCTGCACGGTTAGAGTGGAGGTGGGGAGGGAGATAGGGGCTGGGTGGGGGGCAGTGGAGGCCACGTCACAGAGGGCCTTTGAGGCCAAGCTGGACTTGATAGTGGGGGTGATGGAGCCACTGATAGGTGATAAGCTGGAGGCAGGTCACTGGGCCCCAGCCTGAGCTTAGGGAAGATCCTTCTGGAAGCTTTGTAGAGGCTGGGGTGAGAATGGGTTGTAGGGGAGTGGGGGGCAGAAGGTGGCTCAAGTTCCAAGGAACCTGTCCTGGCAGGGAGACTGGCCGTTAGGGGTAGGGCACAGGGTTGGCAGGGACCCAGCTCTGGAGCATCTGCGCTGGGAGCTGGGGACAGGTCGGAAGAGGAAGGCTGAGAAATTGCCTGAATTACAAACAACCTGAGCCTCCTTGGGTCCTAGGGCGAAGCTGTTGAGGATTAAACACAGGAAGATGGAGTAACAGAGAAGCAGGGGGCTGGACATGCGTGCTTGGAGCACTTCAGACAGAGAACAGAACAGGGGGACTTCCCTGGTGGTCCAGTGCTTAAGACTCCACGCTCCCAATGCAAGATTCCCAGGGTTCGTTCCCTGGTCAGGGAACTAGATCCCACGTGGTACAAGTAAGCGCTTGCATGCCCCAACTAAAGATCCCACATGCCACAACTACAGAGCCCGAGGTCAACGCCAAAGCTCCCAAGTGCTGCAGCTAAGACCCTTTGTGGCCAAAAAATTTAAAATAAATAAATACCCTGACTGAGCCGCAGGCACTGCGCTGAGTGTGGAGGCAGATAACTCACTCTCCCACACATCCTAAGGGCTGGGAAGGTTCTGGGAGGGTGATCAGAGCAAAGACGGGCAGCCATGGTCAGTGGGAGGGCTGAGCCCTGGGTGGGCTCTGGAAAGGACCCCAGAGGCAGTTCGTTCAACCCCTGGGTGGGCAGACTGAGGCTTGCCCGAGGTCACCTCTCTCCCAAGTGGTAGCCCACACCTACCATCCATGGTTTGCACACACAGAGGCATGCACATAGGCACACACACACCCCAGCTGCTACAGGCAAGTCTGGTCTTGGACCAGTGGGGTGGAGGGGCAGACCCAGGCCATCCCTCGTTGATCCTGTCCTCCCCTCCCCGCCTCATTCTTCAGCATCAAGAAGACAATCTTGATTGTCAATCTTCTTGAGCCCACGGCTCCTGACCACCAGGTCCTACAACCCGAGGGATGGCACGTGAGAGTCTGTGAGCATCTGGAGGCCCCGGGCTGGCAGGTACAGCCGTGCTGGTATGATGCCCAGGGGAATGGGTTGGGGGCCTTCAAATGTGTTGGGGGAGAGCTTGCCAGACAGTAGGCCTGAGCCTGGCAGGCGACCACGTTTAGTCTCTGCAACCCTGTCTCGCCCCACCTGTGTGCTACCAAAGCTGGTCACCCAAGATTCCTCATACATGGAGGGCTTGAGCTCTCAGAAAGCAGAGCTTTCAGGAAACAGGCAGTGTGGGAGGTGGTGGGCACAGGAGGAGGACTGAATGAACTGGGGCCCCCAGATTTAAACGCCCTCAGCCATGACCCAGGCCCACCCGTCCGCACCCTCTCTGGGACCACACTGAGCACCGTGCGATGGAGCATTCCTCCCCAGGCGGGCTGCATTGCTGATGGCCGGGTGCGGAGTGACGAGGGCCCCTCTGAGGTCGGTCCTGTGTGGGAGAGGCAGGCCGACCACACCAACAATAACACGGAGGCAAAGCCTGGCCGCCTCGTGAATCCTCGTGCAGCTCCTTGTGCCCAGGCCTTGGAGAGTGGGGAAGGGTGGCAAAGACATTCCCTTAGCGCAGGTGGGAAAGCTAAGGCTGGGGATCGGAGGAGGGGGCTGGGCAAGTGATGGGGGGTTGGCTGGGGTTGTGCTTAGGACATCTCAGGTTAGCCCAGGGCATAAGAGTGGAGGATCCAGGGACGGTGCAGTGGGCATAATCGATCCTGCGATGTCCCCACGAGCTGGGTGCTCTCCCTGCTGTCCTCTCTGTCTCCCGGCTACTCCTCCCGCCTTCCGGTCACTGTCTCTGGCGGCCTCTCTGACTCCCCAAATCTGGGTGAGGAGTCACAGGCAGACACTGACACACAGCAGGCATGATGTCAGGGCCTGCTGCACTTACAGGGCCACGGAAATGCTTTGATTCTTTTGATCAGTTAGAAGAGGGGACTAAAATGTTAAGGAAGGAAAAGAACTCAGAAAAAAAAAAAAGTGGGAGGAATGGATATAACCCATCCTGGCTTCTATCCCATTTTTTTTTTCTTGGAAGAAGGTGCCCATGAAAGTCATACTGAGGCCCTGGTCATGGGGGCCCCTTAGAGGCCTGTGTGCCTCCCAGGGCCTCACTGTGGGGATGCTCGCTCAATTGCCTCCTCCAGCAAGGGTCACGTCTTACTGTCAGAGCAGGCTCGCAGTAGGCACTGGGTGAATAAAGACAAGCTGTAAACAGAAAAGTGGTTTACACTGACTGCCCTGTGCCAGACACTGTGCTCAGCTCCTGTGAGGCAGACACATTACTATCATGCCCATTTTACAGATGAGGAGGCTGAGAAAGGCTGCAGAACTGGCCCGAGCTGTTCACCAGGGGAGCCCGAGTGTCGAGCCTGCACCACAGCCCCAGCCACATCCCCACGGGAGGCGGAGCAGCTGATGGATGTATCGTTTCCAGATGGGACAACCTCACATAGACATCAGGCAAGCCCCTGATGTCAGCCTGTGAGTCCTGACCCACGGGCCAGTGCTCTCGAAGGCCCCAGTGCCGCCCTGACCTTCCTCCACACCGCACAGCCCATAACCAGGTGCTGTGCCAGGGGAACCGGGGGACGATAAATGATGACTGCAGCTCACAGGCACTGAACGTCAGGCACCAGCCCATCCAATCTTCATGGCATCTCTGAGGGCCATAGGGGATTCTTATTCTCGTTCCAGAACCCAGCCTGAGAAGTACTCAGAGGGAGGTGGGATCCATTGCTTCTGCCTTGGAACTTGGAGGCAGAGAAGCAAGCCTTCGTGAGACAAGAGACCGGTGAGCCCCTCCGTGAAAGATTAGAATTTCATCGGGCAGAGAAAGGACATTCCAGGCCCAGGCACAGCCTGAGCAAAGGGGCCCCGGGGCGAGGCTGTGGAGGCTCAGCTCGGACTGCAAGCCAGGCCACAGGAGGTCTCCAGCTGATGCCTTCGGAGGCCATGCAGGGGATGGGCTGTCTGAAGATTGGGGAGGTGCGGTCAGGCAGGTACTTGGTGCACGTTTATTGGGCATTCATGAGGAGTAGAGTACTGTAATAGGCATAGGGGAGCAGCGATGACCCGCTAGACCTGCCTGGGAGAGTCCCTCTCAGCGGGGGACCCACAGTCTGTCTCTGGCGCCCCACTGGTTCCAATAACCTGCATCCATCATCTTTCCCTTCTCTGACTGGACTTCTCCTTCCATAAAACAGGCTTAACTGCACCTGCCACCTGGTGACGGAGCTCTTTGAGCTCCCTGGATAAAAGATCCTGTAAATACAGAGCCCGGTCGTCAGACTGGGTGGAGCGGAGTAGGGAGCCCACATCAGATCCTCAGGAGGCAGAGAAACAGCCCCTGGGGGTGCTAAGGGGGCACCAAGATCCTCTGAGGTTACCGTCTCTTGATGGTTGTCAAACGTATTCCTACAGTCAGCAAGCCTGACATTAAAGTCCCCTGCCCGGCCCCCGCCCCTACTGAGGCTACTCTGCCTGTGATGCTTAAATGACAGACGCCACCACCTTGGCAGCTGATGGGTGTGATGGCCGGGAGGAAGGTATGGAGGAGCCCTGGCTGCAGGGAGGTGGCTGAAGTGTGTGAATCTGACACAAGCGTATGAGCGCCTACCAGGACCCATCCTGGCACAAGGGTCAGGAGTCCAGTGGGAGGCAGACAGGGAGAGGGCTCATCCAGCCATCATGTGGGGGTATAAGGGGGAAGCCAGGCTTCTGGAAGCACAGGAAAGCTACCTGATTTGACTTTGCAAGCAAGCAAGCTCAGTTGCGTCTGACTCTTTGCGACCTTATGGGCTGTAAGCCCACGCCATCCCTCTGTCCATGGGATTCTCCAGGCAAGAATACTGGAGTGGGTTGCCATTTCTTCCTCCAGGGGATCTTCCTGACCCAGGGATCAAACCTGAGTCTCCTGCATCTCCTGCATTGCAGTGGATTCTTTACCGCTGAGCCACCAGGGAAGCCCAATTTGACTCTGAGTCCAGGACCAACCCTTCTCCGTTCATCTCCCAAAGACCATCATGGCAAAAGCCCTTTATGCTGAAGCAGCACCTCTCCTTGCCTGACCTCACACCTGAGGAAACAGGGGCCAGGGAACCTTGGTGATTTGTCCTGGGTCACACAGCCAGACAGGACAGTTATTTGCATTTTATGAACAAGAGGTGAAGTGGCTCAGAGAGCAGACACAGAGCAGGCAAGCGGTGCACCCAGCCTAGACCCAGGGCTGTGGATCGTGCCTACCTGCTGCCTTTGGCCAGAGCCTAGTCCAGTGCAGTTTCCCTGGTAGCTCAGAGGGTAAAGAATCCGCCTGCAATGCAGGAGGCCCAGGGTTCAATCCTGGGTCAGGAAGCTCCCCTGGAGAAGGGGATCCGCTGTCAGGCAGAGGCGGGGGGTCTGGGCCCCTCTCACTGAGCTATTTCTCAGCACAGAACCAACTTCCCCATGAAGAAGAGCAGGCTCAGGATACAGGGTCCTTCGGGATACAGGGTCCTTCAGGATACAGGGTCCTTCGGGGGCCCACAGAAATGTTTTCATTTCTTTGAAAACCAGAAGAAAAATTGAGTATAATAATAATGAATACTTACTAATGCATCAAGTCTAGATTACAGTCATCTTTCTACCCATGTGGTTGTAAAATAAAAATTTTTTTTAATGAAGGAAGGGGCCACTGAAGCAGAAGTGGCTGGCAATGGAGAAAGCCACCACGTGGCCCCATGGTAGCAGCCACATTTGTCAGCCGCCAAGAACCTGTTCCAGCTGGGGCAAAGCCGGCCACTTCCACCCTGCCACTGTTTGTGAAATGATGATGGAGAAAGGGGGAACAAGAAGAGAGCCGTGAAAAAGAGAGAAGGGTGCTGGGAGAAGACTGGACAAATGAGTGGCAGCCAGACAGAGAGGGGAGTCTGAAAGGGCAGAGCATTGCTGAAGGAGAAGAGAGCAGAGAGGCAGGGGCAGCAGAAACAGGGAGACAGGGCTGTGTGTGACTGCCCAAGTCTGAACAGATCCCACCAGAGAGGACGGTCAGGACCGAGGGAGGAGCCTGGCACAACCATGAGAGCCTTGAATGACAAGCCCAGGGGTTTTCCAGGGGCCTTTATTACGTTTCTGTTCCTGCCGTAACAAACGACCACAAGTTCGGTGACTTAAAGCAATAGAGATTTGTCCTCTCATAGTTGAGAAAACCAGAAGTCCAAAATCAAGATTACCGGACCACAGTGGCTAAAACTTCGTGTTCCCCAAGCAGGGGGCCTGGGTTCGCTCCGTGGTCAGGGAAATATTAATAGATTGCATATGCCGCAACCAACAGTTTTCATGCCGAAACTAAACATCCGTGTGTCCCAGTGAAGGTCGAGGTCTTGAGTGCCGCAACTAAGGCCTGGCTCAGCCAAATCAATTAATTAAAAAAAAATCACTGGACCAAAGTCGTGATCAGTAGGGCCTTGTTCCCTTTGGAGGCTCGAGGAGCGATTCCGTCCCTGGCTTCTCCCAGCGTCTGATATCTGCCAGCATTCCTTGTCTTGTAGCCACACACTCCAATTTCTGCTTCTGTGGCCGCACCGCCCTCTCCTCTTCTCCTCTGCCTCTCTCTTCAAAGGACACTGGTGATTGCATTTAGGATTCACCTTGATAATCCAGGATAATCTCCCCATCTCAAAATCCTTCCATTTAATTGCATCTGCAAACACTATCCATGTGCGGTAACATTCACAGGAGCTAAGGATTAGAACCTAATATCTTTGGCGCCCATGGTTCACCATAGAGTCAACATAATTTAGTCAGGGCTGCCTCCAGCCAGCCTGTGGGCATGGCCCTCTCTTGTGGCCAGTGGAAGGCACACAGCCTCTCGCTTTACAAACCAGCATATCCTGGGAAGGGAGTCCTTCTGCCAGGATCCCAGGGGAGAAGTGAAGCAGGGTGTGCAACGGAGATGGCAGGATATGGAAACTCCATTGGAACTGGCTAGGACAGAATGGAGGGGTTAAGCACCTTGGGGAGGACAAGGTGTCAAGAGAGGGCCCCCTCCCCTACTTGGATGCTGACTATAAATCTGATTTGAATTCTCATTTAACTCATCCCATGTTCACCAGATACTCAGACCGGAGCCAGCCCTTGTCTTCAGGAAGCTCGAAGTCTTAACCCCAGAAGTAAGCACTGTGGTCTTCAATTGGCTGTTAGTGCAGGTGACACTTTTCCAGGTGGTGTAATGAAGACCCAGGGATGGGTGGGGGGGCAGGGGGGTGCTCATCTTTGCCTGGAGCCGGCTGAGCACAGGGCTTCCCATTTCCTCAGTCCTCTGCCCCCAGCATCTTCCTGTCCAGATTTCGTCACTTTGAGTCTCTTCCTCTTGGCGCTTTAAAAGTGAAATAACACTGTTTCACCTTCTCTTAGCACAGGAAGTGCTTCTCCCAAGTGGGGCCCTTTCTGTGCCTGTAGAGCTGTCTTGTGGGGAACCAGGGCCCTGGACCCTTGGAGTCTGGCAGTATATTTATTATTCACTCAGTATGTATCAAGCACTTATTCCACAAGCAGATCTGAGTAAGGCATAGGAATAGATAGCCAGTCTTGCCTTCTCAGCACCAACTGGGGCAAGTGTCCTCCGTAAAATGGAAAAAAAAAAAAAAAAAGGCTTCTGCCGTGAAATTTCAGAGAATTTTCTAATCTCAATTTTGCCTTTTTCAAGCTGTGGGACTTTAAGCAAATCACTTAAAAACTCTACGAACCTGTTTCCAGACGTGCTTTTTTTTTTTTTTTAAGTGTGATACCTAAGAGAACAATTACGCATAAGCCTCCAACAATCATTTTTTTTAGGGGAGGGGGAGGTCCCCTAAGGGCTAACTACGTGCTACCCCTCCAGGTGGGCCCTAGGCCATCAGGGGTCGTCAGTGTGCCCTCCTCAATGCCTTTAAGGTCCTGGCACCCCGGCCCTAGCGAGTCAGCTTGCGGAGCACTGGGACCCAGAAGATCGCGGGTGGCGTGAGGCTCGTGAGGCCGCGCTAGGAGAGGTCTCAGGTGTTTTCAGCCACCAGACCCAGAGTCAAGTGCGCAGTCAGGCTGGCTTCAGCCGAGTACCCCAGCAGGGGGGGATCGCACCCCCCTCACCCGCGCCTCCCACGCGCGGATTCTGGCCTGGTCTTGCCCCGCCCGCTGGGCCCACGCGGCGGGCGGGGCGAGCCGGGGGCCTTTGTGTTCAAACCGCCCAATGGGCGGTGGCAGTGGGCGGTGACGCGGGCGGAGTCTGGCCAATGGGTTGCGGCCTGTCAGCGTTGACTGACAGGCGCACACATACACACTCGGCCACGCGCGCGCCGTCCGGCCCCACTCGCGCAGCGCAGTTCAGCGCGGGCCGCATTGTCCGCCTGCCAGCTCGCCTGCCTCCTCTCCCCGCGCACCCCGGGTCCCCGCGCCGACCGCCGCTCCCCGGATTCCGACGCGGTAAGGAGGGGCGGCGCGGCGGGCCTCGGAAGCCCCCGGCCTTGTACTGAGCAGCGGCGAAGGCAGGTAACAGCCGGCCGCGGGCCTCTGGCGGGCGGACGCGCCGGGCGAGGGTGATGGGCCGGCCTCGCCCCCTTCCCCGCGGGTCCCGGGCCGGCCTGACCCCGGGGTCATCGTCAGGCCGCACGGGCCAGAGCCGAGCTGCCCAGGCCTGGTTCTTCCTCTCCAGCCAAGCTGGGCCAGGCTCCAGCCCCGCCCGGAGCACGCCCCTGGGCCAGTCGAGAAGGGCCAAGCGCCAAGGCCGTCCTGACTCATCGCCGCCGCCGCCGGGCCCCCGCCTCCGGGACTGGCCGCCCCACTGGTCTGTCCAAAGGGCGGATGTCTCCGGGCGGGACTTCCCCGGGCCGAACCTCCCCGGGAGGAGGGCAGCGGAGACCTGGCTGTCCAAACCGGCCCAGGCCGGTGCCTGCGTTTTCGTGCCAGTTCGGCAGTTTCTAGGGACTGGCAGTTCTCTGCTTCTGCCGCCGCCTGTCAGAACTCTGGGAATAGGGAGGAGGCCCATTTTGTTCCGTTCTAAAAAAAAAAAAAAAAAAAAGGCAAACAAACGGGGGGCGGGAGTGTTACTTAGAGCAGAGAGGCAGGGACAGGCGAGTGGTTGATAAAAGCAAGAGAGAGAGAGAGAGAAAGAAAGAAAAATCTCCCGCAGGTTCAGCCAGTAGGGCATGAAGGAAGAAGAGAGTTAGCACCTGGAGCGGTTTGCCCGTCCCACGAGGGAATGCGGTGTGAAAACGTCAGGCGGAAGATGCCAAGATCTAGGTTAAGTCGGAAGAGTGGCTGGATACTGCCATATAAGTTTGTGATGAGGGCGGGAAAGGTGGAGTTGAAAAAAGGATGTGGTCAGCTCAAAAGTGGGGCTGCTGCTGCTGCTGCTGCTGCTAAGTCGCTTCAGTCGTGTCCGACTCTGTGCGATCCCAGAGACGGCAGCCCACTAGGCTCCCCCGTCCCTGGGATTCTCCAGGCAAGAACACTGGAGTGGGTTGCCATTTCCTTCTCCAATGCATGAAAGTGAAAGTGAAGTCGCTCGGTCGTGTCCGACCCTCAGCGACCCCATGGACTGCAACCTTCCAGGCTCCTCTGTCCATGGGATTTTCCAGGCAAAAGTACTGGAGTGGGGTGCCATTGCCTTCTCCAAAAGTGGGGAGAGATGTTTTATTTGAGGGTATCTTAACTGTGTGTGTTGCTGGGGGGTGGTGTCTATTCTGATATGCAAAAAATTTGAGCTCCTAGAGGCTCACCTCTTGTTTTGTTTTGAAGAACAGAGCCTTGACCTTTTTCATCTTGTGAAACCCAGGCTCAGTTTTGTGTTAGCAGGTACCACAAACTGTTTTGTGATAGCAGAACCCGAGGAGAAAGACGAAAAGGCACCCCTCTGGGAGGGTGTGTACTGCTGATGGTTTTCAGCAACCCCTCCCCCAGCCCCGACACACACACACACACACACACACACACACACACACCCCTCTCCATCTGTATATTTCTTTATATTCTTGCCAACAGCAGCCAGAGTTCTGTATAAACACTTTTGTTTTGTTCCTGCCCCAGGGCAAAAGCTTCATCAACTTTATCAGGGCAGGGTTAAGAGGAGGAGCCTGTGCCTGTGTGGGCTTCCAGAGCCTTCAGGTAGGGAGGGTAGTAGTAGGGGTGGAACTACCTTATAAGGAGTTGAAAATAGAAAAGTACCCAGGCCAACTTCCTGCTGTGGCTACTACCAGTCGGTCCCTTTACCAACCGTGGCTTAAACCAGGGATGATGCCAGGTGAGCATCCTACCTGTGAGGACACCAGTAAGTCCCAAGACATGAGACTGCTTATATTCCAGAAGAGAACTTTGTAGAATTCTCTAGCCAGACCAACTAGATCCTGGTTTCCATAGTGTTAGAGCCTATGGCCCCTACACAACCCAGAGGAGTAGTGATTTAAGTATCAGCCAGTAGGGGCTTCCATGGTGGCTCAGGAGTGAAGCATCCACCTGCCAAGGCAGGAGACACGGGTTCTCTCCCTGATCCAGGAAGATTCCACATGCCGCAGAGCAGCTAAGCCCATGCGCCACAATTACTGAGCCAGCCAGGGCCACAAGAGAAGCCACTGCAACGAGAAGCCCGCGCGGCGCAGCAACAGAGATGGAGCACAGCTTAAAAAAAAGTATCAACCAGGAATATTAGAAGTGATAACAAGTCACAAGTACTACTAGGGCCAAAGTGTAGCAGTGACTTTGTAACACAGGCCAACAAAGGCACCATGTTTAGAGTGCTCACACTGGTTATCAGAGATTCTGAATTTGGGTTTCTAGAGCTGAAAGGTTTATTAATCCCCCCTGTGTTGTAGAATGCCGCCTTTTGCCAGGTCTTTTCACCTTGGCCCCGTCCCAGAGCCTTGGTTTCCACCCACTGTGTGACTGGTCTGGCTGGTAGAGGCTGACAGTAATCTCACACAGCTGCTCCGCCGGCCTGTTTTGGTAGTTTGTTAACCAATATTTGTAATGTAACAGCTCTGTCCACGGCCTGTTCTGAACATAATTTTTTTTTAAAAGTCGCTCAGTCGTGTCGGACTCTTTGCAACCACATGAACTATACAGTCCGTGGAATTCTCCAGGCCAGAACACTGGAGTGGGTAGCCTTTCCCTTCTCCAGGGGATCTTCCCAACCCAGGGGTCGAACCCAGGTCTCCCGCATTGCAGGCAGATTCTTTACCAGCTGAGCCACCAGGGAAGCCCAAGAATACTGGAGTAGGTAGCCTATCCCTTCGCCAGCAGATCTTCCTGACCCAGGAATCGAACCAGGGTCTCCTGCACTGCAGGCGGATTCTTTACCAACTGAGCTATCAGGGAAGCCCTCTGAACATAATGGAGGCTATATAAGACTCTCGGTGGGGATACAGCAACACCTTTCTGAAACAACTTGAAAACTTCCTGGCGGAGTGGAAAGACCCAGGCCCCAGCACAGCACACACACTGCCTCTGTCACTTACAGCCTGGGTTACTGATCTTTGGGCAGGTTACTGATCCTCTCAGTGCCCCCAGGTTCCCCCCTGTACAGTGGGAGCGGTGATACCTCCCTTGATCATAAGGATCAGAAATGAGTATGTCAGGAGCCCTGTACCCAGGAGGCATTTAACCGAGTGTTTTATCACCACCATCAGCATCATATCAAGAGGCACTGATGTTGCAGGCCAGTAATCACTAATGGGCTAGGCACGCAGGCTCCAGCAGAATGTAGGCGGGGGTTACCGTGGAAAGGTTTTCTGGAGTCAGAGTTTGACTGGGGCTCTGAATCAATGGATACAGCTACAAAGAAAGGAATGCACGTCCCACTTAAGGAAACAAGCTAGAACAAGAATGGGCACAGCTTTAGGGACTGGGCAGCCCAGTAAGACGGCTGGACTGGAGAGTCTGTACAGGGCAGCAGTGATGAGCGGCGTTTATTTAGCACCTGTAGCCTACCTAGCAGGTGCCACAGGCTCTGCCTTGTGTCAGAGGTTGCAGAAGGCCCGATTCTGGATCTCGAAGCTCAGCATCCAATAATTTGAAAGTTTGGAAATCCTGTGAACCTGCTTTGAAAGAGGCTGGCAGAGTGCAGAGGGCTGCAGGTGGGTGGGGCGGGGATGCTTAATCAACCCCGGTTCTCGCCCACATGTCAAGCTCTTTGGTTGAATGCACAGGGGTGTGTGTTCTCTGGGAGGCTGTGTCTTGTCTCTCCTTCCCGCCCTTGCCACCCCGGCCCCAGGGAGGGGCTGAAAGCAGCCCTGAGCCTCACCTGGCTGCCTATCTCTCCCCAGACTCCCTTCAGGGGAAGGGTCCCCCCCGCCCACCTCATCATGTCTCGGCGAAGCCAGCGCCTAACGCGCTACTCCTCCCAGGGTGACGATGACGGCGGCAGCAGCAGCAGCGGAGGGAGCTCAGTGATGGGGAGTCAGAGCACGCTGTTTAAGGACAGCCCTCTCAGGTAGGGGCTCACCTCCACCCCCAGCCCGCGTGGGTCCCCCGACCCACCGAGCAGACACCTTGGACCCTTCACCATGCTGCCTCTTCCCATTGTGACTTCCGTGGGCAGAGACTAGACCTTGCCCATGTCCGGTCAGCCACACCAAGGGGGACAGCCACATCTCCGAGGATGCCAGGGCCTGGCGCTGTTTCTTCTCTCTAAGCTGGGCTCTCTCATATTCAGAGAACAGGAAGTGGAGAGAGGCAGTTTCAAGCATAAGCTAGGCCGGAAACCCCAAAACCGAGTGCTTGCCTCACAGGAACCCCTTCTGCTGTGGCTGGCTGTGCCAGACCCATAGCCGCCTGCCTCCCCATCCATCCGTCTGTAGGGCCTCAGCAAGGCCAGTGAAGCAGCTGAGGACATGAACAAGTTCAAGGGCACCTGGGACGTGAGCTAAGGCAGGCGTCCCCCCGCTCGCATCCTGCCCCCTGGCAGGCGCAAGGCCCGGATGACAGCCCCCTGAGGAGGCTTTGAGTACCTCTCGGAGGCCAGGTCGGCTTTGTCTGGGTTTTCAGTGGGTGGCAGAAACGACTAATCCATCAGGAAGCATGAAAGAATGCTGGGGCTTTGAAGTTCGAGACCTGGATTTGAATCCTGACTCCCTCACTGATCTTACCTAACTGCTTGTGAGATTTAGAGATAATGGGAGCATGGAAAGTACCTGCTTTGCTTGGCAGACAGTCAGCAGATGGGGGTTGTTAGTTGCCTAGTAACACAGCTACCCACCCGACCCCCACGTCCCCACGCCACTCACTGGAGGAGGGCAGAGCATTCCAGGTCGGCTCACCTGCCTGCTCCGGCCTCTCCCCTCCTGGCTGACCTCCCACAGGACCTTGAAGAAGAAATCCAACAACTCGAAGCGCCTCTCCCCAGCGCCACAGCTGGGCCCCTCCTCGGACACACACACCTCCTACTACAGTGAGTCTGTGGTCAGGGAGTCCTACATCGGCAGCCCGCGGGCCGCCTCCATCGCTGCCTCCCTCACCAGGAACTCCCTCCTCGACGACCCCTACTGGAGTGAGTATCCACAACCCTCCTCCAGGGCCTTGTCTTCCTTTGGAAATTTATGGTTCAAAATCCACCCCCACTCCCACAGGGGGTTTCCTAGCCACTGCTGGGCCCGAAGAGGGGCGCCCCACCTTTGGAAATCCTGGGGAGAGCAGCCAGACGTCTGAACTCCCAGGTCCTTTTAGATGATGAAGAAGCCACGTGTCTGCTCCAGACTTGGGAGCCAGAGGGGTGGGTCCTGGTTCACCCTTCCTTGGACTCAAGGGAGCTCAGGAAGGGCTCAGAGTAGATTCCATCTGCCCATCAGAGATGCTCCTCAGGGTGTCCCCAAGAACACCACCTCCCCCCTTGGAGCACCTGCCCCAGGAGAACCCCAAGTTCTTCCCTCCACAGGTGAGGACCTGCGGGTGAGGAGGAGGAGAGGCACAGGCGGCACCGACAGCAGCAAGGTCAATGGGCTCCCGGAGAACAAGCTCTCCGAGGACTTCCTCGGGTCCTCCTCGGGCTACTCCTCCGAGGATGACTACGTAGGTAGGCGACGTCCTCCTTCCCCAGGCCCGGGGAGACGCTCCGCCAGGTTCCCGGGCCTATGGGAAGCCGGAGAGGGTGCCCTGACAGCTTGGGAGAGCACCTGTGTCTGGCTGGGCGCTGCTACTGGGCCACCGTTGGACCTGAGCCAGGCTGGGGGTGGTCCTGGATATGCTGGGCTGCGGTGGCCAGGCTCCACGAGGCCCTGAGCAGCCTGTGGCCAGTCCCCTTGTTTTGATGTTTCCAGTAAGTGTTTAGCATGAGCCTTCACACACAGGAGGTGCTTGTTTCCTTAGTCCAGTTCTGAGTGGCTTGAGGGACTGCTGGGAAGCAGAGGGAAGTAGCCAGGAGTTCGAGGGAAATAGAATGTTGGGAGCCGAGCACGTCACTCCAACAGCGTTTACTGACCTGCTGCCTGCCAGCCTGAGTCAGCTGGGGACATGAAGGAGAGTGGCACACGGTCTCAGCTCACAAGCCAGAGGAGCAGACAGTCACCGTCTTCCCTATTCCAGGGCTCTTAAGCAGGACAGTGGTTAGGACTCTCTGCTTCCACTGCAAGGGGGTGTGGGGTCCACCCCTGGTCGGGGAAGTTAGGATCCCACATGCCATGTGGTGCAGCCAAAAAAAAAAAAAAAATGAAAGCATGAAGACAACTGAACTGTTCCCTCTTCCCCCGCCACCCCACAGGCTACTCGGAGACAGACCACCGGGGTTCAGGATCGCGACTACAGAATGCTGTCTCCCGGGCAGGCTGCCTGCTCTGGATGGTGGTCACCTCTCCAGGTGGGTGCAGACCGCTCTGTGCGTGATCATGTCCGTTTTCACCGGCAGTTACTTTTGCCCGTCTTTCTGCGGTTGGGCATCCAACTCCGTTACAGAGACTGTAGCGCCACTGGGAGAAGCTTGTTTCAGAATAATCGCTGGGAGCCGTGAGCCGCAGGAGCACCCGTGCTTGGGAGCGGGATGGAGGGCGTTGGCTGCACGGGCGGGCGGGTGGGATGATGGGAACTGGGAGGCGTGGGAGGACAGAGGTGCACTGGCTGTCAGGGTTGGGGTCGGGGCAGGGAGGGCCACGGGGAGAGACCTGCAAGCCGACGGTTCAGGGTGGCACTTGGGCTCCATGGGCCCTCTTCCAGGCCGGCTCTTCGGGCTCCTCTACTGGTGGATCGGCACCACCTGGTACCGCCTGACCACAGCCGCCTCCCTCCTTGACGTCTTTGTTTTAACCAGGTGAGCGAAACTGACAAGGAATCAGAAGGCCCTGGGCAGGGGGATGGCCAGTAAAGCATCTAAACCTGTACGCGATCGTTTCTCTGAAAGGTTTTTCCCCAGTACTTGCTGCTTGTATTAGCATGGAGTGGACGCCCAAAGTTTGGCTCTGCCTGGTAGAGGGTGGGACACAGGCTCAGGTTTTGCTCCTTGAATTGATAGCTCATCAGGGAGTGTTCCAGAACACGGGTTCTTGTTTCTTCTTGGGTACTTCTGCTAAACACCAGCCCAGCCACTTCGGAGTGTCAGACAAGCTCTGCCTTACTCCCACGGGCCAGGCTTTAGGCTCTAGCCGGCTGGTGGTGTTTCCCAGCATCAAGTGCGTGGTACTCTCGGCCCCCAGTGTTTCCCGTGTTGTGTTCAGAAGCCACGAACGGGTGCGGCCTGAGGATGCTGTGGGTCTGTTCCCCAAGTCCCTGACCCAGCAGAGCCAGATTTGGGGAGCGGGTCCTTGGGCAGAGGAAGGAACACTGAACCAGGAGGTTAGGGTCCCTCTGGCCCTAAACCTGGTTGGAGTGGGCAGCCAACTATGCGGAAAAGATGAGCAAAGATGAATTCATGTCACCAAGAAAGGCTCCTCGTTTTTCTAAAAGAAATATTGTCTGTTTAAGGAATTAACTTTTTTTTAATTCTATATTTGCTTGCCTATAAGACCTCTATGTATAACAGGTTTAGGTTATTCAAGGACCCTGGGATTTATTTTTAATAACATCACTACAATTCAGAGTCAGAACTACCCCATCACTCCAAGCTCTGCAGGTAAAGCTCTCAGCATCCAGTCTGGCCCTGGCAAGATGAGAGGCTTGAGGGTGTCCCCTCCAACTGTAGCTCAGCACTCTAGGGACTCCCTGAGGACACCCAGAGGCCCTGGAGTCCTCTTGACCCCTCCGCCCGCCCTCTCTCCCCTCCTGTGGTCCAGACGCTTCTCATCCCTGAAGACCTTCCTGTGGTTCCTCTTGCTGCTGCTGCTTCTGACCGGCCTGACCTATGGTGAGTCGCCCACTGTCACTGGGAAGGGAGGACTCTCCACGTGGAAACAGCGCTGGTGAGCCAGAGGGGCAGGCAGAGCATGCGCCGAGGGTGGCGCTGAGCAGAAATGTGAAAACTGGAGGGACACTGAAAAGCTACAGTAAGCAGAAAGACAAGGCGGGGTCCGATCAAGCCTGGGCAACATCCTGTCTGGCTCTCCTGGGCCCTCTGGTGATCAGCGGATGGAAGGGGCAGTGCCCCAACCCGCTGATCTTGTCGTTGGTTTGGGTGGCTCTGTTGGACTGCCTGGCATGTCAAGAGTATCCTTGGAAGCCATGGGGCCAGAAGATGCCCCATTACAGGAGTGCTGGGGTAAAAGGCAGGGACTCTGACACTGTCATTAGCACTCACTTTCCCTCCATTCCAAATCAGGATGTAACGTGGGTTAGTGAGTTATTACTCCATCAAGGCTTCAGCTGTCTTTAAGATCAAAACAATGGAGTAGGAAAGAGAAGTAAGAGCACTTTTTTGCGCCAAGATACTAAACTACATTTTGTTTGCAAGATGCTCCATGTTGTCCTGATCGCTATCATTGAACTTTCACATTTTTTTTACAGTTATAATCATAACACTTTCCTATGAGCGTCCCCTGTGGCCCCCAGGCTCAAAGTTACCAATTTGTAACTAAAGACCATGCTTTATTATTATTTTTTTTTTAGAGTTGTTTTTTTAGCATCTACTGAAGTTATATTTCTTTAATTTATACCAAAGTAGGACATCTTTCCAAGTGTTGATTCCCTTGCTGTTATAAGAACAGCTTGTTCCTATTCAGTGGAAACTGGGTGTCACTCTGTAAACAGTAACAATGACTTTATGATCATACAGCATTATGTTCAGGAAGCACATTCCCGTGTGTTATCTCAGTTTGTTTTGCCATCCCCTCATGGGGTTGGCGGAGCCAAGGTCATCATGGCCTCATGAGGAGATGCACATAGGAGGTCTGAAAGGCAGAGGGGTGGAGTGAGTGACCAGCTCAGGGAGGGCAGTAAGCAAAGGTCTGTCCAGAGGGTCTGACTTGAAGCCTTGTGGTCACGTGCTTCCTGTTGCACCTGCTCGAGGCCAACAATTGTGTGGCAAGCGTGGCATCTTACCAGGCTGGAGACCCCAAAGCCAGTATGACTTCTCCAGGCGCTGTCACGACCATGCATACTTGTACACACACACACACACACGCGTAGCTCAGGAGTGAAAACAGGTGGCCCCCTAAAGCAGTATGTCTTTGTGTGGCAGCCTTGTGCTCTGTTCTGGGGCTACAGGCAGCCTCTCTGAGCGGGTAGATTCTGTTCCAGTGACGGCTCAACTATGGCCAACCATTAGAGTCACCTGGGGAGCTTTTAAAACTCATTGCAGGGGGATCCGCCCAGGCCAGCAAGCTCACTCCCTGCCAGGTGGGGCCAGACGCTGTTGGAGAAGTTCCCTAAGTGATTCTGCTGTACAGTCTGAACTGAGAAGCACCTTCAGGGCCTCTGGGTTCCATCCCTGGACAGTCCTCAGCTTCCAGCGATTTCCTGCAAGCCTTACCATCTATGGAAAGATGAGGATTCCTGAGGGGATGTGAGAATGCTTATATTCTGTGATCATCGGGTAGAGGTTGCTGCCTCAGTAGGGGAACCTCTGTCCCTCACACCGCCTTCGACAGGAGCGAGGCTCCCATGAGTGAGACAGGCTAGGGACGAGCGCTGCTTGTGAACCTGCCATGCTCCCTGGCGTGTGCCTCCTGGGCCCCGGCCCCAGTAACTATCCTCTCCTCTGTGTGCAGGAGCCTGGTACTTCTATCCCTTCGGGCTGCAGACGCTCCACCCCGCTGTGGTCTCCTGGTGGGCCTCGAAGGGGAGTATTGGGCAGCGTGAGGTGTGGGAGTCCAGAGACTCATCCCCACATTTCCAGGTGAGCATCTTAGGGTCGCAGCACCCGCCCCCTCCCCACCGCCGTCGGCCTGCCGTTACATTCCTTGCCCTCACTCCTCACACTCCCAGTGGATGAGATGCTGCCTGTCTCCTAGGACACTTTCCTTTCTCTACTGTTCGTGGTGCAGGGGCTGGGGGGTAGGTTTTGCCTGCACTTAAATGTGACTCAGACCTGTCCTAAAGTTAGTTTCCATCCTAAGAAGCACAGAAAGCAGAAGGAAAAGAAATCAGACAAATCGCTTTCTTCCTTTTTAATACAGTATCACAAATATTTACTGAGTACCTTCTGGGAGTCAGGTAATATCCTGGTCTGTTACCTACTACCACCAAAATCAGTGCCTTAAGATTACCAGCACTGGAGGGTCACCTGTAGCAGTCCAGTGGTTAAGACTCTGCGCTTCCACTTTAGGGGACACGGGGTTGATCCCTGGTCAGGGAATCAAGAGCCTGCAAGTGGCACAGTGTGGCCAAAAAAGAAAAGGGCCAGCATTTAGACTAGCTTGTGAATGCACAGGTCCTCTAGGTAGCTGTTCTGGTCTGAGCAAGGGCAGCTGATCTTGGCTAGGCCCCCTCGACTAGAGCATCCGTGGTGGACTGGCGGGTCTGCAGGGGTGGCTGGTCTAGGCCTGGCCAGGCTGTACCTTCGATGTCTGGCCAGCTAGCCTGGGCTTGCTCTCACAGCAACCGGGCAGGGATCCAGGAGGGTGGAGTCAGGCCAGACTTCAAGGACTACATTCGCTACTGCCTCGTGCTGTTGGCCAGATTCAAGGAGGGGAGAAAGAGACTCCACCTCTCATGGGAACACCTGGGAAGCCGTACTGCAGAGGGTGCAGGTGCGGGGAGGGCAGGACAGTGGCCATTTTCTGCATCCTGTCAGAGACTAAAGATGGACCAGGCCCAGGCCATGCCCTCAAGAGGCCTGCGGTCCAGGGCGGGAGAGGTGATGAGTGCAGACAGCAGCAGTGTGTGTGTACAGGTTCTGGGCTCTGCGATGAAGATGTAAAACTCTTTGTCCTCTAATTACTGTTATGTGAACTTTGTTTGCATCCTGCTGAATTTAACTTGGCAGCACATTTTTAACCATTTATTTTGGTGGATAGTACTTCGCTGACTGTGATGTTATTATTTCACAAAATAATGTGTTGTGGCATCTTTAACTTTTTTTTAATCACTAGTAAAGACAGTTCAGTTTCAGGACCAGCTTTTCTATAAAATGGGGGAAGTAAAGGATGAACCTATCTTTGTGTTTACTTTCATCTGCATTAAAAAATAGTTGCCCAGGAAGGGTTGGTGGTCAGGGCTCTGGGTGGATGGGGCAGAGGTTAGGACCTTGACTTTACCGCTTGCTTCTTGAGTCATGCAAATACTGCCTAGTTTAAAAATGGAATTTTTGAAAGTTGAAAGCCCAACCTCTGTTCCCAGTAGGCTCCTGCCTTTTAATCGAGTCGACAGGCTGTGTGTTTCTGGGACTCCCTTCCATTTCTCTTTAGGAAGCTCTTGTCATGAGTCCCTCACCTCTGTGGCTTTTCCCTCCCCGCCCCGCCAGGCCGAGCAGCGCATTCTGTCCCGGGTACACTCGCTGGAGCGGCGCCTGGACGCTCTTGCTGCTGAGTTCTCGTCCAGCTGGCAAAAGGAGGCCATGCGGCTGGAGCGCCTGGAGCTGCAGCAGGGGGCTGGCAGGCAGGGAGGTGGAGGCGGTGGCCTGAGCCACGAGGACACCCTGGCGCTCCTGGAGGGGCTGGTGAGCCGCCACGAGGCTGCCCTGAAGGAGGACCTCCGCAGGGACACTGCTGCTCGGATCCAGGTGGGGGACAGGAGCTGAGGGGCCTTACAACCCTCTGTGTGGATGACACCCTGGGTGTGTGGGGTGGAGGGGGCGAGGCCCCACACTCCCTGACATGAGAGAGACCGCAGTGTGTTGTCATTTCAGGGTCAGACGGCTCTGCCACTTGGCAGTTACCTTCTCTAAGCGTTACTTTTCCTCCTCTTTGCAACGGAGGCTCTCCTGTCTGCCCCTTCCCTGGTCTTGAGAACAAGAGGTTTTAGTGCATCTGGCACAGTGCCCGTGGAGGTGTCACACTCCATGCAGGTGTGCAGTTAAGACCGAGGAGTCTTGCATGTTTCCAGAAAGGCACTGTAGCAGAAAGGCTAGGAGCTGAAGTTTGCAATCAAACAGGCCTGGTTTGAATTCCAGTTACACCACTTACTGGTTTTAAGTGGCCCTCTGAGCATGGCTCAATAGAATCCTCAGCCTCTCTCCTATACCTGATAGGAAGAGCTGGTCACCCTGAGATCAGAGCATCAGCAAGACTCAGAAGACCTTTTCAAGAAGATTGTCCAGGCCTCACAGGTTAGTGAGCTTGGGGCTTGATCCAATTCATCATCACTTCTTGGGCTGAGACACCTTGGCCCCAAAGGGTCTGCTTAGACATAGAATGGGGAGAAGGATGTGTAGTCTCCTGACTTCTGCTTAAACTGAATCCCCCTGGGCTAGAACACTCTGCAAAGACGCCCTGGGAGTGTGCCAGAGGACAGGAAGGGCTACTTTCAAGTGGCCTGAGTATAACAGGCTGAATGAATGAGTGAACGCCTGAACGCCTGAGCACAATAGTTATGGAGTGAGACTCGCATCAGGACATCAACTGGGAGGCCAGCTTGACATTTGCTGGAACAGCCAGGAGGCCCTGGGGAGGGGATGTGGTTAAGCAGAGAGACCCCAAAAGGAGCAGATCCTGCTCTGGAAGACTGATTGCCATGAGCCCGACAGTCCTTGAATTGGTGCCTTTTTCCTGCTCATAGGAATCTGAGGCTCGGCTCCAGCAGCTGAAGTCAGAGTGGCAAAGGTAATGGGCACTGCCGTCTGTCCTAGGCTTGCTCATCTCCAGCCTCCCCATTCCCACCTCCAGACAGGACTAGGGGGCAGAAACCCAGAGCAGAGTTCTGTGTCCCAGGCTGAGAAGGAGATGATGGAAACCTGGCTCAGGACCGTCTGCTCAGAGTCTGTCCTCGAGGGGCAGTGGTGGTCGGGGTAGGGGATCGCGGGCACTGCCGGATAATCGGGATTCCTGGGTTCATTTATAGGTGCGCCATCCTTTCTGTGCAGCCTCATGCCGGCTGCCTCCCCGTGTCCCAGACGCCCATACTGGTGGAGGATCTGAGAGCTGAGGCAGCGAATTCTGGATCTGGGCTTAGGAGGGAAGCAGGATAATAACTAGCTCCTTGGGATATGTAGGCCAAGCGTAGGCACCAGAGCTGTGTTCTACAGCCTCAGTTTAGAACCCCTGAGAGCAGGCCTCGCACTCATGTATATCAGGTGCCAACTAGGGGATCCTCTCATTTGCCTCAGCATATCCTTACCCCTCACTGGAGACCCAGAGCTTACTCTTCTGTTTGGGAGTAGGATGACCCAGGAGTCCTTCCAGGAGAACGCCATGAAGGAGCTGGGGCGGCTGGAGGGCCAGCTGGCAGGCCTGCGGCAGGAGCTGGCAGCCCTGACCCTGAAGCAGAGCTCGGTGGAGGACCAGGTGGGGCTGCTGCCCCAGCAGCTCCAGGCCGTGCGGGACGACGTGAGTTGGAACCCTCTGGGTTCCCCGGGAATACCCCTCCTCTGCGCTGGTCTTGGGAGTCTGCGAGGGAGAGTGCCTCCTGCCCCTGCTCTGGGCACAGACGCTGGCTTTCTCTGATGGAAGTTCTTCCCGTTTTCTCACTGATAATATGGAGGGTTGTTCCTCTTTCCCTCCATGGCCTGAGCAGGCACGTGCCGGCCCTCCCCTCGCTGGAGTGACTACAGAGGGGCCTGTACTCACTGCCTGGCCTCTCGACGCAAGCCAAGCGCTGCCCCCAACCCCCCACTCCAGGCTGGCTAGGGCCCTGCAGTGGCAGCTTCCACCTTCCTGGTGAGCCTCCCAGAGTGAGACCTTGTTTTGGTCCCTAGGTGGAGTCTCAGTTCCCTGCCTGGGTCAGTCAGTTCCTTCTTCGAGGTGGGGGAACCCGCACTGGGCTCCTTCAGCGAGAGGAGATGGAAGCTCAGCTGCGGGACCTGGAGAGCAAGATTCTCACCCACGTGGCCGAGATGCAGGGCAAGTCGGCAAGGGAGGCCGTGGCCAGTCTGGGGCTGACACTGCAGAGGGAAGGCGTGATTGGGGTGACTGAGGAGGTGAGGACTCTGTCCCTGGACCCCGGCCCCTGCCCGCCCCCCCCCCCCACACACAGTGCTCTCCTCCTGGGAGTCATAGAGCTGCAAAGTCCCACCCAGCCAGCTCCCTGGCAGGTTCCAGGACCTAAGTAACATGCAGAAGCCTCCGATGTTTGTTTTGGGGCTGGTGTGAGGGGGCAGGGTGCGCCTGGGGAAGTGCCACACGTGTCTGGACACCAGGGTGGCACAGGCATCAGGGGGCTCAGTCTGCGGGTCTCTGGCCCCTGACAGTGGGGCACAGAGATGGATGAGTCGGCTTCCCCATCACAGCTGCTCTGGTGCCTGTGTTTTAGCAGGTGCACCGTATCGTAAGCCAGGCTCTGAAGCGCTACAGCGAGGACCGCATCGGGATGGTGGACTACGCTCTGGAGTCGGGAGGTGTGTCTAGCTCGCCTCCCTTTGCTGAGCCCCCTTGCCCCACACTGGCAGGGCCCCTGGCATCTGCTGGGGCAGCCGTGTGCTTAGCAAGCAGGGCTTGAGGTCAGCAGAAATCAGCCAACCCAGAACTCACCATAAAGGCGAGTGACTGTGGGAGAAGGCAGGATATAGAGCGCCATCTTTCACCAGGCGGGGCTGATGCTTACTCCGCCCTGTGGTCTGGGTCAGATGTAAAGACCCGTCCCGAGGGACAGCAGTCCCTCTTCAGCCTCCCTTGGCTGGCAGCTAAGCCCATTGCCTGGGTCTCCCTCCCCTGCTGGTGTCCAGCCCCAGGCGCCCACCCTGCTTTTCTTTCCTGTCTCAGGGGCCAGTGTCATCAGTACTCGATGCTCCGAGACCTACGAGACCAAGACGGCCCTCCTCAGCCTCTTCGGCATCCCCCTGTGGTACCACTCCCAGTCTCCCCGAGTCATTCTCCAGGTGGGGCCCTGAGCGCCCCGTGTCGCCTCTGTGGCTGTCCTACCCTGGGTCATAAAGAGCTGCGCTTGGGGCAGGCTGTCTTTGCCACCTGCCATGTGCTGACCCGCCTTTTTCCCCTCCAGCCAGATGTGCACCCAGGCAACTGCTGGGCCTTCCAGGGGCCCCAGGGCTTTGCTGTGGTTCGCCTTTCTGCCCGCATCCGCCCAACTGCTGTCACCTTAGAGCATGTGCCCAAATCCTTGTCGCCCAACAGCACCATCTCCAGTGCCCCCAAGGACTTTGCCATCTTTGTGAGTATCCCTCCTGGGGGGTGGGGGTCTCTGTCGAGGACAGAGGTCATTCTTTGGCTGGGGGGCAGGGCATAGATGTGGAAGACAGTACCAAGGTGGGAAACGGCAGTTCCGTGTTGGCTGCCTCAGGCTGCAGAGGAAAAAAAACGGGAGGCCTAAGACGTTAAGTGACTCGTCACAGATCACACAGCAACCCTGTGTCCAGAGCCCAGGACCCCTGCAGTCCCCAAGGAGGCCAGTCCCTGCCCTGCCAGATGGCAGAGGACCAGGGGAAGCCAGGAGGGAAGGCCTTACCCCCTGGGGGCCCGTGGCTAAGGGCAGGGTCCTCCCTCCATCCTCAGGGCTTCGATGAGGACCTGCAGCAGGAAGGGACGCTCCTTGGCCAGTTCACCTATGACCAGGATGGGGAGCCCATTCAGACGTTTTATTTTCAGGTAAGGAACTTCGGGTCTGCTTGCAGAGGTGGTATACTTACTTTCCCATCTATTCGCCAGGTGTTCTCTTAGTACTTATCCTGTGCCAGGCACTGGGAGTCCCAAGTGAGAAGCCACAGCCCAGCCCACCCACAGCTTGAGATAGGAAAGAGAGAAAACTGTCCAAGCGGTGTGGGGCAGGGCCCTTCCAGGTGGGGGATGTTGGGGAAGCTGAGAGGGCAGGTGTCGTGAGTGAGGCTGTGGCCTGGCAGGGTGTCACGCAGCACAGCCTGGCTGGGCCCCAGACAGGGGCCTCTTGCCTCCACCTGAGTGGACATCGGTCTCCTAGGCCCTTGTCAGAAATAGCTTCCCAGTCTCCAGCCCAGGTGACCTGAGAGCCACCCCAAAGGAGTCCAAGTGTGGGAAACTGGGTGAGGTGGGGCGGGGGCCGAGGCAGGAGAGGCAGGCCTGGCTGCCAGGCCAGAGAATTTCAGCTCGCAGCCGAAAACGAGCATACAGGACCAAGGCTTGATGGGAACTTGACAAAAAAAAAAAGCAACTCTGCTTAATTCATGGTGAAGGAATTCTTTTTCAACATCAGCATATATCAGACTCTCCTACAAGGTAGTCCTGCTCATGGTCAGAAGTAGCTCCTGTCAATTTTTCCCAGTTCCGGATGCATCGTGCTCATGTTCACTTGTCAGGTCGTATTTCTGTGGCTGTGGGTGCCTCACGCAGCCTTAATGGTGCGTTCCCGGCCCCTGCAGGACCTCAGAAGCCTCTGGGGCTTCTTGGCCCACCAGCTGGAAACTCTGTTCCAGGGCCTGAAGACAGGATTTTTGGTCTGGTTTCTCTGCAGAGGCCTGACAGAGGGGATGTCTGGCCCTGGATGTGGCCATCTCCTCTCCAATCTGTGAATTCTTAGCCCTCCCTTCTCTCTCTGCAGGATCCTAAAATGGCCACATACCAGGTGGTAGAGCTGCGCATCCTGACTAACTGGGGCCACCCCGAGTACACCTGCATCTACCGCTTCAGGGTGCACGGGGAGCCCGCCCACTAGGCCTTCTCTGTGCTGCTGCCGGCCACGCCCCCTCTCTGGGGGTTAGGTGCGCAGCACCCCCGACTCCCCGCACATGCTTGAAGCGCACTGACTTCCAGGAGCAAGAAAGGAGCCCTGGCGCAGTGGAGATGAAAGAACACGCGGGCTTTTCCTGTGCAACGGGCGGCTCGAGCGGTCAACAGGCTCCATTCTCTCTCTTCCTTCTCTACTCTCCGCGTGCCAAGCACTGGGCATCTTCTCCCTCCTGGGAGGGTGTATATATGTAGCATGTCATGGGGACTGAGGTGGGAAGAGCGGGTGATGCCCGTGGTCCAGCAAAGGTGGACCAGACCTGCCTGCCCCTGGCCCATGTGGAGGGACTGACACCTCGGGAGCTGCGCAGAGGAAGCAGGTGCCAAAGCTGTTGGGGAGACAGGCTAGGGCCTGGGGCAGCTGGGCTGTGCCCCCTCCCTCAGTGAGAGGGGTGCTCAGGGTGCAGGTCGGGACTGGTCCCCAGGCATGAAGCTCCTGGAAGAAGGCGGCTGGGCTCCTCCAGACACCAGTGCCATCAGCCAAGGCCCACAGCATTCCTGAAGGGCTTCTGTACAGTGTGTGTGTCCTGGGTCAGGGTGGGCCAGGGGCTTCTTGTACCCTGGAGGGTCTGGCTCCTGAGAGCCTATAGGAGCCCCTCTGCCGGGAACAGCAGTTGTCTTCTCTCTCCTGATGCTGGGAATAGGGCCCGCTCTGCTCCCCTCTCCTGCTCAGGCCCACCTGGTCCCCAGAGCAAGCTTGCCACGTTCCCCCAGGGTGCAGGTGTCCAGACCTGTCTTTGGGGGCAGCCGGCAGTGTTCGCGGAGCTCCCTGGGCTCTTGTGGTGGCCCAGTGACACGATGAGAGGGACACTCAGGGTGTCGCTGGGGTGGGGGGTGTAGACTGTTGGTCCTGCCCCACCCTATCAGGCCCCTGATCCTAAGCCATCCCTGGGGGCGCGTTCAGCTCTTGCTTCCTTGTTTCTATTCTGACTCATTTTCTATGGGGAGCAGTCAGGGGTGGGGGTGGGGGGGTTGGTTAAGGATGGGGGGCTGAGGTGGGAGCTTTTGGACCCGGCAGGCCCTGCTCTATTGTGTATATATTTTTCAAGGTCTTGTTTTTTTAACTGAGAAGCTAAGGGCTTGATTTCTAGCCCCGTTCTGTGGGGCCTTGGGTGAATGCAGTTCCTTGTAACCTGGCTGCCAAGAGAGGTCTGGGGCACTGGTTCTGACTCTGTGGTTCATTGTGGCCTGTGGGGAGGGGGCAGGAAGGGCTACTGCATAGGTGGGTGCCCTTGGAAGAGTTCCTAGAAGATGGGGCTGGAACAAAGGTGAGGCCCCACGGACACCCTGTGCTGTTCCAGCACCGGCCCCTGCCTCCAGACAGCCAGGTTTTGTTTGCGCTCTCCTGTCACAAATGCTGCACTATTGGTTCTTAATTTTTTTTTATCTCCAGATTCTAATTTATGCCTATGCAAAAAATAAATTATGCCCAGGGTTAATAGAGTGTGTGGTGTGGTTTTTATCTGACCATTGCATGGGACTCTGCTCTTGGGAAAAAGGGAAAGGATTCTTAGCCTAAACAATGCCACACAGGCTTACCTCCTAAGCTTTAAAAACCCAGGCTTCTCAGCTGTGATGGGAGATGGGACCTGAGGCTGGCCCTGTTCTGGTGACTCCTGGGTTTGACAGTGGCAGGAGAAAGGGAGGTGGCTTTATTAGCCACCACTGATGTCCACTGGGAAGCAGGAGGCTTGTCCTGCATCTCTCAGTGGAGCAGGAAATAGGAGTGACCCACCTGACTCTCAGCTTGTCTACGTCAGTGTTGCAATCCCCCTCCACAGGAGTTAGACCCTTGTCCCTTGTCCCTGTGTTGGGATGGGACGAGGTGGGTCCCCTGAAAAGTCAAACTCTTGCCAGCTCCAGGGAGCAGGTCCTGGCCCTTCCCTGCATGTATCTCCCCAGATTCAGTGCCTCCAGTGAGCAGCTCCAGGTGACGGGTGATTCCCCATCTGGACTCAACATACGCCTCATTCTGACCATGGCACCCGGCCCAGGGCTGAGCCCCATCACAGCTGAGAAAATAAAGGCAGGAACAAGTCAGCAGGGAGGAGCTGGGGGAGGGGGGGTTGGGAAATGCTATAGGAGAGGATGCTGGGTGGGATCCACAGCCAGGCCCAAGGCTTTGGGCCAGTTGCTCAAGCCCTCAGCTCTCCACACCAGGACAGAGCCAGTCCCAGGGCACACTGCTCAGCAGCTGCTTGCTTCATTGCCTCCCATCTCACTTAACACCGGCACTGTATTTACCACCATTTTTCAACAAAGGCCACATCCCTAAGCAGCACCAGTAAATGGTCTCTGGAACCGACCACATACAATCAGAGCTCAGGGCCTCTGCTCATGCCCTCTGGGGCCTGTCTGTACATATTCAAATCTGATGAGTCCTTCAGGGTACAACCTGCCAGGGGTGGTTCCCCATCTGGACTCAACATAGGCCTCATCCTGACCAAGGCACCTGGCCATCTTCTCCATGGTCCGTCTCATGACCCCAGTTAAACCTGCTCTTCCCTGCACCACGTCATGTTCCTGTTACCTTATTCTGGTGCTGGGGAAGTCAGGAGGCCCGAACAGCGGGCCTGGATGAATTCGAAAAGGCCATACATGCTAACGACATTACAGGTCAGGGTTTGCCATTTAAGATGACTGGATTAACAGCTTTTCTTCATCAACTATGAAAGGGCTGGTGGTTTGTTCCAAATAGACAGTGGGTAAGGCTGAGACTCATACAGGACCTTTGCAGTCCCAGCCAATGACAGTAAAATGCTGCCGTCAGTCCCCTGGCTAGCAGGGGGGGCCTGGTGACCAGAAGTAAGACTGACCTGAGTGTTTGAAGGCAGAGGCCAGGGTGGAAGCCATAGCTTCTAAATGTAAGGAAGTGGTTATGTTCACAGAGGCAAGAGACTGCCAACCAAATGTGGTTCTGCCTGTTTCAAGGTCCCACATGAAATTCCACAGCACCTGCCATGGAAACTGAGAGCAGGAGCTGCTACTCCACCCGGAACTCCCACTATGAAGGCACCACTGGGCAGCGGCCCCTCTAAGCAGAACCAGAGTCAAAAAAGCAAAGGGGAAACAGCCAGCAGACAAAGGAAGCAGGGCCGGCTGGAGGGTGTGCTGGAGCGAGTGACCGGAACAGCTGGGGGCTGGGGCACTGCTCCTTAACTGGAAAGACATCACTGATGCCACCTCCCTCACAGATGGTAGCTGCGAGTGTCGAAGAACATGAAGCGAGGGAAATGCCTGGCACAGTCCCAGCTGCACAGCAGAGCCGAGTCCATGCCACATTTCTCCTTTGGAGCCTGTGCCCCAGCTTGTGGCCTCTGCTGTGGACTTGGGAGTCACCGTGGGTGAGAAGCCACGTGGTGACCACTCAGCGGGTACCCCCCACATGCTGGGCACATCAGGACCTCATGCTCCTCTCGCTGAATCCTCACAACCTGATGCAGGCATTCACCTCTCTTGCTGTGGATGAGGAAGCTGAGGTTCAGAAGATGCCAGCTGGTCCCTGGGTCACCGCTGGCCGAGAAGCCTGGGTTCTTGAAGCCACGCCTGCCTGGCAGGAGAGGCTGGGCTTCTGTGGGCCCCGCCTGCGGCCAGGGCTCCAGGGCGGGCAGAGCAATGGAGGTCCCCGTGGCAGCACCTCCGCCTGGAGGGGCTGGGCAGGGAACACGACACCATCAACTTGGAACAAACTTTTATTTTGTGTGCTGGTCTGGTCAGTCCATGGCCACAGGTAAGTGGTAACTAGAAATAGTTAGAAGGAGGGGAGGCGAGGGGACCAGGGGTCTGGACGCAGGAGGAGTGGTGAAGGGTTGGGGACAGAGGGGAGGTGAGGCTGAGGAAGGACCCAGCCAGGCAGGTGGGTGTCCCAGGCTAGAGAAAGAACACAGCTCTGCCCACCAGTCCACCCTGAAGTGAGGGCTTAGTCCACAGCTCAGGCCAGGCTGGTTTGGGGCCCATGTTGCCCTCTCTGGCCTGGGCAACACCACCCCCAACCCAGGCAATGATTCTTCCTAAGGGCTTAATACTTTTGAGATGGGTCTGGAAGAATCTTGTTAATACCTCCCACCTGCCCTCCCTGTACTCCAATTAGAGCTTCCCAATCAGGGCTCTGGCCCTTCACTCTTGTGCTCCTGTAGCAGCCATGCTGGGGAGATGTAGGCAAGGAGGGGTTCTGTCCCTGCCTCGCTCAGAGGAACAGCCGGCACCCCCACCAAAAAGATGGGCTGCTGAGCGTGAGCCTGAGCGGGCACCCCCCAGTCCTGGTCCTCAGTGACCCGAGGCCCAACAAGACTTAGAATCCAAGTCCAAGCAGGAGGCAGCCCTGGGAAGGGCGAGGCGAGAGCCTCCACAGTGACAGAATTGGCCGAGGAGGGGTCACCCCAGTCAGCTAGGCAAACAGAAGATTGTCTCAGAGGGGCAAGAAAAGCCATCAGCTGTCTCTAGGTCAAGGGTGAGGGTCAGAGATGGGGGAAGGAGGATCCTACAATCCAATCGCCAATACCCTCCACACATCTACAGGTTACAGCTTAAGAGCTTTTGGCATTAACTGTTTGGGGGTTCAAGGGGAACAAGAGGGACAAAGAGACTAGGGAGCCACCACTCTCGGCTCTGCTAAGATCCCCAAGTGCCGGAAGGAGGACCCCAGTACCAGCAGACACTCCCACCTGGACGCCCGCAGCCGGCGGCTCCAGGTGCAGAGAATGGACACGGGGTTGGGGGGGGTCGTGTCAGTCCGACAGCCCCAGAAGGTTCGCACAGACACACACAGACGGACGCACAGACAGGCAGCCAGCTAGCTCCTGGAGGCCGGTGGCCAGCCACAGAGGAAAAAGGAGAAAGACGCCCAGAGCCCTGATTGGCCGCACTCCTGCACCTCAGACACACAGCCCCACACACAACCACACACACACTAGATAGAGAGATAGATATATAATAAAAAGAATAAAAACTAAGGGCCCGGATGTACAAAAAAGGTGTGAGTGAGGAAGAAGGCAGGGAGGAGGGTGGGAGATGGTCAGTCCTCTCTGAAAGTCTGGCCACCTTCCTCAGCTTATAAATTACAGCCCCCCTGGAAAATGGGGGTGGGGGGAATGATGAGGCTCCGGGTTCAGCCGGGGGGATGGCGAATGGCGCCAGGGCTGCTCTGGTCCCTCTGGCAGAGCCGGGGCCAGAGCACTAGGATCCCTCGGGTGGCGGAGGTGGGCTGGGGAGACTCAGCAGCCGCTGGCAGGAGTCATGCAGGCCCCCTGCGACTTCACCTTGTGACGCTGGCCCCCCCGTCGCCGGCCCCCACTGCTGGGCTTGGGCTGAAAGAGAGAAGGAAGAGCTTGAGAAGCAGTGGCCTGCTGGGCCCGGGGCAGCACAGGGCACAGAGGGGCCTTGGGAAGCGGGGGCCGCCCATGAGTGAGCGGCTGTCTGGGATGGAGCCAGCGCCCACCCTGCCTTCCTCGCAGGCAGTGGGTCCCAGTGATCAGGGTGTGAGGAGCAGTTCAGGGGGCACACAGGGGGTGGGAGCGAACAGGTGCCACTGCTGACAGGTGCAAAGGGAAGGCGTGCAGAGGCGGCAGAGGGAGACTCGACGGGAGGGCGGGGGGAGAGCAGGAGGGGTCTAGGCAGAAGCTCTCTCTCCAGAGAGGAGTCAGGGAAGACTCTGGAAAGGAGCACTGTGGGGGCGCCAGGAGAGGACTCCAGGGCCCGAAGCTGCCCGGAGGTTCTGAGTGAAAGCCACACTGACCGGGGCCCGAGGCCACCCACCCCTCACATCACATCGGGGAAGGGGCCCAGAAGGACCCTTGAAGGCAGCATCTTTCGGACACCTGGGGCTGCAGTGTGCACACATCACACATCACTTGTATTCTTACACATACACCACTCACTCTTATTGTGACAGGGAAACTCTGACATTTTTTTATTCTAGTTCATTAAAACTAAATGCTGGTCTGACTCATTAGGTTGACTTTACGTAGGCCACATCGCCACATCTCAAGCTTGAAAACCACTGCTTTAAGAGACCAAAAGCTCCCACTTGGAGAACACTTACAGGCCTGGAGTGTGGGAGACACCCACCGAAGAACGCAAGGACACAGCAGGCTGGCAAAGTCTGCCTGGGCTCTTCTGTGAGTCACCTCCTCCCCCCACTCTCGCCCCCGCCCGCCTGAGCTGGCCGGGGAAGCACTCACCTGTGGCTGGAGACTGCTGGATGCAGCCAGCTGGGTGGCCCCTAGGGAGCAAGCTTCATCTCCTGGTGGGGGAGCCCCGACTGTGGGCCCTCCAGAGGGGGCCCCCTCTTCTCTTTTGGGCGGGGGACCCTTTTTCGTCGATTGCATTTTAATCTGCTGGGGCTTGGAGTTCATTGGGGAGTTGTTGGTGGTCTGCAGGAGCTGCCAGAACCAAGAGGTGGGCATGAGACTGGAGTTGCCGGCCATGACATGGGCTCAGCTGCCCCCGCCCCAGCCCGAGGTCTCAGGGACCTCCCACCCCTGGCCTGGCTGGGCCTGGGCGAGGCAGGCGGGGACCGGAGGGTGGCGAGATGCCCTCTCCACTCAGTGCACGCGGGCTGCCGTGGTCGGGGCCAGTGTCTCACCGGTCTCCGCCCAGCCCAGAAGGGTTCCAGGCTGTTCCCCACCCCGGCTGCTCTTCCCACAATCTGTGAACCCCAGCATCTGCTACTCAGCTCAGCTCCCGGGCTGGGGGTCCAGCCTGCCCCGAGCATCAACCGTACCTCCTGCTGCCCATGGAACAAGAGCCTGGGGCAAGTTTTCATTTCAGGCTTCCCAAAGAGACCAAGTGAGTCTCCCAGGAGCTGGAAGCCTTTGGAGTGCTGCCATCAGAATTTTTAAGAGCTACCACCCAGGAAGGACTGACTCAGAGCCTTCCCTGATGATCCCAGTTCAATCTCAAAGCAGGGAACAGGCCCGGCTGCATCCCCAAGGCTACTAGAGCACGTGCTAGTAGCTTCAGCCAAACCCTCAGCCAGTCTGAAGCAAGGGGGCCTTCACGGACATGATCCTCCCCTCTCCTCCACACACACTGCAGGCCCAGGGTCACGCGGATGGGCCTAAGGCCATTCTGGAGAGAAAGCAAGCCTGAGCCTTATTCCAAGATCTCAGACAGGATGTATGGAGCAGGGGTCAGACCACTCTCTCAAGGGCCCCTACTCGAGGTCACGGATGAAGTCTGCAGAGGGCGTGAGGCAGGCTCCAGGACACAAAGAGCTCGTCGAGCCTGTGCCCACTACTGGCCAGCACTCGCTCCAGCTGGACCTACTACTGTGAGGGCACTGCCCCAGCCAGGCCACTGGAGCCTGTGCCCAGCTTCTCAGAAGCTGACCCCGCCTAGGCCAGGAAATTCTCCCACCATTCTCTCCTACCAATGACTGCCATGCCTCAACCCCCACCTTCTCTCCACTGTGGTCTCCACCAAAGCCCAGAAGGATGGGAGGTCTAGGGATGCCTCTCAGGGCAGCAGAGCAGATGGCACTTGGTAAGATTTCACAGGGCTTCTCAAGAAGAGCGTGCTGTGCTCACAGGCTAGAACTGGAAGCCCCTGGTACTTCCTGCAGGCAGGCAAGGTGGTCTGCCTGGCCATACCTTAGTGATGGTGCCCACGGCCTTGGTGCGGCCTTCCCGGAACACTAGCCGCTGGTCTATGTGCAGGTACTCAGGGGTCTTGATGAAGCGGAAATGAACGGTGGCCTTGTCCCCAGTGCGCAGACAGTCCTTATCCATGCTCAGGATGGTGGCCGTCTGCCTGATGCTCCCACAGTGCACTGCCAAGGGAGCCAGGAGGTCAGCAGAGGCCTGAACCGCCCAGGGGCCTCAGGGCAGGGGAGGCAGTGAGTGAAAGCATGAACCGTGCTTGAGCTATGTGGCAGGCTAAACCTGGAG
Organism: Budorcas taxicolor; assembly: GCF_023091745.1. Lineage (NCBI taxonomy): Eukaryota > Metazoa > Chordata > Mammalia > Artiodactyla > Bovidae > Budorcas > Budorcas taxicolor. Next base: position 153,861,683 of record NC_068914.1, on the reverse strand, counting down.
GGGCCGAGTGTGGGTATATGAGCTGGAGGCCTGCTCTCAGATTGATCCTGCCTCACACTCTCCCACTTTGTCCTCCAGTTTACAGACCCCGCTGGTCCCTGGACCCACTGTCCTAATTCTTGAACACAGGCACTCTGGTGGAATGCGTGCCTTCTCTGGACTTTGGGCTTCTTGAGGGCAGTGCCCTCACCCATCTTGTCTTTGTCCCCCAGCACCTTAGCATCACTGCCTGGCACACAGCAGTGCTTGGCAGACGTCTGCTGAAGGACTGAGAGTGAGGTCCCTGAGGGCAAGTCTGAGTTTCCAGTGCCCGGCGCAGAGCCAGTGCTCGGTTAGTGTTTACAAGAATGAACAGACCACAGGCTGAAGGTTGTAGGTGGAACAGAGGGGATAGCGTCACTAAACAGGACAGAGACCCGACTCTTGGCTGCAGCTGAAACTTTGGGGTGAGGGCTGCTGGAGCCGGGCACTTCCGGCTGGCAGTGCCCTTTGACACCTACCCATGGCCTGGTACCGCGGGCTGATTGTGGTGGGGTGGTGAAGGACCAGGATCTCGGCCTCAAACTCCCAGGAAGCTTGGGGATTCAGGCGTGGAGAAACCATTACCATGCCCTTCCGGATGGACGAGCGCTTAATCTGAAAACAAGACGGAACCCCAGACCTCAGGGACAGTAATGCCGTCTGGCTTCATGCCCTGGTGTAGCGGGGCAGGAGTCCCTCTGGGAACCGGGACCAACGGGGCCTTGACCTCTCATTGCGCTGCACCACCAGCTTTCTAGGGCAGACTGTCCCAGGCAGACTTTAGGGCTCCGTCAGGGGGTAGTTACTGGGGGGTCAGGAAAGACTTCAGTCAGAAGTGTCATTTCAGCCAGACCTTGTGGATAGGCTAGAATTAAGTGAGTGGCGAAAGGGCAAAGGCAGGCAAGTACTCAAGTGGGAAAAATAGGGTAAGCACACTACAACTGATGGAAAGTAGAAAGTTTGGTGTTGCTGGCTAATTTGTTTGGTGGGAAAAGTGGGTGACGCAGGACTCAGCAGTCACCCCAGTCTCCTGCCCCAGGAACTGAAAGCTGAATGGCAAGAGAATCTGCAAGAGACCTCAACAGCCCCGGGTAGAAAGACCCTCTGCAGAGCAGGCAGGCCCCCAGCTGACCTCACCCCGGGTGCAGGGTACCATGGCCAGACACTGTGTGGAGGAACAGAGGAGCTCAGGAGGAGCTCAGGAGGCCGCAGGCCTGGGTTCAAGTCCCGGTATGCTCCCCAAGAGCCTGACAAGTCACTCAGGCTCTCTGAGCTTCAGTTTCCTCATCTGTAAAAGTGAGGTCAGCACTCCCTGCCTTGCAGAGCAACTGTTGAGAGCTGGAGATGAGTCAGAGCCCAGCGTGACGCAGAGCCCGAGGGAGCTTGTAGCTTTCCTCACACTCACCTTCTTCAGGGCGAAGGAGGCAGTCTGGCCCCCGCGCACCTCCTTGACAGGCATGCGCTTGCGATGGATGGATTTGACAGCAATCGACAGGAAGTTACCCAAGGGATCTGGGCCCAGCAGCAGTGTGTCGTTTAGCTTGATCAGGCCCCTCAGTGTTGTCCCAGACACCACGGTCCCCACACCCTGCAGAGAAGACCCCGGCCCAGTGAGTCCATCCGCAGCACAGGCTGGCCCCAACATCCCGGGAGGAAGCACCACTCAGTGCCCCAACCCTGGTTCAGCCCACTGAAACGCACGCACCGGGACGGAGTAGGTGTCATCAATCTGAAACTCGGCAGGCTCCTCCTCCCGGTAGCTGGTGCGAGGGGAGAGCAGGTTGAGGAACATCTTGAGCAGGTCGAGGTTCTCGCCTGTGACGTTGGAGATTTGGAATATCGGGCACATCCTGGTGGGGGGCAGTGTGGAGACAGAGGAAGAAAGGCGCGCCCGTGGTGAGCACCTGCCTGAGCAGGGAGGAGCAGCAGGAGGCCTCCGGCACGGCTGCTGTGACTGAGGGTGCCCCCGCCACCCCGTCACTGGCCTCCCAGGCCCCCGCCTAGCCCACCATCCCATACCTAAGGCCTCCTCTCCTTACACCCTTTGGTCCCTGAAATCTGCCCCCTCCTCTCTTATCTTGGCGCCACTGCCCTATTCCGGGCGCTTGTGAGTACCCCTTCTTCTTACAGTGTATACATCCTTAAACCCTTAACCAACTCTCCACTGACGAAATACCAGCCGGAATCCCTCCTCCCGACACCCCTACCAGTTTATTTCTTCCAGAGTCCTGTATTCCAGCTGGACTGGTGAATCCTCCCTTCTCCTCAAAGCGTTTTTCATTCCCATGAACTTATTTACTCTAATCTGCCTGCCTGGACTCCTTCCCTCTTATCCAACTACTAAATCCTCTCATCAGGGAACTGTATTCAGTATGAATAGCCCATCTCTAATGCCGCCTCCTTCCAGAGAATCCTTCCCAGATGGGTACCCTTGACTCCGAGTTTTCAGAAAACTTCTTTTAAAAAACACTTAAGTATAGCAGTTTATTTACAGTGCTAAATTCTTCTGTAAAGTGACTCAGTTATACACATACGTATATATTCAATATATATATTCTTTTCCATTATGATTTGTCATAGGATACTGAATATGCTACACAGTAGAACCTTGCTATTTATCAATTCTATATATAATAGTTTCCTGCCTATCTGCTCTCCATGGTTAATCAAACTTCTCAGGATCAGGAATTACACATTTGCTACATCTTGAATAAGGAATGTATAGAACAGGCATTCAACAAAATGAATGAACTGAAATGGGGCCAACTGAAACATACCCCCTCTGCTGGCCAACTGGTAGTACTAAAGACAGTGCTAGGGCAGAGAGAAAGGACAAAAGTCGGGCTGCTCCGGGTCCTGTAGCAAACAGCCCCAAGACTACGGGAGAAGCAGGGGAGTCAACAAAATTCATTACTACCAAGAGATTATCTTTGACCAAGGAGCCGACCACCCTGAAGACGAGGACTGTGCCCAAGTCAACTCTGAGTTCTCAATGCCTAGATGAAAAGCCCAGCACAAAACAAACATCCAATGAATATTTATGGAATCAAGGAATTCCCTGGCAGTCAACCACTTTCACTCCTGGCCTGGGTTCAATTGTGGTCAGGGAACTAAGAGCCCAAAAGTCATCCAGCACGGCCAAAAATATATATATATTTATAGAATCAAAGGACATGCTAATGAGTAAATGCCAAAACTCATCTGTGATTAAAGAGCTTTGGAGAAACAACAGTATAAAAAAAATTAGGGACTTCCCTGGTGGTCCAGTGGCTAAGACTCTGCATTCCCAATACAGGGGGCCTGGGTTTGATCTCTGGTCAGGGAACTATATCCGGAATGCTGCAACTAAGACCCAGTGCAGCCAAATAAATAAAATATATTCATTTTACAAGTCAATAGAAACAGTTATAAAAATGGCTGTGTATCTATCAAACAGCAGCCACGCATAGTGCTAAGCGCTTTACATAGATCATTGCCAACACGTACGAGAGCCCTGTGAAGACGATAATACCCATTTCACAGATAAGGACACTGAGCTCCAGCTTCAGTGAGGCCAGCACCTCACAATCCGGGTCACCTCATACAGCCCCTGAGCAACATCGCTGAGAGCAGAATCATCTATTTCAACCAATCTCTGTGCCTGCGCCCAAGTGACTGCTCCCTACCCATTACCTCTCCGAGCTGAAGTTGGAGGCTGTAACAATCACATCATCTTTGCTCTGTACCAGCACAGGGATCTTCCGGCAGCCTGGTGACTTCAGCAGGCGCTGCAACAGCTTCAGGGTTTCTTAAAGGGTGAAATGGAACAAAATTAGGGGGACACACAGCATTCTCTTTGGCCAGGCTTCCAAGGCAAGACAGGTCCACTTGTTACTGACGCAGCAGGAGACAGAGAGACGCCCAGTGCTAAAGGCCATAATGCCTGGAGAACAGCAGGAGGGCCGACACTGGGCGAATGCTTGCCAGAGCAGGAGGGGACTGATGGGGGGCGGTATGCTCAGGCCACAGGCCTGAGACCTGTCAGGTTTCTCCAGAGTCTCTAGAAGACTCACATTCTATATGCAAGTGACTTGGGGGTCCATGAGAAGGACAGTGTTGTTCCCAGAATGCTGTTTCCTGGGAAAAAATTCATCTGACAAGAGGATCTCTAGGATGTTTAGACACCTACAGAAGCCCTTAGGAGGCCCTCCAGAAGGATCCTTCTCTAATTCTCTCCCACCATCTCTAGCCTAGTCTTACAACTCTGTTCTGAAGCCTTTGGTTGCAAAAGGCCAGACTCTCTGCCCAAATGTCTCCATATATGCCCAGCTTAGATGGTAAAACCCAACCCCTTCTGCCTAGAACCATCTGAAAAGAAATGCCAGATTAGGGCCTTCACGGATCCTGCATTTGTAACCAGAAGGAACAATGAGCAGGAGGTAACTCTAGGCTGTACTCAGACCAACAGCCAAACAGGGAGGCAGCAGAAGTCTCAGGCCAAGGTTTACGCACAGTCCAAGGAAGCAGAAGGCCCCAGGCTACCGCCCTGGCGGCAGATCACCAAGGAGCCACCGTGGGTGACTGTGCCACAGACTGCTGCCGCCCGCACTTACCTTGTAGGATGTTGGCAGGACACATGTCAATCTTGGTGACCACCACAAACACAGGCACGTTGAGGGCCAACGCCAAGCCCAGGTGCTCCTTGGTCATCCCTACGATGCCAGCATTGCTGCCCACCTGCCTCAACACAGAAAGGACCATCAGGACAAGGGGCACAGACAGTGCTGCTGGGTGGGCACAGGGGCTCAAAGAAGGCGGAGTGAAGAGAGCATTCTCATCTTTGGGGCCGCTGTAGGAACAGAACACAGGGGGCACGAAACCAAACAGCTGTAGCTGAAAGCTGGGCTGGGCCGGGCACAGACAGCTTTAACCTCCCGTACAACAAGACGGCCTATCAAAATTTGAGGAGACTCGGAGGCAATAAAAAAAAGGCAAACTCAGTCTGGGAAAAGAACTGTCCAGAGTCTTCAAAGTGGATTCAGTTTAACATCCCTGGCCCCCAGTTACCCTATCTATAAAATGGGAGGATAATAATATTCACTTTAAAGGGTTCACTTGAGGTTTAAATAACCAAGCATGTGTCAAAGGTCCACACAGAACCAGCAGGAATTAGGTCTTCAAGCAAGAGCCGCTGTTACTACTGTTATCATTCCTTCCTGTAACAGTAAACATTTTCAAATCTCATAAAGGCCAGTTACATGAATTTATGCACATGCACAAGTGTGCCTGCAAAAGAAAGAGGAACTTCTTCTCCACTGATATGGGGTGCTCTCTAAGATATGTTTGAAGGGGAGAAAAGCCAGGTGGTATACAGCATGCTACCATGAAGAGTGGCGATTAGATCACTGTTTGAAAAAAAGCAGCTGTCAGACATCCAGGGGAACATCTGAGATAATGTAAATACTTTTAGACTAGATACTGTATGATATTAGTGAACTCTTGTTCATCTTCTCGGGTGCAAAAACAGTAGCAGACTGTGCGCTGAAGTATTTTAGGACCTGTGAGAGGCATTTCGGGTGAAGAGTCACAATGTCTATAATATAATCTACTTTCAATATACACACGCTTGCTGGTATGATTACAAAATATCTCTAGAGGATGTATAAGAAACTGGCAGTACTGGTTGCCTCCGGAGAAAACGGAACAGAGGCAGGAGAGAGACTTCTCACTCTGAAGTGGAAAGTCTCTAAAGTCCTTAGGTACCTTTTAATTTTTGTACGATATGCATGTATTACTGACTAAAACAAAATAAGGTTAAAATTGCCATGACGTACTTATACAGGGCTTCATACATTCCAGAGTGTTCTCAAGTGATGCTCCCACTGGTCATCACGGTTCCCAGGGGAGCGATCACCCCACCAACACAGAAGTCCCACACATGTTCCCTCTGCCTGCACCACGACCCCTCTACCATCTTCCTCCTAAATTTTCCCATCCCTCCCACCACCTTTCCTAACCTACCCAGACCTGCTTCTCTTCTTCCAAGAGGGATAAGAGAATGCTCTCTCTCTGTTGTCCCTATATTTTCAAGGTTTTTTTTTTTTGAAATTGATTGCCATGAAACAATAATCAAGTATTTCATTGTTTTCTACAGAGATTTTTAGTATTTAGCTCCTGACCTAAAAGTCAAATAATATATAACATCTCATCTGGGGTGAAAACACATCCATTAATCACTGTAGCCATGTGGGAGACCAGGTTTGATTCCTGGGTTGGGGAGATCTCCTGGAGAAGGAAATGGCAACCCACTCCAGTATTCCTGTCCAGAAAATCCCACGGACAGAGGAGCCTGGAGGGCTATAACCCATAGGGTCGCAAAGTGACTGACACTAACTGCCCCTCAGTTAGAAAAACGCTCATTTTAAACTGATTTCTATACCCTTCTTAATTTTAATCCAACAACTGCCACAAATACACTCTACGCTCTTCCTCTAAAACCCCTTCGGGAAGAGCAGCTTTCCTCGGCCAGTGAAGGCTGGTAAGGGTCCTTTGCAACGTCCAAAGATACAGGAGATGAAACCACACTGAGACCCTAAGATCCTTGGGCAGAGAGCTGGCGAGTGTTCACACATATGCTCTGCCCCTCTTTGCTCTCCAGTCTGGAGAGAATTTGGACGAGAACCTGTTCGTTGGGCAACTTGATCAAGTTTGTGCTGAACAGATGCTTTCATTTACTACACTTATTAATACAGGCAGCTGGAGGGACTGGGAAATGGGGAAGGGCTTTGAGAAGGATTTGCCAAAGGAAAACCAGCTTGTTTGCACTCCGTGAAAGCTGTTAAGTCATGACCAAGGCTGTGGGCCTCACAGACTCCTACCCTCTGGCCAGGAAGATCCAAGAGACCCAACTGTGGGATTCACAACGTGATCCAGCCCAGAAGCCTCTGCTCCCTTCCCTCTTCAGTTTATCCATGTGGTGAGGTGCTGAAAAGTCTATTCCCACCAGACTGTGAGCACCATGGGCGCGCAGGACAGCCTGTTCACGGCTCTATTTTCAGGCCTGGCACAGTGCCAGGCACACAGAAGCCTCTCAACAAGTAGCTGTGAGAGGCGGACACCAGTCCCAGGCTTCAGAAGAGACCACCTCCTAGCCCCTCAGTGGCTGTCCATGCTCTCACCTCCACTTCGTCCCCAGGCTGCCCCATCTCTGAGGGTGCTGCCCATTAGCACCTCAAAATAGACCGACCCCAGGAGGAAACACCTTTCAGAGGTGTTTCCTTTCAGGAGGTAGTAAGCAACACCCCAGGAGAACCCTCCTCTACAGCTCTCTGAAAAACGAGAGCGCTCTGCAAATGGCACCTTGGTTTCTCTTCGAGGATCTCCTCCTGGCCTCAGCTAAGAGAAAGATCGAGGTACACCCTTGAGAAGACCAGGCACCCTTGCAACACTTGTCATCCTTATCCGGTTTCAAAGCCCTAAACCAAACAAAGCCTCAGAACAATCGTAAACACTTGCACACTGCCACATCCCAGGAGCTGAGCCAAAGCCCCCCGTCCTTCTCAGCAGCACCTCACTTACCATGAGCATGCAGAAGTCAGGCAAGTGGCCGGTCATGCCAAACACAGTGGTCTTCAGGTACTTCTCATGGCCGGCCAAGTCGATGAAGGTGATCACCTTAGTGGACTTCTCACAGATCTTTGTCCACTCCAGGCTGCCGCCGTGGCTGTCTGGCTTGTTTACCACGTTTCCTTCACTGTCAAAGCCCAGAATGTCGTTGCCCACGCTGCTGGTGCGGCCCGACTCAATCTCATGTTTGTGGCGGAAGAGTTTCTGGCGGGCAAAACCTCGCCCGTTGTCCAGCTCCCCGTGTGTCAGGACCCCCAGAAGCGTGCTTTTGCCAGCATCCACGTTGCCCACGACCGCTACCCTGCGTGTACACAAACCCATACATTTGTGTGAGAGTTGGTGGGTGAGTGAGAGTCGGTAGTTGAGTGAACTCCAGCAACTGGACCTGTAGGGACGGGCTCACCCCCAAGCCTCTCCAGCTCTCTGCTCCTTGGAGTCATGGGTGAGCATGCTGGGAGTGCTCTTGGAGCTGTACCCAGAGACTAGAACAGTACTCAGGGGGAACTGAGCTCCCCAACAGGAGCCCTGAAGCCAAGAGGGGACCACGACGCTCTCCTCCAGGACCCTGGTTTCTAGCCGCCCAGGCTGAGGGGAGAGCAAGTGCCCCCACAAAGTGGCCCCAGGAGGCAGGGTTGGTCTCGCTCCCATCTTTCCAAATGGGAGGCTTTAAAGATGACAAAGTATGGAGACAGAGAATGAGCCATTGATGTCACTGGACCCTCTTTTCAGGCCTCGGGAAGCAGAAGGACAAAGTGGGTGTGCCCGGTGTCAAAGGCTCAACCACCACTCTCTGTGGTGCCCGGGGCCCCAAGGCCATGTTGCAGGGGACCTGGTGCCGTTCAGGGGTCCCCTCACCTGACTTCCAGGAAGTCATTGTCTCCTACTCGTTTTCGGACCAGGTAGTCGCGCACACGGCCCCCGGCCTCTTGCCGCTCCCGCAGGAGGATGACGTCAGCCTCTATCTGCTCTGCCATGCTCTTCACGGTGGCGTAGGAGGCCTCCATGTCAGCTTCACTCAGCCCGTACTCAGTCCCATCTGGTGACAAGAGTCCACACGTCAGCCTGCCACCAAGTCAGCCAGTTAACCACCCCTCACCAGGGCTCCACCCTGGGCACTGCAGAACATGGCTCTCTCTCTACCTGACACTTCCAACACTCGGGCACGTGTGGAGTTCTTAAGTAACAGGGCTTCCCCATTAAGCAGGGCAGTCATTAATCCCTTCAATGGTAATCACGGAGACTCTCCCAGGTTTCATGCCAAGTCTCATGCTGGGTACTGGGAATACAGGTGCCCTTGGCGGGTTCACAGCCCAGTGGGAGAGACAGGAAATTAATTAATTGCCATACAGCTTGAGTACTGTACTACAGAACGGTACAAAGAGAATGTCAAGCATGAGCAACTAGCATTGCCTAGGGAAGCTGAACACAGCTTTGCAGGGTGCTGACTCCAAGCTGGGACTCTGAACATGAAAAACAGACCTACAGAGAAAGGAGGGAAGACATGATAGGCAGCAGAGCAAAGCATGGAGCCTGGCAGATCACGGCACATTCAGGGACCGAGAAGCAGCTTGGTGTGCTGGGGAGCAGGATGTCAAGTGGCGGGAGACCACGTGACAGGTGGAAATGGTTAGGCAGGTGAACACACACATATACCACGGAGGGAAGCTTCAGTGGTTACACGGGGGAGTAACGTGATCAGATCGCCGCGGGACAGAAAGATCCTCTTGAGCAGCAGTGTAAATAAAGCGTGTGCTGGCAAGCGAGAGATCAGGAACGGGGAGCCAAGTTTAGGAAGGAATTCTAATAATACAGTCAAGAGATAACAAGGACAGGAGACAAAGGAAAATGGGGAGAGAATTTACGAATGGCTTTAGGGACAGATTTTTCACGGAGGTGGCTCAGGTGAAATGTCCAGCAAGGAGCTGGAAAAACTGAGTCTGAGCTTAGGATGAGGGAGGAAGGACCAATCAACCAGTAATTTATGGAGTGCCTACTGTCTGACAGCCTAGTCAGGTGCTTCCTGCACGGAGTCATTTAATTCCCACAGTAGTTGCCTCCGCTTTCCTCCAGCCTGTCTCCCCGAGAGCACCCCTGCTCCTTCCCTGGGCTCACCCCCAGCATGTGCCCCACCTCTTTTCTTTTCTGCCTCCCAAGACCCTGCAGCTCCTCTCATCCGCTTCCACTTCTCCCCTTACAAACAAGTTCAAGTCATTCCTAAACTAAAGGAGACCCAACCTCTCTTCCTGTGCCCCAGCAAATGTACTGTGCTACCATCTCCGCCAGAGGACACTTGGTGACTGTACTTCCTCACCACCTACTCACTGATCTGATGCCTCTGGAAAAAAACTGGCTTTCAAGTCATCAGAGGCCTTCTACCCCCTCATCCAAAGTCCTTTTCTCAAGCCCTGCAGAGTCAACGCCACTGGCCACCGTCCCTCTGCTGACTGAAGCATCTCACTCCCACTCTGCTTGCCTATAACCTGAACTCTGTTTTTCTTTTTATTTATTTACCTTTGGCCATGCCTTGCCACATGTGGGATTAGTTTCCCAACCAGGGATCGAACCAGTGCCCCCTGCACTGGGAGCTCGAAGCCTTGACCACTAGATCACCAGGGAAGTCCCCCAGATTCTTCTGCTTCACCTCCCCCCATCTGGTTCCTCCTTCTGTCTCCTCTCCTGGTTCTTCCTGCTCCTGCCCCTAGATGCCAGCCTTTTTCAGTAGTTGGTCAGTGGCCCTCTTCTCTATCCTTGAACATTCCCCTGAACTATCTGAATATTCTATGGCTTCCACTGTCATTTGAAAACTACAGAAAACATTCGTAACTAGCCCTCTTCCCAGAGCTCTGTCCACTCCCTTTTTAAACAACAGCACAAAAACTAACAGCATTAACAAAGCATTTCAGTCCTCCCTGTAGCCCTATGAGTTAGATACTACTGCTCCCATTTAGTACTGGGGTACACAGAACCCAGAGGTCTCAGAGCTGGGAGGGAGCAGAGGGGCCACGGGTCTTCTGATTCCACACCTAGAGCCCTTTCCTTTGGCAACGGCTCCCCTTAATGCCAGACCAGTTCCTCCTCCTGCCTTGCCTGTTTCTGATGACACCACTATCCTTCCAGTCACCCAGGATTAATACGCATCACTCTGGTCCTGCCAAGTCTAGCTTTCCTTGTTCCTACCCTCCTTTCTCTGCCAGTCCAATGTCACCAGCCTGATTCAGGCCCTTATTTACCTGAATCACAAGATCCCTAACTGGTCTTAACAAATCCCATCTGTTTCCTCCGGCCCATCCTGCATAGATGCACAAGCTTGAGTTCCTAAACAACGCACAGCTCTGACATTGTCACTTTCGAGTCAAAACCTTGGAAGGGCTCCCCAGGCCCAGCAGCATCCAGTTCTAATTCCTTAGAGGTGTCCACCATTTACTCCACCCCTCCCCCATCCTCCCCTCCTAAATTCTGTTCCAGTGCAGATGGCCCAGTCACCATCCCCCTGTTCTCTGCACTCTGCCAGCTCTACACCTTTGCTCATGTATTTCCTACCCTGGAAAGCCAATCGGCACATCTCCACTTGCCAAAAGCCTACCCACTCTGCTCCCTTGTGAAATTTACCACGGATAGTGTTTGGGATGTGTCTTCACCCACTATATGCAAGCATCTCGAGGGTAAGGACCGTATCTCAAATGTCCCTGGACACTCCATGAGGGGTGCCTTTCTTATACTGAGTCTGCAAATGTCTGCAAAATGCTAAAACAAATGAACAAAGAGGGAGCAGTTGGGTCAAGGAGCTTCTAAATGCGTGGCCAACTGAGCTCTGGAAATCTTCTGGATTAGAGAAGGGCTTGGAACTGTTCCTGAGGCTGCCTTGCCATTCTGGCCAGATCCCCAAACTCTATCCAGCCTTTTCTGCTTCTGTTACATTGAAAAGCAATGCTTTCAGGTTCTATCTCACACCAGGGGGCAATCAACAGTGTCACCTATCCATCCAGGGCTCCCAGTATTCTGTGACTGAAAATACCCCCAGTCACATCAGCCTTCTCCAGCATGTCCTCACTTGGTAGGAGTGGAAAAAAAGCCAAGAAGAAAAGTCAGAGGTCCAGTCACTAAGGGCCACATATTAAGCCACGTGGGAAGCTAGTCAGATTTCAGTCCTGCCTCCTGACTCACCCTCCTGCTCAACATGCAGCAGGGGGTCCCCAAACCTTTAGGATACAAGTCTAAACCCTTTGGTATGGCATTCAAAGATTCTCAGAGCTGGGCCCTGACTACCTGTCCAGTCTCCCTTCCTGACACTCCCAATCTCACCCTCCTTCCCACTTTACTGAATCATGTCTGATCCACCAAATACTCCACAATCACAATGCCTCCATGCCTCTGTGCTTGTGGCTTTCTCGGCTCACTAACTACTGCCTCCACTCATCTAGGAAACTCCTACTCATCCTTTAGAATTCACTCATCGGGCAGCTCCTCCTTTAGAAAGACTTTAAGCCTTCTCTGACCCTGCCACAAAGTTATAATACTCCTCCCACATTTCCTGAACTTTTAATGTAGTACCTAGTTCTTAGAAAGTCATGATTTAATATTTGAGGAATGAACAAGGTTCTGTTTGAAAGAGATCTCATGGTAAATCCATTATAACCTGGAACCTTTAAAAAATGACTACTAATACTAGCTAAGCATTTATATAGTGCTTACTATATGCCAAGTGTTAATCCTCATCATGATACCAGGGGCTAGATTCTATTATTATCTCCATTTTAAGGCAAGGGAAAGAACCCATAAGGCAAACTCAGACCTGCCAGGTTCTAGAACCTGGCCTAACTACAGAACTTGAACTAACTAATCACAGTGCCTCCTTTTAATATCAGTCTTAAGAATGTATATTTAAAGAGCACAATCCTCTGCCCTGCTTAGAATTTTTTAAAAACCTAATTTATCTATACAAATTTCTCTGGCGGCGGGGTGGGTGGCGGTGGGGGTGGTGATACCATTAGCCCCATTTTACAGATGAAGGAAGCAGTGAACAGAGGGGAAGCACCAAATACATACGAAGTCAAGGATGAAGTTGACCCCTGGGGGCTTTGCATCTAGTTCAGTCTTCCATTTGAAGTTGAACTTGTTTAACTAGTTGCAATCTTTTTCTACCTCTAAAGAATTCCAGCACGAAGGAGTCACTATGAATCTAATAGTATCCAATTGGTAGATGCCAAGATAATGCTTGGGTGTGTAAGATACATGTTACTGAATGTTTGTTCTTATGCTTTGCCATGGGAGGGTTAATTAACTGTGAGCCATCAAGGTTTGGTAAAGTTCACTAAGAGTTCATATCAAAGAATAAGGGAGCAGTGGGGGCTTTACGGGGCTTCCCTGTGGCTCCAACTGTAAAGAATCCGCCTGCAATGAAGGAGACCCAGGTTCAATCCCTGGGTTGGGAAGATCCTCTGGAGTAGGGAATGGCCACCCACTCCAGTATTCTAGCCTGGAGAATTTGATGGACAGAGGCGCCTGGCTGGCTAGCGTCCATGGGTCACAGAGTCGAACTCAACTGAGCTTTAAGAATCTGCATCTTCAACAAACAGTCCGAAGACTTGTCAGAGTTGACCTAGATGTGGTTTTCTTCAATTTTATAAGTTTGAAGTGAACTTTGAATGGTTCATCCTATTACAGCAGGCCAGATGTGACACAAAGGCTTTTCAAAAGGCTACCAATGAACCCCTAGTCACCAAATGGAATGGCTTTTTCTGAACCTAACTCTCCCTGCTGTCTCTGTAACACTTGACAACGCTGACCATCTCTCTCTCTCGACATGAACCTCCTGCTTTGCCTATCTCTCTCACCATGCCTTCTTTAGAGTGATAACACCTGAAACTGGGGAGGTGGCAGCAAAGACAGAAAGGAAAGGATAAACAAGAGAAACATTTCAAAGGAAGGCAGAGCAGTATTGGGAGATCAAACCCTTCTTCCTTGTGTCAATTTTGCAGCATTTCTAAATGCTGTTTTCTACTGAAGTTCATTATGTATATACCATCTTTCCTTCTCAGGACAGAGGACAGATTTTAAGTATCCAGTGTTTTGCAACAGTATCAAGACCTTAGAAGGATACTTAATAGATATTTGTCAAACAGTTCAAAACTGATTTTGAGATTTCTACCATCTTAGACTCACACTGTAAAAGAATTATTACCTGTTTTTATAAAAAGCTACATTCAGTAAACAGAACTAGTCCTTTAATGATGCATGGAGGCCTACTTAAACTTGCAAAGACGACAGACAAGATCTAGTACAGGCTAAATTGATAACTGTTAAACAAGCCCAGCTGCCATTTTAGCAAAGATAATGTCTAAATGAAGATAAGAGTAAGCAGGCTTTGCATTGAGAGTATAAACTAGGAATGACCGGGGGTGGGAAGCCCAGGATATAATCTGGGATTCTGTCAGGGGGATGCAACTCTAAAACAATGGGCCCCTAAAGTGGAATAAGAGGGTTGGAGGGCAATAACAAGTCCCTTCCAGAATGGCAACAAGCCTACATATGTGATAGGATCTCACAGCTATTCCCATTGAATGGTCGGTGTGGACCAGGGCAAGGCAGCCTTGCTGAAGAGAGAATTCTGGATGTCCTTTTCTTGCTGATAACAAGAAGTATCACAGAGGTTCTCTGCTAAGCACGCAACAAGTAGCAACGGGATTGGTAAATCAGACTTGGAGGGGAAGACCTAGAACTACCTAGGGAAGACGTAATTCTAGACCTAATTGTGACTTACTCTATTATCTCAGACAAGAAGTTTCCTTGCTCTGTGCTTCATCACACCTTATGCAAATGCAGGGTACTGGAAGCAGAAACGAAGCTTCTGTAAATTCTCTTGGAAAGTGAATCTTTAAAGTTAAGCACATTAGGACCACTAAGGTGGGAATTAACATTATCACGTTGTACTTTCACATTCTCCCAAACAGTTCTGCAGACACTAAAGAATCACTGCAACTGAGACACACGAACAAGAAAAGTTGATAAAAGAGGGAAAATGTGCTCTAAATAATGTTTTTAAAAATAAAGTGAAAGGAAAACTATGCTCACCTGATCCCTGCCCAATGACATATATGGTCTCTCCGCATCCCTCGTCCATCCTCTCCCACATTTGCCGAAGTAGGCTGTCATACTGCTCTGATGTAGGGCTCACTAGAACCAGCTAGAAGAGAAACCAACAGCCTTAGGACCACACTTAACTAGAAGAGCACCACAGCCAAAGCAGATCAATAGCCAAAGACCCTGACTGAACCCCACTGCGCCCTGACCTAAACTAGCTTGACTGCCCTCTCATGGCCTCTTTGCCTCTCCTCAAATAGCCTTTGGGCTCAAGGCCTTATGAGTATGTTCGAACCCCAACCCACAGAAAGAGGGTGTGAGCAGCCTGCCTCCTGCTGCTTAACGGGAGGGGCAGGACCCACAGGGACTGACAATGTGGCATTGTAGGTAGAAATTAATGAGCAGTGCTTTACACCTACATGCCAAGGTCTTCTACCTGCAGCTTGCCACTCATAGGACAGGGATCTCATATACTGCCATGCTCTCCATCCAAGGCCAATGGTTCCCAAAACAGCATAAGAATTCTGTTCCATCTTGCCTTGGCTATCTTGATTATTTAGGAATCGGCAGTAAAAACTGCTGCAAGATTTATCTTTATCAACAAAACACCCTTACCTCTAAGATGGGTATCAACACTGTCATTTTGCGAATTTCTTCCAATAATATTAAAATATCAACCACTTATTTGGGGAGGCTGTTTACCAACAGGCATGTCAAATCCCATTCTCTAACTGTCATATGTGACCTTGGACAAAGAACTTAACCTCTGAGTCTCTTTTTTTTTAGTCTACAAAATGCAGATACTATTACCTACCTCCTAAGGCCACTGTAAAGACCAAATAAGATAACATGTAAAGCATCCACTCCACAGCTCAATAAGTGGCAATTACAGTTTTCCCCACCCAGTCATTCCTAAATGAAACTAGATACCGCAATTCACTAATTCTCTCTCTCTTTGGAAGCTCTCAGAGTCTTATGTCCACCCCCACATTTAACTATAGCAAGTATATACACTTACAGCTTCTAACCTTTCCCTCAGGAATCAGCCTATTTAACCCATCTCTTCTCTCTCATCACATCAGTTTTTTTCAATATCATCAATATTAATTTACATATAGCGTCTTTAAAATAATGAGAAGGACTTCCTCAGCTTCATGACGAAGACACACCTCCCTACCCTGGGACAATAAATAAGTTGGTCAGGAAATAATTCTGTTTGCAACTCTGCTTGGCCATTTCCCACTGTTTTTAGGCTTCTTCAGCACCTTGGCCATGAACTGACATCTCGTTCATCTGCTTCCGAGTCAAGTGCATCTCTTAACAATTTCCTGAGTTGACTCATCAGAGCCTATACTTTGAACCTAGGTGCTGGGTCTTCTGCATTGTGTCCCACTGCCTCATACACTTCCCCTGATCATCCTCTCTTTGAACCTGGCCAGCCTCATTATGGCATTAGAGGCACCAGAGAGGACCCTGTGCTAAGGTGGAGTGCTCAGTGGAGACTAGAGGGAGAGAGCTGTTGGTTTCAAGAAAGTTCTCTCCAGTTTAGATTAAGTTTCGTGCAGTTTTGTCACCACAGACTAAAAAAATCACAAATGTTTTCAAAACTAATTAAACATCTCTATTTTAAGTATCCAACAACAGGTAGGAGGTGGGATGGGTGTGCTGTCTTGCATCAGCTGCTCTTTAATCTGCACAGAGAATCATCAGTTCCTTCAATCCCCTTCAGACATTTACTGAGTAGTAAGTAACCGACAGCGTAGTAGATTTCTTACATACGTTTCTCATTTTTACTACGTATTTGTACTAAATAAGATGATGAAGCTGGAGCACTGAGAGGTTAAGACATTTTCCCAAGGTCACAGAGCCTTTTTAACTGGCAGGGCAGGAAAGGGTACCCAGCCCAGTCCGACTCCCAAGCTGGCATTCTTTCCTTTAGCAACGTTAGGAACCTTCAAAACGCCAGTCCCAAATTATACTTAATTATTTATCCCCGCCCCCACCAACGCCAGGCAGAAGGTTGAGCCCTTAAAATCCTGCCCACCTTTGCAAACGCTAAGAAAACACGATCTAAAACGTCCTTCATTATTCCAGTCATACAAGATAAGGTTTCTTTCCCAGAAGACGAAACTATGGGTCATGCCCATCTTTCACTTTTGTTTTGGGTGGATTTCTAAAGGAGACATTCTAGATTGACTGACTACTTAATATTGCCTTTCTCGACACCAGGAAGAGCCGCAGCTGCCTCCCGACTCCCCCTCGGACTACCAGATCCTCCCGCGCTCGCCCTGCCAGAGCCACCTTCGACCCTCGGCTGCCGTGGACAGTCCACGGAGAGAGTCCCTCTCGATCTCCCGGGGAGGCGGCACCGCGTGGGGACCGCCACTGCGCGGGCAGCTGCCGGCGTCGGGCGCCCGCGTTCCACGTGGCGGAGCCGAGGGGTTGTGATCTCGGCGGGAGCCCGACGGCGGGGAGGCCGGGTGGGCGCCACCAGAGAAGGACGGCGGTGCCCGCGGGCAGCCGGAGCCGCCCCTCGAACGCGAGCCCGCCGCGCGTCCCGCACTTACAGGTGGGCGGGCTCGGCCCCTCCCGCCCCGGCCGTCGCCCCAGAGACGGCTCGGCCCACCGCCCGGTTCCCCCTCAGTGCCCGGTCCCCTCAGCCGCCGGCGCCCGGGGCCTACCTTGCTGGTGAGGTCCAGCTCCGGTTCGCCGTTGAGCGCCTCGCCGTCCTCGCTGCAGTCCGAGTCGAAGCCGCCGTGGAGCCGGGCGGCAGCCGCCGCAGCTCTGGCCGCCCCCGGAGAGCTGGGCTCGGGGGCGAACATAGAGGCCGGGACCGGCGACTCCATCGGGGAGCGACTCCGCTCCGCCGCCATCTTTAATAACTTAGGCTAATTCGTAGCCGGCCTCCCCTCCCTCCTCAGCTTATTTGCCTAATCTATGCGCGGTCACGCCCCCAAGCCTTATCAGAATAATTTATGCGAAACTTCTCCCGCCGCGTAGAGAGTGACATGTATCTCTAGCTAAGAAACAATCCACCGGCCCTCTCGGCCACCAATCGCTACAGCTCGTTCAAGTACCTAATGAATAATTAATGAGGCCCAAAGCCCAACAACAAAAGTCTGGGACGTCACGCGCCTCGATCGTAGCTTTCAAGTGGGCAGTACAGTGTCCACGCTACCGGCCTGGAGCCTTCCCGCCAATGGGAGCAGAGCGGAGTACGACTGACACATCAGCCAACCAATAAGAAGAGAAATACACACCGAGTTTACCCTTACCGCCCATCACTCCCCTAGTTTTCAGAGGCGGTGCTCAGCTTCCAAATCCTGCAGCAAGATTGTCGGGGGCGGGGAGCCTTCCGATGATAGACAGGGGAAAGGCCCAATCCAGTCTTCGGATACGTCCCGCGCCTCGGGCCACCGCCCACGGAGATTGTAAACTGCGCAAGGCACCTCCCACTCAACTCAATGACTCCTGGCTGTCACAGAAGACGGATTTTCAGTTGCTGGCAATCTCCAGGCAATTTTAATAGGATCGATGCCTGGAGTACTATAGCAGCCAGAGCGCGGCAATTAATTAA
The DNA here is from genome assembly GCF_023091745.1 of Budorcas taxicolor. Lineage (NCBI taxonomy): Eukaryota > Metazoa > Chordata > Mammalia > Artiodactyla > Bovidae > Budorcas > Budorcas taxicolor. Next base: position 153,843,400 of record NC_068914.1, on the reverse strand, counting down.
ACGCTGACCTTAGGGAGAATTCTCCATTCATTGTCTCTGCGGAGAAAGCAATTACACGACCAAAATGAGGCAACCAGCTCAAACAGAAGCCAAAAGTACCTCACCACGTTTGTAAACTGAAAGGCGAAACTCTAGTCTCTGCTAAGGTAGCTTCCTATGGGAGATTCTTCCAGTGTCATCAGCTGTGGAAAACCCCAACCCAAAACACTATCAACACCAGTTCTACTGTCTTGAATTCTTCCAAAAGACTGAAGAGCTTGAAGTTAGGGATTAGTCAAACTCTAACAATGCTGGCCGCGGCCACTCGTCCCAGGCAGCAAGCAAGCAAGAGTAGCCATTTGAGTTGAGAAGATAACATAGCCAGGTTTAGGGGTCTGAAAACAAAGTTTAGTGAGCAAGAGGCAGAGTTCCAAAGAGCCTTCAGTTCCAAGGATCTACTTGAGTTAAGCGACAACTTCTTGTTCCTGTTTGCAGCCAAATTTGTACAAATACAGCTGGAAATCTGGAACAAAAAGTCATCCAACTCCAAAGGTTTTGATAATAGTTCAGTTTTTTTCTTCTGGAGAAATTGCTCACCATTATCCTACATATATCTCCATTAGATAAAAATATTAAAATCCCAGTTTGTCAGAAGAGCCAATTATGGCATTATATTCTAGAATAATATTGATATTTAGACTCTTACCAACTGGCTCTTCCAGAAGGAGTTCAAGTTCAGAATGTGCTTACACCTGATGGTATGTGTTAAAAAAAATGCCCTTCTCACTACAGGGCTTTACCCAGAAAAAATATATATATTATCAGAGAAGGTACTTCTTGTTGTTTTTTTTTTTTTAAGAAATCTTAAAAATTTTTTTTGATCTTTTTTTGTTTGTTGATTTATTTGTGGCTGTGCTGTGTCTTCATTGCTGCTCTCGGGCTTTCTCTAGTTGCAGTGCTCAGGCCTCCCATTGCCTTGGCTTCTCTTGATGTGGAGCACCAGCTGCAGTAGTTGCAACTCACGGACTTATCTGCAGACCAGGGATCGAACTGGTGTCCCCTGCATTGCAAGCCAAATTCTTAACCATTGGATCACCAAGGAAGTCCGAGAAGGTACTTCTTTAAGAATCTGAAATCACATTTTAGAGAAGGAATTCCTTATCATTTTTACATCCTTTTTCTGAAGACAGGTTAGAACCTAGGTTCAAATCCTAGGTCCACTACTTACTAGCTATGTGACCTCAAGCAAATTAATCTGTGCTTCAGCTGTCAGCACAAGAAGTATGAACTTAACAGGATAGTTCACAGTAAATCAGCTAATGTAAGTAAAGCACTTAGAACAATGCATGCAAGCCTCAGTAACGAATCTTTTGCAACTATAACTTTAATCCTTAGGTGGCTTACAAATTATAAAAAATTCAAAAGTTGTGTCAGGGCAGAGGACTCCCAACCACATAGGCAGGCACACAACCTGCTAAGTGCTAGTCTGTACAGTCACCTGTTGGTGCATGCTCAGTCACATCTCTTTGCGACCCTATGAACTGTAGCCCACCAGGCTCCTGTCCACGAAAATTTCCAGGCAAGAATACTGGAGTGGGTTGCCATTTCTTACTCCAGGGAATCTTCCCCGCCCAGAGCTCAACACCCAGACCTCTTGCCTCTCTTGCTCTGGAGTGCGAATTTGGAGTGCCTCCAAAATCTGGAGGCAGACTTTTTACCACCAAACCATCTGGGAAGATACTACTTGTGTTAAGCCCAGCCAAGATTTAACACCTAACTAAATTGCAGTTTCAGCCTCTATCAGGAGTAGTATCTTTAACTAATCACTACTGAGCTAATCTGCCTGATAAAACCCTTGCCTTCCTATAAGGGGATTTGCCCTTCCAGCGATACAATCCACTTTCTTCTATTAAAAACCTTCCATTTTGCACAACTTCCAGGAGCACCTTTCTATTTATTAGCTGGGGTGCTGCCAGATACACGAGTTATTTAATAACTCAATTAGATTTTCAAATTTACTCAATTGAACTTTGTGTTTTAACAGTGAGTTCTGTTGAAGCAGATAAAGAAATGACCGAATCGTTATTTTTTATTGTTTTTCGAACTCTCTGAACAAAAATTCAAAAGGAAAAGAAAAAAGCGGGGGGCGGAGATTCACGTGAGACTGAATTCATCTTCCTGACACACACACACTGCTCTCAAGATAGACCTAGAGAAAATTCAGAGGAAAACTCTATGGCCGCCACCATGGACCAGACGGGAACCTGAAGGCAAAAGGACGGTGGTCTGTGAGTAGCAAGCCGAAATTCGGCACCAAGCAACTGAAACAGGGCTGTACACCATTTCAAACTCGGCTCGCAGCAAGGAACTTAGCACGCAGGAGCTCCTGAAAAGGGACGGCGGTCGGGCCCATTAACCAAGAAAATCTGCGCCCGACCGCGTCAGTAAAGTGCTATGAAATAACCTGGTAAACGGCGTGCTAGATAAACATAAAACGGTCGGCGCAGGGAAGACTAGTCCGGGTTCGCGCAAACACTCAGTCCCAAAAGTCCGGTCAGACAAAGCGGACGGGTGGGAAGAGCCGCTAAAGTGCAGCCGCGGGCCGGGTCGCCGCCCTGGAACGGAGCCGACGCCCAGGGGAGAGATGGGGAAGCGAAGGGCGGAACAGGCACCGGGGTGGGACTCGCCGGGCCGCCTGGCCAGCCCAGCCAGCTCAGCCCCGGAAGGAACAGAGCTGAGGAATCCGGTACTTAGCTCTTCCTACGGCGAGCTAGCGGCGCCGCCGCCGCTGCTGCCGCGGCCCCCGAACTCCTAAACCCGCTCCCCTAGGAGACCCAAAGCAGCCCGCACCCTGTTAACGGAACGGCCGCCGCGCCCCGAAGCCGGCGCCGCTGACGTCACGCTGACGTCAGACGTGACGCCGCGGCCGGGCGGGAGCGGGGAAACGGCGCAGGAGGGCGTTTCCGGAGCACGCGCCGGGCGGGGACCGCTGACGTCGGCCTCAGGTGCGTGCGCTCGCCTGCCCGCCCGCCCGGAGCGCGGCCCAGGTGGCGGCCCGCAGCTCCAGGTGGCTGCCCGCAGCGGTGAGAGGGCGAGCGGCAGCGCGGCGGCAGGCTGTCCGGGCGGCGCGGGGACCGGGGTTAGGGGAGCGGCGGGAGGGCGGCTCGGTTTTTGCACTCACGTGACGGGCGGGGAGGTTGGGGTGGGGGCTGCGAGCTGGGTGGGCGCAGGCCCCCGAGAGCGAGGCGAGCTGTCCGGCCCCACCCCTGACTGGCCTGCGCGTCGCCGCGAAGGACCTTCCTTGGCGCTGGAGCTGGGGCTGGGGCCGGACCCGCCGCGCCGCTTCCCGGGGCAGCCCGGTCCTCCGCGGTGGCCCGCACCACCGCCGGAGCTGACAGGAGTTGTCTTCTCCGTAGGGCCGCGTCTAGAGGGTGAGAGTTCGCGCTTTCCGAAGGAGCTGCGTCCGCCTCGGCCTCTCGAGGTCCCGCCGCACCCGAGAGGATGGAGAGCCTCCCCCGAGGCCGCAGCAGGGCCCGCGAACCCACGCCAGCCAGCCCTCGTTAGTTGCTCGAAATTTGCGTTTTATCCGCCGCTTAGGCCTTGTCTCCCGAGCCAGTGGCTTCGTGGTTCCCAAGAAATGGAAGAAAAGGAGCGATGTGACCGATTCCATTCGGTCGTCTTGCCTTGAGGCCTGGTTGGCATTTGCGGAGAGAAAATACAACAAGAAAATCGTTAGGTTTTTTTGGAGGGGGTGGAAGAAGGAAAACAAGGTCTTTGATTTTACCTGGTTTTTTAAAACTTCTGCACTTTGACAGTGGCGGTGAAATACGCTAATCCAAAAGTTATCTTTTTGTTGAGAACAGGGGGATTATTTTTCCTTTTGAGTCCAACCTTTTCTTCTCCCCGTGACAAAGCATAAATCATGGACACCAGAAAGTAAGGTGGACCTCAGGAATTCTCAAAAGACTGAGAAGCTTACATTCCTCCTCGGGAGGGAAGGGTGGGGTGTTTTTAGCCCTCTCTGGAACCTAAAAGGAAAAACATGAGTTGCGTGCCATGGAAAGGAGACAAGGTCAAATCTGAATCATTGGAGCTGCCCCAGGCAGCACCCCCACAAATCTACCATGAGAAACAGCGCAGGGAGCTCTGTGCTCTGCACGCCCTCAATAACGTCTTCCAGGACAGCAATGCCTTCACCCGGGAAACACTGCAAGAGATTTTCCAGAGGTAGGAAACTCCCCTTCTCGTTGGGGTCTTTATATATATAGTTTTTGCTCTTTCTGAATTACTGTGCATGGGGCAACTTCTCTGCTGCATAAACCTTCAAACTAACAGGTCTTATTAGCTAGATGCTGTTAGCAGGTGTAAGGGACACAGGAATGGGAAAGAGAATCAGGACCATTTACTGAGCACCTCCAGTGGGCTAGGGTCAGTGCCAAGAGCCTCAGTGGTGTTATCTCAAGGGATCCCCTCTACAGTCCATTGGAATGTGTAATTATTTCCATTTTGTGGATAAAGACAGGGCTCAGAGAAGTTCAGTAGTTTGCCCAAGGTAACATAACAAGAAATGAAGCAAGCCAAGGTTAAATCCAGGTTTGTTGCTGTGCTGTTGACCACTGTGATATTAGTGCTGCTCCAGTCCTGCCCTCAGGAGTTTTAAGAGCCTAGAAGGGGAACCAGATAGGTACACACTCAATCACCTGTCATCAGAGTTGAAATGTTGTGGGTTCCATAAGAAAGTTCTTGCACAATACTCAGCTTCTCTGTGAAGCCATGTGCTGGCCTTGGTGCTTTTTATATGGTGTTTTGTTTAGCTCTCTTAGTCTATTTACTGTCTCTATTTTACTGATAAAGAAAGAGAAGGAAAGGTCAGGTAATGTCCAAACAGCTTTGAAGTAGCAAAGCTATAATTTGAAGCTGACTGTAGGTCCCCTCCCCTTTCTACTTCATTCCAGATGGCCTTGCTTATCTACTTTGCAAAGTGCTACCAGACAGGTTGATAGAAGTTCAGCTTTTTTCTCTCAGCTTTGATGTTTTAAAATTTTTCTCTCAAAGAGTTTGAGAAATGGTTCGGCAGTGTCTGGATGAGCAGCATGTCTGCAGTCCATAGCAACTTTGGCAGTGAGCCTGTCTGACTACTCCAGCTTCTAAAGAGTTATCCTGCTCAGTTCTCAAATGCAGAGAAAGCTCAGGAATTCTTCAAGTGGTGCATGTTGGCAGTTACAGAAGATCCTTCTCTGACTCCATTCAGAGATGAAATTATGGTCCCAGGAGGGCCTGAATTACAGTTGAGAGCAACCTATCTGGGGTGATTTTTGAAGCATAGGTATGGACCTTTTACCCTAAAAGAACCATAGGCCCTCTTTTAAAAGAATGTTAATCTTGTTGTGCTGACAAAGTTATAATGAGGGTAATTATTTTCCAAGGTCAATAATAACCATAGTAATGCCTTAGCAGGCATTGTGTCCTTTGCATCATAGCCATTACCTGGCAAGTAGAATGAACTCTCTTCAGGAAATAGGGCCCTGGGAGATGAGATGATTTGTCTCAGATTGTTGGAGGCCAGTCCTTTAGACTGCTTCCATTTGGCCAGCCATTAATACATCTTTACTCCTGACTGAATATTTGCAAATTATTTCCTAATTGAAGACTAGGGAGAAGGAAAAGACCCTGAGTGCTCGGATGTGCTTAGTACTTGGAACTCTGACAATCTTACAACCTGATTAGGAGTGATCCTAGGAAACCAGAATTCACCTTAAGCAATTTATCCAGTTTCACTCAACTAGCAAAAATCGAGTACAAGATTCTGTGTGTCCATTCAGAAGTTTTTCACTTGGATAAATTTGGCCCAGGTCAACATGATGATAATCACTAATGCAGATGAGCACTCACTCCGTGCAGAGCACTGTTCTGAGTGCTTTCCTTGTGTTAACTCGCTCCTGACACCCATCTTACAAGGTAGATCCTGTTACTTCTGATTTTTTCAGATTAGGGAACAGAGACCTATTAATCGCAGGATTTGGACCCAAGCTTTGTGAATGGAGGACCTGCTTTCCTAACTGCCCTGCTCCTTCCTGAATATTGGGAAGGGGTGTCAGAGGAATTATATCGTCAGTAGCTGCTCACCCTTCTAGGAAGTTGGGCCTGGGTCTGAAGATGTGGACTGTGATTATAAGCTGTTCATGGATAATATCAGGACTCTTTCAGCTGTGTTTTCCCCTATTGAAAGAATGCTAAATATTTACTAAACTCACATAGAACCAAAGTTCTGTTCCTGGCTTTTGAAGCTTTAGCAAGTTGTACTGCATTGTCCAGTTACCTGTCAGCATGATGTAAATGTCCATGTAAATATGAGAATATTTGTACCCTACCACTCGAGAGGTGGCATTCTGTACAGAGTATTTAATATGGGAAGATTCTGTGTGAATACAGAGAAACAAAGAAGTGTGAAAGGAATCAGAGGGGAAAAAAAGGGGGGAGAAGAGGTGAGGGAGAGAGGATGGAATTTTTTAAGCAAACATTTACTAGCTGCCTGCAGTGTGCCAGGCACCACTCAGTGCTGTAAAGAAAGCAAGCTGAAGAAGACTTAGCCACAGAGAAGTAATACAGCTCAGAACTGTACATTGACCCAGCTTGAGAATAGATTTAAGTGAATTAGAACTTTGGAATTTAGAGCAGTTTAAAGGGAAAAAGATAATCTGTTTGGATCTTAACAGAAAAGAGTAATGTTGACAGTAATGTTAACTAGATAATTTTAAATTCCCAGATTCTAAGTTCTGTGCTGTTTTGAAGATGTTGATAAATGGTAGAAATGGGGAAAAGTTTTTGATTAATGCCATTTGTTGAGAGGAAGTTCATCCTTGTAGTTGAATTCTAGCCAGGTAGAAGAAATACAAAAGCAGGGTGGAGTTTCAGTGCAGTTGTGGGTATGAGATGACTCATGGTAGAAATGGAAATGAATAGGGATTTGGAAAGGACTGAGCTAATGACAGCAACACAGGAACAGGGCAGAGACAGTCTGGTGTGACAGGCTCAGTCCAGGATTTGAAGGTAGTGGTCACGACTGTAGTAATAGCAGAGAGGTTGGAAAGGATGAACAACTGAAATTGGAGAAAAGATCAAACTATAAGGGATTATAGATACTGGTGAACATCCTCTACCACAGAGAAGCCCTTCTACCCCCCATTAAAAAGTCCCTGAGCACACATTTAAAGGGAGGAGCCACATTAAAGGTATGGTGGTTGTAAACTGAGAAAACGTGTTGTTGAGTGTTAACCTCTAGAGATTTAAATTTTCTTATCCAAGGGCCAGGCAGACTCCTCCTCATCGCCACCACCTACAGAATCCTTCGGTGTGCCTGGCCCTGTAATCTGTGCTTTTATGTATTTAAAAATTTAAAAACACGTTAGGAGGTCCCAAGCCGTATTTTCTAAGGTCACACCTGTTCAGAACTGATAAAAAGGAAAAAATTGAGAGAAAAGGAATCTTGATGAAATGTTTCCACATCTCCTTTTCATTGAAACCTGAAACATCACCTTAGACAAACACAGTGGTAACCACAGGAGAGAACCAGAGCCTTAACTGAGGATGCAGACATCAGGGGAAAACTGGAACCTGTCTTCTCACTTGAGGATGACTTCACGTCTCAGGGCTCTTACGTCTGCCTTGGTGACAAAAATGAGAGGCTAGTGTATAGTGCAGAATCTCTATGGAAATTATTAAGACAGTCTTTAACAGGAGATCGCTGCGGAATCTCAAGAAAACATTCCACTGAGACAGTAGGATTCCCGTGGGATTCAGCGGGAGCTGTATTGAGGTATCCAGGAGACTGTTGAGTGTAGCTTTAGGTTTAGAGGTGAATTCCTAGCTCTGCTACTTACTAGCTGTATATGACTGTTCAAGCCACCCTGACCTCTGTACCTCAGCTTCCTTGTTTACACTGCGGGGTTAATCTCAAGATTGTTGGAAGGATTACGTGATAAATCTCTTAAAAGTAGCTAACACAGTGTGCACCTGATTATTGTTAAAGTAAAAACAAGTGCTGGTTTAATGGGCACAATGGATAGAGCCCACTTCTTCAAAAAATTTATCTTTTTGTTCTTGTTGGTTGCACCCAGCCTGTGGCAGCTTAGTTTCCCAGCCAGGGGTTGAACCCATGCTCCTGCACAGGAAGCACAGAGTCTGAACCACTGGACCACCAGGGAAGTCCCTGGATTCCACTTAGTCAAATGACCTCTCCTCTAGGATTGAGATGGAAACCATTCTTGGCCTTTCCTATATTGATTGGTTTGGCAAACACATGGTTATTCAGTTGCTAGTGCCCAGCTATGAGAGGTACAGTCACCTCTTCACTTTGGGCATTTATTTGTTTAGCCACTCCTCCATCTGCTGTTTCATTGGACAAGTGTGAAATAACTGAATTCTTCAATGGTCCTATAAGATAGGAATAGTTCCCATGTTTACAGGTAAGCTAACAGGCGTGGAGATTAAATCTCAAAATTGATACTGATGCTGCTTGGATGTGAACTCAAATATGTGTGGTCCTTAGATCGCTCTCTTTTTTCCTACTACATTGGAGTCAAGAAGGGTTTCATGGAAGAGGCTGGGTGTTAGGTGGAACTTGAAAAAGCTTTAGGATTTAGCTTGGAACAAGGACTAGGCTAAAGAAAAGAGGCCACACGGTCATGGTACCTGAAGTACACTAAGCCCAGTGAAAGGGAGACAGCACATCAAGTAGGCTGCGAGGGCCGGAGTTGGCCAACGAGGCAGTTGGCTCCATCAGCAGCTCTTATGTAAGTAACTGAAATGACACTTTGGTGAATGTGGCAGGAACATACAGGCTGAGTAGGTGGAAGGAGTGTTTGGAAGCACGGAGGTCAATTTAGGAACCTGTTTCAAAATATCCAGGTGTGAGATAAGGGGCCTCCAGTTAGGGGGAGAGAGTAGGAATAGACAGGCAAGGGTTTGAATCTGAGATAGAAGATGTAGGACAAGGGGAAGATGCCCTTGGAAACTCTAGTCCTCAAAGATGCACTTCAAAAAACTGCAGTCAAGGATGTTTGGAAACTGAAACCTTTTACTAACCCGCCTCCCCAATCCCCACCCCCAACCGCTGTCTCCTGGAGACTCAAGGTAAATATTGGCATTTTAGGGGTAACCTGTTTCCATGATTCATTCAGCTACTGTACTGAGCACCTTCTGTGGTCCTTGGGAACACACTGAGGGGACAGCACTAAGGGTCAAGCCTGGTAGCGAGTTAGGTGGCAAAAGAGGTGGAAGACTTGGCAGTTTCTCCACTGGAACCTTCATGCATCTGCTGGCTGGAGACTTCACTGAAGGGGTCGAGATGCTGTTGAAAAGTTGGTGAAAGAAAGCAGCTTGATATATCTTGAGATAGGCTTTCTTCCATAGGCTTTCTTATTTAATCTAAGTGCCCAAGAATGCACTGAGAGCCTTTATCCTATCAAGCTACATTTTAGACCCAAGCCAAGGGACTTGGCTGGCCTTTCCTCTTACTAGCCCACAGGCAAGTCAGAAAACATGTCCGGTAGTAACCTAGGCTGTAATTAAATTGGAGCAGGTGGATGTAAGAGGAAATGACTGGGAGAAAGTTAAGGTTGGCCGGTGAGAAAAGGTCTCTAGGGCAGTAACACTTGAGACCCACATGATGAGGAGCAGGCCGAGTGGAGATGTAGGGGAAGAGCATTCCAGACATCGGAGACAGTGAGTGCAGAGGCCCAAAAGAGAGAGCTTGTGTGTCCAGGTAGTAGACAGAAGGTCTTTGTGCTGGCAGGTAGTGATGAGGTCAGCAGAATCCTAAGGGTCTTACAGACCTGCCAACGTCATTTAGATCGTATTTAAGTGCTTTGGGAGCCTTGGAGGGTTTAAGCAGCGGCAAGAGTATGTTGGAAAAATACCAGTATGGTTGCTGTGTGTAGAGTCTAAGATCTCTTAAATTTTTAGAGTTGACTGCAAGATCTGATTCTCTTTTGGAGGTGGCAGTTAGCAGCCTCCTAGATAGCCATTCTCCACCTGTATTCCTGAGGGACTCACGACGTCTCCTTGGGGTGAGATGTGTGCTGCCCCACCTTTCTGCACGTCCTGGCCTGCGCAGCCGGCGAAAGCAAATTAATAAGGTCGGAAATGCCTCCAGAACTGACCTTATCTGAAGATGGAGGAGTGGCTAAAGAGGGCTGACTCAAAGATGGCTTAAAGCCAGCAGGCGAACCAGACTGCAGTTGAGTTTTGCTTGTCTGGTGGCAAAAGTATTTTTCAGTTGGTGTATTTTCTTTCAAATTCCAGTATTTCACACACGTGTATATTTGGAATACCTTTAGGTGGTTCATGCATTTCAGTTTAATACTGTTTTTAATCGCTTTCCCTGTGGCCCCAGTTCATACATTGATGTTACCTGTGTGTAGGCCTTTGAGTATTTAATAATTAATAATTACCAAGTATGCAGGCCTTAAATAGAAAGCATTTAAATTGTAAAAAATAAAACTAATGACAGATACTACCCATGCAAATCAAAATATCAAATCCTATTTTCTAATGTTAAAAAAAGGCTGTATCAAAGCAGGGAGATCAGCAAAGAAGATTTCAGAAAAGGGAAGTCTGGGGATTTCATAAATGAGAGATTTTTCTTTATATCCATTGAATTCACTATAGACGCACTTTCTAAATGGCAGGCAGATAGGCGCCACCACTGCTGAATTACTGTTTTGCGTCAAAAGAAAGATAAATCCCTAGACAGCAGGAGCCCAGACTACAAAATACTTTAGTAAAAAACTGGTTACACTAACTTGAGCGGACGGCAACAGGCTTCCAGGGGCAGTGGTGTAAAGTGTCTTCTGTTCCTGCCAGTGTGGGGCCAGGAGGGCTTGGGCTGGCCAGCCGATCTCAGCTTCCCTCCTGTCGCATTTGCAGGCTATCGCCAAACACCATGGTGACCCCCCACAAGAAGAGCATGCTGGGAAATGGGAACTACGATGTGAACGTCATTATGGCAGCACTTCAGACCAAAGGCTATGAAGCTGTTTGGTGGGACAAGCGCAGGTAATCGAACCAGGCTTGACTTGAAGGGATCTGACACTCAGCTGGAAAGGAAGCCAGTGGTGGGGTTACAGCCAGGGAATCCTGGGGAGCTGGCTGACACCGTGGAGCCTGACTCTGTTTCTGTTCTGCAGGGATGTTGGCGCCATTGCTCTCACAAACGTTATGGGCTTCATTATGAACCTGCCCTCCAGCCTGTGCTGGGGTCCCCTGAAGCTGCCACTCAAAAGGCAGCACTGGATCTGTGTTAGAGAGGTGGGAGGTGCCTACTACAACCTCGACTCCAAACTGAAGATGCCCGAATGGATTGGAGGCAAGAGTGAGCTCAGGTACCTGTGTGGCTGGTGTAGTGGCAGGTTGAACTTAACCTTTGGGTATTTGACAAGGCAAGTGTGAAATTCCTAGCTCTGTGGATCCTCTCCCTGTTGTTACTTAGAATCATAGGGTCTTAGATTTAAAAGACCTGAATCTTCCATGGCCCCAGAGGATGTTAAGTCCCCTGGTAGAGAAGTGCCATTACCTTGGATGCTGGCTTTCCGGTTTGGTGGGACTGCCCTTGTAACATTCTCCAACTGAGACAGTTGTGACAGTGTAGCTGCCAATTCAGAGAAAGGAAGACAGACATTTGGGCCACAGAGGGCTAAATTTTCCTAGGACCAAAGAAGGAACCTTTTCTTTTTTTTTCTTTTTTTTTACAATTAGAAGTTCTTAAGAATACTTGGGGCTCTCTTCCTCACAGAACTGGCTACTGTTAGCAGTAATATATGAGGATGAGCAAAAGTTCAGATTGGAAATTTAACTGGAAAGATTGAGAGGAAACCAAACGTGGAGTGCTCCAAGAACAAGAGGACTAGACTGTGTTCAGGACTGCCAGGGTATAAACAGCAAGGTTACTGCCTGACAGTGAACATGTGGCCCCAAGACTGGCATTTGCAATTTTACTAGCATTTCATTTTCTCTTTGATGTACCCTTTTTTTCCTGTAGGAAATTTCTAAAACATCATTTGCGAGGAAAGAACTGTGAACTCCTGCTGGTGGTACCAGAAGAGGTGGAGGCCCATCAGAGTTGGAGGGCTGACGTGTGATGCAGCCCCAGCCAGCCTCCCGCCACCTCAGCCTCCTGAAATCCTCCGTGCTGTGCTGCGGCCTCTACCGTGGGTCTGCCCTTGCCACTTCCCCAAACATCTCATCGGGTTTTTTTCCCCCTCTGATTTGACAGTGCAATAGGACAGACATGTGGACTGTTAGAAGGACCAACCAGCGTCACTTGCTCCTGGAAAAGGAAAGCAGGAGCTCTGTGTGCTTAGGGTGAGCTGTGGAGACCTTGGTTTTATTTTAGAGAGGAGAAAGGAAGGTGGGTCTCAGCTGCCTCTCCCGGTTTCCGTGAGGGCTTGGCAGAGGCTCTGCTGGAGTTCACTGCTGCTCTGACCCCCGGGGGACGCTGCCTCCCCGTCCCCTTCCCTGGTAGCCGGTGAGTCTGAACACAGTCCAGACAAAGCCCATGGGACTGGCTTGAAGGCCTCAGAGCAGAAAGGCCTCTCAGGAAACCATCTCCAGAGCTGCAGCAGCCGCACAGCATGCTATCTCCAGCCCTCAATGCCACCCTGACCCCGTTTTTAAGAGTGGTTTATGGCCATCCTTGAAGTCTGATAATGAAAAAGTTCTCTAATATTCCATGCCGGGTGGTTGAATCCTGCAATATTCTAACATGACAGGGTGAGCTAGATACCTAAGAGGATGTGGCCAAAGCCAGGCTGGGGACAGGCATGGACAGCCTGTCTGCCTCACTCCAGCTTCGTCCCTGCCACTTCACTGCACTGGTTAGGTTTGGGGACACAAGACAGGCCAAAGGGCGGTTTTCCCAGCTGACCTGCCCCGGCAAAATCAGAAACAAATAAGACTGCCTTCACCATCAAATTCTACTAGTTTGAGACAGCGTTGGGCAAGGGAAGTATTGTGAAGCTAAGCCCTCAGAGATTTGGAGCAGCTCAAATTAGTAGAAGTCTTAGGCTTGGAGTCACTCTGGTGACCAGAAGCAGAGCCCTCACGTTGGGTAGATATGTGCATTCTGCTTAGGACCTGGGTTTGTCATCTCTGGAGGTTCCTTTACAGATCAACTGAGAATTGACCCTCCCCCCCCCACCCCCAACCTCTTTAAATAGCTATAGGCCACTTTTCTCCTGGTAACTTTGGAAAACAGAAGGAAAAGTGTTAGACTACACCGCCTGTCACCAAAGGGGCCGTGGTGGTCTCAAGGCAGGGGGTAGGCAGAGGTGGCCTGTTCAGCCCTTCACAGATCAGTGGTCTTGGCAGGTGAGAGCTGCCCCACTGGCCAGACTCCTCTCCAGCAGCAGAGCCAGCCTGGGGCTTGCATGTCCAGCCTGAGCAAGCTTAATGGGACGAAGCTGAGGCTTTCTCCCCACTGACTGGAGTGCATGTTTACACCAGCACTTTTTCTGCACATGTATCTTCAATCCCACAAGGCCAGTTTTTTAACACTGAGTAACAGAGGCCACCAAGCAGCTACAGCGTTTCACCCTCTCAGCAAGTGGCCGCAGTGTCTTCTGCCCCATTTTCTACACCAGACCTGCTTGGCACCACAGGGAGCTCGTCACCCCTGCACAATGACATTCCAACCACCACCAGCCAGAAGTTACAGCCAACCTTGCTGTCACAAGCAGGAACTTGGGTCCATGGGCACTGTCAGTGATGTAAGCCATTTCCTGGGAGGAGGAGAGAACTCGCCACCAGTCTGCTTGGGCCCCTGCAGACGGCACTTCAAAGGAGTCCTCGTGTACTTGGAGACCATAAGCCAATGGGATATGCAAAGACGCTTAACCATTTCAGGGCTGGTTCCTCTGTTCATATCCAATTCTGGTGCTTAGGAACAGGGACCTATGCTGATGCCCAAGGGCAGAAAGCCCCACTTCCTTTAAGGAAGTGGGCAGGCCTGACCCTGATGCCCAGTAAGGGGCAACCCTAGGCTTTTTGTTTTTTCTTGCTTTTATTCCTTTTTGTTGGCCTTGTGCTGGGTTTGTTTACAAAAGATGTATTTTGTTTAACCAAATATTAAAAATGGAAAACTCCATACATAAATTTCATATGTCTGAATCCTGTAACCATGTACATTTTAAAACGTGAACTTTAGTTTTAAAAGGCATTCACAACTGCTCTAAGTCCTCTTTCAGAGACATACTGTGCTTTGGTCAAACCTTTCACTTCAAAAATCCAGACAGAAGATTCACCAAGTACGACTTGATTCAAAAGAAATCTAAGACATTTCTCAATTTAACTTAAAAAACTAGGCTCCACAATATGAAGAACCCTAACCTTCATCTAAGTACAAGTTTTCTTTACTGACAAGTCATATATTTTTCCCTGATTAACAAGTAGATCATGTATTTCAAGAGGGCCTGGGAGGCCCCAGCATCAAGTACATTGCAGGATTCTAAGTGGGGCTGTCTAGATTTGAATTCAGATCAGGCATTTTCTCTTCAGCCTGGAGCAGATCATTTAACCTTTCTGGGACTGTCTTCTGCAAAATGAGAATACTACCACCTCCTAAATTGTATAATATGGTTCCAGCAACCCACATGAAAGGCTTAGTATTGTTACTAGCACAATGCCAATAAAAATGTATGTTAAGTGAAAAAGCTACAGATTTCAAAGACAGGGCTACAGCTGGATTCACTATTAAGAGCTCATCAACAATTACAGTTGGTCCTCAAACAGCACAGGTTTGAACTATGTGGGTCGACTCTATACATGAAATTTTTTCAATGACTACCACAGTACCACAACCTGTGGTTGAACTGCAGACACACACAGGGCCATTGAAAAAAGAAATGCGCAGACTTGATTGCATGGAGGGTTAGTCCCCCCAACCCTTTATTTTTCAAGGGTCAGTTGTATTTTTTAAAAAAGAACAAACCCAAGCTGTACTTGCTACCTTCCTATTCCCAGACTAGAAATCAATATGTCATTCTTTACAAGTCCTTTATAACTATTTCTTTTTCTGGACTTGCTGCATGGCCATGTGGAATCTTGGTTTCCTGACCAGGGATCAAACCTGCAGTGCAGGTGCAGAGTCGTAACTGGTGAACCACTAGAGAATTCGCCAGATGGCTCAGTGGTCAAGAATGTGCCTGTCAGTGCAGTTACGATCCCTGGGTCAGGAAGATCCTGGCAACCCACTCCAGTATTCTTGCCTGGGAAATCCCATGGATAGAGGAGCCTGGCAGGCTACAGTTCATGGGGTCGCAAAGAGTCAAACACGACGTAGTGACTGAAATGACGTCATTGTAGACTGCAAGTACATGAACCCTATCCTCTGTTGGCAGACCCGAAAGTGATTGCTGGAACTCAGAGAGGTTCTTGGACAAAGAGGAATTCTTTACCTTTTTGGCCTTACGGGGTCAGTATTAAATGGTGCTGCTGGCTTAGGTGAGAGAAAACATGAGGGGCAGCTTCTTTGTCCTGCTAAAATGGTCCCAGTAACTTCCAGGTATGTATCACAAGCACTTGGAAGACATTTTTTTGTTGGAATCATTTTTTTTTTAATATTTAAATACAAAATGTGAGCACTGACTTTTTTTTCCTTTTTAGACACATATACGCACAAGTCTAACAGCCAAAATATTGGAGGAAATGAGCTCCTGCTCTGTCCTCCAGTCCCCATCTTGTGGCTGAAGCTGCCAGCCCTCCCTCCATCCTTTCCAACATACACAGAAATTCACAGTGGCTGCTTTGCAGCAGAGCTGTAATTAATGCATTTTGTATTTTATCTTGTGTGCACATCCCTCCCCAACATCTCCATTCCATTAACGGTCAGGAGCACATCCTTCTCCACAGCAATCAGTTCCCACCCCAGCAACGGAATAGTGAGATCTTCCACCAGGAGTAATTTAGTGAGGGGGATGGGTGGCCAGAGCTGGAGTAACCGTCTGCGTTGCTGCACTCTGGTATCAGCATTGAGGAGAGAAATAAGTCAGGACAGTGGAGGGCACAGCTGCAAGTGAGGAGTCTCCACGAGCCAATGTGGGGATAATTCCCGCCACCAGGTTTATAGAGCAATGTGCCAAAGTTTAAAAAAAAAAAAAAATCCAATAATCAGCAGTTCGAACACTATTGAATTTTCAAACTTCTTCCCACCAAGACAGGTCAAATATAGCAGTAGCAATCTAGATTTTTCCAGGAAGTGAAGGTAGAGCCCCGGGCATTCCTCCTGACAGCCCTGTATTAGGCCCTAGAAGTATCTGGAAAAGAAAAGGAGGGGTATAAGGCATTGTACAGACCCAAGGGTCTCATTTTCATCATACCTGTATGGGCAGACAAAGTCTATGAAAACAATGTTGCTAAAACAATGCTCAGGTACCCAAAGGGCTTGGGCCAGATCCCAATCCTGCATGGCACATTAACTGCCCTACCCAGGTGCTGGAGGAATAAACAAACTTGTGTCGCCACTACTGGCAAAAAGCCCAGGGTCTGGGCTCACCTGCCGTTGCTGCAGCTGCTGCTGTTGCTCCATCTGCAACTTCTCAGTTTCAAAGACGACCGGAAGAACCAGGATCATGAAGGAAGTGGTTCCAATCCACAAGGCTGCCCTGGAAAACCTGCACAGGGAGCATGAGCGTGACGGCGAGACAAAGACAGACAGCTTCCCCAGGCACGAACTAGTAACCAAACCTCTCACCCTGCATACACCTACGTTTTTGATAAACGTGTTCTACGCAACCCCTGCACCGTACTCCTGCCACAAACAGGAGGAGCAGTTCTGGGGGCTGTACGTTTAGTAAGAGTCTGAACTGAGTTCTCACAATGCTGTTTTTATTACATATTATCTCACATAATCTGATCCTCACAATGACCCCCACCCGATAAGAAGCCTCACTTTACAGAAGAGAAAATCAAGACCAAGGAAGGTTAAGGTGGCACCAAGCCAAGGTCACTCAGTGGTCTAGGTGGCCTCCGACCCAGCTGTGCTGCTTCCAAAGCCCGTCTTCATTCAGGGCACCTCGATCGCGCCAGGCACATCCCAGTGTCTTGGCCCTTGTCCCTTACCTGTACATTTTTTGAGCCACGAAGAGGGAGAGATCAAAAGTGGCTCCAGCCGCGGACCGGACCCTCTCCGGGAACATCTCCGTCAGACCCCACAGTCTCTCCGATAGGGTTTCATCTAGCTGTGGTGGAAGAGGCGTGGATATGGGCCGAAGCTGCGGCAACCACCCCCCGACGCCGGGACAACCCGGTCCCAGCAGGGCCTCACCCCGCCTCCCGGAGACGCCTCCGCTGGGACCTCTCCGGGCTCCGCGAGGCGCCTTCGTCCAGATTCCGCAGCACGCGGATCCCACACCCCCACTCCCTGCCCACACCTCCCAGCCCCTCTCTGCCCTGCGGCGCTCAGTACCTCCTCGTCGTCTTCCTCCTCCAGCTCCTCCTCAGGCTTCTCGGCATCGCCTTTCGGAAGCAATTCGTCTGGGGACAGAGGCGCCCCAGGCCCGGCGGCGGCGGCAGCCATGGCTGTGGGGGGACGCCGGAAACGGAAGAGAAGAGGCGAGTGCAGCGGCGAAGGCGGATAGAGCAGCTCTTCCGGGAGCCGGAGCTTGGCGGACTGGGGAAGAGCGCCGCCATCTGGCGGATTGACTTCACCGGCCTTGAAAAGGCGGACGGAAACGTGACACAACTGGAAAACTTGTTAAGGCAGAGAGTCGGCTGTGCCCGCGGTAATTCTGTTCAGTGGGCTTAGGGTGAGCCCGGAAATCTGCATTTTATTAATAACAAGCCTCCCAAATATCACACTTTAGTTCAGTCGCTCAGTCGTGTCCGACTCTTTGCAACCCCATGAATTGCAGCTCGCCAGACCTCCCTGTCCATCACCAACTCCCGGAGTTCACTCAAACTCATGTCCATTGAGTCGGTATATCACACTTAGGCCAACACTAGAAAGCAAAATGGCTGTCTGGGGAGGCCTTACAAATAGCTGTGAAAAGAAGAGAGGCGAAAAGCAAAGGAGAAAAGGAAAGATATAAGCATTTGAATGCAGAGTTCCAAAGAATAGCAAGAAGAGATAAGAAAGCCTTCTTCAGCGATCAGTGCAAAGAAACAGAGGAAAAGAACAGAATGGGAAAAACTAGAGACCTGTTCAAGAAAATTAGAGATATCAAGGGAACATTTCATGCAAAGATGGACTTGATAAAGGACAGAAATGGTATGGACCTAACAGAAGCAGAAGATATTAACAGGTGGCAAGAATACACAGAAGAACTGTACAAAAAAGATCTTCACGACCCGGATAATCACGATGATGTGATCATTCATCTAGAGCCAGACATCCTGGAATGTGAAGTCAAGCGGGCCTTAGAAAGCATCACTACAAACAAAGCTAGTGGAGGTGATGGAATTCCAGTTGAGCTATTTCAAATCCTGAAAGAGGATGGTGTGACAGTGCTGCAGTCAATATGCCAGCAAATTTGGAAAAGTCAGCAGTGGCCACAGGACTGGAAAAGGTCAGTTTTCATTCCAATCCCAAAGAAAGGCAATGCCAAAGAATGTCAAACTACCGCACAGTTGCACTCATCTCACAGGCTAGTAAAGTAATGCTCAAAATTCTCCAAGCCAGGCTTCAGCAATACGTGAACCGTGAACTACCAGATGTTCAAGCTGGTTTTAGAAAAGGCAGAGGAACCAGAGATCAAATTGCCAACATCCGCTGGATCATGGAAAAAGCAAGAGAGTTCCAGAAAAACATCTATTTCTGCTTTATTGACTATGCCAAAGCCTTTGACTGTGTGGATCACAATAAACTGGAAAATTCTGAAAGAGATGGGAATACCAGACCACCTGACCTGCCTCTTGAGAAATCTGTATGCAGGTCAGGAAGCAACAGTTAGAACTGGACATGGAACAACAGACTGGTTCCAAATACGAAAAGGAGTATGTCAAGGCTGTATATTGTCACCCTGCTTATTTAACTTCCTGGCTTCCCTGGTGGCTTAGAGGTTAAAGCATCTGCCTGCAATGCAGGAGACCTGGGTTCGGTCCCTGGGTCAGGAAGATCCCCTGGAGAAGGAAATGGCAACCCACTCCAGTATTCTTGCCTGGAGAATCCCATGGACGGAGGAGCCTGGTGGGCTACAGTCCACGGGGTCGCATAGAGTCGGACACGACTGAGTGACTTCACCTCACTTTTTTAACTTATATGCAGAGTACATCATGAGAAATGCTGGACTAGAAGAAACACAAGCTGGAATCAAGATTGCCGAGAGAAATATCAATAACCTCAGATATGCAGATGACACCACCCTTATGACAGAAAGTGAAGAGGAACTAAAAAGCCTCCTGATGAAAGTGAAAGAGGAGAGTGAAAAAGTTGGCTTAAAGCTCAACATTCAGAAGACGAAGATCATGGCATCCGGTCCCATCACTTCATGGGAAATAGATGGGGAAACAGTGGAAACAGTGTCAGACTTTACTTTTTTGGGCTCCAAAATCACTGCAGATGGTGATTGCAGCCATGAAATTAAAAGACGCTTACTCCTTGGAAGAAAAGTTATGACCAACCTAGATAGCATATTCAAAAGAAGAGACATTACTTTGCCGACTAAGGTCCGCCTAGTCAAGGCTATGGTTTTTCCAGTAGTCATGTATGGATGTGAGAGTTGGACTGTGAAGAAGGCTGAGCACCGAAGAATTGATGCTTTTGAACTGTGGTGTTGGAGAAGACTCTTGAGAGTCCCTTGGACTGCAAGGAGATCCAACCAGTCCATTCTGAAGGAGATCAGCCCTGGGTGTTCTTTGGAAGGAATGATGCTAAAGCTGAAACTCCAGTACTTTGGCCACCTCATGCGAAGAGTTGACTCATTGGAAAAGACTTTGATGCTGGGAGGGATTGGGGGCAGGAGGAGAAGGGGACGACAGAGGATGAGATGGCTGGATGGCATCATGGACTCGATGGACGTGAGTCTGAATGAACTCCACGAGTTGGTGATGGACAGGGAGGCCTGGGGTGCTGCGATTCATGGGGTCGCAAAGAGTCGGACACGACTGAGCGACTGAACTATGACTCTGTTTTAACTAGACCTCCTTGTTGCTGTTGTTGCTTAGTTGCTAAGTCCTGTCTGACTCTGTGTGTCCGACCCCATGGTCTGCAGCACACTAGGCTTCTCTGTCCTCCACCCTCCTAGAGTTTGCTCAAATTCATGTCAATTGAGTCGGTGATGCCATCCAACCATGTCATCCTCTGTTGTCCCCTTCTTCTCCTGCCCTCAATCTTTCCCAGCATCAGGGTCTTTCCCAAAGAGTTGGCTCTTCGAGTCAGGTGGCCAAATATTGGAGCTTCAGCTTCAGCATCAATCCTTGCAATGAATATTCAGAGTTGATTTCCTTTAGGACTGACTGGTTTGGGAGACCTCCTTGGGAGATAGGTTGCCTGGGGACCTCCTAGATATTCCTTCTTAATCTCATCAAGGGTCACAACTCTTTAGGAGATAGCCTTCCTTTTCTAACAAAATTTCTATTGTTTTATTTTTGGACTTGAGCCACGCGGGATCTTAAGTTCCCAGACCAGGGATCGAACCTGTACCCTCTGCAGTGGAAGAGCAAAGACTTAACCACTGGACCCCCAGGGAAGTCTAGATAACCTTCCTTCTTAATCTTGTAAAATGCCATGATGACCCATTGATCTGGATTGTGTAAACTGTCCCTAATTGGGCCTTATGGGACTTCCTTAGTGGTCCAGTGGATACAACTCTGTGTTCCCAATACAGGAAGCCAAAGTTTGATCCCTGGTCTGAGAACTAAGACCTCACATACCGCAAATACTGAGTTGGAGTACCACAATGAAGACCCAATGCAGCCAAAATAAATAAATATATAAAAATAAAATCTATAAACAAAAAACCCCCACAAAACCCAGTAACAGGGGACTTCCCAGGTGGTCCAGTGGTTAAGACTGTGCTTCCACTGCGAGGGGGCAGGGCGCAGGTTCAATCCCTGATGGTGGTGATGGTTGTACAATACGGTGAATGTATTAATATGACTTAACTGTATGCTTTAAAAAAGATGGTAATTTTTATGTGTTTTGCCACCTATAAAAACTTTTTAATTAAAAGCCGAAATGTCAGAACAAAACAAAATCAGAACTATCCTCCAAAAATCCCCCTAAAAGTGTCGGGGGTAGGGAAGGGCATCTTCTTACCCCAACCCAAGAGTGAATTCGAGGAGGAGCTGCTGGGGAGGAAGGAGGGAAAGCGTCATTGATTATCTTAAGGAGAAATGGCTCCGTGGCAGCAAAGGAGACACACGAGGACTGATGGCAGCCCAGAGCCTCTGTTGAGGGACAAGTTGCGGGTGCCATCAAGTGAGGGGTGATGCCCCATGCTGGGTACAAGGGTGACTCTGCCATGTGGATGGAGCTGAGGTGTTCTAGAACCCTGCCCCCAGCTCCTCTTATCCCGATAGCTCCCACCTTTCCTCTCTCTTTCCGAATGTGAAACTGGCAATACGGTAGTGCCTAATTTGGTTTGGTTCAGTCAGTGTGGGACATAGATCCCTTTGAGAATTTTACAAAAGTTCTAAGTACCCTCTCCCAGGAAACCGTACACATCAGCCTATATCTGTACAGTTATGCATATGGATCCCCTTATTAGGCCTCAAGCTGTAAATTTTTTTTTTTTTTTTTCAAGCATCTCTTTATTTTTGACTGTGCCGGGTCTTCATTGCTGCTTGGAGGCTTTTTCTAGTTGTAGTGAGTGGGCTACTCTCTGTTGAGGTGCGCGGGCTTCCCGTCATGGTAGCTTCTCTTGTGTGAACCACAGGCTCTAGGCTGGCTTAGTTGCCATGAGACACATGGGATCCTCCCAGAGCAGGGATGAAACCTGTGTCCCCGGCAATGGCAGGTGGATTCTTAACCACTGGACCACCAGGGAAACCCCTTCTCTGGTTTTTTGCTCTCCCTCCCTCACACCCACAGAACTTTCTATCTCAGCTCTTCAATAACAGTTCTTCCCTAATGACACTCAACTCACAAATTTACAAGATGGTTGCAGTGATTACAAATGATAGCAAACATTAAGTAGACAGCACTATTTACTTGGGTGCCCCCCCTCCCCAAGTAGTAGATTTGGTCAATAAAGCTTGGAGGAGGAAGCATTTTAGCCAGCATCTGATAGATGTATCTGACAAAAAAGTAAGATCTTAAAGGTATATAGCATTTTTTTTCTTTTTTTTTGGCCACACTGCATGGCTTGAAGATCTTAGTTCCTTGACCAGGGATTGAACCCAGGCCCTCAGCAGTGAATGCAGAGTGCTAACCATGGAACCACCAGGGAACTCCCTAACCACAGCATTTCAGTGTGTGTGTGGGGGCGGGGGGGGGGGGGGCAAAAAGATTTATGGTAGTGAGATATGCTGATTATTTTTCCCATTTCTTACAGATTTTCATTATCCTTGACTTATCCTTTGTGCCCAAAGATAATAAACAGTACAGTCCAAATCTCATCTATAACAGTATTAAGGAATGTATCATGTGAACAATGAATACTGCTTAATCAAAGTGTGACATTGCTGTTGCTGCTGCTAAGTCGCTTCAGTCGTGTCCGACTCTGTGCGACCCGATAGATGGCAGCCCACCAGGCTCCCCATCCCTGGGATTCTCCAGGCAAGAACACTGGAGTGGGTTGCCATTTCCTTCTCCAATGCATGACAGTGAAAAGTGAAAGTGAAGTCATTACAATACTGGAAAACTGGAGATGGAAAAAGGTAGTGGCTAAGAGCTAAATCCTCATCTTCTTGACTTCTCCTTAGACTCAGCTCACACAACACATCCATCAGCAAACACTGGTGGCTCCACCTTCAATTCCAGCCTAGAGTCTGACCACTTCTTCTAAACTGCTACCTCTCTGGTCCCAGCCTTGCCCCCTCCCATCTGTTGTCACACACAGGGAAGCCAGAGGGATTTTTTTTTTTTTTTTTGGTCAAATTAAAGTCAACTGGCGTTCCTCTGGTGAAACTCACCAATGGTTTACTTCCCTCCTCACCCTAAATACAAGCGCTTCCTCACTGCAGAGCTGTCCCACACAGCTGAATCCCCCTCAGGTGCCAGTGGTGGTGCAGAGGAAACCAGGACCCACATCATTGGGACCATGAAACACGCCCCTCCTGATTCCAAAGCCTTCAGTCCCGGATCCTTCCCTTCTAGCTGGGTCATCTTGCTGGGCTTGTTTCTTCATCTAAAAGCAGGGGACGATGATAACAAACTTGAAATTTTTTCATGAGAATTAGAAACATAACCCTTCTTTGGTTTATGTCCCAATAACCCTATCTCATCCTTCTCATCCTCTGCCACTTCCTTCTCCTTTTGCTTTCAGTCTTTCCTGGTTATCAGGGTCTTTTCCATTCAGTTGGCTCTTCACATTAGGTAGCCAAAGTATTGGAGCTTCACTTTCAGTTCTTCCAATGAATATCCATCTTGCTAGCCTGGAAAACTATCATAAGTCAAAATATAGTTTATACTAAATGTGTATGACTTTTGCACCATTCTAAAGTCAAAACACTGTAGGCTGAACCATCCTAAGACCACTGACCCACTGTCTACAGGTGTCTAGCATCCAGGGTGCACAGTAAATGGTTGCTAAAGACAGTGGTTGAGGAATAGGCAAACTCTCCACTGAGCCTATATTTGCACGTGAAAACGTGCAGTTTCATCCAGTATCCTTTCTCAGTGTCTTCTAAGTTAGTCTCTCCTGCACCAGGAAGGAAGATTATGGGCTGGGGCTTCTCTATCTACCCCACAGGGAGCTGGCCCTGAGGATGGACTACAGGAGGCAGCCACTCACCGGCTCCCCTCTTTCACTGTGGGCTGTGGATCACAGGCTCCCACACTTCCGCTCTGATCCCAGACCAGCTTTTGAGTTTGGTCCCTTATCTGCCAACAGGCATGCAGACTGATATGGCCTGCTCTGCAGGGCTGAGCTGAGGAGCAAGAGAGTCTAAGCAAGATCCAGGGCCCTGTCCCAGGCGGGTAATGGGCGTCCAGAAACAGCTGATCTCAGCAGCCATCCCGTCTAAAGCCTGGAGCTCCGTGTCCTGCCCCCACGGTCTTCGCCCTGGACTTTGGAAGCTGGACTCCCTCTTGCGACTTTGGCTGGCTCCCTCCACCAGCCAGAGAAGCCCGGCTCCCTCTAAGAGTACAAACTCCCACTTGGGGAAGCCAGCCCTCTATCCCAACCACTCAGTCCCTGCCAGGTCCAGGCGAGTCCCAGTACCCGGAAAGGAGGCAGGGGATCTGGGCAGAATGACCGTTTCTGCTCTAGCTCAGCCTCTGCTGATGCCCAGGAAGCTGGAATGCTTCTCCTGAGATGGGGACATCCCCCCACACCTAGCGGATGGCGCACCCCAGGATTAGAACCCAACCTCCATAACTCACTTCCTCGAAAACTGAGGCTTCTTTTTTTCAGTCATTTTGGCCACAGATTAGATAACATCATTTAATTTTAAAAAGTAGGGTAGAGAGGAAAGTAGCACAAAAATATAGTGTTGCCATAAAAGGCTGGCGCTGGCTGCCGAGATGCTGAAGCCAGAGGAGGTTGTGGATCTGGGGGAAATTAGTGTTCTTTGAAGGAGCAAGAGGATGGGCTGGAGGGAAGAGAAACAGGACCGCCCCTCATCTGAGACCCCCCCAACAAGAGGGCGCCATACCTCAAACACTGACGTGAGGGGATGATGGGATGATCTCCGTCCCAGGAGGATGAGCCTGGGCCATGGGCATTTGGGTGTTAAGTGACTGGAGAAAACCCAAAGGCTTCCGTCACAACCAGACCTCCCCGGGGACGTCTCCCCTGCCGTAAAGCACAGGACTGGCCTGGAATCCACTGCAGTCACCTGCCTACCCCCAACCCAAGGGGGGCGGTGCCTTCTGGCCCCATTATATGATGCTCTCTACCGGGACCTGATCCCTCCGTTTGGCTAAAAATACCCTCAACCACATTCCCCTCTTCTGATGAATGGGTTTCCCCTGTTCTCTGAACAGATGTCTTTGGGGGTCTTCATTTTCTCCGCCTGCTGACGCTCTTCAGTTCATCCAGCTCTTTCTCCATTAAGTGGGATTCAGCAGTGGTCTCCGAGAGCTGGAACAAGAGCAGCAAAGCGTTAAGTGACACGGACGTTTCACGGCCATGACTCAGGGTGGCAAGGTCAGCCCTGTGTGCTGGGCAAGGCCCCCTGGCATTTCTCTAACGTTGCCAGCGCCTCCACGACGGGAACCCCTTTGTAACTGGGCAGAGAGTAATCTCCTGATGACCCAGGGCCTCAAGAGCTTGCGGAACATTCACCATCCATTCTCTCATCACTTTTGATCACCTAGGATTGTGTGGCACTCACTGTGTTAAGGACACCAGGTTTCAGGGGATGAAAAGAGCAGATATTGGTGATTTCAAGGCTAAAGGACTAAGCTGCCTCTGAGTCATGGCTCACATAAAAATGGCTGAAAAAGAATGCCACTCCCCTCATCAGGATCCCTCAATTGTCTCTGGAGGAGAGGGTGGAAGACGCTGCAGACAGGGATGGAGAGACCTAGACTCCAGAGGTCAGCTGACTGTGAAACCGAAGAGCTGTACTTCCCGAGCCAGATGCTACTTTCAGAGCTTTACTTGTATTAACTCAGTAATGAGGTGGATCCTCTTTTCTGGCCCATTTTACTGCTAAAGACACTTAGCTTCTTCACACAGAGTAGTTAAGTAACTTGTTTGAAGTCACACAGCCAGGGGCGAAGCTGGGTCAGGGACCCGGGCAGTTTAGCTACAGACACATGCTCTTAACCGCAACAGGGTGCTCTCCTGCCTCTCGGCGAACCTTCACATACACCTCTAGGTTCAACAGGCTGATTTAAAAGCCACAAGAAACCGATGCCAAGAGGCAGCGTGGCTCTCCGCAGGTCTTCGTCAGGCTCTGGCTAATGGCTGCTTGCTGCAGGTCCCTGCCTGGCCAGGAGCAGACTGTCCTTCACTCCTGAGTGCCTTCCAACCGCCATTCCTCCCTTTACCTTTCCTTAAATATCCCTTCCCTTGATGGGCTCCTGACTGGACAGAATGAAGCTCTCTCTCCTTTGCGGATGCCAGGCCTGGACAAGACTCTAATCTCTGTCCTTACCCTGAGGACTGTCACCGTGTTTACTGTCCTTCTCTCAGTTAGACCCTGAGCCCTGGAAGGTGGGGACTTTGTCTGCCTTGGTTTCGTATCTTTGGATTCAGAGCAATGTGCCTGGGCAAGCTGGCACTCGAGAGTGTGGGCTGGCTGAAATGACTCGTCATGAAGCTGCCCAGGGAAAGCCAAGGCATCGCCCCCTGGCTGCCCTCCTCACCATGTCCAGCAGGATGTCCACCTTCAGCCGCAAGAGGTTGTTCTCTTCTTCCAGCTGCTGGTTCCGTCTCCGCAGGCGCTGGGCCTCCCTCCGGTCCACACCTCCACTAATCCCCGTCTCTGGCAGAAGGGCACAACCAGCGGTCACCAAGTGCAGGCTGCCCTCCACCATGTTGCTGGGGCAAAATGGCAGGAAATGCAGCCCACCTGCTATCCACTGGCCATTTTCAAACTTCAGGCTCTGCCCGGCCAGGTTCATGGTGGGGGTTCCGTAGTCAAGGCCCAGTTCCACCTCCCGCGTGGACCGGTCCAACTGTGGGTGAGACATTCATGCCGGCATCAGGCAGCCAGGGTACACGGGCTCGTGCCCCAGAGCCTCTTCTGCTAGCTGTGAGACCCCCTGCATGCGCTGAGTTGCATCAGACTCTTTGCAACCCCACCAACTGTAGCCTGCCAGGCTCCTCTGTCCTTGGCATTTTCCTGGCAAATATTGGAGTGGGTTGCCATTTCTTCCTCCAGAGATCTTCCTGACCCAGGGATAGAACCTGGGTCTCCTGAATTGGCAGGTGGGTTCTTTACCCCTGTGCCACGTGGGAATCCCCGACTATGTGACCCCCAAACAACTCATTTCTTTTTCTCTAATCATAACTCGGCACGTTTAATAATTTTTTTTTCAAATAAAGTCAGAAAATTAAATAAGGTACCAAAAAACTTTTAAACTATAAAAGAAAAGTACTGCTTTATATAATAGGTGTTTTCCAGAAAATCTATATATGCTGAAATTTGCAAACTGAATTATTTCATATCTACAGGGCACTTGGCAGTTTAAGAAGTCTCACTATAAATTTTTCGTCAAGTGAAAAATCCTTTTTAAATGTAAGCCTGAGCCATCACTTGTTCCTATGGAGCTACATATGTCCTGGAAAAGGCATAAAATGCTAAGTCCCAATTAGTGGTAGCAGCTGTTCTTTAATGTGTTTCTCGATGTTTCTATAGCTCACTGAGCGCCCACCATGGGCCAGGGCTGGTACTGGATATACAGAAATGAATTTAAACCCTCTACCCTGGAGGAGCTCAGAAACTGCCTTTGGAGCTGTGGCAAATCCTTTTGAACGTTTTTAATGTTGGCAAAACATCATCCTTTGAGAATGAATTTGTTCTCAGACATGACTAAAAAACTGATTCCTGGCCAAGTCTTGGGAATCAACTGAAGTCAAACTGGATAAGATCGTTTGGTCCCCAAAATCATAATGAGAACGACTGTCTTTTAAGGTTCCTGAACAACTCTGATAATAATTTTCAAACAGGAGTTAAGACATGTTTTCAGCAATAGCAATCATACGAATTAAAAGGATACCCTCCCACGAGGATGCCTCTGGAGGACCACACTTCCCATAAGAGGTCAGGCTTGAGGCTCTGTTCACACTGCACACCACTGTTGATACTCACATTATGCAGGTTGGAGAGAGAGGCCGACTTCCGAGGGGGCGTCTTCTTTGGACTAAACGTACTTCCAAAGAGAGGCATCTTCAGCCTGATGAAGGAAAGGTCAATGCTCCCTTCTCCCAGGGTCAGAAAAAGTCAAGGGGTACAAAGAGTTGCATCAGTGCCCTTGTGCCCCTGTCCTGCAATCATGTAAAACACACATTCTGTCATGTGACCACTAACTATCCTGGTGACAGCTCCCCTGTGCTGAGCGCTCACGATGTGCTAGGCAGCATGCCCAGACCTTGGCAACATCTCAGTCCTTACAATTGCCCTTGGTTCAGCTCCTCTGAGTATACCTATCTGCCAGATGAGGTTTAGAACGACTAAGGGCCTAAGTGGGAACTGATATTTGAACACAGGTCTGTGTGACTAGTCTATGTCAACCACAGGCAAGTGCCTAACTGGCTGGTCTTAAGTTTCGTTAAAAACTGGCATCACTAGATTTATAGTCTAGACCAAGGCACTAGAAGGACTCTCAAGAGAGTCCTTTGGACAGCAAGGAGATCAAACCAGTCAATCCTAAAGGATATCAACCCTAAATATTCCTTGGAAGGACTGACGATGAAACTCCAACACTTTGGCCGCCTGATGCAAAGAGTCGACTCATTGGAAAAAGACCCTGATGCTGGGAAAGATTGAGGGCAGGAAGAGAACGGGTGACAGAGGATAAGATGGTTGGATGGCATCATCAACTCAATGGACATGAGTTTGAGCAGACTCTGGGAGGCAGTGAAGGACAGAGAAGCCTGGTGTGCTATAGTTCATGGGGTCGCAAAGAGTTGGACACAACTGAGCGACCGAACAACAACAAAAGGCGTGAGATCCTTACTCCTGGACACTGGTAAGACTCACAACTGGGGCAGCAGTGTCTACACATACTCCATTATAAGGAAATAAAAGCCTTTTACTGAGAACTTGTCTTTTTGCTTTCTTATTGGTTTCTTTTTGATTAAAGAAGTTCTTAATTTTAATGGGATCTGACTCATTAAATTTTTGTTAATGATTAGTGGTTTTTATTTCAGAAATTTTTGCCTACCCTAAG
This sequence comes from Budorcas taxicolor, assembly GCF_023091745.1. Taxonomy (NCBI): domain Eukaryota; kingdom Metazoa; phylum Chordata; class Mammalia; order Artiodactyla; family Bovidae; genus Budorcas; species Budorcas taxicolor. Next base: position 153,814,485 of record NC_068914.1, on the reverse strand, counting down.
GTCATGATATTTCCCCACATTAACTTTTGGAAGTTTTCTTCTTTCAGCTTTCACATTTAGGACAGCTACTCATCTGCAATTAACTTTTGTATGTGGTGAGACGCAGGGCCACGCTTCACTTCTCTCCCTGTATTCTGTGTGTGTGATTTGCTCAGTGGTGGCCGACTCTTTGCAACCCCAGAGACTATATGCCACCAGGCTCCTCTGCCCATGGAATTCTCCAGGCAAGAATACTGGAGTGGGTTGCCATTCTCTTCTCCAGGGCATCTTCCCAACCCAGGGATCGAACCCTGGTCTCCTGCACTGCAGGCAGACTCTTTACCATAAGGGTTACCAGAGAAGCCCAATTTTAATGTATAATACACAGATAGCTCAAGATTCCCTCTAAGAAACCGTAGAATGACGATAACAATAATAAAGGCACAAATGAGCAAAAAGAAAGCAGCAGAGCTCTCACCTTTCCTACTCCCAGGGATAAACTCTTCCTTCACCACATTATGAGATAAAACCGGTAATGAGTTTATCCTATCTGGCAAGAAACTGGCCAAAAAGAGAGGGAACTTCTCAAGACTACTTGAAATGAGGCTTTAGACCTACTATTATTAAAAAAATAACTCATAGTAGGTTTTCATCACCATTAGCAAGACACATATTCAATAAGAACACAAACAAAAAACTTCGTACTGTTTTCAGTGATGTAGAAATTAATAGCAGTAAAATTAATGACAAAAGTTTAGAAGCTTCTTTAGAAGCTTTACAATATCCCGGAGAAGGAAACGGCAACCCACTCCAGTATTCTTGCCTGGAAAATCCCATGGACGGAGAAGCCTGTTAAGTTTAGAAGCTTCTTTAGAAGCTTTACAATATAGATATACATATATGTATAGAAGTATATGTGCATATGACTTACAAATAAAATACATAAGACATTTAGGGGTGTGTGCTCATGAGTTTTACTGGTGTGTGTTTGTGATTAAAATCACAGACAGAAAAACAGACTTGTGGACACAGTGCAGGAAAGAGATGAGACAAACTGAGAGAGTAGCATGAAACATACGCATCACCATATATAAAAAAGATAACTAGTGGGAAGTTGCTATATAACACAGCTCAACCCAGTGCTCTGTGACAACCTAGAGGGTTGAGATGGGGTGGGGGGTGGGAGGGAGGTTCAAGAGAGAGGGGAACATGTGTATACTTATGGCTGATTCACAGTGTTGTGCAGAAACCAACACAACATTGTAAAGCAATAGTCCTCCAAAAAACAGCGGTAGACCCACAGCCTGAGAGATGGCATTTGGGCTGGGGCATAACACTTTAGGACTTGGACAAACCAGAATGCTTCCATCTTGATGGTGAGTGGGACAGCAGTGGGGACCGAGATGCTGAAGGTCTTTGAAGCTGTGCTACTATGTCATCCAGAACACCGTGGAAGGCCCTGGCATTGTTTCTGCAGAGGAAAGAAAAAGCATGGAAGAGGGAAGACAGTTTCTCTTATGTCCACAGAGGGCAGAACAGGAATGAAATAGGAATATCCAGGGAGAACGGTTTTAACCCCAAAAAGAAAAGGTCATAACAAAAACTAACTAACTAATATCACTTCTTGAGTATCCATGAGAGGTTGGACCCAATGCTAGGGACAGTTCATATATTTCTTTTATTCCTTGCAGGAATCCCATAAGGTAATTTTCCTGTCCACATCAGAAATGAGAAAACTAGGGCTCGAAGAAGTTATCCAGTTTTCCCAAGGTTCATAGCCATCGTCAGTTGGCTAAACACGTATACCAAATTATCCTTATATTCACAACTGGTGGGGTACATCATGAAAAGAAGCATTTTCAACCATCATGTTGGCAACATTTAAGAGATCAATAATACCATGTTGGTGAAGGTATGGAGACAAAGATACTCTTGGTGGAAATATAAGATGCTATCATCTTTTCCATTAGGCAAAACCTAGTAAAGTTTTTCAGGTGCATAGTTTTTGGCCAGCAAATCTACTTGTAAAAATTTATCCTCCAGAAAGAACTGGACATATTCACACAAATATTCTCCGTTGTTGGTAGCAGTCAAAAATAAGAAACACTGCAAAAGGTCTGCCGACGGTTGGTACAGCCAAATACATTATGGCACATTATTATAAGGGAACACTAGATCGTAAGTAAAAACAAAGAGACAGTCATCCCTGTCCTTACTTGAAAAGACATCCAACACACTCTCTCATTAAGAAAGCAAGTGATGCCAGTCTATGTCCGATGCAGGATACAGGATGCTTGGGGCTGGTGCACGGGGATGACCCAGAGAGATGTTATGGGGAGGGAGGTGGGAGGGGGGTTTATGTTTGGGAACGCAAGTACACCCGTGGTGGATTCATGTCAATGTATGGCAAAACTAATACAGTATTGTAAAGTAAAATAAAGTAAAAAAAAAAAAAAAAAGAATTATAAAAAAAAAGAAAGAGAAAGCAAGTGATAGGGACTTCCCTGGTGGTCTAGTGGTTAAGACTACACACTTCCAATTCAGGGGGCATGAGTTCGATCCCTGATCGGGGAACAAAGATTCTATATGCCAACGGTATGACCACAAAAAAACAAGCAAGCAACAGAACAATGTATATATTATAATCCCACATGAGAAGACAAAAAGAAAAATAAAGCAAGAATATAGGTCTCTAAATAAAAAAGATTTGGAAGGATAAACACTAAACTGCACACAGCAGTTAAATCTGGGAAAGGAAGTAGGATGGCTGACTTAACTGAATTTGCCATTTTTAAACAGATTTTTTTAATTTTAATTTTTTTTAGCTGTGTCAGGATCTTACTTTCCCAACCAGGGATGGTACCTGGGCCCCTGGCAGTGAGAGCATGGAATCCTAACCCCTGTTCTGCCATCCTAATTCCTGAATTTGCCATTCTAAAGGTTAAAAAAACACCCCAAATGGCCAAATAGTGGCAATTTCATGTTATAATATAAAGTTATAGTAAAGAAATATGTTTGTGGATTTAATGAATTATTACAGTGATAATATAGTCACATGTAACTTATGAAAACAAACCAAACTAATGTACAAAAAACCAGATAAGAAGCAGTCCCTGCCCCTCCAAGCACCTAGAGACATCTGAAGAAGGAAAAATAAGCCAAGTTGTTTGTGCAAAGCCCCCACTGGTGCTAAGAACACTAAGACTGAGCATAGTACCTGGACACAACAGGCCAAGTTCTAGGCCCAGTTCTGCCTCTCAGTTGCCGGCTAAACCTAGGCCGAGCTACTTTAGTCTTCCAGGTTTTAACTTTTTGCTGACTGGGTGGACTTTTGCAGGATCTAATGCCAATGCCCGGCAATTTATTATGTAAGTGAATACATCTCTGGTCAATAACATTCAAGAAACAAAACCTCTCTGGTAAATAAGGTCTTCACAAGGGCACTTCACCCATGATCTCAATAATTCTCATAACACTTAAGCCCAACGCCCATCATCAATATATTACAAACAAGGAAAAGGAAGGGTCTGGACTAACTTTTAAGTCAGATCCACCCATCCACAAACAACTCTGGCTGAGACCCGGAGATTCTGGAACATGAGTGTGAAAGAAGAGGTACCAGCTCTACCCCCGGGCCCCAGGCAGCCCTCTTTCCAGTGAAATTCCCTGCAGAGAGGGAGGGCTCAGCACAACGGAAGCGAATGGAGAGCATCTGGGTTCAATCCGTCGCTCTGCTGTTCACCCCCACTGGGCCCCTGCACTTACTTCTCTGGGCTCCAGGCTTCTTTATTTACAATCAGGGCTTCCCTGCTAGCTCAGTTGGTAAAGAATCTGCCTGCAAAGCAGGAGACCCCGGTTGGATTCCTGGGTTTGTAAGATCCACTGGAGAAGGGATAGGCTACCCACTCCAGTATTCCGGCCTGGCGGAAGAAGATCAAGTTGTTTCTTCCCATCTACAGATCAGGAAACTGAGGCTTAGAGAAGTTAAGTAATGTGCCTCCAGTCACGCCGTGGGAAGGCGGTGAAACTGGGCTTTAAATAAGGTCTACGCCTCTGCGCTGATGATAGTAATCACTTCTTCACTATGCAATGCTTTATCGTTTGCAATGGGCCATAAAATACAGTATTTTCTTTTAATCTAACAAGAAAGTGAGAAAGAAGTCTCTAGCTTTCACCGGAATCTCAAAGACTTCAGTCAAGCAAGGACGTGCCACGCAGGTACATGGCCGCCTCGCAGGGCTGTTAACTAGCCGCAGAGAGCGTCCATTCGCGCGCTCTCGTTAAGTACCTTCATCGCTGACCTACGAGGGGAATTACCACCCCAATTTACAAACCAGGAAACACACTACGACAACTGCGGTGCACCGCCTGCGGAGAACCCGGCCCCCGCCCCCTGCTCCGCGCCCTCCGGTCGCTCCAGCTGCCGGGAGGCCCTGAGGAACGCCGGTGTCCCACCCTTTCTCGGACCCTCGGGCGATGCCGGGCTCAGAGACGTACCTGACGTGCCCTAAAGTCGGGGGTTCCAAGCAAACCCCCGACCTCCCGCCTGGTACCCACCAGAAGCCGAGTCAACCGCGGCCAGATCAAGAGCGGGTGTCGCCCGGCCGCCGCGCGCATGCGCGGGCTCAGCCCCGCCGGATTCTACCACCGAGAGATTTGGGGGTACCCGGCGCCGGGCGGTCCCCACCGCGACCCTATGCGAAGCGCCAGAAACTCATGAGGACGGCTCTTGACATACTTAATAGACTCCACAGAGGCAGTGTCTTCTGGAGTCACTTGGGCTATAGGCAAGGTCGAGAAACCACACTCACTCTCCTCGCACACCCCTTGGTCTGGTCTCTCCCCCGCCTACGGGGACCGTCGCCATGGTAACGGCGTGCTCGCGATGCCCCGCATTGTTGTGAGAAGAGGTGCAGGTGCCGGCTGTGGCCCGCGTTGCCGGGAGAACGTCAGGACTTACAGCAGCAAAATGGGCCTCTCCCAGACGTCCCTCCTCCTCTTCCTCTTCCCAGATCACAAAACAAAGGGTACCCCTTCCTGGTGGATGTGGGGGCCAACAGGTCTCGGGTGTCCCATCCAGAACTTCACAGGGTCCCCTGAGGGCCCCGTGGCGGAATCGGCACCGCCGAGTTCCGCGGATTCCGCCAGCAGTCTTCAGGTAAGATGAACAGACACACCATGACCCTGCCTTCCCACGCCCCATCTCTCGTCGGCTTTGACGGGTAGGGGAGACTGAGGCCAGGGGCAGCTTCTCGCACCGTGAGCAGGGTGCAGAGAACTACTCGAGAAAAGACTCCAGATCTCCTAAAATCCTTATAGTGTGTGTTTGATAAACATTCCATTTGATAAACGAAGAAACTCGGGCTCATTCAAGGGATATTTACTGGGTACCTAGTGAATGCACCAGGTCATCTAACCAGTGAGGGACAGGACCCATGGGTCTCTGGGTCCAAGTGCAATTTTCTTCCAACTATACCTTACTTCATTGAAAAGGGGAAATTTCCATATCCTGGAACCAAACTGCGTGGTCTGACCCAGCACCATCCAATGGAAACATAATGTGGGCCACATACATAATTTAGAATTTTCTCAGAGCCATATTTAAAAAAAAATTCTTTTGAAAATCAGGTGCTATTACTATGAATAATGTTTATTTTCACTCATATGTCCCAAATATGATCATTTCAACATACAATCAATAATTTTTAATTTATTCTGCTTTAGGTTTTAAATTTTAATTAACTAAAATTAAGATGTTAGGACTTTCCTGGTGGTCTAGTGGCTAAGACTCCACGCTCCCAATCCAGGGGTCCCAGGTTTGATCCCTGTTCAGGGAATTAGATCCCATGTGCTGAAGCAAAGAGTTCTCATGGTGCAGCTAAAAGGTCCCACATGCCACAAGGAAGATCAAAGATCCCGTGGGCTGCAACTAAAACCCGGCACAGCCAGATAAAATAAATTTTTAAAAGATTTTAGTAGTTTGGTCACACTAACCAAATTCCAAGGGCTCAATTGTTACAGGTGGCTAGTGGCTACTGTGATGCACAGGTCTAGACTTTTCCTGTGCTTGTACTCTGTGCCCCTCTGCTTGGATGGTATTTCCCTTCCTCATTTATCTAAGTAGCTCCTGCTCTTCCTTCAAGTTGTGACACCTTGACTAGGTGTCTCCACTATTACGTCGTCTCTCACAGCTCTGGGTCCCTCCCTTTGAAACCGCGCCTGTGCTCAGTCGCTAAGTCGTGTCTGACTCCTTTGTGACCCCATGGGCTATAGCCCACCAGGTCCCTGTGCCCATGGGATTTTCCAGGTAAGAATACTGGAGTGGGTTGCCATTTGAAGCAGTTATAATTCATGCTTCCCAGGTGGCACTAGTGGTAAAGAACCCACCTGCCAATGCAGGAGACCAAAGAGACGCGGGTTCAATCCCTGGGTCGGGAAGATCTCCTGGAGAAGGAAATGGCAACGCACTCCAGAATTCCTGCCTGGAGAATCCCATGGACGGAGGAGCCTGGTGGGCTACAGTCCATGGGGTCACAAAGAGTCAGACACGACTGAAAGCAGCTTAGCACTAGCACATAATTAATTAGCACTTGTCGCCTCTAGTTGACATAAGCTCCATTAGGGCAGGGATCAAGTCTGGTTTAGTTCACCATCCTGTTCCCCAGTAAGAATGAATTGCTGGTTCTGTTGGGCAGTCAGTAGGTAGTCATTTAATGACAAAAGTTTAAACTGAAGAAAAGTCTGCCTGACTACAACCTCAGCATTGTTTTAACTTAACATGTTTAAGTTAAAACGTTTATCTTTAAAGAAAGGACTTTCAAATCTCATGTGCAAGAATATGGGCTCTATGAGGGCAGAATGTTTTTTATTCTTCCACTCATCTGCCCCTAATGTACAGCACAGTCCTGGACACAGGGTAGATATTCAGTGAACTTAGTGTTCTCCCCATCCTCTTTTTATCCCCAAGTAGTGACAGTAAAAACTTATCATGCTTCAGAGAATACTTATCCTAAAATAGTATGCTGAAAGATTCAGAAAGGAACAGAGACTTTTAAATGTTTCTCTTAAGAAGCATAATATTCAGTTCTCCCATTAGACATGAGTCAGTCAGTTCAGTTGCTCAGTCGTGTCCGACTCTGTGACCCCATGAACCGCAGCACGTCAGCCTCCCTGTCCATCACCAACTCCCTGAGACTACCCAAACTCATGTCCATTGAGTCAGTGATGCCATGCAACCATCTCATCCTCTGTCGTTCCCTTCTCCTCCTGCCCTCAATCCTTCCCAGCATCAGGGTCTTTTCAAATGAGTCAGCTCTTCGCATCAGGTGGCCAAAGTATTAGAGTTTCAGCTTCAACATCAGTCCTTCCAATGAAATGTTAAACAAAAGCAAGAGGCTTCTTAACAGAGCCCCCCTAAGCCTGGCTTTTCAGAGAATGTGTTTAATTTTCCACTTCATGTTGAGGCAGGGGCGTGGAAGAAAACTCAGAAGCGCTGTATGGCTAAAGGCTGGGAGCAGAGTATTGGCCTGGGCCAACTTTTCCTACAATCCAGCTGACTTGGGGCAACCCAAATGGATAACCTCATTGGCCCAAAAAGAAATGTGATGAGTTAGAAAGGGAACTTCCCTGGTGGTCCAGTGGCTAAAACTCTGATCTCCCAATGGAGGGAGCCTGGGTTCGATCTCTGGTTGGAGAACTAGATCCCACATGCTGCAGCTAAGAGTTTGCATGTCACGACCAAAACCTCCCGCATGCTACAACTAAGACCCAGTGTACCTAAGTAAATGTAAAAAAAAAAAAAAAAGGAATCAAATATTGACTGAATCTACTTCCTAGAGGGTAATTTGCCTAATGAAGAAAGATGCGGAAGCAAATTCTTCTGGTTCAGGATTGTAAGTGCTGTAATAGTTGCAAGCAGAATCCTGGCCTTCATGGAGAAGGTGTGGTACTAATGGCCTGGGGTAATTCAAGAAAGTTTTCTAAAGGATATATCACCTGGGCTGATTGAATGGGGGCAACAGCATGTACAAAGGCATAGAGCACGCAGCATAGCAGGGACCAGGAAGAAGCTGAGTGCAGCAGGCGTGTAGGATGGCTGGCTTGGGGGACAGAGCAGAGCAGAAGGCAGGAACCAAAGGAGAGGCAAGGAGACTGGTGAAAGGGCACCTGGTTAATTTTTTTTCATCAAACTATACCTTTTCTCTCTCTTTCCATTATGTGTAAGCTTCTTGAGGGCAGATCTGAATCTTTTACTTCATTATAACCAGGCCTATACCCCAGGCTCTGGACAGGGAGGACCCGCAGATGGTAGTGATAAATTCCTCCTGGCCAGTAAGCAAGGACCTCGGAGAGCAGTCTGGCCAGCATATTCCAAATCCAGGAGGAGAAGCAGTGACGGGGCCACTGGAGAGGGAGCAGAAAGCTTCAGGTCTATCAGGAGCCTCATGCTGAGGGGATGGACCACCCACTGCAGCGTCATAGAAACCCAGGATCTGAGAGCTGAAGAGGGTCCTAGCAACCTAATCCACGTCTCTGACTTTATAGGCGAGGCTTAGAGAGGCAAAGAGATTTGACTGCATTTCTAGTTTGAAATCTGGCTTGCTGGATGGTCTAGAGCCCCAGTCTTTTCAGCACTCTGGTCTCCTTTGGGCTTCCCAGGTAGCTCAGTGGTAAAGAATTCACCTGCCAATCCAGGAGACGAGGGTTCGACCCCTGGGTTGGGAAGATCCCCTAGAGAAGAAAATGGCAACCTACTTCAGTATTCTTGCCTGGGAAATCCCATGGACAGAGGATCTTGGCAGGCTCCAATTCATGGGGTCACAAAAGAGTCTGGCATGACTTAGTGACTAAACAACAACAGTCTCCTTTTGTTTATTTATTTGGCCTTGCTGTGTTGCTTTCAGGATCTTAGTTCCCCAACCAGGGGTTGAACTTGGGCCCCTGGTAGTGAGAGCATTGAGACCTAACCCCTGGACCACCAGGGAATTTCCTAGTCCCTTTATTTTAAAATTAGGATAATTTTCATCAGAGGGTGATGGTGGGGATCGGCAGGTAGAAAGCAAAAGTGTATATCCCTTGAAGTTTTCAGTTAGAAACGTGGTACATATATACAGTGGAATATACGACACCCCTAAGATAAAAAATATGGTGGCGCAGTGGTAGAGAATCTACCCGCTAAGGCAGGAAATGCAGGAGACTCAGGTTCGATCCCTGGGTCAGGAAGATCCCCTGGAAAAGGAAATGGTAACCCACTCCAATATTCTTGCCTGGAAAATCCCATGGGCAGAGGAGCCTGGCAGGCCTTAGTCCATGCGGTCACAAAGAGTCAAACGTGACTGAAGCGACTTAGCACGCACACTCCAGGCATCTTGTGTTCAGCCTGAGGTTACAATGCTGCACCTGTTGTGGGCACCTCAGTTCCTGCGCAACTCAAAGGTTATGTGTATCTCTTGAGAAGCATGCACATATGCGTATGTAAAATAGAGAACTAATAATAGGGATCTACTGTGCAGCACAGGGAACTCTGCTTAATACTCTGTAACGACCTATATGAGAAAAGAATCTAAAAAAGAACAGATATAAAACCGATTCACTTTGCCGTACGGCAGAAACTAACACAACATTGTAAATCAACTCTATTCCAATAAAAACAAAAGAAGCAAAGGGAAAAAAAAGAATGGGTTTCTCTAACAAGTCTTTATTCCCCATGTTGTATGCGGCATGTGCCTCGCCATCAGCCCTGCTTGTGAGATGAACATGGTTGAGGTTTCTAAGTTGGTTCTGTGCTTATTTCTGATTTCCAGGAGGCTGGCTGAACAGAGAACAAGACCATAGGGGAGGAATGAGAGGCTCTTAAAAGTGGAAACTTAACTGTTGGTCAGTGTACAAGGAAGCGGACAATGGCTCACTTCAGGAGGTTGCATGTCATCAACTTCACTGCTTTGCCAGTGGTGCCACTGGATGAGCACCTGGGTGTTTCCCTGATTGCGCAGAACGCACTAAAGGATGCCGCGAGGAAGAATCTGAAGGACAATGTGCCCTGTATCCTTCTGTGGTGCCGTCTGCAATGGAGACAACGTGCCTGCACAGAGGTGTGACGTGGGCTCTATCATACGCCACTTACTAACTTGTTTCTTATGTGTTTGTTGATTTTCTTCAATGATTTAAGCCCCACCTATCCTCTGAAAGAATTTGAGGCTGCAAAGGAGTGTTTGACTTGAGTTGGTTTTACTAAGATAGGGCAGAAAGAGCACCAAAGGAAGACATGCTGGAAATATTTGTTGAAAAGATGGGGAAGCAGAGGGGAAAAAATGCTCTGTTCCCCCCACTGTCTCCTTTCCCTTCTACCTTCCAAAGAATTAAACTTAGAGATAGAAACTAAGGTATAGTCCAAGCCTCAGAAGAGTTAGCTGAGTACTCAACTTTTTTTTTTTCTTTTTTAAAAAAAGTTATTTGTTTGTCTGTTTTTGGCTGTGCCATGTGACTTGCAGGATCTTAGTTCCCTGGCTAGGGATTGAAAGCAGGCACACACGGCAGTGAGAATGGGCCAAGTCCTAACCATTGGACTGCTAGGGAATCCCCTTTCTTTCTTTCTCCCCCTTTCTTTCTTTTTAAAACTCCATTTGGGGGACTTCCCTGGTGGTCTAGTGGTTGGGACTTCACCTTTCAGTGCAGGGGGTGTGGTTCGATCCCTGGTCGAGGAGCTAAAATCCCACATGCCTCAGGGCCAAAATCCAAAACAGAACACAGACGCGATATTGCAGCACATTCAATAAAGAATTAAAAAAAAATAACTCCATTTGACCTTTCTAACCTGCCAGCACCTCTACCTGGGCCAGACTTTGCCCCTTCTGGCATCATCCAGACGCTACCAGAATCTTCCTTCTCTGACTCTGGCCTCATTGATCCGGATCTCACTTCTGACCCTGAACCTTGTGTCTCAGGGACTCACAGAATCCCCTCTCTGGGGGGCCATAAAACTTATGCAGCAAATAGAGACCGTCTTAGGTTATAAATAAGTCTGTCCGTTTTCTATAGAGCTCACTTGCTTTCGAGTCATGCTCCTGCCAGCCAAGCTGCGTGTATCTCTCTGCATCACCTCACTTTTCGGGCCTCTCCGGAACCCTTCTCAAGATGAGCACAAATGATCCCATGAGGATCTGCTTCAAGGTCTCACTTTCCTGGGCCTTTTTCTAATGTGCCCTCTCTCTTCTTAATCCCACACTCATCGCAACCTAAGCAATCCATTTCACTCCCTGTGATTTGTCATGTCTCTCCTTGGCATCTTCACTTGTCAAGTGTCCTCCAACTTGTAAGAACACTTGAGGGTAATGGAAGTAACAGTGAGCCTGGCTTTACGTGAAGGCTGTGAGGAGTGACGGATTATGGGGCTTTTACAAAGGATGTATCCTAGACCACTTGAGACTATGACAGAAAGAAATGCAGACGTAGAGAAGGTAATAAGAGGGGCCGTCAAACTGAGCAGAGATTTCAACAGTGATAAACAAGATCGAGATGCCCTTGGACCCAGGCATCCTTCACCTGAAAGTCTCTCTTAAAGGAATAATCCCAAATAAGGAAACAGCTCTCAGTGTGATTGTGTGCATCACAGCGTGATTTATAGTTGCAAAAAATATAAACAGCTTAAATATTCAATACCCAAGGGACAGTTAAGTCTATTAAGATGCATTCTCTAAATGAATTTGTGTACTGCCATTTAAAATATTACAAAGATTAGGAAAATGATCGTAATAATGAGTGGGAGAGAAGTCAGAGTAGTAACTAACACAGGCACACACTGATATTATAATTATGTAAAAAGGTATGTATGTAATAGTGCTAGAAGGAAGTCTCCCCAGATCCTAGTAAGTTGTTAGGTTGGTAGCATAATGGATGATTCTTTTTCTGCTTTTCAAGGTGTCTAGAATATGGTTAATTTTTGTTTACAATTTTTAAAGCAGCTCATTTAAGGCAAGATAAAAGAAGTGTGAATGTTTGCAGAGAAAACAATGGAGTGGGGAAAAGGCACAGGAAGGCAGTGAGCTGCTGTCCCGGCCGGGCTCCCTCAGCCTATTGTGTCAGTGTGTAATCATCACCCAGAAAGTTTCCTTAACAGGCCCACCTCCCAGTGTGCCTGGTTGGCTCCATTCAGCAGGTGAACCAGATGATTGCTGACGCAGATCTGAGTCCCAACCCGCTGGTGCACAGCCTGGTGAGTTTTGAGTGCGAAGGTAAGGCTTCCAGGAAGAAAGGACTCTAGGGACCCCTTTATTAACTTGAAAGCACATTTGCACAAAGAAGTCTTAAAGACATGTTTCTTTAAATTCATAAACTTTTATTTTTGTCTATATAAAAGTCCTATTTTTTTAATATAGGATTTGGCTACAGCAAAATCAATTTGACTCTTCCCTATTCCTTATTTCAGTGGCATTTTCATCACAGTAAACATGTGAATATTTTTGTACGTGTATCTTGGGACTTATTTGTAAGTATTTCTGCCAGATAGAGCCCTGGAAGTGAAATTTAAAATTTTGATGGATACAGTCAAGTTGCCTTTCACAGAGGTTAAGCCACTGTTTACTGAAGCTGGAAGGAGACCACGAGCTTTAGTTCTCCCTTACCCCCTGTCGAGCAGAGCCTAGAACTCAATTGTGAATAAAAGCAAAATACACACACTATTTGGAACAATTGTGTTTAAGTTCAAAGGCACTCTGTCTCTGTATGTATGCTCTGTACATGTGCATGAGGGTTGTATGTAGCTCCAGAGGCTTAGAATAAGACTGTCAGAGTTTGAATTCCTGCTGCTGTACTGTTCTCTCACATTCTGACATTCGGTAAACTATTGAGCCTCTATGAGTCTCAGTGTCTTGTAAAATGATGATAACATTGATACTATATCAACTTCATAGATGTATTATTATATATGCAAGAGTTAGATGAGTTAAGTGAGTAAGTTCAGTTGCTCAGTCGTGTGTGGCTCTTTGTGACCCGATGGACTGCAGCACGCCTGGCTTCCCTGTCCATCACCAATTCCCAGAGTTTACTCAAACTCATGTCCATCGTGTTGGTGATGCCATCCAACCATCTCATCCTCTGTCATCCCCTTCTCCTGCCTTCAATCTTCTCCAGCATCAGAGTCTTTTCCAATGCATCAGGTGGCCAAAGTATTGGAGTTTCAGCTTCAATATCAGTCCTTCCAATGAATATTCAGGACTGATCTCCTTTAGCATGGACTGGCTGGATCTCCTTGCAGTCCAAGGGACTCACAAGAGTCAGTCTTCTTCAACACCAGAGTTCAAAAGCATCAATTCTTCGGCGCTCAGCTTTCTTTATGGTCCGACTCATCTTAATAGATGAGTTAAGACTCTCAAAAACCCTTAGATGATGCCTGGTTCTCAGGAAGGACATTATATATGTGAATGTGTAGGGAAAGAGTCTGGAAGGATACATGCCAAATGGAGTCAGTTCTGGAAAGGGAATGTGATGGAAGATGAGTAAAGTTATTACTCCAAGTATTGTCTGTAATGTTTGGGTATTTTACAACAAGACTATATTTATATGTCAGTTCTGTGGGATTGTTTTGATAATTTTAGAGCCAGGAAAATGAATATTATCCTTCCAGTAGCAGGATCTGGTGACTTTTCAAGGCTGTCCATCATCAGCACAGCTTCTCAGCGTTCTTTACTGCCAGTCAGAGCCAGGACAGGGCTGGCAGGAGCAACTGTGGGTCCTCATGTGACCTGGAGGAAGGGGGGCTTTGTCCTTCCTGCTCCTCTGTCCAGGCAGCCTATCAGACCTGGCAGGTGCTGACTGCCTGCTGCCCCCAGAGTCCTCCCCTGGCGACCCTGCCCAACCTCTGTTGACCGCAGTGTGCCCTGACCTTTATACATCAGCCTTGACCACGGGACTGCTCCTCCCACGTCAGCATCTGAGCCAGACTGGTGTCTCTTGGCTCCACGCTGCCCAACCAGAGGGCATCTGGCACAGCACCAGACACATAAAAGTGTTCAGTAGATGTGTAGTAGGTGAGCCATCTCCTTCTGAGATCAGACGCCCCTGCCTGCTTTACCCCGAGCCATGTCCTGTTTCTGTTCCTTCTCCCACGCCCCGAGTGTGGGTTTCTCCTCCAGTCTCTGGCCGTGAACTTGCCTAGCTCTGCTTTCCAGTCCCCTTCCCTCGGGAGCTTGTACACGCACCATTGCAGCTTCACCATTCACTCCCGCAGTAGGGAGTAGGGCATACCTTCCTCTGCCTATAGGCCACAGCCTCTGAAAAGGCCTTCCTTGTACCCTCCACCCCGAGACCAGTGTAGGTGCCCCTTCAGGGTGCACTCCTGACACCTGTCCCCCACCCTCAATAGCACTGATTACCTTGGTCACCTCACAGTCACTGGCTTCTCCCCGCTAGTCTCTGAGCCCTCAGAGGACAGAGAGGGGCTTTGATGCATCTTCAACACTGGCCCAGTGTCTGACTTTTAGTAGATGCTCAGGAAATATTTGTGGAATGAAGGATATGTTTGCAAATTTGAGCTTCTCACCTGTATTTCAGTCTCAGATTCCTAGTTACCTAGAGCAGTGATACCTAAACCTAACTGATCATCAGACTCCCCTGGGAGCTTTTTGAAAAACTAAAAGTGAAAAGAGCCAGGTGCAGACCTGTGTGCCGTGTATCTCTCATCTGAATCAGTACAGAATACCTCTAGAAAACCTCTAGACAGCTATGCAAGAAACTAGGAATCTTGAGTGAGCAGTAGAAAGGAGACTTCTTACTGTGTTTGATTTTGTACCATGTAAAATATTTATGGTTTTAAAAATTTAAATAGAGAACAAGTCAGAGCCACAATAAATAAACAGTTCAAAACCCAATAAGGAATGATATTTATTCTAATAAGGAATCAGTTCGGTTCGGTCGCTTAGTTGTGTCCAGCTCTTTACGACCCCATGGACTGCAGCACGCCAGGCTTCCCGGTACATCACCAACTCCCGGAGCCTGCTCAAACTCATGTCCATCGAGTCAGTGATGCCATCCAACCATCTCATCCTCTGTCGTCCCCTTCTCCTGCCTTCAATCTTTCCCAGCATCACGGTCTTTTCTAATGAGTCAGTTCTCATCAGGTGGCCATAGTATTGGAGCTTCATCTTCAGCATCAGTCCTTCCGGTGAATTTTCAGGACTGAATAAACATCTCTAATAAATCCGTATATCTGAATAATTCCCTAGCAAGGCTGGTCACCAGGCAGGTTTGGGAGCTGCTTCCTAGGGAACAGCCCTACCTGTAGGTCCTTCTGTCATCTCAAATGCAAACTCAGGTCTCATCATTTTTTGCCCTAAAACTTACTTTTCCTCCAGGATTCGAAGTTCCTTTCTGTTCTTTCTCTGTGGAAATCTTGTGCATCCTTCTGGGCCCTGCCAGTGTCAGCTACGGTGACATCCTGGTGGGTGGCAGAGGCATGGCTGTATTGTCACGTTGACACTCACCCATCCGATTCATTCATCCATCGTGCCTTCTCTGATGCACGTGATTGGGGCAACAGTGTTGGTGCAAAGACTTATCAGTGTGACCCTTCCCCGGCAGGCCCACACACCTGCACACGTTCCAGTACCTTTAGCTCATCTCGCAGGCCAGAGCTGCCAGTTCAGGAGGAAGGTAGCGGGAGGCTGGAGGAGCATTTCACGGTTTATCAAGCTAAGGAAAGCTGCCTCCTCCCTTATCCCTAACACTCTACCGACCTTTTCTGGCCAGTCCTCTCTGCTCCAGCCCATACCGATCCCACTCATTTGAATCCTAAATGTTTAAGTCTTAATTGTCCCCTGTATGTTGATTTGGTTCTCTGAATAGACTGAAAATTCCTTGAGGACAAAGACACAGAATCATACTTAGTTAACTTCTTTATCCCAGCTTAGTGCTGGGCTGGTTGACAGTCAGTGCACTTTGCTGGCTCACTGACGTTCGTTTTTGTTTCCTCCCTTTTATCAGGGCTGGGGGAGTGGGGAGGAGGAATCAGAGATCAAGAGAAATCTCTTGAGAGGTCAGGGTATGGTGATGATTAATAATAATAATAATAGTTACTCTTTATTAAGCAGCTCCTATCAGAAAGCCTACAGAGTGCTAGTGTTTTAAAACGCATCAGATTCTTTATAGTTAGTAGTATCTCAGCCTTATAAGAGCACTGGGAGGTAGGTGTTATTATCCCCCTGTACAGAGGTTAAACAGCAGCTTGTCGCCCGTGGAGCCATGACTGGAAGCCTGCTCCAGATCCTGTGTTCCTCGGGAGTGTGGTCAGGAGGAGGGCAGCGTGGGAGAAGGTGGGGTGGGGGACATAGTGGTGGTGACCCTCAGGGGGATGAGGTCTGTGACACACGTGGGCACCAAGGCCCTACCACCTAGCAGGGAGACAGCAAGGCTCTGCCACAAACTTTGCTCCAGGCCTTTTGTGCACCGGCAGGAGAAATGGCCTAGTTCCTGACCCCTGCCCTCCCCTCAGATTTGCACTAAAACCCCTTTTCTTTTTTGGTTTTTGAAGGCAATTGAGAAATATGAGATGGAGAAGAAGGCTTTAAAAAGAGAGCGAAGTCGCGGCGGCTTGGCAGACAGAGGCAAAACTCCTTTCCTGTAGACTTGATGGTGTTTTTGTGGGGTTTGGATTTTTTTTAGTGTCTGAAATGTAATTGAGTAGGAATCCAGAGTTTCAGGTGAGAGTATCTCTGGCCTCTTCTGAGAGAGCCTTTAATCTCACTTCTTGGCATCAGGCAAGGAAGGAGGGACAATGCTATTTCAAGATGACCTGCTGGCGGACACCTTGCACCAGGTGTTTTCATACGGATCCCCTTGTTAAAGCTTCCTAAGACCCCCTACCTGTGAGGCAGCTGCCTTCGAACGTGTTTTATACTTGAGAGAAGGCAAGGGAACCACTTTCCGAGAACCATAAGGCTTGTCCACTGCAGGTCTTAGATTCGCCCCAGACTGACTTCGAAACCCATGTTTTATCTGCTCATCCTGACTGCTTCTCTGAGCTCAAAAGCAGTCTGATCAAATAAGGAGAGGAATCTTAGCAAGTCAGCAACCCAGGCAAACTAATAGTGCATATGCCATCTGGCTGCTCAGGATGAATGAAAAATCACAGGTATGATTACCACACAGCTGTGGGCAGACCCCGTGGTTACTCACATCCTATTTCTCTTCTTTCATTTTCCTGCAGAAAAGAGCGAAGGAAAATCACAGTATATTTGCAAGGGCTCAGAATTCAGGAATGTCAAATCTTTCATTATCAAAAGGGTAAGGGATCTCTTGCTGGATCGGTTTCTGCTGGGCCTGAACTACATTTTATTCCCAGGGAAAGGCCCCTTGGCACCTGGATGGTAATTATGTAGGAAAATGGCAGAGTACCTGTTTTAGAAAATCTTAACCAATTTTAACGTCCGATTCAATGGACATGAACTTGGGCAAACTCTAGGAGATGGTGAGGGACAGGGAGGCCTGGCATGCTGCAGTCCATGGGATCACACAGAGAGTCACATACAACTTGGTGATTGAACAACACCAATGTATTTTAATACCTTTAGAATTTCTCATAACACCTCAAAAAGGTAGAATCAAGAGGATTCCAGAAGTCAGTTGTCCGTTTATTTTTAGAACTTAGAAGCTGTTTATCCTTAGAAACAATGAGTTCAGCCTCAGTTCACACAGAGCCACCATGCCGCAGAGCTCCCAGGGGTTTTGTGGGTCACTGCAGACACCCCAGGGAGCTGACAGTCAGGAGCAGTCAGAGGACCCGTCCAGCGCCATGCAGCTTGCTGGTGACAGAGCCCCCCTGCCTCTCACTCAGAGAGGGTCTTGCCCTCTCAGCAGCCTCTCCAGTACCACTCTGGCCGCATCTCATAGCTGCGCCAGTTAAGATCCTCCTAAGTGCTGTTGCTTCAGTTGTGTCCAACTCTCTGCGACCCCAGTGAGCCTGTAGCCTGCCAGGCTCCTCCGTCCTTGGGATTTCCCAGGCAAGAACACTGTAATCAGTTGTCTTTTCCTCCTTCAGGGGATCTTCCAGACCCAAGGATCAAACCTGTCTCTTGACTCCTGCACTGGCAGGCCGGTTCTCTACCACTAGCGCCCTCTGGGAGGCAAGATCCTCCTAAGCTCCCTCTTTAAACTACCCAGCTCATGTGTATTCAAGCCTTTAAATGCTAGAGAATATGTTACCCTTTTTCACCTTATAGCGTGGAAAATTCCCACACAGCATAGAGTCCGATGGTTGTGGGTCTACATCGAAACTGTCATACGACCCGTGATGGTGGCCGAGCAGGTCTAAATGTCCTGTCCAGAGCGGCACAGCCAGTACCTGGGGGAGCTGACATCTGACGCGGAGTCAGTGCAGTTGGTCACTCAGTTCTCCATTGCCAAGGCCATCGCCCATTTACAGAGGAACTCAGTCCCTCAGGACGTTTCCAGGAGGAGCCTTTGGGTCATGGTTATTGATCTCCTCTTCCTACTTTTCTGTATTTTTACATTTTTGTAGTCATATTTTTATCCTAAAATCCATTTAATGATATATGTTAAGAACCGTAGAGCTGGGGTGGTCATATCCTTTGACCCTAATAGTGCCATTTTGAGAAATTCATGCCCATTTTGAGAAATTGATGCCAAGTAAACAATGTCAAAGAGGTGAACCATGTGGTCCCAGTTAGTAATAATACTAATTTGAACTCATCTGTGAGTAGTTAATTAAATTGTAGCACATCTTGACAAGATATACTATATATGATAAATTTGAAGTCAGTGAGACAATGTGAAAAATCTAAGGGGATAAAGCAAGACATAAAAGTGTGTATGCATATATGTATCGTTAAATGATTGAAGTAACACATACGTATTTGTATACATGTGCTCAAAGCCTGAAAGGAAAATAGAAATAATGTAAACATCTGTTGGATAAGAACTGCTGGCATCATGCACGTACTCTCATTCTCTTCAACATTCTCAAAGATTGTTAATATTATCTCCATGATAAAAAGGAGAAGATATTGTGTTGTTTTAAACTGTCAAAATGAGGGACCCCATTTCATATTCTGTTTTTGTCTTTAGAAAACAGCAGATAAAAATCTCCTGGCAGAGCTGTACCAGTACCCATCCTTTGACGACTCTAAGCCAAACAATCTTCCAAATGGGGTGGACTTCTGTGACTTGGTGGGCAACGTGATCCTGGCTGAGAAAAACCCCCTTAGCGGCAAGGTAAGAAGAGAGAGCCCTCTGGAGCGCCCGCCTGCACAGGACACACCGCTGTCCCAGTCTTACACCCCAGGGAATTGAGTCAGGCAGGGAAGTTGGCTGAGGGCCACACAGTTTGCAAGTGACTGAGCTGAGATTAGACCGCTGGCGAAACCGGCGTCCTTTTTCCCAGTGCTCTGGGCTCCTAACCGTGCTGATCGCTTGACCTGTTAGTGTAGCGTTTTGAGGTCGCGCCCTTGTGATACGTGTTAATGATGCATGTGTTCGTCCTGTTGTCAGTCACTAGGTTGTATATGTGTAACCTTAATTTTTTTCTTAATTAGACAGTAGTTAGAATATTTACTTGCCCCACGGTTACCCCTTGGGGTGAGTCACCAGCTTGGAGAGCTGGGTTCCTTAGAAAGGAGAAAAGTAAAAGTGAAAGTCACTCAGTCGTGTCCAACTCTGCAACCCCACGGACTCTAAAGTCCATGGAATTCTCCAGGCCAGAATACCGGAGTGGGTAGCCATTCCCTTCTCCAGGGGATCTTCCCAACCCAGGGATTGAACCCAGGTCTCCTGCATTGCAGGCAGATTCTTTCTCAGCTGAGCCACAGGGAAGGAGGAAAGGGAGTATTCTAAGGCCCAGAAGAGCTTGTGTGTATGTTAGACAATGCTGGCCCCTCAGGAGCTGGGAAATAGTTGTGAGCAGGGATTGAGAGGGGAGGAGGCCCAGAAAGTTGTCTCAGCCATCTTCCAGCTGTGCCTCAATGCCCCTCACAACTGCACAGCCCCAGGGTCCCCAAAACAGCTGCGACCATTGACCCCTCAAGCTCCTAACTAGCTCCCCCCGCATTCCTGGCACCCAGCTTTTCAGTCTCTTCCGTCTGTACTTCTCACTGCTTCAAACCACACCCGCATCTCGCTCTGTCCCGCCCCCCTCTCCTCCTATCCTTTCTCTGCCTTCTCCTCCTCTTCATGATTTTCTCCCTGCTGCCCTCTTTCAGGCTGTGTCTCTACCTCTCTTCCATCTTGCAAGCTGACTTCCTAAGAGCAATGATCTGTTTAGGCCAGTCACTGCCTAGTATGACAGTGGTGTCTGCTGGGTTTCCAGCGCCAGGCTCCAGCATGGACTGTGGTCACTAAGAGGATGGCTGCCTTTCACCGGGTGCTGGTGCCCAGGGCAGGCAGTGGGCACCCTGGGATCAGGTCCTGGACCCCCTGCCTTCTTTAGCAGAGAGGTGAAGGAGCAGCGGGCACTCAAAGCATCGTAAAAAAGATGTTCACTACATGGTTTTTGTGATAACAAGGACCTGGAAGGCAGTACATCTTGGAGATTAAGTAGCTGTCTGTGCTCTCATTTATTCTTCTGTAAATAGCAATACAGTAGCCTCTACCTTGAAGTATTATTGTAAAATTAAATAATGTACATAAGCACACAACACAGCACTTAGGCATAACTTCTCAAAAAATGATCATTTTTATTATCAATGTTACTGGAAAAGTTTAATGATAGAACATCAGTACAGTCATTTTTGGTTTATATATCATGGACTACTTTGCCACTCTAATGAGTATTTATAAAGAGTGTATTTTAACATACTGTGCTATGACATTAAATGACGTTAAATGAAAAACATCAGTATGTGAAACTCTCGGTACAATGTTGTTACGTCAGCACACAGGAATATCTGGGGTGAAACCATTCAGAGATATCACCAGCATTCTCTGAGTGATAAGATGATAGTTTTTTTCTTTCTTTATTGCAATATAGTTGATTTACAATGTTGTGTTAGTTTCAGGTATACAAGAGTGTAGTTTTTTCTTCTTCCTTTTTCTAAAATTTAAAAGAGGAAGAAAAACATGGAAAATGGATGGTGTGTTTCATGGATCCACTGTTTCTATGCCACCTCCTCCCCATCCTGTACCCTTGACAGGCCCACTGACCCTCTCTGGAACCTGAGCTCTCGTTCCACGTGCTGTGTGGGTGCCCCCAGGATGGTGACTGCTGTGCTAACTAATGTCCCGTTTCTCAGGTCCCCTGGGAAATGTTTTCCTTAGACCTTAATCCCAAGAAAAACTTCATTTCCTGAAATGCTTTTAGTCTTACATCTGACGCTGGCTCCTGCTTTTCTTTGGCTTCCAGGAAACCCAAGACAGATTTGTGCCCTGCCTTTAAAAGGACCCTCTTCCATCCTGCTTGGGGGCCATGCCAAATTTATTTGCCTCCTCAAATCTTCTCCTCCATCCCCTCCCTATTCCCTCAGCGCCCTCAGCAGTCAGCTTTGCCTCTGGCTCAGAGAACCTGGGGGCCACCCCTAGACCGTGAGTTCACTCGTTGAACCCTCACAGCCGTTCTGGAGGTCAGGACTGTCGTCACCATCTCCATTTCCCAGATGAGCGCAGACAGATTCAGTAACATTGGTCAGGGCCCTGCAGCCAATTAGTGCAAGAGCTGGACGAGAATCCAGGCAGCGCGGAGTCAGTCTGCGCCCTCCACCCCTCTGACTGTCCTGCCTCTCCAAGGAGACATGAGGAATGGCAGAGAGGACTAAACCGGGAGCAGGGCTCAGAGCGCTCTTTGCTACCAAAGGTGGCTTGCTATGCACTCTGCCCGCAGCTTCTGTGGGCTTGAAGGGACTGCCGAGAAGTCCTTCCCCTTGCGTCCGGGACACGCTCTGCTCCTCCACATGGTGACAGGAGAGGCAGCCCGTGCAGCATCTCTGGGGCCAGACTGCCTGCTTTTTGCTTTCTTTTTGGCCGCGATATGTGGCGTGTGGGATTCTTAGTTCCCCAACCAGGGATTGAACCCGCGCCCCCTGTATTGGAAGCACCAGGGAAGTCCTAGGCTGCCTGCTTTGGAGGCTCCCCGTCTGTATAAGCTTAGGCAAGAATTCTAACCTTTCAGTCCTCACTTCCCTCTTCCATACATTGGGGATAACAGTTTCATCCTTCACCAGCAACCACAGAGACAGATGGTGAAACAGTGAGATAAGGAGTGAATAGTGCGAGATACATGGCAGCTGTTCCCTCCTTCCTGAGCCTCCCCCCCTCCCCACATCCCGCCCCTCCAGGCAGTCACAGAGCACCGACCTGAGCTCCCTGTGTTACCGGGCAGCCCCCCACTGCCTATTTTACATGTGGGAGTGTATATACGTCAGTGCTGCTCTCTCAGTGCGTTCCCTCTTCTCCCTGCCCCTCTGTGTCACAAGTCTGTGCTCTACGTCTGTGTCTCTGTTCCTGCCCTGCAAATAGGTTCATCAAGATCATTTTTCTAGATTCCATATATACGCATTAATATATGATATTTGTTTTTCTCTTTCTGACTTACTTCACTCTGTATAACAGGCTCTAGGTTTGTTTTTTTTTTCCTAAGTTGACCCCAAAGTATGTTGACTCCAAAGATGATTGGCTGGGAGGTGGTGTGATTAATAACAATAACAAGCCATAGAATGTGGGTGGAAAGGAAGGGTTTGAGTGGAGATGATTATGAATCTGGCTGTAGCTCCAGGTAAATTTCATAGAATAAATAAATAAATAAGCAATAATAACATGAATTGTGTTTCTCTTCCAGTCTTTCTGTTCAGGTCGAGAATTAGAGAAGTTTCTCTCTTCCCCTTCTGTAAGAGCTATATGGCTGGATAGCTTCTGGTGGATCTTTCATGAAAGGTACCAGGTAAATGCAAACCGGGTTGCTTCTCTTCCTTGCTTATTTTTCTGTGGGACAAACCCCAGCCTCTTTTTTTGTTTTTAAACCCCGGCTTCTTTAACATGGGTTCTCAGCCCCTCTGATTCCACAGACCACCCATGGACCGCACCTCATCTGCGCCCTCATCCTTTGCCACCCATGCCTTCTCCAGACACCTTGGGCTGGAAGCATCGCACCACGCCTGCAGCACCCCTGAGCTTTAGGAACTGGCCCCTGTCACGTTGCTGGTCAAGGGCAGGGCAGAGAGCAAAGTCAGGACCTCCTGGCTCAGAGTTTCTGGTGCTTTTCTCAACACCTTGCCTCTCTGTACATGTTCTATAGGTCCTAAAGCAAATTAGTATAGCATTTCATAAATAATATAAGATTAAATACCTTGCGAATAAGATTCCTAAAAATGAGAGAAACACTTAGTTAAGGTTCTCAGCCCTTGACTGTTTCAACAAGTAATTCTTGTAATCCCTTCTCTATTTGTATTCCTGGTAGCCAAAGAAGGAGGTCCAGAGCAAGCTGTTCGACCGGATAGCCCAGAACTATGCTTTGCTTTTGTTTTGTGAATCCAGGACCCATTACGAAGAGGCTCTCTTAAAAGTGAGCATCAACCACTATTGAGGAAAAACAAATCATATTAGACAGCTATTCACTGCTCGTTCCAAGTTAATGTTAATGCCCTTAACATTCTTTCCATAAGAAAGTAATTAGTAGTAAGTTGTGGTATCTTCCTTCATATGCATGCATGCTGCATGCTAAGTTGCTTCAGTTGAGTCTGGCTTTTTGTAACTCCATGGACTGTAGTCTGCTAGGCTCCTCTGTCCTTGGGATTCTCCAGGCAAGAATACTGGAGTGGATTGACATGCCCTCCTCTAGGGGAATCTTCCCATCCCAGGGATTAAACCCACGTCTCCTGCGTCTCCTGCATTGCAGGCAGATTCTTTACCCACTGAGCCACCTGGGAAGCCTGATAGTTTCATATACTGACTTGTAATGCAGCAGTGAGAGATTTTATTTTCTTGGGCTCCAAAATTACTGCAGATGGTGATCGCAGCCAGGAAATTAAAAGACGCTTACTCCTTGGAAGGAAAGCTATGACCAACCTAGGTAGCATATTCAAAAGCAGAGACATTACTTTGCCAACAAAGGTCAGTCTAGTGAAGGCTATGGTTTTTCCAGTAGTCATGTATGGATGTGAGAGTTGGACTATAAAGAAAGCTGCTGCTGCTGCTGCTAAGTTGCTTCAGTCGTGTCTGACTCTGTGCGACCCCATAGGCGGCAGCCCACCAGGCTCCACCGTCCCTGGGATTCTCCAGGCAAGAACACTGGAGTGGGTTGCCATTTCCTTCTCCAATGTATGAAAGTGAAAAGTGAAAGTGAAGTCGCTCAGTCATGTCCAACTCTTAGCGACCCCATGGAATGCAGCCTACAAGGCTCCTCCGTCCATGGGATTTTTCAGGCAAGAGTACTGGAGTGGGTGCCATTGCCTTCTCCTTAAAGAAAGCTGAGTGCAGAAGAATTGATGCTTTTGAACTGTGTGTCGGAGAAGACTCTTGAGAGTCCCTTGGACTGCGAGGAGATCAAACCAGTCCATCCTAAAGGAGATCAGTCCTGGGTGTTCATTGGAAGGGCTGATGTTGAAGCTGAAACTCCATACTTTGGCCACCTGATGGGAAGAGCTGACTCATTTGAAAAGACCCTGATGCTGGGAAAGATTGAGGGCAGGAGAAGGGGACGACAGAGGATTAGATGGTGGGATGGCATCACTGACTCAATGGACATGAGTTTGGGTTGGCTCTGGGAGTTGGTGATGGACAGGGAGGCCTGGCATGCTGCAGCTCATGGAGTCGCAAAGAGTCGGACATGACAGCGACTGAACTGAACTGAATGCAGCAGTTACAAAAAATAAGGTAGCTCTATATATATTGATTGGGAAGATATAGTGATATATTTTAAGTGAAAAACAAAGCAACTTCTACAACTCCATATTATAAAAGTACATATACATATATATATATATATATGTATGTGTGCCTATGAGTGGGAAAAAAAGTCTGGAAAAATATTTGCCGAACTCATAGCAATGCTCATCTCTAGGGAATGAAAGTGAAAGTGTTAGTTGCTCAGTCCTATCTGACTGTTTCTGACCCCTTGGACTGTCGCCCACCAGGCTCCTCAGTCCATGGGATTCTCCAGGCAAGACTACTGGAGTGGGTTGCCATTCCCTTCTCCAGGGGATCGTCCTGATCCAGGAAAACTCAGGGAATGAGATTATAAGAAACTTCCTTCTCTATTTTATTTATTTCTATAGTGTTTAAATATGTGATTTCAAAATTAGGAATATACATGTATACTTTTTATGTATGTGTGTATGTATATATGTGGGCTTTCCAGGTGGCTCAGTGTTAAAGAATCCACCTGCCAAGCAGAAGACACGGGTTCAGCTCCTGGGTCGGCAAGATCCCCTGGAGAAGGAAATGGCAAGTCACCCCAGTATTCTTGCCTGGGTAATCCCATCAACCGAGGAGCCTGGTAGACTACAGTCCATGGGGCCACAAAGAGTTGAACACGACTTAGTGACTGAACAACAGCATGTATATATATGTGTGTATGTCTATTTATATACCCTAAAAGGGTTGCTAGAAGAAAATATGAGTGAACATTTGTATGACTTGAGGATTTGAGGATGGGGAAGGACTTTCTAAATATGACCCCAAGGGAATAACCGTAAAAGACTGATTTAATTATTAATATATAAATTGTTTAAATTACTGCAAAGAGGCAAATGAGACATTATGCAAAAATACTGTTAGCATATATGCCGCACAACATAAAGAAGTCTTACAAATCATTAGGGAAAATGGACCAATGGACAAAGTACATAAGCCAGAAATTCACTAGGGAAGAAATACAAATGGGGAAAAAGTTCATCTTTGACAACAATCAAAAATATAAATTAAAGCAATAATCATTCAATTCTCCTTTTTACCTGCTAGATTGCATAGATTAAAAAGTGTCACTCCCAGGATTATGAAGGATATAGGGATTTCCCTTGGAGATTCTGAGTGGAAAGTGAATTGATACAGATGTGCTGAAAGGCACTTATACTGATAAAGCGTCTGCTTAACAAGTCACTTAGGCTGTCTGTGTCTCAGTTTCATCATCCATAAAATGGGGATAATATTAATAATGCCTCTCTCACCAAGTTGCCCTAAGGATTAAATGAGATTGTGTTTGTAAGACATCTGACATCACCCAGCACTTGATGGGCCCCCAGTCTATAATAGCTGCCATGATTACTATTATTATACCATCTAATGCAAGTCGTAACCTAATAAATAGTAAAAGCTGCTTTCATTCATGCATTCAACAAATTTTTAACTGCCTAATATGCTCCAGATACTGAGCTAACTTCATAAATAAATGTAATTACTCTGCATAATTTGTAATGCAAAGTCTTAAAAATATGACAGTATCTTATCATGTTTAAGTAAATTTTGAAATGGCCACTCACACAATATTATGAAGGTCACTTTTGAAAAAAAATTCCAAAGAGTTTATAATAACCTGGGGAAGTATTTATGTTATGATGTTAAATGAATAAAGCCAGATATAAATGTATAATTTGAGCCTAAGCATAGCTGAAAAGAAACAGCAGTACCACTTGTGCACTGTGTAAAAAAACTCAGTAAGACTTAATATTATCTCTGGGATGGAGCAAGATGAGTATGTCAAATGTACTTGTCATCTTTGAGCTACTCTTTGACCAGGTGGTAGAAAGGGCTGAGCCACAGACCATCCATGTGCAGAGGGACTGGAGGAGGGGAAGGTTGTTGGCCAACACAGCACGATGTTTGAGGTGTGGTCTCCACGTAGGATAAGGGGTCCACCTAGATATGTGGCAGCTGCAGATGGAAATTGCTCGCCTCGTGGACTTCCCAGGTAGCACTAGTGTTAAAGAACCCGCTTTCCAATGCAGAAGACGTAAGAGGTGTGGATTCGATCCCGGGGGCAGGAAGCCCCCTGGAAGGAGAAGGCAGTCCACTCCAGCATTCTTGCCTGGAGAATCCCATGGACAGAGGAGCCTGGCAGGATACAGTCCACGGGGTCGCAGAGAGTCACACGACTGAAGCGACTGAGCGCGAACGCTAAGCATGTGATCAGCACGGTAGCCCAGTGCCAGGTAGAGCGTTTTATCACAGGTCCTTTCTGCAGTCAGGGGCTCTTTGCTGGGTGTGGAAACATCCAGAATGTTGCCCGGGCTCCTTTTGCCCCCTAGAGGTTGCCATTGCTTCTGAGCAAAGCCCTGTACACCAGCTTCTGCTGCTGTTTCCCTCAGTCCTGGTTCAACACGCACGAGTTCAAGTCTGACATCTGCAACACGATGAGCCTGTGGATTTCAGGTGAGAGGGGGCTGCTTCCTCCTGGGAAAGCCATTCCAGATACACGTCTTCCACCAGAGCCCAGGTAGGTTCCTGGTTGCCATCATACCTCCTCATTGAGGCAGTTGTCCTTTTCTCTCCTTGACAAGCAGGAAAGTAAAGTGTGCAGTTAGATCCCAAGGAGTACCTGTGAGCCTGCTTCCTCAAGCAGTCTGAGACAGTCCTCGTCCCCCTTTGTCCCTGGCTGCATCTGCAGGGAGCAGGTTTCAGCAGTCCTGCCCGTTAACCATGTGCTGTAGGTAGGTGGACCCAGGACCCCCTGCCGTGTGCTGGCCAGGTGGTCCTACCTTCCACCCCCGCTGTGACCCCGCGTGACCCAGGGTTGTCTCTCTCTCCCAGCAGCACACCACAGTTCCAGTCTGATGTTTGCTTTTCACCTATTTTTCAGTCTCCTTCCTCACTCGCCCTATCTCAACCCAGATATCTTCTAAAGTCACTGAAAGCTGAGAAGTCCCCTGTGGACTGAGCGCTGCGCTAAGTAAGCACTTTTTACATTTCCTCCTATGTTGAGGATCACTTCCACGTCAGGAGATGTGGTCAAACTCACAGATCTCAGCATACAGTTGTATTTATAGCTAAGAATTATTATTGCAATAGAGTGAGGATACATAACCAGATCCTAAGGGGACAGACAGGCAGAGTTTGAAGGAATTCACGTGCAGGCTTCCTCCTCCCATTGATGCAGAGCCCCTCATCCCGATGCAATGAACATGTAGCCACACGTGTGTGATGGTTTCTGCCCAGACGTCCATTAGAGAAACAGTACCCAAAGTTTTTACTGGGGGCTGCTCATATAGGCACCTCTGTCTATCATGTACCAAAATTCCAGGGAAGCAGATGGTTAGCATCAGCTACGTTGTTTTATAAGCAGTCTAGGCCCCCTGAGTCATTCGTGTCAGGGAAGAAAATTTCCCCCAGCTTTATTGAGATATAACTGACATATGACATTGTGGAAGTCTAAGGTGTACATTGTGAAGATTTGATACACGTATGTATTGTGAAGTTTTTACCACAAGCAGATTAGTTAACACATCCTTCACCTCACATAATTCCCAGTCCTTTTAATGCATGCAGCATTGAGAGCAGGCATTGAGACCCAGGCGCCCCCACTGTGAAGCTAAGTCTTTGACCACTACACCGTCTCACCTCCCCTTCTGACTCTATCTTTTCTGTTCTTTCTTCCCTTTTTTGTCCAAGGCTGTGCCTCCTACCCCAGTTGACCCCCAGTAATAAGCCTCCTGCCTGCTTACTTTGTCCAGTGGAGACAGGAGCTTAGTATAAGGGCTTGAATTTTTTTAAGTAGTCTTTGGGCTTTTCCTTCCTACATCAAAGAAGTGAAGGAGATAGTGGAATTTCTGTACTGTCTGAGGATTCAGACTCCAAGAAATCAAGATTCTGAAACACATGGTTTCCTTAAAAGAAAGGTGTCAGCCCCCTAAGCATCACCATTTGACATTTCAGGCAAAGCCATTTCTGGTACCTAACCAAGTATAATAATATGTTGAACAAAGCTTTACTAAGAGCCTGTTTATCATGTGCCAGATCCAATACTAAGCCCTGGAGGTGCAGAGATGAACCAGACCCAGCCCCTGCCTTCAAGGAGTTCCAGTAAGAGCAGAGGAGATAGACAGGAAAAGCAAGTGACAGTGCCTTCACACCTGCATAGCACATGCCAGGTTCACACGTCTGTGGTGTGATCTGACCCTCACGCCGTCGGGAGGGCAGGGTTGGCCTCACATCTCCATTCTCCGAATGAAGAAACCAGTCTCACGGAGAGGAAGTGGCTCGTGCCAGGCTACAAGGCCAGCATGGGGGAGAGCTCATGCTGGAAGCCCAGGCCCCCCAGGACCAGCAGGGGCATCTCAGGGGCCTCGCTCTTCTGTTCCCTGCCTCCCTTCCTCTTTTGCAGCAGTTTTCATGACCGCTCTTAACTCCTTCTCAGGTATATATCCTTGCCCACACAGCTATAACAGCTGGGACTACTCAAAACTGGATCCAGAGAGGTTCCGGAGAGAAGAATTAATGTTGCAGAGAAGAAGACTGCTGAAGGGTAAGGTGCCAGCTAGGGACTACCATCCCCAGTGCCCACTGCCACATCCAGCTGCCACCTAGTCCAGGCAGTTACTGTGCTGTGGTGAGTCGCTTCAGTCGGGTCCAGCTCTGGGTGACCCTATGGACTGTGGCCCTCCAGGCTCCTCTGTCCATGGGATTCTCCAGGCAAGACTACTGGAGCGGATTGCCATTCCCTTCTCCAAGGGATCTTCCTGACCCAAGGATCAAACTGTTGTCTCTTACGTCTAACCTGCATTGGCAGGCAGGTTCTTTACCACTAGTGCCACCTGGGAAGCCCCTAGTCTGGGTAGGGAGGGACCTTAATACTGAAATCCTCTGACCTGGTTCTCTCTCAAGGCTAGCTCTCACGTACCCTAAACTAGCCTCCAGCAGACATCGTGGACACCCAGGAATTTCAAAGTAAAAAGAAAAAAAAAAATCTCACCTGGAAATTGTCTTCACAATTAATGACATTTCAGTGAATATTAAATTTAACATCGTAAGAATTTGATAGGTTGTTACTCTTTTAAGTGTTTAGTTCAAGACTTACTCATTTCAGTTTTCCAAGGTTCTGAGTTTTTGTTTGTCTTTTAAAGCCAATGCTTTTTGTTTTCTTCTTGTGAGTTGAGTGCTTGCCCGGTTTACCCTCTGCAGACATTATTTCCTTTAATTGGCTCATCAGCCCTTTGAAGTAGTTAGTATTCACACCCTTTCACGGGATCAAACATGTTAGGTGATTTGCCCGCGGTCACTCAGCAGGTAGAATGACAGGCTCTGGGTTGCCTGATGCCAGGCCTCTTGCTGTTGTTGTAGCCTCCAGGGCTTCCGTGATGGCTCAGAAAGAATCTACCTGCAATGAGGGAGACCAGGATTCGCTCCCTGGGTGGGGAAGATCCCTGGAGAAGGGAATGGCTACCCACTCCAGTATTCTTGCCTGGAGAATCCCATGGACAGAGGAGCCTGGCGGGCTACAGTCCATGACATCACAGGAGTCGGACCTGACTGAGTCTCACTTTCATAGCCTCCTGGGAGGGGCTGTCTCAGAGTTACTGCTCTGGTGTCACCCTCAAGACAAGAAAGAACTGACGAACTACTTTCTTTCCTCTTCCCTAGGAAGAGACTTGTCTTTCCTCACTGCTAGGAGGTACTCCGTCTGGAAAGCCACTCAAAACAGGAGGACCTGCTGCCATCATGTAAGTGTGAGGCCCACACCCAGACCTTTGGAGGCCCCTAAGCTTCAGTGACTTCTGGTTGGTTGCACATCTCTGCACTCCTTGCCCTGTCATCTCAGGGAGGGTCCCTGGATCTGGGTCGTCAGGTCTTCAGGGATGAGTGGGGGCACTAAAGGGCAGCCGGAAATGCTGGGATTGGGAGGAGAGAGGAAAGGAAGCCATCTTCCAGTGTCGGCTGCAGCACACATATCTTTGCATCTCCTCCCCGGTGAGCCTCATCTCATTCCTTAGCCTGGACATCCTCCCGACACCTCCTTGCTCCTCTCCTCCTGGTTCGTCTTCCCTCCTGTGTAGCTCCGGGCACCACCACCCCTCTGCCTTCCACTTCCAACACCACACTTTGAGCTCCCTTCGCTACTGCAGGAGGCTCCCGTCTGCCTCAGGCTCTCATATCCCTTCAAGTTTTTCAAAACACAAATCTAATTACATTATCCTGTCCCCATCGACCCTAAACACGGCCCTCTCTCTCAGCCTTCCAGGCCTCAGAAGGGGCAGGGGTTCGATCCCTGGTCAGGGAACCGAGATCTTGCATGCCTGCCACAGGGCCTAACCAGAAAGAAAGAAGACGACGAAGAAGAAGAAGCGGTCAGTAGGAAGGCCCTCGCCTGCCTGCCCCGAGACCACCTGCCCCCGTCTGTACCCTCGCAGTCTGCCGTCTAGGAGGACGGGCCCTCGCCCTGTGCTTGGACCTCACCCCTCAGCTTCCACTCCTGCACTCGGCACCGTCTTTTTTGCAGCATCGCTCCCCCCTCAGCTCCTCACCCGTCTCGCTGCGGTCTGTTGGTTCACTCCCATCGTTGAACAGTCCTCTAGCATCTGTTGCCTTTACAGAGAAAACCCACTTTGCCTCTGCACCCTCGTTTCTTGCTGCCTGTCCCCCAGAATTTCCTGGAAGACTCGTCTGCCCCCGCGTCTCTTCCTCAGCCGCCCTGTGGCTCCTGCCTGCTGCGCTCGTCTGCACCTGCTCTGGCCAGCTTGGCCTGGCCCCCAGTCTGTTCCCTCTTCTGGTCTGTTTCATATGGCTGGTTGCTCTCATCTCCTTGAAATCCTTTTTTAACTCTTAGCTTCTTTGTTATCAGACTTTTTGAGTGTCTTCCTTTCTGGCTGGCTGCCCCTCCTCTTGTCTTTCTTGCTAGCTCCCCATCTCATCAGTCAGTTCTGTCCTGGCCCCTTCCCTGTCTATCTAGATATCCTTTCCAGGTGATTTCGTCTGGTCTAGTGGCTTTCTTTTCTTTTTTTTTAAAATGTATTTATTTATTTTAATTGGACGATGATTACTTTACAGTATTGTGATGGGTTTTGCCATACATCAATATGAAGTGGCCATAGGCATTCATGTGTCCCCTCCATCCCGAACTCCCTCCTCCCACCTTCCTCCCCACCCCATCCCTTCAGGCTGTCACAGAGCACCAGCTTTGGGTGCCCTGCGTCATACATCAAACTCCCACTGGCAATCTATTTTACATATGGTGATGTATATGTTTCAATGCTATCTATTCTCTCAAATCATCCCACCCACTCTCTTCTTCTCCCACTGAGTCCAAAAGTCTGTTCTTTATGTCTGAAAAATATGGAATGCTTCATGAATTTGCATGTCCTCCTTGCACAGGGCCCATGCTAAGCTTCTCTGTATTGTTCCAACTTTAGTGTATATGCTGCCGAAGCGAGCACGGTCTGCTGGTTTCCTGCATGCCAGTAACGCCCAAATCTCCGTCTATACCCTGGCCACGCTCAGGACTCAACTGGTTTGTCCAACTGCCCTGTTGGCTTTCCCAGGAGGCCCTCAATTTAGCAAAGCAGGGGCGTGGGGAGATGAGCCCTGACTCCGAACCCGCGCGACACTCCTCTCCTGGCCCATGGCCGTAGCCTCTTCGTGAGCTCTATTCTTTCACTCTTAGCCCCAGCTGCTCTCCACACAATGACAGAGTGACCTTTTTCAGACACACACTGGCTGAGGTTGTTCCTGGCTTAAACCTCACCAGTTCTCCGGTGCCCCCAGTCCCCTGAACCCAGCCTGAATTGCTCTGCAGAATTCAGCCACCTCCACCTCTCTCTCCTGCCTCCTCACTTCCATTCCCTCGCTGCACTTCCTTCTGCCTCTGGGACACTCCAGCCCTGTGTCCAGTTGGGTCATCAGCTGTCACCTTTACCTGGAACGTGCTTCCCTCAGGGTTCCTGAGGGAGAGGGCTGGCTCCTTCTTGCCCTTCAGATTCCAACTTTCTGTCATTACTTAGCGGTGTCCCTGGCCCCCCAGTCACTCTCTGTTATCATATTGCCTATGATTCCCCATACAGTACATATCATGCTCCCTGCTATTCTATTTTTTTTTCTTGTCTGCATGACATGTGTGATTCCTAGTTCCCCAGTAGGGATCGAACTCGCACCTCCTGCATTGGAAATGCAGAGTCTTAACCACTGGACTGCCAGGGAAGCCCCCTGCTATTCTTCCTGCAGAATTTATATATTGTTCAGTATCTGTCTCCCCCTATTAGAATATAAACTCTATGAGAACAGGACCTCTTTTCCTTTATCCCTCTTCTATCTCAAGCTCCTGCAATAGGCTGAGCACAAAGATACTCAACAATTGTCTCTTGACTTCACAGAGGAGGTCATCATGTCAACTCTTCACCCTCTGCTTAGCATATAATGTGCTTAGTCATTCAGTTGTGTCTGACTCTTTGCGACCCCATGGACTGTAGCCCGCTAGACTTCTCTGTCCATGGGGATTCTCCAGGCAAGAATACTGGAGTGGATTGCCATGCCCTCCTCCAGGGACTCTTCCCAACCCAGGGGTTGAAACCAGGTGTCCCACTGCTCTATAAATGTCAGGAGGCTTCCCAGGTGGCTCAGTGGTAAAGAATTTGCCTGCCGATGTAGGAGACACAGGGGACTCAGGTTCAGTCCCTGAGTTGGGAAGATCCCCTGGAGTAGGAAATGGCAACCCACTCCAGTATTCCAGCCTGGGAAAGTCCATGGACAGAGCAGCCCGGCAGGCTACAGTCCATGGGGTTGCAAAAAGTCACAAAGAGTGGAACTGAGCGTGCACACAGAGTATAAATATCAGCCTCCAGAAGTATAGGCAGAACAGGCACTGTGGAGGGACAGCTGTCACTCCCAGACCGAGAACAAAATATTATTCAGTGTTTTTGCACTGCCTGTCACAACTGTGTCAAGCAAATGTATTTTCTTTGTACTGGAATACATTAAATCTTCCGACAGTTATTTCAGAAACCCAGCTAAGAGAGTCCATTTTCTGCCCCAGAAATAGAAATAATCAAAAGCTTTCCAACCTTAAAAGCAGCTGAAGTTTTACTGGGCAAACCAGAATGGAGGGAGTCATCGAATTCCACAGTGGGGACAGAGCTTCTCTCTTGTTTTTAGCAGACACGCTTTCCCATCTGCTCAGGGAGATAGTTGGCTGTGTTCAAAATGTGCTTTTCAGTGGCAGCAATCTGTCTGGGAGTCCACAGTTGAACAGACGAGTGGCAGGTTTTAAGTCTTACCCTGTGGTATGCCCTATTCCAGCTTCATGTTGCGAATTTGCAGAGTGGGAATAAAAAAGCATCTAACTATGTATCTGGCTTCCCCTGTGAGGCTCAGCTATAAGTAAGGGCTCCTATCTATTAGAGACTGAGTCACTAGTTCACTTAATAAATATGGGAGAACAGTCAAATAAGACCTTTATAAGGAGGAGTCATCATCATAGTTCTTATTTGTAAACGCAGAAGCTAATCCAGCTGCTTTGAACAGGAAGAATATATTATAATAAAGAGTATTGGTGGTACTAGTATTAGTGGAATAATAGTAATATAATTAGTATTCAGTTCAGTTGCTCAGTCATATCCAACTCTTTGTGACCCCATGAATCACAGCACACCAGGCCTCCCTGTCCATCACCAACTCCTGGAGTTTACCCAAACTCATGTCCATCCAGCCATCTCATCCTCTGTCATCCCCTTCTCCTCCTACCCCCAATCCCATAATTAGTATTAGTGCTATAATAAAGAGTATTAGTGGTATGTGGTTCCCCAGGATGGGCCAGGGCATTAGTTTCAGAGGCCGTGCCACCAAGAGTGTTGTGCACTGACCTATAGTAGAGGGGACTAATGCTCAGAACTCCACTCTTCTTTCCTTGAAAAGCCAGTTGCTCCTGTTACAGTCTTTCCAGAAGCTGAAGTCTGCTTGGCTCCTCACTTCCTCACCTTGCCCATTTCCATCTTAAATTCTCAGGCAGGTGCATTGCATCTGAGGGCGAGAGCCTGGGTAAAATGTCTGCACTCAGCCTCAGAAGAAGCTGGGAGAGTAGCTGAAGTCTTTCAGTCACTTTGGGGCCTGGGTCTTATGTACATGGAGAAAAAAAAAGAAAGTGTTAGTGACTCCATTGTGTCCAGTTAACTCTTTGTGACCCCATGGACAGTAGCCCGCCAGGCTCCTCTGTCCATGGAATTCTCAGGCAAGAATACTGGAATGGGTTGCATTCCCTTCTCCAGGAGATCATCCAACCCAGTGATCAAACCCAGGTCTCCCTCATTGAGGCATATTCTTTACAGTCTGAGCCACCAGGGAAGCTCATGGAGTACATTGAGAACGTGTGACAAATGACACCTCCAGGATGTGCCATATGAGTTGAGAACCAAAGGACGAGAAGGAGTCAGCCATTAGAAAAGTGAATGAAAGAACCTTCCAGGAAATGAGAACAGCATGTGCAAAGGCCCTGAAGCAAAAGTGGGGAGTTGATATTTTCAGGGAACAGGGAGAAGGCCAGTGATCCTGTAGCCCAGTGTGAGTATGAAAGAGGGGCAGGGATTGATCCTGGAAAAGCAGCAGGGGTTATATTCTGCAATGTTGGCTCGGCCACAGTACGGTGTATGGATACAATTTCAGTGCTACAGGAATGCGCTTAAATAGGGGAGTGACATCTGATTTCTATTTTTAAAAAATCACACTGTTTTCTGAAGATGGAGAATATAATGAAGGGAGGAGACAGGACACCAGTTAGGAGGCTTTTGTAGTTGTCTAAGGGCTTCCCTTGTGGCTCTGGTGGTAAAGAATCCGCCTGCAATGTGGGAGACCTGGGTTCGATCCCTGGATTGGGAAGATCCCCTGAAGATGGGAAAGGCTCCCCACTCCAGTATTCTGGCCTGGAGAATTCCATGGACTAGTCCGTGGGGTCGCAAAGAGTCAGACACAACTGAGCGACTTTCAAGGAAGAGGCAGTGACAGCAGGAAGCAAGAAGCAGAGAGGCCTAGAGTGTGTTTTGGGGATATTGATCTTTCAGGACGTGCTAATGGATGGCTTTGGGAGTGGGGTGGATAAGAAGGAAAGGGAGGAGTCAAGGATGTGTTCCAGTGTGTGGCTTATGCAGCTGAACAGGGTGTGGAGTTTGTGAGATGGAAAGTGTAGGGTCTGGGGTAGGAGACTATCAAGAATTCAGTTTTGAACTTGTTAACTTTAAGACGCCTGTGAGAGATGCAAGTGGAGATGTCACATGGGTAGTGAAACATCCTAGGCTAGACTGAAGGAGAGGCCAGGGTTACAGAAAAAAACAATTCCTTCCCAAGTTTTACATATTTGTGACAAAATATGGAACCTACGAGTGCATGACCACTGTGCAGCCCTAGGCCCAGGCGGGAAGACATACTAGGCTTGGTTCAGAAGAGCTAAATTTTTGTCTAGGTGAGGCCACCTATCAGGTAGATAGCTTTATCAGTTCTAGAGCAAATCTGAGCCTTTGTGTTCTTATTTATGAAATGGGCATCATGGCTGGTATTTTTAAAATTAATTAATTTTATTTTTGGCTGCATTGGGTTTTTGTTGCTAACAGGCTTTCTCTAATTGCTGCGAACTGGGACTCCTCTTGTTGTGGAGCACAGGCTCCGGGCTCAAGGGCTTCAGTAGCTGCGGATCCCAGGCTCTAGAGCACAGGTTTAACAGTTGTGGTGTACGGGTGTAGTTGCTCTGCAGCATGTGGGTTCTTCCTGGACCAGGAATCGAACCCATGTCCCTTGTATTGGCAGGCAGATTCTTAACCACTGGACCACCGGGGAAGCCCATGATTGGTACTAATTCTTAAAGATTCAATCCAGGGAGAGGTGCCATCCCATAAATTGTTGTCTAGCCATGTCCTGTCAGAATGTTTTCTCATTTTAACCAAAATTTCCTCAAGTTCCAGAGCAGAGGTACATAAGGGTCATTTAACAATAATGACCCAAATTCCTGACGCTCATTCCTGTACCTGCTGATACCAGATCTGCCAAGCCCACGTCTCTCGCAGACGTTTCTGGGCATCCCAGGATTGAGAGTCAACAGTGGCTCAAAAGCTGGTCTCCCTGCTGCTCTGTTCCATCACAGCTAAGCCTTCAGTGTGCAGAATCTGAGTGGCAGGGTGACAGGGCGGAACGGTCCCATCTCCACTGTACTGCGGTGGGAAAGGGGTCCCAGAGGGGTCTTAATTTACGCCCCCATCCCAACAACAGTGCCTCACATGCTCAGAGAGGGGGTTGCTGAGCAGAACACATGAGAGTGGGTGGGAAGATAATTTGGAGAGTCCACCATGTGCAGATTCTCTTTGTGTGTATCCTGTCCTAGCGTTTACAGCATCCCTGCATGGTAGGTCATTATTATCTTTATCTAACAAAAGGAGAAATAGACTGAAACTGGTGAAAACTTGCCCCAGGCCACATGACTAACTTCAGCTGACATAGAAAGCTATTAATCTGAGCTCTTTCTGCATCATCCTACTGCCTCTCCAACAAATGCGAAGGTCTAATGACTTCAACCAAGTCCATCTCCTTGTGACTATTGTCCGCTCCATGACAGAGCTCTCTGAAGCCTGTAATCAATGAGTGTGATGCTTCACTGAGCTCTGCGAGTGTCTTTTCTCTAACAAATCCAAGTAACCACTTCGACACTGTAAAACGCAGCTGCTGTTGGACAACCAGCTGCATGGTGGATGGGAAGTCCTTTTAGCTTTCTTCTTCCCATTCAAATATCATATTTATGTAAAAGCAAAGTGATGATTGTTGAGGCTGGAGGGCTGTTTGTCTGCCACTTGGTGGGCCATCTGTTTAAGACTGCCAAACTCCTACTCATCTTTAAAGACAGAATGAAAATGTCTTCTCTCCTTGGAAGCCCTCCAGCTCTGCCCCAAACAGAATCAAGCATTCCCACTGGGGCGTCCTAGAATACTCTGCTGGTATTGCTTGTGACAGATTATCAGCTATTTCCCAATATTTGTTGTTTCCTCCCCCTGTAGAAAAGAGAGAGACTTCCCAAGTGGTCCAGTGGCTAAAACTCTGCATTCCTAATGCAGGGGAGCCAGGTTTCAATCCTTGATCAGGAAACTAGATCCCACATGCAGGAACTAAAGATCCCGCATGCTGCAGCTAAGAACAGGTGCAGTCAAATACGTAACACACATAACGTAATTTTTTAAAAAGAGAGAACTTGAAAAAAAAAAAAAGAGAACCTGTAAAGAAAAGGTTACATTTCCTTACCTTCCTTCCATCCATGTGTAGCCATGTGACTAAGATCCAGTAAATGAGATATAAACAGATGTGCCATGTGGCAGCTTCTGGGAGTCTTCCTAGAAAAAAAGGAAGATTCCTTCATCTCTTTGTCTTTTTCTCTGTTCTGCTGCTTGGAATGCGAATGTGATGACTGGAGCTCTAGTTGCCATCTTGGACCCTAAGAATGAAGGTCGTATCTTAGGAAAAGTGGAACAGAGCTAGAAGAAGTCAGAGTCCTTAAGATTTATCACAGGAGAAATAATGTATAAACCCTGAATTGCCTACCTTCAGACTGTTATATGGGAGAGACATTGCTA
Organism: Budorcas taxicolor; assembly: GCF_023091745.1. NCBI lineage: Eukaryota > Metazoa > Chordata > Mammalia > Artiodactyla > Bovidae > Budorcas > Budorcas taxicolor. The sequence continues at coordinate 153,776,059 of NC_068914.1, read as the reverse complement.
CTAATAGAATCACTATTCATTTCAAGTCTCTGTCACTCATGTGCAAACCTAATCCAGAGTTATATTACTTCTGTAACAAATATGTGGTACTTTCCAATTACCTTAGCATAACTGTGGTTTCCTATTATCGTCCCGGCTAGACTCATAGCTCCTCTCAGCAGGGACTAGGTTTCAGGTTTGGCTCAATGCCAGACACATTAGTAGTTGCTCAATGAAGGCTAGACTCATAGCTCCTCTCAGCAGGGACTAGGTTTCAGGTTTGGCTCAATGCCAGACACATTAGTAGTTGCTCAATGAAATGTCTTCTGAAGGAGGTGTGGTGAGTGATTGCATAAACAACCATGCAGTGTCTGCAGAGAGCACTTCAAGCATGAGCGACGACTGCGCTCTGCGTTCATTAGCTGACTTAATCCCCTTAAGAACCCCGTGAGGAAACCAGGCAATCAAGACGTTCATTGACTTGCCCAAGATCACAGGCCACTGTGACAGGGCAGAGACTAGAACCCCAGTTTGCCTCAAACCCCAGCTCATATGTTTTCTACATCTCTTTCCCCCATGCTCCCAGGATGGAGGGCTGAGTTGTTAAGCTCTGCCTGAAAGGTCTCCCTTACATACCTTTGCTGAGAACAAGGAAAGATACCTAAGAAATTGCATGTATACTTTTTGTATTCCTCTCACTACCAGTTTTACTAAATTTGTTTTTCTGTGATTTTTGTGTGTGTTTTCTCTCTCCTGGAGTCTGCTGATATGAATTCAACCAATGAGAGAGCCCGTTCTGCCCAGAAAAATTCAGTGGATGGCCCAAAAGGTACATTAACCACCCAAAGGGGAAATGTAGGCTTTTGATTTAGTTATTATCTTCAAAACCCTAGTTTCTTGTTGTTTTTTTAAAAACCTAATCTGCTGTCCTCATTTACACTTATGGTTCTAGCCTTGGGTCTTGGAAGTAGGTAACGTCTTATGAGAAGACATAACTGTCTTTTCAGTTCGGTTATCACTAATTAAGTTCCACTTTTGTGATAATGAGTTCAGCACAGTGTTGATATCTGTGGGGAGGAGAGATTGACAGCACTGGAAAAAGAAACCTAAGAGATGATTACTGCTCCTCTCCCCCATCAGAAAACAGAATTTATCGAGTTAGAAACCTGTTTGTGCCTGGGTGTTAATTTATTGAGTGGGCCAAAAAGTTCATTTGGGTTTTTCTGTAAGATAGTGTAGGAAAACCTAAATGAACCTTTTGGCCAGCCCAACACAAAGGTGACTAAGTGACTACATAGGTCAGTGCCATTAAAAGAAACTTCATGTTCTCAGTCCTAGAAATGGGAGGCATAGCTTGCCAATCAGGGTTATAGGAGGAAGCTCCAGTGTTGTCAGGAGGCAGAAGGGAGTAAGGGGAAGGTGTAGGCCACAGCCTTTACTGGAATTTCCTTAGGAAAGGCCAGATATGACAGTGTAAACAGCATAGGATTGGCTATATTGAATAATTCTGGTGGGCTTTAGGGCATAAAGGCTGTCTCTAGTTGTCTGACACCTGGACCGGGATGATTTAAGTCAGGAGAAATATTGGCTTGGTATGAGAGTTAGATTCTTGCTCCTTGGAAGAAAAGCTATGACCAACCTAGACAACATATTAAAAAGCAGAGACATTACTTTGCCAACAAAGGTCCATCTCGTCAAAGCTATGATTTTCCAGTAGTCATGTATGGATGTGAGAGTTGGACTATAAAGAAAGCTGAGCATCAAAGAACTGACACTTTTAAACTGTGGTATTGGAAGAGACTCTTGAGAGTCCCTTGGACTGCAAGGAGATCCAACCAGTCCATTCTAAAGGAGATCAGTCCTGAATATTCACTGGAAGGATTGATGCTGAACTTGAAACTCCAATACTTTGGCCATCTGAGTGAAGAACTGACTCATTGGGAAAGACCCTGATACTGGGTAAGATTGAAAGCACGAAGAGAAGGGGACGACAGAGGATGAGATGGTTGGATGGCATCACTGACTTGACAGACATGAATTTGAGTAAGCTCTGGGAGTTGGTGATGGACAGGGAAGCCTGGCATGCATGGGGTCACAAAAAGTCGGACACGACTGAGCGACTGAACTGAACTGAACTGTGAGTCAGATATGGCCTCTGGTTCATGCAGGAGATGTAGACGACTTTGGTCATTGGTTTGGCCCTGTAATTAATGGATGCCAAATAGACAAATACAGAACCTAAGAAAACTGTGTTAGAACATAACTCTTAAGTATCATCCTAGATTATTTCACACGTCATCAGTATTTGAAAAGTTAAGCAATCTTTTTTCTTGATGGAGAAAGGGAGGTGCAAAGAGGTATGTAAATTATATTTCAGTAAAACCATTTAAAAAACCCTCAAACTTGGGGACCACTCATTGAGAGGTATAGAGGGGGTTCCAAATAGAGGTAAATATCTGTGGGAGACTTTGCAAGTCCCCCAAATCTACATATATATTCAATTAATGTAGACTTATGTGTCAAAGAGGAAGAATTAAAGGAAATTAGAAAATATTTTGAACTGAGTAGAAATGAAACGCCTTTTTCTAATATGAAAAATGTTATAGAGTTTCTTCTGAACACGAAGCATTCCACAACTGTTTTAGATATAGTGATTTTATTTTTTTCTGTTTGAGTTATTTGTACTTTGTAACTATTATAAATAATGCTGCTGTGAACATTCATATGCAAATGTTTTGTGTAGATATATGTTTTCATTTCTCTTGGATATATGTACACCAAGGGTGGAATTGCTGGGTCGTATGTTTAACATTTTGAGGAACTGCCATACAGCATTCCAAAGTGATCATCATACGTATTTTAAAGAGTGTAAGAGGAGAAAAATACAGTATTATATTTACTATATACAACCAGATAGGTTTACAATATATATGATATATTTATTGTTTATATTCTATATTACTGTATGTATTGTACTTACGATAGATAACGAGGTATTTACAGTTTCTGTTGCTTTTCCTTCATTTCTGAAGTTCCAGGTTTCCCACTGGAATCATTTTCCTTCTTACCTCCCCTCCCTCCACCAAAAAAAATCCTCCATTTAAAATAGGCCTGCTGGCAATTAGTTCTCTTGGTTTTCTTTCTTCTGATAATGTCTTTATTTCACCTTCATTTTTGAAGGATGTTTTTTCTGGATATAGACTTCTGGGTTGACAGTTCTTTTCTTTCTGTACTTTCCAATGTTGTTCCACAGCCTCTGGTCTCAATGGTCTGATAAAAAAATCCACAGTCATTTAAATTCTTGTTTCCTTTTCTCATCCTAGCTGACAATTCTATTGATCATTTTTGGCTAATATTGTACTGACAGAGCATACCTATCAGACTCCGGTTTTGAGGAGACCCACAAAACAAGTCAAGAGGATATCAGCCGCAAGAGAACTTGAGAGTATGCTTCCTAAGCAGGTGAGCACGTGATTGCAAGTTTCATAGTAGAGATGGCTTAAAAGGTGCTAGGAGTTCTGGCTGGAAAATTTAGGTCTGTGAAAATGGCAGAGTAAAAACGGGGGTGTTTCTGATTGTAGACTCGGTTAATAGAGTAAGAAAATCTCCTGCAGATAATTACTGACTGAAGCGGGCACAAGTTTGAGTGAGCATTTAGCCTGGATTTCTCCAGATTTAAATTATTTGCTTGAAAATCAGGAGCCTGGGTGTAATGGAAAGAGAACCGTGGGCCTCCGTTTCCTACTCTATAAAATGTGGACAATAATTACTAGGTCCTGGTGGTCTGATGAGGTTTATCTCAGGTAGTGATGATAAATAACATGTAGTAAGCACTTACCATATGTCAGGCATTATACTAAACCTGTGGAGAAGGAAATGGCAGCCCGCTCCAGTATTCTTGCTTGCAGAATCTCATGGACAGCGGTGCCTGGCAAGCTACTGTCCGTGGCATTGCAGGAGTCAGACATGACTTAGCAACTAAGCCACCAGCACCACCATACTAAACCTATGCATAGAGTGTATTTTATTTTACTGTCACAATCCTTTGAAACAATTACTCCTGCTATTCTTTAGTTTATTAGTGAGGAAACTGATGGTCAGCGCATGCTGAAACAAAGACCCAGCACAGCCAAATAAGTGTGCATGTGTGTGAAGTTGCTTGTGACCCTATGGACTGTAGCCCACCAGGCTCCTCTGTCCATGGAATTCTCCAGGCAAGATTACTGGAATACTGGGTTGCTATTTCATAATGGCACAGACTGGCCCTCACTGGGAGATGGGGCTTTAGAAATTATGGGACTAAATGATCTATGAGTTCCCTTCTGACTCCAAGTTTCTGTGATACCAGTAGGATCTTGCTAAAGAGTAGTGATTCCCAACTGGGGGCAGTTTTGCCCCCCAGGAGACATTTGGCCATGTCTGGAGGGATTTCTGGTTGTCACAGCTGGGTGCGGGGGCAAAGTACTACTAGTATCTATTCCGTGGAGACCAAGGATGCCGCTCAGCCTTCTACAGTGCCTGGGACAGTCTCCCACTGCAAAGGATTATCTGGCCCCAAATGGCTAAGTGCCAAGGTGGAGAGAGCCTGCTATGCTGCTAAGTCGATTCAGTCATGTCCGACTCTGTGTGACCCCATAGATGGCAGCCCACCAGGCTCCCCCATCCCTGGGATTCTCCAGGCAAGAATACTGGAGTGGGTTGCCATTTCCTTCTCCAATGCATGAAAGTGAAAAGTGAAAGTGAAGTCGCTCAGTCGTGTCCGACTCTTTGCGACCCCATGGACTGCAGCCTACCAGGCTCCTCCGTCCATGGGATTTTCCAGGCAAGAGTACTGGAGTGCGGTGCCATTGCCTTCTCCAGAGCCTGTTATAGATAAAGGAAATCTCATTAAGCAATGAAAATGAATAGGATTAGGGACTTCCCTGGTGGTCCAGTGGCTAAGACTTCACCCTCCAAATGCCGGGGGTGGGGAGGGTGGTGGCCCAGGTCTGGTCCCTGGTTGGGGAACTAGATTCCACGTGCTGCAGCTAAGGATCCCACATGTGACAGCTAAAAAAGATCCCATATGCTGCAACTAAACTAAAAGAACATGCCGTAACTAAGACCTGGTGCAGCCAAATAAATGTTTAGTAAATAAATACATGTGTTTTTTTAATTAAAAAATAAAGTAAAATAAAACAAAGTAAATAGAATTAGAGAATAATGTGGTTAGGTGCTGCTACAGCGTTTATTCATGAGACAGAATTTTTGTCTGGTTAAATTATAACCACTGCTTCAAAATAAAACTTGTTTAAAAAAATAACAAAAGTAGTACACGATCACTACAGACATTTTGGAGAAAAGGCAGAGGAATATAAGGGAAGAAAACAAATCACTGTCAGCCCCTGCCAATTCTCTTTCCTGATATCTATTCAGCATCTCAAATGCAGAACATCCCAAACAAACCTCTGGATTGTTCTACTCTGCCAACCTTTTCTTCCCCAGACTTTCCCAGCTGGGCAACTGGCACCTAACCCTTTAGAGTCATCCTTGACTCCCCTCTTTCTCATACCTACTTTGATTCCGTTAATAAATCCTGCCAATTCTGCTTTTACAGTATAATCACAAATTCCATCACTTCTCACCTCCCTCCCAACTACCCAGCCCCAGCCCCAGCACTAACCAAACCACTGTAGAGGTCTCCTAAGGGCTCTTCTTGTCTCCATGCTCACCCACTGCAGTCATTTCTCCACACGTCAGTTACAGGGAGCTTTAGAAAAAAATTAATCAGATCATGTTGTAACCCAGCTCAAAACCTTCCCGATGGCTTCAGTCACACTTAGGAAATTCTAGCTCCTTTCCGTGGCCCAGAGACCCCACTCCTTCTTCAGCGTCATCATTTGTTCTCTTTTGAGCCATGCAGGCCTGTTTTCCATCCCTCAGCCACAGCAAGCTCCTGTCTGTCTGGGGGTTCTCTTGCACTTGCTGTCCCCCTTGCCTGGAACATCGCACAGATCTTCCTTCCATTGTTCAGGGTCTGCCAGGATCACTCCTCCTCAAGGCAGCCCTCCCTGACCACTCCATGGAAAAGATTCCTCTCCTCCCCAGTCTCCCATACCACCACCCACACCCCTTGATCTGCTTGATTCTTACCTGAAGCCCTTATTATTCCATAGTATCATGTACTCTCTTACTTGTTGTTTAGTTTATTGTTTTTCTCTCAACTATAATACAAGCCCTTTAGGGCTGGAATGTGTCCTATTATCAGCTGATATGCCAGTGTCTAGATCAGTGTGTATACATGGTAGTCACCCATTATATATTTGCTGAGTGAGTTGCTGACATTTTAGGAACTAGGCTTCTAGTCTCTCATCTATCTTTTTTTGGTTGATTTATTTCATTTAATTATATTTATTTTATACAATATATATAATATTATCTACCTAATTTTGTATCTTGATTTTTAAAATCACTATTGCATCTGAAACTGTATTTTAGTGCCAACTCTTAGTAAACATTTTAGTAGTGGCATACTATTCCTTTGGGTAGAGATATCAACATCTCCTTGAACATTTAGATAATTCCAATCTTCTGCTGTAGTAATTATCACTGCAGTAAACATCGTAGTGCCTAAATCTTTTTTGCTTGTGGGTAATTTTCCTTAGGGTAGCGTCCTAAAATGAGTTCCTAGATAAAAGATATGGGTACTTTTACATTTCTTAATACATACTGTAAAAATGACAATATCCTTTATTTTACTCCTCTCTCTTTCTTACTCAGTCTTACCCTGCCTGCAAAAGCCCTCCGCTGACTCCAAACCTCTTCAACATATATGGGAAGAGCCCTCTGATTGTGTACTTCCTCCTGAACTACTCCACCCTGCAGCAGCATGGCCAAGACCTGTTGATGGTCAGAAGAGAAAGAACCAAGACCATCCCATATCCTTTCCACCGTGGGTTAGACACACATCACTCCAGATCCCTGCTTCCCCTTCCCCGAAGCAAGGGTGAAGAAAGACACATCTAACCCTCAGCACAGCGCCTGACACATAATAGGGACCTATCAAGGGTGACCATTGATACATGCCTATGGGTCAGAATCTTGCTCGTTTTAATTCAAAACCTGCCTCATGCTGTGTGGGACCCTGGGCAAGTCAGATTTCCCTGTGTGCAAAATCTCTTCCTATCTACCATAAGGAATGGGCTACTTAGGGACTGTAACATACTTTGCAATTTACTAATGCTGCCCGGATGCCCACTGACCCCACCGTATATATTGATCAGGAATTTTGGTGTCTAGGTGTGTGTTTCTTTTAGCATCCTCCTCACACACACACACCCCTCCGCAAGACCCATTAGCAAATTCCTGGCCCCATTGACATTTATCCTAAAGATGTGGTCAAAACCCGTATCTTTAGAAAACAGGTGTGATATGTGTTGGCGTCTGAGTCTTAGCAGTTTCCATAGAGGGTCAGAACATGGGATCAAATAGAGCCGGATTCAGGAACCAACTCAACTGCTTACCAGCTGAGTGATCTTAGACAAGTTCCAGCTTCTCTCTGAGCCTCATTTTTTCACCTATAAAATGGGGATAACAGTACCTGCCTCATAGGGTTGTAATGTAGAGAATAGGTACAGCGCCTGGCAGGTAACAAGTGATTGAGTGAATGCTACCTGTCGGCACAGTACTTTGTTATTTGTAAAATGCTTTCCCTTATATCACCTCATCACTGTCCTCTGTAAGGACAGTGTAGTGTAGTAGAAAGAGCCTAGGTTGGGGATACCCACCCCTGGATTTGAGTCCCAGTTCAATAGCCCACTGGCTTCAAGATCTCATGTGCACACCTTCAACTCTAAGCTCAGTATCTTTATCAACTCATTCCTAAAATGAGGATAGTCACACCAAATCAATAGTGTTGTGACCAGGATTAAATGGCATAGAGCTGGTACTAAAAAAAGTAGTAACCACATTATTATCATTAACAGCATCTGAGGTAGGTATTATTATCCCTATTTTATAGATATGGCAATGGAGGCACAGAGGGTGGCATACATTGTCTGATGTCCCACAGCTCGTGATGAGTGTAACTGAGATTCTGACCAGTTCAGAAGGGGTGGAAGGGAGGGGAAGGTAGAGAGAACTTTTCACCATATTAATACAAACATGAGATAGGGAATCAGAATTGGGCCGGAAAGGAAAGGAAAGTTGGAATCCCTTTCTATTCACCACTTTGATAATAGAGTAAGAATTTTAGATGGGAGTCTAGAATAAGCGCCTCTAGGCCTTCCAGGAGCTTCCTAGGTGATGCAGTGGTAAAAAATAAATCTGCCTCCTTATGCATGAGATGCAAGAGATGTGGGTTCATTCCCTGGGTCAGGAAGATCCCCTGGAGAAGGAAATGGCAACCTGCTCCAGTATTCTTGCCTGGGAAATCCCATGGACAGAGGAGCCTGGCGGGCTACAGTCCATGGGGTTGCAAAGGATCAGACACAGCTTACCGACTGAGCATAGCACACAGCCCTTCCGTCAGCAGGAGGGGAGAAGGACTTTATTAAAGATGGGAGAGTGGCCGAGCCATGGAGAGGTTAGGCTTTTTCTTTCCCAAACAGGCCACGATCAAGGCCATGGAGGGTTTCCTGCTCAGATTTCTAGAAGCAGGTCAGTTTCCCCACTCGGGCATCTCACCTCCCTCCTACCCATGCCCTGGACATATCCCACCAACAAAGCTGAGTCAATACCAAGTGACGGTGTGGGGTTTTCCTTGACATTAAAGCCACTGAGTCCACCCTGACCTATGCTGAGGTCATCAACCTGACACTGAGCAACATGAAGAAGCGGAGGGAAAACTTTCACCAGCTGAACTGGCTTCACTTGAGTGAGTGGAATTACTTTGACGAGTACCTGAAGGAGCTGCAGGACAACTTCCTCAGGTATTTAAGGGGCCTTTGAGGGAAAGAGGCGTGGTTTCAGCATTTGTCTATTGCAGCATGTCACGCTAATTTGTAACTGGGGTCCAGCCCTGTAACCTGTGCGTTCAGAATGTAAATTCCACAATAACAGAGGCCAGGTCTTTTTTTTTTACAAGTTATTTTTTTTCCTGACTACAAAAACATTTATTCACAATGAAAACAAAGAACCTGGAAAAACACCTACAGGTGCACATTCACATTGCCAATATTTTTCTATAAATCCAGCCAGTCTTTTTTCCTGGGCACATATATCTGTATCTCCAGGGGTGCAATTGGTGAATCTAGAATAGGAAATTCTATAGGACAAATAAACTAGATAAACCGGCTTCCTCAACACATAAAAAGCAAGGAAAATAGAAGAGGAGGGAGGAGGAGCTGTTGTTGTTTAGAAGACACTGGAGAGATATATTAATCAAAACATTGTTTGGATCTGGACTTAAGTCAACTAGTTGAGATAATTATCTCAATTATGAGATAACTGGGGAAATTTGAACACTGACCTGGTTTTAAGTGATATTAAGAAATTTCTTTTATTAGAGTGTTCCTTTCTTAAAGATATTACAATAACTTTGTAGTTATTTTTTAAAGAGTTGTGTCTTAGATATATCATGAATCATTTATGGCTGAAATGACAGTGTCTAAGATTTGCCTTAAATTAACCCACTTGGCATGGGGACAGGGAAACAAAGGAGATAAATAGATGAATCAAGATTGACTTCATATTGATAACTTTTGAAGCAAGATAATGGGTAAATGATGTTAATTATACAACTTTCTTTACTTTTATATATGTTTAAATTTTTGAACAGTCTTTATTGTTATTCCATAACAATAATGGAAGATGACAAATGTCCGTGTGGAATAGTAGTTATAGGTGGGCTAGGACTCTTCGGGGATGTCAATTACCACTTGTTCCCCTAATGTGCCTCCCTTGTGGCTCAGGCAGTAAAGAATCCACCTGCACTGTGGGAGACCTGCGTTCGATCCCTGGCCTGGGAAGATCCCCTGGAGGGAGGGCGTGGCAACCCACTCTAGTATTCTCGCCTGGAGAATTCCCAAGGACAGAGGAGCCTGGCGGGCTGCAGTCCACGGGGTTGCAGAGTCGTACATGACTGCGTGACTGAGCACAGCATCTGTAATGTGGCATATCCATTTGGAGCACTGGGATTGAAGGTGGACAGGCTGAAGCTGCAGGCGCAGCTCTGTCTCACCCTCTCTATGAATGAGGTCCATCATTTAGCTCATGTGAGTCTTGGATACCCATTCTGTAAAGCCAAGTCACTACTAACAGAGTAGTTGTGTGGGTTAAAGGAGATGTCTAGATTGGTACCTGGCTCACAGGAAGTGCTCAGCAAATGACGGCTCTTAGAGGTCATACAAACCCACTCCAGTGTTCTTGCCTGGAGAATCCCAGGGACAGGGGAGCCTGGTGGGCTGCCGTCTATGGGGTCACACAGAGTCGGACATGACTGAAGTGACTTAGCAGCAGCAGCAGCAGCAGAGGTAATACATGTGACCTCATTCCCCGAAAACTGCAGGATCCAAAGCAGCACCAGGTCTTGGAGTTGGAAAGTTTGCTACTGGGGAGGCCTAGAGCAGTGTTCCTTAGAAAAGGCAATCCAGGGACTCCCCTGGTGTCCAGTGGTTTAAAATCTGCCTTGCTGTGCAGGGGATGCAGATTTGACCCCTGGTCGGGGAACTAAGATCCCACATGCCTCAGAGCTACTAAGCCTGTGTGCTGCAACTACTGAGCACACGTGCGACAGCTAGGACCCAAGACAGCCAAACAAATAAATAAAAATAAAGTAAATAAATATACAAAGAAAGAAAAGGCAATCCAGGAGCTATCTTGCAGGGATCTCTGCTCTAGGTGGAGGAGGAACCTAGTTAGCACATGCAGTTGGAGCTGCAATGAAAGAGCAGGATCAGTCGCTGCTGCAGAACTTCGTTTCCTTGTGAGTCAGAGCCGTGACCTTTAAACTTGTATGGGGGCCAAGCACCCGCAATTCAAAACACCCTTTGCAGAATTTTATGAAATGTTTCGACATATGACCCTGTCATACAAGCTAAAGATGCTCTTACTAGTGGAAAATAGGTGCCTAAGACAGGTATTGGAGAAGAAAATGGCAACCCTCTCCAGTATTCTTGCTTGGGAAATCCCATGGACAGAGGAGTCTGACATGCTACAGTCCGTGGGATCGCAAAATTGTTGGACATGACTTAGCAACTCAACAACCAGAGATGTATAGGCTTCAAAATCCCAAGAAATGACAATATAGGAAATACTGCTCAGTTGTTCAGTCATGTGTGATTCTTTGTGACCCCATGGACTGTAGCCCGCCAGGCTCCTCTGTCCATGGAATCTTCCAGGCAAGAATAGTGGAGTGGGTTGCCCTTTCCTTTCTCCGGTAGAAAATACTATCAAGGATTTATGTCCAAGCTTTCCTGTTAGAAAATGTCATCACAACGAAGACAAGTGCGGTTTGCTGCTTGTTTCCCTCTCCACTGCAAGCAGAAGGTGGCTTCAGAAGGTTAGGAAAAAAGGATGCCAAAAGTGAGAATGTTGTGTCAACATGATTTTTTTCTTTTGACTTGGGGTAAGATGTTGGAATAACCACCGGTTCAGGCCAAGGTCAACAGTAGTTTCCTACGATCAGTCTTTTTACATCTATTCCATAGCAGCAGAGAAGTATATGACACCATCTTAATTCACTTGAATATATTTTTATTGCTATTTTGACTACCTTGAATGTCCATAACTTGTTTCTTCATTGAATAGAGGTCTACTCACTTTTCAAAGGTCAGCTGGTATACTTCCCAATTCCACTGAAAACCTTCTGCTATCATAATAGCAGCAGCAGAAACTGACATTTACTGAGCACTTCTTGTGTATTACTACCAGGCCCTGTGCTAATCGCTTGACCTACGTAACTCAATTTACCCTCAACATTATACTCGGTTCTATTATTACCATGTTGAGATGAGTACACTAGCAAGGAGAGGTTAAATAACTTGCTCAAGGACACACAGCAAATGGCAGAACCCCAAACTGAATTCCGCTCGCCTCAAGTTCATGCTTCAGCTTTCTCTCAGATGGTTGGTTTTCCTCACCTGTCTTCTTAATTTGAGTACATTCTGCTGAGGCAGGGACAATGTCTTATTTCTTTGTACCCCGCAGGGCTGTATGACTCCCAGCACAGAGCAGGAGCTTGGTGATTGAGTTGCTGCTGTGTGGCCAACTTTCTGCTTCAGTCAGTTGCTCTTGACAGATGTAATGAGTAAATTTGTAAATATCTGTTACTTTTTAATGTGAAGACAGAGTAAAGAGTAAAAAGATAATGCTGACTCTTTAGTCTTCTTCCATGTATCTTTGTGATTTTCCCACAGGGAGGTGAAGAATATTGATCAAAGAGCAAAAGACAAAAAAAAGGCAAACCACACATTCATCCAGGCTTCAACCCTCTTTGAGGATACTCCTGAAAAGAAATCCAGAAGAATTTATCAGAGGGAGACTGAGTTTATTTTGAGGTTTGTTTGAACAAAGGCCATAGGAAAAGTAGAAATGTGAACATTGAAGGAATTCTTAATACATGGAAAGATATATATATATATATATATATATATATATATATATAATATTTTTATATTATAAAAGTCCACTCACTTTTATGTGTTAATCACTCAATTCTTACTTTATTTTTATTATTATTAATGGTAACTGTAAGGGCTACCAATGACCTTGTACTTCCTCTATGCCAAATACTTGTACTTTATGAACTGTTTGAGTCAGAGGTCTTAGCTTGAAAGTGCCACAAAACCAACTCAAACCAGCTTGAGTGGAAGGAAAATCTCATGGTTTTTGTAACTGGAAAGGCCACAGACAGACTGGCTGCAGGTATGATAGACCTGAGGGCTCAAAGATTTTTACAGATTCTTTCCTTTTCTTTGTTTCTTTAAAAAAAATTTTAATTTATTTAGGTAGGCTTTACTGGGTCTTTGTTGCTGCACATGGGCTTTCTCTAGTTGCAGTGAGTAGGGGCTACTCTTCATTGCAGGGCAAGGGCTTCTCACTGTGGTGGCTTCTTTTGTTGCAGAGCCTGGGCTCTAGGGCACATGGGATTCATTAGTTGAGGTGCTTGCAGGCTCTAGAACGCAGGGGTAGGGGGCGGCTCAGTACTTGTGATAGTTGTGGCTCTTGGCTCTCGGGCTTAGTTGCCCTGAGGCATGTGAGATCTTCCTGGACCAGAGATCCAACAGGAGTCACGTATATTGGCAGGCAGATTCTTGTCCACTGGATCACCAGGGAAGTCGTCTCCCTTTCTTTTATGACCCTCTGTTCCTGTGTGCTGGCTTGCTTTTCAAGCTACTTCTGCCCTTGAAAGAAAAGACCCTGATGTTGGGAAAGATTGAGGGCAGGAGGAGAAGGGGACGACAGAGGATGAGATGGTTGGATGGCATCACCGACTCAGTGGACATGAGTTTGGGTAAACTCTGGGAGTTGGTGATGGACAGGGAGGCCTAGCATGCTGCGGTTCATGGGGTCACAAAGAGTCAGACACAACTGAGCAACTGAACTGAACTGCCCTTGAAAGAAAGAGCATCAAGAACAGCCCCAAGCCTATGTCCTTATAGTGTATGACCTGAAAGAAAGAGAGACACCCTTTCCCAGCCTCCATAAACTAAGCCTCATAAAAGTCTCTGATCGTGATGCCGAAAGCTCAGCTTCTGAACACCAGTGCCAAATCGAACCCCAGAGACAGAGTTTTGGATGAAGTAGAAAAGAAGAGACTTATCGTTTGCCAGGTGAAGTGGGGACACAGTAGGTGCCTGCCCTCGAAACTGTGTGTCCAAACCCAGGAGGATTTGATGAGTTTTATAGCAATTTCTCTTGAGTTTTCTTTGACTTATGTGTTGTTTAGAAGTATGTTGTTTAATCTCCAAGTATTTGGGGATTTTCCAGCTCTCTCTCTCTGCTATTGATTTCCAGTTTGATTCCATCTTGGTCTGAGAGTAGGCATAATGTGATTGCCTATCTTTTTTCAGATTTGTTTAGGTATATTTTTTTGGCCCAGAATTTGGTCTGTCTTGGTGAATGTTACGTGTTAGCTTTCAGAGACTGTGTAATCTGCTGTTTGGGGTGATGCAGTCTACAGATGTCAATTACATCCAGTTGATTATGGTATTGTTGAGCTCAAGTATTTCCTTACCAATTACCTGCCTGCTGGATCTGTCCACTTCCCATTAGAGGAGTGTGGAAGTTTCTGACTATGATAGTGGAGTCACCTATTTGTCCTTGTTTTCAAGCAGTTTTTCCCTTGTGTAGCTTGATGCTGCTTTGTTAGGAGCATATACAGTAAGAATTGTTATGTCTTCTTGGAGAACTGACCACTTTATCATTATATAATGTCCTTCTTTATCCCTGATAACTTTTTTTGCTTTTGAATCTGCTCTGTCTGAAATTAGTATAGTTACCCTTGCTCTCTTTTGATCAGTATTAGCATGGTGTATTTTTCTTCATTCATTTACTTTTAATCTATAGCCACATTCTCTTTTAAGGAGCATTTCCAGAAGTCCCAAACAACATTTCCACTTACATCTCATTGCTAGAACGTGAATGCATGGCTACAGCAATTTCTTTCTTTTTAATAAATATTGTTTTAAAATATTTAAAGTGTTCTTTTGTTAAAAATGATTATGATTTTATAATATTAATGAGGTACAACTTACCGTAACATTTGCCCACTTTGCCAGTGCAATTCAGTGATTTTAGTAAATTTACAGAGATTTGCAACAATTACTGCAATTTAGCTTTAGAACTTTTTCATCACCCTAGAAAGATCCCTCATGCCCATGTGTAGTCAATTTCTTTTAACTTCTCCCTTTTTAATAACCTCCTTGGAAATATCATATTACATTACCAATTTATTTCAAGGGCCAGTTATTAGTCACACGGTGATGTTAGCTTCAAAGGAGACTGGGAAATTAGTTGTTTGTTTTTTAAATCTGGGTACATTACCATCTTAATGTAAGAGTGGATGAGTTGTTAAATAACCATCTCTACCACAGATAGATGGTGTTATACTCTCCATTTCAGAGGTAAAGAAACCAAAGCATAATGATTTGAGAAATTTAATGAAGGAAAACTTTCAACCTTCTAGGTGAAATTTTACTTCAAACTGGGAAGGAAATTTTCCTTCCTTCCTTCACATTTTAAAAATAATAGTTTAGCTTGAGGCCCACCTGTTTGAGCCACAGAATCCTGTAAATTCAATGGTGACTCATTAGCAGTCTTTCTGATATCCAGATTAGATTCTCAGAAATACAAAAAGCCAACTAATCTAATTCACCAATATTATTATTATTCCCTCAGACATGACTATCTTTCAATTACTTCTTTTTTTTATTGAAGTATAGTTGATTTACAATGTTGTGTTAATTTCTGCTGTACAGAAAAGTGATTCAGTTATACATAAAAATAAATTCTTTTTAATATTCTTTCCACTACAGTTTGTCTCAGGATATTGAATATAGTCCCCTGTGCTGTACAGTAAGACTTTGTCATTTATTCATTTTATGTAGAATAGTTTATATCTGCTAATCCCAAATTCCTATTCTATCCCTCCCCCACCCTTTCAGTTTACAGCTTTTCACCCTACTTCTTAATCTAGCTAACCCCTCAGTAACCCTTAAAACCCAGCTCAGACATCACCTCCAGGAAGTCTTCCCTGATTTACCCACTCAGGGTATTGTCCTGTGCTTTCCTGATCACATACCACAGAACATAGCATATTCTAGTCACAGATTTGCTTGTCCATAAATTGAGATTTGTCCTTGAGGTCAGGAATACTGCCCTAGATGACCATTTTTTTCCCTCCAGGGCTTAGCACCCAACAGATCCTCAGTCAGTACTTAGAAGATGAATGAGGGAGTCATTGCCATGTGTTCAGCACTCTGCTTCAGTTATTTGCTATTGCCAGTGTTTTGGCTGATTTGTAAACTTTTTCTTTCAATACTTATCGAGATTCTAGGGAAACCTTTGAAGAGATCACAGTGAAGTTTTGAGCCAATTTTTGTAAATGTCTTTTTTGTTTCCCCCACAGGAAGGAAAAGGAAGAGAGGGATGGAGAATGGAAACAGAATTCGACTGACTCTTCCTTCTCACCATCAAGCACTGATGAAGTCTTTTCCCTGTAGGAACTTGGAAGCTCCTACAACATTTCTGACGTTCCTGCTGGTAGGGGAACAAAAACAGGAGAAAAAGAAACTTGTGGCCAAAGACTGAGAAATAGAAATAAATATTCCCAGGATAGGGGAAAGGTTCCACTATAGTTTTTCCTAGGTTGAGTGAAAAGCAGGAGTGGGGAGATTTTTCCTTAGGTCACTACATTTACTCATGCATTTACTCTTTTACCCATTATTTTACTTATATAGCTAACAATGTTAAGTGGTGGCTCAGACGGTAAAGAATCCACCTGCAATGCGGGAGACCTGGGTTCTATCCCTGGGTCAGGAAGATCCCTTGGAGAAAGGAATGGCAAACCACTCTGGTATTCTTGCCCAGAGAATTCCATGGACAGAGG
Source organism: Budorcas taxicolor (assembly GCF_023091745.1). Taxonomy (NCBI): domain Eukaryota; kingdom Metazoa; phylum Chordata; class Mammalia; order Artiodactyla; family Bovidae; genus Budorcas; species Budorcas taxicolor. The sequence goes on along the minus strand of NC_068914.1, from coordinate 153,759,552 downwards.
AGCCTCGAGGGCTACAGTTCATGGGGTCGCAGAGACAACTGAGCGACTAACACTTTCACTTTCTTTATAATAATAATGGCTACCAATTTAGTGTTTACTCTGTGCCAAGCATTAAGCTCAACACAATACAAACATGTACGTGCGTGTTCAGTTGCTAAGTCATGTCCTAATTCTTTGTGACCCCATGAACTGCAGTCCTCCAGGCTCTGCTGTCCATAGGATTTTCCAGGCAAGATACTGGAGGGGGTTGCCATTCCCTTCTCCAGGGGATCTTCCCGACCCGGTCGGGAGCAGCAGAGGCAAAGACTCAGACGCAGCAAGTAACATGGCAGGAGGTCAAGGAAGTATGTGAGGGGCTCTAGGAGAGATGAACCTGGAGAAGATTCCTGGACAAACCATGAAGGAATTTTCTAAGCAAAACCACTTTAGTATCTAAGTGGTGGGAATCCATGAACCATATTAAACAGGGAACCACATGGCCATATTTGGACTTTTTAAGTCGTGGTGGCAGATGGTGGGCTACATGATGGAATTATGTATGTACTTCAGGGGATTTGCAAAGTCTTCCACAAACATCTGTCTCTACGTGAAATCCTGGCTATCTGTTTAATCAGTAGTCTCCAAGCTTTTGGAGAAGGCAGTGGCAACCCACTCCAGTACTCTTGCCTGGAGAATCCCAGGGACGGGGGAGCCTGGTGGGCTGCTGTCTATGGGGTTGCACAGAGTCGGACACGACTGAAGCAACTTAGCAGCAGCAGCAGCTCCAAGCTTTCTTGATCTTATATCTCTCTTAATAAAACATTTATGAGAACTCAGCTAACAGCTTGTTACAAAAATTGCACTCTTCCAGACCCCCTTGCCTATTCACAGCAACACTTTCCACTTTCTTAACTGTTTTGTTATTTGTTTTCCTCCATATGTTTAATTCCCTGGTGCTCTTGATTTTCCAGTGTTTGGCATTATCTATTGAATTCTCACAAAAAGGTGAGGACTAGACTCACACATGCACACACTTCCCCTCTCCCATCCTGCCGGTGTGTTTCTGTTGTGATTTTGGCTGGTTCCTTAATCAGTAGTATTATACCATCAACACCATTACCATGAACTACAGAATATACTTTCACTGTTTTTGTTTCTTGCAAAACTCTTTGCTGTCACTGGAACTAAGTCTCTTTTTCAATCTACTTGTTTTCTTTTTTTCCTTTTTTAATATACTTATCACAGTCTATCTCCAAATTCTCCCAGTGCATTCAGTCACTTTACATAATCTATCAGTTTCACCTCCATTTCCCAGCCTTCTGATCTACTTCACTCTAGGTGGTTCATTTCCAGGCTGTTTAGATACTGTTGGGAATTCCTTTCTTCATTCTCTTGATCACATTGGTTTTTTAACCTACTTCTCTTTCTGTCTTTATGGTTCACCCACAGAAAGGTGATCAAGAAGTCAAATCCAATGCAGAAAAATGAAATAGTCTTTATCTTATCACCTTCCATCTCACCTGCATGAATCCTTGTCTAAGAATCAAAAGAACTTTTTGGATGAAGTTTTCACGTGCTGTTGGATTTACTCTAAAATAGAAGAAAACAAAAAATAATACAATAATAAATTTAGTCATTCCTCTCCATAGGACAAAGAATATTAAAGTCCACTCCTACCTGAACCAAAGTTAGAATTTAAATTGGCATAAAGTGACCTCATTCATTCATGTATTTGCTTACTAATTCTCTCATTCACTTGTTTATTAATAACAACACTATGGAGTATATATAGGTATGTATTACATGTATCATATAATAGTAATCATAGAGACATCATTTCTTAAGTACTTACTAAGTCCTGAGTAAGTCCTTTTCAGACATTATCTCAGATTTAACCCCTTTCCCCTCTTTGCCCCTAGGTGGGTGTTGGTACCTCCATTTCTCTGAGGAGGACACTGGGGCTTGAAAAGATGTTGAGGAAGCGTTCACTAGGTGTCTATCTTATGCCATGTTTGCACACACCGGGTCCTGTTAATACAGAGATGAATAAAGACATAGTACCTGACCTACAAGAAGGGGGAAGATGTATAAACCAATAAATGCATTAAAGTTGTGCTAGAGATCTGTGTGGAATCCAAGAAAAACCAAGCCCAGAGAGACTTCACCGTAGCTCAGAAGTACAGGGGCCAATGTGTAGAAGGACCTGCAGTTGGGGCTGAGGGGTTCGACCTGTATCATATGGGTCTCAGGGCACAAGGAAATAACCTGGTCTGTGTTAGAACAGTCTGCCCAACCCAGCCAAGAGGGGGAAAAAATCAAGCAAATGACTGCCTGAACCAAGAAGCAATTAAGTACATTCTTGGAACAGATGGTGTCTCCCTTAGATAACATCTTCACTTGAACTTGAGTGTGATTCTAGGTGACCCCCTTGGAGAATATTACCCAGGTAAAGGAATGGAAGAAGGGTAAAAGGGAAGAGCTCAAGCTTTGGACCCAGAAAATTCAGAACTTTGGATCCCTGTTCTGCGTCATAGTAGATTTATGACCTTAGGCCTAGTGGCTTTTGAGATTTGACTTTTTAAAATTTGTTTTCTTGAATGCAGAAAGGGAGTGTCTGCCTAGGAAGGTAGTGTTGGGTTGGTTAAATGAGATAATTTATGCAAAGTTCCTGGCTTAGCATATTTCACTTGATAATTGCTACCAGCTATTGTTGTTTGTTATTATCATTACTGTTAAAAGGTATGCTCTTCTCCTGAAACCAAGACATGTTGAACATGGAAGCCAGGACATGTCTTTCAGGATAATCCTTTGCACAGCTTGGTTCCCAGATCATGCCTGCTTGGACCCCTTCCAGAAGTTACCGAGGACTCATAACCATAGGCCTCTTGGCAGTTCAAGATGAAAAGATCTGTCTCTACTCTTTGTAAATATTAGAAGGGAAAATTGTGGTGAAGAATTCTTCACACCCTTTATAAAGGGGGGAGGGGATAAAGTGCCAAAGGGAACATTTAAGAAGCACTAGCTATAATATGGAATAAAGCAAATGAGTAATTGTGTAATACCCCCATATGGTCTTGAGTTTGAATTGATTATGAATTGAGAATATATTTTATCTTTAGTTACTGTTAGTTGCTCAGCCCAACTCTGTGACCTGATGGACTGTAACCTACCAGATCCCTCTGTCCATGGGATTCTCCAGGCAAGAATATTGGGAGTGGGTAGCCATCCCCTTCTTCAGGGAATCTTCCTGATCCAGGGATGGAACCTGGGTATCCTGCATTGTAGGCAAATTCTTTACCACCTGAATCACCAGGGAAGCCCTGTCTTTAAAAACGAATGAATAGTTGCCTAAGGAATGAGTGTAGAAGTGGCTAAAGAGGGTAGAGGAGGAAGAAATTACAAAGGGGCCCAAGACAACTTTTGGGGATGGTGGTTATGTTCACTGTCTTCATTGTGCTGAGGGATTCACAGACTTTAAATATGTTCAGTTTCTTGTATATCATTTATATCTCCTTAAAGCGTAAAAAAAAAAAAAAACCAAAACTAACTCTGTCCATTGAAATGACTTGGAAATGAAAACTAACCCAGTAGTAATGAACTAGACTGTGGTTTTGAAATACTATTTGCACTAAAAGGATACAGGGATCCTTGAAGAATTGTCTGGTTCCAGGTCTAGGGCAGGAAAATCATGAAATGAACTTAGAACATCGCCATACTAGATAGCAAGGAAGCTACCAAAGATGAGAGTCCTGTTAGAAAGCCTCGATAGCCAACTTAGAATCCCATTGGCTAAAGATGGGACAATCTAAGTATAATAGTAATAGTCATGGACTGAAGCATGTCAAACATGTTTTCACCCACATATTCATATCATTACTTAAAAAAAATTAATTGGTCACCATTGAAAGATGCTAGGGGACCAATTTGTTATTTTGAAAACTAGCAAATAAAGGAAACAAATCAGTATGTATCATGCCATTCCCATGTGAACTGTCAGTTTCAGTTCAGTCGCTCTGTCCTGTCAGACTCTTTGCGACCCCAAGGACTGCAGCACGCCAAGGCTCCTTGTCCATCACCAACTCCCGGAGATTGCTCAGACTCATGTCCACCGAGTCGGTGATGCCATCCAACCATCTCATCCTCTGTCGTCCCCTTCTCCTGCCTTCAATCTTTTCCAGCATCAGGGGCTTTTCCAATGAGTCAGTTCTGCACATCAGGTGGCCAAAGTATTGGAATGTCAGCTTCAGCATCAGTCCTTCCAACGAATTTCAGGGTTAATTTCCTTTAGGATTGACTGGTTTGAATCTTTGCTGTCCAAGGAACTCTCAAGAGTCTTCTCCAGCACCACAGTTTGAAAGCATCAATTCTTTGGCACTCTGCCTTCATTGTAGTCCAACTCTCACATCGATACATGACTACTGGAAAAACCATAGCTTTGACTATACCGATCTTTGTCAGCAAAGTGATGTCTCTGCTTTTAATATGCTGTCTAGGTTTGTTAGGGATTTCCAGGTGGTGCTAGTGGTAAAGAACCCGCTTGCCAATGCAGGAAACATAAGAGACATAGGTTCGATTCCTGGGTCAGGAAGATCCCCTGGGGAAGAGCATGACAACCCACTCCAGTATTCTTGCCTGGAGAATCCCATGGACAGAGGAGCCTGGCGGGCTACAGTCCATGGGATCGCAAAGAGTCAGACACGACTGAAGTGACTTCTCATGCATGCACGCTAGGTTTGTCATACCTTTTCTTCCAAGGGGCAAGCATCTTTTTAATTTCATGGTTGCAGTCACTGTCCATAGTGATTTTGAAGTCCAAGAAAATAAAATCTGCCAGTGTTTCCATTTTTTCCCATTAGTTAGGTTCTCATTAGTTATCTCTTTTATACATAGTAGTGTATATATGCCAATCCCAATCTCCCAGTTCATCCCACCCATCCCCTTCCCCTCCTGGTATCCAAACGTCCATTCTCTACATCTGTGTCTCTGTTTTGACAATTGGTTATTTGAATGCTGTCTGGATATTTGATATTAAAAATTATTATTTTGGTGGTGTGATAATGGTGTTATGGATATGCTTTTAATTTTCAGATGAAATTATATGACATATAGAATTTCCTTAAAAACCATATGAAAGGGAGGAAGTGGATGGAAGTATAAGTGAAACAAGACTGGTCATATGTTGAAAATTGTTGAAGCTGAGTGATGGGGCTGTAACATTTTACTTAAAAACAGTAAAGGCATTGCTGGGGACTTGTACTTTTAAATGTATTTTTACAGGTTATTTTGCCTTCTCTCATGAAGTAAATGTGAATGAAGTAAAAATTTCCCCAATTTCAAACAGGACTTTCTTGGTTGAAACCACCATTACCCCTGGCTTGGACTTTTACAGTATTCTCTGAAGTATTCTCTTTGCCCTCTCTCCTAACTCCATTTTCCACATAGCAGCCCAAGTACTTCAATATATTAACCCACTAATTCTCATACCAACTCAAGACTAATACTATTTTTGGTTTTCAGATGAGGAAAATAAAGCACAAAGATGTTTAAATAAATTTTCCCCAATACCAGATAACTTGTAGATGATTGGACTGGACTATAATTTGGGCTTAGTTGCCATGCCTATCTGTGCTTATATCATACTTCTCTAAATGGAAAATAGAATCACATATATCAAAATACAAGTCGGCCATATACTCATTTAGCATATTGGCTGAGAGCCTGAACACAGGAGCCAGATGGTAAGCCTTGGGCACGTTACTTAACCTTGTGATACCTCAGTTCCATCATCTGTAAATAGAGATAACAATAGTTCCTATCTCATGCTATCTCTGTATGACGTGGATATGTTCATCTGTGGAAAGCAGTTAAGTAATATGTTCAGTTCAGTCGCACAGTCATGTCCGACTCTTTGCGACCCCATGAATTGCAGCACACCAGGCCTCCCTGTCCAGCACCAACTCCCGGAGTTTACTCAGACTCAGGTCCATCGAGTCAGTGATGCCATCCAGCCATCTCATCCTCGGTTGTCCCCTTCTCCTCCTGCCCCTAATCCCTCCCAGCATCAGTCTTTTCCAATGAGTCAACTCTTCGCATGAGGTGGCCAAAGTACTGGAGTTTCAGGTTCAGCATCATTCCCTCCAAAGAAATCCCAGGGCTGATCTCCTTCAGAATGGACTGGTTGGATCTCCTTGCAGTCCAAGGGACTCTCAAGAGTCTTCTCCAGCACCACAGTTCAAAAGCATCAATTCTTTGGTGCTCAGCTTTCTTCACAGTCCAACTCTCATATCCATACATGACCATGGAAAAACCATAGCCTTGACTAGGTGGACCTTTATTGGCACAGCAATGTCTCTGCTTTTAAATATGCTTTCTAGGTTGGTCATAACTTTTCTTCCAAGGAGTAAGCATCTTTTAATTTCATGGCTGCAATCACCATCTGCAGTTTTGGACCTCCCAAAAATAAAGTCTGATACTGTTTCCACTGTTTCCCCATCTATTTCCCATGAAGTGATGGGACCAGATGCCATGATCTTCGTTTTCTGAATGTTGAGCTTTAAGCCAACTTTTTCACTCTCCACTTTCACTTTCATCAAGAGGCTTTTTAGTTCCTCTTCACTTTCTGTCATAAGGGTGGTGTCATCTGCATATCTGAGGTGATTGATTTTTCTCCCGGCAATCTTGATTCCAGCTTGTGCCTCTTCCAGCCCAGCGTTTCTCCTGATGTACTCTGCATATAAATTAAATAAGAAGGGTGACAATATACAGCCTTGACGTACTCCTTTTCCTATTTGGAACCAGTCTGTTGTTCCATGTTAGCTATCAATAAATGCTACCTTTGGTTTCTGAGAGTTCCTTTTTTCCTAGTACCTTTCACTCCAACAGAACAATTTGCAGCTCCCTAAATAAGCCTCTGTGTTCCCTGTGCCCTTACTCCTACCCAGCTGGAAAATCCCTTATTCTTTCAGTCCCCAATAAACGGTCACCACCTCTATGAGGATCTTCCATGGAGAGGTCTACATGGCTCCCATCTGTATCTGTAATCCCTCTTACCTCACCCTGTTTGTTATTATCTCTTTCTATATCTATCTTCCCTATTAGACTCATTTCTCCTTGAGAGCAAAGACCTATCTTTATCTTCATATCCAGCAGAGAGCTGGGTCCAAGCAGTGTTTAATAAATGTTGGTTAAATAAACGGTCACAAGCATACCTCTCTGGGCAGCTGTGTGCCAAAGTTGGAAGCTTTTCAAATTTGGAAAGAAATCTAAAAAAATGAGAAAGCCTCAAATGACTGATATGTATGTATGTGTATATATGCTACTGTAATTGCCTATAAACTTATCTATAACCCATACTAGAATTTTTGTTTGTTATTGAATCTCTGGCACCCAGCACCTAGCACAGTGTCTGACAAATAGTGTGTGTGTGCACGTGCATGCATGCTCTTAGTTGCTCAGTAGTGTCCAGCTCTTTGTGAGCCCACCAGGCTCCTCTGTCCATGGGATTTCCCAGGCAAGAATACTGCAGTGGGTTGCATTTCCTTCTCCAGGGGATCTTCCCAACCCAGGGATCGAACCCACATCTCCTGCATTGGCAGGCGGATTCTCCACTGCTGAGCCACCTGTGAAGCCCTTGTCAAATAAGGGATTCAATAAACATTTTTTTTTAAATAAATGCTAATTTAAAAGGAGATATACCCAATGACATTCTCTTTTTGTAATGACCCTTCATTCTTTAGTTTTCTACTAAAACATTTTTCAAATTTGAGCTCTTGAAACCAAGAATACACACATCTAGAGGCACCAGTTTGGAAAAACTTAACTGTACATGGTGGAATTATATGCCTTTATTTGATTATAAGGTGGTTGTCCACAGAGGGGCAGTACAGTGTAATGGTTTAAAATTCAGGTTGCTCTGTAATTCCACTCTCTGTTCTCTGTTTCTTAGAGTATCATAAAATGACACAAATCTTTAAAATTTTGTAGAGAGCTCCTGGACTTGCTAAACTTATTTGAGAAACTGGAAAAGCTAATTGACACAATTACTGTTTGGTTACTAATTGACACAAAGCCTTGGTTTGCCATGCTTTCTATCTAGGATAGGAAAGTAGCATTCGGCCATGAAGGATTTAGTAATTCTTATAAGTTTTTTATGGCTTCTAAGTTTTATGTCATACTTAAAAAGACTTTTCTTACTCTGAGATAGTAACATTTTTTCTCATGCTTTCTTCTAGCACTTTTACTTTTCAGACTTAATTTCTTGATCCATTTGGAATTTATTTTAGTATAAGGTGTGAAGGGTTCCAATTTTATTTTTCTTCCAGATGACTACCTAGTTTGTTCCAACACCATTCACTGAATTCATTTCCTTACAAATCTGAAATACCACCTTCATTATATTCAGAATTTTTGTAAGATATTAAAGACTAGTCTTTTTTTGTTTGTTTGTTTTTTGTCCTGATTTGAGTGAAAAGATGTTCAAGTGTACTTTTTAACCACTCCAGGGTTTTGGATTTTTTAAAAATAATTTTTTAGTTGTATATAGCCATTAATATCCTATTCAAACAAGATTTTTATACTCACTTCACCAATTTATCATTACCAAGTTCATTTTAGTTTCTCTAAGTGTACTGCACACAACCTTCAAATATTATGAACATTTCTCTCTCCCAGCTGTCACTACACCAAACTACATATGTTCTATTTCCCTAAATGATCTTGCTGTGCTCTTTGCAGCTCTTCTGTACAGTTGATGTCTCCATCTAACAACTTGTTCAAAAGTTACCATAATTATTTTAGGTGAGGCCCAAGGTGAAAGCTTATTATGACCATCCACTTCATCCAAAAAATGGGCATTAGTTTCCATTTAACCTGAACAGGTTATGTTTCTGGAAAATAACAGATTTTGAAGAACTATGGCAGTCATTTGTTGGCACTTTAAACAGCCCACCTGGGTCAGGGTTGGGGGGGGGGTAGTCCTACAAAATGCCAACTGCTATTGTAGAATTTTTTTGCTATTTATTCCAGCAAAGAATGATTCACACACTGAAGGAAAAGGGTCACCCTGTACTGGGTCTTGAACCCAAAGAACTACTTGTATAGATACTCATCCAAGACACATCACAGCCTCTACCTCAACAGATGCTCTTTGAAATGTTTCATGACTCCTCAACAGTCAGTCTCCATTTAAGGGGAGGAGTATGATGCTGCCAGAGATAGCTCTGCTGGCATGAAGTCTGGCCTAAAATTTCTATTTAAAAGCTGGACCAAAATATGTTTGGCTTCTGTTGGCTACTTAAAATTTCAAGTTAAGAGGAAGAAATATTACTCTCCATCCTGAATGGGCCTTGGGTGCCTCACTCACAGACTAGAGTGGTAAATGGTAAGAGAGTCACAAAGAAAGGAGAGAAATTAGGAACACTGACTGAGGTATTAGGTACAGATTATGAAGCCAGATATGAAAAACTTGAAGTGAAAAGAAAAGCCTTGAGCAGGGAGAACCACCACCACCCCCCCACTCCCCGTGCCCCCACCATATTCGACCTCCTAACCCGAGTATCCTGATTAAGATAAGTATTCTGCACGTCACCTGTCACCACATCAGTCACCTCTGCTTGGCACCCCTCCCCTGCCTCACGGTCTTCCACCTCCTGACCCCTTTCCAGTGGCCTCTCTTCATCTCAGAACCTAAGGGCCACACCTAAGGGCCTTCTCTCTCACTGCAGCTTGTTTTTACCTCAGTGCCCACCTCAGTTCAGTTCAGTTCAGTCGCTCAGTCATGTCTGACTCTTTGCGACCCCATGAATCGCAGCACCCCAGGCCTCCCTGTCCATCACCAACTCCTGGAGTTCACCCAAACCCATGTCCATCGAGTCGATGATGCCATCCAGCCATCTCATCCTCTGTCGTCCCCTTCTCCTCCTGCCCCCAATCCCTCCCAGCATCAGAGTCTTTTCCAATGAGTCAACTCTTCTCATGATGTGGCCAAAGTACTGGAGTTTCAGCTTTAGCATCAGTCCTTCCAATGAACACCCAGGACTGATCTCCTTTAGAATGGACTGGTTGGATCTCCTTGCAGTCCAAGGGACTCTCAAGAGTCTTCTCCAGCACCACAGTTCAAAAGCATCAATTCTTCGGTGCTCAGCCTTCTTCACAGTCCAACTCTCACATCCATACATGACCACAGGAAAAACCATAGCCTCGACTAGACGGACCTATACGCTATCTAGGTTGGTCATAACTTTCCTTCCAAGGAGTAAGCGTCTTTTAATTTCATGGCTGCAATCACCACTGCAGTGATTTTGGAGCCCCCCAAAATAAAATCTGACACTGTTTCCACATCTATTTCCCATGAGTACCCCCTAATTTCGATGCATCGCCTCAGCCTCCCCCCACCCCCCGCTTCAGAGTCCGTCCCTGACCTCAGCATCTCCCTCCGCTCTAGAGACGCCCCAGCCTCCGCTCCAACCAAAGCGCCTCTCCTCTGTGCACTCTCTCCACCTCAGCGTCGCTCTCTCACCCCAGCGCGCCACCCACACAGGTTCTTTCGCGGCTCCGGGAAGCTTTCCCACAAGACGCTCCCACGGCCCCGCACCTCCGTTCTTCTCAAGTCTAGGGCCCCGCCCCTCCATCTTCGCCCCGCCCCTGGTGGGGCCGCCCCGCACCGTCCTGGCCCCGCCCACGCCAGGCGCCAGCTCAGACTAGCAGTTTGGCGCCAAACCTCTAGGTCTGCGACGTGTTGGACGCCTGTCTCAGCGTTCTGGTTCCGAATCAGAATCCCTGAGGACTAGAAAGCCCCGGCCGGGGGCGGGATTCGAATACCTTGAGAACCTGGGGGAGACTGTGGGTACGAGTGGTGTTTATGGCAAAAGGGGAAGGCGGGTGAAGAATGTGAGGGGAAGTGGGGGCTTCCTTTCTTAGGTCGTGCTCGACGGTCGTTGCTGGGCCCTAGGCTGGTGGCTTTGTGCTTTTCGGCTCCCATCCCCACCCCATCGAGTGCTCTTGAGGGATTTCCAGAATCCTTATTTTAAACCAAGTCGGACTAAGAGGCCTCCTCGGGCCCCTTATGAGGGAGTCCGGTGTCAGGAAAATGGCCGGTGGGTGAGGAGGCGGTGAGGGTGACCTGGACCGCGCTCGCCACGGTAAGGGACCGCTTTTGGCGCCCTCAGCCAAGGTGTTTGGGAGCCCTACTTTAGATTCACCTGTTCATTCCATCAACTGCTATTTGAGAAAGATGGAGAACAATCTTTTTATTAAGAAAGAAAGGACAGTCACTTACAGAATTTGGGTTATCATGTATATGATTAGCTATCTTGCGTGAGGGACCGCATTCCAGAAGATTCCGTTTACATGGTCTCCTCGAATACTTTCTTGTACTAGGTGATGACGACCCTACTTCTGCCTCCGAAGTTTGTTCCCCACTGGGCTGGGCCCCAACTTAGTTTGGTGTGCAGTGAGGAGATGAAATAGAGCAAAACTGATTATTTGGACCACATTTTCTAACGAACACAGTCATGCCTTGTAGATTCCTGACTTAAAGGCTTTATCTGCTTATTGGCCCTAATATTTTATCATTAAAATACTAGATTATTGTTGTTTAGTTGCTAAGTCATGTCGGACTCTTTTGTGTCCCTATAGACTATCCACCATAATTTTGAATCTTAAAATCTTGAAGCTAGTTAATATTATAAAATGAAATACATCTAATGTTTTATGAAACAAAAAAATATGTTACAAGAGAGCTCCTCATCTTTCCAAAGCAGAAGGGAGTCCTTGTACATGAGAAAAAATAATATCTTTTTATTGAGGATAGACTTAAGTTCTAGGTGCCAGGAGGATGCAAGGAAGACTTAAAGTCAAAGTTCTTAGACTGTTAACAAATACGAAAGTTTAGTATCATTATTTAATTCTAAGATTCTACTTCTAAATAACCTTCCAAGACGACAAAAAGATATTGGTAGTCATGAGTAACTGTGCTATAGGAAATCCAAAGATGATACAGTGTGGCCATTTTTGAGGAAATAAATGAAACTAGTCCCCTCACCCACACATACCACACCAGAAAAAAGAAATAATGCCACAGGCTTAGGAGAAATAAGATAGGCCAGCCTAGTTATGGAGAAGGCAATGGTACCCCACTGTGGTACTCTAGCCTGGAAAATCCCATGGACAGAGGAGCCTGGTAGGCTGCAATCCATGGGGTCCCTATGAGTTGGACACGACTGAGCGACTTCACTTTCACTTTTCGCTTTCATGCATTGGAGAAGGAAATGGCAACCACTCCAGTGTTCTTGCCTGGAGAATCCCAGGGATGGGGAGCCTGGTGGGCTTCCGTCTGTGGGGTCGCACAGAGTCGGACATGACTGAAGCAACTTAGCAGCAGCAGCCTAGTTATTCCAAACTAAATTTTTTTTTAAGGAATTTTTAAATTTAATTTTATTTATGTATGGCTGCTCTGGGTCTTCCTATTTGCTGTCCTTCTCCAGTTGTGGCCAGCAGGGGCTACTCTAGTTGCTGTGGGCAAGCTTCTCATTTCAGTGGTTTCTTTTGTGTGAAGGTGGGCCCTGGGCACACGAGCTTTAGTATTGTCATGCTTGGTTGGGCTCAGTAGTTGTGGCTCATGGGGCTCTAATATTTGTCTAATTATCTTTCTGGTCCTTGATGACTGAAATGAAATAAAAAATTGTATGGGCAAAGGATTTTGTACTATATGATCTGTGACAACTTATTAATATTTCTTCTTTTTCCAGAATTGATTATTTTTCTGCTGTTCACCCTTCAATATGAAGGAGGATCAAGTTGTGCTGGAAGAACCAGGATTCCAAGATGAAGATGTATGCCTAGAATGTTGAAAGATACATAGATATTCAGTCGTTCTACAAAAATGGAGTTCCTTCTCTGTTAACTACTACTTTTAGAAACTTAACTACTATTTTTATTTATTAGAAATAAAACATAGTTCTGGAGAGAGGCACTATTACAAATATGTAACAACTTGTTTGGCAAGGGGAGCTAAGATTAGCTACTTAGCAGCTGGCATGAAAGTATTTTAGTAATTTAACAATTGGCATGGCCATATTGGTACCAAATAGCAGAGGAAGGAGTTCAAGGTCTGGTGGAGAAGACTGAGAAAACATATTTAAAAATAGCTTGTGTTGTTCCACTCTTTTAGATTAAGGTCTTAAAAAGTTTGGAGAGACTGTTGGAATTCCCCGGTGGGTCAGTGGTTAGGACCCTGTGCTTCCACTGCAGGGGAAATATGAGTGCCATATTGGGCTTCCTAGTGCTTTCAACGTTGGCACTGCTTTTAAGTATGCAACAATATGTTTGAAAAAGTATTATTGATCCTACCTCAATTTGTCCAGAGAAGCAGAATTTGAGGCATTTTGAAGTGACTCATAATGCTGAATTAAGCCTTTAAAATATGTGAAACAGTTGGATATGAAGAATGAACACTCTTTTTTTCCTGTTCCATCTCCTTTAGGAATCTTTGTTTCAAGACATTGACCTGTTACAAAAACATGGAATTGTAAGTATTTTTTCAAGACTCTGTGAAATTGTCCCTTTGAGAGTTTCTCAGCCTTGACTCTATTGGCATTTGGGACCAGGCAATTCTTTCTTGTTGAGGCGGCTGTCCTGTGCATTGTAGGGTGTTTAGTAGCATCCCTGATTCCTAAACACTTACTCTATGCCAGCAGCAACCCTCTGGTTGTGACAACCAAAAATTTCTCCAGACATTTTTAGATGTCCCCAGGGGGCAAAACTGCCCACAGTTGAGAACCACTGGTCCAACGGAAGGCATTCAGAGCTATCTACTGAAAATTTACTTTCTGTGTCATGTGATTAGAGTAAATACAGTTCACTTCAGTTAGTCGCTCAGCTGTGTCTGACTCTTTGCGACTCCATGAACCACAGCACGCCAGGCCTCCCTGTCCATCACCAAATCCCAGAGTTCTCAGACTCACGTCCATCAAGTCAGTGGTGACAGAAATCCAGGCTTTAAGTAACAAGCTAGATGAGTTTCAATAGCAATCAGTTGACAGTAAAACTTCTCTGATGCCACCCTTTGAAGCCCTCACATTTACTCTCTTTCAGTTGAATTTAGAAAGTTGGAGCAAGAAAAAATGCTGGTTTTTTGGTTATGTAGTTATTTGCATTCCCCAAGGGTAAAGAAAAAAATCGTAAAAGATTTTTAAAGAACATACTGGTAATGAAGTTCTGTAGAAAGAAGGAGCTGAACTGAGGGGGTGAATGTGTGATAAATTTGTTAGCTTTTCTACCAACAGACTCTTCTTTTGAATTCCTTGTTACATTGCCATGGTCTCACTAACATTCTTGGGAAATCAGGGCACAGCCAGAACATTTGGCAGCATGCTGGGTATGTTCTACTGAGATATTTCCAGAACATTTGGCTACATGGTGGGTGGGTTCCACCTGGCTGCTTGTGTAAAATTGGCATCATAATGGAAGTAGATGGACATGAAAGCACATGACATAGTATGGGAGCCTTTCAGGCTGGCATTTTCTCAATCTGCTGCACCCATTCTTTTACTTACAGAATGTGGCTGACATTAAGAAACTGAAGTCAGTAGGCATCTGTACCATCAAAGGGATACAGATGACAACAAGAAGAGCCCTGTGCAATGTCAAAGGACTCTCAGAAGCAAAAGTGGACAAGATTAAAGAAGCAGCCAACAAGCTTATTGTAAGCAAAATCCATTCTTTGTTGTTTTAGCTTAAATGGGCCCTGGGAATCTCTGTAGCCTTTCTCATTATGTACACTAGAAACTATTGTGAGAACTGTGAGTTCCTGTGGATCACCATATATTATATACCCCATGTTAACTTTTCATCATGTAAGTTTCAAAGCAATAATTTCTGAAAAAAATGAGACAGAGGTTAAGAGACCAAGAAAACCATGAAGGCAATCATTTTTTACAAAACCTTTTATTATTGTCTCCTTTTATATCACTTTTTCCTTTTCTGTGCCTCTGCCTTTCCTTCTTTTCTTTTGCTGTCTAGGATGTGCTGCTTGCAAGATCTTAGTTCCATAACCTGGGATCAAACCCAGGCTGCCAGCAGTGAGAGTACCACATCCCAACCACTGGAATACCAGGAATTCCCTCCTTTTCCTATTTTTTTACCTTCCTACTCCTTATTTTTCTGTACTATCTCCTCAAACATTGTATATATGGCTGTTGTGAAGCACTCAGCACCAAAGAAATTGCTCTCTCCTGTTATAGGCATTTGATAAGAGAACATTGTATTTGAAAAAGACCAACAGTGGCTGGGTCTACATTTGTGCAGTTAAGATAGATAGGATCAAGAATGTGCTCATTGAGGCACCTGAGCATAAAGCTAAGTGAAACCTGTACTTTGTACCTGGGTCCATAGACCATAAGAGACCTGTGCCACTGATAGGCTCCAAGCAAAAGCACATGCCTTTGACCCAGGTTTTTGTGTAGCTCTTTTGGGGACCACTGGAGGCAGCACCTCTGGGAATAAGAATGTGCAGAAAGGCCAAAGCCTCTCTTTGCAGAAGAGCAGGCTTCTCCTTTTCTACTTGTGTATAAGAGAGTCTCATTCTTACCAAGTCCTAGAAACTCTCTTCACCAACAGTCAACTGTTTCCTTCCAGATGCAAGTGTCAGTGTGGCCCTGAACCTGGAGAGGATACGACTGAACTGGTCTGAACACAACTCAGTTGCTCTATGTTCTGAGTACTCTTGGGCTGTATACCCACAGGGCAGTTCCGTAACTGCCAGGGTGTCTAATGAAGCCCTAGTGCAGTACCCAGGGTTTGGGATTTAAACTGCATCTTTATAGCTCAAGGCATTAGTCTTCTTTCCTTTGGAAAGTAATTCTATTACCACAGAGAAGAATCTTTCTCCTTCTCGTGTACCCACTAATGCACCAACAGTCTAATCCTCTCTTAACTGAAACTGTTTTTTCTTAGAGAAAGAGATTGAGATATAGAGGGAGAGACAGAGACAAAGTTAATTTCATAGTACAGTGGTATGTATCAGAATGATCTGGAGTGGCTAATAAAGAACACAGAGGGCCAGCCTCATTGAATGAAATCAACTGAATCACTTAGTAAAGTACGAGTCTGCTTTATGCCATAAACGTATCTCATTTAACCTTTACAGCTTCCCTATGAGAGAGACACTATTATTATCCCATTTGACCCAAAAGAGGAAGCCAAAATACAGCGTGATTAAGTAGTTTACCACACATTACACAACTAATAAGTATTAGAGACATCGTTTGAACCTTGGTAAGGTGGCTCTAGAGCCTGTGTTCTTAACCATGATCTTGTGCTGCCTTCAAAGACAAATGAACTGTAGCTAATAGCAAATGATGACTGAGAATCAAGTATATAGTTTTTGGCAGCATTTGAAATTAAGATATTCATCTTATATCTTTTTTTAACCTTTCCTTTTGTCTTTCTGTAGGAACCAGGATTCTTGACTGCATTTGAGTATAGTGAGAAGAGGAAGATGGTTTTCCATATCACCACTGGGAGCCAGGAATTTGAGTATGTATTCATATTTTTTATAACCACTAAGCACAGTCTTTGGAATACTACCTTTCTTTTCTCTATCTGAGTTGTTATTTTGACTATAAATAACAATAGAAATAGCTTCTTACTTTGCAGAATTTTTTTCCCTTCAGACGGCAACGGAAGCAAATAAATTTTAGACTGCTTGTAAAAATGGGATTACCTTTCTTACAAGAAATTCAGACCCAAAGTATAAGTAGTTTCTGAATCAGTCTGTATTAATCAATAAGCCATTAAAGAAATCAGTTTAACTTTTCATTTCCTTTTTATTCTCCGTTGATCAAGGAAATTCCATTTCACTTTTGGTTTTCCTTAAAAATCAGTTGTTAGGGACTCCTCTGGTGGTCCAGTGGCTAAGACTGCGAACTCCCAATGCAGGGGAGCCAGGGGCTCAGGTTCCACCCTTCCTCAGGGAATTAGATCCCATATGCTGCAACCAGTTAAAAGAACCTGCATGCTCCATTGAGGATCAAAGATCCTGCCTGCTGCAATTGAGACCTGACACAACCAAAGAGATATTTTTAAAAATTCAGTTGTTAGAGTGAATATTTTAGAGGAAATAATCCAATGTTGTTTTTGCTTTTCAGCATCAGCAGTTTTAACTCCTCCCCACCTTTATTTTTTTACCATCTTATGATTCCCAAGACATAGTCCCCATCTTCCCAATGCAAGTTGACTACAGTGTGTGTTTTTTTTTCCCTGCCTTAGTAGGCAGAATTACTACTTCATAAGTTAGAGAAGTTTCTAAGAGCAATTTGAACAAAGCAGTATTTCCTCAAAGTATTCCTCAAATACTCAATACTTCCTCAAAACCTTGACCTCACAAAAACTCCAAGAAAAGAAAGAGCTTCATAGTCAAATATGCCTCCCCATTTGAATGTTTGCTAGGCAACTCAGACGTCACAGGTCCAAAACCAAATTTCTATAATTTGCCCCAGATTTGCTCCTCCTAAAATCTCCCTCAGCTCAGATCTCTTTCCTAATCCTCAGATCTGTAACCTTAGTGTCATCCTTGGTGCTTTTTTTACCCCACACACGCTAACTCTAATCTATTAACAAATCCTGTCTGCTCTGTCTTCAGATGTATTTAGAATAAACCAACCAGTTTCTTCAACAAATAAATTATAAAGAATAGAAAAGAGGTGGAGTCAGGGAGAAGACCTAGAGATTAAAAGGCATTTAAAAGACATGTCACTTAATCTCAATATGTAGATATTATTTTGGATCCTAATTCAAACACACTACAGGAAGTAAGACATATGAGACTGAAAACTGAACACTTACTAGATAGTTGATATTAAGGAATTACTAATTTTTTAGATGTGATATGGTAATGCAGTTATATTAAAAAAATAAGAGTCTTCATCTTGTAGAGATACCTACTGAAATATTTAGGATGAATTGATGTTGCCTAATATCTGCTTAAAGTAATATGAAAAGGGAGGGAAGTGGTTGGCAGTTTTTATGGAAAAAATTTTGGCCATGAGTTCATGGTTGATAACTGTTGAAGCTGAGGGATAAGGTACATGATGGTTCATTGTTATAATGTTTTTGTCTACTTTTGTTTATGTTTGAAATTTTTCATAATACAAAGTATATATGTATATTTTTCCTACTTGTATCTATGTGTGTACAGAGAGGGAGAAAAAAATGTGAATTTAATTACTTCTCACAACCTTCTCCTTTGTTACCTCACTGGTCTAAACCACCTATTAATATCTCTTCTGGATTATTGATAATAACTTCTAACTAGCTTCCTTCCTTTAGACCTTGCCCCTACCATTTATTCTTCACATAGATGGCAGGATAAACTTTTTATAATTTTATTTATTTATTTTGGCTGTGCTGGGTCTTCATTGCTCGGCGAGCTTTTCTCTAGTTGCTGGGAGCAGGGGCTACTCTTCATTGCAGTGCACAGGCTTCTCATTACGGTGGTCTTTCTTGCTGCAGAGCCCAGGCTCTAGGGCTCATGGGCTTCAGTAGTGGTGGCACTGGGCTCAGTAGTTGCGCTTCCAGGGATCTAGAGCGTAGGCTCGACAGTTGTGGCACCAGGGCTTAGTTGCTCCGCGGCATGTGGGATCTTCCTGGACCACGGATTGAACCCATCCATGTCTCCTGCATTGGCAGGAGGATTCTTCACCACTGAACCATCAAGGAAGCACCTGAATAATGTTTTTAAAACATAGATCAGATCATAATACTCTTCTGTCCAAAACACCCTGATGACTCCCCAGGCTCACTCAGCAGAAGCCAAAAATCCTCTCTAATCTCAAATCTAAGCTCTTATTTGTCTTCTGGTTTACTGTGTACCAACAGTGCTATTTTTTTTGCTATTCCTAGAAAATGGCAGACACACTCCCACCTCAGGGCGTTTGCACTTAGCATTCCCTCTGCCTGGAACACTCTTTTCTCATTATGTACATGGCTTGCTGTCAGATTTTTCAGGTCTTTGCTAAAATGTCCATGTCTCACTAGGGCCTTCTGTGATCATTTTCTTTGAAAATTTATTTGAAAACTTCCTACCTTCATCCTCTGCACCTTTTATCCCCTTTCCAGATCTAATTTTTATTCATACCATCTAATAACATCTGACATACCACATATTTTGCTTACTTTTGTTTATCGTCTGTTTTCTCATTAGAATGTAAGCTCCACAAAGTGATGGCTCTGTCTCTTTTGTTCACTGCTTTACTCCAGTTAGACACAGCTGAGCACTGAGCACATATACACGTTACTCCAAGTGCACAAAGCAATCTCTGGCACAAACTACATGTTCAGTAAATATTTGTGGAATAACTAATTGACTGAATAAGCAAATAGTAAAATATGTTGGGGAAGTGCAATAAACTGTATTTCTCAGAGATTTATACATTTTATTAAAGGGTCTGAATTCCTACAGTGAAGTAAAACACCTGTTTAACCTAGCATTGCCTCAAATTTTTAAAATCACAGAACCTTTTGTTCAAATAACAGCTAAAGAAGAGTCTTTGGGAAATCTTGCTCCAAGACTAATTGGTCAGGTACTTTCCTGGTGGTCCAGGGTTAAGAATACAACTTCCAAAGCAGGGGACATGGGTTTGATCCCTGGTTGGAGAACCAAGATCCCACATGATGCCTGCATACTGCGAGAAGAACCCACATGCCACAGCTAAGACCCAACACAACCAAAATAAATAAATATTTTTTTAAAAAGACAAATTGGTCAAAATCAGGTTGATCAAAATAATTTGATTCAAATGATGACTTGATATTCTCCAGTTGTTCTACCACATCATAGTTTAAGAATCATCTGGCTGGACTTCCTTGGTGGCCCAGTGGTTAAGAAACCTGCCTACCAGTGCAGCGGACACAGGTTTGATCCCTGGACCAGGAAGATCCTGTATGACACGGGTCAGCTAAGTCCATGCGCCACAACTGCTCAAGTCTGCATGCTCTAGAGCCAAAGCTTTGCAACAAGAAAGCCACTGCAATGAGAAGCCAGAGCTCCAAAAATACTAGAGTAGTCCCACTCACTGCAACTAGAGAAAGCCTACATGCAGCGACAAAGACCCAGCACAGCCAGAACAAACAAACAAATAAATAAAAAATTTAAAATTTGGCTTAGAGAAATTATTACTCTATATATTACTTATATATTATTAAGTAATATACATTATTATTTATATATTATCGGGGCTTCCTTTGTGGCTCAGTGGTAATGACTCTGCCTGCTGCAATGCAGGAAACCTGGATTCGATCCCTGGGTCAGGAAGATCCCCTAGAGGAGGGCATTCTCTAGTACTCTTGCCTAGGGAAATCCCATGGACAGAGGAGCCTGGCAGGCTGCAGTCCATAGGATCGCACAAAGTCGGACACAGCTAAAGCGACTAAGCAGCAGCAGAAGCAGTATATATTATTACTTAATATATTTTTTCTTAAGCTGCAAGCCCATTTATAAATTTGACAAATTTTAAGGAACTTTTCTAATATGGTTAACCAAATTTCCTTGAATATTTTAACCTATATTTATAAATTAATTATATTTCTCCTCAGAACTTTGCTTGTATAATTACTAAAATCTTTTCAATTACTTGAATGTCTTATAAATTTAATGCATTATGGGTAGATTCTTTATGATCTGAGCCACCAGGGAAGCCCCTATAAATTTAATAAATTAAACTTATAAGTATAGTGAGCCTTAGACACTCTGAAACGTTCAAATACTGTGTATAAAGTTAGCTACCAACTTAGAAACTGCAGCTTTATATCATTTAATCAATTACAGGCTAATATGTTATAAAAATGTCAAATTCTCAAACTATGAGAGTTTTCAAGTACCAAATATGCACAGTTTATTCCCAAAATTAATATGAAAATAGTAATTTATGAGTTTGATTTTTGCCTCTATTTTAAAATCTTTCAAGATTTGAAGGCACTATTTCTATTCCTAATACTAAATTTTCTTCAGTTTCCCAAGGGAACAGTTATGCTATCCCAAGCAATTTGGGGTACACTTTCAGTTGAATTGGGGATTCATTTTTTCAGAATATCCACCAGGAATTTTGTCTTAGATTTTCCAGGGCTATAGCCATTTCTTTAAAATTTCTCTAAGCCAAAGTTTTAGGTGGTTTTTCTGAAGATGAAAAATCAGGACAAGTAAAACTTCCTTTAATAATTGGTAGACTTATAGAATCTCTAAATAAAAATCTAAATAAATTCTAAATATAGAATCTCTAAATATACCTTTCAAATGGAGTGGTCTCTCCAGCATGTCCTTTAGATTCAGTTTATGCGGGTCAGTATCTAGATTTTTTTCTTTTTCTCATTGAAGTCCACAGCTCTCACTAAATTTGTGGCCAACTTCCAACATTGCTTCAATTTACATGTAAGTTACTCTCAAACTATGTTAAATGTACATCTGTTAAATTATCCGCATCTCTTAGAGCTCTGTCTGATCTGTGACCATGTCCCAAAAGTCATGCTAATACAAACTACAAAGATTTTTAAAGTGCTCCTACCAGATCTTAGGGCAATTACTATAGTTAATATTGTTGTATTAAATGAATGAATGAGATTGTTTAACTTTAGGCCTTTTCATATCAAGAATATATATCAAATGCACTAAATCACTGAGTTACCAATTAAGTACATGCTGTCAAAACCTGACAGTTCTTTTTCTAACTGCTAGCAGTACCTATCACATCTTTGAATATTTTCTATTCTGACATGTTCTTCATAGAATTTGGCTTGTGTGAGATATGTCAATCATGGTGACAATCACTGGATTCTCCTAATATCTATTTTTCATGTTTCTCAGTACTTTAAAAAATTTGGATATTTGGTTGATTTTTAGAAACATAGTCCCAGCACAGTATGAAAAACCCAATTAATAACTAAAACCATTTATTCAAACCTCAGTTCAATTCTAAAGAAGAATGAAATATAAAGCCTGCATAGCTCATTTCCTATTGGTAGACAGGAGTGGGAACAGCAGGACTTATAGATTGTTTTGTTGATCCCCCTACCCATGCACAGTATAACCTGTGATCTAAGCAGGTGGGAAGCCATTTGTTCAGCCAAGAATGTGTGTTTATCTTGGATAGATAGCAAGATACGTAGATCAGTTCAGTTCAGTCTCTCAGTCGTGTCCGACTCTTTGGAACCCCATGGACTGCAGCACGCCAGGCTTCCCTGTCCATCACCAACTCCCAGAGCCTACTCAAACTCATGGTCATCGCGTCAGTGATGCCATCCAACCATCTCATCCTCTGTCATCTCCTTCTCCTCCCACCTTTAATCTTTCCCAGCATCAGGGTCTTTTCCAATGAGTTGGTTCTTCGCATCAGTACATAGATAGAAATAATACCAATGCTATTAGCCCTTTCTCCTTTCTTGATATTTCTATTTCTGTTCCTGTTACTGAAGCTTACTTTCTATTTCTAGTAAGTTGCTAGGAGGTGGAATTGAAAGCATGGCAATCACAGAAGCTTTTGGAGGTAGGTAAAAGCTTAATATTTTGTTATATGAAAAATATATGTATGTATACACAGCCATATCAATGATAAATTATATCTATTTTGGAACTTATGATGAAATATCAGTTATCATAATGCAAGATCTTTGTGGGCTACAATTAAAATATTTTCCAACATCAACGGATGAGTTTTATTGACATTTTTCATCTTTTTATCTCTGATTCCTATAGAAGAAAATTTTTTCCTCTCATACCTTCAGAAAGTAGTTGTATAATGAGACTGATCTTATTAATATTTTTAAGAAATGCATATTTCAGGAACACAGAGAATAGATTTTTCTCTTTGTTGTATCCTCTATTTAAAAAAAAGTTGGAAATTCCCTGGCAGTCCAGAGGTCAGGACTGCATTCTCACTGCTGGGGGCTGAGTTTGATCCCTGCTTGGGGAACTATAATCCCACAAGCCTCGTGGTGCAGCCAAAAAGAAAAAAGAAATCCATGCATAGCTATTTTATGTACTGCACCTGACAGTTCCATTATTTTCAGTCCTGAGAGAACCAAATCTGTTTTTTTGTTTGTTTGTTCAGTGTTGATGTTTCTGCTGACTTGGAGAAATAAATCTTTGTTTATTTCTGTTGACTTCCAGTCTTAATGGCTTGTTGTTTGGTCACTAAATCATGTCCGACTCTTTGCAACCCCAAGGACTATATAACTCTCCAGGCTCCTCTGTCCTTGGGCGTTTGCAGGCAAGAATACTGGAATGATTACCATTTCCTTCTCCGAGGGATCTTCCCCAGCCAGTAATTGAACTGCATTTCCTGCATTGCAGGCAGATTCTTTAGCACTGAGCCACCTGGGAAACACATTTGAATGACTTAACTTCTTGTGTGTTTATTGATATTTGTGAACATATTTCTTGATTTTAATCTGTTGAAGTTCAATAGGCCTAAATTGGTATAGTGGGGATGTTTTTCTCTAGAGAGTATTTGCTTTTGTTGGTAGCTAGGAGATACCACCAATTTGAGGTTGGAGGCCAGTCTGGCTCAGAGGTTAAAGCTTCTGCCTGCAATGTGGGAGACCTGGGTTCGATCCCTGGGTTGGGCAGATCCCCTGGAGAAGGAAATGGCAACCCACTCCAGTATTCTTGCCTGGAGAATCCCATGGACAGAGAAGCTTGGTGTGGGCTTCAGTCCATGGGATCACAAAGAGTCGGACACAACTGAGCGACTTCACTCACTCACTCACTCTGATCAGTGGGAAAACTCCAGGGTCTCTTTCCTGTGGTGGAGCCTTACACTTTCATTTATATGATTATTCCTAAGAAAAATTTGGGTTTTACTATCATCTAAAGGACAGTTCTGAAAAAGAAAACCTTTAAAAAGTTCTTTTTATTACTGGTATTCATATATGCAGAATCCATTCATGACATAGAGGCACTTCGTGTGTGAGATTGACAGTTGGAAAAGGAAACCATACTCTGAGACCATATCTAGTCTTTATGAAAATAATCTAACTATTAACTATTTTTTTCCCTATGTTTCACAGAATTTCGAACTGGAAAAACCCAACTCTCTCATACCCTCTGTGGTAAGGATATATAATCTCATGTAATCTGAACAAACTTGCAAGGAAACTAAAACTCAGAGAGATTACTTAACTCCCCACGGTTATACAAATACCAGAGCTGGTCTGTAAATGTGTGATACATGAGGTCATGTTGCATGTACCACACTCTGAACGACTGAATGGAAATAGGGAGGAGGTAAATGGACATATGAATGTATTGGTGGAGAGAGGTATTTGTTCATGGCCTCGATTTTTCTTATTCTGTCTTTTGTATATCATGTTTATAAGAATATCACAGAATCTATTGAGGCTTTAGAATTCCTTACTTTCCATAGAGTAAGGGTGGAACTAAAAAAGACTTAAAATAAGCAAAAATATCTCCTTTTACATAAAGTCATTGTATTGCATTTCTTAGACCTAAGTAGAAGGAACATGGGTAAGTGTTTAGTAAGGGGATTCTGGAATACAAATAGGTCTACCCTTAATAGCTGCATGACCTTCGTTAAGTTGCTTCACCTTTGAGATTTTTCCCATCAGTAAAATAGGAATAATGATAGGGCCATTTTAGGATTGTTTTGAAAAATAAATGAAATAATGTGTGTGCTTAATGTAAAATAATTCCTTAGTGTTAATGCTACATATAAAGAAAATACATTTAAAATTAATGCATACATTAATTGAAAAGTTACTTAAATGAGTTGCATAGCATAAATTATATTTGTGATTATTTCTTATAGGAGGAAAGTAATATTTAAATTCTCCCTCTGTTCTTTTTAAAAAAAATTTTATCAAAATATGGTTGATTTACTATGTTGTGCCAATCTCTGCTGTACAGCAAAGTGACTCATTTATGCACATATATATCTTCTTTTCTGTTATGGTTTATTGCAGGATGTTAAATATAGTTTCCTGTGCTATACATTAGGACCTTGTTATTCTACTTCTGTTCTTTAGGAGAACTAAATTTCATGAATATCTCCCATTGTGAAAGATACTAACATTCTTTGCTGAATTACTGTTATGCTGGAAGAATACTTATAATTTTGCCACTGGTTAGTAATATAAAAATATAACATGCTATTTAGAACTATTATTTGCTAGATGGCTAGAGAGTTGCAACCAGAATAAATCCCATGTTAATTTGTATACCCTTTTGTACAGAGTTTATTCACTCTTGTTAATATTAATTAATTTTTAATTGCTTCCTAGTGACAGCTCAACTTCCAGGAGCAGGTGGCTACTCAGGAGGAAAGATTATTTTCATCGATACAGAAAATACTTTGTAACCCTTTTATTTATGCAAATTGCAAACATAATAGTGTGATATAGTACTATTACTATAAAAGAGAATTTGTTTGAAATGTGTCATTTTTATAACTATCCTGTAAACCAATAATAATGAAAAAAAAACAAGGGGAAACAGTTGCTAGTTGAGTTCTCAAATCACTTTTTCCCTCTTAAATCTTTTTAAGAATTGTGTATTTATTTTTATTGACATAGAGTTGATTTACAATGTCATGTTAGTTTCAGGTATACAGGAAAGTGACCCAGTTATATATATATAGATACACACACACACACACACACACACACGTATATATACACACATGTATAGTGTTGTGACTGTTTAGTCACTAAGTTGTGTCCAACTCTTGTGACCCCATGGTTTATAGCCCACCAGGCTCCTATGCCCATGGGCTTTCCCAGGTAAGAATCCTGGAGTGGCTTGCCATTTCCTTTACCAGGGGATCTTTCCAGCCCAGGGATCGAACTTGCATCTCCCACATTAGCAAGTGGATTCTTTACCTCTGAGCCACCAGGGAAGCCCATATACATACATATGTATACATGTGTGTGTGTTAATCACTTAGTTGTGTCCGATTCTTTGTGATTCCATGGACTGTAGCCTGCCAGGCTCCTCTGTCCATGGAATTTTCCAGGCAAGAATACTGGAGTGGGTAGCCATTCCCTTCTTCAGGGGTTTTCCCAACCCAGGGATCAAACCTAGGCAGATTCTTTACTGTCTGAGCCACCAGGGAAGCCCATATGTGTGTGTGTGTGTGTGTGTGTGTGTGTATGTTCTTTTTCAGATTCTTTTCCCTTATAGGTTATTATAAAATACTGAATATAGTTCCCTGTGCTATACAGTAGGCAGTAGGTCCTTGTTGTTTTATATAGCATATATATGTTAATTCCAAACTCTTAATTTATCCCTCCCCACTGCTTTTTCCTTTTTGGTAACCATGCTTTTTTTCTATGATCAAATCATGTTTTATTTAAAAAGGTTTCACTTCTCCAAATGGATTTGATATAAAATTAACAAAACAAATACATGAGAGGAAATTATATCTTATTTGTTTTTTAATCCTCCTACTTCTCCAAAGATTTAGATTAATAATTAGAAGATTGTTGACTCATTTAAAGTCATGGTCTCAAATAAAGGAAAGGTCTGAACTGAAAAAAAATACGAAAGGAAAAAGAAAAGAACCTATTTGGGTAACAAAAAGAATTGCAGTTTTGTTGAAGTATCAAGTTATTTCAGAATGCAAGGCTGGAAATGTGGCTCTTAGACATGAAGGGCCTTAAAGCTGGATGATGGGTGTAAATTGGATACTTTTGCAGTATTCTAGGCAAATAATGAGATTTGATGACTGTACTTGATCGACAAAGGGAGAGAGGTTTGGGAAACCATTCATAGGTTTGTCTACACACTCAGAGTAATGATGACAGAATTCAGAAGCTCATGTTTCAAAGGAAAAAATGATGTTTCATTTTAATATGTTGAATATGAGGTACAGAAAGACATTCATATGGCAGTTGAAAATGTTGGACTCAGCTTGATATGGATGGAATGGCCAGAGAAAAGCAAGAGAGTTTACAGAAAGAGAATGGAGAGCATAACTTTGGGGCATACCTATGTCTAGAAAGAGGGGATAGACGAAGTAATCTGGTGGTGGATGCCAAACATAAGGAAAGTTTCAAAAAAGGATTGGGACTTCCCCAGTGGTCCAGTGGTTAAGAATCTGCCTTTCAAGGCAGAGGATGTGGGCTCCATCCCTGGTCAGAGAACTAAGATCCCACATGTCCTGGGCAACTAAGCCCTCGCCACAACGAAAGAACCTGCCTGCCACAACTAAGACACCACGAAGCCAAAAAAATATTTTTTTGAAACAAGAAAAGGGGTTCCATACAGAGAGAGGGTGTAAACTGAGAAAGATCACTGAGATTTGCAATTAGGAGTCCAAGAGACCATTTGCAGTAAAGAAAGATGATGGAAACTTATTGCAAATAAACAGTAAGGAATTGACGTAGTGTGTAATTAACCAATAAATAGACGAAGAAATGATAGTTTGAGGAGCTGTCAGGCTCAGAAGATATTGCTTTTAACAATAGGACTGAAGCAAGAATTGCTCAGCTGGAGTTCAGCTAGTTTCAGAAATAGTTGATTAAATATGGTTCTTTGAGAGGGAGGAATTGTTCTTGAAGAATATCTGCCACTATTTGGCAATTTGGATTTTATCCAGAATGGTAGAAACAACTAAGAGCCATGTGTAAGAGGGAATGCAGGGGAACAAGGATGTGCAAGGGCCCAAGTGAAATGTTCTCATTCTTTCAGTGTCTCTTACATGTATACTGCTCTATCTTGATATTTTTCTTTTTATGTGCTTATATTTTGCCTACATAATTATATTTTACACTTACTTATGGCATAAATTATCTTATGACTCCTTAAATCCTCCATAGTGCCTTGTACTGGTAATTGGTTAATATGCTGATAATTCCATATGCTGATCTGCTAAAAAACATTTGTAAATTGGCTTGAACTTCCTTTTAGTGTAAGCCCAACTTTACATTCCTGATTATATAGTCACCTGGTTTTATAAAAACTGACATAGTGAAAAAAAATTTTTTTATCTCTTTCAATTCCTTGTCTTCTTTGACTTGTCTGCCAGTAACATCTGAGTATACTCAGCAGCAGTAGAAGATTTTAGTGGCTGTCACTGTAGCTCTGAAGAAAACATATATAGTGCTGTAGGATGACTGGGATGGAGAAGGCAATGGCACCCAACTCCAGTACTCTTGTCTGGAAAATCCCATGGATGGAGGAGCCTGGAAGGCTACAGTCCATGGGGTCACTGAGGGTCGGACACAACTGAGCGACTTCACTTTCACTTTTCACTTTCATGCATAGAAGGAAATGGCAACCCACTCCAGTGTTCTTGCCTGGAGAATCCCAGGGACAGGGGAGCGTGGTGGGCTGCCGTCTATGGGGTCACACAGAGTTGGACACAACTGAAACAACTTAGCAGCAGCAGCAGCATGACTGGGAAATGCTAAAGACAGTTCAACGTTTACTGGACTAGTTCCAAGTGTCAACAAATACGGTTATAAATGGTCCCTGGTTTATACTTCCCTGGTAGCTCACCTGGTAAAGAATCTACCTACAATGCAGGAGACCACAGTTCGATCTCTGGGTAGGGAAGGTCCCCTGGAGAAGGGATAAGCTGCCCACTTCAGTATTTTTGGGCTTCCCTAGTGGCTCAGACGGTAAAGAAACTGTGTGTAATGCGGGAGACCTGGGTTTGATCCCCGAGTTGGGAAGATCCCCTGGAGGAGGGCATGGCAACCCACTCCAGTATTCTTGCCTGGAGAATCCCCATGAACAGAGGAGGCTGGCAGGCTGCAGTCCATGGAGTTACAAAGAGTCAGACATGACTGAGTGACTAAGTACAGCACAGCATAGTATGATCAGTATTAACACAGATACTGTAAACAAAGTGAAATGAGTCCATGGACATGCATTTTATCTTATGTCATTTTAGAAAATATTGGGATCACCAAAGACCTAAAAAGATGTTTATTAATACTCTTTATAGTCTAGATAGATATAAGTGAATATTAACATCTTCCAGAATACCTTTCCAGGTACGCCGAATTTGTCCCCTCTATGAATTTACTAATTTCAGAATGCTATTACAACTCCTTTAGAAGAAAGTGGATTTTAAACCCAAAATAAATGAAAAACTATATGATAATTCCTTTCTGTATGCACCCTTAAAGTGACTTTTTTGATCCTTTGGTTCATGTAGTCAAATTTATCATTTATTGGCAACATGTGATTAGTGGTATATTAAACTGTTGCGTGTTGAACAAGTGAGGAACATGAGTGAATTAATTCACTTTGAAGTGACTTGAATTATAATTCAGTGATATTATCTTCATAGAAGAGATCTATTTTTATAGAACTGAGAACAAAAGAGGTTCACAAATCTTAATTTCTAGTTTTTCTCTTATAACTGATTTGCTGCTTACCTCTGAGTCATTTGCCTAATCTCTGTCAATGTCCTCATTTGTAAAATGTAATATAGGCCATAATAACTCACTTCCAAGGTTGTTGTTTAGATTAGATAATTTAATATTAAATTCATTACTGTCTCATTATTTCTATCACTGTTATTACTACCTAATTAAGGCACTTAGGAAAAATAAAGTCTGATATAGATTTTAGGTGATTATTAGCATCCTCAGAATACCTATGCAGGTAGAGCGTTTTGCCTCTCATTTACTTAGAGCATTATTGTTTGTAGTTGTTGTCTAAACTTTTTGGAATTGATTTATTGGATCCTTAATCTGGCATACTCCAGCCGTCCAGATCGCCTTCGGGACATTGCTGATCGCTTCAATGTAGACCATAATGCAGTTCTGGACAATGTACTTTATGCACGTGCATATACTAGTAAGAACCCCATGCAATTGGATGCTTAGGCTGTTTTAAGATTGGCAGCATTGATGTATTATTTGAACGATACTTTATTTTAACATTATTCTTTTCTCTTTCTATTTTACTTTTCTCCAGATTGATTTAGTCAGTCCACAGATTTTATTATCTAAGTCCTTAGACATTGAAATGCTCTCAAATTATTTCTTATTCTTTGTCTTTGAAATGGAGAGTAACATTCTTTTGGATAAGGTATCATTTGGTATGCATGCTACCATATTTAATAAAGTAATAATTAAGAAATCCTTCAGGGGTTCTCTTTTGCTGAGTTTCAAGGACATACATGATCTTAGTCTCCGCTTCTTATAGCTTTTATAACATTTTCCCACTGCATTTCCCATCAGGTGAACATCAGATGGAGCTACTTGATTATGTAGCAGCAAAGTTCCATGAAGAAGCTGGCATTTTTAAGCTACTGGTACAAGCTTTTAAATACTGTTCAATCTGCAGCTATTTAGCATATTACCTTTCTTCTGTTGATTTTAGTTCATATTAGCTTCCATTTCCAAATGCATTATTTATTTTTACATTAATTTTGCACAGATCATTGATTCAATAATGGCACTTTTCCGAGTGGATTTCAGTGGTCGTGGGGAGTTGGCTGAACGGCAGCAAAAACTGGCCCAGATGTTGTCCCGACTCCAAAAAATCTCAGAAGGTAGATGTTTAAAATAAACGGTGATATTAGAATAGCATCTCTGACTATTTGCTGAATAAGCTTTGCAGAGAAGCTCAGAATAATGTCAGGAGACAATCTGTTTTTTAAAAGATAAAATTTCCTTCATGGGGATACAACACTTTTTTAAAACCAGAAATACTGATTCTAAAACAATAAGGTACCTAAATAATATAACAATAACTTTGTGTTAACAGTGAAAAAACAGGAATGTAATCTTGTTTATCAAAGAAATTCATGGCACAGTGTTTCTAAACTCTGAAATCTAAGCAATAAACTTTTAATATTTATATTGCCATTCTCTTAGTTTCTTAATTTTATTTCTTGATGCAGAATATAATGTAGCTGTGTTTGTGACCAATCAAATGACTGCTGACCCAGGAGCAACTATGACGTAAGCCCCAATATTCTGCTTTTGTATTTCACAAAAGTTAATATCAGAAGCGTTAAAGTGGAAAAAAAAAGGGTTTAGAGTGTAGAATAGGAAATAATTCCAAAATTATCAGTCTTGATATGGGCACAAATCTGTCACAAATCATGTTTTACACAGTGCATATTACTTCATAATTGCAAATATCACTTATTTGTTATCCAGATCTATTTGTCTCTAGTTCTTTGTAAAACAAAGCAATATTTTAACTATTTTCAGAGATATTTGGGGTTCTTTTTTGTCTAAGATTAAAAGGATATTGGAGAACAATAAAAAAAATCTTGGAAATAAAAACTTATATATAAGATACATGAATGGTTTCTTACAGGGGGGGGAGGTGACATTTATTATGTGCAGGAAGTGATGTGGAGACTTCTCTCACCAAAAATACATGAATGGTTTTTGTTGCACCGATAAGCTATTAGCCTGAAAACAGAAAAGCAGGCTCTCTACAGGATATACATGGGGTATATTTGTAAGAGATCCTAGGAGAGAAGTCTCCTATTTGAGGAAACAGAATTTCAGTCCATGCTAGTCCATGTTAGAAATATTCATTTTTTGTTGACGTATTGTGCACATAACTTACATATTGATGCCTCTTCTTGAAAGATGGCAGTGAATAGAAAGATAAGGAGAGTGAAAGTAGTCTAGTGAAACAGAGAATTCTAAGAAAGGTTAGTTGCCACCATCAAAACTTTTGAGCAGTATGTATCTGGATAAGCAATCCAAATAACCCTGAATCTATATATTGCTTTTTTAAAGATCTTTTCAATGGCTTTTTATTTATAATAATTTTTAGCCAGAGAAAAGTTGCAAGACTAGCACAATAAATACACAAGTAATATCATTTGCCTAGGTTCATCAGTTGTTAACATATGTGTTTGTGTGTGTGCATGTGTATGTAAAATCTCTATATATACTGCATACATACACAGGCTTATATATGTATGTATATGTTCTGTGAAACCTTTGAGAGTTTTTTTCCCTGAATTATTGAGAATTATTTGCAGACATCATGACACCTCACTTCTTAAATTTCAGCATATCTCTTCTAAGAAGAAGAACATTCCTGTACATAACTACAACATAATTAGCACAGTCAGGGTGCTAATTTAATACTGGTGTACTAGTTGTCTAATATACAGTTATATTCAAGTGTCTCCAGTTGTTCCAATAATAGCCTTTGTAGTTTGAAGGAACATGCATTCCATGTACTTGTCATGTCTCTTTAGTTTCCATTTATCAGAACAGCTCCTCAACCTTTGTTTTTTGTGACATTGATGTTTTTGTCGCACCATGCGGCACACAGGGTCATCAAGTGCATGCTGCCTGCATTGGGAGCATGTGACATTTTTGAAGAGCACAGGCCAATTGTTTCTCAGAATGTCTCTCAATGTGGAGTTTATTTTTTTCTCATTATTTAAAACGTTAAACACATTTGACAGGAAAACTATATAAGTGATGTTATATATCACTTTTCCATATATCATATCAAGAGGCGTCACCCTTTCAGTTTGTCCCATTATTACTGATGTTAAGTTTGATCATGTGATTAAGATGGTGTTCACCAGATTTCTCCATTGTAAAAAACCTTTTCCCCTTGGTAATTAATAAGTAATTTCTGGGGTGATACTTTGAGATTATGTAAGTATCATGTTTTGCACCCATTGATTTTAGCATCTATTGGAGATTCTTTTGTTTTTAATTATTTATTGATTTATTGGCTGCACTGGCTCTTAGTTGAGGCACAGAGGATCTTCCATCTTCACTGGGCGTGTGAGCTCTTAGTTGGAACATATGGGATCTGGTTCCTTAATCAGAGATCAAACCCAGGCTCCCTGAGTTAAGAGCACAGAGTCCTAGCCACTGGACCACCAGAGAAGTCCCTATTGGAGATTCTGTTTAAATCAGTTATTACTGTGATGGCTGCAGTACAAAGTTCTGTTACTTTAAAACTGAGTCAGTATGTCATTTGTTAGCAGATAAATCAATCATTGATATATATAAGAAGATATTTGATATAATATTGTAAATTCTGAACATTGTTCTGAAATGAATGTATCTCTCTTTAGGCATTTTCTGAACTCATCCT
Organism: Budorcas taxicolor; assembly: GCF_023091745.1. NCBI lineage: Eukaryota > Metazoa > Chordata > Mammalia > Artiodactyla > Bovidae > Budorcas > Budorcas taxicolor. Next base: position 153,726,521 of record NC_068914.1, on the reverse strand, counting down.
AAGATTATTGCTGCATCTTCTGCAGTTTGATATAGCTCTCACTTTTCAGTACCATTTTTATTTTCTACTTAATTACAAGAGATTCCAATGTGAAAAGTTTTAACTACATGAAAGGTTTTAAGCACATGGTTTTTTTTTTGGTTTGGTCATTCTTTTTGGCCTCACCTTGAGGCATGTGGGGTCTTGGCGCCCTAACAAGGGACTGAACCTGAGCCCCCTGCAGTGGATGTGTGGAGTCCTAACCGCTGGACCGCCAGGAAAGTCCAAGCATGTTAAAATGACTGGGGAGAGAGAAATTATTTATTCATTCAATATATATTTATTGAAAATATACTATGTAACAAGATTCTGGGAATTCACTAGTGAACAAACGAGACTATCTGCCTTGCCTCCATTAGGGAAAAACAAAATACATGATGTCCATTTAATTTAAATTTTAAAGTCTTGATATGTCATGCAAAGTCTGTAGTCCTTGAATGGTTAGGGCAATCTCTGTTTTATGTGGTGTCTTTCATACACAGGACATGAAGTACTTCACAAAAAGAATAATTTTAAGCTGAAGAGAAATGGAAGATTTTTAAGGCTCACTTTAAAAAGAGAAAATGACTCATTGGCTCAGAGGGAGGAAGTGGGTTGCATTCAAATAAAACAGTACAAGTTAAAAGAGCAATGTTCTTTCTTCAGGTGTCGGGAGGGAACATTGAAGAGGCCAAAACTGTCGATCTAGAGTTAGAAGGCAAAAGAAGTCTGTGGAAATTAGGTCAGATAGGATTCTTTTTCTTATATTTGTAAAAAGTTTCAAAGAGAATCAAATCATTTTGAATTGACTCCAGTAAGAGAAAAATAAAGAGGTGACAGAAAGAAGATAATTGAAGAGTCAGAGAGCAGAGGAGATTTGTAATGAAGGAAGCTAGGTAAAGAGCCAAAGAAAGTAACAAAGGCTCGTATTTTTGCTTGGTGAATCTGTTTTGAAATAGCATCTCCTCCACCTAGCCAGGTTATACAGAAACAAGTTTCACTGTAATTAGTATATTCTAAAATGTATTAATATTATGACAATATAAATTAAATGCATGTCCTGTAAAGCACATAAATTGCCACAACTAAATTAAAAAAGAAATTTTAAACTAAAGAATTCCAAATGCTATTAGAATACTTTCCATAAAGAAAATATCTTTGTTTCTCAGTATTAAGGAACTCCAAGCTGCAGCTCTCCTGGAGCCTGTCAGAGAAATATCACTGTAATTGGTATGAGTCGCCAAGTACACTGACAATAATTGAGGCTTATATCCCATGCATTATACTACTCAATGGCACATCGTATTAAAAAGGAACAAAATTATAGAGGCGAGGAGCTGCCATATGATACAGCAGAGCAGTAATTCCTAGATAAGGCTCACAGATACAGATTTTAGGACTAGAATGATCCAGTTGATAAAGGCCTGGAAATAGTCAAAGTATCAGCCTGTGAAGCTCCATACCACAGCAAATAATCAGATAAGCAACAAATAAGACCTTGATGTCCCCTACTTCATTTGTGTATTTGTTTCCCTAAAACAAAAAGTCATCTTAGAATGTTTTTAGTCCTGTAAATGTGCAGTTTACTCTTTAAGGATGTCACTTACTGATTCTCCATCATTAGTATAAATTATTGAGGGCAGAAGGAGAAGGGGATGACAGAGGATGAGATGGTTGGATGGCATCACTGACTCAATGAACATGGGTTTGGGTGGACTCCGGGAGTTGGTGATAGACAGAGAAGCCTAGTGTGCTGTGGTTCATGGGGTCACAAGGAGTCGGACACGACTGAGGGACTGAAATGAACTGAACTGAAGAGGCAATATGGTAGAGAAAAAACATTAAGCCAAGATCACTAGCATGCTGACCTTGTGGAACATTTAAATTATTTGAAATTAAGAGCGCTTATATTTCTTGGTTGCTTACCATGTGCCAAATGCTTTCACTTATCATCTCATGTAATTCTCATATCACCCCTTCAAAGCTCGCCTACTGTGCTGTGCTTAGTCCCTCAGTCATGTCCAACTCTTTGCGACCCCGTGGACTGTGGCCCACCAGGCTCCTCTGTCCATGGGGGTTCTCCAGGCAAGAATACTGGAGTGGGTTGCCATGCTGTCCCCCAGGGGATCTTCCCAACCCAGGGATCAAACCCAGGTCGCCCGCACTGCAGACGGAATCTTTACTGTCTGAGCCACCAGGGAAGCCCAAGAATACTGGAGTGGATAGCCTATCCCTTCTCCAAGGGATCTTCCCGACCCAGGAATTGAATCGGGGTCTCCTGCATTATAGGTAGATTCTTTACTAGCTGAGCTACCAAGGAAGCCCTAGCTCACCTCCTAGACTTCCCTTCTCTATGAAGCCAGTCTCAGAATATTGCCACATTTCTCCCCATCTCACCACCCAAAACCCAGAATTCTGTCTTCAAACTTTTTAAAAATGTGTAGATTTTTCTGCATAGTTTGAGAGGAAATAGTGGGTGGGGTTATTTAGCAAAACTTCTTACACATACTGTATTTTTTGAAGCCGTCTTTTTTTTTTTTTTTTGCCAAAATTCCACTCTTTTGGCAGTACTCTTCTCTCTTTATCTTCCTCTAATCTCAAAACATCCTCTTCACTTTTCGACATGTTCACTCAGTCTCTCAATGGACTCCTACAAAATTCCATCTTTAAGCTTGCCCCTTAGCAAGTCAAAAGTACCAGGAGTACCAGTTTTCTCCCACGTTTGCCCTTGCCTGGACCCCTCAAGGTCTCCACTCCAGCCAGTATTTGAGGTAGACACTGTTGTTATTCCTAATTTATAGAGGAAACCGAGGCTTAGAGTGCCTACTTGATTGATCACACAGTTAAAAAGCAGGAGCCAGAATTTAAACCTAGGTATCCCCTGGTGGCTCAGAGGTTAAAGCATCTGCCTGCAATGTGGGAGACCTGGGTTCGATCCCTGGGTCGGGAAGATCCCCTGGAGAAGGAAATGGCAACCCACTCCAGGATTCTTGCCTGGAGAATCCCATGGACGGAGGAGTTTGGTGGGCTATAGCCCATGGGGTTGCCAAGAGTCGGACACAACTGAGTGACTTCACTATTCACTATGTAACTGCAATGCTGATGCTCTTTTAGCCTCACTGTGCTGTTTTTCCTATTTCATCCCAGAAAAATACCACCTGCCCTACCATCACCATCATCTTATGCTCCCTGCACCCTGATTTGAAGTTGAAAGATCAGGAGATTCTTTGTCTTGGCATCAACGATATAACTTGCTGTATCCTGTTCAACCAGAGCAGGATAAATGAAACAATTTTTCTTGGCCTCTCTATTCCTAACATCTACCCCTGTCTCTTCCTTCTTCTCATCATAGTCCCCCATCCCCTGAGAAAGGGAGAAAAGAAGAAAAGATAATATAGAAGAAGGGGAAATAAGAGAACAGGCTAAAGGAAGGATGTGGGTGGCTTTCTGAAGCTGTTTTCACTTGGTCAGAAATAAAAGTAAATTAAAGCCCTCTAAATGAATGTGGAATGGTATTATACCTTCTTGCACTTTACCTCAAGACATGTTTGTAATTGCTAGAACACTCAAGAAGTTCAAATAGGCTTGAAGAAAAATTTCTTGATTTACATGTCACTGAAAGAGTGACTCTTTTAATGGAATCATTTAGTTAAATAATAATAGTTCCCATTTATTGGATGTTTTTTGTGTGCCGAGATTACTGGAAGGGCAAAGCTAATGCTTTGTAAATGATCTGGCGCTGTTCCTGGCATGTAGTAGGCTCCTCATGAGTTGTATGAAATACGTCTTGAATCTTCACAACCGCCCTAAAAAGTAAGAGGCTTTTTTGGTTCCCATTTTACAGTTAAAGAAACAGATTCATAAAGGTAAATAATTAGCCCAAGGTAACATAGATAGTGAGTCAGGATTAGGAAAGCAGATAATAATTTCAGTTACTGGGTTACTGCCTTATCTAAACTATTTCATTTTATTCTTAGAAGTACTGTACCAGTTATGTACAGTTATTATTCTCCATTTAAAATCAAGAAACAGACATTGAGAATGAATAACAAGTTTCCTGAGGTCATATGGCTGGCTGGTAAGCCAAAATTTGAACTCAGGTCTAACTCTAAATCTCTTATGCCACATAGAACATTAAAGCTGTATATGCCAGGGGAAAGGTTAGCATGCTGTCATTTGATAGGCTTTGGAAGGATGTGTCCATCACCCTGTTGAGTTGACCAGAGTTCAGGGCCCTTACCCTTACAGAGGATTGATTTGGTCATCCACTGAGAACAAATCCATTTCTTAGGGGCAGGCTCACATTAATCAAATTTATGAGACTCAGTGAAAGATCAGAGGGCCAGTTTACTGATAAAGAAAAATGTAACTTCATTTGAGGTTCTTATGACCAGGATATTCTCTCTTTGTGGGCAGACCTACAGACCTTGGGTTCTGTAGGCAGAATCCAAATTTTAATCCAAAATTATTTACTAAATATGGAATCCCAGCAAAGGGAAATAATTAGATGAGCTAAAAGAGTGTCTGCCACAGAGTGAGGACTCAATAAATCTTGGTTGTTACCATTATTGTTAATGCCTGTCCACACCAGAGCAGGAAGGAGCTATGAATCTCCTAAACTTACATGAAAATTTTCGTATGTGTACATTTGTGCATTTTTCAGGGGAAGAGTTTATATCTTTTATTAAATTATTAAAGTGTTGGTAACTTACAAGAAAAGTCAAGAGCCATAAATTCCCCATGAAATTCTACACAGAATCCTGAACACTTTGATGGAACAAATAAAATTTGAATTGGTTTGATATTCTCTAGAGCTAAGGCTGTTTACTGTGCTGTGTTGTACTTTGTTTTAAATAAGTATAACCTCTTACATTATGAGTTATTTTTAGGACATTTTCTCCCCATGTTATCTTTCTATTTTGATTTCTTAGCACTTTTGCAGATTGTATCATTTATTTCCCATTTTGTTCATTCAAAATCATCTCTCTTTGGAAATGAGTGTTCATCCCCTAGTAAGTATATCTATCTCTCAAGAGTGTCAGTATTTGTAATAATCTTGTAATCATAATTTATTTTGGAATCCATATGATCATAGTAAGAGCTTATCTTTCCTGTATCCTATTTTAGAATAAACTTTAGACATCAGCAATAAATATATTTCTGAGACTCTTCTCAAATTCAGAACCGTACAACATTGAAGGTTTCCAATGTACAGTTAATGAGCAAGAAAGAGGTTCTCAATCTGCTCTCATTTACATCAGAGCATCATGCAGAAGGGTTGGGTATTTCTTATTTCTTATTTATCCCTTGCCATTCTCCATAGAAAAGTTGCCTTGTAATCGCAGGTATTCTTGTATATAGTTCATATGATGAAACCTGAAAAGTGTTCTGTTAATTCAGTTTTCAAGCAGACCCAAAAAAACCCATTGGGGGACACATTCTGGCGCATGCTTCAACAACAAGAATAAGCTTGCGAAAAGGAAGAGGAGAGCTGAGAATTGCCAAGATTTATGACAGGTAAATATTTTTTTATTCTTAATTAGATTATTGTGCATATGATGTTATATAGAATTACTTCTCCAGAGAGGCTATAATTATTCCAAGGGCAGACCCTACATGCTTGAATTTCCTTCTCACAAAGTATTAAATTCATTGGGGAGTCCCTAATATGTACTAGGTTCTAGGGATTCGGGGATTTTGTTGACAAATAGACTTGGTCCCTGACCTTCCAAATCTTAGTAAAGCTGCTGCTGCTGCTGCTGCTAAGTCGCTTCAGTCGTGTCCGACTCTGTGCGACCCTGTAGACGGCAGCCCACCAGGCTCCCCTGTCCCTGGGATTCTCCAGGCAAGAACACTGGAGTGGGTTGCCATTTCCTTCTCCAATGCACGGAAGTGAAAAGGGAAAGTGAAGTCGCTCGGTCGTGTCCGACTCTTCGCGACCCCATGGACTGCAACCTACCAGGCTCCTCCATCCATGGGATTTTCCAGGCAAGGGTACTGGAGTGGGGTGCCATTGCCTTCTCCACAGTAAAGCTAGGTAATGAAATAATTGATTTCCACTTTAAGTGAGGTAAATGCAGGAAATGTACAGCATGTTATAGGGATGTTCTTCTTTCTGCTAGTTTTCTTTTCAGGTTTCAATTTAAACAGCACTTCCTCAAGGAACATTTCCCTGACCCTTACAGTCTAGGCTAATACTCTATATTACACCTTATATTCTTTCACAGTACTTATTTAATTAATAGTTATAAGCTTAGATTTTGCCAATAGTAAACCTAAAGTGATTTGAATTGAGGAGGCATTGCTCACCCCTTCCTGAGCATTGCTGCTGACCCTTCTCTGTGGACTGCCCCCATTTTTGCCTATCTGTTTTGTTATCTGTGAAGGACTAGCAGGGGAGGGGACCTTTACCCTTCCTGCAACTGATCCTCAGTAGACATACCTTTGACTGGGTCTGGAAAGGCTGAGGTGGAAGGAGCAGCCCTCGGTTCTGAGCGCTTGTTTCAGCCCTGAGGCTGGTGGGCATGGGGGGTGCTGTTGGAGCTGGGCTTCAACACCTAGGATGCTGTCGCCCAGCTGGTAGGGTTGCTGGGCTTCGGGACTCCAGCTCCAGCTCTTGCCCCTCTCTGACCTGAGAGAGCTCCTTGAGCCCCTGAAGCCAATAAACGGAGAGAATAAGAAAACAATCTTTAGAGTGAGAAAGCTAATATTTCGGCCGCTTAGAGATGAACTGCAAAACAAGAGCCTGGCATGGGGCTGGGACTAAAGATTTTTATGGAATTTTTCAAGATTTGCAAGTATGTAGCATGGAAGGAGACTGGTGTTTTTGTTGTTAAAAAAGCAATAACCTGTCATGTCCTATAATGTTTGCATAGTACATCTTAACCCTCTCCTGTCTCTTGCTGCAAAGATGGTGCTGGAATGTTCTGGACAATCCTGTCACCTTCAGCTTCTCCTATGGAGACTGAAGCCATTGGGGTTTTCTGTCCAAATTCAAAAGGAGTCATACATGAGTATGTATGTATATACATATGGGTTGATGTACATATATTTCTGTTGTTGTTCAGTTGCTAAATCATGTACCAGTCTTTGTGACCACATGGACTGTAGCACCCCAGGCTTCTCTCTCTTCCACTATCTCCTGGAGTTTGCTCAAATTCATGTCCATTGAGTCATATTCATGCCCATTGCTAGCTAACCGTCTCATCCTCTGCTGCTGCCTTGTCTTTTTGTCTTCAGTCTTTCCTAGTATCAGGGTCTTTTCCAGTGAGTCAGCTCTTCACATGTATGTACATATGTACGTGCATGTATTATATATTTATATATATATATGTATATCATGGGCTTCCCTGATAACTCAATTGGAAAAGAATCCGCCTGTAATGCAGGAGACCCTGGTTCGATTCCTGGATCGGGTAGATCTGCTGGAGAAGGGAGAGGCTACCTACTCCAGTATTCTTGGGCTTCCCTGGTGGCTCAGCTGGTAAAGAATCCACCTGCAATGTGGGAGACCTGGGTGCGATCCCTGGGTTGGGAAGATCCCTTGGAGAAGGGAAAGGCTACCCACTCCAGTATTCTGGCCTGGAGAATTCCATGGACTGTATAGTCCATGGGGTCCCAAAGAATTGGACACAACTGAGTAACTTTTACTTTCATGTATATAATATATAGACACATGCAAATATATGAATAAACTTTGACAAGGTAATTGATGTACATGGTAAAAAAATCAATAAAATCAAACAGTACAAGAAAACAGTTACAAACTTAGTGGGTTTTTACAGAGAAACGTATTACACTTCAGCTGTTCTCCATTCTGGGGACGGAGCAGTGAACCAAACAAAAAGATAAGACTCTGCCTTCATGAAGCTTACATTCCATTGGTGATGATTTATGTATATCATCCCCGCTAGATAGTAAATACCCTGAGGACAGGGACACTATTCTCTTGCTTACCACTGTATTCTTAGTGGCTCAGACATAACAGAGGCACAATATTTGTGACTGACTGATTAGCCAGTCTTGGGCAACAAGGTAAAGATTTGTAATAACTGTTAACCCTAGGGAGGAAAAAATCAGCCAAAAGAAATCACATGAGCTCTTAATCTGGTTTTAGCTATGAATCATAGTACTTATTATGTATTGTAATTAAAAATATTAAATATTAAATAATCAGTTCCCCTATCTATCTGGGTGGTTTTTTTGTCTTTGGCTGTACTGTGTCTTCATGGCTGCACACGGGCTTTCTCTAGTTGCAGCAAGCAGGGGCTACTCTTATGGTGCTCTGGCTTCTCATTATGGTGGCTTCTCTTGTAGCGGAGCACAGCCTCTAGGGCGCTCGGGCTTCAGGAGTTGCAGTCCATGGGCCCTAGAGCATGGGCTCAGAAGTTGTGGTGCACAGGCTTAGTTGCTCTGTGGCATGAATATCCCCAGACCAGGGATTGAACTCTTGTCCCCTGTATTGGCAGGTGGATTTTTATCCACTGCACCACCAGGGAAGTCCCTCTGTCTGGTTTTTTTTAGACCAGTTCATGTTTCATCACTGGTCCTCATAGAGTATGATACATATGCAAGTGCTATGTTTTGTGGAGCTTCAGCAATCTCTAGAAATTTGTTACAAATGAACTTTGTTGAATTAAGTAGAGAGTAAGATTGTTTCATCTTTTTACTAAAATTTCTTGGTTTATATCTGGGACAGATTGCTGTGCTTAGAACTTTCCCAACTATCTTTCACCCTGAATTGTAATCAGCCAATTACATGTACATCTCCCTCACTACAATGACTGAGTCTGGTTTACTAATGTCCCAAGCACTTAGCATGGTACTTGGCATCTAGTAAGAGCTCAATAACTATTTGTAGAATTAACAAATGAATGAATTCCGTCTACATGTTCAATCATTTGTATATTTAATCAAGTCTTGTAAACTTTTAGGAACAAATAACCCCTACAGTTTTTACGGTCCTAAGAGAACACTAGGGTTCTGCAGATTCAACAAAGGATAATTAAAGTTATCATAGAAGTTCATTATGTCAAATATCCATACATTTGAATAAAAATAGCAAAACCAGATCAGAACTTAAAACGTCAGAATAGTTTTCTGTGCAGCTTGTACTTTCTTCTTTATGATTTCTAAAGATTTCTCACAAAGAATTCTCCTTGACTTTAGAAAAAACATTTTAATAGAGAAGATCATGAAGCTAAAAACAATAGCAATGTTAGCTAACACTTACTGAGTGGGTTCTATGTGCTAGGCCTTGTGCCAAATGGAGATTATTATCTCCATTTACACATGAGGAAGGGCTTCCCTGGTAGCTCAGTGGTAAAGAACCCACCTGCCAATGCAGGAGACACAGGTTTGATCCCTGGGTTGGGAAGGTCCCCTGGAGAAGGAAATGGCAACCCACTCCCAATATTCTTGTCTGTGAAATCCCATGGACAGAGAAGCCTGGCTAGCTACAGTCCATGGGTTCCCAAAAGAGTTGGACACAGGGACTAAACAACAATAACACATGAGAAAACCAACGTCCCAGGTAGTTAGGTTACCATTGTCCCTCTAGAGTCTATTTTAAGCATAGACGCCAGAATGATCCTTTATAACACCAAGTCACGTCATATCTATCCTCTGTTTAAAACCCTCCAATAGCTCCTCATCTTGAGTCAGAATAAAAACCCATCTCCACACTGCTTTACAGAACACTACATGAATGGCCCTATTCTTAATTCATGCTAGAAATGGAATACCCCCATTTCTGCCTCACAGGCCTCTATGAAGTCTTTTATAATCTATGAAACCTTTCCTGAGTAACCTAGCTTGCATAACTTCTTCTTTCCTTAGAGTTCTATAACATATACTGACTTTAAGGAACTTAGCTTACGTTGCATATTTGTTATATCATAGTTCACCTTTTAGGCTTCTTGAGAGTAATGCACACATCCATTCTAAGTCACTTCAGTCATGTCCAACTCTTTGCGACCCCATGGACTGTAGCCTGCCAGGCTCCTCTGTCCTTGGGATTCTCCAGGCAGGAATACTAAGTGGATTACCATTTCCTTCTCCATCTTGAGAGTAAAGGCTGTCTCAATTTTATAAATTCTGTGGGGTCTAGTACTTGCTAAAGTCTGATTTTCAAAGAGTTAAAAAAACATTACTTTCTGTAAATCAACGTAAGATGGACATGTGTTAGAGATTTTCTTCATCTCAATTAACAAAGAAACCACTGATTTAAAGGATAATTTGAGGAACAGAGATTTATGTAGTTGGTCAATTCAATGAAGAAATAAATTTGCTAATAGATTCAAAACTGGTTAATATCCTACCAGGCAATAAGTTATAACGTTTGAAGTTGTCGTTTCTACTGGAGAGAAACCTATTGTTTCTCTACACAGTGAAATTCATTTCCATTGTTATAGACTGGCATCATAAGAATAATTTGCACTGCTGTCGGTTTTCTACAAATAAATCCTACTCCTACAGAGTTGTAAAATAAATTAAAATGTAAAATTTAAAAGAGCATGTAGTGGGGGGTAAAAAAAAATAAAGAGCTTGTAATCATGACTCGTACAAATATAAAATGTCAAAGATCATATTTAACTCAGTAAGTCATGCAGGAACCAGTAAGATTTTATAACTTGATCAAAGGAAAAATCAAATTAACACACAGATGCAGTCATATAAGTAATGCTGAAATGAATTCTAAATTGATAAAAACGGGTCAGCATCCACAGGACAATAATCAGTTGCATTCCTCTTCACATAATTTACATTTCTATGGACAAGAATAATTTGTATTACTCATAGCTTTCTGCAGCTCATGGAGTTGTAAAATAGCTCAAAGACAACGAAAACCATGGAATCCTCATAGATTTGTATAACCTGGAAGGATGTGTTAGGCAACCTATTTTTCCACTGAAGGTACTCAGTAATCTTTTAGTTCATTTCAAAGTCTTTCACGGTTTTTCCCTATATTAGTCGTGGAAAGATGCACACTATTTATTTTATTATTTTTTAAAAATTGTATTGAAGTATAAGTGATTTCCAGTGTACATTAATTTCTGCTGTAAAAGTGATTCTGATATACATATATATGTATTCTTTTTCATATTCATTTCCATCACAGGATATTGAATATAGTTCCCTGTGCTATGAGGAAGAACTTTGTTGTTTATCCATTTTAGATAAAATAGTTTGCGTCTGTTAATACCAAACTCTCAATCATTCCCTTCACCACCCTGCCTTGGCAGCCACAAGTCTGTTCTATCTGTGGGTCTGTTTTGTTTCATATGTTTGTTCATTTGTGTTTTATTTTAGTTTCCACATATAAGTGATATGGTATTTGTCTTTCTTTTTGATTTACTTTGCTTAGTATGATAATCTCTAAATCCACCCATGTTGCTGCAAATGGCATTATTTTATTTTTTTATGTGAGTAATATTCCATTGTGTGTATATATATATATGACATAAACATATATATACACACACATATATACATTCATTTGTCAATAGACATTGGGTTGTTTCCATGTCTAGACTATTGTAAATAATGCTGCTATGAACATATAGGTGCATGTCTCTTTTTGAATTATCGTTTTGTCTGGATATATGCCCGGGATTGGGATTACAGGATCATATGGCAACTCTATTTTTAGTTTTTCAATGAACCTCCAAAAAACAAAGGAACCTCCATACTGTTTTCCATAGTGGCTGTACCAATTTACATTCCCACCAACAATGTAGGAGGGTACTCTTTTCTCCAAATCCCCTCCAGCATTTGTTATTTGTAGACTTTTTAATGATGGACATTTCGACCACTGTGAGGTGGTACCTCAATGTAGTTTTGATTTGCATTTCTTTGATAATTAGCGATGATGAGCATCTTTTCATTTGCCTATTGGCCATCTATATGTCTTCTTTGGAGAAATGTCTGTTTAGGTCTCCTGCCCATTTTTCAGTTGGGTTGTTTTTTTTGTTATTGAGCTGTATGAGGTACATACCATTTAGAATCAGTAAACCCCTAAAGGTCTTCTGCACAATGCCTGATAGTGCACTGTAAGAACACCCAGTTATCCTTGTTGCCTACTTCCAAGTTTAGGGTAATTTTTCTTGACATCCAGAACCTTAGAAGTTATTATATAGAAGTTATTCTATAAATGTTTGTGACAGTTGATAATACTTGTAGATAAATTCTGCAATCCACATTTAGCTGTACCAACTCACATGTCTCAGGAGACTCAGACTAATAGGAATATGATGCCTGTGACATGAATACAGTATTTATAGCAATAGAGCTTTTTATAAACTTCTGTTCCCTTGTATTCTGTTAGCCCTGAGATGCCTGAAAATGAAGCCACCTTCGCAATAACTGCTGGAGGAATTGGGGATGCCAAGGAGTAGGTGGCGAATTGATGCAGATTGCTTCTTAGTGCTTATTAGGAGCTGAAGAAATGGAAAAGCAGTCTTAAATTTCAGATCTTGAAGTAAGAGTTTGGTTTTTTTGATGTGTTACTAATGGAAAGTCAGCAAAAGAGATTTAACTCATATTTATTTTAAAAGTCTCTGATTTATAATAACTATACATTATATGTCAATTCAGGAATATAAATATGTATATGAGTGAATAAACATTTTGAGAATTAGTTAGGGAGGGATTACCTCACTTTAGCTTTCCAAAGTGAGCCACTAAGCAGATGGAAAGTCTAAGAGCTCAGAAATGTCCCCTTCTCCTGCAACTTCCCCATGAACACAGAAGTGAATAAACTTACAAAGGAGGGAGGAATGTTTACGGGACACACACAAAAAAGCTTTTTTATTTATGATATCAAACAGTACATTCACATTTTCAGCAATAGAAATGAAACATTAAATTAAGCTAAATTTTTAAATCATTTGACTTTTAGACAAATTGAAATTATTTTTTTTAAATGTACTTCTGATTGGGAAGATAAAAGCAAAGGTAATTAAGATCTTTACAATTTTAGGTGGTCAATATAGTGTGACTTTTATATTTTAAGTTTTGGGTAGAGAATTCAAATCTTTTTAAAAATACTAAGGGTTAATTGAAATGTAAAATTTTTGTATACTAATTTTATAAATGTGTAAAAATATTGTTTTTTCTAAGTGTTAAAAATAAAATCTGGTTTTCAAAATGTATGTATAATAAAAATATTTATAAACTAAAACAGTAATAATATTTACACTGACAGTCTTTATAGGTCTCAAAAAGGTTTAATTTCTTACGTTGCATCCACTTGTATGAGAATTCAAGTGCTAAAAGTACCATTTCTTACAAAAGGTATTTGATTATCCATTAAATCATTCACTCACCAAGTGAATGTTAAGTCTAAACAATCTACAAAAGAAGTATGGTTCCTGCCCTCAAAAGAATGTATATACTAGTTGAAAGAAACTCCTAATGTTTATGAAAGAATGAGAGAGCAAATGATTAAAAAATACTTTGGAGTCTGTGATTCCAGAAGTGGGGGAGGAACAGTTAAGCTGTGGGATAGCATATGCAGATGTATAAAAGCTAGGATTTAGGAACAGAGACCAACTTGGCAAGCAGAAATTGTTTATAGTGTGAAGTAATGGCAAATAAGAACTTTTAAATTTTACTATTATTTTTAAATCTCAGAAGCTGCTCCCCTGAATAAGCAGAAGTTAAAGTCATTTTATATTTTTGCAAAGTCACTTTTTGGCCTTTTTTTAGTGTGCAAATATAAATGCACACTTTTTTCCTGAGGAGGGGAAGGTTTTACTACTTGATAAAAACTGAGCATTTCTAAGAGATTCCTTGTTACGCCAGTTCTTGGAGAGGGAATGGACTAATCTGTTTAGGAGCGCAGAGCTTTCTTAGTAGGACAGGAAATAAAGCTCTTAAGATTTGAAATTCAGGAAAATGTTCTAGGTTAAGCTGTGTATGCCCAGAAAAGAAGAATTTACCCATTGGTATAGAGGTGGAAACACAAGGACTACGGTTCTGTGGGAAAAGCTGGTTTCAATGTGGCACATGGCTAAGGCTGGAAACCTCTCTGGATCAAGCCACTCTAGCTAAGCATGTGAATGTGCACTAAACAGAAAAAGCCTATAACCTTGGGGCCCAACTTTGGGAAAGCACAGCAGATTGTGCAGTGCTCACTGAACTTTTCTAGGCCAGGTTCTATTTGCCACCATTGACCAAAGTATTAAGTCTTTCCAGTCTTCCTCCTCCATCTGACTATAGAAATCACTTTGGCTTCTTATTCCAAGGGGCAAAAAAGAGATGCTGTTGGTCAGGACTATTTTGATTGCAAGCCACAGAAACTCAAACTAGCAAATGCAAGACATGAATTCATTGGCTCAAGAGACTGAAAAGTCCAGAAGTAGAGGTGATGACCTTAGCCATCCACGGCTGGAGCCAAGATGTCTGACAGAATCATCAGGACATTTCTCTCTGCCTCTGTCTCCTGCTCTGCTCGTTTGCATGCTGCTATTGTTCTTTCTTAGGCTCTCCCCACATAGTAAGTAGCCAAAATGCTGCTTGTAGCTCTAGACTTACATCCCACTAGAAAAGGCATGCCTTTTTCCTCCATAGATTATTCATTCTGTGGAAACAAGCAAAAACCACCAAATGAGAACAGAGGCTATTTATTCAGAGTTGCTACAGCCAGAGTCCGTGACCTAATTTGCTTTTGGTAGAGAAGCAAAGGCAGGCAGAAGAATGGGAAGGCTTTATAGAGGAAAGAAGGAAAGGCTTCAGGTATGCTCTGATTGGAGGCTGTTGGCATGGAGAGTTGGAAGATTAATTTGATAGAGATGTGGAAAATAGATAAGGGAAATAATACTGGCATCAGGGAGCTAATTTAGGAAACAGTTATGATAAATCAATTGTTAGGTGATAAAGAATGGGCCTGGGGTGGTAGCAATGAAATGGATAGACAGTTCAAAAAGGTAGTTAAGATTTAGTGTGAGACTGAATATAAAGAGAGGAAGAGAAGGCAGAGTCACAGGTGACTTGACAAATTTCTTTAAACTATGAGAGGAGATTATGTTTGTATCACGAATACAAATGAAGAAGTGTCAAATAAAGACTAAGGACTTTACCTGGGAGGGTAGGTTTCTATTAGTTTGCTAAGGCTGCCATAATAAAGCACCACAAACTTAGATGGCTTAAACAACAGAAATTACTGTTTTTGAACTTTTTATTTTGTATTGCAGTATAGCTGATTAACAATGCTGTGATGGTTTCAGGTGAAGAGCGAAGGGACTCAGCCATACATATACATGTATCCATTCTCCCCCAAACCTCTCTGCCATCCAGGCTGCCACATAACATTGAGCAGAGGTCCATGCACTATACAATAGGGCCTTGTTAGTTATCTGTTTGAAATACAGCAATGTGTGCATGACCATCCCACACTCCCTAACTGTCCCTTCCCCCCAGCAACCATAAGTCTAAACAACAGAAATTATTGTCTCACAGTTCTAGAGGCTAGAAGGCCAAGGTCAAGATTGGTTCCTTCTCAGGGCTATGAGGAGAATCTGTTCCATGCCTCTCCCCTAGCTTCTGGTAATTTTCAGTATTCTTTGGCTTGTAGAAGAATCAAGCTGATTTCTGTCTTCATCGTCACATGGTTTTTTCCCTGTGTGCCTGTCTTTTTGTCCAAATTTCCTCTTTTTATAAGTATACCAGTCATAATGGATTAGAGGCCCACCCTACTCCAGTAAGACCTCAGCTTAACTAATTACATTTACAGTGACCCTATTTCTAAATAAGGTCACACGCTGATGAATTGGGGTTAGGACTTCAACATACGAATTTTAAGGCGGACACAAAGAAGTACGGTAAGAATCAGACACAGTTAATGGTCAAACACCAGGATGCACAACCTGAACTCAATACCTGCTAGTCAGAAGCATGGAAGGCAAGATCTGGGGAAACCTAGTGTATATTTAGAAGATGAAGAGTTTGAAATAAAGAGCAAAGGAAAACAAGGACAGAAAGCTAGGAGATCAGAATAGGGTGGTCAAGCCAAAAATAGGGAATACGGTACACCAGCCTCAGAAAAGGGATATCTTTCATGGAGAGGAGAGAGATCAGAACCTTAGACACCAAGTTTCAGCCAGTTGTCTCCTTCACCTGACTCAGGCTTATTGGATATGGTGAATGTTTATCACTGTTTGGTTGCACAGTTTTCCTTTATCCATTATAATAACACTCTGGTTTTCTTTTAGTCACCTCTTCCCAATTCATGTAGTCTATCCTGAGACATTGGATACTGAGCAACAGTCACAAGGATGAGAGCATGGATTAGAGGTCACTAATACATGCAGTGACAGAAAGGGCAGGAAGGCTGGCAGCAGTGCCATTGACCTGAACAAGCTGTTCCTGCTACTAGACTGCAGGCTTCTGACTCCTAAACTGCACAGTTATTTAGACTCCTGTCCTTTCCTATGGTAGTTCTCTAGCCTCCTGACAATTCAATGACTCCTAATGTCCTTCTGATAAATTTATCTTTGCTTCACTAGTCAGAGTTGGATTCTATCACTTGCAGTCTGGAACTCCAACCAAGGTGACAGCCAAATGCTGCTTCAGGGGACTGGAAAAAAAGAAAGCCAGGAAGGGCTTACTTAACACTCAGGTGGATGATTCCTCATTATTCATATACTGTTCTATACCAGTCTTCAATATTTTAAAAGGGAAGTTGTTGAAAAGACTATTAGAATTTTACTTGACTGAACCCAAAATAACAGTATCTTAAACAAAATCAAGGTTTATTTTTCTCTCGTAGACAGAAATCTGAAGCCAGGCAAGTCCAGAACAATTACAGTGGCTCTACTTTGTAATCAGGACTCCAGGCTTTCTGCTTCCATCCTGCTCTTGGCTTCCATTCTCAGCATCAGCTCATAGCCTAAGATGATACTGGAACTATGGTCAGAGAGATCAAGTTGGGGAAATAAAAATGAAAGGTAAAAGGGCCAAAAAGGGTCCTTTCCAGCTGAGTCAGCTCCTATGAAGCCCTCTCCCAACAAAACACTTTTGCTTACATCTCATTGGCCTGAACTCAGTCATATGGCTCTATCAATGTACAAAGACGTGAGAAATACTGTCTTTTGTTGTAAGCAGCAGCATCCCCAGCTGAAAATCGTAGTTCTATAATTAAGGAGGGAAGAAAATGGCTATTGGTAAGCAACAACCAGTTTCTACCACAAAATCTTCTTTCACTTTCTCAGCAATGACAAATTTCTCAAATTTCTATTACTGTATACAAGGCAGAGCACTTCAGGAGTTTTATACTTGTACGAGTAAAGCTGGTTGAGGAGTTCATCAGGTAGAATGCCCTCAGCTGCAAGTAACAGAAAACCCAACTGAAAGTAGCCTAAACAATGAGGAAATATGCTATCTCATATAATAAAAAGTGCAGAAGTCAACCAACTGCTATGTTAGTTAATTCAGCAACTCTATAATATCATCAAGGGTTCATGCTCTTTCTTTTCACTTCCCCTCATATGGTTATAGGTCTCTAAAAGCCCCACTTTGGTCAGAAGATGACTATGGAAGTTCTGCCTTCACATCTTAACTTGAAAACATCTAGAAAAAGACAAGGTATTCTTTCAGGAGCAAGGAAATAGCTCACCCATACAGCTGCATTCAGCTTATGGTTTGGCTGGAGGGTCTAAGATGGCTTTCCCTGTATACCTGGTATCTTCGTGGGGATGGTTGAAAAAGTGAGACTTCTATCATCATTCAGTAGTCTAGCCTGAGCTGCTTTACATGGCAACTGGGTTCCAAAAGGGCAAATGCTTAGCAAGCCTCTCCTTGCCTTATGCTTGTTACTGTCTCATGGGCCAAAGCAAATCACACAAGAGGTCCAGAGTCATTGTGGGAGGGGATTACACCAGGGCTTGAATACCAGGAAATGTGCTTTCTTGGAGGTCATCAGTACAACAGTCTTCTACAGGGTACTGTTTTGAGCCCTTTGGGGTGGGGCGTTTGTCTTCAAGAACTTACAATGTGGTCAGGGATGTGAGACAAACTCTTGGAAAGTTAAATAGAAACTCATGACTTCAATATTTAAATAACATTTTAAAGACTATGAAAGTCTGAAGGCAGGCCCAGAGAAAGGGGTTTCAACTTGGAAAAGCTAGCTGGATTTTTTTCCCAGGAGATTTCATATGGTGGTGAATGTTCCATGCCTCAGGGTCAGGCCTTCAGCGTTCATCTTCAGTATGTTTAGTGCCCTGGGTGCATGCATGCTGAGTCGCTTCAGTCGTGTCCAACTCTTTGCAACCCCATGGACTGCAGCCTGCCAGGCTCCTCTGTTCATGGGGATTCTCCAGGCAAGAATACTGGAGTGGGTTGCCATGCCCTCCTCCAGGGGATCTTCCCAACCCAGGGATCAAACCAAGGTCTCCAGCACTGCAGGCAGTTTCTTTACCATCTGAGCCACCAGGGAAGTCCAAGAATACTGGAGTGGGTAGCCTATCCCTTCTCCAGGGAATCTTCTCAACCCAGGAATTGAACTGGGGTCTCCTGCATTGCAGGCAGATTCTTTACCAGTTGAGCTACCAGGGAAGCCCATTTAGTGCCCTAGTACTGGTTAATTTCTAGAGAAATTAACTTCAGCCTGACTAAACACACAAGCTGCCAGGGAGAGTATACCAGGACGCCAGTGACACTGAAGAGTAGAATATAATGTCAGGCAGACCAGATGTGAAGATTGACCTGAACAGCCAGCCCATTGCCTCAGTGAGCAAGTTCATTTGAAGCTAAATATGCTTGATGGACACAGATTCAGAATAAGGCTGCTTGGACATAAAATTTGAATTATTAATGGGTTCTGGTAGCCCATCACATTGATCTTCATTCATTCATATGTATATTTTCAGTGTATTAGGAAGTGCGTGTGTGTGTGCTCACTCGGTGATGTCTGAGTCTTTGTGACCCCATGGACTGTAGCCCACCAGTCTCCTCTGTTCATGGGATTCTCCAGGCAAGAGTACTGGAGTGGATTGCCATTTCCTTCTCCAGGGGATCTTCCCAACCCAGGGATCAAATTCGAGTCTCCTGCATTGGCAGGCGGGTTCTTTACCACTGAGATACCAGGTAAGTCCCCTTCATTACTCTGAGCAGGAGTCATTTTAAGGGGAAACAATAGAGCTGCAGCACTTCCTTAAATTCTCAAAGATGTCTAGAATTACATATGTATACTAAAGCAAAAGCCCCTTCTTTCAATTCCAGTTGATTTCCACCCAGTACCAATATGAACCACCTCCGTATGAGGTAGGGCTGTGTGTTTATTTGGGATTGGTGTCCTTGTTTGGTAGTCTTTTATCAAAGATAACCCTAATGCTAGTTGGTTTTCCTCTAAGTGTGTGCAAATTATATTTTGCCTTTGTGATCAAAATTATGTAAATACCAGCATTTTCCTTCTCATTAATATCTTAGAGACACCAGTTGGTGTTTAACTGACCTATTGATGTTTTCACTGTCTTTGTCCTTATGTTCTAATTGTTGATGCCAGTTTGTTTTTCTTCACATTATTAAGTCTATTTCTAGAATATAATTGACTGTAACATAATTATATACTTTGGGGTCAATTCTCTTCCTTTCCATTCTGTTTCTTAGAAGGTTGTTGCCAACTTTCCTCTCTGACTCTCCACTCAGCTCCATATCTTTTCAACACTGCTGTATCTATCTGAGCAACACAGAGTAATCTATTAAAAAACATGAACCCACCTCTCTAACTCTTGCTCAGCTACTGAGTTTGGTCTGTATTTTAGCATTTACCTACTCCCTCCCTCTAGGTTTCCCAGGTGGTACTAGTGGTAAAGAACCTGCCTGCCAGTGAAGGAGATAGAAGAGATGCAGGTTCAATCTCTGAGTTGGGAAGATCCCCTGGAGGAGGGCATGGCAACCTACTCCAGTATTCTTGCCTGGAGAATCCCATGGACAGAAGACCCTGACAGGCTACAGTCAGGATCACAAAAAGTCAGCCATGACTGAAACAACTCAGCATGCACTCCTTCCCTCCAGCCTTTGAGGACTGACTTTCCTCTTTATGCTTGTCAGAAGCAAACCAAGAATCTCAAATCACCTTGGTTTTCTTCAAGGAAAAAGAAAGACTTGTCTGTATTTCCCAGCAAAGACAAGACCCTTCTCTATAGTTCAAGAGACTCCCAGGGCCTCCCAGGCACCAGCAGGCATAGTCTAACTGGCAGGTCTGATCTTTAATTCTTGAGACCTCTTGAGCCCATTTCATGTGAAATGCTAGGCTGGATGAATCACAAGCTGGAATCAAGATTGCCAGGAGAAATACCAACAACCTCAGATATGCAGATGATACCACTTTAATGGCAGAAAGTGAAGAACTAAAGAGCCTCCTGAGGAGGGTGAAACAGGAGAGTGAAGCTG
This sequence comes from Budorcas taxicolor, assembly GCF_023091745.1. Taxonomy (NCBI): domain Eukaryota; kingdom Metazoa; phylum Chordata; class Mammalia; order Artiodactyla; family Bovidae; genus Budorcas; species Budorcas taxicolor. The sequence continues at coordinate 153,706,112 of NC_068914.1, read as the reverse complement.
GCTTAAAACTCAGAAAAACTAAGATCATGGCATCCGGTTCCATCACTTCATGGCAAATAGATGGGGAAACAATGGAAACAGTGAAAGGCTTTATTTTCTTGGGTTCCAAAATCACTGTTGATGTTGTCAGCCATGAAATTAAGACACTTGCTCCTTGGAAGGAAAGCTATGACATATCTAGACAGTAAAAGCAGAGACATCACTTTGCTGACAAAGGTCTGTATAGTCAAAGCTCTGGTTTTGCCAGTAGTCATGTATGGATGTGGGAGTTGGACCATAAAGAAGGCTGAGCACCAAAGAATTGATGTTTTCAAACTGGTGCTGGAGAAGACTCTTGAGAATCCCTTGGACAGCAAGGAGATCAAATCTGTCAATCCTGCAGAAAATCAATCCTGAATATTCATTGGAAGGACTGAGGCTGAAGCTCCAATACGCTGGCAACCTGATGTGAAGAGCTGACTCATTAGAAAAGACCCTGATGCTGGGAAAGATTAAAGGCAGGAAGAGAAGGGGATGACACAGGATGAGATGGTTGGATGGCATTGCTGGCTCAATGGATATGAGTTTGAGCAAACTCTGAGAGATAGCGAAGGACAGGGAAGCCTGGTGTATTGCAGTCCATGGGGTTGCAAAGAGTCGGACACAACTGAGCGACTAAACAATTATTGAAGGTGAAGTCATTATCTTATTTTCTTCCCCCACTTTGCCCATACAAAACTTTTTTACTTTTTCTGGCTTCTTAGATTTTACTCTCCCATTCTCATCATTTAACACTGTCTTTTATCTTGCTTTTTATTTTTGGAGCATAGAAAGCTTTATTTCAGGCCCAAGCAAGGAGAATAAGTGGCTCATGTTGAAAAACTCCAAATTCCCTGATGGTTTTGGGGGAGAAGTTTTTAGGCAAAATTTGGGGTGAGGACTGCAGGGTGGGTGACTTTCTTCTGACTGGTTAGGAGGTAGCAGGAATTTTGAGCTAAGCTTGAAGTTGCCATCCTCCACCTAGGTGGGGACCTTAGTTCCTGGGAGCCCTACAGGGTCCTGCTCAGTTTCAAACTAGGATCAGATTCCAGAACCAAGAGATTAGAAGAAAGAACATCATCCACCTGGAGTCTGAAGTTCATCAAAACCCATCTTTAAGAAATTAAAATAAGAACCATCTGGTTTCAGGACTGAAGCTCAGTAGGTATATGTCTCATCTCATAAAGAATCAGTGAGATACAAAGTGAAAGGTAAGAAGTGTATCTGTGTATTTACTTAGAGAGACAGACATTCCATAGATAGAGTGGATCCATGTCAAAAGGCAAGAATGGCCTTGGGAGAAACATGGCCCACAGACAGAGTGTGGGCCATCTCAGAAGGCAAAAGGCAACACCATCTTTAAATTCATTTATATTCAACAAACCAAAGAGGCTTCAGCCATTAGAATTCCCTAACTTAGAAGGCTGCTAGGGAACTGTAACAATTTTTTGTCATCAAATAATATTTTTTTCTCCCACACTGATTAGAAAGGTCCATGTGCTGAGGCAAAGGGCACTGTGGATGAAGCAACCCTGTGCTTTCCTAAAGATAAGTGCCAAACATTTGTGTGTGAATGTAGTATTTGTCACACCTTGTTAATTATCCCCCTTTCTCATTTAGAGCTTTCGAGATGTATTAATACTGTTATATCCTCTGAGTCACTCTCTGTAATTCTGTTTCACCCCTAGTGAGCTGGCTCTACAGTCTGTACACTCTTTTTCAGCCAGCGTGTGTGCTGTGTGTTGAGCGGAGGAACTGAACAGCTGCCCCCGTTATCTATAAAGAGAACAGAAAAAAAAAACAACAACATTTTCAGGTGGTGTCTAAGTGCCACAGGACAAGAGATCACATAGCTAAGATTCCAAGGTGGGGGGAGGAGCAGAAGTGAACCTTGAGTTTTCCTATTTGCATGCCTCTAGAGAGATTAACAAAAAAATAATCACAAAGGTTGGGGGGAAATGCGGGGGGTGGGGTGGGTAGTAGAGAATAGAGATTTGTTAAAGCAGGGAGGTGATGAGGTTGGAGGCAGAATTTGGAAGCCCTGAATGTCAGACTGTGGAGCTAAAGCTGGGTCTTTAGGTCATAGGAAACAAGACACTTACAGACTAGCAAAACGGAAAAACACCTGGGATTCCATTCTTTTATGCCTCTTTAATACAGAAGTCACTAACACACACATTCTATTAGTTAATAATCAACAACTCTGTGTCTAAATTTCTGCTTGGCAATAATTGGCTGGACAGTAAAGCAGCTGCTTTAGATGGAGCATGGCTTTCCAGCTCCCTCAGGCCCTACCTGGTATGTATTCACTTTTTTAGATTAATGCCCTTCAAATCATACTTGCTAAAAAAATTCTGAAAAAATAGGTTACTGCCTAAACTTTTAAAATTATCAGTTTAAATTGTTTTAAAGGATGTAATTTATGATACACTGAAACATTAACATTTTTAAATGAAGCTGTCATATCACTCTTTCAAATGCATCCCAGTTCAGTCACTCAGTCATGTCCGACTCTGCAACCCCATGGACTGCATCACGCCAAGGCTTCCCTGTCCATCATCATCTCCCGGGGCTTGCTCAAACTCATGTCCATCGAGTCGGTGATGCCATCCAACCATCTCATCTTCTGTTATCCCCTTCTCCTGCCTTCAATCTTTCCCATCATCAGGGTATTTTCCAGTGAGTCAGTTCTTCGCGTCAGGTGGCCAGTGGAATTTAAATACCATGCAGTTTGATACCAACATCATGCTTTAAAAATACATGAATAAGGAACTTCCCTGGTGGTCCTTTTCATACTAAGAATGCTGAAACTACCTCACAATTGCACTCATCTCACATGCTAGTAAAGTAATGCTCAAAATTGTCCAAGCCAGGCTTCAGCAATATGTGAACTGTGAACTTCCAGATGTTCAAGCTGGTTTTAGAAAACGCAAGAGGAACCAGAGATAAAATTGCCAACATCCACTGGATCATGGAAAAAGCAAGAGAGTTCCAGAAAAACATCTATTTCTGCTTTATGGACTATGCCAAAGACTTTGCGTGGATCACAATAAACTGTGGAAAATTCTGTAAGAGATGGGAATACCAGACCACCTGACCTGCCTCTTGAGAAACCTTTATGCAGGTCAGGAAGCAACAGTTAGAACTGGACATGGAACAACAGACTGGTTTCAAATAGGAAAAGGAGTACATCAAGGCTGTATATTGTCACCCTGATTATTTAACTTCTATGCAGAGTACATCATGAGAAACGTTGGACTGGAAGAAACACAAGTTAGAATCAAGACTGCGGGAGAAATATCAATAACCTAAGATGTGGAGATGACACCACCCTTATGGCATAAAGTGAAGAACTAAAAAGCCTCTTGATGAAAGTGAAAGTGGAGAGTGAAAAAATTGGTTTAATGCTCAACATTCAGAAAACGAAGATCATGGCATCCGGTCCCATCACTTCATGGGAAATAGATGGGGGAAACAGTGGAAACAGTGTCAGACTTTACTTTTTTGGGCTCCAAAATCACTGCAGTGGTGATTGCAGCCATGAAATGAAAAGACGCTTACTCCTTGGAAGAAAAGTTATGACCAACCTAGATAGCATATTCAAAAGCAGAGACATTACTTTGCCGACTAAGGTCCGTCTAGTCAAGGCTATGGTTTTTCCAGTGGTCATGCATGGATGTGAGAGTTGGACTGTGAAGAAAGCTGAGCGCCAAAGAATTGATGCTTTTGAACTGTGGTGTTGGAGAAGACTCTTGAGAGTCCCTTGGACTTCAAGGAGATCCAACCAGTCCATTCTAAAGGAGATCGGCCCTGGGATTTCTTTGGAAGGAATGATGCTCAAGCTGAAACTCCAGTACTTTGGCCACCTCATGCGAAGAGCTGACTCATTGGAACAGACTCTGATGCTGGGAGGGATTGGGGGCAGGAGGAGAAGGGGACGACCGAGGATGAGATGACTGGATGCCATCACCGACTCGATGGACGTGAGTCTGAGTGAACTCCAGGAGTTGGTGATGGACAGGGAGGCCTGGCGTGCTGTGATTCATGGGGTCGCAAAGAGTCGGACACGACTGAGCGACTGAACTGAACTGAGCTCACCCTCAGATCCTGGATACACTGGAAAGGAGACTATGACATGGAGGTCTGACTAGAAAGACAGAAACTCAGGCGGCACTGAGACCTCCAGATGCGATAGACAGGGTGCCTGATGAACCATGGATGGAAGTTTGTGACAATGTACACAAGACAGGGATCAAAACCATCCCCAAGAAAAAGAAATGCAAAAAAGCAAAATGGCTGTGAAAAGAAGAGAAGTGAAAAGCAAAGGAGAAAAGGAAAAGATATATCCATTTAAATGCAGAGTTTCAAAGAAGAGCAAGGAGAGATAAGAAACGCTTCCTCAGTGATCAGTGCAAAGAAATAGAGGAAGACAATAAAATGGGAAAGACTAGAGGTCTCTTCAAGAAAATTAGAGATATCAAGGGAACAAACATTTCATGCAAAGATGGGCTCAATAAAGGACAGAAATGGTATGGACCTAACAGAAGCAGGAGATATAAGAAGAGGTGGCAAGAATACACAGAAGAACTATACAAAAAAGATCTTCACGACTCAAATAATCACAATGGTGTGGTTGCTCACCTAGAGCCAGACATCCTGAAACGTGAAGTCAAGCGGGCCTTAGGAAGCATCACTAAAAACAAAGCTAGTGGCGGTGATGGAATTCCAGTTGAGCTAATTCAAATCCTAAAAGATGATGCTGTGAAAGTGCTGCACTCAATATGCCAGCAAATTTGGAAAACTCAACAGTGGCCTCAGGACTAGAAAAGGTCAGTTTTCATTCCAGTCCCAAAGAAAGGCAATGCCAAAGAGTGCTCAAATTACCACACAATTGCACTCATCTCACACGCTGGGAAAGTAATGCTCAAAATTCTCAAAGCCAGGCTTCAATAATACGTGAACTGTGAACTTCCAGATGTTCAAGCTGGATTTAGAAAAGGCAGAGGAACCAGAGATCAAATTGCCAACATCTGTTGGATCATGGAAAAAGCAAGAGCGTTCCAGAAAAACATCTATGTCTGCTTTATTGACTATGCCAAAGACTTTGACTGTGTGGATCACAACAAACTATGGAAAATTCTGAAAGAGATGGGAATACCAGACCACCTGACCTGCCTCTTGAGAAATCTGTATGCAGGTCAGGAAGCAACAGTTAGAACTGGACATGGAACAACAGACTGGTTTCAAATAGGAAAAGGAGTACATCAAGGCTGTATATTATCACCCCGCTTATTTAATTCATATGCAGAGTACATCATGCAAAATGCTGGACTGGATGAAGCACAAGCTGGAATCAAGATTTCTGGGAGAAATATCAATAACCTCAGATATGCAGATGACACCACCCTTACAGCAGAAAGTGAAGAACTAAAAAGCCTCTTGATGAAAGTGAAAGAGGAGAGTGAAAAAGTTGGCTTAAAGCTCAACATTCAGAAAACGAAGATCATGGCATCCGGTCCCATCACTTCATAGGAAATAGATGGGGAAACAGTGGCTGACTTTATTTTGGGGGGCTCCAAAGGCACTGCAGATGGTGATTGCAGCCATGAAATTAAAAGACACTTACTCTTTGGAAGAAAAGTTATGACCAACCTAGATAGCATATTAAAAAACAGAGAGACATTACTTTCTCAACAAAGGTCCATCTAGTCAAGGCTATGGTTTTTCACAGTAGTCATGTATGGATGTGAGAGTTGGACTATAAAGAAAGCTGAGCATCAAAGAATTGATGCTTTTGAACTGTGGTGTTGGAGAAGACTCTTGAGAGTCCCTTGGACTTCAAGGAGATCCAACCAGTCCATCCTAAAGGAAATTGGTCCTGAATATTCATTGGAAGGACTGATGTTGAAGCTGAAACCCCAGTACTTTGGCCACCTGATGTGAAGAGCTGACTCATTTGAAAAGTCCCTGATGCTGGGAAAGATTGAAGGTGGGAGGACAAGGGGATGACAGAGGATGAGATGGTTGGATGGCATCACTGACTCAATGGACGTGAGGTTAAGTGGACTCTGGGAGTTGGTGATGGACAGGGAGGCCTGGCATGGGGTCGAAAAGAGTGGGAACCAACTGAGTGACTGAACTGAACTGAACTGGTGCTCCAGTGGTTGATTCTAGCCTTCCACCGCAGGGGACAGTTTCCATCCCTGGTTGGGAAACTAGGATCCTACATGCCTTGTGACAAAAAAAAAGTTAAGAATTGAACATTTTATTAATATATGGTTCATTTTTCTGTTTTTTTTTCATTTTTCTCTTTGAAATCCTATTTTCTTTCTAGAATTTTATATTGTAGTTTCATATCAAATATCTTATTCATTTCATTTTCTCTGTATTAAAATTTCTTTTGGATTGTTATTGCAATTATTGAAATGCAATTAAGCAAAGCAATATATTACAACCTTAATAACTATCAAACAGGAAGTAAAATTTTTAATGGAAATGCCTCTTTTAATGAGAGACTAAAAATAGTATCCTGCATACTAATAATATACAGGATCCTCCTGTATCCATGGAAAAATATTATCTTGACAATTTTTTTCTCCCTTTCTATAGCAATTAAGAGCTGAGAAACTTTGATCACACAGTTTAGTAGGTGGGACTGGAAAGAGTTTTGTTATGATAGTGTCCCTCAATTATTTGATCTTCTTCCAAGTTATAGGGCAGAAATCCAGTAATCTATCTTAAGAAATTAAAAGATCAGCTGAAAATTCCCTGTAGTCCTCCTTTTCTTTTGTTGAAAACTAAGAACCAGAATTCTTCTGATCTGCAAAAGGATATGTTATGAAGTCATTACTCTTTTCACAATACACAGTTCAGTTCAGTTTAGTTCAGTAGCTCAGTCGTGTCCGACTCTTTGCGACCCCATGAATCACAGCACGCCAGGCCTCCCTGTCCATCACCAACTCCTGGAGTTCACTTAGACTCATGTCCATCGAGTCGGTGATGGCATCCAGTCATCTCATCCTCGGTCGTCCCCTTCTCCTCCTGCCCCCAATCCCTCCCAGCATCAGAGTCTTTTCCAATGAGTCAACTCTTCGCATGAGGTGGCCAAAGTACTGGAGTTTCAGCTTTAGCATCATTCCTTCCAAAGAAATCCCAGGGCTGATCTCCTTTAGAATGGACTGGTTGGATCTCCTTGAAGTCCAAGGGACTCTCAAGAGTCTTCTCCAACACCACAGTTCAAAAGCATCAATTCTTTGGCGCTCAGCTTTCTTCACAGTCCAACTCTCACATCCATGCATGACCACTGGAAAAACCATAGCCTTGACTAGATGGACCTTAGTCGGCAAAGTAATGTCTCTGCTTTTGAATATGCTATCTAGGTTGGTCATAACTTTTCTTCCAAGGAGTAAGCATCTTTTAATTTCATGGCTGCAATCACCACTGCAGTGATTTTGGAGCCCCCCAAAATATAATGACATTGTTTTCATTGTCCTTCTATTTGTCACCTGTGAGATTTTGATTAAAGATAAATATTTTTGTTTGTAAAGTGGAAGTGTGCAATTTTTAAAAAATTTCTCAGTCATATCAATTTTAGAAAAGACTATATATAATGGGACTTCCCTGGTGGCCCAGTGGTTAAGAATTCCCCTTGCAGTGCAGGGAACACTAACATCCCACATGCCACACGCTTATGGAGCAAGTAAGCCCTCCCAGGGCAACTAGAGAGTAGCTCCACTTGAGTCAACTAGAGAAAGCCCATGTGCAACAATGAAGACCCAGTGCAGCCAAAACTAAAAATAAATTATTTTAAAATGTCATTTGATCACGAAGGCCTTCTCAAGACAGCCCATGTAAACACACAAGTATACGTCGCTCCGCCCCCCTCCCCCCCAACACTATCCCTTTTCTATGCTTTAAATTTGTTTTAGTTAGCAATTGCCTGATATTTGTCTCTCTCCCCACTAGAGTGTTAACGGCACAGGTGCAGGAACTCATTTGTTCACTGCTGTGCCACAGTAGCTGGCACAGTGTGTGGACCATTAGACTTTCACCACTTGGTCCAGTAAATCCATGACTGTCCATTTTCCTTACAGCCTAAGTGACCTCTCGCAGGTCAGGACCTTCCCTTGTGTTGCTTGCTGCTGCCTGCTAAGTAACTTCAAGTTGAGTCCGACTCTTTGCAGCCCCATGGACTGTAGCCACCAGGCTCCTCTGTCCATGGGATTCTCCAGGCAAGAATACTGGAGTGGGTTGCCTTCTCCAGGTGATCTTCCCAACCCAGGGATCCAAGCCGTATTTCTTATGTCTCCTGCATTGGCAGGCGGGTTCTTCACCACTAGTGCCACCTGGGAAGCCCTTTTCTTATGCTACTGCTCTAACAATTTGGGAAATCACTCAGAAGAGTAGGAGACCCCCACTCAACCCCCCAAATGGCGGCTTTACCACCTGTAGAAATAAGAATCGTTCAATAAGCTACTCCGCAAGAGCCCGTAGCAGCTGACAATCCTGTGACGCCGTCTGGCCAAGCTTGTGAGATTTTAAAAGTGAAACTGGAAAGAGAAGCAGGGAGAAGGAAGTCAGCTTAGATGGAATTGAGAGAGAAGGCAGTCTAGCCTGTTTCCTGTTTAAAAACATGTACTTATGCCTTCACCTTTTCAGTATCTGAAGACCACCGCTTTTAAACTAAATCTTTTCCTCTGGGGAGAGCGCGAAGAGCCAGTAACGGGTCTTCTGAGGCAGAGCCATTTAAAGCCGGCCCAGGGGCCTCAGCGTCTACCTTAAAAGAGGGGCTCTACCCACATTTCAGCTCTTTGTTAGTCAACCGTGTCCAGCCGGTTACAATGTAAATATTCTGTTCACAAAATGCACTTCCTGTGAAAGAAGCGTAGGATAGCGGTCTAATTCAGCTGGGACCTCGGCGCCTGACCAACTCCCCCTAAGAACGGACCAGGCGCCTCCATCATGGCCGCCGGCGACAGCGCTGAGCGGCAACCGATAGGAGATGGCGCCGGGGCATGCGGTCAGTCTCGCCGGGTCCAGGGCGACGGGACCAGAGGGCTGGCCAAGACCGTCTAGGAGCGCCGGCCAGGGTCCCTGAAGACGGTCCTCGGATTTTAGCACCTAGAAACCCTGAAAGTTGACGCCTGCAATATGGAGGACGGTTATTGTCTCTGCACACCGATATGTACGAGCAGGCCCTGATTTCGTCTCGCGTCGGAACCCGGCAAAATCCTCTATTCTCTAAACAGAATGCGTTACGTACACTGCGCATCTTCGCAATAGTGGGCCGGCTAACGACGCCAAGAATGTTACGTCGCTCTCCCCCTCCCCTCCCCACCCCTAGTTCTGGTTCAGGAGGCGCGAGAACTCTACGCCCAATCCGTACTTTGTTTTTCTGCTACAGACCGCGAAGTGCGTCCGTCTCCGCAATTGGCGTAAAACGCTTCCAAGAATACCCGTAGTACTCCGCGAAGCCCTCGGGCTATTCCGAGACGCTGTTTACGTATCGGCTCCGACGTACGTAGCGTTAAGCTGGAGCAGTCTCAGCGCCGGCCGCCATTTTGTGCAGTCGCTGGGAAGGGAAGGAGACGCCTAAGCCGCGGCACTGCCGGGTTTGAGCGTAGCCAAACCTACCCACTGCTTTTATAACCCCGATTCTCTGTGTTTTGCTCCCGTCTCCGACGAGAGAGGCGGCGACGGTGGCGTCTGCGACGGGAGACAGCGCGTCGGAGCGAGAGAGCGCCGCGCCTGCCGCCGCCCCAACAGCGGAGGCGCCGCCGCCATCGGTCGTCACCAGACCGGAGCCGCAGGCCCTCCCGAGCCCGGCCATCCGTGCCCCGCTCCCAGATCTCTATCCGTTTGGGACCATGCGCGGAGGCGGCTTTGGGGACCGGGACCGGGATCGTGACCGTGGAGGGTAAGGGGGGAGGAGGAGAGGAAAGGCCTTGTGTGCGCGGGGGGCGGGGAGGAGGTTGCTTCCTGAGGAGACCGCAGCCTGCGGTCAAGCGGAAAACTGGGGAGCTGACTGCGGGCCTAGGAGCGAAGCTCCCGACTGGGAGGCGAGGCGATCCGGGACTTAATAGCAGTTTAGGGCGCGGGCCTCTTGTGGGCCTGGGCCCCCGGGTCGCTGGCGGGGCGGTGGGGGGAGGGGGCGGCGGCTTGGCGACGCCCCAGCCCCTGCTTGCGGACGGTCGTCGTGGCGCGGCGCGCCCGGGCCTCAGCCCCACAGGCAGCAGGAGGGGAACTCTGGAAGCGGCCGACCCAGCCCGGGCCTCCTCAGTTTCCCGGCGTTCGAGCCCGGCGGATTTGAGCAAGTCATTTGATCTCTCCAGAGCTAGTGTTCATCGTGAAATGCGGATGTTCTTGCTGAGAGAGAAGGATGAGGTCTCCGAGTTCACCCTGGGAAAGTCTTAACGTCAAATGGCTTCCCTGTTTATGGAACTGGAAACCTGGTTCGAAACTAGAGACTTTTAAGAAGCGGACTTGCAGATTTTAAAATATTTAAAAATTACGTTTAGTTGTACTTTAACTCGAAGGAAGCACACTGGAATACCAGCGATGTTTGCTGATATTATTTGCTGTCTAAAACCGTCGTTTGGCGGGAGGGAGGAGTTTTTTGTTTGTATTAACGTTTCTTTTTTCTTTTCTAATTGGCCTGAACCGTTAACGTCTTGGTCTAACTTGAAATTTTTTGATCTAGTAATGCCACGGTTACTGGGTTGGAAGTTAACAGGATTAAACGTGAAGTCCTCCCAGATACTGAGATTCAAATCTTAAGGTTCCTCTTAATCGAAAAAGTAGCTTTAAAAAAAGTTTTATCTATGGATAAAAATTTTGGGGACCCCACGTCTTAATATATATAGATGTGTGTGTGTGTGACCTTGGGCAAGATCCTGAACCTTTGTGAGCAGATTTTCTGTTCCGAAGATGGGGATAGTAATTGCATTGTTCCCCAGAATTGAGATAGTGTGTGTAATTGTCTCTCTGTAGTAGGCCATCGTGTTAAAGCTGTTTTCTCCAAACATTTTTGTCTTTTGTGGTTCGAATACATAACTACCAGACCTAATAGTCACACGCTTCTCAGTTATTTGATTTACTGTGGCTCAGCTGGTAAAGAATCCGTCCGCAATGCGGGAGACCTGGGTTCGATCCCTAGCTTGGGAAGGTCCCCTGGAGAAGGGAAAGGCTAGCACTCCAGTATTCTGGCCTGGAGAATTCCGTGGACTGTATAGTCCATGGGATCGCAGAGTCGGACACGACTGAGCGTCTTTCACTTATTAAATAAAAAGGATTATTTTGACTTACACTTTGTTCAGAAAGGAAATACTTGATTTTAGCTTTAAATTCGGAAGACTATAAGTGGAATGTTTGCTTAGTGTTTCACAGTATAGCCAAATTTATAATGAATTTCAATACAGCCACTTAGGAAAAAGAACTTAATGTTTACTAGTAAAATGAAAATGACCCAGAATTCCTCTCAAGCTTTATACCCTAGACTCATAGGCCTAGAAAAACCCTTGTACATGTACTTTGGTATCCATGTTTATAACAGTGTTGTTTATGACAGAATATTAGAAACAGCTCAAATGTCTGGATAAATTCGTCCCATAGAATACAGTACAGCAGTGAAAAAGAAAAATTTATATCAGCATGTATGATTCACAAACATAATATTAAGTGAAAATACAAGGTGTCCTAGAAGGATAACGTAAGTAAACTAACAGATGACAAGACCAGAATACAAGGGAATGGCTAAAATTCGAGGTACTCATTGGTATGATGGGGATTCTAAACTTGAGATAGGCACATAGAAGCTATCAAAATACTGATAATATTATTTCTTTACCATGGATGTTTTATATTTACCATATATATGCTTTAATAAGAAAAGGTTTATTATCTGAAAGGCAGAAAAAGTGAATTGCTGATCCATACTTAGTTTATCCCATATTGACTCTTAGTATCAGATATTAAGAAAAGACTTAAATAATGTTTCAAACAAAATGGCACTTTCGTAAGGTCTGTGCCCTAACTCCACCTTTACTATGAGATTTCTTTTGTTATTTGAATTGCTATTCTTTTGTTCTTAAATGTACAGAGCTGAAATGGATTATTTTGAAAGGGGACTGAGTGAGGTAGTGTATGTACATGTACAGTCCAAATGCATTGTACATGATTCTGCATGTTAATGTGTAAATCTTTGAAAACTGGCATTTATTGCAAATCAAAATTAATACTCAAAAACATTAAGGAGCAGCATAGTATGCAAGGGGTTAGGATATATGGATATTTAAATGATTATACAAATGCACAAAGGCTCTATTGGATATTGTAGTCAACCTTATAAAGGTGGTAGAAAGTGTATTTAAGAATCCCATGTTTCAAATTACAGTATATCTTTAGAGAAGGATGATGTGTCTTGGTTAAATAGTCAAGGCAATAGGGGAAAAGGAAAAACTTTGAAAAATAAGGGCTATCTTGATTAAGTCTTGGACATTTTTTTTCAAAAGTTCTGTTTTCTTCTAGGTTGTTAATTTTAAGTTCTGAGTAATATTGGAGTGCAGCAGCAGCATTGAAATGGCATTTTTTAGGAACCACGTATGTTGTTGTTCAGTCACTAAATTGTGTCCAGCTCTTTGCAACCCTGTGGACTGCAGCACACCAGGCTTCCCTGTCCTCACTATCTCCCAGAGTTTGCTCAAATTCGTGTGCTTTGAATCAGTGGTGTTATCCGACCATCTCATCCTCTCTCTCCCGTCTGCTGCCTTGGATCTTTCCCAGCATTAGGGTCTTCTCTGAAGAACCACATAATTAGGCAGCCAACCTCTGAAAGTTAGTCTTTGGTCATTTTTCTTTGCAAGACTGACAGTTTAAAGACTTGGCTTTTTTATTTGTAGAGAACCTTATTTATTGATAGAACTGTGTTAGTTACTTCACCTAAGAGGGAGGGAGGAGGGGTCAGTCTCTTATTTGGTCTTAAGCCTGAGGACGTATTGAAGGTGTTGATTGGTATTGATCAACAGTAATATAAATGGAATCTGCCAAGTTCTGTCTTTTTGAATGTAAATACTGAATGGTCCTAAATTTCCTGCCATCAGTCTTTGTATATTTGTATTTAGAGAAATATCTAGCTGGCTCTTCAAGCCAAGAAATTTTAAGAGCATTTTGAGTTCCAGGAAATTGATGTGCTTTAGAATGGTTAGTACATCTGCTGCCTGTTGATTAGTAAACTAGTGGAACCACTTGCAAGATGATGTTATGAATGAATTAGAGTAGAAAAGGAGAATTAAATTTGGTGTAGTGTTTTCAGGAGTAAGGAAATGGGATGAAAACATTGTGTATTTGTACACCAAAACAATGTCCTGCATTTTAATAGGTTGAAATACAGAAATGAAGACCATCTTAGGATTCTTCTTAGGAAACAGAACATTTCAAGTTTGGCTAATGGCCATATTTGTACTCCAGTTGAATTTGTCTGTTGTGAAAGCAAGATAAAGCAAAAAGAATGATTTTTAAATTGTTTTAAAGACCTTAGATAACTTTTTCTACCTGTCCATAGTTTTGCCCTAATTTAAACTTAATGTCCTCACTTAGCTTCATTTCAGAATATTACTTAAGAGTAGCAATTTCTGTTCACTTTAGTATTTCTGCTGCTGCTAAGTCGCTTCAGTCATGTCCAACTCTGTGCAACCCCATGGACGGCAGCCCACCAGGCTCCCACGTATTTTTAGCACCACTTTATAGTTGATAACCAGTAACTATTTGTTAAATGAGTACAATTATGCCAATTTGTACTGTTTACTATGGCAGATACTGTTTTAAGTACTTTACACAAATATTTTTTGGAGGGGGCTGGTAGTATCTTAAGAGTTGTATCTTTTTGCATGTTTTTATGGCACCTGAAATATTTTGCTTTAAACATACTAATAAACTGAAAATTTTGATGTTTCTAGATTTGGAGCAAGAGGTGGTGGTGGCCTTCCCCCAAAGAAATTTGGTAATCCTGGGGAGCGTCTACGTAAAAAGAAGTGGGATTTGAGTGAGCTCCCCAAGTTTGAGAAGAATTTTTATGTCGAACATCCAGAAGTGGCAAGACTGACTCCAGTAAGTTTTAGGGGTGGTATTTATTTACCTTTTCTTGACATACAGTAATGAACCAAGTAGATAAATTAGCCAAAGTTTACTCAGACATATATATATACAAAGTTTACTCTTGTATTTTTTATTCTGGTGTGGTGGGGGTTTTTCTTTGGTTCTTGTTAGGAAAGCTGATACTTGTAAGAGAAAGCACTTGATTCTCATATGTTGGTTATATTTCATCTAACTGTTCTCTTGTGGAAAATGAAACCTACTGCATGCTTTGTTGACTTAGAAAGTTGGGTGAAGTTGAACATACATGAAAAACACTGTAAGAAGTGTTAAACATATTTTCCATTGTAATTGTGAATTTGATCATTGTTATGCTATATTGGAACATAAAGTTTTGCACATTTAGAATAAATTGGTTACTGATTTGTCTTACTTTGTTTCTTAAATAGTATGAGGTTGATGAATTACGCCGAAAGAAAGAAATTACAGTGAGAGGGGGAGATGTTTGTCCTAAACCTGTGTTTGCCTTCCATCATGCTAACTTCCCACGTAAGTGCTTTTCAGTCCAGTATATTAGTTGTTAATTTAGCTTGAATGGTCACTGTGCTCATAAGTTATTTAAAGGTTTTGACCCAGCTCAGGATTTTGTTGAAAAGACAAACAGAAACCGTTCACAAAAGTTCTTCAAGTATTTTGGCGGGGGGAGTTGTCTTTTTAATGCTCATGTGTTCTCAGTTTAGAACTTCTTTGGGTCTTTTGCAGGGTTTTTTGGTTGGTTGGTTGGTTGGTTTTCATCTTTCCTTGGGGTTTTGCCTCTACATTTTAGAAAAATAGCAAAATAAAATTGCTTTCTACCTGGATAAAATTTGGATTAGATAAGCAGTAAGTGGCTATTAGGTGCCTATGCCTTGTACCTTAGATACTTTAGACCAATGGTTTTCAAGTTTTCGAGAATAAGGGTAGATGGCTATGGCAGTAGCCTTCTTGAGAAGTAGTCAGCAGGTCAGATAACTGAATTTCAGTAACTGAAGACAAAAGTACTGCTTCTCTTGGAGAGATGTATAATTTCTTTTGGCTGTAGGTTTGCTTCTTAGTTTTACCTAAAAGCAATAATATCTGTTCTTGTACAGAATACGTAATGGATGTGTTGATGGATCAGCACTTTACAGAACCAACTCCAATTCAGTGCCAGGGATTTCCCTTGGCTCTTAGTGGCCGGGATATGGTGGGCATTGCTCAGACTGGTTCTGGGAAGACGTTGGCGGTACGTACCCACAAGGGAAGACTTTTCATATTGTGGTAACTTATTTTGCTGTTGTAAATATTACATATATTCTCAGTGCGTAAAATTCTGATTCAAATAGTGGAAGTAATATTTCAGCTTTTTAGCTATCTGAAATATGTGGAAGCATTTTATGTTCATATTTGCGTTGCATATATATGTAAGAGATGTGAATTCTGTTTTCCCTTTCCTGGTTTTACTTAGACATTATCAATTACTGTGATAACTTAGAACAGTTAATATAATGGCTTAGTTTTGGTATAAGACTGTCCTCCTTTTCTCCTCCAGTATTTGCTACCTGCAATTGTTCATATTAACCACCAGCCTTACTTGGAAAGAGGAGATGGCCCAATTGTAAGTGTATTTCAGTTTATGTATACTTCAAAAAATAACTACATTTTATTGTTATGTTTCAGGCACTGTACTTTACATGTGTTCTCAGATTTCATTCGCAACCCCACCTTCCTTATCTGGAGGAAATATTGTCTTAGTGGTAAATCTTAGGCACAGTGACTTGCCCAGGGTCAGACAGTAATTAAATTGCTGAGCTGGAATTTGAATCAGTCTTACTTTTAACTACTGTGCCTGTTTCCTTCATATGTAGGCATTTTCTGTGCATTAAATACAGATGCATTGCTTAATTGCCCAGTGATACTGTGAGGGATACAAAGGTGTAAAATGAGAATCTTGCTCTGTGGATATAAGTCAGGTTTGGGATGTTTATTTTTTGTGTTTAAGTAATGCTTTTGTAAATGTTCATAGACCAGCACCATTTTCTGGTTTGATCATTTTCAGTTAATGCTATTTACTGTAAGATTTCAGTAGTGGTCTTCAAACATTTTGAATGTACTTTCTTAACATTTCTTTAATAGAGTTTGCACTCACTATATGTTTATAAATATGTACATTATACAGTATGTCTTAATGCTTCACAACAAGTAGTGCGTTAATTTTTCATTACATAATATGTAATGTATTTCATATGGCTAACGGAGTTAGCAATATTATCATTAACTAATGTCTAATGGATTGATATACCAAGTGAGAGTTATTGTTACCAGCATATATGATTCCTGTTTCAAAGTGTCTAAATTTTATTTGACCAACTTCTTGTCACATTGTGTATAAATGTGTTTTTGCCAGATTTGCCAGATTTGCCTGGCCAAGAGCTTGAACTAGATGTCAGAAAAATGTCAGCTCTGCTCTTTTCTTGTTCTGATAATTAAGTAAAGTTTGAGACTTACCTGGTTTTGTTACAGGAATATTGTAGCTACTTACTCATTTTGTGAGTTGTTTAGTTAAAACTAGGTAATACAGTCTATAAATCTTATGTAGCACACATTAATGAATCGTATCAAAAGTCAACCATCATACTACATGGCAAATATCAGTTCTCAAATTGGATTGACCAAAAGATTCATTCAGGTTTTTCTGTAAGATGTTAGGGATATAATTTTTAGCCACATAACAGTGCAATATCTTATACTTACTGCCTTCCCAGTCCCCTACCCCAGATTAGACAGTAGAGAATTAAGTAACCTTTTTGAACTTTTTTTTATTCCCCTTAAACTTGGGGTGGTGTCTCAAATGATTTGTTTGCTTTAGTGTCTAGTTCTGGCTCCTACCAGAGAGCTTGCCCAGCAAGTACAGCAAGTGGCTGATGACTATGGCAAATGTTCCAGATTGAAGAGCACTTGCATCTATGGAGGTGCTCCTAAAGGTCCCCAGATTCGAGATTTGGAGAGAGGTAAGAAAAAAAGAGCATTTAAGAATTTTTAGTTTTATTTTACCAGGTTTTGTAAATAGAACAGGAAAATAGTGGATTCTGGTGGGGTCAGGGGGATCAGTATTTTAGTAGCTTAGAAATTCTCGAATATGGTTAAAATGCTGTTTTAGGAAAGTCCAGTGTGGTTGGAGACTTAACGGGGTTTTTATACATAAATTCTTGTTGCTAAGTCACTTCAGTCGTGTCCGACTCTGTGCAGCCCCATAGACGGCAGCCCACCAGGCTCCCCTGTCCCTGGGATTCTCCAGGCAAGAGCACTGGAGTGAGTTGCCATTTCCTTCTCCAATGCATGAAAGGGAAAGGTGAAAGTGAAGTCGCTTAGTCATGTCCAACTTAGCGACCCCATGGACTGCAGCCTACCAGGCTCCTCCATTCATGGGATTTTCCAGGCAAGAGTACTGGAGTGGGGTGCCATTGCCTTCTTACGTCATGTTTTTTCCAGGTACTTCCTGAAGCTTGAACAGCATTTAAAGAATTCTTAGTTGAATAGATCTTTGGTTTTGTTTCACAGGTGTTGAGATCTGTATAGCTACTCCTGGACGCCTGATAGATTTCCTGGAGTCAGGAAAGACAAATCTTCGCCGATGTACTTACCTTGTACTGGATGAAGCTGACAGAATGCTTGATATGGGCTTTGAGCCCCAGATTCGTAAAATTGTTGACCAAATCAGGGTGTGTAAAGCTTATGTTTTTTTAATACCCTTTGCCTATAGTGGGTCCTTAATCTAAAAGAAAGTCTATCTTTTCCTGATAGCCTGATAGGCAGACATTAATGTGGAGTGCCACCTGGCCAAAAGAAGTAAGACAGCTGGCAGAGGATTTTCTTCGTGATTACACCCAGATCAACGTAGGCAATCTGGAGCTGAGTGCCAACCACAACATCCTCCAGATTGTGGACGTCTGCATGGAAAGTGAAAAAGACCACAAGTATGAGAGATTTCACTGTTTTGATAATGCTGATAAAACTTTTGCTCTAATAATCTTCTAAAATTAAAGTGTTATTCATAGAAGCCAGTATTTCCTAGCCTTGAACACATTAAAAGCATTGTTTTCCGACAATCCATTATGTATATAACCAGAGCAATGAGGTTAAAGGCAGGAATTCTGGATTCTTAAATTTGACCAGCTCTGATAATTCCCAGCTGTATTGAAAGTAATTTAAAAAGATACTAAAACTCTGAAGGGTTCATACTGGAAACATAGCTTCTGCATAATGTATAAGGAGGTCTTCTCTAGATGATTTCATTGTTTCGTCTGGTTTTCAGGTTAATCCAACTTATGGAAGAAATAATGGCTGAAAAGGAAAATAAAACCATAATATTTGTAGAGACGAAGAGACGCTGTGATGACCTCACTCGAAGGATGCGCAGAGATGGGTAAGTGCAGCACTGATGTAATTAATTTGCCTCGGATTTTATAATTCAGTAGGAATTTGTAAATTGGTACTGTTAATGTTGTATAATATTTCAATAATTCCTAATATGTACTTGGCTTTTTTCTTCTGACAGTTGGCCAGCTATGTGTATCCATGGAGACAAGAGTCAACCAGAAAGAGATTGGGTACTTAATGGTGAGTTCAAAACAAAGCATTGTCTTTACAGTGTATTTCAGGGATTGGTAAACATTCTGTAAAGAGCCAGGTAGTAAATATTTTTGGCTTTGCAGATTTTATAGTGGTTTGTGTCACAACTGTTTAGCTGCTATTGCAGCACAAATATAGCCATAGACATTATGTAAAGAGAGTCTGGCTGTTTTCCAGCAAAACTTTTATTGCAAAAATGGGATTTGTGCCACATTTGATCCGTAGACCAGAGTTTGCCTAGCTCTGCTCTGGTTTTTTGAATATTGAGAGCATTTTTGTCATCTCCACTGTACTTTTAAATGTCAGTAATGCTGGGTCTTTATACTACTTTTTCACCACTTAAACCACTCTATCTAATAAGTTCTTGCCTTTATAGATACATATAGTGGCCTGGAAGCTCCCAGAAATTTTAATGGAGGCTTCATCATGTTAACTCAGTCTCCATCTCCTCTCATCCCCTCTGAGGACTGAGAGTGAGGCTCAAAGTTCCAAACTTCTCCAATCACAGCTTGGTCTTTCTGGTAACCAACTTCTGTCCAGGAGCTATTCTGGAGCCCATCAAGTGTCATTTCATTAGAATAAGAGACCTCTATTATTAACTTTAAATTTAAAAGAGCTTGGTATGTTCTGACACCATTACTTCAAATTTTAACATGGTAGAAAAGGCCAGAGAGCTGGGAATGTTTATTTGGTCACTTTTTAAGATATATCACATAGCTTTGATTTTATAACTTGGTTTTCATGATGTCATCCTTGTTTTGCAGAGTTCCGTTCTGGAAAGGCTCCCATTCTCATTGCCACAGATGTAGCCTCCCGTGGGCTAGGTTTGTATAGATAGGTGTCTCTGTCAATGGTATATATATCTTTTGGTTTAAAGATTTGCTTGTCATTTCACATTAGAGTTGCATATACATATGTTTACATAAATATTTAAAAGAGAAGAATTACATACAAAGTACGTGATTTCCCCCCACCCCCCCACATTTTTTTTTAAACCTTGGTGGGTTTTTTGTTTGTTTTTTATTTTCTTTTTATTTTCAAAGTCTCTTCCTGCTCCTAACAAACAGGCTTTGGTCTGCAGCAAGGCCTAGGCATGACTATTTAAACAGTTGGAGGGAGAGGAGACATTCAGTTGAACAGCTCAACTTTTTCCTGGTTTTATTCTATTTTCTGGGTGAATAGAATGAGCCTGATTGAACCTAGCTACTAGAAGCTAGTTTCTTCAGTTACTTTTTTTCCCCTCTACGACTATATCTGTGGAGGTACAATTCCATGAATGCTAATATATTCTTGGGATTTAGTAAGTCTATAAATACAATACCTTTCAGCAATTAAATCTGCTTTGCCCAGTTTAATTTACTGAAGTAAAATTTTCATGAGCACTCAGTTAGCCCCTCTTCCCACCCATACTCATATCATTGATGTGCTTGCTGTCTTCCAATTTAAGATCTTAATCGGAAGCTGATGTTCTGGAGTTTAAACCCATTATAATTTTATGCAGAGATATTTTGTGGTACTTTAGCCCATTCTGAGAAAAATAGGTGTAATTCAAAACTTAATTTTAAAAAATGACAAGAGTATTTCTATTACAAAGATATTTTTAAATTATTGACATATTTCTTGCTGAGTAAGGCAAGAAGCAACCATATTCCCTATGATACTCAACATAAAGAAAGCAAGTATTTGAACTGGATTACGAAAGTAATGAAGGCTTTTTATACATTGCACTCATCGTATTCCCTCCTTCAGAGGTGGTGACTTGCAGCCATGACTGAAAAATTGTCTCTACCCTCTGAGGTCATGTCTGGATCTGTGCGGTTAGAACTTGGGCCTGTTGGGAGAAGAGGCTGAAGCCTGAAAGCAGTTTACATAAAAGCTTTCAGTGATGGTGGTTTTTAAACAGGCTTGCTATGTGCTGGTAGCTTCTTTGTGCATCTTGCCTAGACAATTTAAAATATTTGTTCCATGTCCCCCTGCATTTCTAAACCAAATCAATTGGCTGCCATTAGAATAACTTAGACTCTTCATCCCACCCCCACTCATCCAAGAGAGGGGAGAGGGAACGTATCTGAGTCTGTTTCTTGTTACTCAACATCAGTGCTTGTTTTGGGCCCCTTTGTTTGCTGCCTTGTAAAAATCAAAAGGAAGGGGGAAACCCACCAAAATGGCAGAATGCTGACCAAGGTCCTACAAGATCCTGGAAAGTGAAGGCTTCTACCTCATAGACAGGGGTGCAATTTTCAGCTGAGTCACCAGGCCTTTTTTCACTTCCTGTCGAGCGATGGCCTCTTAAATATTCCCTTCAGGTAAGTTCTGATTCCCATAACTTTATAATAGTCGTCCTCAGGAAATAATAGTCATCCTAGTCATCTTTATAATAGTCATCCTATTTATTCCCCTTCCAATGGGATATTTTTAATTTTTCCTTTTTTCTGTTTAAACTGCACACTGTTAAGCTAAAAGTATTGAATTTATTTTGTTTTGTTTTTTAACAGAAGCTTTGATAGCAGCTGCAGATCACTCAGTACATGGCCGAGGCAAATCTACATTGGCCGGAAGCAGCTCTAGATGAGCCTATTGGCTAGTCTCAGTCCCTCCCAATTAGTGATTGGAGATTCAGGCCATGTCATAGGGCTTGTCAGACAAAAAGTTCTTATCCTAGGCAGCTGGCTAAAATATTAACTTTTTGATTTCTTACTCTGCAACAGCATCTTCTCTAAAGCCACCAAGGTAATACTGTGACAGTGCACAAATAACATCAGGGCAGGCTGACTGGAGAAATCAAATTCTGCACTTGCTCTTACATGCCCTTAGCCTGCTACATGTGCACATACAAGACACCTTTCTAGTATGAAGAACTTGCACCGTGTCTGCCCCCCATTGAACCTCTCCAGAGATACTCCCAAGTGTTAGTACCTGAACTGTTGACTCCAGTCCCCAGTGCTTTCTAGTAGGAAAGCACAAATCTGCGTCCAGTGCAGTAATTCAGCCTGCTCTGCTGCCTGTGGTCATACACAATGAGACTGACTAAGGAGCATTCTAGCTCTGAAGATGCGATCGTGGAGCATAATTCCCCACTTGCCCCATCTCACATCCATCCTGGCCCTGTAAATTTTTGTTTTCCTTTTGTTACACCATCAACCCTAGCCGGAGACTCACGCTGCCCCCTGTGATAACTGCCTTCTCGTCTTTCTGGTGTGATTTCAGGACTTTAGGGGTCAGTAAAGACTGAGGAGCCTTTATTGTAATAAGAAACAGACATAATGCCCCTTTCTTCACAGGCCCTTTAACAACTGAATTTTTTTTTTTTTTAATCATCTCCCCTTTCCCCTGAAATTAATCCAGTCTGGGCAATAGATGCAGTCTGACCCTTTGGATGTAACTTACATTTTTTTTATTAATTATTTTTTTCTACAATCACCCCAATTATCCTTGGGGGAGGCGTTGGAGGACCTGAAATTTTTACCCGAACCCAGGTTCTCCGGCGCTTGGCAACCAAATGGGGCTACAGAGAAGCATCTAAGCCAGTTCACAGAGCGAGCGTGTGTGGGGACTTCTCACTGCCACGGACCCTTGATGCATGCTCCCCGCGCTCCAGTGGTCCCGTGTCAGAAGGCGGAGTTTTCGAAAGGAGGCCGCCAAAAATAAAAGGCAAAGAGACGGGATCGGCTGCAGCGGTTTCCCAAAGGAGGAGGGAGTGTGCATCGGTCTGGTAACAAACAGAGAATGTTTTTTAATTATTTATATCACAAAAATCTGTGTTTTATCTAGGATATTTTCTGAATATTCTTTGTAAAATGCAGATTTTTTTCCACAAAACATTAGGATTCTTTGTTATATTCTTAAATTTGTTTGTTTAAGTAGGTAAAAATATACATTTAGTTGGAAGCATTACACTAACATTTACATACTTAAAGCTTTAGGAGGTTGTTCAATTCAATTCCCAGCAGTGGACAGAACATTAAACTTGTGTCTCAAGGTTTCATGATGTTTTCCCACACTCTTTGGCTATTTAATTTTCCAGGTTATGTAGATAATCTTTGATAATTGAAGTAAGGACTGAGTTGAAGTAACCTTGAGTTGAGAAAAAAAACTCATTTGGCAAGAGCTGGGCTTGGTAGTACAGTGAAATTTTAGTGTAATGTGCTCTTGTGGTAATTGAAAGAAGAAAGATAATTTGGATGTTTCTGCAAAGGAAAATAAGTGTATTTAACTTTGGCTCTGATCAGTTTTGTCTTTTTTTTAATATAAGCAAAAATTTCTTAATCTAAAAATCTTAAGTCTCCATGTAAATGTAGTAATAAAGTATATGAAGTTTTTGTTTTTTTGTTTTTTGTTTTCATTTTGCTCTGTGACTGGTTTAAAGGTAAGTTTGTTATATTACTGGTAGATTTTGCCAGGCTCTCCCAACAGAGTAGAAGTGATTTGGCCTTGTAGCTTAATGGTGGTATTACCTTAAACATTCCAGTTTTGAAAAAGGTGGAACTGGAATTTAGTACAACTCCTGTCAGTATGTTGGTTAAAATATGAAAGAGGCAGGAGTTTGAATGGTTGAATGGGATTCCCTTAGGATTTTACAGCTGATGCTTTCTCTGCATGTCCCAAGCATCATTAATCCTCTTTTACTCTGTTGGGATGAGTCTTTTTTGTTCCTGTTCAGAGTGGTTACTAACTTAGTCTTCTCTCCTCTTGCTGTCATCTGCATTCGTGCTTCCCACCTGTTGTTGGCATGTCCTTTACCTTCTCTTTCCCTGCCACATCAACCTACACACTGACTCACCGTTGGCTTTGAAGATGTGGAAGATGTCAAGTTTGTGATCAACTATGACTATCCAAACAGCTCAGAGGATTATGTGCACCGTATTGGCCGAACAGCCCGTAGCACCAACAAGGGCACTGCCTACACCTTCTTTACCCCAGGGAACCTAAAGCAGGCCCGAGAGTTGATCAAAGTGCTAGAAGAGGCTAATCAGGCTATCAATCCAAAATTGATGCAGCTGGTGGACCACAGAGGAGGCGGCGGAGGAGGGGGTAAGGGTAAGTCCTGGAGTTTTCCAGGTACTGCCAAGGTATCTTTTTTTGTGTTCATTGTGCCTTGTTTGTTAATCCAGTGGAGGTTAATGTTACGTTGCTTAATAATTGTTCATAATCTCTCTTGAGTAAGACAGAGGTCTGAGTGACTGTCATAGCCTTAGGTAGTATGTTGTAGTATGTTAAGTTTTGAGTTATCCATATGGAGAAATCAGTAATGTTATGTGGGCAAAGTTACTGCATCTGAATTGGACAGTTGTGAAATATACTAGCTAGGATCTGTGTTTCATGCCCTTTCCCTCAGCTTACTATTTGTTGAAGCTCTACATCAAGATTCCCTTAGAAGTTTTTAAAAGTACAGACTTTTTAAAGTGGGCTTGGAATTGAACTAGGAACCTGAACTTTTCAAAACCCTAAAGCTTGAGAGATTACTCTGATGCAATTAATGTCTGGAAAGTAACATTTGAGAACCAGTGTGCACTAGTAGAGGATTCCTTTGTTGTCATATGAACCTAGCTGCTTGGGGCTTTTTTGTTTTTAAATCATCCTTACCATTTTCCCTACATTTTTAAGAGTGTGTTTCTTGGTAATCCTCAAAAAAAAAGGTAAAAGATGAAAAGTAGAATATCCTTTAATGTTTACCATTCTTTGAAGGTATCTTCTTAAAGAATCAAATTATATTTTTAAAGTAGTTATTTGGAAGCTGACTTAGCTAAAGATCAAGAAAGAACTGTATCTAGTAACATTTTTACATGTGGTTGTGTTTGGATCATATATCTGGCGTTGAAAATTCTTGTGTCTTCATCAGGCGGCCGTTCTCGATACCGGACCACTTCTTCAGCCAACAATCCCAATTTGATGTATCAGGATGAGTGTGACCGGAGGCTTCGAGGGGTCAAAGATGGTGGCCGGAGAGACTCTGCAAGCTATCGGGATCGTGGTGAAACCGATAGAGCCGGTTATGCTAACGGCAGTGGCTATGGAAGTCCAAATTCTGCCTTTGGAGCACAAGCAGGCCAATACACCTATGGTCAAGGCACCTATGGGGCCGCTGCTTATGGCACCAGTGGTTACACAGCCCAAGAATATGGCGCTGGCACTTATGGGGCCAGTAGCACCACCTCAACTGGGAGAAGTTCACAGAGCTCTAGCCAGCAGTTTAGTGGGATAGGCCGGTCTGGGCAGCAGCCACAGCCACTGATGTCACAGCAGTTTGCACAGCCTCCAGGAGCTACTAATATGATAGGTTACATGGGGCAGACTGCCTACCAGTACCCACCCCCTCCTCCTCCTCCCCCTCCTTCACGGAAATGAAGCCACTCAAGTGGTAGTGACTTGTGCAGACTTAACTACATTTAAAGGAACGCTATCTTTTCCTATTTTTCTCTTCCCCTTTTCTTTCTCTTTTATAATTTTTTCCTCCAGCCATTGTGATTTGTCTTTAATGCAGATTAGTTAGGATTCACTGCCAGGTTTCTTCTGCCTGCCAAAATGATCCAGTCTGTAATAACAGATTTTGTAAAAGTATATATATGTATGTATAGCCGACTGGAAGAGGTTTTCCCCCCAACTTCTTGCATGTTGAGGATATTTGAGCTATTTTTCATCTTAAAAGAAAAAGTAAGGTATTAGGCCCTTTTGTGGGAGCCCCCCCCCTTTTTTTTTTTTGGTCATGAGTTTGGGTGGGGGGTGGAGGGTTGAACCCTGCAGAAGATGGCGCCTGTGCTTTAAATTGCTCTCGTACTGGGATAGAAAACCGAGAGGGAGTTGCCTACACATTTTCTGTATTTTTTTTTTCCTTTGGTCTTTTTCAAGCTGGAACAAGGTTCCTTAGGCCTGATGAGTTTTTAAGACCACGCTTTGCCATTGTCATTTTGGCTGATTGCTTAAGTGCATTTGATAGTTTAAAGAAAAATCCTAATTGGCTTTGTCTCCTTTACATTCTGCCTTCCCCCTTGCCAAGTACTGAAACAACTTTCTAATTGTCAGGTTAGAAATTAAATCGCTGAGATAAGAGTTTTTTTTTAAGTGTATCCTTAAAAACCCAAATGTTTATTGCAGTGGTTAAATGCAGTGTCTCAGCATCTGGGTGGGAGCTGCCTGTTTTTCTTCCCCATGACCAGGGACCATCTGAAATACATCTTCCTAACCAGACAGCTGCTGTGAGCAGAATGAACATAAATGCTCACTGGAAATTTATTAACCAGTTAAATATGCATTCACCTGCAGTGTAAGAACTACGTTTAAATAAATGATATAGTCAGTGGGCAAATGTTTTCTTTTTAAACCCAGTATTTGTAGAGCTAGAGTAACAGCAACCCTATTGGCTACTCAGCCCTTTTGGCCAAGTTATCTTGAAGGTCTAAAGGGTTTATTGAGAAAGAACTCTTCCTGTCTTCACACTGTGTTCTCTTCAGTGCTTTGTAACAGCTTTTGGATGCGAATTTTCCTCAGCATCCTTTCTCACTCAGCTTTTTACAGGTAGGTAGTGCTTAAGAAATGTTAGAGGACTAAAGCCCAAGTCCTTTTACTTTTCCTCCACCTGAAAGGTAGGTGAGATTGTCCCTTTTGTAGTAATACCAACTGTTTTATTGAGACTCCTATAGCAGATGGGCCTGGAAAGAAATTTCTGTTCTTGTGTTCTCTGTAAAGAGGACAAGGAAATCAGACAGCCTCAGAAATCCTTCATGTCCAGTGTGGGACTGTTAATTTTTTATTGGTGTTATCAGTATTGATGGTGTAGTTAAGGGGGAAGGCTTCATTGCATTCTTTGGCTTAGGCCTGAGAGTGCTTACTAGTTTGTAAGATCAAAATATCTAAATCTTTGAGGTCTTTGTTTTCCTCTTAAAATTCTTTAGGGGGAGAGAGAAGGGATTGTTTCTGGGGGGTACTGAAAAGTGTGGTTGAATACTTGACAACATACAGGTAGGTTGTCAGCATAAGCTGAAATACATGCATGTGAGAACTTGACATCTTTTTTCCCCTACTTTCCTCTTTCCTAACTTCTCTTTCTCCTCCTCATGGAAGTTGAGGCTGAGGGAGGGTGGTAGGCACAGGAGAAGCAATGGCAGTTCTTCTCTGTGCTTCACTCCAAAGTGTCTCCCTGTGAGAAGTGTGTCTCAGCACTGATAAGTCCACTGTAGACATTTTTTAATACACCAAAATCTGATTTTAACACAAAGGTGCCACCATGGGGGTGTCCTCTCTTGTAACTCTGAAAGCATCCTTTTGTGAGAAAGGTCTTGGGGCAAAGGAGCAGTAAGTATTTGGTCTGCTTGCTTCCCTTTTTCCACCAGGGATTGTTATGATAAAGTCAAAATAACAGCATATCCCAAAACTGAAAAGCTGTTGTGGCCTGAGCACAGCTAAAATGTTAGTATTACTGAGCTTTTCCTATATAGCTCCAGAGTGAAGTCTTCTGCCTTTGTGTCTGCCACTCATGATTCAGGTTCTGCCTTTGCTTCAGAACATGAGCAGAAGAATTCTCATTTGATGCTAATAATTGCAGTCATGACTGAAACATCTAGGGGAAGGAGTTAGTTCTACATTAAGCTGTGGGGCTGCTGCTCCCCATTGCTCCCTAAGAATTCATTGTGTGGACTTCTCTCATCTAAAAGGTTGGTGGCTTTTGCTTGGGATCAGTGCTCTCTATTTATGTCCTTGCTGGTCTCTGAACACATTCCTGTTGCATTAAGACTTGAAAGATTTGTAGATGTGTGATGTTCAGGCACAGGATGCTAAGAGCTTATGTTACTATTCTTAGTTTGTAAATTGTCCTTTTGATACCATCTTGTTTCTTTTGTAGGTATAAATAAAACACTGTTGACAATAAGGTGTGAGATTTTTATTGCCTTAAAAAAGGTGTAACCTAATGACAGTCTCTTATTTTTATTTGCTTCAAGACCAGGTTCGATTGACTTGACACCTTAGCACCTAAAACTGTGAAAGGGAGGTGGGATTAATTGGTCTTAATGTGAAAAGAATTTGAGTCACAAAGCATCAAGACAATACCTAGTAGGTAAAAAGCCTGGGGTGTTGCCTCATAACATTTCCCACCTGTTGGTGACACCTTTGAATCTTGACACCCTAAACATGATGGTCTCCTACCTGGAAAGTAAAAATTAACCACAACAGTATACTCATTTGGGGCTTTTGCTTCATACACAGTAGGGTGTATTTCCAGATTGGGATTGGCTGTTGGTTAGCATGAGTGTCACGCCAGGGAACAATACTTGACTCCATCCATTCTAAGGTTTGCTTGATGGTTCCGTTGACATTGTGAGGGTGTACCATACTTGTATGATTGGTCCGTTTTAATTACCTCTATAATTTAAGGGAGATAGTGATGAGAAAATAGAAGGATCAGTGCTTTGCTAAATTCCACATGAAGTATTTCTCTGACTTCAGTTTTAACATTTGGTCAGTTGTGTCTAAATCACCCAGGAGCACACGTCAGATGGTTTGCTTTGTGTCCTTGTTAGGGTGTAGAACATCTCTGATGGCCTTCAAATTGGCATTGGAAGACTTAACTTCTTTCCTTTAAGGACTAGAAGAAAAGCTGAAATTAGAATTTTTCATGAAAGGACTCCTTTACAACTTTGTATAATCTTAGTATCTAATGCCCTTTTCACAGGTGTTCACTTAGATGTTAAAGTCAAGGGAAGATGCCCCTGCAGGTTAACTACAGATACACTGACTCCACCTGAGACACAGCACCACCCCTTCTTTTGGTAGGCCATGAATCTAGCACTTGTCCTTAATTCCGTTTCACATCTCAGCACATCAGTGGTTTTCATCAGCTACACTCCTGAGAAATGTCCCCATCTCTCCACTGATGACCACCTCCTGGGCAATTACAACTGCCCCATATCTCCCTGCTCTGGCTGCCTTTTATCCTACACAGCAGTTGGTGGACTGGTTTTCAGAGGACCCAGTTGCTACTATTTGTGATTAGAACGCATTGTGAATGTTTTACCCTGACTTACTGAGACTCTACTCTGGATTGATATCTGACTATACTAGCCTTTTTGTCTTGTATCATGCCAGGCTGGTTTCTGCCTTGGGGCTTACACATAAACTTAGAAATGTATCAGTGTTTGTCCTTCATTGCCCTAACCCAAGTGTCATCTCACAGCTGTCTTCCCTCCATACTGTATATAAAAATAGGATTATTGATGTATATTTTTTCATAGCACTTAGGTTTCTGAAAACGTGTTTTGTGTTAGAACATAAGCACCATGAAGTGCACAGACTTGTGCCTGTGTTCACTTCCATATCCCCTCGAGTACTGAGTGGATCGTTAATCCTGAGCCGCGCCAGTGACACTGTTCTCCCAGCACCTACCTTTGGTCACATACAAGTAGAAGAAGTCACAGTAGAAGATGGTCTGTACTACCCCAGACACCACCGCAATTTGGTCATAGAAATTCTCAGTCTGGTATCGCCTGATCCAGTTAGCCAGGTAGAGGGCTCGGTATAGCCCAAGAAAGAACAGGTAGTGAGTAGTAATGGTCTCAGCCTCGCCAGTCTTGCTGATCATGAAGAGCTGGGGCAGGATGGCCACTGATTCCAGGTAGATGGAGAAAGTCCAGAGGATCTGAGCCAAAGAGAAGGATCCAGAGGAGGCTGATCAAGAAGGGGCCACCTTTAGTTACCAAAACAATGTTTATTGGTGAGAATATAGTGAGACAAAACCAATTTTTTTTAAAGAGAACTATTTCACACTTTTTTCAGGTTTTATTTACTTGATAGCCACTCCACACAGCTTGCAGGACCAGAGATTGAACCAAGGCCACAGGCAGTGAAAGCCTGGAAACCCAATCATCAGATGGTCAGGGAACTCCCAGAATCATGTTCTTGAAATTTTTAAATGTTTCCATCAGTGTATCATTCAACCCCTTTCTTTGAAAGTAAAAACATTTTAAAAGATTTAAGTGTACTAATTTTTCCAGAACAGTATGAATGTTGCTATGGAACAATTTTTGTTGCAGAATTCTATCATATAAACTCGCCTTAATTGAGGCTATGGTTTCTCAAAATATAATCCATGAACATCACCATCAGAATCCCCTCAGATGCTTATTGCCCCACAGATTCTTGAGTCAAGAGGCCAGACCTACTGAGTTGAAAACGGTCTGGACTGTGCTTTAGTATCCATTAATCACCTGTTGAACAGAGGGTTTCAGAATTACATGGTACTGTGATGCCTAATTTGTTTATGAACATGACTACTTAGACATGCCAATTTTTAAGAAGAGCACTGTGGCTAGCTTATTGGTAATTTCTAAACTCATAACAAATAATGGCCACAGTTGTAGAAAGCTAGCCCTGATGTTACCAAGGTGAGGGTTTTAGGGAATGTGTTTACCTTTGGAAATGAGTACTCTGGGTCCCTTCCCTTACCTCCAGAGGAGTGAAACTGTAGTTCTCAAGGAAGGAAAGGCCAATGACAGGGACCAGAAGAAACTCCAGGCGGAATGTGTCATTCTCACTGTCAAACGTTTTCCGAAATTTCCCATAGATCATGTACACTGTGACATAGGCACAGAGGAGAAAAACCATCTGAAAAGGGAGACAGACACACGGGAATCAATGGAATCATTTCCCAACCTACTTTTGGGGCTTCAAAGTTACCAATTCAGTTCAGGTGCTCAGTCGTGTCTGACTGCGACCCCATGGACTGCAGCAAGCCAGGCCTCCCTGTCCATCACCAGCTCCTGGAGTTTACTCAAACTCATGTCCATTGAGTCGGTGATGCCATCTAACCCTCTCATCCTCTGTCGTCCCCTTCTCCCACCTTCAATCTTTCCCAGCATCAGGGTCTTTTCAAATGAGTCAGTTCTTTGCATCAGATGGCCAAAGTATTGGAGTTTCAGCCTCAGCATCAGTCCTTCCAATGAATATTCAGGACTGATTTCCTTTAGGATGGACTGGTTGGATCGTCTTGCTGGGGACTCTCAAGAGTCTTCTCCAACACCATAGTTCAAAAGCATCAATTCTTGGGCACTTGGCTTTCTTTACAGTCCAACTGTCACATCCATATATGACTACTGGAAAAACCATATCCTTGACTAGACGGACCTTTGCTGGCAAAGTAATGTCTCCTTTTTAATATGCTGTCTAGGTTGGTCATAGCTTTTCTTCCAAGGAGCCAGCGTCTTTTAATTTCATGGTTGCAGTCACCATCTGCAGTGATTTTGGAGCCCAAAAAGATAAAGTGTCTTATTGTTTCCATTGTTTCCCCATCTATTTGCCATGAAGTGATGGAACCGGATGGCATGATCTTAGTTTTCTGAATGCTGAGTTTTAAGCCAACTTTTCCACTCTCCTCTTTCACTTTCACCAAGAGGCTCTTTAGTTCTTTAGTTCTGCCATTAAGGGTGGTGTCATCTGCATATCTGAGGTTATTGATATTTCTCCCAGCAATCTTGATTCCAGCTTGTGCTTCATCCAGCCTGGCATTTTGCATGATGTACTCTGCATATAAGTTAAATAAGCAGGGTGACAATATACAGCCTTGACATACTCCTTTCCCAATTTGGAACCAGTCTGGTGTTTCATATCCAGTTCTAATTGTTTCTCGACCTGCATACAGATTTCTCAGGAGGCAGGTCAGGTGGTCTGGTATTCCCATCTCTTGAAGAATTTTCCAGTTTGTTGTGATCCACACAGTCAAAGGCTTTGGCATAGTCAATAAAGCAGAAGTAGGTGTTTTTCTGGAACTCTTGCTTTTTCAATGATCCTACAGATGTTAGCAATTTGATCTCTGGTTCCTCTGCCTTTTCTTAATCCAGTTTGAACATCTGGAAGTTCATGGTTCATGTACTGTTGCCTGAGTTGGGACCTACCAAACCTGAGGGCGAGTATTCTGACTTCGGAAAAGGTAAAGTGTGTTTGCAATTTCTGAATTGACTGAAGGTAATGGTCTTTTTGTTAAGTGACTCCATGCTTCTAACTGGGACTGATAGTGCTACCATGATGACCCAGAGGCGCCCAGGTGTCCTCTCACTGTGGAGCATTAGGCCAAAAAAAAAAAGAGAACTGGTCTTTGTCGAGTGATTTAGCAGTAGCATTCCAGGGCTCGTTTAAAGCCTCAAGTTCTTGGGTCTGCATCAGTGAATTGAGAGCATACTTCCACAAAGACTAAAATTCTTTGAATCAGGTGATAATCAATCCTTCAGAAAAGTGCTCTTTTCCTAACTAGAGTAGCTGTCCTCCAGCATATAATGGTTTTATAATTGGCCTCTAACCTAGGCCAGACGGTCTCAAACCTGAATGTGCACCAAAATATAGAGGGCTGCCCCTGCCCTACCCTCAGCGTCTAGGGGGTTTCACTTAGTGAGTCTGAGTAGGCCTGAGAATTTTGCATTTCTAGCACGTTCCTATGTGATACTGCTGCTGGTGGTCCAGGAACACACTGGCCTAGAAAAGTGTTTGCACTTCAAAACTCAGGTTATTTCCTCAAAGCCTTTTCCTCACCAGAACGAGGCACACGTACTCTGTGTCACCATACCCCCATGTAACAAGACTCACTGCTGCTTGTGATCATATGTTCTGTAAATGTCTATGGACCAGCCTGTCTCCCCTTGGAGAGGAGATTCCCTAAGAGGGTCCATGCCCTGTCTGCCTCTGAATCTAACTCAGGGCCCCAGACAAATGCTGGAATGAGTGAATGAATCAATCAATCAATGAAATAGAGATCACTTCTTCATTTCACACATTTGGAAACTGGCCTCTTTGAAAACTAGACCTCATTCAGCCATGGCAAGGGCTGGGTCTACAGTTCTCGCCAGGACTGTCCAAGTCAAACCCTTGGGAAGAGAAATTAACTAAGCAGGCAGTGTTTGCTACTTCTGTGTTGGATTGAAGTAAACAGTGATTTCAGTACCTCGGATTGAAGTTCACACTGAGTTCAACACACCACAAGTAAGAGCATCCTCCATTCTACCAATTCTAGGAACAAGATGCCCAGAATCCCAAAAGCACATCTCTGATATGGAGAAAGAGAACTCACTTTCAGTTAAATATCTTCTGGGAGCTAGGTATATTACATAGATTCCCATGTTATCTTCACAATAGCCCAGCAAGATAGTTGGGATTCCGCCCATGTAGCTTTTTCACCTTAAAAACAGGACTCCTATTAGACAATGTGCCCAGCTAAAAACTACATATTCCAGCCTCCTTTGCAGATAAGGATGGTCAGTGACATGCAGATGGTAGTCACTAGAAAGCTCTATGAAAAGGGCTTACCCAGATGGCAGGCACCCTATTGCTCTTTTTCCCCTTCCTCCTCCTTCCTATCCCGAATGTGATGTGATGGTAGGAGCTCTAGTACCTATTTTGTGACCCTGAGGCAACCTTAAGGATAGATATCACATTCAGGCTAGCTATATCATTTTCAGGTCTTCTTGTTAAAAAATAAGAATTTCAAAATGGCAACAGCAAAGCATTAAACCAAGCATAGGGCCCTTCTGAGCAACTGCATGGGTAACAAACTTAAGTACTGGTCACACTAAAGCCGGCAGAGCAGAAAGTTAAAAGGAGCTGCCATTCCAGGCTTAGACTACCCACTTCCAGATTTTGTTTCATGAGTGAGGTAAAAATAAATCCTAACTTATTAAAATAACCCACATCTCTGCTACCAGCATCCAGTTACATCCCATTTTACTGACTCTGAAATCTGGGCTCTTTCCACTAAATTGTGTTGGATGATTGGTTAAAGCCTCAGAAAATGTCTCACTCCAACACAACCTCACAGCTAGGACCCAGGGCTGAAAGATGTTCAGCTTCTCCTTCTGTAAAATAGGACCAAACTTCAACAGCTTCCCACTGCAAATGGAATCCAAATGGTTCACCTGCACCATCTGCCCTCACCCAGCCCTCTGTGGGCATCCCCACCACCAGCAGGCAGCCCCCGCCTGCTGATCTCCCACTGAGTCTGCCTTCTGTCTGCCCTTTGAATACATCAAGCTTGTTCCTGTCTTGCGGGGGGTGGGGGAAGGGCGGGGAGGGTCTTTGCACTAGCTATTCCTTCTGCTTGGAAATGTCTTCCTCTGAGCTTTGTTTCCTGTGTCATTCAAATCTCAGTTTACACATCCCCTCTTTGGAGAGGCCCTTCTTGACTACACTCTCTATTTAGACTCCCTCAGTGCAGTCACTCAGTCGTGTCCGACTCTGTGACCCCATGGACTGCAGCACGCCAGGCTTCCCTGTCCATCACCAACTCCCAGAGCTTGCTCAAACTCATGTCCATCGAGTCGGTGATGCCATCCAACCATCCCATCCTCTGTCAGCCTCTTCTCCTCCTGCCCTCAATCTTTCCCAGCATCAGGTCTTTTCCAAATAGCTTCCTAGCTATTCTCTATCATGTAACTCTACTTTTAAAACTTTTTGTCTTTATAATTAAAAGGAAACAGCATCCCATTTTAATTATTTGCATAGCCTTCTCCCTAGCCAGTTTTTCTTACTTGTTTCATTATCTGTCTCCCCAGTTATATTGTAGGTTCCATGAGTACGGGTGTCTTGTATTTCTCCTTCAGATTCCTAGCTCACATGCATGCTCAGTTGCTCAGTTGGGTGCTCTTTTACCCTATGGATTGTAGCCCACCAGGCTCCTCTGTTCATGGGATTCTCCAAGCAACCTACTGGAGTAGGTTGCCATTTCCAACTCCAGGGGATCTTCCTGGAGATCAAAGATTGACCCAGAGATTGAACCTGTGTTTCTTGTGTTTCCTGCACTGACAGGAGGATTTCTCACCACTGGGCCACCCGGGAAGCCCTCTTAGCTCACAGTAGGTGCTCAATGAATATTTGTCAGATAAATGGACCAATAAGCTCTCTGAAAGCTCACAGCATCGTGTTTCCTTTTTTGCTTATTTTTTAACCACTGTAATAGTTTTTATTGTTTTTAATATATGATAGCTATTATATATTTACATGTATTACCTTGTTTAATTTTCACAACAAAACCCTCTGAGGCAAGTACAACGATCTTCGTTTTGCAGAGGAAACCAAGGTACACAGAGGTCAGAAGCCTTGCCCAAGCCCAGGCCCCATAGCTACTAACAGCAAAGCCAGGAATCAAACCTAGGTCTGGCTGGTTCCCCAGCCTGAGTCCCCAAGCATAAACTGTCTCACCATCTGGGGGTGCTCAGTCGGCCCCCCACCATGGCTGCCCATTCCCCTCACCTTCATTACTGTGTTGTAGATGGAGATGAAGTTGGTGAACAGGTCCAGGTACCTGGTGGTAAAGACGAGAGCGAAAAGGATTTGGCTCTTCCCAGAGATGCCTGCAGTTGGATAGGGACAAGAGACAATAAGAATACAGGCTCCCAGGCTCACACGCACTCCAGAAGCCCAGAGCCAGAGCTGGGGAGGCCTCTAGAGTGCCTGCTTAGTGGTGACACCCTGTCCAGGGCACTGTCACCCCCGAGGGTCAGGAAACACTCCTTCCCATTGATCACTTGAATCTATTCCTCTCACCAGACTGTAATCTGTCACCCCATCTCCAAATAAAGACATAGATACCGAGTTCCCAGGGCCCCTGCATGTGCCTGCCTCAGTTCTTGCCCTGGGGAGGGTGTAGGGATGGTGGGAGTCAGGCTTGAGAGGAGAGGTGTCAAGGCTTCTCTTCATTCCACCTCCATCGTTCCACTGACGGTCCCCAAAGCTCCATTTTTTTTTTTTTTTTTGGAGCAGCTCACTGGCTCTACTAGGCGTTGATTCACCAAGGAGACACAGCAGGTGGAGGAAGGCTCACGGCTAGGGGAACATTCTATTTCATGTTTCCAAATCTTGAGTAAAAAAGTTTTTTTTTTCTAGTTATAAAAGTTACAACTATTTTTACTCTTTGTAAAACAAAAACCAGGTAACACATGTTTAGTCGCTAAGTTGTGTCTGACTCTGCAACTCTGTGGGCTGCAGCCTGCCAATCTCCTCCATCCATAGCATTTCCCAGGCAAGAATACTGGAGTAGGCTACCATTTCCTTCTCCAGGGGATCTTCCTGACCTTGGGACTGAACCCAAGCCGAGTCTCCTGCTTGGCAGGCAGATTCTTTACATGTGAGCCACCTGGGGAACTATACACAGAAATGTGAATTTAAAGACAGCAGTCTTCTGAATCACAAAGCCTGTGTGTACAACCTTCCTGATCTTTGTTGGCACACACCTACACACAACACACACGTGCATACACAACACACAATGGACACTCAAACTGACAAAACTGGGTTCCTACTTACCACGCTATTTTCTCATCTGCTTTGGTCTCTTTCCTTTTTGAACTTTTTATTTTGAAATAATTTCAGATTTACAGAAGAGTTGTAGACAGTACAGAGAGGCCCCATACACCCTTCACCTGGCTTCCCCTAATGTTAACACCTTGCATGATGCCAGGCGAGCGTATGCTCCTCGGTTCTGTCTTGTCACAGAGTGACGTCACGGAGTGATTGGAGTGACGCACATTAAAGCTATCGGCGTGTCACAGCTCTCGGGTCTTGGACAGACCGTGTTATAGCTCTTAGACAAAGCAGTGTTACAGCTCTGTGTTACAGCTCTATTTTATTTAGAAAATAGCAGGAAAAACCATCCTTCAGGTGTGAGGGCATGTAGACCCAAAGACGCGAAGAGAAGAGCGCCCCGGCAGGCAGGAGAGAGAGAGAGACCCCGGCCCTTGGCTCCTCTTTTTTATGTCTTCTCCACCCCCCCGCCCCCTCCCCGGGCCTGCCCTATGTAAACTGGGCCAGCCAGGAGTGTTGTTTGTTCTACCTGAGGTCCTCACTCCAGTCCTTGGACCTTCCTTTGTTCTGCTTTCACGGACTTTTCCCTTCCTTATCTTTTAGCCACCGTCATTCTGGACTCCTGTTTCCTATTCTAACCGAACATTTGCCAAAACTAAGAAACTGACATCAGTAGGACACTATTGGGGCATCCCCATAGTGGATAGCTCCCAATAGTGAGCTGGGTAGCTCAGCTGGTAAAAAATCCACCTTCAATGCAGGAGAACTTTTCGATTCCTGGGTCAGAAAGATCCCTTGGAGAAGGGACAGACTACCCCCTCCCATATTCTTGGGCTTCTCTGATGGCTCAGATGGTAAAGAATTTGCCTGCAATGTGGGAGACCTGGGTTCAACCCCTGGGTTGGGAAGATCCCCTGGGGGAGGGCATGGCAACCCACTCCAGTCTTCTTGCCTGGAGAACCCCCACGGACAGAGGAGCCTGGCGGGCTGCAGTCCACGGGGTTGCAAAGAGCCGGACATGACTGAGGGACTGAGCACAGCACAGAGCATCGTTGACTAAATCTCCAGACTTTATTCAGATTTCACGTTTGCCCACTGATGTCCTTTTCCTGTTCCAGATGGCGATCCAGGATCCCAGGCTGCATTTAGCCATCATGCTCCTTGGTCAACTTTTGGCCACTTTTGAAACATGGTCATGGAGGTGGTTCCAGGGTGAAGCGAGCGGCTGCCCTGCTTCCTGTTTCTCTCGCCCCGTTAAACCCACAGTGGTCTGGATCCATCACCAACCCACTCCTATGGTCCATGATACCCATGTTTCTGCATCCAAACATCAACTCTGTCCTCACTCACCCAACTCTTCAAGAGTCAGTGGGGCACTCCATCTTTACCAACCACACCCTTCTCCACGTTTCTGCCACTGCCCACACTGCCAGCTTCTCACCTCCCCTGGCTGCTCCTGTCCTCCTCAAACCCTAATCATCAGAGGGTGAGCTCTCTTCTCCCTCTGTTCTTTCATCCCATCCCACACATGAGGGACCCTCCAGCTCCAGACTCTCCTTGGTTCTCTGAGCTACATATTTCTGCCTGGCGGAGCCCACCATCTCCCCCTGAATCCCCTCCTTCTCCTGTCTTCCGTCCTTCATAAATGCCACCACCATTCCCTCCACATTCAAGCCAGAAAACCAAGAGTCATCCTTGAGTCTCTTTCACCTTTGTCGCCTCATCTCTGGACTTTACTCTAAAGGTGATGGGTTGATTGGGTAGCTGGACACCCAGAAGTGACATGATCTGACTCAGGGTTTGACTCCTTTGTACACCTGATTGGTACCTTTTCTAATGATCCCTCTGGTGGGAGACATTCATTCTGGGGAAGGAGGGGGGGACAATTTTAATACCTGAGGATGAATACTGCTGAAGCCTCTCACATTTTGGAGGGCTCTGGGTCCATGTGCCAGCTTTCCTACCAGCACGGCAAGCCTGATCACACTTGGCATCTGTAAAATGCACTTGGCATCTGTAAAATGCACTGACATGAGGCCTAACTAGGACTCAATGTGGAATACAAGTGTCTTCTTGGGGGGTTGGCAGGGGGCCTGGCTGCGGGGGAAGGAGCCCTCTAGGGGAGGGGATGGAGTCCAGGAGGCAGTAACTGGGCTGGGTCAGGCTGAGACTGTATACATCACCTCCCAGAGCCCGCACTTAGGTCTGGCCAGTGCAGGGGGCCTCAACCCCCTTCAAGAGGGCCCAGTAGGAGGCTCCAGTGGGCGACACAAGGCTATCCCCCACATAGCTTCTTTCCACTCCTCCCCTCTTTCCATCCCCAGCCGGCCAGGCCCCTGGGCTTCACTCACATTTTTCCTAGTGTTTCGGGAACCCTGGCGGTCTTCAGCACATTGGTTTTCCACACTCTTTAAAAACCAGTGAATAATTTATACCAAAGCAAGCCACACACGGAGACCTCAGGACGGAGAGGAGAACAGGAGCCTGGACCTGGCCAGAGTCCCTTGGGGGACCCACTGACCAGGTGCAGACCTCCTACCCTTTGACAGATAAAGAAAACTGAGGCCCCAGGTCACACAAGGAGTCAGCGGCAGAGTGCAAATGGAGCGCCAGTCTCCTGCCTTTGGGGCTGGGTCGCTGGGGTGTCACCCAGGCCTGCTCCCGGGGGAGGCGCTCACCTCCTCTGTTCCCAACCAGACCTGTGCTGATCCTCTGCACACACACAAGGGCCCTCCCGCTCATCCGCCCTTTGCTTTTCCCATGGCTGTTGTTTAGTCGCTCAGTCGTGTCCAACTCTTTGTGACCCCATGAACTGTAGCCCACCAGGCTCCGCTGTCCATGGGATTCTCCTGGCAGGAATACTGAAGTGGGTTGCCATTTCCTTCTCCAGGGGATCTTCCCGACTCAGAGATCTCCTGCATTGCAGGCAGATTCTTTACCACTGAGCCACTCAGCATCTCTGACAAACCATCTAATTTAGTTGGTTGCTACCACCGTGGCTGGCTGACGGCCTGCCATCTCTAAATTCAGCCCTACTAGGCCAGGATCTCTGCCTGTGTGGCCGGCTTCTAGCCCAGGTGCCTGGCAGAGCGGGTGGGGAACAGCGCCCTCTCCTGGTCACGGTGGCTCACCCTGTCCAGGGCCCTTCTCCGTAGGGACAGGTCCAGGCTAGATTCTGCCCCTCACTGGAGCCTCTCTCAGCATTCCTGGCCCACTTCCCCTAAGTGGGAACCCGAGAACCAACCTGTGAGTGCCTGTCTCCCTGGAGACCCCAAACCCAAAAGGCCTCCAGCCCCACTGCAATGACGCTCACAGCACCCACCTCTTACCCCCAACCCCTTCCCTCCTGCTTCGATGCTGCTCTCTCAGCCTCTCCCACAGCTTCCAGAGTCCCCTTACAAGCCCCCTCCCCTGCTCCAAACTTTCCTTGGCTCCCAGTCCCAACTCCCTAGCCCGGCAGACAAGGCCCTTTGACATCTGATCAACATCCTACGCCCGTGGACTGGTCTCCCCCCAGGACCACCCTGAAGACAGGCTGCTTCCCGTTTCCAGGACATGCCCTGCCGTCTGTGACACCACAAGCCCTTCCTGTGTGACACGCTGACCGTCTTCTAGGACAGAGCAGCACAGAGCTGCTCCCTCCATGAAGCCTTCAGGGGTCCACTCCCTGCCTCACTGGCCCCCACGAGGAGTCCGTGCCCTTCTCTGTAGGCCTCACCCCAGCACCAAGCACAGGGCAGGCACCTCCAGGACACCAGTGGACAAAGATGGCTGCAGGCTGCTCGGGCAGCCTCTTAATGCACTGGGTCTATTTGGCCACCACCAGTCCAGCCCTGAGACGTCTCTGACCCCCTAGCGGGGCTGCCAGACTGCTGGGCAAAAGGGGGACCCCCTCCCACCCTCTGTGTGCTTCTGCTCATGGGCAGCTCTGTGCCCACATGGGCCTAGCTGATGCCTCTCCTGCCACATCACAAGGAAAGAGGGCCCAGCTGGGGGGTGGGGGTGGGATGGGGGGATGTCTGGCAGGGGGCAGGAGAGAGGGGAGAGGGGGAGGGGGAGGGCAAGAGAAGACCCTGAGAGTCTGGAGCCACTTCCTGTGTGTTCACCTCCTTCGCCCCCACCTCCCATTCCCCACCTCGGGCCTGAGTGAGGGTAGAGGGCACAACGGGCCCCAAGCGGTGCTGCTCCTGGGCAGCAAAAGGGGTGTCACCTCCTCTCTATCCCCTCTTCCAACCACCAGTGGCCGTGCCAAGTGTTGTGGGAGGGAGGGAGGCAATCCTCCGTACCTCCACGTGTCCGTTTCCTCTGATACGGTACAATTGTACATTTTCTTTGGAAGCTAACTTCTACGAAGACAGTTTCAAGCACCCCCAAGCCGAAGTCCCCACCCTGCAGAGACATTCAGGAGCCTCTTCCCCTCCAGCCTCGCAGCAGGGGCGTGAGGCTGCCCCACTCCTCCGGCCCCGGTCCCCACCTCCCGTCCGAGGCGCCCCCACCTCCCGCCCGGGACGCGCGCCCTCACCCGCGCAGCACTTGGACCTCCAAATCTTCCCCAGAAGCAAGATCATGGCCAGGAGATGGCTCAGGTCACCGAGGATCCGAAACACGTTCATGGTCCGGCCGGTGCGCAGCCAACTCCTGGGAAACTTTTCTGGCGGGCGAGGCGGCTGCCACGTCCCCGGCCCCGGCCCCGGCCCCGGCCTGTGGGTCCTGCGCCCCCGAGCTCCGCGCTCCCGTCCGGGCGCGGCCGCTCCGCCAGCGCGCTCTTGGCCGGGCGGTGACGTGGCCGGGC
This sequence comes from Budorcas taxicolor, assembly GCF_023091745.1. Lineage (NCBI taxonomy): Eukaryota > Metazoa > Chordata > Mammalia > Artiodactyla > Bovidae > Budorcas > Budorcas taxicolor. The sequence continues at coordinate 153,665,296 of NC_068914.1, read as the reverse complement.
CGGCGGCCGTGCCAGGGAGCCAGGAAGCGCCGCCGCCCGAGATCCCGCCTCCCGGCCCAGCCCAGCGCCTCGGCTCCCGGGGCGGGCCATCCTGCGGGCCGGGGGGCTTCCGGCCTGGGCTCGCCGACTGCCACCCCGGACCGCTCTGTGTCCACGGGGTGCCTGCCACGTCCCACCCCGCCGACACCCCTGAGAGGGGTCCCGGGAGTCCGGGCCCCTGCCTCCCCTGCTTGGAACCGAGGGTGACCGTGGGCGAGCCACTGGGCCCCTCTTTCTGCCTTGGTTCCCTCATCTGTACACAGAGCTCAGAAGACCCGTTATGGGGTGAAGTGGAGTTCCACGTGCCACTGCTTGGCATGGGCTTAGCAGGTTGGAAGCCCCCAGAAACAGGTGACCCACTGCTATGGTCATCATCAGCCTGGGGTTTGAACTCCTTTCTCCCGTGGGGAGAAGAGCTGGAGCCAGTTTCCCCTTCCTCTCACCTGTTCGTTTCAGGAGCCACCTTGTCCTGACCTGACCTGTTGGACAACAGTAACCAAAGACTCTCTGGTTGGGAGTCAGGTGGGCCTCGGTTCCAGCCAGGGTGCTGAGAGACTTTCCTTCTCTTGGCCTCAGTTGTTTCATCTGTAAAATGGGATGACCGTGAGCATGGAAGAGGTCAGGTCTGTCAGGGAGATGCAGGATCCTCACTAGCGTCTCCCTCTTCTTGGTGTGACAAGATGTCAAACAGGAGCACAGGCCAGGAGAGACTCCAGAGGGCTGTGGGCCAGCAAGTTTAGAGGGTGAAGGGTGAAGGACCAGTGGGGGGGAGGAGTCCTATCAGTGCTGTGTGGCCTGAGCAGACCGGCCACCCTCTCTGGGCCTTGGTCTCTGCATCTGTAGTAGTGGATCACATGTGCTCCCCACTTTTGACCCCTGTAGCCCATTTTCCCCCTCAGGACCTCGACCTCTCCCTAAATTACTGACTTCCTCTCTGCCCCCTCCCCCATCACAGATGGCCGGAGAGGCTCTGCCCTGATGAAATCTATCCCTCCTCCAGAGCATGGCAGTCCTTTGAGACTCAAAATGTGGTCCAAGGACCAGCAGCATCTGTATTGCCTGTTGGGACTACGGAATCTCCGGCCCCACCTCAGACCCACTGAATCAGAATCTGCTGTTAAACAGCATCCCTGGGTGATGTGTGTGCACATGAAAGTTCGAGAAGCACCAATCTAAGCAAAACTAAGAAGGCGGTACTATAATTCCCATTCTACACCGGGAATGCTGAGGCACAGAGAGGTTAAGCAATTTGCTTAACATCACACAGACACTAAATAGTGGCGCCTGGATTCCCACACACAGTCTGATTCCAGTGTTCATGCAATTAAATCATTACATTACACTGTGGGTTGTCATGGAAGGTGATGAGCCCCCTGTCACGAGAGGTAAGTAAGCAGGGTGGGGTGGGGGTGCCCATTTGTCAAGGATGCTCTGTGGGGACTCCTGGCCTGGTGAGGAAAACCATCAAGTATTGAGCACCTACTGGGTACTGGGTACCAGGCATGGGTCAGGCATATTAGGTTTTCCCAGTTTGGCCCCAACAGTGACCTGAAGCAGGTTTTAAAGCCTCACTTTGCAGGTAAAGGCTATCAAGACCCAGCAAAATGAGCTGTGTGGTCCAAGTTCCTGTGGGAGGAAGAACCAGGCACTCATCCCAGGGCTGTGACGGGTTCTGAATGGGCTGCTGTGTTCCCTGCTCCCCCCAAACCCTGCCCAGATGCCTCCCCGCCCCAGAGAAGGCGGCGGCTATTTAAATCCCTCAGGTGTGGCTACAGTTCTCTCTGCCCAACCAGCTGGCATCCCCTCCTAGGCGCCCACCTCCTCCCCAAGCCAGGGAAAAGCACGTGCATTTGCCATTTGGTGAAACATCTGTCCTCCTGAGAAGCAGCCCCAACAGCCAGCGGGGGCTGGAACGGGCTCGAATCTTCCTCTCTTTCTCCAGGAGGACTACAGGGGAACTGGCCCCGGCCAGAGGAAGTCTGAGGAGGGACCATCATGGTGGTGGAAGGAGAGCTCAGGCTGGGTGGTCCCAGGGCCAAGGGCTTGTCCTGGGCCTGCCACAGTGGCCTTGAGCCTGACATGTCTCCTCCTTGGGGCCTTCACTTTCCCATCTGTTAATGGGGATAATTAATATAGAAGTATTGCTGACTGGGGATTCCCTGGTGGTCCAGTAGCTAAGGCTCCACGCTCCTAGTGCAGGGAGCCTGGGTTCCATCCCTGGTCTGGGATCTAGATCCCACATGCCGCAACTAAAACTCAGCACAACCAAATAAATAAATATTAAAAAGAAGAAGAGGAAGAAGTATTGCTAACTGGTTACTTGGTCCTCCTTACAGCTAGTCTTCCCAGTTTCCCTATGAAACTGATACTCCCTATGTCTCAGGACAGGGAGCTCATCACCCCCATCTTACAGATGAGAAAACTGAGGCTCAAACTTGTCTCTTGCTCCCACAGGTCACATAGACCTCTTCTCCCCAAAGTTCTATCACTCTGGCCTTAGTAATCGGCCCCACCTTTTTCATACCTACCCCATCTTCAAGGTGTTGCATTTTTCAAAGCTCCCCATGAAGCGCAGGGAAAACACCCTCCTCATTTTACCCCCTCTGTTTCTAGCCCATGCCGGCACTCCAACCACCTGCACCATTAGACCTATCTCTCCCGGATGCTGAGGGGTTCCTGACAAGTCCCTCACCCCTCTAAGCCTCACTTTTCCTGACACCTGAAATTTGTCTGCTCTAGGAATGAAATGGAGGGGAAGCCAAGAGGGAAATTTCCTTCAGTTCAAAGGATAAGGATTCTTTTTTCCTCATGAAGAAAGAAGATTGTATGCTTTCAAAGTCAGATTTATGGGAGAGAGAATGGGAGAGTTGTTCAATGATAGAGGGGAAAATGTATATACAGATTTTTTTTTCCTTCCTGGTCCTAGCCTTTTGTTACATTGCACCACTGTATTGAATATCCTGCCAACTGCCTCAAATTCTATGTGGATGTAAGGTGAAAATCACGATCATGAGGACGCCTAGCCTCCTAATCAGCCGCCTCTGGCTGTGCAGGACCCTGGAAAGAAGAGGAAGCTATGGGTCTGGGCTCCTGGGACTCTCTTTGAGTTCCTGGGGGCCACTATGACTATTTCTGTTCTTGGCAACGAGTGGACGCTTCTCCACCCCCCATGGAAAGAAGGAGCTTTTCCCAGGCAGGTGTTTCAGTAGTTCCCCCCTTCCCACTCTGCTCAATATATTTTGAGTGACGTTCTGTAAGAACTAGTGTGTGCCCCATATTTACAGGGCGGGAAACCAAGTTTCCAAAGCCTCTCCTCTGCTTTCAGTCCCAAGCACATTTATTGAAGACCTGCTGTGTGCCAGGTGCCTTGCTGCTGTTGTAGGTGTAGACCTAAGGAGCCCCTGGGGTGCCGTGAGGGACAGGTGCCTGGGCAAGGGCTGGATATGGTGCAGAGGAGAGAGTAATTACCCTGGGCTGGGGGGAGTCAGGAGGCAGAACTGCAGTTAGGAAGGCTTTCAAAGAATGCCAGAGTGGGCTCTGAAGGATGAGTAGGAGCTTGCCTTCAGGACAAAGCCAGGGGGAAGAGAGTACAGTCCCAAGTAGAAAGAACTACAGGTGCAAAGGTGCAGACATGTGCCTGATACCACTGACTCTCCCAGCATATTTTATTTGTAGCACTCTGCAGTGAAAGCATGGAGTCTTAACCACTTGACCTCCGGGGAAGTCCCATCCCCTCTCTCTCTTCCCAGGCCGTGCCCCAACCCATTCTTTGACTTTTTTTTTTTTTAAATTTTTATTTTTACTTTATTTTACTTTACAATACTGTATTGGTTTTGCCATACATTGACATGAATCGTGAAAGAAAGTGAAAGTGAAGTTGCTCATGGTCTGTAGCCTACCAGCCTGGTAGGCTGGTAAGCTCAACCCCCGGTTGGGGGAACTAAGATTTTTCAAGCTCTACTATTTATGAGCTGTCTGAATTTGGGCAGTTTGTTTGATTTCTCCAAGCCGTAGTGTTCTCTTCGGTCATTTGAGTGTAAACCAAGTACTGACTTCAGAGGGTAAATATCAGGGTCAAAGTCAGCTAGGTTTCTAAAGCACTTTGCAAGAAATAAACCACGCAACAAACGCCAGCCCCGGGTCCCGTTTACAGGACACCGAAGCCCAACGAAACAAAGCAGAGCTAGGAGAAAACACAGAAATGCCATGTCCTCGGGAAGCAATCAGTCCTTTTCTGGTTTATTCCCCGACCCGAGAAGTGCAAAAAAGATTACTATTGGTAACCTCTCGCCCGAGGATGCCTTCTGGGGCGCTGGAAGTGTTCTGTATCTAGATCCGAGTGGTGGTTACATGGGTTTTTAACATACGTAAGAAATGCACTGAGCTGTACACTTGAGATGCATGTATTACCGTTTGTTAATTACACCTAAAGTAAAAGTAAAAGAAACCAACCCTGGTCGGAGAGTCCTAAAGCCAATCTCCGCTCGCAGCGCAGGCAAAGCGCTCTGAGCCGGGAGTCGTGCACCGCGCACCCAGAGCCTGGGCGAGGTTCCCAAGGCAACCGCAAGCCGCTCTGGCCGCGTCTCCCGAGTGACGAGGCGCCACCGAAGCCCCGGAGCCCGGATCACGGAACGGGAGCCATGGAGCGAGGCTGGAGGGAGAGGGCGGCTGGCCAAGGGCGGAGGGGAGAGACTCCGCGCCCTTTGTCCTTGCGCTGGCATTCCGAGGGCATCCGGCAAGCTCCACTCCCCGGCCCTGGCTGTGGCCATAAACTGCTGCTTGAACTCATCCATCCCTAGGGATTCCTTCTCGGCTTTCCAGGTGGGGAGATGGAGGGCTTGACTACTCCCCTATATCATAGAGCAAATTAGGGGCAAAGCCAAGCGCGGCACCCTGGTGGCCTGCTTTGCAGTTGTGTCTGGCAGCCAAATGGATGGCACATAGGGCTGTGTGCCGGCATCTCCTTGGGGTCTGGTTCCAACTCTGCCAGTGACCTGCTGTGTGGTCCCCTGTCTTGTCTGGGTCTCGGAGATGGGGACGATATCACCATCTCAGCACAGCTGCTACCAAGTATGTGAAATAAGGGGTGTAAAGGTGTTATAAACTCTGAAGTGCTTTGCGTGTGGCAAGGACCATGACCATCGCTAACCTACTGTCTTCTGCTTATCATCACCCCAGCCCCAACCACAGCCTGGGTGACAGCCAGCTGCACGTGAAGTTGGGGCCCGGAACTCTCCATGCCTGGAGATTTCCAGTCTGCAGGTGAGAGTTCCCTGCCCCCATTTCCTGCTTCCTAAAAAATGGGCTCTGAGATCTCTCCCAGATACCAGGGATCCTTTGGTCCCAGACTGTACGTTTAAAGGGGTTCACAGAGACATCACCCCCCATCCACCCTCCTAATCTTCCACCCTGCGGCTGGATCACAGGGGTTCTCCACTACAGGAGGACATCTGGAGGTTCCAGAACGTTTGAGGTCCCGGAACAGAACCCGGGACTACAATCCTCAGTGCCCTTGAACGCCTCACGCCGGGTGTGTTTGGACAGTTGTGTATTCATGTGCTGTGAGGCTATATATTTTGGTGTATATGTGTGTATGTGTACACATGTGCCCGGCATGTGTATGTTGGGGTGTGAGTGTGTGTGTACTTGGGATGTGTATTTGAGTGTGTGTATGTAAATGTGTGTATTAAGGGCTGTGCGGTACGTGCTTGCAGGTGTGTGTTGTATATTTGTGGCATATGTGTTTACCCATGCATCTATTTGTGTCTGATGCTGTATATGCATATTTAGATGGACATTTGTGGGTTTTGTACTTGTGGTGTGCAAAAGTGGGTGTGTGAAACTGTGAGATCTGTGATTGTGCCAGTGTGCTGGGGGTCCTGGGTGCAGGGACTCTTTCTGTCCCATCTCCCTTCATCTGGGTGACCTTCTCCTAGCTAAGGACTGTGGCTGAGACCACAGGCATCCTTCTGCTTGCTCTTGCCCTCATTGCAGACCTGTGGCTGTCCAGGTCTTGAGCTTGCCCAGGTCTTTGACCAGTGTGGGCACCGGGGGCAAAGGGTAGGTGAATGAACCTAGGGCCAGGACTCATGTGCCACCCCCTCTCTGCCTGGCCTCCTCCCCTCCCCACAGCAGGAGCAGCAGCGGGAAAGGTTGGCGGAGGGGGGCTATTTTGGGAGCGTCTCCTTAGCAACAGCTGCCACGGCCGTCTGTGGCGGTTTTTCTATAGGTGCTAAAATATTCCACCCTGGTGACTAGTGAGTGCTGGGGGGTGGGTGAGGGTGGGAGTGGAGGGCGACAGAGACCCCTGCAGTCCTCTGTTCCCAGGGCACAGCTTGCTAGGATGAATCCCCAATGTCCCTTTCCCCACCTCTGGTCCTCACCCCTCAGAATTGCTGGGGATTTAGAGCCCTGAGACAGGCCAGCTGTGTCCTGAGGTGATTTTTAATCTAAGCAGCTGGGTTTCCTCAGTTTGCCCCATCTGTAGAATGGGCTTGTCTGACTTTAAGAAACTCACTAGGTGAAAATTTCTGGACTCTGTGACTCTACTATTTCGAGGTAGACTTTTCCCTCCCCTCCCCAGCTGTCCCAGCTGCTTGGCCCAAGTTCCCTTCCCCTCCAGTCCACCTAGCTCTCTGCACAAGCTCTCAGGGCTCCTGTTGAACCAGGGAGGCCTGGTTGGGTTCCCAGAGTAAGTCGGTTAGTGGGTGCTCTGCTGGCCTGGGGTGACCTTTCCCCAGAAAATAGGAAAAGGTTCAAATCATGACTCAGACACTTGCTAACACCCTGAGCAACCCCAGGCAAGCCACTTCCTCTCTCCAGGTTTCTTACCTGTGAACTTACCTGGGTAGTCAGAGTCTCCACCTCAGTGAGTTGTTATCAGGGTCAAGTGGGAGAATAGAGAATGGGCAGGAAGCTTTGGCAAAATGTATAGATGAATGAAGGTTTTTACTATCATTCCCATCAGACTTCAGAGCAAGTCTCACCCTTGCAGAGAGCAGTTCCTGGCCACCCAGGGCCAGGCCACATACCTCAGTTTCCCCACTGGTAACAAGTGCTGTGTCGTAGAGCTCCTGTTAAATGAGACAGCACACGTGAAGGCCTAGAGCAGGGCTGGCTGATGACAGGCACTCAAAGGAGGCTTGCTTCTGTGTTCAGTTCAGTTCAGTCACTCAGTTGTGTCAAACTCATTGAGACCCCATGGATTGCAGCACCCCATGGACTGCAGCCCAGCTTCCCTGTCCATCACCAACTGGAGCTTGTTCAAACTCATGTCCACGGAGTCAGTGATGCCATCCAACCAGTTCATCCTCTGTCATCCCCTTCTCCTCCTGCCTTCAATCTTTCCCAGCATCAGGACAAAGCCTATTTACTCTTTGGGACCCCAGGCCGGACTGCTCCATGACAGATTGAGGCCTCTGAGGTCCAGCGAGGACAAGCAACTTGCTCAGGGTTACCCAGCTTCTGACACCCAAGCCTACCCCCTGCAGCCTCTGTCTCTCAAGCCTCCCCCCAACTCCCCACCCCTGCCCCGGCCCTCTATGCAAAAATGGCAAATTCTTCTTTAGTCTTTAATCATCCTCAGAATAGCCCCTTCAAGTGGATATTATCCTCCCTGCTTTACATGTGAGGACACTGAGGCCCAAAGAGGCGAGGTGAGTTGTTTAGAGTCACACGGAAGTGGGTGGTGCTGAAGAGACTCTTCTCTGGAGTCCGTAAAGCTCTCCCTGCCCGGAGGTCCCCTTTTGGCCCCTCCACACTTCCCCTCAGCCCACCATAAGCCTCCACAGGACTCCGCTCCTTACGGGAGATGAGCAGGGGAGGCCATAGACTGCAGCCCCAGGCCTAGCAAGTGGACCATCACCAGAGGTTTCCTCTCAACCCCTGTGACTCACAGCTACCAGGCCTCCTCCTCCCCTCTCACTGAAGTCACTACCCCTGAGTCCCCACTCTCTCCTTAAGCTGCCCCCCAGAGACCTAGCACTGGGTTCGATCCCAGGAAAACAGATGCTCAAGGTGTAAAGATACCCTTGTTCCCATCTCCCCCTCCTTCCCACTCCTCTTCCTTCCCCTGAACCCGTCACTCCCAAGGCAGCGACCAGGCTAAGCCTCTGGCCAGGTGAAGAGACCACAGGCCATTTGTCTCACCTGCGTCATCTCCCACTTTCAATTCATGAAAAGGTATGATAGCTACCAGGCACACATGGCCGCTGACCATTCAGGCTGCCTGAATTCCCCAGCCATTCACACATCAAAGACTCATTCCATGGGACATCGGTCCTAGTTGCCTGCCTGGGAGGGCACAGCAGGGTAATGAGGAAGTGGGGCATGGGATGGGCCATGCGCTATGGAGCTCTGCACGGGGCTGAAGGGAGGACCGAGAAGGGATGGTCCTGTTTATTGAGCACCTACTATGAGCTGTGCATTTCTAGTGCATCCACCTCACTTGATCTGTGCCTGTAAGGTGCTCACAATGGTGAGGGTGCTCATTTTATAGACAGGTTAAATACAAAAATTCGCTCAAGCTCATGCAGCTCCTAGGTGCTGTTGAGCCCAGGTTGGCCTGACTCCCAAGCCCACTTGACAAGAACCAAGCCTGTGCCTGGTGCTGGATGAGTGAATGAAGAGGTGATGGGTGATTTCTGCGGAGGGCAGCAGGAGTCCTTCCTAGGGGAGGCAGCGTGGAGGCTGCACTGGGCAACTACAGGAATTCTCAGGGCATTTCAGGCAGGAAGAACAGCATGTGCAAAAGCAGAGAGGTGTGGAGGCATCTGGTGTGTTCTGGAATCCATAGGAACCAGGGTGTATGTGTGGGTATCTGGGGTGTGGGATAAGAGTGGGACCTGACTGTACACCACATGGAGGAGACGGGACTGGAGCCTTTCAGGTGGGGAGGGTCTGCGGGGATTGGAAACCGTCATGGTGGTCCACGTGCTCTGGTTCCTGTGGCTGGCGCAACTTCAGAGAATTGGCTTGAAGGAGGAGTCAGAGATTTTGTATTCAATAAGTTCTCAGTCTGGCTTTGGGGTGCCTCAGTCTCTCTCTCTTAACTGGGGCCAGTCAGAGATGTCCAGGCTCCCAGAGAAGTCCTTCTGGCTGTCTAACTGCAGGCATTCTCTCATCCTCCTACCTTGCCTCTTCCAACCTCCTGCATCCTGAGAGTGTTGGAGTGAGGTGACAGAAAGTCCATGGAAGTGGCTGACTAGCCAGAGACTACCAAGCGCTGTGGTCTTCGCCCCATGTCCAGAGTGTGGGGCCCAAACCTTGGCGCTACCCAGGGCGAGAAGGCGCGATCTTCCCTTTTAGAGACACTCTGGGGGTAATGAGGATGCAGACAAAGAGAGCCTGGGGTTTGGTCCACCTCTGGGTGACCTTGGGCAAGCTCTCTGGTCCTCAGTCTCCCTGTCTGTAAAACGGGGCGGTGCTACCTAGCTGATTGTGAGGGTCGTTCCAGAAGAGCCACACCTCCGTCGGCGGGAGCGGGGTGTGTAAGGTCCTTAACTGCCCGTCCTTCAGGAGCGGAAGGGGACCTCAGAGGGGGCCGACCCGGCGCCACCGGGCCGGGTACCGACCCTCTCCCACCCACAGTCCCTTCGCTGCACGGAGGAACCCTCTCCACCTGCCCCTAGCGGGGTGAGGCGGACGAAAAAACCCGGCAGCGGACTGTCGGAATGGGCTCCGGGAGGAGCGCCCCTGGAGCGAGGAGGAAAACTCGGGCAGGATCTCGGGCAGGAGCGGACCGCGCGGCCCCCCAGCCCGGGCTCGGCCCCGGCCGGCGGGCGGCGGGGACCGGGGTGTGATGCCCGGTTAGGCGGAGGGGAAAGGGGCAGGGCCGGGCCCCGCGGGCCGCCCGGGGCTCCGGGGCTGGGAGGGTGGGGGGCGCGGCCTCCGCAGTGGGGCGCGGGTCACGTGTGAGGAGGGGCGAAAGTCTCGCAAAGCGGAGCGGGTGCCGCGAGTTGGGAGTTCTCGGCGCGCCGCGGGCGGCGGGAGCTCGGGCTCCCGGGCGGGCGGGCCGGGGACGCGGCGCAGGCGGCGGGGGCCTGGGTCCGAAGGCGCGGGGGGCCGCAGCGAGAGTGGGAGGGAGAGAGACAGAGACCCGAGCGAGACCGAGAGAGACAGAGACACGCAAGGGAGAGACCGGGCAGGGGTGGAGGACGGCAGGGAGCAGACTGGGAGGGCGACGGCGACGGAGACCGCGACCCGCGGGGAGAGAGACCCAGGGGGCGGCAGAGATCGGGAGAGACAGAGCCCAGCGCGCGGCGGGGAGGTGGCGGCAGAGCCCGGGTCGGCCGGCCGCGGGGGTCTAGCGGCCGGAGGCGAGCGCCGCGGGCAGGGATCGGAGCGCAAGGCGGGCGACTGCGCCGAGGGGACGGCGAGAGAACGGTGGGGGCGGCGAAGGGAAGGCGCCCGAGGCGGGGGCGGGGGGGGGGCGCCAGCGCCATGGGCCCCCGGACCCCTGCGCTCTGAGCCCCGGCCCCGGGGCCCGACGATGCTGAAGCCGAGGCGGCGCCGAGGGCGCGGCACAGGGCAACGCTGAAAAGTTGGGCGGCCCGCGGAGAGCGGCGCGGGACGGCCCGGAGACCAGCAGACCCGGGGACCGACGGACAGACCCACAGACAGCCGGAGAGGGGGGGCGGGGCCGGCCCGCCGAGTTCGCGGGGAGGGGGCGCCGGGACTCCCCTCTCCCCGCCCGGGACGCCGCCCGCCCGATCGCGCCTGGGATGTAAAGCCGGCTCGCCGCCTCCCGGAGACTCGTCGGACCCTGCGCCCCGCGGTAAGCCGGGCCCGCGCTCGCCACTGGCGCTGTCCGTCCGTCTGTCCGGTCTCGTGCGTGTCTGTGTGTCCCGGGACCTGGCGGTTCGGGCCCCGCTCGCTCTGAACCTGATCTCTAACCCGGGTTCCCGCTGCCAGGCGCGCGTTCAGCGCGGTCAGGCGATTCCCCGGGATCTGGTGAGTTTTGTCCTCTATCCGTCGTCGTCGGAACCATCGAGGTCTGGGTTTCTGCCAGAAAACGGGGGTAGAGGTGAGGGAAAGGCTCCTTGACCTCCTGTCCCGGCCATGACCTTTCCCTGCCTCCACCCACCTCCAGTTGTCACACTGGGTTGGAGGAGTTTCGAGGCAGGTGACTTGTGGCAAGGGGGGAGGGGGAAGGGTCCGTCTCCTTTTCATCTCCCCAACTGCAGCCTGTTGGCAAACGGCCCTGCTTGAACAAAATCCCACTTGTGTTTCGAGTACCTACTTTGGACCCCAAGACCCTAGGGTGGGTGGACGAGTATCCAGGGAAGAAGGCAGTTCATGTTTCACAGTGTGGGAGGCAGGCTGTGGAGAGAGGCTAGACTGCTTTTCCCTGCCCAGACGGAGAACCCCCAGGAAAGAGAGGTCTGAATGAGCCCTGGAGTAGGGAAACTTCCCTCCAACTGCGACAGTGTCCAGCGTTCCCCGCCCCCCCCACCCCAGCATCTCCATCACACCTCTGTCCCCAGAGCCTAGGCTCTGCCATGGGGAGGGGTCGGGGGTGGGGGAGAGACAGGTGGAGGGTAGCCTGGCTCCGCTGGCAGGTGAGGGCCTTAAGAGCAGCAGAGTGCCAAGAAGCAGGCTGAGGTATTGGGGAACCAAGAGAGCGAGGCCACCCATGCAAGGCTCAGAGAGAAGCTGGGCCGCTGAGGGGTGTGTGTGTGTGTGTGTGTGTGTGTGTGTGTGTGCGCACGCAAAATGTCTATTCTGCTTCTCCCCCACATCCAGTCTTGTGACCTCCAGGGCTTTGGGATTTGGGGGAGCCCTTAGCAGTATTTGGGGGCCTGAGAGTCAAACTGTGGCCCCAGCTTGGAGAAGGATGAAGGGAACAAAATTTAGAAGAGAGCGGTGGGGTAAGGGCTGAGGTGCAACATGGCAGGAGCCAAGGCTATTGGCTGTTGAGCTGACCCACAGCCAAATCGGAAGGCTGGACCTAGAACATTCTACTCTGTTCTCCACCGAGAGGATGGGCTTTCTCTGGGGTTTTCCATGCCAGGCAGTGGGCCTTGTATACCCTCCATTCAGGCTCCTAGAAATCAGCTCAGCTAGCTGAGGAGCCAGCACAGGGGACAAATCCCTCTTCTCCCTGACCCTCAGCCTCCGTATCCGTGGAATGAGGACACCACTGCATGTCCCACTGACCTCCAAGTCGGGGTGGGGGGGCCTTGGCTCACATGAGCTGAGAGCTGTTCACAGGCTGGGGAATGCACTGAGCAGTTGGGAGTGAGGATTCCTTTTACCTTTGGGAAGATGAAGAGCTAATGAGGAGAGGGGAATATGGCCTGAAAAAGGGCTGACCAAGAAGAGGAGTGTTCAGAATTAGAGGAGGGACTTGGGGCTTGGGAGCTAGTTCTCAGGAACCTTTGGGTTACCCTTGAATGAGAAGCTTTTCTCCCATAAAAAGTTTTGGGGGTGACTCGGAACAGACAGAGCTGGCCTTGAATTTCCGCTGGGTGACCTTGGGCCTCTCGCTTGACCTCTCTGAGCCTCAGTTTCTCCACCTGGAGAGTGGTACTGATGGTACTGCCTTCACTGGGTTGCTGAGTGATTTATAGACTATGTCAGGTCTCGGGAAGCAGCGGACACAAGCCCAGAGCATAGTAGGTTCTTAACAGACATTTGCAGAGCTAGAATGAAGTCGCTTCAGGAGATGCTGTGAAAAAATTTCTCAGCTTAGGATCTAAGAGGGAAGGGGAGGAGGAACCGTGTAGGCTTACAGGGCGGGCTGGTTCTTAATGTGGATCTGGGGGAGGCGGGGGCGTGTGCTGTGGGGGGTGTGAGGAGGAGGGGGCCCCTCTGCGGGGACCACTGAGTCACGAGGACATGTAAGCGACATGACAACCAGCAACATGGTAACCAGGAGACTAGCGGCGGTGGGAAATGGAGCTGGAGCAGTGTGTTGTGAGGGGGTGGGGGGGCGGGCAGGACCGGCAGCACCGGGCCTGGAGGGTCCAGGGTGCAGCCAGGCTGGCCTCTCAGAGTGAGGAGGGGAGGCCCCGAGCCCAGGTTGAGCTAGGGAGGAGGGGGGCTGGAGTCGAAGGAGGGAGGCATTTAGGGGTCTGCTGGGCAGGGGGCCTTCTCCCGCACCTCCCAGGCTCCTCGCTCCTCTCCTCCACATCTCCACTTTTCATGCCTCTCCCCCTAGGATGCCAAATTTGGCTCACGCAATCTGTCGTCTCTCTTCTGAGATTGGCACCGGGACCAAAGCTGAGTGCATTACATCAGCGCCGCTCCCCCTGCACGAGGAGAGAAGGAGAGGGAGGGACAGAGGGCTGGGGGGCAAGCGGCCAACCCTCAACTTTCTTTCCTGTCTTCCTGCTCACTCTTCCCCCTCAGTCTCAGGTGTTGAGGGCTTCTGGAAGCCTCCAAGTCAGGCCTCGAGGCAGGATGAGGGTCTAATCGTGGCGATCCCTGGACAGGGCAGGAGGTCAGACCATGTTGCTGTCCCCCTGGCAGGGTGAGGCCTGGGAGGCAGGGAGCCTGGGTTCTGGACCCCAATCTGTCATTGCTTGGCCTGTGTGACCTTGGGCAGCCCCCTGACACAACCCCCCTGGACAAAGCGTACATCTGGATAGAGAACAGTTGGCCATTCAAGATCTTGGTGACTCTCCTGAAAATAGATGCCCTTGAGTCCTGCTGCTGTCTTGATCACAGAGTTGGTGTTCTGAACTTTGGCTCTCTGTGACCTTGAGCAAGTGACTTCACTTTCCTAGGCCTCCATCTCCTCACCTGTAAAATAGGGCTGGCTGATAGAGCCTGCAAAAGCACCAGATGTGAAAAAGCTACTAGATGGAAGAGGAGCATGGGGGAGGAGACAAGGTCTCTGGCTTGAAACCAGACACTCAGAGACCCCTCGGCTCCTGGCACGCCAGCCTGGAGGTGGGGTGCAAGCTGAGCAGCCACTGACAAGACAGGGTTTCAATTCAGACAGAAGGGTTGGCACTTACATCACTGATCTGATGGTCTTATTTATTTATTTATTTTGCAAAATTGAAAACTTAAGCCCAGAGAGGGAAGTAGACCACCCCCCCCCCCCCCCCAGGTCACAGTAATGGTTTGGGGTTGGAAGAAGCAGATCTGGGGCCTGAACCCAGAGCTTCTGGCTCCCAGCCCCAGCTGCAAGCGGAGAGACAGACAGGCACATACACGCCTCCTGTGGAAGGCTGAGCCCAGCCCAGACAGAACCCAGGAGCTCTGAGGAGCTCTAAGAGACCCTTGGTCCCTCCCTCCTCCCTCCCTGCTTCTTGGCTGTCCCACCCCCACCTTCCCTGACCATTAATCCCATCCCTTGCGTGGTCTATTTGAAGAGCTGTCTTTCAGACTCATTTTCAAGGCAGTTTCAGGCAGTCCCCATCAGAGACAGGCTGGATTGAGGGTTAAGATGGAAGATTCTGGCCCCTTCTAGAAGATTCCCAGAGCTGGAGGTGCTTCTGTGGATATTTTGTGAAGTAGTGAGCTCTTCATTCTGGGAGCTATTCAGACAGAACCAGATGAGTACCTGCCAGGGTCCTGAGCTGGTGACTCCTGCTTTTTGGGTGAGGTTGATAACATCCTCAGCTCCAAGATCTCCAGGGTCTCTGCTGTCCCTAGCAGGGGCTGGGAGGCAGCACCGTCACTTACCGGCTTCCAGAAAGAAACAGCGTCGCACCAGACATCAAGCTAGGAGCCTTTGTAAAAAGCCTTCTCATTTAACCCTCCCAGCAACCCCACAATGTCGAGCCGAGGTCCCCGTGTTACAGATGGGGGAGCCACGGCTCAGAGAGTCTCTGTGATTTGTCCAAGGTCACACAGCAGGGAAGTGGAGGAGCCTGGATTTGAGTGCGGGCCAGTCCAGTTCTCTGGGGCTGTCCCTGGGACTTCCTTGAGGAAGATTGGAAAATGTCCCTCCCCTGGGCTGGGGCTTGGCAAGAGATGGCGTGTCGCCCCCACAATATGACACCCCCTCAGAGATCCTCTGAGGGCTCCGTTCTGAAGACATAGAAATAGACATGCACCTAGGAGGAAAACTCATTTTACAAAGGGGAAGACGGAGGCTCAGAGACAGCAAATGGCCTGCCCAAAGGTGACTGGACAGTTAGATTTGGGCCAGGGCTCTGTCCCCTGCACTGGTGGCAAGGAGGGGTCTTTGGGCTGATGGTGGAGTGAGGTCTGGGGCTAGGGGTGCAGACTGCGGGTGGTTTGGCAGAGAGCTGCGTGTGTGGTTCTGGGCTAGGGGAGCCAGCCTTGGAAACAGGGAGAAGGGAGCAGGGAGAGAAGCCAATGGGGATGTCAGGTCCACCTCAGTCCTCCCTGGTCCTGCCCTAGGGCCGCCCACAGCTGTCAGTGTCATACAACGTGCGAGGTCTAGAGAAACCGTGGAAGGGCCTGTCTGGTGAGAGAGGGTCTTGGAGCCAGGAGCCATGGGTGTGGCTCACTGTGTGACCTTAGATCAGCTCCTCACCCTCTCTGAGCTTGGCATGCCCATCCGTGTGGTCAAGAATCTGGGCTGAGCGATCTGTGTCCACAAAGTAGCTGTGGTTGGGCTGTCCTCTAGAAATGCTCCTCCCATTCCCACGAGGACCCTGGGCCCCCGGGCAAGGGGCAGGCAGGAATCCTGGGGCTTGACATAACCTTTAAGCCTCCTCAGAGACTCAGTCCTCCTTGGAGTGTGTATGTGTGTGTGGGGGGGAATCTCGGAGCACAGCCCTTCTTCTCTTTTTCATCTTCATTTTTCTCCTGCTCCCTCTTCTCCTCGCTACGTGGGCTGATCGCTGCTCAAACTTTTAATTCAGATGGTAATTGAAATAATAATATGGGCTGAGGCCCCTCTGCTTGTGACGCTGCAGCTGGTGGAGCTCAGCTATGAATAGACCTTGAGTCACACGCGCGCGCGCGCGCGCGCGCGCGCGCGTGTGTGTGCGCGCGCTCCTGCCGGCGCGCACACAAGGGACTGCCGGGGTGGTGGGTGGGGTGCAGCCAGGGGGAGGGAGGGCTCACGCTTCAGCTAGCTCTGGGTCTCCCTCCTCTCCCCCGGCCCCGCCCCATTCCCAAGGGCCTGGGCCAGTTCTGCCCCCGCAGCCCAGCGCGCCGTCTGGTCCCCATGTTGAACCTGACTTGAGCGTTGATAATTCTGTCTGTTCACAGACAGGGAAACTAAGGTTCTGCGAGGGGGAGGGGCCGACTGGACACAAATGGAAAGCGACCAGACACCGGTTTGAAACCGAAGGGGTTTGCCAGGCTCCCAGACCACTGCTTCTGTTCAGGACTCATAGACCAGGCAAACAGGTGGGAGGAGTGCTGGGGTGCGGCCCCCGGGGCCCCCACCCATGTTTCCCCCATCTCATCCCAACTCACATACACCCCCTCTAACTCCTGAGCTCTCTGGCCTACTATCACACACAATTTCTCTCACATGCTTGCACACACTCACATCTGTTCACTCACACACTCATACATGTGAACGGCTCTGATGGATGGCAGCTGGGGTGACAGAGGTTTTCCCAGAGGTCCAGTTGCAGGAGTGGGACACGGTCCGATGTGCCAGACTCTACACTGGACTTAATGTTTGTGATCTCACTTAATCCTCCATAGCACCCTGTGAAGGCCATCACTCCCACTTCCCAGATGAGAAAACTGAGGCTCAGTGAGAAGGAAGAGTCTGCTCCAGGTCCGACAGGTAGAAAGAGCCATGCGTTGTTTGTCCTGCTGGGAATGCACCCAGCCCCAGTTCTAGGCATCCTTCACCCCTCCATTTGGCCCCCTGAGGGAAGGACAGTGCACCCCATCCAGCCAGGGCTCTCCTTCCTCTCCTTGCGCCCATCCCCTCCCCACCCTGCGCCTGTGGCTACCTGGCCAGTCATTGACCAGCCCTACTCCAGAAGCTGGAACATCTGGCCCATGAGCAGGGGGAGGCATCCATGAGGGGCACTGGCAGGTCAAGGAGCGGGGCTACAAAGAAAGGTAGGCCCTGGTGGTCCAGACCCCAGCTGGAGCTGTGTGGGGAGTCAGCGTTGCCGTGGTGACCCATCACCCAGCAGCTTGGGTCTAGGCCTGCTTGGGTGGGCCTGGTGTGGGGTCTGAGGGACTTCCGAAGGGCAGGGGCAAGATGAGGTGGAGTATGGGTGGAGCTGGGCAGAAACAGCCCCTGGACAATGGAGGCCACTCTCGTCACCTTTACCCTGCAGCCTTGGCCTGCTCCTGTGTCTGTTGTTTCTCTAGCACTCTGCTGGGAGCCCAGAGACCACAGTGATTTGCCCAAGGTCACACAGTGAGGGTGACAGAGTTGGGGCTGGACCAGAGCCCAGGACTCCTTCTGATTCCTTTGCCTCTCGCCTCCTAGGGCTGCTGACATCCCCTGTCTCGTGGGATGCTCCCAGTATCTACGCGGGGAATGAGCTGATCTGGGAAAACCTCTAGGTGGGAGAGAAGGGCAGGGGCAGTAGCCCCCCTTGTCACAGTGGGTGCAGCTGAGCGAAGAAGTTTGCCCAAGTCAGGTAGGCCTGGATTGGATCACTTACTTGTTCCCAGTGACATTCACCAGGTCAACGTCCCCTAGGAACCTCTCTTTGCTCCTCTGTGTGAAGGGACAACCTATAGTGATGGAGTTGAGTGGGGAGAGCCTGGCTTTTTCCTTTTGCTACCCCATCTGTTCTCGTGCCCACCCAGCCCCACCCAGGCTACCAGGATAGGAGAGGACCTTAGAGAGGCCAAGGAGGAGGGGCTATGTCCACCATGAGGGGCTGATCCCATTTTACTGATGGGGAGATTGAGGCCTCCCGAGGGGCGTTCACCCAACCTTGTCTCGGAGGCAGGATCGGCACCAAGTTTTACCGTCTGGCTTCTGGGATGCCCCAGTGAAGTCTCTTCCCCACCCAACCCGGCAACTCCTCTTTAACCCCCATCCCACATTCCTGTTGGAGCCTCCCTTCTCCCACTGCAGCCCTGAGAAGTTTAGCCCTCCATCCCCAGCCTGGAAGAGCTAAGGTGCCACTCAGTCTGGGTCACAGATGGGATGGGGGTCAGAAATTTGGGAACTCCATGAGGCCCCCCAAGGGAGGTGGGAGGCCCAGAGTTAGAGGGGCCCTGCTGTGGGTAACGTGGAGGGGGCAGACACGGCTGCAGTCACTCACCCATGGACATCAGAGCCCCCCCGCACCCTTTTCAGGGGGAGCTCCCCACCTCCTCCAGACAGAGCCAACTTGTGTCTGAAAGGTTCAGCTAATTGCTACCTGCCTGGCCCTACTGCCTTGGCTCTGACCCTGGGGTCCGAGGACTCCAGCCTGTTCCCCTCCCAGAGGCAGACCAGCTCTCCCCTGCTTCCCGCGAGGCTGCGCCCCTTTGGCTTCCGTGATCCCTGTGGGTGAGGGACAGAAAATCTGGGTTTAAGTCCAACCGCACCCCTGAGCGGCTGTGTGGCCTTCAGCAGCCTTTCCACCCCTCCAAGCCTCCATCCCCTGACTCGTTGGGTGGGCTAGTGCCCCTGCACCTACGGGTCGCCAGGGAGATCTCGTGAGCCTGGGAGTATAACCTGGCCTGTTGTGGACACGGGCTTCTGTGTGTCCCGCCCACTCAGTGACCACTCTTGGCAGACTTCCAGGTCCTCAGCCATCACCTTCAGGCTCTGCTGCTCTGGCCGTGTTGAGTGTTGGCACCTGACCTCTCCGCTAAGCCCTCCAGACCTGCTGGGTGGGGGTGCAGGGCTGGCTGAGCACCAGCGCCGGGCTGTGCAGCTGCAGATCCTGAGGCCAGCTGACCTTGGAAGGAGCCTCTCTCTGGCTGGGCCCCAGGGCCACCCCTGAGACACAGGGCAGGAGCCGGGCCACAGGGAGGAGAGGGACCCGAGTGGGGCAGAGAGCAGGCCATAGCCTCATGCTCAAGCTGGCCCAAATCCCTGAGATAACAGGCCAGGGGACAGCAAGAACAGTCAGCCCTGGGAAGGACTTCCAGTCATCAGCTGCCTTAATAGCTTGGCACAGCCTCACTCCCCACACTCGAGGGAGCTGCTGAGAAGCGGCTGAGATCCCTATCATGGGAGGTGGGCAAGCAACTGCTCTGGCGTCTGTTGTAGGGGACAGCAGTGGGTTCTAACCCAGAACCGGGGAAGGGATTGGACCCAGGACCTGAAGTCCCTCCTGTCTGGGCCACAGCGTGGTGGTCCTATGACCCTGAGGATCTGACAGTCTTGTCCAAATATTCCCCCTTGGCCTCCAACAACTCACCCCACAGTTGTGCCCCCCCAAAAGCCCACAATCCAAGAATAGTCACTCACAGTTTCAAGATAAGCTCTAGATCCCATCTCAAACTATTCACAGCTCCTAAGCACCACGAAGGTGTGTGCTTTTCAACCTGTGTCCACGTCCTGACCCATTAATGGTTGTGAAATTGAGTTTGTGGGTCCACTACTTCTGTTTTTTTAATGAAATAAAAAAATTTCAAACACTTATATGTGAGGGCAAATATTACTTTGTGATGCTCCTGTGCGTGCAAGTCACTCAGTCGTGTCCAACTTTTGCCACCCCATAGACTGTAGCCCGCCAGGCTCCTCTGTCCATGGGATTCTTCAGGCGAGAACAGCGGAGTGGGTTGCCATTTCCTTCTCCAGGGGACCATCCTGACCCAGGGATCGAACCTAGGTCTCCTGCATTGCAGTCAGACTCTTTACTGGCTGAGTGAGTAGGGTGAGGCTCCTATTTCAGCTTTTAAAATGTATGGACCATATTGTGTAACAAGTACAGTATGTTCGCTTTCACTCTGGGTCTTGATCAGAAAGCTGGAAAGCTTCTCCTCTGTGTAGAAATCTTGGAGGTGCCACTGAGAGAGGCTTGAGTGTCCAGATTCTTTTTTTCTGGGATGTTTGGTTTCTGAGAATGTAAGTGCCAAGAATTGCTGCTTTTCTCTCCTCAGACCCCTCTGTCTTTGCCCAGTAGCCCACTTAGCTCCAGGCCCCTGAGCCTCCTGGTTAATCATCCCACCCTGAGGCCTAGGTCCCACTTGCTGCCCCTCCCAGCCCTGATTCCCCTTTGGGGAATGTCTTTTGCTCCATGTCTTTCTGGGGACCTTCTCTCTAAGCCTTCTGGTCGTGAGAACCCTTTCCTCCTGTCTGCAGATACTTGCACACAGAACTCAGCAAAGCAGAGTGCTGTCGTATTCATTTTTTTCTCTCTGCACACAGTAGGTGCTCAATAAATGTTTATTCATTTCACAATAATTTACAGAGTGCCCTCTGAGGGAAAGCACTGGACAGTGTTGGACACACACCAGGCAGTTGTTGTTGAGTCACTAAGTCATATCCGACTCTTTGTGACCCCATGGACTGCAGCACGCCAGGCTTTCCCATCCTTCACCATCTCCCAGAATTTGCTCAAACTCAGGTCCATTGAGTCGGTGATGCCATCCAACTGTCTCATCCTCTGTTGTCCCCTTCTCCTGCCTTAAATCTTTCCCTGCATCAAGGTCTTTTCCAATGAGCTGGCTCTTATATCTGGTGGCCAAAGTATTGGAGCTTCAGCTTTAGCATCAGGCATGAGGGCAGTTGCCATTCCAGCTCAGCATGTTTTTAGGGTGATGAAGGAATGAATAAATGGAGTCTGAGAGTCTGGCATCAGGAGGCTGCTCAGATGGTCAAAGATGACTGGTGAGCTTGTAGCTCTTTGCCTGCACATAGTAGGCATTCTGATGGCGACAGTCCCTCATGGCCGTGGATGAGCAGGACTAGTCCTACCGCTGTCTCTGGCCCTTCCGAGGCCTGTCTACCGCTTTCTCCTGCTGGCCCTGCCTGTGGCCCACACCACCACTGCCCCCTCCTGTTCTTAGAGCTTGTCTTCTGGGCCTAGGACCTTGGGCACCCCACTGGGAGGACGCCTGGGGACACCTGCAAAGAAGCCAGTGCTCCATGAGAGCGTGAGGCGCAGGCCCAGGGCTCCAGACATCCTGCCCGGCTCCAGCACCACAGAAGGTCTCCTTCTGGTCCCCGCTCCAGAGGCCACCTCCACTGAGAGGCTCCCCTGACTCTGGTGACAAAAATAGCTCCTCCTGGTCACGTTCTGCCACATCGCCCTCCGTAGGTCCCTGACGGGAATTATGACGAGCTGAGAGTATCTTGGTTTTGGCAGTCATCGGATGTTTATAAAGTGTCCCCGTGTGCCAGGCACTGAGGTTCGGGGTGAAGCCGAGGGTGGAGGTCCCTCAGCACTTGCAGAGATTGCGGGTGAAATAGGTTTGGATCAGACAAACGCTGTGTGGAAGATCAGGACGCAGACGGAGAGCACCTGCGGGACCTCTCGGAGGAGGCAGCCTTTGGGTCAAGATTGGAATGGTAGGAAGGTACGAACCGGGGAGTCTCAGAGGATCTCATCCAGAAGGGGTGGCCAGTGTACAGACCCAGAGGGACAAGAAGGAGGACCCGCATGGCCGGGGGGTCAGGGTGGGAGAGGAGAGGGGAGGTCAGAGGGCAGGAGGACTCAGTGAGAAGCAGAGCTCCGCGCTAAGGAGTGACGTGGGTCCTCAGCCCGTGCGGAGACAGGATTGCGTGGGGAGTGGAGGCAGGAGGCTCAGAGAGGACCCCACGGAGTTGCCAGCGGGGGCGTGGCTGGCTGCAGGGAGGGTGCTGCAGGCTGGATGGACTCAGCGTGGGGCCCGAGTCCAGGTCTCAGTCCCTCCGTTCACCCGTTGGGGGCAGCTCCTGAACTCCCGGAGGGACGGTGGGGAATGAAAATAACAGCACCCAACTCTGGGATGTCATGAGGGTCAAAGGAGCCTCCAGGGCTTGGCCCAGAGTAAACACTCGTTTTAATCGCTCAGTCGTGTCCAACTCTTTGCGACCCCAGGGACTGCATGCAGCCCACCAGGCTCCCCTGTCCGTGGTTTCCTTCTCCAGGGAGAGTAAACGCTAATGTTGGTTATTGTGATGTTATCCTGATGCTTGGGTTTGGGGAAGGTTGAAGGTGTAATGCCTGAGCGGCCCCCAGGAGGTCACAGACTGAGATGGGGAAGTCAGGGGAGGGGCGATCCTCCCATCTTGGCCATGCTGGGTTCATGATGCCTGTTAGATGCCTCCTGACCCCAGAGCAGGAGCTGAATCTGCTTGTCTTGGGAGGGCGATCGGGGCTAGATGGTATCTTAAGTGGAGGCTGAGCCTGGACACTGAGTGGGTTCTGAATAGAGAGGCTGGGAAAGGGGTGACCCGGAAGAGAGGCCTTCAGACCTGGAAGACTCAAGGAGGCGGGCAGGGGCGAGCCAGCGGCCTCCGTGAGAACCGCTGGGAGGACTGTGGGCTCATAGGAGTCTTGGAGGGGCTGTGGAGAGAGCTGGATGACAAGTCATCCCCTTCAAGAAGCGTCTATGCACAGCTGATAATGCTTTACCCTCCAAGGTCACTTTTCATCTTTGCAACATGCCCGTGAAGTGGGTGTAATCCCTCCCCTTTTTATGGAAGCAATCCAGAGAGGTTAAGACATTTTTCCACGGCCAGTCAGCACCTAAGTGAAGTGTTCTCTCCCCTTCCAGGGTCACAGTCCCTTTTGAGGACCTTATGAGTGCTATGACCCTTCTACACATATGTACACATATAGTTTGATATATAGTTGATATGTGATAGTTGATAGTTTTCTATGTGATAGTTGATAGTTTTCTATGTGTCTTTTTTTTGTTGTTGTAGGTGATACATTCAAATGATTCTAAAATTAAAAAGATACAAACGAGAATACAGTGAGAGTTCCTCCTCCCACCCCTTCCCCAGCCACCTGCTTCCCCTCCCCGGAGGCAGCCCGTGTCACCAGTTTCCTGGGTCTCCATCCACAGACAAGCCCAGACGAGCAAATATGTGTATCTGTAAATTTCCTCCCTCTTCTTTTTTGTACAAATGGTAGATACTATACTCAGTGTTCCCCACGGTTGCCTTTTTTTTTTTTTTTTTCACTTAAAAACACATCTTAGAGACCCACACGGCTCCTGACCGGCCTCCCCCTCCTTTTTTCCTGGCTACGTGGCGCGCCATCCTGTTTGGGCTGCTTCCAGTCTGGGTTGGGCACACCCGGCACCTGGCTCCTCGAGTGCAGAACTGTCTGCAGGCCCTGGTCCCAGGAGCCCACACAACTGTCACAGGCAGTCCTGTGGCTCTCCAAAGACACCTGGGGTGGCCTCTGCTGAATTATCCCTGGCACGCAACTCTGATCCCCTTACCCACCCCGCTACATACACCTCTTCTCAGGTTTGGCCTGTGAACCCTGTGGAGAATCCGGGGAATCATGTGTGAGCTAGGGGCATCAACCCTGACTCCCCCAAGTCTGAGAGACCTACCTGCCCAGCCCCAGCTCCTGGAGATGTGTTTGCTGAGCAGCCAAGAATGGGACAATGGGGAAGGGGCTGGTCCTGGGGACAATCAGGGAGGGGCTGGCCAGGATCTCCATCCCCATCCCAGCTGGGGAGCTGGGGTGGGGAGGGCAGTCGTGGGCTGTCCTAAAGTCACCTCTGCTCCTGCCCCCTGCCTTCCCCTCCTCCCCCAGCTTGCCCAGCACCTTGCCCTCTCCTCTGCCCGTGAGGAGTCTTCACCTGTTTTCGGCTGGGGAGAGAGAATGTGTCCCAGTGGGGAGGCAGGTAGAGTCACTGGCTTTGGTGGGCTGGGCTGGGCTGGTCAACTGGTCAACTCTGTTCATCTCCCCCCTTCTCCCGGCTGTAGGGGCCCCACTGTCCTCACATTCCCCTCCGTCTGCCTCTTGGCCTCCATCTGCTAGGCCAGGTTCTCATTGATGTGCAGGAGATGCTCAGGGCTGGGTCTCAAGCCCCCGTCTCTTCTCATCCAGCATTCCTGCCCAGGAGATCTCATCCACTCTCACACCTTACAACCTCCCCGAGGTGTGCCCGCCAGATGAGTCTCTTGGACTTCCCCATGTGGCCATTCCAAGGCCACTGCACACTGGGAACTGTTGCTCCTTAGACCTGGTCCTCTTTCAGCATCTCACCATCACCTGTTTCTGACACCCCTCTTCCCTGCCCTCCACGTAGCCCACCCCAACAGCCTGGGGGCTCTTTGTCCAGAATGTGTCCCCAATCTGTTTACTTCTCTCGAGCAACACTGCCACCACCCTGGCAGCTCCAAGCCGCCCATCATCACCTGCCTGGGGAGCAGCAGTAGCCCTCTTGCCGACCTCCAGCTTCCACTATGCCCCACGCAGCATCCTGGCACATCTCATCCCCCAGTAAGCGGGCATGCTCGGGCAGCGGTGGCCTCTGAGGCCAGACAAGGGCAGGGGTGCCACTGGGGCCATATTGAGGATGGTTTTTTTCTAAAGCCCAGTGGTGGATACACAAGGGTCTATTATAATGACTGCTTATCCCTAGTTGTCTTAACGATGTCATGTGAAAGTTTAAAGGGTCAAACCAGGCAGAACCTGACCGCCTGCCGTTTCCCGTAACCGCGAGGGTGAATTCCACAACCCTGCGCCCCCCTCCCCGGGGCCTCCCCTGGGGCAGCTCTCCTCCCTCTGGCTCCCTTCACTCCTGCTCTCTGGTCTTGCTGCAGATTCTCTTTCTGGAATGTTCTACACCCATCCTTCACACAGATACACAACTCTTCGGATTGTCTTGGCGCCTACCTACTCCTCAGGTCTCAGTTTTAAACGTCATTTTCTCAACGAGGCCTTCAGGGACCCGCATCAAAGCAGGGCCCGTTGTCTTCTTTCTCACATTTCCCCATACTTTTCCTTCAAGCAGCTCGCTACAATCCATGGCTGCCGCCCAGCAAATGCTTGTTATGTGTTACGTAGAAGCTGGGTGAGTCCACGCCAGTGCCTGACCCGAGGCAAGTGTGCAGCAGGAGTGAGTGCCCTTGAGGGATGAGCACGCAGCAGAGAGGGTCCCTAGAAGCCCCAGCAAGGCCTTGGCTCCCCCAGTAGTGAGGCAGCTGAGGTTGTTCTGGGAAAGAGAAGCCTTTGGGGATCCGCCTTCAAATTCCTGTAAGGAAGAGGACAAAAGTATTTGAGGGGCCTCTTTGGTGGGACTGTCTGGCCAACAGAAGGGGTTCCTTTGTGGGTAGGGAGCCGCTGTCAGTCACGGAAGGGGCCAGGCCTCGGCATTTCAGCAGAGGGCATCCCTGCAGGTTAGAGCCGGGCCGTTGGATGCTCCTGCCACTTGGCCATGACCGGAAGGCCCAGCTGGACATTCTGGGGAATTCGCTTTCCAAACCTGCTCACCGGATGGCCAAATGGTTGGAGGGAGAGGTGAGGTGCAGAGCTGGAGGAATGAGCCAGTTGGCCCCACACTGCTCAGACCTGGCCAGGGCTGAAGTCAGGGACCCAAAGCTTGGCTCCAACTTGCCCTCTGACCCAGTTTCTCCTTTCCCGACAAGACTGAACTGGACAGAACTCGGCACGTAGAAGGGCAGGCGTGATCAATGCTTACTAAGTGGAAGAGACTTTTGATGTGACAGCATTACTCCAAGGCCAGGAGAGCAGACTGTCTAACGAATGTGCGCTGGCATCAACTGCTTGGGCCCAAATCCTGGCTCTACCACTTGTGAGCTGTGTGACCTTGAGCAACTTGAGGAACCTTTCTGTGCCTTGGTTTTCTTACTCCTAAAGCAGGGACAGGGAGTTTCCTGGCAGCCCAGTGGTTAGGACTCACGCTTTCACTGCAGGGGACACAGATTTGATTCCCAGTTGGGGAACTAAAAGCTTGCAAGCCACGAGGTGTGCCCCCCCCCAAAAAAAAATTTAAAAAATAAATAAAGTAGGGCTGAAAATGGAAACTTCCTCTGAGGTCACAGTGAGGACGGCAGGAATTGATCAGCATAAAGCACTCAGAACAGTGCCCGCCCAGAGCAAGTGCATACTAACTGCTCTGTGTGGATTTTGCTCCGTCACACCGTGCCCAGTGGGGAAGGGACTGTGCGTGCAGGAGGATTTCGGGGTACCAAAGAAGGTGTCGGGGAGGAAGAGCATTTCTTGAGTCCCCACAGTGTGGCCTGCACTTTTATGACAGTTGACAATCTGCTTCTGGCCCTCAGGACACCACCCTGCAAGGTAGGCGTTACTATGTTCCTTTGCAAATGAAGACACTGAAGCTTAGAGGTCAAGGATCCTGCTGGTGCCAGACAGGACTGAGCCTGCCTCCTGCCCAGCTCTGTGAGAGTCTGAGGCCACTGCTCTTATTTACCTGCTCCCTTGTGCTGGTGGAAGAAAAGTTGGATGGGGCCACGTGATGGTGCAGGGTGGGCTGCAGGGCAGGACATCTGAAATCCAGGGATGGAGTTTCAGGAAAGAACTGTTTGTATTACTTATCAACCTCTTACTCTGTGCTTGGCACCTGTGCATGATCCCATTTACTCCTCAGTGAGGCATACTATTCGTCCCACCTAAGGATGTGGCTCGCAGGGACCAGAGAGGTTAAGTAACTTGCCCAAAGTCACACAGTCAGAAAATGGCACAGAGACTCCAGAGTCAGAGTCACTGCCCTGGGAGGGGGAAGGTGTGGGATCTCGAGAATCGTCAAGAGAAAGTAGTTCAACCTCTTAGGGGGCCTGCAGAGCGGGACAGAGGCCCACAGAGGGCCGTGGGCAGGACGGGACACCCTTGTGGCTGCCATCCCCAGCTGCCTCTTACTCTTAGAGGCACTGAGCTCAGCTGCCTGCGTTAAGTCTTTTTCCTCCTCCAAATCCCTGGGTGTATATGATTAAAGGACGATCCCCCCGTCCCTCAACCAGATAGTCCAGGCCTGAGAGGCCTCAGTCAGAACTGGGGTAGAGGGAGGCCCTGTGCTCCTCAAAGGGCTGGAAAATGGGACAGTGGAGTTAATTCCTCCCACCTCCCCCAGGGAAATTATACCTCCCATCCCGGCCCTGCACCGCCCGCAATGCCCTGTGGGTTTGCCCTCTGGAGAAGAGTCAGTCTCCCGTTCAGGCCCACGAAGGGCTAATGGCATGGGGAGGCTGCTTAGACTCAGAAGCACCCACCCCATTGCCTGCCTAATTACAGACACTGTGCTGGGCCCTTCTTTCATTCCACTTCCTTCTTCCCCACTCCCCTGCTGGAGAGCTAGTAAGGTCCCCCATCTTATAGATGGAGAGAAGGAGCCCCTGGCTGGAACAGTTAGTGGTGGAGCTGGGTCTTGAAGCTGGGTTTCTGGTCTTCCAGGCCAGAGTTCTTACCTCATCCTCGTCATCATCATTTTCATCTCATCTCATTCTTTGCGTTTTACCTGCAATGCCCTGTTGACCCCTCAGCCGATGTTTCTATTATATAGGTGAGGTAGGCATTGTTCGGAGAAGGCGATGACACCCTACTCCAGTACTCTTGCCTGGAAAATCCCATGGACGGAGGACCCTGGTAGGCTGCAGTCCATGGGGTCGCTAAAAGTCAGACACAACTGAGCGACTTCACTTTCACTTTTCACTTTCATGCATTGGAGAAGGCAATGGCAACCCACTCCAGTGTTCTTGCCTGGAGAATCCCAGGGACAGGGGAGCCTGGTGGGCTCCTGTCTTTGGGGTCACACAGAGTCGGACACGACTGAAGCGATTTAGTAGCAGCAGCAGCAGCAGGAATTGTTAGCACCATGTTCATTTTGCAGATGAGCAAACTGAGGTTCACAGAGGACATGCTAGAAGGAGAACTGAGCCCAAGAGCCTAATGTGCTGGTTAAAGCCCCAAATGTGAGGCTTTAACCAGCCCATGTTTCCATACAGTTGAAGAGCAGTTGAGTGATGGCCAAGGGGCTGCAAGAAAGCAGGGCTGGCAGCTGGCAGTGCAGCCTTGGAAGACTTCAGAGAACAGGGGGGCTCGGGCTGAGCCTGGAGGGCGGGGGAGAGGCACGAGGGGGTCTGGGTTGCATAGGGCATCGTGAGAGGTGAAGGGAAGGCCAGAGGCTGGGAATCAGGGTGAGCCAGGGCCTGGAGCCAGCGGGCCTGAGTCAGAATCCTGGTTTGCCTCATCTGCTGTGTGACCCCATCTCTACTCCCCCATCCCCACCCCACCCCCAGCCTGTGATTCTTCAGCTGGGAAGAGAAATAATAACCCTGCTTGTTGCTGTGGTAGGTGCTTAATAAATACTTGTTAAATTAACAAAGAGTTGCAGTGATGCTTCAACGAGGGAGACCAGGCAGCGCCTGGCATAGAGCTGCCACTTCCAGAGTGTTCCTTCTCTGAGGGCGGCCACCACGATGGCAGGTTCAGCAAGGCCCACACTGAGCTGTGTGACCACGGGCTGGTGCCTTCACCTCCCTGTTGTCCCCCTGACATCAAAGGGATGGCCGAAGTCCTGCTGTTGGGCTAGTGTGAGTCGCTCAGTCATGTCTGACTCTTTGCGATCCCATGGACTGTAGTCCTCCAGTCTCCTCTGTCCATCAAATTCTCCGAGCAAGAATACTGGAGTAGGTTGCCATTTTCTTCTCCAGGGCCGGTGGGCTAAGGGCTCCCTGTATCCAGGCTTCTGCCCCCCACCTCCCTCCCGCGTCTCGGGGCTGAGTGCACCTGCCTGCCCTGGGTCTCAGGACACACTGCTGCTGCTGTCTGGGGCCAGAGGGCCTGCATGATGTGCAGAAACCACTGTGACTCCCCCGAGGGGCAGGGTACTCGTGGGGAGACTCACCCCACGGCCTGCCTGGGCTGCTGGAGCCTGCAGG
The DNA here is from genome assembly GCF_023091745.1 of Budorcas taxicolor. Taxonomy (NCBI): domain Eukaryota; kingdom Metazoa; phylum Chordata; class Mammalia; order Artiodactyla; family Bovidae; genus Budorcas; species Budorcas taxicolor. The sequence goes on along the minus strand of NC_068914.1, from coordinate 153,636,651 downwards.
AGCTGCTGCCACTTTAGCAGTTTCTCTCTTTTTTTTTTTTTTCAAAAGGAGTGGTGGGCAAGGAGGGTGCATTCAGTGTCATAAAATCATAAGTAAAGCCTAAGAGGACACAGGGGCGGGCTGGTCCTCCTGCCTCTCCGGACCCCCTGGCAGGCAGGGTCCAGCCCTCATTAACTCCCTAGGAAGGGGCAGGACAGCAAGCTGACAACCCAGCTGGTCACCTTCACTCCCTCCCAGAGGCTCAAGTGTCTGCCAGCTGCCAACTCGCGTGCTGCAGCCCTGCTCTCAGCCTCAGTATCCCTAGTTGTCTAGGATCCAGATGTTCACAGCATAGCGAAATTAACCATCCCCCCCCCCAAATAAAGTAACTTGTACAACATTGTCAATGCTCCACTTTGCCAAGAAAGGACATTACATTTTAAAAAAAGCAACCAGCATCTCCCATCCCCATCATTTCCCCAAAAGCAAGAACATTCACCACGAAAGATGTTGCAGGCTGCACTCTTAGAATAAAGGACAGGAACAGCAGGAAGCACCCAGCGGGGAGGGGATGGGCTTGTCCCAGGTCACCCAGGGAGGCAGCCAGGGGGCCAGCCCTTAGGGCCCCCAGCCTGGAAACCCTGTTCTCCGGTGCTTGCTCATGAGGCACATTCAGTGCGAGCGGGTAAGACCAGCTCCCTGCCTTCCAGAAAAGTACTTAGCTGTACTTTTCTGGAAGGCACCTGAACAGCCAGGGCTCTCTTGCTGTCTCTTTTAATAAAGCATCTACCGTCGGAGGGGGGTGGTACCCAATTGTCAATGCCCGTCGCCTCTCTCCCGTCATCTGTGGCCCTTTCTTTTTCATACTTTTCCCCTCGGGCCCTTGTGCCTTCGCCAGGAAGATCCGTGTGACAAGCGAGGGACAGAAAAGCTGGCCATCTTCTGTCCGCAGTGATCCGCGGGCCCTCGCCGAGCGTCGGACTCCTCGCTTTGCGGTGATCTGGTTGCCGGCAGCACAGCGCAGCCCCGCCCCCAACCCCGACCCGCGCTCCTGCAGGGGCTTGCGGTGACGGGGCAGCGGTGTATCTGGACGGTCACTGCAGACGAGGGGCTGGGCCTCTCACCAGCCCAGGTTCTTCAGGGACACGCGCCACACGCCGGATCCCCGAGGTGGAGGGTGACGGGCCTAGGGGCAGCACCTGCTCTCGGTGTCTCCTTTCCCAGCCGCCCAGGAGTGGACGTTTCTGATCCCGAGCTGATGCACCCGGCGGAGGTGGCCCAGGGCCTGGCCTAGGGCAGGGGCTCGGGAAATGGGGTCCTATGACCGAGAGAGGAGGCGCGGGGCCTGGAGATGAGAGTCTCCACCGGGCTACCGTGTGGGGCTGAGGCTGGAGGACCAGGCTGACAGAGAGCGGAGCTGATGGGAGGGCGGGGCCGATGAGAGGGTGGGGCTGATGACAGGGCGTGGCCGATGGGCGGGGCTGATTAGAGGGCCAGGCTGGGGCTGCGTTGAATTGGAGGGTGTGAGTGTAAAGGGTGGGGAGCATGGGGTCAGGGACATGCGGAGCCTCTTCCTGGGGCTTGGCTGGGACTCCTGTCACTTCCACGCAGGGATGGGAAACAGTGGGCATCGCTGGTGCGGGGAGCGACGTGGAGAACCTCTCCTGAAGCACCAGAGGAATCCCCAAGGTCAGGGCCCGTCCCTTTGGGCAGCAGACAAGGCCCGCAGCTCCGCGGGCCCCTCTGTGGCCTTGGGCAGGGCTCTCACTCTCTCTGGGCCCCACCATCTTCAGCCACCAAAGCCCAGGTCACTGCTCTCTGTCCCCTCTATTTCTATCCTGCAAAGCTGCGGCCACTGGGTCTAGGGCCTGCCTGGCTGGACTGGGGCCCTCTCTTCCCACACCCCACACCCTACCCCAACCCCCTCCAGGGAGGAAGCTCCTCTTTCCAGGAGCACCTTGAGCTTCCAGGAGTGGGATTGAGGTGATCGCCCAGGGCTGGCCCAGCTGCTCTGGGACCCTTAGCAAGTTCATCCCAGCTCTGAGCTTCCTTGGCCTCAGGTGTAAAATGAGGGTCTTGGTTGTTTTTTTTGGGGGGGTTGCTGTGCGAAGTCTACACTGCTGCCCACCGCCCAGCTCTTCTCTAGTTGTGAGGAGCAGGGGCTACTTCTAGTTGCAGGGCTCAGCTTCTCGTTGCAGCGGCTTCCCTTGTTGCAGAGCATGGGCTCCAGGGTGCATGGGCTTCGGTAGTTGTGGTGCGAGGGCTCAGTAGTTGCGGTTTCTGGGCTCTAGAGCCCAGCTCAGTAGTCGTGGTGCATGGGCTTAGTTGCTCCGAGGTGTGTGGGATCTTCCTGGACCAAGGACTGAACCTGAGTTTCCTACACTGGCAGGTGGATTCTTTACCACTGAGCCACCAGGGAAACCCCAAAATTAGGGTCTTGAAATCACTCATCTCGAAACCCTTCCTTTGGGCTCTGGTTCTTTCTGTGGTGCTCATGGAGGCACTGGTGATGATGAGACAAAGTGAAAAGGGACATATTTAGTGAAGGAAGACTTCCCTGAAAGCCATTTATAGCCTAGAAGGTACATCTGGCCCCCAGTCCCTTTGGAACTACCACCTGGAGCCCTGGCCATTGGGATGCTAGGGGAGGTAGCAGAGACGGCCTGACTCCCAACTAAAACCAGGACCTCTTAAGGACCGGCATTGCCCACCCTCATTCATTACCTGTTAGATCTTCAGACCCATGAGTCTCACTGGTCCCATTTTCCAGATGAAGAAACTGAGGTTCAGAGCCGTCAAGTAACTTGCCCAAGTTACATGGTGGATCTAGGACTTCCAGGACTGGGGGGATCCAGGGGGCTCATTTTAAGGGGGGAAGGGAGATGAACCCAGAGTCAGGGTGGGGTGACCGTGGGGGAGGAGGAGGGGCAGGGCTCGCTCTCCCTGGGCTGAGAGAGGGAGTTTCTCCTGGGAAGAGGCAGGCGCTGAAGCCGTTGATCTCTAAATTACAGCGTTGGCGCGCACCGGTTGCTGCGGCAACCGAGTTGTCCTGAACCGGGGAAGTGTATAAACATTGCCACAGATGCACAATTAGATCAGGAAGAAGAATAGAACAGAAAATAGAAACTTCCAGCCTTATATAATTCTGGGCCAAAACGTTACTAGGAACCCGGGCCTGGGCCCAGCCCCAGCCCTGCCAGCCAGCTGGGGCCCTGGACAGCACCATCGCTCTCTCGGGGCCCCATGGAAGGCAGGGGTGATAGGGGGATCTGCCCTCCATGGGCCCAGCTGGTACACCCGCCACCCAGCACGGTGAGAGGCCGCCTCCACTGAAACAGCTGGGGACGCTGACAGGCAAATCCTACCTCTCACCAGCTTCCTCCTGCTCCCTGGGAAACGGGAAGGAAGGCAGGAGTCACTGGCTTTCACAGAGCACCTACAGTCTCCTGGGGTTCCTGTGAGGCAGGGTTTTCATCCCCATTTTACAGATGAGGAAACTAAGGCTCAGAGAGGAGAAATGAGTTGTCTGCAGTTATATACACAGCCAGGTAGTAGTAGTATGTCTGCTTCCCTCCTCCTCCTAACCCCGCCCCAGGCCTCCACACAGTAAACTCAGTGGTAATGACAGCACCTGGGGGCTGAAGAGTTAGACACTCCTGGACCTGGACCCACTTACCTGCTGTGTGGCCTTAGATATATCACTTTTCCTCTCTAAGCCCCCATTCCCTCACCCGTGATATGAAATAGGGATGCCTACCCAGGGGTCAAAACTCAGAGCTCCCCTTCCTTCCGTCTTGACCGCCACTTTGGAGTCTTCATCCACCGCAGCTCCTGACAAGTCTGGGGACAGGACAGGAACTGAGGTGGGGCTGTGGGTCCCAGTGCTACCCAGCAGAACCTTCTGCGCTGAGGGGACTGTCCTGAACCTGCTCTGTCCGGCATGGTAGCCAGTAGCCACACGTGGCTACAGAGCCCTTGAAATGTGGCTAATGCAACTGGGGAACTGATGCTGACGTTTTGTTTAATTTTAACTGAATGTAAGAGGCACAGGTGGCCAGTGGGTGCTGAACTGGACAGCACAAGGGAATGTCCAGCCCTCAAGAGACCCAAAGGGCAGAGGCTGAACATAGGGAGGGGAGCAGGGCCCAGAGCATTCACAACAGCCTCTCTTCAGGGCCAGTGGGATGATCGGTGGGGGGCGCTGCTGAGATGGGCATCTGGAAGCTCCTGGAAGGAAAGGGAAGAGCAATCAAAGGAGGTTCTGGCGGGGGGATGATGGGCAGAGGGTGCAGCATGAGGGGCTGGGACTCGGACCTGAATCCCAGTGGCCTCAGCTACTGGTCCAGCAGGCCCCAACCCTGGAGCTGGGCTGGCCACAGAGGCACTTCCTCGCTGTTGTCAGAACCATCCTAACATTCTGCCTGAGGGGTGAAGGAAACCTTGGGTCCTAGTCCAGGCTTTTCCCCTCCTGGGCATCTTTGGGCAGGTTCCTTGCCACCCTAGAACCTGGGTCCCTGGGGGCATTTGGAGAGCCATCCCCCACAGTACCCACTCGCTCCCTGGCACCTCATGTGTCTGGCTTCTCCCCTGCAGGCCCTGCGTCTTCCCAGGTGACCACGCCGGCTTCAGGACATGCACGGGCACAGCCGCAACGGGCAGGCCCACGTGCCCCGGCGGAAACGCCGCAACCGCTTCGTCAAAAAGAACGGCCAATGCAACGTCTACTTCGCCAACCTGAGCAACAAGTCACAGCGCTACATGGCGGACATCTTCACCACCTGCGTGGACACGCGCTGGCGCTACATGCTCATGATCTTCTCAGCGGCCTTCCTCGTCTCCTGGCTCTTTTTCGGCCTCCTCTTCTGGTGCATCGCCTTCTTCCACGGTGATCTGGAGGCCGGCCCGGCGGGGGCCGCGGCGGGGACCGCGGCGGGAGGCGGCGGGGCGGCACCGGTGGCTCCCAAGCCCTGCATTATGCACGTGAATGGCTTCCTGGGCGCCTTCCTCTTCTCGGTGGAGACACAGACGACCATCGGCTACGGGTTCCGGTGCGTGACGGAGGAGTGCCCGCTGGCGGTCATCGCCGTGGTGGTCCAGTCTATCGTGGGCTGTGTCATCGACTCCTTCATGATTGGCACCATCATGGCCAAGATGGCCCGGCCCAAGAAGCGGGCGCAGACGTTGCTGTTCAGCCACCACGCCGTCATCTCGGTGCGCGACGGCAAGCTCTGCCTCATGTGGCGCGTGGGCAACCTACGCAAGAGCCACATCGTGGAGGCCCACGTGCGGGCCCAGCTCATCAAGCCCTACATGACCCAGGAGGGCGAGTACCTGCCGCTGGATCAGCGGGACCTCAACGTGGGCTACGACATCGGCCTGGACCGCATCTTCCTGGTCTCGCCCATCATCATTGTCCATGAGATCGACGAGGACAGCCCGCTCTACGGCATGGGCAAGGAGGAGCTGGAGTCGGAGGACTTCGAGATCGTGGTCATCCTGGAGGGTATGGTGGAGGCCACGGCCATGACCACCCAGGCCCGCAGCTCCTACCTGGCCAGCGAGATCCTGTGGGGCCACCGCTTCGAGCCCGTGGTCTTTGAGGAGAAGAGCCACTACAAGGTGGACTACTCGCGCTTCCACAAGACCTACGAGGTGGCCGGCACACCCTGCTGCTCTGCCCGGGAGCTGCAGGAGAGCAAGATCACCGTGCTGCCCGCCCCGCCGCCCCCGCCCAGTGCCTTCTGCTACGAGAACGAGCTGGCCCTCATGAGCCAGGAGGAAGAGGAGATGGAGGAGGAGGCTGCGGCCGCTGCCGCTGTGGCTGCGGGCCTGGGCCTGGAGGCGGGCTCCAAGGAGGAGGCGGGCATCATCCGGATGCTGGAGTTTGGCAGCCACCTGGATCTGGAGCGCATGCAAGCCACCCTCCCGCTGGACAACATCTCCTACCGCAGGGAGTCTGCCATCTGACCTCCGAGCCCGCCCTCTTGCTTCCCACGGGAGCCTCGCTGGGGGGTGTGCTGCCAGGACACCCCCTCCACACTCAGGACAGAACTCACCCTGGCTCCGGACCTTCTGGAGGGACGTGGGGGCTTCAAAGACTGGGAGAGCCCTTCCTACTGACTCCAGAACCCAGGCCTGGGAAAGGGCCAGGACACCCAACTCCCCAGCACCTACCCACTGGCGAGCTCAGGAACCCCAGACCCCTCACCCTTTCCCCACCGACCCTTCAAGGACATTCCCCCTTTGCTCTCAGAACCTTGGGGAAGGTGCCTGGACTGTTGGGGGGTGGGCATCTTGGGGTTCTGGGGTGGGCCACTGGCTAGTTTGGGAGGGTGGGAGGGGGGTGCGTTTCTTCTGCATGACTGTGGTCTGTTGCTCATGACTTTCTTTTGTAAATATCTATAAATGGAAAGATGGAGGCACCGAATCCACCTTCTGCCATGTGTGCCCGCAGGACCAGGCGGTGCAGGCCTTCTCTGGGCACCCCGCCCCCTCCCCACCCACCTGGCTGGTTGCTCGAGGCCGTTAGAGCCAGCTGTTTGGCCCCTGGATAGTGTTGGGTTTGGGTGCAGAAGTGGGACCCCAAGGAGCAGGATAAGGGCCGTCCCTCCCTGCGGTCCCTCTGGGCCCATAGGCCCAGCCCAGATTGACAATGGAGTTTGTATCTATATATTTTTAATAAAGTATATGGTCCACTAGGGGTGGGCTGGTTGAAGATGGAGGGTTGGGAAGAAGAGACAGAGAGAAAGAGGGACAGAGAGAGACCAGCATGATGTGTGTCTGTGTGGTATGTCTGTGCGTATGGGGTGCTTGCGTGTGTGTGTCATGTGTCTCTGTGTGTGAAGTGCATGTAAGTGTGGTATGTATGTGTGTGCTGTATGTGTTATGTGTGCGTGTATGTATGTGTGCATGGTGTGTGTATATGTGTGGTATGTATGATGTGTGTGTATGTGTGTGTGGTATGTATGTGTATGCTGTATATGTGTGGCATGTATGTGTGTGGTGTGTATGTGTGTGTGGTATGTATGTGTGTTGTATCTCTGTGTGTGTATGTGTGTGTGGTGTGTATGTATGTGTGGTGTGTGGTATGTGTATTGTATATGTGTGGTATGTATGTGTGTGTGGTATGTATGTGTGTGGTGTGTATGTGTGTGTGGTATGTATGTGTGTTGTATCTCTGTGTGTGTATGTGTGTGTGGTGTGTATGTATGTGTGTTGTATCTGTGTGTATGTGTGTATGGTGTGTGTGTGGTGTGTGTGTGTGTGTGTTGTGTATGTGTGACATGTATGTGTGTATGGTATGTATGTATCTGTGTATTGTATATGTGTGGTATGTATGTGTGTATGGTGTGTATGTGTGTGTTGTATCTATGTGTGTTGTATCTGTGTGTGTGTATGTATGTGTGTGGGGTATGTATGTGTGTATTGTATGGTTGTATATGTGTGTGCCCTTTTCTGAGAGACTGACCCTTGGAGAGAACTTTCTCACCTGCTGGTCTCCTTTCTGGGAGCCAGTGGAAAGGATCCTAAATGGGCATAGAAGGTCTAAGTGGGTTTGAGTCGGACTTTTGCTATTAACAAGCTGTGTGGCTGTCAGCAAGTTGCCCAGCAACTCCTGGCCTCAGTTTCACTCTCCGTAGAATGGAATGAACCATACCTCCTTTCAAGGGACGAGGGACATCCTATGTGGATGTCAGCCAGCCCTTTGTAACTCAGGGAAAATTGGCAAGGGCCCACTTGGTTTACATCCTCGCAAATACACACACACACGGGGCTGGGCTGATGAGCTTGACTCCAGGACACTGCGGTGGGAAGGGCTCTCGGGGCAGCTGGGAGACATGGTCATAGTTGGACTTGGTCTCTCCTCACTGTGGGGCCTTGGATGGGTCTCTTCCCTTCTTCAGGCTTCGGTTAGCTTGTCTGTATAACAGGCCGCCCTAGACGTAGACAACACTGGTTTATTCTTTCTGAGGTGGTGTGGGTGGGCTGGCGGGAGCTCCGCGCCCGTTTCTGTGGGCCACTCCAGCAGCCTTGCTTAGCGTGGAGGTCAGCCAGGCCATAAGGTCCTCACTGACTCGCATGTTGGGCAGTAGGTCTCACTGCCGGCCTGGGGGCCTCGTTTCTCCTCCATTGGCCTCTCCTCCTCCAACAGGCTACACCAGATCACTCCACGGAGTCTTGGGGCAGCAGTTGAACAGGGTGAAGGCAGCAGCTGCAAGGTCTCTTGAGTCTAACCTTGAACTTGTATAACGTCACTTCCATGGCATTTTATTCGCTAATCCAGGTCACGATTCAAAGGGCAGGAAGTTGACTCCATCCTCTGGGAACGTGGTTAAGTCCCTTGGCAAAAGGCATACACACCAGGTGGCCCTGTGGCCTTCCTTGCTATTCTGTCCCAGAACCTTTGAGTTGGGGGTTCTTTCCAGCTCTAAGTCTATAGTATGTGCTAACGGTGTACCCAACATTTGGGGTACAAGAAAGCAGAGGGCACCCTCCTTGTTCCCAGGAATCCGCTACACAGATGGGAACCTGGAGGCAGGCTCAGCTGCTGTCCAGTGCCGTTGGCTGCTTTGTGAAGCCCCACATTTCATGTTGGCCATTTGGGTAAATTATGATGCATTCCGTGTACTTTAACAGTTTAAGAAAATAACCTGAGGCCTCTTTCCTATAAAAGGGGGCCAAGCGCCCAAGAACTCATCACAATGTCTTTTTTTATTTGCATAAGACCTTCCAAGGCAGGTGGGACAAGGATTTGGTCTCAGAGAGGAAATGGAGGCCCAGAGAACTAAGGGGCTGGTCTGAACCAAGGTGGGAACTGTCAGAGCCCCAGGGGCCAGCTTCCCCTTCACTCCCATTCTTCCTGAGGTCGGGGCTAAGAGAGGGTGGAAGGGGCTTCCTCTCTTCCTCCTCTGTCCCTATCCAGATTTCCCAGAGTGCACCCGTGACCTCTGGGGGCCTTGAAGGGGCCACTCAGCCAGACACAAGTGTGGCTGCTCGCCTGCCCATGTTCTCAGAAGGGCCTTAGGTGGCCGCACCCCAGGGTCTTGCTCCCCAACCCCAGTGACATCCCTTCCTCCAGCCCTGCAGGCCCATGGGAGGACTCACTGACCTCATCCCCTCCTGTCTGCTTCATTTCAGTGATGCTCTGGCGCCGAGGGCAGCCGGCAGTAGCTAAAGAGGACCGCAGACTCGGGTACCTTCCACCTGGAACACAGGGTAGAGGTTGTCCTGCCGTCCACCCATAAGGACAGGGGGACAGAGTGTGCAGTCCACCCTAAGTGGGCCTCCCATCCAGAGCGATACAGGGGCCCTTCAAGATCCCTCCTAAACACCTTCCTTGTCACTGCTTGGCCACTTCGCTCAGACACTCGTGACAGCGGCTCCTTAAGAAAGGCCCCTGTCACTGTGAGATGTGCATGTGATACAGGGTAGGCAAGTTTTGACAAGCGCCCGCAGCAAGGACTCTCTGGGGTATCAAAGTGGAGGACACTGGGGTGGGGAGCACCAGGACTCGGGGGGCAGAGCGCGCAACGCAGCCAGCCCAGAGCGCAGAGGCGAGCACAGCGCTGCAGGGAGGCTCCAAGGCTGCAAGCCTGCTGCTCCACCAGTGCTGACTCACCTTGGCTCTCCCACCTGCTCCCTTCACAGCCCTCCCACCTGCTTTCCCTTCCCCTGCTCCCCGGCAGGCAGCTCCTCTGATCTCTCGCTTCACTCCTTCACTCCTGGCTCCTGGCGGCTCTGAAATGGGGGTGGGGGGAGATCGCTGAATCTGGGGGTGTAAGAACATTAGCTATCACGAGCTTGTAGTCACAGAAGGGGCCTTGGAGGCACCGTCACGCCCTTCCTCGGCTCCTGCCCCTCTCTCTCTCCTGCGGGGCCAGGGAGTGGGGACCCTGCCTCTCCCCTGTCTAGCCTCCTTCAGTCACAGCCCTGGCGGGACATCGAGTGGGAGAAAGGGTAGGGGCCAAGGCGTAAGAGGGTGCCACTCATGTAGCTGACAGCCGCCCGCATCCCAAATAAAAGCCCCACCACTGGGGCCTAATTCTTGTAGGTTCATCTTTGCTTGCTTCCTTCCTGCCAGCTTCCCAAAAAAAAAAAAAAAAACCAACTCATTTTCCTTATGAACTCACACTGCTTAAAGAGAAATAAAAAAGAATCTAGAAGGCATTCAACTCAGCTGTTTCACCCTGTCACATCTTCCCCCTTATCTGTGTCAGGCTTTAGTTAGCTCGCGTGGCTGTGACCCTGGCCCCTTCTTCATGGATCTGGCTTTTCTCACTGTAGCTTTTTCTGGTTTTTATTGGTATTGAAAGATTCTACACATTTTCCTTCTTTTTTTTTTTTTTTTAAAATACAGAGTCCCTGTGGCCCAGCACTGCTGAGAAAACCCCTAGCAGGGGTGAGGAGGTAGCTGGTGATACTGGTGGTTTTATTTCTTTATCTATTTATTTATTATTTCGACTGCGATGCACAGTCTACAGGATCTTGGTTCCCTGACCAGGGACTGAACATTGGGCCTCAGCAGCAAAAGTGCAGAATCCTAACCACAGGTTATTGTTATTGTTCAGTCACTCAGTCATGTCCGACTCTTGGTGACCCCATGGACTGTAGCACGCCAGGCCTCCCTGTCCATCACCAGTTCCTGGAGCTTGCTCAAACTCATGTCCATCGATCGGTGATGCCATCCAACCATCTCATCCTCTGTCGTCCCCGTCTTCTGTCTTCAATCTTTCCCAGCATCAGGGTCTCTTCCAATGAGTCAGTTCTTCGCATCAGGTGGCCAAAGTGTTGGAGTTTCAGCTTCAGCATCAGTCCTTCCAATGTATATACAGGGTTGATTTCCTTTAGGATTGACTGGTTTGATCTCCTTGCTGTCCAAGGGACCCTCAAGAATCTTCTCCAACACTGCAGTTCAAAAGCATCAATTCTTTGGTGCTCAGCCTTCTTTATGGTCCAACCCTCACATTCATACCTGACTACTGGAAAAACCAGCTTTAACTATATGGACCTTTGTTGGCAAAGTGATGTCTCTGCTTTTTAATACTCTGTCTAGGTTTGTCACAGCTTTTCTTCCAAGGCTCCCTTTCCCTCCTGTACATGGATGAATTCCAGTATTTCTCCAAGATACACAATGCTGTGATCAACATCTTTGTGCCTTTTTTTGTTTGTTTTTTAACTTTTTTTTCCTTCTTGTGGCTGTCTGGTCTGTGTTTGCCAGACTTTCTAAAAATGCAAACCCCCAGCACATGAATCTTTCCACAAGGACAGTGTAGGGCTGGGGCTCCCAGGATTGGAAAGGGGAGAAGTTTCAAAACCAAGCCCCACCTCCACAAGCTCCTCAAGGGGCTCCCTGTGGACAGGGTGAGAGTAGATGCGGGAGACTGGCAATGCACACAGCGCTAGCACGGGGGCACGGAGCCGAGAGCAACGGCATTTATGTCAATATTTATGAAGACTGTGAGTATGAGACCTAGGGGGTCCTAGCTTTGAATTCTGTCTCTCCCAGTTACCAGCTGTGTGACTTTGGGCAAGTCGATTTATGGCTCTGAACCTGTTCCCTCACCTGTTAAAAAGGGCCACTCGTATCTATGTCACATGCTTTGCTATTTGGATTAAATGAGATCTCATATGTGACCAGGCCCGGCGTGGTCTTGGGCATATTTTTGGATCCAGATCATGTGAACTACTTTCCAGCCAGGATTTTGATGGGCTGACCACACGAGACACAGTTTGCAAAACTGACCTCTGAGCTTCCTGGCAGCCATGACGATAGGGAAGCCTGATAGCTCACTTAGCTCTCAGTACATGAGGACTGGGAGGCTAGAGAAGGAGTTTGGGTTCTGACTTACCGTGTGATCCTGGCTAATCTCTTCCATTTTCTGAAACTCACTCCCCTCATCTTCACAGTTAAGACGCTGGACTTAATGACCTCCAGGGCCCTGACACGTCTGACAACCTAGGGCTCTGTTCCAACATCCTTCAGGACAACTGAAGGTCTTGGGAACATGGTGGGGAAGGACAGAACCGACACCTGGCAGAACTGGGAGGATGCCCAAGTCTAGTTTGGCCCCCTCCTCCAATTATGGGTAACCTCCAATGCCCCCCACACCCCCTACTCCACTCACTGCCTCAAATCTGTTATAAGATCCTACAGAAGCCCTTTGGGATCCCAACCAGAGGCGCTTGCCCAGGTCCTGGCCTCAGCCCCACCCTCTGCAGATGTCTGTTTCTTCCTGGAACAAACATTTGTTGAGCACCTGAGCGAGCAAGGAACAGCCTGCTCTAGGAGAAAGGATTTAGCACTGAACCAAACAGGAACGATGGAGCTGGGGCCCGGGCCCGCTGCCTTTCAGCCTTGCGCTGTGGCGCCGGAAGAGAGCTCCGGGCTGGGAGTCCTGAGGCCTCTGGCCTTGGCCCTGCCACCAATGCCAAATGGGACCATGGGCAATTCCCGACACCCCATGCTCAAGCTTGGGACACCGGCCAGGGATCCTTGGTTACAGTCACCGTAGCTGTCCATTGCACTGCAAGTACCATAGCAACAGGGCGGGTAGGCCAGAGCCCCTGCTGGCTGAGGGCTGGCTTCAGCTCTAACAGAGTCTGCAGAGGGAAGGAAGCCAAGAGGGACCCCTGGTCCCCATGGACGGGGGAAGACAGGCCCAGGGAGGGGGGTTGAGATGTCATACAGAGAGGCAGGTGCAGAGCCCCAAATTCAGAATCAGACCCCTGACCCCCCCCCCACCTGTCACTAGGATTACCTCTTCCTGGGATGTGGCCTCCCTGGAATGAGGGTCCGGAGGCCAGCACCTGTGCCTCGTGCTTCCGGGACCTTCCTTGCCTGGAAGAGCAGAGATTCAGCTGGCTGTCTCCCCTCCTCAACTCTTTCCAGGCTGTCTAAGCCTCTCTTTCCTCTCCTCCTCCTGGACCTCCCTGCCAACACCTGGGCCAAGGGACTAAAGGAGGGATCCAGGAACGTGGGAGAGGGTTCAGGGAGTGTGGACAGTTTGGAAGGCATATTATACAGCGATGCAGGAGCGGCCGTGACAGCAGTGGGGGAGGTGGAGAGACACAGACAGAGAGAGTCAGTGATGGAGTCAGAGACGGAGAAACACGGGGATGGTGGGCGAGGGAGGTGGCCTGTGGGAGAACGGAGGTTCTGAGCAAGCCAGAGGGAGGCAGAGGGCAACTCAGACAGCCAAGCGGAGAGCTGCCCAGAGCAAGGGAGGCAGGGAGGCACCAGCTCGGCAGGGAGACCCTCACTCAGCCAGAGTGGAGGGCAGGGATGTGTTGGGGGTGCAGACGGTGGCCTCCCCGACACATGAGGCCTGGTGGGTCTACGGGGATGGAGCTGCATGCTCTGGGACCCCAAGACGGACAAACCCCAGGCCTGCATCCAGCGAGGCAGAGAGGCATTCTCAAGAAGAAGCCTTGGAGGGGCAGCTCCGTGGAAAAGGCCGAGGCAGCCTGACCCAACAGAGCAGCTGATGAAGAGCCCTGTGCACCAGTGAGGGGGCAGTTTGGGGTCCCCTGTATGGCTGGACTCCCTGCTGAGGCCCTACAGGGGCTGGACTATGAGGCCACTAAAACTCAAGCTGGAAATGAGAAGAAGGCCAGAGAGGACAAAGAAACCCACTCCCAGCTTCTGTGCTGGGGACAGGCCTGGTGCCAACCCTCGCTTAGCAGCTGTGTGACCCCAGCCCCTTCCCTGACCATCAAGACAGGGAGCACGGATGCTGGTCCCTGAAGCCTGTGGGTGGGGTCGTGGCAACTCTGTTCCAGCCCCCGCCGTGAATCTGCCCCTCACGCCCAGTGCACACCCCCCCTTTACAACTTGAAGTTAATCTCAACAACCCCTCACAATGAAATGCCCGTGCTTTACAAGTTACAGAGCCTTTTAACCTCTGATTTCTCATTTGACCGACAGCCCCACATCAGCCCTGGAAGGGCAATGCTGTTATTATGAGGAGGCTCAGGGAGGCCCCGTGTCTTACCCATGGTCACGCAGCAGCTTGGGGCTCCACCTCAGGCTTTCTGGCCTCGCGATTGATGGTGTTTCAGGCCCTGAGCCACACACAGTGGATACCAGCCGAGAGGAGAGTGAGATGGGGTGGGGGCATGGTGTTGGGGGGGAGTCAGCTACTTCGAGGAGGCGGGGTGGCTGCGCCAGGAGAGGAGGAGAGTTCACCAGATGAGGGGGTCTCTCCCTGCAGGTTGTGGGGAGACCTGGGTGGTCTAGCAGCAGAGGAGTGAGAGATGGGAGAGGCCTTTGGAGGCTGAACATGGCCGCCAGTCGGCCCGGGGGGGAAGTGGGCAGGGAGAGGGCACCGCAGACCCGGGCGGGCAGGGCAGCAGCCCTGAGAGGGCTCGGCCTTGGTGCAGCCTGTGAGCCGCTGCTTGGGCCTCCGAAGGAAGCTGGCCGGGGCAATGGGACCCGATGGGGCAGCTTTCTGGGCTCAGCAACGAGATGGGCAGGAACTCCGGGCGCTGCTGGAGGGGCCTCAGCAAGGGATGGGGGTGGGGGCGGCAGGACAGGTGCCTGACGGGGAAATGGGAGGCATGGCGTACGTGGCTCTGGCCCTCTCCCCGACAGATGAGAGGGGAGAGGACATGCACAGCTGAGCACGGCAAGCGGCCAAGGTGGGAACCCGTGGTGAGGATGGACAGGGCCATTTCTGGCCGGGTCTCTGCGGGGGAGATGGGGCTGAGGAGGGGCCTGCAATGGCCTTGCTGCCACCTGCCTCCCTGGCCACCAAGAACCCTGGCTGGGGGCAGGTGGGGGCACAGCCTTTGGCTCAGGAAGGCCCTGGCTCTCGGTGGCATCAGGAAGGAGCGGCAGAGAGGGCAGGGATGGGAGCCGGCAGGGTTGGGGAGGGGCCAGCGGCGCCCCTTCCTCTCTGGGTTGTCCTGGCCCATCTGCTTGCCCTCCCTGGGCTTCATCTGTAAAAGCGAACTGATAATAACCATTCCGCGCATTCACCTGAAGTGCCGGAAACGGGTTTACAGGAAGTGGCAGAGGCTGCAGAGGCTAGGCTTGGAAAAGCCCCTCCAGCCCCCCGCCCTGCTCCCTGTCAGCCTCCCTGGGAGACACAGACCTTGAGCCCGTCTCTTCAAATGAACAGCTGGGGAGACAGGCCAGGAGAGAAGGGACTTGCCCGTGTTGTGTTGCGTTGCGCATTCAGGGCCCAGCTGTGGCCGGGGCAGCCCAGGCCTGACCCTGCTCCTCAGGTCTACCTGTGAAATGAGGGGTCACAGGGGCTTCTGTCCCCGGGGGTAGCTCAGGGGGTCACCGAGCTAGCGTGGGAGAGGGGTTGACTCGCAGTCGGTGCTCAGGACACGGCTTCGCCTTCTGCGTGTTGAGGTCACGCTCGGGTACACCACTGAGGTTAGCACACAGCCTCAGGCACCATCCGGGCCCCTGGCACTGCCGCTGAGCGGCCTGGCACAAGCTACTTGGCTTCTCTGAACCTCAGTCTGCTCTTCAGAGAAATGGGGAGCACCCCAGCTCCCTCTCCCAGGGCAACTGGGAGGACAGAGAGAAAATGAATGCCTCAGGCCCTGGAACAGCACTGTCTTCCTCTCTTCTCAGCCTGAGCCCCCCACCACCACCTCACACCCTACTGTCAAGGCCCACACCTCACCACTCCTGCTGGGCAGAGAGCCTGGCCTCGGAGAGACTGCGGCAACCTCTCCCGTCTGGCAGGGAAGTGATTCCAGCTCGCCTCGGGCCCCCAAAATAGAGTCCTATTTTAGCTTCCAGCTCCTCCGTGGAGAGGCCCAGAGCGCCATGCAAGGGTGTTTGGCTGCCGAGGGCATGCACCAACCTCCCTCCCCGCCCCCCATTCTGCCAAGCACGGCCAAGCTGTGCCCTTGGGCCCCTCCTGCCTCCTGCTAACTTCTTCCACTGTGGCTGGGATGCCTGCTCCTCCTGGCTCAGTTCCAATTATTCCAGTTCTAATGGAGGGTCTCGGTGCCGCCTGGACGCCATTTCTTCCAGAGGTGCATCATGAGAATCAGGACCTCCCCGTTCTTCATCTTGTTTTTCAAATGAGGCCTCCCGGGGCCTTCAGGCCGGTCCTTGTGTCCACAGTCCTATCTTAGGGGGAGCAGAAGCTCTCACAGGGGCACATGAGGGAGACGGATGCTGGGTGAGCAGTGCAGACACACAGCTTACTCACTCAGCCCCACAGACCCTGTGGGCCTATGCAGCTGCCTGCCTCGGGGCCTCTGCATCTGCGGTTCCCCTGACCAGAGAGCCCTTCTCCTCCATCACCAGGTGCGACTGGGTGACAGATGGCTTGTGCTCAGAGGCCACACGTTCAGCCCCACTATGGTCACGGTGGAAGGAGATCTAAGCAGAGGGATGGCAGGAGCAAAGCATGGTCTCATGAAAGAGGGGACTGTGGTCAATGGGCAGGGTATTTAGGATTTCTGGAGGTACAAGGGAATTTCACTGTTTCCCTTGTTTTGAGGACAACAGGCACAAAGAAGTGAAATAATTTGCTCAAGATCACTTTTGAGTGAGGAAGCTGGAATCTGAGCCTGGGGTGGAGGGGTGTGTGCGGGGGTCTGTCTCCAGTGCCACACTCTGAACCCTCTTAACTACCCTCTGGGCAGAGGCTCAAGAGGTTTGCTAGATGGGAAGAGAATGAAAGCCTTGATGGGATTCCAGCCATTGGGCCCACTCACTGCTCACCAGCTGCGCATCTTCGCATATCTTGCTCAGCACACCTGCCTTGCCTGTCAGTGTGGCGCTGGGAACTTTCCCTGTGGAGGCAGGGGGATGGGGGACCCACACCTCAGATCCCAGGTCTGGTGAGTCGGTGGTGGGGAGGCGGTGGAGATAGGTGGGAAGTGGGGGCAGGGCGGGGCGGGCAGAAGGCTGCAGATGGTTCAGCTGCGTCCCAGTACACAAGCCCACAGGTCAGTCGGCTCCTCTGGGTTGAAAGTAACATCAGAGGCTCAAGCAACCTTTCCAGAAGCCCAGGCTCACAACTGCCCAGCAGGCAAAGCAGAGTCCCTCTTCCAATACTTCCAGCCCTCCCAGAATCCAGCCTCAGTGGCCAGGCTTGAGACACACGCCCACCTCTGAGCCCACCACTGCGGCCAGGGGCATGGACCCCTCTGACTGGTGGACATGAGTTGTGGGCACAGAGAGGCTCCTTGTTTTAGTCACCAGACTGGCACCCTGGGGTGGGGGAGGGGGAAGGCAAGGCCAGAGAGGATGAGAAGGGAGGAAGGAAGCCAGGAACCAGAGATGAAGGGCAACAGCTGGGCAGGAAGAGGTCCCCCCTCTCCAGCCTCAGCTAATGTCTGGTCAGATGTGGGCACAGAACCCGGGAGTCAGGAGACAGGCCCTGCTGGCTGTGTAACCCCAGACAAGCCACACCACGACTCTGAGACTCAGCTTTCCCATCTGTAACATGGGTGCTATAGTAGTACCGACCTCATGGGCTATCATGAGAAAGGAGAGGAGATTAAGCACTTAGCTCGTTGCAGTTCTTTTTACTCTCAGCGTTTGAAGTTCACCTTTTAATCCCTGTGCAGGTGTTGACCCTGGATCCCTACCAGATGGATGGCAAAGCCCCTTTCTAGCCATCACCTGCAGTGGCCCTGCTTCTCCGCTGGGAGGTACCGGCATCACACCTGTACTGTCTTACAGGTGTTAAAACAGCCCTGGCAGCTTAAACAGCCTGCGATTCAAGGTTCCTGGACGGGTCAGAGCCGGGACGTCACCAGTACTCTCAAGCCCGAGTTCCTTCCATCACAGCAGCTGCTGGTTGACTTTCAAAAGGTGAGGGAAGGAACTGGTCCTCGCCTCAGTTTCCCCTCCTGCTGCAGAGGGAACCAGAACGATCCCATCCTGCCCTCCCCGGGGAAGTGATTACTAATACCTAGTTCTCGCCTCCTCTTCGCTGGCCCCATGCCAGCCCCAGGGGTCCCTGCGCGATCCCAGGGTCCCTGTCCCACAGCGCCGCCCCGTGGTGGCCTCAGGGACTGCAGTCTGAGTGCACCCGGCGAACTTGAACCCTCACTCCAGTCCCCACGGTGGGGGAGTCCCCGCCCATCGCTCCCCGGGTCTCTCCCTGGAGTCCTGCTCCGCCCTCTCTCCATCTCCAAACCTGTCCACATCCTTGACGCCTCCTTTTCACCAACACTGAGAGGGCGCCACATACCGGCTCATTACACCCTCCTCCACCATCTCGAGGAAGGACTATTCGCCCATTCTAGGCTCAGAGGTTTACGCCCTGGAGGTGAAGCTTCCACTGTCAAGGTCAAGCAGCGAGGAAGGGGCGGAAGCCTGGAGGCGGGATCTGAGCTCAGGTGTCTTTGTGGGCATACTTTGTTTGGGGCACCAGAATCTGCTAAGTGCTCTTCGCAGTCGTTATCCAGTCCAGCGTCGCTCCCCCTGTGGCCCCGGGCATCCAGCCTAGGTCACGACTGCGCTGTCCCGTGTAGTCGCCACGACCCACAGTGTCCTTGACACTTCTCAACTCAGTTGGACAGGACTGAGCAACGGATACTTTCACTTATTTCCACAGGACAGCACTTGATGAAAAGTGCCCATTCCGGTGTCCCACATTAGACCCCTGACACCCTGTCTTGGATGGGACCCGGGGACCTGCATGTTAACAAAGTCTCTTCAGGGGTTCTGCAGACCACCAAAGCTTTAGTTTAAGCTCCAGGCTTAGCTTCTGGCTTGTTCGTGGTTATATTTCTCAGAATCTGGCATAGGGCATGACACAGAGTTCAAATCAGTTCAGTCACTCAGTCATGTCCCACTCTTTGCAACCCCATGGACTGCAGCACGCCAGGCCTCCCTGTCCATCACCAACTCCCAGAGTTAATTCAAACTCATGTCCATTGAGTCGGTGATGCCATCCAACCATCTCATCCTCTGTCGTCTCCTTCTCCTCCCGCCTTCAATCTTTCCCAACATCAGGTTCTTTTCCAATGAGTCAGTTATTTGGATCAGGTGACCAAAAGTATTGAAGTTTCAGCTTCAGCATCAGTCCTTCCAATGAATATTCAGGACTGACTCCCTTTAGGATGGACTGGTTGGATCTCCTTGCAGTCCAAGGGACTCTCAAGAGTCTTCTCCAACACCACAGTTCTAAAGCTTCAGTTCTTCAGCGCTCAGCTTTCTTAATAGTCCAACTCTCACATTGATACATGACCACTGGAAAAACCATAGCTTTGATTAGATGGACCTTTGTTGGCAAGTAACCTCTCTGCGTTTTAACATGCTGTCTAGGTTGGTCATAGCTTTTCTTCCAAGGAGCAAGTGTCTTTTAATTTCATGGCTGTAGTCACGGCTGTAGTCACCATCTGCAATGATTTTGGAGCCCCAAAAATAAAGTTTGTCACTGTTTCCATTGTTTCCCCATCTATTTGCCATGAACTGATGGGACCAGATGCCATGACCTTAGTTTTCTGAATGTTGAGCTTTAAGCCAACTTTTTCACTCTCCTCTTTCACTTTCATCAAGAGGCTCTTTACTTCTTCTTCACTTTCTTCCATAAGGGTGGTGTCATCTGCATATCTGAGGTTATTGATATTTCTCCTGGCAATCTTGATTCCAGCTTCTGCTTCATCCAGCCCGGTATGTCTCGTGATGTGCTCTGCATGTAAGTTAAATAAGTATGGTGACGATATACAGCCTTGATGTGCTCCTTTCCCGATTTGGAACCAGTCTGTTGTTCCACGTCCACTTCTCACTGTTGCTCCCTGACCTGCATACAGGTTTCTCAGGAGGCGGGTCAGGGGGTCTGGTGCTCCCTTGGAGCGGGTGCTCATGAAATGTCTGTCTTGTGCATCATCTCATCCAGTACATACAGTAGGTAAGTAGAGGAGATAAGACATTTTCAGAAAACAGACCCAAAATTGACTTACATGTTCTGAGAAAAAATATGTCCAATATATATTGCTAAAGAACATTACCTATATAACCCCATCAAAAAAATATTTTTATATAAAGGATAAGTGGCCTGATTTCTTCAACAAACAAGTTGCAAGAAAAATAAAAGACAGTGGGAAACTATAAGTTGAATGAGAGTTAGGAGACATTGACCAATGACAGGCTTTCACAGTCCTTATTTGGGTCTTGACTCAAACAAACTAAAAAATTATATTTGATGATGTTAGGAAATTATTGTTACAGGATGATAATGGGACTTGGGTTTTTTTAAGTCCTTTTAAAGATATATATACAAATATTTAAGCATTAATTTATATGACATATGAGACTTGCTTTAAAATAATATGGGATGGCAGAGCTGGTGGGGATAAATATTTATGTTGATTTGGTATGTGTCTAAACTGATTGATGGTTACATGAGAGATCATTTTATAAATTCTGTACTTTGGTATATGTCAAAAATTTTCCATAATATGAATATTTTCAAAATAAGAAGTCAAATCACCTCTCACTAAGAAGAGAGAGGTAGTTTGGAAGTGATCTGGCCCAGATAAGAAGAAAAAGGGAAGTGAATAGTCCTTCTTTACCTGTAAAAAGACCAAAATGAAAAGATTTATTATTATTTAGACAGTCAAGATGAAAGCATTATTAGAAACAAGGAATATTTAACTCCAGGAAGATGTAACAATTCTACATTCTTATGTACCTGATAACACAACCTCAAAATGTATAAAACAAGGCAAAGAGAATTAAACACATCCATTATCAAAATTAGACATTTTTATCACAACTCTTTCAATGGCTGATATATCAAGAAGATAAAAGAGACACTAAGGATATGGAAGACATCTAAGAAGGTATTAAATATCATTAGCAAACAGGGGCATTAAATTAAAGCCAATAACAAGTTGGAATTTTACTCCCACTAGCTTGGCAAAAATTACAAAGTTGAACAGTTCCACATTTGGCAAGGATATGGCTCAGTGGGGACTCTCTTTCCCTTTGGGTGGGAGTAAAAATTGGTTTAGTCTCCTCAGAAAATAGTTGAGCCTTGCCTGATAAAGTTGAACATGTTACACACACAATAGTTGAACAGTTATAATTTTGTTATGTAAGAGCACATATATATGTGACCAACCTGTAAGGAAAGTCAGAAAAGGAAGGCGTGTGCACCTTCCAAGGGGCACAAAGGTGCGTTTCTAAGGTGCCGGCAATGTTTATGGGTGGTGACTACATAGGTGTCTGGGCTTCCCTCATAGCTCAGCTGGTAAAGAATCCGCCTGCAATACAGAAGACCCCGGTTCAATTCCTGGGTTGAGAAGATCCACTGGAGAAGGGATAGGCTACCCACTCCAGTATTCTTGGGCTTCACTTGTGGCTCAGCTGGTAAATAATCCGCCTGCAATGTGGGAGACCTGGGTTGGATCCCTGGGTTGGGAAGATTCCCTGGAGAAGGGGAAGGCTACCCACTGCAGTATTCTGGCCTGGAGTATTCCATAGACTATACAGCCCATGGGATCTCAAAGAGACAGACACGACTGAGAGACTTTCACTTTCACATGGGTGCCTGCATTGTTTTTCTTTAATTGTTTATCTTTCGCAAGTATATGTTACAATAAAAATGCTATCCCTATATATTTGCCTATATCATATCTGTATGTAAACACGCGAAAGTTGGAAGGGGATACCAGATCGTTCACAGCAGCTCAGTGTTGTGCTGAGGTGGGGGTGGGGGCGGATTCATATTTTATTCAAATATTTCTTGGTTGTTTGCATGGTTTTACAGTGTGTATGACCCAGCTGATATCAAAGACCCAATGAAAAGCAACAGAAACAATACCCAAATACAATTAACACGCGTGCTTAGTCGCTCAGTTGTGTCCGCCCTTTGCAACCCCATGGATTGTAGCCCCCCAGGCTCCTTTGTCCATGGGTTTCTCCAGGCTAGAATACTGGAGTGGGTTGCCATGCCATGAGAAGAGTGAGTATACCACAAGGGCATTTCAGGAGGCAGGTCCGTGGAATGGGAGGAGCGGTCACTTTCTGGTGAGTGATTCGATTTCCCTAAGGCTCAGTTTCCTCATCTGTAAGATGGGCCTCAAGGGGTCTGGTCTCACAGGATCTCAGGAGGACTGGGTGGGGATGAGACGGGTGAAGGGCCTGACCCAGGCCTGGGCCCACCATGAATGGTCGATACGCAGAAACGCACATGAGAGAGGGAACGAGTATTCTGGATTTCAGAGGAGGGAGATAGTGTGGGACTAGAAACAGACTCAGCTGGGGATGGGGAAGGCTTCTGGGGAGTGTGTGTGCACCAGGCCTTGGGGGACGGGGAGAATGTGGGGATGGGGTAAAAGAATGACATATTTGACTGGTGAACAGGGGATGAGGAGGAAGGTGCCTGCCCAGGCTGGCCAGGTCTGAGGATGGCAGCAGCGAAGGGGGAACGAGGTACGTCATGCAAATATATGCAAAAGACCATGCAAACTAGCCCGGCTGGTGGCCAGTGGAAGAGGGCCCGGCTGGTGATTTTGTTCCCTAGTGTGGCCCAGGGCCACCTGTAACAGAATCACCCGGGGAACTTATCCGAGTCCCCCGCCACCTAGACCCACGGCTTGCATCCTTTGGAGTTGCAGCCCAAGCGTCTAACGTGTCTAAGGGGCTCCCCTGGTGACTATTTACTTCTGAACTCGGGTATTAAACATGTGCGTAGTACATTATAATCATAACACATTGTAATATACGCACATTATAAGAGCGAAGGTAAGCATTCAAACAGAAAAGTAAACCTCCTTCTCTCCTCACGCTCCACCCCCATACCCAGAGGTAAGCACCAGTAGCAGTTCCTCTGTGTCCTTCTGGAAGCTAGTCCACACAGTCTCAGGTGATTCCCTCTGACCTTTCAGATCCACAGCATCTTGGGAGTCATAAGGTGATGTCTCTGGGTCATTCACAGACCAAACTGTCACTCATTCACGTCTCTGTTCACTCACTCAAACTTCACTAAGAGCCTGCAGGGCCCATGCCAGGCACCACCCTGCCCCTAGGAGCTCAAACAAGATGGGGAGCCATTTGCCAAGGCAGCATTGCCCAATGGTTAGCTCCCACCTCAGTAGTCAAGATGCCTGTTTCAACAAGACCCTCCCTCCCTGAGCCTCCACATCCCCAACTGTATCAGACAGTAACGGTACCTGGTGCTCAGGGCAGTGATGCTGTGTGTCAAGAGTAATGATGGGAGGGACTTGGTGGTGCAGTCGTTAAGACCCCACGCTTCCAATGCAGGGGGTGCGGGTTCGATCCCTGGTTGGGGAAATAGGATTCCATGTGCCATGTGGGGTGGACCAAAAGATTTAAAAAAAGGGGGGGGAACAGTAATGATGGGGACAGAGCAGCCTCTTTAATAAATGCTCGTTTCCTTCCAGAAGACAAGTCCTTGCCAGGAGCAGACCCAACGGGAACAGGGAGACTTTCCCAGCATAGACAGGCTGGGCGCCGGGCCAATAGGAAGGAATTGAGGGTGGGAAGGGGGCTTTGTTATCTCTCTTCTGTCTCGGGCAGAGATCTCTCCAGGCTGGGGTTCGGGGGCCTCCGGGGCCCGAGAGAGCGGCTGTAAGTACAGCATCTTTTGGTCCAGCGCTCAGGGGCCCTGGTGGCAGGGGAGTCAAACGGCTCACTCTGGATCTCTCTGAATCCGTCCTTACCTTCAAGGCAAGCCTCCTCCAGGCTGTTCCAATCAGAAGGGGAAAGGGAGCGGTGCTCATTTCCTGCCAGGCTTACAAGCCAGCTGCCGCTTGCTCTGGCACCTTCATACCTCTTAAAATCTAAATCTTCCCAACCCTTCTAAAGGGAGCTATTTCACATCATTTCACAGGTGAGCAGCTGAGACGGGCTTCCCAGGGGGCGCTAGTGGTAAAGAAGTGAAAGTTGCTCAGTCGTGTCCGACTCTTTGCAACCCCACAGACTATACAGTCCATGGAATTCTCCAGGCCAGAATACTGGAGTGGGTAGCCTTTCCCTTCTCTAGGGGATCTTCCCAACCCAGGGATTGAACGCAGGTCTCCCACATTACAGTCGGATTCTTTACCAGCTGAGCCACAAGGGAAGCCCAAGAATACTGGAGTGGGTAGCCTATCCCTTCTCCAGTGGATCTTCTTGACCAGGAAATCAAACTAGGATCTCCTGCATTGCAGGCGGATTCTTTACCAACTGAGCTATGAGGGAAGCCCTACCCATCTGCAAACGCAGAAGTATGAGACACAGGTTTGATCCCTGTTTAGGGAAGATCCCCTGGAGGAGGGCATGGCAACTCACTCCAGTATTCTTACCTGGAGAGTCCCACGGACAGAGAAGCCCGGCAGGCCACAGTCCACAGGGTTGCACAGAGTCGGACACAACTGAGTGACTGGGTACACACAGAGCTGAGACTTGGGGAGGTGAAGAGATGTACTTAAGGCTACACAAGGAATCAGCGGCCGACTATTTGTTTCCACAGGGGCTCTGAGCCTCCCCTGTCCTCTCCTTGGGACTCTTCCCCAAGATCCTGGATCTCCCGAAGGTAAAGATCCAGGGCCATGGCGGGGCTGGGATAGCTGAGATCCTGTAGCTCACTCAGCACCCAGCAATCCTGGCTGATCTGACCTCTCTCCTCCTCTCTCTAGGCCTCAATCATCTCATCTGTCAAATGGGTAGATTACCTCACCTGTCACAGGAAGGACGTCTGTGATTACAGTCCATCCTGGGCTCCTCCCCCTGGCTTCCCCAACTCCTCCAGCTCAGAAGGCCCCAACAGCTCAGTACCGCCATCTGGCCTTCTCTCAGGCACCCAGTCCCACAACCCCCATCTCCTGGACCAGAGTCCTGAGCTGCCCCTGGACGTTGCCCCTTCCTTGCCCTCGAACACAGTCACGAAGTTCCGTAGCTTCTCCCAGCAAAGAGCTCAGGTGGCTTCCTCTCTCACAAAGTTGCAAGCTCTTCAAGAGTGCGCCCCAGCCAGAGCCTTAGTGTGAGCCACTGAGTCCTGGGAACCCTCTCTGGTTGCAAAGCCTCATGATTTTCAGGCCAGCACACCAATCAGGCAGATTCTTGATGGACCCCTCCAAGGCAGAGAGATGGGTCACCGGCCCTCAGGGCCACTGGTTCAAATGACATCGCCTCCCAGAAGCATCCTTAGTTTCCCAGTTGTACGTGAACGTGTTCAAGGCCCTTCTCGGGGTCGCAGTCTCAGTCCCGGGAGTTTCGGGGCGGTCAGGGCCTATTTTCTCTCTGCCCGTGGCGCTCGCGTCGCCCTAGGCTTGGCCCCAACGAGCACCCGCTCTCCGCCTGACCCAGACCGAGCAGCACCACCGCGACTCGCCTGCAGCGCCCACGGCGGCCACTTGGGGGCAGCAGGTGAGCGCCCTCTGTGCCGCGCTCCTGCCCGCCGCCCGAGTTCTAGCGCGGGGAGGCAGCTGAGATGAGGCTAGAGGGAAAGCTTCCGGGGGTGGGCGAGGGGAAAGGCGGGTCGTGGGGTGGAGGGGACGTGAACTTGGGTCTGACCTGGCCCTGACTTCCCCCGCGGACCCAGGCGATCTACGGAGCCTCACTTTTCCCATCAAGCAAATGGACTATGCCATCTGCAAGGGCCTTAAAAAAAAAAAGAATCTATATTGTATATTTATTTACTCATTTGACTACCCTGGGTCTTAGTTGTGGCATGATGGCTGCTTATTTGCTTTTCATTCAGGATCTAGTTCCCGACCAGGGACCGGACCCAGACCCCCTGTTTTGGGAGCCAAGTCTTACCCATTGTGCCACAAGGAAAACCCTGCAAGGGCGTTTTTGACCCTGGTAATCCCTGAGCTCGGGGCTTCCCTGGTGGCTTAGAGGTTAAAGTATCTGCCACAATGCGGGGGACCTGGGTTCGATCCTTGGGTCAGGAAGGTCCCCTGGAGAAGGAAATGGCAACCCACTCCAGTATTCTTGCCTGGAGAATCCCATGGATGGAGGAGCCTGGTGGGCTACAGTCCAGGAGGTTGCAAACAGTCAGACACGACTGAGCGACTTCACTTTCACTTTCACTTTCATCCCTGAGCTCAGGGCTTCCCTGGTAGCTCAGCTGGTAAAGAATCTGCCCGCGATGAGGTCAACTTGGGTTGGATCAACGTGGTAGACATGGGTTGGATCCCTGGGTTGGGAAGATCCCCTGGAGAAGGGAAAGGCTACCCACTCCAGTATTCTGGCCTGGAGAATTGCATGGACTGTATAGTCCGTGGGGTCGCAGAGTCAGACAGGATTGAGCAACTTTCACTTTCAATCCCTGAGCGAGATTCAGTGACAAATGGAGAGCTCCTATTATGCCTGGCATCCCTGCTCAGAGCAGAGTCTTGTCTTCGTCTGAGCAAAACCTCTCAGGCCCAGGTGGGGAAAAGGAGCCAGGAGAGGGAGGCGAGGGCCCCGAGGTCACTCCTGACTCCAAGCGCAGCGCCCCACCTTTGGAGATCCCTGTGTGCAGCCGGTCCCCGGAGAGAAGGGGATCTGTCTGCTATGTCGCCAGGACAGGGCAGCTGAGCCTCCCTCTCTGCCCAGCACTCTCTGCACTGACCCCCTGGAGGTTTAAGAACCTAGCGGCCCCACTCCTACCCCTCACCTTGACTTGAAAAAAATTAAACAGAACAAGAATTGGCAGCTCACTGTGTGTACAGCCAGAGAAAGGGGAGGCTCCACAGGTACCGCGGAAGTTCCTGGACTCAGCGAACAGCCCCCATTCACTGCCTTCTGAGGGTCTGCACCAGGAGCCTGACCCGGCTGCCAGGACTTGTTTCCACTTGACCCTCTTCGAAATGTCACTTCGGGGCCAACCTAACCCAGGGCCTTCCATCTCCCTCAAGAGGGAGGAGGAAGCCAGGGGTGGCCTCCGCAGCCCCTGAGCATGGCCCTTCTCAAGAGCACAGATAGCAGCCCGGGCAGGCTGAAGAAGATACTGATGTTCAGAGTGGGTCAGAGGTGCGGCCAGGACTTGAACCTCCCTCTCTCCAGGCTGGCTATACCTCTGAGCTGCCCCCTACCCACCTCAGAACAGGAGAGGAGGGCAGAGGGGATATCTGCTGAGACTCTGCCTGGAGCCTGGCCCAGACCTCGCCTCACTGGATGTTCCAGCTGCTCTGAGAAGAGGTGCCATACCAGGTAGACATAAGCCCTGAGTCCCGGCCACCAGGAAGGAGCACAGACTGGGGTTTGAAGCCAGGTCAGCTTGGCTCCCAGCCCTAGCACGGAAGCTAGGGTCTGACCTGTCTCCTACAGGGACCCTGCAAGCTGCTTCCCCATGTGACCCCAGAAATCAGCAAGGGGAACAGCTTTTTTTTCTTCTTTCAATTTTCATTAAAAAAAAAAAAATGTGTAACTGAATTCAGGGAATCCTAGCATTTTACGGACCTCCCGCCTCAGCTATCACACACAGCTATGCCCTCTGAGAAGACCCTCAGGTCGGTCTTCTAAAAACCTCCTGGGATCCCCACAGTCTGCAAGATACTATCCAGAAGCTTTGGTCTGGCACTCAAGGCTCCTGGCCCCAGGAGACCTCTGCCATCACTTCTCTGGGGGTTGCACCAGACCCTGTACCCAGCGCCCACCTCCCGGAGTGGCCCCATAGGAGCCTCTGGTTCTGGAAGTCCTGCTCCCGCCCTCATCCCATGCCCTCACACTCCTCCCCCTGGAGCACCCTCCCCCATCCTCCAGGGGTGACCTGGCTTCCTCTTCTGAGTGCCTCCTGTCTGGCTCACTGGGGAACCTTCCCTGGAGACCCACAGGGCAGGGTTGAGTCTCCACCTACTCCAGGCCCTTCCTGGTGCCAATGCACAGAAGGCGCTCGGGTGGAATGTGCTGAGGGATTGGTTTAAAGCAGCTCTCCTGTCCACCCTCTTAACTCAGTGGGAGCAAGTGGGACTGGTAGAGAGTTAAGTGTCAGGAGCCCTGAGTTCCTGCCCTGAGATTTGCTTTGTGACCTCCAGGCAAGTGTCTCTCCTCTGTGGACTTTGGTTACAGCCTTCTAGGAAATGTGGCCTCCTGGGAAGTCAGTTCCATGGAACTTGCTCCGTCTGAGAGCCTTAAGGGCGGGACAGGCAGAATCATCAAGGGCCATGACCTTATTGACAGGGCCAAGGCCATCATCCCCATGGTGGAGTTTTCTAGGTGCTCACACACTGCCCCCTCCCCCCCACCCCAAGCTATGCCTAGCACTTAGCTGAACCCGCCCTGGGCTGTTAGAATGCCAGGGAGGGGCCAGAGCTCCACCCTTGCCACCATCATGCTCTTCATCACTACCATCATCTTCATTACCACCATCATCCCCGTCATCATCAAGAAGTTGAAAGAATTTCCTACTCTGGATGGCCCATCTCTGGCTGGAGACATGCTTGCTCTCTGTACACACAGTGGGCTGGACAAGAAGACCTTTTTAGACCCCTGGGAGGGGGTGGAGGGAAGCCCCTGTGAGTCTTTGTCCCTGACCTCCTCAGGGGTGTGAGGGAGGCAGGGGACCCCACTTTACTGAGGATCCGGTGTGTGCTCGGCACAGGGCTCTAGCTCCGTAAGCTTCAGGGCAGAATTCTTTCCCCATCTGAAGTGGCGGCTCAGAGAGGTCAAGGCTGCACAGGTGTGAGTGAACAGGGGTGGGGGTGCTCAGGCTCTAGTCTTCTCACCTACAGTTTACTCATCCCCCAGTGAGCCCACGTGCTGCGAGGCCATGCAGTGTGTTAGGGACCAGGCTCAGGCGCCTTCCTGCCCGGGTTCAAAGCCAGCTCTGGCTCTTTCCAACCATGTGCCCTTGAGCAAATCACGGCCCTCACCATGAGTTCTCCAGCCATTAACTGGGGATGCTAATAGGACCCGCTCCCAGGTTGGCATGAAGGCCGGGGCAGCCTATGGAAAGCACGTAGATCAGAGCCCAAGCCGGGCACATGGCCAGGCACCGATAAGCCTTGGCCAGCAGGATTAACATTTCCCTGCCAGGCAAACTCCTCTCCCTCTTCCTCGCCGACTACCCACCCAGGCCAAGCTGCCCTCTCCCTCCTTGGGAGCTTTTCTCATTCTCCAGGGTGAGGGACACTTATCCCCCTGTGCCTCGTCGTGGCAGCCCGTGCCCCTTCTGAGACTGGCGGGTGGCAGTGTCCTGCCAGGCCCCTGCCCGCCTCCCAGGCCCAGCCCAGGGCTAGCCCTGGCAGGTCTACTGATGGTAGAACGGGTGAGTCCACATCCATTTCTTCCTCCCACGACTGCCAGTCACCTCCTCACCTCCCAGGACTTTGTGGAATCTTCCCTGACCTTCTACCACCTCATCTCACAGCTCAAGCCTTGGGCTCCGCAGACCTCCCCAGCCCTCCTCCCTCTACACTTCAAACTGTCTCTACAGTCTCTCCTCTGCCCTGCACACCTCCTGACCTCAGCCCTGTCTTCCAGGAGCCTGGAGTCCTGACATCCCCTACCTGCTGGCTGTGTGATTTTAGGCAAGGCCCTGCCCCTCTCTGAGCCCCAGGATGTCAGGTCTAAAGGGAGAAGAACCCACATCTCAATGCATTCCTCTGAGATTGAAAAGAGGGGGTGGGGAGCTCTTTGTAAACTGGAAAGGGTGGCACACTTTAGAGATCTGTGTTAGTGGACATTAGATGCTGTCTGGAATGAGATTGGAGCAGTGGGCGGCTTTCAGATATAACCCCATCGTAGGTTGGGTTAGAAAGCCCCCCCTCTTCTCTCAGAAGACCTAAGTCGGAGGGAGGCTTATGTCCTGTGGCCTTAGAGTCAGAACACCTGGGGTCCCTTCTGTTGAATCATCTACTCCTGATTGGCCTGAGGCACCAAGACCGGTGCCAAGTACTGGGACCAGGTGAGTCCACAGACTCTGTCCCCAAAGAGCTGAGAGCCTGATGGGCTAACAGTTCTGGAAACCCTTCCCATCACCAGTGTGAACCAGGGAGCCAAACAAGGAGGCGTGACTGCTGTCAAGTGGGAGGGGGATGTCGGGGGGGGGGGGTCCCAGAGGGGGTCCCAGAGTAAGCAGCACTGCCCAGAGTGAACCTGCAGTGGTCAGAGTCTCCATCTCCCCCAGAACTCCCTGGTAAGGTCTCAAAAAGCCTCAGAGAGGAAGCAAATCAAGTCTTAAAAGAAACTGCCATAATTCAATCAGAAAAAGAATCCCATTAATTGAGTCAGAGAACCACTTAATTGAATTTCTTTCCAAATGCAGGCCTATTCAAAAAGTCAGTGAATCCAAATGCTGCTAAATTTAAAGTAAACTCTCGAATAATTTAATAAACAGGCCAGTCCAGTCAAATCCCTGATAAATCTAGCCCGGAGTCATTCCAGTCCTATGACCGCTCATGCAAACAGCTTATCCTTTTCTTTCCTTCTTTCTTTTTTTTAAATAAAGTGTAATTCAGGCGAACAATAGGCCACTTTGGTCAAACAACCAGAAAGTTTGGGATGAAGATGGCTGGCACCAGTTAAATGAGAAATTCGTCACGCCTACTGGCCAGCTGGGGTGACATGGTGTTGGGACGGTCAGTGGGAGGGCAGGAGCCATAGATATGAGCAGGATGTTGGCTGCCCCATGCACCCCAGCCTTGTGCCCTCAGGGAGTCTTTCTCCAGCTCTAAGCCTCAGTATTCACATCTGAAAAATGGGGAGGTAGCTGTGAAGATTAAAACAGGAAACCAAGGCGAGAGCACCCTTTTCCCTTATTCCCTTCTTCACTGGGGGCATTGTAGGAGAGGAACATGCAAACTCTGTTGACCCATGAGTTTCCCTTTCTGTAAAATGGATTCTTAAATTTTTAATTTAATGTAGTTTTTGGAATGGAAAATATTTTCACATGAATCAAAATTCCAAAGTTGCCAAGAAGGATATAGTAAAAGCCTCCCTCCCATGCCTTTTCCCACAGCCACCATTTCTTCTCCTGGAGAAGCCCCCAACAGCATCAGCCTCAAATATTGCCGGCCAGAGATACTCATATAATATACATAAAGGGACTTCCCTGACGGTCCAGTGGTTAAGACCCTGTGCTCCCACTGCAAGGGGCATGGGTTCGATTCCTGGTCAAGG
Organism: Budorcas taxicolor; assembly: GCF_023091745.1. Lineage (NCBI taxonomy): Eukaryota > Metazoa > Chordata > Mammalia > Artiodactyla > Bovidae > Budorcas > Budorcas taxicolor. Next base: position 153,605,687 of record NC_068914.1, on the reverse strand, counting down.
AACTAAGACCCCACACATCTCAAATCATGGCTAAAAAAAGATGATGGATAGATAGATAGAAAAAGACAAATGCGCATTCTTTCTCCTTGCTGTCTTTTTACACAATAACAAACTACATTCTCTTCTCAGAAACTTGTTTTGTTTTTTTCCTACTGAACAATACTTCATGTATTAATAGATCTTTCCCCATTTATGCATAAAAATACTTCCTCATTCATTTATATGACCTCATTATGGTCCATTGGATGAATGTTCTATGATCTATTTTGTTGTTAGAGTTGCTAAGTCATGACCGACTCTGTTGTGACCCCACGGACTGCAGCCTGCCAGGCTCAGCTCCTTACTGATGGACATAAATTCCCAACACACACACACATTCACAGATATAAACAACCCCCTCTTTTTTTTTCACGTAGACCATTTTTTTAAAAGTCTTTATTGAATTTTTTGGAAGGACTGATGCAAAGTTGAAGCTCCAATACTTTAGCCACTTGATGCAAAGAACCGACTCATTGGGAAAGATCCTGTTGCTGGGAAAGATTGAAGGCAAAAGCAGAAGGAGGTGGCAGAGGATCAGATGGTTAGATAGCATCACTGACTCAAGGGACATGAATCTGAGTACACTCTGGGAGATAGTGAGGGACAGGGGAGCTTGGTGTACGGCAGTTTAAGGGGTCACAAAGAGTGAGGTTCGACTTAGCAACTGAACAACAACAATAACTGAATTTGTTACAATATTGCTTCTGTTTTAGGTTTTGATTTTTTTGGCCTCCAAGCATGTAGGATCTTAGCTCTCCAATCAGGGATGGAACCCACACCTCCTGCGCTGGAAGGTGAAGTTTTAACCATTGGACCACCAGGAAAGTCCCCTAACAAACCGTTTCATAAGCTAATTCCCTCCTGTGTGACAATAGTAAGGTAAATACCTGGATTTGGAATTCTGAGGGCAAAGGAAATGTGCAGTCATCATTTTGATGAGAGTCATCATTGCTCTCTTCCAGGACTGTACTTGTTTACTCTGCTAGGGATGAAGCAGTCTAGTTTCCCCAGAGCCTTGTCATTAGTGTGTTAACAAAATTCTGTATCTTTCCCAACCTGATGGGAATCTCTGTGTAGCTTTAATTTCCATTTTCTTAGTTTGAATGAGGCTGCCATCTTTTCTAAGTGTCTGAAATCTTTGCATTTCCTTTTCTGTGAACAGTCTTTCTGTATTCTTAGTCATTTTTATGTTATATTGTTTGGGCTTTTTTTCTTACCGATTTCTAGGTGTTCTTCGTATATTAAAGAAAGGGTGATCCGTAAACATTTTTCTTCTGGAAACTTCCAGAGATAGTCTATGCACATAGAAGCAAAGACATATATATTACAATGAACACTTTGAACTAGAATTTGCTGGAGGTTCTTTTCACTCAGTGGCCCAGGGGTCTGAGCTGGGGGCAGGGGGGTGGGTGGGATCCCTCCAGTCAGAACCTTGGAGCTGGAGCTGAGGATGAGGTTAGACTTTCTCCTTTCTGGGATAGAAGCTAATGACCCCCAGGTCAAGTTTCAGCAGGCTTCCTTAGGCCTTTGAGGGCAGGGGACACTACCTGGGAACAGTAGTCAGGCTTCATGGTCCTCATCATCAGACTCCTGGTCCAGGGCTCTTGGCATTGTTCACTGTGTGATAACATCTGCTTACTCTCAGTATGTGACGGGCCAAGCCACACCCTCCCTCTATTCCCTCTTGCCCAGGGCAGACATTTGTGATCATACGTCCACAGTGAGGAATGGAGTCGTAGGCCACAGCCCAAATCACACCTCAGGCCTTATTCACAGTGGTGGGCTCATTCCTCGGCCTTTACTCTCCACAACAAACTCCTACACGTCCTTGAAGGCCCAGCTTAGTGATGCTTCCTCTGGGGAGACTCCATGACTCTATGGTTCTTTTTGTTTTGTTCTGCTGCGACTGCACAGCTTGTGGGATCTCAGGTCCCTGAACCAGAATCGAACCCAGGCCCACAGCTGTGAAAGCATCCAGTCTTAACCAGTGGACCGCCAGAGAAGTCCCATCTTTTGTTCTCTTTTTTCTTTCTTTAAAATAAAAAAAAATTTTTCTCTATAGTTCTGATCACTTTGTCTATGCCTATATTTACCAGAGCAAGAAAAAACAGTGCTTTAAAAAAAAAACGTATTTATTTATTTGTGTTGAAAGTTTTTGAGGGGGAGCATGTGCCATATGGCATATGGGATCTTAGTTCCCAGAGCAGAGATCAAACCAATGTTCCCTGAGGTGGAAGCACGGAGTCCTAACCACTGGACCATCAGGGAAGTCCAACACTGTTTTTTTCCCACTTCTCTGTCTTTTAGTATCTCCTGAGATGAAGTACCAAATTTTACCAAGGGCACAGTTTTGGGCCTTAGTTTCCTGATTTGAAAAGGAAGATCAGAATATAAAGCCAACAAAGGATTGCTGAGAGGATTAAATGGGTCAGTTCATGTAAAATGCTCAGCACAGTGCCAGGCATACAGTAAGGGTCCAATATGTGCGAGCTATTGGTTGTCACTAACCCTGTGATCTGGGCATAACACTTCTCCCAGCCTAGTTTCTTTATCTATAAACTGTAGCATGAACTAGCAGACTGACTTCATGGTCATCAACGGAAGCTAAAATCACTGGGTAAAAGTTTGATGGAGAACTCTAAAACAGAAGGATGAGATTAATGACTCCTAAAGCCACTGATCAACCTTAGCATTGCAAAATGGTGGGACACCCCAGGCTGTGGCTGCTTCTCTGATGCACTGGGAGGGATACAACATAATCCATGAAACATTCTTGAGAGGATCATTGAATCCAAATCAAATCAAGCCTCCAGGGACTTCCTTGGTGGTCCAGTGGTTAAGACTCTGCCTTCTGATGCAGGGGGCCTGGGTTCAATCCCTGGTTGGGGAATTAAAATCCCACATGCTACATGGCCAAAAACAAATAAATAAGTAAAAATTAATTAATGAAAAGAAACAAGCCTTCAGTTTTTAGAATCTACATCTGATTACCAGTTTATGAGAAACATAGAGGATAGTGGAGCATGTTAAAAGACACCACAGGGATGCAGTCAACCAATTCTAGATGGTGGAAAACTTGGTCTGGACTATTATTCCGCCATGAAAAGGATTGATACCTGTGGCCACATGGTGGAAACTTGAAAGCATGATGCCAAGTGAAGCCAGACACAAAAGGTCGCATATCATATGATCCCATTTATGTAAAATAACCAAAGTAGGCAAAAGACAAAAGTGGCTGAATGGTCACCAGGGGCTGGAGGAGCACAGAAATGGGGAGTGACCGCTGGTGGGTATGGGGTTTCTTTTTCTAGGATGATAAAAGTTTTAGGGGCTTAGATAGGGATAAAGTAGTAGTTGCCAAACCCTGTGAACCTACGGAAAGCCATCAAATTGTACACCTTCTAAATGGTGAATTTTATGATATGTGAATTACATCTCAATGAAAGAAAGAGATTTAAAAGATTTATCCATCATATATAATATGCGGGTCTTGTGTGGATCCTGATTCAAGCAAACCAACTATAAAAAGATACTTTGAAGATTAGGGAAATTTGGACATGGACTGGATGTTAAATGATCTAACAAAATAAATGGCATTATTTTCGACAGATGTTATAATAGTTGTGTGTGGGCCTATGTTCTGTCTTTTAACAAAGTCCTTTTCTGTTAGAGAGAATTACCAAAGTATTTACAGGTGAAATATGATCTCTGTATTTTTCTTTTAAAAATGCGTGTGCAGTTGGGATTGACACATATGTATTACTATATATAAAATAAGTAACTAATCAGTCCCTACTGTATAGTACAGGGAACTCTACTCAGTACTCTGTAATGGCATGTATGGGAAAATAATTTTTTAAAAGAGTGGATATGTCTATATACACATAACTGATTCACTTTGCTGTACACCTAAAACTAACACAACATTGTAAATCAACTATATGCCAACAATTTTTTTAATGTGGGGGGGTAGATAAAACAAGAATAAAAAATGTTGGCATTTGTTGAAAATGAGTATTGGGTAGACGGATTGATTATACTATATCCCCTCTACTTTTTAGTATCATTTAAAATTTCCATAATAAATGATAAGGCGGTGAAAGGATTGACTTTTCTTCTCTACATTTTGCTTACTCTCAATTTTCTGTAAAACATAGATGTTGCTTTTATAATCAGAAGAATACATTAAGGCTATAAAATTAACTGAGGAGGCTGAAATATCTGAGCTGTCAACCTCAGAGCTTGGTCTCCCAGAAGCTGTGTCTGTGCCCCCACCTCTCACCCCACCCCCAGGGTCCTACCAGTGTCTCCCTAGCCTTGGGGCTTCCTGGTGGGAGGGAGAGGCTACTAATTGCTTCTTCAGGACTCTTGCAAGGATTGCTTGAAAGGGGCTCATTCTCAATTATAGGAAGTGCTCAATTAATGGGAACTATTTAAGAGATAGAGGGACTTCATAAAAGTGAAATGATCCTATTAGATGGAAATACAGGAAACAAGGATAAAAAAACAAGCTTCGTAGTGCTCCTACCCAGAAATAACCACAGGGAACTTATTCTTTAAAGGTTCTTTCCCATGCAGGAAATTGTGCTTGGCTTAAAGTACAACTAAGCCTGCTGTCACCACTCACTTACAGCCTGCTTTTATTCTCTTACTATTTTAACATATTTCCTTGTCTGCTTAGCTGTTTGTAAACATAACTCTTCGATGGTTGCATAATATTTGATTGTGTGTTTGTGCTCTTCACCTGACCCGGGTGTTGGACACCTGGGCTGGTTCCAAGTTCACCACTATAAAGAACACCACAGGGGACATGTGTGCCCAAACGACTTCCTCAAGATAGATTTTCAGAATGAAATCGCGGAGCCCAAGGGCCAGCACATTTTCAAAAGGCTTGGAGAGGTGAACCCGGTGGTGCTCTTGGTTTTTGCCACCGTTTTGCTAGAATTTTCAACCCTGAACTTTGCCAAATATAAACAGGCTCTGATACGAAGAAGATGGAAACAGTTCCTGACTATGGATGTCAGATGGCAGGTAATTTCCCGATACCCAAGGGCTGGAATCACCGTTCTTGGCCGTTCACGCACACCCTTAGCAGGAGATGGGGTCAGAGGGTAGTATAGAGAGGGGGGTAAGAAATGAAGAAAATACTCGGGGGGAGGGGAATCACAGGCTACCCCCGTCCCTCCGATCATTCCTTACCCCAGGTGATGTGAACCTGAAATCTGAGAACTCAGCACCTCTGTGTAAGCAGGGATTTGGGGGTGGTTGGTGGGACCTCCCCTCTCAGTCCGCCCACCCCCGAGGGTCGCACTTTGGAGGCACCGCTGATAGATGGCTGGGGGCCCAGTCCGAATGAGGTGTGCGTGTCGGGGGAAGTGTCCCCAGTACCTCACCCCGCAAACACGAGAATCACGAATCCCCGCGGGCCTGGAAGCGGGGGAGTGGCCGGGATGTCGGGGGCGGGACCGATCTGGTGACGTCACGGCCCCGCCCCTGGCCGGCTCCCTCCTTTCTGCGCGCAGCGCCCTCGCGGAGTCCTCACCTGGAGGGACAGGTGTGCGCATCTCGCATCGGAGGCCAGCCCGCGAGTGTCAGGTGAGCGTCCGCAGGAGCTCCAACTGGGGGGGTGCTGAGAGGAGGGTCTGGGGTGGGAGTCCTCACTGGACGCAGGAAAGAGCCTGGTCCAGCGTATGAGGAGGTACTGGTTTCTCCCCAAACTGCTACCTATCTCTTGTTTATAGTCACGTTGTATTGAAAACGTAGACTTTGGAGGGATTTGAAGGAGGGGAAGCTGACGGGGAAACAGCAGATTTCCAAATATTTCAACCACAAATTATTATTTTTTACATGATATCTTTTCTTTGTTGTAAAAGTAACAGACGCTGATTGACTGGCAACTGGGTAAAAGTAGGAAAGAGATCACCCATGGTACTAACACACAAGCAAAACAACTGTGGCTATTTTGATGCATTTCCTTTCCATCTTTTTTCTAGAGGCAATCATTGTAATGTAACTTTATCATAGTGTCTTTACAGTTTTTGTGTCTTCTCTCAACATTGTGCCATATGCATTTTCTTGTGTTGTTGTTAGTCATTCCAGTATGTATAATCATTATTTTTAATGGCTGCATAATGTTACATTTGAAGGATGGGCCGTAGTTGGGTACCATTCTGAACACTTGGAGGAAGGATTTGAAGGGGGGACAGAGATATATAATAGAAAGAACACGGGCTCTAGGTCAAGTAGGCCTTCAACAAAGGAATCTTGGGAAAGATCTTTGCTCTCTCTAAGCATCAGTTTCCACATCCGGGAAATGGCTACATAAATCTGTTTCCCCAGGGTATTGTGAGGATTAAGTGAGCTAATTTATGTAGACAATCCCCATCTCCCACCCAGCTCCCATGGCTCCGACAGAAAAAGGGTCCACTTGTTTGTGAGTTTGGAGGAGGGATTTGGATGAGTGAAAACTGCTCAACGAGTGGAGTAGAGGAAGAGTTGGGGAGGGAGGATGGGTTCTTGGGAAAAACCCCAGAATGGAGAAGCCTCTGGGTCTGGGAAAGATGAGCATGGCCATCCACTGTGTTTGGGACAGGCACAGACAGGGCCCCTAAGGCCCTGCTGGCAACCTCCAGCCTCACAATGGATTCATAGGTTCAACTCCTTGGGTTCAACTTCTCAGCTTCTGGAAAGAGTTCAGAGTGAGCAGATTGGAAGAAAAGTAGAGTGGGCAAAGGTGGAGCTTAGTCATCAGCCCCTTGTACAGATAAGGAAACTGAGGCTCGAGCACAGGTGATTTGTTCAGGATCCACACAGGCAGCAGTAACAGAGTACGTGTGGAGTCCCAGGCTCCTAATACCCTCAGGGGCCTCCACACCGGAGACTACTCAGTGTAGGAAGAGGAAGAGGTCAGGGCTGAGTCACCAGCTGCACTTATACCAGGCTAAGTTGTGCTTAGAAAAAACAGATGTCTCTGTTCTGCGAGCCTCCATTTTCTCATCTGTCAACTGGGGAGAATGACTCCTCACCTACCTACTCAGTACCCACTGCCAGGCCTGCCTATCCACAGCTAGCCAGGGCCTCCTTCTGCTTTCAGGGACATAGTCTATCTCTGGTCATACACCCTCACTCTGAGCCCCTCATCTTCTTGACCCCTAGCCATCTTCAGGGGGCTGAGGGCTGGGAACTTGTCAGCTGCACTAGGCTGTGGCCACACTTCAGTTAGAGTGGGAAACCAATCCATACTCTGCAAATCATGTTTCCTGACCTGGGACGTTCTGTTCTGTGTTTCTAATTTGGCTCTCCTGTAATGTGCCCTGACAGCCTGCTCCCGCTGGAGGATAAGGACTCTGAACCCTGGCAGGAACTCCTGAGGACTAAGAAAATCTTGTATGGAGGGTCTACAATCCTCTGAGGCTCTTTTCTTTATTCTGTTTTGGCCAAGCTGCGGAGCTTTCGAGATCTTAGTTCCCTGATCAGGAATCAAATCCCCCAGGGCCCGGCAGTAGAGACGCAGAGTCCTAACCACTGGACCATTAGGGGAATTCCCTTGAGGCTGTCTGTTTCTGCCAGGCCTGTCACTCCAGGACAGTAACGAGGGTGTCAGGGATCTCTGATGTTCTGAAGCAGAATCGGGGAAGTCACCTTCCAATTCACAGATAAGAACTGATACTTGTTGAGAGCCTCATTTGCCAGCCTCTTGTTCTAAGTGCTTTTGAGCCATACTATGAAGTTGTCACCTTATTGTTCCCATTTTACAGATGGTGAAACTGAGGCATAAAAAGTTAAATAAATTACCCACGTGGAGAATCCTGGCCATGCTAACTCAAGTGCTTGTTCCCGTTACTGCTGCCTCTTTAGCCTACAATGGTGTCTGATTGATGCACACCTGTTGTCATCTTTTGCCTGGACCATCAGGGCTTTCTGGGATGTTGATATCCTGCTGATGTGCTGTTGATGTCCTTAACCCTGCTCACACTGATTTCTAATGACTCATTCTGGGTTCTGAGTCTCCTGCAACTCACACACTCCATCAGAGCAGGGCCCATCCCAAGGCCCAGACCAAGCCTGGCTCTGCTTCCTGTAACTGAGTTGGTAATAACTGCACATATCAATATGTGTCAGGCTCTGGCTACAGACTTTTGGTCCATCACCTCTTTTAATCCACTTGAGTGCTATTACCACACCAATCCCTGAGATGATGAAATGAAGCTTAGGAAGGTTCTATAAACGCACCCTGCCACATAGCCCAGAAGTAGCTGATTGAGGACTTGAATCCAACTAGTTGAAGCAGGGTCTGTACCATCACTGCCTCTCAAGTGAGAACTCATTGCAGGGGTCCTAAACACGAATGCAGACTCTGGCTGCATACCCAGTCTGTACAGATAGTTTTGAGCACGACTTTTGTATTTAAATGTATGTCTGATTGTTACAGCTTAAGTGTGTGCGTATATATATATATATTCTCTGTGTTAATGTGTGTGTGTGTGCTGTGCACACTGTTTCTTCAGTCGTGTCTGACTCTTTGTGACCCCATGGACTGTAGCCCACCAGGCTCCTTTGTCCATGGGATTCTCCAGGCAAGAATACTGGAGTGGGTTGCCCTCCTCCAGGGGATCTTCCTGACCCAGGGATCGAACCCGTGTCTCCTGAAGCTACTGATTTACAAGCGGATTCTTTACTGCTAAGCCACTGGGGAAGCCCCAATGCATGCATTATTAAAAAAACATGAAATTAGAATACTTAGGGGATTCCCTGGTGATCCAGTGGTTAAGACTCCACACTTTCATTGTCAAGGGCTTAGGTTCAATCACTGGGTCAGGGAACTAAGATCCCACAAGCCACCCAGCATGGCCAAAAATAAATAAATAAAAATAAAATAGAATGTTTAGAAGGCTAAGGTGAATAAGAATACAAATTCCATTTTTTCTCTTCCCACACCCCAATGGATCACTGCATGAACAAGTATCTACTTTGGACATAACCACCTTAGTGGGCCCCAGAATCCCCTGGATGCTTCCAGAGTGGGTGAGCAGACTCATTCAGTGGGAGCCTGAGATAAATGGGCAGGTCCAAGTTGGCCCGAGGGAGACAAAGGCAGACTGGGGCCCAGTCCCCGAGGATAGGGTGAGGCTCCAGAGTGGACCTGAGAAGGTAAACTGAGCCTTTCATAGCCTTTATGAACATTAGGTCAGATTCTCCTGGACTCTCTCAGAGTTTTGAGCTGTGAAACAGGTGGGGCCATCTCCAGCCCCCAGGATTGTAGAATTCAACAAGGTTCAATCATGAGTGCCTAGGGCAGCCCCTGGCACGTTGTATATCCAATAAATGTCAGTTTTTCTAGTTCAACTCCTCCCTCTTCTTTTCACCCATGTGTAAAACTGGAAGCTGCTCTGAGCTAACAGTGGATAAATCCCCTATTTAGCTGTTTTGGTTTGGAGACCCTGCTGCCCTCCACCTTCCTTTCCAACCTTCTCCCCAGAGGGAGATTTGACTGGGTGCCATTTGACTGGTTGGCTCCCCAACCCCAAAATATCTGAGGTTCCTTCCATAGGGCATTCACCTGGGCTGTTCTTTTTTAGCTTCTGTCTCCTCGCCACCCTCAAATCCTACCCACTTTCAAGTCCCACCTCCCCCAACCCTCCCCAGTGGCAACTCCTAAGTCACTGGAAGGGCTGGGGCTCAGTGTGCTTAGAAGGGGACTCAGGGACTTGTCTGGATGCCGTATGTGTGCAGCACCTCACTTGAAGTTAAGAAAACCCAGGTTGTACATCTCATAGTACATCTCATAGAACGCCCCAGTGGAGGGCGAGGGGACGGCTGGCCGTCGTTTGGTGCCTCTGCCGACCGCAGGCCACGTGGCTCTGTCTGCATTGTTAGTCTATCTTTTTCCTCCGATGTACCTGGACTCCCCCCAGTGGATTTTCAACCCCTGGCGAACAGGGTCCGCTGAGCATCTCTCAGGCCCAGAGAGAAGTTGGCATCAGGAAATGTTTCTGGACAGACATGTGACACGGTGAAGACATGATGAGTCGCAGCAACTATGCTGAGTTGAGAAGTGCTGTGGGAATTGGGATTATTAGCCATGGCAATCATCGTAATTCCCGTGGCCTGGCTAATGAGTGGTTGTGTATCCTGGGGACGGGATTCCTTGGATTCCCAGAAGATGGAAGGTGTGAGTTTTGGAGAGAGTCAACAGCAGTGTGAACAAGGGAGGTTATGCCTTGTTCAGAGGGGCGGCCAGGGGACAGGCTGAGTTGTCGGAAGGAAGTGGATGGGGGTGGGGGGTGGGGCTAGAGGCAGGGGGATGTGGTCCTTTGGTGATGCTGGGGTATTTTTAGTGCTCACTGTGCCTTTGGGACACATGGGCAGACATTCCTAACTCCTCTGGGAGTTGATTTCCCTTAAGAAGACAGCAGCATAGGAAATGCTGAGAGAGGGTGTGCCCCTGCCGAAGGGCGGGCAAGAGCCCACCACAAGAAGGCAGGGAGAGGGTGAGGAGAGACCACAGGCCTGTCCCTGAGGGGAGGCTGTCAGGCCACATCTGGCCCAGGGATGGAAAGTGCCCTGCCCCGCCTCCACCCCCACGACCACACACCCAGGCAGAGTTTGCTCATTGCACAAGTATTTATGGACACCCAATACCAACTGAGGGCCCACGGGAGCAGCTACAGGAGGGGTCCTTTCTCTAGAAGATTATGTTCACGAGCATTAAAAATAAACAAGCTTGTGTGTTTGGCCTCCAGCAAGTTCCATAAAGACAATAAAGTCAGGGTAATCCAGCAAAGAGAGCTGGAGGACAAGGCGGCCTGCTTTAGATTGTGTGATCAAGGAAGGCCTCCGTGAGGAGGTGACTTCTGAGTTGAGTGTTGAATCACGAGTAGGAGGCAGTCATCGAAGACCTGGGTGGGCGAGATCATTGTAGGCAGAAGGAGCGGAGGGTAAGGGGCCCTGAGGTGTGACAAAAAGGAAAGACAAGGAGGAGAGAGTTTCAGGGTGAGACCTGAAAGGCAAACTGGGGCCAGATCGTGGCAGGCCTGGGAGAGAACATGGATTTCACGCCGCTAAAAGGAGCTGTGATGTATTTTCAGTAGCAGAGGGACACAACTTCAGCATTAACAGACCAGTGTAGGGTCCAAGTAATTCAAGCCAGGTTCAGAACACAGTTGGGAGGCAGAGCTGACAGGAAGTACACGTGTTTTGAATATGGGGGTGGTGATGGGAAGAGAACCCTTTCCCACTAGGCCCAGATGTGTGTGACCTCAGGTATTTCTTAACAGAGTGCCTGGATGTGGAGTGTGTAGGCCATTCCCCATCCGGTCCAGCCTTGAGTTTACGGACAGGAGGACTGAAGAAAGAGCCTTACAGGTCTCCTTGTCCAGCCCTCTGGAGGGGGGCTGTGAATTCTCCAAGGTCCCACTGAAGTTCAGGCCTCCTGGCCCCAGTCCAGGCCTCTTGCTGCCCTGCCCTGCTGCCTCTTGGCTGAAGCTGGCAGAGGAGGGAGGAATCACTGCCGGAATGACCTGACTAGTCATGACGATGTGGTGAGGTCACCCAGACGCAGCGTGGAAAAGCAGTGGAACCTGGAGAGGGCAGGCCAGGGCAGGGCAGCACTGTAGCAGCAGCCGGGGGGTGAGAGGAACATCTTGGAAGGGTCTGGGGCAAAGGGCCAGGGTGAATGGAATAAGGCAGCATTTTCAGGCTAGCATGCCTGAGGACAACCTCTGAGAGCAGAGCCTCCATGGGCCACTGACCCTCGGGGATCTCAGGAAAGACACAAGTAGGAAGACCCCAGATGAACTTCTCCTGGAACCAAGAACACAGGTGTAGACAGAGTGGGCAGGGCCAGTGGCTCACCTGGGCACAGGTAGGCCTGCATCCTTCCAGCCCACTCACCCCAAAGGGACTGGTGGCAGCCCCTCTAGGGGGAGGTAAGGTAAGGAAAGAAGAAGGAATCCAGGACAGGCCTGTTTGCTCCCTAACTGCTCCTCAGAGCAATCAATACCATCAGCATCTTCCTCTTATTTGGGACTTTTTCTGCACTAAGTTGTTTCTGTGCATGCCCATCTGTATTATCCCCACTTTACAAATGAGGCTCAGAGAGTGAAAGGAATCTTCCTAGGGTCACACAGTTCAAAAGTACCAAAGTCAACTTTTTAACCACTGTGGGCTACTGTCTCAGACTCCCTCTGTGACCTTGAGCCAGACTCCCCAAGCCCCAGGCTCTCTGCCTGTGAAATGATGGAGGTGGAGTAAGTGAGCCCCATGAGGCCCCCTGTCTCTCCACTGGGTCCCAGAATTGATTCTCCAGTAGAGGGGCTTCGTGGTCTGATGGAGGGGGCCAGGGTCCTGTCCCGGAGCTGTGTTCTTCACCAGCCTGGGCAAGGTGGTTAAGAGCATAGGCTCTGCCAGGCCACTATTTCTGCGGAGGATACACGTGAAGATTGAATGCAGGTAACAGGGCTCAGGGAGGGCCTGGCACACAGTAGGTGCCCAGTAAGTGATAGCTCTTAGTGTATTCTCAGAGCTAGTGAAGGGCACCCTTTCACAATCCAGCCATTCACTCCTTCAGCATGTATTTGTTAAATCCCTCCTGTGTGCCAGAAGGACATTAGTCTTGATCCTGGTGACCTAGTGATGCCCCCAGAGAGCTTTAACTCTCTGCCTTCTGATATTCCAGTGGGGGAGGCAGACCAAAAAAAACCCACATCAAATAAATACCATATAGAATAAGGTAGATAGTGATAAGTGCCAGGACTCGCTGGGAAAGACCCTGATCCTGGGAAAGATTGAGGGCAGGAGGAGAAGGGGGCGACAGAGGATGAGATGGCTAGATGGCATCACCAACTCAATGGACATGAGTTTGAGCGAGCTCTGGGAGATGGTGATGGACAGGGAAGCCTGGTGTACTGCAGGCCATGGGATCGCAAAGAGTCAGATACAACTTAGTGACTGGATAACAAAGTGCCAGGAGACAAAACGAAGCAGAAAAGGAGAGGGAGAGGGAGGCGGTGTCTGGAGGAGGGGTGGGGTTGGGGGTGGATCTTACCTCAGGACCGGAAGGCCTCCCTGTGCAAGAGACTTGAAGGTCCTGACCTGAGCAAGGGAGGCTGATCCCTGCAGGAAACATGTCCTTGGCAGCTGGAGAGCCAGGCCTGAGATCCTGAGGCTTTGGGACAGCCTTGTGGGACAGATTGTGTAGGGTCATTTTTTTTAATGGTTCTTTTTTTTTTTAATTCATTTTTTAAAAACAGTTTTATTTATTTATTTGTTGTTGGATGTGCTGGGTCTTCCTTGCTGTGTGGGCCTTCCTCTAGTTGCAGAGAGGGAGGGTTAGTCTCTAGTTGCGGGGTGCGGGCTTCTCATTGCAGTGACTTGTCTGGTAGAGCGCAGGGACGCTGGGCTTCAGTAGCTGCGGCTTCCCGGCTCTAGAGCGCAGGCTCAGAAGTTGTGGTGCCCAGGCTTGGTTGCTCTGCAGCATGTGGGATCTTCCCAGATTGGGGATCAAACTGTGTCTCCTTCATTGGCAGGTGTATTCTTTACCACTGAGCCACCAGGGAAGCCCCCATAATTCACTTTTTCAATATTTTCTCGGCCACACAGCACAGCATGTGGGGTTTCAGTTCCCTAACCAGGGATCAAACCCTCATCCCTTGCATTGCAAGCTCTTAAGTCTTAACCACTGGACCACCAGGAAGTCCTAGGTAGGGTCATTTTAAGGATCCTCCCTGCTGCGTGGTAAGTCTACCGTGACCTCCCCCTGCCCCAAGATTCAGGTTGCAGGTGCCTCGGGGGTCATACTGAAATCTTTCTTCTCATCACTGGGCGCCACAGTCTTCCCAGCCCAGTGCTCTGGGTTACCAGAAAAATCAGCTCAAACTCTCAGGAATGGCTGCCCCTGACCCAGTAAAGAGGAGCTGAAACCCAGAGCTGGACTCAGTGATTAGCTCTTCACTGACACCTATTGTCCCAGGCCTGATTGCATCTTCTGGGTGGGTGGGTTGGTGAGGGGAAGGGACGGAGTGGGGCTAGGGGAACTCCAGCCTGACACACCCTTGGGCTTTAAAGTTGGGAGTTAAGTCCTGGGAAGAATCTTCGAGAATCCAGTCTGGAACCCAGCCTCAGGCCCAAAGGGTACTAGACAGAACTCGGTAAGTTTTCCTTCCCTTTGAATCACCTCCCCACCTTGGCTGGGTTTTTCGTCCCCTCAGTTTTCCCCTGAGAGCTGAGAGGCAAAGTTCTTTAAAAGGACTCATGGGTGGTGTCAGAAGGGAGAAGGAGGGAGGAGAAGTTGAGCCCACTGAACAGCTAATTGGAAGGGGTTGTGGGGAGCAAGGAGGGAGAGGCTGGGGGCAGGCCTCGAGGCAAGGAGTGGGTCTGAAGACTGGTTACCAGGATAGGCAGTGGTGTGTGTGTGTGTGTGTGGAGGGAGGTCAGTTACAAGTTTTGGAATGGGAGGGGACATGTGACAAGACTGGGAGGGGAAGCTGGGACATCTGACTGTTAATGTGTGTGTATGTGAGTTGTTCGGTCATGCCCAACTCTTGGCGACCCCGTGGACTGTAGCCCACCAGGCTGCTCTGTCCATGGGATTCTCAGGCAAGAGTACTGGAATGGGTTGCCATTTACCTCTCCCGAGGATCTTCCTGACCCAGGGATCAAACCTGTGTCTCCTGCATTACAGGCGGATGCTTTACCATCTGAGCTACTAGGGAAACCCCTAGTTAATGTGTACCTGGAGGCAAAGGTGAGGAGCCTCAGAGTTCTCTCTGAACCAGGGAAAAGACAGAGGAGGATTCCATCTCCTCTATTGAGGATTGAGAGGGTTAAATAAGATAGTATGTGCTGGTGGGGGTGGGGGATTATCAGTCCCTTCTTGGAGAAAGAGGGCTGGGAAACAGGGCCATGTAGGAAGCATGGGATGGTTGGCGGGGATGGAGAGGACAGTGGCGTAGCCACCCTGCTTAGTAGTGCCAGGGGAGGCCCTCTGCCTGGGGACCCAGGCCTGGCACCTTGTCTTACTCGGGAGAACCTGTAGTCACAAGCAGGGTTGGCCTCCCTGGGCTCTGGAAGCAGGATTCAGGGTTGATGAGAGTGGGTTGGAAAGAGATGACAACAGAAGGGCCTTAGTAGCCAAGCCTGGTGGCTGGCTGCTAGGACAGGTCACACTTGGGGGCCTCCAGGAGATGAGGGAGTCATCAAAATGGGCAAAACAAAGCTGACATGAGGAAACCAGGGCCCTTGAGCGGTGACCAAAGTGGGTGGCTGCCACCCAGGCCAGCTAAGTGTGGCCAGGGCCCAGGGTGAGTTTGGGCCCAGAGTGGCAGTTCTCCCGGTACTTCAAGAGAAATAGGGAATACAGACCTGTCATCTAAAATCTTTCCCTTTTAAAAAATGTATTCACTTATTTAGCTGTGCCAGGTCTTGGTTGCCGTGTGTGGGAGCTTTCATTGCAGCATGTGGGATCTACCCAACCAGGGTAGATCCCCAACCAGGGATTGAACCTGTGCCCCCTGCATTGGGAGCATGGAGTCTTAACCACTGGACCACCAGGGAAGTCCCAAATCTTTCCATTTTAAAACTCTGAGAATCAGTTAACAAAGCAACAGGAACAACAACAAAAAGCACCACACAGGCCAGGCAAAGCCTACCACTTTTGGCTGGTGACCCTCTCCTCTGGCAAAAGTGGCACTGAGGGCAGGTCCCCAGTTGAATGCCCCAGACCTCTCCTGGAAGACTTGTCCTCACTCTCCTGCTCTTGGAAGCAAGATTGTGATAGACTCAGTTTCCCAGGGCCCAGTGGGAGAACAGAGACATCTTGGGCTGCGTGGCCCTGGGCCAACCCCTTCCCCTCTCTGGACTGCGGTTTCCTGGGCTCTGAAAGAACCCAGTCTGTGGGGCTCCGGCCAGTTTGGAGACTGTGTGACTAAGTCTTCAGGCTCCAAGGAAGATGCGATTATTATTGACGTGACTCTTCCCACCAGCCATGCTTCTGGGACTGGATGCAGCGCACTCCAGCACTTTGTGTGTCCACAGCCAGAGTTGTGTGCATGAATGGTTGTGTATCATAATTTGGAGCTTTGCATGGTATAGTGTAAATATCATTGTGATAATAACTCTGCCCTGGAACCTTTCATCCCTTGCTCTGGAAGCCAGTAGGAAGCCTTAATTAATTCTTGGTGGCCTTGGGAGGGGTGCAGGTGAGGAAACCTGAGCCCAGAGCTGGGAGGCAACTTGGCTAAATGTGCATCACTTGGGGGACCCTGACTCAAGTGTTGGTTCCAGGGCAGGGAAGGCAGGAACCAACCCGTGCCAGGCCGTTCCTGTGTGGGGTCCAGTCATTAAACGTGTGAAGACAGGATTGGGTTTGAGGTCAGCTCTGTGCTCACGGGTTTGAGCTGCTGGAAGAGGAAGAAAGCAGGAGAGGTTGTTTTTGATTTTTTCTATGGAGGGGAGAAAGCAGCACAGCCTTGGCTGCCTCTCTGGGCCTTTTGTCAATGTCCCTCCATCTCTTGCTATCTTGTCAAATAGTTGGCCCCTGAGTCAACCTGGCATGCGTGCTCAGCAGCGAGCCCCGAGGCGGAGTAAGCCCTCAACTCTCTAAACAATCTCCTTTTGCAGTAACTCACATAAACACCGGCCTTCGGAGGGGCCCACTGCTAGGGTATGAGAGGAGACAGAACCCGACAGAGGGGAGAGGACGGTCTGGGGCTAGAAGACCCCAGCTTTTCCTCCCCACCACCACCCAGGTTTTTCCACCTGTGCCCCCCACTGGATCAGTGGTGTCCGTGTCTCTGTGCGCTTCCTGGCCCCACACGGAAGACCCCGTTCCGGGAAGGCGCTCCTCGCGAGGCTGGTTGGGGGAACCGTGTTTCCCGGCTGCGGGCCCCCAGCGTCCCCGGGAGCAAGGGGGGCGCGGGCCCTTTAAATCCTCCGGGGCGGCGGCGGCGGGTCGGGGATGACATCAGCGGGCGGGCCCGGGGCTCAATGGGAGCCGGCGGGTGCGCGCCGGGCGGGAGCGCGCGAGCCGGCGGCGGGGGCGGTCGGGCAGGAGGGCCCGGAGGAGGGAGGCGGCGGCTGCGGCGGCGGCGGCGCTGAGAGCCAGATCCTGAACCCGGCCGGGGCGAGCGGAGCGGAGCGCGGCGGCGCGGCGGCGGCGGCGGCGGCGGCGGCTGGGCCGGGAGAGGCTGGCGCGGCGGGCGGCTCTGCAAATCCTCCGGCATCCGCCCCGGCGGGGCGCCCCCGCCTGCGGCAGCCCCCCGAGCAGCGGCCCGGCACCGGTGCCTTCCCGGCGGGGTAAATATTGGGGGGCCGCGGGCTGGCGAAGGGGCGCAAACCTGGGGGGAAACGGGGCTCCCTCCGCCTCTTTGTTTTTGCGCGAGAGGGAGGGGGGAGAGGGCGGACACACACGCGTTCGCACTCGGGTATGGGGGGCTGCCCGGGCGCCGCCCGCTCGGCCCGGCGAGGACAAAGGCGCGGCTGGGGACGAGAAGGAGAGGAGGGTGACTATTTTGCAGGCTTGCCCAGGGGAGCCCCCCCACCCCCAGTCCGGCTCGCCTCTCTCTCCCCAGCTGGACCCTTCAAGGCCCCGGCCGGCCGAGGCGGCCACCCCCGGCTGCGATTTGAGGACGCTGACGGAGGAGGGGGGGTCCGGGACTGGGGTGCCGGGGACACCCGATTCTGTTGATTCGGGATTCTCGGCCAAACCCTGGGCTTCGGTAGGCTTCACCAGCCCATCAGCAGCGCCCCCCACCCCTCCGCTCCTGGCTCGAGTGCTCCAGACCTGGGGGTCAGCAGGGCTGCTCCCGCGTGTTGGATGGGGGCGCTTGGGGGCCCTGGGGTGATGGGGTGTGTGGTCACCCAGCCACCGACTCTTGTTTTCCTTTGTGGAGAGAAAGAAAGGGGTGGGGGTTATTTATCAGATCGGATTCTCCCATTTCTGCGTGTGAGAAATCCATGTTTTGCAAGTCCCCGTGGAAGAGAAAACTATGTTTGTGCCTGGGTGTCTTTAGAGAGTGGATTCCCAAGCTCTTCACACCCAAACTCAAAGTGGGGTGAGCCCCCTCCCCAACTTTTTCTCTTAGTTTTCTTGCATATATTCTTGGATCAGCCTTCCTTGGGGAGAAGGATTTGGGGACACGGCCAGGGGATCCCCAGTGTCTTAAGTTGCACCCGTTCAATAAATGCCTGTGTCTTGGGGCTCCTTTGGCTGGCTGGTTGGGATGTCCCTCCAATTTTTATTTTAATGATCCAGGGAGGGAGGTGGGCAGGGAGTAAGAAAACTGCCCATGTGCCATTCAGCTTGGTAGTTTGCCTCATTTTTCTCAACCAGTTGAAACTCTGGAATCTTCACGTCTGCCTTTTTTATCCCCTTCATTTATTCCAGCGCCACCCCCCCTTCCTCCCCCCAAAAAGAAGCAGCAAAGAACTGGAAGGCCTCTCCCATTCCCGCCTCAAGTCTTTCTGCTCTCTGGGAGGCTTTTTGGGGACAGTGCTGGGACACTCTAGGCTCTCCTTGAGGCCCTGGCCCCTGGGGTGTAGGAGCAACACTGGCAGGTCTGGGTGGTGGCACAGAGCTGGGTGGGGGGTGGGGGTGGGTTGCCTGCAGGGCTAGTGGTTTGCACCCTCTCTTCTCCCCTTCTCTGCCGACAGCCGGGTAAGTGGGGAGGGGCTGGGGGGGTCATGTGCAGTGTATTTATGTAAGACACCCAGACGGGAGGGCACGGGTATTTATATAACCCGGCGTGGGTATTTATGTAATATAGGATGCGGGTGTATTTATGTTCCTTTCCGAACCTGCGGCTTTCCCGGCTGCCATGTGTGGTCTCTGAATTGGCGTTGGCGGAAAACGGACTAGGGGGGTGGCGGTGTTTGTGTGTGTACACACCCGCGTTCCCCCCACCCCACCCCCCGCCCCGTGCCCTCCCCACAGCGGGGCTCCCAGTACATGTCTGCGTTTCTTTCTTCCTTTGAAGTGTCCACACAGGACAGTGTGTGTGTGAGGTGTGTGGCGAGTGAGTTTCCCGCAAATGTGGAGTGGGTTCTCCTGGCCGCCCTGGCACCTCCGCTGAGACTGGCCGGGGCGTGTGGGCAGAGGCCCTTGGTGGAGAGCCCGGAGTTTGGCCAGCGCGGGGTGGAGGCTCCTTCCTTGTGACCACTGCTGAAGGGCTAGCAGCAGCTCCCTGGGAACTGGCACTGGGGTGGACGTCTCTCCTGGGCAGGAGCTGTCGGCTCTTCGCCTCCACCCTGGGGGGCAGAGAGTGACCACGACCTCGTGGAAGAAAGCTCTCCTCCCACCTCCCCTCCCTGGTGGGTCTGGCTTTCCGGATAGTCCTTGATGTGGGGAAGTGGCCGAGACTCTGTGCCGTTTTTCCCCCTTCCTGTGCAGCCTCCTGGCCCTGGCATGAGCAGGTGGGTGGGAGGCCGCCAGGTAGGGCAGCAGGAGCCCTGTCTGGGCCTTAGGGGAGGAGACTTGCTGCTGGAGGGGAGGTGGGCAGGCTGCGTGACCTCCCTGCTCCTGAGTTCCCTGTCTGTAGAGAGCGGCCCGTCTTCCTAGCTGTCTACACTGGCTGTCTTGTAGACACTCTGTGATTTTAGGGGACCCCCACACAACCCTCTCCTTATTTCATAGGCACCCCCCCCACCGCAAAGCAAGACCTCACCTCCCAGCCTTGGAGTTTCCTCCTCTGCTGGCCAGAACCTTGAGAGTGCCCAGACCTTTGCCCCAGGCCAGAGCAGAGGGGTCCCTCCCAGGGTGGTCCCTGCTGTTCAGAGAGCTTGGACACCCAGCGTGGGGCACAACAGGGAGGGAAGTGCTCAGATCGGCACTTTCCCCCCAGACCTCCTCCCACCCCACAGAAGCTGATGGGCGGCTCAAAACTTGGCTTTGGTCCCCTTGGTTGCTCTGCAGGGCTCTCTTAGGAGACCCTCCTCATCTTGAAGAAAGCCAGCCCCAAACTCTGTCTATCCATAGAAGGCCGTGCAGAGTCCTGTTGCGGTTCTTGGTGTTGCGAGGTTGAGAGAGGGAGAAGACCAGAAGCTGGATGTTCAGGGGGCCCCTTTCCGACCTTCCTCCTGAATTGGGGAGACCTCTCTTTGTGGGGCCCAGTGCAAACTTGCAGAGTCTACCTCTGGGAAGACCTGTCCAGGCTGTGGAGACCTGGCCTTCAGTTCTTGGTGCTGGAAGCCTGGGGTGGGAATGGGGTCACCGGGACCCCATCATTTCCACATCCTAAGGGGTCTGAGGAACTCCTTTGGGGACCCTCCATTCACTCTGTCCTCCTTTCCCTGGAGGTTGGAATTAGCTGGTGGTTGCCATGGCAGCACCCCCAAGGTGATCAGCTTCTGCATCTGCCCTCCCCATCACCCGCTCTGTCCTTGATTTTCCTTTCAGGGTCTTTGCCCATTGTGACTAGCCTGCCCTGAGAGACTCCTATTGGAGGGTCCCCAAATGCATGTCCCCCAAGGAACTTGCTCTTTTTCCTGCAACCTGTCTCCAACTCCCTTCTGCCTAGCTACACTGACACCTGTTCTGATAGCCTCACCACCTGTGGAGGCTGTTGGGCTAGCTGACACGTGGTTGCCCTCAGGCAAAGTGAGGCCAAATCCCTTCCAGGCCAGCCTGGATGGAGATCGCAGTGTCCCGAGTTTTTTCTTGTGGCTTTGCCAGACCTTTTTGGTGGGGGAGGGGTGGGGTCTGGGGGCTCATCCCCTTCCCAGCTCCCCTCCTCTCTGACCCTGCGTTTCTCCTTCCCTCTGCAGGAGTGAACCATGGAGCTGCGTGTGGGGAATAAGTACCGCCTGGGCCGGAAGATTGGGAGCGGGTCCTTCGGAGACATCTACCTAGGTGAGTGTTTCTGGCTCCAGCTCAGTGGGTCTGGAGCACCTGGGACAGCCCTGGGGACTTGGAGGAAAGATGCCAAGGTTTTATGCTCTGAAGCTAGAACCTGACTCTGGTACCGTGTTTTGGTCGCTTTGTCCCAGAACCATCCCAGGTGGGGAGGGAAGCTGCAGCCTGCGGGTGAGGCAGGCCAAGGAAGGGACTCCTCCTCAGTCAGGGCAGGAGGGTGGGCGTCCGGGATGTCAGTGCTGCCATCCGGGCTATGGGAGGTATTTTTAACTCCCGGTTTCTAGCTGCAGATGACCTGGGTTTCCAGCTGGGCGTGGGAAAGCCCAGGCTGGGTTAGCACCCCTGTCTTGTCTCCTGGGAAAAAGGATGCTGGTGGACAGAAGTGGCCTGGGCCACTGTTGCTTCCCCCGCTTGGCCTGCCTCGCCCTGTGGTCTGGCCGCCTGGAATTCAGCCCAGGAAGACTTTGGAATGATGCAGGCTCCCCAGTAACTGCGGGGGCGAGGGTGAGGCAGTGGTGGTCTTAACCTTTTAGAATCTCTCTCCCCGGATGTGCTTCCTGTTGAAAGGCTGAGCATGGTCTCCTGTTCTTGATTGAGTAAATCACTGACATCTCATTCCTGCCCTTGACCCCGGAGAATGCCACTTTCTCAGCGGCCCTGGATCGGGGCAGGGGGCGAAGTCAGGAGGCACGACCCTTCCTTGGCAGTTGTTGGTCCAGAGAGACTGTGTTGGTTGATCGGGAGTGGGAGTTGTTAGAGCGAGGTGGCAGCCCCTGGGGTTTCTCCCGGCTGCTGTCCCTGTGCTCTTGGCAGCATCTGTGCTTCAGTTTCCCTCCTGGAAAAAGAGTCGTCGGTCAGTTCTGTCCCGAGCGGAGGAAGCTGACAGGTCAGTATGCCTGGCTTGTTGCTTCAGACCTCAGAGGGTTTCTCTTACCCAGTGGTCTGGTCCCTGCCCTCTTGGGATATGAGATCTGCTTCTCAGTGAGCCACTGCTCCCCCATCAAGGTCAGGGGAGACATGTATGCCCACGTTCTTCCGGCAGTACTTGTGCTGGGAGCCCTGTGCAAATGTGGTCTCTGCTTACAGCAGCCTCTGGGGACAATGCCGAGCTGTTCCCGCTTTACAGATCGAGGCAGGGTGGAACGGTCAGGTTGGCCACCAAGACTTCTCTCCAAAACTAGAAAAGACAAGGCACTCTCCAGTGGTCCAGGGGTTAGGACTCCATGCTTCACTATCAAGGGCGCAGTTTTGATCCCTGCTCAGGGCACTGAGATCCCGTGGGCCAAGTGGTGTGGCCAGAAAAGAAAAGAAGAAACAACTAGAAAAGGCAGACTTTCTACCCACAGCTCTCCAAGGAGTGAGAGTGTAGAGGACAGAACGTGGGAGGGAGCCGCCAGAGCTGGCCTGGTGTGGTCGCGGAGGTTTGTGCGATGCTGCAGGTTTGTGTGATGCTGCCGCCTGGCTGTCCAAGGACCCCAGGAGGCACGTGAGGAGAGCATCTTGTAGGCTGGCAAGTGCCAGCCGGATGTGCACGGCATGGTCAGACACCTAGCAGACCACCCTCCTGTAAACACCGCAGAGCCCAGGGCAGAGGCGGAGGGGACAGCGCGAGCAGGAGCTGATGGAAAGGTTTGGTCTGCCACTCCGAGCTCCTGTGGCGGTGGGGGCGGGGCACTGGCTCACGTCCATGCTTTTGCCCCAGGGCTCAGCACATGGGGGTTCAGTGAAAGCCTCCAAAATGAAGGAATGAGGAAATGATGCTGTGACACGCAGAGGCCTGTGAAGTGGCCTCACTTGTGGCAGGGGAGAAGAAGGTTGGGATGTGGGGGGCAAGTTCAGGTCCCTGGTCTATTTCTCATGGGCTTTGTCACCTGGGATAAGTCATTTTCTCTCTCTGAGCCTCAGCATTCTCATCTGGTAAAGAGGGAGGTACCCCGTCTCCTTCCCGTTTGTGAAATTGGGGTGAATATAGAGGATCCTCTTATCGTGGCAGCTTCGGGCTCAGGACTGAAGCCTGGAGCCGTTGGTTTAAGGCGACTTTTGGCAGATTCACACCTGCTTCTAGACAACGCTGGGCCTTCTCTTTGCAGAAGGGAAACTGAGGCCCCGAGACGGAGGGCAACCCAAGGGCATTCAGAAAGCTAGTGTTCCTGGTCCTCCCTGGGACAGGACTTCTGTTTATCCAGTAATCATCTGTGTGACTTGCTCAGTTGTGTCTGACTCTCTGCGACCCCATAGACTATAGCCCGCCAGGCCCCTCTGTCCATGGGATTTTCAGGCAAGAATACTAGAGTGGGTTGCCATTTCCTTCTCTAGAGGATCTCCCTAACCCAGGGACCAAACCTGTGTCCCCCGCATTGGAGGCAGATTCCTCACCATGTGAGCCACCAAGGGAAGCCTTAATTCCCAGTATTCATCTAGCTCATTTTAAAGTTTAGGTCCAAGTTCACTCCTCCAGTTTACTTTGGAGTAAATTCTCCCGGGCTCTGGGTACTGGCCTTTCTTTTCCTCGCTGGGTGCCCTTGGACAGGATGGGGTCGTGGGGCCTCCAGGGTGGCGAGAAGCAGTGAGATCATGGCACACAGACCCTCTGCACGCACTCAGCCCAGCAGTGGTGCTTTCCTGTGGCGTCCCTCAGCCCTCAGTCTTGGTTAGAATTTGCTACCATCAGAGGAGCTGGGTCCTCTTGGGCCTGAGCGGGGGGTAGGGGCAGGAGCCAGTTCTCCGCTGACTGTCCAGCCTTCGCCGGTGCACAGTCCGCGGGGACCCCGGCCTGGTGCAGTGTCCTGCCAGCTCCTTCCTGGGCCCCTCTCACTGGCGTGGGGGTGACAGGGATTGTAGGGCCTGCCCAGCTGGCCTCGCTGGCTCCCTTTGTTCAGAGCTCTGGCCACATTCTCGTCGCTGGTGCTGGCGCCTGGGCCTGACTCCAGATGGCCTCTGCAGGTGGGGCTGGGCGCGGCCTCCGGGCCCTGCTTTCCAGGATTGACCGAGGGCAAGCACATTTGTGGATGTGGCTTCCCCACCTATAGTGGTCCTCTTCAGGTCCCTCCTCCCTCGCCCTTGGCATTGAAGGGGGCTGGCCAGCAGGGGTGGCCCGCTTTGCTAGGGCCTCACCTTGGCTGCATGGGGTCCAGAGGTGGCCAAGCTTGTGCCACCAACTCTACCAGCCGCTGACCGACTGCCCTCAGGAACTCTCTAGACCTCTTAGTCTCTGGGCCTCAGTTCTAAATGGGAAGGGGATGGCGTGCTGCAGTGGGTGATTGCGGGGGGTGCTTCATCCCCACCTTCTGTCCAGCCAGGTCCCTGATTGTGCCAGTGTCTGAGGGAGCCCCCACGTGAGATTGGTCATCCTCTTCCCCACCTAGGACTTGCCAAGGTCCCAGACCCTCAAGGGCTAGCCAGGGCCAAGCCCTTCTCTGTGTCCAAATTTGTTTTCCAGAGTGTTTCATTCCTGCCCCACCTCCCTGCAGAACTGCTGTATCCAACCAAGGGGCCCCCTCTGCTGCCCCCGCCTGGCACTTTGTGCCTAGTCAAAGTTATCCATTGTCATTGCCACAGAAGGTGAGCTGAGCTCCAAGGCGGGGCCGGCTCAGGGCTCAGTGTGTGTCTGTTGAGTGATGAATGAGATGCTAGGGAATTGAAATCAAGAAAAAAGCAGCAGCTCCAGAGATGAAGTTTCAGATCCTGGCTCTGCCCCAGCTGGTTCTGTGTGACCTCAGGCCAGTTACTTAACCTATCTGAACCTCAGGTCCACAGCTGTGAGAAGAAAGGGAGGTCAGAGAGAGGACTTGTGACTTCCTGGTAAGAGTTTAGGGGCAGTGCGGGGATCTGGTGGGGGTGGTGGGACCCGGAGGCAGCTTGGCAGCAGTGGGAGTCAGACACCTTTGCCTAACAGCTTAGGTCCCTGCTCAGGGATGCTGTGCAGCATTTGCTCATTGATTGACCTTTGGTGTCTCAGTTTCCACACATGTCAAATAGAGATAAAAGCAGTAGTACTTGCAGGATGGTGTGTAAGAGCCCACAGGGCCCAAAGGCCCCTCCCCTTCACTCCACCCCCATCTCGGGGAGGGGCGTTCCCCCTGGACCTCTGCTCTCGGCACAATCTGCTGAATCATAAGTGCTGAAGGCCCTGCATCGCCCAGTCCCTGCCCCCTGCCTGAGCGGGGCCACCGTCGTCTGCACAGTTGCAGCAGCCGCCGTGCAGATACCCCCCAACTTCAAGTCCTCTCCTGTCCTTCCTGATACACCAGTGGTCCCAACAAGGGGTGGGACTGCCAGATTTTGTCACACAGGAGACGTTTGGCAAGGCCTGGAAGCAGTTTTGGTTGTTTTGGCTCAGGGTGGGGGGACTGCTGGCAGCTGGTGGGTAGAGTCAGGAATGCCGGAGAGCACTCTGCAGTGCGCAGGATGGCCCCACCACAGAATCACAGGACCCCTGTAATAAGGCAGCCAGGCTTGGTCCCCAGAGGCTCCGGCTGATGCCTAGGACTGTGGCACTTGAGACCCTTCCTATCTCCTCCCCGCTCACCTCTTCCACTGTCTGCTTCAGCCCCCTCGAGCACCAGCTAGCTGCACCAGAACCACCCAGAGCTCACTGCACCCCACTCCCGTTGGGCCTTTGCACGTGCTGTGACCACTCTGGCCCAGTCCTCCTCACACCGCAGGAGCCTTTGCAGCCTTTCCTGCCACTGCTAGGCTGGTAGACTGCAGTGAGCCCCAGCCCCTACTGCCTGCATCCTTACTGTGCCCCAGAAACATGCGAGGCTTTCCCCAGAGATGAGTGTTGATGTTTCAGAAGCGCCTTAGAGTTTGCAAAGTGCTTTGTCTCTTCCCATCGCGCACTGAATTTGGGGATCTGCTTTATTTTTTAAATTTTAACTTTGTATGATTCAGAAATGAAAATACACACAACCGAAGTCCAAAATACAAAATCATGCTAAGTGAAAGAAGCCAGTTACGAAAGATCACATATTGTATGATTCCATTTGTATGAAGTGGCAGGAGTAGGCATATCCATAGAGACGGAAAGTGCCTCCGTGGGTGCCTAGATTGGGGGAGTTGCTGGGGGAGGTGGGGAGTAACTACTAAGAGATATGGGTGTTTTGAGGATGGTGAAAGTATTCTAAAATTGATTGTGGCCTCGGTTGCATAACCTTGTGAATGTACAAAAAAAAACCCCACTGAATTGTACACTTTATGTGAATTTTAACAAAGGTTTTGGGAAAAAAAAAAAAGGGCAACATATAACTTAGTATCAGAGAAATGTCCTTTCCCTCTCCTGCCCTGCTCCAGCCTTGTGGATTTCTCATGTTTCTTTTCAGTGTTTCTTTATGCAGATACAACCAAATACAGATACATATTGTGTCCTCGAGCATAGAACACATACTGTTCTATACTTCGCCTTTTCACTTCCTATATCTTTGAGATCTTTCCACTTCTGCACCCAGAGAGCTTCCTCATTCTTTCTCCATTGTGTTCCGCTTTATGGATGGGCCTTTCTTTATTTAACCAGGCCCCGCACTGGACATTTGGGTTGTTTCCAAGCTTTCACTGTTGCAAACAGCCTACAGCCCACAGCCCCATCCAGGCCTGTTTTGCCCTGTGTGTGCGTGTGTCGACTAATCTCCCCCAAGTGGAAGCTGGAGGGAGCCAGGCAGCCCTGCAGCCTGGCTTCCCCAGTTCATATGGGGCCTGCCTGCTGGGGAGGGGAGCCCCCTGCCCCTGCAATGCAGGCCAGCTTACATGGACTTGGTCTTTCAGGATATTAACTTAGATTTTCTCTTACAGGAGGTTGGGTGTCTTCATGAGTAAGCCATTTTTATACTAATAATTTCTTTTACTGTGAAGTGTGTGTTTGACTCCTTCAGCCTATTTTCTGTGGAGTTGTTGGTCTCTTTCCTGCTGATTTGTAGGCGCTCAGTATAAGTGTGATATTAGTTCTTTGCCATTGATAAAAGTTACGAGTATGTACTGTAAGTCTTTGGACTTTGTTTCTGGGGTTTTTGCCATGGGGAAGGGATTGCTCTTTTCGAGGGGAGGGAGACTTTTTTTTTTAATGGCTTCTGGATTTTAAGTCAGGGATAAAAAACCTTTCAGTTCAGTTCAGTTGCTCAGTTGTATCCCACTCTTTGCAACCCCATGGACTGCAGCACACCAGCCTTCCCTATCCATCACCAACCCCCAGAACGTACTCAAACTCATGTC
Source organism: Budorcas taxicolor (assembly GCF_023091745.1). NCBI lineage: Eukaryota > Metazoa > Chordata > Mammalia > Artiodactyla > Bovidae > Budorcas > Budorcas taxicolor. The sequence continues at coordinate 153,578,599 of NC_068914.1, read as the reverse complement.
CATCGAGTTGGTGATGTCATCAACCATCTCATCCTTTTTCATCCCCTTCTCCTCCTGCCTTCAGTCTTTCCCAGCATCAGGGTCTTGTCAGAACCTTCAGTTCTTCACATCAGGTGGCCGAAGTATTGGAGTTTCAGCTTCAGCATCAGTCCTTCCAATGAATATTCAGGACTGATCTCCTTTAGGATGGACTGGTTGGATCTCCTTGCAGTCCAAGAGACTCTCCAGAGTCTTCTTCAACACCACAGGTCAAAAGCATCAATTCTTCGGCACTCAGCTTTATGGTCCAACTCTCACATCCATACATGACTACTGGAAAAACCATAGCTTTGACTAGACAGACCTTTGTTGGCAAAATAAGCTCTCTGCTTTTTAATATGTTGTCAGGTTGGTCATAGCTTTTCTTCCAGGGAGCAACTGTCTTAATTTTCTGGCTCTAGCCACCATCTGCAGTGATTTTGGAGCCCAACCAATGTTTCCCCATCTATTTGCCATGAAGTGATAGGACCGGATGCCATGATCTTAGTTTTCTGAATGTTGAGTTTTAACCCAACTTTTCACTCTCCTCTTTCACTTTCATCAAGAGGCTCTTTAATTCTTCACTTTCTGCCATAAGGGTCATGTCATCTGCATATCTGAAGTTATTGATATTTCTCCCGGCAATCTTGATTCCTTCTTGTGCTTCTTCCAGCCCAGCGTTTCTCATGATGTACTCTGCATATAAGTTAAATAAGCAGGGTGACAGTATACAGCCTTCATGTACTCCTTTCCCGATTTGGAACCAGTCTGTTGTTCCATGTACACTTTTAACTGTTGCTTCTTGACCTGCATACAGATTTCTCAGGAGACCGGTTAGGTGGTCTGGAAATTCCCATCTCTGGAAGAATTTCCCACAGTTTGTTGAGATCCACACAGTCAAAGGCTTTGGCGTAGTCGATAACTCAGAAGTAGATGTTTTTCTGGAATTGTCTTGCTTTTTTGATGATCCAGCAGATGTTGGCTATTTGATCTCTGGTTTCTCTGCCTTTTCTAAATCCAGTTTGAACATCTGGAAGTTCTTGGTTCACATACTGTTGAAGCCTGGCTTGGAGAATATTGAGCATTACTTTGCTAGTATGTGAGATGAGTGCAGTTGTGCAGTAGTTTGAACATTCTTTGGCATTCCCTTTCTTTGGGAAACCTTGCCTATCCCTAAATTAAAAGCAATGCTCCCTTCCTGTAACATCTCATTGTTTTATTTTTTAAATTAAATGTATAAAACATGGGCACGGTTTAAGGCACTCTTCTCACCACTAGATGGAGGAAGACAGCTCTGTCACCCTGAAGACCCCTAGTACCCCACCCCATCCTGCCCTCTGCTTCCCCCCACACAGAGGTAACCACACCCCATCCTGCCCTTTGCTTCCACACAGAAGTAAGGACCGTCTGAATCTTACATTTTAAGTTATTCCCTTTTGTTGAAGAGTTTAATTACGTTTATATCCCTAAACTATATATATTTCAGTGTGGAATGTTTTGAAATTGAAACAGTCAAGATTGTGCTTGCATCCTTCTGTCTCTTCCTTCCTCTTTTTTTTTTTTCCCCTGAAATTGAGGTGAAATTCAGATGATATACAATTAACCATTTTAAAAGTATACCATTTAGTGGCACCTAGTACAGTCTCAGGGGCTTCCCTGGTGGCTCAGATGGTAAAGCGTCTGCCTGCAGTGCAGGAGACCTGGGTTTGATCCCTGGGTCGGGAAGATCCCCTGGAGAAGGAAATGGCATTCCACTCCAGTACTCTTGCCTGGAAAATTCCATGGATGGCGGAGCTTGGTAGGCTACAGTCCATGGAATCCCAGAGTTGGACACGACTGAGCTGAGCAACTTCACTGACTCTAGTACAATCCCAGTGTGTGTGACCACCATCCCTGTCTAGTTCCAAAACATTTTCATCACCCAGAAGAAAACCCTGCACCTGTTAAGCAGGGTAGCCTGCCCTGTGGCCTGTCCTGCTTCCCCCTGCCCCCAGTCCCTGGCAGCCACCAGTCTAACCTTTGTCTCCTGTTCTGGGCATTGGAGTGTGGCTGATCCACCGTGCGCCGTGTTTGTGAGGTTCGTCGACGTCGCAGCCTGTGTCAGTGCCCTGCCCGTTTTTTAGGGACAGGCAGAGTGGCGGTCCACGCCTGCGCTCATGGGCTCTCGGGTGTCTCCACCTTCTGGCCTTGTCAGCGGTACTGCTCTTTGCCCTCTGCTCAGGGAAGGTTTGGATGCGGAGAGCCACCCCCGCAGCCGTCGTGCTGGCTCCCCCTGTCTGTGGCGTCCCTGGGCGCCTGCCCCACCTCGTGGCTGATTTCTGGCGCTGGACGTTGTGGTCCTTTGCTGCTGTACAAAGGTCCTTGCTTGGCCTCCTGGCGGTCGCGTTTCTGAAAGATGTACCCTTGGGAGTGGCCTGGTTTGGCCGAGGGTCTGTGTGTGTTCAGCTTTACCAGACAGAGACCAACCTGGCCTCCAAAGTGGCTGAGCCAACTTGCACTCCGATCTTTTATCCCCCCGTGTGATCTGCTCTATCAGGACTTGTGGTGCGTGGCATGAGCTGTGTTGTCTCTCCTCAGATTGCCAGCTGTTCCAGGCATGTTTGTTGTGGAGCCCCATCTCGGGCATCCCCGGTTTGAGGTCCTGGCTTTATCCTGCCCTCCCTTCTCCCAGTGGCTGTCTCCTCCTCCGGACGTTCTGTGTTGTCTCTGTGCTGAGACTGCACCGTTTAGTGATGGCAGCTCTAGTTCCCCTTGGCTCCCAGCAGGAGCCGGCCTCTCAGCTTAGCCCCCAGCCCTCCAGCCCAGCTTGCCCGTGCCTGCAGGTGGGGAAACTGAGGCCCGTTGCAGCTTGGGTTGGGATCTTTCTTGAGACGGCCCTGCGTCTCTGCCTGCTCTCCTCCTCGACTCCACGCCCCACTGACGGCGCCTGTCTCCAGCTCAGGAGTCCTCAGTGGCTCCACTCTGCAGGACACAGCTCGCCTGACTGGTCTGGGAACGTTTTTTGGCCCCTCCCTGACCCCCTCACATCCGGTTGCCTGCTGCCCCAGCCTCCAGTTCTCTGCATGGTCCACAGCCCTTCCCTCCTTCCAGCAGCACATGCTGCAGTTCTGGTTCTCCCTTCGTGCCCAGGCTGGGTCAGGGAGCTGCTCTGTGCCCCTCGGTCCCTCTGCTTCCCCTGGATACAGCCTGGGGCCTCCGCCACCTTTCCAGCCTCTTCCTCTTCTCGGGATACCGAGCTGCTCAGGGGCAGACACGGAGTGGTCCTGGCCTGGTGCTGCCTGGCCAGCTGAGTGTGACCCGGGTCCCTCTGCCCCTGCAGGTGCCAATATCGCCTCTGGTGAAGAAGTCGCCATCAAGCTGGAGTGTGTGAAGACGAAGCACCCCCAGCTGCACATCGAGAGCAAATTCTACAAGATGATGCAGGGGGGAGGTGAGGGCCGGAGGGGCCGTGGGCGTCGGGGTGGGAGCTCTGCGCCTGTGCCTTGCGCACTTGCATGGGGAGGGGCCCAGGTACTGGTGGGCTGGGGAGTAACGGCGCCTGACTGCCCCGCCTCCGCACAGTGGGGATCCCATCCATCAAGTGGTGCGGGGCCGAGGGGGACTACAACGTGATGGTCATGGAGCTGCTGGGGCCCAGCCTCGAGGACCTCTTCAACTTCTGCTCCCGCAAGTTCAGCCTCAAGACCGTGCTGCTCCTGGCCGACCAGATGGTGAGTCCCCCAACTCCTCCCTCAGGCCGGGGGGCACTGGGTACCCAGCCGGAGGATGCTGGAGCAGAAAGCAGTGACAGCGACGTGGGACCGGGACCAGGGGACCTTGACCGTCAGCCATGGCTGGGGGGTGGGTATTAAAACACAGACTGCCAGTTTCCACTCCAGACCTGCTCAGCTGGGCTCCCCGGAAGGCCTGGGACTCTTCCCTTGGGTGACTGTAAAGCCTGTGGTCACCCAGACCTCGGGCCTGTTCCCATGCAGTGGCCATAGGTGAGCTGCTGGGCCTTGTCTCCTCAGGAGTGGCTCCCATTTGTGGGGTCACCTGGGACAACCCCTGGCACCAGTGCCCATGGACGAACATTTCTTGCGTCCTTAATTCTTTTATAAATTCAAGGGAGAAAAATTTAAAAAAAAAAAAAAAAAGGTAAAGCACAGGATCCTGGCCCGGGGGACTTTCCTGGTGGTCTAGTGGTTAAGACTCTGCTCTCAATGCAGGAGGCACAGGTTCAGTCCCGGGTCAGGGAACAAAGATCCCACAATACTGCGTGGCACAGCAAGAAAAAAAAGCCCCAAAATCCTGGCCCTGGAATGGAACACGGAGATCTTGTTCCCCAGGATCTGTGTCTGTGTCTGCCCTGCAGAAAGTCTGCAGACATCCTCCAATTTTAGGTTAAATGTGTGTGCGCAGAGAAGGTTGTCAGATTCTCTCAGGACGTGAGACTCAAAAAAGTCTAGGTTTTTTGAGTTTAGGAAATATTCAGAAGCTTGAGGCCCAGGGAGGGGGCCAACCTGCCGGAAGACAGATTGTGTGTGTATTTATTAACATGTGTTTCTAACACATTGTTAAAAGGAAAGGAAGGTCCCCTGTGTCTCCCTGACCTTGGTATCCTCCAGAAGCCAGGGGTTAAATCCTGCCTGTGTGCTTCATCTCTGTCACCCCTACCTACCAAGTTTAGGGTTCCATGTGCTCCTGTTCCCCCCAGTCTGGTTGGCAGAACAACCTCTGAAATGCCTCTCTGGTTCCTTGAGGGCCTCTTCCGTACCCTAAGGGTGTAGAGCCAGGCAGACGAGGCCTGAATGCCTTTCTGGGCTCCCTTCTAGATCTTGCCATTCGCTTTCCCGCCTTGCTTTCTTTCCTGTGTCACATCAAATCCAGTGAACCCCTCCATCAGAGTTTCTCTCTACTGTCACTTCCTCCAGGAAGCCTTCCCTGACCTGCCCCTTTGAAATCGTCGTACATGGTGATTACAGACTGATCTTGCTCCCCTGCCCGTGGCAGGGGTCCCCATCCATTGGCAGGGACCACGGCTGTGTTTTCCATTTGTAGGGCCCCAGCCCCCAGTCTAGGCCTGGCTCCGAGCATCTGGCAAGGCCTGCTCCCCTGCCTCAGCACTTGCTGAGTGACTCGCTGTCCCCTCCCCCAGATCAGCCGCATTGAGTACATCCACTCCAAGAACTTCATCCACCGGGACGTCAAGCCTGACAACTTCCTCATGGGGCTGGGGAAGAAGGGCAACTTGGTGTACATCATTGACTTCGGCCTGGCCAAGAAGTACCGGGATGCCCGCACCCACCAGCATATCCCCTACCGGGAAAACAAGAACTTGACTGGCACTGCCCGCTACGCCTCCATCAACACCCACCTGGGCATCGGTGAGTGCGCGAGGCCTGGGGGCAGAGGGTACCTGTGGGCTGCCCGCCAGGACCTTGGCTTCCTTCTGCAGCCTGGATTTATTCCTTGGCTGGTCACACAGGCAGGTCTTCTCCTTCGCAAGAAGCACTCTTTATCTCGTGCCTTAGTCATCCCCACAGCAGCCTTGGTGGGCGAGGACGTGTCCCCGTTTTTACAGGTGGGAACTGCAGGCTCACGTGTGACACAGGCACTTAGGGTCATGCTGCTTAGCAAGCGTTAAAGTCAGGTCTGGCCCAGCCCTGTCTGATGCCAGTGCTTGTGCCTTATCCACAGGGTGGGCTGGGCAGGGAGGCCCCGCGGTGCCTATTGCACAGTGGCTAAATGAATGAGAGCCTGAGCTGGAGACACTAGGCCCAGGTTGAGTAAGCAAAGCCCAGCCTCAAGCCCCTGCTCTGTAGGAGGGGTAATAATGCAGCAAACCAGCCTGTGGTGGGGTGGGGTGGGCTCGTGCTGAGTGCACAGGGTGGGTTGTTCGCCCCAATCAAAGAGCAGGTCCTGGAGAAAGGGGTCCTGGCCCCATCAGCCAGGAGCCCAGGTGGACCCTGCCCCTCACCTTGTCCTTGACTCCGCAGAGCAAAGCCGTCGAGACGACCTGGAGAGTCTGGGCTACGTTCTCATGTACTTCAACCTGGGCTCCCTGCCCTGGCAGGGCCTCAAAGCGGCCACCAAGCGCCAGAAGTACGAGCGGATCAGCGAGAAGAAGATGTCGACGCCCATCGAGGTCCTCTGCAAAGGCTACCCCTGTGAGTAGCCCGCTGGGGCAACGTGCTTAGCCCGCGGTCCCCAAGGCCCCTTCTGAGGGCCCAGCAAGGCCGCACAGAGCCTGTCCTGGGCCACCACTGCCTGGTGCCACAGCATCCGTCACTCGCAGCTCTGTTGTTGTGCAGGCTCAGCTCGTGTCCCCAGCCCACACTCCTGCCTCTCCTCGCAAGGGCTGAGTGTCGGGACCAACGCTGGACCTTCCTTGACACTAGCTGGGTGTCCTCCGTTTTAACTCACTTCCGACACTACCTCCCGGGAGGAAGCGTCAGACCCTGCAGTTAAGGGCTCGATCCTATGAGGCTGTTCCTGCCACACTTCAGATGCCAGTCCTGAGTCCAGGTTGCTGCCTGTGCTCCTGATCAGCTGGCTATAAATCTGAGTTTTCCCTCTTCGGAGTCGGTTAATTGGGCTCACCAAAGTCGAGGAAATTTAACCAGTTTATGAAAGGGTGTGATAAAGGATGCCGACGAGCAGCCAGTTGAAGAGAGACATGTAGAGTGAGGTCTGGGAGGGTCCCGAATGCAGGAGCTTCTTTCCTGAGTGGAGCTGGGGATGTGGTCACCAACCAGGAAGTCCTCCAGACCCCATGCTGTTGCAGTATTTATGGAGGCTTCATCCTATCGTCATGGCGACCATTAACTCCATTCCCAGCCCCGCTCCCTTCTCTAGGGAAGTGGGTAGGGGGTGGGCCCCGGGCATTCCAAGCTTCTGATCATGGCTTGGTCTTTCTGCTGACCCACTGCCATCCGGGAGCCACCTGGAATCTCCTCCGTTGAGGTCTGGACAGGATGCTCCTCATGCTCTCACCACTTAGGAAATTACACGGGCCATAGGAGCCCCGGGAGAGGAACCTGTGTGTGTGTGTGTGCTCTGTTGTCTCACAAGGGCCCTCCTCTCGCCTCTGATTTTCAGGGGAGGAAAGCCAAGTTTTCCTCCTGTGGCTTAGAATTTCCAGCGAGTTCTTGACTGTCTTTGGGGCTCATGGACCGTGGTAGGGAGGATGTCATCTTGACCCCTCTTGGGTCCGGAGCATTTGTAGGGGCGGGGTCTGGGTAGGACAGCGCCGTCCGGGGGGCCCCAGGAGCGCAGGCCTCACGACGGCACCTTCTGTCCCCCTGCACCAGCCGAGTTCTCCACATACCTCAACTTCTGCCGTTCGCTGCGGTTCGACGACAAGCCCGACTACTCCTACCTGCGCCAGCTCTTCCGCAACCTCTTCCACCGGCAGGGCTTCTCCTACGACTACGTCTTCGACTGGAACATGCTCAAATTCGTGAGTCTCCTGCAGGCCGAGGCGGGCGTGGCGGCCTGGGCCGGGAGGGCCAGCGTGACCCTGTGGTGGGCGGGGCTCCCGGAAGCGGGGAGCTGCGAGCCGGACGGCGCACGTGACCCCCACTCCAGCCTCATCCGTGCAGACGGCCTGTGCCGCCGCGGTCAGCGGGGCCCAGGTGGGGTGCCGCCTCCCAGTGGACCCAGGAGGGCCCGCCTGGGCCTCCTGTCCGTCCTGGACGCCTGGGTGAGCGGGGCCCGGATGGCACTGGTGGGCCCCCCCACTGTCTTGATCCTGGCCTGCAGCGTCTTGCTCTTGGTGCCCTGTGCGTGCCAGCTGGCGGCCTTCGCTGAGTCCCCCTTGGCCAGCCTGGGCCCCTTCGTTGTGGCTTCCTTCCCACTGGTTGTGGCACACTGGGTCTTGCTAGGCACCTCTCTTCTCTCTCTCTCTCTTAAGAGTCGTGGGGGTGGGGTGGGGAGAAGTGTTCGTCCGCTGGGCCTGGGACTCCGGAATCTGTGACATCCTGTGTCTTGTTTCACGTCTCTTCTGGAGAAGGGGGCTTCCTCGAGCCAGGCTCAGCCCCGCGACAGCGGAGCTGTTGCACTGCCCAGCCCCCGCCCCTGTCCCTGTGCCGGGCCGGCGAACCCACCCGTGTACTGGTAAGCGCCTCCAGGATCTGACTTCTCCGAGACTTACCGCTTGGCAGGGTGGGGGAGCCCAAGAGGCTGAGCCTCCGCTGTGCTCTCTCTGTCCCTTCCAGGTGCCCGGCGCCCCTGGGCACCCAGGGCCCTCCACATAGGCCCGTGGAGGAGGTGGAGGAGCTGCCCCCCCAAAACTACTGGCCTGTGGTCTGGACTGCAGGGCCCCAGTTCTGACATCACCGGGTGTGCCCAAGCCCATCGGGGCCAGGCCCGAGGAGACATCCCTTGACGTGGTGGGGGTAGAGTGGAGAGGGCATGCGGAGGAGCCCCTGCTGTGAGATTCTTGGGGACGAATCAGCTGCCTGATGAACAGAGCCTGAAAGAGACACGATGTTCCTTGCCCTGGAGGGCCTGGTGGCAGTGGACCCCAGGAACAGCCTTGGCCAGACCCCGCCGGCAGCCTCTGTATTGAACCTGAACTCATTAAACGCCCCTACCTGGAGTGCGTGTCCTCCTGACTGCCTCTTTTCTTGGCGGGCACCCTTCTGCCGGATGCTCAGGACAAGGCCTTGTTCTCCAGGACCCTGGGATCGGCGGTTGGTCTCTGGTTGGCGCTCTCTCTGACTCTCAGACAGTGGCCTAAGGAGCAGGGCGGAGATTGGGCGGAGGATGAAAATGTCCCATAGGCTGGAGGGCCCCGGGGGTGGGAGATGGGCAGTGGCAGCATCACTGCAGACCTTCTGGCTAGGAGCGCAGCTCTCACCCCAGGGCGCTGCTTAGGGCACTGTGCACACCCTCTCACCCTTGTACAGAGGTGTTCGTGAGTCTGGTTCGGGGTCAAGTTTGGCCCTTCCTCTTAGTACATCTCCGAGAATGGATTTTGCAAAGTCGGCCTGTGCCCGCCAATGTGGTAGCCACTGGCTACATGTGGCTAATTTTTCATTAAAGTTAATTAAAGCTGAAAACATACTTCCTCAGTTGCGTTTGCTATATTTAAAGTTCTCAGGAGCCACAGGTGGCCAGCTAGTGGCTGCCACACCTGTCAAGGTGGATGTGAACACATCCGTCATCGCAGAAAGTCCAGGGGCACCTGCAGCTCCAGATGGCTCCTCAAAGAGCCTCTCATGGGACCATCCAGCCTATAAGATCTCGCCTCAAGCCAGGCCGGGAGCACTGTCTGCACCCGTTGCTGGCACCCTGACCCTTTCCTGGAGTTCCCGTCGAGGCAGGCTCTGGAGCCAAAAGCTGAGCAGAGATGCCAACCTCCCGCACCAATCTCTGACTTGAGGGCCATCGGACTGGATGACTGGGCACCTCTGACCCCGTCCCCACTATGGCGAGCTTGACCACCTCCAGCGGCCCTTGGCGGAAGGATCTGTGGACATGCCCTGGGGACCTTCCATGTTTTCACCTCAAGGCCAAGCTCCTTCCACATCACCCCTCTTGCCCTGCCTGCAATAAGCCTTCACCAGCACCTACCAGCAGACTGGACACCATGCTGGGCACCGAGGGCTGCAAACTCTTCCATGGGAAGGATCCTGTCCTTGACTGAGAACTTCCCTCCTTGGAGGGGCAACGCCGTATTGTTCAGCATCAGGGCCCTGGAGTCCCCGGATACCTGGAGCCTGGAAGCTGCACAGAACCACTGTATTCTGAAGTCTAACCAGCCGGCCAGGTGGAAACTTTGACACTGCCGAGGACAGGGGTCTGCACGACACAGGGGAAGGCTCGTGTGACTTGGACGTTGACTTTTTGTGTCTTCTCATGGGCAAATAAAAGCCAAGAGACCTCCCTGGTGTGCATTTCTTGAGGCGTCACTTGGGTTGGATGGAAAACGGAATGAGTGACTCAGCTCCTCCTGCTGCTGGGCCACTGTGGGCCTGAGCCTGTGGAGGGCGAGGGCTCCAGCCCTCTGCTCAGCCACAGCCCCTGGGCTGGGCACCTCTGGGGAGTCACTTGACTTCACTGAGCCTCAGTGTCCCCCCACCAGAGAGTGAGTTCGGACCTGCCTTGCAGGGTGGATGCGCCCCCTCCCCGAGGGATGTTCAATGATTGGGCGTGGCAGCTCTTGTCACAGGTTTGGCCCTGCTTCTGGCTCAGTCGTTCTCTCTCCCCATCTGTTAACTGAGTGGGTGGGAGCCCCGGGTGAGGACCGGGGGTCAGGCGGTGGCGCCCTGGTGCTTGCTGGACTGCCTGGACAGGCTTGAGGGTGGGAGGACGGAGAACGTACATCTCTAGAATGTTCTGCCCGAGTCCTCTGGGAGCATGGGGAGCAGAACAAGACTGGGACGTAACCCAGCTCTGCCCTGAGCTGTGCGGCCCCAGGCCTCCTGAGGCCTCTCTGGGCCCTGGTTCTTCTGTAGGATCCAAGGATCCTCTCATCCCCCAGCCGCTAGCTCCTGGAGTTGCTTTGAAGTCCAGAGCCAGCCCCCACCCAATTTCTGAAGGACAGTCAGGCCTTCTCGGCCGGTTCTCTGGGAGAGACAGGGTTGTAGGAGCCTGTGGCCCATGAGCAGGCCGCCCCCGCCCCCCCAACTCAGCCTGTAGCTCTCTCCTCCACAGATGCGGCCCCCCTCATGCCAGCCCCCTGCCCTTCCCTGTGGACGACCCCAGGACCAACTAGGTAACGCGGCCGCTGCCGCCCCCATGCCGCGCTCCTCTCTCTGGGCCTTTCTCCTTTCCTCCTGCATTGGGGGTGGCAGTGGCCAGAGGGCAGAGCCCCCCACAGGGGCTCATGTACCTCTTCTGCCCCCGTCTGCCTGCTGGGCTTCTTTCTTCCACGGGGCATCTAGTCCATGCCTTCTCCAGCTCCCATCCCAAGCAAGGCAGCATCTGTGTGGGTCCCTTGGGCCTCTTAGTTGTGAAACCATTGCCAGGTCCAGGGGAGGAGCAGCCCTTTGAAAAGATCCCCCTAACTGGGCCCTGAGAGGCCTGGTTTGAGTCCTGGCCCTGCCTTCAGCTCGCCTTGTAACTCTTTTCTCGGCCTCTAAGCACCTGCCCTGCTGTGTTTGGAAGCAGCAGGGAGCCAAGGGCCTTCTGTACATGGGGGCGGGGGGAACCTAGGTTGGTTGGCCATCCTGGGGCATCAGTCCTCCCAGCTGTGACTCCAGGCCCCACGAGACCAGGACAGAGCGACCTCCCTCTGCCCCCCAGGTCGAGCTTTCTCCTGGGCAGTTGTGTGGCTTTGTGTTTTCTCTGTGCGGTGTGATCAGGGGGCATCTCCGGGTCTCTCAGGCTGCCTGCTTTGTGGGGAGGCGGTGGGACCAGAGGGTTTCTAAGACATACACCCGCCCCAGCCTGCCTCCCCTGCTCTGACCCTGATGGAGTGCCGGATCCTGGAGCACCCCGACCCTGCAGGGTTGACCAGGGCTCTCGTATCATGCCCGCAGGGTGCAGCCCGAAACCCCGAGGACGTGGACCGGGAGCGGCGAGAACACGAGCGAGAGGAGAGGATGGGGCAGCTCCGGGGGTCGGCGACCCGGGCCCTGCCCCCTGGCCCGCCCACGGGGGCCGCCGCCAACCGGCTCCGCAGTGCAGCCGAGCCTGTGGCTTCCACCCCTGCCTCCCGTATCCAGCAAGCTGGTGAGCGAGCACCTTGGGCAGCAGGCGGGGGGCTCCAGGGCGGGGGGTGCAGGGCAGCCGGGGCCTGGTGCTGAGGGCAGCTTCCCTCTCCCTCCTCCCCCTACCCCTGCCCCCCACCTTGCCTTCCAGGCAATACTTCTCCCAGAGCGATCTCACGGGTCGACAGAGAGAGGAAGGTGAGCATGAGGCTACACAGAGGCGCGCCCGCCAACGTCTCGTCCTCCGACCTCACTGGGCGGCAAGAGGTCTCCCGGATTTCAGCCTCACAGGTGAGCTGCCCTTGCCCCCAGCCCCTTCTGGGCCTCACCACTGCCTCAGCAAGGCAGTGGGAGTCAAGACCCAGCCCTCTGCCAGGGGCCCCAGCCCGGGTGGGTAGCAGGGAGCTCACAGCAGAGGGGCTCGTGGTCCCTGCCATCAGCATGCCCCTGCCATCCCCAGTCAGCACAGGATGGAGGGGTGGTCAGACCCCATCGGGTGGCCCCCACATAGGGGCTATGTGTGGACTAGGAAAGTGGGGAAGGGAGGATCCCCGGGGAAGGGGTCTGGCAGAGGTGGGCGGGAGAGCCGCTCTGGGCCTCCGGAGGTGGTGGTGGCACCCCAGCAGGACAGGTCGAGAGCTGGGAAGCCCACGGCCTTGAGCGGCTGCTGGGCCTCCCGGAGCAGCGTGCTTGTCTACAAGATGTGAACATCCGGGGTGCTTGAGATCGCACACTCACTCTGTTCGCGTGAGGGGCCTGGCGGGGTAGAACTCCGCAGTGGGGAGAGACTTGCCGGTCATCCTGCCAGCAGCTCAGCCCCTCCCACCCTTCTGCCTCCCTTCCCCCTTTCTGCCTCCCTTCCCCCCTTCTGCCTCCCTTCCCCCCAGACAAGCGTGCCATTTGACCACCTCGGGAAATGAGGAGGAGCCCCCATCGGACCAGTATTTGCTTAGGTGAGTCGACGTCTGCTGCAGTCACAGCCCAGCCAGGTCTGGACCCCCACGGTCCCTGGAGGAACCCCTGGTTGTGCTCTGAGCAGGCCCGGGCCACACCAGCTAATTTCTGCCGGAAAGCCCTTTCTTTGTGTGGGGCCAGCCTTCCACCCCCATGCTGCCCTAACTGTTCTGGGGAGTTGGTAGTAGAGATGGAACATGAGGGCCCACCCTGTGACCTTCCCCGGGGCTTTAGCCCTGGTCTCAGCCTCTGGGCCATTACGCTTCATTCATGCAAACCACTCAGAGTAGAGCCTTGGAGTCAGGAGTTTACCTCCTCTCCGAGAAGGCCCTTGGTGACCTCCGCAGCCCTGGGGCCGGGGGGGCCTGGGGCGCCCTCTGGTCAGTATGAGCCTTGATGGGACCTGCAGTTCACGAGGCTTTGAGGCGGGATGTTACAGCTCAGCTCACTGGGGCCCCATCTGGAAGGCAGATGGGGCAGGGACTAACTTGGAGGGGTGTGTGTGTGTGTCGGGGAGGGGTAGTCTGAGCTCCCTGGGGAGTATACACGTGGCTGGCAGCAGCTCACATCTCACGGGCTTGACCTCACACCAGCTGCATATGGCCTGCTTTGTGGACCTGCTTTGGATTCCGCAGGTCGCTCTGGGCCAGCATTCGGGCTTTACCTTTGTCAGCCTCACGCCCAGGAACCAGCCCTGTTCATGGCAGGGTGGGGTGCTTATATAGCTGGAGGGTGGTTGTTCACCAAAAGAGAGGAGAGAAAGTGATTCTGTGTCTTTTCTGTGAAAATGGAGCACCTACTGTGACTCAGACGGTAAAGAATCCGGCTGCAGTGCAGGAGATCTGGGGTTCAGTCCCTGGGTTGGGTAGACCCTCGAGGAAGGCATGGCCACCCACTCCAGTGTTCTTGCCCAGAGAATCCCCATGGATGGAGGAGCCTGGTGGGCTACAGTCCATGGCATCACAAACAGTCGGACATGACTGAGCGGCTGAGCGCACTGTGTGCTATAGAGAGGGACTGACTCAGAGCCTTGGGGCCAGGGAGACCGGAGCGGAAGGTGGCTGGCGGGTGGGTGACTGGGGCAGATGCCCACCTATCTGTCTTCTTTCTCCCCCTTTCTAGTGTCTTCACTGTATTTTCTTTAAAAAAAAAACAACAAAAAAACAAAAAGATGGGGAAAAGAAACCACTCAAAAGAACAAAAAGAAAAAAACCCAGCACAAAACCAACGATGGATTCTGTTTCGAATTTTTTTTTCTTTTTTTTTATTTGCCGATGGCAAGAAGATGGGATACCCTCAGCACAGAGAATCCTGTCCCTCACGTTCCCCGCTGCCCACAACCTCCAGGCTGCCAGAGGCTCCCAGATAGCAGACTACACTCACTGGACGCCACAGCCCCACCTAGCCGCCGCCTGACTTGGCCGGGAGGGACATTACTGCACTGGAGCTGCAGCAGGTCCTCACAGGCTCTCAGGAAGTGGCCCGAGGCACTGGGAGGAATGGATCGGCTGGTCAGAGGCAGGTCCCGCTGGGTGTTCATGAGCCTGGGGACCTCAGGAGATCAGTGCAGTCCCCACCCCCCACCCCCGAGATGCAGGTCACCCACTTTCTGTGTTGGGCTTTCGCCAGTGCCCCCTTGAGCGTGAGGGTCCCTTCTCTGCCTCCCCCGCAGAGACCTTGAGGAGTGGGGTGGTGAGGCGGTGGGGCTGAGAGTCCTCGTGGGCGTGTGTGTATGTATCTGACCTCGGTCTCCCAGGACAGCAGGTGTCCCGCCCGCCTGCCAGGCCAACTTTTCTGTTCTTATGCCCCTGACAAGGACATGGGAGTGGGCAGTGACCTCCATGTCCCTCAAGAAGGGCACAGATGGTCTTTGCCACCACTGATCCCCGAGACTGTCCTTGGCCTGTGGTCCCCCCTTTCTGGTGTTGGGACAGAATCCATGGAGACTACTTCCAGAAAGCATCTGGCTCCTGGGTTATGAATTAATTCCCTGGTTCTGACACTCACCTGGGTTCCCCCTGCCCAGTGTCCGTCTCTGTCAGGAGGAGCCTGGGGTTCAGCGCTGGGCACTGGATTTATCCATCCCACCTAGTTAACCCTTTTTTACTTTATTTTTGTTTGTTTTTTTTTTCCGTGTGTGTATTTCCTAATTTATTTACCTCTGTTTCCCGTTTTATTCTTTCTTCTTTTTTTTAATTAAAGAGCAAAGCTTTTTATTACTTTGTAATTTAAAAAACTGAAAAAAAAATACTGAAGAACTTTGGGGGGAATTTTGTACTTTTTTCCTGTGTAAATATTGGACTTTTTTGAGCTTTATTGTGGTTGTTAATTTGAAGTAATAAAGTAGAAAAGGATAAAGTGACCTGGGAAGCCCTTGGTCCACCTCTTTGCTCTGGGAGCTTCTCCCCAGCAGACCTGGCAAACCGGGTATGGCTGGGGACCCTCGAGCAGCGCTTGGTACCTCCCTGGGGCTGTTTTCAACCCTTTGCTTCAAAAACTACACACAGGGACGTTCCTGGTGGTGCAGTGGTTAAGAATCTGCCTTGCATGGGCATCCATGGTGGCTCAGTGGTTGAGAATCAGCGTGTCAATGCAGGAAGCACAGGTTTGATCCCTGGTTCCAGGAAGATCTCACATACCGAGGAGCGACTGAAACCCGTGAGCCACAACTGTTGAGCCTGTGCCCTAGAGTCCAGGGGCTGCAACTTTGAAGCCTGAACACCTATAGAGCCCGTGCTCTGCAGCAAGAGAAGCGACCGCAGTGGGAAGCCTACACACCACAACTAGAGAAAAGCCAGAGCAGCGGTGCAAACCCAGCGCAGCCAGGAAGCAAATAGATAAAACCTGCCTTGCAGCACAGGGGACCCGGGATCAATCCCCGGTTAGGGAGCTAAAATCCCGCATGCCACGGAGCCGAAAATACTGAAGCCCATGCGCTCTGGATCCTGTGTGCCACAGCTTGGGAGTCCATGCACTGCATGAAAGATCCTGTGTACTGCAACTAAGCCCCAACACAGCCGGTCAAGTCAGTTCAGTCAGTCGTATCCAACTCTTCCCCATGGACTGCAGCACACCAGCCTTCCCCGTCCATCACCAACTGCCGGAGCCTGCTCAAACTCATGTCATCATCGAGTCAGTGATGCCATCCAACCATCTCATCCTTTATTGTCCCCTTCTCGTGCCTTCAATCTTTCCCAGCATCAGGGTCTTTTCCAGAAAGTCAGTTCTTCACATCAGGTGGCCAAAGTATTGGAGCCTCAGCTTCAGCATCAGTCCTTCCAATGAATATTCAGGACTGATCTCCTTTAGAATGGACTGGTTGGATCTCCTTGAAGTCCAAGGGACTCTCAAGAGTCTTCTCCAACACCACAGTTCAAAAACATCAATTCTTCAGCACTCAGCTTTCTTTATACTCCAACTCTCACATTCATACATGACCGCTGGAAAAACCATAGCTTTGACTACATGGACCTTTGTTGGCAAAGTAATGTCTCTGCTTTTTAATATGCTATCTAGGTTGGTCATAGCTTTTCTTCCAAGGAGCAAGCATCTTTTGATATCATGGCTACAGTCACCGTCTGCAGTGATTTTGGAGCCTCCCCAAAATAAAATCTGTCACCGTTTCCATTGTTTCCCTATCTATTTGACATGAAGTGATGGGACAGAATGCCATGATGTTAGTTTTCTGAATGTTCAGTTTTAAGCCAACTTTTTCACTCTCCTCTTTCATCAAGAGGCTCTTTAGTTCCTCTTCACTTTCTGCCATAAGGGTGGTATCATCGGCATATCTGAGGTTATTGATATTTCTCCCAGCGATCTTGATTCCATCTTGTGCTTTATCCAGCCTGGCATTTCTCATGATGTACTCTGCATATAAGTTAAACAGGCAGGGTGACAATATACAGCCTTGATGTACTCCTTTCCCGATTTGGAACCAGTCTGTTCCATGTCCGGTTCTAACTGTTGCTTCTTGACCTGCATACAGATTTCTCAGGAGGCACATACGGTGGTCTGGTAATCCCATCTCTTGAAGAATTTTCCACAGTTTGTTGTGATCCACGCAGTCAAAGGCTTTGGTATAGTCAATAAAGCAGAAGTAGATGTTTTTCTGAAACTCTCTTGCTTTTTTGATGATGCAGCAGATGTTGGCAATTTGATCTCTGGTTCCTCTGAGTTTTCCAAATCCAGCTTGAACATCTGGAAGTTCTTGGTTTGTGTACCGTTAAAGCCTAGCTTGGAGAATTTTGAGCATTACTTTGCTAGCTTGTGAGATGAGTGCAATTGTGCAGTAGTTTGAACATTCTTTGGCATTCCCTTTCTTTGGGATTGGAATGAAAATTGTCCTTTTCCAACCCTGAGGCCACTGCTGAGTTTTCCAAATTTGCTGGCATATTGTGTGGCATCATCTGACACAGATGAATATTAAAAAAGAAAAAAACTACACACAAACCACCTGGGGAACTTGTTACAATGCAGCTTCTGACTCAGGAGGGCTGGAATGGGCCTGAGAGTCCGCATCCTAACACGTTCCAGGTGATGCTGAGTAGGGAGAGTTCAAAGCACTCTTCACAGCATTATCTTATCTACAATTCTGAATTATCCATTAATCCTGAGTTAGGTATTAACCTCTCTGCCTTCAGATGAAGGAACACCATGAAGACAGTTGTGCCATAGATGACTCTGGGCAGTCTATTCAGCCAAGCCCAAGCTCTGATAAAGAAACAGCCCTCAGCCTTAGTGGCCTTTGTCTGACCAGCTTATCCAAGAATTGGTCTAGCAGTCCATGTTTACCTAGCACACATTACTGTCCTACTTATTCATTAACCTAAGAGCCTCTGTTACCATGATCTCTGCCCATAGGCAAGAACTCAACCTGGGGAGGGGATGGAGGGCTCTGAGAGGCCCCTTGTAAGTCTTGGGCATCGCTCAAAATCCTCATAATTAAGGTCTCTTCCAGTGCTGGCCTTCCACAGTCTGGCTCAGCCCTAGTGAAGGGTCTCCTACTGGACCTTCCTTGAGACTGAGGAAAAGGTGGGTCCTTAATGCCTGTGTGTGTGTGTTACTCAGTCATGTATTGACTCTCTGCGACCCCATAGACTGTAGCCTGCCAGGCTCGTCTGTCCATGGGATTTCCAGGCAAGAATACCAAGGAAATGGGTTGCCATTTCCTTCTCCAGGGGATTTTCTCAACACAGGGATCGAACCTGGGTCTCCTGCATTGCAGGCAGATTCCTTACCATCTGAGACACCAGGGAAGGCTTAATTCCTCAGTGTCCAATTCAGTCGCTCAGTTTTGTTGGACTCTGCGACCCCAAGGACTGAGGCACACCAGGCTACCTTATCCATCACCAACTCCCAGAGCTTGCTCAAACTCATGTCATCATTGAGTTGGTGATGCCATCCAACCATCTCATCCTCTGTCGTCTCCTCCTACTGCCTTCAATCTTTCCCAGCATCAAGGTCTTTTCTAATGAGTCAGTTCTTTGCATCAGGTGGCCAAAGTGTTAGAGCTTCAGCTTCAACATCAGTCCTTTCAATGAACATTGAGGACTAATTTCCTTTAGGATTGACTGGTTTGATTTCCTTTCAGTCCAAGGAACTCTCAAGAGTCTTCTCCAACACCAGAGTCCAAAAGCATCAATTCTTCAGTGCTCAGCTTTCTTTATAGTCCAACTCACATCCATGGGCTTCCCTTGTGGCTCAACTGGTAAGGAATCTGCCTGCAATGTGGGAGACCTGGGTTCCATCCCTGGGTTGGGATCCTCTGGAGAAGAGAAAGGCTACCCACTCCAGTATTCTGGCCTGGAGGATTCCATGGACTATATACTCCATGGGGTCACAAACAGCCTGATGTGACTGAGACACTTTCACTTTCTCACATCCATACATGACTACTGGAAAAACCCTAGCTTTGACCATACAAACCCACTAGGAAACGCCAGAGGGTCCTGCTTTGCAGGCAGTGAACCACATGGAGACCTGCCTTGGAGCAGGGTCATTCTCAGCCCCTCCCATATGACTTCAAACAGTAGGTGTGAAGTTAGCAACTGTGGCCCCTGAGGGGAAATACAAGGAGCTAATCTTTTTTTTAAAAAAGAGCTTTTAATTTATATATATTTTTTGCAGTGAAAGTTTCAGTTCCTGCTAATACTAATGTGCTTATTTGCTGTACCCAACAATATATGTAAGTTTCGGTTTCCCTGGTGGCTCAGGTGGTAAGGAATCTGCCAGCAATGTGGGAGACACGGGTTTGATCCCTGGGTTGGGAAGATCCCCTGGAGAAGGAGATGGCAACCCTCTCCTTGCATTTGTGTTACCAGTATTCTTGCCTGGCAAATCCCGTGGACAGAGGAGCCTGGTGGGCTACAGTCTATGGGGTCGCGAAGAGTCAGACACAACTGAGCGAGTGACACACGCACACACTAAAAGTATATGGTGTGTTAGTTGTTACTTCTGATTCTGTGACCCTGTGGACTGTAGCCCACCCGGCTCCTCTGTCCATGGGATACTCCAGGCAAGAATACTGGAATGCCTTGCCATTTCTTTCTCCAGGGGCTCTTCCCCACCCAGAGATCGAACCTGAGTCTCCTGCATTAGCAGGCAGATTCTTTCCCTTTGAGCCACTCGTTCAGTTGCTCAGTCATGTCCAACTCTTTGCAACCCCATGGACTGCAGCACACCAGGCCTCCCTGTCCATCACCAACTCCCAGAGCTTACTCAAACTCACCTCCATCGCATCAGTGATGTCATCCAACCATCTCATCCTCTGCCGTCCCCTTCTCCCACCTTCAAGCTTTCCCAGCATCAGGGTCTTTTCCAGTGAGTCAATTCTTCACATCAGTTGGCCAAAGTATTGGAGTTTCAGCTTCAGCATCAGTCCTTCCACTGAATATTCAGGACTGATTTTGGAAGCCCAATACCTATGGGGTAAAGAGTTTTTTACAGACTCTTTTTCTCCCTTAGATTATATTCTGAGGAAATGTGGTCAGAGCACAGTGCCTGGATGTAACTTGAAGTCATTCTTTTCTCTGTGTTCTGTGTGGTAATTAATTTTAATAATGAGTTAGTGTCCCCCCTCTCTTTTGGTTTAATTTTTTTTTTTTTGAGCTATTACATATATGAACATCAAGCTGTATAAGTCAAGTTACGGGACTTCCCCGTAGTCCAGTGGTTAAAACTCCGCCTTCCAATGCAGGGGGTGTAGGTTCAATCTCTGGTCTGGGAGCTAAGGTCCCACATGCCATAGGGTGCAGCCGAAAATCAAAAATAAATAAAAGTCAAATTATAGAGAGTCATTACCATCCCTGCCCCCTCCACTGTGTTCCTACCCACGATCATCACTGGTGTCTGGTTTCTCTTTCCTGTGTTTCTTATTCAGGGAGCTAATGTATATGAGAGGGGGTGGTGGCTGACAGCCTCTGAGGAAGTGATATTTAAGCTGAGGCCAGGGAGTGACCAGGATGCGTCAAGCAGGCAAACAGTTTATTTTTATAAAGTACGCCAAACAATTGCTCGGAAATTTTGCCCAGATTGGAGGGGGCAACATGCCACTTGGTGAATCATTTTTGTTCATGCAACAAACACGGGCTTGTGGGTGCCGGTGCTGGGCTGAGGGGGAGTGGAGTGCAGGGGTGAGGGGTGGAGAGCACAGAGTGGAACCCAGAGGGCTGGCTTGGTCCCTCTGTGACCTGGGCCATTGTCTGGGTCTCAGTTTCCTCTCCTGTAAAGTGGAGGTGCTATTACCTGCTTCAGAGGTTGTAAGATTAAATAAAACCACAGATGCTCGTAAGGGCTGAGGAGGCTCCTGGTGCCAGGCCCTGTTCCCACCCTGTCTGCTCACAAGCATCCTAGGAGGCTGGTGTACTCTGATGCTCGCTGAATGCATGAGGACACAGAGACACAGTGCCCCATGCTCCTAACCTTCACTCTAGCCCGGTGCTGCGTAAGTGCTCAGTAACGGTTACTGCACACTGCAAACACGAGGTGTGACTTTGGCTTCCAAGGGCCCAAGTCAGAGGAAAGACTCAAGTTAACCAATGGCTTATCCCAATCCAAAATCCAGTGTGAGATAATGCAGTGTGAACTAGGGACAAAGGAGGGAGGGGGTGTGTCAGGAAGGTGTTCAAAGATCTGAGCCTTGAAATGTGAGTAATTTACTGGGTGGTGGTGGCCTGGGGGGTGGGGAGGAGGGATGAGGTGGGGACAGTCATTCCCACCAGAGGAAACAGCATGTACAAAGGCCCAGAGGTATGAACGAGGTCGATATATACTCAGAGATCCAAGCACAAAGGGGGAGGGAGGAGATACACAGCCGCCAAGGATGCTCGAGGAGGCAGAGGCCAGAACCCACTGGCCTGACTTCCATCCACCAGCGTCTGCACTGTGGGGAACCAACGATTAGAGAAAAGCCACGACGGCTGTGAACTTGAGGGATATGAATTTGGCAACAGTGGGCAGGGAGATTGGAGGATGGAGAAAGGAGGCAGGGAGAGGAGTTAGGGAGCTATGGTTACAATCCAGGCAGCAGACATCCAGAAGGCAAGGATGACTGAACCCTTTTCAGAACCGGTCTATTCTTAGTCGACTGAAAGAGAGGGAGGAGTCGGAGGCTCTGAGGTGATCTACGTGGGAGCCTGGGAGCATCGCAGGACCACTGACAGAAAGCAAGAACGCAGACAGGGCAGACCTTCGGGGCTTGGAAAACTTCGCAGCTTGGAAACCAAGGAGGCGGGGCCAGGGAGAGAGGAGCCGGCTGGGGCGGGGCTTCAGGGAAGAGGGTGGGCTCAGCGAGCTGAAAGCGAACAGAGCAGAGGAGAGGGGGCCGGCGCAAGCTCCCCACTGACCGTTTCCCCCTAGATCTTCTTTTTCTTTTCTAAAAATTGAAATATAACATATGCACAGAAAAACGCACACATCTTAAGTGTACAGGGATCCATAGCTTTTTACCTGTTTCTATGTACCTGTGTAATCACTACCTGAAACAGATGTGGGCAATGTCGACCCGCCAACAAGTTCCCTCATGCCCCTTCCCACCCCTGCAACTGTGCCCCTCATGCACACACAGGTAACCGCTCCAACAAAAGTCAACAGGTGACCGTTTATCTGAGGGGATGTGGGGAAGAGTGGAGGGGAGGCGACTGGGGTTGAGGTGTGGAAGGAGATGGTTTTGAGGATCCAGGAGGCCTGCTCTTGTTTGGAGGCCAAAGATCGCTGGAGGAAGGGGACTGAAGACCGGATGGCAGAAGGTCTGGAGGAGGAAGGAGGGGAGGAGACCGAGGAGACCCCCGCAGAAAATGATCTAGTACAGAAGGAAGGATTTGGCTTCCTCTGAACTTGGTTCAGTCACTCCCTGCCGTAAAACACAAGCCGCTGGCGCCATGGGGCTGCCCCGTGGCAGCCTCTCTCCTTCTCCCCTTTCCCACCTACCTTCTGATGCCCCCCACACCCCCTGACACCCACCTCTGCCGAAAGCCAGGGCCTCCCGTGGGGGAGTGGATCGGGCAGACCCCTGCCATCAGCTCCAGTAGGAGTCACTCCAGCCTGACTTTAGCCAAGGAGATAGCCTTCCCCTCCTGTATTCTCTCTCATTCCCTTGCCTCCCCCTCCCCCATCCCTGCTCTATTTTGGAAACGGAGATGGGAATAGTTACAGCTAAGAAGGCTGAGGCCTCCACGTCACATCCTTGTTCCCAAAGCCTGCAACACAGGCACCCACAGGAACCTGTCTAATCATTCAGAAGAGTAAACACATTCCAAGCTCCAGCCTCCAGCTGCCCAATCACTAGACATCTCCTCTCTCGCTCAAGCCACACTTGTCTGCGGCCAGCTTTCCGGGCTGTGCATGGCTGGGTGATGGAGAAGGGGTCTGATGAGCCGGGGATGTGTTGCCATGGTGACTGAGAGCCACCTTCCCCTCCTCCTCTTCCTCTGGCCTGCTCCCTTCATTCTTCCCTCCACCCTAGCCCTGAGACACCAACAGCATCTTCCTGTCTGTACTCCCAACTGTTCCATGTGAGGCTGTGTCCCGTTGCCTATTGAGGTGCAGGAAGCTGCAGAACTGGAACCTGGCTTCACAGAGGCTGCACTGCCCATGCAGGGGATGCTGATAGGATGGAAGAGCCGTCCAGCCAGCAGCTGCAGTGGATGAAACAGAGAGCCCAGCCCTGGGGTGCTGCCCCTTTCAGAAGGCCCCACTGGGGACCCCCACAACATATCTCTGCAGATGGTGACTTGGGCTCCTGCAGGCCCCTGAGAGAATGGCATCTCCTGTAATTATGCCTCCCAAGGCCTTTCATCCCTGCATCTTCAAAGCACCTATGATTAAGGTGCCGCCCCTCTGAAGTCATCCCATTCAGGTTTACTGAGTCACAGCAGATCTGAGACTGGGCCACCAGGCCTACTCTGGACGCTTCCCTCTTATTAAAGTCTTTCCTGGGAAACCCTGAACCCAGCCTCCCCAGCTCCTGCACGTCCCTGACCTGTGGCAGAACCTCCCTTTCCCGATCGCAGTGCTCGGGATAGTTGGCAGCAACCTGGGATTTTGTAGAGAACCCTAAACAAGTTCCTAGTGATTCCAAGGAAACTGGCAGTAAATCCTTCTGTTTGTTTTCATTTGCTTGTTGGTTTTGGCTAGGTAAGCTTGAAGTGGGACTCATCTAACCTTTGTTGGAGGCCCAGATGTGTAAGTCTGTGTGTGCGCGTGTGACAGACAGGCAGAAAGAGGAAGCTCTTCTCTGTGTCTCCAACTCAGGCTCTTTTCACAGCAACCCATAAATCCATCACCAGCTACATCTCTGATTCACACACACACACGCACACGTGCATGCACACACACACACACAACTTGGATGGCAGGAATGGCCTTGTTCTGCTTGCTGATGGTCACTATCCCAACAGGAAAGTCTTGGTGAACTCAGAAGCATTTTGTCTTGCCGGTTGATTTTTCCTAGTTCCCTGTGGGACTGGTGTGGGTCCCGGGTTCATTTAATAAACCTGGGACCACTAGGTCTCCCTGTGTGCTGGGCAGCTCAGGTGTGACTTTGGCCAGGTAATGATGCGTCTCTATGCCTCAGTTTCCTCATCGGCCAAATGGCAGTCACCACCACTGCTTATTGAGATAATGAAGAGCTTAGTACATTGCCTGCCACATAGCAACTGCGTAGTGCGTAGCAGTGGTGATGAATATGATGGCCTGGTGTGTCGGGTTTTGAGCAAAGATGACTAACACCCAGTCCTTGTTTGCCCTCTGTTCATGGGAGGGGCCATTCTTCTGCATTCCAGAAAATTACTATGCATTTTATTTATTTTTATTCATTTTATTTTTTTTTAGCTACACTGCACAGCTTGACGGATCTTAGTTCCCCAGCCAGGGATTGAACCCACACCCTCTGCAGTGAAAGCCCCAGAGTCCCTAACCACTGGACTGCCAGGGCATTCCCTATTTTTTTATGTACTTTTTAGAAAGCATTTATTTTTGGCTGTGCTGGGTCTTTGTGGTGTGTGTGGCATCTCTGTAGTTGTGGTGAGTGGGGGTTACTCTTCACTTGCAGTTGGGGGGCTTCTCACTGTGATGGCTTGTCTTGTTGGGGAGCTCGGGTTCTAGAGCCTGTTGGCTTCAGTAGCTGCCACGTGCAGGCTCTCAGCTGGGCTGTAGAGCACAGCTTCAGTAACTACTATGCATTTTAAACCACACACAAATAGATGTACACACATATATTTGCATAAATGATATAGTTAGTACTGTTCTGTATGATATTTCCTTTTCTCTACTCAATGACATATCCAGGGGAACTGACGTTTTATTAGGGACCTGACGGAGGGGCAGAAATTAACTAGGGAAGGAAAAGGGTGTGAGAAGAAGTGTGGTCCAGGTGATGGGAACAATAAAAAGGCCCTGACGCCGGACACAAAGTGGTTGCTGTGGACAGAATCACTGATGCCAGAATTTGAAGTAGGGTCATCAAAATGGACCCAGTTGGGCCTGTTTATGTTTTCAGTTGCAAACAGGAATTTCAGGAAAGGACTTCTTGCTAGTTATATTTACAGATATTAAAAATAGCACTTCCAGGCTTCCTTTGTGGCTCAGCTGGTAAAGAATCTGCCTGCAATGCAGGAGACCTGGGTTCGAATCCTGGGTTGGGAAGATCCCCTGGAGAAGGGAAAGGCTATCCACTCCAGTATTCTGACCTAGAGAATTCCATGGACTATATAGTCCATGGGGTCGCAAAGAGTCAAATGTGACTTAAAAAAACAAAACAAAACAAAAAAACACAGCACTTTCTTGAGGACTTCTCTGGCAGTCCAGAGGTTAAGACTCCTCATGGCCAATGCGGGGGCTAGGGTTCAATCCCTGGTCAGGGAACTAAGACCTCACTTGTTGGCTTAAGTGAAAAGTGAAAGTCGCTCAGTTGTGTCCGACCCTTTCCGACTCCATGGACTATATATAGTCCATGGAATTCTCCAGGCCAGAATACAGGAGTGGGGAGCCTTTTCCTTCTCCAGGGGATCTTCCCAACCCAGGGAATCTGCATTGCAGGCAGATTCTTTACCAGCTAGGCCACAAGCTTGGCATGCCCTAAAAATAGATAAGTAAATAAACACAATACTTTGTGAGTCCTTACAGCATGTCAGGCCCAGTGCTAACAGCCTTCCTTGTGTTATTTCATCTTCACATCAGCCCTGAAATGATGGTATGGTTGTTGTTGCTCAGTTGACAAATCATACCTGACTCTTTTGCAATCCCGTGGACTGCAACACACCAGGCTTCCCTGTCCTTCATCCTCTCCCAGAGTTTGCTCAAACTCGTGTCCATTGAGTTGATGATGCCATTCAACCATCTCATCCTCTGTTGCTCCCTTCTCCTCTTGCCCTCAATCTTCCTTAACATCAGAGTATTTTCCAGTGAGTCAGCTATTCGCCTCAGGTAGCCCAAGTGCTGGAGCTTCAGCTTCAGCATCAGTGCCTCCAATGAATATGCAGGGTTGATTTCCTTTAAGAATGACTGGCTTGATCTCCTTGCTTTTCAAGGGGCTCTCAAGAGTCTTCTCCAGCATCACAGTTCGAAAGCATCAATTCTTCGGCACTCAGCCTTCTTTATGATCCAACTCTCACATCTGTACATGACTACTGGAAGGACCATAGCCTTAACTATAGGGACTTTTGTCAGCAAAGTGATGTCTTTGCTTCTTAGCACACCGTCTAGGTTTGCCATAGCTTTCCTTCCAAGAAGCGATCGCCTTCTAATCTCATGGCTGCAGTCACCATCTGCAGTGACTTTAGAGCCTAAAAAGAGTAAATCTGTCCCTGCTTCCTCCTTTTCCCCATCTATTTGCCATGAAGTGATGGGACCGGATGCCATGATCTTAGTGTTTTTAATATTGAGTTTTAAGCCAACTTTTATACTCTCTTCCTTCACCCTTAACAAAAGGCTCTTTAGTTCCTCCTAGCTTTCTGCCATTAGAATGATATCATCTGCATATCTGAGGTTGTTGATATCTCACCTGGCAATCTTGATTCCAGCTTGGAACTCATCCAGCCCGGCATTTCATATGATGTGCTCTGCATAGAAGTTAAATAAACAGGGTGACAACAAACAGCCTTGTCGTACTCCTTTCTCAATTCTGAATCAGTCAGTTGTTCCACACAGGGTTTAAACTGTTGCTTAATCAATGAAAGAGTCCAAAATGCAGTACTTGGGTGCAACCTTAAAAATGACAGAATGATCTCAATTCGTTTCCAAGGCAAACTATTCAATACCACAGTAATCCAAGTCTATGCACCAACCACTTATGTCGAAGAAGATAAAGTTGATCATTTCCATGAAGACCTAGAAGACCTCCTAGAACTAACACCAAAAAATGATGTCCTGTTCATCATAGGGGTTTGGAATGCAAAAGTAGGAGTAACATGCAAGTTTGGCTTTGAAGTACAAAATGAAGCAGGGCAAAGGCTAACAGAATTCTGCCAAGAGAATGCATTGGTCATAGCAAATACGCTTTTTCAACAACACAAGAGATGACTTTACACTTGGACATCACCAAACAGCCATTGACCTAGGATTGGCCAATTGGAGCGCTGCAGTTCCTGGCTCCAGTGACTGGCTCAGAGATGGGAAAGTGATCCAAGATGGGCCAATCAGAGGCAATTATGGAACAGAATTTTTGGAATTCTTGGGAAAGGTATTATGGTTTTTCCAGTAGTCATGTATGGACGTGAGAGCTGGACCATAAAGAAGGCTGAGGGCTGAAGAGGATGCTGTGGTGCTGGAAGAAGACCCTTGAGAGTCCCTTGGACAGCAAGGAGAACAAACCAGTCAGTCCTAAAGGAAATCAACCCTGAATATTCATCGGAAGGATTGTTGCTGAAGCTGAAACTTCAATACTTTGGCCACCTGATGGGAAGAGCCGACTCATTAGAAAATACTCTGATGCTGGGAAAGATTGAGGGCAGGAGAAGAAGGGGACAACAGAGGATGAGATGGTTGGAAGGCATTACTGACTCAATGGACATGAGTTTGAGCAAGCTCTGGAAGATAGTAAAGGACAGGGAAGCCTGGCATGCTGCAGTCCATGGGGTCACAAAGAGTCAGAAATGACTGAGCGACTGAACAGCCACAAAAGGAAAGGTAGTCTGCTTGTTGTAGAGAGAAAAGACTACCTGGGAACAAGCCCCTCACACACACCCCCCCCCCCCAGAAGAATGAGGGAAATAGTGGGCTAATGAAGGTGTGTGAAGCCTCACACCCAGCTGTGCCTCACACTTGCTAATTAAGTGAGCACTTAAATCCTCTTTCTTTCTTTTTTTTCCTAAAGTTAGTTTGAATTGGCTTTTAATCCGCTGCAAACAAATGGATCCAATTCAGGTAATAAGTTAGTTGGGGCTTCAGCAGCCCCATGCCATAGACTGTAGCATTCTTGTCAGCCATGTGCAAAATTCTGTGTCAACACTTTTGTATGATGGGGAAACTGAGCCTCAGAGAGGCAAGGCCACCTGCCTAAGACCATACCGCTAGGAAGTAAGTGGAGCTGGCCCTGTGCTCTGCCTGCCACACCACACTGCCTCTCCAGGGCACTTGGCCAGAGCTCCCGCAGCATCCTTGGGGGCAAGCGGGAGATGCAGAGACTGCAGGTAAGTGTATCTGAAGTGCTCTGGGCTCTAGGCCACTCATCAGCTAGCACCACTGAGGCCCTGGCTCTTTCCTCTGTACTCTCCAGCAGATGCTAGGAGTGGATTTGGGATCAGAGGTAATCCAACCTGGTCCCCATTACCCATGAGAGGCCCTTAGTCTGGGGGTGGGGTGGGGCGGGGAGCCAGATGCATTCAGCTGAAATGATGCAAATAGAAGGGAGGGAACAACAAATCATTTCTTTAAACAACCTGTTGTCTTACTTTGAAAACAGTGCATGCTTTTTGCAAACACGTTTTGGAAAATGCAAACAAAAATTAAACAAGTAAAAGAGAGAGAAGGAAGAGGGGAGAGAAGATAATATTCATAATCCTGCTACTTAGGAGAACCCACTACTAACATTTTGTTATATTTCCTTCAAATCTTTCTTCTAAGGCTTATTATTTTTTTTTTTAACTACAGAGTTCAGATCAGGCTGCCATGCAAATTTATTACTTTTTATTACAAATTTACTACCTTTTCCGATGAGTAGTCTTCCTAATCACTGTCCGCTTGTTATTTGTAATGTGTAGAGGCTGTTCTGATATCTACACAATATATATCATTGTGTGTGTACCCGCGTGCTAAGTTGCTTCAGCTGTCTCTGACTCCTTGTGACCCCATGGAATGTAGCCTACCAGGTCCCTCTGCCCTTCTGCTCATGGGATTCTCCAGGCAAGAGTACTGGAGTGGGTTGCCATGTCCTTCTCCAGGGGATCTTCCCGACCCAGGGGTCAAACTCCAGTCTTCTACATCTCCTGCACTGGCAGGCGGGTTGTTGACCACTAGGGCTGTGGATCTACCATAGTTACCTAACTATTCTGTGATGTGTTTCAAACCATTTGTGATTTTTTTCTTGTTGGGGAGAAGCTAATTAAAACAGAATGGGGGAAGGGAGGGTGGGGGAGGTGGGGATCTAGAAAGAACCAAAAGATGACATCTGAATTGGCCTTTGAAGGAAGAGTAGCTGGTTGCTGGAGGTGGAAAAAAGACTCCTCCTATAGCCAGTGAGCAGGGATAAAGGTGTCTGGTAAGCTGGGGAACTGTTATTATTGTCCAGAACTAAGGGGGTCCCCTGGAGAAGTAAATGGCAACCTACCCAGTATTCTTGCCTGGAGAACTCCATGGACAGAGGAGCCTGGTGGACTACAGTCCAGGGGGTCACAAAGAGTCAGACATGGTGAGCGACTAACACACACCAAGGGGATCTGAACTAGGACAGAGGCCCTGGGCATGAAAGGGCGAGGGGACTGATGTGAGTGACATCTTTGAGCCAGGGTGAATGAAAATTTGCAAGGAGTGAGGAGGTGACAGAGCAGGGAAACATTTATCTTCTAAATTAGACAGCCTGGGGAGAGGATGAGGAAAGACAAGGAGAAAACAGTGAGGGCTGCCAGTGCCACCTGCTGCCAACCTGCCATGTCAGTCAGGCCAGGTGACTTTCTGTGTGTGAGCCCCTTTCTGAACAACCCAGACCTAAAAATACCCACCACCTGCCTCTGCTCCTGCCAGCCTGGGGCCTCTGTAAATTGAAACTCAAAGATTGCCCTTGGTGAACAGGGACTAAGAACTTGAATAAGGGTGTGGCTTGGTCTGATGCCAGATGTGTCTGTTTTCTAGGTGTCTGTGCTAAGCATAAGATACGGTGATAACTGAGACAAGGACTTTGCCCTGGAGGGCTTCATGTGCAGGGAGAGAGAATCGGGAAGTCATGAACAAGTGAAGATGATGCAACTGATGATAAATGTTGTTTGTGTGCTGGGAAAGCCCTCAGCAACTTCCTACCTGGGGGCTGGGAAGGAATTTGCCTAGAAGACTTTCTCTAGATGATCTCTGTTCCTGCTACAAATATTCTTAAAGCATGTTGTCTATACCAGCCCTAGTACTAAGTACTGGGATTATATCAGGAAACAACAAGGACAAAATCTTTGTTCTTCTAGAATTTATGTTTTATGGGTTGAAGACAAACAGTAAAACAGGCAAACTATGTTATGATAGAAATTAAGTGATGTGGGGAAAACTAGAGCATGAAAAGGGGGAATCAGGACTTGCAGGTAAGGAGTTTGCCAATTTTACTAGGGTGGTCAAGGCAGGCTTCCTGAGTGGGGAATGTGTCAGTAAACCCTAGAAGGAAGTGAAGGAGGTGGCATTCAGGTATCTGTGTGTGTGTTCAGTCACTAAGTCGTGTATGACTCTTTTGCAACCCCATGGACTATATAGCCTGCCAGGCTCCTCTGTCCATGGGATTCTCCAGGCAAGAACACTGGAGTGGGTTGCCGTTTCCTTCTCCAGGGCATCTTTCTGACCCAGGAATCGAACCTGGCACATCTTCTGCATTGCAGGCGGATTCTTTACTGTTGAGCCACTGGGGAACACCAATAGGTATCTGAGGGAACAGCAGTCCCAGCAGTGGGGAAGAGCCAGGGCAAAGGATTTGAGGCCAAGGGTTCATTTGTTCTAGAAACAGCAAGGGGTCAGCATAGAGAGAAAGAAACAGAGGAGATGAAGTCGGACATGACTGGGTGGGTGGAATGTTAGACAAAGCAAGGCAAAACTCAGCAGGGATCTGTAACGTCTTTGGGTTTTACTCAGAGTGAGTTGGGCAGCCAGGGGAAAGCTTTGAGCAAACAAGTGCTATGTTCTGAGTTAGATTTTAAAAGAATCCCTCTGGGGACTTCCCTGGTGGTCCAGGGGTTAGGACTTCGCCTTCTAATGGAGGGAGGTAGGCTTGATCCCTGGTTGGGGAGCTAGTCTCCAACATGCCTCATGGCCATACAACAGAAACAATATTGTAACAAATTCAATAAAGACTTTAAAAAGGTCCACATTAAAAAAAAAACAAAAAACACAACAACTAAACCTTAAAGAATAAATAAATGAATCCTTCTGGCTCCTGCACTGAAGTAAACTGGGGGCACCAGGAAAGCCTGGAAAAATGGAAACAGGTTAGGAAAATATCATAATCACCCTGGCCAGCTTCGGTTCAGTTCAGCTGCTCAGTCGTGTCTGACTCTTTGTGATCCCATGGACTGCAGCACGCCAGGCTTCCCTGTCCATTACCAACTCTCTGAGCTTGGTCAAACTCATGTCCATCAAGTGGGTGATGCCATCCAAGCATCTCATCCTCCGTCATTCCCTTTTCCTCCTGCCTTCAATCTTTCCCAGCATCAGGGTCTTTTCCAATCAGTCAGTTCTTCACATTAGGTGGCCAAAGTATTGGAGTTTCAGCTTTAGCATCAGTCCTTCCAATGAGCATTGAGGACTGATTTTCTTTAGGATGGACTGGTTGGATCTCCTAGCAGTCCAAGGGACTCTCAAGAGTCTCCTCAACACCACAGTTCAAAAGCATCAATTCTTCGGCACTCAGCTTTCTTTATGGTCCAACTCTCATATCCGTGTGCTTTCCTTGTGGCTCAACTGGTAAAGACTACTGGAAAAACCATAGCTTTGACTAGATGGACATTTGTTGGCAAAGTAATGTCTCTGCTTTTTAATATGCTGTCTAGGTTGGTCATAGCTTTTCTTCTAAGGAACAAGTGTCTTTTAATTTCATGGCTGCAGTCACCATCTGCAGTGATTTTGGAGCCCCCCAAAATAAAGTCTGTCACTGTTTCCATTGTTTCCCCACCTATTTTCCATGAAGTGATTGGACTGGATGTCACGATCTTAGTATTCTGAATGTTGAGTTTTAAGCCAACTTTGTTACCTCTTTCACTTCCATCAAGAGGCTCTTTGGCTCTTTAGTTCCTCTTCACTTTCTACCATAAGGGTGGTGTCATCTGTGTATCTGAGGTTATTGATATTTCTCCCAGCAAACTTGATTCCAGCTTGTGCTTCTTCCAGCTCAGCGTTTCTCATGATGTACTCTGCACAGAAGTTTAATAAGCAGGGTGACAATATGCAGCCTTGACGTACTCCTTTCCCGATTTGGGAACAAGTCCGTTGTTCCAAGTCCAGTTCTAACTGTTGCTTCTTAACCTGCGAACAGATTTCTCAGGAGGCAGGTCAGGTGGTCTGGTGTTCCCATCTCTTTAAGAATTTTCCACAGTTTGTTGTGATCCACACTGTCAAAGGCTTTGGCTCTGCATACAAATGGGTATATCTTTCCTTTTCTCCTTTGCCTTAAGCTTCTCTTCTTTTCTCAGCTATTTGTAAGGCCTCCTCAGACAACTGTTTTGCCTTTTTGCATTTCTTTTCTTAGGGATGGTCTTGATCACTGCATCCTGTACAACGTCACGAACCATAGTCATGTTCATAGTTCTTTAGGCACTCTATCAGATCTAATCCCTTAAATCTATTTGTCACTTCCATTGTATAATTGTAAGGGATTCGATTTAGGTCGTACCTGAATGGTCTAGTGGTTTTCCCTACTTTCTTCAATTTAAGTCTGAATTTGGCAATAAGGAGTTCATGATCTGAGCCACAGTCAGCTCCTGGTCTTATTTTTGCTTACTGTAGAGAGCTTCTCCATTCTTTGGCTGCAAAGAATATAATCAATCTGATTTCAGTGTCGACCATCTGGTAATGTCCATGTGTAGAGTCTTCTCTTGTGTTGTTGGAAGAGGGTGTTTGCTATGACCAGTGTGTTTTCTTGGCAAAACTCTGTTAGCCTTTGCCCTACTTCATTCTGTACTCCAAGGCCAAATTTGCCTTTTACTCCAGGTATCTCTTGACTTCCTACTTTTGCATTCCAGTCCCCTATAATGAAAAGGACATCTATTTTGGATGTTAGTTCTAGAAGGTCTTGTAGGTCTTCATAGAACCGTTCAACTGGTCAGCTTGGGCTGCTATAACAGATTATTGTAAACTGAGTGGCTTATCAACAAGAGACACTTACTCCTCATAGTTCTGGAGGCTAGAAGTTCAAGATCAGGCTGCCTGCCAGCATGATAGGTTCTGCTGAGGGCCCTTTTTTGGGTTATAGTCTGCTAACTTCTTTCTGTATTCTCAGGAGGCAGAAAGCAGGCTACAGAGTTCTCTGGGGTCTCTTTCTAAAATCCTATATAAGTTTGCTCCAAAAGTTGCTCTGCTCCACCCAGATGAGCTAATCACCTTCCATCCCCAACTCCTAACACCATCACATTTGGGGGTTAGGATTTCAGCATGTGAATCTGGGGGGATACAAACATTCATTCCCTAACAAGAATATTGCAATAATTATGGACAGAAAATAAGCAAAGTGGTTGGTAGCAGTGGAGACGAAGTGGAAGAGGTCAGAGTCTAGGTGGTGCCAGTGGTAAAGAACTCGCCTGCCAATGCAGGAGACGTAAGAGACGCAGGTTCAATACCTGAGTGGGGAAGATCCTCTGGAGGAGGACATGGCAACCCATTCCAGTATTCTTGCCTGGAGATTCTCACGTACAGAGGAACCTGGTGGGCTACAGTCCATGGGGTTGCAAATAGTCGACACGACTGAAGCGACTTAGCACGCAGCCAACATAATTTCCTGGTCTAGTGGGTAAGCATTTGAGAAGAAGGATCCAAGGATAACTCCAGGAGCTCTGGGCTGGTGTTGGAAGTGGGGAGCTGCTAACTGCTGTTGTGGGTAGGCTATGAGAGTGCAGGTCTCTGCAGTTTGAGAGGAGATGGTTCTGTTGTGGGTCTGTTGACTTTGAGCTCCTATTGGACCTCAAGGATGAGGTGTTGAGTACACAGTTCAGGAGAGGAGTCTGGGCTGAGGACAGAAATAAATGTGGGGATCTTGAACACACCAAAGCCAAACTTGATTGGATTTTCTGTTTTTCAGTTAAACTGCTGTTTGGTGTGGACCTGGCACTTAGAAATGAGGTGAGCAGTTTGAATGATATCTGAAGAATTTGCTAGTTACGCTACCTAGAGCGAGGTGGGGCAAGACGGAAGCGCTGCTAAGTGGAGTGGGAAGAAAAACCTCTTTCTTTTGCAATTTCATTTCGATTATTGCACACAGCACTTCAGCAGACATTCATTCCACAAACGCCTGCATCCTTCACTCAATTAAAAAGCAGTTACTGTTTCATTTTCAAACAGGCCCAAATTGAGGGAATTAAGGTTAAAAGAAGTGAAGTTCCATACAGCCTGAGAGTGCCAGGACAGAGCTTGGAGCCCACGACTCTGTCCCTGCACCCCCAGAAGCTCAGTGGTGGGCGGGGTTGGGGGGCGTCGGATGGAGGCGGGGGAGGCGACTCGACTGGTTTGCCGGCAGCTGGAGAGCCGAGATCGCTCCCACCACCAGGGGTGTGGGGCCGCGGTCCCTTTAAGGCCGGGCGAGTGATCTCAGCCTCGCGTTCGCCGCCCCGCCCTCCCCGGCGGCGCGCTCAGTGCGCAGGCGCGCCGCGGCGGCACTCGGCTGGGCCCGGGACGCGCCGGCCAGCGGCGAGACTTCGGGGCCGCGGTGCTGTCCGCCTGCCTCGCTCTCCCAGTCCGGCTGCCGCGCGTCGCCCGCACACGCCGCCGCCATGGGCTCCTGAGGTACTCTGCCCACCAGCGCTGCGCTGGAGGCCCCGAGGCAGGGGGAGGTAGCCGAGGGCTCCCGGGAGCGGAGGGGCTGCTCCGGTCTGGAGGGGCCCGCTCGGGGGGTCGTCCCCGCGGGTCGCTTTGGCCGCAAGTCCTCAGGCGGGAAAGGGGACGGAGGCGGCTGTCTTGGCAGCGGAGGGAGGGGGCGTCTGCGGCCCCGCCGGCCTAGCCCTGCGCCTTCTCCCCGCCCTGCGAGGTCGCGGGGCCGCCCGTGGGTGTGCCCTGGCCCCCTCCTCGCCAACGTGGCGGGGCCCGCGCCTGGAGTGTAATTGGACCTGCCCGTGGGGCTGGCTGGGGGAAGAGGGGAGGCGGGCTGGACAGGCCCTTTACAAGTGGGATTGTGTGCGCCTGGTGGGTGTGCTGGCGCCTGGCACGACCGAGTGAGTGGGGGAGCTCCTGTGTCGGGGTTGGGGGGGTTCGCGGCGGGGGCGAGCTGTGATCTGGGATGGTGGCTGGCCTGGCAAGGCCTCCCGGGGATGTGTGCATGAAGGTGTACACGGCTTGCATACAGGTCTGCAGTCTGGAGGGGCACCAGCAGGGACCTGGGGCTCCAAGGATGTTTTCGTGGGAAAGGACCCCCGAGACTGGTTTAGGGCGTGTGCATCCCTGCCCTAGGTTTCCTCCCTGGACTACCCTGCTGGGGTCTAGTGCTGATGGACTCCAGGCCAAGGCTGGAGGATAGGGTTGAGAGGTGGGCCTGAGTATCAGTTCCCAACTCATATATGTCCCCTGGAGTTGTGTAAGGCCAGGCATTACACACACACACACCCAGGGCACTTTGGGACTAAGCAGGTGTTTGCACGTCTGATACCTACGAGTGAGGCAAAGACCATGTATTATTTATCTGACTGCCTGGTGCTTTATGTAAGGAAAGAAGCAGCAATCAGTGCCCTGGAGGCCCTTGTGCCGTGGAGGCAAACAAGCTCACACACCTGCCGAAGAGGCACAGGTCTCAGAGGTTTGACTCCTTCACAGGTTACATGTGCAGCATCCCTTCCTATCTCCCTTCCTTTTCAGTGTGCCGTGTGTGTGTGTGTGTGTGTGTGTGTGTGTGTGTGTATCAGAGCTTGGACTGTGGGTGGGAGGGGCCCTGCATTCAGGCCTGTGTGCCCATTTTATCAGGCTTTGAACACGGAACACATGGTGCCTCTGGGATTCAGGACCTCTCCAGTCGGTGGGGGAATCCAACTTAAAACCAGGTAGTCACAATGATGTGAAAGATATAAAACAATAGAGGCAATGCAGAGTAGGTTCAGTGCTGGGGGAGGGGCACATGGCCAGCAGAAAAGGCTCCAACATGAGGTGGGAAGGTGCAGAGAGAGCTGAGCTGAAATGGAAAGGTAACTAGCATTCCTCTGATGCTATGGTGCTTTCCATGTGTGTTTCCCCAGTTAGTTCTCTCTGTGGCTGTCAGAATACAGAACTGTTTGTTATCCCTCTTTACAAATGTGGAAAGTGAGACCCAGAGGGAGCATGTGACTCCTTGTCCATGTTTGTGGGAGGCCCGGATGGAGTGGTCCATGAACCAGCACCACTCTCTTGCTGCCAGGTTTTGCTGCCTTGTAACTTAACCTAGCGGGACTTCCTAGGTGGCTCAGGGGTAAAGAATCTGCCTACTAATACAGGAGATGTGAGTTTGATCTCTGAGTCAGGAAGATCCCCTGGAATATGGAATGGCAACCCACTCCAGTATTCTTGCCTGGGAAGATCCCATGGATGGAGGAGCCTGGCAGGCTACAGTCCATAGGGTCACAAAGAGTTGGACAGGACTTAGCAACTGAGCACACACAGCTTACTGAGCATCTACTGCGTGCCAGGCACTATGCTAGGGGCACAGGGGTTTAAAGATGAATGGGACCTGGTGCCTGGCCTCTGAGGGCTTCTGGTCTGCTGGGAGATGGACGTAGATAGTGACCTCAGTCCAGACACGAGGCCCTGATAGCTAGTGTGCGTGGAGAAGGCACTGTTAGCTCCCTCCAGGAACCCCACGCGACCTGGTTCCTTTGTGCAGCCTAGGAGGGGATGTGTTGTCGGTTGCTCCCACGTGGTAGTAGTGGGTTATACCAGGAACCCCATCTAAAGGTGGCCAAGAGGGTGGGAAGAAGAGCTTCAAGGCAGAATGGGTGCAAGTGATCTTGTCCTAGTTCTCTGGGGTTGGCCGAGTTCTGCAGAGCTCGGGCTTCTGTCTGGAGGCTGTTTTCTCCTCTGCCTTTGAGGTTTTGCTCCTGGTTCCTGGCGGGCCGGCCGTGCTCTCTTCCCCGAGAGGGGCTCTGTGCTATTTCCAGTCCCTGCTGTGCTCATTTCTCCCTGTGAATTCCCTGGAGTGGAAGCAGCCTGGGAAGGCAGAGGACAGCCCTTCATTGTTTTGAAACCAAGTAACTGTGAATGCCCTTCTCACTCAGCTGGGCCTGGAGACTGGGGATTTGGTGAGCTGTGGAAGCAGCTGGGCCCTGGAAAAGCTCTGGGGGGGGGGGGGGGTCTGCCGTTGGACCCTCATAGGTGGTGAGCACTTGCTGAAGACCTACTGTGTGCCCAGCACTGTGCTGAGTCGTGGGTTGTGTCTCTTGCGAGGCAGTGGTTGGCTGAGGCTGTCCACCGGGTAACAGATACATGCCAGACAGTGCTCTGCTTGTGGTGAAAACAGGGCCCTAGCGGAGCCAGAGGACAATGGGAACAACAGCTTGTTTATTAAGCACTTACTGTGTGCCAGGCACAGTTCAAAGTGCTTTCGTGAATTACTGCGTTTCATCCCCCACCACCCAGTTAGGTGGGGACAGTTTTCTCCACGTTTTTCAGAGGAGGCAGCCTGCGAAAGGCTAGGAGGGTAAAGCTGCACTGTTCGGGGAGCTGACCCTGGAGCCCACGCTCTTCCCCTCTAACCGTGGGGTGTGCCAGGCCTGGAAGGACAGGGATACTCTGCCCAAGGAGAGGGAGAGGACCTTGCAGGCAGAGGGAGCCCCCGGGCAGAGGTGCAAAGGCCTGAAATACATCGCCTCCCAGACATGGCTGCAAGGGCCCGGGGCCTGAAAACCTTTGAAGGCCCTGCTAAGGAGTTCAGACTTGACCCCAGAGTATCCAGCAGGGAGTCCTGAAGGTTTCAAAGAGGAAGCAACATCCTCAACTGCATATTCCAGGGCAGTATGTTGGTGCATCTCCCGCTTCCTTCCTTCCTGCAGGTAGCTCCACGGACACTGGGCTTTTCTTCCTTTTGCTTTCCCTCAGGTCAGTGGCATCCTTTTGGTCCCTGTGGCCTTTCCCTTCTGTTCTTCCAGCAGCTTCTGGTCTTGACAGCCTGTGTGACGCAGGACGGGCCTCCGGAGCCCACTGCTGTCAGGGCGGTTCTGACCTGGCCGCTGTGGCTAGTGGTGGGGGTGGCTCTCTGAGCTGGAACTTCGGTCCTTCCTGGCTGTTCTGGGCCTGGCAGGTCCTCCCTGACTTCTCACCCTTAGGATCTGGACTAAGTGGGCGGCCCTCTTCTCCATCTTGCATCTTCCAGGCCCCCATACTCATGAGTGCTGTAAATACAGGCAGTGGTGGGGCTAGGAGCAGAGCGGGAAGTGGGCACAGAGAGCTGGGCTTAACCGCCCGATCCCACTCGTGGGTTCATGGAGGGCATGCCCTCCCTAGCCGCCTGCTTTGCTGGGTGTTGAGTAGCCAGCTGAGTGCCCCAGCCTGTCCCGCCCTGCAGGGCTGAAAGACTAAGGGTCTTTGCACAGGACGTCCGGTGAAGCACGGCAGAGGGGGGTCCACGTCGGCTATGGGAACCCGTGAGTGTAGGTTGCTGGGGGAGGAGTCAGGGATGACTTTTGAGTGGAGTGCCTTGGGAGAGGAGGCTGAGGATTCGGAAAGGGGACAGAAATGGTCACTGGGGACACAGGGCCAAGAAGCGCCGCTTGGGGTCCCGGGGAGAGAGGGAGGTCAGCCGAGCCTTCTGGAGAGCGAATTGAGAGCTGAGGTTCAGTCTTCACTCTCATTAGCTGCGTGGCCTTGGACAAGTTGCGGACCGGGTTCTAATTCCCATTCTTTGAAAATAGGGGGAGATGATGCAATTTCCTTCGTCTGTGAAAGGGCAGTAGTAAGAGCGTAGCCGTCATACGCCGACGATGTTCTAATGTTTGCATGGAGTTCCCACAGCACTCGGCCCATAGTACGTGCTCAGTAAACAGTGGTTTTTATTATTACCTTCCAAACTGTTTATTCAGGAAAGAACTGTTGCACACTGTGTGTCAGTGCAGGGAGCCGAGTATCCATCTGGGCAGAGAACCGCTCCAGGGGTCACGGGTACCCTGAGGGAACATCGGGGCATTGCTGCCTGGGCAGGCAGCTCTCTGACCAGGTAACGTATAAGCTGCCACCTGGTGTGTATGGAAGCAGGTTCCAGGCAGAGGCAACAGCATATGCAGAGCGAAGGTCTGAGTTCTTTGTCTGCAAAACTATTTGGCATCAGGGCTCGGCACATAGTAAGCCCTCAGTTAATGTTGATTGAATGTGATCTTCTTGGCTCCAAGAGGACAGGAAGGGGAGGAAGTACAGTGTGAAGGGCCCAGGAGAGAAGATTTGGATGGTCCCCAGGTTTCAGGTTATCTCATGTTCCTTTCTTGTCTCCGTCTGCCAGGTGGCCTGCAGTTCAGGTACCTTAATTCAGTGCAGTTAAGCTGCTGGGTTGTCATCAGGGACTCAGGCTTGGCCCCCACTTTGCCCAAGTCCTGGGAGGGGCGGCACTGGAATTAGGCAGCACTTGTTCACGTTGCTGTTTGCTGCTGTTTTAGTGCATCTGAAACCCTATACCAGGGCAGAACTTAGAAGGGTGACACGGGCCTGCCTTTCTCTTGTTGGTCGTTTTTCCAGTTTGGGGTTAATGGTGGCTCAGTGTCTGGCATGATGCCTTGCACAGAGTAGGTGCTGAAATAGTTTTTGACCGAACAAGCCAACACTTGGATGGCTTAATATCATTGCCACTCAGGATAAAGCTAGAATTGTTCTTGAGAAGTGACAGGTCAGAACAACATTGTTTATTAGGACTGAGCTTGTATCAGGAACCGACAGGTACATTGAACAGCCTTGGGTCTGCCCAAGGGCAGGCTCTGTCTGATGGCCTGGAGGTCTCGGGCCTGGGCTGGGAGGCAGGAAGCCCCACAGTCACCTCCTTTTCCTTCTCTTCTGGGGCGGAAACCAGAGAGGGAAGATCCCACCCAGAAAGCCTTTGTGCCTAACCTGCGTCACTTCCAGCTTTACTGTGTTTTTAAAAAGTCACACACGATGAAATGAGCATTTCACGGAAAGCTTGTGATGTTTCAGCCTATGGAAAACAATAGGCATCTCTGCTTTTGAAAATAGTACTTGTTGGGTATAGTAAATTTGGAGCACAGAAGAGAGTGGAGGGTAAGAATAAAAATCACCCCGGATTTCCAATAACCAAGAGAGAGTCACTGTGGAAAAGTGGCATAATCCTCCTAGGCATAATCCTGCGTTATCTCACTGTTCATATCACAGCAGGTCACAGGCCTTTACCCATGCCATGAAAAGGTAGCCATCGTTGTGACAGAATTGGAGAGGGGCTAAAGCAGAGCCTCCTAGGGCTTTGTGTCAAGGTTTCTGTGGGAAAGACGGGGTCCCCACCCTGTTTGCTGGATGGCCCTACGGTGTGAGGAGCAGGTGGAACACTGCCCAGAGTCAGAGAGCCTGGTGCTGACCTTGGTGCAGTCACTTGCCCTCCAGTGGGGCTGCTCGTCACCTGCTGGCTGCCACAGGGCCCAGAAGAGGTCCTAGGTTAGTAAACCTTGAACCTCCTCCCACCCGCCAGAGGAGGGGCCTGGTTTCTGTTTTGGAGGGAGAACCCGTCTTCATCATCACGTGAAGATGGATGGAGAAGAGGTGTGTGTGTGCGCGCGCGTGTTTTCTTTTCCAACCTGAAGTGTGTTTGGTGATCTGGAAGACTTCAGTCTCCTGGTTGGGGAGCCATGATCTGTGGGTCCTGTAGCTTCTGGCCAAGGGTGGTCCCAGGATGGCTGTCCTCCACCCTCACCTCCAGGCAGGGGGTGGTGTGAGACCTCTAGAAGTTACCGCATCTGTCACCCTGAAAGGGACTTTCAGATCTGACAGCCTCCGCATCCTGAGTGAAATGTGTGTGGGGGTTGGTACCTTTATTTTTCTCCTACTGCAGCCCCTGTGGGCAGCCTGCACCCAGGGAGGCCCTGTCCTTCTGGCAGGTGGCTGGGTACCTCCATCCTTCTGGGCAGAGCTGTTCACCAAAGCCCTCTGGGTCATCACTTACAGGAAAGCTCCAGGCGAAAATAACTAACCCCATGGCGGCGGCTGCTGTAGCTGCTGGCAGAGGCTCTTGGTCTCTATGTCTCTAGCAGTTGTGTATTTTATTTTCATCTAGAATGAACAGAGAACCTTGAGTTCCACGAGCAGTCGTTTCGGGTGCCTGCAGGCACAATGATAGGTGTTGGTAAAGGGAGGTGTGTGAAGAAATGAGTATTAATCAATGTTCTTATATTAATTAGTACTAATATTCCTAATCCTCACTGGGATTGGTGTTAAGGCTTTGCAGTTTGTGAATGACTTTTCACAAATAACATTTCATTTAATCCTCCCAAAGGCCCTGGCATCTTGAAAATTTTGCGCCCATTTTGTAGATGGATAGACTGAGGCTCAG
Organism: Budorcas taxicolor; assembly: GCF_023091745.1. NCBI lineage: Eukaryota > Metazoa > Chordata > Mammalia > Artiodactyla > Bovidae > Budorcas > Budorcas taxicolor. The sequence goes on along the minus strand of NC_068914.1, from coordinate 153,537,673 downwards.
AAGGGTGAATTTGCCTAAGAAACTGTGGAAGGAAGCACCCAGGTTTTCAGTTTCAAATCCTGTGCCCTCGTTGCTCTGAGTGGCCCCTCCAGCACAGACACTACCCCCAGAGAGCCTACAGTCCCAATGGGAAGCCTGGCAGGTGGAATCGCTTCTCAGACTTGGAAAGCGTGTTAATAGAGAATCTGGTTGAAGCTGTGGGGGCCCCAGGAGGCAGCCCTCTGCTCTGTCTGCCGGTGGGCTGAGGAGCTGAGACTCCCCAGGAGAAGGGCAGCTGAGCTGGGGCTCTGATGGACAGTGGCGGTGGGCAGGTGGAGGAGCCGAAGAAGGCTTTGCAGGTAGGGGGGCCACCCCGAGCACAGGCCCAGGCTGGTGAGTGGAGAAACAGAGGGAGTGAGCTTGTCTGGAACAGTAGGTGTCAAGGCGTCGCTTCCAGGAAGAGAAGTGTGTCTCCCCATGAGTTGGTCGGTGGGTTTTAAACAAATAGTATGTATGAAAGTCTGGACTTAACAAGGCAGTACGTATTTGCTTTACAAAGAAAGGCTGAGGCATGGGGCAGTGGTTAGAAAGGTGTTGAAAGCCATAACCTCAGTGCATCTGAGGATGATTCGATTTACAGGAGGCCCTGGCCATCCAGTCTGCTGGAGCAGAGCACAGGCTGGGAACGGGGAAGGCTGGTGAGCCTTCTGGCCCTCGAATGCTGCCTTTGGTTTGCCAAGAGGTAGCTCCCACTCGACTGGGGCAGAAGACCACTTCTTCTATTTGCAGTTTGGGGTCGTTGAGCTGGATTTGTGAAGGTGGGAGAAAGCCCCACCCTGCCCGTTGCGTTTACCCAGCTGTCCTATCTCACAGGGAGGGCACGAGGCATCCAGAGGCCCGCCTCCATCCTCTGCCGGCCGCCGCTTGATGAGCAAGGGTTGGGTGGCTGTGGCTGTTACGTAACGGGTCTGCTGGACACAGCAGTGAATGGAATGTCATTCAGGTGTCCCTCCAGCTCGTGCAGGTGCGTGTCACTGGATCAGGATGGCCAGACTGAAAGCACCCCGCCTTCCCAGGCTCTGCACTCCCACCCCTCCCCAGCAGGCCTTCTTCGTGGTCTCCCTGCCTCTCCCCTGGCACCTTTGCCCAGAGAGACCAATTAAAGCCGGGTGTCGTGGTGACTGCAGTCTTCGTCTGTACTCCCACTGGCCCTGGAACCAGAGCCTGTCTGTGCCAGGAAGGGCTGAGGGGTTGAGCAGGTCTGGCCCTTCAACCCACAGGTGAGGAAATGCGAGTTCATGGACCAGGGCACTGGCGAGCCAGGGCTGCTCTGGGTCTAGAGCCATCTCCTGACCCAGTGCTCTCTGTCTGCTGAAAATGGGGCTCTGCTCTACTCTCTCTTCATCTGGATGTCCGTGGACTACCTGTTGTCAGTATTTTCCTCAATAATTTGGCTTCTTTCTTGGATGAGTGATAAAATGTATCCTGCGTCTCCAGCAATGTTTTTACAATTACAGATGCTTGAGGCTCTCACCTGGCTGTTGCACTTCTAGGAATTTACCCTACAGATGAAATTCCACGTGTACAAAGTGACTGTGCAGTTAGTCACGGCTGCCTCTTTTTTAGTAGCACAAGGTTGGAAGCAACCTGAAAGTCCATCCGCAGAGGGCCAGGAACAAATTATGGTCCATCCATACCATGGACCACTGTGCAGCCCTGAAAAGTAAGATGGAGACTGCTTGCCATCCACAGATACAGAGCAATCACCAGATAGATTTCTGTGAACGAGACAGGTGCAGGACGTGTGTGTCTGCTGTGCCTCCGTCTGTGTGAAAGTGAAGGGAAGTGGAAAGTGCATTCGCTTCTGTGTGTGCTCAGGGTCTCTGGGGGTTCACACAAAGTCGGTGACTGGGGTGCCTGTGGGGTCGGGGTGGTGCCTGGGAGCTGTTCACTGGAGACCCCTCATACCTTTTGAGTGCCGATTCATGTGACTATGTGACTTTTTCAAAAACTTAAAATGAATACAATTAAATAAACAAGAAGCACAGGAAATGTATCCTCACCTCTTGCCAATGCAGGAAGGCCAAGGCTACCCTGTCAAGGAGCAGCGTCCTCATTCAGGCCCCTGTTGTAGTTGTTATAGTCGTGTCCAACTCTTTGCAACCCCATGGGCTACAGCACACCAGGCTTCCTTGTCCTTCACTATCTCCCGGAGTTTGTTCAGACTCATGTCCATTGAGTCAGTGATGCCATCCAACCATCTCATCCTCTGTCCCCACCTTTTCCTCCTGCCCTTTTTCCCAGCATCAGGGTCTTTTCCAGTGAGTCGGCTCTTCATAACAGGTGGCAAAAGTATTGGAACTTCAGCTTCAGTATCGCCTTCCCAGTGAATATTCAGGGTTGATTTTCTTTAGGATTGACTGGTTTGTTCTCCTTGCTGTCCAAGGGACCCCCTGACCATCAGTTAATCAAGAATGCAAGCTTGGGTCTCACGAAGGGGACCAGATGTGGAAGTTTGGGTGTTTCTTGGGAAGTCTGGCCCCTAGCCCCAGCCCTGGAGAAATGGAGCCCCCTCCCGCTGGTCCCTCTGAAGCACTGCTGTTGTCTAGCTTGGTATTTAAATCCCTGCTCTGATATGCTTATTTTCTGACCTCTGAAATCTTCGAGGGTTCCCCCTCTGACACATGAATGAAGTCCCTGCCCCAGGCCCTGCTTATTGGGCCCCTGGTTGAGCCACACGTGACTGGGCGCCCTTTCTTCCACTTGCCTCCTCACCTGCCCACCTCTGTGCTGTTGCTCACGCCGTTCCCTCTGCCTCCCTGCCTGCCTCTCCCTCCCAGGCGGTCTCCACGTGCCCAAATCCTATCTACCTCTGAAGGCCCAGCTCAGCTTCCACCTCCCTCTGCCCTCTGACCTCCCTGTTTCTTTATCTCTTCCTCTCCGCTGCACCTAACCCTTTTACACTGTGTCCTAGGTGTCTGATTCCCCACTGGGCTGCAGGTTCCTTTAGGGCCAAGTCCACATCACAGCCCCTGTTTTGTTAGACGCTTGCACTTTTGTTAGAGTGGGTGAGTGGTGGCTGCCCTCTTCGTGGTGGGATCAAGAGGCAGGGGAGGGGGGCAGGGCCCGTTTCACATCTGTGAACCGTGGTGCCTGGCACAGGGCGGGCGCAGCCTCGCGGCAGGAATAACAAATCTCACGGCCCAGTGCTCTGTGCATTCTTTCCCTGGTCCTCGCAAGGACCCAGGAAATGCTGTGCTTTCCACTGTGGTTCCCCCGTAGGCTGAAGAAGCAGAGCAAACATCGGGTCCAAGTCACACAGTGAGAAGTAGGATCGGACACAGGTCTGGCTGCCTCCAAAACTCCTGCATTGGATCAGTTTTTTCTACCCCTTTCCCTGACTCAGCAGTGATGCCAGCAATCCCCTGGCCAACTCTCATCACCTGCCCCACTGGTCATGGGCAACTTTGCATTGTTATTTGAGTGTATTAATATTTTCTTCCCTACTGGACTGTGAGCTCTTAAGGGCTAGAGCCTTGCTTGAGATACCCTTTGGACTTAGCACACAGAAGGTGCTTGAAGATGTATGTTCATTAACCTGCTACAGTAAAGTACACAGGTAGGTGTACAGTGTGATGATTTTTACATTTGTAAATACCTATGTAAACCACTGTCCAGCTCAAGCTGCAGAACATTCCCAACCTCTCCTGGGGCTCCCTGGGGCCTTCTCCAGGTCAAAACCTCAGAGGCAACCACTCTCATACCTCACCACTATTGACTGGATCTGGCCTGCTTGAAAATGGAGTCATGTCTTTAGAAGAGTCACCCAGGTTGTGTAGAGCAGTCCTTGCTCACTGCGGCATGGAAGACCACGCTGATTCAATATACAGTTGGTCCTTGAACATGGCTTTGAACTATGTGGGTCCACTTATCCATGGATTTTTTTTCAATAAATGTGCTCACAGTGCTGCCTGATCCATGGTTGGTTGAATCTACAGATGTGGATGCAAAGGGCTGACTGTAAGTTATGCCTGGATTTTCCACCCCCGAGGGCTGGAGCCCCTCACTCACTGTTCCTGGATCCACCATCCCTGCTTATTCACTCTGCGTCCAGGTTTTGGGTGTTTTAAACAGGGCTGCTATGAAATGTCTTGTTCTTATCTGTGGGACACACATGGATTCCTATGGGGTGTGCACCCAGGGTGGAATGCTGGCTCAGCCCACTCAGTACATACATGTTTTCATGAATGACATTCAGGCTGGGATTTCTCACTGGGTACCCAGGGCTGAAGCTGGACTTCTTGCCAGAGGAGTCCCAGGGGTCGGGGCAGGTTCAGCTGTCTCAGCTTCCACAGGCTGTTCTTCTGGGCCAGTGGGACTATTGAGGTTCAGGGTTTCTCATCCAAAGGGGACCCATTTGCTTAGGGCTGGATTGGGCTTAGCTGGCTGAAAAGGTGGTTTCATTAGAGGGACACAGAGTCTAGTTAGAGAGGCTGAGCACTGGCCCATCTGTTCTCAGTTTGGGAGAAAACTGTAAGGGTCAAAATTTGGCCTGGTATGTATTGGAAAAAACAAAACAAAACTTAATTACAAGACTGAATTAAGTAAGCTCTTGCTGAAGGATTTTGGATTACTTTGTTCTCTTTCATTTCGGCACCTACCCCCCGTCCCTACCACCAAGTGAAGGATAGATAGATGATTGGATGGTTTTTCTTTCCTGTTGAGAGATTCGTGGGAACTTGGCCCCAGGAGAAGACAGACAGATGCTGAGCCACTGGACTGGCCTTGGCTTGTCTGTGTTGATCCCAGGGGAGTGGGACCCAGGGACAGGACCCTGCCCCCTCGGGAGGGCATGTGATATTCTTTCCAGAGGCTAACCAGGCAGAACCGCCCAGCCCGTGGCTGCTCTTTCCCTGTAATCCCCTCTGGAGAAAGGCCAGGCTGAGGGCTGCTGACCTGCTCTGATGTGGGTCAGCCTCCCCCAAAAGGCAGCCACCCAGAAGTTCACAGAGCAGACAGCCCCCGGAGACCAGAGGACCCGTCATCCCCCCGGTGGCCGAAGTGGGGGCAGCGGCCAGTTCAGATTAACCGTGCTCAGATCAAGTGGTGCCTAGTGAGCTCTGTGGAGGTGAAAGTTTCTCCATGGATCTTAAATAAAAGAACTGAAATCCCTCCCGGGCTGTATTAATATTCCAGAGGTGTGCGGGTGAGTGTGTTGCCAGCCCCGCTTGGCTCATGGGTGTGTAGCAACCGTCCGAGCAAGCACTTCGTGGCTGCAGCTCAAAAGGGTTAGGATTGGAACCTAATGAATGAAAATATGACCTTGGAAGGTTTGAAACAGAGCTGACCACTGGAGACAGGACTGGCCCGGGTCTCAGAGACTGTTGGGTGGGTGCCCTCCCACCCTGGCCAAAGGAGGGAATGCCTGTGAAACGGGAGCGAGTTGTCACGGATAACGCCATGCCCTCCTGACCCTGTCCTCGGTGCTGTGTAGTAACTTGTTTATTCCCTACAGTTCTCTCGAACCTAAGGGTGGCTGCAGCCCCATCTTACCACTGAGGAAGCTGCAGCAAGGAGAGGTTGTGTAACTTGCCCACAGACACAGAGTGAGTACGTGATGGGCCTGGAAGTCAAGTCCTGCTGTCTGACTCCAGAGCTCATGGCTCTTTAACAGCCCTTGGAAATCCGGGGCCTGACAGGACGGTGCGGCCAGCGTGAGGAGCCTTTTACCAGGATTCCGTGGGCAGATGGCCTTAGCCTTCCAGACCCCTGTTTCCCTCATCTGTAAACTAGGTGTATTAAGTTTCCACTGCGGCTCTCACAAACTGCCAGCAACTTAGTGACTTAAAAGATGGATTTGTTCTCTTCTGGTTTTGCAGTCAGAAGTCTGAAATGTATTCACGGCTCTGAAGTCAAGGCGTTGGGAGGGCCCCATTCCTTCTGAAGGCTCGATGGGGGAGAATCTATTTCCTTGCCTTTTCCAGCTTCTAGAGGCCACTTGCATTCTTTGGCTCAGGGCCCTTCCTTCAGCTTCAAAGCCTTTCTTTTCCCCTCTTGTAAGGACCCTTGTGATTCTGTCTGGCCTACTCAGATAATCTGGGATAATCTCTTCATCTCAAGAGCCTTAACCACACCTGCAAGGTTCCTTTGGCCATTTAAGGTAAAATATTTGCAAGTTCAGGTGAATATCTTTGGGATGCCATTATTCAGCCCTCCACACAGAAAATCTGTAGGGGACACGAAACGGCGAGGTATCGCCCAAGCATGAAGTGAAATGATAGAATAAAATCTGGGTGAGACAGTGAAATACCTAGTTTCAAGGCAGGTGGCTGAGTCTGGGGACTATACATAGCTCCGTAGCTTTTCTGGAAAAGGTGGGTGTCTTCAGAACGGGAGTCAGCCAGAAGATGTCTTTCCCAGAGAAGGACGGGGTGGGGCTGTATTAGCAGCCATGAGCATTTGCGTCACTCCAAGTTGCTTGCTAAGCTGTGGCGTAGTTCATCAAACCTTGCCAGGGCCTGGTTGAATTTTACTTGAGGCCCCCCCATCTCCCTGTACTCTGATCCTGTGATCTCAGGTGCCCTTCTGGGGGCTGATCGGAGGTGTGGAGGACGTTCATAAACCAGCACTCCTCGCTTGTGTGCTGGGTTTGCCTGACCCTGTTCCCCCAGTCCCCTGAAGCCGGGCTTTCTGCACCTGCCAGGTGAGCTCTGTCCAGTCTTGAGGCTTGCTGCTCCCCGAGGCCCTTCCAGAAGACCCTGTTACCCTGCCAAGATGCTGCAACTCCAATAAAACCCACTCCCCACAACTGTCAGGAGTGCTTTGTCAACTGCAGAGTGCCACAGGCCATGTGCCAATCAGGACGCGACACCCCTCACCTGACAGTGTCCTGCTCTGGGTGCACCCCGGCTGAGTGTGCTTGTCACCATGCCCCCACAGCAGTCATTCAGCAGGCACATTTCATCATGGCACTTAGTCCCTGCCCTCATGGAGCCCGACTCAGGATGTTAAGGGAACAGATTTAATGCCAATTGTGGTAGATAATGGGAAAGGCCAGAGAGGACATGCAATGTACAAACTAATGGTCCATAGAAGGGGTGACAGCTACAGAGGCAGGGAGGAGGGGGTGGTGGTAAAGATCCGGGGGTGGGTGGCACAGGAGTTGTTGTTCCTGGGGGTTGGTATAGGGCTGGTGGGAGGTGTCACAGGATGTTAGAATTGGAAGGAGTTGCAGAGCCCGAACATTCATTTGGTTTCCCCCGCCCTTATCCAGCCGAAGCCTGTTGAGTGCTGACCACATCCAGGTTCTGAGGTAGGTGCTAGAGATCAGAGCTGCACATGAGACATGACCTCTGACCTCCACAGGCTAGCAGGCTGACTGGGGAGAAGACAAGAAAGAGTAAACCACCCTCCAGGGGTTCCTCAACCAGTGTCCCTGCACCAGGAGACCTCTAGCCCTGTTTGATTGGGAGCCTCATTCTTCTGGAAGCAGCCAGAACATTTTGCTATCTTGTGCCAGTTGGTTCAGACATCCCTATCTTGGCAGGTTCTCACCTTCTTGTTGTTCACACCAGGTGGACTAAGTTCTGATGGAGCACTTGGGACAAATCCCTTTGCCCTCAGTGGCGTGGCCTCTCCGCATTGGAAGACGTGTGTGAGACAGCGTGACTCAGCCTCCATCCTTTGCCCTGGCCTATCCCTTCCTCCAGCCAAACATCGAGGTCCTTCAGCAGAACTCTGAATGGCGAGGAAGGGACCACGTGACGGAAAGCCGGCGGCCTGCATTATGTGGCTTAATGCCTGGCATTCGTCAGTCATCTGATTGATCCTTCTCTTCCAGGTCCCTGCTGTGTATCTGGTGCTATGCCAGGCTGAGAGATAGATGACTCAGGTGTGGGGAGATGGGAACACTGTCAGAACAAACCTCATGGAGACGGCTGGGAGGGCGTGGGCCGGCCCTCACGGAGGCTGTGATGCTGAGGATGGCTCGTGAGTGAAAGTGGTCACTTGCCACAAGGACCAGGGCTGAGAGGAGGGTGTGTTGGGACAGGGGCCAGGCCACATGTGGAGGGACTCTGTGTTGCCAGCACTCAAGGAAGAGGCAGGGAGGGAGGCTGGGGCCTGGCTGCCAAGGGCTCTGGACCTCTGCATCCCACCATCAAAGCCTAATGTGTTCTCAGAGAATTTCAGATCAGGAGGAGGGATGTGGGCATGTTTGAAGATAAGTGAAAACAAACTGCACTTGATTCCTGCTTCCTGGAGCATCACTCCCCAAAACGTTGGAGGATGGTCCAGGGCCATGTCCCTTCTCCTCCTTTCTGGAATCCAGAACGCTTGAAATCCCAAAGGTTCTTCCTAAGTCTGCAGCACACTAATTTTGTGGCAAAAGTCTGACCTGAATTGATGCGAGACTAATTATGGTCTTTAAAAATATCTCACCTTTCTCTGTGGAAATACTATGTGTTTGATTTGGGGGTGCCACCCAGACCCCTCTAGGGGTGTTACCACGTAAGCAGTATATACAGCGCCGTGCACGTGTGCTGAAGCCGCTCCAGTCGTGTCCGACGGGAGCCCAGAGGGTCGTGAAGAGTCGGACACGACTGGAGCGGCTTCACTTTCACTTTTCACTTTGGTGCATTGGAGAAGGAAATGGCAACCCACTCCAATGGGCTGCTGTCTATGGGGTCGCACAGGGTCAGACACAACTGAACTGAAACGGCGTAGCGGCCGGCTGTAGCCCACCAGGCTCCTCTGTCCGTGGGATTCTCCAGGCAAGAGTACTGAAGTGGACTGCCCTTTCCTCCTCCGGGGGGTCTTCCCCACCCAGGTCTATTCTGTCTACTCCACTGGCAGATGGGTTCTTTACCGTTAGTGCCACCTGGGAAGCTCATAGAAAGAAAGTGAAGTCCGACTCTGTGCGACCCCATGGACTGTAGCCTACCAGGCTCCTCTGTCCATGGGATTCTCCAGGCAAGAGTACTGAAGTGGGTTGCCATTTCCTTCTCCAGGGGATCTTCCCAACCCAGGGGTCTAACCTGGCTCTCCCGCATTGCAGGCAGACGCTTTAACCTCTGAGCCACCAGGGAGCCCATACAGCACCACAGTTCGGTTCGGTTCAGTCGCTCAGTCGTGTCCGACTCTTTGCGACCCCGTGAACCGCAGCACGCCAGGTCTCCCTGTCCATCACCAACTCCCGGAGTCCACCCAAACCCATGTCCATTGAGTCGGTGATGCCATCCAACCAATACAGCACCACAATCCTTCCTTAAATCTGAACAACTCTTGAGTTGGTAAACTCCTTTGGCCCAAGGGTCCTGCTTACAGCATGGTGCACCCAGAAAACCAATTCGGTCACCTGCCCAGCCACGGCTAGGTAGCGGCACCGAGGTTCCAGCCCAGCTTCCCTGACTCAGACCCTACGACCGAGTGCAGCAGGGGCAGGCGAATAAGGCCCACGTCTGGAGCTGCCTTGCTGGTAGGTGGGCTGCTGGAAGAGAGAGGCAGGACCAGACCTTGACGGTGCTTTAATTCTGGTTCAGCCTGGGGCTGAGGGAGGCGGGGAGACAGAGCAGAGGGACTGAAGAGAAAGTTAGGAGCCCTGTCAGTGACTGGCTTTTCCCACTGCTTACAGCATCACTCCAGACTTTCTTTACTCACACGTCCCTATCAGTAGAAGAACTTTGGGGGCATGTGCCCCCATTATTGGAGAAGGAAATGGCAACCCACTCCAGTGTTCTTGCCTGGAGAATCCCAGGGACGGGGGAGCCTGGTGGGCTGCCGTCTCTGGGGTCACACAGAGTTGGACACGACTGAAGCGACTTAGCAGTAGCAGCCCCCATATGGATACTGTTGTAGTTATTATATACTTGTATTTTCTTATTGTTACATTGCGAACTTTGGAGAAGGAAATGGCAACCCACTCCAGTATTCTTACCTGGAGAATTCCATGGACAGAGGAGCCTGGTGGGCTAAAGTCCACGGGGTCTCAAAGAGTCAGATACGACTGAGCGACTAACACACACACACACATTATGCGCTTAGTCACTCAGTTGAGTGCCGTTTCCTCTTGCAGGGGATCTTCCCAACCCAGGAACTGAACCCAGGACTCCTGCATCTCCTGTGTTGGCAGGCAGATTCTTTACTGCTGAGCCACTGGGGAAGCTAGTGTTTACACAAAACCTGTAAAGATACACTGTTACAATACGTGCATCATAAAACCTACACTAAAACTGGAAATCAGAAGATGAGTTAAAGATGTAATGATTTTTAAAAATTAAAAATTGTTAGTAGTTCAAAAACCTTCCGACTTCATGTACTTATTTTTGGAAACTGTGCTCTGATGCTGTGGGAGAGACCAGTTTGTTTAGACACTTCATTTTAATGGCTGCCCTCCCTGAAAAAGATCCCTGCCTGGGACACGTAGCTGCACACAGAGGAAACGCATCACTGGCTTGTTTTCTAAATCGGGTTACTCATTTTTCCATCCCATGCACGAGTATGCAGAGGATTTGTTGAAATTTGGCTAGTACATTTCCATCCTCCCCGAGGCCAATCAGATGTTCCTGTAAACTAAATGGAAGGTATTTTAAAGTTCTTAACGCATGAGTCCAAAACCCACTCAGATGCTTTGGAAATTTTTAAACAGATTAGAAAATTCTGTTACGTAGGCTTTTAGGAGCTCAGTTATGAGCATTTTTTTTTTTTTTAAGTTTCAGCATATTGTTTTGGGTGACATACTCTTATAACAGGAGAAGTGTTTTATGTATACTTTTCTGGAAACCTCTGCCCTAACTGAGGTTTCTTTTAAAGAGCAGTTCCCTTCTCATTGACTGTGATAACAAGCCTTTGCTGTGAGGGACATGTTAAACATGCTTAAAGATGTTATTAGGCTTCCCTCCTAACTCAGTGGTAAAGAACCCGCCTGCTAATGCAGGAGATGCGGGTTTGATCCCTGGGTCAAGAAGATCCCCAGGAGAAGGAAATGGCAACTCACTCCAGTATTCTTGCCTGGGAAATCTCATGGACAGAGGAGCCAAGCAAGCTGCAGTCCACGGGGTCACAAGAGTCGGACATGACTTAGCCACTAAAGTAGCACCAAAAGATGTCTTTGAAACATCCTTGGGAAGCATATCTCTGACAGCCAATGGTCACAGGGAAAAATGGGCGAGTAGAACTTTTCTTTTGTTTTGGTTAAAGAAAGATGTGTTGAGGTCAGTGATTAGGTTTGGCAAATCTTTTTGATTGTGTTTCTACAAGATAACCAACTGGTAAATCTCTGATAGAGATGCTTTCCTGAGTCAGTGCCCATCTCATTACAAATTTGGTGGGAAATTCTCCTGTGGTTGAAAACTTTATTATGCAAAGTGTCTAACGCAGGGAAGTAGAGCACCTAGAAGACTATGTTTCTAGCTGCCAGTCACTCAGCTGCAACAGTTAGTGACATCTGGCAGTCTTGTTGGCCTCTGTCTCTCTCACCCTTTCCAAAGAGCAAAATCCCAGCTGTCATGTTCTTTTTCATCCTGAAGTAGTTCAGTGTGCATCTCTACTTGATAAGGACCTTTTAAAACCTGTTACATTTAAAAATAATTATAAGCTCATAGGAAGTTGCAAAAATAGTACATAAAACCCCATGTACCCTTCCTCCGCCAAGGCTAACATCTCAAAATTGCTGTAGGCCAATATCAAAACCAGGATGTGGACATTAGTATAGTACTGTTTTTTGAAAATATTTATTTGTTTGGCTGTGCTGGGTCTTAGTTGCAGCATGTGAGATCTTTAGTTGAGCCTTGAAAACTCTTAGTTGCTTCCTGTGGGATCTAGTGCCCTGACCAGAGATTGGAACCCGGGGCCGGTGCCTTGGGAGCATGGAGTCTTAGCCACTGGACCGCCAGGGAAGTCCCTATGGTACTGTTAACTAGGCAACAGTTGTTCAGGCGCTAAATCGTGTCTGACTCTACAGTCCATGGACTGTAGCCCACCAGGTTCCTCCGTCCATGGGATTTCCCAGGCAAGAATACTGGAGTGGGTTGCCATTTCCTTCTCCAGGGGATCTTCCCAACCCAGGGCTCAAACCTGCATCTCCTGCATTGCAGGTGGGTTCTTTACTGCTGAGCTACCAGGGAAGCCCAACTAGGCCACAGAGGACAGACCTTCCTCAGTTCCCACTGTTTTCCTGTGTGTGTCCTTTTCTGCAGTTTCCACCTGTAGTCTCCTGTAGCGCCATCACTTCAAGATACAAAGTATCTCTCCGCCTGGAGGGAACTCCTGTGTTTCCCTCCCTGTATCTGTGGCCCGCTTTCCTTGCTGCCTCGGTCAACCACTGATCTGTTCTCCATCTTTATAGATTTGTTGTCTTGAGTATGTTACATAAAAGGAACCAGGCAGTATGTGGTACTTTGAGACTGACTGTTTTCTCTAAACAATCCCTCGAGATCCGTTTAGACTGCTGCCTGTATCGATAGTTTGTCCTCTTTGTTGCTGAGTGGTGTTCCATGGTCTGGATGTACCGAATGTTTAACCTTTCACCTGTAGGACATTTGCATTGTTTCCACGTTTCCCTGACAGTTACAAAGGTAGCTGCTGTGAACATTTCGTGTATAGGTTTTTGTGTGAATGTACGTTTTCATTTCTCTAGGATAAATGTCGAAGAGTGATACTGAGTTGTGTGGTAAGTGCGTGTTAGTTTTATAAGAAACTGCCAGACTCTTGCAGCGCGGCTCTACCTTCTCATACTGCCTCCAGAAATGTATGTGTGAGCCAGTTTCTTTGCATCCTCACCTATGTTTGATGTCACTATTTCGTATTTATATGTGGGGACAGGGAGGCCTGGCGTGCTGCAAATCATGGGGTCGCAAAGAGTCTGACACGACTGAGCGACTGAATTGAACTGAACTGAACTGAGTGATACTTCATTGTGGTTTTAGTTTGCGTTTTCCTAATTGCTAATGTTGAACAGCCATTTACATGTTGGCCGTGCTTCTTCTGTGTGAAGTGTCTGTTTGTATCTTTTGTGAATTTTCTGACTGAATTGTTTGGGTTTTATTTTTTATTTTTTATGTTTTTTTACTGTTGAGCTTTGAGCACTCTTAAGGTGTCGTCACTCAGTCGTGTCCCACTCTGCGACCCCGTGGACTGCAGCCCACCAGGCTCCTCCGTCCATGGGATTTTCCAGGCGAGAATACTGGAGTGGGGTGCCATTTCCTTCTCCAGGGGATCTTCCCGACCCAGGGATCGAACCCGGGTCTCCTGCATTGCAAGCAGATGCTTTACCCTCTAAGCCACCAGGGAAGCCCTGCTATATTTTATATTCCAGATGCTGGTTATTTGTTGGATATGTGGCTCAAAGATATTTTCTTCTGCTTTGTGGCTTGTCTGTTCATGCTGTTCACACAGTCACAGCATGAAAGTTTTTACTTTTGGTGATGTCCAGTCAGTTTTTCCTTTTAGAGGGTCATGCTTTTGGTGTTAAGTCTAAGAAGGCTGCACCTAGCCCTGTGTTTCAAAGATTTCCTCCTATGTCTTCTAAAAGGTTTGTAGTCTTGACTGCGCTGAATTTTTGTTGCTTCTTACGTGGGCTTTCTGTAGTCAAGGTGAGTGGGGGCTAGTATTTGTTGAGGTGCCTGGGCTTCTCCTTGTGGTGGTTTTTCTTGCTGTGGAGCACGAGCTCCAGGGTGTACACACTTCGGTGGTTGCAGCTCTTGGTCTCTAGAGTAAGGCTAGTTGTGGCGCGTGGGCTTAGTTGCTCTGTGGCATATGGGATCTTCCTGGACAAGGGAGCCCATGCCCCCTCCATTGGCAGGCGGATTCCTATCCACTGAGACACTGGGGAAGTCCCTACATTTTGCATTTGAATCCATGATCCATTTTAAATTAATTTTTGTGTATGGTGTAAGGTTTAGGTTAAGGTTCTTTCTTTTTTTTTTTTGGTCTCTGGATATCTAGTTGTTCTAGCTAGTACTGTTTATTGAAACGATTATTCTTCCTCCATTGATAAACACTTTTATTTTTGCAAAGCTACCGTGCACCTGAAGCGGGCTTCCAAAGTGGCTCAGCAGTGAGGAACCCCCCTGCCGACACAGAAGATGCAGGTTCGATCCCTGGGAGGGAAGATCCCCTGGAGGAGGAAATGGCAGTCCACACCCGCATTCTTGCCTAGAGAGTCCCATGAACAGTGGTCCCTAGGGTCACAAAGAGCTGGACTTAGCACATGCACCTAACAAAATTGGCAGGAATTCTTGTGTGCCATCTGTTTCAAAGATATCTTCTTCTATTTTCAATTTATTTTTTATTTTCTTTGACTTCTTATTTTATATGGAGTATAACCAATTAACAATGTTGTGATAGTTTCAGGTGGACATCAAAGGGACTCCGTCATACATGTACACGTATCCATAAAGATATCTTTTCAAATCACTGGTTTGTTAACAGAGACTCAACAAAGTCCACACGTTGCGTTTAGTTGTAATGTCTCCTTGGCCTCTTCTGTTACTGCCCCCCAGCCACCTTTGTTTATAAGCCATCGATTCCTGGGAGAAACCAGGTCCTTCGTCCTGTAGATGGTCCCATGGTCTGGCTTTGCTGTTGCTTCCTCATGGTATCATTTCATCTGTTGTGCTACCCTCTGTATCTCCTGGATACTGGTGGTTAGTTCTAGGGACTTGCTTTGATTCCAGTTCACTTTTGGGGTGAGGGTCCTTCCTAGATGGTGCCGTGTGTGTCCTTTGTACCCCATGCCCCTCTTCAGTGATGTTGACCTTGACTGTGGCTTGTTCCATCCCTTATCAGATTCCTCAGTAGCCTCACCCAGTGGTTTTATCATCTACTGATGATAAAATGATGATGTGATGATCCATATCTATGTCCATTGTTTGTATTAGGAGTTGCAAAATATTAATTTTTTGGTTGCATTCTGTCTCGCTTTACTAATGGGACTTGTGTAAAGTGGAAGCTTTACACAAGTCTGACAATGACATCATTACCCTTAAATATTATAGATGAAGCAACTGAAGCTCTGAGACATGAAGTCAGGCTTGCAGGTGGTGGAATCCAGTAGGAACTCGGCTTGGCGACCTCACAGCTGGAGCTTGGTTATGCTCCTTGAAGCTCTGCCCAAAGCCCCTGCCACTTTGAAGCCTTTCCCGACCCCTCTCCCCAGCCTTCGCCAAGGTGGTTGGCACTTCCTCAGGGCTCCCTGGGTAGTGGGCACTCCCTTTTGCAGTGTGGTGGGGGCAAGGCCTCCAGGTTCCCCAGTCACATAGAGCAGGCGTGTAGAGGAGCCATGCGTCCTTGAACCTGGTCTTCCACGCCCAGCACAGTGTCCAGAGGCCTCAGGTCGTGTTTGCTGGAAAGATGACTCCATTGTCTCCCCTCAGGCTCTCTACCACGACCCTGGCAGTTTAATTTCAGTCGATTAAGAACGTACAGGGAGAAGGCAATGGCACCCCACTCCAGTACTCTTGCCTGGAAAATCCCATGGGCGGAGGAGCCTGGTAGGCTGCAGTCCATGGGGTCGCTAAGAGTCGGATACGACTGAGCGACTTGACTTTCACTTTTTACTTTCATGCATTGGAGAAGGAAATGGCAACCCACTCCAGTGTTCTTGCCTGGAGAATCCCAGGGACGGAGGAGCCTGGTGGCCTGTGGTCTATGGGATCGCACAGAGTCGGACACAACTTAAGTGACTTAGCAGCAAGAACATACAGGGCACCTGCCAGAGCTGAGGTTCTGAGCTCCATCTGTGTGTCTTCCCCCCTCTGGTATGTGTGGGCTGCATGGAAAAAAGGCAGCTATCAGGGTCCTTTCCCCTGGGGAGCAAAACCCCCACTTCTCCCAGGTCTGAGGTGTCACCAGGCCAGCATCCTGCTCACTTGCGGGACCCAGGCAGGCAGAGGTCCTTTCCAGGAAGGTCCCTGTCCCACGTGTGAAAGGGTGGGACTCAGTGCCCACCTCTGCTGCCAGCGCCCAAGTTTGCAGGGTTTAGTGCCATGAAGCAGGGTGACCCTTGAGAGCTGCCTTCACTTGCCTCTCTCGGTGCCGGGGACCCTGCGCCTGTAAGTCAGAACACTGCCGAAAGTATTTGGGGGTTATTATGAAAATCCTAAGAGTTATTTGTCGGTACCCCTGGAAGTATTTTGGGGGTTATTATGAAAGCCCTTGGGAAAAGGCAATGGCACCCCACTCCAGTACTCTTGCCTGGACAATCCCATGGACAGAGGGTCCATGGGGCCGCTGAGGGTTGGACATGGGGTCGCTGAGAGTTGGACATGACTGAGCGACTTCACTTTCACTTTTCACTTTCATGCATTGGAGAAGGCAATGGCAACCCGCTCCAGTGTTCTTGCCTGGAGAATCCCAGGGACGGGAGGAGCCTGGTGGGCTGCCATCTATGGGGTCGCACAGAGTCGGACACTACTGAAGTGACTTAGCAGCAGCAGCAGCAGCAGAATGAAAGCCCTTGAGTCATTTGGTGGTACCCTCGGAAGCTGTAAAAACCCAGTTTCACATTGTTCTCATCTCTAAGATGCAGACAGTCCTACTTACTTCAGAGTTGCTGTGAGAAAAGGCATGAGATCATGTGGGGGGAAATGCTTTGTAAACAGTGAGGGCTGCCTGAGAACGAAGTCAGTGGTCTGTAAATCACGGGGCCCCAGCACGAGACACGGTCAGAAACATGGCCAGGGTAGGTCAGGCTGCAGAAGCGCCCGCCGAGGCCGCGGCTTCCCCTCCTGGGAAGTACCTCCCTCCCCTTCCTGCTAGGACTCGGGCCCTGGTGAGATGGCCGTGACCCCCGTCCTGGAAGGGGGCTCTGGAGCCCGCGGGGGCGGCTCATCCATGGGCCCCCGTTGGGAGACAGTAGGCACCTGGAACATACTCTATTGAAGTCCTGGGTCTGATTTGAGGGCAAGTCACTCGCCCTCTGAGTGGACTTCTTGGGAACTAGATGACCTACATAAGGAGAGCACTCGAGGGAGAGGAAGCAAAGCCCAGCAGGAAACCGGCCACACTGAATAGATGCCCTAGCGGGTCACCCCTTAGCGGGGCCAGAGCTCAGCAGTTGCGCCGTCTCGGGAAGTCTATACACAGTCCCGTCAGCACCGCTGTTAGCTGAGGACAAAACAGCCTTTGACACACCCAGCCCTTGCTCAGAAGGGGAAGATGGAAGCGTGTGTGCACTTCCTGAAACAACCCCCCCCATTTCCTTGTGTTTATTCATTTAATTTGGGATGACAGACAAAGATGATGATTTACAACCCAAATCTTCTCTTTTAGGAAATATTTCTGGCACTGGTTTTCAATGTTGCAACCATACTTACAGGAGCTATTCTTAGACTTGTCACCGTGTCTCTTTTTCAAAGCGCCACCAGTCTTTATATAGACACCTTCTCCAATTTTGAGTTTCTTTATATAGATGCCTTCTCCAGTTTTGAGTTTTTAATCGAGATTCTTCTCTCGGTCGGGCGTTAGAGATCGTTTATTTTTACAGGAAAATAGAAACATAGGGGGCTCTTCCAGGGTAAAAACATATAGCTAAGAGCAGACGTGACTCAGACGGGGGCCGAGGGGTGGGGAGATGTGGGCAAGAATCCTCTTCATCTCGGGGTCAGGATCCACCCCAGGAAGGCCCCAGGAAGCCTCAGATGGGGAGGGCACTGGGAGAGGTCATCTGGGCTGACCGCAGGGTTCAGGCTGAGATGGTTGGGTGTGGGGGATTTGCCGTTTTCTGGGTCAGCCAGTGGAGACCCTCTGGGATCCACTGAGCCTGTGCAGACACACAGCTGGTCGTGGTGGAGCTAAGATGTGAGCCTCAGCCAGGGCTCTTTCTGCTCTCACCTTCGCGTCTGTTTGCATCAGTGGTTGGACGGTCACCTGGTCCGTGGCAGGTTGGTCAGGGGCCTTTGCTGCATGGAGGCTCCGTGACCCAGGATGGCGTTGTCCAACCTGTCAACAGATGGCAGCACTGAAAGGGACTCCATCAGGGCCGTGGGTCTCGGCAAGTCTGTAGAGGGGCGTGGCTGGTCCTCCTAGAGCTTTCCAGGTGCTTCTGATGGAATGGGTTCACTCTTTGAGAGTGGTGCCTGCCCCCAGCCTGGCATTGGTCCTTGTTTGTAAACTTGCCAGGAGAACCATAACAACAGTTCCTCCTGTAATAGATGGTTTCCTTCCAGCGTGAAACTATTAATTTGTTACCCCAGGTACTGAGGCTGCTACCAGGAAGTGTGGGGCCGACATGGCAGCCCACGCGGGGTAACTGCCCAGGACGCTGGAGTGAGTGCCATCCTGTGGCCCAGCCACCCCGTCTTTATTTTCCCCACCCAGAATCTTCTTTTATGTCAGCTGCCTCAACCCTACTCTTTGCTTCTCTCTGACGCACCTCAAATTCCTTTTGAAATAAGGAGTGAAAATTGACAGATGATAAAATAAACATTATAAGTGGTCTTGGTGCTAAGCTTGCTGCTGGGGATTCCAAGATGGAGAAGTGGTCTTGCCTTGAAGAGTGGGTGGATTTAGGAGGATAAATGCAAGCAAATGACAGCCGTGCACGTCATGTAGGACCGCAGAGGCGGGTGAAATGCATGGAAGTACCTAAATGGGGAAAGGGATCAGGGCAGGCTCTTAGGAAGAGCCGTCCGTGAGCTAAATTACAAGGTGAGCAGTTTGAAGGTGGGGAAGGGCCACAAAATGTCCAGCACAGCACAGCTGGTTGGTGAGGACCAAGTGTCAGCCGTTAGGGAAACTGGGGAGAAATGGCGGAGGAAATACACCTGCCAGTAGAGGGGGTGCCTCAGGGCTAGAGTGACCCTGCTAGACCCCAAGTGTAAAGATGGGCGGAGCCCGCAGACAGTCACCGGACACCGCTGCTCCAAGGGCTGGAGATCCAGTCCTGAGCAGAGCAGGGCCCCTGCCCTCGGGGAGCTAGTGTCTGGTGTGGGAGACAGACAGTTAATGAACACGTGTGTGATGTACAGTTTTGTCAGCTGGAGCCAGGTGGTAATGCGTGCTCTGGAGAGAAATAAAGCAAAGAGGTCAGAAGTGCCTTGGGTGAGGGTGGTCATATTTGAATGGGTGGTCAGGACAGAGACCTAAAGCGTGTGTGGGAGCTGCTGTGTGGCGGGGCAGAGGCTGTGCAAAGGCCCTGTGGCAGGAGCAGGTGTGGCATTTTGGAGCCACAGGAGGCTAGTGTGGCTGGAATGGAGGATCATGATGGGAATGGACAGGAGCTCAGAGAGTGCAGAGGGCCCATCAGGCAGTCCGTGGGCCTCTGTAAGGACAACAGCTTGTAGTCTGATGGAGACAGGAGCCATTGGAGGGTTTTGAGCAGAGGAAGGGCTCAATCTGACCGATGTCTTAGAAGGTTCACTTGCTGCTCTATGTGGATGGTGGGGCCAAGGAAGAAGCAGAGAGATTGGTCAGGAGCCTGTTCCATTAATCCAGGGGCTGGAGTGAGGCATGGTCAGGGTCTGGTCACATTTTGAAGGGAGATGTACAGCCTAGAAGGTTTTTTCCAGTGCTGCTGCTGACACTGGAAGAAGGCTAACATTGTGGTTCCCTGTTTCTAGGCCAGCTCGTCATTTATTCTGAGGCTTTCTCTCAGGAAGTCCCCTGCTGCCGGGCACCATGACCGTGAGGGGGGCCGCGCTGGCCCCAGATCCAGCATCGCCCACGACGGCAGCAGCCTCGCCCAGCGTCTCCGTGATCCCTGAGGGCAGCCCCACGGCCATGGAGCAGCCCGTGTTCCTGATGACAACCGCTGCTCAGGCCATCTCTGGCTTCTTCGTTTGGACAGCCCTGCTCATTACCTGCCACCAGGTACCCAGGCCAGGCGAGCCAGCAAGCCCCAGCCCTCAGGGGCAGGTGGGCGGTGGTCCCGAGAGGTTTCTCATCCAACATAGTGTTAGTTAGGCCAGGCCAGGCTACACTGCAGTAACAGATAAGCCCGGAATCTCAGAGGCTTCCCCGGGGGAGTAGGGTTCTTGCTCAGCCAGCCCAGTGTCAGTCAGTTTCCATTCTGTGGCTCCAGCATCTTACAGCTGCAAGACACCATCTGTCTGACAGCTGCAGGGAGGGGTGTGTGTAGAAGGTACTCTGAATATTTAACCTTCTCAACCAGAAAAGGCCCACCTTCCATGGGCCAGAACTGGTCACGTGTCCAGCCCAAGCTATAGGGGAGCCTGGGAACTGTGTACAGAGTGGCAGTAACCCCTTTGCAGATAAGAAAATTGGGACCCAGAGAGGAAAGAGGGAGGGGACGCTAGCCTAGTCACATACAAGTTGGTGGCAGAGCTGGGATGGAAATCAAGGTCCCCATCCCCCGGGCTTGCCATCCCAGGGGAGGCTGCCGTGGGTGGGGACGTGCCTTGGCTGCCCAAGGAAGAAGGTTTGAAGGCTGCTCCATGAAGAGGGAGGCTGAGCCTGTTCCGGTCCCAGGGTTCCCCGTCCCTCCTAGAACTCGATCGCTTCCCAGGCGGCTGGCTCACAACAGATGGGAAACGCTTCATCTTCCTCCTCCCGAGCACAGGGCTTGGCTGGGCCAAGCATGAAGTCATGGGAGCTGGGACGAGGGAGACTCTGGCTGCTGGGACTGTGGCATCGTGGTTAGAGCCGTTCTTGGCATTTGTGTGCAGCTTTTATTTTTTCCCCTGCTTTCTAAAAACTGCATTGCATTCTCCCAACTTGCCAGCGAGGCAGGCAGCGCTGCCCCTGTTCAACAGATGGGAAAGTGAAACCCAGAATGAAGCTGTCGCTGTAGCCACTCAGCCAGAAAAGACTTCCACCTTCTGTGGAAGGGAAGGTCCCGTCTGTCCCGCCCTCTGCACCATAAGTTAGTTAAGCAACAGGGCAGGGTGGGCCACCACCTGAACATCTGTGTGTTAGCTCCTCACCCCAGGGGCAGGTGTTTAGAAAGTCCTGGAGGTGGAGGGACAGTACATGCATGTCAGTCGACTCCTGCATCAGGCACCTGGTTCCCAAACCCAGATATGCACACATCCCGGTCCCCAGGGAGCGTGTCATCACTGTGGATCCCAGCTCATCCCTGACTGATCTGCGTAATCTTGGGGGTGACCTCATGGCCCTGGGTCTGCAAGGCAGCCTGGGCACCACCGCACGCAGCCTGCGGGCTTCATGCACCCCTTGGTCGGATGCTTACAATAGCCTCACCCGGGAAGTGTGTGTCATTACAGTGGAGAGAGAAGGACGCAGAGGCTCAGGGCTGAGTTTGGTGGTCCCTGTGCTAGTTGAGGGCGGAGCCGGACTCGGGTGGGCTCCTCTCCCGTGGAGCGGGCGGGCCGTGGGCTCCGGGGCTCCGGCTGACCGGCCCCGTCCGCCCCCAGATCTACATGCACCTGCGCTGCTACAGCTGCCCCAACGAGCAGCGCTACATCGTCCGCATCCTCTTCATTGTGCCCATCTACGCCTTCGACTCCTGGCTCAGCCTCCTTTTCTTCACCAACGACCAGTACTACGTGTACTTCGGCACCGTGCGTGACTGCTACGAGGGTGAGGACGGCGCGGGCGGCAGCCAGAGGGTTGTGGGGGGCTGGGAGCTGTGCACCCCACTTTGTCTGGGGGCTAGAAGACCCTCTTCCCGGCTTCCTTCTGGAGGGGCTACCTGTCCCTTCTTGAACCCCTTCAGGGTTTTCCATCCCTAGGTTTTCAGGTCCCAGCACACGTGTAACCAGTTGTCACCTGCTGAGACGCTTCACAACGGCCCCCAAACACCTGCACAGACACCCAGGATCAGGGCTCCTTTCTCAGTGCTGGCATCTCTGGTGGGGGTGGGGGCAGCAAATAAGTGGCTCATTGGTAGAAAGGGCTTCCCTTCTGTGGAAGGGAGGGTCCTGTCTGTCCTGCCCTCTGCACCATAAGTTAGTTAAGGGACAGGGCGGGATGGGCCACCTGTGTTTTAGCTCCACAGCGCAGGGACAGGTGTTTAGAAAGTCTTGGAGGTGGAGGGACAGTTCATGCATGTTAATCGACTCCTGCATCAGGCACCTGGTCCCCAAACCCAGCCATGCACACCGGTCCCCAGGGAGTGTGTCATCTCTGTGGATCCCAGCTCATCCCTGACTGATTTGCATAATCTTGGAGGTGACCTCGTGGCCCCGGGTCTGCGAGGCAGCCTGGGCACCACCACACACAGCCTTCATGCACCCCTGTACCATGAGGTACAGGTGGGTAAGGCGCTTGTTCGGGGTGTATGGTAAGGTAGTGTAGTGGCAGGGCTGGGCCTCCCTCCCTGTGTGTCTTAATCCTGAGGGCTTTGTCCCAGGAGGAGCTCGCTGCCTTTCAGGGGGCAGTCCTCATGTGTGGTGTGGACGCGTCACTTGCTCCTGTGCCCAGCTCCAAGCACCCAGCCAGGCCCCATGCTGGGCTCCGGGCAAGACAGCCCTCACCCTGCCTGCCGTCCAGGAATCTGTGCGGCCTAAACAGTCAGCGCAAGGAGACAGGGGTGCTCTCTCCCAGTGGCCCTGGCTGGGGTTGGGGCAGTGGTGGGGCAGGAATCAGGGTCTTAGAGATGAGTCAGCATCTGCCAGGCAGTGGCATGGATGAGTATTCATCCTGGGCGAGAGGAATCTCCGTATGCCAGTTTTGGGGTGCTGGGAGCTGTGGGGGGAGTGAGGGGCCAGCCATGGCCAGAGGAGAGGCCAGTGGCTGGAGGAGATGGACCTGGGAGGCAGGGATGGGGACATACACAGCCTTGGGGGCATAGAAGGAAACAGAGGCTTTCTTTTTTACTGACGATTCACAAGAATAGGACATGACTGGAAATTGCAGTTTAGAAAATCTCCAGGTGCTGAGTAGGTGAAGGAAGGGGAGGCCAGAGACCCCAGGACAGGTCGCAGGCCAGCGATGCTTCGGCCTGTCCCCAGGCAGGCCAGCAGGGAGAGGAAGGACGACCCTTGAACTCAAGACCCCTGTTCTGACGCCCACCCTTCTCAATGGTTCTATGCTTTCCTGGCTCCTCCCCGTACCTGCGCCGATGGTTTTGGGTGGAATGACCAAACATGGTATTCCTTATGCCGAGGCTCTGACCACGACTGGTTACCTGCTTCCCAGACCCCGGGGCAGGGGGGCTGCTTTGCCCTGGCCCTTAGAGTGCAGCATGCTTGGCCCCAAAGAAGCTAGAGTCTCTCCTCTCATCTCACTTTGAACCTGTGTATCCCTGAAGACTCGCAGGGCACAGGAAATGGCCTTTGAACTTAAGGAGAGAATACAGGCACCGGTGGGCCCCCCCGGCCCTGCAGCACCGCTGGCCTCCTTTCCCGCCCAGCCCAGCACATCCGTTTTTCCAGTGCCAGCGGAGCTCTTTCATCCTGACTCCAGCATCCCCTCAGAAAGGCCTTCCCGTGGCTCTGGCTCCCAGCCCCTGTTTGCAGTTAAGCATGGACAGTGTGTGAGCCTGGACTGTCAGCTCCACGAGAGCAGACACGGGCCGAGAGTCCGGGTGACAGAGCCCGCAGGTGAGAGGTGCTCATGCCATCTGTATTTTTTGAACGAATAAGGGAAGATTCTGTGCCTCACTGCAGGGAGTGCAGGTTCGATCCCTGGGTGGGGAACTAATAAGAACGTGTGTGCGGCTTGGCACAGCCAAAACAAGAAAAGACTTTCTTAAACACCTGCTACACGCCTTGCAGTCCCCCACATGACTGCCTCGCTGAGTCCCCAGGCTGGAGGCCCTGCCTGGCTCTGTCAGGTGAGAATGTGGCAGCTGGGCAGGGACTCTAGAGCCAGATGTTCCCGGAAGCGGCGGAGTCCCCAGGGAAACCACTGGGCACCTAGGCAGTGGTAAAGCCTGGGGATGGCGACAGTGGGCTCCCTTTTCTGTTCAGCTGCCAGCCTCACTACGGTGCCCAGGAGCAGCCTCTGCCCACTGGTTTCTTTGGAAGCAAAAAGCACTTCCCTACTGGGGGCCTGGGGTGGGGCTATCCTGTGTGATGTGGGGCCAAGTATAGGCTCCCTTCTCTCCGGGGCCCTGAAGACTGGGGCTCACGGCAGAAGTGGGGACCACCCGGGGCCTCCAGCCCATCTCACTCTGGGCCCCGGAGGCGGCAGCAGATGGTCGGCGGCTACTCCATCCCAGAACCCTTTTGTTCAGGTCCAGCCCGTCCCATTCTTCCAGCCACACGAAGGTCCTCACAGGAAGCTGGCCGCCCTGCGAAGCACGTCTCCTAGCAACGCTATTATCCGCTTGGCCTCTCCAAAGGAGTTTACAAACAGCGCCGCAGCTGCCGTGGAGTTCAGGCTGCCCCCACGTCCACCACCTCGCAGTGTCTGAGTTGGTGGGCCGGGCCCTGGCCTGGCCTTTTCCACACCTCCCTCTTGGTGCTCTTATCTGCAGCTGCCCACAGGAGCCGCCCCCACAGAGTTGATGATGGGGTGTGTGGCGTGCTGCAATTCTTGGGGTCGCAGAGAGTCGGACACAACTGAGCGACTGAACTGAACTGTGTCTCTTAAAATTCAGAAAGAACCGAGCCCACTTCACCTTCATTCTCCCTCCCACCCTTCCTCCTCAGTGTCCCAAAACTTGGGAAGGGACACGAATCAACTGGGCCGAGGGCCTGTTATTTCAGATAGAACCTGCCCGTTGTGTAGGCCGGCTCAGAGCCAGACTCTCTGTCTGGCCTCTTAAAGACATCTGCTTTTTTTTTGAACAAAATTAAAACAACTGAAATTTTACTTTTATTGAAGTAATATATGCCCTTGGTTGAAACAAAACTGCCCCAACTCCTCCTCACTCTCAAGGTCATCCTACTTTCAACTCTTTAAGCTGGTTTCATTTGCTCGAGTGACCTAAAAATAGGTTATTTCTTAGCTTTCCAGTCTTATGTAGGGTTACATAGTGACTTCCTGCTGCAGAAGAGTTTTTGTTTTGGTTTTGGGTTTTGGTTTTGGTCACGCCATGCAGCATGTGGGATCTTACTCAGTTCTCCCACCAGGGATTGAACCCATTCCCCCTGTGGTGGAAATGCAGAGTCTTAACCACTGGACTGCCAGGGACGTCCAAGGAAGGCTTTGAGTGAGGTATCCTATCTCCAGCTGCAGCACACACACACACGCATTTTCTATCCTTCTTCCTTTTAATATGATCGTATCCTCATTTTTCTTCGTCTGTGTGCAGTGTGCGGATTATACATCTGTAACTGTTCAGGGCTCAGCCTTACAATGACCCAAGACGACGTTTCCTTGTTCAACTTTGTTTTCCCTCTGGTTGCTACTTGTCTGCCTCTTTGGCTTGCTGTTTCCTGTTTCTTATCATTAATTTATCCCCCCAGCGCTTCAGTTGAATAAAACAAGAAGCCCTCCTGGCAGTCTCCTAGCTCCGGGTGTTCCAGGTGGCGATCCTCCTGGAGCCCCGCCCTCCTTACTCCCATCTGGACTGGTTGTCCTCGACGCCTCTTGCTTTTCAGCTGTTGTCCTGGGTCTTTCCTTCACCGTCAGTCCAGGAATCCTGCCGTCTTTCCTGTGAACCGCCTGTTCCCTGGGTGCCGTCTTTTCCGTGTCTGAGGTTTGCCCTTTTTGGTGAGCACACATCTTCCAGGGGCTTCCTGAGAAGACAGGTTGCATCGGAGTTCTGTTTTCTGAAATCTGAACATTATCTGCAAATATCTTTATTATAATGTTTAAGTTCATTGGTGTTCAGTGGGAATATGATTTCTGAATTGAAAATCATCCTCCCTCTGAATTTTGAAGGTGTGTTTTTAACCGTCTCTTAGCTCCCAGTGTTGTTTTTGGAAAATCTGCTGGGTCCTTAATGCTTGTATGTAACTTTTTTTTTCTCCTAGCTCTTTAGTATCTTGCCTTTATCCTCATTGTTCGGAAATCTCACAAGAGATGGGGTGTTCATTGTACAGGGCATCTGGTGGGCTCTTTCAGTGTGGATACAACTCATGTCCTAAGGTTCTGGGAAATTTTCCTGAATGTTTCTTTGATAATTCCTTCCCCTCCACTTTATCATCCCTTTCTGGAGTAAGTTAAGTAGGACGTTGCACTTTTGGATTGAGCTTCAAATTTCCTTTACAGCTTCTTGGCATTTTCCATCTCTTTCTTTGTTCCGCTTTCCAGGAATTCTTCTGGTTATGTTTTAAATCTTTACCTTTGAGCTTTCTGTTGAAGGTTTTGTTTCCTGTATCATGTTGTAAAATGTCAGGAGCTTTCCCCTGCTCTTTCTCCCTTGTCCCTGGTTTTGTTCTTCTCTCTCCGGGGATGCTAAGTACATTTTTCTTCTGTTCCCCACGTTATCTCTGTCTCTTGAGTTTCTTCCATTTGTTTGTTTACTTTGCTCTTTGACCTTTGAATAAGAAGCTTTCCTCAAATGTCTGGTGTTCTTGGCTAATTTTTTTAAAAAATATATTTGAGAATGGGGCTTGGGCTTTTCAGGTAGCACAGTGGTATAGAATCTGCCTCCCAGTGTGGGAGATGCAAGAGACACGGGTTTGAACCCTGAGTCAGGAAGATCCCCTGGAGGAGGAAATGGCAACCCACTCCAGTATTCTTTCTTGGGAAATCCCAGGGGCAGAGGAGCCTGGCAGGCTACACTCTGTGGGGTTGCAAAGAGTCGGACATGACTGAGCACACACATAAATAAAGGAAATACCAAGTACACGTGGGAGCCCAAAGTAAGAAATCTAAAACAGTGGAAAGAAGAATGGGTCTTAAAACTGCTGGGCCTTTCCCAATTGGGTGGAGGACGTGGATAGGACGTGGGACATTTCCTCTGCCTTTTATTTACTTTTTTTTTTTTACTGCAGCGTATGGGATCTTATTTCCCTGACCAGTTATTGAATCCGCACCTCCAATAGTGGCAGTGGGGCATCTTAACCACTGGACCACCAGGGAGGTTGCTCCTCTGCTGTTTGCATGCAGTGATGGGGTAGACAGTACATGAAGGCTCTTTGATTCTGGGCCTGTTTCCCCAGGGAATAATGTTCTCATCGCCTTCTAGGAGGAGGAAGCTGAGGGGCTGAGCTATAGCTGGGAAAGGGCCCTGGACATCTTCCCTTCATGTTCAGACTTCCTGTCTATATTTTCTGCAAGTCTCTTCATTGCTGCCCTTAGCTGGGCCAAGTTCTGTGAGGGCAGAACCATCTCAACTGTCTCGAAAGGAAAAAGCCAAGAGCACCACCTGCAGATCTGTAGCTGGTGTTCGCGTTTGTACCCACAGCCATCAGAGCTGCCTGGCACGCCTGGTTACACAGGTTCCTGGGGTTCTTACTGGCTCCCTCCTGTCCCCAAGTCAGTGGCCACGCCACACCTTCCAGAGCTTTTGTGACATCCCCCTGCCTCATGGCACCTGCTGCCTCTGGGACCATGTCCTTGCCTTTGAAGATTTATACCTTTCCCCCCAATTCCTTCTCATTTCAGCGCCATTTCAGGGGAGAATGGAGATAAACCCTGTGAACTGAAGCTAGTGATTCCATTATCTAGGGAGAAATGGTTGCTCGCCCAGTGCCCCTAATGGAAGTGTTAGTTGCTCAGTTGTGTTCGATTCTCTGTGACTCCATAGACTGTAGTCCACCAGGCTCCTCTGTCCATAGGATTTTCCAGGCAAGAACACTAGAGTGGGTTGCCATTCCCTTTTCCAAGGGATCTTCCCGACCCAGGGATTGAACCTGGGTCTCCTGCATTGCAGGCAGATTCTTTACCGCTGAGTGTCTACCACCTGGTAAAGGCCAGAATTCACAGAGCTGGGAGTGGAGCACCAGGGTGCACAGGGCAGGCAGATGGTGCAGCGGTGGGATCCAGCCCCCTTGCCTGCATTTAGTGCTTGATTGGGGTAGGGGTCGCCCCTAAAGATGACTCTGAGACACCCTGGGGAGTTCGGTGGCTGGAGAGGCATGGGTGGCTGAAGCTCAGATGGGGAAACGCGTCCACAGCTGCTCTGGGTGGGCACTGTCTTGTTAATAGGGTTTGGGCAGCACTTCACAGTTCACCACATGGTTTTTCATTACTGTTAGCTCATTCTTTCATCTCAGTTACCTGGTAGAGTATCTGTTATCATCCCCATGTTTCACATGTGAAAAAAAAATTCACGTAGGCTAAGAAATTTGCCCCAAGTTGTTACCTAGAAAGTAGCTGCCAAAGGCCAGACTCTGGTCTGGGTCTCTGAGGTCCAGGAATTGCTCTGCGGCCAAGCTTGGGGAAGGAATACAGGACCAGGTTCTTCCCTGCAAAAGTGTGAACTCTTGTTCAGGGAAGAGGTTTTACATGCACGAGAGAAGCAAAGAATGGCGCTTCTTCCACCCAGTTTCCAATTTGGGACGAACTTGGATTCCTGGATTCGGGTCCAAAGTGAAACTTCTTCCCAGGTGGGGAGAGTACAATTGAGGACCACCAGCTTGAGGACCCCCAAAGACTCAACAACCGGTGTGCTGCCAGCAGGACTCACGGGGCTGGTCATGGCCCTTGCTGGCCACGGCTCTGAGAGAGCCAGGAATCAGAAGAGCTCAACCCATCAGGATAAAGACAGGCAACGAGAAGAAACCAAAGAAGATGGACCGGAGTCAGCTTTTTGGATGGCAAGGAGCAGCAGTGAGCAGGAACAGCAAAGGGCAGAGAAGCCAGAGGGAGGAGGAGCAAGGGCCCGCGCACGGCTCAGAGTCCGGGGTTGGCGCTGAGGGAGGACCCCAACTGCCTGGCTGTAGCACGTGCATCTGTTATTGTCCGTGATGATCAGCAGCCACTGGAAAAGCGGGAAAGAATGTTTGGGTGCCCCCTGTTTGCTAAGCAGTTGGATCTGATCTTTTGCCTCTGATTGTGTGTCTTTGTCTCTAGTTCATTTAAGATTTGGTGTCTAGAATGGAGATGGAAGTTCCAGGTACCTGGCTGTCCAGGGTTAGTGAGAAAGAGAGCGAGCCGTTCTTTCTCTGATGCTGGATGCTCCCTGTGGGCCCCTGTGGTCACTTGTGTGTCTGGGGTCTCTCCAGGGAACCAGAATGGGAGCTGTGGTCAGAAGCGTGGTCAGGTGAGAACCCCCATGGTTAATCTTTTTTGCTCTTGTGATGTTCAGGGCCAGCTTGTCTCTGTGTTTGTCCCCTGGCTGTGTGTTGAGCTGTCCATTTTAAACACACATGCTGGAGTGTGGGGGTGGTATTTTGCATGGCTCTGTCATTTCCTAGGAAGGGCATTGATTTGTCCAGATGGTCAGTGGGTCTTGGTGTGGGCTGGTTGAGTCATCTCCAGGAGATTCTGTCTTGTTTCCCTTCTCCAAGATGCATTATCTATTCACTAATGATTCTTTTAACAGAAACCATCAGCAGATCAGGATTTTACAGACTGTCTGGCCCCAGAGCACTGATCAAAGGTCAAAAATCCTGAATTGGGAGAGATGGATGAAGTTTAGTGATCTCACCAGTTGAATGCAGAGCTGCATATGGACAGAGAGCTGGACCAGACCATGTAATTCAGGAGCAGGCTGACGTATGTTGCGACACAGGAAAGGATGTGAGCTCAGGCACCAAGCTCTTCCCAGAAGGGGATTGCAAGATAGCCTAGTTTGGTGATTCTGGACAGAGGGGCAGAGGAACCTTGGGCCCTGTGGCCTCTCCCTTGGACTTTGGTGACTGGAAGTCCAGTTACCTTGGGGAAGGTGCAGCTTCCCAGCCCGTGAGAGGTTGAGTACCTTGAGCGCAGGACTGAGTGAGGGCCGCACCCACAGCCCTCCTCTCTGAGCCTCACCTGGAGCTGTGGCCTGTGTCCACCCATTCGTTTCTTCCTTGCTGATTGAGTGTGGAAGTGCCAAGCCCTTTGATCGCTGTGGGGGTGGGCCTCGGGTCCTGCCTGCAAGGTGTTTACAGAAGACAGTGGGTAACCCTGCGCAGTATTCACTGTGAGCCCAGCCTCGAGATAAGGCACCACACTCTCGGCCCTGAGCCCCGTCCTCACCGCAGCCCCCACCTGGGAGCAGCTGTTATCCCCGGCTTAGAGATGAGGAAACCAAGGCCCAGAGCTCTGAAGAGATTGGCCACACAGCTCCTAAGTGGTGGAGCCTAAGCGGTGGGACACGCAGGCAGTCTGGCTCCAGGGTCCCTGGCTTGCTGCCCGCTTTACGCTGCCTCTTGTACTTGAAGGAGCAGGCGGATCCACAGAGATTGTGGGGTGTGATGAACATGGCGATGAAACAGGGGACCAGCCAAGGACAAGGTGGCATCGCAGCTGGGTCTGCCTCTGGGATTTAGCAGAGCGACCTGAATGTACCCCCAAGGGGAGGCCTGAGAGATCATGGTATGATGTGGGGACTCCAGAAGAGGTTTTATGTGCATTCCGCTCCCTTGGCTGTATACACAACTACCCCAAAACAGGCTCATGTAAAACAGCCGTTTATTTTGTCCATGAATACTACAGGTCAGGAATTTGGACAGAGCACAATGGGGACAGTTTGGCCCTGCTCCGTGGTACCTGGGCCTGAGCTGGAGAACCTGAAGGCTCGGGGATGGATCATCTGATGTCTGGTTTACTCACGTTGCTGGCAGTTGATGCTGGTATCAGCTGGGGGCCTGGGTTCCTGCCACATGAGCCTCTTCATGTGGACTCTTCACATGGACCAGTGTGGGCTTCCTCTTGGCATGATGGCCGGGTCTAAGGGCCAGCAGCTCAAGAGAGGATAAACCAGAAGAAGGAGCCCTTTTCTGGGCTTCCCTGGTGGCTCGGTGGTAAAGATCTGTCTGCCAGTGCAGGGGACGTGGCTTCGATCCCTGATCTGGGAAGCTCCCACATGCCTTGGAGCACCTGAGCCCTGCACCACAGCCGTTGAGCCTGTGCTCTGGAGCCTGTGTGCTGTAGCAGCCGGAGCACATGCACCCTAGAGCTGGTGCTCCCCAACAAAGAGAAGCCACCGCAATGAGCAGGCCACGTGCCGCAACCAGAGAGGAGCCCCCGTGCTCGCCGCAACTGGAGAAAAGCGTGCACAGCAGTGGAGACCCAGCACGGCCAATAAATAAGTTTTTTAAAAAGTTGTAAAGAAAGAAGCCTTTTCTAACCAGAACATCAGATGTCAAAACGCTTTGCTTCCGCTATGGCCTCCCCGG
The DNA here is from genome assembly GCF_023091745.1 of Budorcas taxicolor. Taxonomy (NCBI): domain Eukaryota; kingdom Metazoa; phylum Chordata; class Mammalia; order Artiodactyla; family Bovidae; genus Budorcas; species Budorcas taxicolor. The sequence continues at coordinate 153,506,672 of NC_068914.1, read as the reverse complement.
TTCACCCAGATTTGAGAAGAGGGAAGAAAACCCTCATCTCTCAGCAGAGGAGTGTCAGCGTCTGGGGATGTGTCTGCCTTTGGAAAAATGCCATTGACTACAATATAGCTGGACCGTTTGGAAGAGACACGTCCACTCCTCTTGGCCTTATATGGTTTTGGATAAAACCGTATTAGTAGGCTGACATCAGATTTGGCTTGATGCTCCTCACCTCCTGCCTTCAGATGCCCAAAGTTCCTATCAGTGGAAAGTGATCTGGAGGCCAGTCAGTGGAGATTCCCACCACATACAGGGTGCTCAGCCTTGTCAGGGGACAGCGGGCCCCCAGGGAAGATGGGCAGATAAACAGCCATGACCGCTGATGCAGAGGGTGCCAGCCACTCTCCTGAGCACCTTGCGTACTCACAGAAACCCCACCATCTCCTAACTTGATAGGCGCTTTTTTGGGCCCTGTTTAACAGATGAGAAAACTGAGCCACAGGGAGGCACCCAGCAGAGCCACATTGGGAACCCTCCGCTGTGTGTCTCTAGGGGGATCGTCACAGCATAGGTGGCCGGTGCTATGGGTCCTGTCTATATAGGGTGCCACCTGGGCCCCCGTTTCACAGCCCCAGACATGAACCTTTAGTAGGTTAGACCAACTGAGGGGTGTACAGCCCTTTCCAAGTTGCTAAAGGCCGACTTTTACCTACAGACGTATGGCCAGGGTCTGCTGTACTCCAATTCCAGGCAGTCAAACTTCTGTTAGTATATGGCAAGGGCTGGGCCCATGCTAATCCCAGTCGGTGATCACACTCCAGGGGGGAAGGGCTGCCTGGTGTCTGCAAATCAGCAGGTTCTGTGGATGTGGGATGCACAGGTCCCCATGGTGATGGCCAGGGACTTCTCAGGAAGGGTGATGTCTGACGGGTTGATGGTTCCAGGAGTGCAGAGGGCAGGGCACAGGCAGTGGGACCCCCGAGGGCAGAAGCACGAAGGGCATAAGACCCTGCCAAGGGGAGGGGGGCACCTTGTGTTGCTGGGAAGGAAATGTGAGGGGTGTGCAGGAACCAGGCTACCTGTTGAAAGACCTTGAGCTGAGCCAGGGGCCTGCTCTGGGAGCCTCGAAGGCCTTTCTGCTGCACGCGGATGGCGGGTCAGATGAGAAGGGGCCTGCTGGCTGCAGGGCCGCTGGTGCATCTCCCTAGATCTTCTTATCCCCTGACCCTGCCTTGACCGTCCCCTTGGCCTCACTCCTTTGCTGGACGCCTGTCCTGTCCCTGCCCCGTCCCCTGGTCTGCCTCCTACACCTTTCCTCCATGCATCCTCCTCCTCTCTGTGCCCTGGCTTCCGGCACATCCTGGTACTTCTAGCACCCTGCAGGCCGCAGCCTTCATTTGCTGACCCCTCAGAAGTCCTCTGACCAGGAGACCTATTACAACGTGGTGTTGTATTTATAGCACTCACAGCATACTTCTACTGTGCCCCCGTTGGTGGCTGTTGCAGATTTTGTATCTTTGTGGGCGATGTCAAGCTGTGTCCTGATTCAGAACGCGCTGGCCCAGCTTCTCGAAACATTTGCATTGTATTTTGGGCACCTCTCATACGTTTTGTTGTAGCTTATCGTGCTATAGGCTAAGATGCTGCTACACGCTGATGAATGCATAAGGGTTCTTTCTGTCTCATTCTTGCTGAGAATTTCTCCTGAGATCCTTCTGGAGAATGTTTAATTGTTGCTTGGTCATAAAACTGATCTGTACCACAGAAACAGAAGAGTGTATAAAACCAGTAAACAATTATAAGGCTAAAACCCAGAATGTGCGCCCTGCCAGCTCTTCAAGCCCCCAGCCTGCCTGTCCAGCTCACCCCTCACAATCCTGCATTTGGTAGTAATCACGCTCTTGCCTTTCTTTATGGTGAGACCGGCTGCGTCTGTGAGCACCATGGTTTAGCTGGGCCGGAGTTTGATTATACAAGTGGAATATCCACTGTGGGTTCTTACATTCCTGAGGTCCGCCCCCCACCCCCGCCACTTCCAGTCCTCCCCACCTCCAGTCTCTGCCTGTGACTGTGGTTCATTCACTTTCATTGCTGTTTAGAATTCCACCATCTGTTTATCCATTCTGTTGATCTGAGTGGTTTTCTCTGGACTTTGTTTTCACAGCCTTGGTCATCTATAATTTCCTGAGCCTGTGCTATGAATACCTCGGAGGGGAAAGTTCCATCATGTCAGAGATCAGAGGGAAGCCCATCGAGTGAGTATGAAGTCCCCGGGAGCCCTCCCCACCACCCTGTTTCCTGGGCCTGACGTTCTCTGAGCCGTCCTGGCATCAGCCGGTCACACAGACCATCTCTGCCTGTGACCTTGACCTACTCTGCCTCTCTTGCACCTCCTGAGCGAGGTCATTCACTGGGACTCTGGGGAGGGCCTGCCTGGCTCTTTCTCTTCCTGTCGTTTCTTGTTTGCCTATGTTTTCCCTCTTGCAGCTTTCACATTCAGTGCCTTTCGGGTTGATTTGTTATCCCAAGGGTTCCTGCCACACATGCTGTGTCTCTCCCAGTGCTTGCCCTCAGGCTCAAAGACTGCCCAGGATCTGAGCTTGATCCCCACCCTGCCCCGCTCCACCCCGGCTTGTGAAGGAGAGTGAGGGTGGCCTGCCCCCGCCCTGCTTTCCTGAGTCCCAGCTCTCTCTTTGCTCACCCGCCCTTCTCCACTCGCCTCTTCCAGGTCCAGCTGTATGTATGGCACCTGCTGCCTCTGGGGAAAGACTTACTCCATCGGGTTCCTACGGTTCTGCAAGCAGGTGGGTAGCTCCTACAACTGCGCTGGTCACAGGTTGCAGGCCGGGGACCAGGAGCCTGGGTCTGTGCCCTGGAGCGGCAGCTGCAGGGACTAGGCTACCCCTGGTTGACAGAGCAGCAGAGGCAGGCGTCAGGCCAGGAGGACCCTGCTCCCGGCCCACCAGCGGGGTCCCCATTTCCTGCGAGGCACCCTCTCCCCATGCTGTCAGGGATGCACGAGCACTAGCGGGGTGTCCTCAGAGGAGCATTGGCAGGTACCCCAGGCAGGAAGTGCCCCCAGATGCTTGCTCATTTCATCCAAATCTTGATGTGTGTGTGCGAGTCAGAGGAAGTGCATGGCGATTCTAGAATCTCAGTGTGAAAACTTGTCTTCTGTGGCTAGAGCCAGGAGGGTTTCTGCGTTGAGGAACACGATGGAACAAACCTGCGCAGCCTCTGGTTCTTTCCCCATTTCCCACTTGGCAGGCAGCCCAGCAGCTCCCAGTTTCCAGATCCACCCTCCCAGTGGTCTCGAGTGGCCTGGGAGGAGGCAGCATGGTGTTGTGCTCAAGTGCCTAGGTCTGGGTCTCTGACCGTCTGAATTTGAATTCTGGCTTCTCCTCTTGACTGTGTGACTTTGGCTAAATTACAAAACCTCTCTGAGCTTTGGTTTCCTCTTCTCTGAAATGAGCATAATGATACTTAACCTCAAGGGATGGTTTGAGGAGCAGATGAAGGAAAGCCCTTAACACAGCCCTGGCTCTGAGCCTGCCATCCCTTGCTCAGGAGGGCCTCAGGCACCATGCCCCGCTGGCAGGACCCTGGCTTCATCTCCACAGGGCCCATCAGCCCATCCAGCATTGAGCAGCATCATCTTGGGAAATGAAACTCACACCCCATCCCCAGACCTGCTGGAGGCTGGCCTCTCTGCTCTTGCCTGGGCAGGGCCACGCCCTGTGCACAGCCCCACCCACAAAGCCCTGCTTGGACAGCCAGTCTCCAGTTCTTCCAGATCTTCCTTCCCTCGGGTGTTTCTAAATTCAAAACCTCCCCATGGGACCTGCAGGGAAAGAGTTCACACTGTCCCGGCTTCAGGGTGGGGCCTCTCAGAGCCTTTGTTTACTAGTGCTGACCCAGCTGTGACTCTCTGAGCTTCTTCTTGGAGCATCAGATTGTGTACGAAGTGTTGACGCCAGATCACTAGCTTGGTTGCCTTGTTGGAAATTACTCCCCAGCCTTGTGGGCCCAGATGTTCCGCTGCTGGTCCTGGAGGTGGCGGGGACAGGTAGTCAAAGGCGAGAACTAAAGAAACCTCTCACCCTTTCCCCTTGGAGAGAGGACACCGCGGCTTTGTCATCAGGGCCACTGTCTGGGTCTGAATCTTCTGTTGCTTCAGCCAACCCCCACCATGCTGAGCCAGGGTAGCACCAGCAGTTATTTGGGACATGCTGTTGACCCTCCCCAAAGGTGCTGATCCCGCTTCCTTGAGGGGGTGGGGAGCAGCAGGGTTTGTGGGCATCACCCGTCTAACCCCATCATGCGCGCCTCTCGTCTTGGCAGCCCTGCAGCTCAGGTCGCCCTGGGGTCCCCTGCAAACCTCACTCAAGCCCCTCTCGGATCAGAAACTTAGGGTTCCACAGGTTACTTTCTCTGCTCTGAGGTCCTTGCCCCATTTGGAACCACACCAGCTTAGCCTTTGAAAGCTAATCCCATCTCCCCAAGCAGGACCTTGTGGCAGACATTTATTGGGTTTCTAGAGAGTGGTAAAGTGAAAGTCGCTCAGTCATGTCCAACCCTTTGCAACCCCTTGGACTGTACAGTCCATGGAGTTCTCCGGCCAGAATACTGGAGTGGGTAGCCTTTCCCTTCTGCAAGGGATCGTCGCAACCCAGGGTCGAACCAGGTCTCCCGCATTGCAGGCGGATTCTTTACCAACTGAGCCACCAGGGAAGCCCAAGAATACTGGAGTGGGTAGCCTATCCCTTCTCCAGGGGACCTTCCTGACCCAGAAGTCGAACCCAGGTCTCCCGCATTGCAGGCGGATTCTTTACCAACTGAGGTACCAGGGAAGCCCCTAGAGAGAGGTGCTTCTCATAATTACATGGGCCCTGCAGTTCCCCTTGGCATTTACTGGGGCCTCTGGAGGGACTTGTGGAAACTCAACTGAGGGCTTCTTTCAGTGGCAGAGGCCTCTGCTGAGTGCTCAGAGGTGGGAGACCTCCAAGGGCAGCCTGTGTGGTCTTGTGCTTCAGTCCCTGCACAGCGACCCTGCCACAGGGGGCTGGTTACAACCATCCTTCACGCACAGCCACTCAGAGGCTGAGTGACTGCCCCCTCGAGCTTCCGCAGCGGGTAGTTGATGAGGCCAGAATTCAGACTCATGTCGGGACTCCAGGCCTTTCTTGGCCTTTGGGCTACTTCCTATTTTGGGGTCATCCCCATCATCAGTAAAACCCCAGCTCAACATAAATCCTAGACCCAGGCCCAGAGCATGGGGCAGAGGGCCAGACCTGGGGTGGACGAGGAGGCCCTCACCCACCGAGAGTGGGAGGCCTGCTCCCCGCTGCCGCCCGCACACCAGCACTTAACCCCTCGTCCTTGTCTGCTGTCTGCCCCTGGGCTGAGCTCGTGCCCCTGGCTGCCCCCTCTGCCAGTCCTCCCGTCTCTAGCATGTCCAGTGGTCGCTCCTGTGGGATCTCCGTCTCTGTGTCTCCTCCATTCTTCCTTCACACCCTCCTGTCTTCGCACGCAGCCACATCGCCCTATTACTGTCTCATGTCTTCTGCAGACAGCAGTTCCCCCGGGGGCAGGACACTGGGCCTCTCCCATCCCCTGGCTCCTGGCACCAGCCCAGCTGGCCAGAGGAGGTGCTGCTTCCGTGGTCCGTGTGCTCAGCCTTGCCTCTTGCCTTCTCCCGAACAGGCCACCCTGCAGTTCTGCGTAGTGAAGCCACTCATGGCCGTCAGCACCGTGGTCCTCCAGGCGTTCGGCAAGTACCGGGATGGTGACTTTGAGTAAGTGGCGGGTCCCCTCCTCCGAGGTGCGTGTGGGGAGGAGTGAGCAGCTCTGCCCAGAGGCTCAGGCTCTGGCTGAGGGAAGCAGTGGCCGCAGACTGGCCCCACGCCTGTGTCTGTCGTCCGAGTGGAGGGCAAGCCTGACCCCATCTGTCCTCACGCCTTTCTGCAGCCCTGAGTTGCCAGGGCCGGAGCCTGGCAGTGGTGCCATCACACTTGGCCCTGCCTCTGACAGAGGAGCATCTGTCACCTTCAGGCGACAGAGTGGGGCTCCTGGGGGGAGGGGGGCAAGAAGGGACAGTGACCATTCCCAGGGAGGGGACGAGAGAGCCAGATCCCTGAGGTCCCCAGCTCGAGTCTCTTCTGCGTGGATTGACACACACACCCCACTTGAGGGTTTAGTGAACATGACTGTGTGTCTAGGCCCTGAGCTTGCACACACACCCCCTGTAACCCTGCACGACAGTCCCCGGGGGTCGGTGAGCAAACAGAGGCTCCGAGGGAATGTAATGTGGCTCAAGTGAAAAGAGCCAAGCCAGGTTCTGTCCCTTGGACCATCAGGCTGAGGCCCTGCCCCCGAGGCCGCCTGGAGTCCTCTGCCAGGAGCGTGGGCAATGGAGCTGCAGGTGGCAAGGCTCACCAGTGCCCTGCCCACTTCTATCAGTGGCTTGGGGAGCACTGCTCAGGGAGCCTTCTGAGAGCCATGTGAAGGGGCATGCGGGCAGGGCAAAGGGGGGAGGAGGCCCCTTGTCGCTCAGAAGGGTCTGTTAAAGCCTGAGAATGTCCCCGGTTCCCGCAGTGTCACCAGCGGCTACCTCTACGTGACCATCGTCTACAACATCTCCGTCAGCCTGGCCCTCTATGCCCTCTTCCTCTTCTACTTTGCCACCCGGGAGCTGCTCAGCCCTTACAGCCCTGTCCTCAAGTTCTTCATGGTCAAGTCTGTCATCTTTCTTTCCTTCTGGCAAGGTGAGCCTCCTCCCGGCCCCTGCGAGGCCAGCCCGTGCCTCCCTGTCCCCTCAACCTCGTCCTCTGCCTCCTGCTCACCATCCCCAGTGCCCCGAGGGCCTGGGCCTCGGGGTTGCCATGGGCGATCCTGGCTGGAGCTCAAAGGGACCTCTGTCCACTGAGCACCTGTGGGGCATGAAGTCTGGGCCCCCAGAGCCTTTCACTGGAGCCAGGAGCTTTGGTGGGATTGCTTCCTGGACAGGGGGATCTCAGGGTTGGTGTCCAGCCAGGACCTGGGGGGTACTTTCCTCAAGGCTCCGGCTTGTGTCAGCACTCCCACCCAACAGGAGAAGCCGTGCGCCCTGCTTTCACCCTCCCGGGGGAGTGTGGCACTGGGGCGCTATGTGGAGGGAAAAGGAGAAGGGGATCCAGTCTTGGGCTCGACGCCCATGGCGCCCCTTCCATACCTCCCCTTCCAGGCATGCTCCTGGCCATCCTGGAGAAGTGCGGGGCCATCCCCAAGATCCACTCGGCCCGCGTGTCGGTGGGCGAGGGCACCGTGGCTGCTGGCTACCAGGACTTCATCATCTGCGTGGAGATGTTCTTTGCAGCTCTGGCTCTGCGGCATGCCTTCACCTACAAGGTCTATGCCGACAAGAGGCTGGACGCACAAGGTATGAGCCAGGGTCCTAGAGTTGACCCCCGACCCCCACCAGCCGGAAGAGTGCTTCCCGGCCCTGCCCCTCGGCCCCTCCTGCCTCCCAGGGTCCTTCTGGTATTGATGGATCAGGAGGTCAGGAGGGGACCCTCGGTGTAGGAAAGGGGCCACAGAGGTCCAAGCACCCCTGCCCCCAGTTACAAGGTGTCGATGGGGATGAGGACTGGTCCTGGAAGTCAGTGGGGGTGAGGACTGGTCCGCAGCAGGTCTGGAGTATGGAGACCCTGAGATGATAAAGCACAATATCTCCATGGGAAGGCCAGGACAGAGACCCTAGGATAAACAGATTCCTAAGGTTCCGATATCGAACAGCATTATCCATTTTGTCCTAGAATTTCCTTGTCTCTAAAGCTTTTTTTTTTTAACCTGATTACTTCTAAGAAACAGACTCGGATGGTAATAGCTTTTAACAGCTTTCTTTTTACACCCGCTAATCTTTGCTTTGTGAGAACAGCAGTTGGCAACCCCAGTTGTATATTAAGATGCCCTGGAGACACTCGCCCTCAGAGATTCTGCAGTAGTTGCCCTTGGGTTGGGCCCGGCAGGATGTGCCGACAGCTCTCCAGGCAATTCTGACATGCTCTCAGGAAAAGCGGGGGCTGAGGGCTGCCTCTGGCTGCTGCTGGGCAGAGTGGTAAGGCTCGGGACGAGGAAGAAGAGGCTGGCAATGCCTGAACCAGCTCGCCCCTCGAGGAGGCAGGAGGGTCTGGGGAGGAGGAAGTCTCCTGGTCTAACACATCTTTCCATGGGGTTGGTTGCTGCCAGCTCCTTGCGTGTGTGACTGAAGGCCCAGGGCCCACTTGCCTAGGCCCACCACCTGTGCCCACCGTGGGCTCACTGGGCATGCTGAGCTGAGTGTAGAAACACTGGCCTGGCCTTTGCAGGGCTCCTCAGGGGGCCCCTTCCCACCTTACTTGTCTTGTGCTTTCCCCGGTTGAGAAGGGGCCTTAAAAACCTGCGGCTGCTATAGGTGTGTAGACTGAATCACCTCCAGGCCTCTCAACTCCAGTGCACCTGACCACATTCACCCAACACAGTTTCCACCTGGGCATTCTCCATCTTTTTTCTGGTTCGGATTCTACACTTAGTGCCAGAGGGGCTGTGCTGGCCAGGGCTCACTGCTGCTAGCTGGGATCCCACCCACTTCCCACCAGTTGGAAGAGATGTGGCCAGCACCCTCCCAGTGTCGAGGGCAATGTCCCTGGGACCTGGTCACCCTGGTGCCTTGAGCCTGAGGCCGTGGCTGAGAACCCTTTCTAGACCATTAAGGTCTAACATGGTTTAAGGCCCTGCTTCTGTGGCCCTCCCCACAGAGGCTCTCCGCAGTCACCTGGGCTCTCTTCTCGCCCACTGCCCCGAGACACATCCACCCCCAGCCAGAAACAGCGTGGCCAGGCATCCAGCTCTAGCAAGGACCCCAGCGCAGCCTGGGGAAGCTGCTGCACGCCCTCGCCCACCACTGTGCGGGTCCTAGGCCAGTTGTTCACCTGTTAACCACAGTGCCCGGCCTCTCTCAGCCCCCATCAGAGTTGAGTGCAAAGCCAGCTCTGTGGTGTGGTCTCTACCTGTCAAGCGCCCTCTCCTCCACGCTCCATCTATGAAGTGTTGCAAGGTTGGCAACGCACGTAACACAGGCTCAGGATTTCTAGCCAAGCGTGAAGAGAAGTGGGGTGTGGGGGGTCCCTCCTCAGGTGCAGAGGTTGAACTCCGACCAGCATTCTGGGTGTCCACTCTTGGTCCCCCAGCAGAAGAAGGCCTGAGCCCTGAAGGAGCAGTCTCCTAGATGGACAGAACTGCCCCGGCCCAGGCCTGGAGGGGCAGTGGGGCCACCTGAGTGCCAGCTGGGTGGGGGCGGGACCTGGGGTGGGGCAGGCAGCGTATGCGGTGAGGTGCCCGCCTCGGTGATGGGCATGAGGTGTTCACTCAGCTGTCTCTTGTCTTCTGTTTCTCTGGCTCCCCTCCCTCTCCCCCTGCCCTGCTTTTGCCCCGGGTTTGGCCTCGGGCAGTGCCGACATACGGCCCTTACGGTAGGTTCCACTCAGTCTGTACGTCTGTCCTGCACGCCACTCCTGTCACCAGCATGAGTCTCTCCCTAGCTCCTTCTCTGTGTCCCCGTCTCCTCCCGCACAAGCACCCCTGGGGCATGGAGAACGCCTGCCAAGGGCTGCCCTCTGTAGAGCTTGCCTGCTTCATCCTCTCTCTCATTGTTCTGAAACATGCCCTGTGCATTCTGAGGACACAGTGCTCGTTGATGGGGAATTGGGGCATTTGGTTCTGTTCTGTGGCAAAGAACGCCAAAGGGGAAAGGGCACGTGGATTTGGGTCTGAAGACTGAGGCCAGAGTGGGGCTCGCCCCGTACGTCTCAGTTGGGGGCCTGGGCCATCTCTGCCCCTGCTCCCTCCCTGAGCCCTTGAGGACAGTATGTTAGGGAATTAGGAGAAAGAAAGAACCCGCCTGCCAGTACAGGAGAAATAAGAGCTGCAGATTCGATCCCTGGGTCAGGCAGATCCCCTGGTGAAGGAAATGGCACCCACTCCAGTAATCTTGCCTGGGAAATCCCATGAACAGAGGAGCTTGGCGGGCTGCAGTCCGTGGGGTCTCCAAGAGTTGGACACGACTGAGCGATCAAGCACCTCAAGGCAGGGGCCCCCCTGCCAGAGCCAGGATGTCTGCTCTGCTGTGGGTCCAGGCCCCCGTCGGCCTGTTTGGGTGGAGCGGGCCCTTGGTCTCCTCTCCAGAGTGAAGGGGAGCATCCCATAGGCCTGGACCCTCTCCCGCAACTCCCTGGGGTCCTTGGGTTCATGCCTGCAGCACCCCAGTCTCCACCCCAGCTCCCTTCCCCACTCCCAGGCTACCTCCCCCAACCCCTGTCTCCCTTAGAGGTGCACTGCAGCCAAAGGAGCCGTTCCTTTGCTCGTCCCTTCTCATGCCCAGGACCCTGTTCTCTGTCCCAAGAGGGGTTGGTTAGATGACACACACTTGGGACCAGGGGCGGGGGCCCAGCTGCCTAACCCTGCTGCCCAGACCCCTCACCCTACCTCCCGCCTCCTCCCTGCAGGCCGCTGTGCCCCCATGAAGAGCATCTCCAGCAGCCTCAAGGAGACCATGAACCCCCACGACATTGTGCAGGATGCCATCCACAACTTCTCGCCTGCCTACCAGCAGTACACGCAGCAGTCCACCCTGGAGCCTGGGCCCACCTGGCGCGGGGGCGCCCACGGCCTCTCTCGTTCCCACAGCCTCAGCGGCGCCCGCGACAACGAGAAGACGCTCCTGCTCAGCTCCGATGATGAGTTCTAGGGGTGGCTGCTGCTGGCGGGGCAAGGACTGGCCCCTTGGCCCAGGGCAGGGTGTGCCCTGCCTCCGGCCTCACCTCCAGGCGGGGAGGCCGGGTGGCACAGCCTTGGCATCACCCTTTAATTTATTGGACCAGAAACACTCACATATCGCTTCAAGAGGAACAACCCGACGCCGCCGTCTGCCCAGGGTACGGCCCAGGCTCACCCAGGAGCCTTCAGGAATATTTATACAAGGCCACGGCTCTACCGCCTGGACCATGGGGAGAGGATGGTGGGAGCAGCTCCCCGTGCCCCTGCAGCTCGTCCTGTGAGGACCAGCCGTGCCCAGGCCCCGATGCTTGTGTTGTGGACCAGCGGCTGCCACCTTCTCAGCCCCTCACCCTCCTCCCCCAGACGTAAACCCCTCCCCCAAAGACCGTGCAATACTCTCTCCCTGGGGCTCCTGCCTGCTCCCAACCCTGCCCCCCTGGTCCCGTGCTAGATTAGCCTCACCTGGGCAGGAGGAGGGGGCACAGATGCTCTCTGCAGACCCTCCTCCCGACCCAGGCCTGCCTGGCATGCTGCAGGGATCAGAGCCAGACACCAAGAGCCATGGGTACCCCCCTCAGAGGGCGCCTGGGTGTCCTCCGGGGCCGCCCCGTCTGCCTGCCTCATGCCCCTTCCCCTGGGCCTGCTGAGGAGCCAGCAGTCCACACTGCCCTCCCACAAGGGGTCCTTCTTGAGAGCATCTTGAGCAGAGCCCTTGGATACAAGCTACTCAAAGGGTCAGGGGCTCCCAGCCCTCCTTCCTCTGCTGGATCCTCGTCTCTCCCTGGGGCTCCTTGCTCCTGTTTCACAGGGAGGGCCTGGTCTCTGCATTGCAGACCAGCTTCCGGAGGAGGAGCAGTGCAGGCGGGAGGGGTGGGGCATGCGGCGGGGAGCCCAGAGTTGGGGGACTCCTCTCTTTGGCCCCATATCCACACAGGACCTGGTGTCCTGCCTCATCTGGCCCCACAGCCCATCTCTTCTGTGCCTTAGTCACATATGAAAGCCCCCCACCCCCACTGCCCCTGCCCCCGGCCGTCAGTCTGGCCCAGACACTCCCTGGGGGGCTCCCTGTTAAGCTGCTGGCACTCAGTGGATCCTGTAGTGCAGGGCCAAGTACCCTTGGACAGGCTTCAGGGGTGGCCAGGACCACCAGTCCCCCTCCCTTCACCCACCTCCACGCCCACGTGCATGGAACCTCCCAGGGCCGGAGCCCCCAGGCAGGCCGGGCTTCCACTGGCCACTGTCTTTGGAGGAGCCTCATGATAATGGGACACAACGCATGTTCATTCAGGCAGGAGTTCCTGTCACATGAAACCCAGAGAGCACGCGGGTGTGGGCTGCACCAGCCTGGAGGAGGGGAAGGGGAAGGGGGCCCAGCCCTGAGGGACCTTGGCATCTCTTTACCTTTTGGCCACTCCTGGACTGAACCATGCCAAGGTCAGGCAGGGGGTTCCATCCCAGGAGTCTTCCCCGGCCTCTTTTGGTGACCAAGCCAGCACTGGGGTTGAGGGGCACAGAGGCCAGCTCGTGGGCCCCTGTTGGATGGGCCTGGCCAGCTGGTACCAAGCTGTGCAGGAAGGCAGTGGGTAGGTGCGGGCTGTCCACGGAGAACCTCTGGGCTGCCCCTGTCATTTGCTTTCATAAATTTGATTCTCCTTCCAGGCCAAAGTGGGCTGTTGACTCCCTGTCCCACACCCCCGTCTTTGCCTGCTCTGGCCCCTGGCCACTTGCAAGGTGACGGGAGGTGCCCCATGGCAGGGAGCTAGCAGCCCTCGGGGAGATGGGGGCTGGGAACGCGTGCCCAACCCCTCCACCCCTCCTTCCTAGGATGTGTAACCTACCTTGTCTTTTTATTTTTCATTTTTATTTTTTGTTCCCAATAGAGTAGCTCTTTGTACATAAAAAATACTTGAGAAATTAACTGTATGATGTATGAGAAGACAGAGTCCCCTAGTTTTGTATCTCGTGTATGACTGCCATGAGTTCCACCAGAAAGCCGCTCTATTTTGGTCTCTGTGACATTTTAAATGCGTGACAGAAGTGAGCAAATACAGTGAGAAAGAAATATATATATGAGATAATATAGCTTGTATTGAAATCTTCTCTGCTGGTGGGTGAGATTTTTTTTTCCCCCAGCTCCCGTGTATGTGTGTTTGGGGATGGGTTTAGTGGTTGTGGGTTCAAAGGTGTCCTAGAAAACCCTCTTCTGTCCGAGTTGTAGGTATAAGTGATGGGGGGTCACATTGCCAGACTGAAATTGGGGTCCAGGTCCCCAGAGTGTCTCCCCTTCTTCTGGCCAGTGGGACATTGGTCACTAGGGGTCCACCCACCTCGACACCCAGCAGCAGGTTGGTGCCTCGTGCTGGCTTCAGTCAACCAGCTAAACAGGGTGCACCCTCCAGCAGCCCCATTCCTGCAGGTGTCTCCCTGGGGTTTAAAGAATTTCCTGTGATCCTCATGCCTCCTAGTCCATCGTTATGCCTCCACCCTGGGACCTGGGGCAGGAGTCCTGGAGCACGGCCTGTCCAGCAGTGGGCATGTGCCGGACACCTGGCACCTCCCTGCCGCCTCTGCATGCCCTCTGTGGCCTGGCCCGGCTGACGGGGCGCTCAGGAATGTGGCGCGGGCGGGGAAATTCCCAGCCGCCACCCTCCACTCGGTCCCCGCATGCCTTCCTGCTGTCCTTTCCACGGGCTTAGGCTCTGTGTCTCGGCATCAGGATCCTGGACCCCAGCCTGAGAGGGCAGAAGGGCCTGTGGGCCTGTGGGCCATTTCCCAGCTTTCAAGTCCTCTCCAGAAGCATCCTTCTAGCCCGGCCATCCCTCCATACCCAGCCTCATGGAACTCCTCCTCCTGGTCATCAGGTGCTCTGGGGTAAGCGTTCACTCTGCCTGCGGAAGCTTGCAGCCCCTGGCATACCCACGTATGACCTTACACTTCTTGAGTTGTACAGATGGGTAAACTGAGGCTGCAAGCGGTGACATAAGCCATCGAAGGTCATACAGCTAGAGAAAAACACACCCCAATTTCCCTGACCCCTGAACCACAGAACACTCCTTCCCAGGGTGCCCCAGAAGCGCTGGCAGGTCGGATTAAATTAACAAAGAAGTCTGGCATGCTGAAGTCCATGGGGTCGCAAAACGTCGGCACTACTCAGTGACTGGACGGCAACAACAGCGGGGAGTTTGGGGCCTAGGATGAGACCCAGGGTTGCATTCTAGGCCTGCAGGCTGGGGCGGAGGAAGTCACTTCTCTCTCTGCCTCCCTGTGCCTTTCTGGAACATGAGGAAAATATTTTTTACTTGGCTGTAGAAAGTCAGACCTCAATGTGAAAGTGCAATTCCTCTTAAATCGGGGAATTTTCCTCTCTGGGTGGGACTGTTTATTTGCTGACGGGATGCCCAGGGAATTTAACCCTACATTTCATTGTTCGCCTGGCTTTGCCTTCCCCAGGGAGGCTCCCTGGCTCCAGGCACCCAGATGGAAGGACAAAACCCTGTCTGGTTCCCACCTCCACCCTACATCCCCCTTCACCCCCACCAACCCACCCTACCCCAGTGCAAGCCCAGGTGCTAGATTTAGTGATGGGTCACAGTTTCTTCATCTGCAAATTGGAGGAAACCCTCCCACCCAGCAGAGGGTTCTGCATGGGACTGAAAGCAGAATTCATATTGGGGCCCTCATTCAGAACCCACCCCCGCAAAAAAAAAACAACAACACATAAACCAGGACACAAACTTCTAAACTGTGGAAAAAGAGAACTTGACTTTATTCAGGAAGTCTACAAAATACAGAAGGCGGATAACTCGCTTACTGTAAGTCAGAAAAATAAATAAATTCTGGCGGCCGGGCATTTTTCTTTTAAAACACATTTTTTGGTTGTTTTGCTATCCGGCTTTCCCTAAATATAAGATAAAATGTGTTTTATTTGCAGATATAAAATATAAAGTACAGCTCAGGACTGCACGCCACATTTCCCAGGCAGTGGGCGCTAGGCCTCTGGCTGGGGAGAATAACTTAGACTCGTGCAATAAATAAACAGCGGGAAGGGGCAGCTGTCTAATAGGGAAAGGGGAGGGGCTGGGGCCAGACTTCCCAGGAGAATAGCAGTCAATGGCAGTGACCCGCCCCCACCCAATAGGATGGACAGGTAGGACCCTTTCCTTTCTAACGACCCCTATCCCAAGGTTCAGAACTGTAGGATCTGTCTTCTCATCTCCCCACCTGCCTCTGTGGTCACTTCCTTTGTCCCCTTTCTCTTTGGCCAGCTCCCTGGGTCCAGGGAGAGCCCAGGACAGAGTCAGGCCAGCTCCTTCCCTCTCTCCCATCTGTATCACCTTCTCTTTCCCTCTACTTCTCTTCACCTGACTCACAGAGAGCTACCTCCCAGACCACGGAGGCCCTTGCATCACCTTTTCAGGCCCCGACCACTGTCCCCCTGACAACCACGGCTGGACTCTCAGGGCAGCAGTGGAAAGACATGGTTCCAGCTTAACCGCTAAGCATATGTGGCCTTGGGCATTGTCGGGTCCGCTGGAGGCCTGTTTTCCCATCTGTGAAATGGGCTTCACTAGAAGATTTCTAATGAATCTTCCAGCTCTGGAGGGCCAGGCATCCAGGCCCAAAGCAGAGGCGAGAACATCAACTTCCCAGCTGGACAATCCTACCAGAGGCATGCGGGGTCAAGTCTAGTCTTGTATCCTGGAGGGTGGGGACGGGCCGATGGCACGATCTGAGCAAACAGTTACAAAATGAGGGGTGGCCATCTTCCCCTCGATGGCCCTACTCTAATCAGCTTTGTATCCCATCCTCCCAAACTAAGAAGGCTGAAGTTTTTAGGAAACGCCAGACCTCGACCTCACCCGACTTCCTATCTCACCAAAGTTGACCCTCCCCGGGGCCGTTAGGTCCCAGTTTCAGAGACCACACGAGGAAGACAGGATCTGGGGAGGGATCGTGTGTTCACCATGGAGGGAGCTGGTGGCTGCAGAGAAATGGCACTTGGAGACAGAGGCGGCGCTTAGGCACTTAGGGATGGCAGCTGGGGTCGGAGGGGCGTGGTTTGGGGAATGGGCGTGGGTGGAACCGGCGGGTCTCGGCGAGCACTAGGAGCAGGCGGCGGGGGCGGGGCCGGGGGCGGGGCCCGGCCCAGGGGCGGGGCCCGGGCCGGGGCTCGGGGCGGACTTGACGATGGTGATGACACTGGCCGGCGCCACCAGCGCCGCGGGCCCGCGGGCGGCGGCCACCGAGCGCGCGAAGCCCTGCAGCGCCTCGCACTTGCCGCGCAGCGCGTCGAGCTCCAAGCGCATGGCGGCGTTCTCGCGCGCCAGCTTGTCCACCTCGCGCTCCAGCTCCGACTTTTGCTTCTGCAGCTCCTCCTTCTGGCACACGCGCTTCACGCGGCAGCTGGCCGCGTAGCCGCGGTTCTTGAGTGTGCGGCGCCGCTGCTTGAGCCGCGTCACCTCCTCGGCCGAGAGCCCTCGCAGGTGCCGGTTCAGCTCGCGCACAGACAGCCCCATCAGCGCTTCGTCCGACAGGTGCGGCGTGTTTTCGCTCAGCTCACGCTTGATCTGCGGGCATGGGCGCGTGGGGAAACTGAGGCTCAGGGTCACACTCTACCCTGCGGGCCCTGAGCTCTGGACCCGGCGCGCAGCAGGTGCTGGGGTCGGCTTCCCCTCCACCGCTAGTGTTCCCCATTCCACGCCAGGGACACTGAGCTGGTGGCTGGACTTGCTCCAAGACTCCGAAGGGGAGCAGGAATCCCCAAAGGGGAAACCGGGTGAGACCGGGATCTGGATACAAAAGGAGCCACCCTAGAGCTCAGTCCGGATTCTAACCCAGCGACTCGGCGGGGACTCAGCCAGAAAAACCCAAGAAAGCACCTTTAAAGTCCAACCGTTCCGTGGACATTGTCTTCATGGGGAAGTAGGTCTAGAGAGGGAAGTGACCTGCCCTGGGGCACACAGCCTATGGCCAGAGCCCAGCCCTGCTGGTTCCCAGCCAGGCGGGGCCTGGAAAGGCCCATGAATGGCTTCATGAATGCCTGATGTCTGCTGAGCCCCTCTTGGGGATTCTAGGAACTGAAGGGGAAGCTGGGATGGGAGCTCAGCCCGGGCAGGGAGGGAGGGGAGGACAGGAGACACAATAAGGGCTGCCTTCTCACCTTCAGCGCTTTGCTGGATAAGGGATCCACAGACATGTTTGCAGAAGTTACCCTCTGGGCTAAGACCTAGGGGAGAGAGGAGACCAAGGTCAGTTTTTCTCCCACTTGGAATAAAATCCAAACACTACTATCTTCGCATTCAAGGGCCCTGCTATCTTAGAATTCATCTCATACCACTTCCCTTGGCCCCAGTGGTCCAGCTACAGTGGCCCCACTGAATGGTTCATTCCAGCCTCAGGGCCTTTGCACTTGTTGTTCTCTTTACTTTTCTCTTCCTTTTATCTCCCCAAAGACTTATCATTTAGATCTTTGCTCAGTGCTACCTCTTCAGAGAGGCTGCTCCTAAGTCGCTTCAGTCGTGTCCGACTCTGTGCGACCCCATAGACAGCAGCCCACCAGGCTCCCCCGTCCCTGAGATTCTCCAGGCAAGGACACTGGAGCAGGTTGCCATTTCCTTCTCCAATGCATGAAAGTGAAAAGTGAAAGTGAAGTCGCTCAGTCATGCCTGACTCTTAGCAACCCCATGGACTGCAGCCTACCAGGCTCCTCCGTCCATGGGATTTTCCAGGCAAGAGTATTGGAGTGGGTTGCCATTGCCTTCTCCTCAGAGAGGCTAAAACTGGCTAAAACATCCCTTGTACCATATCATATACCCCCGTTTACTAACCCCCAGGCTCCTTTCACACTACTGCCTGCCTTGATTCTGCCCTCCAGCCACAAGGAATTTCTTTCACTTCCTCTCACCCCATGCTTTCTTGCCTTTGGGTCACGCCAAACCTTGTGACACTTCTCCTCCCACTCTCACTTTATTTGGCAGACTCCTACTATTCAGCCTTCTGCCCTGAGCATGGACATCCCCTCCTCCAGGAAGGCCTCCCAGGCTCCTAGGACTTTTTCAGCACCGCCCACCCCAGCAGTTCTACCCTATGTTGTAATGGTCTGTTTCCTTGACTCCCCACCAGACAGGGACCTCCACAGCCAAGAACCAGGCACAGACAGCTCTGGGTGTGAGGCTGCCAGCACAGGGGCTGGCAGGGAGCAGGCACTGGTGAGGTGTGGATTGGTGGCCTATGACACTTTCACCCAGCTTGTCAAGGTCTGAACCTCGTGCCAAGCCCAAATCTGCTGAAGACCGTCAAGAGAAAAACCTCTTGGCCCTGCCTCCAATTCTTCCTCCTTTCTATCTGCTTCTGCATGGCAGGGATGGCACACAGATACCAGGAGGATGGGAGGGAGACAAAGGGATTCTGTCTTCATAACTGGCTCCCAGGGAGGGTATAGCAAACAAGGAAAGGAACAGTGGATTAAGGGTCAAGCCTGGTTTGAGTCCCACCTCTGTTGTCTCCAGGCTGTGTGACTGGGGGCAAGCCACTCCTCCCCTCTGGGTCTCCACTTTCCCATCTGTAGGTTGGGAACAATACCTATCTCATAGGGTTTTGATGGAACCAAATGTTGCAAACAAAGAGGTCAGTGAGCACCTGGGGGGTTATTAGAATTGCTGAGTCTGTCCAGGAGGGGTTGGGCCTGTAGCAATTCCTGGGACATCGCTTTGACTTGGTGTCTCCTGGCTGGCCAGGGTCACACAGGAAAGGCTCTTACAGACTGTCTGGCCCCTGCCTCCTCACTTCACCCAAGGGGAGGTGGAGACCAGAGAGGGGCCCCTCTTGCCTGAAGTCACACAGCAGGTGAATGGCTGCCTTCTCCTAAGTCAGGAGGAATTCTGAACACCTGTAAAGGTCCCAGGACTGAATCCTGATTGCCTTCACACCATCAGCATGCCAGTTCTCCCAACAACCCTGTGAGGCAATGGCCAGAAAAGTCAGTAGAGTAGCCCAGGGTCACACAGCTAACGGCGGATAAAGCCTGGGTCTGAGGCCACGTGGAACCACATGTCTCCTCGCAGTGAGGTCCTCACAGGGCACCCTCTCTGGGCCCTGTTTCCCCACCCCTGTAAACAGAAGGGCTCGCCTGGCTCCAAGGCTACCCAGCTCTGATGTGCCAGGATCTATGTTGGGCCTGCAAGCGTCACCCAGATATCCAGGCCTCCTGGCTGGCTGTTTAGGGGGCTGGGGTGTTACGTGATGCCCAGGCAGTCTGGGCTACACAGAGAGCCTGATGGGAGAGGTGATCTAAGAGCCTGCTGGGTGCTGAGCAATATGTGGTGGCTGACCGATGCAGAACTCTGGAGGCATGGACCCTAGGACAAGGCATTTTTCCTCTCTGGACCTTGGTTTCCTCACAAAGTGGGGACAATCATCATAGTGTTTGTGTGTAAAAACAAGAGGCTTAGAAAGATCAGAAGTGGCAAATGGTTGGTTTATCTCCCCACATTCCTCCCTCTACTCCTAACACGGACATCAATAATCAATTACCGCACTTGCTCTCACTGAGGTTGGGCACAGTTCCTGGATCTTTCTCAACACAGCGCTGTTATCCACTGAGCTTGGACATAACCTCAGAATCCTCCTCAACACAGCCCTCCAGAGTAGGCCGAAGAGGAAACTGCTGGCCATCCCCTATACTAGATAATGGCTGAAGGTCCCATCCTCTCTGCAATTCTAGGTACTTTGGGACCCCAGGGAGGCTTTGAACCTGTTCTTGTCTCCTTTCCTCTTTCTCCTCCTGTCTTAGCCTCAGCCCCTCAAGCACATGCTACATGTCAGCTGAGGCACCCATGTTTGCCCAGGAACATCCTAGCTCAGCAGAGCCAGGCAGTCACAGAGGGAAAGTCACAAGAAGGTCACACCTCAGACTTTCAGCACTCCAGCTTCAGACCAGGGGCTGCTGGGCTGTCAACCAAGGGGCCGGGGTCCTCCACCAGGCAGCCTTGGCCAGTCTGGTATACCCTGGACTTGAGACAGCAGCTGATGCAACCTCATTGTTCTGTAACTGAAGCAACCAAGCAGGTGTTTGGTGGCAATGGTGGACTGGAACCCTGGAGTCCCCAGCTCAGGGCTCTTTCTTCAAAGCCAGCCACTATACTCCTCTCTCTGAAGGATAAGAGTTGGACACGACTAAGCGACTGAACTGAACTGAACTGAATACTCCTCATCCCCCTATCCCTGCTTCT
Organism: Budorcas taxicolor; assembly: GCF_023091745.1. Classification (NCBI taxonomy): domain Eukaryota; kingdom Metazoa; phylum Chordata; class Mammalia; order Artiodactyla; family Bovidae; genus Budorcas; species Budorcas taxicolor. Next base: position 153,486,672 of record NC_068914.1, on the reverse strand, counting down.
TCCCTTCCTGAGGCCAGCAGCACTGACCTCCAGGGTCTGCAGGTTCCTAACATTCCCTGGAGGCGTGGCTTAGGGGATTGACAGCTGCATTGCCCAGTCAGCAGCCACGCCCCTGGCCCCCTTAGTACACTCAGAGATATCCTGGAGACGGCCCACCCGCTGGCATGGGCTCCTCTGGCTGCTGAGCCGTTTTGCTTCCTCTGTGAGGACAGAAGGAAAAAATGTGTTTTCCTGGGCCTTGGCAGCCAGCACTGGTGGAGCCTCCTCCCTGTTGGAAGGGGAGCAGAGCTGGGAGAACCCAGCACCACAGGGAAGTATGAGCCTGGGGGTCTGCCACCCACTAACACTTGCTGTGTGACTTCAGGTACACCACTCCCTCTCTCTGGGCCCAACACACCAAATCACCAAGCCTAAGGTACCTCCTAGCGCTGACAATGTCAAAGCTTAGAGAGTCAGATTCTGGCCTGGAATGGGACTCCCAAGACCACCAGCAGAGTAGAGGCCCTGGAGCAAGGTAAGGGAAATCAGGGAAGACTTCCTGGGGGCAGGGGCCTAAGAACACAAACTCAGAGACTATCAGCCTTGACTCTCCCTCTGCTCCATGCCTAACCCTTAAGCATTCCCCCTTTCAGCTGCACCAAGATCAAAACCACCTGCTCTCTGGAGTCCAGTCTGCCTCCACCTCTGACCCCACCAGCTCTCCTCCCTGTCAGAGGGATCATTACTGACATAAACCTACCAACCTGACCATGTTCGGCCCATTTCATAACCCTATGATGCCAGCCTCCCCTCTAGCCCACGTGGTAGGCCCTTCTGGCCACCACCATGTTCTCTCCCCACCCTCTTCCAGGATCCCCATGCTGACAACAAATGAATGAGCAGACAACAAACTTACCATCCCCACACATTCCCCAAAGGGACACACGGGGTGCATGTGTGTAAGAGAAGATGTCACTTGAGCCCTGCAGGATCTGCTTGTTTTGGAGAAACTGCTTCAAGAATCTTACAGCCCGTGCCCAGGAGTTCTTGTTTGCCTGGGGTTCCCAGGCCTTTTTCTCTAGGTGTTGTGGAGTTTTACCAGGACACTGACCCAGGGCTCATTCATTCATTCAATCAGCAAACACCCAAGAAGCACCTACCCTGTAGGTCCCAGGTGTGGTGCTGCACCCTGAAGGACCAAAGCTGAATCAAAGCCTCTGCCCTTGAGGTCTTCACAGATGATTATTACTTGATCTGACATTCTGGCTGACTGTCACCTCCCCAGGGAAGCCTTCCTTGATTACCCTGGCTAAGTCAGAACTGTGTTATGTACTTTGTAATCACAGTGACTTCCTCCTTGTACCACCTATCTCAGCTGTGGTTTTGCATTGAGTTTAGTGGCCCTTTCCTCAACTCTGTCTTCCTTCCTTGACTGTAAGCTCCCAGAGGGCAGCTCGGGATCTGATTTGTTCACTATCTTATCCCCAGCATCTAGTCCTTGGTGGGCTCCATGGCAACGCAGGCTAAAAGTAGTAGGACTGAGGGAGGCAAAGGGGCCAAGGGAGCCCTCACTGGGTCCTGGGCCCTACTGAAGGTCCAGGGGTGATTCAGTGGGAGGTTAAACCTTTCGGTACTAGCTTTCCATCTATGACTGAGTCAGTCAGCCACTTCCTCCTGTTCCCTGCTCCCTAGCCCTGCTCAGGGATGTTTCCTGCCCAGTTTTGAAGATCTGCCTGCCTGATTCCTGTGCTCCTGGTGGCTACCTCCCTTACATATTCCACATATTCCTGGACAACCCTGGCCTCCGCCTGGGGCTGTTGGTTCTGTTTTCTCTTGCATGGTTCCCCTGGAAATTAGGCTGTATGTGGAGGCTGTCACACCTCCGCCAGCCCACTGCCCTTCTACCACCTTGAATGTTGCCTAGCTGCTGCTACAGATGGGGACCCAGAAGTTACCAGCTGTGGTAGCAGCTCAGAGATCCAAAGTTAAAAGATTATCTGGTCCAGCTCAATGCCCTCCCCCCCCACACCCCATGATCCTGTAGCCCTGTGGGTGGGAGGAAGAGAGGGCAGAATAGGACCAGGGAAGCCCTAAGCCCCCGCCCAGCCCTCAACATCCCTCAGCAGGGCATTGATGGAGGAGCAGGGCAGGGTGAGGCGCCTTCTCACAGTAACCCCTCCTGCACCAAGACAGGAATTCCCGCTGCCTGTTAACCAAGTCTGGCCCAAGTCTTCAACTAGCTCCTCAAGTCCAGTCATCGATAGCTCTGTCTGATTAGCCCCACTTGTGAACTGAAACCACCAGAAGGGCAGAAACCAGCTCCACCCCAACCTTGGGTTCTCACCCTTCCTGATCCAGCAGGTACAGCCTCTAGAACCCAGACCAGCCAGAGGAGTAGCCACCAGAGAGAGGAAGCCTGATATCCCTTCCTACCTCCAACCTTTGCCGTCTGGCCGGCCCTCCACACTCCCCCCACCCCCGCCCTTCCTGTTTCTTCTGAGACTGAGGGGCTGGGTAGCTCCCGGGATGAAGGAGAGTCCGAGGGGAGGGTCTGTCTTCCCCAGGCAGCCAGAAAACCTGGGGACAAGGACCTGGACACCAGCCTACTTTGTTGCCAGACCCACCGGGGTGATGGAGCCAGGGGTGGCCCCTTCACCTTGTTCCCCAGGGAAGCCGGGTGGGATCTTTGATATTTTGCCCCACCCCGTGGCTGAAGGCGCCGGCTCTGGGTGGGGGACAAACACCGCAGTCACGTGGCTGCGGTCCTGGGAAACTCCGGGGAGAGAGAGGGCCTGGCGGCCACCGGCTGGTGGGAAAGGGACAACCCGGGAGAGATTTCCCAGACCCTTGTGACTATGGACTGGGCCATTTCTCTAGCTTCTTCTTTTATTTTTGTGGTCACACTCTTTCGGAGGTATGGTCCGCTGGTTATACAGGCCCCGCCTGGGAGCGTTCACACACACACACACACACACACACACACACACACACACACACACTCACATTCCCCAAGGTACGCGGCGCAAGCACGCACCGGGCAGGATACCCAGGACGCTGGCCAGGGAACACACACGCACGCCCGCCCTCGGACGTAAACAAACCGCGCACGCTCGGCCTGCGGGCATCGGTCCAGGGACTGTTCTCACCGAGTCACGTACTTGCACACACCGCCCCCAGCCCCGCCTGGGCGGACGCTGACGCTCGCCAGCCCGCGCTGCCCCTTCCTGCCTGACTTCACCGCCTCTCGGCCCGCGCCCCCAAAAGGGGCCCATTAACCCCGCACCCCGCCAAGTTCGTTTCGGCCGCGTCTCGGTCTCACAGGACCTCCGCCGCCCCCCCCCCCCGCCCCCCACCTCGACACCCTCCCAAGCCAGCAGTCCAGGCGAGGGATCCACGGTAGCACCGACTGAGTCGGGCCCGGGGCCCCGCCCCAGGCACGTTCCAGGAGCGCGGAGACCCTGCCGCCCCCTGGCCCTGCGCACTCGTCCCGCGACCCTCACCCGCCTCTCGTCCTGCTTCGCCTGGCGTCCCTGGCACGCACGGGGTCCCGCTGCCGTCTGAGCTGCTCTCCTCGGCCCGCGCCTCGGTCAGCCTCCCCCTCCGGTCCCGACCGCGGGTCGCTCAGAGCCGGGATCGCCTGAGCGACGCGCCGAGTTTTGTTGTGGGGCGGGCAGCGCTGGGGGCCGCGCCGAGTTGTAAGGCGAGCTTCCCGGAATTACTCACTCACAGGATTCCTTTCATTCATAAAAACCCAGTCATACGGTGACGTCACCGCCCCGGCCGCCCCCCGGCCCCAGAGCAGCCTCCCGACTCCCCAGCCCCGCCCCCGACCGGCTCCGCCCCGGATAGGCCCCGCCCCGCCCCAGGCCCCGCCCCTCAGGATTCTCAATCCCGGTTAGAGCGCTGACTGCGGGCTTTCACGTGACATCTCACCGGAGCCGCGCGGGTGAAGATGTCATTTGCCTCATTTTACAGTCCACAGTCGTGGGCCTCTTCTCCTTTCGACCTACACCCTCTGCCTCGATGATCTCATCTAGTCTCGTGGTTTTAAATGCCATCTGTAGGCTCAGGAGCTCCAGATTTTGTATTTCCAGAGGGAACGGCTTCTTTTTGAGTTCCAGACTGTATCCAACTGCCCACTCAGCGCCTCCACGTGGGTACCAGATGGGGCCCCCATGCCCTGCACGGCCAAGATCCCACTCCTGAGCATCAACCCTAGCTCAGCAACATACACACCCAGTATCTCCATCTCAGCTGTTCAAACCCCAGACCTTGGAGCTTTGCTCCGTACCTTTCCTTTCTCCTCACTTCATGAGTCACTGGCTCCACCTCCAACACCACCCTGCATCTGGCCACTTCTGGCCACCTCCATTTCTGCCACCTGGTCCAGGGACCATTAATTCAGCTGGACCACAGCCAGTCTCCTGATAACGTCCTCACTTTATCCCTAAAAGCTTTTTTCACACACCAGACCATATTCTGCTTGTAACAAAGATCAGCTTGTTTAACACTCTTCCACCCTTTGGCTTAACACTCTCAAAGATTTTCCTTCGCATTTATAATATAAACTATACTCCTCCCTTTGGTCTACAGGGCCCTAAGCCATCGGGTCTCTGCCCAGCCTCACCTCCGTCACTCTCGTCTCACTCTGCTCCTCTTCAGTCACACTGCCCTTTTTACTGTTCATTTAACACACGAAGCTCATTCCTGCCACAAGTCCTTTGCACTTGCTGTTTCCTCTTCTGTTCACTGCCTGGCTCTTTCTCATCTTTCAGGTCAGCTCAAATGTCATGGCCTTAGAGAGGTCTTTCCTGACAGCCCTGGCTAAAGGAGCCACCATCTCTGAAATTTGTTTTTTATATTAGCTTAATATCTCCATGTTAATATTAGCTTAATATATGCTGACAAGGGCCCATCTAGTCAAAGCTATGGTTTTTCCAGTAGTTATGTATGGATGTGAGAGTCGGACCATAAAGAAGGCTGAGTACCAAAAAATTGATGCTTTTGAACTGTGGTGTTGGAAAAGACTCTTGAAAGCCCCTTGGAGGGCAAGGAGATCAAACCAGTCAGTCCTAAAGGAAATCAACCCTGTATTCATTGGCAGGACTGATGCTGAAGCTTCAGTACTTTGGCCACTTGATGCAAAGAGTCGACTCATTAGAAAAGACCCTGATGCTGAGGAAGTTTGAGGGCAGGAGGGGAAGGGGGCAACACAGGATGAGATGGTTGAATGGCACTATCGACTTAATGGATTTCAGTCTGAGCAAACTCTGGGTGATAGTGAAGGACAGGGAAGCCTGGCGTGATGCAGTTCATGGGTTCACTAAGAGTTAGACATGACCTAGCGACTGAACAACAAATATCTCCATAGGTTATTATCTTGCTTATATATTTGCTTATTATAACCAGACTGTAAGTTTCATGAAGGTAGAAACTTGTCTACCTTCCTGACTACTGCAGATCTTTTGCCTAGAGCAGTGCTCGGCACATAAGCAAGCCCTCAGTAAATACTTGTTGAGGAAATAAATGAGTGAAGGCTCAGAGAGGTCAAGTGACTTTCTAAAGGCACCCAGCCAGGAAGTACAAGAACAGGAGTTTGAATCTAGACCTAATTCTTGGTCTAGACATTTGGGATTCTGCCCAGCTGGGTGAGGCCCAGTATAAATGTAGGGGATGTGTTCAGGGCCTGTATTCAGGGATGAACACATTCAGGGATGTATTCAACCACCCCAAAAGAGGTGGCTTTGGGGGCAAAATAGAGGGGTGTCCCAGTTCCTTCTTTTCCTTTGCTCATGGTATTTCCATTGCCTGAAGTGCCTGCTGCTGCTCCAGGAGCCATCAGTTCTTTGAAACGGACATCACAGCACCTACATTATTTTACAAGAAGGACCAAGGACCTTCCCAACTGGGAGGTCTTTCTGTGGCCACCAGCAAGGCTCCTCCTTCCCTTGATCTCAGAGCTCTTGCTTTGCTTCCTCACCTATGAGTGTTGGTCCACCTGGGATTGTGACAGCTATCCCTTACCTCCCAAAGGCCTGGGTTTCATATGCAAGTTGGCCCACTAGCTTCCCAAGTGACCAAATGTTGTAGCAGCTATGTCTGGCAAAGTATTCCCCTCAAAAATTGTCCCTAGCCTTATATCTACATAGCTAAGAGAGCCATTCACATTACCTCTTGGAGTACCAAAGTTCTCAGTTTCAGAAACAGCACAATTGTGATTGTCTTTTTTCTCTACCCTCCATTTTCAATGAGTTTTCAAAAGCTGAGGCCATAGTAGGTGTTTGACTAATGAATGAACCCCCTGTGGATCTGCACAACACTCCTAGACACCATGAAGCCTAAATTCTCCCATCTCCTGCCTGCCTGCACTAGGGGGCCAAAGCTTCAGGAGCTACCCAGCAGGGACTGCTCCCTGCAGATGTGGCTCCCTCTCTGGTCAAGGTCAAGGGACATGGTGCAATGTCATATTTAAAAGTGGGAGCTCTCTGGCTTGAAGCGGTCCCTAGCGGCCAAATTTGGGACAATTTGAGCATCAGAAGAAATAACAGTAAACATGGGTTAAGACTTGCTGAATAAGAGAAGAATCCATGAGTCCATATAATATGAATAAATAAATAAAGAGAAGAGAAAGCTCCATCTTCAAGTAAAAAGAAAGATAGGGACTTCCCTGGTGGTCCAGTGGCTAAGACTCCACACTCTAGATGCTGGGGCCCATGTTTGATCCCTGGTCAGGGAACTAGAGCCTACATACCTGCTGCAACTAAGAGCTCACATGCCACAACTTAGAAAAATCCCATATGCTTCAACTCAAACCTGGCGTAGGCAAACAAATACATAAACAAAATATTAAAAAACAAAACACTGACATGTTCAGAGGTAAGGGGCATCTGTCTGCAATTTACTCTCACATGGAGTGGGAGGGTGGATTATAGATAAAATGTGATAAAATATTAACAACTGAGGAATCTGGATGAAGAGCATATAGAAATTAGATATTGTTCCTGCAATGTTTGTTTTAATTTAAAAAGTAGGATTTTGTTTCTTTGCTTGTTCTAAGTAGGGGCTCTCAAGTCAGCCTGTGAGCTCAAATCCCAGCCTCACACCACCCCCCCACCCCCACCACCAACTAAGTGACTTAACCACTCTCTGCCTCCTTTATAAACTGGGTTCACTGTTGATAATAGTGCCTGCTCTGTGGCTTATGAAACAATTTATTGGGTTCACACTGAGAAGCACTGGGCGCAGTGCCTAGTACTCAGTAAGAGATCAGTAAATAAATACTGGGTTAGAGAGAGATGAGTCCTCTGGAGTCCCCTAGGACACTCCCTCTGAGAAACTGCTTCTCCCCCAGGTGAGTGACGCAAAGCCAGTGGGGACCTCACCTTGCCCAGAGACCCCTCCTCCTGTCAACAGGAAGGAGCCTTGTGGCCTGTGCCTAGAGAGGGCACCGCCCTTTGCCAGCAAGGCCCAGCAGACCTCCAACCAGCCCAGCTGGTCTCTGCTCACCTGCCTGGCTCCAAACCACCAAACAGCACTGCAGCAGGTCCTGACGGGGCCCCGGCCCACAGTGGGTGCTGTGCCTAACAGCAGACGCTCAGAAACCAAGCTCGACCCAAGCCAGGGGCTGTAGCTTGGAACCACCCCTGGCTACCCCAGAGTGGGGTATTCCTTCCTCCCCGCCTGTCTTTCCCACCTGCAGAGTGAGAGTGTAGAATCAGGTCAGTGGTCTCTCAACAACCTCAAACCACAGTGAACTTTCTTCAGATGAAACTTAACTCTGCAGTGTGTCCTGCCTTATAAACCATCAGAAGCCAGGCTGCCACGGAGGAGACCCGGGCTGGCTTTAAGTTTTCCCTTCTTGGGTGTTTTCTGGAGACCCTTCTTGCCCTGAGGTTTGATTTCCAGGCCCCCATGAGCTCCTGACCCTGGACCCTCGGGCCTTCCCTTCCTTGATGTGCAGGGTGGCTCCATCAGTTGGGCCAGGTCCCACATTTCCCACGGATCCCTCTACCTGGTGGGAGTGATCAGCAGGGGCATCCCTCCCAGCTCCTTCAGGTACCTGTCTTGTCCCGGCTCCTCCACCCATCACATACTCCACGTGTACGTTGTATGTATTCTCACTCACTTGGTCACAGCCAGCTCTTTGTGACTGAATGGACTGTAGCCACCAGGCTCCTCTGTCCATGGACTTATCCCGGCAAGAATACTGGAGTGCATTGCCATTTCTTCCTCCAGAGGGTCTTCCTGACCTAGGGATCAAACCCAAATCTCCTGCATCTCCTTCGCTGGCAGGCGGATTTCTTACCACTGAGCCACCTGGGCAGCCCCTCAGATGCCTTGTACCAGTTTCTTACTACTGCTTATCACTTCTTTTTCTTCTTCTTTTTTAAATATTTATTTATTTGGCCGTGCTGGGTCTTAGTTGTGGCATTTGGGATCTAGTCCGGAACTGGGAACTGGTTCCCTGCACAGGGATCAAACCCCGGGCCCCCTGCACTGACAGTGTGCAGTCTAAGCCCCTGGACCACCAGGGAAGTCCCACTGCTTATTACTTCTGATTCTACTATGTCTATTATGCTTATGAGATGCCTCCTTTGAGCCAGACGCTGCGCTAAATGCCTAAGACCTATTTACATGATGTCTATTTTCCCATAGCATATCTCTTCTTCTACTGCTAAACAAACCAATCATCAAAAAAATTATCTGTACTTTTATCACATTTTAGTGTCTTCATAATTTCTATGTCTCCTTCCTACAGTATCCTTCTCCAATGAGGTGGAATGTGGTACAGAAATGGTCAACCCCATCAGGTTTATGGGTTCACCAAATGCTTTGGGAGTCCCCCCATTGCCAGGTGTGGTGTGCCTGATCCCCTTAACCCCCTCTCCCCATCTTAGAAGTTAGGTATTATCATCACTATGTTGCAGGTGAGGAAACTGAAACCCAGAGAGGTGAGGAATCTTGCCCATTATCACACAGCTAGTCCCTGGCAAGAGAAGAACTTGAACTCAGGTTGATCTGACTCAGGGGCCACGCCTTCTGCCGCTGCCCCTGTCAGGAAAAACCTTGGGCTTTGCCAGAGAGAAATGAACTGTTTCACATGGGCCACTCCTCCTGTGGGAGGAATCCTCCCCCTCTTTTTTCCTCCTACTGTTAAATCATAAGAAAACTGGGCGGGGTGGGGGCAGGCCTGACAGATGGTGTCCCTACACTGGGCTGCTGTCTGCAGGGGTCCTGGGTCTGGGCAACAGATTGTCTGTGTGTGCTTAGTTGCTCAGTCATGTCCGACTCTTTGTGACCCCATGGACCCCCACCAGGCTGCTCTGTCCATGGAGATTCTCCAGGCAAGAATACTGAAGTGGGTTGCCACGCTCTCCTCCAGGGGATCTTCCCAACTCAGGGATCGAACCTAGGTCTCCCACACTGCAGGCGGATTCTTTACTCTCTGAGACACCGAGAAAGCCAACAAAGAGAAAAATGACTTTGAACAAATCCAGATAATCATAATAGCTGTTGTTGTGCTGCTTATGAGACATTTCCTCTGTGGATCTTTTATCTCACAAATGCTATGAGGTGTCTTTCTTGTCCCCACTGTGCAGATGAGGAAACTGAGGCTTAGAGAGGCAATGCCACTTGCTCAGAACATGCCAGTGAATAGACTCTCACCACCTCTGTGAATATGAGCGTTTCAATGCCACTTCACCAGTACAGGGTGTTTTCATTTTTTAAGTTCTGCTAGATACTCTGGAGTATCTAGAGGGCCTCAGGAAGCATCACTATGAACAAAGCTAGTGGAGGTGATGGAATTCCTGTTGAGCTGTTTCAAATCCCAGAAAATGATGCTGTTAAAGTGCTGGACTCAATATACCAGCAAATTTGGAAAACTCAGCAGTGGCCACAGGACTGGAAAAGGTCAGTTTTCATTCCAATCCCAAAGAAAGGCAATGCCAAAGAATGTTCAAACTATCGCACAATGGCACTCATCTCACACACTAGCAAAGTAATGCTCAGAATTCTTCAAGCAAAGCTGCAACAGTTTGTGAACTGAGAACTTCCATATATTCAAGCTAGATTTAGAAAAGGCAGAGGAACCAGAGATCAAATTGCTGACATCCTTCGATCATCGAAAAAGCAAGAGTTCCAGAAAAACATCTACTGCTTTACTGACTACGCTAAAGCCTCTGACTGTGTGGATCACAACAAACTGTGGAAAATTCTTCAAGAGATGGGAATACCAGACCACCTGATCTGCCTCCTGAGAAATCTGTATGCAGGTCAAGAAGCAACAGTTAGAACCGGACATGGAACAACAGACTAGTTCCAAATTGGGAAAGGAGTACGTCAAGGCTGTATATTGTCACACTGCTTATTTAACTTATATGCAGAGTATATCATTCGAAATGCTGGGCTGGATGAAGCACAGGCTGGAATCAAGATTGTAGAGAGAAATATCAATAACCTCAGATATGCAGATAACACCACTCTTAAGGCAGAAAGCAAAGAGGAAATAAAGAGCCTGTTGATGAAAGTGAAAGAGGAGAATAAAAAAGTTGGCTTAAAACTCAACATTCAAAAGCTGAAGATCATGGCATCCGGTCCCATAACTTCATGGCAGATAGATGGGGAAACAACAGAAACAGTGACAGACTATTTTCTTGGGCTCCAAAATCACTGCAGATGGTGACTGCAGCCATGAAATTAAAAGACGTTCGCTCCTTGGAAGAAAAGCTATGACCAACCTAGACAGCATATTAAAAAGTAGAGACATTACTTTGCCAACAAAAGTCTGTCTAGTCAAAGCTATGGTTTTTCCAGTAGTCATGTATGAATGTGAGAGTTGGACCATAAAGAAAGCTGAGCACCGAAGAATTGATGCTTTTGAACTGTGGTGTTGGAGAAGACTCTTGAGAGTCCCTTGGACGGCAAGGAGATCCTAAAGGAAATCAGTCCTGAATATTCATTGGAAGGACTGATGCCGAAGCTGAAGCTCCAATACTTTGGCCACCTGATGGGAAGAACTGACTCACTGATGCTGGGAAAGATTGAAGGAGGGAGGAGAAGGGGACAACAGAGGATGAGATGGTTGGATGGCATCAGTGACTTGATGGACATGAGTTTGAGCAAGCTCCCTGAGTTGGTGATGGACAGGGAAACCTGGCATGCTGCAGTCCAAAGAGTTGGACACGACTGAGCGACTGAACTGAATTTTCTAGGCAAATGACATTATCTTATTTAAATTTACATTTCTCTGAATATGAGAGATCCCACTTTCTTCATCGAGCTTCCAGAATAACCCCCAGGTGGACTCAGGTTCCTGTCCTCACAATGGGGATGGCTGCCCGCACCTCACTCTGTGATGGCTCTTTTCCCTCCAAGTTGCTGTTCTGTGTTTTTTTGGGGGGGAGGGGCTACACCTTGTAGAATGTGGGAAACTTCTGCCTCAAGGCCTTTGCTCTTGCTGCTCCCTCCATCTAGAACATTCTCTCCTGGGTTATTACAGGGCTTGCTCCCTCATTTCATTCAGGTTTTTGTTTTACACATTCATTTATTTGGCATTATTTACTTGGACATGAGTTTAAGCAAGCTCCGGGAGTTTGTGATGGACAGGGAAGCCTGGCATGCTGCAGTCCATGGGGTTGCAAAGAGTAAGACATGACTGAGCGACTGAACTGAACTATTTGGCTGCACTCAGGTCTTAGTTGAGGCATGCAGGATCTAGTTCCCTGACCAGGGATCGAACCCAGGTCCCTTGCATTGGGAGCACTGAGTCTTAATCACTGGACCACCACAGAAACCCCTCCCTCAGGCTTTCATTTAAATGTTTCCTTTCTCAATCAGGCCTTCCCTGGCCACTCTTCTAAAACTCTAATCCTCTCTGTCTCCCCTCCTTGCTTTTACCCCATAGCATTTGTCACCCTCTAACACACTGTATTTTTTCCCAACTCTTTAATTATAAAAATGTTCTAACACACAGAAAATGGAAGGAAAAGTACAAAGGCACTCATGTACAAACCCCAGATTCAACGCACTAGGTTTTCGGAAAGATGCTAATATCATGACACTTCACCCAAAGATTTTGGCAAAACACACTCTTATGCCTGACTTCTGTCGCTTGATCATTGTCTATCTTTCCCTGCAACTGTGCTCACTGTGAGAGCAGGGATTTTAGTCTACTGTTTTCACTATGATTTCCTCAGCACCAAGAACACTGCCTGACACACAGTGGGTCCTCCTACAGTTTAGGGAAAGAAAAGTCAAGACAGGTCTTGATTCTAGATCTGCTTCTTATGCACATGCAACTCTGTAAATCATCTCCCCACACAGAATCTTGGTTTCTCCGTCTATTAGAGATAATAGGATTATTTCTCAGGATTGTTGTGAGGATCAAACAAGTTAAAAGTGTAAAACTGCACTGTGAGCATGCTAGCTAATTTCAACCTGAGGGAGGGTACTCGGTCGACCCCTTGGGTTCTGGGGTGATTTTAGCTGCACCTAGTCAGCCCCTCAGAAAAGCTCTTTGACTTGAACTGCTCCAATGCAAAATCCAGCAGAAACCCAAAGGGTTCCGTATTACTAGCCCCTCCCTTTCCACTGCTTGCTCACTCAATGCTACCTACTGACTCCTTCTTCTTCATCTCTTGCTAAATCCACTCATTTAACAGTTTTCACCAAAATACCTTATGGGAGGGGCACTCAATTTCATCAGGCGTTGAACATATTCTATCATTTTCTTCTATTTATTACTTTCTTTCGACTCTATTTTATTAATTTCTTTAGTGGATCTTAGAGTGTTTCTGAAGATTGATCTGGATGACTGATCTCTCTCTCTTTGCCTTTTCTGCATTTCAGATTCAGCTGTGTGTCTGTGTTGCCAAACCTGCCTTGTAGACTCACCTTGAGTACAGGAGCATATTTGCTGAAGAATGGGACCCATCCTGTTGAACCTATGAGGTTTCTCAGGTCAGACTGCTCAGCAGTAGGTGGAACACCCAACCTTTTGCAAGCTCCCTGATAACCATCATTTTAACGTCAATTGTTTGGGGTGTGGAGGGCAAGATATTTTTATTCAGAATTCTGAGTCTTCTTCCCATTCTCTCAACTCAAAGCTAACACTTCTGAACAACATTTTAATCCTAGTTTAAGAGACCAGTTTCTTCACCTCTGAAATAGGAACAAGAGTAACTATATCCTCCAGATGATGGATATGAAGTCACGTTACTTTGTAACTGGTAAAGCTCTGTACAAATAGTAGTTACTGTCCTTAGTCTTATTAACTTGTCTGGATTCTTAACCAAATATTGTCCCCGTTGCATTCGCAGCCCCCAGTCCGGGAACTAATATCTTGGGACAGACAGGCAGAAATATTTTTCTATTCACAGGGAATACCAAACAGCAATCACTTTTCCCATGCCAACAGAGAGCAGTTTGGAGAATTCATCTCGATCTAGAGTTGATCTAGGGAAGAAAACTTGTCCAACTATGCCTGGCAGGCTGGAGAGGAGACACGATCTATTCAGTCAGAAGCAGAACTGTGACTAAACTCCAGTCTCCTCCCTTCTTTTTAAAGCATTCTCAGCATTACTAATCATAACAACTGTCATTTATTGAAATCCCAGTACTGTGCAGGCACCGGGTCTTACTTATTTCTAGTCATCACTATAACCCTGTGCTCACTTCTCCGATGAGGAGTTCGCAGAGACCAAGTCATCTGCCCAGCTCGGTTCAGTCGCTCAGTCATGTCCAACTCTTTGCATCCCCATGGTTCCAATGCCAGGCTTCCCTGTTCATCACCAACTCAGGGAGCTTGCTCAAATTCGTGTCCATTCGAGTTGCTGATGCCATCCAACCATCTTATCCTCTGTTGTCCCTGTCTCCTTCAGGCTTCAGTCTTTCCCAGCATCAGGGTCTTTTCCCAGTGAGTCAGTTCTTCCCGTCAGGTGGCCAAAGTATTGGAGCTTCAGCTTCGGCATCAGTCCTTCCAATGAATATTCAGGACTGACTTCCTTTATGATCTCCTTGCGGTCCAAGGGACTCTCAAGAGTCTTCTCCATCACCACAGTTCAAAAGCATCAATTCTTCGGTGCTCAGCTTTCTTTATGGTCCAACTCTCACATTCATACATGACTACTGGAAAAACCATAGCTTTGACTAGACAAACCTTTGTTGGCAAAGTAATGTCTCTGCTTTCTAATATGCTGTCTGGGTTTATCATAGCTTTCATTTGCCCAAGTTTCTACTAAAAGCGCTGAGATATTTCCTCAGATTGTCTTGGGGCAGCGCTGCCAGGAACAACCAAGGAACAATTTTTTAAGCATAACTATACCTAGTATTTTTTTGCTTATACACCCCAATTTAATCCATTTGCTAAATTTGGCAATCTTAGCTTGGAGGAACATGGCAAGATCAAAGCAGTATCCTGCTTGTTATGCCCTGCACATCTTTGCTGGTTTTATTTTTATCTTTACGAGCCGTAGTTTAAGTCACGTTCAGCCTTCAGGCCTCTGATCGTTTCACGAGGCGTAGGGTGGAGAACACTGAGCCTCTCGCCCAACGTTAACATGTCTGCCCCGGCGCCGTCACGCGGACCTTCCTCCTCTCACAGACGTGACCACGCCCCGCCGCCGAGGATTGGCTCCAGCTCAAAGCCCGGCCTCCCTCGGCGGTGGGAGCCCCTTCCATTGGGCAGTTATAAAACATGGCGGAGACCCGCCCCCCGCCTTGCGCTCGCGAAGCACAGGCTTCGGTGATTGGCGGAGAGCAGTGGCCGGGTTGTCACGTGGCCTGGGCCCGTCTGTTTGCGGAAGTGGAAGGAAGCCGAAGTGCTGAGTCAGCCGAGGTGAGTGACGGCGCTGGGAAGGCGGGGCCAGGGATTGGGGAGCCCTTTCCCAAACCTCCTCTACGCCCCAGACTCCTTGGGCTCCATCGGGACAGTCCTTAGAGCCCCCCGCTTTGTTCACCGATTCTGAGGCCTGTCCTCCATTAACCATAATTGTCCCCTTAGTGCCTCCAGCTTCCATCCTTTGATGCCCGACCGTCCCCAACTCCCATCCTGTGAGCGCTTTCGTCTCGTCTCTTAACCTGTGTGTTCCCTCAGGAACGCAGGCCCGACCCTGGGTACCCCCTCTCAGTGCGTCTTCCCTGTGCTTCTCTTCTCTATCCCTCACTTCCTGCCTGAATCAACCCCTTCCCTTCATCCCTCGACTCTCAGTGTCTCTTGGTGCTCCCAGTTTTCAGCTTGGTTCCCATTCATTGTCCCCAGTTTACTTCCTGTGCCTTTCTAAGTGCTCTGATCTGTCCGCCTCAGTGTGTTCCTACCCGATTCCCCACCTCACCTCTCTTCTGTATCCGTCTCTCCCTGTGCTCCATCATGCAGCCCCCTTCTGACCTCCTGCTGTTCCCTGCTTATTGTCTCCTATGTGCCTCCAGACTTCATCCCTGCCTGCTTTCCCCGCATGCTCCCTCCTTTCCCCTAGCCTGTTACCCCAGAGTTCTCCCTATCCCCCAAACCTGTGCCCACCTCCTGTGCCCACCGGTGACTTGGAAGCTGGTGACGGAAAGTGTGTGACCTTTGTGACCGTGTGACTGCAACAGGCAGGCCAGTGGGTGTGGAACAGGGATCTGTGCCCTTTTTTTTTTTTTAATGGACTACTCACATGACCCCGAAAACAAATACCTTCCCTTCCTCTAAACTTCTGAGTCTTTCCCTCACCTGCCCTGTTACCCACCCAACAGGATGTCAGGCAGGTTTGGTTTGGCAACACAGATGCTCCACCCTGGGGCCGAATGCAGTGTTTTTGTTATTGTCCCTGCCTTAAAAATTTCCTGGAGTTTGTAGGCTGTTTCCTGTCTGAGTCTCAGTTGCCTCATCTGTGACAGGGAATTGTATTTCTTGCCCTCCTAAACCTGCCATGAGGTTCAAAGTTTGAGAAAATGTAGAAAGCAAAGTTTTGTAAACAGCATGGCCCTGTACAAATGCATGGGTTTGCTGTTGTGTCATCAGCAGAAAAGGGGAAGGGATGGAATGAAAAATCAAGGAGGGAAAGACAAGTCTTTCATTTAGCATTTGGCAGGTTTATTGACCATCTGCCATGAGTCAGGCTCTTTCACCGTTTATTCATTCATTCCTCACTTATTTGACAAATATTAGTGGACTGTTTACTATGTTCTAGGCTACCTTCTAGCCAATGTTATTCCCATTTAACATAATAAGGAAGACTGGGCAATTGAGCTGCCTGATTCACACTGATTGATGTGGTTGGAGCTGAAGTCTGAATATAGTACTTTATATAACACCAGAGTCGGGGTGATTGCTCTGCTCTGAAAGGGTCCCTACTGTTGTCTCAGTGCCCAGGGCACTTTTTCTCCCTTCTGTGGGCTACTTTCTTGTTAAATGATAGTAACCTCCAAAGGGAATTTCCTTCTCAGCAGAATGACATCACCAAGAGATAGAGGAAAGGGGAATTTAAATGCTGTGTGTGTGTTTACATATATCTACTGGGTGTGTGTAGGGAGAAAGGGGGAGCTGTGGTGAAGGGGAGACATTGTGTTATGAGCTTCACTTTTTTTTTTTTTAATTTGTATTGGAATATAGTTGATTTTTGGGCTTCCCAGATGGGGCTAGTGGTAAAGAACCCGCCTGCCAATGCAGGAGACATAAGAAACGTGGGTTTGATCCCTGGTCAAGAAGATCCCCTGGGGGAGGAGATGGCAACCCATTCCAGTATTTCTTCCTGGAGAATCCCATGGCCAAAGGAGCCTGGTGGGCTACAGTCCCTAGGGTCACAAAGAGTCCGACACCACTGAAGTGACTTAGCATGCATGCATGCGTAGTTGATTAAAATGTTGTGTTAGTTTCAAGTGTAAAGCAGAGTGAATCAGTTATAAATATATATATATCTCCAGTCTTTTTTAAGAGTATTGAATAGAGTTCCCTCTGCTATGCAGTAGGTCCTTATCAGTTGTCTATTTTATATATAGTAGTGTGTATATGTCAATCTCAATCTCCCAGTTTATCCCTCCCCTCCCCTTAACAGTGGTAACTGTAAGTTTGTTTTCTACATCTGTGATTCTACCTCTGTCTTGTAAATAAGTTTCTTTGTACCGCCCTTTTAAAACAATTGCACATATAAATGATATCATATGACATTTGTCTTTCTCTGCCTAACTTGCTTAGTATACAGTCTCCACGTCCATCCGTCTTGCTGCAAATGGCTTTACTTTGTTCTTTTTTATGGTGGAGTAACAATATTCCATTGTATATATATGTACCATTTCATCTTTTTCCATTCCTTTGTTGATGGACATT
This sequence comes from Budorcas taxicolor, assembly GCF_023091745.1. Lineage (NCBI taxonomy): Eukaryota > Metazoa > Chordata > Mammalia > Artiodactyla > Bovidae > Budorcas > Budorcas taxicolor. The sequence goes on along the minus strand of NC_068914.1, from coordinate 153,469,388 downwards.
TAGGTAGCTTCCATGACCTGGCTATTGTAAATAGTGCTGCAATGAACATTGGGATGCGTGTATCTTTTTGAATTATGTAGCTTTCTCCAGTTATGTGTCTAGGAGTGGGATTGCTGATCATATTAGTTCTGTTTTTAGTTTTTTAAGGAAACACCATACTGTTCTCCATAGTGGCTGCACCAGTTTACACTCCAGTCAACAATGTGGGACTTTTCTACATACATTTATTGTTTGTAGATTTTTTTGATGGTAGCCATTCTGAATGGTGTGAGATGGTACCTCATTGTTGTTTTGATTTGCATCTAGTGATGTTGAGACGAGCTTCACTTTGGAGAGTGTGACTTCTGGGAGAGCATTTTAATTGTTCTATGCCTTAAATGTTCTCTCCCCTGTTTTTGTCCATTCTCATTTTTTTTTGCTGATCTCATTCAGTGACATAGCTTTAAGTACTGTTTCTACTCTGACTCCAACTCCCAATTTATATCTCTAGCCCAGTACAGACATTTCCCCTAAATGATTGACACATACATAGTTGCTCTGTCAGCGTCTTAAACTTAGGCCTTTCAAGTATTTAGTATTAAGCTTCCGCTATCCATCCCCTCCCTGGTAGCTCAGTCGGTAAAGAATCTGCCTGCAGTTCAATCCCCGGTTTCACTCCCCAGGTTGGGACGATCCCCTGGAGAAGGAAATGGTAACCCACTCCAGTATTCTTGCCTGGAAAATCCCATTGACAGAGGAGCCTGGCAGGCTGGGGGGGTCGCAATAGTCAGATATGACTTAGCAACTAAACCACCACCACCATCCATTCCCTTTGGGCTTTCCTGGTGGGGCTCAGTGGTAAATAATCTACTTGCCAATGCAGGAGACACAGGTTTGATCCCTGGGTCAGGAAGATCTGGAGGAGATGGCAACTCTTTCCAGTATTTTTGCCTGGGAAATCCCGTGGACAGAGGAGCCTGGCGGGCTACAGTCCATAAGGTTGCAAGAGTGACATGACTGAGCGACTAAACGACAACAATCCATACCTTTCATCCCGTCCCTCACCCTCCACCAAAATCTGTCCCTCTCATGCACTTTCCCGTCTTTGGGAAATGGCAGTATTCTTTCAGTTGCTCTGCCTAAAACTGTAAGATTATCCTTGATGCCTCTCTGCCCCCCACATCCAGCCAGAGTTAATGTCACTCCTTAGCTCCAAGCCCTGTAACAGCTTCTCCTTTCACTGTACCTGCCTGGCCATCTGTCACCTCTTTGACCTTACTGGCTTCCTTGCTATTCCTGGAACTCACCAGGCATAGTCCAGCCCCAGGGCCTTTGCACATGCTCTTCCCTCTGCCTGGAACACTCTTCACCTATATATCCATATGACTTTTGCTCCCATTTCTTTTAAGTCTTCATTCACAGTCAAGTTCTTGGTGAGGGTTGGCTCACTCTATCTAAAGTTTTAACCCCCACCTGGATGCGTCCTATCTTCCTTCGCTCATTTATTTTTCTTTTTGACATCTAATCAGTATTCTGAATTCAGTATGTCTATATTTTGCCTGTTTATCTTCTTCATTACGTTGTTGTTCAGTTGCTAAGTTATGTCTGACTCTTTGCGACGCCTGCAGAGGACTGCAGCACACCAGGCCTCCCTGTCCATCACAGTCTCTTGGAGTTTGCTCAGACTTATGTCAGTGATACCATCCAACCGTCTCAACCTCTGTCGTCCCCCTCTCCTCTCTAAACAGAAGTTCTCGGAAGGCAGGGATTGTGTCTGTTTTGTTCGCTAGTGTGTTCTCAGCAGTTGTAACAATGCCTGCCACAGAATAGGTCCTCAGTAAATATAGGCAGAGTGAATCGTAAGAGGGGTCACCCTGTACCACGCCACCAGACCAAAGACCTCCTGAAGTCCTGGGGGTTTCTGGTGCTGGGAGCTCCAGCAGCAGCTCTGGGCAGTTTGCTTCTAGCTGTTTGCTGTCCAGCTAAACAGATTGGATGAAAAAGATACCTTTTCCATTCTGGAAAGGCCGTTTTGCTTTGGGTCTTATGAATGGTAGCGCACTGTTCCATGAGGACCTCAGCTTTTGGCGCACAGGGCTCTGTGCATCAAACCTCGCTGAGCCACGTTCCATTCAGGCTTTCTCCTGAAGGCAGCTCTAGGACTACGAGCTGGGGCTGTGGATTCCAAAGAATTAGGTTCAGATTTTGGAAAATTACATCACCTCCTTGCCTCAGCTTGCTGTGTGTGACCTGGGGAGAAGCATACCTTCTCTTATGAGTGTTTTGAAGAATGCTTGTTATCTCAAAACTTGGTGAGGTGTCTGCTACTCAGCACTGGATGAAAGGGTGGGTGCTGGGTGTGAGGCGAGGGGAGCCAGCCCTCCGCTATTCCTTGATGGCTTATGGAAGAGTCTGGAGTGAGCTGGAGTCAGGGGGAACATTTGGAGGGAGTTTTTAAAAATATATATTTATTTATTTGATTGCGTCAGGTCTTAGTTGCAGCGGGATCTTTCTTTGCAGTGCCTGGGCTCTCTAGGGTGGTGCTCTGAGACATGTGGGATCTTAAGTTAGTCCCTGACCAGGGTTTGAACCCACATCCCTTCTGTTGGAAGGTGGATTCTTCACACTGGACTGCCTGGGATGTCCTTGGAGGGACATTTTGTTTGGAGGCGGCCTTGGAGGTCCAGAGGCTCTGGTGGGAGGTGGCAATGACATTTGATCTGATGCCTGTCTTCATCCCATCTTTCCTCGTGCACTAGCTGAGTGCTTGTGCACTGCGTGGGGGCCCTGAGTCCGAGGAAGAAGGCATGAGTCCAGCCACCAGGCAGCACCTCCCATTTCCTTTCCCTGGGCCTTGTTACCCAGTATGGCCAGACAGGGATCCTGATGGCACTACCCCTGTCTCATGGGTGTTTGTGAGCTCCGAGGCAGCTAACAGACGTGAAAAGCCCCTGCCAGCCATAAAGTGAGGTGATCCCGTGAGAGTACATGCCGTGGGCTGGTGTGCGGTGGTGCACTCGTGCGCTGGGAGGTGCAGATGGTGAGCGCTGCAGGAAGGAAGTCCATGGGGGTCAGGACAGGCGGGGTGCTCTGATCCGACCCTGCGTTCTCCTACCATCCAGCCAGAGCAGGGCATGGGGGTGACATCGGCCACACAGGAGGCTGTCCTGTGCCAGTTGTCCCAATCACGGGACATCCTGTCATAAGCAGCCAGGGCTCGCAAAACCCGATTTCCAACTCGAGCAGTTCCACGTGTGCTTCCGGAAGCCCCCATGTGGCCAGTCCCGTGAGGTCAGCTTCCTGGCCGGGGCGCTTCAGGGCTCCTGGCACGCACCTCCCAGACCGCTGCCCTGCTTCTCTGGTCCAGCAGCAAGCTTGACGCATTTCCTTGCTTGGAGTATGAATGAGCTCAGCTTCAAACACCGAATTTTCCAGATGCAAGCCCAGCAGATGCCCCATCAAGGTTCCCCTGGTGCCAGGGTGAGCTTCTGAAGGTTTCTGTTGTGGTCAGAATGGGTGAGAAGTGGGGTGTGTGGTCTTTTACCACTGTGCGGGGAGAAGAGAGGATGGAGGGGTGCCACAGAGGGACTGGGCCCCCTACCCCACCCCCGACCTCCAGGTGGTTCATTCATTTCTTCTCATTCATCCACCAAACATTCATGAAATGCCGACTGTGAGGCAGGAACAGTATGCTAGGTGCTTGGATAAACCAATTTAAAGGAGGAGATGGCCCCCCAGCCCACAGATTCTCTATCACCATCCCAGGAGAAGTGGTCACTGGGCATGCACTGGGTGGGGTAGGGCGCGGGGGAAGGTACCCAGGGCTGGAAGGAAGGTACCTGGGGCTGGGAGGAAGGGAGGTGCCAGGTGTGTTTCTTAGAGGAGGTGGCAGGTAAAGTGAGTCTTGAAGGTCAAGAAGGGATTTAGTTACTTGTCTGACAGCCCTGTCTTGAAAGCAGGCTCTGGGGCAGGTGAAGATGGTGGGGAGGGCAGTTCAGCTGGGGGTTGGGGATGTGGGTGGTAGGTTGAGATGACGGGGTGCACATGGGTCCCCCACACACAGACTGGCAGCTGCTCCCCAGCCCAGTGCCCGTCCCTGCAGCCGTACCGGAAGGAAACAGGGCTCTGGGGTCAGAGGTGGTGGGGACGGGAAGAAAGAGACAGAAATGAGGCCGGCCTGTTGCGATCGGGCCAGGATGTGGCCCGTGTGTTCCATTTCCTCTCTTCCACCTCGTGATGACAGTGGCCACTGTTTGTGTGCCCACGGTGGCCGGCGTCCCACTTTCCCTCCGCTGTGTCATTTCATCCTCACGCCTACCCTGGAAGACTGGAGGAGGGCCAAGTCTGTCCTTTGTGGGGCCAGGCTGCTGTCTGTGTGTGTAGGGGGACACCCTTGCCACTGACCCTGGGACCCTGAGGACGGGGGCTCTCCTTGGGGGTGGGGCGTCTTCCCTCCATTCAGCTTGACCTCCACGGTGACTCTCCTCCTTAACCCAGGTGGGCCGTGGCTGCTGGGTGCTCCTGACTCCCCCACTCCCTTCTCACCAGAAGTGAGCCCCACTCCTGGCACTCGGCCTGCCTTCTGGGAAGCTATGCAGCTGCTCTAAGCCAGGCCTGACCCCCACATTCCCTCCGTCTCCCCAGATGCAGGCCCCAGGGGCTCAGCCTATACTCCTACTTTCTTTAAAAAAATAGACTCATTTTTTTTTTTTACCATTTGGAAAAAAGGTGGGGGAGATTGCCCATAAGCCTAATACTCTCATCTGCCCTTAGTATTTGGTATGTTTTCTATCAATTTTGTTTGTTTGTTCTGCGTAATTTTTACTCAGTTAAGTTGTGTCTTAACACACTTTCTCTGGGCTGAGTCTTGTGTTATGGTTGACTGTCTAGAAGTGAAAAGACCCAGTACTTGCCCTTAAGAAACTCAGTCTCCAGAGCCTGCCCAACTGGGCTTCCCTCCTCCACCTACTAGCTGTGTGACCTTGGGCCTTTACCTCGCTGTCTCTTGCTTGTCTCGTGTAGAATGAGGATAACAGTGGGAGCAATTTCACAGGTGCTGGTGCAGATGAAAATGATTAGTATATGCAGAGGTCCTGGAACGGGGCCAGAGGACAGAAAGAGGCACACACGTGCTTGATGTGGTTTGTGTTATGAAGTGTTCCAGCTAGAAATGGAGACAAAAGATATTCTACATAGACGAAGCAATGCAGACAGGCGAGATGGTGTGAAACATTGTTTTCTGGAATCGTGTGCAGTTTGGAGCCGACAGCGGGGACTGACAGGGACAGGCTGCAGGGGGAGGCAGGGGCTTCGCAGGTCGAGCTTGCAGCCCTGAAGAACACAGTGGGGTGGACTGAGCCTATGACAACACCACATGCTTTTCCTGAGTTGTTACGACCTTCACAGTAGCAGCTTTTACTGACCACGTGGTGTCTCTAGGGTAAACATGTCATAATTTACAGTTCCCCTAATGCTGGATACTGAAGTTGCTTCCATTTTGTGTCAAAACAAAACTTGTTATGATGCACTTTGATGCGTGTGCTTTGTGCTACATTTTGGGGGTTCTTTTTTTGGAATCCAGTCCCCTTGGCTGTCCTTAGTGTCCCGCTCCGCTCCCCGGGCTGTAGGTGCCCCAGCTCCTCTGTCCTTTCAACTCCCGAGTGTGGAAGAAAGAAGGATCCTGACATAGGATAGGTCTAAGCATTCTCATAAGGTGCTCATTTAATCCTTACAACATAGGAGCGGGGAGTGTTGTCCTTGGGTTAAAGGAGAAGAAACTGACTCACAGTCTGCTCACACATCTTAAAAGGAAAGACGTTACAAAACTTCACAGTCTTTTCAAAGCTCTTTAATCATGTTCTGTAAGCCTCAGTTTCCTTATCTGTAAAAGAAGGGTGATGGAGCTAAAGAGGGCTAGTGCTGAATATTTACTACCTGCCAGGTTCTGTTATTTAAGACCGGGAGCTGACTGTGGCTCAGATCATGAGCTCCTTATTGCCAAATTCAGACTTAAGTTGAAGAAAGTAGGGAAAACCACTAGACCATTCAGGTATGACCTAAATCAAATCCCTTATGATTATGCAGTGGAAGTGACAAATAGATTCAAAGGATTAGATCTGACAGACAGAGTGCCTGAAGAACTGTGGACTAAGGTTTGTAACATTGTACAGGAGACAGTGATCAGAACCAACCCCAAGAAAAAAATACAAAAAGGCAAAATGGCTGTCTGGGGAGCCCTTACAAATAGCTGAGAAAAGAAGAGAAGCAAAAGGCAAAGGAGAAAAGGAAAGATATATCCATCTGAATTCAGAGTTCCAAACAATAACAAGGAGAGATAAGAAAGCCTTCCTAAGTGATCAGTGCAAAGAGATAAAAGAAAACAATAGAATGGAGAAGACTAGAGATCTCTTCAAGAAAATTAGAGATACCAAGGGAACATTTCATGCAAAGATGGGCATAATAAAGGACTGAAATAGTAAGGACCTAACAGAAGTTGAAGACATTAAGAAGAGGTGGCAAGAATATGTAGAAGAACTATACAAAAAAGATTTTAATGACCTAGAAAACCATGATGATGTGGTCACTCACCTAGAGCCAGACATCCTGGAGTGCGAAGTCAAGTGGGTCTAAGAAAGCATCACTATAAACAAAGCTAGTGAAGGGGATGGAATTCCAGCTGAGCTATTTCAAATCCTAAAAGATGATGCTGTGAAAGTGCTGCACTTAATATGCTAGCAAATTTGAAAAACTCAGCAGTGGCCACAGGACTGGAAAGGTCAGTTTTCATTCCAATTCCAAAGAAAGTCAATGCCAAAGTATGTTCAAAGTACCGCACAATTGCACTCATCTCACATGCTAGCAAAGTAATGCTCACAATTCTTCAAGTGAGGCTTCAGTGGTACGTGAACTGAGAATTGAGATGTTCAAGCTGGTTTTAGAAAAGGCAGAGGAACCAGAGATCAAATTGTCAACATCTGTTGGGTCATCAAAAAGCAAGAGAGTTCGAGAAAAACATCTATTTCTGCTTCATTGACTATGCTAAAGCCTCTGACTGTGTGGATTACAACAAACTGGAAAATTCTCAAGGAGATGGGAATACCAGACCACCTGACCTGCATCCTGAGAAGTCTGTATACAGGTCAAGAAGAGACAGTTAAAATCTGACATGGAACAAAGGACAGGTTCCAAATTGGGAAAGGAGTACATCTAGGCTGAATATTGTCACCCTGCTTATTTAACTTATATGCAGAGTACATCATGAGAAATACTGGGCTGGATGAAGCACAAGCTGGAATCTAGAGTGCAGAGAGAAATATCAATAACCTCAGATATGCAGGTGACACCACCCTATGGCAGAAAGTGAAGAGGAACTAAAGAGCCTCTTGATGAAAGTGAAAGAGGAGAATGAAAAAGCTGGCTTAAAACTCAACATTCAAAATATGAAGATCATGGCATCTGGTCCTATCAGTTCAGTTCAGTCGCTCAGTTGTGTCTGACTCTTTGCAACCCCATGAATCGCAGCACGCCAGGCCTCCCTGTCCATCACCAAGCAAATAGATGGGGAAACAATAGAAACTGTGACAGACTTTATTTTCTTGGGCTCCAAAATCTCTGCAGATGGTGACTGCAGCCATGAAATTAAAAGATGCTTACTTCTTGGAAGAAAAGCTATGACAAATCTAGACAGCATATTAAGAAGTAGAGACATTTCTCTGCCAACAAAGGTCTATGTAGTCAAAGCCATGGTTTCTTCAGTGGTCATGTATGGATGTGAGAGTTGGACTGTGAAGAAGGCTGAGCGCCGAAGAACTGATGCTTTTGATCTGTGCTGCTGGAGAAGACTCTTGAGAGGCCCTTGGACTGCAAGGAGATCTAATCAGTCAATCCTAAAGGAGATCAGTCCTGAATATTCATTGGAAGGACTGATGCTGAAGCGGAAGCTCCAATACTTTGGCCACCTGATGTGAAGAACTGACTCACTGGAAAAGACCCTGATGCTGAGAAAGATTGGAGGTGGGAGGAGAAGGGATGGCAGAGGATGAGATGTTGGATGGCATCAGTGACTCAATGGACATGAGTTTGAGCAAGCTCTGGGAGTTGGTGATGGACAGGGAAGCCTGGTGTGCTGCAGTCCATGGGGTCCCAAAGAGTTGGACACAACTGAGCAACTGAACTGAGGTTCTGTTATTAGGCACTGTTGTGGTCCACATGTTGTGGTTGAGGAAACTGACTTAGAGAGGGTGAGTAATGTACCCAGGGTCGGTGGTGAGGACAGGATTTGAATGCAGCTTTGCTCCAGAGTTGCACTCTGTGCCTGGGCCGTCTGCCTCATATAGTTTGTGAGAATTAAATGAGACCACTAAGTGCTTATTTAGCTCAGGGCCTACTACCTCATCAGTGCTTAGTGTCCCCTGATGTGGTGATTATTATTGACCTGGCCTCCCTTTTTTGATGATTCTTTGTAGGCCTCTTACTCTTCCTTTCATGCCTGCGGTTGGTCCTCTGTCTGCACGTAGACCAGAGTGTCCACTCTCCTCCAAGACTCCCACACTATGTCCTACATCTCACCCGCCCTTTTGCCAGGTGTCATCCTAGCACAGAGGCAGAGGGCGGCCTCCAGCCAGTTGCCACCCAGATTTGGTGGCACTGCCTGAGGAGGGTAGGGTGTTTTCTGGGAAGCTAAAATCTAATTCTGTCGTCCAAACTGAGACCAATTTCCATGCCAGACAGTTGGGACCCTATGAGTATGAAACAAAATTTCCACCCAAACCTGTGTCACTGTTTCTGCATCTTATGGTCACGCTCATTTCTGAGGAGCGTGCTTTGGTGTTCTCTCAGAACTCCAAGGGAAGCCTGAGATAGCAGACACGGAAGGTTTTATTTCTTATTTTATTTTCTGGCTGCACCTCGTGGCATGTGGGATCTTAACTACCCTGACCAGGGATCAAACCTGTGTCCCCTGAAGCGGAAGTGCTTAGTCTTAACCACCAGACTGGCAGGGATGTCCCCACCGAAGATCTGAGATATATGGCCCCCATGGAGTGTGAGGTGACTCTGGTCCCTTTGTGGCATCCAGTAGAGAGGTGACACTGGTTTTGTCTGTGGACTCGAAATGAGCCATGCCAAGTTCTTTGAGTTCCCAAAAGTCGATTCCATACTTTGCAGAGTGAGAACCGCCATGCCCCCCTTTGCACAGGGAAGTGTCGCTTGTCATGTGTGTTCACGTCTGCCGCCTTCTCTGATCGTGGCTGCCCCGCACCGCAGATGAGGAAACTGAGTCTCTGTTGGGGAAACTGGGTCGGGGGCAGGACAGCGCTGTTCGCTTGTGCACAGTGGCAGCTCTGGAACTTTCCATCAGCCTCCCTTCCGTCCCACTCAGTGCTGTTTCTCTTTCTTTCCCCCACCTTCTTTCCAGGTCCCTCCAGGCCCAGATCCGGGGGACAGCGCTGGTGGGGAGCCAGCGGGGTGCCCATGCAGGAAGCTGCCACGTGTGGTGAGGTGGGCATGGGAGACCGCGCCCGGCTGACCCAGGACTCCATTTTCTTCCAGACTGAGGGGGAAGGTGGTGGGGCCACCCCACCGGCCCCCCAGAGGATGCAGTTCTTCGGCCGCCTGGTCAACACCCTCAGCAGCGTCACCAACTTGTTCGTGAACCCATTCCGGGTGAAGGAGGTGGCTGTTGAGGACTACCACTCGCGCCGCCGGGTCCGAGAGGAAGGGCAGCTGATTCTGTTCCAGAACTCTTCCAACCGCACGTGGGACTGCATCCTGGTCAACCCCAGGAACCCCCAGAGCGGATTCCGGTGGGTAATGGTCAGTCGCCCCCTCCCCACCCCCACTTTGCTCCCTTAACTCCTCCCAGGTCTCAGCCTGGAGGTCCCCTGACCCACAGCAGCTTCTTCCAGTCAACATCTGAGGGGTCTGTGATGGGTGGGGTGGCCGCTCTTAGAAAGGAGGGAGGGACTTCCTGGCCTGGATAACTTCGTGCCCATCAGGGTCCTGGCAGCAGGAACTGGAGCTGGACGACTGTTTTCCTGCCCTGAGGCTTGACCCACGTGGATGGAGGGAGGGAGGAAGGATGAGGAAGTGGAGAAAGTCACATCGGGAAAGGTCCAGGGATCGCCGGTAGTCCTGGGTCGTTAAGGCATGACTGTCCTTGTAGGGGCTGGTTGGCCGAGGTTTGTTGGGGGCAGCCTGGAAGGGGTGGACACCTGTGCTTCTCAGGGCATGCTGGGCCCCCTCCGTGGGCTAGAGGAAAGGGTAGGAAGCCAGGACTGGGCTGAGGGAACCGAGCAGATGCAGAGCCGGTTGAGAAAAGGGGACAGAAGAGGCCAAGGACCCAGAAGGCAAGGAACTTGGGGGAGCTCGGCAGACTAGCATTGAGTTGGGCTGGTGCTGATGGCCCTTCTTCATTGGTTTCACCTGGCAAGTTGTCTTGTGATCCAGGGAATGAGCTGGGAGGTGGGAAGTGGAGGTTAGAGGGTGGAATGCTGGAGCTGGGGTCCCGAAGAGCTGCGGAAATGGGGATGCCAAGGCCTGGGAGTGACCGGGAGTGAGGGCTGCAGCGAGGGCCTGCTGTGCCTGACCCTGGGCTTCTCACTGCGGGTCATCATTGCGTGGCGGTGGGGGTCCACCCCACTGCTCTGAACACCCTGCACTTTGTGGAGAGCAGGCTCGGGGTACTGGACTTCCTCTTCAGGGGGTCAAGGTTCTGTCTTTTAAGTCTCCTCCTTTCCTTGCTGGAGGGCTTTCAATGATGGCCAAAGTACTTAAATGTGTGGGATGGGGCTGTCAAGGCCCTGCTTCCAGGTGGAGGTGCTCCTATTCTATAGCTGCAGAGCTCCGGGATGGGACAGGGGGTTGGGGTCTTCTACATGAATCCTCAGGTTTTATTTCCAAAGGCCTGGGAGTCCTGCGGCATCCCTATGGACGGAGAGCTGGATGCTGGCTGGTATAGATGCAACTCTGATAGTTTTGCATTATATTAGTGTGTGTGAGGCACTGGTCTGACTCTCAGCTCCCTTCATCTTCATGGCCGTCCCCCGAGGCAGGGCTGTCACTGACCCCTCCTTACAGAGGAGGAAACACAGCTCGGAGAATTTCAGTAACTTGCTGAAGTCACAAAGCCGCTGGATAGCAGAGCCGGGCTTCAGACCCAGTCATTCTAGCTCGAGGACCCACCTCTTCCTTTTCATCCAGGCAGGCCCCTTTGCAGTGGGATGAGCTGCGGGGGTCAGTGTCCAGCTCCCCCCGGGCCCATCCTGGGCCCCCAGCCTGGCATATGGGCCAGGCGTCTGGCTCTTCTGGGGTAAGCCCCGCGGCGGTCACCTGTAGCACTGCTGTGTACATTGTGATAACGTCCATGCTTCTCTTCCTGGTGTGAGTTAATCATTCGCTGCTGACATTGACTTGTGACATATGGTCCTTGATGAGCCCCGCCAGCCTCCCACTGGTATCTCAGCAGAAGCAGGGCTGCACTTCCCTGGAATCCTGGGAGGAATGAGCAAAGCACATGTGACACGTGACCTTCTCTTCTCAAAAGGGGACTGAGTTTTTTTCTTTCTAATTATTTATTTGGCTGCACTGTGTCTTAGTTGCGGCATGTGAACTCTTGATTGCTACATGTAGGATCTAGTTCCCTGACCAGGGATCAAACCCAGAGTCCCTGAACTGGGAGCATGACGTCTTAGCCACCGGACCACCAGGGAAGGGGGTTGACTTCCCCCTAGGGGTTGGCCCCTAGGGGGTTGACTTTTGAGGCCCTTTGTGCTGGGACTTTGCCTGGACACACACCCTGGGGTTTACCCATTCACTGTTTATTCAGCCCATACCCTGTCTCCACCAAGGGCAGGTCAGTAGCCAGGAATGGTGGAGTAGGACCTGCATTCAGTGGACTGAGTGTCCTAACAGGCTCATGTGAGACTCGTTCCCTGCACAGACCTCACCTCTCTACTTTCTCTTTGCCCTGGTGCTCTCCCCATACTCCTTGGCCCACGACTCTCGGGCACCTGCTGTGTGAGCCTGTGCTTACCCTTCTCTTCTCCCTCACCACTGCCTGAATTTCTGTCCACCCCTCTTGTTTTAGATTGCCCATCTGTCTCCCCCACCAGCCCACAGACTCCGGAAGGACAGGGCCTGGGTCTGAGTCATTTCTGTTAGCGCTCAGCTAGTATCCAGTACTTGGCAGGTGTTTAAACCCTGGGGCTCTGTCCTCGGAGGTCCGCTGAACTACAACCATCCGTATGAAACTTTGCAGTCTGTCTCTGAATGAAGGGTACAATAAGAACAACATTTAACACTGTTACCATCTCAGAAGAGGTGATGCAAAGTGTGCGTGGCTTCAGTGTACCTACCGCCTACCCTTCCTTGGTTTCTGTATATACGCCTTGAAGAAAGAAATGGCAACCCACTCCAGGATTCTTGCCTGGAGAATCCCATGGCCAGAGGAGCCTGGCGGGCTACAGTTCGTGGGGTTGCAAGGAGTTGAACACGACTGAACACCTACACAGCAATCAACTTTGGTTGGATGGATGGACCAGCCCATGACCACCGAAGGTCAAAGTGTACATGCAGGAGAGATGGGAAAGGCTTCTCTGGGGTGCTTGGATTAGAGGTGGCCCATGCCGGTGAGGAAGATTTCAACAGGAGAAGGCCTAAGAGCGCATCAGAGCAAAGTCACCAAGGGAGGAAGAAGGGAGAGAGTTAGAAACCCTCTAACCCAATGGTTCTTGGCCATTTTTCAGTCCAGGACCCCCTTGAGAATCTCAGGGTTCCCTGTTCCCCTGCTAAATGCATATCCATGCATTTGCCTGCCATTTCCTGAATCCCAGGCCCTCTGGATAAGGGGCCTCCTTATCCACAGGCCGCTTCCACCAAAGCAGAGGCTTCCCTACGCTGATGCCAGGGTGCTTTAGTCTGCAGGCTCAGTTCTAGAAGAGAGAAGACACTGTCCCGTGGGTCTGCCAGATCCTCCCCTTTTCTCCAGATCTTTCTTTCACCTTGTTCTAACCTGGACCTGACTCCACCCGAGGGCACTGCTTCTCTGCAGGCCTCCCAAGAGTTTTCCCTCCCAGGTTCCCTCCCACTGGGCCCGGAGGTGGGGTCGCGTGCTCTTCACCCCTCAGTCGTGAAGTGCACCGCATCCTAGGCTAACACCCACTCTCTTCCCTGGCGGCAGGCATCTCCCCCAGATCCTCGAAGATGTGAGCCCATGGCTCGGACCTGCCTTGTGCCATCACTGCTCCTGGCTTGACTCTTGGTGACTGTTTCATTCACAGGCTGCCACGCCTAACACCCAGGGCTCGTGATGCCTGACCGCACAGCCGTTGCCTGAGCCCAGTCATCACCAGTAACAGCAGCTCTTCCATAGATACAAACGCCAAACATCCCACTTTCCGATCTCTGCCTCCTACTTATCTGCTCCTTCCCTCTGGTATTCTGAATGCCTGGTGTCCCCTTGCAGATGAGGCAATGACCCTGCCGCCTTTTTACCGTCCCCACGCCTATTATGAATTTCACTCCTTCATTTCAGTTCAGTTCAGTCGCTCAGTCGTGTCTGACTCTTTGCAACCCCATGGACTGCAGCACACCAGGCCTCCCTGTCCCATCCCCAACTCCTCGAGTTTACTCAAACTCATGTCCATTGAGTCAGTGATGCCATCCAACCTGTCATCCTTTGTCATACCATCCTCTGTCATCCCTGTCTCCTCCTGCCCTCAATCTTTTCCAGCATCAGGATCTTTTCAAATGGAGTCAGTTCTTCACATCAACTGGCCAAAGTATTGGAGTTTCAGCTTCAACATCAGTCCTTCCAATGAACACCCAGGACTGATCTCCTTGCAGTCCAAGGGACTCTCAAGAGTCTTCTCCAGCACCACAGTTCAAAAGCATAAATTCTTCGGCGCTCAGCTTTCTTTATGGTCCAACTCTCACATCCATACATGACTACTGGAAAAACCATAGCCTTGACTAGATGGACCTTTATTGGCAAAGTAATGTCTCTGCTTTTTAATATGCTGTAGAGGTTTGTCATAACTTTTCTTCCAAGGAGCAAGCATCTTTTAATTTCATGGCTGAAGTCACTATCTGCAGTGATTTTGGAGCCCCAAAAAATAAAGTCTGTCACTGTTTCCCCTTCTATTTGCCATGAAACGGTGGGACTGGATGCCATGATCCTAGTTTTCTGAATGTTGAATTTTAAGCCAACTTTTTCACTTTCCTCTTTCACTTTCATCAGGAGGCTGTTTAGTTCTTCTTTGCTTTCTGCTATAAGGTTCGTGTCATCTGCATATCTGAAGTTATTGATATTTCTTCTGGCAGTCTTGACTCCAGTTTGTGTTTCATGCAGCCCAGCGTTTCTCATGACATACTCTGAATATAAGTTAAATAAGCAGGGTGACAATATACGGCCTTGACGTACTCTTTTCCCAAGTTGGAACTAGTCTGTTGTTCCATGTCTAGTTCGAACTGTTGCTTCCTGACCTGCATACAGGTTTCTCAAGAGGCAGGTCAGGTGGTCTGGTAGTCCCATCACTTTCAGAATTTTCCAGAGTTTGTTGTGGTCCACAGAGTTAAAGGCTTTGGTATAGTCAATAAAGCAGAAGTAGATCTTTTTCTGGAACTTTCTTGCTTTTTCGATGATCCAGTGGATGTTGGCAATTGGATCTCTGGTTCCTCTGCCTTTTCTAAAACCAGCTTGAACATCTGGAAGTTCACGGTTCCCGTACTGTTGAAGCCTGGCTTGGAGAATTTTGAGCATTACTTTACTAGTGTGTGAGATGAGTGCAACTGTGCGGTAGTTTGAGCATTCTTTGGCACTGCCTTTCTTTGGGATTGGAATGAAAACTGACCTTTTCCAGTCCTGTGGCCACTGCTGAGCTTTCCAAATTTCACTCCTTGCCTAGAGTAAGCCCCGCAGCACATTGTCTTTACACACTTGCATACACTCTGCTTTCCTGTTGTCCTCTCCGTTCATCACGTTTACTTGGCAAAACCCCAACATAAGTTAATTCCAGTTCTCCACCGTGGCTGGCGGAACACCCCTCCACACTGACCGCTCTCACTTTGAGCTCTCAGGGTGGATGGGCTGGATGTGAGCCTGTGCGTTTGGCAAGCCTACATGTAGGGACTTTCCTAGTGGTCCAGTGGTTAAGAATCTGCCTTGCAATGCAGAGGACACCGGTTCCATCCCTGATCGGGATGCCATGAGATAACCAAGCCCCCATGCCATGACTAAGACCTAGTGCCTCCAAATTAATAAAGAAACTCTCTGGTTCTCTTGGAAGGCGCATCTGGTCCTCCCTCCTCCACCTCCAGTCCCTCCTCTCCGTGGTCTGATGACCTGGCTTCTGTCTCACTGAGAAAGCAGAAACCAGGGGAAGAGAAAAAGAGCTCCCTCCACCCTACTGACTCCAACCTGTACCCGCATCCGGACCCTTCCCCGTCGTGACTCGAGACTCACTAGCCGTGCGTCTGACCGAGCCCCTTCCCACCTCCAGGTCATCCCCTCTCCGCGTCAGGACATCAGTTCACCAGTTCTTTCCTCTCTCTCCCACATAACTCCCCCCTCTTTACTAGATATTTCCTATCACTGTACAAATAAGCTTTAAAAAAAAAAAATCTCCTTAACTCCACGTTCCCCCTCAGGCACAGCCCGCATTCAGGCAGTTTTCCTCTGACATATTTCACCATCATTTCCTCTCCTCCTGTTTGTTCTCTTTGTTTTTTTATGTTCTGGTTTTTTTTTTTTTAAAGTCTAGTTGATTTACAGTTTCAGGTTTATGACATAGTGGTTCAGTATATTTATAGACTATATATAATCCATTTAAAGTTATTAAAAAACAGTGACTTTATTTCCCTGTGCTGTATAATATATCCTTGTTGCCATCTATTTTATACATAATTATTTTTTAAATATTTATTTATTTAGCCACACTAGGTCTTAGTTCTGGCATGGGGGCTTAGTTGCCCCATGGCATGCGGGATCTTATTTCCCCGACCAGGGATGAAACCTGTGTCCACTGCAATGCAAGAGAAATTCTTAACCGCTGGACCACGGTGGAGGTCCCTAAATGTAGTTTTCTGTATCCCTTAATCCCCTTCCCCTATTTTGCCCCTCCTCTCTGCATGCTCCCCAGTGGTAACCAATAGTTTGTTCTCGGCATCCGTAAATCTGTTTCTGTTTTGATACATACATTCGTTTGTTTTATGTCTTAGATTCCTTAGATAAGTGATAACGTCTTATGTTTGTCTTTCTCTGACTTATATCACTAAGCATAATACTTTATAGCTCCACCCTTGTTGCAAACGGCAGAATTTCATCCTTTTTTATGGCTGAGTCGTATTCCATTGTCCATCTGTCGGTGCGCATGTAGGTTTCTTCTGTAACTTGGCAATTGTAAATAATGCTGCCACGAGCCTTGGTGCACATGTATCTTCTTGAATTAGTGCTTCCATTTTCTTTGGATATATACCCAGGAGTGATGGTTACTGAGGTATTTGTGACGAGTCACACCACCCTTGTCAAGAAGGAGAACATTGCAGCACCCCGGAAGCCCCTCTTCCCCACCCTTCCAAGATAATCATTAATCTGACTTTTATAACTGCTTTTGAGTCTGGCTCCTTTGACCAGCATTTGCCTGGAGGTCTGCGTTTTGCACATTGCTGTGTCAGTCCTTCTCAGTGCCGTGGAATCCCATTGTGTAACTACAGCCTAACTTTATGCATTTGCTGGTATTAGCAGATATTTGGGTTGTCTCTGGTTTTGGTGCATACATGCCTGTATTTCTGCTGGGCATCTATCCAGGACTGGAATTGCTGGGTCGACGCAGTACATATTCTTAACGTCCATGAGTAATGCTCATCTCATGTTCTACCAGCAGCAAGTGAGATTTCCTGTTACGTCACGTCCTCTGATCCATTGGATCTGTAGTAGTACGTAACTGTGGTTTTAATTTGCCTTTTCTTGATGCATATGCAGTTGAGCCCCTTCGATATGTTGATTGACCATTTGGCAGTCGTCTCTGGGCAACTACCTGCTCAGTTGTCTTGAGCATTTAAAACATAAAGTTCTTTTCCTTACAGCGTTTTGGCAGGGGTATTTTGTATGTCTGTATTTCAAGATTGTGTGGATTCTTTACCACTTGTGTGGATTAAGTGGTAAAGTATCCGCCTACCAATGCGGGACACGCAGGAGATGTGAGTTCGATTCTTGCGTCAGGAAGATTCCCTGAAGAAGGAAATGGCCACCCACTCTAGTATTCTTGTCTGGGAAATCCCATGGACAGAGGAACCTGGTGGGCTACAGTCCACGGGGTTGTAAGAGTCAGATGTGTCTTAGCGACTGAGCAAGAGGATGAGCATGATTCCAGATACACACCCTAGAAAAATTACTAGAGCTAATCTATGAATTTAGTAAAGTTGGAGGATTCAAAAGTAATACCCAGATACACACCTCTGTTGGTTCCGTGTGTTGTTCTGTTGCATTGTGAATGTTCCTTTTTATTCCCACTTTCTGAGAGCTTTCATTTTAATCATACAGCCTGTAGTCTTGTGAATCTGCCTTTTTTCACTTAGCGTAGTGCTTTTGCAATTCATGATTGAATGTTTTCTTCTTCTTATTCCATTTTACCCATCTCTATTAGCTTGGAAATCTATACTCTATTATTATCTTTTAATGATATCTTTTGGGAGGTAGTTCTCCATGGGCCTTTTGTGTTTCTGTACATCTTACAAGCAGAGCCTCTGACTGCCTTTGTTCCACACTGTCTTCACAAGGATGTTTGTCTTGTGAACAGCCATGGAAGATAGAGGCAGGGTCTTTTTCTAGAGCAAAGTGTAGGTTTGCTTACTCTACTGTGTAATCAAGATATTTTCCTCCAGAGCAAAGCTTAGACAGATGTTCTCATTGATGATTTTTAACAGATTCAAGTTCCCTGCACTCAGGGTTTCTTCTCTCTTCTAAGGCAACATGAGCAGGTGTCACCTGACCTTCTTCATGTCACCCTCTGGGAAATGGATCCCAGAGAATTGGCACAAATGCTGATCCTCTGGCACAAATGCTATTGCTGTGAATAATAAGTTGTCCTTTGTCTTTGATCCAGGAATCTTGAGCCTTCTGCCAGCATCCATGAAACTGTGTTAGACTCACTTGTTAGTTTGCAACTAGGGTAAAATCTGAAACCCTTCACAAATCTTGATAGAACCCTATAGATTGTAACATACATCCTTGACCTTCAGTTCAGTTCACTTCAGTTGCTCAGTCGTATCCGACTCTTTGCGACCCCATGGACTGCAGCATGCCAGGCCTCCCTGTCCATCACCAACTCCCGGAGTTTACTCAGACTCATGTCCTTTGAGTTGGTGATGCCATCCAACCATCCCATCCTTTGTCATCCCCTTCTCCTCTCACCTTCAACCTTTCCCAGCATCAGTGTCTTTTGAAATGAGTCAGCTCTTCGCATCAGATGGCCAAAGTATTGGAGCTTCAGCTTTAACATCAGTCCTTCCAAAGAACATTCAGGACTGATTTCCTTTAGGATGGACTGGTTGGATCTCCTTGCAGTCTGAGGGACTCTCAAGAGTCTTCTCTAACACCACAGTTCAAAAGCATCAATTCTCCTGCACTCAGCTTTCTTTATAGCCCAACTCTCACATCCATACATGACTACTGGAAAAACCATAGCCTTGACTAGATGGACCTTTGTTGGCAAAGTAATGTCTCTGTTTTTTAATATGCTATCTAGGTTGGTCAAAACTTTTCTTCCAAGGAGTAAGCGTCTTTTGATTTCATGGCTGCAGTCACCATCTGCAGTGATTTTGGAGCCCCCAAAAATAAAGTCTGCCCCTGTTTCCACTGTTTCTCCATCTATTTGCCATGAAGTAATGGAACCGGATGCCATGATCTTAGTTTTCTCAATGTTGAGCTTTAAGCCAACTTTTTCACTCTCCTCTTTCACTTTCATCAAGAGGCTTTTTAGCTCCTCTTCACTTTCTGCCATAAGGGTAGTGTCATCTGTATATCTGAGGTTACTGATATTTCTCCCAGCAGTCTTGAGTCCAGGTTGTGCTTTATCCAGCCCAGCATTTCTCATGATATACTCTGCATATACGTTAAATAAGCATGGTGACAATATACAGCTTTGATGTATTCCTTTTCCTATTTGGCAGTCTGTTGTTCCATGTCCAGTTCTAACTGTTGCTTCCTAACCTGCATACAGATTTCTCAAGAGGCAGGTCAGGTGGTCTGGTATTCCCATCTGTTTCATAATTTTCCACAGTTTATTGTGATCCACATAGCCAAAGGCTTTGGCATAGTCAATAAAGCAGAAATAGATGTGTTTTTGGAACTCTCTTGCTTTTTCGATGATCCTTGACCTTACAGAACTATAATTGGTACTTTGACATCTTCCAGAACAATAAAGGGGTCTTCAGTTCAGTTCAGTCCAGTTCAGTCGCTCAGTCGTGTCCGACTCTTCACGACCCCATGGACTGCAGCCTACCAGGTTCCTCCGCCCATGGGATTTTCCAGGCAAGAGTACTGGAGTGGGGTGCCATTGTTATTTAGCCCACAAATCTGTGAGTTGAGCACACCTTAGTGGGAAAGTCTCAGTTTGATTCTATTGGGTTGGCCAAAAAGTACGTTTGAACTCAAATGAACTTTTTGGCCAACTCAATACATGGTATTATATGGGGTGACTTGACTGCATGATCCAGTTCTAAGATGAGTGACAACTGGCAAGTTGGTGCTGGCTGTTGACTGGGAGTTCATTCAGGGTTAAGGTTCCAGGGCAGAGTCATCCCCATAGGTGCTTCAGCTTCCCTGCAGTGTGATGATTGAGTACCAAGAAAAAAGAGATAGAGGCTTCCAGTCTCTGAAAGCCTTGGTCTAGAAACTAGGGTAGCATAACTCCCATCATACTGTCTTTGTAAAGCAGTTACAAAGCCAATTTAAAGGGTAAAAAGTGAAAGAAAGTTGCTCAGTTGTGTCTGACTTTTTGCAGTCCCATGGGCTGTAGCGCACCAGGCTCCTCTGTCCATGGAATTCTCCAGGCAAGAATACTGGTGTGGGTAGCCATTCCCTTCTCCAGGGGATCTTCCTGACCCAGGGATCAAAGTTGGGTCTCCTGCATTGCTGGCAGAGCCTTTACCATCTGAGCTACCAGGGAAGATTAAAGAATAAAGACACTGCTCAGTGGCTTAGTGGGTGGAGTGTGAGTGTGGATTTGGTGAGGGGGGTAGATTAGTAATTTAGGATATAGGATATTTTATATCCTATATATATATAGGATATTTTAAATTGGTGGAATAATGCTTTCCATCAGTCTTGGAAAGTTCATAGCCATTAACTCTTTAAGTGTGGTTTCTGTACAGTTCTCTTTCTTTTTTGAAAAGTTGGTTGACTAGTTTTGGTTTTGGTTGCACTGGGTCTCTCTCATTGCAGAGGGCGGCTGCCACTGTCTGGTTGTGGCGAGTGGGCTTCTCACTGTGGCGGCTTCTCTTGTGAGGCACAGGTTCTAGTGCATGGGCTCCAGAAGTCGCGGCACAGAGGCTCAGCAGTTGCAGCTCACGGGCTCCAGAGCGCAGGCTCGGTAATTGTGGCACATAGGCTTAGGTGCTCCGCAGCATGAAGAATCCTCTCCGACCAGGGATTGGGCCCATGTCCCCTGCATTGACAGGCAGATTCTTATCTGCCGTCCCACCAGAAAGGTCTTATGTAATTCTCTTTCTATCCCATTTTTGTGGCTCCATCCATCTGTGTGCTAGACCTTTTCATTATCTTTCCTCTGTGCTTAGTCGCTCAGTCATGTCTGACTTTGTGAGCCCACAGACTGTAGCCTGCCAGGCTCCTCTGGCCATGGGGTTTCTATGTCTTTTATCTATTTTCCTGTATTTTCCAAGATTTATCTTTCCATGCTTTATTCTGTTTACTCTCTTCTGACCTATCTTCCTTTTCACTAATTCTCTCTTCAGCATTGTCCAATCTGCTCTTCTGCCTAGCCACTGGGCTCTTAATTTTGGCTATTGTATTTGTCAGTTCTTCAGTTTCCACTTGGTTGGTTCTCGTTTTTAATAGTTTAAGGTGATTTGCCGAAATTGTCTGTTTTGCCCTCTTGAATATTATCACAGTTATTTTGTCTCTGTCAGATAGCTTCAGGGTTTGCAGCCCCACCCCACCCCTATTTATAGATCTGTTTCTGTTGTATATTGTTGCTGTTGGTTTTCTTTCATATTTTCTTATCTCCTCATGTGCCTGGTGAGTTTTGATTACATGCTGGGCCGTGGATATGCAGCAGTGCTTGTGGAAATATATGTGATGTTATTTTTTAAAAAAAGAAAGAAAAGACAGGAAATCTTTGCAGATAAAAAAGAAGCACCACCTCCATGTAAGGGTGTGTGTGGGAGGAAGGAGAGTCCAGCTGGAGCAGGTCAGTCCACACCTGGAAGCAGGCAGGGGCCTGTTGGAGGGGACGCAAGTCCTCGGATTCCACCAAGGGCATGGGCTGAGGGCCTCTCCTGGCTCATTTTCATGTCTTCCTCCTCTGCCCTGGCTCCTCAGACTCTTCCAGCTGGAGATAGAGGCTGACGCCCTGGTGAACTTCCAGCAGTATTCTTCCCAGCTGCCACCCTTCTACGAGAGCTCCACCCACATCCTGCAAGCTGAGGTCCTGCAGCAGCTGACCGACCTCATCCGCAGCCACCCCAGCTGGTCGGTGGCCCACCTGGCCGTGGAGTTGGGCATCCGGGAGTGCTTCCATCACAGCCGCATCATCAGGTGGGCGGGGGACCTGACCAGGTCGGGCGGGAAGGCAGGACCCTGGAGACACTGGGAGTGGGGATGGGGAGTTCTGAGTCCTGCCTCAGTTCCCCTCCATAGCATCAGAGGTGGCCCAGAACGTTTGACTTAAAAGGGGGCAGCACTGCCTCTGGGTTGGAGCGGAGGAATGCTGACTGAAGTCAGAGAGAGCACTGTAATGTTTCTGGAGTGGCTACCAGGTGCCAGGTCCCTGGTTGCTGTTTTCGACACCCCATGAACTTGAATCCTCTCGACATGCCCATGAGGTAGTGTCACTCCAGTGAGAGGTTATGTGTCTTGTAAGGTCACTCAGCTGATGAGGCTCCAGTTCCTTGGTGTCTCCTTCCAGAGGCCTGGTTGCCCTTCTAAAGCTGCAACACTTTCATTCATACCTCCATTCGGCCAGCACATGTCAGTGGGTAGCCCTGGTGAGGGCCCCGTGCCGGCCAGCGGACTCCAGCTCACCATCCTGCCCTGAGGTGGCCATGCCTCCAGTTTTCCGCCTCAGACAGCTTGCTTCCGCTCCCAGCCCCAAAGCTCAAAACCCTTCACTGTCCTTTACAGCTTAACCAGCCTGTTCCCGGACATCATGGTGTTTCATCTCACAATAGTTCTATCCGTTTCCTACGGCAGGTCTGGCAGGTTTTATATTTTATAGTTTTGTAGATAAGGTTTTTGATGCCTAGAAAAAGCTTAAGTGAATTGCCCAAGGTTGGTGAGATTTCTGCCTTCTGCGATTCTTTCTACGCCACGCCACTGCTCACTTCAGGCTGAGGTGGCCTTCGGGCACATCCCTCATACAGGTGTGCACACGGAACTAAAAATGGAGGAGAAAATGACATCTGATACAATAGCTCAGTGACTCAGCCCTGGGTTTGAACCAGACAGCTCGAGCAGGGCATGCATGCTCTTGGACTCCTTGCCCACCTCCTTTGAGCGTGCCCTTGGCTTCCTCAGCACCCCACCCACGTGGCGCCACACCCCTCATGCCCCAGCCCTCCCTCCCCTGCAGCTGCGCAAATAACAAGGAGAATGAGGAGGGCTGCACGCCCCTGCACCTGGCCTGCCGCAAGGGCGACACCGAGGTCCTGGCGGAGCTTGTGCAGCACTGCCGCGCCAACATGGACGCCACCGACAACAGCGGAGAGACCGCGTTCCACTACGCGGTCCAGAGTGACAATTCCCAAGTGCTGCAGGTGAGCAGGCGTGGGGACAGGGCGACTGGTGCTGGCCACCTTACGGGGCCCACGGCTGTCTTTGGGACCCTGGGCTCAGGTGTCACTGCTCCCACCTTGATCCTTGAGGCCTGAGCTCCTCGGTGGTGGGTCTACCCCACACCCTACCTTTCCTCTACAGGCTTGTCACGGAGACACATTCTTGGCCCCTTTGGTCCAATGACCCAGGGAAAGTCCTCCAGCCCAGCAAACTGATCTCGAAGTCCAGACCCGCCCATCAGTTTATCCCAAACACCCGCCATAGCCCTGACTCCTGGGCTGGGTGAATGCATTTCAGCTCCTGCCTCGAGGTGCCTATGCTCCAGCAGGACCTGGGGCTTAGCTTTTTACAGGAACTCAAGCAAATAAAACTCCTTCAGGCTGCTGTCGGCATTTGTGCCAGAGAGACTCCTTCTGTTAAAGTTTTGATTAGCTGGGCAGAAAAATAAAAAATAAAAGTTGTGGGCAAGTAGATCAAGTGACGAAAAAGCTACCTGCTATATCAGAGAGAAGAGACAGACTACTGGGCTGTGTTTTATTGCCCAGAATTAGAAGATTCTTCCAAAGTTATATCCTTCTCTCTGCCCTTGGCATTAGAATGGAACCACATTATTCCAGAAAATGTGGATTCCTGTCTTATGATTAGTGCTCAGAGGGAAGGGAATTCTGCACCCACTGTTGAACTTCACCCTTAGAGACCCCACTGTGGGCCCAGCACAGTGCCACATGGAGCCTGGCTCCAAGCAGAGGGTGGGACACACTCTTATCAGTACCCGTCCTTCATCGCTGGCCTTGTATCTGGCCCTGTACTCAGTATTATATGTGTTCTAGTTAATTCTCTGTGGATGGGGGCTCTTGTCCTCTCCTCACCAAGGAGACCGAGGTTCAGTGAAGTTAAGAAATGTGCCCAGGGAGGACCACAGAGCTGTGAGCGGCAGAACTGCCCTTGAGTCAGGCCTGGATGCCAGCACCTCAGCTTCCCTGCTGGGTCCCCAGCCTGTTCTCAGACCCAGCCAATCACAAGGGTCCACAGGGGTCATAATTAACCTCAGGCAGACAACTTTCATCCACAACCAAGGAAATAAAAGTCTTGCAGTTGTCTTACGAATACTGCTATCTTGTTTTGTTTTCTTTTAAAGAAATCATACCTACACAGAGCAAAACGATATTCAGGCAGGATAGAAGGATATGCAGTGAAAAGCAAGTCTTTTACTCCCACCCAGACCCCCAGTGCCCATCCAGATACAGCCTGCTTTTAAGTTTCCTGATTGAGAAAACTTTCATGCACGCCACAGTCGGGCCAGACCAGCGCCTCAGCCAGCACCGGCACAGCCAGCTTCTTCCTGCCCCTGGAGCCTCCTTTCTCTGTTGCTTCTCTTAAAGTTCTTGGCTGGGTTCTCACCGAGTCTCACAGGGTTCTTCCCTTCCCCTGAAGCCCCAGAGAGGGACAGCCACGGTGGTGGGTGTTAGGGGAGGGACGGGTTGAGGGCCTCGCTGTGTTTGACTCTCCTGCCCACCCCACGGTCTTGCTGTCAGCTCCTAGGGAAGAATGCGTCTGGTGGCCTGAACCAGGTGAACAACCAGGGGCTGACCCCGCTGCACCTGGCCTGCCAGCTGGGGAAGCAGGAGATGGTCCGTGTGCTGCTGTTGTGCAACGCTCGCTGCAACATCATGGGACCCGGCGGCTACCCTATCCACACGGCCATGAAGTTCTCCCAAAAAGGGTAAGACCCTGCCCTGCCCTGCACGGTCCACTGGGCCTCTTGTCTGCACGGCCAGTTCTCCCACCCAGGCGAGCAGCGACCCCCTCTCCTTAGATGTGTGTCAGAGCCGTGTGCCAAGGGCTGCCCTGGCACAAAGAAAGTATGACTATCTGATAAATGGGGAGTGGTGGGGGTGTGTGAATCTCAGTCCACCAGCTCCACCATGCAGGAATAGGACTTCCACAGTTGTTCAGTGATGCACCTGAATTTCTGAACAGGTACCTCCCTCTACCAAACTGGAGAAAAACAATCTTAAACTTTTCAGGGGGTTCTCCTTTCCTGCTCTCCAGGTGATGCCCCAGTGCAGGAGGACCCCCTCCCCTGAAGGAGGGTGGATAGATCCTTTTCCATCCAAGCCCTTCAGTCTGATCTGAACAGCGCCTTCACGGCTACAGGGCTCTACGGCTTCTGCTCCCAGCTGGAAGCCTAGGAACGTTTGGCATAGTGGCCCCAGATCTCGTCCGCCTCATGCGTCCTTCCTTCCTGGCTGGTCGCATGGCTGAGATGCAGGTGCCAGGCCCTTGTCTTGAGTAGCTCTGGACCACTCTTTTTTTTTTTTTTTTTTAAAAGAATTTAGCTGTTTTATTTATTTATGATTGTGCTGTGTGGCTTGTAGGACCTTAGTTCCCCGACCAGGGATTGAACCTGCACCCCTTGCACTGGACACATGGAGTCTTAGCTGCCAGTGGAATCCCTAGACCATTCATTCGTTCCTTTCTCCCCAGCCCTAGAGAGCCCTGTCTCAAGAAAATTCTCCATGGTTGGTGTGTGTGTGTGTCTGTGTGTGTGTGTGTGTCTGTGTCTGTGTCTGTGTGTGTGTGTGTGTGTGTGTGTGTGTGTGTGTGTGTGTGCCTCAGTGCTAGATAAGCATTGAGAAAGAACAGGGAGAGGCCCGCCCTCGGGTGGAAGGCAGGCACTCTCATTCTCCTTCAGAGTCTTCCTTCCTCTGGGGTTTGCACCCACCTTGCTGGCCTCTGAAGGGCCTTGCTGTCCCCTTGAAGGTCTGGTCCAAGCTTAGCAAACCCTCCTTTCCTTGATTCTCAACTTGCACAGCCAAGACAAACTAGTACTTTCAGAAAGAGCTGACCAGATGGTTGGAAACAACCCTAACACCCTCCCCTTAGTCACCAGGTTACCAAGTTGCTGATCCAAATGGGCACATGTGACGGGTGCTGCTCTCCCATACCCAAGGGCTGGCATGGCAGCCCCGCTCCAGCTTGACTTTAGCCACCCTACTGGCCCCAGGAACCTGCTTGTTCTAGGTTACTTCCAAGATACTGTCCAGGTTGCTTCCTCCTCCGACACCCGCAGCTACATCCCAAGCCTCCCGCGTGGACCGTTGCACATAAGACAACCAGTTGTCTCATCCCTCAGTGTGCCTTGTACACAGCCACATGCCTCTAGGACCCCCAGGAGGCACATCCCTCTGCCACATGGCAGCCCCAGCAGTTGCACTCTGAGGATCACAAGTGTTAGGGTTAGTGGGACTGATTCCATCCCAACGCTAATCTGGAGGCCCCTCTGCTGTTGGTGTCAACTCAGCTGAGCTTCGTATAGAGCTGGGTCTGTGAAGCTCCAGTTTCACTTTGCCTAACGTTTTCAAGCTTCATTAGTGTCATCACAGGTATCAAAACGCCCCTCCTTTTTCAGGCAGAGTAGTCCTCCATAGTATTAATCTGTCCCACATTCTGCTTAGCCATTCGTCTGTCCATGGGGACTTGGGCTGTTTCCACCTTTTGGCCATTGGGAATAGTGCTGCGGTCAGCAGTGGCATATGTCTACTGAAGCCTCTGTTTTCAGTTCTTCTGCCGATGAGTCTAGGAGTGGAAAGCTGTACTCTTAACCACCTGCCTACCACCTCCTACAGGGTGCAGTCCCTGCTTGAAACACCAGGGAGGCGGGGGGAGGATGGAGAGCGGCCGTGTGCCAGGCCCAGGCCCAGGTGCTGGAATATCTTTTACCCTTTTATCCTCCTTTATTCCTCATCCCATCCTGTTAGGACCGTTCCCATGTTGCAGACAGGCTGGGCCACTTTCCAGAGGTCACCAGCAGGAAGCTGGGGCTTAACCTCAAGCCTGTCTAACACTGCAGCCAGCACCAGTGAGAGAGATCATTGCTGACTGAAGTCATCAAGGAAGGCTTCCTGGAGGAGGGGGCCTGAGATGTGCCTTGAGGGACTCAGGATACCATTGAAATGCCACGACATGCATGCTGGTTGGTTTTGTTGCAACTCTGTTTGCAGGAGCTTTCCCTCACCAGTTGATGAAGTCATGACCTCTTTCAACATCAGGTTGCCCCCGCCAGCCTTCTTATTCCCACATGGCTTCTCTCTCCCCAGGTGTGCTGAAATGATTGTCAGCATGGACAGCAGCCAGATTCACAGCAAAGACCCCCGCTATGGAGCCAGTCCCCTCCACTGGGCCAAGAATGCAGAGGTAGGCAGGGTCTAAGGATGAGCTGGGTGGGCAGGGTTGAGGGTCCTGGAGCCCTTGGTTCCTTGGCTGTCAACAGGAAGGGGTTCCTGAGAGGCCTCTGAGGATGACACTCAGGGGATTGATCTTGCAGTGGGCCAGCCAGGCGGGTAAGCCTAAGGAGAGGTGACATCCTGGCCTTGCATGGTGGCAGTATCCCCTCCGTGGTCTCCTCATGTGTGAACTGGGGGTCCGTGGCCTACCTTTGGAGTTGTCATGAAGTCAGCAAAGCAGTGCATGAGAAGATTTCTTCATAAATTGTCAAGTACCTTGCAAATCAAAGATGGTAGATGGTGGCGGTGATGGTGGTGCCTGTAACTTCTTCAGAGAGCCTGGCCGAGCATCTCCTCTGAGGCCTGTCCCTGAGCCAGACTTTGACCCCCTGAGAGGATGGAGGCCTCTGGTCTCTCATCTCCAGGAAGCACAGCCCAGCAGTGCACTGGGTGCCCTCAAAGGTCATGGCCTGCTTGCGAATGCGACGGGCCAGGAGGGAGGAACCTGCCAGCCACTGTGGGCACCTTCGTGCCGGGAGCTAGACACCAAGTCAGGCCCTCCTGTAGGGCTTTTGTTCACTCTGTGAGGTGGGAACTCACACCCCCATTTTCACAGCAGAGGAAGCTGAGGTGCAGAGGGGTGCAGTGGCCTTTCCCAGCTTAGACTGTGGGGATGAAGGAAGAAGGCTGAGCTTTGGGCTCAGGTCTGTCAGGTTCCAGAGCCCAGGGCCCACAGGACTGTCGATGAGCAGGGGTGCGTGTTGCAAAGGCACAGAGGGAGGGAGTCACACCTCTGCAGGGTCCCAGGCAGGGTCATAGCGAGCGGGGCAGTTCTGGGGCAGGGTGCCGAGGAACCGTTGCAGGGAAGGATGGGGTCCTGTGAGCTCCAAGAAAGGACCCAGAAGCCCCTTTCAAGTCACCATGTCTTCAGTTTTTTGTCCCCTAGTTCCCAAGGGGTGTGGAAGGCAAGGTCTGGGGCTACCTGCCACCTGGGCTCTTCCGGCTGCTGGAGCTTTCCAGAGGCCCAAGGCCCGAGGATGTGGCTGTGCCCAGGTGCCATCAGGTGCCACAGGCCACAGCCGCTCCGGCCGCCCAGCTGACCGGGGCTGGGACTCTTGTCTCCATAGATGGCCCGCCTGCTGCTGAAACGGGGTTGCGACGTGAATGGCACCAGCTCCGCAGGGAACACAGCCCTGCACGTGGCCGTCATGCGCAACCGCTTCGACTGTGTCATGGTGCTGCTGACCCACGGGGCCAGCGCTGACGCCCGAGGCGAGCACGGCAACACCCCGCTGCACTTGGCCATGTCGGTGAGCCCCAGGTTGGCTGCCCATGAGGCAGGGGTCAGGTGACCACCCGGGCCAGGGCAGGTCCCCCTCTGAGTCCAGAATAGAAACTGCTTCCTCTGCGCTCCGGCACCTCTCATTCCCATGCCTCCATGTGACATCTGGACACAGTGAGAGGGGAAAATACAGCTCTGGCTCCTGACTGTGCCCTGGGCAACTCACATCACCCCTGCCAGACTTGACTTCCTCATCTGGAGGATGGAGGTGTTGGTACCCGCCTGGCAGAGGTGTTGAGTGGATTCAGTGGTAGACACCCTGTGACTCTATGGGGGATGTCTAAGCAGCGCATGTAAGACCCGGCACAGAGTGAGCATGCCCAGGATGTTCGTCCTCATCCCGGCATCATCAGGGCAAACTTCATCTGCATGTTACTCTTATTTTCCTGGAAGGCTCCAAGCTTCTGGAGGGCAGGCCTGCTTACACATCTTGGTGGCCCATGGCAGGCACTGGTCACCTTTGTTGGTTTATCATAGAGCACAGTTTCTGCCCTTAAAGCGCCTGCAGTGAGGTTAGAAAACTACAGCGTGAACATATTAAATGCAGGGGAGGGAGTGTTATTTGTTACAGATGTGTGTGTGTGTGCGTGTGTGTGTGTGTGTGTGTGTGTGTGTGTGATTGTACCCGTAATTCATAAACCATAGGTACCCATAATTCTGTTCAACTTGTCTTAGAGTCATAAACTAGGAAATCTCTCTGGGACTCTAAAAGAAGTAGATTTAGGACAAATTCAAAGACATCCTGTTTTATACCAAAGGTCATAATTGTAGAGGGGATGTTGCCCAAAAGACTGAAACTATAAATAGAACTGTGAACATTTTTAGCACTGAATGGGCCCTTTGAATTATGTAGTTGAACAGTTCTCAAACTTTTTGGTCTTTTATACTCTTAAAAACTATTGAGAATCTCATAGACTTTGTTTATTTGAATTTGATCTATCCATATTGACCATATTAAAGATTACAAATGAGGGATTTTCAAGATACTGATGAATTCACTTAAAAATAACGATGATTAGGACTTCCCTGGCCGTCCAGTAGCTGAGACTGTGCTGCCAAAGCAGGACCCTTGGTCAAGGAACTAGATCCCACATGCCACAACTAAAGATTCTGTATGCTGCAACAAGGATCAAAGGTCCCGCATGCCGCAGCTAAGACCTGGTACAGCCAAAGAAGAAAAGAAAGAAAAGTAATTTTTTAAATTAAAAAATAAAAATCAAGAATGATTTACCAAGCCCATGCTATTGTAAGTAACATATTTATGGAAAATCAACTTTATTTTCCAAAACAGAGAATAATAGAAAACAGTTGGTATTGTTTTATATTTTTGTAAATCTTTTTAATGCCTGGCTTCAGAGAAGGCATGGATTTTCCTGTCTTCTGCTGCATTTATTCTGTTGCAGTATGTTGTTGAATGTGTTAAAAATATGAAGAAAATCTGGCCTCACATAGATGTGTTTATAGTTGGAAAATATAGGTTAACTGTACCTTTCCAAATAATTGTGGATATTCTTTGTTGTTGTTCAATCGCTAAGTTGTGTCTGACTCTTTGAGACCCCATGGACTGCAGCACACCAGGCTTCCCTGTCCTTCACCATCTCCCAGTTTGCTCAGATTCACGGTCTGCACCAAAACTTGACAAGGGGTAGTTTCTGACAAGTTGAGTGCAGTGGACACTCTGAAGCCGTCTCCTTAGACTTTTCACACTTCGTGACAGTCAAATCTATTGGCATCTCTTGCACTTTGCATGGATCTTTTAACCTATGCACAATTCCGTGTCATCTTTGGAAAATACTAGTTCTCTGAGTATGCCCAGCTTCCAAATGTTGACTCGATTCATCATACAGTCTCAACACCCCCCCACATTTGTAAATATCACTAAGGTTTCATCAGAACAGTACTAAATTTGGGGAAACCACTGGAGCCCATCATGGTGTATACCAGTTTTCTAGAATTCCAGTTTTTGTTTGAAAGCTTGAGTTTTATCACTGGCACAAAATACTGCCAGCTGTTTTTCTTGAAGTGACAGCACACTGCATTCATTTTGAGAAAATGTCTCCTAGATACCCAAAGCTGAACAATCATAGTTTGCCTGCCTGTCGTTTCTCAAGTGAAAACAGTGTTTCATGAAGAACAAGCAGCTTGTTCCGCTCACGACTCAGTCAGTCACATGGGAATTTTCCCGAGACAACCGTCATACTCGGTTAGGCCACAGACACGCCGTGTGCACAGCCTCCATTTTATGACACTGAAAACGCCAGTGTAGGAGTGTAGTAAGAGTGACATTTCTTAGTGCCTCATCAAGGGACTGGCTTCTTCTTTTTTTTAAATTTTTTGGCCATTCCTAGCAGCATGTGGGATCTTAGTTCCCTAACCAGGGATTGAACCTGTGTCCCCTGAATTGGGAGTTCAGAGTCTTAACCACTGGACCACCAAGGGAGTCCCCCGAAGCTGGCTTTCTAATGAATGAATCCACTTTTCACTTGAGCACGTGGCAGAGAAGAAAACCATGACAACAGTTAGTCTGTGGGCACTGCTTTGCTTCGTGCTTAAGGCACCAGGAGTTTTATCCCTAGATGTTTCTACACCATTGGTACAAAAGTCAGCCGTGGGACTTCCCTGGTGGTCCAGTGGCTAAGATGCCTGAGTTCCCAATACAGGGGGCCCGGGGTTTGATCCCTGGCCCAGGAGCTAGATCCCACATGACGCGAATAACAGTCTGCATGCTGTTCTTGTTGTTTAGTTGCTAAATCGTGTCTGACTCTTTTGTGACCCCGTGGACTGTAGCCCACCAGGCTCCTTTGTCCTTGGGATTTCCCAGGGGAGAATACTGGAGTGGATTGCCTTTTCCTTCTCCGGGGGATCTTCCAGTCTAGGGATTGAACTCACGTCTCTTGCGTTAGCAGATGGATTCTTAGCTGAGCCACCTGGGAAGCCTAAGAGTGTGCTCGTCACCACTGAAAGATCCCCCATGCCACAGCTAAGCCAAAAAGAAAACAAACAACTATATAAAAATCAGCCACTGCGTAAAGTCAAACAGCATCTTGATATTTCTATGAAATAGTTCTAAGCTCTGGAACCCTCTAAAGGGTCTCCATGTTCATGGGGGTCCACAGTTCCTACCTTGAGGAGTGCTGACCTAGGCCGCTGCTTCCATCCTTGCGTCACCTGCATTCCGTCTGTGCAGCTTCTGGCAGATCCACGAACCGCTTTTACAGTTATGTACTTAATCATTGCTTGAAGTTGCCTTGCTTTTACTGCTGCTGCTTAGTCACTTTGAAAGAAAGTGAAGTCCCTCAGTCGTGTCCAACTCTTTGCGATCCCGTGGACTGTAGCCTACCAGGCTCCTTGGTCTATTGGATTTTCTAGGCAAGAATACTGGTTGCCATTTCCTTCTCCAGGGGATCTTCCCGACCCAGGAATCGAACCCGGGTCTCCCACGTTGTAGGCAGACACTTTACCACTGAGCTACCAGAGAAGCCCTGGCTTGCTTTCAAACTTACTTAAACCTATACTTATTAGAGAAGGAAATGGCAACCCACTCCAGTATTCTTGCCTGGAGAATCCCAGGGATGGAGGAGCCTGGTGGGCTGCTGTCTAGAGTCTCACAGAGTCGGACACGACGGAAGCGACTTAGCAGCAGCAGCAAACCGATAGTGGTGAACCAGGGCCACAAATAAAAGGTAACCAAAGAAGGAATACATAACTAATAGTTGAAACACACATTTACCTGTGCCCATATACCTCCTAATGGGGTGTGAACAGCCATTTGGAAAACAGCATTCTAGACACATCTCTTCATGCTTTAGGCAAGGGAATCCACCCCAAGAGAGAGACGTAAGCCCAGCGCTCAGGTCTCCTGGCAGCCGGCCTGTTGGTGTGTCCTGGGAACTGTGCCCAGCTAGCCCCGCTGCCCCACCTCCAGACATTCACTGCATGTGCTCTGGGGAGGGGGCTGCCATCAGGGAAGACTTGTACTCAGTTTCTTCCTGACTCAACCCACCCCCCTGGACTCAGTGGGGGGCCTTTCCTTGATCACGCTTTCCTGCTATTCCTGCAAGCGATCAGCAGCTGACCCTTCAGTGTCCCCATGTCTCTGGGGTCAGGGGTCATAGACGCATTGCTTCCTTTGAGAAGGAGCTGGCAGGCTGGAGGAGGGGGATGTCATTCCAGTTTCTACCTGGGTTCTTAGATTCTCACCCACGGGGATAAAGCCTATTTGTCAGGGCACTGGCCTTCCAACTGTAGACTTTGCAATATGGGATTGACTGCGGGTGGTCAGAAGGGTTTCAGTGTCTCTTCCCATCTTGGTGAGAGGCCCCCCGAGGTGATGGGTTGTGGGGTGAAGAGGCCGAGATCCTTTCTCTCCACGAGTCCCTGGGCTGTTGCCGATTTCACCCCCCCTCCCCCCATCCCCAACAGAAAGACAACATAGAGATGATTAAGGCCCTCATCGTGTTTGGTGCAGAGGTGGACACCCCGAACGACTTTGGAGAAACCCCTGCGTTCATAGCCTCCAGGATCAGCAAACGTACGTGCTCTGCACTCTGGGGCCAGAGTTGGGGGATGGAGGGGTGTGTAGGGAGGAGGGAGGTCCTAGCCATCAGGTGCCTGCATCCTGTCCACCCCCACCCGCAACTGTTCCCTGCAGGGAGCACCTGGGAGGCCCCGAGGGGAAGCTTCCCGGTTCCCAAGGACAGGGGCCCTGACTGAGGCCCCCGGGGGCTTGCCGAACCAGTGTCCTCTTCCCTGTGACTTCCCCACCACCTCAGGGTGCCGAGACTTGGGGTGGGGGTGGGGAAGGCAGTGGGAGCCTACTCTTCCCTACTCTTGGAGAATTCACTGATGGAATGACTTGTAAGAACAGCCTCAGGCTGGTGCATTGCTATATGGCACGTTTGCCCCCCACCCCTGCTTGTGCACAGGCATGTGCATGTCATGTGTGCCCCCTTGCACCCTGACATGTGCTGCATGACACGTGTGCCCTCCTTGCACACTGGCATGGTGTTTGCACTGCGTGCATACTTGGTGAGCCTTGGCTGCTGGGCTGGAAAGAGCAGATCCTCCTTACCAGCCGCCTGGAGCCCTCTGGAAGGTTCTGGGGAGCTGTGGAGGTTGCTGTGGGTGATACCTCATAGTGCGTGCCAGCAAGCGTGCATGCGTGCGCATGTGCGTTTTCAGTGATCCGGTCCGGTAGGTGGGAGTAGATACCCACTGGCTGGTTCATCCCTGTTGAGCTCAAAAAGCCTTGAGAATTGCTCAACATGGAGGTGGGAGTCCTGCTTTCTTGACTGGCGTAGAAGGGAAAGAGGGGGTTCCTCAAACACCAACCTTCTCATCCATGTTCCAAGTTCGAGACCCCAGAAGCTGTTTTGAGTATAACAGATTAGAGTCCGCACACTGTGTCAGGGTGGGGTGGGCTCTTGGGCACCCCCGACCCCCCAGGTGGCCTGGGATAGGGGATCAGGTGCAAAACGGACCTCTCATATGCATCTGGTCAGTTTCTGATCCTGTGCCATCTCCCCCTCCCCACACATGACAAGTCGTCACCAGGAAGGCGCTCCTCACTCTGCTGAGAACTGTGGGGGCCGACTACCGCTTCCCACTCACGCAAGGGTTCTCGACGGAGCAGTGCTCCGCGGCAGCTCCCTCCTTCTCCATGGAAAGATCTCATCCCCCGCCGATCAGCTTAAACAACCTAGGTAGGCCTGGCCCCTCCCATGCCCCCTCCTCTCCTCCTGGTTCCCAGGTCCCTGGGTCAGGCAGTCCTGAAAGAAAGAAAGAAACCCTGGGGCCCAGGGAAGAGGTTATTAAAGGAAGCAAGGGGCAATGGGCAGCATTTGTCAGCCTTGGGGGACAGCCAGCAACACATAGAGTCCGGAGACTGGTGGGGTCCCTGGCTAATGGCCTGTGGTCCGTTTCCTTGACAGGGTTCCTTGGACACCTATAAGGTGGGCGCTTTGTTGACCTCTCTCTGCCCTGGGAGCTCAGGCGGGCAGCGAGGAGTGCTCTTGGGGGCTCAGAGCTGTTGGGGGTTCTCTGGCTTCTACTAGGAGCCTTTCTACCATGCTGCTGCATCTCCATCAGGCCCGGGGCCTCCGTGCTCCTCTTCCAGTCCCTTCAGTGACCTACTGGCCAGGCAATTAGCATCTGCCCCTGTGCATCCTCGGTATCCATGGAGACAGCCCCCAAGGAGGCAGAGACCTTCTCTGGGCTTCCTGTGGGTGAACCCTGGATTGTTTAGGAGTGGGGGTTCCCTGAACAAGGCAGCCAGGGACCGATCCTTCACAAGCCAGCACTATTCTTAAACTCTTGGGGAGTCAGACACCAGCATCTTTAGACAGGATAGCCTGGCCAACCCTGAACTCAGGACAGGGCAGAGCGGGCAGCCACAGTTAGTCCCTCTGGCTCTGCCTCTCTCCCCCACAGCCCCTCCTCCCCGCCCCCCACCCCCCATCATTCTCTCTCAATTTTACAGGCAATCAGTCACCCAAGCCAGGCCGGATGGTGGGCCTGGGGCGCGGCATCAGATGGGTAATGCCCTGGGCCTAGAGGAGCCGCAGGGCCCGCTGTGCCCTGAGTTAGGTGCAGCTCTAGTCCCCTCTTCTCCTCTGTCTCAGCTGCACGTCCCGCTCCCTGGCGCTCTGTCCACCACCTCTCTTGGCTAGGCTTGTGCTCATCTCGTCCACTCTGGCCCCTTGCCCTGGTGAGGGGGAGACACATTGCCTGGAAGCCTGCTGTCCTGCTTCGCTGCTTTTAAGACTCCATGCACAGTGGTGGGACAGCCTGTCAGAATCCGGATGATGAGGCCTTTCAGGGCCAGGCTGCTTGTCAGAAGAGCAGCTAATGCATTCGTTGGGCATGGGGTGGGCCTCGGACCTAGGCAAAACATGCATGCTGTGGGTGAGGGCACCGCTCTGAGGCCTCTGAGGAAGTTTCCAGACCTGGGATCAGAACAAGAGGTGTCTGGGAAGCAGTCGGGCTATCTCTCTTCCTTCAGGGAGTCAAACCCCAGGAAATGTCCCGACTCAGCCCTTTTGGCTAAACGAGCCTCATCCGTAAATCGGGGATAAGGATTCTGGAGAAGGTGGTTGTCCGCAGCACCGGCTGGCATGCATGAAGAAACGCTGTGTGAAGTGGACACACAGCACACAGGGCAGGGGTGCTTGTGCTTCGGGGCTCTGGGGGGAAGATACAGGAAAATCGAGAGCTTGCCAGGCAGGATGGGGGGCCATGCCCAGAGCAGTGGGCTCCCCTCCGCGTTCCAAGCCCACTGCTCCCCAAGGGGCCAGTTGTATTCTGCGATGAAGAGCCCTTGCAGGGAGTGGGAGGCAGATGTTCCCGCCAGGGACAGAGGGGTGAGGGCACAGCTCCAGGTTTGCCCCCCAAAGGGGAGGGGGGGTGGGGGACCAGCACCTGCTTGGGCCCTGCCCACCCTGCCCTGTGCCCCGCAGAACTGCAGGACATCACGCAGATCTCCCGGGCCCGGAAGCCAGCCTTCATCCTGAGCTCCATGAGGGACGAGAAGCGGACGTGAGTGTTGGGGACAGGGTGGGGCGTGGGGGACGGTGTACATGTGCGAGGCCTCTGGTGGGCCGCCCAGCGGGCTTGGGACTGCTGTCTAGTCTGCATCTGGCTCTGTGAGGTGGCTTGCGCCCTCTGCAGTTCACAGCAAAGAGACTGAGTCTTCAGAGAGCCTGGGTCTACTTCATCAATCGCCCTGCAGGCTGCCGGTCACTCGATGGAGCTGGCTGCGGCCCTGTCCCTTCTCTCCCTGCCCCTGTCCCGGGTCGTCGGGGGAGCTGGCCCAGATCTCCTCTGGAGAGAGCCCTTAGCGGCATCAGTGCTGAGCCTGCTTCCTTCTGATTCCACCTGCTCCCTACCCTCCCTCCCTCCAACAGCCAGTAGGAGTACAGCTGGCATCCCAAGCCCCTGCTGTCCACCCAGGCCCATGCTAGGAGGCAGGCCGGGGTGATGGGTGCTAAGAGAGGCCCAGACCCTGTCCCCGCGGACAGTCCCTGGTGACCACGGTTGTCAGAACCCATGCCCGCCAGCTTGGCGAGTTCCCAGGACAAACATGCCTCCTTACAGCTGTGCTCTCTCCACCCTTCCCTTTAATAACAGAGGTGGTTTATCTGTTCTCTGTTTTTGTTTTTATTTTTTTTACTATCCTGTGTTCCTAACTGCCTTCCTCGGGAGGCACTAATTAGTAACCTTGCTTGGCAGATGCAGAATGTGAGGGGAAGTCACTTGCTCAGGGTCACACAGTTGGTGTCAGAGCAGCCGGGGCTTCTGCAGTCCGTGCCCTTTCTGCTCCCCGCGGGCTCTCTCCTAGCCGCACCCCTGTGCCTGCCCCTGCAGGGAAGGCCCTTCCCTCCTGGAAGCAGAGGCAGCCCCAGCTCCCGGACCAGGGGGCCATATCGGTGGTTCCGCCTCACCTCTGAATGGTCGGCTTCCCCTCAAGCTGTAGCCCACTCGTTTCCTCAGCCACCCTGGAACGTGCACCCTGGGAGTGCGCCTGCTCTAGCAGCCTTCTCACGCTTCCCTCCTTGCACCCCTCCACACACACCCCCCCACCAGTGCAGGGGCCTAGGGGTACCCCAGGGAAGACCAACAGGTCCCTTCCAGTGAGAGGAGGGAGGGTGCAGATGCTCCAGCAGGGCCAGGGGAGTCTGCACAGCCCTGAGAGCCTCCCCTTCCCCCAGAGGAGGAGTGAGGAGAGAGTCGGGACAGGCCTGTGGGGCCCTCCCCGTGCAGGTCTGAGAGCCGCACAGCTTAGCCCTGTTTCCTCCCGGTTGATCCCTCTGTTGCCAGCCCTACATCTTCAGATGGGTCTCTTGCCCTTTTTCTCCAGCCTCCCTGATCAAGGGCCCCACAGGCCTCCAGCGACAGCACAGCCTGTTCTGCCACGTTTCGGGCTTGCTGCAAAGCTGGGCAGCTTGTCCAGGAAACGATGAGGGAGCCCGGAGGCAGGGGTCACAGGCTCCCACATTTACCAGCTGTGGGGGAGACAGACCCAGGTGTCTGCTGAGGTGGTACCTAGCCAGAAGGGCTTACACCACCCGCCCCCCCACCCTTACCTGCCCTTACCTGCCTGGATCCTTTTCTTTGTTGCGCCTCTGGTCTTCTGAAGTCCCGTGTTTGTCCCTGGACTGACTGTGCTGCCCACCCCTGGCCCCCACCCCCAAGCCCCAGTAGCACGTGAGCTCCAGGGCTTGGTCTCCAGGGCTCAAGCTGCTGCCACCGGGCAGATGCTCAGGGACACGGCCTGCAAAGTGCTGGCTGTAATGGGACCCTCTTCTCTCCCACTCCTGTTCCCACCACAGCCACGACCACCTGCTCTGCCTGGACGGAGGGGGCGTGAAAGGCCTCGTCATCATCCAGCTGCTCATCGCAATCGAGAAGGCCTCAGGCATCGCCACCAAGGACCTCTTCGACTGGGTGGCGGGGACCAGCACCGGGGGCATCCTGGCCCTGGCCATCCTGCACAGTGAGGGCTGCCCCTGGGCCACGGGGCAGGATGGGGTGGGGCTGAGACCGGCCCTTGGATTTGGCTGAGTTTGTTTTCAGAGCTTTGCAGAGTTCATGGAGGTGGGGAGGACCCGAAAGCCCTCTTTCAGGTTGGGGGGTTGCACAGAGGGTGTTGGGGTCTGAGGCTGGAAGGAGAAGGGCTGAGGGTGGGCCACGGTGATGCCCGCCTAGCCCAGAGGACAGAGCTGGTCCTCCTCTTTCAGTGTTAGGAGCCACCTTGAGTCATGAATACCAGCGCCCTGGTCTGCACACTTCACTTTACCCCAGGGACATGGAGGTGCTGGGAGAGGGGTGGCCCTAAGTCACGCGGCCCACCCCAGGGGGTGCTGGCCTAGCAGTCCCTAGGGCTCCCAGTCCAGCACATCCCAAGGCCGCAGGCCGTCTGCTCTCCCTGCAGCTTCACTGAGGTCACGGGGGCACTTTGCTTGCTGGACAGACCTCGGGGTCGGCCTTGCCTCAACTCACACGATGTCTCCTTCATGGAGCTGCTGTCTGGCTGCGCGATGCTGCCTATAGGGGGCCCTCTCGGAGCCAGCTACCACCCCGCGGGAATTATCTCAGCATTCCTGCCCAGGTTGGGTTCCAGGCCCTCCAACTCATCCTCCAGACCTGAAGGCATCAGGAGAGGACCCTCCCCTCCTTGACATCGGCCAGGCCTGTGCTTGGTGCCAGGGGTCAGAACGGAGCACGCCCCACCTCAGGGAGCCCCCGGGCATTAGGCATTCACTGTGAGAGGAGGCTGTGGCCCGGCCATCCAGGGTGTTGGGGGACAGGGGATACGGCCAGCCCAGGAGGTGGCCTAGAGCAGCGTCCATGAAGCTCCAGGAAGAGGAGGGTTGTCAGGCAGCGGCTGCTGGGACCCCTCTTCCTGACCTCTGGGGCCCCAGGTCCCTTCTCTGGTTTTCCCTGAGATAAGGGCCAGTTCAGGGCTGACCTCTGCCTGAGGCAGGAGGGTCATGAGGTCTGGGGGTGGGGCAGAGGGCACAGGTCCTTGCTTCTCCTCCAGAGAGGGTCACGTCCTTCTTCAGGGGATGTTTATCCCCCATCCAGGGTCTTCAAGCTACCAGGGGCTATAGGAGGTGTCTGAGAAGTCGCCTAGTTCATCCTCTCCAGTGGGCAGAAGCCCCCACCTCCGTAGCCCCCTGCTTGCACACCCCTGGCCTAACTGAGGGGTGCTTAGCGGTTTCCTTGTCCCATGAGGTGCAGCCTGCCCCGGGACACTGTTCTCACGGGACAGGGCCGGTCCTTCTATTCTGTGGCAAATGGGGTGGATCTAGATTTATAAGCTTTTACACTTTCGGGGCCCATCATTAAAGAAAAAAACACAAATTACGAATATAAAATTAAGTACCGAGCTGTGGGGCCGCTGAAGGGGATTTCTGCCTGTGTGGGAAGTTGCAGAGGGTCCCAGGAGCCTCGGTTCAGTCGGTGCCCCCTCCCACCCCCGGTTCCTGTGCCCAGGCCCTCTGTCGGGGCAGCCCTTGCATCTTCTCCCCACCTCCGCCCTCCTCGTTCCTAGGCAAGTCCATGGCCTACATGCGTGGTGTGTACTTTCGCATGAAGGATGAGGTTTTCCGGGGCTCTCGGCCCTACGAGTCGGGGCCCCTGGAGGAGTTCCTGAAGCGGGAGTTTGGAGAGCACACCAAGATGACGGACGTCAAGAAGCCCAAGTAAGCCTCCTGGGTGGGACGTGGGCGGCTTTGGTGCCAGCCATGCACCCCTTTTGGCCCCTCCTAGGGCAGAAGGCTCCCTGCCCTGGTCTGATTAAAGCTGAGCGAGGAGGGGTTGGTGGGGTGCTGGGGAACACAGGTGGGGAACACCTTCCGCCCATGTCTGATGTTTTTCCATCCACACAGCACATCCCTGGGTCAGAGCCGATTGATTCTCGTCCATCACACACATACTTGCTGAGCGTGTGTGTGTGATAGGGTGATGCAGCCAACAGGTGGGAAGGCTTATTATCTGATTGGGAGATAACTGACCTAAAAAAATGGCAACCAGGCAAAGTACCATGTGCTTAAGAAGTTCCAGAAGAACCTTCAGTACCACCACTTCTTTGTAGTATTTATTTTCCATCCTGGAATTACTTGATTTTCTGCTTCATGCCATGTTTGCCTGCCAGACTGTGAGCTTCCTGAAGCAGGAATGTGACTGTCTTGTTTTTCTGTAGTCCCAGCATCTAGCATAATGCCTGCCCCAGAGCAGGCCCCTGAAAAGTGTTCAGCAGCTGAGTCTCTGTGGGACCAAGAGGGGGAGAAAAGACTGTGGACAAGGTGGTCAGGGAGGGCTTCCTGGAGGAAGTGAGGTGTGAGCAAGCTTTGGAGGGTTAGGAGGATTTCTTTTCATAATAAAGCTTTTTTTTTTTCCATTTAAGAATAATGCATAGTCTTTTAAGAAAATTTGGAAGATACAGAAAGTAAAAAGAAGAGGAAATATATCATCCATGATTTATTAACTGAAAGATAATGTTTTGAAAAATGTTTTTTGTACATTTTATCCTAGACATTTTTTTTCTGTTTTATGGTGAAATAGAACATTTAGAAAAGTACATTAAACAGTTCTGTGAATAAATCTAAAGCAGACACCCATGTATGACCACCAGCCAAGTCCAAAATGTGTGCCCCACCCCATCACAGCTGCTTCTCCCCACCCCCCACGAGGGTAACCGTTATCTTGACTGGCGTGAACTGGATTTACCGGATTTTCTCCCCCGTTTCGGCACCTGAGTGCAGCCCCCAGCATGGTTCGGTCCTGCCTGTCTGGGTTTGGATGGAATCATTTTGCGTTTTACCCTTCCTTCCCTCAGTGCCGCAGTGGTCAGCCTGGTGCCTGCTGATGGGTGAAGCTCTGTGCTTCACTCATTCTTGCTGCTCATGTGATGACACCCCCACGGGTTTATTTCTCCAGGCACCTTTGATGGGCCCTTGGGTTCTTTCCTGTTAGGACCTCTTGAGTCTTCAGTGGACATTTTGGACCTTGCTTTCTGACCCTGTGGGGCACATGCCTAGGAGTAGAGCTGCCAAGTCTTGGAGGAGGCATGGCCTCAACCCTTTGATTCTGCTCCGTGGTTTTTCAGTGTCGGTTTCGGTTTCCACTCCCCTTAGGCATGTTTGAGAGTTGCTGGTGCTCTGCATGGGCTTGCCAGGTGGCGCTACGGGTAAAGAACCTGCTTGCCGATGCAGGAGACGTAAGAGACTTGGGTTCGAAATTCTGGGTTGGGAAGATCCCCTGGAGGAGGGCATGGCAACCCACTCCAGTATTCTTGTCTGGAGAATCCCATGGACAGAGGAGCCTGGTGGGCTACTCCATAGTGTCGCGAAGAGTCAGACATGACTGAAGCGACTTAGCATGCACCCATGGTGCTCTGCATTCTTGCTAACAATGATGATTGTCAAAGCAATTTATCTTTGTTAATGTTTATATCTTTATAAACTGGGGGAGGGGTATGAGGTGCTGTCTGTTGGTTTGAATTTTCATTTTTCTGATTAGTGATGTTGAACACCTTTTCATATGTTTAAAGGCCATCTGGATTTTTTCTTTTGTAAAGTTCCTGTTCATGTGTTTTACTCATTTTTGGCACAGTTGAGTTGGGTGATTTGGGGGATGTGAGGCTTCCTAATTATCGTTTTTATATTTTGAAACCTAGGCCTTTGATGGACACATGGATTTGGAATCTCCCATTCTAGGCTTGTCTTTTCACTCTCCTTACAATGTTTTGTTGATCAACAGATGTTCTTAATGCAGTAGAATTTATAAATATTTTACTTTTTATGGCTTGTGCTTTTCCTATCCATTCAATAACCCTTTCTAACTGAAAGCAGGAAGTTTGTCTCCTGGGTCGAGTCGCAAAGCTCCCTCATTCTGCCTTTTATCAATCAAAGTCTTTTATTAGCTTAGGTCTTTTAGCAACCTGGAATTGATTTTTATATCAGGAGAGATCCAATTTCTTGTTTTCCACATGAACAGTTTACCCAGCCTCATTGGTGAAAAGTCTGTCTTTCCCTCCATACTGAAGGCCTTGCTTCTGAACCAAGGGTCTAGGATCCTTCTTGGGTCTGTTTTTGACCATGGAGTCCTAATTCTACAGCAAGTTTATAGCAGGGCTTCCCACCTTGCCCTTCTTCAGGGCTCTTCTTGGAGGCCCTTTAGAGAAGTGGTTAAGAGCATGGACTCTGATGTTTCCTTTTCTCAAAAATGGGAATAATATACTACCTGCTTCCCGGGGCTTTCATAAGAAGTAAAAACGTCATGTTTATAAGAAAATCACCTAGCACGTAGGAGTGCTGTGTAGGATACAGGTTACTTGTTGCTGTTTGCACGTCCACAGAAACTGTATCAGTGGAATCAGACTGTCAAATTCTACAGAAAAGCAAATCCTGTTGGGATTTTTCTTGTGCTTACACGGAGTCTGTGTGATTACTTTTTTACTGAAGTATATTTGGGGCTTTTCTGGTGGCTCAGATGGTAAAGAATCTGCCTGCAATTCGGGAGATCCAGGTTCAATCCCTGGGCCGGGAAGGTCGCCTGGAGAAGGGAATGGCAGCCCACTCCAGTATTCTTGCCCGGAGAATCGCTCGGACAGAGAAGCCTGGCGGGCTACAGTCCATGGGGTTGCACAGAGTCAGGACTGAAAGACTACACTGCTACTGCGCTAAGCTTGCTTTACAATGTCTCGTTAGTTTCTGACATACGGCAAAGTGATTCAGCCATACACGCCCACCCACACACATTCTTTTCCATTATGGTTTATTTCAGGATATTGAATATAGTTCCCTGCGCTATACAGTGGGATCCTGTTGCTTATTTTAGATATAATAATTTGTTGTAAACTTATTTAGGGGAGAATTGACACATTAAAACACTGAGTCTTCCAATTAGAGAATATAGGAAAACATTCCATTTATTTTTAGTTTCTTAGTACAGTTTTAAAATTTTATCTATAGCGATCTTGGCACATGTGTTATTCTTAGGCACCTGCATATATTTTGTGCTACTGTAACTTATGCATTTTTAAACATTTCATTTTCTAATTGTGACTGGTATTTAGAAATACCATTTGTTTA
Source organism: Budorcas taxicolor (assembly GCF_023091745.1). Taxonomy (NCBI): domain Eukaryota; kingdom Metazoa; phylum Chordata; class Mammalia; order Artiodactyla; family Bovidae; genus Budorcas; species Budorcas taxicolor. Next base: position 153,426,239 of record NC_068914.1, on the reverse strand, counting down.
TTTTTTTAAATTTTAATTGTGGCGAGATACATATAACATAAAATTAACTCTTAATCATTTTTCCCCTGTAACCACTTTTCAGCTCAGTAGTGATAAGTATATTCACATTGTCCTGCAGCTAATCTCCTGAACTCTTTCTTTCTGTAAAACTGAAACTCTGTACCCATTAAAGAGCAGCTCCCCATTCCTCCCCTTCCCCAGCCCCGGTCATCTACCATTCTATTTTTTGTCTGTGTGAGTTGACTCCTCTAAGTACGTCATGTAAGTGGGACCATACAGTGTCTGTCTTTTTAAAACGGGCTTATTTCACTTAGCATAATATTCTCAAGGTTCATACATACTACAGCATGTGACAGAATTTCCTTTTCCTTAAAGACTGAGTAATATTTTGTTGCATTTATAGACCACATTTTGTTTATCCATTCATCTTTTGATGGACACCTGGCTCATTTCCATCTATTAGCTACTGTGAATAATGCTGCTGCGCACCTGTGTGTGTGTGTGTGTAAGTCGCTCAGTCATAACCATATCCATCTCTGCTTTCACTTCCTGGTGCCTTTTACAGAGAGGATTCTTATGGGCTCAAATCACTCAAATATGCTAACTTTTAAAAAGTATATATATAATTTTTATTTATTTATTTGGCTGTGCTGGATCTTAGTTGTGACACATAGGATCTTTTTTTTTAGTTACGGTGTGGGAATTCTTAGTTGCGACATGTGGGATCTAATTCCCTGACCTGGGATCAAACCCGGGCACGCTGCATTGGGAGAGCCTTAGCCACTGGACCTCCAGCGAAGTGTCCCTATGCTCATATTTTGTTAGGATTTTTGTATCCGTGTTCATGAGTAAGATTGACCTGTTTATTCCCATTTTTAGATTGCAGGGTTTTGATTTCAAGGGAGTATCTCTCTCTCTCTCTTTTTTTTTTTTGTTTGTTTTCCAGAAAAGTTCATATAATAGTGAGTTATTTCTTCCTGGAATATTTGGTAGAACTTACCTGTGAAGTCATCTAGTACTGGAGTTTGGTTGGTAGGAAAATTTTTAATGGTGGAATCAATTTCTTTAATGTTTATAAGACTATTCAGGGTTTCCAAATGTCTTTTTGAGTTAGTTTTGGTTAAGTTACATTTTTCTAGAAATATATTCATTTCATATACATCTTCAAATTCGTTGGCATAGAGTTGTCCAGAAATTCTCTTATTATCTTTAATGTCTGCAGCATGTTGTTACGGCCCTCTTCATTCCTGATGATTTACACCTCCATTTTTCCTGTTATCAGTCTTGCTACTACGAGCTTTTTAATTGGATTAGTATTTCAAAAAAGTAACTTTGGGCTATTTATTGGTTCTCTATTATATATATGCGTTTTCTGTTTCATTAATTTCTGTACATATATTTATTCCTTCTTGTACTTTTTTAAAGTTTATTTGGCTGTTTTGTTTTTTTTTTAACTTCTTGAAATAAGTGTCTTGCTCATTGATTTTTTGGCCTTTTTTTCTCTTGTACTGTATAATTATGCATATTATACGTGTGCGTGTTTGTAAATCTAAACATTTTCCTCCATAGAATTCCCTGGTGATCCAGTGGTTAGGGCTATACACTTCCCGGTTGGGGAACTAAGATCCCATAAGCTGTGCTGCACAGCCAAAAACCAAAAAAGAGAAATAAACATTTTCCTTCTTTAATTATATCCCGTAGGCACATTTAGAATATGATTATTCAGTTCAAAATATTTTCTAATTTTTACTATTCTTTAAGCATTGTGATTATGATTAATAAATGGCATTTCTGTTTCTAAACTTAGGAATTTACAAGTTATCTCTTTATATATTGCTTTGTAGTCAGAGGACATGCTCTGTTTGATTTTGGTCCTTTAAAATTATTGAGACTTGATTCTTGGCCTTTTACATTCAGCTTTTATAGATGTCCCATGAATAATTTAAAAGAATATGGATTCTTCATTTGTTGAGTGCCAGTATCTATCCATGTGGATAAAGTCATGCTGGCTAGCAACATTCATTTAAAAGTTTCAGATCTTCTGTATCTGTACTAAAGTTTCTGTCCACTTCTTCTGTCAGTTACTAAGAAAGATAAAATCTTCCAGTCTGGGAATTTGTCTTTTGACTTTTCTGTCAACTTTTACATTAATATTTTGAGACTGTGTGATTCAGTTCAGTTCACTTCAGTCGCTCAGTCATGTCCGACGCTTTGCGACCCCATGAATCGCAGCACGCCAGGCCTCCCTGTCCATCACCATCTCCCGGAGTTCACTCAGACTCATGTCCATCGAGTCCATGATGCCATCCAGCCATCTCATCCTCGGTCGTCCCCTTCTCCTCCTGCCCCCAATCCCTCCCAGCATCAGAGTCTTTTCCAATGAGTCAGCTGTTCGCATGAGGTGGCCAAAATACCAGAGTTTCAGCTTTAGCATCATTCCTTCCAATGAAATCCCAGGGCTGATCTCCTTCAGAATGGACTGGTTGGATCTCCTTGCAGTCCAAGGGACTCACAAGAGTCTTCTCCAACACCACAGTTCAAAAGCATCAATTCTTCGGCACTCAGCCTTCTTCACAGTCCAACTCTCACATCCATACATGACTACTGGAAAAACCATAGCCTTGACTAGGCGGACCTTAGTCGGCAAAGTAATGTCACTGCTTTTGAATATGCTATCTAGGTTGGTCATAACTTTTCTTCCAAGGAGTAAGCGTCTTTTAATTTCATGGCTGCAGTCACCATCTGCAGTGATTTTGGAGCCCCCCAAAATAAAGTCTGACACTGTTTCCACTGTTTCCCCATCTATTTCCCGTGAAGTGATGGGACCAGATGCCATGATCTTCGTTTTCTGAATGTTGAGCTTTAGGCCAACTTTTTCACTCTCCTCTTTCACTTTCATCAAGAGGCTTTTTAGCTCCTCTTCACTTTCTGCCATAAGGGTGGTGTCGTCTGCATATCTGAGGTTATTGATATTTCTCCCGGCAATCTTGATTCCAACTTGTGCTTCTTCCAGCCTAGCGTTTCTCATGATGTACTCTGCATATACGTTAAATAAGCAGGGTGACAATATACAGCCTTGATGCACTCCTTTTCCTATTTGGAACCAGTCTGTTGTTCCATGTCCACTTCTAACTGTTGCTTCCTGACCTGCATACACATTTCTCAAGAGGCAGGCCAGGTGGTGTGGTATTCCCATCTCTTTCAGAATTTTCCACAGTTTATTGTGATCCACACAGTCAAAGGCTTTGGCATAGTCAATAAAGCAGAAATATATGTTTTTCTGGAACTCTCTTGCTTTTTCCATGATCCAGCGGATGTTGGCAATTTGATCTCTGGTTCCTCTGCCTTTTCTAAAACCAGCTTGAACTAGGAAGACTGTGTGATTAAGTACATATAAATTTAAAATTTTATGAATCTTTCTGGTGATTGGAAGTAGCTTTCTTTATCTCTAAGACTGCTTTTCGCCTTAAAGTTTATTTTGCCTATTAGTTATACTTTCATGGTTATATTTGCATGGTGTATCTGTGCTCATGCTTTAATTCAACCTTCTTGATCCTTAGGTTTTAGATGTCTTTCTTGCAAGTAGCCTATATAGTTGGATTTGTTCTTTATCTTATCTGTGCGTTGTCTATTTATAGATTTTATTGCATAGTAATATATTTAAGTTATCTAATTAGTTGTCTGATTTAGCTGTTTGGTTTGACTATCAGAACCTTCGTATAGTTAATCTAATACTTTATATGGTTGATCCATTTATATTGACATAATTACTCATATTTTGGGGATGACATATACCATCCTATTTTGTTCTACGTTTCTTGCCTTCTTTTGGATTTACTGAATAGTTTTAATCATTACACTGTACCCCAACCTCAATAGTTTGAAATTTATGCACTCATTTCTGGTTTTTTTTTTTCAGTGTGTAGTATAAAAGTCTAAATTTAATTGATACCATTACCCACACCCTCAGATAATCAAGGATTTTTAAATGTTTAATTCTATTTTTTTCCCCTATCTTATTTATAATGACTTTTCTGTATTTTAAATCTATCTTTTTAAAAAAATTTCACAAGATACTGTTTTTTGAAGTTGATGTTTATTTACATTAATCTAGTGGTGCACTCCCCACTCCAGTGCTCTTGCCTGGAAAATCCCGTGGGCGGAGGAGCCTGGTGGGCTGCAGTCCATGGAGTCGCGAAGAGTCGGACACGACCGAGCGACTTCACTTTCCCTTTTCACTTTCATGCATTGGAGAAGGAAATGGCAACCCACTCCAGTGTTCTTGCCTGGAGAAGCCCAGGGACGGGGGAGCCTAATGGGCTGCCGTCTATGGGGTCACACAGAGTCGGACACGACTGAAGCGACTCAGCAGCAGCAGCAGCAGCAGCAGCAGCGGTGGTGCACTGGTAAACTCGATCTCTTCGCAGGGGAAAGCCCTGGTTTGTATTGTTTGCCAAGTCCCATGGTGAAGATACTCCCACTGTGGCTGATTTCAGGCTACCAACAGTTTGACAACCAGCCCATGAGATTTAGCAATAGGTCTCACAAGCTGGTATGAGCTGGCTTTAGCACACTCTGGGTATGTATGTGTGTCTGTATATGAGTGTGCATATCTGTGTGTGTATATATGTGCATATATGTGTATCACATCTTTGCTTTACAGTCTTTCCTGCAACCACCTTCCTTCTGCCTAAAGTACTTTCTTTTGGTTTTCCCATAGAGATGGTCCGCTGGTAGTGAATTCTCCACTAGCAGAGTTGTTTGAAAATGGGTGTTTTTCATCCTCATCATTTAAAACTGATTTTATTTCACCCTCATCAATTGAACATTCTTTCCTTTCTCTCTTATTCTTGTTGAGTATAGAATTCTAGGCTGGTGATTTTCTTGAACATGCAAGATAGCATTCTATATCTTTTAGCACCCATTGTTGCACTTGTGAAGTCAATTTCAGTTTAACTCTTCCTCCTTTGAAAGTAAGTAGTCTTTTTCCTTTGGGTGCTTTTATTTATGTGTTTATTTGTTTTTGGTGCTCTACAGTTGTACTATGCTGTATCTAGATATGAATTCCTTCCAATTTATCCTGCATTGGATTTTTTGGCCTTCTTGAATCTTTGGATTGCTGGCTTTCCCCAGTTCTGTTCAACCTTGCCTCTGCCTAAATTTCTCTCACCTCTCCTTCTGGAACTCCAATTAAACATGTTAGAGCTTTTCTCTCTTTCATGTCTTTTAACTGCTTCTGTATATTCTTTCATTTTATCTGTGTTGGATTCTGGTTAATTTCTTCTTACCTATTTTCCAGTTCACTAATTCTCTCTTTAACATTATCTGGTTTTCCATTTAATAATTCAAGTGTTTATTTAATTTCTAGAAGTACTGTTTGGTTTATCTTCAAATCTTGTAGGTCATTACTTGTAGTTTTCTGTTCTCTGAAAATATTATCAAGCTTGTCTTTGATGTCTTTCAACATTATAAGCATAGCTGATTTATAATCTTTGTCTCAGGATTCAAATAACTGCTGTCTATATGGGTATGTTTTGCTGTCTGTGTTGGTTTATGCTTATTCTCATCCATGGTGTTTTATTTCATGATGTTCCCCCTCTTCATCATTTTTGAAACTGTGTGGTATTCCTTAGTGTTGAGATATAATATGTGCAGATTCTATGGAGCTTAGAATGAGGTATCTTCTCTCTTATGTGATATGTTCCAGGTACCCATGTACAGTACCATCTAGGGCCACTGTAACTAAATCCTTGGCATGAAGGTTTTGGAACTCCCCCTTCACCCAGGTGGTGTGAATTTAGTCTACAGATCTGCGGGAGGATTCGTTTGTGGTTACACATTTTCAGGGATTTTTTTTCTCCTTCCTTTGTTCAATGCCAGGCAACTTTACTCACAGCTTCCAGGAGTGGGAAGGAGGCAGGTTTATTTTTGGTTTACCCTCATCCAGGTGGGTAGTCCTTTGGGGTTACAATCTAATGTGGGGAGGGTCTTCCATTAGATCCCTAACCTTTGGTGAACCCTGGATTTTGACTTCTGTCCACCTGGCCGAGTGAGACCATCAGCGGTTCAATTGAAGTTCAGATTGACAGTTTGGTGTCTGCCTTCAGGTCAAAGCTGGGTTTCTGCTCCTTTTACCTCTCTGGGTTTTTGCTTATCCTTAGTTTATCCTGGTCTTTCCTTTCTGTCTTGTCAGATCTTCTATGCTTTTACGATTTAATTAAAAAAAATTTTTTTCGAACATTATTTTTTTGTTCAGTGGGAGAAATTTTCGAATAACCTTTCCGCAAGATTCTTCAAAGTGTAAAACGAATCTTATTTTCCTATGCAGAGAGTTTTTTTGTTCCCTTTTCTTTATATTTTTCAATGTAACAAATACATTTCGGTGTTAGACTGAACTCCTTGGTAGCCATTTGAAATGGCTGCAAAACATTCCATTGTTTAGACACTCCCTCCTATTCTTTCCATGTAGACCGTTCATTTTTCAGTGTAATAAATTACACCGCATGAATAGCCTTAAACAAAAAGCTTTCATGGTAACTAAGATTATGCTTTTAGGCTAAATTTTCCAGAATGGAATTCCCAAATCAAAGAGCCAGGACATTTGTAAAGGTCTGAATACATACTAGTTTCCAGAGGGTTGTGTCAGTCTGCACTCCCCTCATAGGAGTCTTCTTTAATAGACTGGAGACTCGCATGGTAGAACATTGATGAAGTATCAGAAATGGCACTCTGAAAATTCTCCCCTGACTCCAGTCTGGGAGTTGCAGCCCCCAAGCAGTCCCGTGCCCCAGAGGCAGCTCACTGTTACACGGGTCCTTCCAGAGTTACTGTCTGACCCTCTAGAGGTGGGAAGGGAGCAAATAGGTACGTGGGGTCTTTTGGGGTTTGTTTTTAAACAAGTAGTGGCATATTACATGTGGCCTTCACAGGTGGTGCTAGTTGTAAAGAACCTGCCTGTTAATGCAGGAGACGCGGGTTTGATCCCTGGGTTGGGAAGGTCCCCTGGAGGAGGGCATGGCAACCCACTCCAGTATTCTTGCCTGGAGAATCCCAGGGACAGAGGAGCCTGGCGGGCTAGTCCACGGGGATACAGAGTTGGACACAACTGAAGCTATTGCACGCGCGCGCGCGCACACACACACACACACACACTGCCCTGAACCTTGCTTTCCCACTTAAACACTAATCTTGGCGCTGGCCACCCGTTAGTACATGCAGCACCACCTCAGCCGCTCTCCAGCAACACAGACCCTCTGAACCTCGGCGTCCTGAACCCTTCTGCTGATGGACATTGGGTCGTTTGCAGCCATTTGCTTTAAGGTCATTAATAGCCTAGTGTGTGCCCATCTCCCACATGTCTGGGAGCATCTTAGGATGCGTTCCCAGAAGTTGAAACGCTGGGTTTAAGGATTAGTGCATGGGCAGTTTGGATAAGGATTGCCAAGGGTGGATTGTCAAGGATGGGTGGGTCGGTGGCTTCAGCGTCCTGCTCCTTGTTTCTCCAGGGTGATGCTCACAGGGACGCTGTCCGACCGGCAGCCGGCTGAACTCCATCTCTTCCGGAATTATGAGGCTCCAGAGTGTGTTCGGGAGCCTCGATTCAGCCAGAACATTAACCTCAAGCCTCCAACGCATCCTTCAGGTGAAAACCATGTTTGATGCATCTGTGGGAAGTGATTGGCCTGAAAGGCTGCAGGGTGGTGGGTGGGAGACGCAGCCTGGCTGCCAGGCACCCCCAGCCCACTACCATCCCGCCCATTGCCCTGGTTTGCCCTCCTGAGTGTATCAGCTGAGGGCAGGCAGAGCTGGGGAGCCATCAGGCTTCAGGCGGGCTGCACCCCACCTTCCACCAAGCATGGCCTGTCTATCCTGTTTCTGAAGCGTCCCCAGCCTCTCCTCTTCACACAGCATCACGTGTACACACACACACATACACACACACACACCCTGAGATTTGAAATGCAGCATCTCTTGTGCCACTGAACCCCCTCCTCCCTTACCCCCAGAGCAGCTGGTGTGGCGGGCAGCCCGAAGCAGTGGGGCAGCCCCCACCTACTTCCGGCCCAATGGGCGCTTCCTGGACGGTGGGCTGCTGGCCAACAACCCCACGCTGGATGCCATGACTGAGATCCATGAGTACAACCAGGACTTGATCCGCAAGGTGAGAGCCACCATAGGTTGGGGGAGCTGGACGTGACTGCCCATGGCACTTTGTTTCTGCAAATCTTACTAAGGACTGACTCCTGGGAGAGCAAATGTCTTTTATTCATGTGATCATTCATCCATGCCCTTGACAGCAATTTTATCTCACTCTTGAACCTGCTTGGTGTCTGCCCAAAGCACTGTGCTAAGAGGAATTCTGAGGTGTAGTCCGGACCAGGTGGTGAAGGGTGTTAATGATCAGTTAACAGCATCTGCTGTTTGTGGGGAGGACCGGTCCATGCCAGTCACAGGCCTAGCCACACTGCCCGGCCTGGAGACACACACTTGCCCTTGGGGTGCTCACATTCAGGGAAGACAGTCCCTAAACAAGCAAACGTCCATCTAAGTGTTGCAAATGCTTATGACAGAGAATGGTGCAGGGCCCAGGAGCATCCCCCGCCCCCAGAGGCCTGGGGGCTCAGAAAGGGCTCACGGAGAAAGGAAGCCCATCCCAAGGCCTTTGGGGAGGGGACAGTGCAGATTCAGTGATCCGGAGGAAAAGAAGCTGCCCTGAGCCCAGGAGCTTAGTGCAGAGGCAGGCAAGGCCCATGCATGTTAGGAGAGGCAGTGTGGGGCCTGGCCCTGCCCATGCTTCTCTTCAGCCACTGCCTGCGACTGCTGTGAGGCTTCCACGGGCTCTTATCTGCAAAGGGTTTAGCACAGTGCTTGACCGTGAGTGTCCTATATCCCTACTGGCTGTGCTTGTCACTGCGGTCAGCACCAAGCCCCAGAGGCAGCCCCACGCTGCAGAGAGATGAGTGCCCTCTAGAGGCCAGATGAAGAAGGGCAGGGAGAGAGAGGGAATCGCTGAGAGACTGTGAGATGGAGAAGGGTCCTCAGACATCATCACCTGTCTTGGTGGATGAGGAGCTTGGGTAGGTGGGTCACCAAGGTCGCCCAGAAGATTGGCAGCCGAACTTGTTCAGAAGCAAAGGAGAAGCAAAGCAAAGGAGAAGCTGTGCTTCTGCCATCGGAGTTCTGTCCCCCATCCTATACCCCTGGGTGTCCCCATCCGTGGAAAGGTCCACCAAGGGGAAGGCCCTCTCTGACCTGTCCTGCTCCCACAGGGTCAGGACAACAAGGTGAAGAAGCTGTCCGTTGTCGTCTCCTTGGGGACAGGGAGGTCCCCGCAGGTGCCTGTGACTTGTGTGGATGTCTTCCGACCCAGCAACCCCTGGGAACTGGCCAAGACTGTGTTTGGGGCCAAGGAACTGGGCAGGATGGTGGTGGACTGTGTGAGTATCGCCTCTCCCCAGCCCACTCCCCTCGGGGTCTCAGCCCCAGGATGAGGCTTCCTGTGGGAACCCTGGGTGTCAGGGAGATGGCAGGGCTCTGTGGACCCTCCTTAGCCAGCTCAGAGAAGGGGGGATCCCCAGTACAGAGTCTCAGAGCTGGCAGGACCCTCAGTGACCACCTGCAGCGGGGTTTTCAGTTATTGTTTAGCTGAGGATTCTTTCCTTCACGCATGGCCCATGTGGAAGCCCAAAATGTCAGATGGACAAAAGCTACTGGGGCCGGGAGATGGAGGCCTGTCCACTCAGCCCCTCCACGCTCACCGACCCCAGACCCTGCGAGCCCCTGTCCCGCCACAGCCCGTGCCGCTCTGATTGCGTAGCTGGAACAGGCACTGCAAGACAGAGCAGTGGGATTTGTCCAGAGTCACCCTGCTGATTGGCAGCTAAGCCGCCCTGGGACCTGGGAGCCCGGGCAGGGTCTCTGGGTGCCGCGTGGGCTGAACACTCACAGGGGCCTCTTCTCACCAGTGCACAGATCCGGACGGGCGGGCCGTGGACCGGGCCCGGGCCTGGTGTGAGATGGTCGGCATCCAGTACTTCAGGTGAGGGCTCGGCTGGCCCCAGCCCCCAGCCCCCAGGCTGGACTGTCCCTTTCCCCGAGAGGCCGCTCTGTGTCCCAAGCCCACCCCAGTCCTAGCTCTCGTCCCCCAACCCGGGCCGAGTGTCCTGGAGTCGTGACCCCTCCTCCTTGCCATGGACAGATTGAACCCCCAGCTGGGGACGGACATCATGCTAGACGAGGTCAACGACACGGTGCTGGTCAACGCCCTCTGGGAGACTGAGGTCTACATCTATGAGCATCGGGAGCAGTTCCAGAAGCTTGTCCAGCTGCTGCTCTCGCCATGAGGCTGCCAGGCCCCCAAACCCCCCCTCCGGCTCTCCCCACCATCACCACGCCACCGCTGGGCAGAGCCGGGCCCAGGCAGCTCTGGGTCCACAGACCCGGCCCGGGGGTGCTGGGCTTCCAGCCTGAGGCTGGTCCTCGGGCCTCTCTCCCCTCGGTCCTTACCTCCTGGCACTTTGTGTCACTCCAGGCTTAGAAAGCCTCGAGCCTCCCTCCGGCCACTCCCTGACTGCCAAGGACGGCCCTCGGGCCCCTTGCCCTGGCGGGTCAAACACTAAGGGTGCCGGGGCCTGTGCCCAACCCTGGCCTCCCTGAGGGCCTCAGGCTCCTCCTGGTCCCTGGGGCTGCACGACCCCTTCCACCCTCGGCCCTCTCCCCTGGGGTGGGGCTCGAGAAACGGGCCGTCACCGCCCCTTCAGGAGGGAACCCTGGAGTGGGGTGTCCCAGTCAACTTTGCCCCTCCGCACACCCCAGCCGTCCTCCTGCTCAGATCCACCCCACCCACGAGCTCTCCGTGGCTCTCAAAGGTCGCTCCTGTGACTTCAGTTACTCCTCCCACCAGGAAGTGGTTTATGTGTAGAGCGGGCTCCAGGGGACAGCCCCTAACTGTGAAATAAACGGTTTGATTCCCGTTGGCCTGTGTTGTATGTGTGAGTGGTGTGAGTGTCCCCCACCCACCAGCCGCCCTCGGCCTTGACCATCGTCCGCCTGGGTCCACGCCAGAAGGACAGAAGCTTTGTTTCTCAGGCTCTCCAGGGCGGGTACACCTCTTCCCTTTAAGTCTCCCCAAAACCAGCCTTGAGGGTGTTCAGAGGCGGCAGCCAGGCCCGCCTGGCCCACAGTGGAGGGCAAGAGAGAGCCACACTTGCTAGAAGAGGGGCTGAGACCCAGAGTGGGCAAGGTGCTCGGGCATCGTCACACAGCGAGGGAGCAGCTGTGCTCTCAGGCCCGTGTAACTCCCAGGTTTGTGCTGCCCCATCTCCAGCATGTGGAGGAAGGGGGTGCAGACGGCAGCCGAGGTGGGAGCCTCGACCCTTGGGGACTCGGGGAAGAGAAGGGGCTGAGAACAGTGAAGAGATGTGGGTGTGTTCCACCCGCAGGGAGGGGCTGTCAGGGAGGGTCCAGGGTGGTCACTGCACAGCTCGAGCCCAGTAGGGTGAGCCCTGCCCAGCATAGACAGGTGGGAGAGCGGGGGGCCCCCCTGAGCACGGGTCCCTGCTGGCCCGGGCAAGGCTCTTCCTGGAGGCGGTGACCTGAGAGAGTGACCATCCACGCGTGCCCACTGGTCCGCGGCTCAGGGGTAAATAATTGAAGGGCAGGTCACATGAACCCACCCGCGTCACAGGATGCCTTCCCCACCGGGTCTGGTTACACCCCAGATCGCATTCTGACATCCCTGGCTGGTGAATAATTAAGCTGCCACCTCCTCCTCGGCCGGCCCTCCCTCGCTGGGTCCCGCTCTGCTGCCTCCTTCACTGCCCGCCGAGCAGTGGCCATCGGAGGGTACCGACCCCCAGCACTCCCAGCCCTGCCAACGCCTCCTGCTCAGTGCCCGGGCACGCCTGCTCCATGGCCCCCGAGATGGACCAGTTCTATAGGTCCACCATGGCCATCTACAAGGTGAGTGCGTTCCCAGTCCGGGCCCCCTCCCAGGGCTCGAAGTTCAGCCGGCTCTGGAAGACAGGGTGAGCAGGGCAGCAGCTTGTTCTGGGAAAGAAGGCCCAGAACCAGGCTGGGCTGAGCTGTGGGTCTGGGGGTGGGGACCCCTGGGGGCAGTTGGCCACTCCAGCCCCAACCTGAGCCTCCCAGAACAGGGGTTCATCCCATGAGTGACAGGCCTGCTGAGATAGCACTCAACTGGAGCCCCAATTCCCAAACACTGGACGCAGCAGGACAGGACCCAGGGTGGCCTAAGCTGGGAGCAGGGGACCCAAAGAGCCACCTGGACCCCCAGGGTGGAGGAGTCTCTCTCTTTGTCTCTTTCTGTCTAGGTCTCCCTGTCTCTGCCTCTCTGTCTCTCTCTGGTTTCTGAGCCTCACACTCAAACTTCCTACCCCTCTCCACAGAGGTTGCTGCAGTCTCCATAGACATTTATTGAGCACCTCTTGCGTATGGGACCCTTGCAATGTGTAAACCTCACAACACACCACCAGTGGAGTAGAGAATAATCACTCCATTTGACAGATAAGAAAAATGAGGCCAGAGAGGTGAAACACCTTGCTCAAAGTCATCAAGGGAGGAAGAAGGCCTGCTGGGATTGGAATCAAGACCCAAGTCTTAAATTCATCACGCAGGGCGCTCTCCACTGGCCAGATGGTGGCTCACGTGACCCAGCCGTAGCCTGGCCCCCGAGGGGCTCTACTCTGAGCAGGGCAAGCTCTGCCTCTGCCCCAGAGGCAGCTGTCAGCGGCCCACAGGTCCTGGACTCAGGGCAGCTTGAGCCATGCCCAGCTGGGCCCGGTGACAGACCGTAGGCTTCAGCCCAGTGGGAGGAGAACCTTCTAGACGCAAGTGCCCACTGGGCAGGTGGTGAGCGGGAGATGACCAAGGGGACATTGGCCTGGATCCTGGCCTCTGAGGCCCTTGCAGCTGAGAGCCAGGATTCTGGGTGACTTCAGGGTTCTAAGCGGGCTCCCCCAAGTCAGGCTTCTCACTGGGGCTAAGGGGCACCCGATCCTGAGGCCCATCCTTCATTCCATCTTCTGCTCCCCTCCTCTACCCTCCCTCCCCCTGCCCTCGGACTCCAGAGCATCCTGGAGCAGTTCAACCCTGCCCTGGAGAACCTGGTGTACCTGGGGAACAACTACCTCCGGGCCTTCCACGGTGAGTGCCCGGCCCCACCCACGTGATCGCACCCTCCACTGTAACCTTCGCACCCCCGCGATCGTCGTCCCTACACACTCCCATGCTTCACGGTCACCCTCATGCCCTGCAGCCGGAGACCCCTCCCACACCTTCATGTGCCCCCTAGATGCTCCCAGAGATGCAGTGCCCGGTCCTGCGGGCTCACAGAACCCCAGCCACACACACTTCAGCTGTTGAGCCCACTGCCATACTCAGACCACCTTGGCACCCCCAGTCTGACACCCTGACCAGCCCCCCCTCCACTCACCTACAGCCAAACCTCGCCCGTCACTCAGCGCCTGTACAAAGAGCTCCCATCCCCACCATTTCCCGACATCCCCGCCCCCACTCCCAGTGCTAATCAGCAGAGGGTTTTGAGCTCTGGAGCAGATGGACAAGCCGGGGACACACCCAGGGCTGAGGGTCACCCAACCCCTCCCTGCTTTTTAGGACTTCAAAGTCCTTGCACCAGCGACCTGAACCCATGCCACCTCACCACTTTGAGCCTCTACGCCTGAGCCTCCCGACACCCCTGCCAACACCCGCCTTCTGACACACACAGATGCCTGCACCCCCATCCACGACAGACGGGCTCAGGTCCTGCCCCCCAGGGAGAGGCCCCCCTCCCCCCCAGCCCCGCTGCTTCTCTGGCCAACGCTACTTCTCCACACACACACACACACACACACATGGCCCAGGCACCCCTTCCGTCTTCCACCCCGCCCCACCCAGAGCCCCCCCCACCAACTCTCCTGACCAAAGGAGAGCCCTCCAGAATGGGGAGTGGGAGCTCACAGAGCAGGGCTGCCGCTGGACGCCTCCCCGTCTCCATGCAGCTCTGTCCGAGGCGGCCGAGGTGTACTTCAATGCCATCCAGAAGATTGGGGAGCAGGCCCTGCAGAGCTCCACCTCGCAGATTCTGGGTGAGGCACACCCCTTCCCCTATGCTCTGCTGACCTCTGGGGCCTGGGGGACACGCCTCACCGCCCACCTCCTCCTGTTGCCCAGGCTCTGCCTCCTGGGCGCCTCCCCTCAGGCCGAGGGCCTGCCTTGCCCCCTATTCTCGGGTCCCAGAGAGGGTTCCTTTTACAGCCTGGCTCTTCCAGGAAGTCCTCCCCAAAGACACAGGCCTTGCAGCCCAAGGGCCCAGCTCCCAGACTGTCCTCTGGAACCCATGCCCCTCCTCACCCCTCCCTGCAGGAGTTCTCCAGGGTAGGACAGGTGCTGCCAGAGTCCCAGAGTCGTGTGGGAAATCTCTGGACTTTGGTCCCAAACCCAGCTTGGGCAGGCCCTTCTGGTGGGAAGCAGGGTGATGAGACAAGCCCCCAACTGAGGCCACTGCCCTCCATGCCTCCAGGTGAGATCTTGGTGCAGATGTCCGACACCCAGCGGCACTTGAACTCTGACCTGGAGGTGGTGGTGAGTCTCAGACTCCGCAGCCCAGAGGGGTCACTCGGGAGAGTGGGCGGCGTTCCGTGGAGGACAAGGGCCCAACCTCCACGCTGTTTCTCAGAGAGGACTCTGGTAACATGACAACTGCAGCTGCCCTTGGGCGCACCTGCCAGGGCCAGGCTCTGCTGGGCACATTCACCTGCACATCAATGACCTAGGAGGCAGGTGCATTTCCATCTCCATTTCACAGAGGAGGAAACTCAGTCAGATCTAGTCATTCACCCAAGATTCCAGAGTGAGTGGAGGAGCCAGGAAGAGAGAGGCCCGTCACCCAGGTGCGTCAGGCCCAGGGCCCTGCCCCTACCGGCCTCCCCAACCCCTCCCTCCACTGTTCCAGGGAGCAGCCAGTGATCTGACCTTATCACTCCCAGGAGAAAACGTTTCCACACCCCCGCCACCCACAGAACTAAACTCAGCCACTTGGTAAGGGATTCCTGGCCCTGCTGATCCAGCAGCCTCCCTGGTAGCCCAGTCACAGCCCAGACCCTCTGAAGAGCTGCCCTCTTGCAGACACAGCCTGGTGTTCCCACCGCAGGCTGCTGTGACACTGTTCTCCAGCTGAGCACCCACTCACCCCTACCCTTGCCGGCCAGCACCATCGTCCCCTCCTCCAGGAAGTCTTTCCTGATACCCAGGCAAGTTCAGTCTCTCCTCCTCTGACACCAACAGATGCTTATATCTGTTCTTACACTTCCCTGATGGCTCAAGTAGTAAAGAATCCGCCTTCAAGGCAGGAGACGCAGGTTCCATCCCTGAGTCAGGAAGATCCCCTGGCGGAGGAAATGGCAACCCACTCCAGTATTCTTGCCTGGGAAATCCCATGGACAGAGGAGCCTGGTGGGCTACAGTCCTTGGGGTTGCAAACAGTTAGACATGACTGAGCGAGAACACACACACGTCCATTCTTAGCAAGTGGTGGTGAAGAAAACCAGCTCTGTGCCAGAGCACCTGGGTTCAAAGCCCAGCTCCGCTAGTTGCTGGCTTTGAGACCTTGGACAAGCTACTTAACCTCAGTGCCTCGGTTTATCTGTCTGTGAAATGGAGATAATCGAAACTGCTTCATAGTATTCTTATGAGGATTAAGTATAAGTATAAATTACTGACCCTGGCACCTGTAGCCCTCTATGTACCTTAGCTATGATTTGAAGCACAACTGATGCCCTGTCTTTACCCCTGCCAAGATTGGGAGTTGTGCCAGGGCTGGGATGTGGTCTTCTCTGTGGCTCCAAGGCCTGGGACGGAGGCCTGGCACGGGGGCCTGGCACCGAGCAGGGCTTCGCTGCCTGGGAAGGAGAGAACAAGCTCTGAAAAGGGAGCAGAGCTGGGCCAGAGGGAGAGGAGAAGAGAGGGCCTTCCGGGGGCGCTGTGGGCCGAGCATGCACAGAGCGTGGCATCGGCAGAAGAGAGCTGGGGACGGGTGTGAAGGGCCTTGGGAAGCTCAGAAGGAAATTTCAACTAACCGTGACTGCATGGCTCCCAAACGTATGTGTGGGAAAATGCTGGATGTCCGGGTGCAATTTGGGGACACCATAAAATATTCACCAGTTTGATAGCCATGGCGAAATGGGGAAGAGTTTCATCAGCAGAAAACAAGCATCCACCTCCACTCTATAAAACCATATCCCTGGCCCATTTCCGGGACACCTTGAGGCTTAGTGCTAAGCCTGTGTCATCTCCCGGGGCTTGGGTGGGGAGTTACAGAGCACGGACCACCCTGGCCGCCAGTGACTTCCTCTCCTTGTGTCTGATGGCTTGTCATGTCACTCGTGGCACACCTGGGCTGGATAGAGACAAGTGTCACCCAGGCCCACTCTGTAAAGATAGCTGCCCTCTTTGGGTACCGGTGTCTTGGCTGTGACAACAGGGCAGGGCCCCTGGCCAGAGCCACATTGGCCCAACACACCAGAGGCCATCTCCCCCTCGGGCTCATTCATTTGACAGCAATTCATCGCCCTATGCCTGGCACTGCAATGGGCACTGCGGGGGGGATACAGCAGATAAAACCCCCTGCTCTCCCCAAGGGGGAACCAGACAAAACCCAGGACAGATAAGTGAGCATATGTGTGATGGGTTAGATGCAAAATGCGCTATGGGGGACAAGAGAACCTCCATAGGGAGTAGCAAGTGTTGGAGGGATGTGATTTTTAACAGATATTCAAGACAACAGCACTAGAGAGCTGACATTGTGAAGAGACCTGAAGAAGGTAGGGAGTGAGCAGGGAGACAACTGCGGGAAGTGTTCTGGGCAGAGAGGTCAGCACACAGGAAGGCTTGATGAAGCCCGCATGGCTGGAGTGGAGGCATCAAGGGCCAGGGCCGAGATGACCCCTGGCTAACAGGGGCCAGGCCCTGTGGACCTTGTCGGATCTCTGGCCATGCCTCTGAGTGTGCTGAGCAAAGGAATGACAGGACTGTTTTTTGTTTTTTTTTAAACCAAACCTTTTTTTTAATTGTAACCTAAAATGCAGGCACAGGACTTCCCTGGTGGTCCAGGGGTAAGACTCTGCTTCCAATGCTGGGGGCACGGGCTTGATCCCTGATCAGGGAACTAAGACCCCACATGGCTTGTGGCCAGAAAATAAAGTAAAATACCGGCACAAAAAATGTCACGGAACAAATTCGAGCTCAGTGAGTCGTCATCAAGCAGGCCGCCTTTGAAACTCCCGTCCTGGTCGGGAACTTTGTCAGCCTCCCTGAAGCCCCTCCATGGGCCCGCATCAAATCGCAGACCCTCTCTTCCTCCAAAAATGACCGCTGGTCTGACACTGCCTTGGGTTTCTTCATAACCGATCACCCAGTCCTATGTCCCCAGACACGAGAACTTGTCTTGCTCTCTCTCTCTTTTAAAATACGTTCTTGAGTCTCTTTTAATCTAGTGTTTCCTCCACCATCCTTTTCTTTTCCTGACAATTTATCCATTGGGGCCTTTTGACTTGGTTTTCTGAGCATTCCTGGTGCAGCTCAGCTGTTGCTTTGTCCTCTGGATCCAGAGGATGGCTCAGACTCAGGTTCCATCCGTTTGGCATGCCTGGAGGGGATGTGTTTTACTCCTTTGCAATCATTATTTCGTTGAAGTTGACAGTATCCCCTCTTTGACCAGCAGAAGCCTCTTCAGTCTGGCACGTGAATTCTTTGGCACAACCCTCACAGTTTTGACGGTTTCCTCGCTGCCTAGCCTGACAAGATAGTTCTCGTCTGGTACTTCTGCTGCTCTGCAAATGGAATCAATCATCTCTCCATGAAGCCCCTTTAAAAATTTTTCTGCTTTTAGTGGAAAGTGATATTCAAGACCATTATCTGCTCACTAGGGGTACCCATTGCTACTGGGTTCATCACTGTTCGTAGACTTTTTCAGTGGCCAATGCTATATATAAAAACATATGTGTATATAATAGATAAGATACATATGCCTAGATACATACACAGATGCATGCATACATAGATACATATATACATTTGTACAAACCACATATATATACACACGTATATATATAAAGATAGAAATCTTCATAATTAATACTGATACTTCCAGTGCAGATTTAGCACCAGGTTTTTAGTTAACCTCTTCTCTATTCCACCGGCATCTCTTTTGTTCCACATCAAGAGTCCTGATACTCAGGAATTCTCTCGCAATCCGTTGGTTAGCACTCCATGCTCTCATTGCTGAGGGTGTAGATTCAATCCCTGGTCAGAGAACTAAGATCCTGCAAGCTGACAGTGTGCCCTCCAAAAGTCCTGATTCCCAAGCAAGCTGACAGTGTGCCCTCCAAAAGTCCTGATTCCCAAGCACACAGAAAAAGAAAGACGAAGAATATCCCACAGTTACCGTTTGCTATATCACATGCTACATAGACACAACAGTCGCTGAATAATGAAACTGATTCTACCACCACCAATATGATTTCTTAAAACAGTTAAAGTCTGTTTTACATTTGCTTTCCGCAGCCTCCCCCGCCCCCTACTTTCAAAGGCATGCTCTGGCGACACTGTGGGTTCTGTTCCAGACCACTGCAAAAAAGCAAATGCCACAATAAAGTGAGTCACATTTTTTGGTTTCCCAGTGCATATAAAAATTATGTTTGCACAACACTGTAGTCTATTAAGTGTGCAATAGTATTATGTAAAAAAAAAAAAACCAATGTACACACCTTAATTTAAAAGTACTTTGTTGCTAAAAATGTTAGCCATCATCTGAGCCTTCAGCAAGTCACAATTTTTTGTGAGAGTAACATCAAAGATCACTGATCATAGATCACCTTAACAGATTGTGACAATAATAAAAAAAAGTTTGAACTATTGAGAGAATTACTGGCGTGTGACACAGAGACATGCAGTGAGTGGATGCTGTTGGAAAGATGGCGCCAGTAGACTTGCTCGACATAAAGTTGCCATAAATCTTCAACATGTGAAAAGCGCAGTATCTGCAGCTGTGCTCTGTCCACACTGTTGGGACCCAGAGCCGCTGCACCATGCCTGCTCCCCTTTCACCCTCACTGATCCTTGTTTACACGTAGCTATACTTTTAATATTCACCTCCAACCCCATGTCCATGTTTTGACTGGTGTTTTGGTCTTGTTCTCTGATTGTCCCCATGGGAAGGGCTCATGTGAACAATGTTCTGAGTTGTGACACCAAGATAACAGCTGCTCTCCTTGTACTGGGGGAAGTCAGTTTTGCTGGATATAAAGTCCTTGCCTCACATTCCTTCGTTCTTTCCTCTTTCGCTCATTCTCTTCCTCCTCCCCTTTCTTACTTTCTCCTTCTTTCTTTATCTTGCATCTTGAATGTTGCCATTGAGAAGTCTAATAATCTATATTCTCCATTGCAAATCATTTGCTTTTTTCACCTTTGTTGTTGTTGTTCAGTCGCTAAATTGTGTCTGACTCTTTGCAAACCCACGAACTGCAGCCCACCAGGCTTCCCTGTCTTCTGCTATCTCCCGTAGTTTGCTCAAACTCGTGTCCATTGAGTCATGAGTCATGAGTGATGCCATCCAACCATCTTTTTTGCCTTCAGTTCAGTTCAGTTCAGTCGCTCAGTCGTGTCCGACTCTTTGCGACCCCATGAATCGCAGCACGCCAGGCCTCCCTGTCCATCACCAACTCCCGGAGATCACTCAGACTCACGTCCATCGAGTCCGTGATGCCATCCAGCCATCTCATCCTCGGTCGTCCCCTTCTCCTCCTGCCCCCAATCCCTCCCAGCATCAGAGTCTTTTCCAATGAGTCAACTCTTCTCATGAGGTGGCCAAAGTACTGGAGTTTCAGCTTGAGCATCATTCCTTCCAAAGAACACCCAGGACTGATCTTTAGAATGGACTGGTTGATCTCCTTGTAGTCCAAGGGACTCACAAGAGTCTTCTCCAGCACCACAGTTCAAAAGCATCAGTTCTTCGGTGCTCAGCTTTCTTCACAGTCCAACTCTCACATCCATACATGACCACTGGAAAAACCATAGCCTTGACTAGACGGACCTTTGCTGGCAAAGTAATGTCTCTGCTTTTCAACATGCTGTCTAGGTTGGTCATAACTTTCCTTCCAAAGAGTAAGCGTCTTTTAATTTCATGGCTGCAATCACCATCTGCAGTGATTTTGGAGCCCCCCAAAATAAAGTCTGACACTGTTTCCACTGTTTCCCCATCTATTTCCCATGAAGTGATGGGACCAGATTCCATAATCTTAGTTTTCTGAATGTTGAGCTTTAGGCCAACTTTTTCACTCTCCTCTTTCACTTTAATCAAGAGGCTTTTTAGTTCCTCTTCACTTTCTGCCATAAGGGTGGTGTCAAATGCATATCTGAGGTTATTGATATTTCTCCCGGCAATCTTGATTCCAACTTGTGCTTCTTCCAGCCCAGCGTTTCTCATGATGTACTTTGCATATAAGTTAAATAAGCAGGGTGACCCCAATTTTTTTTCTTTTTCTTCAAGTCTAGTTATTTTTCCAGAATATATCTTGATATTGGTCAGTCTGGGACAATATTCTTTGTTATGTGCACTCTTTCAATATGTAGTTTGATATCTTTTTTCTTTAATTACAGGTTTTTAGAAAATTTTTTGTTCTTTCTTTGCATTTCTTTCTTAGGGACTCTTATTATCTGTATGTTATGCGACTTAGCAGCAGCAGCATGTTAATACCTTTGTAGCTTATCTTCAGTATTGTTCTCTTCCTCTTGGCTGAAAAGCCCAGATAACATACAGATGAGACTGGAATTTTGGGGAAGGTCTGGGCAGGGATACATATCTGGGAGTCGGCAGCCTGGGGATTGCATGAGGTCACCATGTAGACAGGGAAGGGAAGAGGCCCACGGCCTGAGCCCCAGGGCAACTCAACCTTCGGGGACCAGAGAGATGAGGGGGAATCAGAAAAAGATGGAGAAGAGCAGTCAGGGGGCAATGCAAAGGAAACAAGGACAGGGGGTGGGCTGCAAGCTGAGGGAGGAAGGTGTCTCAGGAAGAGGGAGTGGTCAGCCATGTCTGATGAGACAGAAGTTGGGTGAGTCCTCAAAACTGATCATGGGACTTAGTGATGCAGATGGAATCCTGGTGATTTTGACAGCACTCTTGTGGGTGTAGTTGGTGGGGCCGTAACCTGATGGTGTTCAAGAGAAAATGGGAGGAGGAAAGTTGTGGTCAGCCCACAGAGACAGTTCTTTGAAAGGGGTTTTTCCTATATCGATGGATTCAGTTGCTGGACTGCCTCGACACATGGAACTTACAGGGCACGTTCATGACAGCGGGTCTGCTCTCATCTTCTGTACGGAGGAGCTCACAGGACCTGCTAAAGGAGCGTGTCCTATGGGGAGGGGAGCAGGGACCGCAGTCTCTGTTAGATTTGCTGGGAATTCTCAGCACGTGCTGGAGTAGGCAACTTCCTTGTTTCAGAAGCACCTGCTTAATTAT
Organism: Budorcas taxicolor; assembly: GCF_023091745.1. Classification (NCBI taxonomy): domain Eukaryota; kingdom Metazoa; phylum Chordata; class Mammalia; order Artiodactyla; family Bovidae; genus Budorcas; species Budorcas taxicolor. The sequence continues at coordinate 153,404,701 of NC_068914.1, read as the reverse complement.
AGGCAGCCCTCTGGTTCCCCAAGAGCAAGAGCTCAAAGGTGTCTTCCAGGATCAAACTTCTTATTAGATCCATTTCTTTAGGAGCTTGATGATGACTTTCCATTAACCCAGTGGTGCTGGTGCCCTGTCTGACTGAGGCATCCTGGGTCTGTGTCCTCTACACGCTCGGTGATCACAGCCAAGCCCTGGTAATGGGAAGAACTGCAATCCACCTGTCCTGCCCTAACACTCATTTCTGTGGTGTGACTCAGTTCCTACGTGACTGGAAGCAGAAGGAGCTGTATCCTATGACATGGGAGTGGCTTATTCAGAAGTGATGTCTCCTAAGCATTGAGGAAGGGAACAGCGCTAACAGAAATAAGAAGAGGAAAGCCCCCAACTTGTCACTGCAGTGACAACAAGAGCCCTTTAAGCTGTATTTTAAGAACATTTTAAAAGAGCTCCTGAACCCAGGCCTCCCTGGGGAGAGCAAGAGCTCCGAGCCTCCTGGGACTCTAAGCTGGGAGCAGATGTCACCACCTCCCACGCTCACTGTGGTGGCAGCCCCACCGCCTCCTGTATTGCCTCGGCATGCCAGCTCTGCAGTAATTAAGGTGTTGCCGGTGTGTCCTTTCTGTTGGTTTCGTGCATTTCTCATCTTTTCCATGGCCTTTGGTGTGGTTCGAGTTCATCCCTCCAGTACCATTCGCTGTCTCTATTAGTGCTCTGGTTGCCAGGGTTTCGAGGGTCTGCCCCAACTCTGCATTTTCCATAAGCCCTGTTTATATATTGGGTGATTTTGCCAGATGTGGGACTTTTCAGGAACATACATCTTGTGTTTGAGCAGAAACCTTGACCTGGGACGTCCCACAGGTACAGATCGGAAGTCTCCCTTCCTTATTGCCAGGATCCAGCAAAAAAGGGCCCCTCTGGGGCAGAAACAGGGACTCAGAGCAGCTTGAAATACTCCCACCCCCAGCACACACACTGACAGCCACAATCAGGGATGTAAGGCCTGGTCAGACCCAAGGAGGTCACACCCAAGCTCCCTTAAAGACTGGTTAACAAGATTTCAGAAACAGTTGTGGAAGAAACACTGATAACTTTTATAATTTGCTGGCCTTTCTGATTATCAGCATTCCTGAGGGACAGAGCTCCTACAGTATAGCCTGGGGACCCCTGGGGCAGGAGGCAGGATCCACCGAGGGTTCCTGAGCAGGGGTTCCCCAGGGAAAGGCCGAGAAGACAGAGAAGGCTGAGCAGAGGTGGAAGGGTCCCCCGAAGTGGCAGTGGTCAGTCTGAACCTGAGAACAAAGGGGGCAGCTGGGAAGATTTAGGTGCAATGTCCCAACAACACTGAGTGACCCAGGGAGCGCTGACAGGGACAAAGGGGAACATGCCAGCTGATCACCAAGGCTCACAGAATTCAAGTTCATTGGGTTCTAGAGCTGGACCCTAGCGAGCATCTGGCCAAAATTTCCCATTACACGTGGGGAAACAGAGTCCCAGAGAGGGACAGCAACTCATCCAAAGTTACAGAGCAAATTGGAGGAAGAACTAAAACTTCTAGAATGAAGCTCTTCTGAGCCTGAGCCCAATAACCCTCCTGGTCCTCCTGGTCACCTGCCATGGGAAGCTGCCACTCCTGTGAACAGTTGTGAGCACTTTTGCTGGGCCATGCTCACCCCACAGTGCCAGGAATACAGAGACGGGACATACCTGGTTCCTGCTGCTCCCACAAATGGGGCTGTGACCAGGGGCCCAGCAACAAATTCCATCCTACAGCTGGAGGAATGAAATTTGGTCATTACCAAAGAAGTTGTACAGATTTTAGAAACAAAATGCAAGAGTAGTGGATTCTGCCTAAGGAGTCAGGAGGGCCTCCCAGCAGAGGTGGTAGGGAAGCTGGTATTTGAAAATTGGTAGGCGTAATCAAGGCACGGAGAAACGGAAGGTATCACACATTTATGGAGGGTGTGTTTCAAGCCAGGTACTGCATTAAATATTTTGTATGTCTAATTGTTTAATCCTGCATCCAACCAGGTTTCTTGTTATACCCATTTCTCTGATGGTTCGTCAGGAGCCTGGTGTGTCAGGAGCAGAGTGGTCAGTGGAACACCGGGGCCGGGGGATGATTGGGTCGCCCTGATCAACCCCACCCTGCACTCCACACAGGTGCAGACGTTCCATGGAGACCTCCTGCAGCACATAGAGAAGAACACCAAGCTGGACATGCAGTTCATCAGAGTGAGTCTGGCACCCACCCGGGCACCCCCGGCCCATCGCCAGCAGGCCTGCCTCTCCCCACTTGACAGATGGGCACACTGGGCCAGTGCTGGGCACTGACTGGCCCCAGGTTGTACACGTTCCCAGCTGAGCGCCCTGCCCCTATCCAGTGCTCTGGCCCACAGGCCAGGTGCCTTGAGCCCTTTGACATGGGGGTCTCCCTCCTCTCTCCACCCCACCCAAGGACAGCCGCCAGCACTACGAGATGGAGTACCGCCACCGAGCCGCCAGCCTGGAGAAGAGCATGTCCCAGCTGTGGCGAATGGAGCGCAAGAGGGACAAGAACGCACGGGAGATGAAGGTGCAGGGGCTAGGGACGACCCGGGCTTCTCGGGGATCCACGACACCCACCCGAGCTCCCCAACCAGCACCGGCCCTACTCCACGAGTGTGGTTTGCCCCACCCCGAGTGGTGAGCATAGCTGGAGGGGCCAGCCGGCCCTGGCGGGCATCCCTGGTCCCAGGGACACCGTCAGCACCGCTCCTTGCCTAGTCACTGTGTGGCCCCCCTCGCATTCCCTCGGCTTCCCCGCCTTCTCCTAGTTCACTGGGAAAACCTGAGGTCCTCAGTCACGCCGCCCCTAATCACGGGGCAAAGGCGTGACCCACCAGCAGCCCCGTCACTCTCCCCCGCACACGCACCTCCTGCCCCCCGCTAAGCCCAGCCCCTCCTCCCTAGGTCAGGGCCCCATGCCTGGCCTCCATCTCCAAAACCTTATCTCCTCTCCTGCCTCCTCTCCTGGCTCCTTTACTAAGCTCATCTCTCTCCTCTTGGGAATCTTTCCTCCCAAGCAGGGGAGGTTATTAGTCCATTAATTTGCATTTTCATTAAACTGGCTTTCCTAGGCCTCACTTCTGGGCTCAGCCCTGTGCTCGGTTCTGGGGACAGAGGGGTGGCTCAGACACCAGCCCGACCTGGGAGAAGTGCCCTCGGGCTGGAGGGCAGGCAGAGCCCAGACTCACAGGAGAGGGCAGGCTCCGAAGTGAGAGTGGGGGCTGGGTGCTCATGGAAGGCCTCCAGGAGGAGGTGGCTGGTTCACGACGGAGAGGGAGGCCTCAGACAGCTGGCAGTCGGGGCTGGATGAGGGACCCATCCCTGAATTCCCTTTCCCCCAGGAGAGCGTGAACCGGCTGCACGCGCAGATGCAGGCCTTCGTGTCTGAGAGTCAGCGGGCCGCTGAACTGGAGGAGAAGCGGCGCTACCGCTTCCTGGCCGAGAAGCACCTGCTGCTTTCCAACACCTTCCTGCAGTTTTTTGGCCGGGTGAGCTGGGGCTGGGGAAGCACTAATGGAACCTTCTAGGGGCTGTGCTCTCTGTGGGACAGCTGTGCACAGGAATTCCCCTCCCTCTCTCCCCGTCCCCTTCTTTCCTTCCACTATGTAGATATTAGATATTTATTTCATTTATTTACTCTTTTTCTTTATTTGTATCATCAGATGGTCATTCATTTACTGTCTTTTTGTTTGTTTGCCGCACTGCACGGTATGCAGAATCTTAGTTCCCCGACCAGGGATTGAACCTGTGCCCCCTGCATTGGAAGCTCAGAGTCTTAGCCACTAGGGCATCAGGGAAGTCCCGATTTCTCTGTGGCCTTGTTTAATTTCTCTTTCCATTTCCCTGTATTCTTCTTTAGTCTCCCAAATACTGCACCCTGGGTGCCAATTCGGGCAAGTGATTTCAGACCTGAGTCTTATTTTCTTATCTGGAAAAGAAGGGAAATAATTGCCCCTGCAGAAGGTTGGCACAAGGATGGAGCTTGGCATAGGCGGGAGCCCAGTGGGATTAGGGCCTGCTGCCCCTGCTCTCTTCCCTCCAAAGATGAAAACAAAGGCTACCATTCAGGAGACCCGACTCCTTGCGGTCAGCTGCCCCCAGCAGCCAGCAGCCACCTCCCGCCTCTCCACCTCAGCGTCCTCACCTTGCCAGGCCCTCTCTGAGTCTCTGGTTCTGAGCCCAGGGGCCCTCTGGCGCTGAGCGGAGGTAGGAGGCATGAATGGATTCAGTGACTAATTCCCGCCCTGGCTGACATCCTCAGTTGTCACCACCACACCCAGCCCTCGACTCAGGGCTGGGCCTCCTCCCATATCCCTCCTCTCATTGAGTGATCCTCTGGGGATGAGCTGCTGCTTCCTCCTCTTTTAAAAATATTTGTTTATGTATTTATTTGGCTGCTCTGGGTCTTAGTTGGGGCCCGCGGAATCTTTAGTTGTGGCGTGTGACCTCTTAGTTGCAGCATGTGAGATCTATTAATAGTTCCCTGATCAAAGATTGCTTCCTTCGCCAGTGCATCCATCACAGATGACTGGCGATGGAAGCAAGATCCGAAGCTGTAAAGAGTAATATTGCACAGGAACCTGGAATGTTAGGTCCATGAATCAAGGCAAATTGGAAGTGGTCAAACAGGAGATGGCAAGAGTGAACGCAGACATTCTAGGAATCAGCAAACTAAAATGGACTGGAATGGGTGAATTTAACTCAGATGACCATTGTATCTATTACTGTGGGCAGGAATCCCTTAGAAGAAATGGAGTAGCCATCATAGTCAACGAAGGAGGCTGAAATGCAGTACTTGGATGCAGTCTCAAAAACGATAGAATGATCTCTGTTCGTTTCCAAGGCAAACTATTCAATATCACGGTAATCCAAGTCTATGCCCCAACCAGTAATGCTGAAGAGCTGAAGTTGAACAGTTCTATGAAGACCTAAAAGACCTTCTAGAACTAACACCCAAAAAAAGATGTCCTTTTCATTACAGAGGACTGGAATGCAAAAGTAGGAAATCAAGAAATACCTGGAGTAACAGGCAAATATGGCCTTGGAGTACAGAATGAAGCAGGGCAAAGGCTAACAGTGTTTTGCCAAGAGAACACACTGGTCATAGCAAACACCCTCTTCCAACAACACAAGAGAAAACTCTACACATGGACATCACCAGATGGTCAACACTGAAATCAGATTGATTATATTCTTTGCAGCCAAAAGATGGAGAAGCTCTATACAGTCAGCAAAAACAAGACCAGGAGCTGACTGTGGCTCAGATCATGAACTCGTTATTACCAAATTCAGACTTAAATTGAAGAAAGTAGGGAAAACCACTAGACCATTCAGGCATGACCTAAATAAAATCCCTTATGATTATACAGTGGAAGTGACAAATAGATTTAAGGGACTAGATCTGATAGGCAGAGTGTCTGATGAACTATGGATGGAGGTTCGTGACATTGTACGAGAGACAGGGATCAAGACCATCCCCATGGAAAAGAAATGCAAAAAAGCAAAATGGCTCTCTGGGGATGCCTTACAAATAGCTGTGAAAAGAAAAGAAGCAAAAAGCAAATGAGAAAAGGAAAGATATACTCATTTGAATGCAGAGTTCCAAAGAATAGCAAGGAGAGATAAGAAAGAATTCCTGAGTGATCAATGCAAAGAAATAGAGGAAAACAACAGAATGGGAAAGACTAGAGAGCTCTTCAAGAAAATTAGAGATACCAAGGGAACATTTCATGCAAAGATGGGCCCGATAAAGGACAGAAATGGTATGGACCTAACAGAAGCAGAAGATATTAAGAAGAGGCGGCAAGAATACACAGAAGAACTGTACAAAAAAGATCTTCATGACCTAGATAATCACAATGGTGTGATCACTAATCTAGAGCCAGACATCTTGGAATGTGAAGTCAAGTGGGCCTTAGGAAACATCACTATCAACAAAGCTAGTGGAGGTGATGGCATTCCAGCTGAGCTATTTCAAATCCTAAAAGATGATGCTATGAAAGTGCTGCACTCAATATGTCAGCAAATTTGGAAAACTCAGCAGTGCCCACAGGACTGGAAAAGGTCAGTTTTCATTCTAATCCGAAAGAAAGGCAATGCCAAAGAATGTCAAACTACCACACAATTGCGCTCATCTCACACGCTAGTAAAGTAATGCCCAAAATTCTCCAAGCCAGGCTTCAACAATACGTGAACCATGAACTACCAGATGTTCAAGCTGGTTTTAGAAAAGGCAGAGGAACCAGAGATCAAATTGCCAACATCTGCTGGATCATCGAAAAAGCAAGAGAGTTCCAGAAAAACATATATTTCTGCTTTATTGACTATGCCAAAGCCTTTGACTGTGTGGATCACAATAAACTGTGGAAACTTCTGAAAGAGATGGGAATACCTGATCTGCCTCTTGAGAAACCTGTATGCAGGTCAGGAAGTAACAGTTAGAACTGGACATGGAACAACAGACTAGTTCCAAATAGGAAAAGGAGAATGTCAAGGCTGTATATTGTCACCCTGCTTATTTAATGTATATGCAGAGTACATCATGAGAAACGCTGGACTGGAAGAAACACAAGCTAGAATCAAGATTGCTGGGGGAAATATCAATAACCTCAGATATGCAGATGACACCACCCTTATGGCAGAAAGTAAAGAACTAAAGAGCCTCTTGATGAAAGTGAAAGAGGAGAGTGAAAAAGTTGGCTTAAAGTTCAACATTCAGAAAATGAAGATCATGGCATCTGGCCCCATCACTTGATGGCAAATAGATGATAAAACAGTTGAAATAGTGGCAGACTTTGTTTTTTAGGCTCCAAAATCACTGCAGATGGTGACTGCAGCCATGAAATTAAAAGACCCTTGCTCTTAGGAGGGAAAGTTATGACCAACTAGACAGCATATTAAAAGGAAGAGACATTACTCTGCCAACAACGGTCTGTCTAGTTAAGGCTATGGTTTTTCACAGTAGTCACTACAAAGAAAGCTGGGTGCAGAAGAATTGATGCTTTTGAACTGTGGTGTTAGAGAAGACTCTTGAGAGTCCCTTGGACTGCAAGGAGATCCAACCAGTCCACCGTAAAGGAAATCAGTCCTGAATTTTCATTGGAAGGACTGATGCTAAAGCTGAAGCTCCAACACTTTGGCCACCTGATGGGAAGAGCTGATTCATTTGAAAAGACCATGATGCTGAGAAAGATTGAAAGCAGGAGGAGAAGGGGATGGCAGAGGATGAGGTGGTTAGATGGCATCACCAACTCAATGGACATGAGTTTGAGTAAACTTTGGGAGCTGGCGATGGACAGGGAGCCCTGGCGTGCTGCAGTCCATGGGGTTGCAAAGAGTTGGACACAACTGAGTGACTGAACTGAACTGATCAAGGATTGAACCTGGGCCCCCTACACTGGGAGTGCAGTCTTAGCTGCTGAACCACCAAGAAGTCCCTTCTTCCTTTTAACAGTTTTATTGAGATATAATTCACACACCATGCATGTCACCCATTTAATGCATATAGTTCAATGGTGTAGTATATTCACAGAGTTGTGCATCCATGCCACAAGGGTTTTTGGTTTAATATTTATTTATTTGGCTGCATCGGGTCATGCTTGTGGCATGTGGTATCTTTGGGAGTGCAGAGTCTTAGCCACTGGGGCCACCAGGGAAGTCCCATCACATTCAAGCTCAGAGCATTTAATTAGCCCTTAAAGAACCCCGGTACCCCTTCCTGGTCATTTCTCAATCCTCCCATTTCCCCTTGCCTTAAGCAACCATCAGTCTACCTTCTGTCTCTTCTCTTCTGGCCATTTCGTGCTTTCCTGGCAGCTCAGCTGCTAAAGAATCTGCCTGCAATGCTGGAGACCTGGATTTGATTCCTGGGTTGGGAAGATCATATGAAAGGAATCATGCAATATCTGGCCCTCTGTAGCTGGCTTCTTGTCACTAAGCATCATGTTTTCAAGTCCATCGGTGTTAGAGCTTGTATCCATACACCAGTCCATTTTACTGCCAAATAGAATCCCATCATCTGCATATACCACATTTATTTATCCATTCATCAGTTGATGGACAGCTGGCTTGTTTCTGCGGTTTGGCTATTATGAATGATGCTGCTATGGGTATCCACGTAAAAGTTTTTCTGTGGCTGTGTGTTTTTCATTTCTCATGGGTATATAGGAGTGGAATTTCTGGGTCATATGGTAATTCTGTTTAAGGAACTCTAGAGGAACTTCCAGATTCTTTTACCATTTTATATTCTTACCAGCAGTTTATGAGGTTTCTAATTTGTCCACATCCTTGCGAACACTGGTTGGCACTTAAAAAAAATTTTATTTATTTATTTATTTTGGACTGTTCTGGGTCTTCGCTGCTGCAGGCTGGCTTTCTCTAGTAGCACTGAGTGGGGGCTACCCCTCACCGCAGCACACGGGCTTCTCTTTGGGTGGTTTATCTTGTTGCGGAGCATGGACGCTATGGCATGTGGGATCTTCCCAGAGCAGGGATCAAACCTGTGTCCTACTGCATTGGCAGGCAGATTCTTAACCACTGGGCCACCAGGGAAGCCCCTGGGGCTTTTTGATTATAGCCATCCTAGTAAGCGTGGAGTGGTATCTCATTGTGGTTTTGATCTGCACTTCCCTGATGGCTGATGATGCAGAGTATATTTCGCGTACTTGTTCAGTTCAGTCGCTCAGTCGTGTCTGACTCTTTGTGATCCCATGCACTGCAGCCTGCCAGGTTTCCCTGTCCATCACCAACTCCCAGAGCTTGCTCAAACTCATGTCCATCAAGCTGGTGACGCCATCCAACCATCTCATCCTCTTCCCGCCTTCGGGGTCTTTTCCAAGGAGTCAGTTCTTCGCATAAGCTAGCCAAAGTATTGGAGTTTCAGCTTCAGCATCAGTCCTTCCAATGAAAATTCAGGACTGATTTCCTTTAGGATGGACTGGTTGGATCTCCTTGCAGTCCGAGGGACTCTCAAGAGTCTTCTCCAACACCACAGTTCAAAAGCATCAATTCTTCAGCACTCAGCTTTCTTTATATTCCAACTCTCACATGCATACATGACTACTGGAAAAACCATAGATTTGACTAGATGGACCTTTGTTGGCAAAGTAATGTCTCTGCTTTTTAATATGCTGTCTAGGCTGGTCATAGCTTTTCTTCCAAAAAGCAAGCGTCGTTTAATTTCATGGCTGCAGTCACCAACAGAAGTGATTTTGAAGTCCCCCCCACCAAAAACAATAAAGTCTGTCACTGTTTCCATTGTTTCCTCATCTATCTGCCATGAAGTGTTGGGACAAGATGCCATGATCTTCATTTTTTGGGTATTGAGTTTTAACCCAGCTTTTTCACTCTCCGCTTTCACTTTCTCAAGAGGCTCTTTAGTTCTTCTTTGCTTTCTGCCATAAGGGTGGTGTCATCTGCATATCTGAGGTTATTGATATTTCTCCCTGCAATCTTGATTCCAGCTTGTGCTTCATCCAGCCCCACATTTCTCGTGATGTACTCTGAATATAGGTTAAATAAGCAGGGTGACAATATACAGCCTTGACATACTCCTTTCCCAATTTGGAACCAGTCTGTTGTTCCATGTCCTGTTCTAACTGTTGCTTCTTGGCCTGCATACAGGTTACTCAGGAGGCAGGTCAGGTGATCTGGTTTTCCCATCTCTTGAAGAACTTTCCAGTTTGTTATGATCTACACAGTCAAAGGCTTTGGCGTAATCAATAAAGCAGATGTTTTTCTGTAAGTCCCTTGCTTTTTCGATGATCCAACCTACTTGTTGGCCGTGTATATATCTTCTTTGGAAGGAAACTCCTCTTTCTGCCTGTATTCTGAACAGTTAACTCCAGCATTAAGAGGAGAGTTGACCTCTCCATTGGCTGCTTCCTGCTGAGTGATCACCTCTCAGGAGGAAGCCGTTGATTGAATGAACCAGACTTCCCGTAGGTATGGGGGAATACGTAGCATGTTTTCTGAGCCAGCTGGGCTTTAGGACATACAAGATCTAACTCCTAAGACAGTTAAATATCAATATGTACCTGCTAACTATTTCTATATGCAGAATGCACAAGACGTGAAAGAATTCTAGGTGTCAAAGCTCAATAAGGGGTCTTTCTCCTGTCTCCAGTGATCAGCCCTTGCTTAGCCCAAGTCTAATCAATAATACACCTTTATACCCTGGGTTTATCGCAGTTGTGCAAGTAGATCTCTAGGATAAGTACCTAGAAATGGGATTAGTGTGTCCAGGAATGGAAACATTGGCTATACCAATTTATATTTCCACCAGCAAGGGCGGAGATTCCCTATTTCCTTGACAACAGTGATCTTCACTAATCAGAAAGGTTAAAATGGTATCTCGGTGTAGTTTTACATTACACTTGTCTTATAAGTGAGATTGACAGCTTTTCATGTTTCAGAGCCATTTGATTTCCTTTACTGTGACAGGTCAGTATCTTCTCTTCCATTTTTCTTATGAATTTATAGGAACTCTTGATATGTTACTGAAAGTAAGCCTTTTCTTGGTGACATTTTCCCAATTTGTCATTGATCACTTGATTTTGCTTATTGTGAGTTTTGCCATGTTAAAAAAATATTTTTAGTTCGATTTACCCATCTTCTATGTTTAGGGGAGTTGTCTCATACTTAGAATGGCTTTCGCTCTCTGTTATGATTTTTTTTTTAATTCTCCCATGGTCTCCTCCATGTTTCTTCCCAACCACTGACTAAACTGTCTAAATGCAGGGCTGAGGGGAGCCAGTCAAGTTGAGTCTTGTCCAGGCCAAGATTCTGAGACTCCCCTAGTACCCTGGCAGGTGCTCTCAGATTGGACAAAAACCCTTCCTTATGGTAAGCAAAATTGGATGCTCTTACTTTGCTTACTGCCTCCGAAACAAGTGTACAAAGGCCTTTGGCATTTTGTCTTTCTGTTGTTTTGCTAATTAATTATGCAAGGCAAAGAGGGGGTGGACACCTAGTGACCAACTGAACTAGTTGTTCCTGTGATGGGAGCTCTGTTTTGCTGCCTGAGATCAGATTTTGAGCAACTGGGCCAGACTGAAGGGAACAATCATTGACAAGTACAGTCACAGGGAGCTTCCTCGGGATAGACAAGTAAGTACAAGCCACTCCACCGCTTACTGGATGTGAGACCTTGAGACAGTCATTAACTGCTCTGACCCTCAGCATCTTCTTTTGTAATAATGACACCTACCCCTCAGGCCATTGGGAGAATCTAGTAAGATAATGGACAGTGAAAGTGAAGTCGCTCAGTCGTGTCTGACTTTTTGCCACTCCATGGACTGTAGCCTACCAGGCTCCTCTGTCCATGGGATTTTCCAGGCAATAGTACTGGAGTGGATTGCCATTTCCTTCTCCAGGGGATCTTCCTGACCCAGGGATCGAACCTGGGTCTCCTGCATTGTAGACAGATGCTTTACCGCCTGAGCCACCAGGGAAGTCCTAAGAAAATGGAAAGTGAAGTGAAAGTGAAGTCGCTCAGTCGTGTCCGACTCTTTGCGACCCCTGGGACTGTAGCCCACCAGGCTCCTCCGTCCCTGGGATTCTCCAGGCAAGAATACTGGAGTGGGTTGCCATTTGGTAAAGCCTTTAACCCTGGGCCTGGCACAGAGCTGATGCTCAACAAAGGGAAGCTTGTTTTTTATTTTTTAAAATTTGGCCATTCCAGGTCTTAGTTGTGGCACGTGGGATCTTTAGTTTTGGCATGCGAGCTCTCGGTTTGTGGTGTGCATGCTAAGTTGCTTTACTCGTTTCCGACTCTGCAACCCTATGGACTATAAGCCCACCAGGCTCCTCGGTCCATGGGATTCTCCAGACAAAAATACTGGAGTGTGTTGCCGTGCCCTCCTCCAGGGGTTTTTCCAGATCTAGGGATCAAACCCAAGTCTCTTCCATCTCCTGCATTGGCAAGTGGGTTCTTTACCACTAGTGCCACCAGGAAAGCCCTTGGTTGCCACTGGTGGGATCTAGTTCCCTGACCAAAGTTGAACTCTGACCCCTTGCATTGGAAGCACAGAGTCTTAGCCACTGGACCACCAGGGAGGTCCCCAAAAAGAAGCTTTTATTTTTCTTAAGGCGACAGTCCTGAACTTGGCCTTGTGGGAGCGAATGTTTGGAGAGACATTTATAACTGGAGAGCAGGGTGTTCTGATTGTACCTAGGATGACCTGAGTGACCACACAGAGAGATCCATGCCAATGAGAGAAGTTTTATTACATATCACACTTCCCAAGAGAAAGGGCCATGCCACGACATGCAGGGCCAAGTTGGGGTAGCACCCGGGTTTGGTCAAGAGGCAGAAGGAGCCAAGGAAAAGTATGGCTCAGAACCTTGATTATGGTTTCTGTGAGAAGGGATGGGCAAAGCAGGGTCAGCAGGTTTAGGACTAGATGATTTGAATGATTTCAGTGAGCTCTGGGCTATAGGAGTTGTCTCTAGTTGTCCAGTACCTGGCTTGGATGATTTAGGGCAGGGGAAATACTGGCTTGGTGGGTATTCAGTTCAGTTCAGTTCAATTCAGTCGCTCAGTCATGTCCGACTCTTTGCGACCCCATGAATCGCAGCACGCCAGGCCTCCCTGTCCATCACCAACTCCCAGAGTTCACTCAGACTCACGTCCGTCGAGTCAGTGATGCCATCCGGCCATCTCATCCTCTGTCATCCCCTTCTCCTCTTGCCCCCAATCCCTCCCAGCATCAGAGTCTTTTCCAATGACTCAACTCTTCGCATGAGGTGGCCAAAGTACTGGAGTTTCAGCTTGAGCATCATTCCTTCCAAAGAACACCCAGGGCTGATCCTCCTTTAGAATGGACTGGTTGGATCTCCTTGTAGTCCAAGGGACTCTCAAGAGTCTTCTCCAACACCACAGTTCAAAAGCATCAATTCTTCAGTGCTCAGCTTTCTTCATAGTCCAACTCTCACATCCATACATGACCACTGGAAAAACCATAACCTTGACTAGACGGACCTTTGTTGGCAAAGTAATGTCTCTGCTTTTGAATATGCTCTCTAGGTTGTTGTGTGTTAGAAGGAGATAATTGAGGACGCAGGCTTTTTCATTTCTTTGTTGTTGTTGTTGTTGTTGTTTTACTGCACCACCCAGCACATGAGATTTTAGTTCCCCGGACCAGGGATGTAACCAGTGGCCCCTGCAGTGGAAGTGTGGCATCTTAACCAAAGGGAAGTCCCAGGATATGGGGTTTTGATAGGTTGATGAGAAGAGTCCTCAAATTGTTTACTATCTCTAGGAATTATCTAGCCCTGTGAGGTGCAGTCTTTTCAGAATTAGCAAGGCCCAGGATGTCAAAGCATTGTCTGGCAACTCGCTCCAGTATTCCTGACTGGAAAATTCCATGGACAGAGAGCCTAGCGCACTGCAGTCCATGGGGTGGCAAAGATTCGGACAGGACTGGGTGACTGAGCACACACACACACAGAGAGGATGTCAAAACATAAAATACAGAAAGTTTAAAACATGGTTAATAAGCACAGCAGGTCTACCATTTAAAGCCCTCCCCTATCCACGTTTTTATGGACTATGTGGTCAGCTCCTGAGTTTCTTGTCCTTGAAGGTATTCAAACAGAGTTAGATGCCCATGTATTTGGGATACTAGAAAAGGGATGCTTACTGGAAGAACTGTTTGAAAGGCTTCTTCTAGGCAACTACTCAAGCTGGCTTACACAAAAGTGTTTATTAGTCACTGGGAAGTTCAAGCCTTTCAGGTATAGTTGGATCCAAGAGTACACAAGCTGTCATCAGAAATTTGCCGCTCTCTGTTGCTTAGCTGACGCTTCCTCTGCCTTCACCCTCTCTTGACATCTAGCAAACTCCATGAGGTGAGAGAATAAAATTTTCCAGATTATTCCAGGGCAAGTCCTGGGACTGGTTGTTCGGGCACAGTTTTGGGGTAGGTGCCCATCCCTGACTCCATCTCTGTAGCCAGGAGGATGAAGTGAAAGTGAAGTCGCTCAGTTGTGTCCGACTGTTTGCGACCCCGTGGACTGTAGCCTACCAGGCTCCTCTGGTCCATGGGATTTCCCAGGCAAGAATACTGGAGTGCGGTGCCATTTCCTTCTCCAGGAGATCTTCCCAACCCAGGGATGGAACCTGGGTCTCCCGCATTGTAGGCAGACACTTTACCGTCTGAGCCACCAGGGAAGTCCTGGTGCAACCCAAGTGGTCAAACCTGTATTGTACCCCTACCCCGGTATCAGATCGAGGCGGAGCCCCACTCAAAGCACACAGACTGAGAGAGGGGCCAGGGGAGGCTCCTCCAGGAAAACTGAAGAGCCTTCGACAAAGGACCGGGAGGCCAGGACGGTGTGTGACCCCAAAGTGACCACGGCGATCTCTGGTTCCTTCCAGCTAGAAATCCCGGCCACCCTCAGCTTGCAGGGCCCGAGTTTCCAGGTCGAGGGTGCCACTTTTCGGTCCCCTGGGCGGTCTGGGGGCTGGCTGCTCAGACCTCGCTGACCCTCGCGTCCCTCCTTGGCCAGGCCCGGGGGATGCTCCAGAACCGCGTGCTGCTGTGGAAGGAGCAGTCGGAGGCCAGCCGCAGCCCATCGCGCGCCCACTCCCCGGGCCTGCTGGGCCCCGTGCTGGGGCCGCCCTACCCCTCGGGCCGCCTGACGCCCACCCGCCTGGACATGGTGAGGCCCTGGGCGCCCCCGCCGCCGCCGTTCGCGCCCCCGCCGCCCCCGGCACCCTCCGCGGGACCCTGGGGCCTGAGGCCCGCCGCCTGGAGCCTCCTCCCCCCCCCGAGGGGGCCGGTCTACGCAGCGCCCCTCCGCCGCTCCGTCCGCCCCGGCGCGGCCTCCGCGCCCCCGTGGCGGCTCGGCCGGCGGCCCGACCACCCCTACGCCGACGCCTGGGACTGGGGGTGGGGGCTGGACTAGGGCGCCGCGGCCCCGCCCCTCCCCGCCGCACCCTCCCCTGCCCGTCTCCCCTCGCAGCCCCAGAGGGCCCTGGGAGAGTTCGGCTCCCCCCGCAGCCGGCACGGCTCCGGCTCCTACGGCCCCGAGCCCGCCGAGGCGAGGTCCGCGTCCCAGCTGGAGCCAGACCACCGCCGGTCCCTGCCCCGGACGCCGTCCGCCTGTGAGTAGCCCCCGAAGCGCAGAGGGAGGGCCGGGGTCCCGGGCTGGGAACCTGGGGCCGGCAAGAGGAACTGAGGTTGCGCTGCAGCAGGAGGGATCGAGGGTGGACGCCAGGGAGGACTTCCCACCCACGTGGCGCGGCGCTCTCCCGCCCCTCCGGCAGCCTCGCTCTACAGCAGCAGCACCCAGCGCTCGCGCTCCAACTCCTTCGGCGAGCGCCCGGGCGGTGGGGGCGGTGGGGGCGGCGGCGGCGGCGCCCGGAGAGTCCGCGCCCTGGTCTCGCACTCGGAGGGCGCCAGCCACACGCTGCTGCGCTTCTCGGCTGGAGACGTCGTGGAGGTGCTGGTGCCCGAAGCCCAGAACGGCTGGCTCTATGGCAAGCTGGAGGGCTCATCCTCGTGAGTGGGAGCCCCGGGGCGCAGGGTGGGTTGGAAGGAGGACTGGATGGCCTGGGTTCCAGCTCCGAGTCTTCCAGGATAGCGGCTGTCCCTGAGGCCTCGGACAGCTCTCCCCTTTTCCCATCCCTCTCCTCGTCCCACCCTATTTTCCTCATCCCTTCTGGCAGGGAAGGAAGAACCTCTTTACCAAGTTCAGGGTGGTGGCCCTTGAGAGGATGGTAGAGGATGGGGAAGGGGAAGGTTCTCTCACAAATGGGAACACTACGAAACCTTACTGCTTGAGCACCTACCGTGCACCTCAAAGTGAGCCAAGGTCTGAGAAGAGACTGGACAGGGAGGTGGGCCAGCTGCAGGGGAGATGCTGGGACCTTGCAAGCTGAGTGTGCTCACCCCCTCGCAGTCAGGCAGGGGGGAAATCCTTAGAGAACATAAACGGGGGCTGCTTTTGGCACCACGCAGTAGAGGCGGGGGAGTACACTGCAGTCGCTGTAAGCCTGGAGGAGAGCAGGGACCACTCTTTCTGCCAGAGAAAAGAGGGAAGGTGGGAGCTCGCTGCAGCCATGCAGTGCCCCCCCAACAGGGTGTTATGGGCTAGACTGTGTGGTGCCCAGGCCCACTCATGCTAAGGAGAGAGGAATGAGTGAGGATAAGAAGAGGGGATGAATGAATGGAACATCCATAGAGGAGTCAGCAGGTGTGTGTGAGGGCGCTCACCATGTGGGTTAGTAGATGGTTACTGAATGAGGGTGTTGTGGGCAGGTGGATGCTTGTTCCTATGAGCAGATGGGCAGATGCAAGGGGGCACAGGAAGATGAACAGATGGGGGGTACACGTCTAGACTAATTGGAGAGGTGTGTGAGTGGATTGACAGAGAGGTGGGCAGTGGGCAAGTGCTGATGGATGGGTTAGTGGATTGGCGGTCCTGGGCTGGTTGCCCTCATGGATGAGTGAAGCTTGGACAGCATGATTGTGTGGATAGATGGGTGGATGGCAGATGACTGCATGGATAAAGAACAGAAGGAGGAGCCAATGGGTAGAGACGTGACCAAGAACACAGGTGGTGGAAAAGACACCTGCTTTGCAGACCCACGTCAGAGGGCAGCAGGGTGCCGCCCTGAAATTTCCCTAAACAGGCATGTAGCCAACCTCCTGGAAAGACCTGATTATAAAACCACCGAGAACAGTATATTAACGCATATATATGGAATTGAGAAAGATGGTAACGATGACCCTATATGTGAGACAACAAAAGAGACACAGATATAAAGAACAGACTTTGGGACTCTGTGGGATGGGAGGATTTGAGAGAATAGCATTGAAACATGTGTATTACTGTATGTGAAACAGATCACCAGTCCGAGTTCTATGTGTGAAACAGGGCACTCAAAGCCGGTGCACGGGGACAACCCTGAGGGATGGGATGGGGAGGGGGGTTCAGGATGGGGGACACATGTACACCCATGGCTGGTTCATGTCGATGTATGGCAAAAACCACTGCAATATTGTGAAGTAATTAGCCTCCAATTAAAATTAATTAATTAAAAAATCAGAGGTCTGATTTTTAGATCAGAGGCCTCAAATCACAGTCCTGGGACATCATTATACTTTCTGTGATTCAGGTTAGGGAAAACGATGGCAAGTTTCACCAGTAGGCATATTATGGTGGAAAGAGAACTAAAACGTTCTGAAAATGGTGTTATTCTGTCAGTTTGAGTTGAAATAGCTTCCAGTTACCTTTAGGTGAGAATGTTGTTGATCAGGTTTGAGGTGGGGCTTCTACGGTGGCTCTTTGGAGAACACTTTCCCAGGTGTTCTGCAAACATCTGATGGATTCCGTGGAATCTGAAAAGGCTAGGGAACATCAATCATAGTGTCTCTCCTTTGACCCTGGCTGCTCTGAAGGTGCAGTAATGAGCTTCCAATCAGATGAAGACTCCACGGGCAGGGTGCCCGGAGTCACCAGAACCAGGGGGCCCAGGGTGGAGGGTTACCAGCCAGGCACCCCTGGCTCCGGTGCTCCTTCCTCTGGGCTCCCACAGCTGCCTGGTCCCCCACCCCAGCCCACCCTCTCCCCTGGGCATCACCCTCGTAATCATCTGTTTGTGGATCTGTCTCCTGCTGGGCTGGGAGCCCCAGGCGAGCAGGGACTGCGTCTGGCTCTCCATGGGCCCTCGTGTAGTGGGTGCTCAGTGAGTAGGGAATGAAACTGTCACGCCATGTCCTCAGATACAATGCTTTCCTTCTCAGATCTCCAGTTCCCCCTCTCTAAGGCACCCCAGCCCCTGGTAGGACCCATGAGTCTGGACGGGTGGCTTTGAGTGACGGCAAAGACTTCCTTCAAAGAATGAAATGAGTTACTCTGAGCCAAGCCTGGCACACAGCAGTGCCCAGTAACCGTCGACCCTTCTTCGAAGTGATATTTTGATCACTGCTCTTGGGCCTTTTGCTTCCACCCCACAGGAGCGGCTGGTTCCCTGAGGCCTATGTGAAGCCTTTGGAAGAGCTGCCCATGAATCCCATGAACCCCTTGAACCCAGTGACCTCCATGAACCCCAGGAGCCCTGTGAATGAGCTGCCTTCCAGGTACCGCTGGTCAGAGGTGGGGCAGGGGCTTCAGTGGGTGGCGGGGGCAGTGGCCCCACCCACCGGGGAGGGCATCTCTGAGCTGCGGTCCTGAGTGGGCCCAGCCTCCTTTGGCCCCTGGAGAAAGGGCGACCCCATCTCGCTACAGGTTGGAGCTCATTGTCCGTCCCTCTGGCTCCTCTCAGGACTGCCTCCAAGCCGACAGTCTCCTTTCACCCAGGGGCAGGGGAAGAGGATGTAGGGTGCTCAGGGGCCCAGCAGATGGGGTTGGATGCAGCAGGGCCTGAACCCTTGACCACCTTCTCTTCCCTCCTTTCTCTGGACTCAGGTCCTACCCACTCCGGGGTAGCCACAGTCTTGATGACCTCCTGGACCGGCCGGGCAACTCCACAGCATCTTCGGAATACTGGGATGGCCAGTCCCGCTCCCGAACCCCAAGCCGCGTCCCAAGTCGCACCCCCAGCCCTGCGCCTACACCCTCGTCCAGCAGCCGCCGGAGTAGTGTGGGCAGCATGGGGGTGGCCAGTGACGCCAAGGTGGGCCCCCTCTCTCAGCCTGCGCTCAACCCGGCAGTGGGCCAGTGGGTAGGGAGACCAGGCAACCCTCCTTGCCACCCCTTGGCTGGCTGGAGCGGGCCCTCCCAGCCCAGCCTCAGCCTGCCCATCTGTTCAGGGAAGGACAGAATGGGCTTCTTGAGTCTGGGGTGGAGGGTGGCAGGGAAAGATTCCTCTAGCAGAGGGGAGCCCCAGGGTCCAGATGGGAGCACTGGAGAAGCTCCCCACTCTCGGGCGGTGTTAGTCCTGGGAGATGGCACTTGGCCCAGAGGCTGCTTGAGTCTAACACCCACAGCATTTTGTGTTTTCAAATGCTTGACCTCATCCCGCAGGAGCTTGGCACTGGAGGGGCCTCTGGGCCAGTCCTCTGCCCTGCTGGAGTGGGGAGCTGGGTGGGGGGCTCGCTTGCTCCTTCCCCACCAAACCCGATCCTCCCTCCCCCTCACTGCAGAAACTTGGGTCCTGGGAGCAGCAACCCCCAGAGCTCTTCCCTCGGTGAGTCCCCGAGCAAGTGTCAGAGGGGGCTGGGCTCGGCAGAGGGCTGTGGGGGAGACATGGTGGGCCTGAGTGGAGGTGACCCCATGGGCACAGGAGGTAGGGGCGGACGCCTGGCTCAGATGCCCAGATGCCTCCCCTGGATCCCCAGCCAGTTGGGCACCTGGCCCTTCTCACTCCCTCTTCTCCCCCCACCCCCGGCAGGGGTACGAACCCCTTTGCTACTGTAAAACTGCGTCCTACCGTCACCAATGACCGCTCGGCGCCCCTCATCCGCTGAGGCGCCTTCCTCCACCTGGAGTCTGAGGTCGTCCCCGCCACCCACACCTGCCCAGCTTGCCTGGAGCTGGCGGCAGCGGAAGCAGCAGCAGTGGATCCAAGGAGCCGGGGCCCTGGTACCGGGGGGGTGACTGCCCCTCCCCAAACCACACCCCAGCCTGAGCAGTTCCAAGGGCACTGGCCTAGGGTCTGGGCCCTTCAAACGAAAGCAGGCGGAATTAGGGAACAGAACCATTTCTTCCCCTCTAGGGACTCCGGACTCTCCCCAGGGGCCTACCTTGTGCCCCCTCAAACTCTTCCCCCCTCTCTGTCCCAGTGGGGAGAAGCCCCTTGCACACCCCCTCTCCCACCCCACATAGCTCCCTGTTTAACTTTTGTAAATGGTGAGAAATAAAGCAAGTACAACACATCAGCCGGCCTGGCAGAGTCTGATTTAGGGGACAGGGTGGGGCAGGTTGACTATGACCAACCTAGACAGC
The DNA here is from genome assembly GCF_023091745.1 of Budorcas taxicolor. NCBI lineage: Eukaryota > Metazoa > Chordata > Mammalia > Artiodactyla > Bovidae > Budorcas > Budorcas taxicolor. Next base: position 153,384,769 of record NC_068914.1, on the reverse strand, counting down.
ATATCAAAAAGCTGAGACATTACTTTGCCAACAAAGGTCCATCTAGTCAAAGCTACAGTTTTTCCAGTAGTCATGTATGGATGTGAGAGTTGGACCATAAAGAAAGCTGAGCACCAAAGAATTGATGCTTTTGAACTGTGGTGTTGGAGAACACACTTGAGAGTCCCTCGGACTGCAACGAGATCCAACCAGTCCATCCTAAAGGAAATCAGTCCTGGGTGTTCACTGGAAGGACTGATGCTAAAGCTGAAGCTCCAATACTTTGGCCATCTGATGTGAAGAGCTGACTCCTTGAAAAGACCCTGATGCTAGAAAAGATTGAAGGCTGGAGGAGAAGGGGATGACAGAGGATGGGATGGTTGGATGGCACCATCGACTTGATGGACATGAGTCTGAGCAAGCTCCGGGAGATGGTGATGGACAGGGAAGCCTGGCGTGCTGTGGTACATGGGGTCACAAACAGTCAGACACGACTGAGAGACTGAAGCGCACAGGGGCAGGTTGGGATAGAGACCTCGCACTGGGAAGTCCAGAAGGTCCTAACGGTGGGGAGCCCTCGCTCACTCCCAGCCCCTCACATCCCTCCTTTTAAGCAAGACTTGTGCTCATGCTCAGTTGCTCAGTCCTGTCCGACTCCAACCCCATGACCTGTAGCCCTCCTGGCTCCTCTGTCTATGGGATTTCCCAGGCAAGAATATTGGAGTGGGTTGCCATTTCCTCCTCCAGGGGATCTTCCCGAAACAGGGATCGAATCTTTCTCCTCCATTGGCAGGCAGATTCTTTACCGCTGAGCCACCAGAGAAGCCCAAGCAAGTCTTTAGTTCTGCCCTAACTCCTATAGGCTATATCGCCCATCTCTGCCCAGGCTCATTTCTGCTGTGGGTTCCCCAGAGAGGGAGGGGTGGCAGTCACTGAGGCCTGGGACCACCAGCAAGTCACCTTCTGGCACCCTGGGACACAGCACCCTTTGTTCTGCCTCCCCCCACCCCCTCACATCCCAGGCTATCCAGCCTGGATTAGTCTTATCCAGGGGAAAGCCACAGAGGCCCCTCCTGGAATGTGGCCTGGGGGTGGGGGGCAGGCGAGGAGTTGAGGTGATTAGGGCTGGTGGGGCCTCTCCAGGGCAGGGCTGTGCCCCTTGTACCACAAGGACCCCACAGGGCAGGGCCCTGTGTGTCTTCTGCCCAAGGCTCCAGGAGATGAGGGGACCCACCTATCTCTAGCTCTTCCTGGATCGGCCTGGGACAGGGAACCCCACCGTGGAGGGCAGCCTGGCCTTGTGCGTCGGCTGCTGCCCTGTCCCTTCTCCCCTCCCAGCTCCCAGCAGAAAGCCTCTTAGAGGGGATGGGGGTGGGGAAGCACTAAGCCCCAGGCTTGGGGGAGTGAGCTGCCAGAGTCCAGCCAGCACTGATCTGCAGGAAGCCTGGGAGGCAGCCCCCACCTGGCTAGGCTTTCGCAGGGGAGCCGGTGGGCTGGCCCCTTCCTGCAGGCCTCAGAAGATGTGAGGCTGGATACCCAAACCCAAGGGACAGCTCAGGTAAGAGTTGGGGGAGGGCTGCCCGGGACCACCTCTTGTCTTGGTGCTCAAGTGGCTGCACCTGTGGTGAGGGGCTGACACAGGAAAAGCCAGAACTTGGTCCTGGGGTGGGGAGCAGAGTCCTGGACACCTTGGCATTACCCAAGGTCAGGAAGGAGATCCCAACACAGAGGGGTTGCAGAAGGGAGGGAGGCTTCTGACCCAGCTTGGGCTGGGCCATCCAGAGCCCGCTCCTGGTCTGTTACAGAGGCACCTGGGGCTGCTGTGTGAATCCTTGGGTGGAGTTCGGGAATTGTGGAGGGGATGGGGGGCTGCTAAGGGTTTGGAGGGATAGGGTCTCTCTTCCAGTGCCTCCTCAAAGGTTCCCATCTGTCCAGTGGAGCCAGAGATCTGACCACCCCCCCGACCAAGATCCCCGGCTGACCTGGGATGATCAGTCACCCATCTTACAGGTGGGAAAACTGAGGCCTCAGTCAAGGGGAGGGGACTGGCCCAAATCACAGAGCAAATCCCTGGCTAAGCTGGGATGAATTGGAACTCCGCTCCCTTGGCTTCTGAGACAAGGCTGATGTTACGGCGTGCTTTGATTTTTCCTCCATAATGTTCTAAATGACAGTAGACATTCAGATCACTGAAAGGAATTAAGAACATACCTCCTGACCAAGGAGGAAAGTGAGCTCCACCCATTTTGCGGCTGGCACTAGTCTCCCGCTCCACTGTGTCTGTTCCTCTGTCCTGAGACCCTCACATGTGCACACTGGGGACATCTTCGGCCCCCACACATGCCTCCAGTCACACACTGGTGGTCGCCCTCTCCCACTCACCCGAACCCCCTTTTCCTGACATTGCTAGGTCCTGAGGGACAAGGAGTGCCCTCCAGAGGGAGTTTTCCTGAGGTCAAGACTCAGGTGGGAACGACTCTATTACCCTCCCCTCATTCTTCACGTCCCTTGAAGGAGGGGAGGCTTGGGATGAGGTTCTACCTCGGTTTCCGCTCCTGGCTCCATTCTCTGAGCAGGGCTCACCTGTTACTCCCGTACCTCAGTTTCCCCACCCTGGGTCTCCATCCCCTTTCTTGTCTGGGCTACAGACCCTCGCCACACCCTCTTGTCCCCTCTCTTCCACCAGAGACGGCAGCGATGGGCGCTAGCGGTCCCCGGCGGGGCCCCGGCCCCCCAGACGGGGGCTGGGGCTGGGCCGTGCTGGGCGCCTGCTTCGTGATCACGGGTTTCGCCTATGGCTTCCCCAAGGCCGTGAGCGTCTTCTTCCGCGCGCTTATGCGCGACTTCGGCGCGGGCTACAGCGACACAGCCTGGGTGTCCTCCATTATGCTCGCCATGCTCTACGGCACAGGTCCGCGCCCTCTTTCGGACACCTCCCCTCTCCCCCAAGCCCAGGACTGAGGATCGGGATCAGGGACCAGGAGACATCTGACCCCTTGAGCATCCCCCAGACCTCTCAGGGAGGGCATGGAAACCCCTGCCTTCCTGTGGAAGCGTTAGCGCCAGAGAGGGGAGGAGGTGGGCTCCAGGCGGTGGAGCCCACCCCCAGGTGGCTGATCTGGCAAGCTTGGCCAGCTGGAAGGGCCCCTCCATTTCTGTCAAAAGACCCAAACCCGCCTATGTTACAGGTGGGGAAACTGAGATCTAAATAAGATTCCCACCCCAAAGCCATAAACCACCTGGGTGGGGATGGGGGCGATGCTGGAGTTATCCTAGCAAAGCCGTGTGGATGATGGAGGTGAGGGGTTGGGGAAGCCTGGGGAGGAAGGGAGCTCATAAGGGAATGAAGCCCCTTCTGCTATTTACCTTCCATGTTCTCAGGAGGGCAGGGGACCCGTATAGGCTCCACCCCTTGTGTTCCCCCATAGGGATCTCTTTGGTGTGTCCCAGCCAAGCTATGTGACTTTGGCCAAGCCCCTGCACTCTCTGAATTGGGGGCGAGTGACCTCATCCCTTCAAGTCATCTCTTAAGGCTGGGAGTACAAAGCCTGGACTGTCTACCAGAGAGGGGTCCAGCCCGATTGGTGACCCTGCTTTGCCCACAGGCCCGGTGTCCAGCATCCTTGTGACCCGCTTTGGATGTCGCCCGGTGATGCTGGTGGGTGGGCTGTTGGCCTCGGCCGGCATGATCCTAGCATCCTTCGCCACGCGCCTCCTGGAGCTATACCTGACAGCTGGGGTGCTCACAGGTGAGGGTGCCCACCGCTCCCCTGCTTGGGGATGGGGTTGCGCGTGGGATCAGAAGGCCTTGCCACCAGACCTCCTTATCCTCAGTTTCCGCGTGAGGAGCGGTCCTCGTCCCTCGGCTCAGTTCACCCCATCCCTTGGTCTGTCCGCCCTGGGGCAGGGGTGTGTGTCTGGGGGGGTGCTCGCGCCTGCTTCCCGCTGGGGGCTGGGCTGGGAGCGCCCTCGGAAAGACCGGCACAGCACTGCCTCGCCCGCAGGCTTGGGCCTGGCCCTCAACTTCCAGCCATCGCTCATCATGCTGGGGCTGTACTTCGAGCGGCGGCGGCCTCTGGCCAACGGGCTGGCGGCGGCCGGCAGCCCGGTGTTCCTGTCGGCGCTGTCGCCGCTCGGCCAGCAGCTGCTCGAGCACTTCGGCTGGCGCGGCGGCTTCCTGCTGCTCGGCGGCCTCCTGCTGAACTGCTGCGCGTGCGGCGCCGTCATGCGGCCGCCCCCGGGGCCCGGCCCGCGGCCGCGCAGGGACAGCGCAGCAGACGCGCCCGGCGAGGCGGAGGCGCACCGCGCGGGACCGCGCGTGCGCGAGGCGCCCTCTGGCGGTCGGGCCCGCCGGCGCCTGCTGGACGTGACCGTGTGCGCCGACCGCGCCTTCGCGGTGTACGCCGTCACCAAGTTCCTGATGGCGCTCGGGCTCTTCGTGCCCGCCATCCTGTTGGTGAACTACGCCAAGGACGCGGGCGTGCCCGACTCCGAAGCTGCCTTCCTGCTCTCCATCGTGGGCTTCGTCGACATCGTGGCGCGGCCGGCGTGCGGCGCCCTAGCCGGCCTGGCGCGCCTGCGGCCACACGTCGCCTACCTCTTCAGCCTGGCCCTCATGGCCAACGGGCTCACGGACCTGAGCAGCGCGCGGGCGCGCAGCTACGGCGCCCTTGTCGCCTTCTGCATCGCCTTCGGCCTCTCCTACGGCATGGTGGGCGCCCTGCAGTTCGAGGTGCTCATGGCAGCTGTGGGCGCGCCCCGATTCCCCAGTGCCCTGGGCCTGGTCCTCCTCCTCGAGGCTGTAGCTGTGCTCATCGGACCGCCCTCTGCCGGTGCGCCCCGTCGGAGGAGAGGGTGGCCTAGTGCCCCGGGGTCCGAGGGAAGCCCCCCCGCGCTTATCCTGGATGGAACATCCTGGGACGAGGCAGGGGAAGGGACCCTTCGGGAGAGACAGCCCGGTTACACTCCCCTTCCCATGGCCGACTAGTCTCTCCTCCAAGCTGCACCACCCGCTCAGGGTAGGGCCGGAAAAGCCAGGAAATGTGCCAGGAAGAACCCAATGTGAGTGGTCTCCAGCAGATGGCACAAAGGCCTTGTGAAGCGCAGGTGCTTATTGTCCTGCAGAGAGGCACAGAGGCCAAGTTCAAGTTGCCAGTCCCAGAACCAGATCTGAGCCTGCCCAGTGCTTAACGCCCACACCTCTGAAATACTACATCTGAGTGTTTAGTCTCCCCAGCCTCTAGGGGTGACTGGAATAGGGAGTGTCCTTGGGGAACCAGGAGCAGAGTTCACAGCGAGCAGGGCGCTGGGGTCTTCCACTGTGCACACTGCCTGCTGGGTGCTCTACACTCACATAGGAAGTCATCCTGATGAGGTGGTAGGGTAAGGCTTCCTGCAGGGTGGGCATGAGCGTGGCCTTTCAGGACAGGGCAGGACCCCACAGGAGAGGACACAGGGTGTGTCTGGGGGACACTGTCCCTATTCAAGTAAGGCAGGAACTAGGATCAGAAAGGTGGAGGGGGGAGTTCCTAGGGTCTTTCTGGGTGGTCAGGTTATCCCTGAAATGTCAGGAAGCCTGCCCGTGAGCAGGAGAGAGCTGAGGTCACAGGCTCCAGGATTGAGCCACGACAGGGGCCACCTTTGCTGGGACCCAGGCTGCAGCTGAGATGGCCCAGGCTAGCTAAGTGCCTTCATCAGATTTTGCCAATTCACTTGACCCAGTGGGAACCACAAAGCTCCTGAAACCATGTGAACAGCCCCCGAGCCCACAACCAAAAGTTATAAAACCAGCCACAGGCTCAGAGACTCATCTTTCACTTTCTTGTGTGACGCTGGGGTGAATCTAATAGGTAGAGAAGGTATTTGGGGTGAGAAGAAGGTGAGACTGCGTGTGGGGTGGGACTGGCTGCTGGGCTAGGGTCAGGAAGGCAAGTTTAGGGTACTGCTCAGAGGGGCACAGGGTGGGCAGCTGGCTTGAGGACCGCCAGGGAGCCTCCTGAGGCCACTGAGATGCATATGGAGAGGGTCACAACCCGCTGTGGACTGCCACAAGGAGGCCCCTGAGAGAGCAAGGCATCTGAAGAGCCACACTTTAGGGGAAATACTTGGAATCTAAAGATTTTCCTGAGGGAATTCCTTGGCAGTCTGGTGGTTAGGACTCTGCACTTTCACTGTGGGGAATCTGGGTTCGAGCCCTGGTCAGGGAATTAGCATGCTGCAAGCCATGCAGCGTGTCTGGGGGATAAAAAAGATTTTGCCAAATATGAAAGTAACATGTACCTGTGATAGAAAGCTTGGAAAATACAGAGAATAGGAGTAATCTCTCCACAAACCCTGCCTCCAGTCCCATGCTGATGATAGCTCAGTCTGAGTTACATGGGGCCCCCTGGGAGGGGGGATGGCCTGGGAGGTTGGGAGAGAGCTGAACCTGGCCCCTGAAGACCAAGGCAGTTAGGTGGGAAAAGCAATAGTTGGGGCCCCCTGGCTGAGCCCTGTACTCTCCCAACTCCCAGGTCAAATATCCCCAGCTGGGCCAGTTCCAGGGCACATGTGGAGTTTGGATCTGGGGAACAGGAGGGCCCTTATGAAGTGCTGCCTCACCTCAAGCCCCATGTGCTCTGTCACTTCAGTCGTGTCTGACTCTTTTGCGATCCCATGCACTGTAGCCCACCAGGCTCCTCTGTCCATGGGATTCTCCAGGCAACAGTACTGGAGTGGGTTGCCATTTCCTTCTCCAGGGGATCTTCCTGACCCAGGGCTTGAACCCTGCATTGCAGGCAGATTCTTTACCTGCCTGTTTCCTGCACTGCAGGCAGATTCTTTACCCCTGAGCCACCGGAGAATCCCCGTATCACTTAAGAAATTGAGATCCAGGGAGGTGAATTGACAGTTTCAAGGTCTCAAATGGCAGAACCCTCATGGATTTCTGCCATCTGAAACAAAGACTGGGGCGTGTGTGTGTGTCACCCGTGAGCCCCACCAAGACCACTGCGTGTGTGCGTGCCTGTGTGCGCGTGTGTGAAGGGTGGGCTCCCCTGCCTGCCCTCACCTGCCATCCACCCTCCCCGCAGGCCGCCTGGTGGACGCGCTCAAGAACTACGAGATCATCTTCTACCTGGCAGGCTCCGAGGTGGCCCTGGCGGGGATCTTCATGGCTGTGGCCACCTACTGTTGCCTGCGCCGCCCCAGGGACGGCCCGCCCAGCCCAGGCACCGAGGGCGGGGCCGGCGACGGGGAGGAGGCTGAGGCCGAAGTGGACTCTGACCTCCCGCCCGCCGGCACCGAGGAGCCCGGTGGCCTCGAGGCTGTGGAGGTGCCGAGCCCAGGCACTGGGCCTTCGCAACCCGAGGTGAAGACAGAGCCAGGGCTGGACTTTTGAGTCTGTGTAGCACCGGGTGGCAGGGACTTCGGAAATGGGGCTTCCCCTCTCAGAGCCCACACACCGGGTGGGGTGGGGGGCTGCTCCTGGGGGTCACCTCTGGGGGTCCATGAGGGGAGCTGCCACCCTCAACTGCCCTGGGTGGCCCTGGTCCTGCCAGTGAGGCCGCTGTTGCACAGCCTGTGTGAATCTGAAGTTCATAAAACTGAGCTGACAAAGAGTTCTGTTTCTGCATCTCTGGCTGCTCCCTGGGCGTGGGGGGCGGGGGGCCAGGAGGGAGTCCCCAGGGCCTCAGATGGGAGCTGGCGGGCGCTGGGGAAGGAGTGGCAGAGGTGGAGAACGGCAGGGGAAGGTGTCCTCGATCCCAGCCCCGCGCACTGAAGCCCGGCCAGCAAGTGCCACTGGAGGGGCCCAAGGCAGAGAACGGGCGCACACGTCCCAGAGCAGTGGGCCGGGGCTGGATCCGGGCTCCCCTCTGTGTAGGCAAGCTTATGTGACTCCATAACTCCATCTTGTGGCAGCTGGGAGAGCTGGGGCTGAGGGTCGAGGGATGGCACCTACCTTGCCCCCCTCACCTTTCTAAAAGGGACCCTCTCTCTAGAGACCCGGCCTCCTCTCTAGGGGATAAACTCGAGTTTCCTGGGGCCTTTGCTCTGGACACGTGTCCCTGTGGACACATGGCTGCTGGCCTCCCTTCCCCAGCTTTCCAGGAGTCCTAGAGAGAGCTCCTCAGTGGCAATCCTTTTTTTAACTTGACTGCGGTTGGGTCTTAGTTGTCGGAGGTGGGGGTCTTCCTTGCATCGTGCCAGATCTTTGCTGGTTGTGGCGCACCAGCTCGCCAGTGGTGCTGCAGGGTCTCAGCAGCTGCGGGCTTGTGGGGTTAGTTGTTCCGCAGCACAGTGGGATCTTAGTTCCCTGACCAGGGATTGAACCCCGGCCGTCTGCATTGCAAGGCAGATTCTTAACCACTGAACCACTGAACCACTAGGGAAGTCCCCCCAACCAGCTCGGTCAGTGGTACAGGGAGTCCAGTGCGGGGAGCTCCAGGTCTCACCCTGACTGGGAAGGTTTAGGGATGTATTTTCCCTTACATGTTCACCCTCTTCCCACAAATGGGACACCCCTTTTCTTGCTTCCCTCCCTCCAAATCAGGTGACCAGGGCCCATGACTCCATTCATCCACACTCCGCAGGAGAACCCATCCCCCTGGTGAGCCCTCCCCACTGGTCTCATTTTCCATCCATGCCCCGGGAAAACCCCAGCATATACCCGGCCGACTGACACTGTGTCTGCGGTTTCCCCCTGAGCCACTAGAGCAGTGACTACATCTTATTCAACGAATATAGCACCGACTGTGCCAGGCACCATGCTATGCTCTTCACAAAGGTTAACTCATCCTCCTAAGGACCCAAGGAGGAAGGTACCCTCACCAGCCACACTCACAGGTAGGGAAACTGAGGCCCAGGAGGTAAGGTGGTAGCTCAGGGTCACAGGAGCTGTGCCTCGAACCTAGGCTGCCAGCTTGTCTGTGCCCTTGGCCTCCCTGCTGGCTGCCCCTTCAGAGAGGTGATGCAGTCTGATGGCTCGAAGGGAGCACACGCAGCGACAGCTGGTCCCTCTCTCCAAGCTCCCAATCCTGCCTGAGGATCCCATTGGCATCTCTGCCCGAGACCCACACATGCAAACCTAATAAGCAGGAAACCACCCCCTCCTTGGCCACTGTGGGCTCTACCCACCTCTCACAGCCTCTTGCACCCCTCCTGTTCTCCGGATGAGCACAAATTTCATTTTCCAAACAGGGACACTCTGATGGTGACAAGGGTCACTATTAATAATCCCACTAGGATCACAGGTGTGGGCCAGAGCTGTCCAGGAGAAGCAAAGACATGGAGTACTAGCGTGGCACCACCCACTGGGTCCCTCCCCTTTGGCCCTGGCAGAACAGGTGGCCTGGAATGGCCAAGGCACCCTTAACTCTCTCCTCATTTGGGGCCTTGAATCTGCCTGACCCAGTATCTGTCCCGTCTTTCCCCAAATAAAGGTTTAGTTCAAGGGTCACAGAGGAGAGAGGATAAAAGGCTCCACAGAGCAGAAAGCCTGGGAGGCAGTGGGGAAAGTGGAGTCTTCTGAACTTGACAGATCTGAGTCCAAATCTCACTTCTTCCCCATACACCAAGGGGCCTTGAGCAAGCCTCTTCTCAGCCTCAGTTTCCCATCTGTACATGGGGACAGCAGTGTTCATCCAAAGAACTGCTGTGAGGAGTCAGTGCCATAACGGCAATGTTGGTGAGCCGTGTTGCCCCCTCCGTGATCAGGGCAGCCGAAGAGGGGACACCGAGGGGAGAGAGGGTCTGAGGCCACTGCAAAGAGCCTGGCTCCATCTGGGTTTGTGTTTATTCAATACAGGCCCAGTGCCCAGGCCTCCCCAGGGAAGTGGCTGAGCCAGGGGAATAAAATAAATAAAGGCTGCCGAGGTGAGTGTGGACGGGGGTGGGGCCAGCCTAAAGAGAGGCGAGGGTGCAACGCTGACCCCAGCTCGGCTGGCCACCTGCGGGCCCCCGACTCCTGGCAGGCTCGGGGTGGGGCCGGCGGAGGTGCCCACGAGCAACGAATCCTGGAATCCTGCCACCTCCGACCCCTCTTCCTTTCTGCCCTCTCTCTCCTTCCTAAGGCAGGTCGGGAGACTAAGCTCTCTGGCTGGCTGGGGAGCTAGGGGTGGAGGTGAGGGGTGGAGAGGGAGGGGGCCAGGGCCGAGGGCCCAGGCCACGGCCCCAGAGCCCATCCTGGGGGGGCAACCCGGGTTCGCTGTGCAGGACAGAGCAGCAGGGAGGCACGCGCCCCAAGCCAGCAGGCCTTTATGCGCTGCACACCCTGTCGTGCGGCGGCCCCGCCCCCACTCCCGTGCTGCGTCCTCCCGCTCACCCTGCCCCCTGGACCCACACCCCGAGGGGGCACTCAGGAGTTACACCAGCTCCCGCCCTTGTCCAGGGGCCCGGCAGCCCCTCGCGAATCCCTGGGCGGCTCCCCGGCTGCCGTGTCCTCCTCGTCTTCGTCCTCCTCATCCTCGCCGTCCGTGAACTCGTCCTGGCTGAGGCCATAGGCCAGTGTGGTGTGAGCCAGGTCCACCTCGATGGGGAAGACGTCGGCGCCACGCAGCACCGAGTAGCAGTCGTTGTAGTACTTGGACATGGTGGACACGAAGCGCTGCAGCTGGAACACGATGTCCTGGACTGGGGCGGGAGGGGCGGCAGACGGCGCCGGTGGGCCAGGCTGCCTGCATGCAGGGCCCCACCGACTCCGCCACCCTTGGGCTTCCCTTTCATGCACCTCACTGCCCCCTGGTACCCTCGGAGGGGGCCAGGCCAGCCAGGGCTGCCCAGCTCTGCACAGTACCCAGGCCTCCCTGCTCCTAGTTCAGGGAGTGGAAGAGAACTGCCGGGGTGGGGTAGGGCTTGGGGATGGTGGGACTACACCCCAAGGAGTCCACGGGACACGGCCAGTCCCACCCTGGCCAAGCTCTGGGACGCTCCCATCTCGGGTCTGACTCAGAGCCAGTCTGCCACGGGCTGTCCCTGGGAGCTCGGGTGAGTGCTGGACCTCTCTGAAATGGGGAGGAGGATGGTGTCGGGAGGCCTCGCAGCCCCTCACCATGCTTCTGGTCGAGCAGCTCCATCTTTTCCAACACGTCTTTGCGCATCTGGGAGAAGCGGGCGCGGGCCTCCTGACGGCAGCGTAGGATCAGGCGGTACTCGTAGTTGCCTGTGCTCACGCGGTACAGGGGTTCCCCGAGGGCCTGGGCCCGGGGGAAGCACGTCAGGGACCCTGGGCAGGCGGCAGGGGTCGGGGGGTGGCGGCAGGGAGGCTGCAGAGAACCCGCCAGTTCGCAACCCCCCACCACACGGCACTTTTCAAAGCTGCCACCGTTCCCCGTTTCTGAGATGCCTGCAGTTGCTAGAAGTGCTTAGGGATAGCTTTGTGAAAACAAAAACAAAAACAAACCCCAGACTCTTGCCACATTAAATGAGTGTTGAGTCACAGATGGACCCTGCTATCAGAAATATTACAAAGTAGCAAGTGAAAAAAACCCGGCTCTCAGCAGTGAGAGGAAGGGCATTTTTTTTTTTTTTCCTGCAGGAGCCTCACCAAGTCTAGAGGGCAGCTGGTCTGGGAGCAGGCCGTGGGGATGGTTCCACGGCAAAAATGGCCAGCACTTGGGAGGCCTGCAGAGGCCACAGGGAGGGAGGGAAGGACAGCCCCCAGATCTGCACAAACAGGAGCCTGGCCAAGTCCCCAGGCCTCTCCTGGGCAGGCCCGCCCCACCCCGTGTCCCTGGCAGGCCCAGGATGCTCTTGGGGCTCTGTGAGGTGGGCAGGGAGAGGCGTGTGCACCCCGAGCCACTCCAGGACTAGGGCCATGCTCCCCCACCCCACTCACAATGCAGCTGTACTCCTCGTCGTCCATCTCCTTGACCTTCAGGCAGTAGGACTGTGGGGCGGGTGAGGCCAGGCTGTCAGGGGGGCTGCACCGCCTGGGTGCGCACCGATGGCCCCAGTTCCTCCCATGCCCCCCTGGAGCCCTTGGCCACCCAGAGGAGCAGCCGTGCCAGGCCTTGTGGGCCCTGCACACCCTGAGCTGGAAAGAGCTGAGACGTGTGGGGAGAGGCTGGCCCTTGCCCTGGAGGCTCAGGGTGGTGAGGGCACTCATCAGGGACGATGGAAAGGGCCCGAGAGCCCAGTGTTTACACCCAAGTCCCAACAGATGCTCTGGGCTAAAGGATTCAGGATCCAAAGAACTTGAGGAAGCCCCTGAAGACCCACGTTACACATGGGTCTATCGAAGGCTCTGACAAGTCCTGAAGCAAAGGACCTGGGCCTGCTCAGTGGAGTATTTTTCCTCAACTCCTTTGACCGCAGAATTACCATTTGAACATAAGACTCATGAAAATCCACGTTACAACCAGTGAGCTAGACTGATCCACTGTTAAAGGGTGACTGAAGAAAATTCCCATGGGGTCAGAGTGGGTCCCGAGCAAGGGCGCCACCCACCCCAGAGCTCTCTGAAGAGTCAAGGCAGGGCCTAGGCTGCTGCCTGAGCCCCGAACACCTCCCTAGGGCCCTGGCGCCACGTCCCCAGTCAGGTGTCACCAAGGTCCCGGCCCTGACCTGCTGGCCGTCAAGCGGCCGACTGAAGAGGAACAAACCTCTAGGTGGGCTCTGACCCTAGCAGGCCGGGCCCACACCACCGCCCCCCCCAGGAGGCCGGGGCACACTTACCAGGTACTCAAACTTCACGTCCAGGTACTTCTTGATGGTAAGGCGAGTGTCCGGGATGGCTTTGTTGAGGTACGTGTTCAGGTCTGCCAGCATCTGGAAGGGGAGGTGGGGTGGACGCTCAGGCCCCCTGGGCAAGGGCGGGTGAAGGCTGGAGAGGGCAACAAGGAATGGCACTGGTGCGTCCACCCTTCTAGTGGACTCAGGTGTCAGAGCCGAAGGCAGCTCCCCGACTGCCCTGTCCATTCCGAGGAGGAGACAGCCCAGGCCAAGGGCAAGTTGTAACTCTGGTGGGGCCAGGGCCAGAAACCAGCCTGGAGGTCAGTGCTGAGGTCGTGGAGGAAGAAGGACTCAGCCACGGTCAGCTGTAGCAGCCCACCCCAAACCAGCCCCTAGGTGCTCCGCCTCCAGAACAAGACACTCTCCGCTGGCCACACTGCTCCTCCCCGCTCACCTACGGACCCACGCACGCTCCACGTGACCTACCGGCTTGATGGTCTTCAGGAGCCGGATGCCAAACTTCTCGATGCTGCGGTGGGCATCGGCGAACTTCACAAAAGCCTCACTCGCAGCGGGCTGGGGCTCCCGCACCCCGATCACAGAGAACACGTCCCCAAAGGCTGCGTGACAAGTTTGTCCTGAAGGCCGCCCCTACTTGACCCCTTAACGGAGAAGCCAGGGATTTGTTGGGGAGAAGCATGGTGGGGGGCGTGGCGGGTCGGAGGTTGAGGTCTGCTGGTGGTCTACATCCCAGGGAGGTGGGTCTAAACCTCAAGAAAGGTGGCTCTACACCCCTAAGAGCTGGACCTGTACCCCCAAGGAAGGTGGGTCTACATCCAAGGAGCTGACCTGGTTCCTAAAGTGACCAGACCATGCGAGGAAGACAGGGTCAAAGTGGAGTAGGTTAAACTGTCTGGGAGCAGAGTACTGGTCTAGGAATCTGGTCCTAAGGCCAACCCTGCACCTAAGGAGCTCGGTTACTGCTATTTCTACCTGGGCTTTGTCTTCCCAGCTGTAAAATGGGATTAACTGAAGCTAACAAACGTGTAGGAAACATGATCAGGAATAAGAAAAGGCCTTGTACATTGTAAGCAGCAGTATAGACAGGACAGAGCCTGCACGGGGAACTTCTGCACCCCACAGAAGCCTAGCTGGACGAGAGGCTCCCCGCTGGCCCCATCACCATCACACCCCCAAATCTGACATGAGGTCAGATGCTGCAGGGTCTGCTTGAGCTTGGGCAGCAGAAAGGCCCCAGAGAGAAGCTTGCCCTCACCCTCCCCGTGGGGTGTAGGGAGTTGCTGAGCCCAGAGTGCAGGGTTTTTCCCAGGGTCATGCAGCAGGTTCAGGGCGTCCTTACCCCGGTGCGTCTGTGACAGCTCGTAAAAGGCCCGGAGGAGGTTCTTGGTGTGTTCTGTCATCCCTGTGGGAAAGACCCAAAACGAGAGGGACAGGACCACACGGTGGGGATGACATTGGTACAGGACACGGCCTCCAAACCCCCACCCCACCCGAGGCCCACACTGTCCCTGAGGTTCAGACTTCTCTCACTCGGTTTACGTGTGCCGTTCTTTTTTATGGGCACATGTTACTTTTATAATCAGAAAAAGCAGGTCTTTAGATTTTCTTAAGAATTTTTAATGACTACGGTCCTAGAATTGTGTGGCTGGCACCCTGCCCCTCACTGCCATCACGTTTAGAGCAGGGCTCCAGAGCTCCACCTGGGGGAGAACCCGGGCCGGGCACTTCTGGTGCAGTACCCCACCCACCCAGGGCTGCTGGCGGGAGGGTGTGCCTGCCCACCTTTATACAGCTCGGCGGTCCGCTCCAGCTCCTCCAGCCTCTTGACGAGCCCATCTGTGGGGATCAGAGAGCCAGGGGTGAGGGGAGAGACCCAGGGATCACTGGAGCCAGGCTTGGGAGAGGCGAGGTGGCCCCCAGAGAAGAACCAGGAACAGCACAGGACAGGGTCCCAGGGATGGGGACTGGGCACCTCAGGGCGGCTGGGCTCGCAGGTGTTTTGTGACGAGCCCAGTACATCCAGACAAGGCGGGACAGCAGGGCGACCCTCAGGAGGCTGTGATAAGCACCACCCCAGGAGGCTGGGACATGGTGACAAGGATGTGGGTGCTTCCAGAAGTGAGGAGTGAAAACCGGATTGGGCCCTCCCCAAGGCCATGCCCAAGGGTAACTGCCCAAGGCCGTTGGAAGGCAAGCCCCTGCCTAGCAGTCAAGGACCTGGCCAGAACTTCCAACACATGCCCTGCCGACGGCCAGGAAGCAAGGCAGTCAGAGACAAGTGGGAGAGACCGGATGCATGACAGTAACTCTTAAGGTAGGCTCAAGGCAGCCCACCACCACCTGGCAGCTCAGAAGGGACAGCAATCTGGGAGGGGAGAGAAAGGCAGGAAGGGCTTTGAGGAAGAGCTTGCACTGGAGTGGGCCTTGGCGATCGTCTTCACTGGCTTCACAGGTGTTTATCCTGCACCCACTATGTGCCAGACCCCGTGTTGGGCCAGGGAATGACCTTGGTGAATGAAATCTGAGTGGTGCTTTCCAGGCTCCTGGTCTAGCGGTGACAGTGGCCAGGCCACGGCTGGCAGGGGCGGTAAGGGCTGCCAGGTGAGGGATGGGGGCAGCTGCCTCACCTCCAGGGCTCAAGATAGGAACAAGTGGATGACCAGGGCCGGGGCTGCATTCCAGATCAGGGTGGGGCGGGGCTCTGGCCAGCAGTGATCACCACCCTCCTCCACTCTGATAAGGGTGAGGCCCACACCCACCTCCCCACTAGGAGCACGGGCAGCAAGTGCGGGGCAGGGTCCATGCTGGTGGCTGCCTGGCCCAGGGCCTCCTAAGACAGAGCCGGGCCTCACTGGAGCCCTCCACCCAGCTCAGTCCTTTCTCCATATGAGCTTTTTGGGGCAGATTACTTCCCCCATCTTATAGGGAAAACCAAGGTTCAGACAGGTAAAGCAACTTGCCTAAAGGTGCGCAGCGAGGGCTGTGCAGGCCAGAGTGCCCTCTGCCCCCTCAGTTTCCTGTGCTGACCTGGGCCAGGGTTTTCTGAGTGGGAGGAGAGGAAGGGTTGTAGAAGCCAGGTCTGGATTCTTAAATCTGGGCAGAGAATGCAGTGTGTGTCAGGCTGTCAGGGAGGAGGGTTTGGGTTCTAGGGGTTGGTGGGGCGCTCCTTAGAGGTCTTCAGAGGCTTCAGCCACTGGGCTGGCCTCCAGGCCCCAGCGCCCCAGCGCCCCAGCGCCCCAGCGCCCCAGCGCCCGGCCAGCCTGGCAGTGAAGGAGCCACGTAAGCGCCGTGCTGTTGTTTTTAGCTGGGTCATGGGACATCATGACAGCTTCAATTTTAGAAACCCTATTTAAGGCTGGGGAAATTGCAAGGTTTGGGGGGGAAAAAACACAACAACCAGTTCTAATTTCATCTCGACGCATGGTAACTACAGTAACAGGGATTTATAGGCACCAAGAAGCTGGAAATAGCAGCCGCCACTTTTGTACACCCTCTGGAACAAGCTCAGACCCCACCCCCGATGTCCCAGCCAATAAAGCCCAGTGCGCCCAGCTGAGCCTACAATTTATATTGGTATTTATATCTGTCCCCACACGTACACAGCAGAGCTGCTGCTATTTATAAACTCGGGCTGGTGACGGCGGGAGCGGGACTGAGTGTTTCACTGGTTCCCCCACCCCCCGGGGAGAGCGCGTGTGCACACGCATGGGTGGGTGTGAACGTGTGGGGAGAGAGTTGTGTGTGCACAGGCATGTGTGGGTGTGAATGTGCATGTACTCGGTTTTCCCGCTCCGGGAGGCGAACGCAGCCACCTCCAGGTCTGAGCAGGAATTGCTGGGCAGCAGCACCACCTCCTGGAGAGAGGCGGGGGGGCCGGGTAAGCAGCCCGGGAGCAGCCGGGACGTGCTGGGGTGACGAGAGGGCACAGGGTAGAACTGGGGCTGGGGTGGGGGAGGCCTCTCTGTGTGAGAGCAGCTGGGGGGCAGTGGCGAAGGCACCAGCTTGGGGAGCTTGGCAGGAGGCACCTCCCCACCAGGAGTCTCTCATCTGTGACTTGGGCCTGTCTGTGAACCCTTGCTGGAAAGCGGGAGGACATGGGCTGTAAGAGGCCTTCACTGTGCACTGTGGGTGATCTGTGGGAGCTTAGAGAGGCCTCCAGGGAGGCAGAGAGATGGTGAGTATCGGCCCCACCAGCAGAGGCCTGGCCCAGGCCAGCGGGACACATACAGGTCTGGTGGGCAGCCGTGGCACCCGACCCCCGGAGGCCTGGGCCTAAGTCCCCTGGGACCAGTGGTGGGGCTGGGAGAAGGGGGCTCACCATTGCACAGGATGGCCCGGCTCAGACCAAGAGCATCTGCTGTCCCCGAGCTCATGTTCTCGACCAGCCGATGCTTCACCTTCTTCAGCACTGGGACCAGGTGAGAAAAGGACTCATGAGGTGGAGTCTGGGCCCCCGGGGCCAATCCTGCTCCATCACGACTCACTGGGAGCAACAGCAGGGCCGGAACTGGGGTTTGGGGTGGGGGTGACTATGAAGTAGGGAGGGTCCTGGCGGGGGGTTATGGGCTTTCTGGGCTCCCTGCCCTTTTCACTCTCTACTTGAGAGAGGTGTTGGGAGCCTGGAAACAATAAGTATGTAAGGCACTTAATTGAAGGTCTGGCACTCAAAGTGGCTATCGACTCCCACTGAAGTCCAGAGCTGCCTAGGCCTGACACTGGCCTCTTTTCTTAAAAACCAGAAGGCAACTGTGGCCCAAGGGTGGAGGAAAAGGGTGCTGGGCCCCAGAGCCAAGAGATCTGGGTGGGCTTTCACCTGGGGGCACAGTGCCTCCCTGGGTCCCGGGCTCTGGTGTGCAATGAGGTGGCTGGTCCAGAGGACCTCGAAGCTACCATCTGGCTCCTGAGCCTGGAAGCATCTACAGAGCCAAGGCCCAGCCCCCGAGCAGGAGGTGATATGTCCCAGGGCATGCTGTGGGCAGAAGGACTGGCCTCTGCCCCAAACCTGAGGGCCTGTCCAGACCCTAAGGCTTTCTGGCAGCAGGTGGGCAGAAGAGGCCAGGGTTGAGTGGGGTGTGCAGGTGGGCAGGCGGTACCAGGCAGGGCTGGGCTGCCCTCCCCTTTCAGAGTGGTGAGGGACTGGGCCTAGTGAGCTGGAGGGCTGCCCTACGGCATGAAGGCACCAGAGCAGGTGGTCGGGGGAGATAGGGGAGTGAACCATCAGGCAGGGAGAAACCAGAGACGGGTTCCGGGGAGCACCCCTGGGTCCTCCCAGCTGCTCTGGGTTGGCTTGGTCGGAGGGTCAGAGGGCACAGCCACGGGACCACTGATGCACTGTCACAAGGAGACAGAACGGGGGCTTGCGGAGCCCCTGGACGCCACTGCCCTGGCACTGCTTACCAATGTCCAGGGACATGCCCTGCTTGGGGTCCGCCTGCAGCTTGTTGTAGTGGATGGTCACCTCCCCCTGGAAGAGGACAGCAGAGCTGTGACAGAGCCCCTGGGCCCCAGCCCCTTCTCTGAGTAGGCCTGTTTGCCCTGGTATCTGTGGTCATCAAGGAATCCTGAGCACTGGGAAAGGGTTCCTCCTCCTCTCTCCACCCACCAGGCCCCAGAAAATCGGCAGGGACAGGGCAGACAGGGTCCCTGGGGTCACAGAGCTCACAGCAGGGTGGTCTGTGACACTGCGTGCCCCTGCCCTCCCCCATGCCACGGCCACAGTGCAGACCTCTGCCAGGCCACTTTCCTGTCCTCTGAGAGGGTCTTCTAAACCAGCCCCCTTCTCAGGAGTCCTGCCATTCGCCCCGCAAACATGTCCGAGCACTGTCTCTGTGTCAGGTGCTGGGGGTGCTGGGGAGCAGGTACGCGGGTGGCCACAGCCCCCCAGAGCCCGAGGCCAGCAGGAGTGGCCGATGCAATTTGCAGAATTACACCAATCGCAGTCCAGTGACTGGACGAGAAATAGCAGGCCTCCCTCGAGAAGGCTGCCCTGACCACGTGAGGCCACCACGGTCAGTCTCATGCTTGAAATCCTAAGACCCTTGAGCTGGGGGCTGAATTCATTCAGATACAAAACAGGATTTTAAAGCTGCATCCTGAAGGGAAACCAGAGTGAACTGAGGCCATGAGTCGGTGGGGTGGGGGGCGTGCAGAAGGCTGCCTTGCAGGGTGCTCAGGGCCACTGCGGAGCACGGCTGTAGGGGAGGAAGGAGCACCAAGGTGGGACCAGATCTGGGCTCTGCTCCAGCCGTGCGACCACAAGCAGCTCCTTCCCTCCTGCAGGGCACTGGTGAGATGGGTGCCCAGATGTCTGCCAAACGTGGGGGCTGGGGAGTCCCCAGGCAATGGAAAGGCCACGTGCACCTGCCAAGAGCTCCTATTCTCATGGGTAATGTGAGAGGCTGGCGTGAGACAGGCTCGGGAGGACAAGGAGGGTTCTGGTGGGTAGGGACGGGGGAAATGAGAAAAGGGATCCAGAGCGGGGGCACACGCACCCCAGCTCTGTATCAGAATGAAACATGGCCCACCACCTCCCATGATGCGCTCCTCTGCGCAACAGGAAATGGCAGGGCAGTAAACTCCACACCAGGCGGAGCAGAAGAGGAGAACAAAGGGGAGAGGGTGGAAGCCGTGGGTCCGGGGCTAAGGTAAGAAGACGGACTGTCAGGGATGCTGGTACCAGGCCTTTAAGACACAGAGGACAGGAGGGAAGTGAGGAGAGGTCTGGCTGGATGGGGTGAGGGAGCCCAAACACTCGACCGAGCTCAGCGGGCAGCTGGATGCTTGACTCTCAGAGCGTTAAATCATCCTGCGGCTTTGCGCCTTCTTCACTGTTTTGGTTTCGCAAGAGCTACCAGCAGCAAAAATCTCCAAAAACATGGCAGAAGGGCTGCATGCTTTTGGGCATGGCGGGAAAGAGGGGCTCTGTAGGGAGAGGCCTTGGCATAGAGCAGGGTGGGAGAGGCAGGAAACAGGCAGTGCAGTCTGGCCTGCTGAACAGGACGCCAGCAGCTGGACACGGAGCTGCCCTGGGGCCCAGAGGGGTCTCCGGGGGGATGTGCAAGCCCAGGAGGACCCACAGGACTGCAAGTTGCTACAGGGAACGGTAGGTGGGGTGCCTTTTTCCCTCTTACACCCTCTTGGGCCCAGCATGGCTCAGAGGACATTTCCTGGGTATCTACTGACCCGGGTGGGTGCACCATGGACTTCTAGCTTCAGCTCCACCCCTGACTGGGGACACGCTGGCTCACCCCAAGGTGTGGTTCTGAGTCTGACAGCTCCCCTGGGAGCTCAAGGGCAGCGCCTTTGAGTCGTGGTGCCCACTCTCTCACCAGGGCCCAGCACAAGTCCTGGAGGTAATCAGCATCTCCCAAACGACCCTGGGGGAAACTGCAGGAGCTGGGATGTGATAGACCCTGAGGCGCCGAGGAGGGAGCTGGGTGAGGGCCAGGCCCCCTGCAGGCCCACCGAGGCCTCGGGCAGGTTTGAGGTCTCAAAAGAGCCAGTGTCCCAATTGCCGCTGCAGCCTTACCTTCACTTCCTGAATCATCTTGGCCACCTCCACCTTAGTTTTTCCTTTGATTGACCTGCCATTGACCCCTGTGATCTCATCGCCAGCTGCCACAGTGCCATCCAGTGCGGCGGGTGTGTTGTCAAACACCTGTGGGTGTGGAAGGGGATGGGCGGGAGGAAAGGAAAGCTGGGAAGAAAGCTAGCACAGGCGGGCATTCCCTCCACCCCAACCAGCACCAGCCCTGTCCTGGTCTCTACTCTGTCCCTTACGTGGCGAGAAGGGCAAGGGGAGAGAACACCCCAACAGCCAGATATGAATGACCCACCTTCTTGGGGGAAAGGGAAGGAGGACAGGAAGTAAATGTGACTGATAAGACGTCCCTTTTCTGATATCAACTGCACCCAACCTTACACACCCACTGGAGGCTTTGTTCCTCCAAAGTCATTTCTTTAGATTTTCCAACAACACTGCTCGGAGCTGACTGGGTGCCAAAGCACCACTGATCAATTCCTGCAACCTCACTGCAGTCCCCAAGGAGCAAGGGCCCCCACACATACGAGCCCCTTCTCCCCAAGTGACCCCATCCAGGGGGTTCTGTGCTCACTGGCTCAATGTGGCTGAATGTGTCTGTTAAAAGGACAGAGACAGGGGGAGACACTCAGGATGAGCAGGCGACAAAAGTGTGTGCTGAGTCCCACAGCCCCATAGTCTCCGTGGGGCCCCCAAACGCCGGCAGCCAGGCTTACCTGGAGCCTGGAGCCTCAGGAGCCTGGCGGGGGGGCCCCACCCCACCCAACAGCTCCACAGGAAAGGCCTCTCTCTGTGGGCGCTGGAAGACTGGCTGACGCCCCGCAGCGGAACCCACCAGCTGACTCTGCCACCACACAGAACTGTGAGACCCGTCGTGACTGTGAGGGCTCGCTCTTAGATACAAAGACGGGCGGGGAGTACTGGGCCCTTGAAAAAGTGTCCCATGTGAAAAACACCGAAACATTTAAATAGAAAAAAGAACCACAGGAAACAGGAACAAAACAGGGGCAACAATATGAAAGATTATGAAAATAAATGGAATAATATGAAATATTCTAATATTTATATAACATGAAATATTTATATAATATAAACATATTTCAGATATATTCATTTTATATAATATGAAAATAAAAAGAAAACTGCAATTAACATCTTCACAGAGATCTGAAAAACAAGAACAGGATGATGTAAAAGGATCATTTCGAAAACAGGAAAACACAAAACATAATTGAAATGGAAAATGCCAAAGGAACTTTGGAAACCAAGCAGTGGGAAGCAAAAAAGAGATGGTCAGAAATCAAGAAAAGGAATATTAAAAGATCAACGGAGGAAGCCCAGAGTTTAACCAATAGAAAGCCCAGAGTTTAACCAACAGGAAGCTCAGAGTTTAACCAACAGGAGTCCAAAAGCAGGAACAGAGAGCAGGACAGCATCAGGGATAATATGTGAGATGCAGAAGAGAAAGACATGGGGTTTCCAATGAACCTGCCCCTTGAGGTTCCAGCTCGACAGACAGAGAAAGGATCACGCCAAGAGCCGTCGTCACGATGCTTCAGAATGCCAGGGACGAAGAGAAGTGCCCAGGAGCTCTGATGGGCCAACAGTGAAACACGTTACTGCAAATAAAGGCTCACAAGTAAGATTGGCATCACCAGACAGGACAACTATGCTGATGGCAAAAAGACAATGAAATGACACCAGCCAATTTCTAAGTGAAAATTATTTTCAACCTTGATGTTCGTTCTTGAATTCGACCCACTCAAGTGTCAACTGAAAGGAATATGAGAATAACAACTACAAAAAAACAGAACGAGACCCTTCCAGAGACACAAGTTCTCAAAAAATTGACCGCCCTAGCAGCCTTTCTCAGAAAGCTACAGGAAACATGCTCCACCAACTTGGGGAAGTAAGCCAAGAAAGAGGGATCCTGGAGATGAGGGAATCCAGTCCACTAGAGGAGAGGGAAGGGGTGGTTCAAAGAGGAAAGACCAGCGGTGGAGGACAGAAAGCTGATGGGAAATGTTTGCGGTAAATGTACTGAAAACACAAGGAGAATGCAAATGGAAAAAAAAGAAAAAAAAAAGAAATTACTTGTTTTAAAAAAAGAAGATTGAGTTAAGAAAAGAATCACAGGCTTTCTCAAAAAATTAAACACAGAGTTAGCATATGACCTAGAAATTCCGCTCCAGATTTATATCCAAAAGAAATGGAAACATATGTCCACACAGAAACTGGACATGAATGTTTATAGCGGTGTTATTCGCAACATCCAAAAGGTACAAACAACACAAATGTCCATGAACAGATGAATGGGTAAACAAATGGTGGTCTAGCCATCCAGTGGGATGCTATTCAGCCATGAAAAGAAGGAAGTACTGAAATGGGCTGCAACGTGAATGAACGTCAATGTGACATGATCACTCAAGGGCACGGGTGGTTGTCTGGGTGATGAGACAGTTCTGAAACCAGAGATGGTAGCTGTATTCCATGAGCGCACTAAAATAGCACTGAGTTGTTCTACTTTAAAACCACTATTGTATGCTATGTGAATTTCACCATAATAAAAATATTTTTTGAAAAAGTACAAACACAGAAGACCATTAAGCTCGGTACCTAGAATGCTCCTTACTGTGCTCTGAGCTCTCTGGGTGGGGTGGAGAGGAGGGCCTCTGTTTTCTTGCTTTAACTCTAGTGTCTGCAAAATACCCTGGCCAGGCCCTGAGGAAATATTCCCCAAACATGATACCTATTGCACTGACACAGACTGGACCAAAACTGACAAGGTCACCGTGCTAGGAAGATGCAGTGGGAGGAAACAGTGGTTTGGGAAGAAAGTTAAATTCTTGTCTCCTTGGCTGAGAGAAGCTGATAGATGTTTACAAGGGACAGACCAAGAAGTAACGGGATAAGCATCTTACTGAGAAAAAATGGGACCTCCAACCTGAATCTACAGCTAAAAGGGTGGGAAGCAGTGTTGCTTCTGGGATTGGGTGGAGGCAGGCCTGGGGAGGGGGAAGGGCGGCAAGATGGGGTAGAGCAGGGAACTGCTTATTTGACATTGGCCTTTTAGTACTCTTGACTTGTTAAAAGCAAGTCAGAGAGTCTTTGATTAAAAATAAAACTGAATTTTGAAAAAAATCAATTCTACTATTTATAATCACAGTTCACACTAAGGACAAACCTGGCCCTCAGCAGGGGGCGGGGATGGAGGGGGAGGTGGCACAGGAGGCTGAACAGGCAGATTTTGAGGAGGTCAGGCCTGGGGGAGGCCTCCCCAACACCTCCTGGGTCAGAGGAGGCCAAAGGGCTTGTAAAGGCCACATTCTGAGTGGGCAAGACCAGATCCAGGGAATCTCCATCTTCAAGGCCTTAGAAGTGACTCTTTTGCAAGATCCTCAGAGAGACTGATGTTTCTCGTCTGCCACCAATGGCTACTTAGCTGAGAAGGTTAGAACAGAGCAGAGTCCAGGTCAAGCTGATGTCTAGGGGAGCAAGCTTCCTTCCAAGACTAGAGAGATCACTGACTCTGACCAGCCCCACAGTAAACGAGGCCAGTCCCCACTTGTGAGTCACAGATGACAGAACATCACCAGGGCAGCTCCTGTGCGATAAGGACCACAAACTTGTAAAGTGCCGCTGGCAGATCATCTGGGAGAGTGAACTGTCATAAAAATAGTAACAGCTGCCATTGAGGGAGTGCTGCTTAAGGGCCAGAAACTGTGGGATGTCATCGTTGAGTTCATTCTTCACAGCAACCCAAAGATCCTCAGACCTACGCATTTTACATCCCCAATTTCCAGGTAACAAAACTGAGGCCCAGAAAGGTAAACAAGTTAATAAGCAGGGAAGCTTGCATTTAAACTCAGGCCATTCATAGTCTTTTAGGCTTTCTACTATGCTTCACACTTGTGTTAGTACCAAAGGTTGATGGTTTTGTTGATTCATTGGCAACACTGTTACTGAAGGTCCACTATTTGCCAGGCATTGTACGAGATGCTGACTGCAGTGAACAAGCAAACTGGGATCCTGCCCTCATAGTGCCGAGAGTCTGGAAAAGTGGCTAGATACAGAATTAGTGAGCAAATCCATGAGAGTACAGATGGTGGTAAGTGCTGAGAAGGAAAAAAAACAGATTGAAATGACAGAAAAACAAGGGCGGACCTACTGAAAGGGGGTGTTCAGGGAAGCCCCTCTGAAGAGAATAAAGAGCCAGCTTTACAGAGTGGAGGAATGAACCTTTGTCATGTCCAAGTAGGGAGGTGGCTCGCCCCCTCCAGCACCTCCCTCCTGCCTCCAAAGCACTCAATACCTGAACAATATACAGGCAGGGACAGTACTGGGCTCCTCCTCCAATGCTGATCCCGATCAGGTTCTGAGCATCCTTCTGCAGGGTCACCTTCCCAGGCACAGTAGGGATTCCGCTGGAAAGAGAAGTACGTGCAGTTGAGTGTCCTGGACAAAGAATGACTGGAGGAGATGGGGATGGAGACAGGCCCTCCAAAACCCCCAAGAGCCTCCCAGTGCTGCACGTGCTACAGAGGGAAGCTCTTTCTCATTTGGCCAAAAAGACAGCATTTTGTCACTTTGTGCTGGAACACCGCAGAGCTCTTGGATCCATGCTAATGGAGGATCAAACCCCAACTTGGCCATATATCAGCTGTGTGTCTCGGATAAGCAAGTCACCCTCTCTGCATCTCAGTTTCCTCATTCATAAAATTATTTGATTAAAAAAAAATGGCCACTTTAAAAGTACATGGAAGCCACTTAACACCACTCAGCCAAGAGCAGGTACTCAAAAAAATAGGTCCCTATCCCTGTTCTTCATTCCCCCTCTAAGAGTTGAGTCAGACTGTTCCTGTCACCTTCTCAGCTACATAAATCACAGGCCACCACCTCCAGGAAGCCTTCTCCTGTTAACCTATGCATCACCCATCTCTCAATTGTTATGCTCAATTACCTCTCAACTTTCACTATACATTAGCACTTATTTATGGTTTATGGCAAATGCTCTCATTTATTCTCTTCTTCACTAGACAAACATTTGCTAACCACCTGCTGATGTTGAGCACCGTCAGTGCTGAGGACGCAGACAGGTACTGCATTCAGTCCTTGCTCTGAGGGAGGATACATTCTAATAAGGAGGCTAACTTAATTTTTGAAAATCTCTCCCACTAATCATTTATGTTGGGAAGGAAGGTATGTTTATGATATTCCTATCCATCCTTCAAAACCTAGCTCAATTCTGTGACAGAAAGAAAGAAAGTGAAGTTGCTCAGTCGTGTCCGACTCTTTGCGACCCCATGGACTGGAGCCTGCCAGGCTCCTCTGTCTACGGGATTCTCCAGGCAAGAATACTGGAGTGGGCTGCCATTTCCTTCTCCAATTCTAACAAGAAAACTAACTTAATTTTAAAAAAATCTGCCCCACTAATCATTTATGCTGGGAAGGAAGGTGTATTTATGAAATTCTTATTCATCCTTCAAAACCTGGCTCAATTGCTACCTCTTCTGTGACGCCTTCCCTGAATACCCCAGCAGAGGCACTGCTCAGCTGGCTGGGTTCTCCTTGTAGCCATGTCATTCTCCATCAGGGCCCTTGTGGCCCTGAATTGCAATTATACTTCAATATGTCCACAGCCTCCTACAGATGGTGAGCTCCTGGAAGGGCAGGATTCACTGCAGCTTCTAAGCTTACGCTGAGAAGCAAGGGTCTGTGGAACTCGAAAGTCCAGGGATTTAGGGGGATCTGGGGTTCCTGCACTCGTGGGACTTGGGGTAACAACATACTCACAGTTTATCCTCCTCGATGTCATAATCCAAGTCTGCAAACATGGTTCCGAGAGTTTCAGTGGGCTGGCTAACTGCCCAGCTCGGCAGGGGAATGGGGAACTGGATCGGGATGAGAAAAGAGGGCAGGGCTTAGGAAACCAGAGTGCCTAAATACCAACCCCAACCCCGGCTATCAGGAGAGCCAGGCCCTCCTCCTCCCCTCCGGACGATGGGGGATTGTCCCGGGGTGGGGGGTGGGTAGGTGATTCTTACTAGGTACAGAGGGGGACTCCAGGCCAGGGCTGGGGGCTCAGATCCCAGAGCCCGCCCCACGGGTCTCCAGGCCCTCAGGAGCTGCCTCTGTAGCTCACCGGAAGCGTCAGTCCCACAGACGGGTCCGGGCCAGCCTGGCACCTGAACGCACCTGCCGTTCCACCTGTCCGCGGCCGCGACTGTCGCGTCACTTCCGACGGGACGCGGAAGTCCCGCCTTCCTGCCCTGGGTATTTGCCCCGATCCCTGCAAGCAACCCTTCCCTCCCAGCCTCCCAGGGCTCCCAGAACCAGGAAAGAGAATAAGTATTGACGGAAGCTCCCCCTTAGCAGGAAAAAGCGGAAACAGAGTAAAGGTCTGGAGAGGCGGACGGCGCTCAACCCCGCCCCTTGCCCTATGGCCGCCGCCATCTTGGTAAGGGCAGGGTTCTTCCCAGCTTCCTTAGCGGGACGCAGGGGACCAAGACGCCTGGCTGGTTGCCGTGGCAACGGCCTCATCCTCAGGCGGGGAGACCTCCAGCGAAATTCAGTGGACCCGCGTTAGGGTGCTGGGACTCCTCAACTAGAATGACTGTCCTGGCTGGAAGGATCCTTCGAGATGCCAATCTAATCTGAGTTTTGCAGGCCAGGAAACTAAGTGCCAGTAAGGGGAAGAGATTTTGTCCAGAGCCTTCCACAGTTGCAGTAAGATCCAGATCTCAACCCTGAGACGCCTGCCACCTAGTCCAGCGCCTTCTAACACCTGCACACCTCTGGTCAGTGGCTCTGCTACGGACAGATTGGATTCCCTTCCTTTCCCTTTACAAACCTCCTTTCTCCAAATGCAAACTAAGAGCACCGGGGCAGATGCTTTCTATGATATTTAGTAAAAGACGCCTCACACTCCCTCTCCTTCCTTAGTCCTGACGAGCTGCCCCCTTGGGGTCACACTGAAGGTCACACCCCTTGTGTACCTGAGGTTCTGAAAATGCCATCAGTGCTTCGCAGCCGACAAGTCCAAATCTCCTCTCCCCACCAACCTCTGCTGCAGTATTGTGTATAGTAAGTTCCGTGGAGGGGTTGGGACTCCCAGAGCCCCAGCCCTAGCATCTGCCTCATCCAGGAAGCATGGGACCAGGCCGGTCCAGATTTGTCCAGGGGCAGTGGAGGAAGGAGAGATGCAGAAAGGATTATCCACATATACTATGGCCTGATGGGAGCCCCACCCTCTCCTTCAGGAGCTATGAGTGTTGGCAGTTGTGCAGAGTACCACAATAGCAACTTTTCCATGTACCCTTGGCTCCACCATTAAGATTACTTTCACAGGATTTCAAAGTTCACCTTGATCCTATGAGAGAAGAGCAAGTACTGTCAGCCACATTGTGCAGGTAAGGAAACTGAGGCTCAGAGAGACACTGCCCCTTGTCTCCCAGGTGGTTGGTAGCAGAGCTAGGGCTGGTATTTCCAAGTCCTATTTGCAGGCCAGAATTTCTATTCTAAAAATCAGCAGTCTCCAAAGCCAGATTATTTAATGTAGACTGTGGCTCTTCCACCTCACAATAGCCCTAGCTCATTCCCAGATGCTGCCATCTTGAAGCTGGGGGATCTTGGGCAAGTCACTGCCTGACTCTGAGTTCAGATATCTGTAGACTGGGGACAGTGGTTCTCCCAAAAGTGCTTGTGAAGGTCAACATAAAAATGAAAAACAGGGAATACCCTGGTGGTCCAGTGGCTAAGACTCTGCACTCCCAATACAGGGGCCTGAGTTCAATCCCTGGTCAGGGAACTAGATCCCATGTGCCACAACTAAGACCCTATGCAGCCAAATAGAGAAAAATAAATATTTTTTTAAAGGAGAAACCGATGTGAGTGCTTTGGAAACAATTCGCATGACACAGATGTCACTCAAGTCTCTTGACCCCCCCACCCCGCCCCTAGCCAGCCCACTCCAGTCCCTCTTCCCAAGGGAGGACAAAATGCCCAGCCTCCTCTCTTTTCTTCCTCGACTTCCCTGTCTCCCAGGCCCAGCTCTAATCCACCTGTCGCAGACAGCCTTACCAGACAGTCCTGGCTCACAGATCTTGTCTCTTTTTCTGAGCCCCTGAAACAGTTGTTATTTGGATCATTCACTTGGCAATTAACTGTGTGTCATCTTGTGAAATCCCTTCATGGCTTCCCTGAGTCAATTCTGTGTTGATTCACTTATCACATGTTTGAATTTTGCCTGAGGAGTTCTATTCTCCTTTAAAATTGGGGCTTAGGGTTCCTGTCTTGACAAACCATAAACTTATTCTCCCTATGTCTCTTCTTCCTGAGTTCCTTTTCTGTCCTGACTTTATTGTCCCTGGCACATCCCCCCTTCCATAGGATGCCAAGAAGCCATCAACAGGTGTCACTGTGACAAACTTGAAAAAGAAAATCAGGGTGATTTGTAACACATGTTCGTGTGAAAATACAATGATTCACTTTTTATTTATCAGTGGATGGCTCTCCTGGGTCTGACCATACAGCATGGGAACCTGTTCCAGCCAATCCATGGGTCAGGGTGGGACCACGAATTCATTTGAACGGAAAGAAAGTGTGAGTACCTTGTTCCATCGCCATAGTAAGCACTTCTTGTCTTTCCAGCTGGACAGGAAGTCCCTGGGGGCAGATCTTGTCCTTCTCTGTATCTCCCGCAGAGCC
Source organism: Budorcas taxicolor (assembly GCF_023091745.1). Classification (NCBI taxonomy): domain Eukaryota; kingdom Metazoa; phylum Chordata; class Mammalia; order Artiodactyla; family Bovidae; genus Budorcas; species Budorcas taxicolor. The sequence goes on along the minus strand of NC_068914.1, from coordinate 153,355,875 downwards.
TGGCACAGCACTTGGCTGCAGACGAGGTGCCATAATCATAGCTGTGGTTTTTCCTATGAGATGGGGTGTTCTTTGGGCCCTGTAGAAGGCTGGGATGGGCAGAGAGGGAGAGCAATGATAAGGGCCTGAACCTGGATGGTGGCAGTGGCCAAGCTTCCTCCACAGGGCTGGAATCACCAGGCCGAGTCTAGGTCCTGCATTTGAAATGTGTGTTTTTAACAAGCAGCAGCATCCACACACAGAAGCTTTACCACAGACCACAGCTCTCCCAGCCCAAGATGGTCCCAACTCAGATCCGAGTCTGTGGTTTCAGAGCTTGGAGTTCTCAGGCACACCAACCTTTGGCTCTGAGACGATGCCTGGGGAATGGGGGTGATGACCCCCCCAACCGAGATAAAAGTGATGAAGATGAAAAAGCAAGAAACGAGCTTGAAAAGCGGCAGAGTGACCCAGGCAGAGGACATAGCTGGTGCAGGCGGCAGGGGGTACAAGGCACAGTCCCCCACTGTCAGAGAATCACAGTGTGGCGGGGGAGACAGGCAAGTGAGCGCAGTGACAGGCGTGATGAGACCACCGCCAAGTCCTGCCCAGAGGACGGGAACTCCCCGTCCCTCTCCTGCTATTCCAGAGATCATCCAGGTAGGTGGGTGACCCCTGGCCCAGCCCGGCCACTGAAAGCGGTGTGACTCAAGGCAAGCCCTCTCTGGGCCTAGATCTCCTCCATGATTCTGTTTTTCAAGTTCTGAGCCTCAGATTCAATCGGGGAAAAGCCTACCCCCAACAACCCCATTGGAGGAGGAGAAAGGGACAACAGAGGAGGAAATGGTTGGATGGCATCACCAACTCAATGGACACGAGTTTGAACAAGCTCCGGGAGCTGGTGATGGACAGGGAGGCCTGGCGTACTGCAGTCCGTGGAGTCTCAGAGAGTGGGACACGATTGAGCAACTGAACTGAACTGAACCACCTCATATTCCTGGGGAAGTGCTGTCACCCAGTGGCCATTTGGAGAAAACTTCCTGGGGAACCAGAACCCCCGTTCTGCCACCCCTGTCAGTATCACTGCCCCGCCTCGCTCAGGGCTGGCTGGGCAGTCGTTGTAGTCTGTGGGGGATGGGTGCTGAGCTGTGCCCGATGTGCCCACTCCTCAGTGTTGCCATGGCCCCAGCTCCAAGGCCTCACTCCTCACTGACTCACCGCTGGCATCACGGGCCCGTGGAAAGGTCAAGGAACCAGGGGTGGGTGGAATTGGATTCCGTTCATCAGCAGCATAGAGATTTAGAGGATGGGTTTTAAAAGCAAACAGATGATTGCAGTATTACTAATAGCCAACATATATTGGGCGTCTCCACATCAGGGGACAAGAACAGCAAGGTCCTGCCCTGCCAGAGCTCACATGAGTGGGAGAGGCAGGCATTGGCCCCAGTGACATCACCTACTTCAGAGCGCGGAATGGGTCCCCAAAATAAAAGGGGAGCCCAGTGGGAAGGGCTTGACTGCAGACTCGTGGGAGCTGATGGGTGGGCAGGACAGAGCATTGGCTCCACGGCAGCTGTGTAACCCTGGAAATGTCCCTTGACCTCTCTGAGCCTTAAAAAGGGTAAAATGTGTACCATAAGAGCCCAAGTGTTGATTTCAAATTTCAGTCCATGACCAGAACTCTCCTTGCCCACACCCCTCCAAGGTGTTCCCATCACAGAATAAACCTCTGGTCCTTACCTAGAGAGCTGGGTCTGGCTGCTTCTCCCTATTCACATTCTATTCCAGAGCCTCTAGCGGCTTGTGTTCTGGAACGTGCTGGAATGTTTCCACCTCAGGGCCTTTACTCCTGTAGCTCCCTCTGTCTGGAACATTCTTCCCCCAGGTATGCTCACTCCCTCATTTCATCCGTATCTCTATGTCCCTGTTAGTTTCTCCAGGAAGCCCTCCAGGGGCGCCAACTAAGCCACAGCCCTCTGCTCGTCTCTTTCAGAACACCAGCTCGTCTCCCGCCTGGACCCATAGCACAGCTTGGTTTACCCATGTGTTTGCTTGTCAACTGGCTTCTTGTCTTTTTTCCCCAAGCTGCAAGTTCCTGGAGGGCAGGAACCTGGCCTGTTTAGGTCACGCCTCTATCATCAGCACCCAGCATGTAGTACATTCAGTGAAGACCCGGTGAAGGGATGAATCCCTGTGTCACCCAGAGCAGGAACCCAGAGACCAGGCAGTGGTCAGAGATCATAGAGGCCTCCAATTTTAGAGTCAGGACCCCAGACCCTATCAGCCTGGCACTGGGGGGCCACGGGAACCTAGCCGAGGAGGGACAGAGCAGTTAGATCTGTGTGGTGGAGGGCATGGGCTGCCAGCTGCGGCAGATTGAGGGAACCAGGGAGTCCTGTCATTGGTGGGGAGATGGGAGGGGTGGCATTGCCTTCCCCTCCTTGAGTCTGAAGCACGTGGGGGAGGGGAACAGGGTGCAGGGGCTGCTTTACTGGGAAGCCGTCTGGTGGGAGCCAGATCCCCCCAGGGACAGGAAACCCTCTCCCATCAGGGCAGCCATGGGTGAGGAGGGAGTCAGCCTGCTCCAGGCATTTGCATCCTTCCAGAAGACTTTCTCCAGCTTTGATGGCACCGTGGCCTCTATTCCTTGGGCACCTCTCTCCTCTCTTCTCAGCTGCCTCCTCCAGTTGGCCACCCCTGGCTAGTGGTAGGATGTGGGCTGCCACGGGGCCCCGAGTTCTCCCAGCAAAGCAGCTCTCTTCCTGGCTCTTCTTGGCATGTAATGGGCTGACCCCTGACCTCCCTGCTATCTCCCCCCACCTAGTGCTCTGCCTCCCGGGTTAGGTCAGTGATGAAAGCTGGTGGGAGCCCCGAGGGGGCGGGGGGGGCAGACAGTGCCTGATTGTTCTCCACCCCTGGTAGCTCGGCACGCTGGCTGCCAAGGGACTGACTTTTGCTCTGTCTCTCTCTTTCACCAGGCCAGGGGTTCTCAGACTCAACAAGTGGGAAGTTAATTCCCATGCAGATCCAAAAACACCTCTAGAGGTGATATAGATTACCAGTTCCTGCATGGGGGCGCAGGGTTCAGATACAGGGCTGGGAGGCCAGGTAGGACCCCACTTTGGGAAGAACCTGGGACCTTAGGCATCCCTGGCCCTCGTGGAGTTCCACCAGGTGTGAAATGGCATCTCAGGATGCTAAGAGCAAAGCCAGCGCCACGGGAAGGTATGGGGACGGCACGTGACTCAGCTGTGACTGTCTTCTTCCTGCTTGCCCCTCTGACCTGCCCTCCCCCCACCCCGCCCTCCATATCCATACATGTCAGGTCTGTGTCAGGCTCTCTGTTCTCTCCCATCAGTCTGTCTGTCTTGCACCAATAAATACCACACTGGCCAAATTGCTAGAGCTTTTCTAATAAGCCTGGCTAGTCACCAAGCCGGAGAAGGCAGTGGCAACCCACTCCAGTACTCTTGCCTGGCAAATCCCATGGATGGAGGAGCCTGGTAGGCTGCAGTCCATGGGGTCACTAGGACTCGGACACGACTGAGCGACTTCACTTTCATGCATTGGAGAAGGAAATGGCAACCCACTCCAGTGTTCTTGCCTGGAGAATCCCAGGGACGGGGGAGCCTGGTGGGCTGCCGTCTCTGGGGTCTCACAGAGTCGGACACGACTGAAGCGACTTAGCAGCAGCAGCAGCTGTCAGCAAGCACCCCTACCTTATTCTTCAGGAGTATCTCAGCTATTCTTAGTGCTTTGCCCTTTCTTACTGCTTTCATTTTCTTTTTTCTTACAGCTTTTAGAATCCGCTTGACAGGCACCACCAAAACCCTGTCGGGGTTTGATCCAGACTGAATTGAATCTAGACGTTAATTTGGGAAGAGCTGACAGTCTTAAGACATTGAATCTCCTTATTCAAGTTTGTGGCTGTCTCTCTGCGTTTCTTTCCATTTCTTTATTTTACTTTTTATTAAGTAAAATTTCAAATGTACAAGATTAGAGAAAAAAGAATGACGAAGCTCTTTTGCATCCAGCACCAAGCTTTATCAGTTAAATCTTGCAACTGCTGTATCTCCAGCCATAACCCTGTCCACTCCCATCCCCCCATTCATTTTTTTTCCAGCTACTCTTTGGGGGTCTTCATGAATGTCTTCCAGTAATGGTTTCTTTGGTCTCTTTTCCTTTTTAAATAATTATAGGTTGACAAGAAGTTGCAAAAATAGTATAGTTCCCCTCCATGGTGACATCTTACATAACCATGACACTTTATCAAAGCAGGAAATTGACACTGGTACCATCCACAGACCTTGTTAAGATTTCACTAATTTTCCTTGTATTCTTGTGTGTGCGTGTGCGTGTGCATGTGTGTGTAGGTCCATGCAATTTCATCACCTGTATGGATTCATATAGTCACCACCATGATCAAGATACAGAGTACTGTCCCACAAGACCCCTCGTGTTACTCGTTTATAGCAACCCTTATATCCCTGCCCATCTCCTCCAGCCACTAATCTGTGCTCCATCTCTACGCTGTCGGCATTTTGAGAACGTCACAGTAATGAAACCACAACCTTTCGAGACAGATTCCTTTCACTCAATGTAATTCCCTCGAGCACCATCCAGATCATCACATGTATTGGCTGTTAATTCCTTTTTGTTGCCAAGTCGTATTCTGTGATATGGACGTACCAGTCTGTTTAACCATTCACTTACTGAAAGGCACTTAGGTTGCTTCCAGGTTTTAACTACTACCAACAAAGTTGCTGTGTAGTAATGTACACATGTTATTGAGGATGTGAGTTTTGGGGTGGCATTGTCTTTGTTTGTTTTGACTGTGCCATGTAGCATGTGAGAGCTTAGTTTCCTGATCAGGGATCAAACCTGTCCCCCCTGCGTTGGAAGTATGGAGTCTTAACCACTGGACCACCAGGGAAGTCCCATGGATATGAGTTTTTGTTTCTTTATAATAAATGCCCAGAAGTGGGGTTATATGATTGACGGACACCTTGTTTTTTAAAAAACTACCAAACTATTTTCCAGGGTGGTTATACCTCAGTAATATTTTATGCTCATCTCTGTAAATATTTTGTTATATTTCATCTTTGTTAATTATCATTAAATGGAGGATTTTTTAAAATGATATTTTCTTTGCTCTGTTGTTTATAAAGCAATTACTTTTTTATTGATATGATTTACACACCAAAAACGTCACCATTTTGAAGTGTATAATTCAGTATGTATTCACAAGGTTGCACAACCATCACCTCTATCAAATTCCTGAGTATTTTCATTACCCCCAAAAGAAACCTATATCTGTTAGCAGTCACTCCTTATCTCCCGTCCCTGGCAACTTAATCTACTTTCTGTTGCTATGGGTGTGCCTACTCCAGGCATTTCATGTCAACGGAATCATTGCCCTTTTGTGTCTGGCTTCTTTCATTTAGCTTCATGTTTTCCGGGTTCATCCATTCACGTGTTGTAGCTTCAATTGGTTTTTGATATTGATTTGATATAGGAATACCCTATTTCTAGCTGTGAAATTTCCTTCATAGTTCTAATAATTTGCCTCTGGATTATTTTGGATTCTCTATATAGACAATCATATCACCTGAAAAAAATCCCAGTTTTACTTTTCTTATCCAATCCTTGTATTTTGTTGTTTTTGCTTTTTCATGTCTTACTGCCCCAGCTAGGACCTCAAGTACAGTGTTGACTAGATGTATGGATGAGGCCAACTCGTCCCTGACTTAGTATCTACTGCCCCTTTAAGAACAATGCTTGTGCTGCTTTTGCAGATAATTTTTTTTATCAGTTTAAGGAATTTCCTTTCTATCCCGAGTTTGCAAAGACATTTTTATTGAAAGTCGATGTTGAGATTTAGTGCCAGTGCTGAGACGATCATGAGTTTCTCCCTTATTAGTGTGATGAATGAAATTATAGACTTTAAAATGTAAACCAGCATTACCTTTCTAGGATAAACCAAATTCTGTTATGCGGTATATATCCTTTTTATTCCTTGCCAGATTTGTTTTGCTAATATCTTACTTAGGGCTCTCGCATTGAATTTCACAAGCGGGAAATGGTCTGTAACGTTTCCTTTGAATGTTCTGTGTAAATAGAAAGGAACCATCCCCAAGTCTAATGTGTGTCTCAGAATCTCGGACCCTGTCCCTGTCACTGTCTCAGGGTTCCCCTCTGTCCCTCCCCAGACACACTGCTTTAGCTCAGGGAGTACTCCCGCGGGTGGCAGAAGACAGAGGCGCCACTTGAACGAGACAGCCTGGAAACCTGGGGCCTCAAGCTTTGGGAGGGACATGGAGCTGAGATTCCCCAAACCAGCCAAGGGGTCTACGTGCCTGGGCCCCTCATTGAAGAAGAAGGCTTAAGGGAAATCTTCCATCCCTTTCTCCATGGGGAGGGAGAAAGCCCTCCAGAGGAAGTGGCTGGAAGGGGGCAGGGGGCAGGGGTTAATGGTGGCATTGTGCTCAGGGCTGACGGATGGCTGGCCTGTCAGTGACAGTGGCCCAGCCTTAGCAGCCCCAGGGAGATCCCCTCCCCCTCCCAGTCATCCTCTGAGGGAGGGGGCCCTGCTGGCCTTTGATAATGGCTGGGGGCCGCCTTCCCTGCTGTGGGGTCACTGAGCCATTCTCTTTGGTGGGGCCTGGTCTGTGGAGGCCCAGAATGCACTCTCCACTCTGGCCTGACCATCAGGCGCTGCAGGTGGCCGGAGTGGGCGTCCTGCCCCAGGGCCCTTTGCCTCACTGGATCTCAGGCACCCAACACAGGCCATCCCGTGCCAGCCCTGCCTGTCTTGTGGATGACTGTGTCTCAGAAGGGATCTGGTGAAATCCAGCTCCTTGACATCTGGGGCAGGGAAATGAGGTTATGACTTGTCAAGGCTCCCGCGGGAGCAGAGGGATAACCGGTCCTAGGACTTTCTGCTCAAATGTGCCTGGACTGGGGCCAGGTTGATGCTGAGATGAATTAGACAGTCTGCCCTCAAGGGGCTCAGAGGCTGGGAAGAGGGGAGTCACCACGGGTACAGAGAAATATAAGTGTGGTAAATGCAGCAAGCACAGAACCCTGTGGGTGCAGAAAAGGGACCACTAGCCCAGCCAGGCGGTCAGGAAGGCCTCCAGGAGGGAATGATGCTGGAGGCTGATTTTCAAAGAGTGAGTAGAAGTTACACCAAGGAAGGCAAGGACAGCGGGGAAAGGCATCCAGGCAGAGGGAAGAGCGTGAGCAAAAGCACAGAGTAAACGGGTAGGGGCATGGGAGCCGCAGCAGTCCGGTGCTAAGCAGGAGGGTCAGCAGGGCCGGATTTTCTGGGGCCTCACATGCCCAGATGGCTAGACTTGGCAGCGTGGAGAAGCTAACAGCCAGGTTCTAATCCTGCCTTCTTGGCAACCATCCATCCTTTGGTCATTCAGCTCACTGAGCAGCAGTGTGACCTTGGGCAGATCTCTTCCTCTGGCATAGCCTCCCACAAACACACTCTGCCCTGGGCTGCCCCGTCTGCCTGAGGTTATCCAGCATCAATTTCAGGGTGGACAACAGGAGGTCTGTTTCTGCCGCAGCATCACTGGACCACATCAGTCCCGGCTGGCCTAACGGGGACTTCCTGTTACAGGAAAAAAGCAACCCCGTCTCTGTTAGTGGGATCTTCTGTTACTTGTTGTCAAATGCTCTCCTGGTTCAAGCTCCTTTTGTTGTTCAGTCACTATAAGTCATGTCCAACTCTTTGCAACCCCATGGACTGCAGCGCATCAGGCTTCCCTGTCCCTCACTATCTCCCTGAGTTTGCTCACACTTGTGTCCATTGAGTCGGTGATGCCATCCAACCATCTCATCCCGTTCCCTCTTTTCCTCCTGCCCTCAATCTTTCCCAGCATCGGGGTCTTTTCCAATGAGTCGTTTCTTCATATCAGGTGCCCAAATTATTGGAGCTTCAGCTTCAGCATCAGTCCTTCCAATGAATATTCAGAGTTGATTTCCTTTCAGATTGACTGGTTTGATCTCCTTACTGTCCAAGGGACTCTTCAGCACCACTCTTTTGATGTTTGAAAGCATCAATTTTTCGGCACTAAATTCTCTTTATGGTTCAACTCTCACATCCGTACATGACTACTGGAAAAACCATAGCTTTGACTATACAGACCATTGTCGGCAAAGTGATGTCTCTGCGTTTTGATGCCTCAAACTGAAGAATAGAGAGTATAAAATACACTCGAACAACTTACACATCCACATAAACATTTTTTCAGAGAAATGAGACTTTCTCTTAAATACAGGATACACTTTTTGCTTTTATTTCAAATAACTTTAAAACTTGAACGTATTCAGTGTAGAAATTTGGAAATAAAATAAAGAACAAGTACAAAAAATTTAAAAATCACCAGCCAGAAATAAATAAGGTTAGAATTTTGGGGTGTTTTCTTTCCACTTTTTCCTTATATGTCTTTAAATGAAGTCAAGCTCACGGCATTTAGTTTTTTCTTTTTTCTTTTTATTGATGTAACATACAGGCACATATTGTTTTATATCCTGATTTTATGTTATACCAAAAGTGTTTCCTATGTAATTACAATTTTTTGCTAAGTGTCATATTTACTGGCCACATCATATTCTGTCACAGGAAGTGCTATAATTCATTTCAACAAGCCCCAAGGGACTGCTGAGCACTGAGGTGGTGGCCAGTTGCAGTAGACATCTGTGGGCATAATTCCTTATTTATTCCTAGTTTGCTTTAACAAAATGTCCTACAAATTCAGCCTCCCCCTCTTCCCAACCCAGGAATTGAACACGGGTCTCCTGCACTGAATGTCCCAAGGCATTCAGCAGTGACAGGCATTCAATGGGTCCTGGGGTCAGCCACCTGGCAGAGCCCACAGGTGGCTTGTGGTTGCCTGGTGGCTCTGGGTCCTCCCTTAGCGCATCCGTGCTCAGTCATGTCCGACTCTGCGACTCTATAGACTGTAGCCTGCCAGGCTCCTCCGTCCACGGGATTCTCCAGGCAAGGATACTGGGGTGGTTTGCCATGCCCTCCTCCAGGGGATCTTCCCAACCCAGGGATTGAACCCCTGTCTCTTGCATCTCCTGCATTGGCAGGTGGGTTCTTTACTACAGATGGTGGTGGTGGTTGAGTTGCTAAATCATGTCCGACTCTTGCAACCCCATGGACTGTAGCCTGCCAGGCTCCTCTGTCCATGGCATTCTCCAGGCAAGAATACTGGAGTGGGTTGCCATTTCCTTCTCCAGGGGATCTTCCCAACCCAGGAATCGAACACGGGTCTCCTGCACTGCAGGCAGATTCTTTACCAACTGAGCTATGAGGGAAGTCCATAGTCTTTACCACAAACCCTCTTAGCAAATGTTTAGATTTTTGTAACCATTTCTCTTTCTCCCTGTATATTTTTTCTTCTTTTTAAATATTTATTTATGTGACTGCGCTGGGTCTCAGTTGCCCCACGCAGGATCTTTGATCTTTATTGCAGCACACGGGAGCTTTAGTTGTGGCACATGGCATCTACTTCCTTGACCAGGGATCGAACCTGGGCCCCCTGCATTGAAAGCACAGAGTCTTAGTCACTGGGCCACTAGGGAATTCCTGCCCCTGCATGTTTCTAATGATCTTCTCTTATTCTGCTCTGATCTAGGAAATCAGAGCTCTAAGGTATCACAGTCACATCAAAAAGGAGAAGAAATAGACACTGAGTGGGCCCGTGAGGGGCTCCCCAAGGAGAAGTGCCTGATGGGGGTGAAAGGACTCCAGCAAGGCCCCTCCGAGCCTCAGTCTCCTGAGACAATGACAGGCGCTCCGCCTCCCTCATGGGAGCCAGGCCCCACGGAGGTCCCGAATGCAGGGCTGGCCTGGTCTCTCTGCCAGCCTCCTGCATCAGAGAGACAAGGCCTGAGGTCTAGAGTAGGGGGTGGGGATGTGGCAGTGCTGAATGAACCCCAACACAGAAGGGGCGTGGTGGCCTGCCCACAGCCACTGCCTCGCCCGCTCTTCAGATACCCCACGCCCCGCTCACACCCATGGGACCCCGGAGCCTCTCCACGCATCTCCACCCATGGCTGGGACCACGGGCCAGTCACAGCTCTGGGCACTGGGGCCGTTTGGATCACCCCTTCTCAGTCAGGAGGCCTGAGTGTCTTCCTGCTGGTGACCACCATCAGTGTCGAGAGGGAGGGGTACTGCTGCACCCCAGCCTTCACTTCGCACCCTCTCGGCCTCCTGGTCTCCCAGCAGACACTGGAGCCCTCTTATGGGAAAGGCTGAGGTGTGAGGCTTCCAGGTGAGCTGTTGACTGGAGCTCTCACTCCTCCAGGAAGACCCAACCAAGGCATTTTCCCACCCTCAGCCCTCCCCAACCTCCACCCCCAAAGTCAAGGGCAGCGAGCCTCCAAAACCTGCTGGTGGAAGGTCAGCTGCTTCCTGAGGTGGAGAAATCTCCATCCAGGGGCCTGGATGTCCAGGTCTAAAAACACTCCTTGCTTCTCTGAGATCTCTCCCAAAAGGGCCCGTCCACCCACAGGGCTGGGTCCCCCGCCAGTGTGGACCAGGTCACCAGGGAACCTGGACTGACTAACGCCAAAGAATGTCCAGGTGTCAGCCCCGGACCACTGGGAATAAATCAGCGCTGCAGACGGCATCCTTCTCCAGCTGCTCGTCCAAACTTCTCACCCAAACTTCCTCTGCCCCATGCCCGGGCTTCCCTGCCCCTCTGTCCTCCTTCCAGCTCCCAAAGCTCCCCTGCTCCTCCAAGCCCTGCCTCCTCCTCCTGCTGAGTGTCTTTTTCTCTCTCAGCATTTTTTTGTGTGTATCACCGGATTCTCCTTCTGGATTATAATTGTTTTGCAGGGTTATGTGAGTTTCTGCTGTGTAACAAAGCTCTATGTATACGTACATCCCCTCCCTCCCACACCAAGCTGAGCTCTCTGTGCTACACAGCTGGTTCCCTCAGCTTTGGTGGTGGTTTAGTTGCTCAGTCGTGTCCAGCTCTTGTGACCCCATGGACTGTAGCCCTCCAGGCACCTCTGTCCATGGGATTTCCCAGGCAAGCATACTGGAATCGGTTGCCATTTCCTTCTCCAGGGGATCTCCCCAACCCAGGGATCGCACCCAGGTCTCCTGCGTTGCAGGCGGATTCGTTACCGGTTGAGCCACCAGGAAGCCCGCTCTATTGATGTGTAACTCACATCCTGCACAAGTCACATTTTTAAAGTGCACAATTCAGTGTTTTTTAGTGTATTTATAGAGCTGTACAACCATCATCAGCGCTATCATTTCAGAACATTTTCATCACCCCCAGAAAGAAACCCTGTACCCTTCAGCCATCATTTTTCAATTCCCTAGCCCTGGGTAACCATAGTTTACTTTCTGTCTCTACAGAGGTACCTGCTCTGGACATTCTAGACCCAACTCTTGCCCTGTTTCCCCCTCTATAAAGCAGGGGCGGTGATGGTTCCTCCTCACAGGGTTTGGTGAGAATTTAAATAACACCTGGACTTATTATCATGTCTGATGCAGAGTAGACGCTGTATAAAGTCTGCTGTCGACATCATCTCCAGGGCCTGGGCTCCTCCGCCCATCCACATGCCTTCCACTTGCCCTGTGAGCTCATTTCCCCCTCATCCAGACCCCCAGCCTAGACGCCAGACCTCCCTGGCATCCCCACCCAGACATCCCAACAGCCTCTCAGACTGAGCATTTCCTTTCTCCCCAAGCCTGCCTGTCCTTCCCATGCCATGCCCCTCACTCAGGAAATGGAATGACCGTCCACCTGGTCATCCAGACCAGACACAAGGGGCACCCCTCGCCACCTGGTCCATCAATCCAACTGTGTCCTCCCCACTCTCCCTCCCCTGGTGGTCACCCCAACCTGCCTCCATCTCCAGCTTAGGGGTCACGAGCTGGGCTCTGATGTCCAATGCTGGGCTTTTGTGTCCAATGCAGTTCTGTCCCCCACTCACTGGCCAAGGAGCCTCAGGCAAGTCACCTCACCTGTCTAAGCCTCAGATTCCTGGACAATAAAATTGTTGTTGTTCAGTCACCAAGTTACGTCCGACTCTTTGCAACCCTGTAGACTGCAGCACGCCAGGCCTCCCTGTCCCTCGGTAGATGATAAAATAAAAATGTCCTATAAAAGAATGCCTTCGCCATTCACTTGTCTTGAGGACTATATGAATAAAATATATGAAGAGCGTAAGTCTAGTATGATAAGCATTATTGTTGCTGTTAATATTACTCTCTCCCCTAGGTGACTCCACTGCTCCTGAGCCCGGTCCCCACCTCCACCTTGCCCACAGCACCTCCTGTGCCGGTCATGACAGGCTGACCATGTGCAGGACACCAAGGGAGCCCTCGCATGCCCTGCTTTCTTTAACCATCACGACATTCCCAGGAGGCAGAAGCTGTTACCCTCATTTTACAAATAAGGAAACTGAGGCCCAAGGTCCCACAGCTGGGGTCAACCACTGCCTCCAGTGGTAATCACGTTGGTAATCATGTATTGATGGAAAACATTTATCGAGACCCTACTGTGGATCAGTTACTGAGCTGAGTCACGTTAGTGACTTACCTTGCTAAGTCACTTTAGTCATGTCTGACTCTTTGCTACCCTATGGACTGTAGCACTCCAGGCTCCCCTGTCCATGGGACTCTCCAGACAAGAATACTGGAGTGGGTTGCCCTGCCCTCCTCCGGGGATCTTCCCAACCCGGGGATCGAACCCACGTCTCTTACATCTCCTGCACTGGCAGGCATGTTCTTTACCACTGGTGCCACCTAGGAAGCCGGTTACTGAACTCGGTGCTGGGAAAACAGTAATAAACCTAGCATAGACCCAGCCCATAAGATCTTCCCAGAACACATATCGGACCCCTTTCAAATCCTTCAGTGACCATTCCACTGCCCTCAGGATGCAGTCCTTGTACCTTGTCAGGGCACCCTGGGTCTTCAGGAGCCCTTCCTCTCTGCCCTCTGCAGTCTAGCTCTCCCACTGTTCCTGCCCCATCCTGATCCAGTGCACCAGCCTGGTGGGGCCTCCCCACCCCAACACACACCGCTCACCTTCTTCCCAGACTCATCCCCAACGCCAGCTCCTTTCCTGCCTTCTCCCTCCATTTCTTTGCCTGGTGAACTTTTATTCATCTGTTGAGGCTCCGGGCACAGTCACCTTCTCCAGGAAGCCTTCCTTCCCCAATCTTCCAGCCTAGATGAGATCCCAGGCCGCCTGTCTCCAGCATGCTGACCCTTTACTGATTTGTCTCTCCTCCTGGACTGTGGTTTCTGGAGGGCAAACCTGGGGGCCTCCGTCATGCCCCATCCATCACCAAGTCAACTGATTTTACCAGTCTCGCCATGACCCAAAGGCCCCAGCCCAGCCCTGAGGTTACACCTGAGGGCATGCTGCTGACACTGTGTGCATGTTCCATGAGCAGTCACTTTGCTCTGTTTCACGTCACCATAAATGCTGGGACAGCGTGAAATGGACGAATTGTTGAATGGAGCATCTGAGCACAATCTCCCCAGGGTTCCAGCTTCTGTGATTCCAGACAAGGGGCCAGGGCTGTCGGGATCCTCCAGGCCTCTCAAGGGGTGGGTGGGTTGCAGCCCTGGAGAGAGATGACCAGGGCTGGAGTCACCCAGGTGAGCCCCAGGTCCTGGCTGGGCAGCCTCTCTGTGTCTCAGTTTCCTCATCTGAAAAATAGCGACTTCAGCTCCTCCCAGCCTGCCTTGCAGGGCTGTCGGGAGGAGCCAGAGACTGTGTTCCCTGAGGGCAGGCTCTTTAGTACTGGCTTCCTGACACCCCCATCTCAGACACATTCTCTTTCATTTTCAAAAAAAAATTCCAGGAAACTTGGTTCTAGGCGTTCTCTGGAGACCCACACCCATCTCAATGTTTCCCGACCTGAGGGCTCTTTCTCAAGGAGGTTTTGGGAAGCGGGGGAACATAGCTGGGTCCGGCTGAGCACCTGGTTGGGACACTCACCTGTGGAGCCTCAGTCTCCACCTCCGAAAGATGGGCCGTCACTCCCGGCCCGAGGCTGCTGTGCTGATGAAGTGAGATGGTACATGAGAAGGCGACTTGTCTCAGCACAGAAGGGTGGCCTGGGGTGGAGGGCGGAGGCGCGCCCCAGGACGGTACATCGCACCCCATCGCCCCCACATCCTGCTCCCGGCGGCCTCCCCGAAGCCGCATGGCCGCCCACAACATGGCCGCCGCGGCCACCCGGCCCCGCGCCCGCTCGCAGGGCGCCAGGGGAGGGAGGGCGCCACGGCCAGGCCACGGTCACTCCTGGTGTCCCGGGGGTGCAGCACGGGGCGGGAGGCGCGGCCAGGAGGGAGTGGGGTGGGTGGCTGGGTGGGGGGCCGGGAAGAGCCAGGGAGAGGGGCAGGGAGGCGAACAAAAGGTCCCTTTGTGGCGCGGCCGCGAGAAGAGGAGCGCATTACCCAATGCCCAGAAGCCATGTTGGTAACAAGAGAACCATTCTCTGCCTCGCTTGGAAAACAACTTGGAGCAGAGAGAGACCGGGAGAGAGTTAACCCCATGGGCGCGGGGCACAGGGGCCCGAGGCCGCCGTGGGAGGCGGGAGGGAGCGAGCGCCCGCTGCGGGCCTTTCGGGCCCTGAGCCCGTGATTTCCTGTCTCCCAGGCCTGGTCTGCGGTCGGAGGATCCGGAGTCCCAACATGGCCGCTTGGCCGCGGCCCAGCAGCCTTCGGACAGGGGACTGGAGCCGTGGCTTCTGCTGCCTGGGCCTGGCCAGATGTGTGACCTCCGCCTGCTCCCAGCTTCAGGGCCTGGCCCACCCCGAGGGCACCCCCGCCCCCCGACTCCGAGTCTGGACTCTCCGCCCGCAGGTCCCAGGACTGGCCCTGGCTCCAGGGCCCCACGACCTCCACAAGCCTGCCTTGGCTGACAGGCGGCATAGTTCCTCCTCAGGAAGTCCCTTCCATCTTTGCACAGAAGTTTTTCCTGAAACTTCATTAGATCTCTTTCAGCCTGTGCATCTTCTACCCACCAGTCCTGGTTCTCAGGCTCCTAGAGACCACATCTGGTAGGAAGGGGAAGGATACCAGAAGAAGCAGCTGCCGCGTTTGGGGCCCCTCACAGGCACTTCGGGGCCAGCCTGGCGGGAGTGAGCTGTGACCCTGTCTGCCGATGCCACTTATTCTAAAAGCAGCTATCACAGGGCCACACGGAGGAGGCACCCCATGAATAAGCAGAAGAAAGAGGTCCTTCCTTCCTTCCATCCTTTCTTCCAGAAATACCGGCGGAGCCATGTGCCCAGCTCTGTCTTAGCTCTGGGACTCAGCAGTGGACCACAAATAGACCACCCTGCCCCCAGGGAGTGGGCAATAAAAGAGCAAAGACACGAACGAATGGCAGGGGGCCACAGGCTTGATGGTGCCAAATCTGGGCAAAGAGAAAGAGTGACAAGAGGGATAACTTTAGAAATGGTGGTCGGGGGGAGCCCCCGCAAGGCTCTGCCATTTCACAAACATCTGAATGGAGAGAGGAGGAACACTCAGGCAAAGAATTTCCAGGCACTGGGCACAGCGTGCCACGGCCCTGAGGGGGACCGTCCTGGGGAGTCTGGGAAGAGCCAGATCAGAGTGGCTGCAGCAGACATCAGGGGGTCGAGTCATAGGGAAGGATGGAGGAGCCCAGGCGCGTGGGTGCCCACAGGAGCTTGGAGCAAGGTTTGTGTGGTCAGAATTCCATTTCAACAAGGACTCTTTGGCTGCCTTGTGGGGAATAAACTGCAGGGGTCAAGGGTGAGAGCTGGACACCTAACAGGACTTTTGTCATACCCCCCTAACTCCTGTGTGCTCCCCTCCCTAGCACTCCTCCTCCCCAGCTTGCCCACCCTCCCATCGTAGGTGCAACCATTCTCCGAGTAAATGTTGGCCCAGCACCTTCTAGGTGTTAAGAATGAGGCGTTTGGTCTTGAGCCAGACAGGATCCTAAAGAGAGCAAGGTTGCCCTGCGGGGGTGGGGGCAGTTCACAGTTGAAGGAGTCCCAGGCACCCGAAGGGGACCCAATAAAGGACGAGCCTTGCCTGTGGACCCCTAGTTAAAGAATGAAGGCTGGGCAGTTTTTGAAGCTTCACAAAGGGCTCTCAGGACCCTCCTCTCTTAGTTCCCCTGTGTTGTGACATCAGCAAACAGTCCAGAAACCCAGGGGCTCAGTGCCCTGGCTCCCACCTCAGGCAGGTCCCTAGCCTCCCAGAGCCTCGGTTTCCTCATCTGTAACACCGCATGGACCTCGCAGGTCTGCTGAGTACAACTCAGTCCTCAGGGGGCGGAGACAGGCTCTGAGAGGTGAATGATGGAGCTTGGTCACCAGTTGGAAGGGGCAGTACCTGCTGACCCCTAATGCCAGGCCCTTCCCTGCATCTCTGCGTGTTCCCGACACACCTGTGGGGCCTCAGCTCTGGCCCCTCTAAGGCCCAGAGCTGCGTGCTGGAGCAGGGCAGATACTGCGGAAAGTAGTGACAGTATCGAGGGGCTTCAGGTGGCAGAGGGGCCAGTGGGTAGGAGTGAAAGTGTTAGTCGCTCAGGTGTGTCCAACTCTTTGTGACCCCATGGACTGTAGCCACCAGGCTCCTCTGTCCATGGGATTCTCCAGGCGAGAATACTGGAGTGGGTTGTCATTTCCTTCTCCAGGGGATCTTCCCAAGCCAGGGATCAAACCCAAGTCTCCCGCACTACAGGCAGATTCTTCACTGAGCCATCAGCAGGTAGGACAGGGAGGCTGTGAGACCCAGGAGACAAAGCAAGACAGACTTGGGCGTTCCAACCGAACAGAAAGCACCCCAGCCCTGGCAGCCACCCTGGTAGGGTGAGAGAGAGGCCCCTTGTGATCCTGACTTCCCCCAACCCCCGCCCTGACTGGCTGTAAGCAGCCTGGCTTCTCAAGCCTCTGCATCTTCATTTGTCAAACGGGCCCCCTCCTCTCTGGTCCCAGAGGGTGGTGGCGAGGATCAGATGAGTGGGAAGCTGGGCACGCAGGGAGCCGGCGGGGCTTTATACTGGGTTCCTGCTGGCTTCCAGGCCTGTGCACTCCTGACAAAATGATCTAACATGGTGGATTTGTGCAACAGGCAGGGCTGCAGAGGAAAGAGGGAAAACAGGGGCAGGAGAGAGAGGGAATGGGGGAGGAAGGGGGTAGGGGTTCCTGGAGGAAGCAAGTTGTACGTATCATGGGAGATGGGAGGGTTTGCACGGGCCACGAGGCGAGGGAGGGCTTGTAGGCAGAAAGGCTAGCACAAAGACAGGAACAAGAAGGGCAGAGCCCTTGTTAGCAAGGTGGTGTGGGGCAGCTGGGGTTGGGATCCTGGGAAGTCCAGAGCCTCCTAGGCCAGAGCTCGGAGATTCACCTCCACCCCTTCCAGCCTTGGGCTCAAAGAGCCGGATTTCCATCTCTGGCCTCTGCTAGAATCCTACCCTCCCTGTGGGGCACACTCCCCATGTCTTTGCTGGTCAACCCATTGTTGAGAGCTGTATGGCAAAAAGACCCTCTCTGGGAAGTCCTCCCTGAGCCCCAAGCCAGGTTGAGAATCCCTCCCCTGGAAGTAGTTCATGCTGTCCCAATGGGAAAGAACTATTATTATACCCATTTTACAGTGGAGAAAACTCAGGCTCAGAGAGAGATCCTCATGGCTCAGGGGTGCGTGACTGGTGTCAGAGCTGGGATCCTAACGTTGCAAGAGACCTGGTGCCTGTGAACTCTTATGTTACCTCCCCTGCCCCACCCTGTGCCAGGCACCTCTTTCTCCTGGGACCCAGAGAAGGGCTGAAATTCAAGTGCTACCACGCCACCGGGAGGTGGCAGGGCAGATCCTGGTGTCGGGGCGGATCCTGAAGCTGGGAGTGGCTGACCCCACTGCTCCCACAACCGGTCTGAGAAGGTGCAAAGAGGCCCAGGATGTAGGGGTGAGTGAAAGGGGAGAGACCGGGCCTGAGGGCAGGGCCCACGGGCAGCCCTGGAGGGCAGGGAAGACAACCCGTGGGGCCAGAGCCCAGGGTGGCAGGGGGCTGATGGCCCGTGGCAAGGCAGCAGGAAGAGGGGGAGCTGGCCACAGGAGGAGGGGGAGAACTGGGGTCCCTGGTGCCAGGCCCTAGGCTGGTGCTGGGAGCAGGGGTCAGGCGGCGGTCGCCGGCACTCACAGGCTGAGGGCTGGGCTGAGTGGAAAGAGCACTGGAGACGCTGCGGGTCACGCGGGAAGTCACCCAGCGCGGGCGCGGTGCCCGGGCCCACGTCACACCCTCACCGGGGCGGAAGCCTCGAGGCCCTTCCACGCGGCACTGTCGTCAGCCAGCAGAGTCACATGGGGGGCGGGCCGCGGGGCCGTGGAGCCTTCCGGTGGCCTCTCCGCCCCCGCCCCGCCCCTGGGGATCCTGCCACCGCTCTTGGAAAACAACTGAGGAAATCAAGTGGAAACACAAATCCGCCACCCCAGTCTCTCCCGCTCCGTTGGGCCAGGCCCCTGCCCACCAGCACACCCCAGAATGGGGCTCAACCCAAGAGGCCAGGCAGCCCAGCAAGGTTTGCCCTGGCAAGACCCAGTGGGCACGTCCTCAGCCCCGGGACTCCCAGCATCTGGGCCTGTCCACCCATCTAGTCCCGCAGAGGCTGGCCCTCCCCAGGAGAACCTGGGGCATCGAGCTTGAGCCACCCCCTGCCGCCTCCCTCCCAGAGACCTCTAGACTCTGGGATCCAGGGCCAAGGAAATTCCAGGCCTGACTATGCTCTGGAGAAGCTGGTCACCTGGGCAAGTCCTTACCTGCTGTGGGCCTCAGTGGCCTCATCTGTCAAACAGGAGCAACAAGGCCTGCCCAGACCCACCTCATGGGCCGGAGAGAGAGACCCGGGCCTAGAGAAGGACGGCACTGTGTGAGCTGTAAAGGGCCAGGCCCACGCACGGTCACTTTGATATTTTACAGAGAGGAGTTGCCTCCCCGGCTTAGAAGTCAGCTCCATGAAGGGGGACGTAAATTACAGGTGATGATATGGGGTCCCTGTGGTTGCTTACCCCTGAACAGAGAGGAGCCCGGCCCTGGCCCACCTGGTCCCTCTTAGCACCAGCCACCCCCAAACGCCTCTGTCCCCTCCACAGACAGGATGCTGGCCCCATCGGACACAGTCTTTCCTCAGCAGATGTCCTCCTTGTCCTCCAAGACCCAGCTCAACGGTCCCTGCTCTTGGAAGCGCCCTGATTCCAGGGGGGTGAGCAGCACCCACTTCTCCTGGTACATTCAGCAGGATGAACACGTCAGGTGTGGTGGTAGCCATCTTAGCGTCCCAGCAAGTGTGTGAGCTCCGTGCGGGTGGGGCCTGTGTCTTTACCACCCTGGAGTCCCTGCCCCACGCTCAGCGCTGGGCCTAACAGCGTCAAGAGGTGTGAGCAAGCCGATGTGTGTGTGTGCACATGTGCCTGAGCGCCAGGAGAGCTGGTCGGGAGGTGACCTGTTCAGGAGAGGACAGGGAGGGGTCAAAGTTTACTACGTGCATCCCCAGCCTCCACTCGGGGCTCCCTCTACTCCCAAGACCGTGACTCCCCCAGTCTCCTCTGCGCCCATTCAGACTGAGGGGGCGTTTGGCTCCTTGCTGACTGAGTCAAGGTCAGCTCATCCCCTGCCGGGTCACAGGGGTGTACTCCCAGAAGGAGTGTACTGGTGGTATTTCCAGAGCTCTGCCGGGTGTGATGGAAGGTGAGGGGACACTGGCCCATTAGAAAGTGGACAGAATTTTCCAGACTTCAGACAGAGGAGACTAGACTATCAGGGAGGGGACAACGGATGTGAGCCGCGTTTTGAAGGGAAAACTGTCGTGGTTGATGATTAGCTGCGGGGGGATGAAGGGGCGGATGAGTCAAAAATGACTGAAGTTTCACGCCCGGGTCACTGGAGAACAGTGGGGCCATTGATGGGGGCAGGGAAGCAGGATGGAGGGGGCTAGTTTGGGGGCAGGATGGTGACTCAGGTCTGGGACAGAGACGCACAGCATTTACGGCTGGAAGCAGCCTCAGAGACTATCCAGGTCGCACGCCAGGAACGGAGGCTCTAGGAGGAGCAGCCACTTGGCCGGGACACCAGAGGGGTTGATGTCACGACCGAGGCTGGGGACCTGGCCAGGGTCAGTCCTGGAGGCAAGTCAGACCCAGTCCTCACCCTGGGAGACTGAGACCAGAGTCACTGTCCCCTGGGAGAGACACACATGGGCATCACTGCAAACTGATTGATGGGGTGTCCACGAGGCAATGTGGGGATGCAGGGGGTGTGAGGGAAGGGCGAGTAACCAAGGAATAGTAATAGCAGGGTTATTAGAAGTGGGGCCCCTGCCCAAAGTGCATCTCCTGTAATTCTAGCAACCGGCCCACAAGCTATGCAGACGCATTGTCCCCATTTTACAGATGAAGCTGAGAAAACTAAGCAGCGGGTCCAGGGCCTCATATGTCTCATGATGCCCAAACTCTTGCTCTTAAGGCCCGCTTTTGGATGCAGTATTCTGGAACTGAAGCCTGATGGATGTGTAGGAGTTTTCCAAGTGACAAGGAGGGAGGGGTGACATGGGGCAGAGGAATCAACGTGTATCAAGGCCCAGAAGGCCATCCATCCATCAGCAGGGCTGGAGGGCTTGGTCTGTAACCCACCTTCCTACCTCTCACCCTGGGCCTCCTACCCCGCCTCCCACCCTGTCCCCAGGCCCCTCATTTCACAAGGCCCCACCTGCCTACCCCACCCTTTGCTGGTGATTTGTCAAATGAATGAGCCGGGGTGGAGGGGTGGGGGTGCGGCCTATCCCCTCTTGCCTGCTCCCAGGGCTTCACAGCTCAGTCCTGCCCCATCCCCTCTGCCCCACGGCACTGTCTTCTCATCCCAGGAGTGATCCCACAAAAAGTGAGTCAGCCCCGCGGAGGCAGGGGTTGGCCTGAACCACTCAGCACGTGAGCAGCTGAGCTAAGGCTCAAACCCACAGGGCCTGGGGTCTCAGACCCTGGCAGAGCCCTCTGAGGTCTGGGCAAACCAGGTCGCTCTCCATACTTCTCCATCCCTGGGGACCCCTTTGCGGTCACCCTGGTAATGAACCAGGGGACAAGGAGGACTGAGCACCAGAACCTATAAGGACAGCTTATAACTCAGGGTGCAGTCATGTGCTGGTGTCGGCCTGTGAGAGCCAATTGCTAAATCTTCTGGAATTTTCCAAGCCTGTTATATCACCTTGGAAGCTTGAAATTGGCCCCAGTGAGAGTTTTACTCTGTGAACATTGGCAATCCACTCCTCTATGGCCACCCCCTCCCTGACAGAGCTGGTTGTTAAGCACTTACCAGCACACCACTGCCCAGCAGTCCCGCCTCCTGACTCCCCTGGAAGTTTCTGGGTTCTCCCAACCACCCAGCCCAGTCAGCTCTTGAGGGAGTTGCTTTTGTGCTAAATCCAGTGGCATCTCCTTCTCGCCACAGGGCCCTCCAGTCCCAGCATCAGCCGGTCTTTCCTGCCGGATCTCGGACTGCTCCCTTCCTGCCCCTGTGCTCCAGTGGCAGAAAAAAAGGCAGTTCTTCCTGAACAGGCCTCTGCTCATGCCATTCCCCACCCCTGGAATACCCATCCCTCATCTCTGCCTCTTGCGATTTTCCCTGCCCTGTCAGGTTTATTTATAATTGGTGGTCAGTAAATATTCCTTGACTAAATAGGAAGGGGTGAATTGAAGCCTCTGCATCCAGGACCAAACTGGGATCTTGGCAGAGCCTGGGGCTCTGGGAAACCCTGAATCCATTCCCCTGCCTCAGGACGGAAACACACCAAAATCCTCCTGCCAATCTCAGGCGTCTTGTGGTCTCCAGGGAGACGGGGTGTTAATGGAGTTCAGACTGATAGCTGCCCTCAGGGGCAGCAAAAGCAGCAATCAACTGAAACCACCCAGGTTACCTGGAAATGAATCCCTTCCATCCGTGTTCAGCCTTTTGAACTCCTCTTCATCCTTCAAAGCCCAACTCACATGCTACCTCTGCCAAGAGATCTTGCCCAGATCATAGCCCTCCATCACCCCTTCGCCCCCCAGCTGTTATGATTGCACCCATGGCACAGGGCGGTGCTTCTCTGTCTGTGTGTCCATCATCCACTAGATTACAGCCAGTTGAAGCAGGATAGGCCTCACATGGCTCAGATGGTATAGAATCTGCCCGCAATGCAGGAGACGCAGGTCTGATCCCTGGGTTGGGAAGATCTCTTAGAGAAGGGCATGGCTACCCACTCCAGTATTCTTGCCCGGGAAATTCCATGGGCAGAGGAGCCTGGCGGACTGCAGTCCGTGGGGTCACAAAGAGTTGAACATGACTGAACGATTAACACTTTCAGGCCTTATTTAAGGCTGAGTCCTCAGCCCGGTGCTCCACAGACTTAGGGACTGCTTGGGAGTTTTTTGGCCGCTCTGAGCAGCACGCAGGATCTTCCCAACAAGGATCAAACCCATGCCCCCGGCGATGGAAGCGTGAAGGCCTAACCACTGGACCACCAGGGAAGTCTAGGAACTGCACGCTGGGTTGGCTCCATCACTATTTTGGGCAAGTCACCTCTTCTCCCCGGGGCCTTCGCTCCCCTGTCCCTGGTACGAACTAGACTTGAACGAGGTTAATCACCGAGAACCCACCTCTCACATTCTAGGGCTCTGTGACTGTACGCCCCTCCCCACGAGTCTCCCCCCTTCTAGTCTCCCTCTCTAACTCCTTAGTGGGTGACACCCCTTCCTCAGCCACCTTCACCTCTCCCCCAAACACCCCTCAGCAGATGCACTGCTCGGCCTGAGACCCCTGGACTCCACTTTTCTGGGTGCCCTTTCCCTTAGACTAGAGGTTCATCAGAAAGAGTAGAGGTCTGGCGCATCCGCAGGCCAGACATGAGCATCCATAAGCACCCGTCAATGGACCGTGAGGGAGCAGCCGGGACTTGCAGGGCCCTTTGGCAAGTCTCAACATCCCTGTTCAGACTCGCCCAGAGCAGCCGGCCCCTCACAGCCCAGCTCCCCCTTGAGCCCCCGGGGCTAACAGCCACATCCCAATCTCTGCCTGTTTTGCTCCGACTTTCACAGGGTGTGTGTGTACAGTAGTGTGGGGGGGGGGGAGGGTAGATGGCAGCCCTTCCCTCCCCATCCCACGCAGAGGACTCGGGTGGCTGTGAAGCTACTGTCCCCTCTCACTCTCTGCCCTGCCCTCACATCCTGAGCACACCCAGAGGCAGATGCAAGAGCACACGCATGCAAGCGCACACACACACGTGCACTCAGGAGAGCTGTGAAGCTGCGGGTCTATCTCCCTATGCCGGTGTTTGGAGAGGTGTCACTCATGCCATCGGGCATGTTGACCAAGAGGGGACCTGACGGGATTGTTAGAAGGGGCTCTGAATCCCCTGTTGGTCCTGATATCCAAGGACCAAAGGCTGTCCCTGCCCCAAGGCAGCCTTGTGCAGCCACCGCTCCCCCACCCCACCCATCCCAGTCCTGACTCTGTCTAAGTTGCCAAGCCCCTCGCAGCTCTCGTGAGGCGACCCCCTGCAGCAGGACTCGGGGTCTCACCATCTCTCACAGGTGCCTGGAGCAGACTCAGGGCCCAGGGATGGAGCCCACAGAGCAAACCAGCGGACATGCAGAGAGAAGGCAGTGTGGGCCAGTCCAGCCCAGAAGGCTCCAGGGAGCAGTGTCTCTAGGGTGATGCAGGCATGATGGTTTGCAGCCCAGACTCTAATGTCTCCTCTCCCAGGAGCTGCATGATCTTTAGCTAAATCCTAAACCTCTCCGGATCTGTTTCCCCATCTGTGAACAGTGCTAGGTCACAGCTCCTGCCTTATTAAGTTGTCGCGGCTGAATGAATTCACAGATGTGTCCACTCAGGAAATATTAGTGCTGCTGCTAGAAGTCGGGATGGTGGAGGGGAGGGCAGGGCAGCCCTCCTTGCTCCTTTGCTGAGCACAGCCCCTGTGCTGGGTGCTGCGAAGACACCCACGGTCCTGCCCACTGTGGATTCCTGAAGGTGGGGGAGGGTGCAGACAGAGAGAGAGCAGCTCCCAGACCTCCGTGTTACACACGGGCCTCTGGCTCTGTGTGTGCCGGGGAGATAGGCCGGGTCAGTTGAGGGGCCAGCCCTGATGGCAGAGGGTCGGGGGGCCAGGAGGAGAGGTGAGGCCTCAGAAGAGAGTGAGAGGAGGGAGTTCCAGGTGGAGGAGTGGCCTGAGCAAAGGTGGTCCTGAAATCCAAGGGCCAAAGGCCTTGGTGATGAGGAACAGTGGTCCAGAGTGGGGAGAGTCATGCTGCAGAACCCACCAGCTCCAGGACCATCACCACCAGCATGGGATAGGGGGCTGCTCTCCACACTCTGTGCCCCCTCATGCACGAGGTCCCAGCCTCACGCAGGACGACGCACCTGCTTTTCAAGTCTCTGCGCCTTTGTTCGTGAAGCCCCCGCCTATCAGTGTCACCTCCTCCACGCGGCACCTGCCCCCTGCCCATCGGCATCATCTCCTCCAAACAATGTGTAAACTTAACCTGCTCCCCTGTAGTTACTGGGGTCTCTCTATCACTCCCGGACAGGAATGCCCAAGATCCACCCACGGCAGGGATTCGGTAGCAATCCGTTGGATGAATGAATGAGCAAATGAATGAGTGAACAAAGGCGGTGACTGCCACATCCCTCTACACGCTGGCGACTCACCGGATGATGGACCCCGTCACGCACCCTGTGACCACAGGGCCCAAGCTACAGGAACTCTGACACACACCGCGCCAGGCCCTCACCACCCCAGCGAGCCACGTGGAAAGCTGCTCTCTCCTCCGTGCCCCCTCCCCATCCATCCTCCCACCCACGCACACTTTCCCTCTTGCCTGGGGCAGCTGGTGGGAGGGTGGGGGCTGGGGCGGGGCAGGGCCAGAGGGGCCTTGGTGGCGGCAGTGGGGGCAGGGGACTGGGGGAGGCTGGGAAAGTCCAGGCTCTCTCCTGGGGGGTGGTGGGCGGCATGGCGAGGCGCTCGAAGGGATGAGGGAGGAGGGTCTCGGCCCGGTACAGCTGCGGTCCCCTCCCTAGCAGCCTGCATGGGTTCAGAAAGGCCTCTTTGTTCTCCGCCTTTAAAGGGTAAGAGAAACACTTATGCATGGCAAATTAGCCCAAAAATGTATTTCTCTAAAACACCCAATTGTCTCACCAGGCCTGCAGCTGCAGGGAAGTTCCAGGGAGCCGGGGAGGGGGTGTCTTTGGGGTGACCCTGAGGGATAGGGAGAGGTGGTGGGGAGAGGGGCCATCGCTCCTTCCCGCCTCTGCTCTCAGAATCTCACAGTCGCAGAAGGACACAGCTGGGGAGGGCCCGAGGGTCAGGGAACCCTCCCCCCTACAGTGGTACAGAGACGGACACTGAGGCCCAGGGAGGTGGCTGGTGGCAGAGAAAGGGCTGATCCAGGACTCTGGACTCTTGCATCTGTACCCACTGCTTGTCCATGCTGGAAGAGAAGGGGCTTCAGGGATGGGACCCCAGGTCCCCAAGATCAACCCAGCCAGCTGCCCTGGGAATGAGAAAGAGAGAAAGAAACTGGGTGGCTCTGCTAGTAAGCTCCTCACTTGGGGCTTCAGTGCCCAGAAGGATGGCCAGGGGCACCCACCGAGCCCGCCTGTTCCCCATCCTGATGCATCTGAAGGCAGCATGCGTGGGGTGATGGGAGATTCAGACAGTGGCGCCAGTCGGGAGTCCTCCAGCAAAGCCTTCCCAGGAGCAGGCAGGAGACCTCGCTTCATCTGAACCAAAT
The DNA here is from genome assembly GCF_023091745.1 of Budorcas taxicolor. Lineage (NCBI taxonomy): Eukaryota > Metazoa > Chordata > Mammalia > Artiodactyla > Bovidae > Budorcas > Budorcas taxicolor. Next base: position 153,330,098 of record NC_068914.1, on the reverse strand, counting down.
GCACGTTCGGAGATTTGGGATCCCGCATTGATATCCCACTCAAGGCACATTCTCCAGGAGTTGGCTCTGTGTGGACCCTGGGAGCATCTGGGCTCCCAAAGGTGAATCAGAGACAGCTCTGTCCCCAAGGAGCTCCTGGTCCCCCGGGGGAGACAGATGAGTAAGCAAACAACTAGCATGAAAGAGTCCGGTGGGGAGGTGAGGTCCAGACAGAACCCTGTGAACACAGAGGAGTGGGATCTTCAGGGCAGTCTCCCAGAAATGGCCCAAGGGCTGGGCCCTGAGAGATGAGTTTGAGGGTGGGATGGGCGAACATTCCAGGCAGCAGAGACAGCCCAAGGTCACAACTGCAACTCCCGACACCACCGCTTGACCTTGGAGTCATTGATTTAAGAGAATTTATTGAGGACTTCCCTGGTGGTCTAGTGGCTAAGAATCCACCTGCCAGTGGAGGGGACATGGGTTCGATCCCTGGTCCAGGAAGATCCCACATAAGCCCGCGCATCTTGGAGCCTGTGCTCCTCAACAAGAGAAGCCACCGTAATGAGAAACTGCACACAACAGAGAGTAGCCCCAGCCTGCCACAGCTGGAGAAAGCCCAGCAGCAACGAAGATCCAGCACAGACGATAATTTTTTTTTTTAAGAGAATGTATTGAGCATCTCCAGAGTTCTAGTCCGTGTAAGTGGCACAGAGGAGAGAACATGATTCTGACCATTTGGAGATCTTACCAACTAGGCAAAGTGAGTTTATGACAGAAGAAAAAACCCTGAGCTGGCCATGAAAAGTGCATGAGGGTGCAGAGTTAGGGCTCAGCAGCTCCCGTGAGACTGCCAGCTCCCCAGCTGTTTGTGCATCTGTGGGATACAGGGATGGTAACCACCCAGGACGACTGCCGACTGCCGTGAGGACAAGGCGGAAGAGCCGAGCCAGTGATTGACACCCCAGAGTTTCTCAGAAAATGTTAGATCTGCAGCCCCACCCCACGCCACCCCCAAGGAGTCTGGAAATGAGAAAGATGGGAGCAAGTTCGGGAGGGGAAATTGTGTATGTGAGAGAGTGTTGTGCTTACATGTGTGCGCGTGTATGAACGAGTGTGTTGATGTGCAAGTGTGCGAGTGTGTGTGTGACTGTGTGCATGTGTGCGGGTAAGAGTGAGAGGTGTTGTGAGTGTGAGCATGCACGTGAGAGGGTGAGTTGTGCGTGTGTGGGGGGTGCTGTGGTTGTATGCAAGTGCACACATGAGAGAGCAGGAACAGGAGCGTGTGTGTGTGTGTGTGTGTGTGTGTGTGTGTGTGGACACAGGATCATACCCAGGATGCTTCTTGGGGACGGGGATGGAGCTAAGACTGAAAGGTCAGATGCACGAAGTGGCCAAGCAGCTGGAAAACCTTCTCTCGTGGCGGCTGGAGGGACCAGAAAGGAGACCAGGCCCCTTGGGTGAGCAAGAGGCCACGAGGCGCCAAGAAGGGAGAGAGCAGCTGTGGGCCGAGGCCTTTTCCCCACCAGGCCTCCCCGGTTCAAGGAGGCACCAGCAGTCTTGGGTGGAGCCCTTACCTAGGCCCCCTTGCCATGCTTATGCAAGACTCTCCCTGGCTTCCTCTTCCCTCCAGGAGAAACCCAGGTTCTTCGGAGGGTCGACCACACCCTCCGTGGTCTGGTCCCCACCCTGCTCTTCCCACTTCTCAGCCGGGTCAATTCACCTGCCCTGCACACTGGTTTCCTTTCTGGTCCCTCCAGCCACCCTCCCGCCACACTCTGAGCTTTGCCCTCCCCCGGCGATCTGACTGGAGAATCCTAGTCACTCAGCAGCCGAGTGCTGGTCCTGCCCCAAGTCATCCCTTCCCCTCCTGCATCCCTATAACTCTGTCTTGTTCCCACACATGCATCTGAGAGCATCCTCATGGCATGCCGTCATTTACAAACCCGTGGTCCCTGGACTCAGAACCACGGGAAAACTTGTCCAAGAATCCTCTCTGTAAAAGGCACCAGGAATTGAAAACAGGGATTCAAATAGGTATATGTACCCCTGTGTCATAGCATCATTCACTATAGTCAAAAGATGGAAACAACGAAGTGTCTATTGACAGATGAATGGATAAACAAAACGTGGTCTGTACATACAGTGGAGTATCATTCAGTCTTAAAAATGAAGGAAATTCTCAAAGACTACAACATGGTGACCCTTGAAGATGGGGAGCTAAGTGAAAGAAGTCAGACACAAAATGGAAATTACTGTTAGAGTCCACTCATGGAAGGTACATACAGTAGTTAAACTCATAGAGAGAGAAAATAGAACAGCTGTTATCAGGGGCTGTGGGGTGAGTGGAGAATGGGAAGTTATTGTCTAATGGGCAGAATTTCTGTTTGGAAGATGAAAAAGTTCTGGAGGTGGGTGGTGGTGATATAAATATATATAATACAATATATAATGTTTATACAATATAAACATATAATAAACAATATAAACATACTTCATGTACTTAAAGTGTACTTAAATATACTTAAGAATGATTAGCATGGTAAATTTTATGCCATGTATAGTTTACCACTGAGGGGAAAAAGCACCAGGCAAAGAGTTTTTCAAGGAAGTTCTTTTTAGATTTTAAGTAACAGTTTTCTTAAAGGGAACTCCTCTACACTGTTGGTGGAAATGTAAATTGGTGTAGCCACTATGAAGAACGGTATGGAGGTTTCTTTTAAAGGTAAAAAAAAAAAAAAAGTAAAAATAGAATACTGCAATCTGACTCCTGGGTTTATATCTGGAGAAAACCATAAGTTAAAAAGATACATGCACCCAGTGTTCGTTGCAGCACTATGTACTGTAGCCAAGACATGGAAGCAACCTAGATGTCCCTCGACAGATGAATGGGTAAAGAAGATGTGACATATGTAGACAAGGGAACATTACTCAGCCATAAAAAAGAATGAAATAATGCCATTTGCAGCAAGATGGATGGACCTGGAGATGACCATCGTTGCTAAGATTTCACCATTACTAGATGAAATAAGTCAGACAGAGAAAGACAAGTATCATATGATCCCACTCATATGTGGAATCTAAAAAAAAGATACAAATAAACTTTTTTACAAAATAGGAATAGACTCACAGACATAGAAAACAAACTTACGGTTACCAAAGGGGAAAGGTGGGAAGGAGGGGTAAACGAGGAATGTAGGGAGTAACAGATACACACTACTGTGTGCAAAATAGATAAATAACAAGGACCTACTGTAGTACACGGAGCTATACTCAATATTTTGTAATAACATATATGGGAAAAGAATCTGAAAAAGAATACATATATATGCATATATATATATATATATCTGAATCACTTTGCTGACCTAAAACTAATACAGCATTGTAAATCAACTATACTTCAATAAAAAATAAATTTTTAAAAAAAAAATAAAAGGAAACAGTTTTCTTTTTGTGTAACCTGATAGGAGTAATAGAAAAAGATGAACAGACGTCACCCACTCCCTTCAGGCAGACGTGTCTCCTTGGCGTCTCCGGCCCAGCGCAGGGGGAGGGTGGCTCCGATGCACAGCGAGGCGTGTTGGTAACCAATGGCTTCTCTGAGTAGGTTCCCTCGACCCTCTGGGGGGACCACTCCGGATGCATCCTTCCCTCCCCACACAGTCATTTCAGCCCAGGAATCTTCTGAGAGGGGTAGGGCACCCCAGGGAAATACAAAATGACCCAGTGGCGTGCAGAAAGGTCAGCATTTCTTTCCATTCATATGTTTACTCTTATTCTTTGGAAACTTCTACTTTGTGTATGTTTCTATAGTAGTTGCTGTTTAGTCACTAAGTTCTTTGACTCTTTGGAAGCCCGTGGACTATAGCCTGCCAGATTCCTCTGCCCGTGGGATCTTCCAGGCAAGAATACTGGAGTGGATTGCCATTTTCTTCTTCAGGGGACCTTCCTGACCCAGGGATTGAACCCAGGTCTCCTGCATTGGCACTGAGCCACCACGGAAGGCTTTCTATAGTAGTCCACGTGTGTAATTTGTAAATTAATAAACAAACAAATGCCTTTAGATCTGACTCAGGAACTGAACAGATTCTGAGAAATTCTTTGTGATATCTTTCATACCCCAAACTCAGGAACCAATATATTTCTATATATTTCAAATATATATTTGATATATTTGAATATATTTCAAATATATTTGAACCAATATATTTCAGACCAATGTATTTCTATAATGTCCTCAGTAATCAAACTTGGCCTCTGATTTTTGCCATTCAACTCAGGAGCCAAACAGATTCTGATAGTGAGGAATATTTGTACAAATTTGGGGCATTGTGCCCCTACATTCTTACTGTAAAGGATACACAATCAAAAGCATCAGGGACATCCCTGGAGGCCCAGTGGCTAAGACTCCTTCACACACTCAAAGCAGGGGCTCAGATTCCATCCCTGGTCAGGGAACCAGATCCTACATGCTACAACTAGGGGTTCAAATGCCATAACTAAAAAAGATCCCACAGGCCACAACTAAGACCCGGAGCAGCCAAACAAATAAATAATCGTTTTAGAATATTTATTTATTTATTTTTAAATCAGAGAGAGAGCTGGTTATTTTAAAAAATCAGAGCGAGCTGCTTGGACCATTGGAGGAGTGAAGTCTTACGGCCCCATTTAAAAGATGGAAGAGGTGAGACTATAATTTTCCCAGGAGACATCGATCCCAGGAGACAGATGCCCTTATGCCCTTTTATAGATAATGAAACCGAGGCTCAGAAAGGCACGCTCTTCAAGATTACAAGGCTAGACAACGTCAGAGTCGAGACACCCCACCTGGATCTAATCCTCGGACTATGCTATTCAAGTTGCAGAGTCACAACTGAGCAACTGAACAACAACATACTGTTCCAGAGTGCCTCCCAGCGAGCCACCACGAGGAGGAGCTTGGCAAATGCAGCCCCGAAGCCAAGTTCCCTCTTTATCAGCAAGTTCTGGGCCACTCCCCCACAACACACACACCCTGCCGGCCATTTCTGCCTTATCTACACACCTAATCAGGTTCAAGGTTGCCTTTCCCCAGGTGGGCCCTCCCCTAGCCTGGCCTTCCCTCTGCTGGCTATAGTCCCCCTGAGGTGGCAGTGGGCTCCCTGAGGACCCCCCACTGTGCCTGGGCTGCTTGGCCGGGGGCCTGGCACGTCTGGGACATGATGGGGCTCAGTGAGCAGTTGCGTGAAGGGGCAGGAGTGACACGCGCAAGCAGCCTTCTTACTCAGCCACACGTGTGGGTGTGGGACTAGGGTCCCTTCGGACAATGACACTCTACGTGACCCTGACCCCGAGGAAGGTCAATGTGCAGCTGACCTTTGGATCAGAAAGAAACCCCAGAGCAATGGGGGGAAGTAGAGGGAAAGAGGGGCTAAGAAAAGGAGAAAACAAGAGTACGAGGAGGTAGAGACGTCCAGGGCCCCCTTCCACTTGTTCCGCTCATGGATGCTGACAGTAAAACAGAAGCAAGAAAACAGTGGGGAGGGGCGAGCAGGAAACCTTCAAACCCGCCCGACCTTCTCAAAAGGCACCAAAGGAACTTCCTTGGTGGTCCAGTGGCTAAGACTCTGCACTCCCAATGAAGGGGGCCTGGGTTCGACCCCTGGTCAGCTAACTAGATCCCACACGCCACAACCTGACACAGTCAAGTAAATAAATAATTTAAAAAAAAAAAAAAAGACCCTGACGGTAGTGGGCCACATCCATATAACGAGGGAAGGCCATCCTGCTCCCTGACAATGGCCTGAGCTCAGCAGGTGCTCCCACTCTGTGCCCACCCCTGTCCTCGCATGGCACCCCTTCTGCCTGCCTTGGGCTGGTCTATTTCGCTCGGCAGGTTCCTGTAAATGGAGCCAGTTTTAAGCTATTCCTGAGTGACCTGGGAGCTGTGTGTTCCACAGGGTGACAACCACGACCTGAGAGTCTCACTCCCCCACCACCTCCTGAGGATGTCGCAAGGGCACGACTGTGTCTGAGACAGCTGCGCCCAGAGTATCTCCTGCTACCAGGCAGTGGGTCACGGGTTCTCAGCTGATCCAGTCATGAGGGATGGCCAGGACCCTCGGGGCATGCAGAAGTTGGGAGCTGAAAAAGGGCACCAGCAACTTGGGGACAGAGAGGGTGGAGAGGGTGGAGGACAGTGCCAACCTACTCTTTGTGGATGCCACCCACAGCCATCTGTGTGTGCTAAGGAGATCCAACCAGTCCATTCTGAAGGCGATCAGCCCTGGGATTTCTTTGGAAGGAATGATGCTAAAGCTGAAACTCCAGTACGTTGGCCACCTCATGCAAAGAGTTGACTCATTGGAAAAGACTTTGATGCTGGGAGGGACTGAGGGCAGGAGGAGAAGGGGACGACAGAGGATGAGATGGCTGGATGGTATCACTGACTCGATGGACATGAATCTGAGTGAACTTTGGGAGTTGGTAATGGACAGGGAGGCCTGGCGTGCTGCAGTTCATGGGGTCGCAAAGAGTCAGACACGACTGAGCAACTGAACTGAACTGAAGGACTGATGCTGAAGCTGAAACTCCAATACTTTGGCCACCTGATGCGAAGAACTGAGTCATTGGAAAAGACTGATGCTGGGAAAGATTGAAGGTGGGAGGAGAAGGGGACAACAGAGGATGAGATGGTTGGATGGCATCACCGACTCAATGGACATGAGTTTGAGTAAACTCCGGAAGTTGGTGATGGACAGGGAGGGCTGGCGTGCTGCAGTCCACGAGATTGCAAAGAGTCAGACACAACTGAGTGACTGAACTGAACTGAAGTCGCTTCAGTCATGTCCAACTCTTTGTGACCCCATGGACTGTAGCCCATCAGGCTCCTCTGTCCATGGGGATGCTCCAGGCAAGAATATAATATTGGAGTGGGTTGCTATGCCTGCCTCCAAGGGATCTTCCTGACCCAGGGATTGAACCTGAGTCTCTTACGTCTCCTGCATTGGCAGATGGGTTCTTTACCACTAGCGCTGCCTGGGAGGCCCCCACAGCCATACTTGTGCACCCAAACACGTGTGTGTTGCCACCATCACACTTTCAGACACAGGTACATCCATACACTCAGGCTCACAGGCACAAGTGTTTCCCCATCAAAGCCTTCCCAGCCCCCACACAGACACACAAGCCTACACACACATTCACGATTCATCAAGCAAGAAAGGGCTGGATGCCCCTGAAACCATTCTTTCTCTCCTGTTCCACCCTCTTTCACCTCCACCCCACCCTGGCCATTCTTTTCCACATCAGCCCGGTGTTCCAACCACGATACTACCCCCAAGAATTTGTTGGAAATCCTGAGGGTGGTAGCCTGGTTCTCACACACCTGGTGAGTCAGGATTTCACCTGCCCAGGCCATCTTGACCCTGACCCTGTATCTGACCCCCAGCCTCCTCTGCTCACATGCACCGCATCCTGGACTGCATGGAGTGATGTGTCTCCCTGCTGGGCTCTCGTGGCACACCCTGGTGCCTCCAGCTCTGGTGACGGCTCCTGGAGATTGGAATTTGCCATGAAAACCTTGGTGAGCTGAGCCATTAGGGAGTAGGATGCAAAAAATGTGTGTACAGGGGACTTCCCTGGTGGACTCCTGGTTAAGACTTCACCCTTCTACTGCAGGGAGTGTGGGTTAGATCCCTGGTCAGGGAACTAAGATCCCATAAACTGTGCTGTGCAGCCCAAAAAAAATTTTTTTTAAATGCATATTCAGGAGTTCAGCCCCAAAGAATGTCACCTAGTAGTCAAAACACAGCCTCCAACCAAGTCCTGACCCATATCACAGCTGAGCCTGACCGCAAACCAGCCACAGATGGAGCCTTGACTTCAGTTAGAGACTGTCCATCAAACCTGGCTGATACCCTGAACCTTGACCCTGGTCTTCTGTGCCTATGGCCTGACCCTGACCCTGACCACAACCTGAGGCCGGACCCTAAACCAAAAATGAATGCTAAAAAGCCCTGATCTTGGCCACAGTCTGGATCCTGATCCTGACACCCAACACGAACACTCTCCTAGTTCACAGCCTGAGCCCTAATGGCAGGCTGAGGCATGACTCCAACTCCAAAATCAACTATTTCACTGTCTGTAAACTGAGCGCTGTTCCAAAGCACAATGACCCTGATCTTGACCCCAGTGAACCCTTATCTTGGCCCAGGGTCGAGTCCCGATCTTGACCCCAGACAGAGCCCTTAACCTCTCCCAGAATGAACTCTTACCCCAGCGACAGCCTGAGCCTTGACCCTGGCTCCAGACTGAGTGCTAACCCTGACTGCAGCCTGGCCCTGATCCTGACCAAAGCCCAAGGCCTCGTCCTGAGCCAGTCCTCTCAGAAAACTCTGCCTCTGTTCACAGAAGGACTGGCCCCACCTTCCTTTCGCAAGTTCAGGAAACCTTAGCTGAAGCCTAGGAAGACTTGCAGAACTTTCCACAAGAGCCACATGACAGCCTTTGCCACGTGGCAGGAGGTGGGGGTCTATCCTCATTTCACAGGTGAGGAAACCGATTCGCACAGGGGCTTAACTTGTTCCATGTGGTTCCAATGAATAGAACAGGAAGTGAAAGGCAGACACTGTAGGGAGACATTTCAGAAAGCATTTCCCAAATTTCTGGGCTGGGCAAGGACAGAATGAGCCGCGTGCAGAGGCCTGAGCGCCATGTCACTGGAGGCGTGCCAACAGAGGCGGGGGACTTGTCGGCTGGCGAGAGGCCTACAGGAAGTGGAGGGGCACCCAGCCCCAAGCTGTCAAGGAGACTTCACGCCTCACTCAAGAGCTTCCTCCCAACCCTGATGGCCACACCTGGAAGGCCTCTAGGCCACCATCTCAGGAGGGAGAGACCCAACCCCACCAGGTGGGACCAGAGCTCCACCCTTCCCTGCTCAACTCCTCTGACCAGCCCTTTATGTTGTCTGGACCAGGCATAGACGGGAGACAAGGCCCACCTTGCCAAGCTGGCCATCGGGCACTGTCACTCCGCCCCAGACAGGCTCTCTGTCCCAGTGTGAGTCCCTGCTCCACCCCAGGCTCAGGAATACACACCCAGAACTGGGAGGACATTTGCCACTGTTTTCAAAACGCCCGCTCGGCCTTGCCCTCCCCTCATCCTCATTTTGTGGACTTGGGACACAAAGACCAGAGACGCTGAGCGGCCTGCCTTGGGTGGCACAGCCAGGCAGGGGCACGTCAGGATGTGGACCCCAGACCCTGGCACCTGCCCCACTCACACAGCCCCACAGCTGCCCCAGTGGGGTTGGAGGATGCTGGGGGGACCTGGTGCCAGGCGGCAGAGGCTTGGATCGGGGGCTGGAGGGCCCCTTGTGCCGCCACCCCCCCAGGCATCCCGGCCTGGCTCCATCCACCGGCCGCCCAGCTGCCCGCACATCCGCCCAAGCTCAGACATCAATCCACACCAGGGCCCTCGCTCCCTCTTTCTTTTCTGCCCTCCTCTTCCCTCCCCAACTCACGTCTTTTTTTTTCCCCTCCTCTCTCTCTTCCAACATGTCATTACAGTAGAAACAAAAAGTGTCGGGACAATGCGGGCATTGACGAAGGCCCCCTCGCAGCCCCCTCCCCCCACGGTGCGTGCCAGCACTCTTTCCACCCGCCCAGGGCTGGAACCGCTGCCAAAGGAGCCCTGCTAATAAACAAGAGGAACCAGATAAACCAGGAACACAATAGAGGGATTTGTTGCACTTAGAATGGTGGGAACAATGTCAACGTCGCGCGCAGCTGCTTCTAAGCCCCCACCCCACCAAGTCCTGCCAAGCAGCCCCCTTGTCCCCCATCCCCACTGATTTATGAAAGGTCAGAGGGCATCATGGCTAGAGGGCCCCTTCCTCGCATCCCTCATTAACCCTTCGGACACAATGATCCCTTCTCTGGGAGGTGGTGAGTGGGGGGCGTGTGTCATGCACAACGCTTCCTGGAGCTGCCTGGCCATGGTGCAGGGGGAGGAGGAGGAGCAGGCTCCAAGATGCCTTCAGGCCACGGGCTTCATCTGAAGTCACAGCCTCACTGATGGAGGCCTTCTTCTTAGTGACCCCAGAGGTGTGACGAGAGCCACAGCTGATCTACAAGATGGCGGCACAGGCTGCTTCCTGAGCCGCGCTTTCAGGGCAAAAGATCTGTTCTCCAAGGTCCTAGTGGGTGCTGAGTCCCTCCCTAGATGTTGGGGTGTGAGGATAAGCCAGACATCGTTCCTAATTTGGGAAAGCACAGGTTGATGGGTGTGGGGGAGCCCAGGGAAGGAAAATCAGGGGAGAGTGCTGGCAGGAGGTAATGTTTGAGCTGAGGAGGCAGCGCCAGCAAGACAGTCCCCAAAGGTGGTCAGGAATCACATATCCTGCCCCACCACTTGACCACAACGTCTTCATTAGCAACTTGGAGACAAGAAAAATGTCCGCCTCAAAGGATACTTGGAAAGATGGACTGACACAAATAAGATACTTAGAAAAGAGCCTGGCATGTAGTTAAATTTCAGTTGGTGTGGCCATTATTATTACAGTTGATGGTGGTGATGGTGTGGTGCTCACAGCCACCCTTGAGCTTCATAACATGGTTGCATAGATGGGCAGATGAGGCTGGGACTCCCCTTGGATCATAGCTGGTGCTTACAGACCCAGGATCCCAACCCAAGTTTCCATACTCCAAACCCAGGAATCCTGCTTACTCAACTGCTGTGGGATGGACATTCAAATTAGGAATCTGGGATTATGGGACAGAAAAGTGCTTAATGACCTATTTGGGAGTTAATCTCAAAATGAACTTCAGCCTGTCTTCCCTCAATAAAAAGAAAAAATCGCATGGAATCCTCTTAGTCCCTTCACATTTAAGCCCAAACTGGAAGAAGGAAGAAGCATAGCAAAGTCTCCTGTTCACCCGCCTCTCACCTCTGCTAAGCAGGGGTCTCCTGATAACACTCTGACCATTCCTGCCCCCCAACAAACCATCCCTACCACCCCTGCTGGGGCCCCAGGCTCCTTATGTGGGCATTGACTATTCCTCCAGCAGGAGAAAGCCGTGTTCATAATAATCACTAAACACCAATCCTTTAGGAAATCAGATTAGCTCTACCTTCAAAACGTATCCAGAATGCCCGGTCTCACTTCTATTCTACATTGTACTGGAAGAGCTATCCAGTGCAATAAAGCAAGAAAATGAAATAAAAAGCATATAGGTTGGAAGAAGCAACACTATCTTTATTCATAGGCAACAGAATCATCTCTATAGAAAATCCTAAATAATCTACAGAAAAAGCCTAGTATAAAAAGTTAGTGAGTTTAGCAAGGTTGCAAAATACATAAATATACAAAACAAATCAACCATATTTTTATATACTCGTAAAACTAGAAGTTTTAAGATTTTCCATGTCATTTAAAATAAAAGTATAAAATGTGAAATAGGGATAAATTCATATTTCAATTCATGATATAATAACACTTAAGAAGTAGAGAAGACCTGACCTAGGGAACGTGATACAATGGTGATTTTACTAGACACTGTAAAGCATGAGACAAAAGCAACTGTTTACAAATACTATATATTAGTTGGTGAATTTGTTTTTTACAAGGCATGGGTTAGCAATTCTGAGACTGTTTTATATGTACACTGTTTGAACAAATAGGTAAATATGCTATAGATAATAAGAGCTCTATTTCTCTGTGTTAGAGAAACAGATTACAAATAATAGGGAAAGCCTAAATAAACTCTGTTGAGCTGGAAAGTGAAAGTCACTCAGTCGTGTCCAATTCTTTGCAACCCCATAGACTATACTGTCCATGGAATTCTCCAGGCCAGAATACTGGAGGGGGTAGCCTTTCCCTTCTCCGGAGGAAGAAGGGATCTCCAACCCAGGGATCAACCCCAGGTCTCCCATCCAGGTCGTGCTGGAAGTAGAGCTTAATTTCCGTCTCCTCAACGGTCAGCCAGACTTAGTGACTCACATCTAACAGATAGAGTAAGAAAAGGAAAAGCAGTATCCTTATAATGGAAGAGCCTGGCAAACACAACCTTAACCAAGGAGTCAGAGTTGACATTACCATTAACAAGCCATATCAATATCATGTTATCCCTAATGCAAGGGGCTTTCCAGAAGGCGCTAGTGGTAAAGAAGCCACCTGCCAGTGCAAGAGATATGAGACGAGGGTTTGATCACAGGGTCAGGAAGGTCCTCTGGAGAAGGACATGGAAACCCACTCCAGCGTTCTTGCCTGGAGAATTCCACGGACAGAGGAGTCTGGGAGGCCACAGTGCATAGCCTCACACACAACAGAAGTGACTTAGCATGCACATACGCCTAACATGATGAGAAGGGGACCTCCCCATGTAGTGTTTTTCCCCAAAATTCATACTTTCAGATTAATAATGAGAAAATATCAGAAACAGCCAAACTGAGGGACATTCTACAGAATGTCTGACCAGTATTCTTCAAAAATGTTGAGGTCATGAAAGGAAAGATTCCTGAGAAGTTGTCACAGATGGGAGAAGACTAAGGAGACACGACAATTAAATGCAATGTGGGATCCTGACTTGGATCTTGGAGAAAAAACAGGCATTAGCGGAAACTGGATGAAGGATATATACAGGGGCTTTTTGTACTGTCTTTACAACTCTTCTGTAAGTTTAAAATTATTTCAAACTAAAAAGTTTTTTAATCATATCATTTAATATAGCATAAAATACAAAATGCTTAGGGATAAATTGGACAAAATGTGAAATCTGTAAAACATTGTTGAGAGGAATTAGAGAAGACATAAATGGAGAAATATAACACATTCATGGATTAAAAGTCTCAATATTATTATGACATCAGTTCCCCCACCCCCTGCCGCGAAAACTGCTCTATAGATTTGTTTAAATCCTAACAAAAATCCCAACAAGCTATTTTGGAGAAATTAACAAGCTGATTCTAAAATTTATATGGAAATTCAAAGAATCTAGAAGTCAAAACAATTTGAAAAAGAACAAGGTCAGAAGAATTATACAGCCTGATCTCAAGACTTATTATAAGGCTACAGTAGTCAAGACAGTGTGGTATTAGCATAAAGGAAAACATGAACGGGAAAAATAGAAAGCTCACGAACAGACCCAAACATATGGTCAACTGATTTTCAACAAAGGTACAAAAGATGAACCATCAGGGAAAGGACAGTCTTTTCCACAAACGGCACTCAAACAATTGAATAGCCATTTGCAGAAGAAAAACAAAACCCTCACTACCTCCAAACAGATCACTGTAAAACTTCTAGAAGAAAATATAGGAGAAAATCTTGGGGAATCTAGCCAGGCAAAGATTTCCTAGATACAGCATTAAATGCACAACCCATAAGAAAAAAATGATAAATTGGATTTCTTCAAAATTTAAAAATGTTGCCCTTCTAAAAACAACTTTACAGGCCAAAAACTTGGAGAAAAATATTTGCAAGTTGTATAACTAACAAAGAACTGTAATCAGAATAAATGAAGAGCACTCCAAACTCAATAATAAAAAAATAAACCCCTTTTTTTAAATGGGCAAAAGATTTGAAGAGACACTTCACCAAAGAAGATATACAGATGGCAAATAAGTACAGGAAAAGAAGTTCATGATTCATCACTAGGGAAATGCAAATTAAAGTCACTACACATTTATTAGATGGCTAAAATTATCATTTGAAAAACTGACCAGGGGGACTTCCCTCCCTGGTGGTCTAGTGGCTAAGACTCCCATGCTCCCAGAGCAGGGGGCCCAGGTTCAATTCTTGCTCAAGGAACTAGATCCGAAATGCCCCAACTAAGACCTGGCATGGCTGATAAATAAATAATTTTTTCAAAAAAACTGACCAGGGACTTCCCTGGTGGTCCAGTGGTTAAGAATCTGCCTTCCAAGGCAGGGGACGCAGGTTTGATCCAATGCAGAGGACGCAAGTCAGGAAACTAAGATCCCACATGCCTTAGGGCAACTAAACTTCATGCCACTACTATGGAGCCCAGGCACTCTAGAGCCTGTGATCTGCAACTAGAGAAACCCCACGTGCATTACAACGAAGACCCAGAGCAGCCAACTTTTTAAAATTTTTTAATTAAAAAAAAAAGGCTGACCATACCAAGTCTGTGGAGGAAGTCAAACTCTCATACTCTGCCAGGGAGAATGTAAAATGGTACAACCACCTTGGAAAATGGTTTGATGGTTTCTTAACAAGTTAAATATATTCCTTGCACACAACCCAGACATTCCGCTCCTAGTATTTACCTACTAGAAATGGAAACATATGTACACAACGACTTTACATGAATGTTCACAGTAGCTTTATTTGTAATAGACAAAATCTGGAAACAGCTCAAACGTCCATCAACGGGTGAACAGATAAACAAATTGTGGTCTATCCATACAATGGAATATTCTTCAGTAATAAAAAGGATAAGCTGTCGATACACACAGTGACATGGATAAACTCAAAACAATTAAGTTGAGTGAATGAAGCCAAGCCAAAAAAAAAAAAAGCAGTACATACTGTATGACTCCATTTACATACCACTCTAAAAAATACAAATTACTCTACAGGGACAGAAGCAGATCATGGTTGCCTGGGGATGGGGTGGAAGTGGAGGAAAGGATAACCAACGGACAGAAAGAAAGTTTTGCAGGTGATGAATATATTATTTTCTTTCTTTAAAGGACAGGGACACATTTTTATTTTGCTACATCAGGTCTTCACGGCACTAGGGCTCGTCCCTGGAGCACTCGGGCTTAGTTGCCGGGCAGAAGGAGTAGGCAGGGCAGAGGCCCTCAGGTGGGGAGTGCTGAGCACTGGAGGGACAGGAGCAGGGAGTGAGGAGGGCTGAGACCGGCCTGAGCAGCCAGGCAGAAGCAGGGGACCAGTGAGGAAGCCGCTGAGGTAAGGCAGAGGACAGGTGGTGGACCCAGTGAGGCTGACCAGGGATCGGACCTAGGCCCACTGTGCTGGAAGGCGAGTCCCCAAATATGTTATATTCTTGACCGTGGTGATGGTTTCACATGTGTATATGGATGTGTCAAAACTCATCAAAGCGCACATTTTAAACACGTACAGTTTATTGTATGTTAGCGTTAGTTGCTCAGTTGTGTCTGACTCTTTGCAATCCCATAGACTGTAGCCCACCAGGCTCCCCTGTCCATGAGATTCTCCAGGCAAGAATACTGGAGCGTGTTGCCATGCCCACCTCCAGGGGATCTTCCCAACCCAGGGATCGAACCCAGGTCTCTCGCATTGCAGGTGGATTCTTTACCCTCTGAGCCACCAGGGAAGCCCATTGTATGTTAACTACACCTCAATAAAGATGTTAAAACACAGTGATTTTTAAAAAGGGAAAACAAACACAGCCAGGAATCATGCCTGTCCTCTGAATTCACCTGTGCCCTGACTGCTCCTTCTGTTTGGAATGTTCTTTCCAGAGACCCCTATGTTCAACTACCCCAAAAACCTCAGGTCTTCTCTCAGTGAGGCCTGCATTAATGGCCCTGCTTAAAGCTGTGGGCCACCCTTCCCCCTACTTGTGACACCCCTTTCGCCTCATCAGACCATATAGAATTCACTTCTTTGGGGCTTTGTTTGTTTCCCTCAATTGCATTTGTGCTTTTGTTATAGTTCCCTGATTTAATCTGAGGATCCCAAGTAGGTGCTCCATAGATGTTTGTTAAAGGAATGTTTATTGCAGGAGTTCTAAGTGTTTTTCATAGATCCTAGTGACCTCCAGAAGTGGTGCTATAATTCTCCCCACTTTACAGATGGGAAAACTGAGGCACAGGGAGGTGAAGCATGCCCAGAGTTACTCCAGAGCTTTGCTGTTAAGCCAGTGCTCTGTCAACTCCTCCCCAGTGGCCAGCTCACCAGGTCACAGCTTCTGGTCACACCCGACAGCTACAACCTGATTCCTCCAAACCACGCCAATGGCCCCACCCCCACCCCAATTCCAGAGGTTGAACCAGATCTTATAACAACAACAATCAGAACCCTTCCTGGTTTCCTCTTGGTGTTCTCTCTGCCTTGGTCCAAGAGGAACGTGAGGGAGAGTAGAAAGGTCCAGAAAATATAAATGGCTTGGGACTTTCCTGGTGGTCTAGGAGTTAAGGCTTTATGCTTCTACTTCAGTAGGTGGGAGTTGCTCCCTGGTTGGGGAACGAAGATCCTGTATGCCTCATGGTATGGCAAATAAATAAGCAAATAAGTAATTACAAGCTCTTTATAAGATTTTAAACAACAACAACAACAAACGTCTTCATTAGAAAGGGGGCAGGGCCCTGCAGGTAAGTGGGCAGCATGCAGGCCACACTCTGAGTGGGGCTCAATCCTGCCCACGGGTCATGGGGAGCCAACAGGGCTGTAATTCTCAAAGTCCTCAGGACAGAAATTGGCCTCGGCTAGAACTAGTTTCCCTCTGCCCCTCATTCGGGCAGTTGTGGGTTCACGCTACGCTATTCAGCAAGTATTTACAGGCTCCGTGTGCATGGTCCCTGGGAGGCGCAGAGGGCCTCGGGCTCACCTTCTTGGGAACCAGAGGACCCATGGCAGCAGCTCCGCCCTTTGTCCCCAACCAGGACCCCCGGGAGGCATCACCCCCACCCTCATCTTGCGGTTGTGGAAGCAGGGTTGGGAGGCACCGGGGCCGCCCCACAGTTTGAGCTGGGTCTGACCCCCTCCTCTGACCACCGGGTTCCCTGGCTTCCTCCTTCTCTGCTACCCTGGCCCCTGCTCCTCTCCCACCTCGTCTGAGCCCCGGGCCTTCCTCTTTCCGGCTCGTCCTCATGAGTCAGGACTCCAGTCCCTGCCGCTGGGTGCCCCTCCTGCCCGGCAGCCACCCTGCCCACTCCTCGGGGTCTGCCCTGTCCCCGCGCCTGCTCCCCTCCACCTGCCATCCCCTCAGGAGGTGCTCCCTACCCAGGTGCAGTTCAGGACAGGTGCTGTCAGGGCGGGGGGCCTACCAAAGACACAGTCCCTGCTGCGATATTGCTCTGGGTTCCGGGGTGCGTGGTGCTGGGTGCTGGACCTCAAGTCAGGATTCAGGTTCAAGGACCCAAGCTGCTGCTTCCCACTGGTGACCTCAGACATATCCTTGGCCCTCTCCGAACCGCTCTGTTTAATTCACTGAAAAATGGAGTGCTTGTGACTGGTAAAATCCAAGTTCCTTCCAGATTTTTCGAGCCCTCGGTCTTCCCCGAAGACCTTTAGGGTGCCTGCCTCCATCCCCTGCGCTCCACCAGCCCTTCCCCCAGCCACTCCTGTAGAAAACAGGTGCCCCACCTGGCACTGTGATCAGTTCTGCTAGTGAATATGCTCATGCCCCATGGGCCCTGGGAGTGGCTACTTAGAAACTCCTGCACTGCCCTCAGCACAAGGCCCGGAGCCTGCGGGTGCCCACTCACGACAATCTTTTATTTTTAATGCCGGACTTTTCTCCTTCAGTCACAACAACCCTGTGTAGTTGTTATGAGTCTCTTTCATAAAAGATGAAGATTTGGGGACATCCCTGGTGGTCCAGTGGCTAAGGCTGTGCATTCCCAGTGCAGGTGGCCAGGTTCGATCCCTGGTCTGGGATCTAGATCCTGCATGCTGCAACTAAGACCCGGCTCAGCCAAATAAGTAAATTACTTTAAAAAAAAATTTAATGAAGATTTAGGGACTTCCCTGATAGTCCAGTGGTTAAGAATCTGCCTTCCAATGCAGGGGACACAGGTTCGATCCCTGGGCAGGGAGCTAAGATCCTACATGCTGCGATGCAGCTAAACCTGCCCACCACAACTAGAGAGAAGGCCACGCTCTGCAGCTACTGAGCCCATGCACTGCAGTGAAAGATCTTGGGTGATGCAACTATGAGTCAATGCAGTCAAATAAGTAAATAAATTTTTTAAAAATTTTAAATAAAGATTTGAAACTTTAAGGGACTCAGTCACACGTCCAGCAGGTATCAGAATCAGGATTCCAACTCAGTTCTATTGGCCTCTGGAGTTCAAACGTTTAAATATCTATAGTGTATATTTGTTTGCTGATGGTGAAGGCATACCAAGAAAACACAGATGACCAGGGTTTGCAACCTTATGATCTGACAAAGTTAAATTTAGGTCAAAGACCATTAAAAATGATGAGAAAGTAGACTTTACAAAGCTAAAACTAAATGCAATAAAGATATTAAAATATAAATATTTATGCACCAAATAACATAGTGTCAACATCTGTGAAATGGAATCTATAGAAGATTCAAGGAGAAATTGAAGTATGCTACGAGTAAGGGGGACTTCCCTGGCAGATCCAGTTAAGACTCCATATTTCCATTGCAGTGGGCACAGGTCTGACCCCTGGTTCAGTTCAGTTCAGTCGCTCAGTCGTGTCCGACTCTTTGCGACCCCATGAACTGCAGCACGCCAGGCCTCCCTGTCCCTCACCAACTCCCGGAGTTCACTCAGACTCACATCCATCAAGTCAGTGATGCCATCCAGCCATCTCATCCTCTGTCGTCCCCTTCTCCTCCTGGTAGGGGAATTAAAATCCCAAGTGCTATGCAGCCAAAAAATAATTTATAAATTAAATTGAAAAATAAAGTGACAGGGTAAATGTTTATTAAAAAGACAAACCAAAAAAAGTATAGGGAACTTGACCCAGCTTCTCTCAGTCCCTGACAGATGCAGTGAGCAAAAAGTTGTTTTTCTAGAACAGCTTGCTGTCCGTGAAGCTGATGGAAACCCGAACACTCAGAGCCTCGTGATACAGAGATGAACCCCAAACATCGACCTTGTCCTCCACCTAGAGACAAGCCCATTCACCGTGCACTGAACTGCTGAGGCAGGCAGACACACAGGAACGCTCAGATGTACACTTAGTTGCACACATTTATACCAAACTGTCACCACTCTCCGAAGGATGGAATTAAGAGTGAGTTTTACTTTCTTATTTTTGCTTCTCTGTATTTTCTAGTTTGTCTGTATATCATTTACATGTGGGCTTTTTTTTTTTCTTATTGACATTTTTTAAAATGCAGGCACATAGGACTATGGTTAGTTGAAGGATCACATAATGCAAATTTCCATTAAGAGAAGCCCGCCTCCTCTTATGGGGATTCAGCCAGGAGATACACCATGAAAATGTCAGACCCACAAAAGTCTGGGAGACTAGCAGGTGCTGGTATACCACCTGTTTCCAGCATCTTTCATTCCAATCACTGCCTGATTACTCCTCAAATCTCTCCTCCTCTTTTCTCCCCATCATGACCCTGCCCAGCACAAGTCCTCATCTTTCACTGGGATTAACACCTCAGCCTTCTAACTGGCCTTCCTGCCTCTATTCTCTTCTAGCACCTCCCTCTCCTCCACACAGCATGCATCTTTCATGATGCTTTGAGAGTGAACTTTAAAAAACACTCTGGGGACTTCTCTGATGGTCCACTGATTAAGAATCTGCCTGCCAATGTAGGGGACTCAGGTTTGATTCCTGGTCCAGGTACTGAGATCCCATATGCTGCACGGCAACTAAGCCCATGGGCCAAAACTATTTAGCCCAAGCACTGTAACTACTGAGCCTGCGTATGCCAACTACTGAAGCCCATGTGCCCTGGAGCCCGTGCTCTGTAACAGGAGAAGCCACCGCAGTAAGCAGCCCACGCACCATAACTAGAGAAGGCCTGTGCACAGCAACAAGACCCAACACAGCCAAAAAGAGAAGTCTGACCACGTCACCGCCCCCTCTCCTTCCTAAACATTCTTCTTGGCTCCCCATTGTCCTCGAGATGAAGTGTCCTGCCAACCTTGCTAGTGTCACTCCGGACCTTCGCTGGTTCACCACACCCTAAAACCAAAACATCCTGCTCTTCTCCCAAATTCTTCACGTGCTTTCCTTTGTACCTTTGCTCACGCAGCTCCTTCAATTACCATTAGGCTGCTTTTCCCTCTGTTCAACCCCTCCTCTCTCTTTCAGCTTTGCCCCAAATATCACTTCCACTGAGAAGCCCTCTTTGATTGCCCCAGACAATCAGACAGCTCCCTTTGCTGAGCACCCTCAATTCCTGGCGTGTAGAATCATTTCATCACACCCTCGTAGGTACCAGACTGATCCCACAGCATAATCAAACACGTTAAAATGTATTCATGTTACATACTAAATATAATCATTTGGCTTTAAACAAGTTTTTAAAGGATGTTTGTAATTCTTCATTTGAAATTTTGATGAATTTCCCTATTTTTTTGGTTCTTTACATACTTTGAAGCTAGTGATTTTTTTCTTTAGCTCTCAAACATTTTATGTGTCGATAAAAAGCCTTCCGGGGCCTTCCCTGGCCATCCAGTGGTTAAGACTCCACACTGCCAATGCAGGGGGCGTGGGTTTGAGCCCTGGTCAGGGAAGTAGGGTGCCAATGCTGCAGAGTGCAGTGAAAAAAAAAAACCAACAACAACTAGAAAGAAAAAAAGCCTCTCCTCCCAAAAGTTAAGATGATTCCCTTGGTGCTGTTACCCCGCCCAGTGCTGCCCATGTATTGGGTGCAGTGAATTAGGTGTTTATCTATGTCCTTCTCAGGACCGTGAACCTCAGTGTCAACACAGTGCCTAATTTCTCTCTGCATGGCCAGCAGCCAGCCAGTACAGAGCAGGCACTCAGGCACTGTCCACAGAATGGGTAAATTAATGAATTCCCC
This sequence comes from Budorcas taxicolor, assembly GCF_023091745.1. Classification (NCBI taxonomy): domain Eukaryota; kingdom Metazoa; phylum Chordata; class Mammalia; order Artiodactyla; family Bovidae; genus Budorcas; species Budorcas taxicolor. The sequence goes on along the minus strand of NC_068914.1, from coordinate 153,309,441 downwards.
TAAAAATCTATCTTTCGTCTCTAAGAATCTAAGACAACGCAACTTGCATTTACTTCTGTACTTGTCGACTATATTTTTATAACATATTTCTGTAATTTATATCCATTCACTCCAAAGACCTCTGTTCACATCACACCATGTGAGTGTCCAGCGTGCATGCCCTTGAGAGCATGCACATGTTACCTCTCTGGAGCCTCAGGATGACTCTGTGACACAGATCCTATTATCCCCATTTGACAGATAAAGAAACTGAGGCTCAGAGCAGGGTGCTGGTTTGCAAGTAGGAGCTCGCAGACTGAGGCCATGAACTCAGGACTGTCTGACTCACTGTCCTCAGCATCCCTCCCCACCCCTCCCTCACCGGCAACAGGGCCCACCATCACCCCTCACTCACTCCATGTCCATCACTGTGCTCCCAGATAAGCTGCAGACCTTGCCTCCACCTATACACTCCATTCCGCCACTGGAGAGGTTGTCTCAACTATCACCCGCTTCAATCCCATAGACCTTTCCTGAGTACCATGAGCTGAGCACCAGGCTGAGAACCTGAACTAAAATAATCAATGCCATTAGTACTCAGCACCATGCCTAATACTCAGGAAAGGTCTATGGGATTGAATGAGTGATAGTCAAGGAGCTGTGAGCTCCTCAAGGGCAGAGACTGAGCCTAGAGCAGAGAGACAGTGGGGCGTTATCTGCCTGCCCTTCCCTTCGAGGATGTTGGAGAATGTCACCTTCAAACACTGGGCCCACCTCCCAGGCTGGGCAGGGAACTCCTGGGTTGCCCTACCTGCCCTACCAGTCAAGTCTGTCCCTCTGGGAGGGGCCTCAGTGCAGCAGCCTCTGGACCCTAGACCACTATATGGAGTGTGCAGAAGAGCATAGGGACAGGCCTGGCCACCTGCTGCCCTCCTCCCTGGACCTCTAGGCCAGCGGGGCCCCAAAGGGGCCCTCCTGAGAACCTCCCAAATATGGAGCACTTTACAGTTTGCAAAGAGCTCCCCCTTCTTTCTTTCAGTTGACCCTCTCTTCATCCCAGCTAGGGGTAAGGAATTTTCCAGGCCCCCTTGGCTCCTCAAGGCAGAGTTGGGGCCAGGACCTGAGAGTCCAGACTCTAGCCCAACACAGAGGGGCCTGGGAGCTCTGTTCAGCTCTCCGTCCCTCAGAAAGACCTCTTTCCTGAACCTCCATTTCCCACCTCAACCATAAGAAGATCCCACCGGACAACTTCTAAGTTCCCTTCAGCTTCAACATGCCCAGAGGCTACCACGGTGAGGAGGCTGGCCCTGTTACAGAGGAGAGACAGAGGCCCAGAGCTTTCCAGAGCTCCCACGGCGGCCACACACTCTGTCCCCACACCTGGCTATCAGGCGGAGAGGCACCAAGTTCCAGCAAGACCCGCGGGGTGAGTCACCAGGTGTGGAAATGATGCTGGCACCAGGAGGCTCGGGGGCTGGGAATCTCACCCCCACTGAAACCACAGCCCAGGAGCGGCGACCATAGGATTCCTAAGACTAGCCCACGAAGATGCACGCAGCCTGCCTGGAGCAGATTTCAGCCAAGGGCAGTGGATGTCGCCCAGACCGCCAAAAATAATGATAATCACAATACAAACAACGACAGCACTCAGCAGCCTCTATTGTGTCAGGCTCTGTACACCTGTCACCTTCTCTCACTTCACAACAGAGCTGTCAGGTGAGTGTTACAGGACCCGTTTACAGACGAGACCCCCCCAGGCTCAAGAGACTAAGGAGCTCCGCCCCCACCACACAAGGAGGAAGCAGGTCCCTGCTCTGACGGCCCCGAAGCCCACAACTGCTGCCCAGTGGCCTGGGAGGCCCCGGCGGGGTGGGGTCAGGGCACTGGGCTGAGAGGTATGTGACCCAGGGGCCAGGCGGTGTCTTCTTGGGCCTCAGCCTGCAGGTCTGCAAAACCAGGGGTCTGACCTGGAGCTTCCTTGAGGCCCTTCCTCAGGCTGTGACACTCAGGATGCCTGGGAGGCCTGCAGGCCCACGGGCCATGGGCTGAGGCTGGCAGAGAGCGGGGAGGCTGCAGCCTTGTGGTGACTTAAGTGCCCCAGTGCCCGCCACAAGCACGCGGCCAAAGGTGCCTGCTGTCACCAGGCAGGAATGTGTCCGAACGGGACCCGGAGCCAGGCCACAGGATCCCGGGACAGAGGTGACCACTCGGGAGCCCAGGCTGGCACTCCACGGCACCGGCCACGAGGCTGTTCCCAGATGGAAGGCCGCACCGGGGACCCTCAGGCGGACATGGGCGTGGACCAGGGCCGCCCGGAGAGCAGGCCCGAAGGCCCGCCGCGACAGGCCCATGGCCCGGGCTGAGCTCCAGGGCTTGAGGGAGACAGTCACGTGAGGGTACAGGGTACAGCCATTCTGGGAGAGAGGGAAGACAGAAGGAGACGCTTGGCGAGGGAAGGTGGAGCGGGGTGGAGGGGGAGGTCTCCAGGCTGAGGGGCACATCTGTGACGAAAAGCAGGACTTCATCTTAGGGCGGCAGACCCTCCCGCCAGGGCCGGCTCCAGTTCCCAGCCGGACCCTGCTGCCCTTCCTCTGACATCTCTGCCTCAGGCCTCATCTCCACACCGCCCCCCCCCCCAACCCACCCCAACTCTTTACTCTCTCTCTCCCTTGCATTCCTCTGGGAGCCGATCAGGGCTTGAATGACACCCCAGATGACTCTTTGCTATTAATTCCCACACACAGAATGGGCCCCTTGTTCTCCTCTCCCGGAGGAATAGCCGTGGCCAAAGCCATCCCAAGAGTCTCTGACTTAACCCTTCTCCTGGCTGCTCCTCTGCATGTGCCCACACCCAGGGCCAGGGGGCCGGCAGGGGGTGGGGTGCAGAAAGGGTGTCAAAGAGAAACAAGGGCTCCTACAGCTCACAGCTCCTGGAAAGACATCCCCACGATGGGAGAGCAGGGCCACCTCAACCTTCCCGGAGGAGCTTGACCCCAGCCCCTCGCCTGAGGGCTCTTGCCAGACCCTGGTGGCCAGAAGGCCTTTCCACCGAAGTGTGGGAGGTCCAGGGTCTACGGCCTCCACCCGGGGCCAGACTGACGTCTTGGTCCCCAGAGAGGCTCCTTCAAGGGGCAGCTGGAAGGCATGTGCCCTTGGCCCCGCCCCGGGGCCTCGAGGGGGTTAACAGGACTGGAGCCCAGACGCCACCTGTCCTGGCAGGTCACTGAGGAGAGACAAGAGGTGCCCGTGGCCTCTTTTGATCCTCCAAGCCTGGAGGACAGGGAGGAACTGGTCTGTTGAGTCAAAACCCACCATCTCTTCCTTCCCTGTTCCTACCCTACCCTCACCCCTACCAGTTTAGACATGAGAGTGGAAATATTGTGCCAGCCATCGAGGCCAGCCCTCACTGCTCAGATGGGGAAACTAAGGCCCAGAGGGAGGAGAGCATGGTCCCATCCCTCTGCAAGTCCGTGGCACAGCCTTGTCCCCAAGTCCCTGGCTTCTGGACCAAGACACTGTTCCCTTCCCCATTCCCCTCCATTTCCGCCTTCCACCATCCCACAGCCACTGTCCCAATTCGACGAGCCTGCTGCGTGACCTTGAGCAAATCAGCTTGACTCTCTGGGCGCTGGAAAACTAACACACGAAGGGATCCAGACACCAGCTCTGCCACCAGTATCTGCAAACTTTGCCTCCTGCCCCAGGATCAGGTACAAATCCTTGGGTCTGACTCAATGAGGACGGCCCCAGGAAGGCCCGAACTCATCAACTCATCCTCCAGCCCCATCTCCCGCCAGTCCACCTCCCAGACTCAGTGCGGTGGGGGCAAGGGAGAAGGGCCCTAGAGGCAGCAGCGGTAACTCTGGAAACAAGACGGAAACAGTCCTAGCACAGGCCTGAGGGAGCAGCAAGGGGCCCAGGGCATGGCGGTGGACTGGGCGAGGTGGCGTGGAGCCAGGTGGGGAGGACCCTGAAGGTCGGGACATGAGGCCCTGCACCCTCGGCCTCAAGAGCTGCTCTGTACAAATCTCAGCCTCTCTAAGTCGCTTCTCCCCATCTTTCTCATTTTCCCAGGACCCTCCACCCCTTGGCAGCAACCCCCTACCCCCCCACCCCCCCACACACACACCTCCTGGTACACAGGGACAGAGCAGGTGAGGGATGGTGGGGAAAGAGGAGAAACAGAGAGAAAGATGAGCGCCTGAGAGCAGGGCCAGGTGCTGGAGAGAGAGAGCCATCCAGCTGAGGACAGACAAGATGCCAGCGGGGCAGAGAGAGCCAGAAAGGCAAGGACACTTAGACACAACCACCACCTTTGGGGTCAAAACGATGGAGCCTCCCAGAGAGGGGCCTGCAGATGGAAAGAGGAAAAACTGGAAGTAATGGAGGAAGACAAGGAAATCCAGGCAGACTGTGGTGCTGGAGAAGACTCTGGAGAGTCCCTTGGACAGCTACGAAATCCAACCAGTCCATCCTAAAGGAAATCAGTCCTGAATATTCATTGGAAGGACTGATGCTGAAGCTGAAGCTCCAATACTTTGGCCACCTGATGCGAAGAACTGACTCCTTGGAAAAGACTCTGATGCTGGGAAAGACTGAAGGCAGGAGGAGAAGGGGACGACAGAGGATGAGATGGTTGGATGGCATTACCTACTCAATGGACATGAGTTTGAGTAAACTCTGGGAGTTGGTGATGGACAGGGAGGCCTGGCGTGCTGCAGTCCATTGGGTCACAAGGAGTCAGACATGACTGAGCGACTGAACTGAACTGAAATGAATGGAGGGAGAGAAGGAAATCCAGGCAGACAGAAAAATAGGGCCGTGAATGAGGCAGTAACAGAAGAGGGAAAGGGGAAAAGCGAAGGTCAGGAGGAAACAGAGGGGCTGAGGGGTGGGGAGATGGGCTGCCCTGGTTGTACTGCTCAGGCCCCTCCCAGGCTCCTCTGCATTTCCCCCAGGCCCACGAAGCCCCCTCGGGCCGCCATAGCCTGCACACCTCCAGTGCTCCCGCTCCACACAGGAGGACTCAGCCCTTGGCTTCCAAGGGCCCAAGCCATGCCTACTGAGGACACAGCAGGGAGGAGGGCACCATGGAAGTCCAGGGGCCCAGCCTGCCCAAGAGGCAGGAGCTTTGAGGCTGAGGATGGCGGCCTCTGAGACCCTCTATTCTAATAGTTCGCCCACCAGCTGCAGCATAATCACAGTGGAGCTTTGAAAAAGAAATCCACCCAAATCTACAGCTCAAATTAGGACCTGGGAATCAGTATTTAGAACAAGCTTGCCGATGAGCTTTGGGCCACACTGACAGATGTGGGTGAGGCTGGTGGTCAGAGGTGGGCTGTGCCCCACCCAAGGTCACACCACAGTTCCCTGCAGAGCCGGGGCTCACAGTGAGGCCTCTCAGGTCCCAGCCCAGGGGCTGGAGGGTGGTCCACACGGTGCCAGGCACACAGGAAGGGCTTAAAGCGGGCAGTGCCGTCTCCCTTTCCCTCTGTCCCTCTACTCTCAGGGCCCCGGATCCAGCTCTCCAGGGGCAGCCGGGGCAGTTGAAGAGCCAGAAATCAAATGGGGAGGGGGAAGGAAGGCTTTGGGCCAGAGTGGGATTTCTCTCCCCCATTTCCCCACCCCCATCCCCCTAGTGCCAAGGCCTGGGGCTGCCAGCTCCAGCCAGAGATGGGGGTGGAGGGTGGGGCAGGAGGGAGGAGGGGAAGACCTGGGGCTTCCTGTCCCCCCGCGCACACACACACACACCCCTGGTTTTTTCCCTCAGCCTCCTTGGGCTCAGGGCTGGGTCCCCTGGGGCGGTGGTGTCTGAAGCTGACAGAGCTGCCCTGTCCTTCCTGCCTGCTGGGGGAAGGGGTGGAGCTGGCAGGGGAGCTGGCTCAGATGCCCCGTTCCCTCCTCCCCTTCCCTAGTTCCTCAGGGGCTTGGTGTCCGACTATCCCTGATAGTCTTTCCCTGATAGATAGGTGTCTAGACTACCCAGCCTATCCCTCCAGGTGCCCTGCATTCTGAAAAGAGGAAGAACACTGGACGGGAATCAGGACACACGCTTACATTGCTCGAGAGACCCTGGGCAGGGCTCCCGCTCTGATCCTCGGCCTCCCTCCTCTCCTCTAATCCTCCCCCTTCCCGTCTTCTCCATGAAGCTGTGTGTTCATTCATTCATTCATTCATCAGGCACCTCTGGTGTGCCTGGCACTCAGCTGATCCCCAGAGGTTCGTGAAGCTGACCTCCTTGTGGGAGGAGAAACAATACCAGGGGTTTCCTGGAGATCTGGTGGTTAGGGCTCCTCGCTCTCACTGCAGAGGGCCCAGGTTCGATCCCTGGTCGGGGAACTAAAAATCCCACAAGCCACTAAGGGCAGACAAAAAAAAAAAAAGAATGACTAATCCCACAATAAATATATCATCATAAGTTGTCGTGAATAGTATAAAGGAAAAGGACGAGAGGTTGTCAGAGAGAACAGCTGACCCTGGAGGATCGGGGCGGGGACTCTGCAGACTTTAGCTTGAGCCCAAAGAAGCCAACAAGATGCCGGTGGAAGTGAGTCCAGTGAAGGAAGAGCATTTGTGGGCACTTGGAGGCCTGAGTCGAGGAAAGCAGAGGAGGGACGCTCTGGCTGGAGTCTCGGGGTGAGAGTGGGGCAGGTCATGCCGGACCAGGCTAAAGATTTGGGATTTTCTCAGAGCCATGAGAAGAAAATACTCATTTGATCTGTCTGTAATCCAAGATTTTATTTCCCTACGTGCGTGTGTGTCTGCAGCATTTGTGTGTTTTAGAACAAATGAGTGAGGGATTTCCCTAGTGGTCTGGTGGCTAAGACTCCACACTCCCAAAGCAAGGGGCCCAGGTTCGATCTTTGATCCAGGAACCAGATCCCACATGCTGCAGATAAGGATTCGAATGCTACAACTGAAGATCCCAAGGGCCGAAACTAAGACCCAGCACAGCCTAATAAATACATTAAGATAAATATTTTTTAAACCATTAGTCATAAAAGAAAAATAAGTAAATTGGGATTCCTCAAAAATTTAAAAAAAAAAAATTAAGAGGAACAAATGAACAAACTGCTAACTGTGGAGAGTGAACCATGGGTCCTGCCCCCAAAGGGCTAACGGGATGCTATGACTAGTCCAGTGGACCAGGTCTCTGGGGAAAGGAGAAGCAGGGCAGGGCTCTCCGTGGAGTCTCTCTCTTGTCAACGAGATTCAACCAGCACACTCTGAGAACCCTCTGTGTGCTCACATGCCCAGCCCTTAGCAGCTGCCTCAGGGAGAAAAAAATTAAAAAACGGATGTGGGCATTTTCCTATACAACCCCCATATCCCTGAATGTAAATCTGAAAGTCCCTCCAGAGATCTTAGAGGTCAGCTCTCTCATTGGACAGATGAAGTAATGAGAGAGCCCAGAGAGGGAGACTGACCTGCCCCAGGTCACACAGCAAGAGTCGAGACCGGGGCGGTGTTGGGAGCAGCTTCTCCCACAGCCCCTGCTAAAGGTGCTGAGGTACTAAGACTTCTGCTCAGGGTTCTAGCCCCAAACAGGAGACTTTCCAAGTCTGACTTCTCAGCCTGCCACCTGGATACAAAATCCCCATGCCTGGCAGCCTTAAGGATATATTATACTTCCTGCTTGAATCAATGTACCCCAGGGCTGTGCCAAGTCCTTTGCTCTTATTGCAGTAAATGCAACTCTTGACCCTAGGAAGGGAAGAGTTTTTCCTCGGTGCATTATATCCAAGACATTATTCCACCCAGCATGACTGTGAAACTTCTGGACATCAACTGACAGTGGAGATAGGACTCGAGAAGGCAATGCCCACCCCTGCCTTTGTTCCCAAGTGCTGCCAGTCCTCGTCGCTCTCATTTTTGCATTCCCACGAGGCAGGTAGTGCTACGCTCATTTGGGGGCTTCCCTGGTGGCTCAGATGGTAAAGAATCTGCTTGAAATGCAAGAGACCCGGTTTCGACCCCAGAGTTGGGGAGATGCCCCGGTTTACAGAAGTACAAATTGAGGCACAGGAAGATAATGTGACTGGCCTGATCCCACAGCTGGTTAGCAGTGGATTTGAACTCCGGTCTCTTTGGTTCTGAGTCTCAATCTTATTGGGCTTTCCTGGTGGCTCAGCAGTAAAGAATCCACCTGCAATTCAGGAGACCCAGGAGACGCGGGGTTGATCCCTGGGTCAAGAAGATCCCCTGGTTAGGAAATGGCAACCCACTCCCGTATTCTTGGCTGGGAAATCCCACAGACAGAGGAGCCTGGTGGGCTACAGTCCATACGGTCGCAAAGAGTTGGACGCAACTGAGCAGCTAAGCCCACACACACGCTCACGATCATCATCACTCAGCTCCATTTCTCGTTATAAAGTGACATCAACAAAGAAGGCATGATAGGAAGGCAATCTTATCATGGGGAGGCCCCTTAGAGCGCACACATGAACACTAAAATCCCACTGGCTCATCCATTTTCACTTTCAGGGGCCAGAGATAAACTCGCCAGATGAGAGATACACTCACAGCACAAACCTCCAATGGGCATCTGGCTCCATTCACACCCAATCCAGTCCCCTGCTCTTTGGCAGCCACAGCCTTGGACCTGGGAAATTTCCTAGATGACAGAGTGAAACGACAGGGAGTCCAGAATGGGAAGACCTAGTTATTCCAGTCACCTCCTAAACTGGGAAACCTGGATAAGTCCCTCCCCTCAAGCTGTCCAGAGCATCAGCCCCCTCCAGGGACAACATCAAGGGTCCCACGTAATAAGGCCAGCTTCGGTACCCCCCCCCCCCACCCATCCTTTCTTTCCTCCATCATCACCACTCTCTTCAGCCTTACGCAAACCTGCACCACATCTTCTAAAAGGTGAGTGGGAAAGTCTGCACGAGTGAACAACTCCCAGCTTGTTCACAAGCTCCCTGAACACAAGCTGAGCACTCACCCCACTTTATCACCCCACCGACAGCAGAGGGTGGGTCCTCGGGAAACCTGGGGCCAAAAGTCCTGACCAAGCGGTCAGGTTCCAAGACCAAATAGTCCTGTGATCTAGGCCAACCACTTCCCTTTCTGCTTTTGTTCAATGGGATGACGATCCTGCCGATGGGAGGACATCGGACAACTGCACTTGGGCAGGACAAGAAGCAGTGACTCCTGTCAAACCCAAGGTCAACCGACAGCCACCTTCTGAGGCAGAGCCCGAGATGCTAATAACAATAGCGGCCATTTACTGAGCCCCGTCATGTGCCAGGCACTGTCCTAAATGTTTACATACATTAACTGGTTTAATCCTCACCCTGACCTGGAAGGAAACAGATTCAAGACATTAAGTCACTTGCCAAGGACACACCGCTAGTAAGTGGGGGTGGGGAGGGGCAGGATTTGAACTCACAGCTGCCTGACTCAACAGCACCACACCAGTGCCCCCGTGTCTGTTCATCAAGTCATCACTTGCATCACTCTGCACCTCTGTGCACCAGGCATCCTGGAGGAAGGTGAGAAAACCTCCCCACAGGCCTACACCCCGCAGGGATGATGTCCTGCTGGCAAGGTGACCAAGGCAGGACACAGGGGAGGCTCCAGGCCTTAGCCAACAGGCAAGGTGCTCTGTGGGAGGACTTGGCCCGCTGGGTTCAGGTCACACGGGGGACGGCGAGGGGGTGGAGAGTAGATAGAGCTGCAGCTTAGGTCAAGTGCAGGGGCAGGGAGACAGGGGGTGGTGGAGCTCTGTGGGATTGAGGACTGTGCCCTAAGGGGTGCCCAGGCTCCTCACGGGGGCACTTGCACCTTCTTCTTGACTCTTAAGAGAAAGGAAGGAAGAGAGAAAAGGCCCAGAGTCAGAGGAAAGGGCTTAGGAGAATGAAGGAACGAATCAATCTCCATCTCATCCGCAAGGAGAAGGGTGAGGAGGAAGAGGAGTTGGGGTAAGAATTTTAAAAGTTCCATCTCTTCATTATAGCAGTTAGAGCTCTTCACACCCTCTAAGGCCCTGCCTCTCTACAAAGAAAAAGTGGAAAGCAGTGTTTCCCAAACTCAGTTGCCCACAAAACTTGTCTTTTCAAGAGAAGCTGATCAATGCCTGAGGAACACGGAGCGCCCTGAAGCACCACCTTGGAAACGCTGGGTCAGGCATTGGCCTCTGGTTTTGAAATATAATTCATGGGCTACTGAATCTGGAAATAGCCTTGGAGATAAGCTAGCTGCCCCCACATTCTATAGGTGGGGAAACTGAGGCCTAGAGAGGGTAGAAAGTGGCCGAGGCATTCCCGTGCCCCACAGCCCTGCTGGGATTTGACTGCCCCACCCCCGCTTGGCCATGGAGGACCTCGGCCATGCCAGGGTTCCGGGTTTCTGTGCAGGTCTCTCATCAAATTCTGAGCTCCTCAAAGCCAGGTCTGGCCTCCACCACCACCTCCCTACCCCAGCTCCTGGCCCAGGGCCCTGCACAGAGGATACGTTCACAAAGGTTCACCACAGCGTGAGAGGTTCGGGGAGACACCAGGAAGGGCTTTCCGGCAGCTGGGCTTGGATGACAGGAACAAGCAGCTCTGAGGGCTTCTAAGAAGAGGGCAGAGGCCAACTGCCCCGAGGCAGCCCTGGGCACTGGCCCCAGCTTCCTTGTTCCCGGAGTGGGCGGGCTTGGGAGGGCAAGGAGGACACAGGCCCCGGGAGCCGCCTTCCTGGCCCAGGTCCGCGACCCTCAGCTTGGACCAAAAACAAGGGCCAGCGAGAACCCTTGTCAGGACAGGCCTGGAATGCCATCCTCCCCTCCGCCACCCCCACCCATGCTCAGGCTGCCACCTCCAGGTAGCCGCTCGGGTCCACCCCAGCCTTCCCCATCTCTTTCTCTCAACTCGGGTGACACATCCACTCAGGGAAGATTCCCTGAAGTTATGCTGGGGCCTGGAGGAGCCGAGACCAAGAGGAAGGCATGTCCCTGCCCTCAGGGGGGCCTCCCAGGAGGAGGTGGAGATCGGCCTGGATGCCAGGCTGTGCAGTGAGGGGGTGAGGCAGCTACGGAGCCATCACCCTCTCCTCCACGGGAAAGGAATACAGGAAAAGAATTCCAAGCGAGGCGTGTCCCGAAGAGAGGGCCTCTGAGCTGGGCTTCCAGCAGCGACGAGGGGGAGGGAAAGCACAGAGCCAGTGCAAAGGCCTCGGGGAGGGGTGGGGGGTACAGGCGGCAGGAAGCTATGCCTGGGGTCTGGCGGTGGCAGAGCAGAGTGGTCAGAGGCTGGGCTGGGCGGGGAACTATGGGTACCAGGCCAGGCCCTCCCATCATTAGCTGCGTGAGCTCGGGCTCATCAGTGAACGTCTTTGAGGCTCAGTTTCCTTCCCAGAAGGAGAATAAGGACGGCACCTGAGTAGAGAGAGCTGTTGAGGCTCCCAGGATAGGGGTGTCCAGGGCGGGGCCGGCCCAGGGGGCTCTGGAAGTGTGGTCTTCACCGTCGAGGGGCCATCGGCAGGGAAGGCCCACCCATGAAGTGCTCGTCACACCGCTCTGGTCTGACTCTGGGATTCAACAGGCAGATTACAAACCCCTGACTCTAATCCACGGTCGCTGCTCTGTAAACACCTGTGCGCCTGAACTGAAGTCAACAGCACCCCCACCTCCCAGTCTCTAAACTATTTTTTCTAGTTATCGTTTATTGAGCACTTACTCTGCACCTTGGACAGCAAGGAGATCAAACCAGCCAATCCTAAAGGAAATCAACCCTGAATATTCATTGGAAGGACTGATGCTGAAGCTGAAGCTCCAATACTTTGGCCACCTGATGTGAAGAGCTGACTCACTGGAAAAGACCCTGATGCTGGGAAAGATTGAAAGCGGGAGAAGGGGACGACAGAGGATGAGATACTTGGATGGCATCACCGACTTGATGGACATGAGTTTGAGCAAGCTCTAGGAGATGGTGATGGACAGGGAAGCCAGGCGTTCATGGTGTCGCAAAGAGTCGGACACGACTCAGCGACTCAACAACAACAGCTCTGCACCAAACACTCAGAGTGTGCGTATTCTTTTCGTTTGTTTTTTATTTTGGCCGCACAGCGTGACTTGCGGAATCTTAGTTCCTCAAACAGGGCTTGAACCCAAGACTTCGACAGTGAAATAGCCACGTTCTAACCACTGGCCCGCCAGGGAATTCCTTGCATACTCTTTTTTTTTCCCTAACACTTTTTCTATTTATTTAATTTTGTATCTTAAAAGATGATGAATATTCACAAAGCTTAACTGTAATAATCATTTCCTGATGTATGTAAGTCAAATCATTATGCTATACACCTTAAACTTACACAGTGCTGCATGTCAATTAGATTTCAGTAAAACTGGAAGAAAAAAAATTTTTTAATGAACATTTAACCTAGTCAAAAAGTTCTGTGCCTGTGTATTCTTATTTAATTCTCCCATCCACTTGGGATATAGTGATATATAAAATGCTCAACATCTTATACAAGCAGAAACCAAGTGTGAGAGGTTAACAGCATAATCTGCCCAAGGCCATATGATACGAGCAGCTGGGTCTCCTGACTCCAAGACCAGTGCTCTTTCCACTGTACCCGAACCCAGGAAGAACATGTCTGGCCAGAGGTAAGGGACCTCCCACCGCCCGCCTCCCTCCCCACCAAACACTCTCCCAGACTGAGCTTCTGTCTGTGAGTATTGTACCCTTCACCCTGACCTGTGCCCCTCAGCCTTTCCCCTTCCCAAGCACAGCCCCTCCCCCACCACACCCCACAGCTCCCCAAACACCCCAGGGTCACTGCGGCTCTGGCTTCCAGCTCAGGGGTCCAGAGCCCAGCCCCCTCCCTTCTCTGGGGAGATTTTGGGTTCTGCAGGGGGTCACCACAGCCCCGGGGTTCCAAAAACCCCAGTCAGGGAGAGCAAGGCCTCCCAGGGCGCTGCAAGAAGCAAACACTTCTGAACCCCATGCCCAGAAATTCAGAATTAGCCAGTCTGTAGGGGATCCAGGCTTCAGTGTTTCTTTAAGACGCCACAGTGACCCTAAAGTGCAGCAAGATTTAGAAGCGATGCTCGAGGTAATTGCTGGGAGCTGGTCAGAAAGTGGGAGCAGGGCACAGGCCTGAGGAAGGAGTGAGAGAACAAGCTGAACCATGCGGGTCTCATCCTCATGCCTGGAGGTGCTGAAGGGCCTTGCTGCTTGGCCCTGGCTCAGCTGAACAGCAGATTTCCCCATCACATCTTACCTGGGGATCTGGGAGGCAGGTGGGGGGATGTAACCAATGCCCCAGGGGACAGATGAGGGACGGGGACCTTCCACAAAGCTGGACCAGTGCCCCCCAGAAGAGGACTCAGGAGCTAAAGGGTTAAGGGTCACGGCCGACCCAAAGCAGCTCCACCAGGCAGAGTCATCAGTGGGCTTTACATCTGATGGACAGAATTTCATTTGCTCTCTTCCTCTCAGGGGCCCATCTCAGGAGTAAATCTGGGACCAGCTCCACAGAACCCAGGTTGGATCCCAGAAAAACCCTGCCGGTCCTGAAAGGCCTCCGCCCAGGGAAGCCAGCCTGAACCTTACCATTATACCCTCCCTTCTGGGGAAAGAGAACAGGCTCCAGAGTTCCCCAGCACCACACCTCTCCCAGGATGGGTATACGTGGGATTGGGGGGTGGGGTGTGGTAAGGGGTCACCAGCATTCCTGGGGGAGGGTCAGGAATGAGAGGGCAAGGACCCCTCCCATCTCCAGCGGAGAAAAGAGCAGAAGGGGGCGCTGGCCACCAGGCTGGTTCTGCCAAGGACATTGGCCCCGTGTCCTCGTCGTCCTCCTCCAGGAACCCTCCCCATCTCCAAACCCCCTGCTCTCCAGGGATGAACCTTCCCCTGCTGGAGAAAGCTGGGCCCCAGGGACCTGGAACAGATGGAGGGGATCAAGACTTGCCAGCATGGTGGGCAGTGTGTTCCCAGCACAGTGTGCACGCCCATCCACAGCCCTGGGCATCTGACAGCACTCGCCCCGCTACCCCACACCCCTGCAGGCCCACCTTCCTCACCCAGCACCTCTCAGCAGAGAGCCCAGCACAGCACTTGGAAACAGGAAGAGAGGGAGAGACAGAGACAGAGGGAGGGGAAGAGAGAAGACTCTTCTGTCCAGCCTGGCTTCTCTGCAGACCCAGAGCGCCCACCGCCACCCCCACCCCCATCCTGGCACAGCTGGGCCAAGGAGGGGGGAGCGGTAAGGGAGGAGGCAGGCAGTCAAAAGGGGAGTCATGGGACCCCACACCTGGCTTCTTACCCTCTGTAACTACCCCTCCCCGCCCCAGGTGGGGTCTCAGGCCGAGTCAGGGATGCCACAGACACCACACCTCCTCAAGAGGAGGAACCAAGGGCTGGAAGGATGAGCAGGGACCCACCGGGATCGAGGGATGCCAGGCAAGCGGGCGGCGGACGGGCCGCAGCGGGTGTCGGAGACTGCCGCGGGCAGCCGGACACGACCAACGGGATGCTCGTCCCTCCGTCCCTCTGTCCGTCCAGGGCGGCTCCTCTCTGGGCGGCTCTGAGGCCGGGCGGGCGCTGTTAAAAAGCTTTTTATGTGTGTGTGTGTTAATCACATGATTGCCGTTCACCTGTATTTCGAACAAAGACAGCTCACTGTTTCAAGGCCCCGAACAAGAGTCTGGGCACAGGGAAGAGAAGGGAGGCGGGGGGAGGAGGGTTGGCAGCGCCGGGGGTGGCGTCGAGGAAAACTGGGGGGAGATTGTCCAAGGCCGGCGAGCGAGAGAAAGAGAAAACCCTTATCAAACTCCTAATTCACTGGGCTCCGAGGCCCCAGACACACTGGCCCGATTGTCTGGCTGGTTGTGTGTGCGAGCGTGTGTGTGTGTGTGTTCCAGTGTCCGCTCCCCCCACCCCCAACATGCCTTCGCCTCGTGTGACTACCTCATTGTGTCCCATTACCCACCCCCTCCAACCCCCTTGGCCTTTCCCAAGCAGAAGGCCTTTCCTGGACCCCCTTTCCAGCCCCGCTCCAGACGCGACTCCCTTGGGCTGGGCCCGGGGCCTCACCCAGCCGCCGAGGAGCTCAGAACCGTCCATGGTCATCATCGCGGCCCCGGCTCCATCTGTCCTCCTCACATACCCGCACCTCTGCCTCAGCACCCACCTTTAGAGATGAGAGAGGGGGTGTGGTCTTAGAGGCCTGTGAAAGCCTTAGATGATGGGCAGGACAAAAAAATGAAGGAGTCACCCCGCTGCGGGGAGTGGGGTTGAGTGGAGAAGTGGGCAGAGAGGAGGAAGACTCCTCACCCTTTCTCCGGGTGGGGGAGTAGGGGGTGTCTTGACAACCAGGACTGGGACTCCCCCTACCAGGGTGGAGGGAGTTGGGTCCCAGGAAATGGGGCCCCAGAAGCTTTTCAGATCTGCTTGAAGAGGACCCCAGCCCAGCGCGGGCCCAGCCTCCCGCACACTTTAGTCTAGAGACAGACTAGGCCTTGCGGAGCTGGGTGTCTGGTGAGAGGAGACTGGGGGTGAAGCCGGGGCATCTGCACCGGGCAGGGGGTATCCAGCTGCACCCCGCTTCACCAGGTATGGACCTGTAATCTTCCTCTCTTGCTGTCTGAGAAAGAGGACAGCTGGGTGGGGGGTAGGAGGCGGGGTGAGACAGGCTGGCACGCAATAAGAGGTCTTAAGTGAAGCAACACTGGCCAGTGCCACCCCCCATGTGACAGAACCGTCACCTGCCTTCTCCTCTGCCAGCTGCCCATTCCGACACCTGAGACAGAGGTTGGGGGTCCCAGGTGGGCCCAATTTTCCCCCAAGGGTGACGTTGTGACCCTGCCCTCCTGCCTCCACTGGCTTTCCTGGCCTGACCACCCCCACTCCTACACCTTCCCAGGATGGGCCTGGGGGCAGCCAGCAGTGCAGGGAGCTGGGGTGGGGGCGGCTGGCGGAGGAGCCCAGAGTGTTGGGGATGAAGGAAAGCGCTGGAGGCTCCACCTTCTGCCCTCCCCTCCCTCCCCTCCCCCTTCCCCTCTCCCCCCTCCTTCCTTCCCCAGCCCTCGGCAGCAGCTCAGCGCTCAGTCAGTCTCAGGCTGTCCGGCCAGGGTGGTTGGTGGTGAGGATTCGGGCTCCGTCCTGACAAGGCCCGTGGCCTGTGGCTCGGGGGCCCCCAGCCCCTCCCAACCAGCCCACCAGCGTCCCCCACCCCCAGCCCCCGAGCTGGACCGCACACCTTGGGACACGGTTTTCCACTTCCTCAGGACGAGCCCTAGACTGGAGGAGAGGTCCGAGGAGGTGAGTGAGTGCGCAGCCCGCTGCTCCCTTCCCGGGGCCCAGGCCTGGGACCCTGCGGTGGGGCGTGGGGCGGAGAGAAGCTGACACCGCGTGCCCCCAGCCCAGTTCCTCTTCTAGTCCCCCCGTCGGGGCGAGGGGGGGGGGGGGGGGCAGGCGGAAGGGAAGAAGGAAAGGTGAGCGAAAAGGTGGGAAATTCCAGGAGCCAGGATTAGAGCAGAAGAAAGAGTCCGTTTTTCTTCCTTTCCATCAACAAACCTCCACCCAAGAGGAGGTTTTAAAAAAAAATAAAAATAAAAAAAAACCCCGAACCCACCCACAGCAAGAGGCGGTTGGGACCAGGTGGGGGTAAGACAAGGAGGCGGGAGCTAAGAGGCCGAGCCCCGGTCTGGCATGTGCGGGGGCCCAAGGGGCTGCGGTGGGTTTAGGGGCAGCCTGCCGGCCCCACCTTGGGACTGTGCCTGAGTCGCGTGCCGGGCCGCCGTCGGGGCTGCGCGCACGCCGCCCATCACGCCCTCCTTCCCATCGTCCAGGTGAGCGTTGGACTCTTCGCCAGGACCCCGGCGGCGGGCCCCGGGGAGGCGGCCGAGGCGGCGGCGGCGGCCGGGGGCGACATGGCAGAGGAGCAGGACCTGTCCGAGGTGGAGCTGAGCCCCGTGGGCTCCGAGGAGCCGCGCTGCCTGTCCCCGGGGAGCGCGCCCTCGCTGGGGCCCGACGGCGGCGGCGGCGGCGGCGGCGGCGGCTCGGGCCTGCGAGCTAGCCCGGGGCCCGGAGAGCTGGGCAAGGTCAAGAAGGAACAGCAGGACGGCGAGGCGGACGATGACAAATTCCCCGTGTGCATCCGCGAGGCCGTCAGCCAGGTGCTCAGCGGCTACGACTGGACTCTGGTGCCCATGCCGGTGCGCGTCAACGGCGCCAGCAAGAGCAAGCCCCACGTCAAGCGGCCCATGAACGCCTTCATGGTGTGGGCGCAGGCAGCGCGCAGGAAGCTGGCCGACCAGTACCCGCACCTGCACAACGCCGAGCTCAGCAAGACGCTGGGCAAGCTCTGGAGGTGAGCGCCCCCGACCCGCCTCCGGGGAGCTCCCGCCGGGCCCTCTACCCGCGGGTGGAATGGGGAGAGGCGCTCACGGCCTGGGCCCTTCTCTTGGGGCAGCCGTCTCCTTGATGGGACTGGATGGCCAGCTGAGGGCATCGGGCCCGCCCTTCCCCCAGGACCCCCTTGGGGTTGCGCTCGAGCTGGTCTCCGGCGGCCTAGGCCCCGCTCCCCAGCCGGGGCACTGGGCTGGAAGGCGCCCCCTCGCGGTTGGAATTCTGCCGGTGGCAGGAGCTGGGGCCTGGACTTCTGGGCCGGGTGGGCGAGAGTGAAGGTGGAAGGGAGGGAAGGCTGGTGGAGGCATCCACACCATAGTCGTCCACTAACCCCATTTCCGCAGGTGCCACTCAAGAGTGCCACTGCCCCGGGGTCAAGGGGGATGCGAGGGAAACGTCTGGGAAAGAACTGAAAGCCTAGCTGGAGAGGCAGGGAAACTGAGGCAGGCAGTGGAGAACTGCAAGGCTGAGATGGGGGCAGACAAGGAATTCAGGTCCGGGTCTTTGAAAGGGTGAGGGATGGAGGCCAAGCCGACCGCTGCAGGCCCTTGTCCTACCCCAGCCTCCTCCTCTGCACCCTTCTGAGCTCTTTCAGACCCAGGGCTTCTTCATCTCCCCAGGAAAGGGGACCCATGGAGAGGAGACTCCCCTTCCCACCGGGTCCCAGAGCTGCCAGGCTGGTCTCTTCCCCTCCCTCCCTCTCCCAGTCCAGGCGCCATCTTCCTTTCCAGGGCCCCACCCAGGATTGAGTAACCTCCTACCCCTCCAGCCCTGGAGCTGACAGCCCTGGCCAGGAGGAAAGGCTGGCCCCTTTCCTACCCAGAGTCCCTCAGAGTCCCAGGTTCTCTGGAAGCAGCTCAGACTTTGGGGGAAAAACATGCCCCTGAGAAGGAAGTCGGCCGCACCTCTGGTCTGGGGTTTAGGCTGCTCCCTTTTGAATACGTTGTTGACCAGGGCAACGCCACCCCCGCCCCCCAAGAAGTCCTGGGCGGCTCAGAAAGAGAACAGAGGCTCCAGAAGGTGAGAGTCTGAAGAGGTTACCTGATTCCCCACTAGACTATCCATGAGATAGGCCCAGGAAGGCAGAGGGCCCGCCCAGGCCATGTAACAGCTGGTGGTAGAGCCAGGGCCAGAACCAGGTCTCCTGACGCTTCAGCCAGTGGTCTTCCCACACACTATCCTCGGTGACAGAAGTGGGTCACTCCTCCCCTCTAAGACACGATCAGGAGGTTGTGGGGTGAGGGCAGAGGAGAGCAGGAATGAGGAGCATCCAAGCTGCAGAAAGTGTCAGGGGAGCCTGCCACCCCTCCCCTTGCCAGCCCCAACACAGTGGAGCTTGGCCTAGAAGGCCAAAGGCTTAAGGTGGTGGAAGGAACAGGAAAGCCCCCAAGAGACCAAGAGGAATTCGCATCCAGCCCACTGGGCCTGGGCCTGGCCATGTGTTTGCTAAAGGCCTGGTGCTTCTTCCCCTCCCCCCTCAACACTCGGCTCACCCCAGCAGGCCCTGGGCTCAGTGGTCAAACTGCTGCGTGGACTCAGAGGGTCTAGCCTTGCCCAGGATCAGAGGTCAAAGCCAGCTCCTCTGCCCAAGGTCCATCCACATCGTGGCAGGGTTCAGCCCAAGCCAGGACCCTTGGTGCCATGGGACAGAGACGAGCAAGTGCAAGACAGACAACCGGGAGGGAGGCAGACAGGCAGACAGAACGGGCCTTGGGGACCATGAGCAGACCACAGTGTAAGCCCAGTAAGAGCATCAAAGCAAGGATGGACCGCCCCCCCTCCCACCTCTCCCCCATGCTGTTGCCAAGGATTTAAGGTTGGACCCTCCATTGTCCCTGTCTGTCCCTGCTCCCCCAGCCCAGAACCCCACATTGGGCTCCCTCAAAGGGACTTGTTCCTGACTGCCCCTCACCTCAGGCTGTGTGCACAGGGGCCCAAGGTGATCCGCAGGGGCCAACCTGAGTGGCAGGACGGGCAACCAGGAAAGCAGGCACTGCTTACTCAGGACCACCCCAGCAGTGGGAGGGTGACCAGACAGGGACAAGGGTCAAAGGCTATGCCAACAGGGAGTGGGCTGCTCGGATCCTGGGTGGGGACCCCGCAGACCTCTGGACTGGGTTAAGCTAGCCCGCCTCTCTAGGGGCTTCTCCTGAAATCTGCGTGCCCCGCCTCTCCACTGTCTCATGAATCTCAGGCTATCAAGAAGGGAGATGGCTAGCTGGGCAGAACTGGCAATCAGAGGCCCTACACCTGAAAAGAGAAAGACATCCAGATTGTGTGGGATGCTGGAAGGGGGTCAGACACACCAGCGTCCAGGAGCTGGCTTGCAAGTGGCTAGGGGAGTGTGCCAACTGCTAACCTTCAGTGCCCGCCCAGGAAAGGCCTGTTAGATGTTGAGCTCATCGTGCTGGGGGGTCAGTGTATTGATTGACCCTCCTGGGGAGGATAATTAGAGCCAAGAGACAGGAAAGGTGGGGTCACAGGCTGGAACCTCCCAGGACCCTTAGGTGAGCCCCCACGGGAGCAGGGGTAGCGGAGCCAGTGCGGGAGCAGGGGTAGCGGAGCCAGTGTGCCCTAGCGTGGAAGCCCCCCGCCCCCGCCAGTTGGGGATTTCAGTTCAGTTGGGGAGTCAGCCCACCCCTTCCCTCTCCGTTTCAGACCTTGGAAACCCAGAGGTGAAAAGCAAACAAGGTTTGTAGTTAGAGCTGTGGTGACCGAGGGCTAGCGCGGGAGTCAAGATGAAATTTGGGTTTGGGTTTCTGTGGTGGGGGAGGACGGGTTTGGGGTCAGGAAAGAGCCTTAACAGAGCTGAAGCTGAAGGTCTGGGTGAGGCTGGGGTTGGGTTTGGGGGTAAGGTTGGCGTTGGGCTCAAGTTAGGACTGGGGTTGGGGCTGGCAGACCCCACCCCCACCCCCAGGTAGGTTTCTCTCCAAGTTAGGGTGCTGGAGGCACCGATGGGTGCAAGTTGGAGTCTTCCCTCTCTTCTAGCCTGTGCCCCCGCTTGCACTCCGTGCCCCCTGCCATTTTCTTGCGGATTCACATCCAGTTGCCAGTGGCAGAGGGCACAGGGAAGGTTTGGGGTGGGAGAGGGAGTGCAGGGTCCCCTGCCATTCTAGGAGCCTCTGTGCCGGGGCTATGGCTGGTTGAGGCACCCCCACGTGCCACCTCCCCTCCTCACCAGACACCCACCTTTGGGCCTGCCCCACCTACCCTGGGCTGGCTGGGGGCGGGGGAGAGGGCGCAGCTAGGGTAAGAAGGGCTGCATCCCACTCCCAGCCCCTGATGGTCTGGGGTCCCCATCCCATCACTCAGCTAGAGGGGCCCTTGGACAGAGCTGGGCTGGGCTGGGCTGGGCCACAGCCCGGGGGGAGGGCAGCCGAGCAGGCTAAGCTGGAGAGGAATGCTGCTGCCCGCTAGGAGGTGCCTGGTATGACCACCCCCTCCCATCCTGGGCAGGGAGGGCCCTGCCTTCTCCTGACTGGGTGAAGAGGGCACCCACGGGGGAGGGGGGTATAGGGGGCAGCTGGAGAGAGAGGCCCTTTGGGCTAAAGGACAGAGCTGCTTCTGGAGAGTCCCTTATGTCTGGGGATCTGGGAATCTGTTTCTTCCCCCTGAGCCCCTCTTTGAGGCATCCTTCCTGTCTTCCTCACCAGTGGCAGCCCAGCCCTGAACTTCCCTGCAGCCCCAGCCCTGGCTGGAGTCAGGTGGGTGGGCCTACGGTCTGCAGGGGCTGCGTTCCACTGGCTGGGCTCAGACTGGGAAGAGGGTCTGAATGCCCCCATCCAGGGTCTTGGAAGACAGGAGCTTCCTTTACATTCTTTCACTCCCTCAACAAGGAGATACGATCGCCCCTTGAGGTGGGGGTCCTTGTGTAGGTAGTGAGGGGCACATGCATCCTGCCCCCCTCGGCCCCACCACGCTGGAATTCACAAAAATGACTCCAGAATTGAGGGGTTCCACTGCAGGTCCTCTTGCCCACCACCTCGCAGGCAGCGTTAGAATTGCGCCTGTTTCTCGAGGTGCTGCCCCCCCACCCCCCAATCCCTAGGTCCCAGGTCCCATGCACAGGGCTTCACAGCCATTATCTTGGCCACTCCCACACCTGGAAGTAGGTGTTGCCCTTGTTCTATAGGTGAAAAAACTAAAGCTCAGAGAAGTGACGTGCCCACGGTCACACAGCTAGGAAGTAGCAGACACTGGGCTCTTCCCCCTCACCGTGCCGCTCCTGTTTGCACATCTCCAGTCCCAGGGAGCTCACCCCCTAACGAGGCAGCCAGCTCCACTTGCAGACAGCTTTGAAGAAGGAGTTTTTGGTGGCTCAGACGGTAAAGCGTCTGCCTGCAATGTGGGAGACCCAGGTTCAATCCCTGGGTCGAGAAGATCTCCTGGAGAAGGAAATGGCAACCCACTCCAGTATTCTTGCTTGGAAAATCCCGTGGACGGAGGAACCTGGTAGGCTACAGCCCATGGGGTCTCAAAGAGTCGGACACGACTGAGTGACTTCACTTTCACTTTTCAAACTGAAGGAAGCTCTATGGTAAGCTCTATTCTAACCCCATCCTCAGGGGCTGCCTGGAGCGGCAGGCTGGTTCTTCTCTCACACTCCAGCCCCTGAGAGGTTTGGGGGCAGAGATGGCTGCCCTCGGAGGCTGTGGTGCCTTGGGCTCACATCCTCCAGTCCCTAGGCCAGGCAGCACGACTCCCACCCGGGACCCTGCCCGCCAGGCTCCCCCAGCCCCCAGGCCTCATTTCTTCCAGGGCAGGCGCTCACGGTGGCCCTTCTGCTGTCTCCCCCACCCCAACCACCCCACCCCAGGCTGCTGAATGAGAGCGACAAGCGCCCCTTCATTGAGGAGGCTGAGCGGCTGCGGATGCAGCACAAGAAGGATCACCCAGATTACAAGTACCAGCCGCGGAGACGGAAGAACGGGAAGGCGGCCCAGGGGGAGTCGGAGTGCCCAGGCGGGGAGGCTGAGCAGGGCGGCACGGCCGCCATTCAGGCCCACTACAAGAGCGCCCACCTGGACCACCGGCACCCGGGCGAGGGCTCCCCGATGTCAGATGGAAACCCTGAGCACCCCTCGGGTGAGCCTGGGGCTGGGAGCTCGGGTTGGAGGAGGCTGTGGGCAGCGGGGAGAGGCAAAGGCTGGAGGAGGACTTGAGACCCGAGGCTCTGGGAAGGGCTGGCTGGGCTGAGTTGTGGCCCAGCTGGGCTGCAGGGGCCCAGTGGCAGTTCAGAGGGGGTTCAGGGGTCAGGGGAGGTGGCTGGGCAAGAGGGCTGCGGCCAGGACTGCTAGGAGGGGCATTGGTTTGGGGTGAAGAGACCCGTGAAGGAGGCCAGTGGGCCAGTTACACCAGAGAAAGGTGGGACAGGACGATTCTGAGAAACAGGAGGGCAGACAGAGGACAGTGCGTGGCCTCTCCTCCACCTCCCAGTCTGACGGGGGAGACACAGCATGTGACATTGAGCACGTGGCACGGAGGAGCCAGACGCAGGGCGTCCTGTTTCATTCTCATTGGCGATGAGCGCAGCTAACGTTAACTGAGCGCTTGTGCCGGGCACTGCGCTGCTGGCTTTGCGTGTGTGAGCTCGTTCAATCGTCTACACTGTGATGAGGCAGCCGCCGCCTGCACGCAGACCTCAGCTGTGTGGCGAATCATTCCCATGCTACAGAGCAGACCGTACAGAAAACTGAGGGGAACTTGCCGTGTAGCTGAGGGCTCCAGGGCCTCTGCTGGCACCATAGCTACGTCCCTTGTGCTTGTAGCTTACAGGACACCGTGCTTGGGGCCAGGCTCCTGGCCAGTGTCGGTGAGCAGAGCTCTGCCTTCAGAAGACACACTCCGAGTCCTTTGTGCCAGACCTGGAAGCAGACACCAGGCGTCCAAACGAGACGCCACGGTCCCTGGAGCCTCCTGTCGCCTCCCATGGTCCCTGGTCCCTCAGGAGCCCACATTCTATAGAGGGATGAGCGATGATGAAAGCACGTGAATTAAGTACAGGAAGAATCAAGGGCACGTGAAGCCCATGCGAGACCCAGAGGGAGCATGACCTCTGGGCAGGAGTCACCCCCCTGTCCACCCAGTCAGTCTCCAAAAATATCCAGCTGCCCACCAGTCTCTGGTCAAGGAAAGCCTCCAGAAGGAAGCCATGTTCTCAACTGCTTGGTATCATCTCTGTTTTACTGATAAGGAAACTGATAAGAGAAGATAGGGGGTCTGCCCAGGGTCACACAGTAAGTGACAGAGCGAGAATTCAAACTCAGAGTCCAGACACTTTGGCCAGCACAGGACTCAGCACTGCCTCTGGTCTGATGGAGGAGGCACAGGCCTGCCCTCAAGCAGCGCCTGGCTTGCAAGACCATGAACATGGTCTCTGTCCAACGGGATCCCCCATCCAGCCATCCCTCCCTCACACTCCTTCGGAGATTCAGGAGTACACACACACAAGACCCTGGATCGTGTACAGAGCCAGCTCACTCTATTACTGTGGGCCTGGCTTTCTCTTCCCCATAAACAGCCCAGCTACTCCTCCTCCCCAAGCCCTTCCCCACGTCCCCAGGGCAGGGCAAGCGGCATCCTCCACTGGTCTCCTGAGCCCTTCACCCATCCCTCACCATAGCACCTGTGATGCTGCCCTCCAGCCCTGGGTGGATCCCTGGATCCCCCACCCCAAGACCAGGAGCTTGTGCAGACAGGAACCATTTGACTTCTTTGTATTCCCCTATGCCTGGCAACCGTGCCTGGAGCTTAGCGGTGCCCGCTAAGTGTTTGCTGAATGGACCTGGGAAGGGGCAAACGGACAGACGAAGGAACGGGGTAGCACAGGTCACTCACGTCAGTACTTTCCTGGACGGGCAGGGAGAAGGCAACTGGAGGGATAGTGGGGCCACGTGGTGCGTGATGGGAGCTGAGAGTGTGGTCGGGGGCGCTGGGTGGGAGGGAAGGTTTCCTTGAATAAAGGGCACTTGAGGTGGCCTTGGGTGGAGGGATGGGGTGGGAGGTGATGCATCGTTATTCGGGTCCCGGGGTGGTGGAGGTGTGCAAACGAGCCAGGCAAAGTGAAAAGGGCTCGAGAGGTGAGCAGGGCAGGCAACCAGCAGAGGCCAAGTGTGCTTAAGAGAGAGCAGACGAGCCGGGGCCTACAGGCCAGACCGCATCGGGCTGCACAGCTGAGGAGCGCCGGGAGGGCAGCCGACTTCAGCTGGTGTGAGGAAGAACCTTCCAATGGGGACAATGGAAACTTGCTCAAAATGAAGCAGGCCTCTCCGGGAGGGGGCGGGGGCGAGAGAGGGGAGTCCTATCCTGGTAGAAGAAAAGACTCATTCCTAGGACTGAGGAATTTCATAAATGACTGGATATCAACCTAAGATCATTACATAGCCAAACGCCACCGCAGGCCACCCCAAACACGTTAAAACGAACAAGGCCGTGCCGTGATGGGTCCTCTGCCTCCCGGAGGCATCGCATCTGAAAAATGAACCATCAGCCTCTGACCTTAGTTCCTGCTTCCTCTCTCTCTCTGTCTGTGTCTCCCTTCGCCCTCTAGGCCAGAGCCATGGCCCGCCCACCCCTCCGACCACCCCAAAGACAGAGCTGCAGTCGGGCAAGGCAGACCCCAAGCGGGATGGGCGCTCCCTGGGGGAGGGCGGGAAGCCTCACATCGACTTTGGCAACGTGGACATCGGCGAGATCAGCCATGAGGTAATGTCCAACATGGAGACCTTCGACGTGGCCGAGTTGGACCAGTACCTGCCGCCCAATGGGCACCCGGGCCACGTGGGCGGCTACTCAGCAGCTGGCTACGGGCTGGGCAGCGCCCTGGCTGTGGCCAGCGGACACTCTGCCTGGATCTCCAAGCCTCCAGGCGTGGCTCTGCCCACGGTCTCGCCGCCTGGCGTGGACGCCAAAGCCCAGGTGAAGACGGAGACCGCGGGGCCCCAGGGGCCCCCACACTACGCCGACCAGCCGTCCACCTCGCAGATCGCCTACACCTCCCTCAGTCTGCCCCACTACGGCTCCGCCTTCCCCTCTATCTCCCGCCCCCAGTTTGACTACTCTGACCATCAGCCCTCAGGACCCTATTACGGCCACTCGGGCCAGACCTCCGGCCTCTACTCGGCCTTCTCCTACATGGGCCCCTCACAGCGGCCCCTCTACACGGCCATCTCTGACCCCAGCCCCTCAGGGCCCCAGTCCCACAGCCCCACACACTGGGAGCAGCCGGTATATACGACGCTGTCCCGGCCATAGAGGGGGGCCCCCCCAACCCCCGTCACCACCCGTCTTGCCCTGCCCCTTCCCCCAGCCCTCGCGCCCTGTTCCTCGCCCATCTCAGGCTCGGTGGCGGCAGAGGAGGAGGCTGCAGAGGCTGACAGCTGAGGGGAAGGCCTTCTGTCTGGCTCACTGCCTTTGATGACCCCACCCCGTCCTACCCAGGCTCTGGCCCAGACGCAGCCCTGGGCTACTCGGCTGGGCAGAGGAGAAGGAGGTAGCTTGTTGCCCCTAAACTGAAAAATGAGGGGCTGTACCTTCCCCCCCAGGAATGACCCTCAATCCCAGGATCTGAGCAGGCCCCGCCTACCCTCCTCTGGGAGGGTGAAGCACCCAGGGTCAGGTCGGATGGGAATCGGAGGCCTAGCCACCCCTGTGCCTGTGTTTCCTCTTCCGCGAGGAATAGGAGGTCTGACCTAACCTGTGCACCCAGGCCACGTGTCTTAAGAGCAGGGCCAACCAGAAACCTGCGTCAGGGACTACTGGGGCTCCGTCTGCCCCTGGGTGCGGGGCGCTGAGGACAGCTTTGAATCGCCTCAAGGGAGTGGGGGTGGGATGGGAGCTCAGAGGGAAGTCTCCTCAACCCTTCAGTGCCCCCTGCCCTCCCGAACACAGGGAGGAATTGGCACAGAGGCCCTCAGATCCATTTCGATGCCAATAACCTCGTTCTTTGTCTAACGGAGCAAAAGGGCCCAGGTCCCACTCCAGGACAACCTCCCAACTTTGAGGCACACCCAGGACGTGAGGAGGCCGGGACCCCAGGAAAGGATTCGGAGACAATTCACAGAGCCTCTCTCCCGGCTCCCACCAGCCCCCTGCCCTCCAACCTCGCCAGGCTCTGTGGTCCTTGCGCTCTCAGCCCCAGCTCCTTGGGCTTCCCAGAGTTAGAGCTGCTCAGGCCCAAACCCTCGGCTCCAGGGGGAGACCCAGGGCCCAGCACCCTGGTTGCTGGCAGCAGGCTGAAGACACTAAACTCCTGACAGGTACATGCTGCCCTGGCCTTTTGCCCTTTGCCTCCCAGTGGTATTTGAATGAAGTATGTAGCTCTCTTCTGCCCCCATTTTCCGATTCTGCATCCCTCCACCCCCAAGTCCACATGTAACTCATTACTGCCCCCCCTCTTATTTATCTCAGTAGCTCCCTCTGCCCCCCTCCCCTCTGCTAGGTACTCCAGCCCTTATTAACTCTGCATTAAGCATTCCACATAATAAAATTAAAGGTTCCGGTTACCTGCTTGGTGGGCCTGACCTGGTCTCTTATCCCTGCACCTCTGCTTCCTTAAATGCTTTCTGGAAGTAGCTAGAGAGTACAATGCAAAGGACAGATAATCCAAAGGTCCCCTCTCTCACCCAGTGCAGTAGCTGAGGACAGCCGGCATCACAGTGGGGTCAGTGGGTGCTCAGAACTGAGGCCTCAGACCGGAGCTCTGCCCCCAGCCCAGCTATGTCCACACTGCAGGTGAGCCACTTGCCGGCTCAGCTGGAACTCCGCATGAGTGCCTTCCAAGCAGCCCATTCTCACCCAGCAGAGAAGGGGCCTTGCAAAGACTTCAAGGAACAAGTATGTGAAAGGTAGATCAGGTCTGTCTTGCTGTCTGCGGTCAGTAGGCCTGGTCCTTTAGAACGAGTGAGTGGGCACTCTCTCACTGTACCTTCCACTTGCCACCTCCCCCAGCAAGACACACACACACAGGTCCACACCAGGATCTAGCAGCTGCCCATGTCTAAGTATAAACTAGGATGGCAGACATAATAACCATCTAACCCTTGGGGTTCCCTCCCCAAAAGCTCTTTGCTCAGCAGAATTCCAACCTGCACTCTGGGACCTGGGGCTCCTCCACCTCAGAGACAGGGGAAATTTCTTCTCCACGCTCCATCGATGGACAGCTCTGATGGCTGAAGTCTCCCCTTCCACCCAGTTCATAGTGACATTAATAGCTCCCATGTACTGGCTGCTCCCTGGCTGAGTGCTTTACATCCTTCTGGCCTATGAGGGAGTGTTCCAATCGTTATCCCCATTTCCCAGACAGGGTCTTGACGCTTTGAGAGGTGGGTGCTAAGAAGTACTGGTACACAATCTGAAACCAGCTGACTCCAAACCTTGCACCCTTAACCATCGTCTCTTCCACCTGCCTTATTTCCACTTGTAATCTGAGGCCATGCTTCCGTCTCGGCTCCAGACCAGCATCCCTAGATCCAGTATGTTTCTATCTGTGGGCTCCAGCCCCTCAGGACCTCGGGTTGGGAAGGGGGCACCAAGAACTAGCCCAGTCCTCCAGGGTGGCCAGACTGCCACCTGGAAGCTGTCATGCAAGCTCTTCAGGCCACTTTGCCAAAACTGCTGGCTCCCATGAAGTGTAGTGGTAACTGCAAATCCTTCCTCCTGCAGATAAAACCTGCAGCCAAGTTGGACCACCCTGAACTGTATACAAGCGGTTTTCTGCTGCTTGGCTGATGTGTTGTAGATAAATGCAGGATTTTTTTACTGGTCTTGAACAGATTTCATCTTTTTGCACTTGACCATTTTCCCACCTATATTAGATCCTTTGGAATTCTGAATCCAATTTATAGCTCTCCTGAGCTTCATGTTTGAAACTTGAATATCCTCATTCAGGTTACTAATGAAAAAAGATTGGAATGAGAGGGACAGACCGTGTCCACCACTGAACACCTCTCCACCCATTCTATCATCTATACTCGTAAAGCTGTCCAGTCAATTCTGAATCTAATTGTCACCTTGAAGTACCTGCTTCTCTATCACAGCCACACACACTGCCTAATGCCTTGTTCAAATCAAGGTTCCCTGTATCTGTGGCATTCCTCCAACCTACCAGGCTGGTAACCATTGGAAAATAGAAAATTCGGTTCCCTTGGTGATATTCTTAGAAACCCTATGCTAGCTCCAGAATCTTTATTATCCGAGTGTTTTCAAATATGCAGTAGCGTATTCTAGAATTTCGTTAGGGGGTCAGTTATGCGCTCCTACTTCTTACAACCTCCCTTTCCCTCTGTTGAGAAGCAGGACATTAGTCCATTTCTAGCCTGGCCAGTGTCTCCTATGTGCTCCCGTGCTCACTGGGATTGTGCCTGTGGAGCGGGCAGGGCAGGTGGGAGGGGCTACATCAAGATGAAATCACCACCTGCATGACCTCAATGAGAATGGAAAGTCACTGGGGATACAGGGGAGGGAACGGCCCGCAGAAGTCACAAGACCTGGCTTACGCTCATGCCTTAGACCTGAGATTCGAGATGAGCTCGGGCCTCAGTCAGGTAGTGGCTCCACAGTCAACAGAGAAGGGGCAGGTGGATCTGGACAGGGTCGAGGAGATGGTGCCCTGGCCAGGCCAGCTGAGTAGCGAGGGCCTGACTCCGTGAAAGCGGAGCAGAATGGAGGGGGCAGGTGGGAGGGTAAACACCCCTTTCTCCATCTCCTCTGCACCCTATCCCCTAAGGGTTAACCCCCTCCCTCCCCCAGTCCCTCTCTCCTCTGCCACCCCAGCCCCATCTCCCTTTAATCACATCTGATACTGAGCGGCCCAGCAGGAACAAAGAGACCATTTAGAGAAACGGGGCCGAGAAAGTGACCCCCGCACTCTGGGGCGGCCGCCTGGATGCCAGCACAAAGGCGGCATTTCAGAGCTGAAATTTCAGCACCCAACTTGATTAAAGGATTCCACAGGCTTGGAGGAGGGTGGAAGGGGGTGCGAAGTCCACTGCTCCCTGAATTAACCCTTCTCCAGAGCAGCGAACACCCCTCCCACTCCTGGGGATGTTCATCACTTCCACCCTGTCCAGGCTGCACCCACCCCAGGGGCCTCGCCTCTTGTAGAGGTCAGGCAGGCCTGGCTCTTCCTCTTCCTAGAAGCGAGGGCTGGCAGCACACTGAAGGTCAAGGCTGGAATATTCAGAGAGATGGGTTTCCTTCCCATCCCTATTGGTGTCAGTATACACCCTCTCCTTGTTGTCTGCCCCCGCACCCCAAGGGAGGGAAGAACCAGTGTGAACGACTGGATTTAATGTCATGCCTTGAACCCAGAAGCCCTGCTGCCCTGCCCACAATCACCCTAGCACCCATCCTTAGAGGGATCAGGGGCTCCACACAGAAGGGAAAGGACACCTTCCAGAGCCTGGGGAAGGAGAGAGTATGGGTGTGGCAGACCAGACGGGTGGGTCGTGGAGAACAGACTGGCGTTATGGGGAGTGGTCTGACAGGTGGGGAATGGGAGGGGCAGTGTGGCTGGGATGGGCAGGTGTTCAGCCCTTGCTCCAGCTGCTGACTTGCCCAGCGGGGCTCTCTCGGGGAGGGCAGATCACTGCGTCCCCAAGCTTCCTGCTGGGGGCACTGGCTCCTGAAAGGGGATCCCAGCCCACGATAAGAGGCTCGAGGCAGGTCCTCAGGAGAACAATGGGTGGCTTGATGAGACCTGCTCTGTGATACTCCTGAGAAGGGAGAAGCCCCTGCAGCCAGTCCACACTGGAAAGGAAATTGGGGGTTTCCGTGGCAACCAGCTCCCTGGGCACAAAGGCGCGTCTGTCTGCTAGGAAGGCAGCCGAGGTGTCTCCTGCAGCAGCCTCTGCTCTGGTGGACTGCGAGATGGAGGGGGGCACACAGGGGAGCCCAGGGGGTCAGGGCTCTGGTGCTTCTTAAAGAGCTGATGGTCCCAGGGCCACTGGGATGCGCACAGCCTCCAGGCGGCAGGATGGTAACAGTGAAGACGCAGGTGGGCCTCACAGGCAACAGGAGGCAGAGGGGGTTGAAAGGTTGAAGAATTTACTATTTACACGTATAAAGACTAGAAAAAGACTATGAGACGAGCCACGGGCGGAGGCCCAGTCCAGAGGCTGACTCCAGCTCAGTCGGTGATGATGAGCTCGTCGACACCCCAGTCTTCGTAGCTCCCGTCGGGCAGGTAGCGGCGAATGATGATGGGGATCTTCCGGGCCCTGTGACCGGGGGAAATCGAGGTACATGGGTGCTGACCCTGGCTCTGCAGCAGAAGGACAGCAGGCGGAGAACGCAAGGGAGGAGAAGCCTTAGGAGCATCCTCTTGAGACCACGGATGTACTTCGTAGGTGAGGAATTTCAGCAAAAAAAAAAGTCCCTGCTTCTCTGAGTGTGGGACCAAAATCTACAAAGGGCCTGCCATCCCACAGTGAAGGGCGAGGCAGAAAGCAGAGGGATGTTGGTAAGGCCAACTGCAGCAGGAAAAAGGGACGATGGGACAGACAGGGACGGTCCATGTCTCGTCAGTGTCCTCCCCTCCCCCTTGACCCATCCCCTCCTCCCCGGTGAAGGGCTGACTCCCAAACTAAGGGTCTACAGGAACAAGACCACACGTCCCCAGCAGGGAAGTGCGGGAAGGCGCGCAGCAGAGCACCCAAGGGATGCCCCCAGGGCTCTGGAGCCGCAAACCAGGATCTGGGTGACTTACTTGAGCTCCTTCATGGCGATCAGTAAAGGATCTGTCTCCCCCTCCAGCTCCACCATCACAGGGGCGCACATCCTGCAGGTGTAAGGACAGGTGTGGAGAGATTACACACACCGGGAGAGGGCCCAGCATGGAGCTGGGCAGTTTCACAAACAGGATCGGATCAGCGCCCCAGAGCTCACCTAGAAAGGGCTCCAAGAAAGGGCACCTCCCAAAAGCGGCAGGTGCGGAGCAGCGGTCCAGGGCTGCTGACAGTGAGGGTACTTGAGTGGCAGCCAGTAGACTAGGCTTAAACTGGGCCTGAAAGACCCTGAATGTCTCTCCAAATCTCAGCATCCTCATTTGAAAATGAAGACAAAAAGCCCTGCCACGCCTACACAACAATAATGCTAAAACGCTACTGGCTACAAGCAAAGCCTCACTAGGCGCCACAGCTGCTCTCCACCCACCACGTGGATGTTTCATTTGTAGTAAGCACTACTGCTACTTCCGTTTTACTGAGGAGGAAACTGAGGCACAGGGAGGTCAGTAATTTCCTCAAGGTCACACAGCCAGTGAGTGGTAGAAACAAGATTTGAACCCTGAAGACTCCTCTCTACTATTCTGTAACACCTCCCATTAAAAAACTGGTGATCCACAAACTGAAACCAGGTACTGTGAAAGGGACAAGCGTGAGCTTTCATTACTGGGTCGTGTGACATTCATCACGTCCACTACCCCGGCCAAGGACCTTCCCCAGGGCCTGTCACAGACTCCTGAGCCCACGGCCACAGCAGAATATTCCCACACAAAGGACCCACATGTGCAAGGGCTCACCCTCTGACCACTCTACTCAACCCCCAGCCCTGCCTCAGGGCCTAGCTCGCCTCGTTTTCCTTCTCTGTCTTGGCAACACCCCCTGCAGGGGTCCTGCTCCTCTAGCCCCTACACAAGGCCTGTGGTCAGGCTCTCCCCTGCTTACCTCTCTTCCTTGATACCCCATGGCCATCAGGCAGGCAGGACCTCCTCTGGCCCCCGCTCACCTCTGCAGTACTTTCTCATGCTACCTGCCCCTATTCACCCCACATTCCAGCCACATCAAACTCCTATAGCTTTCTATGCAGGCCCTGTTGTTTCCCTTCTGCATCCTCACACGAGTGCTTCCTCTTCTTACAGGCCTGTGAGAAGCTCAGATGTCTCCACCCTGGAAAGCATGTGCTGAAGCCTCAGAGCCCTGACTCATTTTACACACACTTCTCTCAACACCACTGTCACTAAACTGTGACTTCCCGTTTGAAGTTTTCCAAACAAGACCTGGTGGTCCAGGACCCCAAGTTCTATTCTAGTGCAACACCTGGCCCACAGCAGAAGGTCTAAAAGCAGACAGACCAGTTCCAGGCCCATCTCCTCTAGGAAGTCACCCTTATTGATTTCAACTCAAGTTTACACTAAAGGACCCCAAACCTGATAGGAGAGCGTGCTAAAAATACAAGTTCCCAGGTCCTTCCCCAGACCCGCTGAACAGATTCTCTAGTGAAGGAGCCTGAGAACCTACATTAGCAAAGCTCCCCTGGTGATTCAGATAACCAGCCAGTCTGAGAGCCACCAGTTTACACTAAATGATCTACTAATTTTATTGCTAAATATTCTGATGTCTGTTACTCCCCAAAGCCTGAAAATTCCCCAGGGGCAGAAACCAAGTATTTAACTTTCTCTATATCTTCTCTCAATAATTCCCTCAACGTTTAAGAATGTGGCAAACTGCTTTCCCTGATATGCATATGCCTTATTTCTTTCAAGATATGAATAATTCAAGAGCAGTCATTCATCCAGCCCTGCTACATTCACAGGAAATGTGAGAGTGTGCCCTCAATGTCTCCACCAGGGGTTCCAAGTGGCAACCTTCCTTGGGAAGCAGCCATGGGGTCGCGAAGAGTCAGCCACGACTCAGCGGCGGAGCACAGCACAGCACAGTTGCAACCATTCAGCCACCAGGTGGGGCTAATGAGCTGGAGTGAGACTTCATGCACAAATACCCAAGAAAACATTGTTCAGCTTCTACTACTAAGCACAGGCTTCCCTTGTAGCTCAGTTGGTAAAGAATCTGCCTGCAGTTCAGGAGACCCGGGTTCGATCCCTGGGTTGGGAAGATCCCCTGGTGAAGGAAATGGCAACCCACTCCAGTATCCTTGCCTGGAAAATCTCATGGACACAGGAGCCTGGTGGGCCCCAGTCCATGGGGTCGCAAAGAGTCGGGCACAACTGAGCAACTAACACTTACTAAGTGCAGGATTGCAGGCCCATAACTCAAGACAAGCTCCAGCCCTGACTGTCCAAGGGCTTACAGCAGCTGGGAAACCACCAGACAACCTCTGAGCTCTTAATCTGAAGGAGTGCTACAGCCCCAAAGGGTTGGACAAGAGTCTTAACCTCCAAAGGAAAGCAGGGCCCTGGGCCTTGTTTGGAATGCCTGTTCGACTGTCCACCCAACGCATGCCCATCTTCTCAACTTGTCACTCAAGGGACCAGTGACATCTTTTTCAGTCTTGTGCCCCAAGCGCTTGCCATTCCTCTACCACAATCCACACGTCTGCCTTCACTTTCCTAGTGCTTTTTCTGGCACCTAGGAGACCTTCAAAACCACGTTGCTTTATTCTCTTCTCTCCTTTTGTTTCTCTTGTAAAGCATCAGCCTCGTCTGCCTTGGGTTCTGAGTATTTAGAACGGGCTCCCTTTCCCTACTAGACAGTAAAGATCTACAGGACTAGGGAATTGTGTCTTTAATCCTCTTTACACCTCCAAAAGGCATGAGCACAATATCTTTTTTGGTGCTGAAAGACTTTAACTTGCATGCACTTTATTTGTTTAAAAAACAGATTATGAATTATTCTTCCTGCTGGGTCACGTTCAGCAGACATGAATGCCACCCATCTAGCACTCTACAAGGATGGAAATGTCCTCTATCTGTGCTACCTATCACGGTAGCCACAGAGGCTACTGGGCACGTGAAATGTGACTAACGAGACAGAAACACTGAACTCCTATCTGCTGCTGTTGCTAAGTCACTTCAGTCATGTCCGACTCTATGCAACCCCATAGACGGCAGCCCACCAGGCTCCCCCGTCCCTGGGTTTCTCCAGGCAAGAACACTGGAGTGGGTTGCCATTTCCTTCTCCAATGAACTCCTATCTAGTTTTACTTAATTTAAATGGCCAAATGTAGGCAGCAGTGACCATACCTGTGGTGCAGGCCTAGAGGATCCTGACCCCAGCAACACTGAAATCATCATACGGGGTGTGGCTCTCAACTCACCCAGACCAGCAAGGGGTGCAACCAGGCTGGCAGGAGGCCTCCTGCTGCCAAGTGAGTGAAGACAACGGTTTCCCGCCCCAATAAGACCCTCCACCGAGTGGTCACCTTCACTCCACAGATAAAGTCCAACACTGTTTGAAAACTTCGGGCAGGGAGCACACAGATTGAGCATCACCGCTCCCCTAGCATATTTATCACCCCACAACTCTGACCCCAGCTTTTCTTTCAAGCCTGTTTCCCACTCCTCTCTTCTCGAAGCACCCCTCCTTCAGGTGTCCACCATTTCCCCCAGCAGCTGGTAGGAAGTCTGAGATAGGGCTCCTTTCTGCAGCCTCTTGTTTCCCTGGGCAGGACCTGCCATGAGAGCAACAGTAACACGCCTGCCCTCTGTGTCCTCCCACTTAACTCTCACCAGGACAGAGGAGGAGCTCATCTGACAGGGAAGCCTGGCAGGGAAAGCCAGCAGCTGTGGCCCAGCCTCTTCAAGAGCCCTTGCTTCCTCAAAGCCACCTGCCCTCATGGGGCTGCTTTTGGATCTGTTCTGCACGAGGCCCACGCCCCCGCAGACACGGCCTCTGACCCCTGCAATGCCTGTGGCTGATGGGTGGACATGTGAGCATCGCACATTTTGACCTGACCTGACTTGGCTACTGGCTGGCTCCCAAATCATGTTGTTCTTCAACAAGTTCCCAACTTGGGAGACAAAGGAAGGGTTGCTAATTTCAACCCCCCACACCCCCGACCACTGCTCTGTGCTTCCACATTCCTAGTGCGTCCTCAACGTGGAGGGCTCTCTCACTCCCCTGGGCTGGCCCCAGTCTACTCAAGAACCACCTTAAGCCCAGCGGGAGCTGTGGCGGCACCCCAACTACCCAGCCCACAAGGGTCTAGGTCTGATCTTACTGCGTTTATTTTCGCTCCCCCACCTGACAGGCGGTCATCACGCTCTGCACACTCACGGTTACTCTCTACTGTTGATGTCCTATTCCCCCAACGATCTCCCCGAAAACAGGGGTCTAGCACAGCGCCTGGCACATGGGGATGGCGCCGCTTTCGTTTAGCCAGTGAGAAAGGGACGGGTCTGCTGCCAGGCCGGGCCATTATCAACAGCTCGGAGGCTCCCTGTGGCCTGATCAAAGGACACGATGGTGACAGGGCTCATACTCACGCAATCTGAAGGGCTCGGGTGCCCAGCACACGGGCTCGCTCATACTTGGTCATATATGGTGTGGTGATTCGTTTCTGGTTGGCCTGCGGTCGCTCTCCAGAAGGGAGAATCTCAACGTTCTCCTGGCCCTCCTGGACACAAAGGCAGAAAAGAGGGGAAAATCTCAGGCTGCATCACTGGGGGTGAGGGGCAGGACAACGACAACAGTGACTGTGAGCGCCTCTATGCTGCTGCTTGTTACGTGCCAGTGACCACGCAACTGCCTTATTAACACCTCGCCTAATCCTCACAAAAACCTTATCAAGTGGGGATTACAATGCTCATTTTAAAGGGTTGGACAGTTAGCCAATGTGGCCAAAGTCTCAGAGCTAGTGAAAGAGGAATCGTGATCAGGAGTCCAAAGCCAGCCGCCTCATCCAGCGGAGACAGTTGGCCCCATACAAAGAAGTCCTTGAGCACGAACAACCTCACCCAAGCTAGGAAGAGGAAGAAGCACCCCATCTTTACCTATGTATATATTTAATAACCACTTATTAAGCATCTGTCATGTGCCAGACATGATAAAGGTGCTGAGACGGAGTCTCTGCTCGCCAAGAATTCACAGTCCAGCGAAAAGGCAAGAGTAAACAAAACATCAAGTGCTATGAAAGCATGCCAGTGTGCCACAAACTACACAAGAAAGCGAGGGGCATCTACCTCATCCTGGGGGTTAGGAATACAGTCCAGAGATGAGACTTGGGCTAGTCTCCAAGGATGAGCACGAGCTGCCAAGCTAACAAGGAAAGAAAGGAAGGGCATTCCAGACAGGCTGAATTGCATATGTGCAAAGACACAGGAGGGAAGAGAGTGTACTCAGCCTGGATGCCTAATCATGGGGTATGATAAGCCCAAAAGGTGCAAGCGGGGTAGACAGGAGAATAAACTCTGTAATATAAAATTAAGCCAACAAATATTTACTGAGTGCTTACTCTTTGTCAGATAGCATTCTAAGTGCTTGACACAGAGCAGTAAGACAGATGAAAGTTCTTTCTCCCATACAGCTTTACATTATAATACAGTGAAAGTGAAAGTCACTCAGTCCTGCACGACTCCTTGTGACCCCACGGACTATACAGTTCGTGGAATTCTCCAGGCCAGAATCCTGGAGTGGGCAGCCATTCCGTTCTCCAGGGGATCTTCCCAACCCAGGGATCAAACCCAGGCAGGTCTCCTGCATTGCAGGTGGATTCTTTACCAGCTGAGCCACCAGGGAAGCCGAAGAACACTGGAGTGGGTAGCCTATCCCTTCTCCAGTGGATCTTCCAACCCAGGAATACCGTGAGATGAACAATAATAAAATTAGTAGTAAAATGTGCAGTATAAAAACAGAGAGGAAAGACAGGGAGAGTCCGAGTGGTGATGCTGGAGGAAGGAGAAAATGCAGTGATTTGAATGGCCAGGGAAGGCCTCACTGGGGTGACCTGTAACACAGACCTGAAGGAGGCTGAGGAGCAGGTTGTGTGCAAAACTAAGGGAAAAGGAAGCAGGAACAGCACGGTCAAAGGTCCTGAGCTGGAACTTCCCTGGCATGACAGCGATGCCAAGAAGAGATACGGGCACAGAGGGAGCAGGCGGTTGGATCGCGGAGGACCTTGTGCATGTTCTTGGCTTTTATTCGGAATGAGATGAGAAGTGACCAGACGCAGGTTCTGAGCAGAGGAGAGACAGAGTGACTGAAGATTTAAAAGGATCACTCTGGATACTCTGTTAAGAATGTTCTGTAGAGGCTAAGGGCTGAAGCAGAGAGAACACTGAGCAAGACCAATAGTAACCAATCATGTGGGTAGGAGAAAAAGTCGACTCTGGCAGCAGAAAGGCAAACAGCAGACTCAAGGCAGGAAAACCGGTAACAAGTTTCTGCAGTAATGCGGATGAAAACCAATAAGGATCTAAACCAGGCTGAGGCACTAGGAATAGAGAAATGGGAACAGGACTGAACTACATGGAGGAGGCAGAATCAAGAGGAGAGAGATGGAAAGGCATCAGAAGAACCGAGAAGAAGGCTTCTGACTCAGTGAACAGATAACCTCAGAGTGTTAGGCAGACAGGAAAACCCACACAAAAGAGGGCCTTCACCTTACCAATCTAAAAAAAATAAAAGGATCCCTCTCTCCAGAAGACATAAAGCACTTCTTCCTCCACCAGTCACACAGCACAGAAGACCCTATTTTATCTATGACGCCAGTAACTCATCCACCAAGCTGCTCAAGCGAGAGACATGGGAGTCATTCCCGTCATCTCCCACTTTCTCAGCCCCACATCCAATCCACCAAAATCTCTCATCTGTTTTCTCATCACTAACACTACCAGCACCCAAGTGCAAGCTACAGATGTCACCTGGATTGCACTCTAATTGGGCTCTCTTTGACTCTTGGTTCACCCAACTCATTCCTCACTGGATCATGCCACTCCCCAGATCCCCAAAACTTATCAGCGGCTTCCCGCTACCCCTAGGCTACAAAATCTTGGCTGATCTTGGCCCTCACCTCTCCAGCCTTATCCCAGGTCACTCTCCCCCTTGCTCTTTATTTAGCCCACCCTGCTGAGCTCCTGGTACATAATAAACACTCACCACATGTCTGCACAATGAATGAAGGGGCTATTTCAACTGAGTAAACTAACTGCCCCAGAAGTCATGCTCTGTGGTCCAAGAGGACAAAAGCCTTTGGGCCAACCCTGTAGGACTCCTCCACTACCCAGGGCTAGATCTCCCCTCATTCTAACTGGCAGTACCCTGACCACAAACGGGAGGCAGAGGCATGCAGTCGGCCATCACTGGCCCGGCTATCTGGCAGGTTGGGCTGCAGAGAGGGGAGCCCAAGGCTCAGTACTGACCTCCTCGGCATTCTCCAAGTCATCGAGCCCTTCATCCTCCTCCACGTCATCAAAGTCGTCTCCATCAAAACTGAACAAGTGTAAGAAGCCCGTTAGTTGGAGCATCACTTACTAGAATCAAAGTGGGCAGAAATCTGAGTCTCATGTGATACGTAGGAGGCTCTCAATAAATATCCACCTAACCAGTGAATCATTCAATAAATCAGTCATCTGACGTCCTCATCTTAACTATGGGCCTCTTCTAGAAAGAGACCCCAGCTGAATCAACATTTGGTACAGACATAGAGCCCGACTCAGTGGAAGTTTGCTGAAAGACACTTTTTCACTGATCCTCTCTGGACCCTCGAGTCGGAGCCTTTTCCGCGCCCAGCCTCTGGCCGGGTCTATGCTCCCAGTTCCCAGCCTTTCCCTTCTCCGGCTCTGCGGACCCCCTCACCACCCCCAGTCCTAAACCTCTGGCTCAACTTCCTTCGACCCTGGCTCCCGCTTCATCCGCCCCTTCTGAGTCTTCGGAAAAGTCACTTCGCTCCCTCACTCACTTGTCCTCGTTGTCTGACATGACGCCCGCGCAGCAGCCACCGGGTTCCGCGACCCAAACCCGCGCGGAGACCGGCGAACAGCCTACCTCCGCCTCGCGCGATGCCAAGAGTACTCGGCGCCTGCGCCGTGACCTAGCGGTAATCACTTCCGGGAGGCAGGCGGGGCGAGAAATAAGCACATGCGCGGAGCGTTGCCTGCGTTACCATGGTAGCCGGAGCTGCGCTCGCTGCAAGCTCTAGTGGCTGAGATCTCAAAAGTATTTCTGGGAGAGACCAGGCGCGGCTGCTGCTTCAGAGCCTTGGTTACGATCTCCGGAGCCCAGCCGCCGCTCTCTGTGGGGCGAGAGGCCACCCAGCCGGGGTCTTACTTTAGGGTGAGGTTTCCCGTTTGGGCGTATCACACAACGGGCACGGCTACCCTCACTCCCCTTTCCTCCCGAGGGGCTTCCCTGCCACAGGCGCCAGGTCAGGATGAGGTCTCTGTTCGCGTGTATATATCTGCCAGTGGATCTGTTCGAGGTGGGAGGATCGGGCACTGTCGCGATGTTGACAGGGGGCATCACGATCTCTTGAGACCCGACACCCGCTCCCAAACTTTGGGTGGTGTTGAGGGTGTGAGAAGAGATTGGATCTGGGAGACCGGGAATGTTTCATTGGGTTTTTCCCTCTTCAGAGCCCTCCCATGGCTTCCCAGGAGAGGGTGGAGACGGTGACCAAAGGAACAGGGTTCTGGCGCTGTCCCAAGCCGACCACTTACACCCCAGGGACCTGCGAGCTGCTCAGAGGTCAGTGCATTAAAGGGCACAAGAAGAGCGGTGGTCACAGTTACCCTGTTTCTCAGTTCTCCCCTACATGACTTATGGCTTAGTAATTGTATTTTCAGTTTACAGATAAGAAGCCTGGAGTTCAGAAAGGTTCAGGCGTCCAGGTCCTACAACTTGGAAGTGACCCAAAGTCAAAGAACTAAGAATTTCAGAGTGGTTAACTCCCATGAACCCCTTAGATCACACTTTCAGTTTCCCCAGGGAAGACTTATTTCCTCTCCACCCATCATCACCGCAGTGGAACCAACTGTTACGCGTCTGCACACTGATGCTACTGCTACTGCTAAGTCGCGTCAGTCGTGTCCAACTCTGTGCAACCCCATAAACAGCAGCCCAACAGGCTCCTCTGTCCCTGGGATTCTCCAGGCAAGAACACTAGAGTGGGTTGCCATTTCCTTCTCCAGTGCATGAAAGTGAAAAGTGAAAGTGAAGTCGCTCAGTCGTGTCCGACTTTTAGGGACCCCATGGACAGCAGCAGCCCAACAGGCTCCTCTGCCCATGGGATTCTCCAGGCAAGAGTACTGGAGTGGGCTGCCATTGCCTTCTCCTAATAGTCTGCACACTACCAAATACCTTTTCCTTCACTGGGCTTAGTGCAACCTGTACTCAGATACCTAGTGTGTTCCGTTGAATTAACATTGAATTAACATTCAGTTCATGAACGCCATCAGGACATGATGCCTGTTTTGGCTCACATTTGTAGCTCCAGCCCCTGGCACGTGCTCAATGAATACTTGTTCATTCACTGTTTCATTCACTCAACAAAAATAGTTTTAAAGCCCACTGTGTGCTTTAGACATTATCCCGGGTGCTGAAAACACAGCGGTAAAGAAAAGAAATAAGCAAAAATTATTGTTCCCTTGGAGCTAATATTCTAGTAGGAAAGTAACAAATAATAAATAAGGTATATAGAACTTAGATGGTGATGAGTGGTATAGGGGGAAAAAAATGTAGAAAAGGAAGGGAATTCCCTTGTGGTCCAGTGGTTAGGGCTCAGTATTTTCAGTGCTGGGAGGCCCAGGTTCAATCCCTGTTCAAGGAACTCAAATCCCACAAGCCAAGTACTCAGGCACCCAGAATGGGAGCAGGAGGCGATACAGTATTAAGTTTCAGTGGGGTGAGATGAGGCGTCTGCTTGCAGCCCAGGAAGCCTCACCAAGGTGCTTTGTTTTGCAGTGATGATGAAGGAATCCAAACTGACTAACTTCCAACAGCGCCACATCATGGACACCATGAAACGTAAGAGGCTGACCACAGAGGCTTCCCGGGGAGAGGAATTCTGGGTCACATTTTAATGCTCTCTCCATGTTGAGGAGTAGGGGACCTAATTTTAAACACACACACACACACACACACACACACACACACACACACACAAACAAAATTTGAATCGTATTTCTGACCCTTGCTCTTGGGGAATTGACCTTGCAGGGTCTTGGTCTTTGCTTCTTCACAAGACATGGGTCCCAGCCCATGAGCCTCTCCCACAGTCCAGCTCTAGCCAGCCTTCCCAACAGGGCATCAGCCCATTCGGGACTTCCTGCCCAGTCAGATAGTCTGAACACTGTGAAGTCCGCCATCTCTCCCAGCCTCTTACACACATAACATATGAGCTCTCCAGACGAGAGGCCTGTGTGTGTCTTATGCATAGTTTTATTCATTCTAGCTTAGCTGGCAGAAACACGATTACTGGCAGGCTTCCAACTTAGGAAAACTATGCAAAACCTTTCCATCTTTCACCTCTGACCACACACTGTATTATTTATTTTTAAGGAAAAAAAAAAAAAAACTGAATGTAACAAGGTGCCCTCTAAGATCTTGAGAACAACCTTGCTTTCTGAGATTTAACTGAATCAGCTTTTAGGGGATCAGAACAGAGATCTGTAAAGTTACCTTTAAGAGGATACCAGAAGGTTCAAGCCTGCCAGGTTTCACGCAAATCTACCAATAGCTATTGCCTTCTTTCAAGAAAGAAGGTGCCTATCAGGAGGCATCTGGTCAACCACAGAAACTGGAATGGGAGAGTCAGAGAGACAAATACTGACTGCCCAGCGCTGGCTGGGGGAGGGAGGCTCCATCAGGTCAGTTCAGAAGTCAGATCTCCTTCCTTTTTGTGGACAAGGACAACTCAGGCTGCCAGAGCCTAACACCACAACACAGCTGAGTCACATAACTCAATTTCCAAACTCAAGCCATCTACTAATCATCTGATGTCCCTTACAGATCCCCTGGAGAAGGGAATGGCAACCCACTCCAGTATTCTTGCCTGGAGAATCCCATGGACAGAGGAGCCTGGCAGGCTATAGTCCATGGGTCGCATAGAGTCAGACATGACTGAGCAACTAACCCTTCCTTCCTTCCTTACAACATGACCATAAAGAGAATGTGCTAGAAATTCCATTAAAAGTAAACACCAGGAGACCAAGGATTGAGCCTGCCTTGTTCACCATTGTACCTTGACTCCTAGTGAAAGTGAAGCTGCTCAGTCGTGTCCAACTCTTTGCAACCCCATGGACTGTAGCCTATCAGGCTCCTCCGTCCATGGGATTTTCCAGGTAAGAATACTGGAGTGGGTTGCCATTTCCTTCTTCAGGAGATCTTCCCGACCCAGGGATTGAACCTGCGTCTCCCGCCTTGGTAGGCAGACACGTTACCATCTGAGCCACCAGGGAAGTCCTTGACTCCGAGGTGCTGAATATTTATTGAAAAACTCATTGGATTAGTGATTAGGTCAACACAAGTCACAGTTTGCCAGTTTTTTTTTTTTTTCTCCTTAGATGTTTTCTTTTTAAAATATTGCCTCCAAGCATTGGTGTTGAGTCTACTTTCTTCTCCCAGCTTCCCCTCTCTACTCTCTTCTTAACCAAGTCCTACTTCTTTGAGGCTTAAATTCTTTTGCAAGCCACAAATTCCTCTCCTTCACCTGAACTCCCAGAATTGCTTGGGCTCTAATTATTTGCTTAGACTGAGCCAAAAGAAAAGGTGGCATTTGGCACTGGACAAGTAGAAATAGCAGACACAGTAAGAGGAAGCACAGCATCTCTTCAAAGGAGAGAGAAAAACTGTGGCTGGCCCTAGATAGAGGGCACGAGAAAGGAGAGGCAGCGGGAAACAATGGCTGCTCCATCCTTCTGGTTCTTCCAGGCAGACACATCAGAGTCATCCTGTCCCCTCTTCCCCTTTCTCCTAGACCCCACATTCAACCGACCAGCAGTCCTGTCTGCTTGACCTTCAAACCATATCCTGACTGTGACTACCTCTGCCCTTGACCCCCGTGCGTGCGTGCTCAGTGGCTTCAATTGTGTCTGACTTTTTGTGACACCATGGACTATAGCCCGCCAGGCTCCTCTGTCCACGGGATTCTCCAGGCAAGAACACTGGAGTGAGTAACCATGCTCTCCTCCAGGGGATCTTCCCGACTCAGGGATCGAACCCACATCATTTATGTCTCCTGAATTGGCAGGCAGGTTCTTTACCAGTAGCGCCACCTGGGAAGCCCTTGACCTCCAACTCTGTATTTTCTATTTTTATGTTTTTTTTTTTCACTTGCGCATCTTGAGGGATCTTAGTTCCCAGCCCAGGTATCAAACCTGTGGTCCCTGCAGTGGAAGCAGGCACCACCAGGAAATTCCCGACAATGTATTTTCAATGGCAGCTAAAGGGGTGACTCCTCAGCTCAGAGCCCTCGATGGCTTCCCACCTCACACACAGTAAAAGCCAGTCTTTCCAGAGGCCTATGAGGCCCAGCCCGTCTCTTGCCCTCCCTGACCTCTGACCTGTACTCCCACTCCACCCCCCCCCCCCGCCCCCCGGTTCAGTCCATTCCCGGCACCCTAGTCTGCTGTCTGTTCTCACATGCTCTAGGCACATTCCCACCTCAGGACCTTCACTTGAGCCATCCTGTCTAGAATGCTCCTCCCTAAAATGTCACCTTGGCTGGCCTCTTACACTCATGGATCCTTTCTCAAATGCCATCATGTCCGTGAGGCCTTCCCTGGCTACCCCATTTATAACCGTGAATCCCGCCCTGACACACCCTGTGGCCCATCCCTGTGTTGGCACTGGTGCTCTGCTGTCAACATCACTGCGGTTCTCTTCATCTAAACCCCAGATTAAGTACTGTGAGGGCAGGGCTTTGTCTGACCACTTTACCCCCCGAGT
This sequence comes from Budorcas taxicolor, assembly GCF_023091745.1. Classification (NCBI taxonomy): domain Eukaryota; kingdom Metazoa; phylum Chordata; class Mammalia; order Artiodactyla; family Bovidae; genus Budorcas; species Budorcas taxicolor. The sequence continues at coordinate 153,265,565 of NC_068914.1, read as the reverse complement.
CCCAGGCCTGGCTCAGAGTACATGCTCAGTACTACCTGCTGGGTGATGACAGAGAAGGCTGGAAAGGTACGGGAGGTAGACAGGAGCCAAATCAAAACAGTGGTTGGGGGGCATTCCCTGACGGTCCAGTGGTCAGGACTCCGAGCTTTCACTGCCGAGGGCGCAGTTTCAATCCCTGGTCAGGGAGCTAAGATCCACGTGGCACGGCTGAAAATATAAAGACGTTATAGATAAATGGAGTGATCTGGAAAGATGTTCATGGTAGATTGTTAGTTCAGTTCAGTCACTCAGTTGTGTCTGACTCTGCGAACCCATGGAAGATTGTTAGTCTATTACTGAATAGAATGCAGTGTGATCCAATCTTTGAAAAAGGAATCTTATAGATGCCCATATATCTTTGAACACGTTTAGGTAAGCATCGAAAAGAAGCGGCTGAGACCACCAAATTGTTACCACGGCTCATTGTAGAGGGGAGGGTGTGGAGGGGAGAAGGGAAGACTCTTCCATACCGTTTGACTTGTTTTAACAGGTAGGGACCACTTAGGTGGGCCCCCTGACCCTGACCCTTCCCTCCCCAGGAGGAGACACTCTCCCCCTGCAGTGCAACCCAACTTCCAGCCAGAGGGTCTTGCCTGCCAAGCAGCCAAGCTCAGCCATCTACCTGCCTCCCATCCTGGCAGCCCGGTCCCACCTCCGGCCTGCCAGGAGATGCCAAGCCAACGGGGCCTACAGCCGGGAGCAGTTCAAGCCTCAAGCCACCCGTAAGGAGCCTCGACCACAGCCCCTCTTCTACTCTCCGAGGGGGGTTAAGGGGGGCAGGGAGACAAACAGCCCACAGGGTGCTGAGTAGGCAGCTAATCAGATTTTCAGGCCATTTATACCAGTGCTCTTGGGCCTCCGCACGTGTTAGCTTGGAGGCATTCAGGGTGCATGGGAAACCAGTTAGCTGGTTACTTTTTATACATTTTCCCAGAATTCTCTTTAACAGTTAACTGCTTCCCCCCCCCCCCCCCCCCCCCCCCCGCCAACCCCCAACTCTGATGAATGTTTGGAGGTCAGGTATCACAGCTCTTGCTCTCTCAAACTCATATGGTGCCTGGAAGCCCGGGTTCCTCTGTGCCCAGCCTGTTTCAGAGAGCCATTACATCCCCCCACTTTCCACTTGGCACATGACTCTTGGCCCCTCCACACAGCCTCCCCATCCAGGCTATACTGCACAGTCATTGAGTTTCCTTAGCCTTGCCCTGCACCCAGGCAGTCTGTGCATTTTTTTAAAATAATTTTATTTATTTATTTTTGGCCATGCTGGGTCTTCGTGCTGGCCTTTCTCTAGTTGAGCAAGCAGCAGCTAGTCTCTACAGCAGCGGGCAGGCTTCTGGTTGCAGCGGCTTTTCTTGAGGAGCACCTGGGCTTCAGGAGTTGTGGCTCCCAGGCTCTGAAGCACGGGCTCAGTAGTTGTGGGGCATGGGCTTAGTTGCTCCATGGCACGTGGGAGCTTCCCAGATCAGGGATCGAACCCCACGGCTCCTGCATGTAAGAATCTGCTTGCAATGCAGGAGACCTGGGTTCGATTCCTGGGTCAGGAAGATCCCCTGGAGAAGGAAATGGCAATCCACTCCAGTATTCTTGCCTGAAAAATCCCATGGACAGAGGAGCCTGGCGGGCTACAGTCCATGGGGTTGCCAGGAGTTGGACACAACTTAGCAACTAAACCACCACCTTTACCACTGAGCCACCAGTGAAACCCAGTGTGTGGACTTTGATGATGCTCTCTTCCGGGTTCTTTCAACACCTTCTGGCCTACTATGACTTGACCAGCGCAGAAGCAGCCCAGGGTAGGAGGTGCTGGGTTTGCACAAGCCCTACCAGGTTCCCAGGCCCCCTGGAGCAAGCATGCTCCAGGAATTGAGGGTGCCCCGCCCACCTTAACTAAGCCATGTCTGGGCCCGACAGGGGATCTGGAGAAGGAGAAGCGAAGACTCCAGAATATCTTTGCCACCGGGAAGGAGCCGGAGGAACGGAAAAGAAAGCCCCATCCGGTGCGACAAGAGGACCCAGCCCCTAAGCTGGACCGCTTTGAAGAATGTGAGCCCCTGAGGGGCCAGTTATGCTGGGGAGGGGAAGGTGGAGTGTCTGTGGAAGGGTCCTGGGAGCAGGGGAAGGGGGGAATCCCTGAGGGCCATCAAGTGAGAAACGGACCACAGAACTGCTTCCCGTTCCCGGGAGGCAACCTGCCGCCCCAACACCCCTCCCGGGAGCGCGGGGTCCCCTGCTGCCCTGTACACGGACGGCCCTTTCCCTGTGCAGTGGTGAAGGAAATTCAGGAGAGGAGAGAATTCCTGGCTGACATGGAGGCCCTGGGGCAGGGCAGACAGTACCGCGGGATCATCCTTACTGAAATCTCCCAGGTAGGAGAAGCACCAGGGAAGGCGGACGGGATGTGAGTGTGGGGGACGAGGCGTGAGCCGAAGTGAAGGTCCACTGGGGCCGTTTCGGGGGGTCCCGCTCTAGCCTCACATCCACCCTGACACCCAGCTTTCCCCAATGCCCTTTGCAGAAACTACAGGAAATGGAAGACATTGACCACAAGAGGAGTGAGGACCTTAGGAAGGCTCTTGCCACCACTTAATCACCACCTGTGCTCCACCCCCTGGAGGGCCGGGGAGCCCACCCCCTCGCCGAGCAGGGTCACCCTCAGGTCAGCCCACCCACCCTGCCCTTCAGCCATGGAAACGGTTGTATAGCACTGCCTCCACCTACGGTACCCTGGACACAGCACCCTAGAAAATGGACATCTTAGAAAGTGAGCTGATTCTCCTGCAGACGCTGCCCAGGGATCTGGGGTCAGCTGGGCCTCTGAGACCAGTCACAGATCCAGACACCCACATACACACTTTCCCAGTCTTTTCTCGGGGAAAGAGACACACACACACACACACACACACACACACACACACACACACAGTGAAAGCAAGTCCAGACATACACACACACACACACGGTGAAAGCAAGTCCAGACACACACACACAGACATGCACACATGTGCACGCATACACAGTTAAACCAAGTCCAGGTCTTAACCATCTTGGGTGTGTGTCTAAGGGTGTCCACCAGGGCCTCTTCCCAACACCTCGCCCACTGTGTGTCCCTGTGTCCCGCAAATTAGGTTTTCTGAACTTAGTAATGAATATGATTCCTTTCTTCCTACCCGTCTCAGGACCTACTTATTTGACTTCTTACAGCCTTGGACAAATATTTAACCACTATGATTAACTGGCTAATAAAACACATTTGCCGTAGGTCATTACACACACCATTTTGTTTTCGGAGGGATAAGGCTTATTTGTTCGAGGAGTTAGAATTTTTCAAGCCCAGTTGGTTTCTAGCTGTTTTTTTCCAGTAAAAATGGAACCAAGGCTCCCAGAGCAGCCCATGGGTGGGTGCTGTGCTAGGCACCGGTGTGGCTCCTGGCTGATTCCCTCCGTAAACACCCGCGATGGTTCATCAGCCCTGCTGAAAACCAGGACTCACCGAGACTCCAACCAGAGGCATTCAACCAGCAAGTGGCCTCCTCGGGATTCCAAGTTAGCTTTCGGTCTTTCCACCACCAAACCCACAACCCGTAGAAAGAAACCCAAAGGGTGGGCGGGATCCAGACTGAAGGAGCCCTGCTTCAGAGATCCACCCCAGCCTGTGCGTCTGAGCCCACCCGCCTCATCTCCAGCAGCTCGCCTGTGAGGCCCGGGTGCTGAGATGCCCGCCCACAGGAGCTGCGTCCCAGGCCTGGCACACAGCGTGCAGCAGCCCCCACAACTCTGACAACCACAGGCCTCACGCTCTCCAGTATCCTGTCATTCTCCCGTCCCCGTAAATCAAAGCATTTCAGAAATTTCAACCAAGCCTCCCACTTGGAGGGATTCATATAATCCTCTCAGGCCACATGACCCCAGTTGGGGTTTGCAGAATCAACATGGTCCTGCAGCCACAAACAAAACAGAGAGGACCAGCTCAAGGGCTGGGGCTCCGGAATATTCCACGGGGAGCCTGTGTCCACACTCCCTCAAGAAGCCAAGGGCTCAGGGCGCAACCTGAGGAGGACGGCCGTCCTCTACCTCGAAGGCCGCAGCACGCACCCGAGGCAGCGAACCGGAGAACCCGGGCCAGAGTCAGCCCACTCTGACACGGTAGGACGTACCCTTGATTTCAGTTCAAGTCAGTTTTACAAAGTACACACACGCTCCACTGGATTTCCAGTTTCTTTTGAAAAATGCAAAGATCTGGTCCCACTGGGCCCACATCCCACAGGCTACAGTTGACTTGGGTGAGGGACAACCTCCCCCTGTGGTTGCGGTGTGTCCACCCCAGTTCACCCCAGTCCCTGCCACCCAGGTGTCCTGACACCAAGGCAGCCTGACGAGGCCGCCCCGCAGGACGCACCCAGCCAGGGCTCACGTGCGTCACCCGCCTGGTCCCCGAAAGGCGCTGGAGCTGGTGACCCCCATGGCAGGCCAACAGGCCCGTCAGCAAGGAGACAGTCAGAGGCAACACTGGTCCCGGCAGAGGAAGGCGTCCTGCCCAGCGGCAGGGAGAGGGGCCAGAGCCCCCGGCGGTGGACAGCCCCTCCACGCCCTCCTGGGCCAGCAGAGATGCCGGCCAAGAGGCATGGCGGAGGCAGGGAAGAAGGGAGGCCTGGCAAGCGGAGGGCGGCCCAGGGCTGCAAGGCACTGGCAGCTGAGGTGGTCTCTGTTTATTGTCGGTGAGGAAAACCCTCTCAAGTTAATACAGTGTGATCTTTCCCTGGAGGTGTGCTGAGGGAAGGGCCCTAAAGGCACCCCGGACATAGCTTATAGCAACAGTGCTTTGCCCCAAGAGCTGCTGGGCACGTCCCCTGGGGCGAAGGTGCTGGTCCCCATCGGCTCCTCCTCTCCCACAGCTGTCCCAGGGGGTGAGCGGCCATCAGTCCTTTGGAGGTGACAGAGTCAGAAGGGAACAGACAACAGGTGCGTGTGAGGAGACAGGCTGGCGCTGACCACCAGGGGCGGGTCCGCCGCACCCCAGCCCTGGGGTGGCAGGGAGAGCCCACGGGAGGGGCTGGGGCCACGGTGTGGGGTGAAGGGCCAGGGTTAGCACCTACAGGCAGCACGCCCGCCTGCTGCTGGCCTGGGGCCTGCCCGCCTCCCCCGAGGTCCGCCCTTAGGGGGCTCAGCTCCCGGGCACCCCACCCGCCCCAGCACCCTGTCTCGGGCAGGGAGACTTCCTGCAGAATGAGGGGAGGTGAGGGAAGCACCTCCTAAGACTTCGAGGAACAAAGGGAGAGGGCTGTCCATGAGGCCCCTTCAGGTCTTGAGGACACAGTAACTACCTCCAACTTTAATTAAGAGACTTCATAAATAGAGCTCCTGAGTGCAGAGAGAGAGAGGCAAGGCTGCCTGCCCTGCCAGGATGACAGGGACTCAGACCCAGGACGGCGGGGAGCGGGAAGGGGCCGCTGTGGCCGAGTCTGGCTTGCCGACCTGCCCAGAGGGCAGGAGACCCAGGCCAGAGGGTCCACCACGGGCAGACCCTCATAGGCAGGCAGACCCTCTGCTCCCCTCCGCACGCGGTACAGGAGTGAAGCGGGACCAAGGGCAGGGGCTCGTGGGACGAGACCCTGCTCGCTCCTGGGGTCGGTCACAGCATCTGGAGTCAGGAGAGCCAGGCAGGGGGCTCAGAGGAGAGGGAAGAGAAACTCTTTGGCCCAGACCAGCCAGAAGACCCTGAGGAGGGAGAGGCCATCACCCAGAGGCTCCCTCCCCTAAGTCATCTTTCCTCTTGACTGATCCTGAAGGGACACAGAAGCTCCCCCCAGCCCCGCAGAGCGCAGCCAGTGCGGGGGTGGTGTCCCCAGCTGGCAGTCTGCACCGTTAGCTCCTGTCTCCGGGGCACTTGCTCTTGGTATCACGCTTGTTTCCTAGCAGCTTCAGCACCTTCATGGTCTTGAACTTGCCCTTCTTCTTGCTCTCGGACTCAGCCTCCTTCTGGAACTCTGCAGAAGGGAAAGGGCAGTCGATTGGGGCGGGCCAGGGAGTGGCAGCCAACAGTCTCAGCCTACCACCACCCCCACGTCGCCTGGAACCGTGGACATGTCCCTTCATCTTTTTGCGTCTCCAGTTCTTCACCTCTAGGACGGGACCCCACCCCTTCCCAGCATTTCGGCAGGGATCAGGACACGAAGGCAGTGGGGGAGCCCTAGAGCACGGCTGATGTTTTATCTCGAAAAGCCTCTATTCCCCTACAGCTCTGTGGCTTACAACACAAACACTGACTGTCAGAGCTAGAAGAAACCGCAGTCATCTGGCCCAGTCCCTCACTTATTATGGACAAGGAAAATGTGAGTTTGAAACAGATTACCACCAGCCAAGCTTTTTGTGGGTGCCAGGCCATGCCTAAGTGCTTTATACAGGTTATCTCAGTCATCCTCAGCACCCGCCCAGGAGGTGGGTGCCTCTGTTCACCCCCATCCTGCAGACAAGGAGAGTGAGGCCTGAAGGGGTGAAGCGCTGGCACAAAGCCACCCAGCTGGGACGCGTCAGAGCTGGGACCAGAATCCAGTCTAACTGGAGCCCAGACGGAACCGCAAGGCCACAAAATGAATCACTGAGGGAACCAAGATTAGGCCCAGGCCTCCTGACTCCCAGTCCAGTGCTCTCTCATCTTCTCCAAGGGCGGGAGTTGGGGGACTGCTCTTTGAACCCACAGACCCCTCCTGAACCAGCTGTGGATCTCAAGGAGGAATGCACAGCTCAAGGCAGACATACCCTGGGAAAGGGCCCCATACGCCACCACCCTCCCTGTTGGTACCACAGCATTCCACACCCATCTTCCTGGCCATAGGTTGGCTTGCCTTGCTACACATGGCCTTCTTGGCAAAAGAAAGGCTTGCACACACTGTCCCTGTGGGTACCCCTTCCAATGCTGTGTTCAACCGGCCCCCCACCCTGCAGGAGTTCAAGCGGGCCAGAGCCCCAGGAGGGGCCTCACCTTTCTTCTTGATCATGGCTTCCAACATCTTATCTTCCTCTTCCTCCCTGAAATGAGACAGGGAAGCTGAGTGTCCCACAGGAGGAAGGGCCAGATAATCTCTCAGGCCCCTCCAGACTCTCTGAGTCCACACAGGCTGAGCAAGGGGGAGCTGAGATGATTGGTGGTGAAGGTCTCATCCCCAAGGAAGCCCCGGGAGCCCCGCCCCCAGCCAAGTCACCTCTGCCGGTCCTCGTCCAGGCAGTTGACAATGGCGTTGCGCTGCTCGATGAGGGTCACGAGCTCTTGCATCAGCACCTTCTCTCGGCCCCGGTCCTCCTCTGTCCAGTCCTTTTCTGCTCAAGGAGAAAAGCTGGGGACATGAGGCCCAGGAAGCAAGGAACCAACACCTAAGTGCTAAGGGTGACTGCCGATCAGTCCCACGCTGGACACCATGAGGACAAGGAGAAGCCCAGATGGGTGGGGATTACAGTTTTTGGAGAAACGGAGGTTGTTGCAGAAGAGACCAAGAATACCAGTCTGCCTACCAAAGAGACTCTCCCAGGGGGCTCTGAGAGGACCAGTACAACACAGGCTCTGCAAACAGAGACCAGCGTGGCCCAAAGAGCTTCCTGTTTATGTTCACGCATTCATGCAACCAGTGTTCACTAGGTGGTTTCTTGGGGGAGGCAGGATTAGGGCTGGGCCTGCTAAGAGTTTCCAATGGCGGGCTGGCGGGAGTGGGGAGATACCAGGGAACCCCAGGGAGCACATACAGGAGAAGCAATGTGACCTAAGAGGCATCCTCGGACACCCATCTAATGCCAGGAAGGAGGGGGGACTAGAACGGACCCTGGGGGTTGGGAGACCTGCCAGGAAGTGTCCCTGATATCTCAGACACCTGCTGCCCTCCCCCCCACCCCCCCGGTCTCCTGATTTCAAGAACCCAGGCCATCCCACAGAACGACACCCTCAGAGACCCACCTGCTCCTTGGTATTCCTCTAACCCAGCCTGCAGACTTCCAGGGGACGGATGCCCCCACATATGACCTTCCTAATACAACATCTGCCACTACAGGCCTCCTCACCCCTCAGCCATGGCCCAAACCCGCACCGCCTCCTCTTGCCAAAACTGGACCAATGGCCCAGCACAGTTCCGGGGACAATGTGGGTTTCAGAGTCATCACTCCAGTTCAAAGCCTACTCTGCTGTTTCTCGAATCTGGGGCCTGGGTAAGCTATGTCCGCAACCTACATGGGGGAAAGCTGAGGCTCAGGGAAGCTAAGTCCCTGACCAGTGTCCCACGGCAAGGGTGGAGCCAGTGCCTATTTCCGGGCAGCCCCATGTCCCCAAGCTATAGCTTTACAGTGTCTTACGGATCTCCGGCCCACCTGGAGCCTTTAAACCAGTATCACCCTCCAAAGGCAACAACCAGGACAGGAAGACAAGCCCAGGATGCACCGCCATCTCACACAGGACTGGAGAAGTAACACACACAAGGCCCGGGGCCAGGCTGGCCTGGAGAGCAGAGGTGCGGACCCCTCTCTGGCCACAAGGTGTCGCTGCGGCTCCCTCGGCATGGTGGCCACGCCCCAGCCTCCGGAGATTTGGGAGTGACTCATAGAGGGCAGTGGAGGGCTGGGACATTCTGTTGACTTCCCCAGGGGCGTTCCTGACTCTGGGTCTCATCCAGCCTCCCAAGCTGCCCAGTCAATGGGAAAGCAGGGCCACCATCCCAGCCAGGAGGAGGGACTGTGTGTGTGCAGGCACACAGCCAAGTCAGAGACTCAGAAAGAAGCCCAGCTCCCCCACCAAGAGGCAAGTCTCAACCTCTCTGGCTCTCGTTTCCTCATCTGTTCAATGGGAAACGACGATTCCTAACCACCTGGGCCAGAGGAAGTGGTCAAAAGCCCTGGCTCCTGCCTCTGGACGTGCCACAGTCCTGCAGTCTCTCTCAGCCCACAGCTGTGCTTCACCCCACGTCGTGGGCAGACCCCAACTTGGTCACGCAGTAAGCATCAGCCCCTCCAAGGGCACACCACATTTCCACATCCCATCTCCTGTTCCTGAGAACGCCCTCCCAGGTGGGCACTTCCGTTCCTGTGTCACACACGGAGCCACTGAGACTGCGTGCCAAGCCCAGGATGTGCAGCCAACACACATCCTAAGGGCACCAGCAAGTTCCCGCAGCGCACAGGACGATGTGGCTCCACGCCCAGCCCCTCCCAGCTGCTCCCCTCCATCCTCAGCACACCCCATCCCTCCCTCCCAGAGTCGCTCTGAGCCATGCCGTGCAGGGGGCCCTCCCACTGGCCCTCCCTGCACCAGCAGAGTCCTGCCACGCTCTGACCTAACGGCCATGAACCCAGAGCTGCCCCAGGACAGAAACATGCTCTCCCTCACTCATCAAGGCAGCCCAGGGCCCTGGAGACTGACTGCCCCCAACCCTACACCCAAGGACCTACCCACCCACACCTTCCGGGGGAGGAGGGGGCCAAAAAAGGTCAGTCTGCTCCTGGCCTTGGAGAGCTCTCTGCAGGCCTGTCATCTGACGCACAGATGTCACAGCCCCATGCGGGTCCCCTCTCCCATCTGGGCTTGAGTCTATTAACCCCCTGTTAGGACCCAGACAGCACCTCCCGCCATGTCCTCTGGCCCTGCTCCCACAGTCTGCTCAGGCCTCCCCATCAGGGCTCTGTCCGTCCTTCCCCAGCCCACTCCTCCGTGTCCCCAGGCCCCAGGGCAGGTGACCGGGGACAGGGCGTGGCCACTGTCACCTGGCTTGTTGAGAAGGCACCGGAGCTCATACTCCACGTCGGCCTGCCGCTGCTCCAGGTTCTGCTGCTTGAAGCTGGAAAGTGGGAAGAAGGTGACTGTTATTTCTGCCCCGGCTGCCTGCCCTGCCCTGAGCTGATGAGGGAAGAAGGTGAAGATTCTCAGTCCTGAGCTCTGTGGATTCAGGGCAGGGGGGAGCCGGGCAGGGAAGGAGGGGAGGCAGGACTCACACATAGATGAGCTCGGACTCCCGCCGAACCAGCAGGTGCTTCTCGTGGATGAGCTTGAACCAGTCCACCAGCATGTCGTCTTCACGGCCCTCTGCAAGCCAGGTGCTCACTGAGGCCAGGGCTGGCGAGGATGCCATGGCGGCCCCCACCCTGGGGAAGAGGCTTCCCCCACCTGAGTCCCCCCCGCCCCCTGCCAAGCCCCCCACAGCCCCCACACCGTTCACTCCGCCACGCAGCTTCTCCTCCAGCAGGACCCCACGGTGTTCCAGGGCATCCAGCTGGCGCTCGATGGTGTCTATTTCTCCGTGGATATCCTCCTCGGGGATGTACTGGTCGGACTGGACCTGCCCAACAGCGCCCAGTCACCTGCGATCAGCCCGCCCTCCCATCTGTCTGCCGCCAGGAGCTTCCTTCTGGCCAGTGCTGGCCTCCCAGGCTCTGTCCCACACCCCATGCCCTGGGTCCCAGTGCCATCAGGCATGCCCAGAGGGTGACACAACTTTCTGCCTCTCTTGGCAACTTCCTCCCCTCCTCTGGCACTCCAGAAAGGACATCATAATATGAGAAAGAGACCCAAAGGAGAGAGAAACCAAGAACACTCTTAAGCTGTTTAAGTAGAAGTATGTCATGTGAAGGCTTTGATCCTTGCACTATTATTAGCAACAATTTAAATGCATCACCCAGTGCTTTTGGTCAGAGCAGCTGATCTGCTCAAAATTCCCCCTGGCTGCAAGTCAGATCTCCCACCTGGGCCTCCCAGGCACGCCCCCTCCCACATCTCAGGGAAGCTGCCCAGATGGACCACCCTGTTGCAGGGTCCCACAGGAAGCCTGAGGCCGCCAAGGCACGGGGCCGGAGCCCAGGTAGCCAGGTATCTGGGGCTCCTAGCAGATACCTTGCGTTTGATGAGTGGGAAGCCATGTCCTGGGGCAGGTGGTCTCGCTGGCTTCGAGCCCCTGGTGGCCTTCTTTACACTTGGGGATGCTGTGGGTGATGGCTTCCGGTTAAAAGGGTTCTCCTTGCAAGAAGACTAAAGGCAGGGAAACATGACAGAAGATATTAAAAGTCAGGAAAGGGCAGTGGGACCCTGGGAGCTTGATCACGTGGATCCACGGAAAGCAGGGCGGGTGGCAATCAGGCAGAATCTCCCAGCATCCAGTCTGAGGCACCCAGTCATTCAACAAAGACTTCCACTTCCCAGCACCCCTCATGAGCAGCTGCCACACTGGGTGCTGTTCTACACGCTTGTCTAATTCTCACAACCACTCCACAAAGTGGGTCGTGTCTGCCCATCTTACCGGTGAGGAAATTCAAGTTTTGAGGGGTTAAGTAATTGGCCCAAGGTCACGTTCTTCCCAAGGGCCCAAGCTGGAGTGTGACTTGGTCTGTTTCAGGCCAGGCAGCCCTCCGGCGCTGGGGGCAGTGGTCAGGACGTGCAGTTTAGGGCAGGATGAAGCAATGGTAGCTCACCCAGGCCTCACCAACACCCCTTTTCCAGCAGGGATTACAGGGCTCAGCACTTTGCCCAGGGTCTCCCAGCCAGGAAGTACAAAAGCAGGATCCCGCTTTCAGTAGAGGGAGGCAGCCCCTGCCCTACCCAAGAAAGGCCCCCACCCTACACTGCTCCTCCCCAGGGAGATCTCTGTCCTCTCTGAGGCCAGCAGAGTGGGCAGGCCCAGCACGGGAACAGACCCTGCCTGCCACGAGGGCAGTGCCAGCATCTTCCCACCACTTCCCCCAGCTCATCGGAAACAGGCATCCCTGAGGCCATGGAGTGCTCCCAGGAGTGAGGACCTGGCTTTCCAAGAGCTGGAGGAGGAAGGGGGAGGGGAGAGCTGCTCACCTCACCTGTGCCAACTGCTCAGGTGGGGGAGGGGGAGTTCTTTGAGGCTGCAAGTTGCTCTGGGAGCTGACGTAGGAGTCCAGGCGCGGCTGGGAGACAGTCTGGTCCCCGCAGAGCAGCACCTACCCAAGGGCCTTGTCTCCCGCCCTCAATGTCTCAGATTCCCTCCGAATCCTAGGGTGAGAGTAAGGGATGGGGCACCCCAGGAGGAAGCCCCCTTGGGGCTCTGCCCTCACCCTCCACAATCACACCTGGAGCACCTCAACAGGGTCAGACAGCCCGAAGGCCCCAAGTGTTCTCAGCAACAGAACTTCAAACCAACACTTCACACACCCCAAGGCAGGAAACGGCCAGCTGCCTGTAGTGGGGATGGGGGGGATTCACAATCAGCTCTCTCCTCCACCCACTCAGCAAGGAACCCTGGGACCCCTAAGAGCATCCGGAGGCCCAGAGAAAAGGCGGGACCTTGTCCAAGACACACAGCAGGTGGTGACAGCTGGGCTGGGGGTGGTCACCCAGACCAAAGAAGGTTAGATGGCATTTGAAAGGTGCACAAACCAACAGCTCCGGCTCCTCTGCAGACTTATCCTCTGTCAGGCTGGTCAGATCAGGACTACAGCCGGCCTGGGGCCAGCCTCCACCCAGGGCGGGTAAGCCCGGGCCCTCAGAGGACTGCAGAGTGTGGCACAGAGTGCAGGATCAGAACCCGCTGGTGGACTTCCCCGGTGGCCCAGTGGTTAAGAATCCATTTACCAACGCAGGGGACTCGGGCTCGATCCCTGGTCCAGGAAGATTCCACATGCCTCGGAGCAACTGAGCCTGCGCACAACTACCGAAGCCCACGCTCTCGGGCCCGCGTGCTGCAACACCTGAAGCCCGTGCGCTGAGAGCCTGCGCTCGGCCACAAGAGAGGCCCCCACAATAAGCAGCTGGCACATCGCAACAGAGCAGCCCCCGCGCCTGCAGCTAGAGAAAGCCCGCGCGCTACAGGACCCAATACAACCAAAAATAATCAATTAATAATTTTTTAAAAAAGAAGCTGGTGGCTCCAGGACTTCCATATTGGTTCAATGGCTAAGACTCTGCAGGGGGGCCCAGGCGCGATCTCTGGTCAGAGAACTCGATCCCACATGAAGCAACTAAGAGTTTGCATGGCACAACTAAAGATCCCACGTGTTGCAGCTAAGACCTGGCACAGCCAAACAAATAAATATTAAAAAAAAAGAAAAGAAAAAAAAAAGACCCTGGTGGCACAAAGGGACTCTGGTCCTTTAATTAAAAAAAAAAAAAACCCTGGTGGTGCAAAGGGACTCTGGTCCTTTAATAAATATTAAAACAAAAAAGAAAAGAAAAGATGCTGGTGGCGCAAAGGAGAGACCTCTTGGTAAACTAGGTGCCCAGAGGAGTGTCCTGCCCCCGGTGACCTCTGGTTCTTGGCAGGGCCCTGAGAAACAGGTGCTCCGCCAATCACAAAGGTCATCTGGAAAACGAGCTGCCGGGGGTGGGTGCCCACTGCAGCCCCCGGAGGGGACGGAGTGTGGGGCCTGCTTGGGAGGGGGCCTGGGAAGGGAACGGCAGCAGGGGCTGTCTGTACCCCCACAGTGGCAACAACAGAAGCACCCAGTAAAGCCGTTTCCTGGGCCCTCTGCCTGTTGAGAGCTGACTCCTCCTCTACAAGTCCACCCCACTACAAACTCCATACAAGGCATAGTCGTCTCGGTACCCCACCCCCAATTTGGCTGTGAGCACCTGGGGACAAGGACCACCACAGCCATCACCCTGGGAGCCCAGGCCAGCCCGTGCACACAAGAGCGACTCCATCGACACCATCAGCCCCGTTCTATAGGAGGGGAGACTGAGGTCTCTGGAGAAGGAACGCGACCCCAAGAAGGGCACCATCCCCTCCCCTCTGTGCTCTCTACCCCAGGCGGAAGGACAATCATCTAGGCCTGTCTCCCTGAGCAGAGGGTGAGCCCTTGGAGGGCAAGGACAGGGTCTCAATGATGCTGTGCCAGGTTCTGGCACAAATAGGGCTTCAGTGAATGGAAAGCGGATGGAAGATGTGTGGGTGAGTGGTGGGTGGTGTGTGTGTCTCCAACAGGCACATGCATGGGCTCGGCAGGTAAATAAGAGCTGGATGCCTCAAGACATGGAAGGTCGGGCAAGTGGACAGGTAAACAGATGGACAGGAGGTCTGGCCAGCGGATAAAAGGATGTTGAGAGGGAGCTGTACCTCAGTGCATGGAGTGATGAATGGCCAGACGGGCAGAGCCAAGGTCACCCCACAAGTCAGGGACAGCAACGATGGTGAGCCCTGGACATTCCTGCCCCGAGACCAGGCCCACGTCCGCTAGACAGGACAGCAGACACTCACCTTCACCTGCAGCTGCGGGGATGAGGCTCCAGGGGAAGGCGCAGGGCTCTTGTCTCCAACCAACACAAGGGGGCTGGGGGCAGTGTCACCGCAGGGCTTGGCTGGCGGGGGACCCGGGCTGCCCCTGGCATTGGGGGCAAGCCCAGGGCTGTCTTGAGGCGTCCGGTCCACGCTGGCCTGCACTAGCTCCCCGGAAGAGGACAGGGAGGAGTTGGCAGAGAGGCTGGCAGAGGTCCCAGGGGTGCCAGGGGCGTGGACGGCAGGCTCTGAGGAGCTCTTGGGCACGACGGGTGGTTCCAGGAGCTCCTCACTGGGGGGCTGGCTGGAGCTCTCGGACGCCAGGCTCTCCACGCTGAGGGCTGGCGATGGGGTAGCCGAAGGCGGCTCCGAGCGGGACAGGCGGGAGGCATGGAGAGCTGCACAAACCAAACCGCGAATGGGTGCCGAGCGAGGGGGCAGAGACAGGCCCTCTGGCCTCGCCTGACACTTCGCTCTCGACAGTGAAGTAAGAGGTGGCCCAGGAAACCCAAGTCCTCCACATCCAGGCAGGCAGGCAGGAGCCTCAAGGAGAGCAAAGGTGGGACAGGACCAAGGTCACTGGCAGGCAGATCACCCAAATTCATGCCGCACATTCTGGGCTCTGGCCTGCGCCTCGTGGTGCAGCTGTAGCCCTCGTTTCCTTATGGCTCTTGCTTCCTCCTCTAGTGTGCTACAGCCTCCGCTTCCCCTCCCATGACTGACCTGACCCAAAGAAAGCCGAATTGAAAAGGCAAAAAGGCCTCGCACTGAGCAGAGGTGGAGGGAAAGCAACAGGGGAGGAGCAGCAGGCAGCTCCCGGCCAGGCACTTTCAGCCTCATGGACGACGGCTGCCACACTTCAAAGTATCCTCTGTGCTTTCCAGGTGAGACGACAGACTTGGAGAGAAGGGCTGGGATTGGACCCAGCTGTGTCTGACTCAGAGCTCATCCCATTGGCTGCCTCCACCGCCCACCACCTCCAATCAGCCGACCCACGCACGACCCACCACGCTCAGCTGGAGGGTCCCAGAGCCCTAGCAGGGGTTGGGGGGACCTGGACCACGTGAGCACTGGCCTCCTGTCATTTCTAGTGCGCTCTCGGTCTCACTGTCTGAGGGACTCCCACTGAGGTCTCCGAGGCAGCTGGAGCCCCGCCGTGATGGAAGGGGACCAGGCATTGGGCCCGAGAAGACTGCAGGATGAGAGGGAAGGCCTGGCGGAGGGAGGCACAGCGCCCGGGACCTGGCCCACCACCTCCATCCTCCGGGGAGACTAAGGACACACACAGGGGACGAGCTGCTCAGAGTCACTAGCGCCCGCGTCCCACAGCTGGGTCAGAGCCTCAGGCGCCTGGAACTGGAGGGCAGTGACTGGGTGGGCAGGACTGGAGCTAACCCTGTCGCGCACCTTCCTCAAGCCTGACTCTGTGTTAATAAGCACATCAATGGATAACACATTTAATTCTCACAACCGTCCTGCAAGGTGGGTTATGAAGGGTTGAGAGTAGAGTCGGAGAGCCTGGGTTCAAATTCTGCCTCCACCGCTTAAGTGCTGTGCGGCTTTGAGCAAATCACTCGCCCTCTCTGTGCCTCAGTTTCCTCACCCGCAAAACAGAGTGCCCAACCTACCCCAAGGGTTTGCTCCGATTAACTGAGGGCACACACGGCGCCTGACCTGGAGGGGCGTCCCACGGCACCCCTGCCCTTCCCGGGCCCTGGGCTCACCCAGGTGCCCAACCCCAGGGCCCCTCTCCGGGGAGCTCCCAGGAACGGCACTCACCGAGGGGGGATGTGCTGGGTGCTCGGGGTGCAGGGCGCTTCTTCGTCTTGGGGCTGCTCGTGGGGGTGATGCCGTACCAGGGGTGCAGCGACTTGGGTGTGGACTCCGGTGGGGTCGAGGCAGGGCCGGGGGCCGGGCTGGGTGCAGCGGGGGGCTCCTCCTCCTCTTCCTCAAAGGGGTTGTAGGGCTTGGGCTCTGGGCCCTGTGGGGCCGCTTTGTCCACACCTCCGTTCTCCACCTGCCTGCCTTCCTGGCCCGGCAGCGGCCCGGGGCTGCTGCTCGGGGGCAGGGGGGCTGGCTTCTTCTTTGGCTCTGCCTGCACCAGTGTGATCCACGGCGGGTCTTTCCTGGGGGCTGGCGTCCTGGACGGAGGCCAAGAAGAGGTAGCACCCATAAGCAGGCAAGGAAGCGGAGCGTCCTTCTCTCCCCAGACAGTGCATCCCACAGTGGGTAGGTGAGACACGGCACCCTTCCCCTCTCCCACCCCAGCCTGGTGGGGCTTGTCTGGGCCCAAAGCCCAAATGGAGAGAGTGGGGGGCCCTCTCTCTTCCCCTCCCTCTGCCTCTCTTTGTCTCTCTCCACCCCCCACCCCCCTGTTCAGGGACCATACAGGGAAAGCACAGCTCCCAAAGAAGAACTGGAAATCGAGGTTCCTCGCCTGTGATGTGGGGTTCCAGGGGGTGGAGGCTCTGAGTCTGGCATACAGTGGAGCTCTGCTGGGTCTTTCTATACTCTGCTACTAATTCTTAAAACTACTCTAGGAGGCCTAGGCCTCCCACACTCCAGAGGCCTGGGGAGATTAAGGGACTCCGGAGGCAGCCTGCTACCAGGCCCTGCTGCCCGCGGGGAGAGGGGTCCCGGGGGAGCCACACAGGAAGGGGGTGTGGCCACAGGCTCCTGCCCACCAGAGAGGAGCCCCCCCTTTTCGGGAGGGGGCGCTGGTGGGTCACATGGCCTTGGTGCCGACCCAGACCCCCAAGGGGTACTCCCTTTTCCCCCCACCCCGCCAGGGCCCTGAAAGCCCTCGGAGCCAGCATACCTCTCTGACAGCTTGGGGGTCCCTCTGGGCTTGGGGATGGGGGGTTCTTGCAGCTTCCCTAGGTGGGAAAGGAGAGTGAGCCAGGTGGTGGAGTGGAGCAGTCAGGGAGCCAACCCCAGTGCCTGCCTCACCTAGGAGTGCCCTTCCATCCCACCCAGTAGGTCGTGGACTCCAGGTGGCCATGGCAACCTCCCCTGCACCCTGCACCTCCCCAGTCCAGCACTCGGGGAGATTAAACACCAGAGGTAACAGGTAGAGAAGGTCAAAGCCACGAGGCCAGGACACCTGGAGACCACCACCCCCTGACCTCATGCCTTTCAGTTAAGGAGGGGGAACCCAAGTGCCCCTCTGACACTTTCCCGAAGTGGACAGGAGGTCACCTCCTCCTGAAAGTCTCCCCGACTCCCCAGTGTCCTCCGTGAATTCCACAGTAGCCTCTGCTCCTCTGTTGTTTTTTTCAGGAATGTTTTGACTCTTTATTCCTTCATATAAATTTAGAATCAACTTGTCAATTTCCTCAAAAAAAGAAAAAATCTACCAAAAACCTCAAACTTAAACAAAAGGGTAAAATATAACATGAAGTGGAACAGGATTACACAGTGCATGTAACTTTTTTAAATAAAGTATACAATTCTGTGGCATTGAGTACATTCATCTTATACTTGTGTGATTCTTTTAATATTTTCTCACTAGACAATTTTATTACCTGAAAATAATGCTTTATTTCTTTCTCATTCTTTTTTCTGGTGTTTCCCAGCTGACTAGGGCCTCCAGTACAACGAGGGACACAAGTACTGACACTGGGCCTGCCATCCAGGTCCCAGACATTCCTTCCTCCTGTCTCCCACTCCTTCCTAGTTCCTGGAACCTTCATCAGTGAAATAAATCCCTGGTATCCTGAATGCTCCCTTCACATTCTGGCACTAACAACCTCACTGTCCCTGAAGACACAGTTTTCCCTGCAACCTCTCAAGTCAGGCTGTCTTCCCCCGTGGCCCTAGTGCCACTGAGTGTGGGGACGGGGCAGGGTCCTCCCTGACCCCCACTGCTTCTTTCTGTGCACCCCCTTTTCTCCCCTCAAGTTTCAGCTCTGAATCTCCTTTCATCAGATGATACCACCGCCCACTACCCCTCATTATTGCTGTTGCTTAGTCACTAAGTTGTGTCCGACTCTTTGCGACACCACGGACTGTAGCCTGCCAGGCTCCTCTGCCCATGGGATTTCCCAGGCGAGAGTACTGGAGTGGGTTGCCATTTCCTTCTCCATGCCCCTCCATCTAAATAGACTTCTTACATTCTACCAAAATCCTTGTGTGTGTCTGTGTGTGTGTGTGTCTGTGTGTGTGTGTGTCTGTGTGTGTGTGTATGTGTGTGTGTGCCTGTCTCTCCCTTGAGACCGGCAGCGCCTCCGAGGCACAAATAGGTCTGAACGCCCAACTCAGGAACCAGTCTCCATGAGCGTGGAACAGAACAAATCCCAGAGGGAGGAAACCAGGGAGCCTCCCTCCCCCAGGCCTCTACAGATAAGAGTTGCCCAGCACGACTCGGGTTGCAGAGAACCTTGTTCCTATGAGCTCATGAAGCCCAGGGAGGTCATGTGGGAAGATTCTAAGGGGCGGGGTGGTGAGGCAGAGATCTCTACTGCAGGGCAGGAGGTCAGGCTGGGGAGCACCCCAGGGTACACCTGACCAGGGACACAGCTTCCCCAGCCCCTGAGCAGTCCTTGCCAGACACCCAGATGTAGACAAACACACAGGCTGGGCGTGGGGGGAGGTCACCTGAGTGTGGACACACAGAGTCCCAGACACACTGGGGACAGAGGCACCTGTGGTGTGCACTCGCTACACGCCCCGAAACCAAAGCTCACAATACAGACACACAAGAACACACACCTGGGACACATAGAAGGGGGCGGTCCAGGCCGGAGACGGGGGTCTACATCCCATCCCCCCAACATGGAGAACAGAGCGTGCACAGAGGGGCCTCGGTAACAACTTGCTGCATGAATTAATAACCTCAGTGCCACAGCTGTCCCCAGCATATCCACCACACACAGGCACAGACAGCGTGGCCCCATGGATACCCCCCGGTACAGGTACGTTTAAACAGCAGCCACACCCCAGGGAGCACCCAGCCCCAACAGGACCCCTGCTCACCGTTCACCAGGCCACTGCCGCCTCCCTGCTCCACCAAGTTCTCCTGCTGCAGACTGGACCGGGGCCGGGGCGTGGGGGGCGTCGGGGCTGTGCTCTCGGAGGCCTTCCTGGGGGCGGGTGTGGGGCGGCTGGCCGGGGGGCTGGCCAGCTCCTGTGGTCTGCCGGGAACCCGGGGCTTGGTGGGGACCTGGGGTCGGCCCTCGGGGCTGGCCTTGGGCACGTCCGCCTCGGCCCCTGCAGTCGCCTTAGGGCTGGGGCTGCCGCCCTCCACCTCCTTGGTTTCTTCTGTAAGTTGCTGCTGCTTTGGCTGCGGCGGGGTTCCAGGCCTGGCCCCTGATCGCCCACTGGGGCCCAGTCTGGCACAGTGCTCTGCACACACGAAGGTGCCCTCCTCTGGCCCATTCCTGTAAGCTCCAGGGAGCAGCGTGCTGGAACACCGCCGACACCTGCCAGCGCGAAGAGAGGTGGGGGGGGGGGGTCAACTTAACCAGCCCAGGGTGCTGGCTACCCCTTCTCCAGCAGCCAAAGCTGTACCTTCCCCTCCTCCCGGCTGCCAGCCCGGAGGAGTCCTATCTCAGTACTCATAACTTGCCAGCGGAAAAGGAAAATGGTAACTGTCAGAATCATAGTAGAACAAAAAAACCACGTGAAAGCAACACCATAGTTGTGAAACATGCCTTCAGTTTCTGCTGCAAGAGGAAGCAAAGGTTCCCCCCTCAAGGTTCCATCCAGTATGCAAGCCACCACTCATTAGTGGCTCAAAAAATCACTTTAGTGGTTTGCAACCAACCAGGTTTGTTTTGTTTTTCTATGAAATAGAATAAAGTACAATGTATCAGAGTGTATCACACTTGTTTTATGAACCTAATTCCAGTTGTATATCGATTTATGCAAATTTGATTTCATGGATGTACCCTCAACTGGTGTCAAACATGCCTTATTGGTGGTTACCATAAAAAGATTTTAAAACACTGTCCTGACAGCCAGACATGACAGCATCAATGCAGTGTTTGCTTTTCTCAAGATTTTGGCCCTCATGACACCTCAGTTCTGCAATCAGGTGCCTGGGTTTCAGGTCCAGCCACTACATCTGAACGCGCACGTGCGCGCGCGCACACACACACACCCATAGCTGAATACATGCTATAACTCCCATTCACTGGTTCTCATTGACTACTCAGTTGTAAAACAGTTTCCATACATTCTCTAAGCTATTTATATATTCCCTGCCTCTTACTCAAGTTTCTTTAAACGGTCACTTCCCCCGGGAACCACACATTCAAAGCAAGTTGTTACTATGATTTTTTTAACTGCTTTCTTTTTAGAAAACACAAAAGCAAAATAAAACAGAAGAAAAAACTAAAACTAAAATAAAAATTTTAAAAGTGCTTTCTTTTCTCCGGGCTTTTAAAGCATATTCTGTGCCTTGATCCTCATCAGGTACTTAGCCTCGAGGAGCTCTGGCCCCGTTTCTGTTTCTATTTCTGGGACTGAGCCAATAACGTTCTCCCTTCGCTAGTCTGTTTGTCCGTCAGTAAAACAGCGATAAGAAAGATGCTCCAACACGCAGAGCAGGGCAAGGGGCCTGGCAGCCCGCGGTGTTGAATCTCGGGGCGCTCCCGCCCTGCCCGCTCACCGGAAGCAGTGCCGGTGGTACAGCTTGCCGTCGGCCAGGTAACGCTGCACCAGGTGTACGTGCTGCTGGCAGGCAGCGCACGTGCTGCTGGGGGTCCGGTGGGAGCCCTGCTTCGACAGGCTGCCTGGGGAGCACTCCTCACCCTGCAGGGAATAGGGTGAGGTTAGGGTCGCCGGCCCTTTGGTTCAAGAATGCGCCCCATTTCCCCGCTCTAATGGTGGCCATCCCCCGAGTGTGCACGGTGCTAACTGCTCCACCAGAACCCCGGAGAGGCAGAGGGTAGGAGACTGTCACTGTTTCACCCTGAGGAAGCCCAGAAAGGGAAAGACTTGCTCAAGCTCACTGAGTCAGGATGGAACAAAAAAAGCCTGGCTTCCAGTTTCTGGGGCTCTCTCTGCAAGAAGGCAGCATCTGGCTACATGAGCCTTTCTCCTGTCCCTGCAGGTGAGCCTTCCCTCACAGATGACTGTCCTCTGAGGCCCACCTCGACTGCCTTCTCTCTCCCCAACCGGAGCCAAGATTTACATCTGTTTCTCAGCTTCTAAGCACCGTGACCTTGAGCAAGCTGCTTCCATCTCTGGGCCTTGGGTCCGTACCTGCCCAGTGGAATTCTATAACCCTGCCTATCTCAGCCCCACGCATGCTCACTGGGCACCCACCCTGGGCCAGGCTCCCGGCCCCTCAGGAGCCCTTCCAGCAAGGAGCAGATGGGAGCAGGTAGCGAAAGCCCTTTGCATACTGGGAAGTGCTGTCCAGATATGAAAGGCTGGGGTCATCCAATGAGATCTCGGAACTGACAGCGTGACCCTCACTTCCCAGCTGAGAGATCTTGAACAAGTGGCCAAACCTCTCAGGGCTTCAGTTTCTTCTCGATATATCAGGACACATAATACCCACCTCCCAGGGTTATCGGGAGGAGTAAGCAGAATCAGGTTAAGAGGTTGACAGTCCAGTCTCATGAGAATCAAGGGGAGAATCTGCTGTATTGTACGTGTGAGTCTTGCCAGTCCCATGATGGAGGGTCAGTGCCCTGGATGCTCTTGCTCCTCTGGGGTTGGCCTTCCCCTGCCCCTGCCCTCTGCCCTGGCCTATGAACCTCTACTTCCAAAGCCAGCGGGAAAGGGACTGAGAACACCCCCTGAACCCGGCAGTGGCAGCTGTCCCCCTCGACCACCCCCACTTCCCTAGCCCCCAGCAACTGCCTACCTGAGCCCTGTCTCCTGGGTCCGCGGGAGTAGATGCTTCGGATGGTGGGGAGGACAGCGCCAGGCCCTTTCTGGGTGATGAGACACCAGCTGCTGAGAGACCAGAGAGGGGCCCTGAGGCAGCTAGAGATTCTGGAGGCCCAACCTGGCCTGAGCTTTGGGCTCCCCAGCCACCACTTGATGGTGAAGCACCCGAGGCAGGCTCCCACTTCACACAGACACAGGGGACGCCTCCACTGCCAAGCTAAGTGCGGAGGGCAAGGTACCCAACCTCGCTGGGCCTCCACAGAGTGGGACAGTGAGTCCCACCACCCAGAGCAGTGTGAATAGTAAGGCACAAGGACAATCACAGGACCAACGGCGCCCAGTACATGAAAGGACGGGTGGCTTCCTTCCCACCAAGTTTAGCGGGTGAAGGAAAGGAGAGGGGAGGAACCACACGGTGCTAGCCTGAAGCTTCAGGAAAATGGGTTGGCTCCCTGGGAGCTCCTGAGGAGCTGCCCTGCCCCTGCCCAGGTGGCCAGTTACAGCCCTGAACCCTGCCTTCGTGCCCTCCAACCAGAAGAAGCCCAGCCCTTACCCCACCCGCCTCCTCCAAGACTGCCCCGTCATTGCTTCAGCAAATCTCCACCGGGCACCTACTCTGTACTCAGGGATTAAAATAACCCCCACAAATTCAGAGAACTGTATACAAAAAGAAAAAAAGTCAATGCTGCTATACGATAATTCTTAAAAATAAAATCCAGGGAGTTTCCTGGTGGCCCAGTGGTTAGGACTCTGCGCTTCCACTGCACAGGGCACAAAATCCATCCCTGGTTGGGGAGCTAAGATCCCGCAAGCTGTCAACCAAAAAAAAAAAAAACCAAAAAACCCCACTTCCTCACTGGGGTCATAATCCATTAACGGACCCTGAAATCAACTGAGGGGACTGTAACCAGCATATTGTAAAGATGAATTAGAAGAAAATATCCGTAGGCATCTCGTATTCTAAGGGGAGAATCGTTTCCTGAACCTTGTTTCAGTGACATATGTATACATGAACATGGATTATAATGGGAAACACATTGTTCACCATGAGTCATGGTCAAAAATTTGGGGCCCACTCTATACTCCACCATCCTCACCTCCTCCTTCTCCCTCACTCCCCTGGGACACACAGGCCCCTTGCTTCCCCCTTGCCTGGAATATTCCTCTCCAGATCTTCACACAGCCTCCTTCTCCTCCTTATTCAAAGCTGAGCTCAACTGTCACCTCCTCAGAGAGGCCCTCCATGACTGCTCACCAAAAATAGCCACTTCCTCCTCTCATTGCTTTTTATACCATTACCTTATGTTGTTTCCTTATCCGGCTCATCTGAAATTACATTCACTACTTTGTTCTCGCTCTCCCTCACCCATCCTTTAGACTGCAAGCTCTGAGTCTGTGTCATTCTCAGCTCTCTCCCTAGTACCTCCCACGGTGCCTGGCACACAGTAGAAGCAAAAGAAATATTTGTTCAACGAATGAGTAAGTGCCAGGTACTGGAGTCAGGCAGCTGTAGACTCAACAGAGATGGCCTACAGGGGAAAGAAGAGTAATCGAGATGCTGTGACCAGAGTCTTATGTGTTCACCATGGGGTATGAAGCTACAAGAGCACCTGGAGTACATCAGGGCAGGCTGCTTGGAGGAGGCAAAATGTGGAGATCAGAGGATGAGTAGGAAAGAATGTGCCAGGGCACGGGAGGCAGGGAACAGGGACTAGAGGATCACCAAGAGGAAAGACTTTAGCAGTAAAGAAATGTGATATATTCAGAGCAACACAAGAAATTCAGTATGACTACAACCCGGGGCAGTGAGCGGCTTAAGCTAAGTGGGGAGAGGTCCTCAGGAGCCTAGCTAAGAAACTGGGCTTCATGCTGATGACACCACCCCTGTCACCCTGGGGTGGGGTGGGGCGGGATTCCCTCAGCCACTGGGCTTCCTTCCCTCACACACTGGTTCCAGATTCCATGGCGGCTCCTGGAGGTCAGGGGTCTGCTGATGTGCCCAAGGTCACCGGCCCCCACAGAGCGCTCGCACAAGATGAACAGGCATGGCACAGTGGTATCTCAGCCACAGCCAGCTTCCCAAGGTACCCACTGCAGAGACAGTCAAGCCTGGGCAAATTTACCCTTGAAGTCCCTCCCCTGGCCCAGAGAGTACAGAACACGACCATCTGGGGGAGGCCAAATGCCAGCTTCACCTCCAGGGCTGGAACAACCTCCCTGCGCCTCCTCTGGTTGAGCAGCAGGTGGGATAAAAATGGTCTGCATTTAGGGACCAAGTTGCATGGAAAGCACAAGCTGTGCCTTTAGTGACAAGAAATCCCTGCAGGCCCACAGGGTGCTCTCACCCAGGCACAGCCGGGGGAACTAGGTCACCTGAGTGATACCACCCCCAGGATGCCTGGTGAGGCATAGTATTACCAAGGGTCCTGCCCACCCGCCTACCCACCCACAGGGTCCCAGGAGGTGGCCCTCCAGAGAAGAGCTTAGTAGAGAGAGACTGGGGTTCGGCCACCAGGAACACTCCAGAAGAAAAGAATGAACTGTGATTCTAGGTGAGCAAGCTAAACTCTAACCCAATGGATTAAAAAATAATAATAATAATAGTAACCCTGGGTCCTAAACAAGGGCCAGACACAGGTTCATGCTTCCTCGCTTCCTCCCATCAACCCTGTGAGGTGGACGCTGTTCTTTTCTTTTTTAAAAAACTTATTATTTACTTTTTTGTCTGTGCCAGGTCCCAGCTGGCTCAGTGGGTAAAGAATCTACCTGCAATGCAGGAGAGGCGAGTTTGATCCCTGGATCGGGAAGATCCCCTGGAGGAGGAAATGGCAACCCATTCCAGTATTCTTGTCTGGAGGATTCCATGGACAGAGGAGCCTGGTAGGCTACAGTCCATGGACTCGCAAAGAACTGGACACGACTAAAGGGACTGAGCACACAGATCTTAGCTGTGGTACACGGGATCTTTAGCTGGTGACATGCAAACTCTTAGCTGTGGGAGTGTAGAGTCGTAGCCACTGAATCACCAGGGGAGTCCCCTGGGCGCTATCCTGTCCTCACTGCAAAGGGGACCCTAAGCTGAGAGGTGACCGCGTGACCCACTATCACCCAGACAGTAAAAGGCACCATGCTGCCTCTCATCAAAGACTCAGCAGTTGAAAAATACTTTCATTTTGATTTCTAGTCAAATACACATAATGTTATTTGTTCAATTATAATATTAATCCCTAGCATTATGGGAAAGATGGGGAGTAACAGAGTATTTTAATTTTTAAATTGTTACGCTTTTTTCTATGTTCTAAATTTTCTACAGTAAGCATGTGTTACTCCAAACAAACAAAAAAAAATCCTGACTTTTTTTTTTTTTAAGAGATGAGATAAGATTGTCCACACGGACAGCAGAGGCAGGAGGAAGGAATGACATGGCAGGGGCCACAGGTCCCGTGACAGCTGTGACGCGGCGCAGGAGTCAGGACACCCGGATTCAGTTTTCCGGCTGTGTGACCTTAAGTTCCTCGCTTCCCCTCTCTGAGCCCATGTCCTCGCTATGGAAGGTTGGGGTCTAGGAGACTCTTGCACAGGGACGCTCCAGGCAGGAGATTCAGTAGCCACCTGACTCAGGGCAGAGAAATACCCTTATACCCCCACCCCCATTCCTTTACCCCACCTCCCACAATTCCCCAGGTTCTCAGTTCTCAGGCCTTGAAGGTCACTGCTGGGAAAGATGAAGCCAAATAGCCCCACAGGATCACTGCCTGGCTGGAGAGAAAAAAACCCAGGGAAGTGTCTGTAAACAGGAAGTGAGGGTAGGAGCCAGCGAGGTGAGCTCCCAGACAGCGGATAAACTTGCCCTGCTTTGTCTCCTCTGACACTATTGTTTTGTTTTTTACTGTTTTGCCAAGACCACATGGCTTGCAGGATCTTAACTCTCTGACCCAGGATGGAACCCAAGCCTCCAGCAGTGGAAACGCGGGGTCCTCACCACTGGCCCGCCAGGGAAGTCCCTCTTCTGCCATTATTTCGCTCAGTAACTAGTTCACGTGTTTGTGGTCTGTCTCCCCCACCAGACTGTGAGCTCCTTGAGGGCAGTGATCTCCTTCACAGCTGTAATCCCTGGGGTTCCAGCCCAGCGTTATTTTACTCATAAACATGTGAGTGGATGGATGATGTGGTGAATGAATGATGGGCTGCCTGCCTGCACCCTGTCTGCAGCTCAGAAAACAGGCGCCACACTCCCAGGGCCCCGCCCCTAAGGATGGCACCCTCTCACCTGGGGCACCCTCTCACCTGGGCCGGAGCCGGCGAAGTGGTTGTAATACTGGGACACGTAGGTCATGATGCTGAGGCAATCGGGGACACTCATGGAGACCATGTCATTGGGATCCAGGAGGGCAGGGATGCCCAGCTCCTTCTCAGCCACTTCAAAGGCCTGGGGTGGGGGCAGATGTCAGGTGGGGGAAGGTTTGGGGTTGGGGGGGTAGGGATGGGGGCAGGTGTAGGGGAGGGAGAAGTTGGGCAGGGTGGGAAACAGAAGCAGCCACAGCAGGAAGAGGAAGAGGAGGCAGGGTCAGGGGGTGCTACCCTGCATAGGCCCAGCCTCATTCCGAGGGATAAGGGGGCCAGAGCAGGGGTGACTGGGCTCCTCGCAGCTCTGGCCCCATACTGTGACCTGGAGTGGGGAAGGGCTGGTGTTCCAGGCACAAGCCGGCCAGAGGGGAGCAGGGGGTGGGGATAGGAGCAGCCAGGGCCCCAGGGCAGGACAGCTGCTCCAGGAGCCCCTCGATCGGTTCCCTTTCTGCAAGACCCCTGCCCTCTGATACACACCCCACCCCCCCGCACAACACACAGCCTCATCGTGGGCTTCCATCTGCCTGGGGGACTCACCAAACGGTTATTCTCGAAGACATTGTCCTTGGAAAGTGAATCAAAATCTCTGCAAAAGAAAAGGGGTCGGCGGGGAGGAGCACTGAGCAGAGGGCAGGGCCATGGGTATAGCGTGACCAGGGGAGGTGACCTTATCCCAACCAGCCTGGGCCTCAGCAGGGTTTGGGGAGGCATCTGTGGGCTGTCGAGGAGGAAACTGAGGCAACAAGCACAGGCTAAAAGAGTAGGGGTAGCCAGGTGGGAGAGAGGAAGAGCTTATTGTCCCAGGAGGCCTCCAAGTAGAGGCTGGAAACCCAAGGGGCGGGGCTGAAAAAGTCCCAGCTTCAAGTTTATCTCCCAAAAAGCCATGTCCTGACTCAGTGGCAAACGTAAAAACTAAGACCAAGTCCAAGGCTGGTCACGAGAGGGACAGCCATGGATTGCTGACCTCACTCTGGGCACTGGGCTGAGCTCCTGCATTCAATTTGTTTTCAGCTCTACTTGGCAGGTATTCACCCCACTTTACAGATGGGGACACTGAGGTCCAGAGAGAGAAAGCCACTGTGGGGAGAGGTAGCCACTGTGGGAATCTGCATTTCTCGTCCTTCCACTGCATGTCACAAACCTGGAGAAGCCACCCCAGCTTCCTGAATCCCTAACCCAGCCCAAAGACAAATGTTGTTTTAATGGGGCCAGGAATAGAACAAGTCTGAACCAGCCTAGAAATGGTATATTCTCCAGAGCTGCCGGCACTAAATGGCTGGCTGACCCAGCTGGGCCACTCCTGGGGGAACCCTCAGTGGCGGAGCAGTGAAGGGTGTCCTAGTTTCTTAGCT
Source organism: Budorcas taxicolor (assembly GCF_023091745.1). Taxonomy (NCBI): domain Eukaryota; kingdom Metazoa; phylum Chordata; class Mammalia; order Artiodactyla; family Bovidae; genus Budorcas; species Budorcas taxicolor. The sequence goes on along the minus strand of NC_068914.1, from coordinate 153,237,784 downwards.
GGGACAGGTGAGAAGTGGCAGGGCCTGCCAGGGGACCCTGACTGTGGGTATCCCCCCTCCCCACCTGCCCGCTCCAGCTGCTGGAGCAGCTGAAACCGGCGGAGGAGGCCCAGCCTGCTTGCTCAGCAGCCTCCTGGGTCTTGTCCTTCTATGGCTGAAAACTGCAGCCTGACTGCTTGAGAGACGTAGGCCCAGAGGCCGCAGCAGGCCAGCGCGGCCTCCCAAGTCTGGGTCCCAGGCTCTGCTCTTCCAGGCCAGGCCTTGTGATCTGGGGCAAGTCAACAGTCCTTGCGGCCTTTGTGTTCCCATCTGCAAATTGGGGGAAGCCTCGTACCACCTCCCAGGTTGGTGGGGAGGACCGAGATGGGTGGAGGCAGGCCTTGCAGACGCAAGAGAGCCCTCCTCCTCCTGCTCACCTGCAGGCAGAGTCCAAGGTGAACCCTGGGCCGAGATAGGAGGGGGTCGCTTGCAAGCTGTCCCAAGGCCCAGGGTCGGGTGGGCTGGGAGGCGGAGGGGCTGTGTATGCACTTCAGCTCCGTTTCCCACCTCTGGCCAGGCTGCTTCCCCCTCCCCTCAACTGGGTCCCTAACTCCTCCCTCTGCTTCGCCACTGCCTCAGAGTGTGACCCTGAGCAAGCTACACACAACCTCTCTAAACCTCGGGGTGAGGGTTAGGATTAGGGTTGTGACACCACCGCAGCTCCCAACAAAAGCCTGTTCTGAGACCAAATGAGACAAAAGCAACTTGTCAGGGCCCTGGATTGCAGTCTCCCCAGTGGTGGTCCTTCAAGGCTAGGGTCACATTTTTGTTCACCCCGTGCACCCAACACCCTCCACACTGCCTGGTACTTAGTAGGCGCTCCATTAATGTCTACTGAATGCATACATGATGGCAACAGCGTGAAAACTGTAAAGGTCCCCAGGATGCTACAATTTTTCCTCTGCTTCTTCTCCCTCCCCCACCTTGGCCCCTAATCAACACCTGGGGTTGGGAAGCCTATTTTCTGAAGAGTTTTCAAAGGCCTGGGAAGTTCTATTTGGCCATGGGGGAGATGAGGAGCACAAAAATGAAACCCACATGGTCCTGCCCGCAAGGGAGCTTAAAGATGCCTGAATTGGGAAAGGCGGGATGGGCCAGCCCCCTCACCCACCTCCAGCAGAGGCCTGGGCCCAACGCTCCAGCAGCCTGAACCACTTAAGAAGAGAGTGCTTGTCCTCACCCCTACCCCAGCCCTACTCTCACGGAGATCTTCCCCTACCTATCACTGAGGTCCTCTCTGTGCCTCATGTAGGACCTGGGCCTCAAGTTTTCATCCTGTGCAATGGGCTGGCAGCCCAGATGCTGGCCTGCCTTGCAAATGAATGATCGGACCTGATTCCAGATCTCTTCTCAGAGGGAAGCCCCTCTCTGCTCCACACTAATGCCATGTCCCTCCCTGTGGCCCCACCCACCCTCCTTGGCCTGCTGGAGGCCCTAAGCACTCTGGCCCAGCCACATGTCCCGGTTTTCCCCGCCCTGTGCTACGGGCTCCAACAGCGCTGCCTGTATCTCTGCTCATGATATCCTCTGCCTGGAAGGCCCTTCCCTGACCTGGCTCCTGCGATCTCCTTGAAGATGAGGTGACCAGGCCACCCCAGCCTGGTCCTCTGACACAGCACTTCCCACGTGGATTTCTCAGCACTGCTTATACATCTATCACCCCCACAGGCCATAGGAGACTGTGTAGGGTTTGTCTCTTGGTTGATTGGAAGCTATTTCCATCACCAAGTTCAGCGCCCAGCACAGAGTATAACTCTGCAGACACTTTCGGGAATAAATGAAGGAATAAGACACTTGCATCATCCCTTCCTGCCTAATAACACTACTTACAATCACTAATGTTAACTGAATGTTCATCATCTTATTTAATCCTCACAACAATCCTGGGAGGTTAGGTCTTATTGTCAAACCCACTTTACAGGTGAAGAAACTGATGCCGGATGGGATCTACTAGTTTTCCCACACCTAGGACACAGAGGAGCTGACCACAAACCAAGCAGCCTGCATTTTGTGGCTGGCAGGCTCAAGTCCACGATGTAGCTTAGCTTGACACTTGAGACCTTTCACACCCTGGCCCTGTCTCACCACCTGCCCTCCAGCCAAAACAGAAGATCCCTGCAGGCCTCCACTCTTAATTTGTGGGTCCAGTCCGGGTACCGTTCTCCATCCTTCAAGCCCTGGCTCCTAAGCCCCCTTACCCCATGTCACATGCCCCACGGCAGACAATGGCCCACCTACATCTCCACCCTGTCTCGTTCACTTCTACACCCACACCCTCTCCTCCAGGGCCCACCCCAGGGCCTGACCCACCACCCACAGACATGGTACCACATGGTACAAAATAAACTAAGAGCATCTACACTATCGAATCCTTGAGGTCATCCTTCCCTTCCGTGATGAAGGATCAAATCCTTCCCTTCCGTGATGAAGGATCAAATCCTTCATCCTTCCCTTCCTTCTCTCCTTCATCAAAGCCGCCCAGTTTCTGTCTTTGGGGAGCACAGGTCTGAAGGTGGAACAGACACACAGAAGGTTCCAGACCCTGCCAGGGAAGCCCCATCCGAGGGGCTGTAAGCAAGATGGGCAAGGACCATGACTCTTGTCCCCAATTTGCATATGAGACCAGAAGTACAAGGAACAGCAGGTGCCAGATAAGCATGTATTGTTTTATGAATGAATGAGTGGAAGAGGTTCTAGGGCCCCAGGTAGGGGGAGCAGAAACCCCAAGTCAACTGCCCTGGGGGCTCTGGATAAAATCTCCGACGGAGCCTGGGAACTGGGCAGCTGAGGGCAAGAAGGAGCCATTTCACACCCTGGAGCAGCCCTTTAGGGCTGTAGGTCCAACCCTGGCAGTCTTCATTCAGCCCCCCTGCCCCATGGAGGACAGCTGGGTCGTCAGGCACACACCTGGGAGGCAGGGCTGTGTCCTGGGGGAGGGGTGTTCCATCCATTCATCTGACCTCTGCTAAAGTAGGGACTCCTCTGTGCCAGGCACTGTGCTAGTGCCTTGGAGAAGAGATGGCCAGGGGAATCAAAGCAAGGGGGCCCCACAAAGAGAACGGGAACCTCAATGCCGAACGGGGAGGGGGCTGCTCAGAGCTCCTGTTTAGTGTAAGAAAGGCCCAGGGTCCCGGAGGAGGGCGCGGGTGCCCTTTTCAAAGAGTCCATGCCTTGGGGGCTTCGGTGTCCCTTTGGCGGAAATCAGAGCCCTGTGGGCGGGGCCAGGCCCCCGGTAGAGGGACCAGCACGCGGGGCGGGGTCAGTGTTCCAGTGGGCGGGGTCAGGGGCCAAGTGGGGGAGGGGTGCCCTGGATCCGAGGGTCTCGGCGTCCCGCGAGGCGCTGGGGGCCCGCCGAAGGGTGGGCGTCTCGGCCTCTGGGGGCGGCGTCTGCCTCCGCCCCGGCTCCGCGTCACTGAGGGGGGCGGGGGGTCCCCAGCAACGAGCCCGCGCCGCCCTGCGCCCCGGCCGCCCGCCCTCCCGGCACTCACAGCAGGTCGGGCCGGTGCCGGTGCAGGATGGCGCAGAAGGCCAGGCCGTCCCGGAAGGAGCTGCTAAGGTCGCGGATGTCCACGCCGCGGTAGCCCTCGCACTGGCGGCGGCACCAGGCCAGCAGCGCGCCCCGCGGCCCCGCCATGAGCAGCGCGGGGCTCGGGCCCGGGGACTTCACCCGCAGGCTCGGCTCGGGCCGGTTTCCGGCTGCGGCTGCGGCTCGGCTCTGCCCCGGCGCCGCTAGGAGCTCGGGGAGCGACCCGCAGGCGGCGGGCGATAAGGCGGGGAGGAGGCGGGGCCGCGGCCTGGGAGTCCTCGCTCGGGCTCCCGGCGCAGGGTCCTGGCTCGGCTGCCGGCTGCCCGTCCGGACCTGCCCAAGCAGCCGCCGCCCGCGTGGCCCGGCCCGGCCGGCCGCCGCCGCCTACTCACCGCCGCCCGCTCCCCTAGCTGTGGGCCGGCCCCGGGCGTCCCGCTGATCTCGGTCCCCGCCCGCCGCCGCCCGGGAGCGGGGAGGGGGCGGTGGCCTGGCGCCCCACCCAGCTGCGGCTCCGCCCCCCAGACGCGGACCCCCGCCCCCAGGGCCCCCCTTCCCACACACATGGGCCAGCACCCCACCGCCCCTCTCCTCGGAGATCCCGGTCACCCACCACCCCCACCGTAGGTGCCCCCCTCTTAAAGAGCTCTGAGATGGCCCCTGAACCCTTCACCCACCGCAAACTAGCCCCTCCCCACAATGACTTCTTCCACCGCCACCACGCTGCCCACTGGGAACCCTCTTTCTCCCATCCTGAGTGCTTCCCACTCTTTGGCCTAAGAACCTGAAAATCCTTCACATTCCCCTGGCCTGAAGTTTGGGGGGAGGCATTCCCCCCACCTCAAGTCAATCAGGCAGTTCCTCTGCAGCCCCCAAAGCACCCCCGGCTGACCACTAGCTTTGTTCACCGTGTCTCACCACTCCAAAGCACCCTTGACTTCAGGTAGTTCTAGCCCCTCTTCCCCAGAGCCTGAGCGGGAGACTCCACCCCCCCACCCCACCCGCCATCACCGCTGTCAGTCCAGCTGTCTACCCAGTGATGTACTGAGCCTCACAATGGGTCCTGCAGAGTTTTCCTTGCCCCCTGTGTAGGCTCAGGGATCTCACCCCTCCCCACTGGGGCATCCTGATTGGAGTGGTGGAGGATTGGGGTCCCATGGGAAGGACCTATGGGAAGCAGGCCCTTGTCTGGTGGGGCCTTGGGTGTCTGGCCTTGGAACCTCTGAAGCCTCATTCTCCTGCTCCCTCATCAAGACCGGGGTCCACCCTCCCCAAAAGCCTCCAATGACCTCCAGGAGAGATGAATCAGCTTCCATTAGGCTGCCGTGGCAGTGACATCACTTTGAAGCCGGGATGAGTCTGTCTCACCGCTCCCCAAAGGAAGGAGCAGGGCCCTAGTCATTTCTGTCAGCCATCAGCCATGGGAAGAATGGAGAGAACAGGGGCTTGGGAGTCATACCCACTCAGGCTTGAATCCTGGCTTTTCCTGCTCACTCAGCCAGGTGATTTTGTGTCTCCATGAACCTTAGCTTCCGCATCTTAAAAATGAGGTAATTCCTGCTTTACACAGTGGCTGAGAGGAGTAAGAGGTGCCTCACCATTGTCATCACTCATAAATTCTAACTTGATACCCAGCGCCTGGTAACAATGCGGTAAAATGGATTGAAAACGTTTTGTTACCCAGCTTGTCCCCTGGACCTTTTTGAGTAAACTATGGAGGAAAGAGGCTGATCTGGGGAATCCTTCCTCCTCTGGACTTCCCTGGTGGCTCAGACGGTAAAGCGTCTGTCTACAATGTGAGAGACCTGGGTTCAATCCCTGGGCTGGGAAGATCCCCTGGAGAAGGAAATGGCAACCCACTCCAGTATTCTTGCCTTGAAAATACCATGGGCGGAGGAGCCTGATGCAGGCTACTATCCATGGGGTCACAAAGAGTCGGACACAACTGAGTGACTTCACTTTCTTTCACTTTCCTCCTCAAAGGTTCACTGAGTTCCAGCCCAGAATACAATTATGACTCAGGGTGGGGCACCCCAGGTTGCCACCTGGGGGAACCTCACACCCTAGATCTGTAGCAAGACTGGAAGGCCACCATCTTTGCCCAGAACACAGACTCTTAGGTTACCTAGGAAAGGGCCGCCATGAGCCAGGCTGCCTGGCCAGCCCTCTTGGCCCCTCACCAGCCTTTCCCTGCCACCTCCGGCCCTGTCGCTGTGGGAAAGCAACTCTAAGAAAGGAGGGTTCCAGGTGTTCTCACTAAATCAGAGACTTGGGCTCAGGACTCTGATACCAGCACCCCCCTTGGCCTTCAAAGACCACCAGTATTCTTCATTAAAACCCAGGAGGGATTATATCCTGTCCTCACCGGCCTAAAGGGCTCCCTTCAGGTCCCTGAAGACAGCTTCAGATCTGACCTTGATCCCATTGCCATGATAATAGCTCACCCAGCCCAGACTCGGTCCAAATTAGCCTTTGTAGGGTTTATAAACTCATCATCTGAGTCAGCTCACCATGATGGGAAGTAAGAGCCTGCATGACCACAGCCCAGACAACTCACCCCTCTGAACCCCAATTTCTTACCCTATAAAATTGACATAATAATCTTTGCCTTGCCTGCATCCCAGGGTTGTGGGTAATCAGGTGAGATAATGAATGTAAAAATGCTGCGCAGACTGTCAATCCAGGATTCGGGTGAGAGGTGGGACTGTGCTTACAGGTGAGTTCAGAAGCCACAGATAGTTACACAAGTCAGGTCATGGGCCCAAATCATGCCACAATTTCAGGATTAGGATTGAGGGATTTGGGCTCTTCATCTGGTGTATTTATTTTTTTAACTATCCATTAAGTAAATACATTCTCCTTATCAAAAACTTAAAAACAAAATAAAGCTAGAGTTCCTATTTGACTGACTCCCTCAACCCCAGTCCCCTCCTATGATGTAGTCACGGTTGTCAGTTTGAAGCCAAGCCTTCCAGACCTTGTACATGCTTTCATATTCAAACATGGATCCTACAGATTTTGACCCAGCACCTGCTTCTTGGCTGGGGAGCTCAAGGGGAGATGAGGTGTGAACAGAATAGGATCCCTGCCCTCATGGAACTAACGTTCTAGCGGGGCAGGCAGGCAGGGAGCAAGTAAATCAGCGAAGATCATTTCAGATGGTGAAAGGGGCTTAGAAGAAAGTAAAGCAAGACAGTGTGACTGAGAACCATGGGAACAGTCAGGGCAGCCAGGGACGTCCTCCTTGTGGTGGGGACATTTGAGCTGAGTGATACCCATCCCCCTAAGAAAGCAAGTCAAATGCAAGCCAGTGAGAGATGTCACTGCAGGTAGTTTGACTTCTTCTAAAAATTCCCAGTAACAGTGCCAGGCAGGATCTAGGCAGGGAAGCGCTGACTGGTGTGGTGAGACAGACAGACTAGTGAATACTCTTTGTCCAGCATAAGGGGCAACGGAAAAGGAAGCCCTAAGGAAGAACAGGCGTCTAAAGGAGGACCCTGACTAGTCTGGGAAAGGATGCAAGGCTTTTTGCTTCCCATTCTTCCTTCCAGCCTGCTTTGCAGGAGGGCTGTGAAGGCTCGAGTATAAAGGGAGGATGAAAAAAAAGCCCAAGGGGTAGGGAGCTAATGTAGAATGAGCACGGACGGGGATGGCTGAGTGAATGCATGACCAGGGCCTATAGTTCATATTTTAATCTATATTCATTCATGTATCTGTCTATTTGGCTGCTCTGGGTCTTAGTTGGAGCACTCAGGACCTTCCCGGTGGCTTGCGGACTCTTTCATTGTGGCAGGTGAACTCTTGGTTGCCGCATGAGGGGTCTCATTCCCTGACAAGGGATCAAACTCTGCCCCCCTGCATTGAGAACTTGAAATCTTAGCCACCAGGATCACCAGGGAAGTCCCCCAGCTTACATTTATTTTCACATGCAAATCTCAGGGTACATTTCAGAAAGATGGAGAGGAACGGCCATGGAGGGGACCTGGAGCGGCTGAGGGGAAAGAATATCATTGCCTCTGGGGACCCTCTTGTGCTGTGCTTAGTCACTCAGTCATGTCCGACTCTTTGTGACCCCGTGGACTTTAGCCCCCTTGTCCACCGGGATTCTCCAGGCAAGAATACTGGAGTGGGTTGCCATGCCCTCCTCCAGGGGATCTTCCCAACCCAGGGATTGAACACAGGTCTCCCCCTTTGGAGGCGGATTCTTTACCGACTGAGCCCCCAGGAAAGTCCATATAAAACATATAAATCATGTATATTTATGTATATAAACATTTACATGTGCAGATACATGGAATTTTAAAACATCAAGAAGAAAGGGAAAAAAATCTAACCAAATGCTGTCAGTGGTTCATTCTGGGAGTGAGATAGGAGTGTGGTAGACTCACTTTTTACAAGTCATTGTGGTTTGAATTTGTAACAACAGCAGGCTTAACTTTAAAATGACAGCTTAGAGATTATAATTTGCATACCATAAAATTCACTCTTGTGAACTGTACAATTCAGCGAGTTTAAGTATATTCACAGAGTTGTGCAACCATTATCATTATTTTGTTTAGAATATTTTCATCACCCCAAAACTCTGTACCCATTTAGTACTGACTCCCAATGCCCTTCCCCCAAGCCCCCTGCCCAGCCCCTGGCGACCAATATTCACTTTCTGTGTATTCACCTCCTCCGCCGTGTTGTTCAGTCGCTAAGTTGGGTCTGACTCTTTTTGCAGCACCATGGCATGGACTGCCAGGTCTGCCAGGCTCCTTCTGTCCATGGGATTTCCAAGGCAAGAATACTGGAGTAGGTTTTCATTTCCTTTCCTAAGGAATCTTCCCAATCCAGGAATTGAACTCAAGTCACCTGCATTGGCAGGCAGCTTCTTTACCACTGAGCCACCAGGGAAGCCCTCAAATCCTCTGAAAATGAAAGTGAAAGTCGCTCAGTCATGTTCGACTCTTTGTGACCCCATGGACTGTCCATGGAATTCTCCAGGCCAGAACACTGGACTGGGTAGCCTTTCCCTTCTCCAGGGGATCTTCCCAACCCAGAGATCGAACGCAGGTCTCCCACATTGCAGGTGCCTTCTTTAGCAGCTGAGCCACAAGGGCAGCCCTCAACTCCTCTAGGTACCTCCTGTAAGTGGAACCATTCAATATTTGTTGTTGAGTAATGTTTAGATTCTTGCTCTGGTCATAATCTTAACCAGTCACTTGAAAAAACAGAGAACTTTCCCATACCAACACAACATTATTTGCAGTTTAATTAATGGTGCTAGAAACAAATGGGGCTCTAATTTTAAAATAAAATCAGCCCCAAATGAGCAAGAGGAAATTTGTTCACCCAGCACCAGGGCCGCAGAAGATCACTGGAAGACAAGAAATCCAGGTAAGTCAGGTAGAACAAGCATAACTTCATCATGAAAAAGTGAACAGATGACAGAGCAGGACTTTAGGAACTGGGCCATCCTTCCAGTCTAGGCAGCCCAGAGCCCTGGCACCTGTGAGCTTCCAATTCTAGGATTTCATTTTCCTAAGCTTCTCCAACTCCAAGATCCATGTGGGTCTGACCACACGGCTTTTCCTTCCAGACTGTACCCCAGGCATCAGGGCCCCTGCCCAGCCCCTTGGCTCTGAGCTGCTCTCCAGGGGGCAGCCTGGCAGAGCTGTGGACAATAGGAGCATTGTGGAAACTTGGAAGCCGGGGCCTGGGGGCAGCGAGAGACATGTGGGAAGCTCGGGAGACAGGAGTGGCAGCCGCTTCGTAGCTCTCCTCATCCTCGGTGGGCCAGAGGCATGCCCTGAGCACGTCAGGACAGCACCCTGCGTCCCCGCCCCAGCCAACCTGGATGAGTCGAGATTCCCGGCAATGTCTAGGATAGGCAGTTATTCCAAGCCACTCTCCACAGGCCCTACTGCTCCCCACACAGACACATTCTGGAAAATCTGTCTGGGATTGCGCAAGTAGGTTTGCATCCTTACTCCAAAATGAAGCAACTCTGCAGCTGAACCTTCCAGAGTAGAGAGAACCACAACTGCCCAGCACTGGGAGGGTTCTCTCTGAGCTGGGAAATACTTTGCCTTCTGAGTCTGTCCTAGGAAGGAAGGCAGGCCAAAGAAGCCACTGAAATATCCAGGCTGGAAAGGACCCCTAGGGAGTATCTAGCAAAGCCCTTCTGGGTATAGGAGACTGGAGCCAAGGAGGGAAGGTGTTTACCTAAGGTGGTACAGGCCATTGAGGAGGGGCTGGGGCTGAACCTCCTCCCCCTGACCCTTGCTCTCCAAGCTACAGACTGCCTGCAAGGTCTCAGCCTGCCACACTGTCCCTCGCCCCTTTTGGCTTCCCCTGAAATGCCTGTTGCTGCTTTTCCAAATCCTACACAGCCATCAAGGTCCAACCTAGATGTCACCTCCTCCCTGAAGCCTTCCCTGATAGACCCAGATAGAAGCCACAACTCTAGGTCTTCTCACCGAATCCCACCCTTAAATTAGCTGGAAACTAAAGGGGATATCCTTGCCAGTATCAGAGAGGACTTTCCACAGGCCTACCCTAGAGAGACTGGCAGGCCAGTGTGGGAGACAGAATGTAAATAATCACAATAAACAGTCACAGAAAGACAAGACAAGGGAGGTGAGAAATGGACAAAGCGCCACAGTACTTCCACAGGGAGCCTCTCCTCTCCTGGCTTGGGGTTGAGGGCACATCCCTGAATGCTGCGTGGAGAAAGTGGCATTTGACCAGTGGCTCCCATTATGTGGCATTTATTTGTGTATATGTGTTTCTCCCCATTGGACTGTGAGATCCTTAAGAATCAGTTCAGTTCAGTTCAGTTCAGTCACTCAGTCATGTCCAATTCTTTGCAACCGCATGAATCAAAGCACGCCAGGCCTCCCTGTCCATCACCAACTCCTGGAGTTCACTCAAACTCACGTCCATCGAGTCGGTGATGCCATCCAGCCATCTCATCCTCTGTCGTCCCCTTCTCCTCCTGCCCCCAATCCCTCCCAGCATTAGGGTCTTTTCCAATGAGTCAACTCTTCGCATGAGGTGGCCAAAGTACTGGAGTTTCAGCTTTAGCATCTTTCCTTCCAAAGAAATTCCAGGGCTGATCTCCTTCAGAATGGACTGGTTGGATCTCCTTGCAGTCCAAGGGACTCTCAAGAGTCTTCTCCAACACCACAGGTCAAAAGCACCAATTCTTCGGTGCTCAGCTTTCTTCACAGTCCAACTCTCACACCCATACATGACCACTGGAAAAACAATAGCCTTGACTAGATGGACCTTTGTTGACAAAGTAATGTCTCTGCTTTTCAATATGTTATCTAGGTTGGTCATAACTTTTCTTCCAAGGAGTAAGCGTCTTTTAATTTCATGGCTGCAGTTACCATCTGCAGTGATTTTGGAGCCCCCAAAAATAAAGTCTGACACTGTTTCCACTGTTTCCCCATCTATTTCCCATGAAGTGATGGGACCAGATGCCATGATCTTCGTTTTCTGAATATTGAAAATATTCAATATTCCTTAAGAATATTGATAGCTAATCTTTATTGAGCACTAACCTTATGCTGAGTTGGACATGACTGAGCGACTTCGCTTTCACTTTTCACTTTCATGCATTGGAGAAGGAAATGGCAACCCACTCCAGTGTTCTTGCCTGGAGAATCCCAGGGACAGGGGAGCCTGGTGGGCTGCCGTCTATGGGGTCGCACAGAGTCGGACACGACTGAAGCGACTTAGCAGCAGCAGCAGCAGCAGCAACCTTATGCTAGACATTGTGTGTGTGTGTGTGTGTGTGTGTGTGTGTGTGTGTGTGTGTGTGTTGTTGGGGGTGGGTGTTTTCTTATTGATGTACACTCCCTCTTTGATTTCTCACCACTCTGTGAGCGTCACGTGATCCCCATTTACAATGAGGGTAAGACTCTGAGAGGTAATTCCTGCTCGAAGCCACACAGCTGTCAAAAGGTGGTCAGGACTCTATCTGGCTCTGACTTCAAAAAAAACTTTCACCGCAAGGATGTGCCGCTGGTGGACTGAGGCCTGCCTTGTGTCAGGTTCACCTCTGCACACATTATTTTCACTGAAAGTTCATTCGCTGTTATGTACCAGTGAGCTTTTTGAGCAAGAACCCTCCCAGGGACCCCAGGTCCACAGCCCCCAGCAGCTGTTCCAACTCACTTCTGACAGCAATAAACGGGACTGGTACTGGGGTTCTTCCTGAAGGCTAATAAGTTTGGTGCTTGGATGCAAATGGAATGTTCTAGGCCCTAAGAGTTGGGCTCCTGTGGCCCTGCAGTGGGGCTTGGGAACAGAAATTTGGCAGGAAGGAGGGGGTGGGAGATCAGAGGGCCTGACTTCTAGTTGGGTCTGCAAAGCCAGTCCCCATTTAGGTTTGGACTCTTTAGGGGTGACTGGGGGTTACAGTAGAGGTTGTGGGCCCTGGAGCCCTCTCAACTACTCCTCAGAATCAACCCGGCCAGCTTTGCTAGTGAAAAGCAGGCAGGGTGGGAAATGGTTTCTGAGACTTCCTGACCCTGGAAGGTCATCTCGCCTCTGAGGACCGAGTGACAAGGAAGGGGCTGTCAGGCTGGAGAGATTTCAGTCAGCCAGAAGGTCAGATCCCCTGCCAAGGCTGTCAGACACTAGAAAAGGACGGTTTGTCTCCCGCTTACCTGACTGTCTACACCAAACTGTGAGCAAGGCAGCTCTTCCCGTCTGAAACAGAAAGTGAGACTTTTCTGCAGAAGCTCTGAGCAACTTGTTTTTCCTGTAAGTAGAACAGATGTTAGCAAGAGCACACCTCATCTCCAGATGACGCAACACAACAGAGCTGGGACGGACAGGAGTAACAGCAAACACTGGTGTCGGCTCCAGCTCCATGTGCTGAGACTTAGAGGGACCTGGGGAGGCAGGTGGGGGGGAACTATTCTCTCCATTGACAGATGAGGAGGCAGAGGCCCAGAGAAGTTAAGCAACCTGCCTGAAATCTCCCGGCTTCTAAGAGGGCAGTGTCAGGACATGTTTAGCTGGGCCGCCTGCCTGACCAGAGAGGGGAGAAGTCCACCCGCTAGGTCCATAGCCCCAGGGAGAGATATAGGAGTGGGGGTAGGAACAGCAGGGAGGTATCCTAATCAAGGGCGAGGCCGGAAATACAGAAAGCTGGGTTTTTCAGCTGCAGATTTGACAGGAACGTGTGAAGCCATAGGAACCAGGCGGACTTGCTGCTTTCCTTATCCACTGCCTTCTGGAAAAATCAGGAAACTTGCTGGTCAGACTTTGGATTCTTGACTAAAAAGAAAGTACAACTTCAGAGTTGCAAGTTAAGTTTTATTTGGGGCAAAATGAGCACTGCATCCCAGGAGACAGCACCTCAGATAGCTCTGAGAGACTGCTCCAAAGAGGTAGTGGGGCAAGGTCAATATGTAAGATTTTGGTGAAGGGGGAGTTCAATGCGATCAAGTGCTTATTTCACAAGGGGTTTTTTTGCCAGTCACCATTCTTCGGATGTCATCATGAAGGGATTTAATGCTTTTCTAGGTATGAAGAGAAGTAAGGATTGGGATCATGAAATCAGTTTCTAAAAATATCTGTCCACCTGAAAATGTCTCACTCCACCCTGAACTCCCTCAGGGGATCTTGAAGGTCAGCAGCTGCAGCAGCAAAAGGTTCAGTCTCTGCAGAGGCAGATGGCAAATGCTCTTGTTGTTGTTGAGTTGCTGGAAAATTCTCTCGGCTAGTGCCAATTTGTAGTTGATAGGGCCCCCTCATGGTCATAAATCCAACTATACTTTAGGAGGCATTTCATGACTATTTTGTCCCATGTTGCTGGGAAGGCCCACTCCTAGTTCTGGAGAAGATTTTGCTGGTGGACTACTCAATGTGCTATTCCTTGACTAGGTCTTAATAGTCAAAGATCTCTGGACACCTCTCTCCTAGTTACGGCTCAGGAAAGTATTCCCTCTCAATGCATCTTCCCGTATCTAGAGTTACACTATTACCATTGATCACATATCAAGCTATGCGTTTGTCTAGTTATCATTATTTTCATGGGAGGCTCCGTTATACACTTGATAAAACAGGAAACAATAATCTTGTAAATCAGGCAAAATACAAACAGTGTAGCTTATAACATTAGTGGACTTATAAGTAAATATTTCAGCTATGAGCCTCCCATACCAAGCCAGTTCTTTTTGGTTTTTTGTTTGTTTTTAAAGATCTGCAAGACTAGGGAACGGGTCACTTAAGGCAGAAATCTGATTTTTCATATGGTTCATCAAACGTGTTATATTAGAGGATGACTCAAGTATGAAAACACCACATTCAGTTTGAATTATGGCACAGGCACCTCCCTGAGATGCTGTAAGGTGTCAAGGGCCTTGCGCTTCTGTAGCACCACTTTCCTTATCATAGAGACCTCAGAGTTCAATAAGCTGATAGCCGGGCTACTACCATTTAAAGCTTGTTGAGTGAAAGTTCTTAAGACTTCAATATGGCCAATTATATCCTCTAATCTTAGTGAAGGCACAAAAATAGCTGCTGAATGGTCATACCAGTAGAATACAGACCTCTTGACTCATCAAGCTCACATCAATGTTATATTGGCTGGAGTTTTCTCTAATTTGTTGCGTACACGACTTGAGTTCATAGGACTCCCAGGCTATGCCTTCCTATCCATCCCAGTAGAAGCCAAGGCCATAAATTAGTACCACAAATGTACTGAGTTCCATTAGATGCTATCCAGTGAATCTCTGGTCATCTGACCTAGTCAGTTCCATACCAATCACTGTCCCTAAGGGTAATAATAAGCATAGTTCATAAGGCACCTAGCCTCATTTCCTAATGTAACTAGGTTGATTGTCCTTAGTATGATTTAATTGTTCCCAACATAGAGAAGCTTTTGAACTTAAATGATCATAGCCTGGTGTTAACCATAGAGATCCATCCCATAATTGTGGAAGTTTTCCTTTTAATAGATGACAGGTTACAGTATTTGATTGGCTTAGTTCATTGCTCTCATTGAGTCTGAGTGATCCTAAGGGAAAACTTAAATTTGTGGCCAGGGTCAGAGCAGATGTTGTTAATTTGCCAGATGACAGCATCCCATCTAGTAATATCATGAGTACACAGAACAGGACCTAACTCTCTTCTAAAATAAATTTCCTAGGAGGCATCCAATCAGAGCCTTAGAGGGGATAACTCCACCAACCCTTGGGTAGTTCTAGTACCCAGAAGAAATCAGTTCAGTTCAGTTCAGTCACTCAGTCGAGTCCGACTCTTTGTGACCCCGTGGACTGCGGCATGCCTGGCTTCCCAGTCCATCACCAATTCCCAGAGCTTACTCAGACTCATGTCCATCAAATCAGTGATGCAGTCAAACCACCTCATCCTCTGTCATCCCCTTCTCCTCCCACCTTCAATCTTTCCCAGCATTAGGATCTTTTCCAATGATTCGGTTCTTCACATAAAGTGGCCAAGGTATTGGAGCTTCAGCTTCAGCATCAGTCCTTCCAATGAATTTTCAGGGTTGATTTCCTCTAGGATTGACTGGTTTGATCTTCTTGCTGTTCAAGGGACTCTCAAGAGTCTTCTCCAACACCACAGTTCAAAAGTACCAATTCTTTGGTGCTCAGCCTTCTTTATGGTCCAACTCTCACATCCATACATGACTACTGGAAAAACCATAGCTTTGACTATACAGACTTTTGTTGGCAAACTGATGTCTCTGCTTTTTAATATGCTGTCTAGGTTGGTCATAACTTTCCTTCCAAGAAGCAAGTGTCTTTTAATTTCATAGGTGCACTCACCGTCTGCAGTGATTTTGGAGCCCAAGAAAATAAAGTCTATCACAGTTTCTATTGTTTACCCGTCTATTTGCCGTGAAGTGATGGGACCAGATGCCATGATCTTCAGTTTTTGAATGTTGAGTTTTAAGTCAGTTTTTTCATTCTCCTCTTTCACTTTCATCAAGAGGCTCTTTAGTTCCTCTTCACTTTCTGCCATAAGGGTGGTGTTATCTGTGTATCTGAGATTATTGATATTTCTCCCAGCAATCTTGATTCCAGCTTGTGCTTCATCCAGCCTGGCATTTTGCATAATGCATTCTGCATATAAGTTAAATAAACAGGGTGACAATATACAGCCTTGACATACTCCTTTCCCAATTCTGAACCATTCTGCTGTTCTATGTCCAGTTCTAACTGTTGCTTATTGACCTACATACAGGTTTCTCAAGAGGCAAGTAAAGTGGTCTGATATTCCTATCTCTTTAAGAATTTGTTGATTCACACAGCTGAAGGCTTTAAGATTCACACAGTGGAAAGTTTCAGCCTAGTCAGTGAAGCAGAAGTAGATGTTTTTCTAGAATTCTCTTGCTTTTTCTATGATCCCACAGATGTTGGCAATTTGATCTCTGGTTCCTCTGCCTTTTCTAAATCCAGCTTGAACATCTGGAAGTTCTCAGTTCATGTACTATTGAAGCTTAGCTTGGAAGATTTTGAGTATGACCTTGCTAGCATGTGAAATGAGGGCAGTTGTGCAGTAGTTTGAACATTCTTTGGCATTGCCTTTCTTTGGGATCACAATGAAAACTGACCTTGTCTAGGTGGGATTATAGGTCACTGTGAAACAATAGCTTATTCACTAAGCCAAAGTAACAAAAAAGGATTTCAAAGACAAATATAGAATAGATCATTTAAGAGGTAAAGAAACTTAAATCTATTATCAAAAGCAGTCCAGCATCTGAAGAAAGTGTGTTCCCTTAACAGAGAGAAAAGCCGAATTCAAGTTTTAAATTCATTTAAAAGTAAGCTTAACTAAATTTATATTAAATTTAGTCAGTCCTAACCATACACAAAACTCTTTTTGCAGGGTCCACTTTCCACAAAACTTGTTACTTTCTATACCCATTACTTTGTTTTCCCATCCTGAAACAGCCACCTGTAAGTCAGACCTACTTCCTTTTCCCTTCATAAAATGCAATTCCATTCCTCATACCTTTACTGAAAACCAAATCCTACTTTCCTAAAGCAGCAAAGAACTGACCTTTATATTAGCATTCTATAGATTGGTGGGCGTAACTACCAGGGATAATTTCTTAAAAACCTTTGCTTTCTTAAAGAAAGCATCTCAGGATGGCACCAAACATTATTCATTAATAGTCAAAAATCCCTTTCGTTTCTCTTTAAGAGGAAATTAGTTTTCAGTAATCAGTGTTTCAGAATCTTATTTCATTTGGAAATGACCTAGCTATTCAATAAACTTTCATCACTTCATTTAGCACAACGCTAAAGATTCAGGTTACCAAAATCTGGAGAGACTATTTTAGACATTCCTAAAGCATAATTTTTAATAGAGTTTTTCTAAAAGCTTCATTTACATTTTCTTTCCTTAAAAATTTCTTCACTTGAGTTACTTTCCTTGCTGACAAACTTGTAACAGATATAATAATATATAATATTATATATATATAATAATATTTAACTTACATTAAATATAATGTAATATATTAATATATAATAATATTTAACTTACATTAAACCTAGGCACAATGAAAATATTATGCTTAATGTTAATAACTCTTAGACTTGTCTATATTATATCACAAAGATTTAACACTGAGTATTTCCCAGTTCTCGTGAACCTGAAATTCATTTAGGTTGACTTCTCTTGTATTTAGAATTGTTTGATTTGTAAGCACTTAACTTTTCTTTCTAATGACAGAGCTCCTCTTCTTGGGCTCCACAATCACTGCGGGTGGCAACTGCACCCATGAAAGTAGCAGACGGCTGCTTCCTGGCAGGAAAGCAGCCAGACAGGACCAGGCAACTGAGCAGCAACTCTTCTTTAGGCCAATTAGATTAGAGCCCATTACAAACTGATCTCAGCAATCAGCAACATTATCCAAAGACAAAAACACGTACTGAGACATACATGTATTCAAATAGACATAAGAGATCTCAGCTTTGCTTTCCCAACTTAGTTATGAATCAGACTTCACAATATAAAGCTCACTAATTGTAAATAACACTTGGAGTAACAAATATTAAAAAGGCTTCTTTCCCTTTTTTCCCTCTTCAGTTTCAGGAATTAGAGATCGTCTAAATAAGTGATTCAGAGAGCTCTGGTCTCAAGGCCAAGGTATAAGAGGAGCTATTCCCACGGGGGAAGAGTACTAAAGAGATCAGTTCTTCCAAAATTTAGACCAGATAGTGCTCAATGCAGAGTTCCAAAGAATAGCAAGGAGAGATAATAAAGCCTTCCTCAGGGATCGATGCAAAGAAATAGAGGAAAACAATAGAATGGGAAAGACTAGAGATCTCTTCAAGAAAATTAGAGATACCAAGGGAACATTTCACGAAGGATGGGCTCAATAAAGGACAGAAATGGTATGGCCCTAACAGAAGCAGAAGATATTAAGAAGAGGTGACAAGAATACACAGAAGAACTAAACAAAAAAGATCTTCAAGACCCAGATAATCATGATGGTGTGATCACTCACCTAGAGCCAGACACCCTGGAATGTGAAGTCAACTGGGCCTTAGAAAGCATCACTACAAACAAAGCTCATGGAGGTGATGGAATTCCAGTTGAGCTATTTCAAATCCTGAAAGATGATGCTGTGAAAGTGCTGCACTCAATATGCCAGCAAATTTGGAAAACTCAGCAGTAGCCACAGGACTGGAAAAGGTGAGTTTTCATTCCAATCCCAAAGAAAGGCAATGCCAAACAAAGAATGCTCAAACTACTGCACAACTGCACTCATTCACATGCTAGTAAAGTAATGCTTAAAATTCTCCAAGTCAGGCTTCAGCAATACGTGAACTTCCAGATGTTCAAGCTGGTTTTAGAAAAGGCAGAGTAACCAGAGATTAAATTGCCAACATCCGCTGGATCATGGAAAAAGCAAGAGAGTTCCAGAAAAACATCTATTTCTGCTTTATTGACTATGCCAAAGCCTTTGACTGTATGGATCACAATAAATGGTGGAAAATTCTGAAAGAGATGGGAATACCAGACCACCTGACCTGCCTCTTGAGAAACCTGTATGCGGGTCAAGAAGCAACAGTTAGAACTGGACATGGAACAACAGACTGGTTCCAAATAGGAAAAGGAGTACATCAAGGCTGTATATTGTCATCTTCCTTATTTAACTTATATGTAGAGTACATGATGAGAAATGCTGGGCTGGAAGAAACACAAGCTGGAATCAAGATTTCTGGGAGAAATATCAATCACCTCAGATATGCAGATGACACCACCCTTATGGCGGAAAGTGAAGAAGAACTAAAGAGCCTCTTGATGAAAGTGAATCAGGAGAGTGAAAAAGTTGGCTTAAAGCTCAACATTCAGAAAACGAAGATCATGGCATCTGGTCCCATCACTTCATGGGAAATAGATGGGGAAACTGTGGCTGACTTTATTTTTTTGGGCTCCAAAATCACTGCAGATGGTGATTGCAGCCACAAAATGAAAAGACACTTACTCCTTGGAAGGAAAGTTATGACCAACCTAGATAGCATATTAAAAAGCAGAGACATTGCTTTGTCAACAAAGGTACATCTAGTCAAGGCTATGATTTTTCCAGTAGTCATGTATGGATGTGAGAGTTGGACTATAAAGAAAGCTGAGCGCCGAAGAATTGATGCTTTTGAACTGTGGTGTTGGAGAAGACTCTTGAGCGTCCCTTGGACTGCAAGGAGATCAGTCCTGGGTGTTCATTGGAAGGACTGATGTTGAAGCTGAAACTCCAATACTTTGACCATCTGATGTGAAGAGCTGACTCATTTGAAAAGACCCTGACACTGCGAAAGATTGAGGGCAGAAGGAGAAGAGGGCGACAGAGGATAAGATGGTTGGATGGCATCACCAATTCAATGGACATAAGTTTGGGTGAAATCCGGGAGTTGGTGATGGACAGGGAGGCCTGGCATGCTGCAGTTCATGGGGTCACAAAGAGTTGGACATGACTGAGCAACTGAACTGAACTGAACTGAGTGCTCAAATTGGCCCTGATAACCAGGGCAGATTAGTCCCAGCAGGGATTGTCCCTCTGGGGAAATGGGGGTCTTAGTTTGATCAGCCCCAAGCTGTTGATTATAGGAGAAAAGTCCTGGACATCAGGGAACTTCAGTTCATTTTCCCTTCCGGTGGCAATAGAGATCTAATATTTTTAGGCCACTTTCCTTTGTTATTGGATCGTAGCTATAGCTTGACCAGTCATTTAAAAATTTGTTGCAAGGGATTCCCAGGTGTGGTGTGGAACCTTAAAAGAAGCGCTTCCCATTTTCACTTGAGCAGTTTGTACCAGATGTCTGTACACTCAAACCAAACCAGAATCTCACCAGCCAGAAGTCACATTCCAAATAAAACAAAAGGCAGAGATGCCCAGAAACCAAAAGCCAAATGGCAAAAATGTCAAACGTGACTTCCCGGTCCCACTAGACCTATAACCTGGCAGAGTCAGTGCTAGCAGCCTTGTTTGGTTCTGACATACTTCAAGCAATTTCTTGCTGGCTTCCTGCAAAGAAGTTACCCTATCGCTTCCTCTTTTAGAACCTTCTAGGTACCAAAGTAAGCATTCCATTCAATCTGCTTGATCTTACACCTGGCTTTTTCTAATGGTGCATGCAAAAATATCAATTTTGGAATATCAAAAGAACTCCAATTTGGACACTTTTGTTAAGATCTTCTTGAGCATAATCTCCCCAGTTAACTAAATACTTGCAAATATGAACTCCATACATACTGTACATGAATCTGGCTGGAGTGTTAGTCAGAGGTTGGCTTTCTGACACCCCTCATTTCTGTTTTTGAGATGTTTCCCATTTTAAGCTGAATCTGTCAGGGATAAAAATCACTAGTGAAATTGTGTGATGGGCCTGTGTGCTGTTTGTGAGCTTAACTCCTCCAGGAGTCACCCCAGAGTCATTTCAGCTCCTCTTATGTGTCTCAGATTCTGCCTCCAGCAATCTAAGACCACCATGGCTACTCAGGTCACTGAATGGCCAGTACTTATTGTGACCCCGGACAAGCAAGTATTTTAATTAATGAGTGAGACTTCCCTGGTGGCTCAGACGGTCAAGCGTCTGCCTACAATGTGGGAAACCCGGGTTCGATTCTTGGGTTGGGAGGATCCCCTGGAGAAGGAAATGGCAAGCCACTCCAGTACTCTTGCCTGGAAAATCCCATGGACTGAGGATCCTCGTAGGCTACAGTCCATGGGGTCGCAAAGAGTCAGACACAACTGAGGGATTTAACTAACTTCCCTATGGAAAGAAGAAAGAAACTCGCTCAGTCGTGTCCGACTCTTTGCAACCCCATGGACTGTAGCCTACCAGGCTTCTCCATCCATGGGATTTTCCAAGCAAGAATACTGGAGTGGGTTACCATTTCCTTCTCCAGGGGATCTTCCTGACCCAGGGATCGAACCCGGGTCTCCCGCATTGGAGGCAGGCGCTTTAATCTCTGAGCCACCAGGGAAGCCCAACTTCCCTATGGGTGGAGAAGGAAATGGCAACCAACTCCAGTATTCTTTCCTGGAAAAATCCCATGGACAGAGGAGCCTAGCAGGCTACAGCTCATGGGGTCACAAGCAGTAGGACATGACTTAAGCAACTTAGCATGCATGCCTTCTCCATGGGACCACTGCACCGTACGAGGACTTTGCCTCCATCACTCCTGTAAATTTCTCAGTCACCTGAGAAAACCATAACTGGCTGGGAGGAATCTTCCCTTTTCTTTGGAGCAAGGCTCTCATGTAATCTCCTCGCTTTTATCCTGACAAGTTCTATAAAGAACTGAGGGAAAGTGTCAGATCAGCTCTTACCTAACCACTCAGCCAAAACCACTCAGTCCCCTACAAAAGAGCAACAGTGGTATCTTTCAGCCAAGCCCCGGGTATTCCTGGATTTCTTTCGGTCGAGCCCCGCCCACCCAGTACCTTTCCACTGGGTGGGCATTGTTGCCCTGCTATCTTTTAGCTGAGCCCCACTCAGTGTCTAGTGAGTGGGGTATGCCCCAGTTTATTTCAATCGCCCCCCCCCCCCACCCCAGTATCATATGTTTCAACTGGGAACAGGCAAGTAACCTGCTCCACCACCAAATAAAACCCACAATCACAATCAATACAGGAGATCCGAGAACCAGGACCGACTTACCCAAATTCATCTGCACTCCCCAAGAAGGCGGATGGGCACACCACTGCTGGTATCAAAGCTCTGGTTCCTCACGGAGTTCAGGCGAAGGAGGGAAGTCCACTGGGTCACTTAGTCAATCGCCATAACTGTCTAAACTGACAAAAAAGATGCACAACTTGAGAGTTGCGAGTTAAATTTTATTTGGGGCAAAATGAGCACTGCATCCCAGGAGACAGCGCCTCAGATAGCTCTGAGAGACTGCTCCAAGGAGGCATTTGGGGAAGGTCAGTATAAAAGATTTTGGTAAAGAAGGAGTTCAATGCAATCAAGCACTTACTTTACAAGAGGTTTTCTGCTAGTCACCAGGAGCTGATATCATCATGACGGGATTTAGTGCTTTTCTAGATATGAAGGTACTGACTGTGGGGCAAACTGAGTCTTGCTCTGGTGGGCGGGGCTGTGCTCAGTAAATCTTTATCCAATTTTCCGGTGGGTGGGGCTGTGTTCCCTCCCTGTAGTTCCCTCCCTGAGGCCAAACTATGGTCAGGGTATTGGCAGTAACGGTGAGCTCCTTCAAAAGGACTTAAGCCAGCACTCTGGGGCTCCCAGGACTGTTGTACTCAGTGCCCCCGACCCTGTGGCAGGCCACTGTTGACCCACGCCTCTGCCAGAGACGCCGGGACCCTCACGGGCAAGTCTGGCTCAGCCTCTTGTGGGAACCCTCTCCTTCCTCCTGGGTCCTAGTGCACACAAGACTCTGTTTGTGCCCTCCGAGTGTCTCTGGCAGGTAAGAGGTTTGATTCTAAATGTGATTTCTGTGTGGATCACAACAAACTGTGGAAAATTCTTAAAGAAATGGAAATACCAGACCACCTGACCTGCCTCCTGAGAAACCTGTATGCAGGTCGAAAAGCAAGAGTTTGAACTGGACATGGAACAATGGACTGGTTCCAAATTGGGACAGAATTACATCAAGGCTGTATATTGTCACTCTGCTTATTTAACTTATATGCAGAGTATATCATGAGAAATGCTGGGCTGGATGAAGGACAAACTGGAATCAAGATTGCCAGGAGAAATATCAATAATCTCAAATATGCAGATGACACCACCCTTATGGCACAAAGTGAGGAGGAACTAAAGAGCCTCTTGATGAAAGTGAAAGAGAAGAGTGAAAAGGCTGACTTAAAACTCAACATTCAAAAAACAAAGATCATGGCATCCCGTCCCATCACTTCATGGCAAATAGATGGGGAAACAGTAAAAACAGTGTCAGACTTTATTTTTGGGGGCTCCAAAATCACTGCAGATGATGATTACAGCCATAAAATTAAAAGACGCTTACTCCTTGGAAGGAAAGTTATGACCAACCTAGATAGCATATTGAAAAGCAGAGACATTACTTTGCCAACAAATGTCCATCTAGTCAAGGCTATGGTTTTTCCAGTAGTCATGTATGGATGCGAGAGTTGGACTGTGAAGAAAGCTGAGCACCGAAGAATGGATGCTTTTGAACTGTGGTGTTGGAGAAGACTCTTGAGAGTCCCTTGGACTGCAAGGAGATCTAACCAGTCCATTCTAAAGGAGATCAGTCCTGGGTGTTCATTGGAAGGACTGATGCTGAAGCTGAAACTCCAATACTTTGGCCACCTCATGCGAAGTGTTGACTCATTGGAAAAGACTGTGATACTGGGAGGGATTGGGGGCAGGAGGAGAAGGGGATGACAGAGGATGAGGTGGCTCGATGGCATCACCGACTCGATGGACATGAGTTTGAATAAACTCCTAAACTCCGGGAGTTGGTGATGGACAGGGAGGCCTGGCGTGCTGCGATTCACGGGGTCGCAAAGAGTCGGACACGACTGAGCGACTGAACTGAACAGTATGGTTGTGAGAGTTGGACCATAAAGAAGGCTGAGCACCGAAGAACTGATGCTTTTGAACTGTGGTGTTGGAGAAGATGCTTGAGAGTCCCTTGGACACCAAGGAGATCAAACCAGTCAATCCTATAGGAAATCAGTGCTGAAAATTCACTGGAAGGACTGATGCTGAAACTGAAGCTGCAGTTCTAGTACTTTGGCCACCTGATGCACAGAGATGCATTAGAAAAGACCCTAATGCTGGGAAAGATTGAGGGCAGGAGGAGAAGGGGACGACAGAGGATGAGATGGTTGGATGGCATCACCAACTCAATGGGTATGAGTTTGAGCAAACTCCGAGAGATGGTGAAGAACAGGGAAGCCTGGCGTGCTGCAGTCCATGGGGTCACAAAGAGTCGGGCATGACTGAGCGACTGAACAACAACAATAGATATGAAGAAATGCAAAGATTGGGGTCATGAAATCAGTTCCTGAAAACATCTATCTAAAGACCCGACCCACCAGATTCCCTGGAACACAGAGGGCCTCACTCCACCCTGAACTCCCTCAGCGGGTATTGAAAGCCATCAGCTGCAGCAACACAGGGTTCAGTCTCTTCTAGGCAGACGGCAAATGCCCTTATTGTTCTTGTTCATTTGCTGGCAAATTCTCTTGGCCAGTGTCAATTTGTAGTTGACAGGATCTTCAAATTGGCCGCCCTCTGCCTCCCTCACAGCTTCTTCCTGATGCCCTTCCTCCATCCCAAAGCCTGGCTCCTGACTCCAAGCAACAGCCCATGCCAGCCCCTCTCCAGTGTGCAGGGCAGGTAGGGGTGGGGCGGAAAGGTCACAGAGAATAGGAGACAGCGCAAGCCCACCCACACTCTCCGTTTGCTGCAGAGAGTGAATACAATCAGCATTTATTCATCCTATGCCTCTGCCTTCTAGAAAGGACTTAAAGCACGCCACTTACTGACACACTCATATTGTTTCGTTTGATAAGCCTCATTCACTCACTTCCTCGTGTATTCATCATTCGTTCATTCATCCAACTATTTCTCTTTACTGCAAAGCGCATTGCTGCCCCCTTTTCTCTGGTGTTCAGGGGAGGTCTTGGCCCATTAGATCCCACAGTCTTACCCAGCACTCTAAAACTGTAGGGCTGCAGCCTTTGGACAACAGCTGGTCCCACTGACTTTGCAGATGAGGAAATGGTTAGCATCCACCCGAGGTCAAGGCCATTCCGGGAAGAGCAGCCCCATCTCAGGCTTGCAATCCAGTCCACGCTGTGGACAGGGAGCCAAGGCCACCAAAGGCTGGTCTGTGTGGCGAGGAATCAGCTGCAGCCTTGGGATCTGACAATCAGGGTTCCGGCCCCAGCTGTTCAGGGCCGCTGCCCAAGTTCTTACACCCTGGGCATGTCCACCTAAACATCTCACAGGGCCTTGAGTGCATGTCTGAACCCAGTTCTCTACCCACCTGCACATGCTTCCTGTTTCAAGCTGCCCCATCTGCCCCCATCTCATGGGAGGTTCCACTGTCTCCTCAGCTGCAAAAGCCAGAGGACTGGTCGTCTCTTTCCCTTCCCCTGCCAGCACCCTGCAAGAGCTCCTCTATGGTTGGGCTACTCTAGACAAGCACCTCAGCCTCTCTGTGAATTGGCCTCTACCCTGTCTCGACACAGACTTGCCTTGGGTCCACCCAGGAACAGGGAATAGAGAAAGCCCTTGGGTGAGTCAGTAGGCTCTGAGTCTGAGCTCCACCAAGAAACAGCCTTGCTTATCCATATAATCTATGACTCTGAATTCCAAGGTCATGGCCAGCTAATAACAATGGACTTCATTCGTTCATTGCACATGATGGCCAGGTGCTGTGCTAAGTACTTCATATAATTTAATTGAGGGAAATGCTACTACCCTCTGTTTTATAGATGAACAAATAAAGCATTGAGAAGCTAAGTAACTTGGCCCACGGTTACACAGCTAGTGTGGGAAGTCGGGATTCAAACCCAGGTCTGACCACGCCCGAGCCCACACACTTTGCTGGGCTGCTTTCTGTTTCTGGCACAGGAAGGTTTGGTAAGTGGCACCACCCAGAGCTCCCCATTCCCAGCTAATAAAACCGTACAACGGGACCATCAGGACTTCCCTGGTGGTCCGGTGGCTAAGACTCCACGTTCCCAATGCAGGGGACCAGGGTTCAATGCCTGGTCGAGGAACTAGATCCCACATGCCCACAACAACAGCAAAAAGATTGTGTGCGCTACAACTAAGACCTGGTGCAGTCAATTAAACCTAAAAACAAACAAAAAATTCCTCGCTCCCATTACACGTGGGAGGATCATGAGCCTGCTTCTTCCACTCCAGACAAGCTGGAATAAAAAGTCTTGCGAGCTGACTGCAGCTGCTCGGTGCCCTGCATTCCTCAAGCGGTACCAGGCGGAGTTCAGCTGTGCCTGCCCCCTCACTAGGCCTGCCGGCTGCCCAGCACTGTGGCTGGACGTGTGCCAAGACACTGGGAAGCGGCCCAAGCCAGGCGCTTACACAGTGGTTCTGTGTGACCTTGGGCTCCTGAAATGGCCTGTCTCCTGGTAAGAAGAGTGCTGAGGGGCTGGGTCAGACACGGCACACCTTGAGCGGGCATAATTTCAGTGGTGGAGACAGGAGACTCCGACATGAACTATGCATCTCTGGTGGTGAATTCACAACAAGTTAACGCCAGGGGCGCCCAGGTGCATCTGTATCCTGTGAGCCACCATTGCCCAGTGTCAGGACGGGTGGTGGGCACAGGAGAGATGACACTGCACGAGCCCTCCTTAAGAAGGCCAGGGACCAGAGAATGGACAGGCCCCAGGGAGGAGGTGGTAAGGAGGCCTGGCTGGCACTGGATCCCAACTCTGCCACTTGTTAGAATCCAGCAAGCTAACAGATGAAGTGTTTGGAAAACTACCAAGAGCTCTCTGAATGTTTGGACTCATTACATATTAACAAAGAGCCTGCCTTTGGCTTTCCTTGCGTCTCAGAGACAGCACAGGCTTTCGAACTGGGCTGACCTGCATTCTGTCCTCGGTTCTCTTTAGCTCCTGGGACTTGGACAAGTCATGTAACTTCCCTGGTGGAGAAAGGCCTCCCAGCTGGGACTCAGTCACAGCCCTAATAGTCTCCACAAGGCCTATATATGACCCAGAACCTCTTCCTCCCTCCCGCTTGCTGGCTCTGCTCCAGCTGGCCTTCTCACTACGTTCTCTCAACATATAAAACATGCTCTGGCCTCAGGGCCTTTGCACTTGCAAGTTTTCTCTCCCTAACACATTCTCCAGGTATCTGCAACATTGCCTCCTTGCCTCTCTGCCCAAATGATGCCAATTAGGGTGATGACCATACAGTTCAAAACAGTAACTCCTATCCTTGATTTTTCTGTGTAAGATACATCACCACCCAACATGCTCTGCGTGGTTTATAACCTGCCTCCACCCATTAGAATTAAAGATGAGGCCAGACTTTATTTTTTTCTTTTTAATTGAAAGTAATTATTTGTTTTTTATGGGTTTTGCTTTTTTACCCGCTTCCTTTCTTTCATGCCTAGCAACACCTGGTTGGCTCACCAGGTGAAAAAAGGATCCAGTCTTCTGTGCATGAAATCCTACAACGGGCCTGATACACAGCAGGCGTTGTTAAGACTCCTAGAGCTGCTGTAACCAGTTACCACAAAGTTGGTGGTTAGAACAGAAACTTATTCTCACAGCTTTGGAGGCTGAAAATCCAAAATCAAGGTACCAGATCTGGTGGAGAGCACTTCCTCGGCCCTTGCAGCTTCTGGTGGCTCCAGGTGTCCCTTAGCTTGTGGCTGCCTTTCTCTAATTTCTACCTTTCTGTGGCCCCCTTCCTCCCTGTGTGTCTCTGAGTCTAGGGACACATGTCATTGGACTTAAGGGCCACTTGGATAATCCAGGATAAGTCATGTTGAGATACTTAACTCACATCTGTGAAGACCTTTTTCCAAACATCAGTGATAGGTTCCAGGGGTTAGGACATGGGCGTATCTTTTCGGGGACCAGCATTCAGTAACTACCGAATGAACTACCAGCATTCATATCAATAGGAAGCAAGGACACAGAAGAGTTTATGAATTAAAAGTGTTGGGGGTGGGAAAAATAACAGCATCTCATTTAGTCCTGCTGCTGCTGCTGCTGCTGCTGCTGCTGCTAAGTCGCTTCAGTCGTGTCTGACTGTGTGTGACCCCATAGCTGGCAGCCCACCAGGCTCCGCTGTCCCTGGGATTCTCCAGGCAAGAACACTGGGGGTGGGGTGCCATTTCCTTGTCCACCTTTAGTCCTGACTCCCCATTAAAGCAAACTCTATCCTCATTTACTTCACTGGTGACTCGGATGGTAAAGTATCTGCCGGCAACGCAGGAGACAGGTTCAATCCCTGGGTCAGGAAAATCCCCTGGAGAAGGGAATGGCAACACACTCCAGGATTCTTGCCCGGAGAATCCATGGACAGAGGAGCCTGGTGGGCTACAACCCCAGGCCATGGGGGTGCAAAGAGTCAGACACAACTAAGCGATATCAAACAACATCCTCATTTACAAGCAAAGAACAGTGCGCAGTGATGAACTGACCTGAGAGCAGGAGCTTCCGCCCCAAGAGCCATACAGGTATCCACCCCAGGGTGACAGGCGACATCCCAGATAAGGAAGCCAGATGACCAGTTCCAGCCACGGCTGTCCCAACGCCAAGGCCATGGACCAGGCCCAGATCTGCCCAGCTGCAGACTCCAGGGATCCTCAAGTGGGCTGCACAGCAGTGAGAAACACGGCCAATCATCCTCATTTCATCTCTCAACAGAGAGCAGGCAGATCTCAATTTTCAGCTAAGTCTACCAGCCCAGAGGTTGCACAGTAAATTAGTGACACAATTCAGACTTGAATCCAGGTGTGATGCCTTCCAAACAGTGGCTCTTCCATGTTCTCTAGCCTCCTTATAACCAGAAAACTTAAAAGAAACCAGCCATGTACCAAGTGAGCACAAAGCCTAGCTTCAGAATTCACAACCACCTTGTCACTGGGTGGCAGGCAGGAGCCTCACCAGCCACCCCCTCCCAAGTTCCAGGAAATTGCTTTGGAGGGGATATATAGACCCTGTAGATCTTGACGGTATAGCTACTATTTAACCTCTTGCCAGCAGTCTTTTTGAAGGATGTGATGCTCTGTAATTAATTATTGTTGGTGGTGCTGGGTCTTCGTTGCTGCACAGGCTTTTCTCTGTTTTTGTTTTTTCTTTTTTTGCACAGGCTTTTCTCTAGCTGCAGTGAGTAGGGGCTGTTCTCCAGTTGCAATGCAAGGGCTTCTCACTGCAGTGGCCTCTCTCGTTGCGGAGCACAAGCTCTAGGTTGCTCAGGCTTCAGCAGTTGTGGTTCCCGGGCTCTAGAGCACAGGTTCAGTAGTTGTGGGGCACAGCCTTAGTTGCTCTGTGGCATGTGGGATCTTCCTGGACCAGGGATCAAACCCACATCTCGTGCACTGGCAGGCGGACTACCCCTGAGCCACCAGCAAAGCTCTTCTTGCTACCAGTCTTAGGGTAGGACTTTCTAAGATAAAAACACAAGTTTGGGAAATGAAAGACCAGTCTTCACTACCTACCATCTTTGACTTGGGCAAGCTACTTAATTAAGCCTCTTTCCTTGAGTTTCCCTGGTGGCTCAGACAGCAAAGAATTTGCCCACAGTGCAGGAGACCGGGGTTTGATCCCCGAGTTGGGAAGATTCCCTGGAGGGCATGGCAACCCGCCAGTATTCTTGCCTGGAGAATCCCCATGGACAAAGGAGCCTCATCAGTAAGTTCAGGATTCCACATCTTTGGAGTGAGATAATGCATAAATGGTGTGCAGACCATTCTGAGGGCTTACCTCTGAATACAAGATTTCTACAGATCCAGGAACACTTGATCTTTGTTGTGTAGGTTAGGTGAGCTACCTGAGACAACTTCAATGAAGCTTTCACAGATCTATATGATCTGTGCTTTAACTGTTAGAAAAGATAAGATTAGAAATCAGCTCTGATAATAGTGTAGGCTGCTAGGTTTTGAGGTGAAGATGCCATCTCAAAGAAGTCTCTAGGATGGCAGATCCCATATGGTCGTTTATAGGAGGGATGGGAAAGAATGTGAAAAGCAGATACAGCTTCGTAGTGACTGGCTGTGATGGTTCTGGCAGACAAGCAGTAGTTTCAAACTCACTGCGGGTGGGAGAAGCTGCCTATTGCATAAGTTTGTTGTTGTTTTTTAACATAAATTTTCAGTGTGAAGAATCACAAGACCTTAGCAGCATAACACAGTAGAATTTGGAGCCATCTTATAGAAAAAGCCAAACAAACTTTTTGCTCAACCCAATATAACTGATGACCTTGATTAAGTCACTTAACTCCCCAGGTCTGTTTCAACAAAATGGGGCCCCTACTACCAAACGCGAGCTGTACAGTACAGGAAGTGTACCTGGACTCCTCAGCACAGTCCTGGCAGTAGGTGTTCAGTGAAGAAGCGAAGTGAAGTAGCTCAGTCGTGTCCGACTCTTTACGACCCCGTGGACTGTAGCCTACCAGGCTCCTTCCTCCATGGGATTCTCCAGGCAAGAATACTGGAGTGGGTTGCCATTTCCTTCTCCAGGGGATCTTCCCGACCCAGGGATCGAACTGGGGTCTCCTGCATTGCGGGCAGACGCTTTACCCTCTGAGCCACCAGACACCCAGCACTTGCACAAACATGCATGCAAATTTCGGCAGGGCATTAATGCTCACAGGATTCCTCACAGGAGATGCAGCTAAGACACTAAATATGAAACTGTCCTGGATACTGTATAATGCTTTAGGAATACAGGAATTA
Organism: Budorcas taxicolor; assembly: GCF_023091745.1. Classification (NCBI taxonomy): domain Eukaryota; kingdom Metazoa; phylum Chordata; class Mammalia; order Artiodactyla; family Bovidae; genus Budorcas; species Budorcas taxicolor. The sequence continues at coordinate 153,207,363 of NC_068914.1, read as the reverse complement.
AGTAGTTCAATTTAAACATCAATAACTAATGCATCAGGAAATAGTATCTCATGACACATGGGAAACCACATATAGTATTCTTGTTCACAGACGCTCCCCAACAAGACGACAAATCTGACTCCAAAGAAGATCCTTTATTAAGAACGACTTAAAACACTTCAGTCCTTGATTCAAAAAACTTCAACTCAGGTGACTGGCCAATGGCTGAGCTGGGTAAAGGCTTCATGGTGGCAGAACACGCCCTACAATGACATCAAGATAAGCCCCTACTCTGAGTAGTGTCAAGTGTGAATATACTCAGGGTCTCTGTCCCATCTTTTTCAGGGTTCGGTTAAGCTGGAAGGGAAGGAAAAGCAAAGTCAGATATTGGCTTTTTCCCCAAACCTTTTCCTACGGTGTGCATGATCACGAGGCCACACCCCCGAGCCACCCCTCTGATGCAGACACGTCACAGCGTCTACTATCACGGCATCACTACTAACACGGCATCACTACTAACACAGCATCACTACTAACACAGCGTCTACCATCACAGTGTTGGGGCCTCCACCCGACATTCTCATAGTGCCACACAGTTCATGCAGCTTGTTCTATCTGCCTTTCACACTGGACACACACCTTATACTGCTCTAATCATTTTAGAGATAGGAAAGGGCCTCAGGGTGGCTAGCTTGCCAGGACTGTGTTACTGTCCTGCAGGAGTCGTCCGGTAGCATGGCCCACAGCGCAGCAGTGACCTCTGCTGGAGGACGCAAAGCACCAGGACGCTGTGGCTCCAGCTATGGGCACAAAGAGTGACCCGCAGGCCTCTCTGAAGGCAGGGCGTGGAATGCACCAAGTCTGTCAAAACAGAGCTTCAAGGTATCTGCCTGCAAAGACTGGCCAGACCTGTCTAAGCTGAAGAGTAACCAACCGCCAGATGGGGAGGGACGGGTAAGAGCAGGCAGTGAATCCACCCATATTAGGAAATAACAGGGAGGGAAGCGAGAGCCGGCCACCCGCAGAGAGAGATCTTGGGAAGAGATGCTCCAAAGGAGGCTGATGCAGCAACTCCGACAGGCCCAGCCCCACCCCCCGGACCCCAGGGAGCCAGCCAGTCTAGCTCAGAAACTTCAAAGGCCAATTTCAGGCTTTCTTGAAAACAGAAATGAGAAATAAAACACTTAAAAGCTCCCCACTCCATTCCCAACTCCTGTCTCCAGCCCCCACACCACTCCACACCTCTCACCTCTTCAAATTTGTGAATCTGCCGAATGAAGAAATCCCCATAGCGCCGGGCGACCTTGGTGTCTGCGATGTGGATCATGTCCTGTGGGAAAAGCAACCACAGAGAAGCAGTGAGGAGGAGTCACTGACGGACTCTGCAGATACCAGTGGTGCTAAGTGCCAGATAAACCCCTATCTATGGGGGAGCATTAACAGCTAGGCGCTGCTCTTTGTAGATGCTGAGTTTTACTTCACGTTAACTCATTTATTTTCTCGTCTTTTTAATGAACATGAATCTGTTGGCAATAGTAACATTTAAAACATACCATTTTATTCTCATATACTGTTTATAAGTTCCAAATTAGTTTAGATTTTAAATGATTTTTTAGCTCAAAATATTTTGTTGAGCACTGTTTATCTATAAATTTCTACATAATCTAATTTAGGACCCAAGAACTTCCTGAATCTCTTGATTTTTTTCAAGTCAAGAATGAAAAAAAAAAAAAAAATGAACTTGCTAACTCTTGGAAGAAGACAATCCAGAGATGGCTGGGATTAGTTCGTCTGCTCACTAAAAGGAATGTAGCAGGTAACTGATATGGCCCAAGAGTGTCAGGCATTGGGAATAAATTCAAACAGAATTTTAGGTAGCTGATGCAACACTGCAGGGGGCAGGCGGTTTTGATTTTTAAAAACATGACTTGGGAACTAAGATCCATCAAGCTGCATGACAAAAAGCACAAACAAAAAAAACCCCCAAAATTTCCCACCACCACCACCAACAAAAAACAAAACCCACACAACTTAAAACTTTCACTACTGACACATCTCTACTTTTGGTGCTTCTGTTCATGGCAGGGATAGCCAAGAACTGAACACCAATCCTCCCAAAAGCCATGAAGTCTAAAATGAGAGGATGGTACATAAACCCAAGAGAACAGGTTCACAAAAATTCATAGCAGTGTTACCCATAATGACCAAAATGTGAAAACAGCTCAACTGTCCACCAACTAATGAATGGATAACCAAAGTGTGGTGTGTCCAAAATGTGAGATGCTATTCAGCCATAAATAGGAATAAAGCACTGATACCTGCTACAACCTGGATGAAATTTGAAAAGACGCTCAATAAAAGAAGTTAAACACAAAAATCCACACATTTCATGATTCTAGTTTTCAGACAATATTATGAAGAGACCAATCCAGAGGCAGAAAGAAAGCAAATTACTGATCTGCCAGAGGCTGTGGGGGCAGGGGAACTGGGAATGCTGCTAATGGACAGGGATTCCTTTTCGGGATGTCAGAAATGTTGTGGAATTAGAGCAAAGATGGCTGCCCAACATGGTGAATATACTAATTAATCATGGAATTTTACCCAGTAAAGTTTGTTATTAATTTTAGCTTTAAAAACTGCCAGCAAAAAGTAATGTTTAGAACAACACATTTTCTTCCCTTTTTCACCCCTCAAGCCCCGCCTCAGCTGTGCTAAGCTGATTTTCTGCCTTTTATAAGGGTATCACAATATCCACAAAGGTGAATGGGTCAAATGACATATTAGTTTTCTGAACATGATTACTTTTTTAATCTGATAGTTTCAAAGTAAGTTTTGTGTTGATTGGTTATTTTTGTTGGAACATGGGTCTAAGAGTTAATTTTAAAAAGCAGTTGTTATATTCACAGATATAGAAAACAAACTTGTGGTTGCCAAGGAAGAGGGGGGTATGGGAGGGGTGGATGGGGAGTTTGGAATTAGCAGAAGTAAACTATTATATCCAGGATGGATAAACAAGGTCCTACTGGGCAGCACAGGGAACTATATTCAACACTCCGCAATAAACTATAATGGAAAAGAATATGAACAACAATATATACATATGCGTAACTGAATCACGCTGCTGTACAGCACAGATTAACAAAACATCACAACACTGGAAATCAACTATACTTAAATACATTATACTTTCTGAAAGCAACCAAAAATGTAGGATATTTTTTAAAAAACTGCCTCATAGCAGCAAAGAGCTGACAAGAGAATGAAGAATCATTTAAGAGAAAACAAACCATTCTGCGAGCAAAACACAGAAGCCCCTTCTGCACTGAGGGGATTTGCTAATCCTAGAAAACCTGGGCGGAAGACCATCCTTGTAATGCTGAGATCCTAAAGAGCTGCATCCTCAGCTACAGGTGATCCAGAAGTGAACTGCCATCCCACTCCTGACACCAAGCAAAGCCTGCCAAGGGTGGGGCAAGAAGCATAAAAGAGACTCCTCTGAGACATATTCTTCTGACAGTCTACCGCCTGGCCTCGTCACCCAGCTGCTCCCAGGAACCTCAGTCTGCTGAGTTCAGTCTATGGTGGTCCCAGACCAAGAATATTCCCAGGCACCTTGTGGAGGCAAAAACAAATTCCCTTCACAGGAACAGATGTTCATCCTTGGCTTCAAAGAATATTAACAAATATTTTTTCAAGGACAACGAATCATATGTAGTAAAAAAGAACAATAATAACCAAGCACATATGGAAACACTGCACCATTAGTCTTTTTTTTCTTTTTAAAAGAGAAAGCTAGAAACAGAACTGGAGAGAGAGATGAAAGAGATACAGGATGTTTTTAATCAAAAGTATCCAGAACAGAGGAGACAAAAAGATGGAAGAAAGGTTTAAGAGACACGAAGGATAGAGGTCTAACATAGATTAAAGAATTCCAGAAGGAGAATAGAACAGAAACAATACCTAAGACTTACTGGCTAAGAATATTCCAGAAGAGATGAAAGATACTGATCTACTAACTTTTAACAGATTCTTTAAGTCTTTATCAAGGTTCCAAACATGTCTGAATATAACGTTTTCTTGGGAGTTCCCTGGTGGCCTAGTGGTTAGGATTCTGGGTTTTCACTGTCATGACTCAGGTTCAATTCCTGGTTAGAGAACTGAGATACCGTGAGCCCAAAAAGAAAAGAGGAGGGGAAAAAAGAATGTTTCATTCATTTTTGAGTATTTGTACATGGTGCAAACAAACAGAGGAAAGGTGATATTTCATGCAAAGAACAATTTGAGAAGTCCAGCATATTTTAAGTCTGGAAAAACTCACTTAAAACAAAACAACTTAGGGAAAAAAAAAAAAACTCACAAGTACATTAAAATGTTCAGCTTGAAGGTAAACTCTAACAGGGAGGGACGACCCTGGTGTCCAGTGGTTAAGAATGTGCCTTGCAGGGCCGGGCACACAAGTTTGATTCCTGGTCTGGGAATTAAGATCCCGCAACCCGCACAGCAGCTGGGCCCACACACCACAACTACTGAGCCTGTGTGTTCCAGAGCGCCCCACACCACAGCTAGAAAGAGGCCACAACAAAAGATCCTACATGACGCAAGGAAGGTCCTATGGTCTGCAACTAAGACCTGCAGTAGCCAAATAAATTTATAAATATTAAAAACCAAACACTAACAATATTCCTCAAACTGCCTTTCGCTATGCACTATATTGCTTCTGCATCTTTCCAGAAATGACTCTTTGCATATACAAGCATATATATCATTAAAAAAAAAAAACCTTAAATGGACGATCGACAGCCACTCTATAAAATCACACCACCACCCAAATGTCCACCAGCAGAAGAATGGAAACGCTGCAGTCAGTAACTGCAGTAGATGTCAGACCACCACAGAACAGACATGACTGAACTACTGCTCCATATGACAACGCTGGATGGTGATTTCTCTCAAATATAATGTCGAGCCAAAGAAGTCAGCCAGAAAAGAGCACATCCTGCGTAATTCCCTTAAAAGAAGTTCAAAATCAGCTAGCACCAAGCTAGGGTGGTACAACTCGGGACAATGGCTTCCTAGCCGGTAAGGTACTTCCAACAGTCTACAAAGCATCATCCCCCTTTCTTCTCCCACCCCAGTCTCCTCTCTGGCACCGCACTGCTGCTGTCTGGGCTCGCTCTGGCCTCAGGGCTTTTGCTCTAATTGCTCCCTCTGCCTGGAATGCTCTTCCTCCAGGTATCTGCTTGCTAATTTCTGCACCTCCTTCAAGGCTCAGCTGCCAGTTCACTTTCCCAACAAAGTCTATCCTCATCATCTTATTTAATACTGCAACCTGTGGCTTCTACTACCACCAATCTGACTTACTCCACAGCCAAGTGGCAACATCTAAACTATTACATGGTTTGATCAATGATAATGTTTACCACCTACTTTTTAAACACTAGAATACCAGCACAAGGGCAAAAATCTTTGTTGATTTTGTTCAATATGTCCCAGATGCACAGAACAGTGAGCAGCATCCTGAGAACCTAGCCTGGCGGGGTGGGGCGGGGGGCCAGCCATACCTTATCAATGTAGAAGTCAACCTCGGAGGCTGACTGAAATTCTCCATCTAGGGCGGAGATACCACTGGTCCACACCAGGTTCTTCATTTTGTGTTTGAAGACAAGAAGCTGGATTCGGAACTCCTGCTCGGTGAGGTCCAGGAAGCCGGCCAGCTTGGCCACGGGCATGGTGGTGTAGAGCTTGAGGAAGCTGCGGATGGTCGAGAGCTGGGCCTGCTGCTGCACCTCGTCAGAAAACACCTTCAGCTGCTGCAGGAAGGGCTCCTTGTGGTAATTGGGGTGCACGTTGTCATAGTTGGGCACTACCGGCGACAGGAATTTGGGGCAGGAGTAGCTGAAAAGTTCCTCGTAGACCTGCGGGTCACCTTTCTGCATGCGCAGCATCTTGTCTCCGTATTTCTCACGCAGCTGGAGGTGAATGCTCTCGTCGATACGCATGGGGTACATGGTGAGGGCGATGGCCAGCAGCGCGTGCATCTGCTCATTCTGCTTGTTGATCTGGGGGTGGGGGGACAGACTGCTGCAGGGTCCCATGAAAAGGACCCTGTACCCTCCCAAACGCTCTCTGTTCAGACCTCCTGACTTCTCCCTTTGTCTTACACCCAGCAGCTGAGTTTCCCGATGTCTCTCCCAATCCTCCCTCTAGCTCCACCGAACTTCTGGTCTGGTTCCAGGTCCTCCCTGTCTCCTGGATTCTTTACTGGTACCCCCATCTCTGTCTCACAGTCCACCCTATGTACCAAGGCAGGTCAATCCTACACCAATTACGATCAAGTCATCTAGAAATATCTTTTTTTGAAAAATATTTTAATTGTTTCTTATAATATCTAGAAATCTTTGATGGTACTTAACGCCTGTAAAATACAGATTAAATACTTCAGCTGACTAGTAAAGGTTATCGCAAAATCTAACACCCCGGTCTGGTTCTTCTTCTGCCTTTCAGTCCAGCTGGTTTACTGTGCTGCTACATGGTCACACTTCCAAGTCTCAACACCGCTGCTTTATTTAGAAACCTCCCCCCCATTCTGGCTTCCCAGGTGGCTCAGCGTCAAGAATCTGCCTGCCGACGTGGGTTTGATCCCTGGATCGGGAAGATCCTCTGGAGAAGGAAATGGCACCCTACTCCAGTACTCTTGCCTGGAAAATCCCACGGACAGAGGAGCCTGGCAGGCTACAGTCCATGGGGTTGCAAAGAGTCGGCCATGACTGAGTGGCTGAGCACACACACCTGTGTTTCAATCACTCACTTCATCATTCCAATCCTAGGCCTATTTTGGATCCATCGTCCTCCAAGCAAACGGCTCGAGTGCAGTACCCATATCTAACTGATTTTAAGTACCCACAGCCCAGTGAACACCCTAGATACTGCTGGGGGATAAAAGTAAAAGAAAAGATACTACTGTCCTGATCATCAAGGTGTTAAGGATCCAAAGTAATGTGTGTAACAAAAGAAACTCAGCATAGGCTAGCCATTAAGAAATCATCCTATTGAAAAAGCAGGCAAAATAGCAAAATTTTGGTTTACCCAAAAACTGTTGGCACTGGTGTGTCAGCTAGTCAGAGGCCTCCTTACCATCTCATATTTGTATGTTGTCCTCTGGAACATGCTCTTGGTCCTCTGGATGTAGAGGAGGATGTTGGCAAAGACCCGGATGGCATCCTGGTAGCGACGCATCATCAAATATGCAAAACCGACATAATAGTATGTGGTAACCTGGCACTCGGGCACGCGGGAATACATGCTCTGTGGAAGGAGGCAGAAGCAGCATCCATGAGTCTAAGACCAACTCACCCCAGCTAGGATATAAAAATCAGCAGGGCCTACTGTTAACCAAAGCAAAAGCATCAGGCGATCCCTGCAGAGTCCCTGAACTACTCAGAGGAAGCCCTGGCTCTGGAGTTGGAGGCTCCGAGTAGATGGTACCACTAACTGATTATGTGACCTGAAGACTCCATTTCCTTGGCTGTAAGAGAAAAAGACTGGACCAGGTGACCCTAAAATTTCTTTCAACTCTGAAATCCTCTACACCTCACTTGTACATTCTTTCTTGCTTTTCCAAATAAGCCTTATAAAGGAACAGACTGATAAAATACATACATCAAACAAAAAACGTATCATGTTTCTATGGAGAGGCAAACAACCGCTGCTAACATACCTTATCTCTCCCACCTCAGAACTTTTTAAGTATTTTGTTAATTCTTTGGTGAAAGCTGAAAGGCAAAAATCTGCCTAATCATTCTGATTTGAAAATAGTATCAATAGGAGTGGTGAATATCCGAGGCGTTATTAAGCATCAAAGAGAAAACCACCCTGTCCAGATTCAGGTTTTCCCTGCAGTAGTTTTCCAATTCTTGTCTCCATGTTCCCTGGGGAGGATTCCTCATGTTTTCTCCTTGAAATCTGTCCTAATAGATCAGATGTTCTCTTAAGGCCCTGCAAATGTGGGCCAGAGGGAACAGGGAGTTACCTTCTTGTTCAGTTCGATGTTCTCTAGCACTTTGATGGCCTGGTAGTAATCCCCCAACAGCGAGTGCAGTCGCAGGAGGCCCACCAGGCTGAAGTAGCCGAGCATCTTGTAGAGGGAATGCCGTCCGTACTCCCCGGCCACACTCTCTGGGTCGCCTGAGGGACAGACAGACAGTGTACACTTCAGGGGAGGCTGGGAACGAGGGCAGGCCTGAACCTTCAACGTCACTCAGTGAACTCTTAACCTACTGCCAGTCTCCAAAGCTTTCTGCAAAAGGAAATAACTCTGCCTTTGAATGAACAGGAAGAAGCAGCACGCCTGCTGTGCTAATCTTACATTCACCAGTTATGTCACCTGGTAGGGGGGGCAGTCCCCTCACACACCTGAGAACACAAAAGGACCCCTCTCATCAATAAGAGCTCCTCACTAAGGCCCCTCCTTTCAGGATGTCCACGAGATCAAAGCTATCTTCCTAATAACACTAAGATACCACATGCCTTTCTCACTGAGCTGACATTTGCACTGATGGGGCAGAAACAATGTGGGTAAAACCACTGACAACTTAGCATCAATCAGACAGTGGCACCGAACTCTACTATCATCAGTATTCTTTACCACCGCTCACCTGCAATGAAAGAACCAGCCACTCTTTTTTCACAAAACCCTATTGTTACTTAAAAGAATAACTGATATACAAACTATGACTATTCAGACATGGGTGTGCAGCAGACATTTTCTCAAAAATGAGTGCAGTGAACTTGTTAAGACACCAATGTCTGTTAAGTATCAATGAACAGATTTATCAACTTTTAAGTAAAGATTAGAATTTCATAAAACTTCTATCTGCTACTATGAAAAACAGCTTCCCAAAATAAGGACTTATCTGATGAGGTTGATGGTCAAAGTAACAGATATGGTTTCAAAAAACTATATAACAAAATGTGTCAACTTTCAGAAAATCTTGCTAGCTCATTTTACAAAATCATGCATGGATAAAAAAATTCACTCAGGCTGCAGGAGAGACTAGTAAACCTTAACATGACAAAGTAAAAGTTTACAGATAAGGTTTCAGATTCCACACTGCAACTAACCTATAGAAACTACCATGCTCAAGTTCTGGTGTAGAATCAAAGAGCTGGGCTATGCGAAAAGGCTGTTAAACAAAGTTTCTCTTCCCTGTCCCAATTAAATATCTGTGTGAGGCCAGAGTCCCCTCAGATACATCAACCAGAGCAGTGTCTTGCCACACACTGAGGGAAGAGGCAGAAGACTCCTCCAGCACTCTTCCCCAAAGCCACATTTAAAGAGATTTGCAAAACCACCACTCCTCTCACTGTAACAAAATGCTTATAGAGATAAACTTTGGGATTCTTAATCTTTTAGAGTGTCAAGTGGTCCTCACACCAAAATGTTTGAGAAGTGCTTATCTAAACAAAGGCCCTGGAGAGGCAGCAGCAGAAGTGTTTACAAACGCAGCTCTTAGGAAGTACTGGTTCATTCTGTCAGCCAACAGATGGCCAAGGCCAGCAGCCTCCAAATCAGCACTCAGCTCCTATTCGCCCCCAGACACCAGAGGAACAGCCCATCACCCGAGAGACGGCGGCTCCTCCTACCCATGCCACAATGCCCGAGGAACCGACAGCAGGCAGCGCTCACCTCCGCTCGTGTACACCTCCAGCTGCCGGTTAATGTTGGACTTGTCCACTAGGGAGTGAAGGACATTGAGGACGCTGTGGACATTCCAGATTTTGGGATTGGAGCGAAGGAAGTCGATCTCTTCCTCTGACTTCTTGGCGGTCTTACAGCGGTACTGACTGAACGACTGAAACTGTTGAGGAAGAGGGAGAGATGTAGCAGGGGCATCAAACCCAGAGGGACAGCACAGCGCTCCTGCCACCACTTCTTCCGCGACAGCAATCTGCGCGCTCACTGCTAGCTCTGTGAAAGCCATCTGTGATTAAGCTGTGAATTTTGTTCGTTACTATATTACTTATTCCACAGTGAAGTAAATATCTCTAAAATGACAAGTAGTGGGAAAAAGAAAACATTCAATTTGGAGTCAAACAGTCTAGTCACTCAATGTTTCTGGACATCACAGTGCTGGCCGCTAGAAGTTAAGTTCTAGATGACCTAAGATCACTCTTCAACTTCAAAACATCATCTTCCTCTAAGAAGGCAGGAGAAAACGTTTCTAAATTAACAATAAACAAAGAATAGTATCCAGAATGTAGAAGGAATTCTCATTAAGCCAAAAAGAGGAAGATTATCCAACAGAAAAACAGGTAAAGAATACTGATAATTACTTTGAACAGGCTTGGTCAGTTAGTAGAGAAAATGCTCAATCTTTTCAGAGAAACATAAATTAAAATGATTACCATTTCTTTCCTATCAAATTGACAAAAATTAGACCGATAACATCCAATACAGAAATCTTGCTTTCTAATGCTGACAGTAGTAGTATAATTTGACACAGCCTTTTGAGGGTAGTAATTACTATTTATTAAAATTCGAAGTAACAAAAATATTTTATTTCTTGATTGTGGTTGTGTATATATTCGTCAGATCTCAACTATATTCTTAAAATTGGTATATTTTATTGCGTGCAATTTATGACTCTATAAACCTGATTTAAAACAATTTAAGAAGCAAATATCCTTCAGCCAACAACTCTACTTCCAGTCATCTCCAGAAACCGACTTTTGTGTAGCACATAGATCAGAAGAGTGGTACATCACATGGATGGCACAAAAAAATACGGCAGGCCTTTATATGCTGACTGTCTTTGCAGATCCTAATTGATATCTCTGCAAAGGCAAGACAGGAAGACACTTTCACTTAATCTGCAGTTAAAAAAAAGTCAGTAATAACAAATTCATATATTACTATATCAACACAAATAAATGAAAGTTGTGGGGAATAAAGAGAAAAAAAGAAAACACTTCTTTTTAAAAGGAACAAGTGGTGGGGAGGAGCCACTCACCCCATGAGGTATACAGCTGGCATTTCTTAAGCGGCTTAACAGCACTCTCACTTCTCACAAAGACTGGCTGGAGGAATCATACCTAGCCCATAGTGGGAGGCTTTGTTAGAAGTGAGAGCACTTAAACCCGTTAACAGAGCACCACTTAAGCCTAGGGAATTAGGATTATCTTTAGTCGGATGAAGAACCTTAGCACAGACTCTGACTTGCTGTGAGCCAACAGGATGGCCAACCTTCTAAAATTATGCCAAGTAACAAGCCAAGGGACGAACTTCCCTTGTGGTCCAATGGCTAAGATTCCATGCTCCCAAAGCAGGGGACCTGGATTTGATCCTTGGTCAGAGAACTAGATCCCACATGCCTCAACTAAGAGTTTGCATGCCACAGTGAAGATCCCATGAACTGCAACTAACAGCAGGTAAAGCCAAATAAATAAATTACAAACAACAACAACAAAACAAGACAAGGAGCCAGAGAAGGCGAATAAGGCCGGTGTGCTCTGTGGCCCTCACTGGCCACAGGCACCGAAGCCTGTCTTGAGCAAGAAGCCTCTTTCTCACCGGGCCCTAGGAAGGTCTCCTCAGCTCTCCGATCACAACGTGTCAGCACTTTGTATTTAGAGTCTCTTTGATCCATGGAGTTCAAATAAGAGCTTTATTAACAAACCGATTTTTCCTGAAATACCCAGTAAGAGCTATGTTATCTCAGTAAACCACAAGAAAAAAATTTTTCCCCAAGTTCTACTTCCTTTTTTTAGTAATAGTACTCTTAGGTAATATTTCCCCTTTGGTAAAAATGTCCTGTTTTACTCTAATCCAGAATATACTCACATCACCAACACCACAATCAAGATATAAAAACTTCCTGATCCATAGGTGATCCAAGTGAGGCTCAGAAAGCTGAAAAAACATGTCACTACTACAGAGCCACCAGCTGGCCACACCCCACAAGACCCCACTTCTAGCTGACTCCAAAGCCTAGGAAACCTGTATTCTTCCTATCAGACAGACCACCTCTCAAGGTCAGGCAAGAAAGTGTTAGAAGTCTGGAGCTCAACTCTCCTGACTTCCAAGTTCAGAATGGAGCTCTCAGACCTCACTGAATTCTTCAGAAAACCAGGACAAAGAATTCAGTGTGACAGGGTTATTTCTCACTATGCTGGGATGGTTTTATATTATGTATCTTTTTCTGTGTGTGTGTGTAGCAGAGTTTTATTAAAGTGAAAAAGGACAGAAAAAGCTTCTGACACAGACATCAGAAGGGGGACGGAGAGTGCCCCTATATCTTTTTAATAACACAAACAACTGTTAACAGCTGTTCTTTGTTTGGACAAGTTATTGAACATTTCAAATTAAGCCAAGGCTGACGAGCTACCTGGTAGATGAACTCATCGATAATGTCCCAGAGCCACTGGTTGGGAAGTTCAAGGGGAGCAGGACCATCAGCATCTGTGCAGAAGACCACAGAAAAGTCAGACTCAAGTCAATGACTATGCCCATTCAGCAAGGTTGCAGAACACAATTTTTAATTTCTCTCTTAAAAGGACCATGAATCTCAAGACCTCCCCTTTTCCCACCTGCATGTTAAAATCCTGTTAAAAAGAGATGAAGACAAATATTAGGTTTCATCATAACCTCAGACTCACTAAGAATGTAGTTGAAGAGATTGCAGTAGTTGTAATACGATTCAAACCTCTGCTCCAAGGAGGGTCCTCCCTGTAAAGAAAGCAGAAGACAGAAGCACACATTTAACCTGATGGACTCCACTCACGGCCTGCCACTGACAGTAAGACAAATACAGCTGACCTTTGAAAACACGCGGGTCAGGGGTGCCAACCCTCCGGTCAAACACCTATGTATAACAGAGTCGGCCCTCCATACACTTGGTTTTTCCATTATCTGCAAAGTCAACTCTGTAGTATATTTACTGAAAATATCTGCATGTAAGTGGACCCATACAGTTCCAACTTGTGTTGTTCAAGGGTCAAACATACATGAGAACTGTGTCTGCTCCCCCCTTCTCAGCATCTAAAGAGCACTCCAGTGATAGGGAAGACAGTAAGTGCTACAGCAGTTCAAAGCGATCCCGAGTATCTGACCCTAAGGGTCAAATTTTATGCCAAAAACCTTAACTGACCTTTAGACACCAGGCAGGCACATCTGGCAAGCAGAGGAGCAAGGGGAAGGTGCTTCAGGAAAAACAAGACTAACAGAGGCAAAGAGATAAAACTGTGTATGGTGCTTGAGGGCTGGGGAGTAAGGCAGACAATGCTACACTGGGCTTCAATGGGCCAGAAATGCAGAGGTCTTTTAGGGCCAAACAAGAATTATGCCAGGGGTTCAGCAAATCCACCATCACCTGTTTCGGTAAATAAAAAGCTCAACTGGAACACGGCTATGCACACTCACTGTGCATGGCTACTACAGAGGTGAACAGATTCTGAATGAGGCCCAGAATACTTACTAACTGCTTCTGTACACAGAAGGCTGCTGACCCCTGAGCTAGACTTCACACTGTTGGTAAATGAGAACCACTGGAGATGTCTGAGCAGGGGAACAACATGACGAACGGTGTATTTTTGATGGACTGGAAAGAACACTGCCTTGGAGTCTCAGTCCCACACTTACTAACCATGGGGTCTGACAAGGTATTTAATCTCTCTGAAAAATGAGATTATGAAGGTAAAGTGCCTAATACAGTAAACGCTCTTTCAGTGAAACCACCGCCTGCCCGAGCCCAGTCAAGGAAACTATTAGAGGTGGAGAAATTAAACTAGCAATTGCGTTCCAGGGACAAAAATGGCATAGAGTTTAAAAACTGCCAGCAACATTTAGATACTCACACTAACTTTAGCATATATGTGCCTGTAGTATAATTCTTTGTACAAAATCAGGAAGACAGCATCTGAAAGAGATGGCAGAGGGGTGCTTTAGGAGTCCACCGAACAACTAGTCAGTTTTACCCTTGGTGGGAAGTAACAGGGTAAATATGATTTCAGAGATTAAACAACATCAAACGTCCAATACTTATACTCCAAGAATACATGCAACAAGAAAATTCATTTCCCATTTTACTCTTGCAAATTCATCTTAACCTCATTCAGGCCCATATCCCTTCACCGTTTAGTTATTACTGCCATCCAGCTGCTTAACCAGGACATAATAATAGCTCCAAGGAAGATAACATGACATTTAACTATTGAAATTGCACATGCAAGGGGATCTTTGACTCAGACATCCTATTTTAAGGAATTTATCCTGTTGATATGATGCAACCTGAAAAAGAAAGATGTGGGGAAGCTCTTCAGATACTGATGCTGTGCAGAGTTCACATACAGGTCTGAGACTATTATCCTTAGGCCTGCTAGTAAAGCTGCTCCTTGACCAGCACCTGGGAACCCAGGTTTCAGAAGGGTTCCCACCAACCTGATAAGATTGGTGTCCTTAAACTGTTTGTGCAAACAACATGTTTTATACTGAATATCTGCTTTCCTTCTGGGAGTCTGGAATTTCAGTACATGTTGTGTTTGTAATGAGCTGCTATGGTAGACAACTATGGTCACACATGGTATCACAACTCCTTGTTCAAGGAATGAAGTACAATCCATGTGACTCCACTGGAGAGGACTGTTAAAATCTCAAACTGAGATTCTCTCAAACTGATACTCAGATACGACACAATCTCTATCAAAATACAAGCTGATCCCAAAACTGTAAAGCTAATCCTAAAATTAATATGGAAATTCAAGGGACACAGAAGACCCAAAGCAATTTTGAAAAACAACAAAGTTGGAGGACTTATACTTCCCAATTTCAAAACTGTCCAAAGCCACAGCCACAGTGTGGTTGGCATAGTCATAAAAGATCCATGGAGTCAAGTTGAGAGTCCAGAAATAAACCTCTACATTTACATGAGTACTAATTTCCAAAAAGGGTGTCAAGACAATTTAATGGGAAAAAAAGTCTTTCCAAAAACTGGTACTGGAAAAACTGGGTATCCACATGCAAAAGAATGAGGTTGACTCTTCCTACTTTCAGTTCAGTTCAGTTCAGTCGCTCAGTCATGTCCAACTCTGCGACCCCATGAATCGCAGCACGCCAGGCCTCCCTGTCCCTCACCAACTCCCAGAGTTCACTCAGACTCACGTCCATCGAGTCGTTGATGCCATCCAGTCATCTCATCCTCTGTCGTCTCCTTCTCCTCCTGCCCTCAATCCCTCTCAGCATCAGAGTCTTTCCCAATAAGTCATCTCTTTGCATGAGGTGGCCAAAGTACTGGAGCTTCAGCTTTAGCATCAGTCCTTCCAAAGAACACCTAGGACTGATCTCCTTCAGAATGGACTGGTTGGATCTCCTTGAAGTCCAAGGGACTCTCAAGAGTCTTCTCCAACACCATAGTTCAAAAGCATCCATTCTTCGGCGCTCAGCTTTCTTCACAGTCCAACTCTCACATCCATACATGACCACAGGAAAAACCATAGCCTTGACTAGACGGACCTTTGTTGACAAAGTAATGGCTCTGCTTTTGAATATGCTATCTAGGTTGGTCATAACTTTTCTTTCAAGGAATAAGCGTCTTTTAATTTCGTGGCTGCAATCACCATCTGCAGTGATTTTGGAGCCCCCAAAAATAAAGTCTGACACTGTTCCCACTGTTTCCCCATCTATTTCCCATGAAGTGATGGGACCAGATGCCATGATCTTTCTAATTTACACCATATGTAAAAGACTCCATCAGAAAGTGAAATGTGAGGTGGTCAGAAAGCCCACTCTGGAGCAACTGTAATGACCCCAAAAATTACACAGGGAAAAAGAAATCAGTCAAGACAAAAATCTCACTTTCAGCATTCACCACATATGAAAAATCTGTCCTCTTTTCATTTATTCAGCTTTTATTCAACAAGTTACATCTACTATGCACCAAACCCTGGGGAAATACAATGAAGAACAAAACACATACAGACCATTCTGAACTTTGTAATGACTTCCAGTCATAGGATCCCATCCAGCACCCAGGACACCTACCGTTGCCAACCTGTGGAGCAATCGTTTCAGCCTCAGGCCAAGGTGTATTCTTGAAGAATCTTTCAGTCAACTTGGTCCAGCTGAAAACCAAACAGAAATACTCCATAAGTCCACAACAGGAAGGATCTGTTTTAGAAATCTGTCACATTTTATGGATAAGTACCCAAGCTCAGTAAAGGGAAGAAGTCACAGAATCAGAGCCAGGGCCAGAGCCTCCAACTCTGTAACTTTCCTCAACCCAACTTTGCACCCCAACCTTTCGTAATACAGAGAAACGTTTCTTTTACATCAATTAGGCAACCACCAAGCTCTTCAAGATCATCTCCTGCCCTTGTATCATGAACTCTGGAGTTGTATTTCCCTGCTTACTGTTCCCTGACTTGAGAACTACCTTTCAGACACCCCTACACACCTCCCTCAGCTTCCCCTCTTTCCACTTCCGAGAGTGCTCTTCTTCAAACATGGTAGGAACGGTATTTGTTGTAGTTTGATGCCGCAACAGCCCTAGAGCATCCAACCCAAACACTGATGCCCAAGATGCTTCACGACCCTACGTCCTCCTGAAGTCTTCTCTGAGTATCCAGCCCTGACTGACCTGTCTCACTTCTAAAGCCCTTTTACACAAGGGCAGTGCCCTCAAAACTAGGATGCAATCAGGAATTCCCTGGTGGTCCAGTGGTTATGACTTAGCACTTTCACTGCCATGGCCTGGGTTTGATCCCTGGTCAGGGAACTAAGACCGCACAAGTCACACGGCATGAATGAAGGGGGCAGGAGGACGACTAAGACACCAGGACTGAGAAGCAACCACGCTAGAGCTCTGTTCATCCTATTATGCACTGAGAAGTCGTACAGCACAACTGAGAAACTAGGCTCTGGTGACAGACCGTGCAGGTTCAAAACTCAGAACATCCACTATGTGACTTAATCCTTCTGTGCTTTGTTTACTCAACGATAAAATGAGGAAAACAATGGTACCTACTTCACAAGGTTGCTGTGAAGAGTACATGAGTAAATACAATAAAAGCACTCACGACACTGTCTAATTTATACTGATCATATATGTAATTACTATTATAATTAATACTGATGGTATTATTTTAGGCCTTGTATAAGTTCTGGATATAGAGCCCAATAAAATAATGTCTGCAGCCCCCAAAGAATCACAGAAAACCCTAGGGCACTCTCTTTACAGAATAATGATTAAATATCACCCCCTTCTACAGACTGCATTACTCAGCCAGTCTCACCCAGTAGGAGATCATTTCAGCCAATGGCCCATACCTGTTCTCATAGATGTCCTGAATCTCATATACCTTCTGGTCAATGACATCGCTGGAGACACGACTGGCCTGTAGCTCATACACCTTCTGGTCAATTAGGTCCGAGACAGTTTTGTGGAAGTACTGGATGAAGTTTTTGATCACTTCAGGGATCACTTGATAGGTCTGCTGTTCATACTGACGCTCATAAGCCAGATCCTGCTTTGGATCTCCTAGAGATCAGATATGATAAACACTTCAAATCCGTATGTATGACATAACAAGAGAGCAACGTCACTCGTGACACTATACTCATGTCTATAAAACTAGGTGTAATGCCTTTTTAAACACTCTCCATGTCACTCCCAATCCCCACTGGTCTCTTTCTTCACAACATTTTCCACTACTCATTTTATTATTAAAGTAATTTATTTGCTTACTGATTCCCCCACCAGAATCTAAAGTCTATGACAGCAAGAACCTTATCTGTCTTGTACCCAGGTCTACCCTCAGAACTTGGGATGGGTATCGGGAAGGGGGTGGAACTGTGGTTAAGAGGAAGTAAGTAGTAGGCACTATTTTTAAAATAACTAACCAACTGCCATTTTCTATCAATATGACAGTATAAGCAACTAAACTTTAATTTTTCACAACAAGATTTTTTTTTCAGGTAATAGTTTAAACAAGGAAAACCTCAGCCAGGACAACCATCCTTCCTTTGTAAGATTTTGAGGTGGACCATGAAAAAAGCCTAGTTTAATAGGCTCTGTACCACCCTTTGCCTGAGAGCTAATAACTGACTCCAAACCTGGATCATCAACACCTAGTTTTAAACAGGTGCCCATCAAGGCAGCTGTGAGACATTCAAAAAGGTGCCAATCCTCAGAAGCACCCAGCTAGCCAAACCCGTAGACTCACCTGTGTGCATATCATAGTCGCCGGGATAAGCATAGGGATCGTAAGCAGCCTATTAACAAAAGAGACATAGATAAACAGTCACCAGTCTGTGAATCCAACATGCTCGTTCTAGGTTCCTAAAGACACAAAGGCGAGTAAGACAGAAGCAGAAAATACTAAGAAGAGGTGGCAAGAATACAGAGAAGAACTATACAAAAAAGATCTTCGTGACCCAGATAACCACGATGGTGTGATCACCCACCTAGAGCAAGACATCTTAGAATACAAAGTCAAGTGGGCCTTAGGAAGCATCACTAGAAACAAAGCTAGTGGAGGTGATGGAATTCCAGTTGAGCTATTTCAAATCCTAAAAGATGATACTTTGAAAGTGCTGCACTCAATATGCCAGCAAGTTTGGAAAACTCAGCAGTGGCCACAGGACTGGAAAAGGTCAATCTTCATTCCAATCCCAAAGAAAGGCAATGCCGAAGAATGCTCAAACTACTGCACAATTGTACTCATCTCACACGCTAGCAAAGTAATGCTCAAAATTCTCCAAGCCAGGCTTCAACAGTATGTGAACCATGAAGATGTTCAAGCTAGATTTGGAAAAGGCAGAGAAACCAGAGATCAGATTGCCAACATCCACTGGATCATCAAAAAAGCAAGAGAATTCCAGAAAAACATCTACTGCTTTATTGACTACACCAAAGCCTTTGACTGCATGGATCACAACAAGCTGTGGAAAATTCTGAAAGAGATGGGAATACCAGACCACCTTACCTGTCTCCTGAGAAATCTGTATGCAGTCATGAAGCAACAGTTAGAACTGGACACGGAACAACAGACTGGTTCCAAATAGGAAAAGGAGCACATCAAGGCTGTATATTGTCACCTTGCTTATTAACTTTAATGTAGAGTACATGATGTGAAATGCCAGGCTGGATGAAGCACAAGCTGGAATCAAGATTGCCAGAAGAAATATCAATAATCTCAGATACGCAGATGACACCACCCTTATGACAGAAAGTGAAGAACTAAAGAGCCTCTTGATGAAAGAGGAGAATGGAAAAAACTGGCTTCAAATTCAACATTCAGAAAACAAAGATCATGGCCTCTAGTCCCATCACTTCATGGCGATTAGATGGGGAAAGGAAATATTGAGAGACATTTATTTTTTTGAGCTCGGAAATCACTGCAGATGGTGACTGCAGCCATGAAATTAAAAGACACTTTCTTCTTGGAAGAAAAGCTATGACCAACCTAGACAGCATATTAAAAAGCAGAGACATTACTTTCCCAACAAAGGTCCGTCTAGTTAAAGCTATGGTTTTTCCAGTAGTTATGTGTGGATATGAGTGTTGGACTATAAAGAAAGCTGAGCCCAGAAGAATTGATGCTTTCAAACTGTGTTGTTGGAGAAGACTCTTGAGAGTCCCTTGGACTTCAAGGAGGTCAAACCAGTCCATCCTAAAGGAAATCAGTCCTGAAAATTCATTGGAAGGACTGACGCTGAAGCTGCAATATTTTGGCCACCTGATGCGAAAAACTGACTCACTGGAAAAGATCCGGATGCTGGGAAAGATTGAAGACAGGAGAACGGGACGTCGGAGGATGAGACAGTTGGATGGCATCACGGACTCGAGGGACATGAGTTTGAACAAGCTCCGGCAACTAGTGATGGACAAGGAGGCCTAGCGTGCTGCAGTCCATGGGGTCGCAGAGTCGGACACGACTGAGCGACTGAACTGAACTGAAAAGACACAAAGACGAACAAGACGCAGTCCCTGCTCTGGAGCGACTCATGTGCCTCTGAGAAAAGGGAGAATAAACAGACAACACCTCGTTACGGCCGCAATAAGGAAGAGCACAGCACAAGAGGCTGTGGCAATCAGCGCGGTTCGACGGAACTGAGTCCAAATCATAAGAAAACAGAGTTCAGTTACAGAACCCTTTTATCTCCAGCCTCGGCCCCCGGGCTTGAAAACGAGAGGACGAGGGGACCGGACACACGAGCTGGGCGGCCGAGAGCCGGCCCATCTGGAGTCCGGAGCTGTGAGTGGCAGCAGCGTGAGTACGCGCACGCGGCGAGGCCGGCGGGGGCTCCCACAGAGGCGCAGACACCATTTCCCCTTCGGGGTCAGCTTCCCAAAAGCCCTGCCCCTGTGGCGGAGACCGACACACGTCAAGGACAAGTTACCTCAGACTCGTAATCATCAGCGGGGTACGACATGGCTGCGGCGGCCGCGAGCCCAGCCTGGAGAGAGCAGAAAAATCAGGCCTCGCCTCAGTCTGGGCGCCGGAAGTCTAACCTCCCTGGAGGCCGCCGGGAAACCGGAAGCTTTTGTGGGGCCGCCGGCAAGCTAAGGTAGCCATGTTGGGAAGGGCGCAAGTAAACACCATTAGTCTTCCTTCTTCAAATAGAGGCTCTACAAGGAAGGCGATTCTACAGTACTAGCAAAATTTTATAAATAATAACGTTAAGTATTTTAGGGTAATAAAGAATGGGCAAAGTAAGAGAAACCAGAAGTAATTCCCGTCAAAGGATGAGTGACCACGTCCTCGGCCGTCCTCTCGCGAGATGGGTTATTTGGCTATGGGGGCCTGAATATGGATTTAGGTGCTAGAGGTTTGCCTGAGGCGAAAAAAGGTCTTCAAATGTTCTTTTCTCCAAAGTCTAAACTTACCGAGTGTAAAAAATGGAGGTTTAGTCCAATGCAGTGGGAAGGTATTGAGAAAAGCCCCACCCCCAACTTCGGACATTAATGTTGGAGCAGGCAAAGATGAAGCCAGCTGTTGGGGGAGGAGGAAGTCCTAGGACCCACCCTCGCCTGCAGCGCAGCGGCTGTGAGGGGTGTTCACAACCTGGCGTTTGAATGAGTTCGAGTCCTGATGAAACCCTGGAGTTAGGGACAGGGTTATAAAACAAACCAACACAAACCGGTGTGTGGGTGAAGAACTTTAGTTTAGCCATTACTACCTCGCCCCAGCTCCTTGTGCCGTGTTCTTGCTTTGCGTCGTCGGTTACCGAAAGGTGATGCCATCATGGAACTAAGCTTAAGCTTAAGGGCCCGTCGAGTCCAGGGACTCTTCGTTGGCTTAAGGAGGGTACCCAGCACCGTGCTCACATATGGTTTTGAAAATTTTTTTAAGAGTAATGTTTTTATTGAAGTCGGTTAGAACCTGTCTCTATTCCCATCTATCCTCCCATCACATTTCTCTTGTGTCTAGTGGCGTTTGGGATTCAGCTAGAGGAAATCCAGTTGGGAACGTTTGAGCTTAATAGGATATGTTTATGTGATACTCTTTTGTGAATAGTTAGTGTTGACCCTCCGTGTGTAACGTACACCTACCACCCGCTGTGATCACTGCGGGTCCTCAATGAAATAAGTATTTAAGGGTAATCAGGGCAACTAGAAAGCTTCAAATTTCCCAAAATCTTGCAGTTAGTATATGACAAAAATTTGATACAGCTTGCCCTGAACTTTGACAACTCTCAAAATGTTCAGGACGCTCCGTTCAGTTCAGTTCAGTCGCTCAGTCGTGTCCGACTCTTGTGACCCCATGAATCGCAGCACGCCAGGCCTCTCTATCCCTCACCAACTCCCAGAGTCCACCCAAACCCATGTCCGTTGAGTCGGTGATGCCATCCAGCCATCTCCTCCTCTGTCGTCCCCTTCTCCTCCTGCCCCCAATCACTCCCATAATCAGGGTCTTTTCCAATGAGTCAACTCTGCATGAGGTGGCCAAAGTATTGGAGTTTCAGCTTCAGCATCAGTCCTTCCAATGAACACCCAGGACTGATCTTTAGGATGGACTGGTTGGATCTCCTTGCAGTCCAAGGGACTCTCAAGAGTCTTCTCCAACACCACAGTTCAAAAGCATCAATTCTTCAGCACTCAGCTTTCTTCACAGCCCAACTCTCACAGCCATACATGACCACAGGAAAAACCATAGCCTTGACTAGATGGACCTTTGTTGGCAAGGTAATATCTCTGCTTTTGAATATGCTATCTAGGTTGGTCATAACTTTCCTTCCAAAGAGTAAGCGTCTTTTAATTTCATGGCTGCAGTCCCCATCTGCAGTGATTTTGGAGCCCAAAAAAATAAAGTGACACTGTTTCCACTGTTTCCCCATCTATTTCCCAAGTGATGGGACCAGATGCCATGATCTTCGTTTGCTGAATGTTGAGCTTTAAGCCAACTCTTTCACTCTCCTCTTTGACTTTCATCAAGAGGCTTGTTAGTTGCTCTTCACTTTCTGTCATAAGGGTGGTGTCATCTGCATATCTGAGGTTATTGGTATTTCTCCCGGCAATCTTGATTCCAGCTTGCGCTTCTCCTAGCCCAGCGTTTCTCATGATGTACTCTGCATATACGTTAAATAAGCAGGGTGACAATATACAGCCTTGATGTACTCCATTTCCTATTTGGAACCAGTCTGTTCCATGTCCAGTTCTAACTGTTGCTTCTTGACCTGCATACAGGTTTCTCAAGACGCAGGTCAGGTGGTCTGATATTCCCATCTCTCTCAGAATTTTCAGTTGTGATCACAGTTGTGATCCACACAGTCATAGGCTTTGGCGTAGTCAATAAAGCAGAAATAGATGTTTTTCTGGAACTCTCTTGCGTTTTCCACGATCCAGCAGATGTTGGCAATTTGATCTCTGGTTCCTCTGCTTGTTCTAAGACCAGCTTGAACATCTGGAAGTTCACGGTTCATGTACTGCTGAAGCCTGGCTTGGAGAATTTTGAGCATTACTTTACCAGCGTGTGAGACGAGTGCAATTGTGCGGTAGTTAGCATTCTTTGGCGTTGCCTTTCCTTGGGATTGGAATGAAAACTGACCTTTTCCAGGTCAGTTCATGATGTTACTAAAAAAGAATTGCAAAGTCTGAATGAACTTTTCTAAATTATAATCAAAAATTTTTGGTTTGACATGCTGGAGGAAAAACTAAATTGTCTTTCCCTTGAAATTGTGGAAAATGATACAAGATTGTTATATAAAGAAGTGATCAAAATCAATTAAGCCTTTAAAAAGAAAAAATAGAGGTGTTTAAGAAAATTAGGGCTTCATTTCTGGATTTCATGATGTTTGTGTTGTTAGCTTTTTGAAATTACAAATTGTAATTGCAAGATTTCTCCCACAATTTTCGTTGTGTGATCCTTCGTTCTAAATAAATAAATCTCTTTCCTCTCTCATTTTTGGTTTGTTATTTTCTGTTCTTTATTCTTTGTGTAAGGTGAAGAATCTGCCTTGTAATGCAGGGAACATGGGTTCCATCCCTAATGGGAACTAAGATCCCATGTGCCACAACTTATGGAGCCCAGGTGCCCCGTAAACTAGAATCCATACACTCAAACGATGATCCCACAGGCCACAATTAAGATCCAAGGAAGACAATTTTTTTAGAAAAGAAAGAAATCCAACTTTGACCTGAGAGGAGCTGGGCCCCCACTGTAGACTATGAAATGTCTGATCACAGAGTGTTTGATTTTGCAAGGCTCCCTTGTTAATGGAAAACCAATACTTCAAAGGGAAAGAAACTGGGGGCAGACCAAAGCTCCTGGAATAATTTTACCTGAGAGAGGTACTGAGAGAATTTAGCAGTTGAAAAGCTAGCCTGTTTCTGTTGATCTTCTTTGGCTTGGGATTTGAGGCAGGAAATTCTGACGCAGAAAAGCCGTTAGTTATATTTAATAGTCATCCTGGGCTCTTCAGCTGTGTTCATGTCAAGCCCCACTTCCCAAGAATCTTGAGTTTGTTTGTAGTTGATGTATTATCTTGTTTGTTTCACTCTCCTGAAATGATCTCAGAAGCCTCTGCTCACTCCCCTTTGGGGCAGTAGTATGTAGGCCTTGTGAGACAAGTAGCTGAGTCTTCATACATTAGAAGTAGAAGTATCTTTAGGGATCATCTGGTACAGGAGTCCACTAGATAGGAAAAAAAAAAAACAAAGTAGCAGGCTGTTTCTGAATGTATGTTAAATTGTAGCCTTCTTTGATAGAGACTGTTGAAGACTTGTTCTTGCCTGCAAATAAATATTTACCTACTTTTCTGAAAAGGGCGTGGCCCTCTTTCTACAATCTAAAATAGCAATTCTCAAATTGTTAAAAATATAATTGTCATGCTCATATATATATTTCTTTGTCATGCCACATGTCTTGATTGAGGTGATAGTCACCTGAGTGTATACATTTATCAGAAATCAGTGGCCTTGTGTTAAACCGTGGAATTTTCTTGTATATACTTTAAACCTCAGTACGTTGAAGGTCAGGAACAGTGGCGGTAAGGAGATACCCCTCGTCCAAGGTAAGGAACAGCGGCTGTGCTTTGCTGGAGCAGCCGTGAAGAGATACCCCACGCCAAGGTAAGAGAAACCCAAGTAAGATGATAAGTGTTGCAAGAGGGCATCAGAGGGCAGACACACTGAAACCATACTCACAGAAAACTAGCCAATCTAATCACACTAGGACCACAGCCTTGTCTAACTCAATGAAACCAAGCCATGCCTGCCGGGCAACCCAAGATGGGCAGGTCATGGTGGAGAGGCCTGACAGAACGTGGTCCACTGGAGAAGGGAATCGCAAGCACTTCAGTATTCTTGCCTTGAGAACCCCATGAACAGTATGAAAAGGCAAAATGATAGGATACCAAAAGAGGAACTCCCCAGGTCATTAGGTGCCCAATATGGTACTGGAGACCAGTGGAGAAATAACTCCAGAAAGAATGAAGGGATGGAGCCAAAGCAAAAACAATACCCAGCTGTGGATGTGACTGGTGATAGAAGCAAGATCCGATGCTGTAAAGAGCAATATTGCATAGGAACCTGGAATGTCAGGTCATGAATCAAGGCAAATTGGAAGTGGTCAAACAAGAGATGGCAAGGGTGAACATCGACATTCTAGGAATCAGTGAACTAAAATGGACTGGAATGGATGAATTTAACTCAGATGACCATTACATCTACTACTGCGGGCAGGAATCCCTCAGAAGAAATGGAGTAGCCATCACGGTCAACAAAAGAGTCCGAAATGCAGTACTTGGATCCAATCTCAAAAATGACAGAATGATCTCTGTTCGTCTCCAAGGCAAACCATTCAATATCACAGTTATCCAAGTCTATGCCCCAACCAGCAACGCTGAAGAAACTGAAGTTGAACGGTTTTATGAAGACCTACAAGATCTTTTAGAACTAACACCCAGAAAAGATGTCTTTTTCATTATAGGGGACTGGAATGCAAAAGTAGGAAGTCAAGAAACACCTGGAGTAACAGGCAAATTTGGCCTTGGAAAGCGGAATGAAGCAGGGCAAAGACTAATAGAGTTTTGCCAAGAAAATGCACTGGTCATAGCAAACACCCTCTTCCAACAACACAAGAGAAGACTCTACACATGGACATCACCAGATGGTCAACACCGAAATCAGGTTGATTATATTTTTCGCAGCAAAAGATAGAGAAGCTCTATACAGTCAACAAAAACAAGACCAGGAGCTGACTGTGGCTCAGATCATGAACTCCTTATTGCCAAATTCAGACTTAAATTGAAGAAAGTAGGGAAAACCGCTAGACCATTCAGGTATGACCTAAATCAAATCCCTTATGATTATACAGTGGAAGTGAGAAATAGATTTAAGGGTCTAGATCTGATAGACAGAGTGCCTGATGAACTATGGAATGAGGTTCGTGACATTGTACAGGAGACAGGGATCAAGACCATCCCCATGGAAAAGAAATGCGAAAAAGCAAAATGGCTGTCTGGGGAGGCCTTACAAATAGTTATGAGAAGAGAGGCGAAAAGCAAAGGAGAAAAGGAAAGATATAGGCATCTGAATGCAGAGTTCCAAAGAATAGCAAGGAGAGATAATAAAGCCTTCTTCAGTGATCAATGCAAAGAAATAGAGGAAAACAACAGAATGGGAAAGACTAGAGATCTCTTCAAGAAAATTAGAGATACCAAGGGAATATTTCATGCAAAGATGGGCCCAAAAAGGACAGAAATGGTATGGACTTAACAAAAGCAGAAGATGTTAAGAAGAGGTGGCAAGAATACGTGGAAGAACTGTACAAAAAAGATCTTCACGACCCAGATAATCATGATGATGTGATCACTAATCTAGAGCCAGACATTTTGGAATGTGAAGTCAAGTGGGCCTTAGAAAGCATCACTATGAACAAAGCTAGTGGAGGTGATGGCATTCCAGTTGAGCTGTTTCAAATCCTGAAAGATAATGCTGTGAAAGTGCTGCACTCAATATGCCAGCAAATTTGGGAAACTCAGCAGTGGCCACAGGACTGGAAAAGGTCCGTTTTCATTCCAATCCCAAAGAAAGGCAATGCCAAAGAATGCTCAGACTACCGCACAATTCCACTGATCTCACATGCTAGTAAAGTAATGCTCAAAATTCTCCAAGCCAGGCTTCGGCAATACGTGAACTGTGAACTCCCTGATGTTCAAGCTGGTTTTAGAAAAGGCAGAGGAACCAGAGATCAAATTGCGAACATCTGCTGGATCGTGGAAAACGCAAGAGAATTCCAGAAAAACATCTATTTCTGCTTTATTGACTATGCCAAAGCCTTTGACTGTGTGGATCACAAGAAACGGTGGAAAATTCTGAAACAGATGGGAATACCAGACCACCTCACCTGCCTCTTGAGAAATCTGTATGCAGGTCAGGAAGCAACAGTTAGAACTGGACATGGAACAACAGACTGGTTCCAAATAGGAAAAGGAGTACGTCAAGGCTGTATATTGTCACCCTGCTTATTTAACTTATATGCAGAATACATCATGAGAAATGCTGGACCGGAAGAAACACAAGCTGGAATCAAGATTGCCGGGAGAAATATCAATACCCTCATATATGCAGATGACATCATCCTTATGGCAGAAAGTGAAGAAGAGCTAAAAAGCCTCTTGATGAAAGTGAAAGAGGAGAGGGAAAGAGTTGGCTTAAAGCTCAACATTCAGAAAACGAAGATCATGGCATCTGGTCCCATCACTTCATGGGAAATAGATGGGGAAACAGTGGAAACAGTGTCACTTTATTTTTTGGGCTCCAAAATCACTGCAGATGGTGACTGCAGCCATGAAATTGAAAGACACTTACTCCTTGGAAGAAAAGTTATGACCAACCTAGATAGCATATTCAAAAGCAGAGACATTACTTTGCCGACCAAGGTCCGTCTAGTCAAGGCTATGGTTTTTCCTGTGGTCATGTATGGATCTGAGAGTTGGACTGTGAAGAAGGCTGAGCGCCGAAGAATTGATGCGTTTGAACTGTGGTGTTGGAGAAGACTCTTGAGAGTCCCTTGGACTGCAAGGAGATCCAACCAGTCCAATCTGAAGGAGATCAACCCTGGGATTTCTTTGGAAGAAATGATGCTAAAGGTGAAGCTCCAGTACTTTGGCCACCTCATGTGAACAGTTGACTCATTGGAAAAGACTCTGATGCTGGGAGGGATTGGGGGCAGGAGGAGAAGGGGACTACCGAGGATGAGATGGCTGGATGGCATCACGGACTCGATGGACGTGAGTCTGAGTGAACTCTGGGAGATGGTGATGGACAGGGAGGCCTGGCGTGCTGCAATTCATGGGGTCGCAAAGAGTTGGACACGACTGAGCGACTGAACTGAACTGAACTGAACTGAAATTTCATTTAAAAATTATAAGTAAAATTAATGACAAATGACTAATGGAAACTCTTTGGAACTTCCACAGTAGATACAAGATTAATACCAGTAAGAGATTAAAAACATAATTCTCATACCAATAAAGAGTGAGCTTATTTGTTCGTTAATGAAGGAAACAACAGTATGACAGACGTGGCCTGAAAAGAATTTGAGAAGCGTTGATGGGCAGAGAAAGTGTCGGACACAACTGAGCACACATGTACTAGAATGGGCAAAGAGATGCTGAGATATGATTGCTAGGGACTTGCTTGGTGGGCCAGTGGTTAACAATCCACCTTCCAATGCAGAGGACCTGGGTTCAATCCCTGGTCAGGGAACTAAGAGCCCACATCTGCAACTAGAGAAACTCGCACGCCACAATGAAGATCCTGTGCAGCCAAAAAATAGAAAGAAATATGATTGCTAAATTAGATCCAAATCTGTGTCTTGCCCTCCAGAGTAACGAAACCATAACTTTGGTGTTACGTTCTTTACTGGATGTACAAAAATCACTCTACCTTATCAGTTTCCTACAAGCTAACCTCTAACTTTACAGAGTTATAAAAAAAATCACTGAGTCCTAGTCAATTGTTAGTCAAAGTTAAATTTCCCCAGAAAGTCAGATGTCCCTTGTGTAGGTTTATTAGAAATTCTCTAGAATGGCATTAAGAAGTCACACAACCACTGGACATCATGCTTTTGCATACTAAATAATTTTCCTCCACACTAGTTTTCATTATTCCACATTTGATGGAGACAAGTGATATTTTAATTTCCTGTTAGCTCCATTAAAAAAAAAATCACAGGTATGAGGACAAATGGCAACTGCCTTTAGTCCTCAAATGGAGGTAACAGATAGTGGTGGGGACTGTGGCAAACCAGAATACTATGCCCCATCTAATGGGGAAAGTTGCTATGCAGCTCCAGCCAATCATTGCCATGTGGGAGAGTTGGTCATGTATTGCTATATTGTCTTATTTTTAAAAGAATCTGAAAATAAAAAGTTTTATG
This sequence comes from Budorcas taxicolor, assembly GCF_023091745.1. Classification (NCBI taxonomy): domain Eukaryota; kingdom Metazoa; phylum Chordata; class Mammalia; order Artiodactyla; family Bovidae; genus Budorcas; species Budorcas taxicolor. Next base: position 153,178,506 of record NC_068914.1, on the reverse strand, counting down.
GGAAAGATCTAAATTTTTAAATGTTGGAAACCAGTTCAAATTGCTCTAAAATACTGTGTAGGCCAACAGGATGAAGGAATGAATGAAGGGAAAGCCAAGCAGGTGTCAATATCTGACCTAGAACAATACTTCTGATGTTAAGACTGAAGCCCAAAGAAAGGAAACACTCATCGCCAGATTATGAAGTGAGTCCCGGCAGAGTAGGTGTTAGAACACAAGCCCCTGGATTCCCAAGCAGAAGCTTTTCCCACATGGCAACATTAGAGGTACTTTCTTTGTCTCCCATTAAGTGCTTCATGTTCTATTTGCTAACTGATCAAACAGAATGACTTGCATATGAATGCTTGCCGCACCCTTAGATCAAGTTCATGCCAGTGTGATATGCCCACAATTGCATACGATTTGCACTGGCATCACCAACTCGACAGACACGAGTTTGAGCAGGCTCCAGAAGTTGGTGATGGACAGGGAAGTCTGGCATGCTGCAGTCCATGGGGTCACAAAGAGTCAGACACAACTGAGCAGCTGAACTGAACTGACCTGCATCCTAAGCTTCTTTATAAGAAAAACAACTATCATACTTTGAGCAATAACTGTACCACGCTCTGTACTAGGTTCTTTTATCATTGGCTTTGATCACTGGTTTGGGAAGATCATCGAAACAAGAAATGGCAACCCACTCCAGTACTCTTGCCTGGAAAATTTCATGGGCAGAGCAGCCTGGTGGGCTACAGTACATGGGGTCCCAAAGAGTTGGACATGACTGAGTGACTGAGCATGCACAGACATGATACAGGGACCACTCTTACTTTGGTTTTGTGGCTAAGGAAATTGATGATATGAAAAGGAAAGTCACTTGCTCAGAGCCATAACACTACAAATTTATGGTCCAGTGTTGATGATCTTAACCACTGGGACATGCTATCTTTACTCATGCATTCATTCATTCAACCAGTCAGCTAATCAAATAGTTACAATATGCTGGCTCCAGTTGCTGAGCCAGGCATTATGAGGGAATACTGCCGGGGTCCAGCCCCGGCAGATCCACAGTAATTCGAAGGGGAGACGGAATCAGTGTCCTAGGAAAAAACTTATTTAATTACAGATATAGAGAGAGATTAGAAACGGATAGTGTAGCAGGAAATATTAGTGGAGAAAAAGATGCTGAATAACTTGGTTTACGTGAAATACCAATAAAACTCCAAGACAAGGAATTTGCACCATCTACGTTGGGCCACCGGCGCCCGTTTGAATATCAGAGGGTGCCCCGCCTTGGGCTCCTTCTCTCACGGATCTTAGAAGCTAGGGCAAGTAAGTAGATGTTGTGAGTACCCATGCTCCAGATGGGAATTCAGCCAGAGGGGAAAGAAAGAACGACACGGGGGAATCAGTCTTTCCAGAAACTTATCCGATTTTTTTTATTTTTAGGTTTGCTTATATACCTTTTGTTATACATAGAGACAAATGGAAATTTTAAGTCATGTGGGGGTCAGCAGTCCTGACCTTTATCAAAATCAGGTGCTTCACATAAATGCATATAAAAAAAGGTCTTAGGGGTTTTACATCATCTTATGGCCATGAGGCTTGCTGACATTTTACTATCCTTTCTTTCTGATAACCAAAAAACTTATTTTTTCCAAGGGTGTATTTTCTTAAACCAGGCGCCACCCTCTGAAGGTAGCAGATAAAGTTGCGTTCCTATAGGGTGATGGTGTAGTGGGTTACAACTAAGAAAGGAATTTATTTAACCCAAGGTTAACATGATTAATCTTAAAGGTTAATGATTATTTCTCCTATATGCTAGTTATATTCATTATAAGGGCAGGGAATATGGAGATTTAGCAGCAAACATCAGCCCAACAAATGAAAACCCTTCATCAATGTTCCCCTTAAGATCTATATAGTCTTAAGATAGTGATAAAGTTACATTTTTACATAGCAAGGACACAGTGATTTATAACAAAGTACAGTGATCTATAACAAAAGAGAAAATTCATTAACTCAAAAAGTCTAGTATTGCTAACATCAAAAACTACTGTATTTCCTTTTCTATATTCCAAATACATTAATATATTCCCAGGTGCCTAAAGATATGGAGGCCTGGCGGCAATCATTGACTCAACAATGAGAAAAGCCCTATGCTAATGAATATTTTCAAAATACTCCAAACTCTCTGTGCTGTTTATGGTTCAGTTCAGTTCAGTTGCTGAGTCGTGTCCGACTCTTTGCGACCCCATGAATTGCAGCACGCCAGGCCTCCCTGTCCATCACCAACTCCCGGAGTTCACTCAGACGCATGTTCCTCGAGTCCGTGATGCCATCCAGCCATCTCATCCTTGATTGTCCCGTTCTCCTCCTGCCCCCAATCCCTCCCCACATCAGAGTCTTTTCCAATAAGTCAACTCTTCGCATGAGGTGGCCAAAGTACTGGAGCTTCACCTTTAGCATCATTTCTTCCAAAGAAATCCCAGGGTTGATCTCCTTCAGATTGGACTGGTTGGATCTCCTTGCAGTCCAAGGGACTCTCAAGAGTCTTCTCCAACACCACAGTTCAAACGCATCAATTCTTCGGCGCTCAGCCTTCTTCACAGTCCAACTCTCAGATCCATACATGACCACAGGAAAAATCATAACCTTGACTAGATGGACCTTAGTCGGCAAAGTAATGTCTCTGCTTTTGAATATACTATCTAGGTTGGTCATAACTTTTCTTCCAAGGAGTAAGTGTCTTTCAATTTCATGGCTGCAGTCACCATCTGCAGTGATTTTGGAGCCCAAAAAATAAAGTGACACTGTTTCCACTGTTTCCCCATCTATTTCCCATGAAGTGATGGGACCAGATGCCATGATCTTCGTTTTCTGAATGTTGAGCTTTAAGCCAACTCTTTCCCTCTCCTCTTTCACTTTCATCAAGAGGCTTTTTAGCTCTTCTTCACTTTCTGCCATAAGGATGATGTCATCTGCATATATGAGGGTATTGATATTTCTCCCGGCAATCTTGATTCCAGCTTGTGTTTCTTCCGGTCCAGCATTTCTCATGATGTATTCTGCATATAAGTTAAATAAGCAGGGTGACAATATACAGCCTTGACGTACTCCTTTTCCTATTTGGAACCAGTCTGTTGTTCCATGTCCAGTTCTAACTGTTGCTTCCTGACCTGCATACAGATTTCTCAAGAGGCAGGTGAGGTGGTCTGGTATTCCCATCTGTTTCAGAATTTTCCACCGTTTCTTGTGATCCACACAGTCAAAGGCTTTGGCATAGTCAATAAAGCAGAAATAGATGTTTTTCTGGAACTCTCTTGCGTTTTCCACGATCCAGCAGATGTTCGCAATTTGATCTCTGGTTCCTCTGCCTTTTCTAAAACCAGCTTGAACATCAGGGAGTTCACGGTTCACGTATTGCTGAAGCCTGGCTTGGAGAATTTTCAGTATTACTTTACTAGCATGTGAGATGAGTGGAATTGTGCGGTAGTCTGAGCATTCTTTGGCATTGCCTTTCTTTGGGATTGGAATGAAAACGGACCTTTTCCAGTCCTGTGGCCACTGCTGAGTTTCCCAAATTTGCTGGCATATTGAGTGCAGCACTTTCACAGCATCATCTTTCAGGATTTGAAACAGCTCAACTGGAATGCCATCACCTCCACTAGCTTTGTTCATAGTGATGCTTTCTAAGGCCCACTTGACTTCACATTCCAAGATGTCTGGCTCTAGATTAGTGATCACATCATCATGATTATCTGGGTCGTGAAGATCTTTTTTGTACAGTTCTTCCACGTATTCTTGCCACCTCTTCTTAACATCTTCTGCTTTTGTTAAGTCCATACCATTTCTGTCCTTTTTGGGCCCATCTTTGCATGAAATATTCCCTTGGTATCTCTAATTTTCTTGAAGAGATCTCTAGTCTTTCCCATTCTGTTGTTTTCCTCTATTTCTTTGCATTGATCACTGAAGAAGGCTTTATTATCTCTCCTTGCTATTCTTTGGAACTCTGCATTCAGATGCCTATATCTTTCCTTTTCTCCTTTGCTTTTCGCCTCTCTTCTCATAACTATTTGTAAGGCCTCCCCAGACAGCCATTTTGCTTTTTCGCATTTCTTTTCCATGGGGATGGTCTTGATCCCTGTCTCCTGTACAAAGTCACGAACCTCAGTCCATAGTTCATCAGGCACTCTATCTATCAGATCTAGACCCTTAAATCTATTTCTCACTTCCACTGTATAATCATAAGGGATTTGATTTAGGTCATACCTGAATGGTCTAGCGGTTTTCCCTACTTTCTTCAATTTAAGTCTGAATTTGGTAATAAGGAGTTCATGATCTGAGCCACAGTCAGCTCCTGGTCTTGTTTTTGTTGACTGTATAGAGCTTCTCTATCTTTGGCTGCAAAGAATATAATCAACCTGATTTCGGTGTTGACCATCTGGTGATGCCCATGTGTAGAGTCTTCTCTTGTGTTGTTGGAAGAGGGTGTTTGCTATGACCAGTGCATTTTCTTGGCAAAACTCTATTAGTCTTTGCCCTGCTTCATTCCGCTTTCCAAGGCCAAATTTGCCTGTTACTCCAGATGTTTCTTGACTTCCTACATTTGCATTCCAGTCCCCTATAATGAAAAGGACATCTTTTTTGGGTGTTAGTTCTAAGAGGTCTTGTAGATCTTCATAAAACCGTTCAACTTCAGTTTCTTCAGCGTTGCTGGTTGGGGCATAGACTTGGATAACTGTGATATTGAATTGTTTGCCTTGGAGACGAACAGAGATCATTCTGTCATTTTTGAGATTTCATCCAAGTACTGCATTTCAGACTCTTTTGTTGACCATGACGGCTACTCCATTTCTTCTGAGGGATTCCTGCCCGCAGTAGTAGATGTAATGGTCATCTGAGTTAAATTCACCCATTCCAGTCCATTTTAGTTCACTGATTCCTAGAATGTCGACGTTCACCCTTGCCATCTCTTGTTTGACCACTTCCAATTTGCCTTGATTCATGGACCTGACATTCCAGGTTCCTAGGCAATATTGCTCTTTACAGCATCGGATCTTGCTTCTATCACCAGTCACATCCACAGCTGGGTATTGTTTTTGCTTTGGCTCCATCCCTTCATTCTTTCTGGAGTTATTTCTCCACTGATCTCCAGTACCATATTGGGCACCTACTGACCTGGGGAGTCCTCTTTTGGTTCCTATCATTTTGCCTGTTTATTGTTGTGTGTAGTGTAGTTGCTCAGTCGTGTCCGACTCTTTGTGACCCCACAGAGTGTAGCCTACCAGGCTACTCTGTCCATGGGATTCTCCAGGCAACAGTACTGGAGTGGACTGCCATTTCCTAAACAATCATGTGCATAGTGGCAGGAGTGTGGATAATCCTGTCACACAAGCTAGTCTGCCAGCAGAGAGGTTTGACCTGAGACACCCTTGACACGCCCAGGAATTTTTATTGACTGGAGCTGCAAGTTTACTCCTTCTCCGAGAGAATCGGTGGGGAACAGCCCCCCGTAAAGTCAGAAGTGTAGGTGAGAGCATGAAACAGTAAAGTAGGTAGACTCTGGTTTTGAGGGTAGATGCTCGGGAACAGGGGGTTTCCTGAGGCTGGATCCCGCCTTTGCGTATGCTAAAGCCTCCTTCCGCATGACCTTTGCCATGGGCAGAGTTCCTCACGCTGGCTCCCAGCAGAATACAATTTCATAGTCCCAAGTTCTGCTCTAAAACTCAGCTGGTTAGGCTAACTGGGTCCACATCCAAACCCACATCCCATTCTTCCAATCCTAAATAACAAGTGGTTCTTGCAGTACACAAAGGGTTGGGCTATGCACTTCAACAAAGCTGACTTAGAAGTAACAGCAACCTCTAGATGTTTAGGGATCCTGTTTAAATTAAAAGATTTCTGACAATGCAAACATCTTAGGAGACCAGATGGCTTGAAGACCAGACCCACTAGTAGGAGATGAAGAGAATTGTGCTTTAGACACCTTGATTCTTCAAAGAGAGACTGGAGGGATGAAGATTATTTTGGAGGTTATTACACGGAAAAAGTTGAGGAATGAGTAATAAAGCTAATTCAGGGTACACTTGGCAGAAGTGAGGTATAAACACCCAGAAGTCACTTATATTCTCTGGAGGCAGGTTTCCAGTAGGCTCTTTGTTAAAGAGAGCAGTGTGATGGAAAGAGAGGATTTTCTATGTTCAAATCCCAGTCCTCCCACTTTTTAGTCTCATACCCCTGGTTGATTCATATGACATTTCAAGACTACAGTTTCCTATTCTGCTAAGTCAGTATAATATCATCTACCTGCTAAGGCTCTTGTGAAGCAGAACTAAATGGCATAATATATATTAAGCAGTTAGTAAATGGTACCCATTCAATGTTTCTTTCTAGATACAAATGAAGTTGGCATATGCCCTTCTCCTTCATGGGGCAGAGGAGAAGAAGAAGAAACATTTTTCTCCATATGTTACAATGATAAACTTTATAGTGGTGTTCTGAGAACACTGCAAAATCTGAAGGTGCTTTTCAACTGTCAGAAAAAGATTACATTTTCCCTGCGCTGAATAACAGGAACAACTTTTGCCAGGACAGTCTCCCTCTCAAGAGAGCTGGGCATCCGTGAACAAGTCCGTTATCTCTCTGGTTTCAGCCCCTCGTCTAAGAAGTAGCGGTGGTCCTCTTTGCTCACTTTACAGAAGTGCATGTGGGATTCAGGGTTGTGAAAATTCTTACAAAGCAGGGTACCTGGGAGAGGTTGCTAAGCTCACCGTTAGCCGTTTGCGGAACACTTCCTTGTTTCCGGCTCTGACTTCTCCCATCCGACGTGAGCCTCTCAGAGCGTACTCAGTCTGATTCTGTGTCCGGGACTTAGCACAGAGAATTTGCTGGCTCAGTGATTGCCTCTCGGACTCAAATGTTGATCACTCTCGTGTAATGATGTTGAGTTACAGTGTTAGTCGCTCAGTCGTGTCTGACTCTTCGCGACCCTATGGACTGGAACCCACCAGACTCATCTGTCCATGGGGTTTTCCAAGCAAGAATATTGGAGTAGGTTGCCATTTCCTTCTCCAGCGGATCTTCCCGATCCAGGGATCGAACCCGGGTCTCCTATATAGCAAGCATATTCTTTAACGTCTGAGCCGCAGGAAAGTCCTTGAATTACAGAATTCGTTTCTTTGTAAATTAGTGATCAACGCCAGGGTTACGGAGAGAACGAACGGAATTTATCGCCTTTAAAAGCTATTACTACACGGTTCGCGTTGCTAGCCCCACATTTTAACGTATTCTCGTTTCCTACTTAACACTGTGTATTTGTAGGAAGTTCTTTTTTTTTTTTTTTTTACGTTCATTGATTTAAACACTTTCTTCCTCTCCTTTTCCCCGGCTTCTTCACTTTTCTTTGTGATTGGCTGCAAATCATCTTAACGTGATTGGCTAGGGCAGCTGCCTGTTATCTTTTCTTTGCTCCGACGGGAGAAATAAGAAAAAAAAATGTCTTAAACTCAGCTATTTTATTGGCTCCGGTAAAGACGTACGGCGAGGGGATTGGGCAGCTCAAATTTGTGATTGGTTCTTATACCCATCAGTCACACTGCCGGAAACCAAGTCTATCGGGGCTGGAAGGGTTTTCATTGGTCCGGAACTGCCCCGCTCGCTCGCCCGCTCCCCGAGCCCGCCCCCCCACCCGGTTGCCGTGGTTGCAGGCCCGGCCCGCCAGCTCGTCCGCTGACAGCGAGCCTTTAGGGCGGAGGGAAGCGGGTCCGTTGGTCCGCCAGGCACGAGGCTCCGCCGGCGGCCAGGCCCGCGCGGAGCCGTTGCCATGGCAGCCGCCGCCGGAGGCGCGGACGACGAGTCGCGCTCGGGCCGCTCGAGCTCCGACGGCGAGTGCGCGGTGGCGCCCGAGCCGCTGACGGGTCCCGAGGGCCTCTTCTCCTTCGCCGACTTTGGCTCTGCGTTGGGCGGCGGCGCGGGCCTCCCGGGCCGGGCGTCCGGCGGGGCCCAGTCCCCGCTGCGCTACCTGCACGTCCTGTGGCAGCAGGACACGGAGCCCCGCGATGAGCTGCGCTGTAAAATCCCCGCGAGCAGGCTGAGGCGCGCCGCCAGGCCCCACCGCCGGCTCGGGCCCACTGGCAAGGAGGTGCACGGTGAGGAGCGCGGCGGGAGGCGGGGCTGGCCCTCGGCTGATCTCCCCAGCCCGCTCAGGATGGAGTCCTCCGACGTCTGCGCTACGGACCTGGAGTGACCCCTGAGTCCCCTTCCAGTAGGAATAGTAGTCGTATGACTGCTAAGGATCATGAATGTAAAAAAAAGAAAAAAATAGTCTTCCTGCTCAGAAACAGTCCCGGAGGCTTTTCACATTGGGTAGTTCCTGAGTAGAAACGGATTCCTCGCCCCAGGTGTAGATAATACATGGGGTAGTGGAGAATATTTTCGTATCAGAGCCAAGTCGTACCAGCTTCTTTAAATGCACAGACCTGGGTTGGACTTTTCTAGCTCATGGTGGCCTTAGGCAAACTACAGACCCTTTCAGTTGTAGTTTTCTTATCTGTAAAATGGGAATGGTATGCTTTACAGGAATGTTGACAAAAGTTAGGTAAAGTAGGGAATGTATAGTCAATGTTTGGCCTTCAACGTGTGCCAGACACTGTTGGGTGACAATGTGGTCATTTTCTTTTCTTTTTAAGATTTATTTATTTATTTTTGGCTCTGCTGAGCCGTCTTTGCTGAGCGCAGGCTTTCTCTAGTTACGGTGAGTGGGGGCTGTTCCTTGCTGCCGGTGCCCAGGCTTCTCATCGCCGTGGCTTCCCTTGTTGCAGAGCATGGGCTCTAGGTACACAGGCTTCAGTAGCTGCAGCTTCTGGGCTCTAGAACGCAGGTTCAATAGTTGTGGCGCATGAGCTCAGTTGCTCAGAGGCATGTGGGATCTTCCTGGACCAGGGATCAAACCCATGTCCCCTGTATTGGCAGGCAGATTCTTAACCATTAGACCACCAGGGAAGCCCTGTGATGGTTTTTGATCCTCATAATAACTCATCAAGATCCAGATACCCGTTCCCGCTTTACTGAAGATAAAACTGAGGCTTGGAGAAATTGTCTTGCTCTAAGTCACATCAGTAGAAATTGGTTGTCCTGCTCTGATACTTCTTCCATATTGTCTTTTACATTTTATGGATGCCGTGGAAACCAACACCCTGAAAGACTTAAGAATGGAGACTTTTAGATTCCCTCTAGGACCTACTCATCTTAGTGGTGTTATGAGGATTGAGAATTTGAAAGTGCTATATGAATGTAAGGAATCATTATATATCTGAGTTGTAATTTTTGTCCATTTCTCTGATGATAAAAGTATTGCTTTCTATTACCCTCTAATATAGAGGTAGTGTCATTGTGGAGAAAAAAGTTTCTGTGTGGGAATTATCAGATTTAAATATGCCATTTAGGAGAGGCCTGTTTTGAAGGAGAATATAAGATTATACGTGTAATCAGCTCACAAAGAGCTTTGTGTAAATCATCTCATTTGATTTTTGCAACAACTCAGGACTGTCAGGACAGAGCTCAACCTTGTTTGTACTTGATAGATCTGAAGCCCAGGGGCTTAACTAACTTGTTCAAGGTCACCAAGTGGCAGAGCCAAGATCTGGCTGCAAAGGCCTTGGAGGATTTGCTACAAAATGTGACTTTTGCACGAGCTGTGCCACATTTCAGGTTTCTCCTGGTTGTATCCTGGCACCTCTCTTTCCTTTTAGATGCTTTTTTTTTTTTTTTCCATTTGGCAGTGCTGTGCGACATGCGGGATCTTAGTTCCCCAATCAGGGATCAAACTCGTGACCCCAGCAGTGGAAGTGCATGGGTCCTTAACCACTGGACTGCCAAGAAGTTCCCAGGAAGCCATTACTTTGTGCTTCATCATGGCTGTTGCTGGGTTTTTTTTTGTTTGTTTTTTTAACTGGCACTGTTATTCTCTTCACAGCTCTGAAAAGGCTGAGGGACTCAGCCAATGCCAACGATGTGGAAACAGGTGAGTGTGCAGAGTGAGTCCGCTCCATGGTCTGGTTAGGGAAGGAAAAGTCCACGTAACCAGTACCTGGGAAGACGGCGCCTGAATTCTGCCAGCTCAGCCCTGGGACCACTGTATCTATTGTATAACTGCTGTCGCCTTACAGATGACAAGTCCGGTTCAGATGCTTACTCTTCCCCACGCTTGCCTGCCACTCCTTCCTGATGTCAGAGTGTTTATTACCCTGTGAGCCCCCTCACAGCGGGAGCTTTTGTATCCCTGGCACCCAGCCGCAGAGTAGGAGTTTTTGGGAACTTCTGGCTAAAAGGAATGAGTCGTCAACTTGAACCGCCAGGAGAGCCACCATCTGCATAGAACCCTTCAGCTGCTCCCCTGAGGCTTGGTGGTAGTGGGGTTCGTGGTTCTCAAACTTCAGTTGACAGAACATCTGAAAGGCAGGGGTGGGGCTCCTAACAGGACGCAGCTCTGTTTTTGTTGTTGTTGTTGCTGCTCTTCATCCTTTACTAGCTGACAGGGCAATAGCAGCATCAAAGGTACAAGACAAGTTATAGGAAAAAAAAGATTTAATTTTATCCACTGAGTTAATTCGTTCTGTGAATCAGGGAAAAGTGGTATATTGGTTTTCTGTAACTGCTGTAACAAATTACCACAGATATTCTTGTGTAAAACAGCACCAGTTTGTCATCATACAACTATGAAGGTCGGAAGTCCAGCTTAGGTCTCATCAGGCTGAAATCAGAGTGTCAGTGGGGCTGTATTTCTTGCCGGAGGCTCCAGGAAGAATCTGTTTCCCTGCCTTTCCCAGCTCCTGAGGTTGCCCACATTCCTTGGCTCGTAGTCCTCTCCCTTCATCTTCAGAGCCAGCGATAGTAGACTGAGTCTGCACACTGGTTCTACCAATGGGAAAAGGTTCTCTGATGTTAAAGACTCCTGTGTTAGATTGGGCCTGCAAACTCCAGGATAATCTAGCTGCTGCTGAGTCGCTTCAGTCGTGTCCAACTCTGTGCGACCCCATACACGGCAGCCCACCAGGCTCCCCCATCCCTGGGATTCTCCAGGCAAGAACACTGGAGTGGGTTGCCATTTCCTTCTCCAGTGCATGAAAGTGAAAAGTGAAAGTGAAGTCGCTCAGTCGTGTCCGACTCTTCTCAACCCCATGGACTGCAGCCCACCAGGCTCCTCCGTCTATGGGATTTTCCAGGCAAGAATACTGGAGTGGGGTGCCAAGGCCATACACTAGAGGTATTAAAAAGAGAATATATCATTTTTCCTTGAAAAGCCATATTGGTTACTACCCAAATATTCCACAATATTAAAGTTCATAGAAGAAAAAAGAATAAATAAAAAATAAAGTTCATGGAAGAGATGAAATTGGAGAATGCTGAAAACCCCTCCAGTTTCTAGGCCTGCTCACCAGGAGAATCCCGGGGATGGGGGAGCCTGATGGGCTGCCGTCTATGGGTTCGCACAGAGTCGGACACGACTGAAGCAACTTAGCAGCAGCAGCAGCAGTGTGTGGCCAGAGAATATTTTAAATATATTTCCCTTCCACAGAAAGTCTAGTTTACCTTTTTTTAATAGGTTTACTTTCTCTTTTAAATCGAAGTATAGTTGATGTACAATATTATGTAAGTTTACAGTATAGTGATTCACAAGGTTTACAGGTTATACTTCATTTATAGTTGTTACAAAATATTGGCTATATTCCCCCTGTTGTATAATATATCCTTGTAGCTTGTTTTATACCTAATAGTTTGCCCCTAATCGTTATTTCCCCACCGCTATACTGCCTCCCCTCTTCCCAGTGGTAACCACTGGTTGGTTCTCTATGCCTGTGAGTTTATGTCTAGCTTATCTTTTCTTTTTCACAACAGTAAAAGATGTTTATCAGCTTTCACAATCATTAGCCAGTGTCTAGCTTATGTTGAATCAGGTGTCCACATGGTGGTTTTATTGTTTTGGTGGAAATGCTGTAATTTTCCATTCAGAGTCTGTGACACACCCATCTTCAAATCTACGTAGCTCATGGCTGTTAGATTTACCAGGCTCTTGCAGGACTCTGATAGCGAAACTGGCTGTAGTTTAGCTTTTTCACTCCTTTTTACTGTATGGTTAGCATTCTGTTTTCTTGCTTCATGTTTGTTGGGTCTTTTGGTGTAGGTTAGCAATTATAGTGGATGTAACATTTCTACCCTCCTATGGTTAAATTGTAAGTACCTTTCTGTGAATTCACAATCATTTGAAAGATTATTATTATTTTTTTGGCTGCACCAGGTCTTAGTTGCAGGATGGGGATCTTTAGCTGCAGGATGTCTTAGTTGTGGCATGTTAACTCTTGGTTGCAGCATGTGAAATCTAGTTCCCTGACCAGGGAGCGAACCTGGGCACCCTCTGTTGGGAGTTCAGAGTCTTAGCCACTGAACTGCCAGGGAAGTCCCATTGAAAAGATTTTAAATGTGAAAATGATATATGCATTTAAAATGTTTTAAAAATTAGAAAAATACACAAGAAAAACATTTTTAATGTCAGCAAAGGAGCTAATCTTTGTTAATATTTTGGTGAATATCCTTCCTGTCCTTTTTCCCGTGCAGAGGAATTTTCTTGAGCTTGTAGACTGTGCTGTATACAGTTTTACAGCCTGCTTAATGCTTTATGTATCATAAACATTTCCCATAGTCTTCATAACCATTTTTTTTTCAAAACAGAAGTGTCATTTTTCCTATTTATAGAATAAATACATAGCTGTACAATTTTTGTAAAGGTTGTAAAAAGCAGAAATTACCTTGTAATTCCATTCCACAGCTAAAACCACAGTTTGTAATGGATGCACACAATGCCTTCAAAGGGACAAAGCAAGAGTTATTCAGTTAGTCACATATTTGCACACTGGTGTTTCACTATTAAGATAATTTCCTAGGAATGGGGTTTCTACATCAAAGGATACGTGTATCTTGATGGCTTCTGATAGGTGTTGCTAAATTGCTTTCCCAAAAGACTGTTAGCTGTACAGATCACAAAAATAGAACCATTTACTTTATCTCGGAGATGCTGGCTCTCTTTTGGTGACTGCATTGATGAACACCGAGGTGACCTGAAGCTCTTCCTTCTTCTCCACTCTTATAAACCTTTCCCATTCATTCATTCCCAAACCATTCATTCATTTATCCAGTCAGTTGGCAACATTTGTGGAACAGGTCAAGTCATACCTCCGTCCAGGATATTAAGAAACAAAATAAAAACCTGCAGTATAGCTGGAGAAGAAGAGTATAAAGTGACACCATTTCTAAAAACAAACAAAAAACCCAAAGAAAGGGAAGTCATGTGTTTAGTGGGAGAGGTAAAAGTCCTTGAGCAGGAGAAACCTGAGTTCCTATCCCAGCCCTCCTGTCGGCTTGGTTTGGAGTCTGTCTCCTAGCCTGTAGCACGGACATGGTACCATGCTGAGTGTTTGATGGCAGGCAGGCACCCAATGCCTGGCTGGCCCTTGGTGTACAGGCAGTTGCTCTGAAAGAGCTCAGCATGTTATTGTGAGAGTAGCAGGATGACAAGGGACTACAGAGACGTGGGGGTCCGGGGGCTCATTCACCTTAAGGAGACGGGAGAGATTCATGGAGCAGGAGATTATCTGGGCTTCGCCTGGAAGGACTCGGGTCCTTGAGAGGTTCGGTGGGGGATTGCTAGGGCATTTCACTGCTTGCTCTAAAATGATGTTTGGCAGCAATTTCTACATTTCAGTTTGGACATGGGCACGCAATACATAATGCCTCACATTTTATAATGGCTCCAGACTTTTCAGAAAAGGACATTCATATCCATTATTCTCATCATGGCAGCTCTAGAAGTTGACTGGGCAGAAATTACTCCCATTTGCTGGTGAATGGGGCCCCAAATCTTGGCCTTCCTTGTCCCAGCCCAGCTTTTCCCACTGCCGCACGCTGTTGGCAATGAACTCCTTTCCTTTTTGGTCAGCTCAGTCTGGGACTTGGACTGCATGGCAGAGCCCAGGCTCTCTCCACTCTAAAGGGCTGCCTCATGGGAGCTAAGTGAGCGTCAGCCCACAGATGTGTCCCAGTTGGATGGATGTGTAGCCAGACTCAGGTAGAGGGGCAGGACCAAAATCAGTACTGGGGATATCCATGACTCCAGAATTCCTGACCCTGAGGGCCAAGATCCTTCTGTGATGCTCTGTCCCAAGACACGTACTTGAGCACCCAGCACCCGTGGTGCTCAGTTGTGCCCTCAGGAGAACAAGTCCCGGGGGGGGGGGCTGCATCCTGGAGGGACTAGCTCTCCCACACATTATGGATGCCTTGCTGGAAGGGGCCCTAAGCACCCTTGCCCACCCCCAGGGCTGCAGCTTGGCTAAGCCGCCACTCTCCCTGCTTGCTCCCTCTGCCTTGGCGGTGCCAGTGCAGCAGCTCCTGGAGGATGGCGCGGACCCCTGTGCAGCTGACGACAAGGGCCGCACTGCCCTGCACTTTGCCTCCTGCAATGGCAACGACCAGATTGGTGAGTCCTGGGGAGGTAGGGGAGGGGGGCTGGGCGAGTATTCTCCCCCCAGGGGCACTGGGGAACAGCACACAGAGGGTGGGGGGCTGCTGGAGCTGAGGAAGGCTGGGCCCTCCCACGCCTCTGGCCTGTGGAACTGGCACTGCCAGGCTAAGGTGGGGCTCACCTGGGGAAAGAACGAGATCGACCCCAAGGTTGGACCGGACCTTCCAGACATCCAGACATTCAGGCAACATTTACTCAGTGCTAAGGGCAGCAGTGGGACAGCCTGTCCCCAAACCCAATTTTTTTTTTCCCCCAGAGGTCTTTTAGGATGTGGTATAACTGGCAAACAGTGAAGTCTCTGTGTACATACACTGCTGTGTCCACCTCCTGGATCAAAATATAGAATCTTTTCAGTGCCCGGCATTCTGTCTCATGCCCCTTAAGAACCTTCACTAGCAGCCACAGCTGTTGGGAGAACTTTCTTTAACCCTAAAATCTCAGTCCCATAATACCTGCACGGGCTCAGGGACCCTCCCAGAAGCCTTAGTTCACAGTGCCCAGCGTCATGCACACAGGCCTCACGAGTGGGCAAGGGAGTGAAGCTGCACAGGGCAGTGTACTGGCTTTCAGTGTTCTGTAGAGGTGTGGAGGCTAGGATGCTGTCAGTAGACGCCCCCAGCGGCTCCTCTGGGGCTTTCCTGTTTCCAGTGCAGCTGCTTCTGGACCACGGAGCCGACCCCAACCAGCGAGATGGGCTGGGGAACACGCCACTGCACCTGGGTGAGTGCCTGGCAAGCTGCCAAGACAGGCTCCTTTGATGGAGAGCCCGGGGTCCTGCAGGCCCCCAGCAGGCTCTCCTGTCCCCTGGGGAAAGCCTGAGTCCCCAGGGCCACACTCCCCTTGGGCTGTGTCCGTGGCTGACCCCATCCACTATTGGTCGACTGTGCCCCAAGCAGGGCTGATTTCACAACCTGAACTGGCTCAGCAGCTCTGCCAGGGGAGGTTCCCGCCCTGTGGCCAACTCTCACCATGGCTTGTGGCGAGGCAGGTCCCACCTCCCAGCCTCAGGTTCCCCAGCTGTGTAGGGAGGGAGTTGGGTTTGATCGCTGAATCCCCCCAGTTGCTGCCTCAGTGATGCCTCTTGGGGCTTGATCTGGCGCCGGAACCCTGAGAGACACAGTCCTGCTCCCTCCCGTGGGCACCCAGGGCCAAGCCCCCTGCGGTCCTGAGCTCTCAGTCCCTATTCTCCTTCCTCAGCGGCCTGCACCAACCACGCCCCCGTCATCACCACGCTGCTGCGAGGAGGTGAGTGCTCCCCTCCCCCTCCTTCCTCCTCCTCCCCTGCTCAGCATGCTCACCACTGCCTGTCCCCCCAGGGGCCCGGGTGGACGCCCTGGACCGAGCAGGCCGCACACCCCTGCACCTGGCGAAGTCCAAGCTCAACATCCTGCAGGAAGGCCACTCCCAATGCTTGGATGCTGTGCGGCTGGAGGTGAAGCAGGTGAGCGTCCCGCTCGGCTGAGCCTGCAGCACCGAGCAGGCGACTTCATTCACCGTTCATGTGGACCCCAGCTGACACCTGCTCCAGCGCACCCCTGGGCACAGCCTCAGGCTGCTCTGTGCCTGTGGGCACAGCCTCAGCCTGCCCTCTGGTCTCAGATCATCCAGATGCTGAGGGAGTACCTGGAGCGCCTAGGGCGGCACGAGCAGCGGGAGCGGCTAGATGACCTCTGCACCCGCCTCCAGATGACGAGCACCCGCGAGCAGGTGAGCGCGGCTGCGGTCCAAACCCCAGCCTGGCAGGAGCCTCAGGGCGAGCCGGTCCCCGCTCTGAGGCTGGAGAGAGAGGCATGGCTGCTGGTTGCCATCCTCTGTGGGCCTCAAAGCCTCTGTCCACCTCCTTGGAAGCAGCCTGGGTCCTTCTGTCTGGGGCAGCGAGGATTCATCCTTGGACAGCTGCTCCCTAGTCCAGGGTGAAGCCCTCACAGGCCCTGAGAAGAGACAGTGCCTGCCTCTGCACCTGTGGTGCTGTGGGGGGAGACCCGGGGCACCCCACCACAGAGCCTTGGTTTCCTCCCACAGGTGGACGAAGTGACTGACCTGCTGGCCAGCTTCACCTCCCTCAGCTTGCAGATGCAGAACATGGAGAAGAGGTAGCGAGAGCCGCTCCCCGCCGTCCCTCCTGCTGCCCGCCCCGCCCCGCCCGCTGCCCTCTTGCTACAAAGAAAAGGCCTGGCACCTGGGACCCCGTCTGCCGGGGCCTCATCCCAGCTGCTGGGAGGCAGAGGCGTTCTCTCACTGACCTCAGCGCCACTCCCAGCCGCAGTCTCTGTCGTGTCCATGGGCCGAGACCACAGCCCCCAGCTTCTTCCTTTGGCTCCCGCAGCAGCACAGCCATGCCTCTGCCCTGGCTGACTTGACACACGCTCTCCTCACAGGCCTCGTTCATCCCACAGCCTCCCTGGTGCCCTCAGCAGGCCCCAGACCCTCCTCTGAGTCCCCTCCCGGCTGTGGGCTTGTTGCAGCCAGCCGGGTGGGCTTAGGGCAGGCACCCTCTGGCCTAGGGGGCTTCTTGGCTGGCCCTGCACCTCTCACCAGCACTTAGATCAGGCTTGTCACCAGACTTGCAAGGAGACATGGCAGCTACTTTCTTTGGTTTGGAAGGGGTCAGGGGGTTGGTGAAGCCTAGACCTTAGAAATACAAGGTTAGGGAGGACCTAGCTGAACCCAAAGCAGAAAATCCCTGGCCCTTTTTTCCCCAATCACTGAAACACCGGGAGGGTGTAACCTTTCTGCAGCCTAGTTGTAGTAGGCGAGGAGAGGTCCTCAAGATGGCCACGTTCTAGTCCCAGGAACCAGTGAACACCATCTTATATGATGAAAGGGACTT
Organism: Budorcas taxicolor; assembly: GCF_023091745.1. Classification (NCBI taxonomy): domain Eukaryota; kingdom Metazoa; phylum Chordata; class Mammalia; order Artiodactyla; family Bovidae; genus Budorcas; species Budorcas taxicolor. The sequence goes on along the minus strand of NC_068914.1, from coordinate 153,161,119 downwards.
TCAGATGTCATTAAGCTAAGGTCTTTAGACAGGGCAATTATCCTGGATTATCCAGGCAAGCCTGATGTAATCACATGGATCCTTATTAGAAGGAAGCAGGAGCTCAGAGAGGAAGTAGGGGACAGGGTGACCAAATCAAGAAACGAGTAACGCAAGGCAGCGGTCACAAGGCAAGGAATGAGGCGGCCTCCAGTAGCTGGAAAAGACAAGGAGGGCTTCCCTGGTGGGCCAGTGGTTAAGAATCCACCTGCCAATGCAAGGGACACAGGCTTGATCCCTGGTCTGGGAAAATCCCACATGCCTCCAGGCAACTAAGCCTGCGTGCCGCAACTACTGAAGCCCGTGCACAGCAGTGAAGACCCAGTGCAGCCAAAAAATAAATTAAAAAGATAATAAGGCAAGGAAATGGATTTTTCCTTCATAACTTCCTGAAGGAACCAACCTGCTGACACCTTGATTTTAGCTCAGAGACAGGTTTCAAATTCTGACTGCCAGAACTGTAAGAGAATAAATTTGTGTTGTTTTAAGCTACTAGATTTGTGGTAATTTGTTGCAGTAGTGAAGGGAAACTAATACTCTGGTGAAGGCTCAAAAACCCACAACCCGGCCACTTCTACCCTGGCAGAAGCCGACATTCCCCTTGGGGCTCAGAGATGCAGAAGGCAGCGCCCCCTCCTGGCAGGGATCTGCCACAGCGGGGAAGTCTGAAGGGAAGGCTTGCGAGACCCAGCTGTCTCTCAGAAACATTTGACTACGGAGTTAAGATAGACTTTTCCCAAATTATCAGTCCCGGTTCTGCTCTGGCTCTGCCCTACTTTCCCTCTCACCAGACTTGAGTCCTGGCTGCTTTTCAGGAGGAGGGGAGTTTGTCTCCCAAATCCCAGCTTGATCAGATCTGAATTGAACTCATGGGACCTAGCTGTTCCCCAGACCCTAAAGAAGAAAGGACCTCTGGGCAGGCAGGGGTGAGATTCAGGCTGGGGGCTGCCTCCTGGGCCCTGGGAGAAGGGAAGCTGCAAGCCCCATCGGGTTGCCAGGGTTGGGGAGAGAGGAGGGCAGAGGATGCAGTGTTATCCTGCATGCCACAGCCGAATGAATAAGTAAACATTTAAAAAAAGAGCAAATGCTCACGTGGGCCCTGAGTGGGCTGGGCTGGGCAGGGCGAGATGGAGAACCCGACAGGTTGCCCACGCAGGAGTCAGCTCTCTCACTAGCTGCTCCAGAAATTAACTGCGTTTGTGGGGGAAGCAGTGGGGAGCGCGGTGGTGGCAGGAAGGAAAAAATCCACGTCTGCTGATTTCACCTTCTGGGTAGGGTCCTTTTCTCTACACCTCCCATTTCATTCGCGTTGGAAGTACCTCTCGGGCACTTGCTTTACACTCACCAGGGTTCCAGGTGGGAGCACAGCAGGGGAAGAAAACAAAATCCCTGCCACGCAGATGGTGGTGATGGTTGGAGAAGGGTATTCACGGGTTCTCACAGCCATCCTGTGAGACAGCTGGCCTTCCTGCTGCTTTGGATGGGTAAGAAAAGGCAGGTTTGCCAGAGTGACCCAATGGGGCAGCTGGGCTGGAACCTGGACTCATCCCCAAAGCTCGCTTCCACCACGCCTGAAGTCCGAGTCTTCTCAGAAGCAGTTTCCTAAAACTGAGGGCCACAACATTTGTTGAGCTCCTGTTACGTGCCAGCAGGCCCATTATACAAGCCCTTTGATTTAGTGTTTGCAGTCAAAGGGTAGCCGGTGCCCTTGCTCACTATATTATAGATGCACAAGATTGAGGCTCAGAGAGAGAGTAACTTGCTTGAGGTCAGATAGCAGCACGTGACCCAGCCCAGCCCAGGAATCTCTGCCAAGATTCCCAAAGTGCCGATCTCCCCAGTGTTCGTAAGACACAGTAGACACCCATGGACCTTACTGAGTAAGTCTCTCTCCCCATGTGGAGAGGGGCGGGCCCTTTCCTTGCTGAGCACGTGGTGCAGTGTGCCTGGTGTGCGAGGCCTGCACCTGGCCACCAAGAGCGGAGTCATGGGACTGAGCTGGGTCTGGAGTGGTCTTTGCCCATCTTTGGTGGCTGCCCATACTATTATAGGCCTTCTGAAGTGGTCAGAGAGCTGGGAGCAGCAAGAGCCAGGCCTGGCAGACGGACGGCCACAGGCTGACTGTGGGGCCAGGAGATGGCATGGGAAACGTGGGGCCCAGGAGCGTGAGGGGCTGGCCAGAGAGGGAGGTGAGACCAGGCCACAGAGATCCTGCGCAGAGGTCAGAAGATTTGCCCTGGCGACAGAAAGCAGGTGACGCAGACTCACCTCCACCCTCAAGGTCATATGCGTCCTTACCCAGAGCAATCACCTTGAGCTCCGGGGAAAAGACCCCCTTCCACCAGATCCCCAAACTGCTTCAGAGGCTGAGCCCAAGCCAGGGTCAGGAGGACAGGATGCTGGACTGATACATACCTGGGTAATCCAGCAAAGTCCCCATCTCACTCCAGCTATAGGGAATGAAAGCCCAAAGCCCCTGATGCTAACTCTCCAGTGAACACTGAGGCTTTGGTACATGCAGGGAGATATGATCAGTTCACTTGACAGTTGAGGAAACAAACTCAGGGAAGCAAAGGAGTCTTGCCCAAAGCCCCAGACCAGGGCCCAGAGTGGTCCCTTGTCTCTGTGACTGGCCCGTGCCAGCCTGGTGACGTTCTCCCACTTTGGAAGCTGGGGAGGATGGCATGTTTATTAAATGCCCTAGGCCATCAGAATGCCCAGAGGGGGCATAGGCAGGTGAACTGAACCTCCTCCACAATTGAGTTGGATTGTGAGGTTCTTGGAGTTTTGTTTTCTTTTTTTTGGCCACACCATGCAGCTTGTGGGATCTTAGTTCCCCAACCAGGGATTGAACCTTGGCCCCTGCGGTGGAAACTCGGAATCCTTAACCTCTGGACAGCCAGGGAAGTCTCAGATTGTGAGGGTTTTTAGGGTTCTGATGGAGGCAAGGATCTTTCTGGGAGAGCCCTGGAAACCTCTCATATAGGTAGCAGCAGCCAGGAAGCAGCCTGTGGCGGTGTGCCTACCTTGCAGCCTGGCTCAGGCAGCTCAGTTCCACAGTCCTAAGAGGTCAGCTGCAAAGTGCAGGAGCCACGATTCAAACCCGGTGATGTGGCTCATAGTCCGTGGCTTGACCCCTGCACTGTGCCACCTGTCTGAGTTGACCTGGCAGGCCCACCAGATGCCCAGTCCAGCACCCTCCCCAGAACCACAGCCATCCAGAGCACCCCCAGGAACTCCCAGCTGGCACCCCTGTCCCCCTCAACCCCTCCTCACAACCCTTCCTCCTGCTTCAGTCTCACCCCTACTCAGAGCCCAAGCTGCTAAAGCAAGGTGGCACCAAGCAGATTCCTCAATAAATCAGTCTTGTCCTCTTAAGCCAGAAACAATTCCACCCCCACAGCCAGTCCTTCTGGCCTCATGACATCTTGGATCCAGCCAGCAACTTGCAAATGAGCCCTGCATCCAGGCTGAGGACTAATGTTCATTCATAGGGAAACTCAGGGTGGTTAATTGGTATTTATGTCCCCAGGTACACACCTTGAAGTTGATAGATGGTGCTGTTCCTGTCAGCCAGAGGCAGGGAGAGAGACTGGTTAACACAGTGTGCCAAGGTCCTCACCTCACCCACCCTCCCTGAGGCTGAGTTTCACCTTGGCTACATTTGCTACCCGGGGTGGGCTGGCGGTGGGGGTCACCATTGCACATTCGAATTCCTCCCTCCCCTTAAAAAAAACAAAACTATCTGCCTCTTCTCTTCCTTTAAAACCATGAAACTGAAATCAGACCAACTTGAATTAGACCCCAGCTCTGTCTGGGACTATCTCTGTGATCTTGGGCCAGTGACTTAATCTCTCTTTGCCTCAGTTTCTCCAAATTCAAACTCTAAAGCAGATGAGACACACCTTCCAGGGCCAAGTACGAGGTCTGAAATACAGCAGGTGCCCATTTCACCACTGCCCCACGGACACCCTCACCATGTGCCCCAGGCCCCTCGTCTCAATGGGTTCCCACCAAGCTCAACATCCCCCCACTGCCACCCCCAGTAGCCTAAGCCAGAAGACTGGGCGTTATCTGGGACATCGCTCTCCCCCACCCCATAACATTTAATCACTATTTAGCCTCAACAATTGTACCTCGTATGTGGTTGTCCCATCTGTCCATGTCTCTCTACCCACTGCCATGTCTTGGACACCTTCATCTCTCTGGGTTCTCACACCAGCCTCTTAACTAGTCTGCCTACCCTCAGCCTCATTCTGCTCTCCCTCCCCAAGTATAGTCTGCCTTGCATCCAGAAAGAGTCCCCTCTAGAGTATATCTGATCCGGTCACTCTTTTGTTCAAAATCTTTACATGGCTCCCCTTGCCCTCGAGACAAAGTATAGTCTTGGTTACAGATAGGATTTAGAGAATCCTTTGCAGCTGCCTCCCCCAACCTCTCCCACCTCACCTCCTGCTGGGGCTCCCTTGTACCCTGTCCCAGGCCCTGGGCTCGTCGTGTTGTGCCTGAGCCCAGGTGGAGGACTCCAGGTGATCTGTGCACATGTTCTCCTGTCTCTCCCTTCCACATCTGCCCTGACTTGCTCTTCAGGGCTTGGCTTGGGCATCAGCTCCTCCCGGAAATCGTCTCTGCCTTTCCAAGCTGAGTAGGACCCTCCTCTGGGCTCCCACAGTCCCCCATGCTTCTGTCTTGCTTTCCTGCAGGAGAACTCTGTGCTGAGTAGGTGTTCAGACTTGAATGCTGCAGGATCATCCCTAGGAGGTTGGTACAAACGGGAGGGTGAGAAGGTTACATAATTCAAATCTCCTTTCAAATAAGAGGAGCTCCCTCCTGACCCCCAGGCTGGCCCGAGACCTTGTAGGAGGCTCAGGTCAGGTGGATTCTCCTGGACCCTAGGGGCAGTGGCTGGGGCTCATTCAGCCTCTGGACAGCCCAATTGCCTGCCTGTGGTCCTCCAGGGCTCAACTCTCTCCACCAAAGTATTACAATCATCTGCTCTTCCACACATTTCATTAGCCTCCTGAAGCAGACCCAGGAGCCTCAGGGGCTGAGCCTAAGCCCAGCATCAGGCCATCAATCTTCCTGCCAAATCCATGGCAAAAATAATCTCCCAGCTCCAGGCCAGGCCCTTGGTGGTAGCTTTCCTGGCCCAGGGCTCACAGAGCAGCCTCTGGGTTGGATCCTTGCTGCCAGCCTGGCACCTCCAACCCAGCCTCTACACAGCAACCATGGGCCCCTCCCTTCCTGAAAACCTTCAGGGGCATCACTGCCTGCCTGAGAGGATGGAGTTCCTGCCCCCGCAGCTGACCTAGGAGGCACACATGACCTCACTGCACCCACCCTCCCTGCCTCCCCAGACCCTACCCTACCCTATCCAACCCTGTTTCAGCTACACAAATCCACATACTGCTCCCACCTGTACCTGCCTTGGCCTTTGCTCTGCCTGGCAAGCCCGTCCCACCTTTTCCCAGGAAAAATGCCTATTAAACGTCATCTCCTCTGGGTATCCTGCTTGGACTGGCCAAGGAAGGGAGGCCTTTCCTCCTCTGGGCCCTGTGAGCTCTTCTGTCATGGCCCCATGACGCAGTGCTATCCTTTCTTCTTTTGGTTTTTGGCTCTCCAGCTAGACTAAGCACTCCCGCAAGGCAGGGGCCAGGCCAGATTCACGTCATCTCTGACTTCCTCTCGAGGGCTAGATTAAGGCAAGCACTCAAATGTTTGAGGGATAAAGAAGGAAGAAAGGGTCACGCTTTGCCTTGCCTGGCACCTCTGTCCTCATGTATCATATGTCAGCCATGCGCCTACTCTGGGCCAGGCTGTATGGCCCTCCATTAGTCGGGGTGTCTGGGCTTCTTTAGCTCCATGGGCCAGGGAGACCCATTCAGAAGCAGGAGTCAGAAGCAGGTGGCCTCGGGGTCCAGCCAGGGTCCCTCTGCCAGGCCACTATGCAGGGCTTCTGCTGACGGACCCCTCCCCCAGGCCTGGCTCTGTCACTCCCTGGCTGGGCGCTTGTCTCCTGCCCATTCTCTTTGCAGTCGGTCACCTGTCCGTGCCCACAGAGGTGACTGTGGAGGAGCACCAGCCCACCTGGGTGGCTGGACCAAGCATGGCAGAGGCCACCCTGAGAGATTTTATTCTGTGCTTTGACTTTGCAGGCTCTCACCATTGTCGTGTGTAGCAACCTTGTCAGATGCTCTTAGATGTTTTTCCAACACTTCCTGGGCTGCCCAGAGAGCCACTCCTCTCGCCCAGTTAGGATCCTGGCTCTTCCTCAATTTTGCCAGTTGGCTATGATCAAGTACCTCATCTCGAGCCTCAGTTTTCACTTCTGCAAATGGAGGTGATATCCCTTGCCTGTTGGTGCGAGGCACAGATGAGGCAGGGGAGGTGTGAGTGATGGCCGTGGGAGACAGAGGCCACTCTGGGGGCTGCAGAAGTGGCAGCATCACAGCCCCTGCCCTCCAGGAAACTTTCCCACTGCTGCAGCCTGCGTCAGTTGGGGACATCTTGGCAGAGACCGGGGAGAAAGAGCCTGGGACCAGGTGTCAGCCCTGGTGCTGGGCCCTGGCAGCACTGGCTCCCCAGCTGGCTCTCAGCCTCCCCCTGAGAAGGCTGACTGCCACTCTGATCTCTGGGTCTGTGGCAGGTGGCAGGCAGTGAGGAGGTCTCAGCAGCTGCCCAGTGTCAAGGAGGGCCTTTCCAGGGTGCCCAGCAGCTGGGGTATGTGTGCCGGGGAAACAGAGAATTGGAAGGTCTCAGCCAGAAGCTAATAAACAATATTGGCTTACGGTGAAGGAGGAAGCGGGCAGCTCCACAACCATCGAGACTGATCTATTGGTTAATTAGGAGGTTTCCACAGCCACAGACTATGCCTGCTGTGTGTAGGGCCAGGTAGGGAGGGGGCCACAGGGTAATCAGGGCTGCTGGAAGGCCAGCTGGGGTCTGAGTGCAGCTCAATGTCTCCCCTGAGCCAGGAGCCTTAAATGGCTGAGGAATAATGCAAGAGGTTGGGGTCAGGCAATGGACCTAGGACTTGATGCCTGGGGCCTGCCCATCAGGACCCACTGTCCTGAATATCTAAACAGAATTCTGCTATAGCAGGGGCTGGGTGCCCTCTGCGGTTTCCAGGGCAGCCAGTTGAGTATGGGGAGCTATAGGTTTGGGGAAGAGAGCTGATGCAGAATCAGGAAGAACCAAGAAAAACACTGGAAACCATGGCATCTGAGAACAGAGGTCCCAGAGGTGGAGAAGTCGGTTCTTCTAAGTAGAAAAAGGTAAATAGCAGTAGGTTTGAATCCAGACTCTCCCAAACACTAGTTGTGTGGCAAATCGCTAAACCCCTCTGATTCCTGATGTCTACATTTTTAAAGAGGAACGAACGATATCTACCTTGCAAAACTGTAATTAGATTGAAGAATGTAATACCACAGTAGCTGTTCCCTTCTCCAGGGGATCTTCCCAGCCAAGGAAACGAACCCAGGTCTCCCGCATTGCAGGATTCTTTACCAGCTGAGCCATCAGGGAAGCCGCATGGGATACATATGAAGTGCTTAATATTTGCTATATTTATTTTGTATCTGTTAGTATTAAGTTACTCTGACTTACCTGATGGCTCAGATGGTAAAGAAATTGCCTGCAATGCAGGAGACCCAGCTTCCATCCCTGGGTTGGGAAGATCCCCTGGAGAAGGGAAGGGCAATCCACTCCAGTATTCTTGTCTGGGAAATCCCAAAGGCAGAGAGGCCTGACGGACTACAGTCCTTGGGGTCGCAAAGAACGGACACGACTGAGCGACCAAGACTACCACTACACTATTAAGTTACTCAGGACAGCGCTTCGAAGGGAGAAGGAGCTTGGTAGAGGAAGCAGGGCTTCCAAGATGCTAACAGAGTTGGCAGAATGGGCAGAAGGATTACCCTCCTTCCTGCCAGATTTGCTATGGACACAGTCTGGGGGATTCCTGGCCTGGGGGCCTGCGCTTGGCTGCCTGGAATCATTTTCACCGTCCAGGGGTGTCCACTCCGTGGACTGAGTATCCACTGCTCCTCAGAGGGCTCCTGGCTTTGGCCCCATCCCCTAGTACTGTCCGGCCCTGGAGGAAGAGGAAGGAGAGACAGACGGACAGCCGGCAGAGCGGAGGCACACAAAGTTTATTCTGGTCCTTTGACAGGTAGGTCCCTGCACGCCTCTCCACCACCTGCGGGCTCCGGACCTCGCTCCCCGCCCCAGTCGCCGCCCGCCGGCAGCCTCCCGCGAGGCCGGGCGTTCCCGGAGCAGCCGTCGGGGCCCGGGGACCCCGGGCGGACGCGACGGAGGGCGCGGCGGGCACCACCCGCGGGGCAGCGGGCGCGGGGGCGGCGGCGGCCGCAGGGCCACAGGCGGCGGAGGCGCGCGCGGAAGTGGCGGGAGGCGAGCGCGTAGACGAGCGGGTTAAGGCAGGAGTTGGCGTAGGCGAGGCAGTGCGAGGCCAGGCGGCAGGCGTAGGTGGCCGGGCTGAAGGCGAAGCGGCCGTACCAGAAGCAGAGGATGAGCGCGTGGTGCGGGCCCCAGCAGAGGGCGTAGAGCGCCGCCACCGCCAGCATGACGCGCCCCGCGCGGCCAGTGGCTCTGCGCCGGGCCTCGGCCGCCGCCGCGCCCGCGGGACCCACGGCGGCCCACAGGAAGCGCAGCGTGCGCCCGTAGGCCAGGCTCACCACGGCCACGGGCAGCAGGTAGCCGGCGGCGAAGGTGGCCACGTCGAGGGCGCGGCGGCGCGCGTCCTCCCAGGCGGGCACGCAGAGCTCAAGCGCGCCGTAGCGCACTGTGCCGTAGTAGCTGAGGTAGGGCGCCGAGAAGAGCGCCGCCAGCAGCCAGACCAGGCCCACGGCGGCGCGGGCGTTGCGCGGCGTGCGCAGGGCCCGCGAGCGCAGCGGGTGCCGCACGGCCAGGTACCTGCGGGCGGGCGCGGTAGTCAGACCCGCGGCGGGCGGGTGGCCTGGATATCGCCCGGATCTGAACTGCCGCCGCGGTGACCGCGCGCCGGGCCTCGCTCGCAAGGTTGTGGGGATGAAGGGAGTTAGCGTCCAAAGCGCTTGGAGCAGCGCCTGGCACCTAGCGAGGCTCGGTCGGAGCTCAGCGAGAAGTGACCAACCGGCCCAAGGTCATCAACGAGTCAACTAGAGAGTGAGCCTGGGCTTGACCCCAAGTTTCAACCCCTGAAAGCCGGTCTGACCACAACTCGGGCCAGATGTGGGCGGTAATAAATTAGCTGATGAATTTCATTCGTGTGTTCCTTTTGCCATTCATTTCACGCTTTCAGAGCACGGACTAAGTGCCAGGCCCTGAGCTGACACTTGGAACACAGAGATGTTCTCTGGATTCTCCCAGTGAAGATGGGGTGAGGGCAGGATGACCCCCTCAAGTATGCCCTGCAGGTGCCCCGAGACTGGGTGGTGGGGGCCAGACAGCTGTTCTTTTTCTCCCTCCCCCTCCCTTTTTGGTCCCCCATTCCCTCCTTCCCCTCCTCCAGACCGGGCCGCGTTCCCAGCCCAGCGCACCTGTCCACTGAGACAGCCGCCAGGGTAAAGCTGCTGGCGTACATGGTGAGGTAGATGAGCAGGTGCACAGCCTTACAAACCAGGGCCCCGAAGAGCCAGTCGTCCAGCGTGTAGATGGCGGCCTGGAAAGGCACGCAGCACAGGATGAAGCAGAGGTCAGCTGCCGCCAGGTTGAGGATGAATAGATCCGTCGTGCTGCCCGGCTCCTGCCAGGTACTCGGGCCAGGCTGCAGCAGCACTGCCAGCACCAGCCCGTTGCCCACAGTGCCCAGCAGGAAGATGAGGGCAAAGACCACGGGCACTGCCACAGCCCCCATACTCCCTGGGTTGTCTAGCGAAATGTTCTGGATATCAGCCATCTTCCCAACAGACGGGCACCTAAGGAAGAAAAGCTGGAGTCCTCAGCTCTGGTCACTCAATTCAGGGGTCTAGTTCCCCCACCATAGGCCTGGCCAAGTCTGCTGGGGTGGAAGCTTGTGGGGGATAGGGGTGCTGGGCAGAGACAAAAGTTATCCCTGAGACCCACTGTGCAAGCTCCTGGCAATCTCATTGGTGTCTAAGATGGGTTTCTCAGTTTCCTAGGAAACATCCCAAGGCCTGAAGGACTGATTAGGTAGTTGATAGACACCTTCAACCAATGATGCAGGTAAAGACACAAGCAAAGTGAGTGCGGGGAGGGGCAGTTCCAACCCCAGGATCTGGTGTATTTTCCTCACTTTTCAATGGGGATCTGAAATACAGGGAAGACTTTTGGATATTAGTCAAATTCAACCAAACATGGGTGACACCCCTGAGTCACTGGATAGTCCAGCTTAGTGAGAGCACCACATGGCACAGCTGGGAGCGCCATATAGGTCTCTGCCTCCTTCACAGATGAGAAAACTGAGGCTCAGAGAGGGGACTTGGGAAGCTAATATCACACTCTGAGTGGTAGATCTGAGGTCGTTGCCACCCTGGTACTGACTCCCAGGCTGGAGCACTCATCTGAGAGCTGTTATAGGCGGTGCCCCTGACAACCTGCATGTGTGCGTGTGTGTGTGTTACATCTATGTAAGCCATGATCACCTGACCCGTCACACCCCGTGGCCCACATCGGCTGCTACCTGTGGGTCTCTGTGCATGCTTGGACCTCTGGGGTGGCTAGATGAATGAACGGTAAGGGGGCCAAGCAGGGAGGAGGAAAGAAAGGTGGTATCTTTGAGACCCCCCCCCCCATCCCAGCATGCAGGAGCACCCCCCGCCCCGCTCCCCTCCCCACCGGCAAACCCAGATGGGCGACACAGACCTCAACCCTGGGCACTGGGCTCCTGCTCTCCCTGGGTGAACTGACCAGGCTGAAGCTGCCTCCTGGCTCAGTGGCTGCCTCTTGGTGCCTACCTGCAGGTACAGCTCTGCCTCCCACTGCTCCCTCTTCTCCTTTAAGGCCTCTCCTCTCCCTCCAAAGAAGTAGCCGCCGCCTCCTCAGCCCCTGATTTTCCCTGGGTGGCATGCTCTTCTGCCTGGCTCTCCTCTCCTCCGCCTCTCTGCGTTGCTTCTGCCTTTCTGCAGCGAGTAACCCATTGATCTCGCTCTCTGAGATTCTCGCTTTGTGGTTAACCCCTCTGTGCCCAAGGCCCAGTCCATTCCTGGCCCTCTCACCTCCTATGGTCCTGCCTGCTCACTCCACTGCACATCCTCTCTGCTCCCTGCTCCAAGAAGGGCTCCAACCCAAGTTCAGAAAGGACTTCTAGTCTTTTTTTTTTTTTTTTTTTTTTGCCACATGGCCTGTGGGATCTTAGTTCCCCAACCAGGGATCGAACCAGAGCCATCTGCATTGGAAGTGCAGAGTCTTGACCACTGAACGGTCGAGGAAGTCCCAGGACTTCTAGTCTTGAATGGAGTGTCCAGCGCTAGGAAACCAGATTAAAAAGTCTCTTTTTTCTGCAGACTAGGATTCCTCCTGGCCTGAGAATTTCAAGACCCATCAGGTTCCCTAAGCTGATTCCAGGGCTTCAGTCTGCCTGAAGCCTGGAGGGTCTATGTGCATGTCTGGAGTCTGACTTTTAGTCTTAGGACAGTGGGAAACTACAGAAGATTCTAGGGCAGAGACGTGACCTGCTCATTTATTTTGTAATTAGCTTATTATGGCCTGGGGTTAAAAGAATGGCTAGAGAGGGGAGTGATTTAATGAGAGACCCATTAAGAGCCTCTCCTCCAGGCAAACAGGTTACCAGTCTTGGTGAATGACGGGTGATTCGGTCATAGGGTTCTGGTCTGGACCTCCTCTTGGAAGGACCACATGGCCACATCTTCCAGAGGGTTAGAGGCCAGTGGAACAAGATGCATTGGATTTAACAAGGTGGTTGTTGGTACTAGACAAGTGTAGTGGGGGCAGAAGGCAGTCTGCAGTGAATGGGGAGGAGAGGTGGTAGGGGTTGTGTGGTCCTTCTAGAAGCTGGGAGGGTGGGGTGAATGTCAAGAAGTCTGTGCAACGGGAAAGAAAACAGTCTGAGAGGATGCTGACGAAGCCAGGACTTGCAACCAAGGTCTGAGGAGCTGGGAAGAGACTCTTCAGAACTGGCTTCCCAAGGCCCTGGGATGCTCACCAGTGCTCAGGCTCCTCTAAAGCCTGATGCCACCCATCCCAGATGTGAAATATCCCCGAACTTTTAGAAGCAGAAACTCATTGAATTGAAGATATTAGGGATCATCCCTAGATTCTGCAAAGCTGAATTCAGAACTATCAAAACTGCATTAAGGAGTTAGAATTGTAGAATCTTGTGATCTCTGAAGAGCAGAACTGTAGGATCTAGACTTAGAGTGGTGGGATTTGAGAACCTGGGGGTCCACAACCATCTTGTATGGAAGGAATGCACTGTGAGATGCCCAGAAGCCTGGACTCACAAATGTGGCAGGCCTGGCCCCTGAAAGTCCCTGACACACTGCCCTCCCTCCCTTTGGGAACCCCAAGCCAGCTATGCCCAGTCTGGGCTCTGGATGGGTTGGAGCAGTTTTAGGGCAAAGAGCTCCCAGGAGCAGCAGTGCTGAGCTGTGATATGACAGCAGAGGAGAGGAAGATGGTGGCAACCAGAGGGGGACCACCTATGAGGCAGGCAGGACAGGCACCTCGCCACCGCCTGAGCCCCAGCGGGCCCCGGGCACCCACACCTCCCCTTGTTCCAACTGCTGCTTCTGGCGGCTGTGGCCCTGAACCAATGCAGAGGGCAGATGGTGCGCCCTGAGAGCAGTCCCTGGAGATCTGGGGCCTGCAAGACATGGAACTGCGACTTTGTAGCTGGCCCTCAGCCCCATAGCCTGTCTTGGCCTCTGGCAATGACCCAGAGTATGTGCTGAGCCCAAGCATATGTGCCCAGAGGTGCCCTGTGCCTGCTGGCACGTCCTCTGACCCCTCGGGATAGTTGCAGAAGACCTGCGCCAGTACAGGTCACATGCTGAGCCATGAGCTAGCTGAAAACTTGGCGCCCTACTGCGACGAGCTGGCCCACAGTGTCACAGTGCTGGGCTGTCCCCAGGCACACAATGTCAGCAGCTGGTGGTGTCGGGAAACTGTAGGAGGAAGAAGCATGCACTCTGTGCCACTGGTGGGTAGACCTCACCTACGGCTGTCTTGTCTTGACATCGCCGACCGTGACCCGTCATCCCGTGGCTGCTCATGGCCACCTGCCATGACCTGCCAGCCTGAGCAGACCACACACATCAAGCTGCTGGCCTGGCCAGGGGCTGGGCACCAGGCGGTGGGTACTTGCTGCTGAAGTACACCTGGTGCTGGATGCCCTACCCCATGTGTGTGCCCCTGACGTGGCCACACCAGCCCCCTTCCCTGGGGCTGTATCCTCCAATACCCCAAACTCCTGGAACCCTAGCTTCAAGCTGCCTAGGATCACAGGCTAGGATTCTCAGAATCCCAGCATTAAGACCCTGCTGGCTGGGGCCAGAGCTCACCAGGCTGTCCCTCTCTAGACATCCAGGCTGAAGGGAGGGCTGGGGGTGTGGGGCACCAGAGCCGTGGTCCCCACCTTTCATGAAAAAGGGCTTTTTCATCCTCCCTGCCCCCTCGCCAGCAGACTATCAGCTCCCAAGGCCACACCATGCTGAGGCTGGTGACTCAGACCCATCCTTTACCCTACCAGGAGCCCATAAGGCTGAGTGGGGAGGGCTATGGAGAGAGAAGGGCTGCCACTGTGGGAAGGGACTGTCACCTCCAGCAGGGGAGCAGTGAGCTGTTGTCGGGGGGCAAGGGAGAATGGGGTCTTGCTGTGGGGCTGCAAAAACATCCTGTCCAAGGCCTGAAGTCTAGAGGGGGCTGGAAAATAGCAGCCAGAACCCGAGCTCACTGTGCCCCCTGGCGGTTCCTCTGACCAGGCCAGTGAGCCCTGGGAATATGGAGATGGAAGGGCCCCAGATACCAATGTAACAGCCAGTCTTGGTATAGCAGGGAAGACCGACGCACACATGGGGGAAGGGGCTGCCTAAGGCCACAAGAACGGAACGGAACGTCGCTCAGTCGTGTCTGACTCTTTGCGACCCCATGGACTGTAGCCTACCAGGCTCCTCTGTCCATGGGATTTTCCAGGCAATAGTACTGGAGTGGATTGCCATTTCCTTCTCCAGTGGATCTTCCCAACCCAGGTATCGAACCCAGGTCTCCCACATTGTAGACAGACGCTTTACCGTCTGAGCCACCAAAAGGCAGGGATAAAGTGGGGATAGAATATAGGGTTCTAGACTCTCGGGGCCTCTCCAATAGTGACAGACATTCTTTCCTCTGGGGCACAATCTTCTGCTTCTCCCAAACATGGGCTTGGGTGTCCAGCACCTTCTTATCTGGGCAGCTGTAGGCCATCCTTGGGGTGGGGAGCAGAGGACGAGGGGTTCACCAGGGCTAGGCTCTGGAGGCTGCAGAATAGGGGGGCGGGTGGCATGGGAAGGGGCCTGTAGGGCTGGTGCTCAGCTTCTCTCTACATCAGGAAAGCATCCAACTGAGCCAAACGGTGGCCCCGGCCTCTGTCATCCCACCTGCCTGGGTCCCTTCTTAATTTGGGAGAGGTGGTTAACTCTGAGAGCTCAAAGCCCTCAAAGCCCCATCTCCTGCCTGATCCTTTGACCAGCTGCAGGACTGGGGCTGCTCCGAGAGAATAAAGCAGACTAACACGTCACAGCTGATTTCCACACTGTTGCTTTAACCTCACACCCACAAGCACAGGCCTCATCCCAGCCTGGCGCCAGGACTGACAGAGCTCAGAGCCTCTGGCCTGGGCTGATCAAAGGCCCTCCTTTTCACTGTGTTGGGAGGGGGACCTCGGCTCTGCTTGTCACTACCCAGAACTCAAGGCAGTGCCCCGTGCAGTCGCCCCACCTCCACGAAGGCCTCCACACAGCGGTCAATGTCCTCCTCGCTGTGCACTGCTGAGATCTGGACTCGAATCCGGGCCTTGCCCTTGGGGACCACAGGGTAGCTGAACCCAATGACAAAGATGCCTGTGAGGGTAGAGAGGGTCAAGCTGGGGCTCACCAGAGCCAGGCAGGTTCTGGGGGCATGACAGATAGCTCCTACTTTTCTGGGGGCTACAGAGGGCAAGGGAGCTGCCAAAGGTCTCTCAAAACTGGGACTGCCTCACAGCCGAGGGTTTTCAAGCTTCGACAGACATCTGATCTAAGAAGGGTAGTAGGGCTGGGGGAAGAGGGGATATTCACAGTCTAAGGGTTCCCTCCTTTTCTTTTAGGACCCACAGCCACATCTCAAGCCCCGCCTCCTTACCTCTCTTAAGCATGTCATCCGCTATGTTTAAGGCCAGCCGAGCGTCACCCAGCATCACAGGGCAGATGGGGTGATTGGCTCCTGAGATGGTGAAGCCAGCAGCCTCCATCTGACTGCGGAATCTGTGGGCATGAGCTGGGTGTCACTGGGAGTTGGGGGACTGTGGAGCAATCACACCCACTCCTGATGGACATGGATGTGACCCAAGGCTTGTGGCCAAGTCTGCAGGAGGAACCAACAAAGACAGAGATGGCAGATGGGGTAAGAGGCAGAGGAACAGGAAGACCAATTAGGAAGGAAGAAAGACAGGACTGTACAAGAAGGGGGAATGCAGGATCATTTGCAAAGAAATGCACCGGGGAGACTTCCCTGGGAGTCCAGTGATTAATACTCCATACTTCCAATGCAGGGGGCGTGGGTTCGATCCTTGGTTGGGGAACTAAGATCCCACAGGCAGTAGGGCCAAAAAATAAAAAAATAAAAATACATGAAATGCACCAAGAAATGGAAGGAAAAGACAGATAGAGAGAAGAGGGCAGGGGCAAGCAGGTAGCCCCTGGTTAAGAGAGCCAAGTCCCAGTGCAACCCACTGGGGACACGGAGGTGGGCAGAGGCAGGACGCAAAGGCAGGGAGTTACGGGCCTGTGCAGCCACACAGGGCAGGCCCTCACCAGCTCCCTAGCCCCAGCGGGCCCCACCCTGCCCAGGACCGCACCGCAGGGTCTTGGCTGCCATAGACTGGACGATGGCGTTGCTCTCCATGAGCAGGTCCAGGGCTTTGGAGGCACAGCCAACAGCAGCAGGTGGCAGGCTGTTGGAGAAGAGGTAGGGCCGGGCACGCTGCCGTAGCAGGGACACCAGGGCCCCAGGCCCGGTCGTGTAGCCCCCTGTGAACAAGGGTGAGAAAAGGAGCCAGAGCTTACCCCATGGCCCTCCTGAGAGGACCGTCCATGCTGTCTTCTTCCCTGCAGCCCCAGGTCTCCCCTTCCCACCTCCCCCAAGACCCCTCCAGGGCTGTGCATGCAGATAAAGGGAGCCCAGGGACCCAAGCCTGCAGACACCTGATGCTCCGCCCAGGGCCTTCCCCAGTGTGGAGTTGATGATGGTGACTTGGTCCATCACGCCCAGCAGCTCATCTGTGCCCCTGCAAGGGAAGCTGCCACCTGAGCACCCCGGCTCATGGGTTGGGCGTGGGGGCTGGCCTGGTGGTTTCCCACCCACCCTGACGAGTCCAACCCAAGGCCTCAGGGGCCATGTGCTCCCACCGTCCTGTGGGCCCCAGGAAGCCAGTGGCGTGGCTTTCATCCACAAAGACCAAGGCACCATATTGAGAGGCAAGGTGGCAGATCTTCTGCAGGGGTGCGATGTCACCATCCATGGAAAAGGCCCCATCAGTGGCCACCAGGCGCAGCCGATGCTTCTGCAGGCAAGATATGGAAGGCAGTGGCTGGTATCACGATTTGGACCAAGTCACTTCCTTTCTGTGCTGCTTGGCGCTCTGAAGGCTCACTCTGCCTAGTGCCCAGAACAGAGGGGAGCACACACGTACCCTCGTGCTGAGGCTGGCACATCCTCTCCCTCCTCTGGGCCTCTCTGGGCCTTCCCCATCTCTTCCAGGGCAGTCTGGAGACATGCTTAGCCACTGGGCAGTAAGAATGCTCCCAGTCTCCTCTCCAGAGGGCTGGGTGGGGTGGGGTCAGTTCTGTCCATAAGCTTATCCCACTCTGATGCTGGGCAGGAGCCTGCCACACATAAGGTGCTTTCTGGAATTCAAAACAGCTTTGTGCCATGGGATAAAGTTTTGGGTCTGAGATTGTTGATGTTGTTTAGTTGCTAAGTCATGTTGGGTCTGAGGATCTGGGTTCAGATCTTGGCTGTTTCGAACTTTCAGACTATTTGCCTGTGAATGAGGAGACGGCTTCTGCAAGCCTCTTTCCCTTCACCAGGGTAGGGAGCAGTTTGCGGGGGAGGCTGAGGATAAGACCAGTCCTTGGCCCTGGAAGTATGAGGCCCTGCCGCACCTGGGCCTCCTGCAGCTTGGCCTCCAGATCAGCCATATCCAGGTGGCGGTAGCGGTATTTGTGGGCCTTGCACAGACGGATGCCATCAATGATGGAGGCATGGTTCAGCTCATCTGACAGGACTGCGTCCTCGGAGGTCAGCAGGGCCTGGTGGAAGGCAATCAGAAGCAGGGCCATCACCCAACCACCATGGGGTTCTCCTTCCCTCATGACTCCCCCTGAATCAATATTTCACTGCCAACCAGGGAATTCTTCTGGGCAGGGAGGCAAGGAGCCCTCTGCCTCTCTTGATCCCCAGGTGTTCCAGGACTGGGCTAAATCAGGGGCCCTGCTCTAGCAAAAGCAGGTGAGAACATGTTTGGTGAATGCCCGGCCCCTAACACCCTCAGCCTTCCAGCTGATGTAGGTTACCTCCCAAACACCCTGGAAGCTGGCCTCCTAGTAAGCCCCAGGATTCCTCCTGGAGACCTGCTAGCCCAACCTTGACCTCCAAAGAAATGGGCACTGGAGCCTCTCTACATGGCCCTGGCATCCTGCCAAGTTCTCTGGACTGCACACTCCCAAGCCCTGCTCAGCCTGGCAGGCCTCACCAACTCCCACCCATGGCGTCACATACCTCAAAGAGGCCAGCGTTGGCATCAAAACAGCTGGGATAGAGGATGGCATCCTCCCTTTGGTGGAAGCGGGCTATCTTTGCTTCTAGATCTTTGTGGATGCTCTGAAGTAAAGGAACGAAATACATATTAATGCCTTTGGGGCCACATGGGACAAGTCCTGGAGACAGAGGCTTAGAGGGCCACAAACAGATCCTCCCCCTTCTTTTTGCACCCCTCTGTTCTGGGCACAAGGGTTCACCCGGAGCTAACACAGGAATCTGAAGCATTAGGGGTCCACTGGGTGCCCCTCTTCCTCGTTGGGTTTTCATTTTACAGTGGGGGTCTGATGGTAGAATTATGATGCTAATGGCAGAGGAAGATATTTTCTCTATCAAACTGAGTACACTTTTTTTCTATTTTTTCTTTATTTTCCTTTTATTTATTTATTTTTTTGCCACACCACACAGCATGCAGGATCCTAGTTCCCTGACCAGGGATCAAAGATCAAATCTGCGCCCCCTGCAGTGGAAGCAGAGTCTTAAGCACTGGATCATGACAGAAATCCCTAAGTGCCTTTTTCTGTTGTTTAATGGCAAAAAGGAGGATTACGTAAGTACGCTAGGTTCATTTGGGCCTCCAATTGTTAGATTTGGAAGCTGTCCAGCCTAACTTGCCCTGGTTGGAAGTCAAAAGTTCCGTTCATTTCCCTTCATCTTTCTGAGAGAACAGTAATGATAATCACAAGGACTCAGAAGCACTGACTCTTGAGCGAGGCCATATGGGTTCAAGTTCCACCACAACAGGCTGTGTGCTCTGGGCAAGACAATTAACTTCTCGGGGCCTCAGTGTCCTCATCTCGAGAACAGGGGCAAGAATAGCACTTAGAACTTGGGATTATTATCTGCATTAAGGAGTAATTTGCAATGTTCTTAAAATAGCACATGATACATAGTCAGCACTGTAAGTTTCATGTATAAAGGGTTCATTTTGTAACATTTACAAAAGAAAATTATTAAGCAACATTTATTGAGCACTGCTGTGTGCCAGGCCTTGTTCTAAGCATTTTTACATGTATTGGGTTGGCCAGAAAGTTCATTCAGGGTTTTCCAATAAGAAGTTATGGAAAAACTTGAACACACTTTTTTGCCAACCCACTATTAACTCTTTAATTTGGGATAATCTTATTAATTATTATTTCCACTTTACCAATGAAGGCACTGATGCTCAGACCAGTTAAGACACTTGCCCATGGTAACAGAACCAATATATGGTGGTACTAGAAACCAAACTCAGGCAGAATAGCTCCAGAAACCTTTATCTCAATCCCTGCCTTCTATTCTTCCTTTCTTGAAGAGGAACAGGTAAGAAGCTCTGTTCTGTGGGTGGGGAAATGGATGCTCTGAGAGGTTAAATTTCTTGCCCAAGGCTTCACAGCAAAACAGAAGCTTGAACCCAGTTTTTCCAGTGAACAGCCCTTAGGCTAAGCATGGGCCCAGAGTTCTGGGATGAGCTGAATTGCCTAAACCAGCCCTTCTGACTGCAGAAGCAGACATCTGAGGTCAGTGCCCAACACTGGGGACCACCCCGTCCTCCCCCGCCCCAGCCTGGGCCATACCCTCGGTGTACCTGGGTGCCACAGATGAAACGGACAGAGCTAAGGCCGGCTCCAAACTCCTTTAGGTTCTGCAGACCTGCCTGGATGACCTCCGGGTGGCTGCTCAGGCCCAGGTAGTTGTTGGCACAGAAGTTAATAATTCCTGAGATGGAGTACAGGGGATGGACACAGGAGCTCAGGACAATCAGGGCCTGTAAAGGTGCCAGACCCTGGGGACTCAAGAGAGGAAATGAACCTGGAATCGCCCTTGAAGAGGCAACAACCACACAGTACGATCTGTTCCGGGGCAGAGGCCAGGTTGGGGAGCGGGGAGCCCCTAGAAGGCACCAAATTCAACAGCTATAGGAGAGGGAGGGGCAGAAATGGACTCCCAGAGCAGCACTTTGGAGAATGAGAAGGTTTGGATCACATTCACCCACAGCCCTTCCTCTCTGGCTTCTCCTACCTCTGAAGACAACCAGTAACCCCTAATCTGGCCCTTGGCTCTTTCTGGGTAAAAGAAGAGAGCATCACAGAGCCCTGCTATGGTCTCCAAACTCCACACAGTTGACTTTGCTGCCTGGTCAGAACTGTATGCCCAGCAGGGTGGCCTCTCTGAGACCTTGACCCTTGCATTTTAAAGCCCAAGGTGGACACAGCTGACCCAGGGAGGAAACTAAGGCTCCAAGAGGGCAAGGTTTACTCAGTTTGGGAGAGGCAAAACAGGATGGGAACCTGGGTCTCCTAATTTCCCACTGTTGGATCTGCTCCAAGGTTCCCTGGAGGAGGATAGAGACCTCTGTTTTACAAATAAGCACAACAGCACCAAATATTCCAGGCCTATTTCCTGGGCAGAAGACAAGTTTGGAGGCCTGTTGGTAACCAGCACCCCCCTGGGTCCTGGCACAGACAAGATGAGCAGTGACCACAGATAAGACAGAAACCAGGGCGGCCTGGTGGGCCAGTTTACAGTATGACTTGTGGGGCAGCCCTCAAGCCCCTTGCTCAAACAGTGATTTTGGCCAGAAAGTCGGTCTGTATGGACAGTTACATGACCTTCCAGCTTCAATATACCAGAAGAACTACACTAAAAGCCTAGCTCTTCCTGCAGCTAGCTGGGGGTTTATAGGCAAGACACTTCAAATCTATGAGCATCAGCGTCTCTTCGTTTGTAAATGGGACCAGTCATGCCCATGTTTTGAGATTTGCAGGAGTGCAGGCGCAGCAATTAGCAGAAATCTGAACAAAGCAGCAGCTCCTATGCGGTATTTCTTGCTGCTGCCTCCCCATCACGCTTTCTTGAATCCGTATGGTGGGAGCCAACTGGCTGTCTCTCTTTCTTCCTTACGTTCTCACAGGCTGGATCTCGGATCGAGCCCTGGCCTCTAAATAAAAATGGTGCTCAAAGGGCAAATAACCTTCTTTCTGGAGGAACGGATCTAATCAGGTTAGAATTAACTGTGGGAAAAGGCAAGTCGGCCTGACAGATGGGAAGCGGTCCTGCAGCGGCTACGTGTGCCTGTGCTCCGGCCCGCTCACTGCCTCCAGGACCTCCACTTCAGCGAAACCCTCAGGACACCCCGAACACCCGGCCAGGTCTGGCGATTCCCAGGAGGGGGTTGTTACCTCCCGGGGCGCCGTCCACGTGGATGTGCGGCCCCTGACAGGACGTGATGACTCGCTCGCTCTTCCAGGTGCCAGCTCCGCGGATGCTTTCCAGCTCCTCCTCCAGAATGCCACGCAGCTGAGCCAGCGCTGACTGCGCCCGGCTGCCGCGGGGGGCCCGGGACAGCGCAGCATGTAGGACGCGGCCAGCCCACATTTTGCCCACCTCGCCGAAGCTAGACTGCCCGCTCAGGTCCCTGCGCACAGAGGCCGCGGCGTGATCACGTGCGGGGGCTGGGCCCCGGCAGCCAATCGGAGCGAGAAGGGCTCTGTTCTAGGGCAGGGGAGGCGGACCTAGGAATAGGAGGGCGGGACCTGGCGGGATCAGCAGAGGACGAAAGTGGAATGACTTGTAAGTTGAGACTGGAGCTGTCCGTGTTGGGGGAGAGGAGGCGACGGGGATTGGAAAGCACATCAGGGCCAGACCCACCAGACCCCCACCCCATTCCCATGCTGTGCCTACACACACATCTCCCGGAAGGTAGGGACGCCCTCTGGACGCGGGCGCCTAGAAGCAGGCTGAGGCACGTTCCATATGCTCCGGCCCTAAGGTTTCCTGGGTTCTGTCTTGCTCTTGGAACTCTCCCCAGTGCTTAGGTGCAAAAGCCCCCAGGTTTCGCCCACCATATTGCTCCGCATTCTCCTTCAGTTTTTAGAAGTATGGAAAAACACACCAATCAGATTTTTTCTTAATTTTATTTTAAAGTTTGAAAATTACAAAGACAGCAAATTCTTCCAGGCACAAATAACACTTATTTTGAAATAAAAAGGGGCGAGGGGGGTGGGGAGACCGCAAGCGCGCCTATTTTAAAAAAAAAAAGGAAAGACTGTACAGGGTTTTTTTCTCCCAGCTCCCGGGTATGAAACGTTAAGTACTAACCCTAGATATGTACACACACACACACGTTAAGTACTACCCCTAGATATGTGCACACACACACACACACACACACACACACACACACACACACCCCAGACCTAGCTCTGTAAAACTACTTAGCAATTCAAAGTCGACTGCAGTATGTCTTACTGTCCACTCCACTCCCCGCCCTCCCCTCCTCCCCCCGTCTACTACTACATATAAAAAAAGTAGAGGTCTGGAGGTTTTTAAGTGGTGGGTGGTAGGGCTGAAGCCCCACTGGACTGCCAAGCAAAGCCACCTCTTATACAAGAACCAAAAATCAGGGGGGAAAGGAAAAAGGTCCTCCTAGGAAACAATACAATTGTGTGGAAAAACTTAAGTTTTAACAGGGGCACACTGAGGCACTTGGCTGACTGACTCCTCACCCTTCCCCTAAAGTTTCCACTCCCATTTAACAGGAGACTTTCTGAATCCACAGAAACCCCCACAGTGGCTAGTTTCTAGCTGACTGAAAGAAGCTACAGTTTCTAAGACCAGCTGTCACTTTAACCCTCCCTCCCATTCCCTAGGACAATAGAGAGGCTACAGGGACAGACTAACAGAAGTGAGAAGGAAACTGGGTTTGGACGTCCCACTCTCACCACGGGAAGGTGGCATACAGCCAAGAGAGGGCTTCCCCCCACCCCCATCTACCTCCTTTGCCGTCCAGCTGCTGCCATCCCTCTCTCCTCCCCACCAAGGTTCTGAAACTCTCACAAGGAGTGCTCAACTTAAAGCTTGATGGTCTCTGAGAAACTCCTACAAATCTTACAGTTCCTGGGCTCCCTGTCACCTAACCCCAACAAACTACCTTGCCCATTCCTCCCCCCAACCCGCCCCACCCCCGGCCCCGCCCCGCCCCGCCCCGCCCGGCGACTTTTACCTTCAGAGTGAACCAACCACCCAACTAAAGAAAACACACAAACCCACCCAAATTCCCAAACCCACAAGCAGATTAGTAACAAATAAAACAAAATATAAGTACATTCTCATCATTACAGAGATATTTGTTGTTGCTGTCCTTGCATGGTTGGTTAAGGAAAAATGAATTACTCCCTAATTTCTGAGGAATACAAATTCTGTCTCTTTACAAAGTCAGAAGGGAAAGGGGCAAAGGATGGCAGATGAGACCAAGAGAGAAGGAGAGAAAGTATTTACAGAAAATAGGCAGGAGTGTCCACAAGAAAAGCCTCATTGTCACTTCTTCTTGCCGGTCCTCTTGGCACTGGACTTGGCTTTGGGCTTCACTGGTTTGGTCTTCTTAGGCTTGGATGCCTTGACTGGCTTGGCTTTGACAGTCTTAGGTTTTTTGGTTTTCTTGGGCGTGGCAGCGGGCTTCTTCTTGGCCTTCTTGACTGGGGTGGCTTTGGGCTTCTTGCTTGGGGTTTTGGAGGCAGCCTTCTTGGGCTTGGCTGCCTTCTTTGGCGTGGCCACCTTCTTGACTTCTTTCTTCGTCTTCTTGAAGGCCACGGACCTTTTGGGCTCGTCGCTCTTGGCCAGGCGGAAAGACCCCGAGGCACCCACCCCTTTGGTCTGCTTGAGGACTCCAGTAGTGACCAAGCGCTTGATGGACAACTTGATCTGGGAGTCCGCGTTCTCACCCACCTTGTAGTGGCTCTTGATGTACTTCTGGATGGACTGGCGCGAGGAACCAGCGCGGTTCTTCTCTGCTTGGATGGCAGCCACGATCATGTCTGAATACTTGGGGTGGTCTGTGGACTTCTTGGAGGCCTTGGCCCGCTTGGGCTTGGCCGCAGGGGTGGACGTGGAGTTCTCGGTCATGGTGGCCTGCCTGGTCCTGCTGTTGAAGAAGGGACCTTCCAAAGGGCCAGCCCTCGTCGGAAGCCAAGGAAAACCTGATTCGGGATCTGCTCTAGAGCCTCTGGCTCCCAGGCCAGTTCAGAGGCCGGCTCTCGGGGGCCCGGCTCGGGTCGCGGGGAGGACTCACTGGGCCGTGTCTGCGTGGCCCAGCCCCGCCGGTCTGTCGGTCGGTCTCGGCGCCCGGCTCTGCCTCCGCCTCCTCCTCTTTCGGCCTCCCTTTTCCCAGCTCCGCGTCTGGCGCTCGGGCGGCGCATCCGGGTATTTAGCGGCGGCGGGCGGACCGCGGTGAGGACAGGGCTGCTGGCTGCCTGCTCCCGGCCCAGAATGGCGCCGCGCCGCCGCCATCTGTGTTTCTTCCGCCGAGCAAATCCGACCTTTCCCCCTAGCCCGGGCCTTCCTGCTCCCCGCCGCCGTGCCGGGCCGCTGCCTGGCTCTCTGAGCTCCTCCGCCAGGCGTCCAGCTGCCTCGGCCGCCGCCCCCCGCGCCCGCCACGCGCCCCAAACAGCGCTGAGGACCGCTGGCGCGCCGGCACATTTCCCCTTTGCGGGGGGCTGGCTCTGCGAGGCCTGGGAGTCCCGCTGCTTGAAAACCCCCGTAGGAAAGCTCCCCCCTGGGGCTACCGGAGACCCCACTCCCGGCCCGCGGCGGGACCCCCCAGCCCAGCAGAGGAGCCCGAAAGCGGCCCCAACTAACACACGCGGCCCCGAGACGGGCGACTCCCAGCCGCGCCGAGCTGGGACAGGGGGGAGGGGTCGCTCCCCCGGGGTCCGGTCACCTCTCGGGGGTCATCCTGCCACTGGGCCCCCCGCACCTCTACCATCTCTCAGTCCATGGGACCCCTAAGTAAACTTTCCCTGGAAGAGTTGGAAGGGCACTTTCAAACTTTGTCCCTTCCCCCTCGTCTGTGATCACTTCCCCAGCGCGCCCCCGACATCTGCATCAAGGATCTCTCCTGAGGTCGAACCCCGAATGCTGCATGGGTCCCTGAGGGAATGAAGAGGGGTCTCCCAGGTCTCCTTCTCTCTTCAAAGCGCCCCCCCCCCCCCCATCCTCCATGTATCCTAACTGGTAATTCATATATAGTCCTTCCTCAGCCTAGGAGCTTTGGGATGTCAGAGACAGAGCTTGCTGCCCCCACTCCTAGGACCCAGCCTGGGGGTCTAGTCCCCCTCCCAGAGCTCCCTGAAGACAATGAGCGGGGAGGTCCACAATGAAGGCGCTGCTCAGAAAGCTCTAAACCAAAGACTGTCTTGGGGACCCCTGGGATGAGGAGAAGCCCTGAGAGCTTTGGGAGTTTGGGAAAACGGGGCTCTGGCGGGGAGGTCGAGGAGAGGGTCATATTGTTTGAGTCCTGAGTGATCTTCAGAAAGTGTGAGTTGTTCAGGGAGCCCCGGCCGGGACCACCTCCATTTTGCTGGGAAGATGCGATGTCTTTGTTAAAATGTATGTATCTTTTCCCTTGCTGCTTGGCAGGTACAGATAAAGAAAACAAGGGGCACCACCGTCTGTGGGGAGCCTCGGAGGCTCAGAGGGCCTTTAGTGGTCAGAGGCTCAGTTCAGCGTTCCTGGGACCCCTCATCTGCCATAGACGTCCTATATTCACATGCAGGGTCCCTCTTGGCAGGGGTCCTAGGTTGAGATTCTATAATGCTCCCTCTCTGAGCCGCCTCCCGCAACAACCCGCTTTTATTCTGCAAGCAAAAAAGCCGACACTCTTAGCTTAAACAATACCCTGGTGGTGGGGGTTTATAGCTAGTCAAAGTGATGAAGGCATCTGGGTAGTAAAGTCCAGGAGCTGTTTGCAGACACCAGCTGTAGACGGGGAAGGGTTGGAGGGTTTAGATGGGGGAAGAGGGGGGAAACTGGTCGCAATTGGGAGGTGTGTATATGTGGGGAAAGGCTCCTACTGGACTTGGGAGTCTCTGAGGACAGGGAAATTAATGGGTTCCCCCCCACCTCATACACACACCAAGGGTTGGATTAATCCAGATGATTGGGAACGGGGAGGGGGAGTCTTGAGACTCTATCGGTATGGGATACTTTCTCCGGGGCTTATCTTGGTGGCACAGATGAGGAAGAGAAACCAGGAAGGGCCAGGTTAGTTCAAAAGCTCAACTTTCTTATTTGAATATTGTCAATTACTCCGAAGTCTCCTGGCTTGAAAACACAACATTCTGATGGGTTTGCTTTGGTTACTGTCAAAGACAGTTCTTCCGGTTCCCACTAAGATCTGGATGGGAAAATAGGCATCCACGTGACAGCCACAGGTCCGAGATGTTGTTTCACTCAGCGATCCTATAGACATGTCATCCCCTTATCCCAGGTCCCCGCGTGTCTAAAAATAAGGCCTGAATGAATTCAGTGGCACCATGATGAAATAATTTTATTTGCATAGCCCTCTCCAGCTGCTTCTTGATCCTTCGCGCCTCCTGCCTAGGGAAGCAGGTAACGCGATCACTCTCCTGCATCACCCGCATTTTACGGTGAAGGTCACGGGACTAGGAAGGATGGACGTGGAGGCGCTTTGTGAGGCTCAGCTCCCCACGCCCCGATGCCTGCACTTCATTTTGTAGTTCTCACATCTCGAATCCCCGCCCATCCCAGCAACCGGTAAATTCTCTCCCGGTCCTGAAGCCAGAAATGGAGGGAGGTGTCACCTCGGAGTTTCGGGGGCTTTACCGCCGGCGGACATCCTTTCTCCCTGCAGGCGCCAAGATTCTCTGCCCCTCCCCTTGTAAGGGAGAACTGGATAAGAAGGTGGGGCGCGGGGGTGGGGGTTGGCAGGGGTTTCCCCGGAGTTAGCCATAGAGTCCCAGACCGAGGTGGGCACGAAGAGAACAGGGTGCCTCCAGATTGGCTTGGGCTCAGTTCGCCTCGCAGACCCTGCAGAGTCTGGGGGGGGGGGGGTCTTCTAGACCGCGACCCGGCCCCACCCGCCTACCCTGGCAGGGTACCAAGCTTCGAGTCGTTTAGTGGCCGGCAGAAGGCGGAACTCCCTCCGCCTCATTTAACGCGAGCCCTTTAAAAACCAGGGAGCCGCAGAGCTGCGGGCAATTCCTCCTGGGAAATGTAGTCCCCGGGTGGCAGCCCCGCACTGCGACCCGCCGGGGACCTCCCGAGCCTCAGAACTGCGGAGCCGCCCCAAGCATGGGGAGGGGGTCAGACCTCGCCGGTCCATTCATGTAGGGAGGGGCCCAGACCTCCTTGCAGTTTTTCGGTTGTCAAAAGAGGCCCTTGGTGTTTTCATTAATCATAAAGGGGCTCTACCTACCTCTGGGGTTGGTGTGAAGGTGAAATGCAATCCTGTATGGAAAAGGGTAAATCGAGCTAGAATGCGGGGGTCTTCTAAAATGCCTGGGTGAATGTGCCGGTAAATTTACTGAGTACATTCAAGTCATACTTAACATCTCCATTTTTCAGAGAGGAGGTCTGTGATGGCTAAATGATTTGTCCAAGGTGGGTGAACCAGGAGGGTGACGGGTGACAGACTCTCAAGCCAATGACTTTCCTGCTCCAGATGTGAACTCATTCTGGTCTTTGGAAAACTAAGGTATTCATTTGATATGTGCCAGGCCCTGGGCTAGGGCTGTGAACAAGAGACCTCTGCTCTTGTGGAACTACTTTCTAGTGGAGAAACTAGGTAAGCAAAGAAGTCCGTTGTATGGTATCTCCGAAAGCCTTGATTGCAAAGACAAAAATTAGAGCAGGGGGACTCCCCAGGTGGTCCAGTGGTTAACAGTTCACCTTCCAATCGGGGGAAACAAGTTCGGTCTCTCCCTGGTTGGGGTACTAAGGTCTCACATGCTGTGGGGCAGCAAAGCCCAGGTGCAGCAACTACTGAGCCCAGAGGTGGAGCAGGTGCTTCACAACAAGAGAAGCCCTCGCACCACGTGAGAAGACCATGTGCCACCACGAAGACCCAGTGCGGTAATTTAAAAAAAAAAAAAAAAGCAGGGTAAGGGGGAGCTAAGAGTGCTGAGAGAAGAATGTTTGCAAGTTTAAATAGGGTGGTCAGAGAAGGACTCATCAAGAAGCGCACATGTGAGCAGATTCAAAGGAGATGAGAAAGGGAGCCATTTTTATTCTTGGAGGAAGAATCTTTCAAGCAGAGGGAATACCCAGTGCAAAGGCTCTGTGGCAGGAATGTACAGGGTGGGTGAATTAAGAAGGACACTAAGGGGAGATGAGGGTTAAAAAAAAAAAAAAAGATCTGGGGAACAAAGGAGGCACAGGTCACATAGCTCGGGATACCATTGTAGGGACTTTGGCTTTTACTCTGAGGGAGATGGGAGCCACTGGACAGTTTTGAGCAGAGGAGGGACATGATGGGACCCAGGCAGTAGCCAACCAGTCACCTGTTGCAGCTGTGTGGAGAAGCCGCAGACGGCAAGGACAGAAGCAGGGTAGGGAGTCTGTTGCAGTAATCTAGGTGAGGGATTATGGCAATTTGGTCCATAGGGCAGCAGTGGAGGGGACGGAAAGTGGTCAGGTCCCAGTAGGGCACTGCGGATTTTGGCTTGAGCAAGCAAAGATGGAGTTGTCATTAAGTGAGGCAGGCAAGACAGGGGTTTCAGAGTTCTGGCTGGGTTAGGTTTGAAATGCCTCCCAGATGTGGAGTAGAAATGCTGAGAAGGCAGATAAATAGAAGAACATGAGTCTAGAGTTCAGGGAGAGAGATCTACCTTCCTTTTCTCCCATTTAAAGACCCTCTACTTTGGCCAGGTGGGAACAAAACAAACTTGGTTTGGTCATACTGGGCTCAGAGGCCACTGGGGAGACACCACTGATATCATTGCAAACTGTGATTGTGTCAAGCGCAGATAAGGCTGAGAACCAGGACCTGAGAAGGAGGTCACAGGTGGGCTTTTGCAGATCAAGCGCCAGGGGAGGCCATGTGGTTAGAGGGGGGCAGGATGGGGAGTGTGATGGGAAATGTCCTCAGGTTGAAGTGCCAGCTGGAGCACGTGAGGCTTTGAGCCACGGCAACAGGTGTAGATTTTGCTTTGAGTGCAGTCAGAAGCTGCTATAGAATTTTAAGCTTAAAATTTTGTTTCTTAATTAACCCAGTTATTTTAAAATAAAAAATTTAAATCATGACATACATCACCCATGCAAGAGAGTATGCAACGTATATTCAGTTCTAAAACCAATGTGGAGACAACTGTTTCTTTTGCTCAAGTTAACATAAGAAACATCATCAGTCCATTGGAAACCCTGTTTATTGCTCTCCCTGATCACGTCTCCGTGACCTTTACCCTGAAATTCTGTAAGCAGTTCTCTTGTGTTTCTTTCTTTATGGTTTCCCCATATGTGTACTTAACCCCATACACTACTGTATAACTTAGTTTTGCCTGTTTTTGGACCATAGACAAATAGAATCATATCATGAGTATTTTCTTCTGTGACTTGTTTCTTTTTTTCAGTGTGTTTTTCAGAGTCATCCCATTGGTGCAGGCAGCTGTAGCTCAGTGGTCAGAGCACATACTGGTTGTGTAGGACCTGACATTTATACAATTTTTAGAGAGTCCTTTAAAAAAATACAAAATTTTAATAGAATATTAGGTAACAAGTGAATTTATATTTAGAGTGAGAAAACTCACAACAAATCCTAGATTTTAAAAAAAAACCTGGTAAATATCACAAAGATCATAAAATCCAGAAGTACATCTTTTCTGATGCACTGTTTGACCCACATTGCTAGGATCCCTCTCACGGCCATACAAGGGGCTTGCGCAAGGGAGAGAACTTTCACTGAGGCAGCTTCACAGTGAATCCATCCCAGAAAGTGGTATGTTCCACTGTAGGAAGAAGCTGCAGTTTCGCTTCATGCTACTTGTGATAAATGGCTCCCAGACCTGTCCACATCCTCTTTCCTGGAACCCGGGCATATGTTCTGTCACGTGGCAAGTTTGCAGATGGAGTAAAGTTTGCCAACCTTGAGATGGAAGATTACCCTCGATTATCCAGGGGGACTCCAGTGTAATCACAAAGGTCCTCAAGTGGGGGAAGAGGGAGGCTGAAGAGTAATAACCATAGAGATGGCATCATGAAAGAACTGACCATTGTGGGCTTTTAAGATGGAAAGAGCCCACAAGCCAAGAGGCGGGCTGCCTCTTGAAGGTGGAAAAGGCAGAATCCAGATCTTCCCTACAGCCTCCAGAAAGAACACACACCTGCTGACAGCTTGATTTTAGCTTAGTGAGACCCTATTTGGATTTCTGACCTCTAAAACTGTAAGGTAATAAGTTTGTGTTGTTTCAAGCCACCAAATTTGAGCCCATTTGTTTCAGCAGCCTTAGGAAATTAATATACTACTGTTTGGGTTGATATTTAGGTTGTTCCAGTTTCTTACTTTCCAGATAACGTTGCTGTTTGTGCAGCCTCAGCTTTACCAGGTCGAGGCAACTGCTTCTCATAGGCTACAGTTTGGCTGATTTGGGGAACGGCAGGATGAAGGTGGTGAGACCATTAGGGGCCATCTCAGTGAGCTAGAGGAGAGAACTGACAGTGGAGGTGGGAAGAAGGGTCAAATGTGAGAAATATTAAGGAGGGCTAGTCCGCAGGACTCCCTAAAGGGTTCCCTGTTGGAGGTGAGGGAGCAACCAGAAAGAGTCCCGAGTTCTGGAGCAGAAGCAAGGATGGTGGTGGAACCAGAGATGCTGATGGCCGGAAGTCTGATACCAGGACCCGTCCTCAAGGGCATCCCCATTCCCACCCTCGCTGGTGGCTCTCCTGGTCCCTTCTCATCCTTTACAGCCTCATGCCTTGGAAGCTGACCTCTCACCCACTTCTCTCAAGTTAGGAAAATGATCGAAATCCCATGTGAATTCAGAGCCAAATGATGGACAGAAAGATAAACACACACTCCCAGGACAAAGGAATGAAAATGCAGGTGATAGCTTCACCATTAAACTTTAACTAATCTAGGTGAACTAAACTTTAACTAGTTTCCTAAGATTTAAAGCAGCAAAGACATCAGCAAGGCAAAGACTGAGAGTTTTGATTCTTAGAAACAGTTTAATCTCCTGCATTGGCACCATCCTTTGGGAACACATGTGACTCTTCCACAGGAGAGGAGGCTGTGTGTGCAGATTTGGGAGGTGTCTGTAGTACACCAATTCAGAAAAGCAGACTGAGAACAATTTATGTGGGGATCTAATTTTTATAAAATAGGGCACTTCTTCCAGGTATATAGTAATAGTTCACATGGAGCTATTTCTGTGTGCCCAGCATTGTGCTGAGGGCTATCTGCTCTGTTGATAGGTAGTAATGTGACAGAGGGTGAGATGGTTGGATGGCATCACTGACTCAGTGGACATGAGTTTGAGGAAACTCTGGGAGACAGTGAAGGACAGGGAAGCCTGGGAGTGCTACAGTCCATGGGGTCACAAAGGGTCGGACACAACTTAGCAACTGAACAACAACAACAATGCATTTGGACCTTTTTCTGTTATTGTCACTTCCTCTGACAGGAAGGAACCTGTCCTAAGGGGTCTGACTCCATGCTCTAACCAGTTCTCAAAGCTTCCCCTCCCTTGGAATTCCCTGGTGGTCTAGTGGCTAAGATTCTGTGCTCCCAATGCAGGGGGCCCCAGGTTTGACCCCTGATTGAGGAACTAGATCCTGAACTACACCCATTTGGGTGTCACAAGTAGAAGATCCTGCATGCTGCAACTAAAAAGATCCTGCATGCCACTGCTAGGACCTGACACAGCCAAAGAAATGAATAAGGAAAAACAAATGCATATTAAACAAACAAACAAACTTCCCCTCTCTTAATCTGGGGACTAGGAGGGCAAATTTGTGGCTGTCCCTGGGAGCCCCAGGAGGAAAGAGCTCCGAGCACCAAGCCCTCTCTTATACAGGTCATTGAGATTAGCTGCCATCTGACCCATTGAAACAGTCCTGACCAAGGTCATCTGGCAAAGAAGACACCTATGCCCCTGAAGAGGGAAGTCACTCTGTGGGAAGGCAGACATCACATGTGGGCGGGAAGCCATGCTCTCCCCCAGCTGTGCCCCCACCTTCTGGCATCATTCCCATTTCAGGGATCAAGAACTGAGCTCCTGGTATGAACCTTGGGGCCAGCAACAGCCAGGCTGGGAGCTGTGGAAGTGGGATTGGCCTTAGAATCCAGTGAGCTTTGGGAATCTCAGGCTATTCTGGAAGAGACCTCAAGAGGGAGACACTGGGCCTTTTTACCAATAAATGCATGCGTGTGCATGACAGATGGTTTTTAAAAAAGCAACCACAGGACTTCCCTGGCAGTCCAGTGGTTACGACTTTACCTTCCAATGCAAGGAGTGTGGGTTCGATCCCTGGTCAGGGGGCCAAGATCCTAAATACCTTGCGGTCAAAATGAACATAAAATAGAAGCAGTATTGTAAAAAATGTAATAAAAACTTAAAAAAAAAACAAACATGCTGAGCTGTGACCAGTAGGTCATTCTCCAGGCTGGACAAGTGGGCTATGGATATGTGTCTGTACATCCATGTTATTATTGCCAGTTTTCTCTGAGGAGTAGAATTAGGTAATGGCAGGCTTTTTTTACTTTTATACTTCTGTTTTGTTTTCATTTTTGAAACAATAAGCATGCATTACTTTTGTAATGAACCTTCAGAATGTCAGAAACATGCATATGAAGAAAAGGCAAAAAATAATATGAAAAAACTGCTTCAGAGTAAATATGATGAACATTAAATGTTCAAAGCATATAGAATGTTACAAGCCCTTGGAAGAACAATGGTCACACCACAGTGGGAAGTAGTACATAAACAGATAAATTATAGACAAGTAAAAACAAATAGCTCATTTGATCTCATATATAAGCTAAGATGTGCAGCATTAAACAGTAGCAATGTCAGATTTTCCACCTTTTAGGATTTTTTTTTTTTCTTTTGGTCGCACAGCTTGCAGGATCTTAGGTCACTTAGTTCCCTGACCAGGGATTGAACCCAGGACCTTGGAAGCGAAAACATAGTGTTAACCCTGAAGGAATTCCATAAGATTTTTACAAATGGTAACAGGACTGGGAGTGAGTCAGGCACACCCTTCGCCTGCTCGTGGGAGAGGACATTAGATCAACATGTTTGGATAACAATTTGCTGCTAGGACTCAAGGGCCTTGAATTGTTCAAGGATCTAATCATGAGAAGAGAACCAGACAAACGCAAACCAAGGGACATTTACAAATGTCCCTGGAACATTTACAAATGTCCTGGAACCTCCAAAAACATTGAAGTCATGAAAAACTACAAAGTCAGAGACATGTCCCAGATTACAGAAGACAAAAGAGACCCAACTAAATGCTGTACGTGCTTTCTGGATGGACCTTGGATCTGAAAGAGAATAACTTCTAACAGACATTATTGAAACAGCTGAGGAAGTTTGAATGTGGGCTCTGCAATAGATAACATTGCACCTGTGTTCCATTTCCTAAATACGATCGTTGGATTGTGCCCTTGTGAGTGAATGTCTTTTTACTTAAGAGATGGATGCTGAAGGGCTGAGAGAGTGTTGTGATGTCTGCAACTCAGATCACTGAGCAAAATATATATATTTTTATATATTTAGATAGAGATTTAGAATACATATAGACAGAGATGTCAACAGAGAACATGAGAGACAAAGCAAGGATGGCAGAATCTCGACAGTTGGTGAGTCTGGGCAAAGGATACATGGGAATTTAATTGGACTATTTTGGGGATAAAATTTTATTTATTTATTTTTGGCTGCACAGCATGGCATACGAAGATCTTAGTTTTTGTTTGTTTGTTTACTTTTTGGCCATGCCCCCGGCATGAGGGATCTTAGTGTCCTGACCAGGGATCGAATTCACGCTCTCTGCATTGGAAGCACAGAGGCTTAACCACTGGACCACTAGGGAAGTCCCAGCAAGGATTTTAGTTTTCATATGGGGATCTTAGTTCCCTGACCGGGGATCAAACCTACATTCCCAGCACTGGAAAGCGAAGTCTTAACCACTGGATACCCCAGGAAAGTCTCCCTATTGAACTTTTCTTGCAGCTCGTCTTTAGGTTTGAAAATGCGCAGAATAAGTTGGAGGAGAAGTGTTTAAGGTCAAGTGAGTCCAGTGGCACAGCCCAGTCTCAACTCAGGCTTCTGAGTGACAGGCAGGATGTGCAACCTGGTGGGGCTGTCCCTGGCACTGGTTCCAGCACCCCCCAGCTTGCTCCTGTTCTCCTCTGTCCTTCGGGTCCCAGCCCTCAGCACTTCCGGGCTGGGGACCCTTTGCAGACCTGTCTGGGGGGTTCATGCCACATGCTGCTACTGCACCCTGGTTTCACTCCAGACCCCAAGCCAGTCCTTTCTCCTCAACCCCTCATCCCACGGCCAGGATGAGGCCAAACTGGGACCTTAATCTCAGCTCTCCCTCTGCCTGTGATCTTTTGCCCTCGTCTACCCCTCCGTGCTGCCCTGGGACCACTTCCTCACTGGACTTGCCTGTCCGTCCTCCCTAACCCTGGAGGCTTGTGTCTTTTCCGGCAAGTGTTGCATGGGCAGCCACAGCCTGGAAGATCATGGAAGCCCCCAGAGGTGGGGGTCTCCTGGGAGAAGCTGGGAGCACCCCATCCCAAATCTGAGGCCCTGCTTCTGCCACCCCAGTGCAGGCCCTGTGGAAGCCCAGGGCATGTGGAAGGTCTGTTTGATTTTATTTTTTCAAAAACCAGCAACACCCAACGTCAGCAGCGGTTGTTCTCCTTAACCTCGGGCCACATGCTCTGCTATTGAAGTGGTCAGCTGAGCTTGACCTTGGGGCCCTTCCAGTGAATAAGCGCCTGCCTGGATGAGGAAATAAAGTGGGGTCCCTGGGTATGAGCAGGGGGACCAGGGCGTCTTGCAAACAACACTCAACACAAACAAAACCAGAGTTTCTGGGAAAAGATGGCAGAGTACACAGGTCGTGGCCCTTTCCCTCTGAGAGACCGAAACCAGCCTGTCAGCTCTGATGTTTTCCAGGCAGCCACTCCCTGACTGCCCAAAGGAGGGACCGTTGGCATTCCTTGGCCCTAGCTTTTGGGAGTGAAGGTCAAAGATTCTAGAATCAAAGAATTCAGAGAAATCATGGAAGCCAAGAATTCGGTCCTCATATTAGAATCCTCACTTTCGTTAGAATTCTTAAATATTAGATTCAGAATCTCTTATAGCTGGACTTCCCTGGCGGTTCAGTGGTTAAGACTCTACACTTCCATTACAGGGGTTCGATCCCTGGTCGGAGAACTAAGATTCCAAGTGCCACGTGGAAAACAAAAAACAAAACCAACAACATAAATCACCAACCTCTTATGGCTGGAAAGTGATTAGACAGACGGGCAAATACAATTTTTCTACTCCATGCACCACACTCTCAGATACCCTAACTAGTACTCTGACCAGCGCCAGCGGCTAAAGGAACCTGGAAGCGAGGCTGGGATGCCCAGGATGGTGAGGAGGCCTACATACTGGGTCTAGCTGCTCTCTGGTGAGAGCCATGCCCAACTGGAGCCCGCACCTATCTGGCGTCACTCCCTGCAAGTGTTCAAAACATGCTTTGGTGCTAGCTGGGGTGGAAAGCAAAATGCTGCTCCCAGGAAGGGATGGGCAAAAACTCCAGGTCTCTGCGGCATCTCTGCAATGGTTCAGGCCTCTCCCCATGGGCACTGAAGGTGTTTAAACACACCTGAGGAGGCAACACGGGTGGGAGAAACACCCGAATCTGCTATGTGACCTAAAATATCTTGCTAACCCTCTCTGGGCTCGTGTGCTCTCTCCTATAAAAATCAGCATTGGGAAGGCCTCACTGACCCACTAGAAGTCTACCAAGTCTAGCCTGGTGATGAGGTCCAAGCACCATAGATTTATGTTATCTGGGTTCAGATCCCAGCTTTACCACTTACGGGTATGCGGTCTGGGCAAGCTGACACTTCTGTGTCTCGATTTCCTCCCCCTGTAAACTGGGGACAATAGTGGCACATCCCTGGTAGAGTTTCCACAAAGACTAAATGTGTGTATATGTGTATAGATAAACATGTGTGTGGGCTTCCCAGGTGGCTCAGTGGGAAAGAATTTATCTGCCAATGGGAAGACTCCAGTTCCATCCCTGGGTTGGGAAGATCCCCTGGAGAAAGAAATGGCAACCCACTCCAGTGTTCTTGCCTGGAGAATCCCATGGACAGAGAAGCCTGGTGGGCTATAGTCCACGGTGTTGCCAAGAGTCAGACAAGACAGCAACTGAGCACGCACGCATATGTGCATATGTAATATGTTTATAGTAAATTATATGTCATTTACCTAACATCTATAATATTATTTTAATATGATATGATTATATCTATATCACTTAGAAGAGTGCCTGACACATACTCAGCACACTTTAAGCATTAGCTGTTATCATCATTGTTGGTATTTCATCACCTGGACGGAAATGATGTTTACCCACAGTAAGACGGGAGAGACTCACAGATGTGTTATGTTAAGTGTCTTTCCTTTTGGCTGAGATGCGTGTCAGTTCAGTGTGGAAACAGTGGATTTGCTCCTGCTGATCCAAACCTCTGACTGGCAGTTCCATATGGCTTTCCTTAATTTTTTTTTTTAATGTAGAGATCTATTTCTGAATGTAGGTTGTTTGAGAGACCAGAAATTTTAAAACATGAAAGAGGGCCACTTAGAGGAATCCAACCTAATGAGATGACCCTTAAATTCACACAAATATTTCTGCATGAGGATGTTCATTGTAGCATTATTTTTAACCCTAGAAAAATGGAAAGCATTTTATTCTGAAACAGAATAATAGTGGAGTAAATCTTGGTCTTATCTCATGCCAGTAAGCATAATGGTGGAGCTCTCCAGTTTGTTGTCATGAAAAGATGCTGATGTGTCAGGAGGTTAAAAGATTTCAACAGAGCATTTTTAGCATTTTGCGGTTTTTGAGTAGCCTATGTGTCGTGTGATTCCATGAAAAGCATATATGTTTTACATTAAAAGAAGTATACAAATGTGCATGGTCGTGTGTATACATAGGGTTGCAAAACAGTCTGACAGGATATTCAACAACTTCGTAAAGTTTTGCTTCTAAGTGGTAGGTTTACTGCTGATTCTTCTTTTAGCTCATCTGGTTTTGCTCACTTTCAAAAACTCACAGACTTCACTTGTATAGTAAATGTTTTTAACATATAGGGGACAAAATAAAAGTGACCAAAAAGCTGGTTCCTGCTGTACCTGAAGAACTCCAGGCCCCTTGGTGGCTGAGCCCCAGTCCCATCCCAGTTCCCCTAGATCTTTGCCGGTCAGGTGATCTCATTCCCCTCCTCTCAGGGCTGGTTTTCTGAGGATCTCCCCATGGCACTGTGCTGAGCATCTTGTGTTCATGATACCATCGTATCTTTAAGATCTTCCTTTGAGGCAGGAGTGATTTTTCCCATTTTATAGATGAGGAAGCTGAGAGTCACAGAAGTTAAGCTACGTGCCCAAGGTCACACAGCTGAAAGGCACTGGAGCCAAAACCAAATGTACTGGATTCTAAAGCGCTTGCCTATAATGATTGAGTGGTCCTCTCTCCTTCCTCTGAACTCTGGCTGGAAGTCACTGCCAGCCCTTCTCTGCACAGGCAGTACAGGCTGGGGTACATAGAGTCCTTTTTTTTAAGACTCTTTTTTTTTTTTTTTTTAACTGCAGTTTTTGTGCTCCCAGCCTGGCAAAGAATTCCCAACATACTGTCTGAATTTTAGGGAGTTGGGTTGGTAAATACTGATGATGGTGGAGTCAATATCCACATCCCCCTTGGAGCACAGTGACATATAGTCTCCAATGTTTGGCTTGGGCATGTGACCACCCAAAGTGGAGGCTGCCTTTTCCACCCTCTTTTACAATTAAAAATGGCCATGTGACCAAGTTCTGGCCAAAGGAATATAAATAGAAGTGTTGTGCTAGGGCTTCCTTAAGAGAAAGCTGGCATAGGCCCTTTGCCCCTTCCTCTTCACTTCACTTCTCCTACCTCCTGGCTGGGATGCTGATGTGTTGACTGGAGCTAGAGCAGCCATATTGGACAATGAGGTGCATTTGTGAATGGACCCACTGTTTAAGATGGGGTGTAAGTCCTAGATATAAGTATATAAGGAAGCAGGATCCCAGACACTGTGACTCAGCTCAGCTTGGGATCCTTCCTTCAGACTTTTCCAGATAAGGCAAATAAATATCTTTCTTGTTTAAGCTACTGTTTGGTCACACACAGCTGAATATGTCCTAACTAATTCACTCACTGATGACTCTCTTTACCAGAATTTGGACTGGGTTTTGGGAACAAAGACAAATCAGACATGAGCTTTATCTTCTCGACACTCACAGTTTGAGGAGGAGACGAAGATGAAATAGATAATCCCGGGACGACTCTAGTCTCAGTTTCATACAATAGGCAGCCAATTGTTCATATAGTCAACTCTTGCCAAGAGATGGGCCTTCTGTTCAACACCAGGCACTGTACTGGGTGCAAGAACACAGATGCCGCCAACCCTCAAGGGGGCCCAGGCTGAGAACACACATCACGATCCTGGAGCCTTCTTTGCATTCAGAGTAGTAGCCTCTGACTCAGTGCCTCTGGAATGTGGTTTCTGGCCTCCTATCAGTCTGGGTCTGCTATTAGCGAGTCTGAGAAGGCAGCTGGGGCCTGGGGAACTGGCTTGGTTCAGGCTGGGGCAGCCTTTCAGACGACCTGCCTCACTGCCCTGTGTGCATATTTTGCTTGGGAAGAGAGGGCGGGAGGTGAAGTGAGCACCTTTAAAGGATGCTTGTGTGCAGACACGTGTGTGTTTGAGGGTGTGCGTATACATACATATGCACATGTTTGTAGGCATACATGAGATATGTGGTGTGTGCTAACAGGCTTTTGCGTATGTATACATAAAATACTTATTTAACTTATACCCACAGTACATCATGAGAAATGATGGGCTGGAAGAAGCACAAGCTGGAATCAAGATTGCTGGGAGAAATAGCAATAACCTCAGATATGCAGATGACACCATGCTTATGGCAGAAAGTGAAGAACTAAAGAGCCTCTTGATGAAAGTGAAAGAGGAGAGTGAAAAAGTTGGCTTAAAGCTCAACATTCAGAAAACTAAGATCATGGCATCTGGTCCCATCACTTCATGGGAAATAGATGGGGAAACAGTGTCAGACTATTTTGGGGGGCTCCAAAATCACTGCAGATGGTGATTGCAGCCATGAAATTAAAAGATACTTACTCCTTGTAAGGAAAGTTATGAACAACCTAGATAGCATATTCAAAAGCAGAGATATTACCTTGCCAACAAAGGTCCGTCTAGTCAAGGCTATGATTTTTCCAGTGGTCATGTATGGGTGTGAGAGTGGGACTGTGAAGAAAGCTGAGCACCGAAGAATGGATGCTTTTGAACTATGGTGTTGGAGAAGACTCTTGAGAGTCCCTTGGACTGCAAGGAGATCCAACCAGTCCATCCTGAAGGAGATCAGTCCTGGGTGTTCATTGGAAGGACTGATGCTGAAGCTGAAACTCCAATACTTTGGCCACCTCATGTGAAGAGTTGACTCATTGGAAAAGACCCTGATGCTGGAGGGATTGAGGACAGGAGGAGAAGGGGACAACAGAGGATGAGATGGCTGGATGGCATCACCAACATGAGTTTGGGTGAACTCCGGGAGATGGTGATGGACAGGGAGGCCTGGCATGCTGTGATTCACGGGGTCGCAGAGTTGGACACGACTGAGTGACTGAACTGAACTGAACATAAAATACATGTTAATATAAATCCTCTAGGCATGTATTTAGTAAAACATTAATAGAGTCTATGAAATATGAACACATCATGTAATGATATTAATGCATCATTGAGTGTGTTAGAACTCATATTAACATGCCTATTAGAAATCGTAACAGTGGATATCTGTTGAACAGTGTTCTCAGTACTCTACAGGAACTACCTCATTTAATCCTTACCATATTCCTACAAGGTCAGTACTGTTATTATCTCCAGGTAAGAGGTGAGGAAACAGGCTCAGAGAGGTTAAGTGATTTGCCTGTGGTCACACAGGTGTTCAGCAGTCTGTCCCCAGCCTGCACCCCCCACCTGCAAGGCCCATCTGCAAGGTCCTATGTGGGCTGGATGTCTGAGTGAGGCAGCGTGTGAGTGCAGAGGATGGGGTGGCCGTGGGCACAGGTGTTTTCGACAGTATGCATCTACAGCTCTGTTTACATGGTGTGGCTCCAGGTGTCCCTGCCCACTCCCTCAGCCTGGAGTGCCCTTCTCTGCCTTTGTCTCCTGATGACGCCCAAGTCTGTCCCCAGAGACTCAGTGTGGGCATCACCTCTCCCTACAGGCAGCCCTGACTCCTCTCGCTGAGGCAGTTGCAACATCCACCCTCCCTGGTACTGTCTTCATTGGGGGTGAGGGTATGTCCCTCACATCTATGTCACCGAGGTCCTGGGACAGGCCTGACCAGGACATTAACAGCAATGATGACAGCTGCCACTTGGTGGGCACGGGCCCTGTGGCCAAGTGTGCTCAGGGGCGGTGCCCCCATGACCTCACTGAATCCTGTTTATCAATCCATTCCAGATGATAAGGAAGTAAGTACTTGGCCAGACCAGAAATTGAACCCCAGGCTTGGCTTTAGCTCTGTGTTTCCCGTAGTGTGCTTCTTTGGGGCTCTTTTATTTATTTATTTTTTAATATACACCAGGTCTTAGTTGCGACACATGGGATCTTTAGTTGTGGCATGTGGGATCTAGTTCCCTGATCAGGGATTGAACTCAGGCCCCCTGCTTTGGGAGTGCAGAGTCTTAGCCACTGGACCACCATGGAAGTCCCTTATTTTATTACTTAAGCTTTTATGTATTTGGGAATAGCTATCACTTCACCTGGGAAAACTCAGGACAGCCTACAACTTCAAAATAAGAGTCCCTTCCCCTGTCACCCACCCTTCCAGACCCCTCCCAAGGCAACCACTGCTCCAGGCTTTTGCACGGCCAGGGCCATATTCCCCCTGGGTTTTCCCACTCCATGTGGCACATGAGTGTGTCTCCTTCCAGAGAGGTTCTAAGCATCTCTAAGTACACATGCCAATCATACCTGTTGTATTGTCTTTCTTTTACATAAACAATGGCACACCCCACACCTGGATTTGCCTGTTGATTTCCTTACTTCACATCTTGGAGATCTCTCCACATCAGCATATAAGAACTTCCTCACTACTTTAAAAAAATGAATTAATTAATTTGGGGACTTGCTTGATGGTCCAGGGGTGAAGACTTCGTGCTCTAAATGCCAGAGGCCCGAGTTCAATCCCTGGTGGGGGAACTAAGATCCCACATGCTGCACAGTGCCACCAAATTAATAAAAAAAATTTAATTAATTAATTTGGCTGCATTGGATCTTCGTCGCTGCGTGGGCTTTCTCTAGTTGCAGCAAGTGGGGGCCACTCTCTCGTTGCAGTGCTTGGGCTTCTTACGGAGGTGGCAGCTCTTTTTGCAGAGCACAGGTTCCAGGGCACCTGGGCTTCAGCAGTTTTGGCTCGAGGGTTCCAGAGCACGGGCTCAGTAGTTGTGGCTCATGGGCTTAGGTGACCCACAGCGTGTGGAATCTTCCCAGACCAGGGATTGAACCTGTGTCCCCTGCATTTGCAGGCTGATTCTTTACCACTGGACCACCAAGGAAGTCCCCTCACTGCTTTTTATAACTGCTTGACTCATGTGGTGGGGAATTTATTAACCACTTCCTATTCCCAGGGTGGCAATGAACGTCCTTGTACAGGTGCAGACTTTGACTTAATAAATGGATCAGTGAAGGGGTGAGAGGATGCCTGAGGTTGGGGCCTGGGTTATGGGGAGACCATGAGTGTGGAATCAGAGGTACCTCCAAACCTGTCTTCCTAAGGAAATGGGAGAATATGAGAATCTCCTGGAGTCCTGAGGGTCCCGGCCGGCTGGGTCCCAGGTGAAGGTCTCCCAGCAGGATCCCCTCGGCTCCTCCTCAACAGTGCAGCAACGTCTCACTGCCGGTGAGGTATGTCCACCATGAGTCACCTTTCACGCCCGCTTGGCCAGATGCCCCCATCTCTTGAAGCTAGAGATGCTTCGCTGAGGTGGCAGGACCCATGGGTGGCCACACCACATAAGCATCTTTGGGACACAGGCTCCACGCCTTGCCCTGATGGCGGAGACGGAGACACAGAGACGGCCACTGATCTCGGTGAACCATGATCTCAAGGAAATGCAAGGGCTCTTGGAGAGTGGCCAGCTGGGTCCAGCGTGCCCAGAGCCGGGAAGGGTCTGGTGTGGGGGTTCAGAATGGGGTTGGAGGTCCAGGCAGGGAGCCACACTGCAACAGCTCAGGAGCTTTGAGAAGAAAGTGTGTTTGGCAGCCACCCCAACCCAGATCTCTTCCCTGGTGGCTCAGACGGTAAAGAATCTGCCTGCAAGGCAGGAGACTCAGGTTCAATCTCTGGGTTGAGAAGATCCCCTGGAGAAGGGAATGGCTAGCCACTCCAGTATTCTTGCTTGGAGAATCCTATGGACAGAGGAGCCTGGCGGGCTACAGTCCATGGGGTTGCAAAGAGTCGGACACGACTGAGCAGCGAACCCTTTCACTTTCACTGACGTGGGGTGATGCTGGAGCTGTGGGATGGTGAAGGGACAACAATGCAGGCCCCTTCCTGCCCCTCCCAGGGGCCCTAGCCTTCCTAGCCCACTTGGGAGGAAGTTCTCTTGATCTGCATAACTGGGGAAACTGAGGCAGGAGTGTGGAGGTGGCTCATCAAGTTAGACCGACAGAGGTGAACCCCTACCTCCCTGCAAACCTATGTCCCAAGCAAGAGACCCAAAGCATGTGGTCTGTGGGTGGTTTCCAGTAAGAAGACCTGGGTCAGCCTGGGAAGACCCCTGTCCTAAGATACCCACTGACCTGGACCCGAGCTCTCTGATTCCTGCGCTGCTGGGTCCCTGCCCCTTACCTATAAAGTGGAGGTAACAACAACAACAAAACAAAAACAGAAAAAAAATTTTTTAAGAAAAAAACAAAAAAACCCAAAACAAACAAAAAATTAAATGGAGGTGACTATGCACCTCCCTCACTGGCTGTTCTGGGGATTAAAAGAGACGATAAATGCAAATGCATATTCTAGAACCTGGCACACAGCGCTCCACAAAAGGTAGATATTTTTCTCTTCGGCAGGTAGCCTGAGTAAGAAGATTTGGGCTCTAGAACCAGACATGCTGTAATGTGACACACTAAGTCATTGACCTTGGTGAGTCCTGTCCCCTCTCTGAGCTTCAGCTTCCTGCTCTGCAAATGGGGACAACACATCAAAGAGGTGTTGTCTGAAAATCCACTCACAGCAGATGCTCCCTCAATGTGAGCTCCTCCTTCCCTGGGCCTCAGAGCCCAAGGGGCCCTCATAAAAGCCAGAAGGGGACGCTGGGATGACAGGCTGACTCACGGTTACAACCTGGGCCCTTTCATGTAAAGGAAACTGCCATTAGCTTCCAGTGCCTCCGGCTGGTTGCTGAACTTCCCAGCTGGTTTATGGGGAGACCTCACCTTTTGCCGTTCGGCATGGGAGTGAGGCTGAGGCTGTGTCTGTGCCCTGTCTGGAGGGTGCCTGACTGGGTAGTCATTCATTTCCAGTCAGTCAGTCAGGGAGTCAATCAACAAACAAGAATCCGGCTGAGACTCTAGGTGTTCTATGCTGGGTGCTGGGGAAACAGGAGTGAGAGCTGGCCCCTGGCTTCAGGGGGCTCCCAGACTGAGTGAGCCATGCAGAGAGAACATGTCAGGTGGAAAGGCTGTGGAAGCCAGAGCAGGCATCAAGCTCCATTTGAGGGAATCTGGGTGGGCTTCTTGGAGGTGGCAAGTGATGACTAATCTGCGTCCTGACTCTGCCAGGGGCCTACCAAGGGAAGGGCAGGAAGTGGCAGGTGCAAATGGAGGAGAAGGGTGAGGACAGACAGGTGCCTGGGTGGGCACACTTGAGAACTGCTGGTGCCTTTGTGGAGTGGAAACCCAGAGCCCAGGGGTCCTGAAGGGGCAGGGAGAGGAAGCCATGGTAGGGGCGCATGTGCCGAGACTCGATCCTAAGGACAGCAGGGGCTCAGGGCAGGGTTTCACAAAGGGAGATCTCTGTTTTAGAAAACCCACGCTGGTGGTGTGTGGATTGGATGGGAAGGGAAAAACCAGAGGCTGGGGACCAGGGAAGAGGGTGACTCAGGTCCCAGTTGTTGGGATGGGGGAGGACGCAGAATGAATCATGGGCTTGGAGACAAAGATAAGCAGAAGGAGCAGCCAGTTCCCCACGGCCAAGTGGGCTCCTCCCAGAATGCCAGGTGCCCCTACTTGGGATCAAGAGGGCGCGGGGATGAGATGGTGAGAGCTTGCTAACAGGACTCTTTTCCAGAGGATTTATCAGAGCCCCTGAAGGGTGTGGCTGACATGGCAACAGATCCCTGCCACACCCCCCTAAAGAGAAGTCTCAGGATGCCCTGACAAGTGATAAGTGGGAACCTGCCAGATGGGATAAAGAGGCCTGGATTCTCGCAGGCCATGGAATTGGGGTTTGGACCAAGTTCAACCGGATCTCCTGGAAATGGCAAGGGGCAGGGGCAGTCGGCTAACCTCTGACTAAAAATAAAAAATAATAGTTCCG
Organism: Budorcas taxicolor; assembly: GCF_023091745.1. Taxonomy (NCBI): domain Eukaryota; kingdom Metazoa; phylum Chordata; class Mammalia; order Artiodactyla; family Bovidae; genus Budorcas; species Budorcas taxicolor. The sequence goes on along the minus strand of NC_068914.1, from coordinate 153,116,519 downwards.
GTTTCTGAAATACTGTATTGTGGGCCCCATGCCATGCATTTTACTTCCATCATTTCATTTAATCCTTATAACCACCCCATTACAATAACAATCATGGCAATAATAACATTTTTATTGGATTTTACTAGATCCCAGGCACTTTTCTCACCGTGTTACATCTTTTGGCTCATTTTTGAGCTTCACAGCATTCCTCAGAGGGATGTACTACTATTCCCATTTTACATATCAGGAAACTGAGGCACAGAAAATTTATATAACTTGCCCAAGTTTGCCTAGGAGCTAGGATACGGTTGAAGGACCCTCTGGGCCCCTTACTCCCTGCCACCAACCTGAGCTCTTCCTCGCTCCTCATCCTGCCTCCCACAGGCATCAGAGGAGGCGGAAGGGAAGGGCTGCATCACCAGCGCCTTCTGAGCCAACATTGCCCTGCTCTTCCCAGAGGAGCTGCGGGTCCCTGGAGCTGAGGGGCAGAATAAAGTCTGACAAGGTGTAAAAAGTGAAGGTGGTAAGGAAGTGACCAAACTTTGTCCTCTCCCCATAGCCCCTGTCCCCCACACAGCTCCCCACCCTCCGTGGCCTGAGCAAATCCAACAGGCCCTTGGTGGGCCTTTTCTCCCAGTCTGCCAGCCAGTCCCTTCTCAAAGCATTCGCTCCCTGGGGCTGTTGGGAACCTACCTAGTGCTCTTCCTTGGGTCCTGTCCTCCCCTCCAACCCCCACTACATGCCACCCCTCAGGCCAGCGCAGAGCCTTCACCAACCCCGTGTGCTGAAGGGCTTGTGCACACTCCCATCTTTGCCCAGACCCTCATCCTGAACGAGGGCAGTGCCCACTTAAAGCTCCCCAGTGGCTTCCCACTGGGTAAGAATGCAGCTAGAGCTTGGACCCATGCTACCCGCCCTCCTTGCAGTTTGAATTCCAGGTCTGGCTTGTTCCTCCAGCCTCATTTTGGATCCCTCTATACATGCCAGCCTCCGTCCACATCCAGCTGCTCTGTCCCTGAATGGACTTCTCTTTCCATCCAGTATCTTTTATTTTTTTGACCATGCCATGCAGCACACGGGATCTTAGTTTCCCAACCAGGGATTGAACCCATGTTCCCTGCACTGGAAGGCAGACTCTCAACTACTGGACCACCAGGGAAGACCCATCAAGTGCATTTAAAATTTTTGTTTATTTATTTTTACTGAAGTATAATTGATTTACAATGTTGTACCAATCTCTGTTGTATAGCAAAGTGACCCATATATATGTATAGACCTTCTTCTCCCATCTAGTGCCTTTGAACCTGGTGTTCATTCGACCTGGAATACGTTCTCCTAGCTAGTTCTGGCTTAGCTCCAGGGCCACCTCCTCCAGGAAGCCTCCCTTGACCTCCCAGGCTGGATTTGCTGCACCCTCTGTGCTGACTGCACGTTCTTGACTGAAGAGGAGTGGGCTGGAGGGAAGACAGGACTTTGATAGCAGCCCTGAGATTGAGGCTGCCCAGGTCTGGAGTTTCTGAGAAAGGTCTGGACTGGAGACAGACAAAAGCCAAGGACTATGGCACCCCACTCCAGTACTCTTGCCTGGAAAATCCCATGGATGGAGGAGCCTGGTAGGCTGCAGACATGGGGTCGCACAGAGTCGGACACGACTGAGCGACTTCACTTTCACTTTTCACTTTCATGCATTGGAGAAGGAAATGGCAACCCACTCCAGGGGTCTTGCCTCGAGAATCCCAGGGACGGGGGAGCCTGGTGGGCTGCCGTCTATGGGGTCGCAGAGTTGGACATGACTGAAGTGACTTAGCAGTAGCAGCAGAGATCAAAGACAGAGAGCAAGCTTGTCACAGGAGAACGTGTAGGAGAGCTGAGGTCAGACACTGGGGAACCCCAGCATTAGAGGGCTGATAGCAGAAGAAAATTCCACAAAGGAAACTGAGAAAGAGGAGCTGGAGAGTTAGGTAGAGAAGCAGGAACACAGAGGAAAAAGCCAGCTCCCCGTGGACCAACCCCCAGCACTCATGCCCTGCTGTCGTCCCCCTCCCTTGAATCTGGGCTGGCCCTGTGACTTGTTTTTGACAAATGTGATGGAAGCAGTGTCACAGCACTTCCAAGCCTAAGTCCTAAGGGGCATGTAAATGCTTCCAGCATCATTTGAAACTCTCTGGGGAAGTAAACCACCACGTAAGCAGTCAGACTACAGACTGCCCGGAGACTGCTGTGTCGTGAGGAAGCCCAAGCTAGCCATATGAAGTGACCACATGGAGAAAGAAAGAGAGATGTCCAACGGCCTCTGCTATCACCACCATCCCAGTTGAAGCCCAGATATGAGCGAAGAAGCCACCTACGATGGCCAACCCAGGTGACCGTTCGGTAACTCAAGCCCTGCCACTACTGACAGCGACTGCAAAACGGACAGCAAGAGGACTGCCCAGCGGAGCCCAGTGTATCCACAGGACCAAGTGCGGTAATAATAAAAACTTTCTCAACCATTAACTTTATAGTAGTTGGTTACATAGCAATGGATCATTGAAACAGTTGGTAATTCAATACCTGAATAACTCGCTGTGGCAGGCATTATCATCTCCACTTAAGAGGATGGGGAAACAGGGACTTCCCTGGTGGTGCAGTGGTTAGGACTCTTCGCTTCCACTGCTGGGGACTCAGGTTCGATCCCTGTTCAAGGAACTAAGATCCCACAAGCTGAGAGACTCTGCCTAAGTAAATAAATAAAAACACTGGGCTTACATGCCTAGGGCAGGGGTCCTCAAGTTTTTTGACAACAGGGATCAGTTTTGTCGGAAGACAATTTTTCCAAGGACATGGGAGTTGGTTCAAGTGCATTCCACTGACTGAATTTGTTGAGCAGGAGGAGGAGCTCAGGTGGTAACGCAGGTGATGGTGAGTGGCTGTAAACACAGATGGAAGCTTTGCTGGCTTTCCTGCCGCTCACCTCCTGGTGTGCAGCCACGTTCCTAAAAGGTCCATGGCCTAGGAGGTGGGGACCCCTGTTCTAAGGGGAAAAAGAGAGGTGGGGAAATAAACCCAGAGAGGGATGTGACTTCGTGAGGTTCATGTAGCCTGCTGGAGGCAGCAGTTGGGGTTTGAACCCAGACAGGTGTGTCTGATACCCTGCCCTGTGCGCTTTCCACAGCACACGCTTGGCTGCCTGAGGAGACCAGACCTAGCAGCCAAACCATGTGGCTTTGGCCAAATTCCTGGTGTGACAGGTTATTGCGGTTTTCCTAGGAGCTTCACCTGGGCACCTGCTAGAAACTTGGATTTCTTAAAAAATTAGACACGATTCATGTAGTCAAATGCACAAATCATTGCGTGTAACATGGTAGGTTTTTACATGTGACCTCCCTGGTCAAGATACAGAACATTTCTGGCACCCCAGAAGTTTCCCTTGTGCCTACCACTAGGCCCTGTACTCAACCATACCAGAAACCCAGAGGTACCCACTGTTCTGATGACTATCTCCATAGTGACAGTTTTGCCTGTTCTTGAACTTCTATAAATGACTTGTACAACATGGACCTTCTTTGAAAAAAAGTATTTGACTGTGTCAAGTCAGTGCAGCGTGCAGGATCTTCTGTCTTCATTGCAGCATGTGGGATCTTTTTTTTTTAAGTTGCAATATGTGGGATCTAGTTCCCTCTTCAGGGGTCAAACCTGGGCTCCCTGCTTGGGAGCTTGCAGTCTTAGCCCCTGGACCACCAAGGAAGTTCCAACGTGGGCCTTTTTGTGGCTAGCTTCTTTCACTTAACATTATGTCTGGAAGACTCATTGTGCAGTTGCATGTAGCAGTGATTCTTTCCTATTTCCCTATTGTATTCTAATGTATGAATATGCCACCATTTATTCAATCTACTGTTGACAGACATGAGTCCTGTCTTCAGATCTGGGCTACTATGAGTAATGTTCACATGAATATTATTGTACTAGTTATTTTGTAGACCTCAGCACTCATTTCTCTTGAGTGTACATGCAGGAGTGGAAATGTGAGGTCACAGGTAGGTGTGTGTTTAACTTTATAAGAAACTGCCACCAGTTCCTCATAGTGCTGGTACCTAGAATACTCCCACCAGCCCTGCGTGAGAATTCCAGTTTTTCGGATCCTCAAGACACTTGGTATTGTTAGTTCTGTTGATTTGAGCTATTCTAGTGGGGTGGGGTGGGGAGGGATATCTCATTGTTTTTCAACGGCTGAGGTGGGGCACCTGTTCATAGGTTGGCCTGATTTTTTAGTTTGCCTGGGAAGCCCTGCCTGTGGAGCGGGTGGGGTGGCAGGGAGCTGGTGGGGAGGGTGTTGCCACAGCCCAGGTGCCACATGGGCAGCCCAAGTTGGACTGAGAGAGTCACAGAGGCAGGGGATGGCCTAGAATGATGTTCAGGAGGGGCTGGTCTGGGGTAACAGGGCCTGGTGAGGATGGGCAGGGCCCTGGATTCAACTATCTGGTTACCGGGGCTGCCCATGGCATGCTCCTTACCCCATGAGACGGGAAGTCCTGAATCAAGGTAGCACCAAGCCTGGGTGATTTAATGGCTCGGGGATTCTGGTTCTTCTTTCTGCTCCACCATCTTTAGCATATTAATGAGGCAAAATGGTGGCAACATGGGGACTTCACCCAGCACTGTCTGAAGGTCAGGGGGAGGCCTCCCTTCCTTGTGCCCCTTTCTAAGAGTAAGGAAGACCTCTGAGGATGATCTGCTCCATCCCTCCACCCCAATCAAGACTTTCCTGGGCCATCTCATTGGCTGGAACTGTATCCCATGCCCATTCCTAAACCCATCACTACAAGGGAATGGGGCACATTTCCCCCACACCCCACAAGCTTGCTCCCCCACGGGTTCCCTGAACACACTAGGGAGGTTCATAGGGCATTTGCTCATGCTTTCCCCTTGGAATTGGAAAGCCTTCCCGATTTTTTCATCTTGTTTTTCAGTCGCTCAGTTGAGTCTGACTCTTGTGACTCCACGGACCCATTTTTCCATCTAGAAAAGTCATATTCCAAAGCCACCCCAAAAACCCTCTTCCACCTGTGGGCTGGGGGGTCTCCCCTGGGTTCCCACAGCCTTCTAGAACCCAACCCTATGGGACCTGTTTTTGTGGCCTCAGCTGGGGGCAGGGCCAGTTCTTGTTCAACTCTACACACCCAGTGCTCAGCACAGAGGTGCCCCAAGGGCTGATGGGAATAGCTACAGGGGGTGAGGCTGGCTTGTCTCATCACCTTCGCCACAGCCCTGCAAATTGGACAGCCCAGGCTGGACCGACGGCATCACAGAAAGCGGGCCTCTTCCCAGCCCCAGGTGGGGCCATCCACGATCAACACAACAGCCAACAAAGATGAGGCCCCCAGCGTGGTGGCCTGCGGTGACTGCTTCTACTTCCCTGCCCCTAAGCCTGCCAGGCTGGACAAAACCTCTGCGCACAGCATCAACATGGGACTGCGGTTGAAAGATACCCATTTGATGGAGAATCAAATTAAGGCTCTTAGAGAGGGGCATGGCTTGACCAAGGTCAGTCACGGGCAAAGCCTCAGGTCCTGGTCCTTCCTCCAAGGCTGGCCCAGCACCCACTCAGGGCTTCTCAAAGTGAGATGCCCCTGATCCCTGGGCGGGGTGTGGGGGGCATGTTAAAGTGCAGATTTTGACTCAGGAGGTCAGGGCAGAGCCTGGATTTGGGGTTTCTCACAAGCTCCCAGGTATCACAGCTGCTCCTGCTGGCCTGCAAACCCCATATGGAGCTGCAAAGCCTGGTGGAGAAACCAGATCCTCAACCCCACCCTCAGAAGCCCACATGCTGCTCCTCCAGAAAGGGTGGAGTGCTGGAGGGCATGGGTGGTGAAGCCACTCTAAGAAACCCCAACCTTAGAGACAGTGTTCTGTATGATGCAGGGAACCTAAGGTGGTGCTCTGGGACAACCTAGAGGGACCGGATGGGGAGGAAGGTGGGAGCAGGGTTCAAGAGGGAGGGGACATATGGGATGCCTTTCTCTCTCTCTCTCTCTCTATATATATATACCTACGTGGGTTTCCCAGATAGTGCTAGTAGTAAAGAACCTGCCTGCCAACGCAGATGTAAGAGACAAAGGGTTCAATACCTGGATCAAGAAGATCCCCCGGAGGAGGGCATGGCAACCCACTCCAGTATTCTTGCCTACAGAATCCCATGGATGGAGGAGTCTGGCGGACTACATATAGGATAGATATACCTATATATCCCCATGTACCTATGGCTGATTCATGATGATATATGGCAGAAACCATCACGATATTGTAAAGTAATTATCCTCTAATTAAAAAAAAGAAAGAACCCCCAACCTCTGCCACCCACCCTGTGTAGGCCATCCAGGACACCAGAGCTGCCAAAACATTTTATTAAGTTAAGAAGGCTCACGGAGCAGGAGAGAAATGCCTGCATGGGGCAGCTCCCACAGATCCATGCCCAGCACCCCCTCAGAGGAGGGGGCAGGGCTGTGGGGACAGCTACCGGCTCCCTCTGTCCATCTGTCCCTCTGTCCAGAGTCCCAGGAGTGGGTCCCCCCCCAGGGCAGGAAGTAGTTAGTGGGAGGTAGGGTAGGAAGAGGGTGGCCGGCTCCCTGCCTCTCCTACCGAGTCCACCCTGCAACAGCTACTGCCAGGCCTCCGCTAGACCCCAGACAGGGAGACAGGCCCAGAAGCCCAAGCAGGTGGCTGGGGACAGAGCAGGGGCTGGTGCTGGAGGCATGTGCCACCAGGAATTGCTCTTTAAAAAGTATAAAGTGTTTTTGGGGAAAAAAAAGGAAAAAAAAATCTATATAAAAATCTCTTCACATATAAAATCCTGAAGAAGGTGCAAGGTAAGACCCAGTGCTAGGGGCGCGCTCAGATACGCAGAAAGTGTACATGTGTATGTGTGTGTGTATGTGTGTGTGTGCATGTGTGTGGTGGGTGTGAGTGCACGTGGGTGTGAGCCCACAGAGGGTGGGAAGAAAGCTTGGCTTCTGACGTCCGTCCAGCAGGGAAGGAAGGCAATTGGTCCCCTTGGACTGGGGGGGCTGCAGCAGGCTGGACCACAAGGACCTAGAAGACAAGAGTGGGGGAATCTGCTAATTAGAAAAAAAACATGCACCCCAAAGTTCTCAGCAGCACTATTTACAACGGCCAAGACATGGAGGCAACCTAAGTGTCCATCGACAGGTGAATGGATAAAGTATACAGATATTAATACAATGGAATATTACTCAGCCATAAAAAGGAATGAAATAATGCCATTTGCGGCAACATGGATGTGCCTACAGATTATCATACTAAGTGGAATAAGTCAGATAGAGAAAGGCAAATATCATATGATATCACTTGTATGTGGAATCTAAAAGAGATACAAAGGAATTTATTTACAAAACAGAAACAGACTCACAGACACAGAAAACAAACTCATGGTTACCAAAGTGGAAAGTGGGGGTGGGGGAGGAATAAATTAGGAGTTTTGGATTAGCAGATATAAACTACTATATATGAAATAGGTAAATAATAAAGTCCTACTGTATAGCACAGGAAACTATATTCAATGTCTTAAAATATAATGAAAAAAAATCTGAAAAAGAACGTATCTGTATTTCTATTGGGTTGGCCAAAAAGTTTGTTCCGTAACACTTTATAGAAAAATGCAAATTTTTTGGCCAACCCAGTATATATAACTGCATCACTCTGCTATACACCAGAAACTAAAACAACATTGTAAATTGTAACACTGTAAACACTGTAAATCAACTACATTTCAATTTAATAAACAGAGCAAGGGAATCTGGCTAAGGCCAGGGAAGTGTGACCAGCAGGTCCTTCTAAAGCCTCTCGACCCCAAAGGCTGGGCCAGACCTGCTCCTCTGGGCCTCTCCCCATGCCTGGCCTGCAGGGTGGCCTCTCCCGAGCGCCTTAGGAAGTCCCCAAGGTCGTGTTAGAAAGAGGAAGGTCCAGGTAGATAGGGCAGGAGGAAAAGCATCATAAAAATAGCTCAGAGGGATCTCCCAGGTGGTCCAGCGGCTAAGAGTCTGTGCTCCCAATGGAGGGAGCCTGGGTTCAATCCCTGGTCAGGGAACTAGATCCGACATGCTATAACTAAAACCCAATGCAACCAAAAAAAGAAAAGTCTCAGACCCTGCTAAGGGATGACTATGAGACTGAGTGGGACAGAACACGGCCTCCAGTGATGTCTGGGGTGTGAAGCTCAGAGGAAGGAACCTGTGGGCGATTAGCACACACACTAGCAAGCTGTGCTGCTGGGTCTGATGAGGTAGGCACACCCACACCGGATATGCCACCCAAGCCCAGGCGATCAGTTAGGGCACTGCCAGCCCTGAGGAGGGGCGTGGACGGTGCAGGGCTGCAGCTGTGGCTCTGTGTTAAGAAGCTTCCACTGTCACATGGCAGGGACAGGGCCGATAATCACAGACTTGAACTGGCTGGCCCACCTCTGAAGGAAACACGCTTCAGCTAAGAGAGCAGCCTCTGGGCGAGTCTGATGTATCCCTGGGATGGCCCTGAGTTGCCAGCGTCACTGTCCCCCAATCCAGACAGGGAAATGGAGGCTGGGAGGAGGAAGTGCCCTGGCTCCGGGGGCGGTGCAGGCTTTCAGGTGCAGGTGAGCCTTGAGGTCACACCTCCAGGCCCGGCGCCCGTGATGGTCTCCCCCTGCCCGCCCTGCGGTGCCCACCCTGCGGGGCCCACCTCTACTCGGCCAGGCTATTGCGCACAGCCTCCTTCTCCTGCAGGGCAGCCATGGCGAGGCGCAGGTGCTCTTTCAGCTGCTCAATCTCCCGCTCCGACCGCGTCTTGATGTGGTTCAGCTCCACGTACACGTCCTGGTACTTTCCCGAGGTGAAGCGCTTGTCCTGGGGACCGGGGAGGCACTGTAAGGGCAGGGAGCCCTCCCTCCTGGCCCTGCCCACCTGCCAGCACAAACAGCCAGGCCCCTCCAAGCCCCCAGGTTGGTTTTCTCCCTCTAGGTGGCCTCCCCAGAAGGCTCCCCCACTCCACCCAGTGACACAGGTTTCAGCATCATTTTCATCCCATTTAAGATGAGAGCCGAGAGTCAGGGTGGTGAAGCTTCTGTCCGAGGCCACACATGCAAGTGAGTGGCTGGGAGGGCAGGTCAGCCTGGCCCAGGGCTTGGGCCCCTTCCAGGAGTCTCCCAGAACCACCAACACACAAAGGGTTGTCAAAGACACATGGACATGGCACCAAGGGTGAGTCAGATTGGGCCCCAAATCTCAGCCCCCCGCTCCCAGAAACACAGGTTTCTGGGAATGCATACTCCACACTGGAAGGACAGGGATTTTGGTCTGGCCCACAGCGAGTTACCCAGCACCCAGTATAGTGCCGAGCACATAGTAGGTATTCAATAAATATTTTCTGATTAAATACTGGGTTGGCCAAAAAGTTCGTTCGGGTCCCTTCCGCAAGATGTTATGGGAAAACCCCAAAGAACTTTTGGGCCAACCCAATAAAAACAAGGGTGGCCTGGAGCAAATCACTTACCCTTTCTTAGCCTCAGTTTCTTTGTTTGTAAATGGGAATACTGACCCCTACATGGAGGAGGCACAGGGAGGGCCTGATGAGGCCAGGAGTGGCCGGCACAGAACAGGCACAGGATGAGGGTGCAGCTGGATCCAGGGGCTCCCCACCCCTCTGGCACCCCACCTCAGCTGGCCAGGACTCACCTTCTGCATCATCTGGAGCTCATCTCGGAGGCACTGCACCTCCTTCTTCAGATACTGCAGCTCGTTCTCCTTCACTCGCAGCAGCACCTGAGGTCACAGGTTCCAGGCTGACCTGGAGCCAGAGTCCAGAGCTACCCTGGCCCACCACATCCCAAAGCCTGACTTCTCTCTGCTTTGGGCCCCTAGAAGGCAGCTCCTAACCTGCACCAGGGTCCCTGGGGGAAGACTCCTCCAGGAAGGCCTCTCTGACTTCTCCTTGCTCTCTCAGCCCATCTGTACCATGTGAGTGGATATCTTATGGTCATCCCTGCTGTGGTCACAAACAGCACCAGGCCCTCAACTTGAGGGCAAAGATCATGAAAAGAAGCCACAGTATGGCCCTACTGTAAGCCAGAGAGGGCTGGGCTTCCTCATTAACCCCTCCTCAAACCCTGATGAGCAGGTACTGCTATTTTGACCTGACCGAGAAAGAGACAAGTTCAGCCAGGGTGAGGGAGACTTAAAAGCTTAAGGCTCTGGAGCCAGGCTGCCTGGTTCAAATCCCAGCTCCCACACTGACAAGCCATGTGACCCTGGGCAAGGTACTTGACCTTCCTGTGTCTCAGTTTCCTCAACTGTAAAATGGGGACAGCAACAGCATCTTTTTCATAAAACTGCTAGAAGCTTCAATGATTTAGCAGATATAAGGGCTTATAGAAATGCCAGGCAGAGAGTAAAGCTGTGTACAGATTTTTGTTAAACACAACCAAAGACGAGGGTGATCCTGGGATCACATATACATTTTCTCATTTCGGCTTCTCTCAGTAAGGGAGGGGCTAGCTCCATTTTACAGATGAGCCACTAGGACTCAGAAAGGTGAGGTGACTTGCCATGGTCACACAGCAGGTAGGTGGTAGGACTCAGGTGGAGAGCTTTCACCCGGCTCGCCCAGGAGTGCTGGGTGCACAGTAGGCCTCCTTCCGAGCTGCCCTGTCCCCTCCCCACTGCAGGGCAGACCCAGCCTGTCCAGGTACCCTCCCCAGGCCCAGGCCCCACGCCCCAGCTAGGAGGCCTGGCACAGGGTTGGGGGGTGTGGGCGCACCTCCAGCTCACAGGAGCTCCGCTCGCTGCTGCGACCACAGCCGTTGCCCGTCCCCTGAGAGGCGATGAAACTGCGCAGCCGGTCAATCTCCTCGGACAGGCGAGTGTGCAGCTCCTGGGAGGGGTGGGGGATGGTCAGTGGGGGGCGGGGCAGGATGCCCACGCCCCGGCCCCCCCGGGGGGCTAAGGCCCACCTGGTTGTGGCGCAGCAGCTCCTGGCCCTCCTGTTGGCAGCGCCGCAGTGTGTGTTCGCGCTCCTCGGCCTGCCGCGTCAGGGCCCCGATCTCCAGGCACTTCTGCGAGTACTGCTCTGATAGCACCTGCAGCTCCCGCTTCAGCGCCTCCACGTCTGACCTGCCCGGGTAGAGGCAGGGAGGATGGCCCGGGTTCTCTGGCCCTCGGCCAAGCCGAGTCAGGTCATGCAGACTTGAAGCAGCTCAGGACTCCTGATTCTCGCCCTGGTTTTGCCTTCGGCCCACTGTGGGGCTATGAACTGGTGTGTCAGCCTCTCTGGGTTGCAGGTGCCTCCTCCGTGAGGGGGGTGGGCTGGAGAAGCCCATCTCTTAACGCCTCCGTAGCCCCAGCATTCCAGAGCTGTGCTCTGACAGGGAAGGACACCTACCGGCTTCTACTGTAGCCCCACTCTGCATGTGCGCGTTAAGTCACTCAGTCGTGTGCGACTCTTGTGACCCCATGGACTGTAGCCACAGGACTCCTCTGTCCATGGGATTCTCCAGGCAAGAATACTGGAGTGGGTTGCCATGCCCTCCCCCAGGGGGATCTTCCTGACCCAAGAACTGAACATGGGTCTCCAGCACTGCAGGCAGATTCTTTACTATCTGAGCCACCAGGGAAGACCATAAGCCCAGCTGTAGGGGACACTAAAGAGGGGAAGAGAGGGTGGAGACTGGGACTGGATAGACAAGAAGGGGCCTGAGAACAGTTGTGCACATTGGTGTGGGGGGTCCCACCGCTTCTGTTCCCTATGCCACATGACTGGAACAGGAATCTCAGCCTGGGGCAAACTGACATGGTCCCCTGCCCAGGGCTCTCAGCACAGGTCCCTCACTCATAACCAGCAGAGTGGACGGCTGGGCCCCCTGGCTCAGAGGGAGGCCCTGCCCCCAGGCTGCAGGGCCCCATCGCCCTCTTACTGGTGCTGCTTCCGGAGGCCGTCTGGACCCTGCTGGAGAGTCCGTGTCTTGTTCAGCTCCCGGCTCAGCTCCTCCTGGTAGGCTTTCTTCATGGCTTCAATGGCTGGAAGCAGGGCAGAGAGGTAGAAGGGCGATTGGGGAGGGGTCAGGAGCAACGAGTTCCACTTCCTCTGGGACTCCACATGGAGACAGGAGCAGAAAGTGGTAAGCAGAGTGCCGGGCTGAGCTGTGTCATGGACTGAGTGGCTCTGGGTAAGCTGCTCAACCTCTCTGAGCCTGTCTACCACAGGAAGATGACAGAACCTGTCTGAAGGACTCTGCTGGGGAGACACTTCAGTGTCTGACCGCCAGTACCTCTTGTTACTCATGATTTCTGGATAAGACTACACACAGTCCTCCCTGCAGAGCCTGGAAGGTTCTTCAACAAGGTCCATCTGCCTGGCCCGGCCTAGTAGTCAAGAACACAGGCTCTGTGGCCGGTACAAATTTGTGTGACTTTGTGCAAGGGACCTAAAGCCTCTGTGCCTTGAATCCTTATCTGGAAAACAAGGATAACAAAAAACGCCTTTCCTCATGGGTCACTGGGAGATGAGCATAGAGCATGCAGAACAGAACAATGTCTGGCACAGAGGCAGTACTCAGACACTGGCCCCCACTGGTTTATTTTCAATCTGCAAGCCCCCAAGGACTGAGTCTCTCTCCACACTCACACGGTGTTGTTGTGAGGATTAAACAAGTCCTCATTCATAGTCTTATCCATAATTCCAAAATCCAAAAGCTCTGAACACTGAAAGTGTTTCATAACTCTTTCGGTGCAATCCCCAACCTGAACAGACCCAAGGCTATTTCCGGTCATTATTATCCCACTTAAGAGCAACACAGAAATTTCACCGCAAAATCTTAGTGCTAGATTTCAAAGTGAAACCCAGACCCTGCTGGGGGAGGATATCCTGGGTTATCTTCCTAAAATGCAAAACACACTGACCCCAGGGTTTGGGACGAGGGGCCCTCAGTTTGAGTGCTTGAACACTGGTAGGTGGCAAGTTCCAAATCACATGACCTCTTTCATCATTTCTATTATTCTGCAAACCCCATGGAAGTGTCTAGGATGTGCCAGACACACACAGCAGGTCTGCAGGGGACAGAGAGGGAGAGCTGGCCAGAATCTTGGGTATACCTGTTTCTGACTTGGAAGAGCAGAGGGAAGGGTTTAGAGCATGGCTTTGTAGTCAGAGTGCTCTGTGCTCCAGCTCCATCTTCTGATACCTCCAAGCTATGTCATCTGGGATAAGTTGCTAACTTCTGAGCCCCAGTTTCCTCATCTGTGAAATGGGTTCACTCCCTGGGGCACTGCAAGGACTAAGGTTGCTCATGTGTGTAACAGGGTTTGGTTAAATGCCGACACCTTTCCTTGCTCTCCCCTGGGTCCAGCCCACTGGCCCAGTGAGACGGCACTCATACAAGAGCAGGGTCTGCGGCTGACCAGTCTCTCCCCAGCACATGGCACGGATTTTTGGCTGTGGAAGACAAATACACACTGCAGCTCAGTGTGTGTGTGTATGTGGCTTGAGGTGGACCTCCCAGCAGCCACAGGCCCTTGAGGGAAAAGACTCTAACCCTAACTCATGGTCTGCGTGTAGGGGGAAATCAATTACTGCCTTGGTCTCCCCTTCGCAAGTAGGGTTAGAGGCCGTATCTAGGGGCTCCTGACCCCTCACCCCAAGTTTGGCACCAGATCCTCATCTCTTATTTGAAGACCTGCAGCCAAGAGGAGCCACAGCTTGGCGGCTCGCGGGGCCGGGCCCTGCTGTGCTGCTCCTGCCCGGGGCCCTCACCCGAGGCCGTGGCCGCCGTCTCCTCAGCCAGAAGCCACTCCTTCTCCTGCTGCAGCCGCTGCAGCTCCCGCTCGTGGTGCCGCTGTAGCTCCTGCATCACCTGCTGGTGCGAAGACTCCATCTCTGCCAGGCTGCGCTCGCACGCCTCCTGCAGGTGGGAGGCCAGGCCGTCACGGGGCTGCCCCCATGGCCCAGGTAGTGCCCCTTTCCCAGCCTGAGGCAAGAAGCCTCGGGGGCAGGCCTGCCCTGGTCCAGGCCTCACCACCTCCCCCTCAAGACCCTGGCATCATCAGCCTGTATCTGCCCCTGCTCCCCGCCAGCCACAACCCCCAGCCTGTCATTCTGCTTCAGATCCTTCTGGGCTTCCCATTCCGCAGAGCAAGTCCCTGCTCCAGTGTCTGCCAACCCTGATGGTCTCAACCTAAGCCCTCCCCAACCAAGGAACATTATAGCTACTTAAAAAAGAAACAAAACAAAACAGCTCATGGCATGTTCACACCTCTGAGCTTTAGCTCATGTTATTCCCACTGCCTGGAACTTTCTTTTACAACTTTCTCTTCCCAGGTAATCCACTTGGCCTGCAGCCTGGCTTAAATATCCTCCGAGTTCTGACTCTGGTCAGCCTCTCCCCTGTTTTTAAAGGCTCTGCTTCTGCCAGATTATAAATTCCGCCCCGCCCGCCCCCAAACAAAGATCTGATACAGCTCAGAGTCCCTGGGGTCTAGGCCAGGCCTGACTTGTGGCAGATGCTGAGTAAGCAAACTGAAATTGATGACTTAGCACAAAATGGGGCTGTGTAGACAAGACCGGCAAGTTTTTAAATGACTGATAATACCCACTGCTGGGAGAGTCAGCTGCAACCGGGTGTGTGGAGGGCAGTTGGGTGGTGTCATCAAATTTTAATGACCCTTTAACCTGGCAGGTCCACTCCTAGGAATGACCCCACAGAAAGTCACGCATGTACAAAGACTCTTAGACAAGGGTATTGCCTGTGGCCAGGTTGGTAACAGACAAAAACTGGAAACAAGCTAAGTACCTAACAGGGAAGCCCTTAAATAAGTTATGGGATTGCACTTTACAAAGGATCCAGGCAGCTGTTAAAAGACAGAGCTGCCCACGCAGACTGCTGTGGAAAGGTGTCTCAAAAGTTAGGTCATGAAAGCTGGTTTCTCATGATACACGTGATGTGACCCCATTCACGAACCAAAAACGCTTAAGAGCTGTAGGTCTAAGTACCTGTGCATAATGACACAGAGAAAGGTGTAGAAGGCTACCCTGGAAAGTAGAGTGGATGACCCTCCAAAGATGTCCACGCCCTACTCCGAGAACCAGCAAATGTGTTACCTTACACAGCCCAGGAGACTAGAGATTGCTAATCAGCTGACCTTAAAATAGGGAGATTATCCTGGATTATCCTCTGGGCCAAAAGTAATCACAGGGTCCTTGGATGTGGAAGAGGAGGCAGGAGAGCAGTGAGAGGGAGAGGGGACTAAGGCAGGAGCCCAGTGGGAAGTGAGGAGGACAGGACTCTCCCGCATGAGTTCTGAAGATGATGGAAGGGGCCATGAGCCAAGGAATGCAGGCGACTGCTGGACGCTAGAAAAGGTGAGGAGACGGAGCCTCCCCGGAGCCTACGGAAAGGAACGAGATCCCGTGGATGCCTGGATTTTATTAATAGCCTGGGGAGACCCACGTCAGACTTCTACAGAACTGACATGATTAATGTGTGTTACTTGTGTTTCTGGCAATTCATCACAGCTGCAACAGAAAACTATACAGACATGCTCAGAAGGTAACCAAGGTAACCCCTGGGGGTGGAAGCAGGCAGGGGAAGGAGAGTTCACACATTTGTTTCTAACCTTTTGTTTGAAATTATTTTTGAAAATGTAAACAAATTTCTTACATGATTAATATATGGTTAAGATCATTCAAAAGGGAAGGGGAAGAGCCAAGGGAGAAATGGGGGGCACAGATAAGAGACCCGATGCAGATAAGAGGCTGAGTCCTCCCCCAAGGCACAGGGCACCTCACAGCTGGGGACAGAGGATGACCCCCACCTCACCAGCAGCCACATCTGGGGGGCTGCATGGGCCAGGTCTCTGGGATCCAGGTGTTCCAAACTGTGGGCAGGGGACACCTGTCTCACTGAGCCTCTGTGCCTGTCCTCTGTGTGTCCCCTCAGGTGGAATAGAACATGGCCTTGGGAGTTCCACAGACTGGGTCCTAGTCCTGGCTGTACCACGGAGTGAACCTGAACAAGCCCGTTCGCCTCTCTCAGCCTCAATCTCCTCATCTGTAAAACAGACCCCATGAGACCAACTCGCAAGGCTTCCTGAGCTAAGTCAGCATCCACTGTAGAGATCACCCACCTGTAGAGACAGGAGCCTTACAGGAGATGGGACTGCTGTTCTTAAAGAGCCACATCAGGCCGGCAGACCCAGCAGCCAACAGGGCGTCCAGAGGCTGATGTCAGGAGGTGGGTACTAGCCCACGAGGAGGGGCTCCGAGAAGGCCAGGCACTGCTCCCTCTGACCTGCCTTTCTGAGGGCTCAAGTGTGTTGGCTGCCACAACTGACGTGGATTAAAGTAGGTGAAGAAGCGCCCGTGGCCCCTACAGCAGTAGGCACTGAAGCCCCAGGTCCCCTGGCTGCTGTCCTGCGGTGGCAAACCCCACAAGCTGGAAGGGGGGCATCCCCTCGGCCTGAGATATCAGGCTTGGGAATCCCTGCCCCGCTGTCACCTCACTAGGGTCCACTGACTCTCCAGCTGCCTCCCCTGGGGCCTGAGGGGACACAGATGGTTCAGCTCCTCTTTTCCGTTACCCTCCCCTACCCTGCCTTGGGCTGTTTCCCCATTATGCCCTTCTCACCCGCCATTCTACCTGCCACCCCTGCCCATCCCAATCTAACAGGATGAAACGCTGACAGCCTTGGGGAGCCCAGCGGGCGCCTGGAGACCAGGAAGCCAGGACTGCAGACACAGGTCTGCTGCCAGCTTGGAGGACTCGCCTCCGCTCTGGGCCTCCATTTCCCCGTCTGTACCCTGAGAAGTCAGAGCAGTGCTTTTCCAACTTCATTTTAGTGACAGAAACCTTCCTGCAAAGGGAAACTAATGCAGGTTCTACCAGTCAAAGACAGTGCTGCTCCGGGACCGACAACTGTGGATGGACCTCATCCACCCAAAAAAGGCAGCCTCTGGGGTGTCCAAGGGGTCCACCAAGCTCAGTCTGAAGCCCTCTGGAGTGGGTAGGGGAGGCATCTCTGAGGTCCCCGGAGGCCTCAGGTGGTGGTGCTGGCCCCCACCCTATCTAGAGATGCCCCACCTTCCTCTGGCCTCCAGGGAGCCCTGACAATAACTGGGCCCTCCCTTTCCCCCTCCCCACGTGATCCCCAAGCTCACCCTCCACAATACACCACCAACTCCCCTCAGCCCTGGTCTCCCTTTAGCTGAATGTTCCAGAACCACTCAGCCCCAGATGGCCCCTGGCCTTGCATGGCGGCCCCAGCTCCCGGCCAGCTCCTCTCTGCCTTCCTTGAGGCAGTGGGCCAGCCTGAAGCTCCCCTCCCACCTCTTCGCTCCCCCCTCCTTCAGCATCGTCCTAGCTCGGGTGCTAGTGATGGCCTCTCCCAGACTCTGCACACTAACCCCACCTTCCTGATATCACGTCCCAGACCCCAAACCTCCTCAGGTGTGTGGGTTGCGATCCCAGCTTCTCAGCTTGGCAGTGGGAGTCTCCTTGATAAACACTGAGCAGCCCTCCCACTCCTACCTCAGCCCCTGCTCCCGCTCCCTCGGAACCTCTAGAAGGCCTCCCTGCCCAGAGCCTGGGACCCCAGCCGTCTTTTTTTTTTTTTTTTTGCTTCAGGCAAGGGTGTGCTAGCTGGGGAACAGCAATTGTCAAATTTTTAGGAATTCTGTGGTGCAGCTATTTAGCATAGCTGTTATTAGAAATTATATAAACTTATAATTAGGTAAAACAAGGCTGAGGGACTTCCCTGGCAGTCCAGGGAATCTGCCTTCCAATGCAGGGAACACGGGTTTGGTCCCTGGTGGGGGAACTAAGATCCTACATGCTGAGGGACAGCTAAGCTGTGCGTTCCAACAAGAGAGAAGCCGGCACACAGCAATGAAGAGACTGAAAGCAGCAGCTAACACCCAACGCAGCCAAAAACAAATAAGTGTTAAAAAAACAAAGCTGATACGCAAGATTCATTACCTCCTAATTATCTCACTGCATTTTATTATTAGCTATGCTCTGAGGTTATTTACATGTCCTGTGTCTGCAGGGTGGAAATGCCACACAACGGTCGGTACACAGTTTCCCAACTCTGTTCAGGGACATCAGCCATTGCAGGAATATTTACACCATGGAAACTGGTAAACATTACAAATCAGAGCTTGATTTACTGTTTTGTTCATTGTCCAGACTTAACTAAATGACGAGAAAAAGCTATGAACGCTCACAGTACAGATTAAACTTCAAAATGTATGCTAGCTCTGACTGCCACATTGTACACAAAACAAAAACCTAAGAAATGTCCTTAAAAGAATATTTTCAAATAGTCTCAACAGTAAAGTATCCTTCAGTTCAGCAAAGAAGTTGCTCATGACATTGACCAAGTAAAGTTTAGGCATATATCTGGCTGTCTTACTCATTCACACGCACAAAAATGCCAACCAACATTCATGTTAGAAAGACACTCATTTGTCAGTTTGCTGTGGATACGAGCATTTGGAGAAATCAACAAAAGTACTCTGAGAAAAATCAATTTGCAATATGGAATTCACAATAGAAGCATGACGTATTTTTTTATTCGTAAGTTGCACACTAAACATGCTCTATATCAGTAAAATTTACAATAAACATATATAAGTGTGTCAGTGTGTACATGCACACGTATTTTTTCTGGAGAACTAGTTGTCCCAGACATGACAATCAAGTGTCTCTGGACACGGCCAAAATGTCCCCAGGGGAACAAAATCAACCCTTGTTGAGAGTCGCTGTCCTAGGCAGGCCATGCGTCCCCCGAGGGCCACTGGAGGCACCCATGTCCTGTAGACCACCTTGCGCAGGGCCTCCGCCTGGCAGCATTTCCCAGTGTTTAGGGAGCGATTTCCAGGGGCCTAGCCTTCCCTGGTGGCTCAGCTGGTAAAGAATCCGCCTGCAATGTGGAAGACCTGGGTTCGATCCCTGGGTTGGGAAGATCCCCTGGAGAAGGGAATGGCTACCCACTAAAGTATTCTGGCCTAGAGAATTCCATGGACTGTATAGTCCAGCGGGTTGCAAAGAGTCAGACACAACTGAGCGACTTTCACTTTCCCAGGAGCCTGCCCACTGAGGGTCCCATGCTCCATCAGGCCCCTCTTCCCCAGAGCAGTACAGAGGAAGGGAGTCTAAGTACAGAAGGTCACATGGGGGCTCACGCATGGGCTCTGCAGTCAGTTGGACCCAAGTTCAAATCCCACCTCTGACATCTGCAGGCCGGTTGACCTCAGGCAAGTCACATACCCTCTCATAGCTCAGTGGCCTTGTCTGCAAAATGGGCACAGTCCTCATGTCCACCCTCTGGGGAGATTAAGTGAGATGGTGCACATCAAAGGCCTCACCCGGGTTCTGCTCTGGTACAGGAAGGGCTCCCAGAATATCAGCTGTTTTCTCAAAACACGGCAACCAGAAACCTGTCCCCACCCCCCAACACAACAGCTCCACGGCCTTACCTGTGAGATGTAGCCGGGGGGTATGTGGCCGTCCTCCTGGGACTTGGGTGCACCCTGAGGAGCCTCCCCTTGGAGACGCCATGCCTCCAGCTGGGCACGAAGGGACTGGACCTATGGGGATGGGGGGAGGCAAGGTCAGTGAGGGTCTTGAAGGTGGAATGGAGCTGGCGGGACAAAGTGGCCCTGGTGTGGACACACAAGCAAGGGGGATGTTCCAGATACTTCCTGGATGGCCAGGTCAGGGACCCAGGAGAGCGCTAGCCCAGAGAAGAAGGCTCAATGGGCTGGGAACAGAACACCACGGTCACAGATATTTACCTATTATATAGGTGGGAGGAAACTTCTTGGAGCTTCAGTTTCCCATCAGTGAAACAGTGAGGCGATATACCCTATGGGACCATGAAGCTGCCATGTGACCAGGTGAGGACTGCATGAGCCAGTGTAAGTAAGGAGGGCCTCGTACAAGGCTTGGTATGCAGAAGGTGTTCAGTAAATGGTTGCTCCCTTCTCTTCCCCCTTCCCTTCTCTGGGATTGCTGAGGATAGAACAAAGATGGGGAAAAACAAAAACAAAAGATCCCCAAGGTCCAGGAAAGAAGTCTCCAGTTTACAAGGCATCTGAAGTGTCAGTGGCTCAGGGGTGAGCTCCCCAATCACTGTAGGTATGTAAGAACTAATGCTTTAGCATAAGTGCAGGGATGTTAAGGGCGCTGGTGGGGTGAGGAGGCTTCCAGAGAGCAGCCGTGCCTGCCTACCTCCTTCTCCAACGCCTCGTGGTTGTCGCTCAGGGCCCCCCGGCGCTCCCCGCGGCCTTGGTTGAGCAGGGCGGTAAGAGGCACCC
Organism: Budorcas taxicolor; assembly: GCF_023091745.1. Lineage (NCBI taxonomy): Eukaryota > Metazoa > Chordata > Mammalia > Artiodactyla > Bovidae > Budorcas > Budorcas taxicolor. The sequence goes on along the minus strand of NC_068914.1, from coordinate 153,096,206 downwards.
GCTTGTTCTCCCGAAGGGGCAGCTTCTCCAGCTCCTGCCACTTCTTCTCAATCTCCTCGCTGAGCCGGCTCTGCTGGTCCTCGGTCAGGGGGGCGCCCAGGACCCGGCGCGGACCCTCGCCTGCCGGTGTCTCTGCGGCCCGGCTGTCCGTGGCCTCGAACCACTTGCGTCGCTCCTCAGAGCGTTGGGCCAGGTCCCGCTCCAGCTCCTCCTGCTTGGCTGGGCGGTCGAGGGTGCGGGCCAGGGTGCGGGCCCGCTGCGGGGAGCCCTGAGTCAGCGGGGAAAGCTCCACGTAGTCCAGCGACTGCCGCTGCCCATCTGCCTTCCGGGGGCCGCCCCGGCTGATGACCTCAGAGCCCACCCGCTGCTCCCCTGCCTTCAGGGAGCCCTTTGGGGTGCCGTAGCTGTGCAGCGTGTTCTCCTTGTTGCAGTCCGAGAGCCTAGGGGGCCAGCAGAGCCACGTCAGGTGGGACCTGGCCTGTTCGGTCCCAAAGCAAGCACTTCTGGAGTGTGACCCGTGCGTCAGGGCCTGGGGACAGACCCCAGTGGAGGAAGCAGGTGAGAACGACTGCTCCATCATTAACAGATCCTGGGAATCATCCCAGCTCCGCCGCTTCTAGGGAACCTGGTCGCCCTCTCTAAGCCTCAGTCATCTCATCTGTAATATGGGACAATGCCTCTTACAGGAGAGACGTGAGGACTAGACGAGTGAATGTGTTCAAAGCAACCAGGAAGGAATGGTGGTGGCAGCATTAGTGTTAAGGGAGTGGTGGGAGACAAGGCCCTGGGTTCAAGAGGCTCACAGTGGAGTAGGGGAGATGCCCAGGGTCACTACAGGTGAGGTGAACAGTGGCCTCTGGCTGCACAGGCACAAACTGTGGAGACACATAACAACCGTCAGCTCCCCTCTTCTTCCATAGCAACACTGGCTGCGTGGTCACCTGGCCAGAAACTAAAGTGTCCCTTGCCGCTACAGGTGGCCATGTGACTACTCTGCCCAGTGCCAGTGAGAAGCAGCACCCGTCAAAGGACCAGGCGTGCCCTGGCCTGGCTCCTGGCCTGGACCCGTGAGAATGTGAGCAGTGTTCTGGCCCAGAGGCAAGGCTGGGGGCTAGGGGCCGCATAGCGGCCCCACCAGGTCTGGGCTGGAGTATAAACCTTTCCCTTGCATGAACCTGTGGTTGGGGTTTCTTTGCTATAGCAGCGAAGCCTATACAGTAAATCATAGTCCAGCTGCACAGTGGGCAAGAGTTTATAAAGCGCCTCTGTGCATACCTCACACTACACCTGGTGTGACAGGTGAGGAATATGAAACTCAGTCTAGACAGCAACTGGCCTAAGGTTGCCAGCCAGGGTGTGGCCGGGCAGGCGGACACACACTTCGTGCCCCCTCAATACCACGCTTCAGTTTCTGTTGCCCAACAGCCAGAGTTTCGACCCTCACAGGCATCTGGGCTTTTTGTTTGTTTGTTTAAAAAGATGCTTACTTAAATTTATTTTTATTTACTTTTGGGCCGTGCTGCGTGGCATGGGAGATTTTTAGCTCCCTCACCAGGGATAGAACCCATGGCCCCCTGCAGCGGAAGCACGGAGTCCTAACCACGGGACTGCCAGGCAAGTCCCACATCTGGGGTTTATCTTGTGTGGGGGCTCTACCACCAGGTCACTGAACCCTCCCGCCCCTCTCCCCACAGCGACCTCCACAGGGAGTAAGTCCCCACCCAGACTAAGCAGCCATCCCCTCTCCCTGACACAGGCTCAGACACAGCCCCCTAGGAACACAGACCATCAGCCACCTCGGCACACAGACCATCAGCCACCTCATGGGCCCTTTGACTCAGCGGCACTTCTCCAAAGAGCCGACGCCTCTCACCACCCTTTCAGGGTGGGATGAGAGTCAACCTCCAAACCTCAGGGTATTTCTGGATGAGTGCCACAGATACTCACTGCCCCCTCCTCCCCCTCCCTATTTTGCTGGCAGAGAAACTGAGGCCCAGGGCCCTCAGGTGAGCACTGGCTACCCACTCAGGATGCAGGGCTGGGGGGATGGTAAGCACCTCCCCAAAGGCCCCGGTCCAGCCCAGCACATACTTGGTGACATCTGGGGCTGAGGTGGGACGCACAGTCTTCCTCAGAGCCTCGATCCAGTTCCTCCGGATGCCCGAGGTCATGGCCGACAAGGTATAGACAGCGTCTTTGGTCTGCAAGTCCACCCCACAGGCAGGTTACCACCTGGCCAGCTTCCTTGCTCCCTCCCCACTCTGGGCCCCAGGGAGGTGCCCTTCCCTCCCAGGGGCTGGTATCTCAGGTCTTGAATCTGGAGGTGAGCAGAGGATGAACACTCCCCCTCCTCGCCTCGGAAGAGCCCCGCCCCCTCCAGTCTCTCCAACATTCGAATCGGCTTGCCAGTGATGCCTAGGATTGCCCCAGACAAGCTCAGTGTCGGCAGCAGAGCTTCCCACTGGCTCTGAGGACAAGGTCTCTGGGGAAATGAGTGATGGGAGCCAGTCTGGTGAGCCACACTCCACCCCTACACCTCCTCTGGGGGGCCCTCCAAGGATACTGCCCCCAACTGCCCACAGGCTCACGTGGATCTGGAAGCCATAGTTGCGCTGCACCGCGTACTCGGTGACATCCGTGCAGGAGCGCAGGTCGATCTCGCCATCCAGCTCATCCGCCTGCAGCAGGAGGGCTCATGATGGTCCATGGACTCCAGTAATCCCTCCCTGAACCCCCTGACCCCCAACCAGGGGTCCCCTGGAACCTGATGGGGGAAGGAGCCCTCCCACTTCATTGTCTCACCTCCTCAGCAGTGGAATCCCGGTAATACTTGAGGCTTGAGTCGGTCAGCACAAACCAGTGCTTCTTCCACTGCGAAGGAGAGATGGCGGTGAGTAAGGGTCGGGGGCATGGAATGAGTGTGTGTGTGTGTGTGCGCGCGCACATCATTCCACAGGCATCTTGGGTGCTGCCAGGTCAACTGTTCTGCTTGCAGCAGGTGCCTGGCACCCTCACCAGCTGGGCTGAGGGGCGGGGGTCAGAGGACCAGTAGAGAGTCACAAAATCCACATCTGTAGTTAGCCCCTCCATTCCCTCTCTGAGCCTCAGGAGCAGCATCTGTGAAATGGGTTGCCTTCTCCTCACTAACCACACCCTTTCTTTCTGAGAGCCCTTCCCTGATTTGTTGATAATTCCATAGGCCTCCTGATCCTTTCAGCCAAGATCATCAAGGCTCCTATATGCAAACCCTGCCCAGTACAGTCCAGGAAGGGTTTGTGACCTGTGTAAGGCCATTTGCCTAGCAAGCCAGGGGCCAGGACTTCAAAAGTCTTCTTCCATATGCTACTCCTGGATCGATCACCCCAACAGCCGAGGACAAGTCTCCCAGAGAGCAGGACCAGAAGGGGGCCCAAGGAGAAGTGTCTGAGAGCTGGTCATATTCTGTTTCTTGACCTAGGTGCTGGTTACATATATGTGCCGCTATGAGAATGTATTATCTGTACATTTATGATGTGGGTACCTTTCTGCAATGCTTCTCTCTGCTGCAGATGGGGTTAGGTTGGCAGGACACATGGGGGGGGGGGGCATCAGAACAGCCTGATATGAAAGTGCCAAGCTCAGCTCACGTCCGGGCTTCTGGCCACTCACTGGAATGCCAGTCAAGATCCACCCACTGCCAGGGTCAGCCCATGTCCTCCGCAGCTCCCCCGCATCACCAAGCTCTGATTGTTAATACTTCAAGTACTTGGTTTTCTTTCCTCAAGAAGATGGTTAAGTTTTCAAGGATATGCCAGGATGATACTTTCTACTTCTTTCCACACTGGCCTCCCATGAGAAATAGGACTTTAGCATCCAAGAGACCAGGGTAACAACTATTTTATCCCTTGCTAGCTGTGTGTCTTTAGTCAAGTGTCTCAGCCTCTCTGGGCTTCAGTTTTCTGACTTGTAAAGTAGAGCTGAGTAGTCCCTAAGCCTCCTGGTGAGGTCAGAAATTCCTAACCCTCCCCGGAATGTCTCTCATGGCACCTGGCGTGGCCAGGACGCTGGGGACTGTTCTGAGAGACTGGCCCTCTTAGAACCATACTGCTCTTCTGAGTGACCCGAGCTGCTACACAGGACAACTGTTCCTCTGTAAAGTGGGACAGGGGTTCAGGGCCAAAAGATCTCTTAGGCCCTTCCAGGCTTGGTCTACGACTGCCTGGGATGGCAGCTGGCTGGAACTCTGTGGGCCTCAGGCGCCCCAAGTTCTAGGCCTGGGTTTGCCCAAGGTGCTGCTGGGCCTGGAAGAGATCAAAGCCCTTGTGGGCCTGTCTCCTGTCTGTGCACCAAGGGGTTGGGCTGGCTGAACTCCCAGGGCCCTTCCAGCTCGGACATTCCAAAACCCTGTGAAAGAGAATGAGTAATGGCCAGTTCTGGGTGGGGCTCATAATCTCTGCCCTCCAGAGACCCTGGGTGGGGAGGCTGGGAAGGGTCACTGGCGGGATGCCCGGCCTTGTGTGTGAGCCTGGAGCCCAGCCACCAGGGGGCTGGCAAGCAGGCAGCGGGTTCAGAAGGTTGTGGGCCAGAGGGAATAAAACATGTGGGTAGGGAATACAATGAGATTCCCTTTGGCTCCAAGCCCTCCATGGCATGCGGGCTGCATGCAGACCCAAGCTGTGGGCGCATGCAGGACCCGGGCAGGGAGATGTCCCCCTCCCAGGCTGGGTGGGCAGGAGGCCAGCTCCACCTCCAGCCTGGCAGCCAGAAGGGTAGAATGGTGAAAAGCTACTGTCCCTTCCGGCTCTAAGGATGCACACAGTAGAGAAAGGGAAGGGCGATTAGCTAAAGCCCAAGAGGGCACTGAGGGCTCTGTGGAACATCTTATGTGCTTGACCTCTGTGACTCTGTTATCCAGCCTGGAAAGAATTCTCACTACCCAGCATGCCCATTTCACAGATGAGGCCACTGAGGCTGGAAGAAGCTGTGACTCACTCAATGGGGCCCCTGGTTGGTGAGACTTCAAGGAATGTCCTCTGAGCCCCCGACCCAGGGTTGGGGGGAGCTGCTGCATGGCTGAGCCTTTGGGAATCTGTATACATCTCAGGCTGGATGATCTCTGTGAACCCTTCCATTCCAGACCCTCAGATACCCAGCCATGGTCATCAAGAGGTGGGAGGGCCGAGGGGCTCTTAGTGAGGAGAGAGAACGGGGTGCAGGGCATGAAGGGCCAAGAGGCCGCCATCCTGGTGACCTTTGCATACTGCAGGCTGCTTCACAAAGCTGAGATGACTAGCAGCCTCTGGTCTCCCACCCCACAGCCCGAGGCCTTCTTTCCAGCAGGACAAGAAACATCCCCCTCAGGGTTCCCACTCCGGCCCTCACCCTCTAACCCCTCCACTCAGAAGCCCGGGACTCTAAATGGCTGGACAGGCCAGGGAAGCTGCTCAGCCACCTGGGCAGCCCCCAGGACCCTACAGGGCCCTGCAGCAACCCCACTTCCCACCCCCTACCCCGCACCTCACCCCACCCCCACCGCAGCCCTCCTACCTCTCCAGGCTCATCCAAAATAGACATCCATCCCTTCTTGAAGTTTAGCAGATCGGGCTATGGGGAGAGGGGGTTGCAGGTGAGTCAGGCCCAGCGAGAACCAAAGGGGCTCATCCTACCTGCTCTAAGTCCTATAAGAGTCCTGGGAAGCCAGGGAGGAGGGTTGAGGACCCAGATAACCCCCTAAATCCAGGCAGGCTCCCAGCCACTGAAGCAGCCTTGGTCCCTTTCCTGAACATCCGGCAACCTCTGAGAGGTGGGCTGGGTGACTGGCCGTCCACCACAGACCTCCGAGCTCCCCTCCTGCCAGCCTGCTTCTTCACCTGAGTGTGGAGGAGAGGGAAAGAGAGGGGGGAGAAAACTCTGCCTGAAACAAGGAACCCTTATAGAGCTCAGAGGACAGGCCAGACAGCAGGGCTGAGCGAACTGTCCAGTTCCTCTCACTGAGGCCCAGGCAGATAATGCCCTAATGATCTTACCCACCCCCAACCCACTAACCCTCCCATGGTCCAACCAGTCCTGCCCTTCCTCGTCTCCTGGAGACCCTGAAAGATGGAGCCAGGCCCAGGGTGTGGTCTGAGACCCCCTGGCCCCCCCCAGCTCTTGGAAGGGCTAGAGAGAGGGTACCTCAGTTCTGGCAAGTCCTACCTGCCGAGTGCTGCCCAGGGGGACACGGCCCTGGGGTCTGGGGGCTGCCAACTGTAGCATGTTCCATAGGGACCTGGAGCTACGTCCCCCCCACCTAGCCCCTACAGGACAAAACTGCTCATCTGGGCATTTCCTCTGGCCAGGCCAATCCTCAGACCCTCCTGGCCTGCTGGGGAGACCTCTCTCTCTCGTCTAAGTCCCGGTCCCCCTGCCGTCTCAGCTCCTGCTCACTGGTGGGCCAAGCTGGCCAGCAGGGAGGAGGCTGCCACCTGTTGCCATGGCTCTGAGCCCACCTATCAGCACCTGCATCACAGCTCCACCGGGCCAAGGTGTCTGGTTGCGTGGAGGGAGCGGGTGGCATGGCTCAGCGGGGTGGACAGTGACAACAGTTGGAAACCTGGAAACTGGAGCCACCTGACCTGGCCACCTGCCCTGACCCGCCTTCCTCCGAGGAACCCCATTCTCCTCTTTCTCCAGTGGAGGAAGAGGCCTGAGAGGGGCTTTGCCAGCAGCCTGGACCTCCTGAGCCATCCCCAGCCATGGCCTTGGGACCAGGGCCCCTGGATCTCAGCAGGCTGGCGGCCCAACCCCTGCATTATGCCCCTCCCCGCAGACCTGTCTGACGGAAGGGACACGGGCTCTGCTCAGACCTGGGAAACCCCAGGCTGTGTACGCCCTGTCTGCTTTCTTTTCTTCCCCGCCCGGTTCCCCACGTGGGCCAGAAGCTACCCAGGGTGGTTCCAAGCTCAGACTGAAGACCAATAGCCATGCTCAGGGCCACCAAGTCATCTGGGTCCACGTGCAGACAGGGGCCTCCCGTGGCGTCAGGGCCTGGCATGCTGTGACCCCAGCGGAAACCTGCTGATTAAATATCCACCCTCCTCTACCTCCCTGATCTAAATTCCTGTGCTTTGGGGGCTGTTCCCAACCCACCTCCTGGCAGCTGAGGAGCCAGGCTTTTTAGGATGGACCACAGAGCTGGCATCACTGTGCAGACCTGGGGAGAGCTCCCCGGGAAGGACCAGCTGACCACCCAGCCAATCAAGACAGCCAAGCTGGGGCTGGGAGAGGCATGGGCTTCCAGGGGCTGAGGAAGGGCACGAATGATAGGTTGGGACCCCGAGGGCTGCCTGGGAAGCAGAGTGACCTTCCTAAGTCACATCCCCTCCCTGAGCCCGGATGTTTGATGTGGCAAATGATTGGGGGGGGGGGGGGTTCCTGCCCTCCCCCAAGTTCCATGAGAGAACTGAATGGGCTACACACAGAGACACTGGTACCCACATACCACACACACACCATCAGGCATGAGATGGCATGGTGACCTTGGGGTGAGAAGGCCACCAGTGTGGGTTTTTAAACCTGCCAGCGGGCGAGGTCCTGCAGTTACCTGGGAAGCCCCCAAGGTCAAAAGGTCAGAAAACCTAACTCTCTGCCTCCTGTAACTTCACACATGGCTCCTCAGCCCCAGATACCTTCCCTCCACCTGCAGGAAGCTCCCTTTCCCCATTTTTTCCTTCCGGAACATTAATAGGACCTTACAGCAGCCCTCCCTCCTTTGACCACAGGTCAACTCTGCCTCAAGCCAGCCTGGACCACGGACACAGACCCCTGTATGCACGCTCTGGCAGGGGACCCACTCCAAAAGGCCTAGTGTCACAGGCCTGCCTCAAACCCTCAGGGACGGCTTCAGAACAAGGTCTGGCTGCCTCAGGACAGAACGAAAGGCTCAGCCTGGCCTCACCCCTGCTTAGGGGGCCCCATGTTTTACGTCATCACACTTCCCCTCTGATCCCCAGCACACCAGGACTGGGGCCCTCCACACACACCTATGTCCTCTGCTTGAAATACAAGGCCTCCTCCAGCTCCTTCACCCAGGCAAACCCCTTCTCATGCCTTGAGACCTGGATTCATTGCCACCTCTGAGGCGCCTTTCCCAGTACACACCACACCAGACTTCCCAGGGCTTCTGTGGCATCTGTGATCGTCCTGAAGCCACTCACTTATCCCTCACAGACTAGACCAGAAGCAACTCCATCAGGGACACACGCTGTTCACCCCTCTTCAAGGACTCTTCTCAAGTCCCTCTTCTCAGGACTCAGGGGACATTCATACAAATTTCTTTCTTCCCTTCTTTCATCTCTCTCTTATTTTTTTGAACCAGGCCCTGTTCTACACCAGGAAATCAGCGGAGAACAAGAGATGCAGCCTCTGCCCTGGTGGAACTCTGGAGACAATAAACAAGTGAGCAGGTATATAATTTGATGCCAGGCAGCGGCTGGGGATGAAGCTCCAGGGGCAAGGCTGCACCCGGCTAAGGCAAAAGGAGGTGGAGCAGAGCCTGACTCCATGCCCAGCTTCCTGAAGCCTCTAAGCATTTACACGTTCATAGTACCTTTGTCACTTGCTCGTTCAGATTTCTGAGATCGAAGTCAGGGAGATGGGGCCAGGAGAGAGGAAGAGGATGTGAAGAAGCAATGGGCAGGACACCAGCCTGGAATGGGCTCAGGTCTGAGAGCAGCCAGGATGAATCCGGTAAACACTGTCAAAGGTCATTACGAACCTCCTCTCTGCTCCATAACCTTTCATGGCTCCCCAGTGCCCCTGAACAAGCCCAAGCTGCTCTTCCTGGCCTCTAAGGCCCTCCTTCCCAAGTCCTTTTTCTATGTTTTCACCATTTCATTCCCCAAATATGGCCACCAGCCTTGGTCCACACTGTACCCCCACCTTCCCTCCCATCCCTCTCCATTTGACAAAGTCCTATAGTCCCAGGAGGTCATTTCCCTCAGGGAGCCTCTTCCCACCAGCAGGGATGGGCCCCCACATGTTGCTTCTGGCAGCCTTACCCAAGTTCAGCATGTGCTTCCCCAGGAAAGGCAACTATGTACATTTATCTGATCCTGAGACAACACTGGGACAGACCAAGTTACAAATTCTGGCTTAGCCAAGGCCGGCCGTGTCACCCAGGGCACCTAAGTTCACTACCTACAGTGTGAACTCATCGGAGTCCTCATCGGTTAGACCGGGAGTTACCATCAACCTGCAGGGATCGAAGCTGGTAATGTGACAGCACCCAGTTTCAGGGCCTGGCAGGCAGGCACCCCGTAGGCAATGCAACCATTCTCCACTAGCCTAAGGCGGGGATGGGGGGGTGGGGTGGAAGACACTGACTCAGCTCCTCCCCCCACATCCCTCTCTACTCCCAGACAGGGGAGGGGAGGCTGCTGACAACAGGAAGGGCCAGTAGAGAGGTGGCAGGATGTGCAGAGGCTGAGGAAGTCCAGGCAGTGAGCAGGTCATCACACTTAGGAGGCAGGGGCCCTGCGCACACCCACGCTGCTCAACTCCCAACTCTCCTCACCAGGCTGTCAGAGACTCCCTAAGGCGCCTGCCAGAAACCAAAAGCAGTCCTGCCCCTCCCTTCCAGAACATCACAGTCAAGGGGCCAGAGTGACCTGGAAAAGGTCTACTCCTTCCCTTACACTCAGGGTAACCTCTGGCAACTCACGGACGCCCCTCCCCAAGCCTCAGTTTATTACATTGCGGAACGGGGCTATTGGTGAACTCAGCTAAGAGACCCAATATGATAATTAAGGTACAAGTACTGATAGAGGTTGGGTATGGCTCATCCCCAAGAGAAAGACAAATCCCTGCCACCGTGTTCCTCACTCCCAATCTCTGGCTTGCCCCACCCAAGGTCCCAGAGCCACCGCGAAGTGGCAAGTCCAGGAAGCACGGTATCCTGCTACTTCAGAAGTCCCAGGATGGGCTCCAGAGGCCCCTTTTCACCCAGCCAACCTGCGCCCAGCGCCCACAAGGGCGGACAGGCTTCCCAGACCCGCACCAGCGAGACCCAGACCCAGGCCAGGCCCATCTCCGCTCCTCCCGCCACCCAGAACCCTGGGAGACCCTTAAGGACCTGGCGCAACTTGGGGGAATCAGATCAGGTTTTCACTAAGGGGAGCTGGAGAAGAGAAGGGGAAAGGGCCACCCCGAATCTGTCCATGATTAGACCCGCAAAAGTTAGGGGGTGGTGCCTGAGAGCGAGAGTTCCCATCTTCTCTGGGTGGGGGTTGCCCGGGCTCCTGGCTCGGAAAGGTGAGGCCGGGAGGTGAGGCAGGACAGCCGGCCCGTGCAGCCGGGGTCACCCTTCTTCCGGCCGAGACCTCTTCGCGCCTCCGGGAAGTGAGGAGGGGGTTGCCCAGAGGGGAGCGGCGCGGCTCCGGCTCTGGCTGTCGCTCTCCTCCCGGCCTGGGGGTGCAGAAGGGCTGCACCCCCGGCGTGGGGGGGAGCACTCACCGTCATGTCGGCACCCAGGGGCGGCGAGAGCAGGAGGCAGGAAGGTGGAAAAGGCTCTCGGGCCGGGCTCAGCGGAGCGGGAATCCCGCCGCCGCCGCCGCCGCCGCCCCTCTCGGCCGCCAGCCGCCGCTCCTCCCGGCCCTTCCCTTCCCCGGAGCTGCCCCGGCCCCTTCCATCCGCCCATAAAACTTTTTTTTTTTTTTTTCAAACTTCCTGGGAGGATCCGGAATGGCCAATGGGCGGCGGGGTAGCCGGGACAAACAGCGGCGGGGGCAGCGGGCGGGCCAATGGGAGGGCGGGAGAGGCCCGGAGGCGGGGCCTCTTGCGACGGGACGGGCGAGCGGGGGCGGTCCCCGGCGGGGCTGATGGGGGCGGAGGGAGCGGAGGGGGCGGAGAGAGCGGAAGGCGGGCCGGGCTCTGGCCCCGGGGGCGCGCTGGGAGGAAGGAAGGGCCCAGCGTGCAGGTGACTCCGTCCGGCCGCTGCGGGGGAGTGCGGGGTGGGGGCAACGGGGTGTGGCACCCTCGTCGCCCAGCAGCGGTTCCCCCGACCCAGTCGCCCGGCGCCAGACGGGAGCGATGGGTCCATTAGGGCTCTGCCTCTCGATTTGGTGACGACGCGGGCAAAGCACCCAATACTACCAACTCAGCGTGTCCCACTCGCCCAGCCCGGTTCATTACCTATGTAATGGACTTTCGTCCTTAACCACAGACCCGACAAGGGGGTGTCCTTGCCTCCATTTTACTAATGAGAAAATGAAGGCTGAGAGAGGTGAGCCAACTTGCCCAAGATCACACAGGAAGAGGCGGGGATTCGTAACAAGTAAGAGTGGGCTCTAGTGGTTAAGAACCCGCTTGCCAACGCAGGAGACACAAGAGACACGGGTTCCATTCCTGGGTTGGGACGATCCCCTGGAGGAGGGCATGGCAACCCACTCCAGTATTCTTGCCTGGAGAATTCCATGAACAGAGGAGCCTGAAAGGTTACAGTTCACAGCGTCACAAAGAGTCAAGCAACTTAGCACAATCTAAGCGCAAAGTAAGTTCTAGAATCATAGGGCCTTCGCATTTAAATGCCCCCTCCTCACAGGGAGTCTTTCTCTGCTTAAGAACCTCATTTTGTGTTCTTGGGTGTGGACTATACTGTTTCTCTTTCCCAAAGCACTTTGTGGTTTTTAAGAGGTTCTTTGCCTGCAGGAGCTCCTCTAAGCCTACAGCTGAGGAGGGACTGTGATGGAATTTGTTGTTAAGTGCTTGGAATGGCTTATGGAGCATTGTGACTCAAACCCTGTGTTACCTTAAGCAAAGTACTTAACCTCTCTGTGCCTCAACTTCACCTTCTGTAAAATGAGATGATGCTATGATCTCACAGGCTGCTGTAAGGATTAAGTGTTTAAGTAAAGCACCTAGAACACCCCCTTTATCCCTAGTTAGTTCTCCTTAGATAGGGGCATAGGGGGATTAGAATAACTACCATCTCAGTGATTCTGCCATCTCACTTTGGGGTTCAGAAATTATTTCTGTCATGATTATAATTACTATCCCCATTTCACAGATAAAGAAGTGGAGGTCCAGGGAGCTGAAGTTTTCCCAGCATTTCCCACTGGAATTCTCTCCACCCTGAGAAATAAGACCATGGATAAGTCCTCCTAGACACTGGCCTTTGGCATTGCTGAGCAGTGTTCTCACCCTACACCCTACCCCTGTACCTCACGCAGGCATTTATTTGGTCCTTGGGAGAGTGAGTGAACAAACAGAAGACCTCAGCTACCACCCTTGCCCAGTGGCATGGGCACTGGGCACCTGACAGTACCAGCCTCCTTGCTGGTTTCCTGGCCCCCGGGACTCTCTTCCAGTACCCTCAACACAGTGATTAGAACACTCCCCTGCCCAAAGTTCTTCAACACTTCTCCACTGCTGAGAGGTGCATTCTTGTAGTCAGTGTTCATTATCATATGGCCCCTGCCTGCTGTCCATCATTAGACACGCACACATTTCACGTGCTAGGGCTGCACAAGCACCAGGACGTCCCAGAATAAGCCAGGTCCCCTGTGCCTCCCTATTGGCACATGTTGTTCTGTGCTGTGTCTGGAACACTTCCCTTCCTGTCCTCTTATGCCCCAACACACACACACACACTCACTCTCTCCCTCCCCTCCCTCCAAATGTTTGCCTGGAAAATTCCTCCTCACCCTTCAAGTCTCAATCCAAATGAAGCCAGAGTGCCCCCAGCACAGACTTAGAATTTCCTTGTCCGGAGCTCCCTGCATCTGTATACTCTACAACTCAAGAGATGACCACACTGTGTCCTGACCAGTTCTATGTCAGTATCCTTACCAACTGTGAGCTCCCTGTGGGCAGGAAGAGTGGTTTTCGTCTATATCATGTAAAGCCCAGGGCCTCAGCCCATATCAGGTTTTTCACAAATGTTGGTCCAGTGAGTGAATGAACAAGTGAAGCAACAATGACTCCCTTACTGCAACTTGCCCTGGTCAGAGGGATGGTACAGCTTTAGGGACCCAGGAGTGACTTCTTAAACAGAGCCGCCAAACTTTGGGGTTATCCAGTTTCAGACCATTCTTCTATTGAGGATAACAATATGAGGCTCAGAGAAGGGAGACAACGGCCCAAAGCCACACCAGTTAGGAGCAGAGACCAGAACTCAAGCCTTAGGTTTCCTGGCTCTTGACCTTGGACTAATTTCATTATCCAGCCTGAGAGATGTTTAAAGCTGCTCTGAGTAACTGTCTGGATGGTTCCACTAGCAGTTCTGTCTCTCAGCTCCTGATTTTCCTCATCCCTGGATGAGAGAAGAGTTCACTGAGCCAGTTCATTGAGCCTCAATTGCCGTATCTGTCCAATGGGGAAAATCTGCGGAGCCTCTTGGAGCTGCAAGGACTCTGCAAGGAGACGTGGATGCACGGAGGTGGTAGGGACAGGGTGGGCTCTGAGGTTGGCTAGAGCAAGCTTCAAATCCTAGCTCTCCCCTATGTGTGACCTAGAACAAGTGAGTTTCATTCCTTCATCTATGAAATGGACAATGTGAACCATACCTGTTACACCCAAGGGCGAGGATTCAATGCAATCAGGTGTGCCACTCACTGAACACAGAGCCGAGCACATAGTAGGTGCACAATAAATGCTGGTTATCGTCACCGGCAGCATCCCAGAGTCCATTTCCCCATTTCTCTCCCACCAAGGACTTACCTGCTCCCTCCCGCTGGAACTACTGTGTGTTAGTGACCTTTAGTTAGGCTGATAAGGTAATTCCCGCCCCTGGCTTAAAGATACCACCCTGCCTAGATAACCACGTTTGCTTCGTTATCTTTGTGCCTTAACCCCCATAGAGCAGCAGAGAGGAAATTAAGAAGTGGATGGGGAACTTCCCCAGTGGTCCAGTAGTTATGACTCCACACTTCCCCTGCAGGGGGCAGAGGTTTGATCCCTAGTTGGGGAACTAAGATCCCACATGCCATGTGGCAAAAAAATAAACAAAAATAAATAAACTGAGCCAAGATATATATTTTTTAAATACTAAAAATAAAAAGCAGCAGCAGATGGGAAAGTTAGTGTTTGGACACTGCCCCCCACCCCACCTCCTCACACCTCTGTACATCCTGATCTCTCTGAGCCAGTCCTCCCCGCAGCCCTGATCATCGGCATATTTTTTTTTTTCCCATTAGACAGATGTGGCAACTGAGGCTTGGTGAGTTTGGCTGCAGCCATGCTCGCATCAAGAAATGAGGAAAATCAGCAAGTGGCTGGCTCTTCTAAACCCTAGTCATGCACCCTTGGGCAAGTCCACCTCACCTCCCTGAGTTTACACTCTGTCTAATTACAGCGTCTAATGTGCCCAGCTTAGAGCTAGACCCCCAGCTTATCAGAGTACAAGAACCAGCCTGTCACTGAGAGAATAGAGCCCACAAGCCAGCCTGTGGCCCCTGGAGGTGGCCAGGCCTGCTCCCTCCACCACGGGGCCAGAGAGAGCAAGTTTCAGCTGCCTCCCCTCCCCTCTCCTCGCTCTTGAGGAAACTCTGAACCAGAGGCCTGAGTGTTTACAGCCCTCTCTGGGTAGAGGATGGGTTACGTAATGCCAGATGTTTGTGCAACTGGCTCAGGCCCAGGTCTGAGACACACTTTGCAATCCCAGAGCCCCTCGCAGGCCCTCTCTCCCTCTCCCCCTTCCCCCCTCCCAGCCTGGCTCCCCTTGGCCTATATGCTGATTGGGATCTTCAGCTGTGTGGATTATTCCATCACCCTTCACCCTGCAAGCTGAAAGCGGCCCCAGCCCGGTCCTGCAGGTGGGACAGGCCTCTCATCGCAGAGACCATGGGAGCTCAGGGCTCTGCTTCCAGCTCTCCTTTCTCAAGTGTGGGTCCCACATCACTCCCTGTCAGCCCCTACTGGTTTTTCTCTGCCTAACATCAGCCTCCTCCCTCCCCTCCCCATCTCTCTCCCACCCTCGCCCCTCCCACCCCACTGGAACCAGCCTACCCTTTGCCACCTGAGGACCCCCAGAGACAGCAGGAACGGATTGAACAGCGTGGGACGGTCCCCGGGCATCCGCCATGAGGTCACCAGTCGGCCCTTGAGTGGGCTCTCAGCCTTGCCCTCCGCTGGCCTCTTGTCTGCCTGTCAAACAGGGTCCAGTGTTGGCCCCCAGGTCCCTTTGGTGGGATGGGGGAGTCCCTGATGACAGCCTCCCCTGCCCGTGCTGCCACGCCCACCTCAAAGGCCCAGAGTTGCCATCTTCCTCCATCCCAGAACTGCCGAGAAAAGAGCTTGTGAACTCGCTCACCCGTGCGGTATTGGCAGGGCTCTGGGGGCTTAGCACCCTTGGGAACGTGCAGCTCTTCACCCTCAAGTTGGACCCCAGGGAGCCAGCGGGAGGCAAATGCAGACCACAGATGTGTGTTCAGCCCACATAGGGTTTTCAGATTATTTTGCATTAGGTTCCAGTGTTAAATAATCAAGAGGTTAACACATAACTACGTATTTCCAGCCTCTCTTGAAATATCTAAAGATGGAAAAACTCTGGGTCCCTCTTCCCCATGGCAACAATCCTCTGGAGCCAAGGGGTCACCCAAGTGTCCCCTAATCCCGAGTCCCCCGTCTGCCTACTCTCCTTAGCTTTGTAAGAGGAATGAGTCCCAGACATCTACAGTCATACCCAGCAGAGCCCCCAAGTGCACCCTCTTTGGAGTCATCCTTGTTTGGGGATTCCCTGGTGGCTCAGCTGGTAAAGAATCCACCAGCAATGCAGGAGACCTGGGTTCGATCGCTGGGTTGGGAAGATCCCCTGGAGAAGGGAATGGCTACCCATTCCAGTATTCTGGCCTGGAGAATGCCATGGACTGTATAGTCCATGGGGGTCTCAAAGAGTTGGACACGAGTGAACGACTTTCACCTTCACTTGTTGGGGAAAATGAGGCCTCCATGAAGCAGAGGCATTTGCCCAAAGTCACAGAGGAGGTTACTGGCACAGGCAGGACAGAACCCAGGTGACCCAAGTCCCCAGCATCCAGAGATTCTCTGGATGTGGGACATGAAGCATCAAAGCACAGGTCCAAAGGATGCTGGGGGTAAGGACGGCCCCGACCCTGCACCACATCCCCATCACAGCCCTGACCACTAGACCATGGGCTCCATAATGGCACTCCAGTTCACCTCTGGCCTACACCCAGGCATATAGAAGGTGCTCACTAAGTATGTGAGTGAATGAATGAATGAATGACGCAGTTGTCATTCTGTCCAGTCTACGCTTCCTGGGGGTGGACTGAGAGGTTTTCTGGGTTGCTGGGGCAGGCCCATTTCATGGAGCCTCGAGGGGGACCCCTGTATTTCTATTTCCTCTTTGTTCGCAAAACCCTGGCCCCAGGAAATGTGAAGACATAACACAGAAAGAGGAAGAGCAAAGCTGCCAGAGTCCCTGGGAGAACTGGAAGCACCTTTAGTGACCAGTCGCCATCACCTCCCATTTCACAGACGGCCCACTCAGCAGTTAGCATGCTGCCTCTACTCTGTGAGGCCACGAAGACAATCAGGGCAGAGCTGGGAAGCGGTGTTGCGGGGGGAGCAGGGAGAGGCCTGGGTGAGGGGTTCTGAGTCCCGGGTCCTAATTTGAGCCCCGCCACCGGTGGGCTATATGATCTAGGATGACTATCCTGCCCCTCGTTTCCTCCTCTGCCCAACAGTCAGAGGTCGGGCAGAATCCCCCCAGCTCAGGCTAGGAGCAAGGCCAGACAGACAACCCCTCAGGTCGGGCAGAATCCCCCCAGCTCAGGCTAGGAGCAAGGCCAGACAGACAACCCCTCACCCCGTCACACCCGGCTTTTCAGGAGGCAGCATGAGAAACAGCAGAACAACAGGATTAGAGAAGCACTGGCCCCAAGCAGCCTGGTCTCCCTCTCCCGCCTCCCCCTGCCCCAGGCCCTCGGCTCTGACCTCACCGCTCTGGAGGCTGAGGGTGATGAGAACAGTCTGTTTGGCAGGTCGTGGGGAGGGGCGGGGCAGAGCGTGTGCTCCAGCTGCAGCCAGGCTTCCCAGCAGCCTTGGCGGGTCCCACCACTTGCATACATCTCTCCCGCCCAGGACCCTGGAGATCCTCCAGGCCCAGCTGACTTCTGCACCTCCATGGCCCTCCTCAGTGCCTCTCTGGCTCCAGCTCCTGGGAGCCTACCCTTTCTCCCAGGGTGGCCAGCCCTCCAGACCCAGGAGGACCTTGCCTTCCGAGACTATCAGAGTCAAACTGCCATTTGCCCAGGGAAGGGCAGTGACCTTTTCAGGGCATCCTAGCAAGTTGAAAGCAGAGGCCTGGGCTTCTGACCCCAGGCCTGTCCACCCACCCAGATCTCCAAGCCAGAAGGTAGCCCTGCTGCCCAGCTCCTCTAGTGCCCCTCTTCTCAGTGACCCCAGGACAGAGCCAGCCTTGGTCTGGATGACTCCAGAGCTCATCTCAGGACCTCAGCCCACCTCCTACCTGATTTCCCTTCCCTTCCCCTCCCTATGACCCACACCCATGACCCAATGACCCAACTACCGAGTCGGCCTGCTTCTGATCAGTCAGTGAGTCTTGGCCTCTGCTTCGTTCTGATTTCTCAGGCTCCTTTGATTGGAACTGGAGATAAGAAAGAACACAGCTGCGATTATGGTATTTCCCTTCCCAGGTTCTATCCATCTATCCAACTTCTTATCCATCCATTCATCATCCATCCATCTAACGTCCATCTAGAATCCAACATCAATTGGTCCATATATCCATCCACCATCCAAAATCTATTCTACATCATCTACCTACTCATCTATCCAACATCTATTATCCCAATATATCCATCCTCAATTAACTCATCACCTATTCATCCATCCTGTATCTATGTATTCTTCCTTAATCCATCCAACATCCATCTACCCATCTGCCAACATTCATTCACCATCCATCATGCATATTCTACAACATTGACCCATTCATGTGATGTCTATCCAGAACCCATCATCTGTTCCATTTATCACCCATCCATCCAACCACCCACCCATCTGTCATCCATCTGACATCTTTTTCTCATTTGTCCAGCATATATCATTTATCCATTACCCTTTCACACATCTGTCATCCATCATTCATTCATCATCTACCCACTGACCTACCCACCCTCCACATGTTTCTTGTAGGCCCTCAAGCATCCATATATCCACTGGTCAACCAGCCACTGAGCTGAGCTCCTCCTTTGTGTCAGGCCCTGGGCTAGGGGCTGGAGGTATGGAGATAAAGTAGGTGCATCTCCTGCCTGCAAGGAGCTCATGTTTTTTAAGGGAAGATGGCAACAACTGAGCATGACCCAATGAAGAGTAGCAGAACGACCAAGCCCAGAAAGGAAACATCACCAACCCAGGGGTGGGGTGAGTATTTAGGAAAAGCATCTCAGACAGAGCACCTGATCCGAGACTTGAACAAGGAACATACACGTACATACACACAATGGAATATTCCTGCTAAGTCGCTTCAGTCGTGTCCGACTCTGTGCGAACCCATAGACGGCAGCCCACCAGGCTCTGCCGTCCCTGGGATTCTCCAGGCAAGAGCGCTGGAGTGGGTTGCCATTGCCTTCTCCAACGCATGAAAGTGAAAAAAGAAAGTGAAGTTGCTCAGTCGTGTCCGACTCTTAGTGACCCCATGGACCGCAGCCTACCAGGCTCCTCCATCCATGGGATTTTCCAGGCAAGAGTACTGGAGTGGGGTGCCATTGCCTTCTCCAGTGGAATATTACTCAGCCATTAAAAAAGAATGAAATAACACCACTTACAGCAACGTGGATAGAACTAGTCATTATCATACTAGGCGAAGTAGGTCAGAAAGAGAAAGACAGATAATACATGATATCATTTATGTGTGGAATCTAAAGTATGACACAAATGAACATATCTGCAAAACAGAAACAGGCTCACTGGCATGATCTGTGGTTGCCAAGGGGAGAGGGAGGTGGGGAGGGCAGGATTGGCAGTTTGGAATTAGCAGAGGCAAATTATTGTGTATAGAATAAACAACAAAGTCCTACTGTATAACACAAGAAAAACTGTATTGAAGATCTTTTGATAAGCCAGAATGGAAAAGAATATGAATATATGTATATAGGGAGGGCTTCCCTGGTGGCTCAAGGGTAAAGAATCTACTGCCAATGCAAGAGACGTGGACCCGATCCCTGATCTAGGGAGATCCCGCATGCTGCAGAGCAGCTAAGCCCGTGCACCACAACTACTGGGCTTGGGCTCTAGAGCCTGGAAGCCACATGCTGACACTACGGAGGCCCACACGTTCTGGAGCCCATGTTCCACAAGAGACGCCACCACGATGCGAAGCCTGCACGCTGCAACTAGAGACTAGCCCCCACTCTCTGCAACTAGAGAAAAGTCCATGCAGCAACAGCCTCAGCACAGCCAAAAAAGACAAAGAAAAATTATTTTTAAGTGAGTTGTTTGCTTTTGAAAAAGAGTATAACTATGTCACTTTGTTGTACAGTAGAAATTAACATAACACTCTAAAACAACTATAAAAAAAAACAAACAAACAATCTTGGGCTTTGGAGTCAATACTTTGGTCCCATTTCTCTCATCTTATACATGAGCTTCCCTGGTGGCTCAGACAATAAAGAATCCACCTGCAGTGTGGGAGACCTGGGTTCAATCCCTGAGTTGGGAAGATCCCCTGGAGGAGGGCATGGCAACCCACTCCAGTATTCTTGCCTGCAGAATCCACATGGACAGAGGAGCCTGGCGGGCTACAGTCCATGGAGTCACAAAGAGTCGGACACAACTGAGCAACTAAGCACATATATGTGTGACCCACAGCAAACGCTGAGTGCGTCTGGGCACTGTATCTATCTGAGGCACATATGGCAAAGTGTGTAAAGCCCCCCGCCCCAGGCCCGACACACCGTGAACCCTCCCCTGTCATCCATGGGGGAGGCAGCATGGGGCTGCACATCATGGAGAAGAGGAGAGTTTGGATGAAGGAGCAGGAACCTCCACATTGCCCCAGTGGTGCCTGTCGGGGGAGCAGTTGGTCCCACACTACCGAAGACTGGGACCAGGAGAAGCTGGGCGTCAAAATATGCTGTGTCCCTGGTGAGCTGAGGCCAGGTTGCAGGGGTCTGTTCTCTAGGACCCTTCCCATCTTCACATAAATGCTCGGGCAGCACTGACTCTGTGACCCTGCCCCTGGGCCAAAGAGATAAGGCAGGGACTTGGTGGGCATCCACTATGTGCCAGGCACTGGGCCTGCTTTCCATACAGGCCCCCACTGAAGCAGCCGTCTCAGCAGTGAGCTCAGACCAATAAGCATTTATACAACTCCTTCCCTGGGCCTGAGAGGCACTGCAGGGGCCAGAGAGGGGTAAGTGAAGCCGTCCTGGATTTTAAGGAACTTGGAATACTGCCGTGGGGAGGGGACGTGACCACATTGGCTGCAGTCCCAGACAGGGCCAGGTAGAGGCCACCAGAAAGCAACACAAACCAAGTATTGTAGGGCCAGAAGGGGAGAAGGCCCTGGTCAGAGCATCTTGTGGGAGGCCTCAGGGTGATCTGCACAGAGCAGACCTGCGGTCCACCCCTACCCTAGCCCTTACTAGCTGTGTGATCTTGGGTGAGTGGCTTAACCTCTCTGTGTCTCAGACTCCCTATCTGTAAATATTGCCTTTCTCATCAGATTGCCGTGGAGAGTAAATGAGGAAAATACCATAAAACATTCATATCAAGATTTAGCACCTAGTAAATGCTCAAAGAAAGGGCTGGGTGTTATCACTGCAGTTTGGTGGTAGGAACAGGTTTTGGTCAGGAGGGAGATGGTGTGCAGGAGCTGAGGCGTGACCTTTCGGGAGACTTGTGTCGGGTGGGGCTGACTTTCAGGCTGTCCCTGGTTAATGAGACTGACTTACCTCCCGCCGTGGCGAGCTGGGGCCCTCTGCAGGGCTCCTGCTCCCCAACTGACCCGTCTCCTCCAGACCAGTCATAGCTGAGGACTCTGGCCCGCTTGTCACTTTGGTCTTCGGCCACTGAGTGGAGATCCTGGTGGGGCTGGACGGCTGAGCGGAGCTCTGGGGCCACTGCCCTGGGTCGTATCCATTGACTAGGGCAGCCCCTGCTCCTCCTTCAGGCTGGCTGTGTCGGTCTTGCTCCAGCTCCAGGGTATCCTTGGTGCCTGGGGA
Source organism: Budorcas taxicolor (assembly GCF_023091745.1). Lineage (NCBI taxonomy): Eukaryota > Metazoa > Chordata > Mammalia > Artiodactyla > Bovidae > Budorcas > Budorcas taxicolor. The sequence continues at coordinate 153,075,042 of NC_068914.1, read as the reverse complement.
AGCCTGGCCAGGGCCAACCCAGTGTCCCGCTGGGTCCTTGTGGAGCAACTGGGCCTGCAGGAGCTCCAGGAGGCCCTCCCAGTCCAGCCTCGGAAGATGGGAGGTGAGTGTAGGCTCCTCCGGGTGGCTCCACATCCCCTCCCTGGGTACCCCGAGAAGGCTCACCAGGTCCCTCCAGTCAAACTCAGCTTGCCTCTCAGGGCCATGCAAGTGTGGGCAGGCTTCCTCAGCGCCCCTGCCCACGGCTGGTAACGTCTCAGCCCTCTGGGATTTCGAGAACTCCCCTGGGCCTGCCCTGGAGTTCTCTGGGGGGCTCACAGGCTGGCGAGGACTGGACAGCTCCTGTAGGCTGCCCCAGCCGCGCCGAGCTGACCTGTCCGGGGGCTCCTCCCAGGTCTCTGACTGCCTCCTGTGGCCAGAGAGGCTGCCCAGCAGGCTCCAGCTCTCAGACTCCCTGGGAGGGCCCCTCCACACTCCCTCTGGGACTCTGGCAGGCCCCCGGCTGGACTCCCCGAGTCCTTGCCAGCCTCGCAGGCCCGGGCCCTCCTCCTGGCTGCGCCAACCTCTCTCCAGGCATCTGTGCGGGCCCCGGGATCCTGGTGGCTCCTCCTGACTCCGCCACCCTCCCAGGGGCTGTCTTGGGCCTGCCCGGCCACGTTCCAGGGGTCTCTGTGTCCGCTGTTCCCTCTCAGGAGTTCTGGCTGACGTCCTCGGGGGCGGCGAGGACCCCTGGAGCCACCGGTCCCCCTCAGGCCGCCTCTCGGGGCTCCTGGGATGAGGGGCTTCTGTGCGGCTACGTCGGGCTGCTTCCGCCTGCTTCGCGGGGAGCTTGGTTACCTGAGGATGAGGTGAGGGGGTGGGTGGGGCTCCAGGCCCCTGGCTGGGTGGGGTCTGTCTAGGAGGACAGGCAGCTGGGGTCCTAGCCAGGCCTCAGGGGAGTTGCAAGCTCTCTCCTCACAGCAGGCTGGATTAAAGCAGGTCAGAGAGTACCTAGGGCCCCTGAATTCCCTTCCTGGGGGTGTCAGCCCCTCCCTCTCACCCACCTTCCTCACTTCCACAAAGAAGAGCTGCTCACTTTCCAGGTTCCCCTACCACCCCTCCACCCAAGATACTGATTCCAACCTGGGCTCTCAGGGGCCAAAATCTCCACCACCAACACCCTATCCCTGGGTGGGCCTTGCCACCTAAGAGCTACTTTAAACACGCAAATCCCCACCCTGGAAGAGACAGCCTGTAGAGCTGGATTGACCCATGGGAGGTTTCCCTGAAAACTTCCCAACTTGGTAGATGCCTAATGAAGGAAGAGGGCAGCATGGAACAGCCGTCTTCAAGATGGATGAACTGGGGTCTGCCTCATTTTTGCCGACTCTTTGGGAGAGAGAGGAGCTGGACACCCATGATTGGGATTTTGATCATAAAGAACCTCCCTCCCAGGACCCCCGCCCAGCATCTGGGGGAGAGGAGAAGCAATGGCCCACCCCTTGGGGGTAGAGGGGCCCCCCAGCAGGCTGGCCGTGCTCACCTCCCTGCCGAGGGCAGGGCTGGACTGTCTTCGGAGAAGTTGGCTCTGACCTTGGCTGGGCCACTGCGACCGCCCCTCGTCCTGGGCCTGGAAGGCCCCCGGTGCCTCGGACTTCCTATGAGCAAATGCAGCCGCCCCTCTGAGGGCCCTTGGGTCTGTCCCACTCCCGGCACCCTAGCTCCTCCACTCCCACCCCCAGCAGCAGATTCAGGGACCTACTGCAAGCTAGATGAAGGGCCCGGAGTGAGGGAGGAGCCTCTTGGGGCCTCAGTTTCCCCTTCTGCAAAATGGGGATAGTAGTCTACCTGCCTCACGGGGCTGTTGTGAAGATGCAGTGAGAAAAGGGGTGAGCACAAGTAGGGGGCTCCACCTTGGCCTTGACCCCTCCTGTCTCACTCAGTGCTTCCTTCTGGCCACTATCCCATGAGTGGCCCACAGCTCACCCACAGACATCTCAACTGGTCCTTGTGGGAATTAAGATTTATTCAGCACCTACTGTGTACCAAGCACTGCGCACACATGATCTTAATGGTAAACATTTATGGAGCACTTCCTGGGTTCCAGGCACTTGTACTATCTCACCTCAACTCCTGCAAGCCATGAGGAGGCGATCAGAGATGCATAATGTCATATGCTACCATCTCCCATTCTTTTTGCCTTCTTCCTGCCCATATGGTAAATTTTGGACTTCTGAGGCCCACCTGTTTTCCCCCTACTACTAAAAGGTTTGCAGCCATCCTAGCTATCAGTAAAAGTGCTCTTAGCAAGATCAGAAGAACGAAATATCCCCTCTTCTCCACAATTGCAGAAAGGCCAACATAAAAGCATTCATGCAAATGTCATTTATAAGACACCCAAACTAGGCATTGTCACCACATCCAACAAAGATAACCCCTAAGTCCCTAGTTGCAGCTAGCTGTCTTGCTTAATAATTGGTAGCCATGGCTATTAACATCTAACATGACATCTCTGTTGAAATGTAGGAACACTGAACAGAATCTGGGCACATCTCTCCCCTCCCATATATAAGACCTAACCACTCCACTGGACATTTAGGATATTTATTGCGAGAGGGTTTGAAAGTCAGACTTCATTTAAACTGACAAATGAAACTATGTCTCTGGTGGCTAAACCACACCAGGAGGAGCCTGGGAAAGATGACCAGGTGCTGACCTTGATCAAGCCAGCAAAACAGGAAGAGGAATCTCTGCTCAGGTCTGAGCAAGGCCCTGTGCTATGGAGTCTGCCTCTAGCTTGGAGACTAGGCTGAAACTCTATAGAGGTTTGGAGAATAAAACAATTATGGGCTTGGGCTTTGTTCCTGTCTTATGGCTTTTGTCAATGTCATTAGAATCAGATCCATAAACTAATTTGCTGTTTTAGCACTTCTTGGCATGTGACTCACAGGGAACTGAAGTTCCCCACTCTGGAGTGTTTCTGAGTTTGAAGGCTGCCTAATCAGGTTTGATTTTTAATCCAATTTGAAGTGAGAGAGTTTCCTTGCTCTGTGAGATCTGAACCTTAGAGTGAGTTTCTCTTAGAACCAGGAGCCTCTGTGAAGTAAAAACCCCAACGCTGAGTAGGTGGGGAGAATGGCAGGAAAGACCCTGTGCAGCTGGTGAGGCAAATGTGTGTTCTCGCCCGAGTGAGGGCATTTTCCATATAAACTTCAGTGTGTTAAATGAGTATTCCTTCTGAGATGTCCCCCGCCATGTGGGATCGAGAGATCAAGAAGGTTCTGACCCTTCAACCGAGACCCAGCCTTTCTGATGCTGAAGCAACAGTGTCTCCTTGGACTACGTGTTCCTGAGGGTTGGTGTGGCTGCACCAATGGTGACAAAGGAAATACATTTCCTTTGAAAGCTTGGATGGGCTCTTCCACTTGCAGACTGTATTAAAGAACAACAGCTGTCAAGTCTAGCAAATTCCGTGAAGGCTCTGTTTTGAATTTAAGACACTAGGAAATGCTTATATGATTCTAAGACAAGAGAGTCCACATTGTAAAGCAACTATACTTCAATTAAAAAAAAAAAAAAAGATTCCAAAGGCATTAAGAGGGTAGGAAATGAAGATGTCAAGCCAAAATTCCTAATGCTTTAATGTGATAACCCTTTAAGGAAAATTTTCCAGGCTCAGTGAGAATGATGCTTAGAGTAGATGCTGGATAAATATATTAATGAATAAATGAGAGAAAAGTATCACTTTATAGCCACCCATTCATGAATTTCAGCCTGTCCCTTACAGATACTTAAATAGGTTTTCAAATTTTATCTTCAGAGGACAAATGGTTTCCTACTTGGAAAAAAATACCATACAAGAGGGGAAATGTTAATTACTCAGTAGAGTTGTAAAACGTTGGTTAAAAGGTAAATAATCTACTTTACCAAAACATATATGTTAAATATACAACTTTTATATATCAATCACACCTTAATAAAGCTTTTTAAAAAGATAATCTACTTCAAAGGGAGCAAAATAAAATGAAGAATCTGTGTAGAAACAATTAAATGGTTAATCAAACTGTAAACATATTCCAGACTTCTGCAACAAATCTTTTATCTCTCTAAAAGTTACCACAGTAGGAAAAAAAAAAAAAAGAAAATTCAATTTTGGTTTAAAGACCCTGCTGAGTTACCAGATAAAGTCAAATGTATGCAAATTGACATTAAACCAAAGAGAGTTATGGAACTTCCCTGGTGGTCCAGTGGTTAGGACTCTAGCCTTCCAATGCAGGGGACTGGGTTTGATCCCCGGTGGGGGAACTAAGATCCCATATGCCATAAGGTATGGCCAAATGATTAAAACAGTAAATAATCTTTTTTTAAAAAGAGTCATAATAAAAAGTCAAAGACAAAGGGGGTTTGCAGGGCAGTGAGACTCCTCTGTGATACTCTGATGGTAGACACGTATCATTAAACGTTTGTCTGAACTCAGAATGTGCATCGCCAGAGTAAACCCTGCTGTGAACTGTGGACTCCGGGTGATAATGCGTCAGTGTAAGCCTATGGCTCATAACAAGTGGACCACCCTGGCAGGGGATGTTGATAGTGGAGGCAGCTGTGCACCTGTGGGAACAGGGCCTACACAGGAGATCTCTGTACTTTCCACTCAACTTTGTTGTGACCCTTAAAACTTTTCTAGAAAAAAAAAAAAACTAACAAAAAGTGTATTTTACACTGAGGCTGGAGCCCACAAAGGTTGTCACCTGGGTAGTAAATGGATAAAACTTTTTGGGAAAGGAAATCTGAAGAAGAAGAGATAAGATTTTTCATGCAGATTCAAATCTAAGAGAAAATGTTGTCTAAGGGACAACGAAAAGAGGGACTGTGGATGCAAAATATTACCGGCTCCTTACAGTGATAGAAATGTTCTAAAATTAGGTTGTGCTGATGGTTGTACAACTTGGTCTCCGTAAATACGCTGTAATTTATTGACTTCTACACTGAAAGTTTCAAGACTTTCAGACCTATATGTTTTTGGTTCTCTTGACCCTAACTGGGATTGGGTCCCTAACTAATTAATTCCAGCCCTGACCCTTAAAGACTATGAGGCTGGAACTGCTGATGAAAATCTCAGCTGGATCCGGAGGAATGTTTCTCCTCCCTGAGGTTGTGGAAAAGCAGATGCTCTGCTGGGTCTTAAATGCCCGTGTAAATGAAGCCGATGACCAAGGAGATTCGTGTGATGTCTGGACTTCAGGTGCTGTCACCGTATCCCAGAAAAGGGACATTGAACTTCCAAAGAGTCTGCCATCCTGCGGGTTCTCTTATTTAAGATATATGGCTCTGGCTATATTTTTTAAATAAATTTATTTGTATTCATTTATTTGGCTGTGCCAAGTCGTGGTTGTGGCATGTGAACCCTTAGTTGCAGCATGTGGAATCTAGTTCCCTGGCCAGGGATCGAACCCAGGCCCCCTGCATTGGGAGCACAGAGTCTTAGCCACTGGACCACTAGGGAAGTCCCCTGGCCATACTTTTAAATTGACATCTCTGTTTTCTGAAATGTATGGGACCCATGAGTTTTGTTTGTCAAAGCAGAAAAAAAAAAAGGACTCTTTTCTTCCCCCCTCACATAAGGTGGGAAAAAAATAAAATAAACTTGTGACTCTCCAACGAAGAGTTTGACCTCATTTAAATAAATGTATTAAAGTCCCAATTTTACAGATGAGGAAACTGAGGCTCAAGTAGGTTAAATCACTTTGCTGCATCACATAGGTTGGGGAATGGCTGTGACCCAGGATTTGAACCCAGCCTGCCTGACCCTGGCCTTTGCTCTTAACTACTAGGCTATGTGTATTATCATTTAATTGTCAAAAACAACTCTAGCACTTGGGAACAGAGAGGTGGAGTGCCTTGCCCAAGGTCACACAGCCAGGAAGTGGCAGGCGGGGGATCTAAGCCCTTTCCTCATCTGGAACCTAAGCCTGCAGACTTTCCACCTGGCCTGTTGCCAAGCCTCCTCCCCAGCCCACCTGGCCACCCCCATCCTGGGCTCACCTGCGCTCTTGCCCGAAGAGGCGCTCCACCTCTGCGCGGCCGGGGCTGCGGGTGCGGCCCCCGTTGCGGCCCTGCGGCCCCGGCTCCCTCTGCGCCAGCCTCCTGGGTGGGGGCAGATCGGCCAGCACGCTGTACTCCTCCCTCTCCAAGTTGTGCCTGATCTCCCCTGGGGGTGCCGAGCCCCAGGAGCCCCCCGAGCTGCCCGGAGGAGGAGAGGGTGCCAGGAGTGCTAGGTCACTGGGCGGGTGGCGGGGTGGGGAGGAGGCGCGAGGGGCATCCCGGTGCCCGATGCACACCTGAGGGGGCAGCACTGGGGAGCCACGCAGAGAGTCGCTGGAGGGGGCCAGGCTCTCCATACTCGTCCCAGGAGGGTCCTGAAAGAAGAGGGAGGGCTCGGGGGGCTGGCGAGGGGGAGATGAGAAGGAGGGTGCGTCGCGGTGCCCAATGCATACCGGTGCGGGGATGGCAGGAGGCTCGCGCAAAGAGTCCATGGAGGGGACCAGGCTCTCTGTACTGGCTCTGGGGAGATCCAGGAACAAGAGGGAGGGCTCGGGGGCTTGGCGGGGCGGGGAGGAGGCCCGGGGTGCATCACGGTACCCAATACACACAGGTGGGGGGAACTGAGGAGGGTCATGCTGCAGGGACTGGTTCTCAGCATCCAATGTGTCTGGGAGGAAGGGGAAGGGGTCAAACTGGGTGTGGCGGGGGGGTGAGGAAGCCCGGGGGGCATCCCGGTGTCCAATGCATACAGCTGGGGGCATATAGGGGGGATCATGGTGGGGTGATTCACTCTCAGATGTGTGGGGGTCTGGGAAGAAGGGGAAGGGGTCATGCTGTAAATAGCGAGGAGGCGAGGAGGCCCTAGGGGCGTCCCGGTGCCCAATGCACACAGCACATGGAGGCTGGGGGAGCTCGGAAGAGGTCTGGGGTGCACCACGGGGAGTGGGATGCAGAGGCGAGGAGGTCCTGGAGGCCCCGTGGTGGCCTGGGTTATGGGAGGTGGCAGTGGCCTGGAATGGTGAGTTGTGCTGGGTGGGCCCAGAGGAAGACTGGGGTGAGTCCCGCTGAGCTGGTCTAGCAGGAGATGAGGTCTGAGGCCGGTCGCCCTGGGTTGGCCGGAGGGCAATGGATGCCCAGGGAACCTCACTTTGCTTGGAGCGAGATGGGGAAGACGTTCGGGGGCCATCGCTCTGCGTTGGCCGGAGGGGAAAGGAGGCCCATGGGATGTCTTTGTTAGTACGGTGGGGAGAGGCATTCCGGGGGTTGTTCCGCTGAGAGGAGTGATCGGGAGAGGATGCTCTGGGATTGTCTTGTTGGGTGCAGCCCTGACAGGAGGTGCTTCCAGGGTTTTCCCGCCGTGAGGAAGAGGATTTGGGATTGTCCCGTTGGGTACGAGAGGTTTTAGGGTTGTCCCTTTGGGCAGAAGAGCTTCTAGGTGTGTTCTGTGGAGCACAAGAAGGCCTGGGGTTGCCCCGCTGGGGAGTACAAGTTGGAACAGGAGCTTGAGGGTTGTCCTGTTGGGTGTAAGAGGCTCTGGAGGTGTCTTGCTGGGTGGCTCTTGGGGGAGAAGAAACCCAAGGATTATTTCGCTGGGTGGATGATGTTCTGGGGCTGTCTCGTGAGACAACTCTTGAAGGAGAAGTTGCTCTGGGGGTGTCCCGCTGTGTGGAAGAGGCCTTGGGGGTGTCCTGTCGGCTGGACGAGGTTCTGAGGTTGTCTCGTGGGGAAACTCTTGAAGGAGAGTTTGCTCTGGGGGTGTCCCGCTGCATGGAAGAGGTCTTGGGGGCATCCTGTTGAGTAGGTGAGGTTCCAGCGTTGTCCCGTTGGATGATTCGGAGGGGAGAGGAGGCTCGGGAGGCCCCGCGTTGTGGGGAAGCAGCCTGGAGAGCGTTCCTTGGGGCAGAGCGATGGAGAGAGGAAGCCTGGGAGGTGGCACTTCGCGGACCACTCTGTGGTGTCGCGGGGGAGGCAGGGGTCGGTGCCGACCGGGACTGCTCCAAGGAAAAGTACCCGCTTTCTCCCCGGAGCTTGGCCCAGTGCTGTCCGGCACTTCGGTTCCCACCTCCAGAGCCTAGAGAGAGGAGGCAGTTTCAAGACAAGCGGAGAGGTCCAGGCGGCTCCCACAGCCTACCTTTCCTGGTCCCCTAGGATGGATGACTGGGGCAGACCCCATACCATCTCCTTGGAGGTCCTCACACACCTCTGCCCCTCGGAGCAAGCAGACTGCAGGAGGGCTTAGGCGGCCCTCTCAGGCTGAAGTCAGGCATTTGAAGTTGAAAACCAGGCAGACTCCATCAAAGTGGGGTGGGTGGTAGAGCCAAAGGTCACATAGTGACCTTCAGAAAAGAAGCAAACTCTTCAAGAGTAGTTTTGAAAACTGCCTCTGTGAGCCCAGAGAGGAAGAGCTGGATCTCATAGCAGCTACCAACAACTTTCCATTTCTGTTCTACTTTCTGCAATTGGATTCCCAGAACTTCCTCCCTCCCTTCCAGTGAGACTCCTGTGTGATAGCTCTAGAAATTTCTTTTTATGAACAGGCAGCAATGGCCTCACCTGAGGGGGTTTCTAGAAATGCAGGCTCTCAGCACCACCACCCACACTGGGCACACTGCATCAGAATCCACATTTTAATAAGATTCCGAGGCCATCTGCACACACGCCAGAGTTGAAGAAGCCTTAGTCTAAGGGATTCGCGTAACTTCCCTATTCAGGGAGGGACACCCTCACAACCCCCATCCCCATGAAGGGGCAGCATGATGGTGCCTCTCACCCTCCACCCGTCTCAGTCCCTTGGTCCCCAAGCATATGGTAGCCACCAGCCCTGTGCACGTACGTCCCTGGGTTGGTGCTTCAGAAGAGAAGTAAAGACTATTGTGGCCTCAGCTTGACGGGGCCATGACTGCCTTCACTAAAGGCCATGCTTCAGAGTCCTCTTTTCTGGGAAGTTCCCTGGTGGCCCAGTGGCTGGGATTCACTGCCTTGGCCCAGGGTTCAGTCTCTGGTGGGGGAACTGAGATCCCACAAGCCGCATGGCTTGGCCAAAAAACAAAAAAAGTAATCCCTCTTCTCCTACTTCGAAACTTCTGCCTCCTCCAAGCTCTCTGAGCTGGTATCATTGAACGCTGAGTCTCTAGTGCTCTTCAGGGGACTGGAACCGCACACAGAGTGGCACTTAAAGTTTTCATTGCTGGGAATTCCCTGGTGGCCCAGTAGGTGGGACTCGGCATTTTCACTGCCAGGACCCGGGTTCCACCTATGGTCAGGGAACTAGGATCCTGGAAGCCAGCATAGCACTGCCCCCGAGGAGAAAATTTTTTTGCCTGTTGTTGCCTGATGGACTGACGTCCCATGACATTCCAAATCTGCCACCTTCTCTCATCTACCTCTTCCCACCTCCCCGCTCTCAGCCTCCCTCCTTTTTCACCTGGATGGTTACAATAGTCCTCCAACATGTACACTCCGGGCACAAGGTCATCATCTACCCAGGGAGATCCTTTCAAAGAGCAAACCTAGCTAGACCACCCCAGCTTATAAGGAGACTGAGAGCTATCTCAGAGGGGAGAAATTTCACAAGACATAATGATTAAATGCAAAGTGGGATTCTGGATTGGGTCCTGCAACAGAAAAGAGACATTTGAGGAAAAGGTGAATCCAAAGAAAGTCTGCAGTGGGAATTCCCTGGTGGTCCAGTGGCTAAGACTCCACACTCCCAATGCAGAGGGCCCAGGTTCGATCCCTGGTCAGGGAACTAGATCCCACATGCTGTAGCTGAGTTCACATGCCTCAACTAAAAGATTCCACATGTGGCAACTAAGACCCAGCACGGCCAAATAAACACATAAACGTTTAAAACAACAAAGACAGTCTGGAGTTTAGTTAACAGCATTGTTACCAGCGTTAATTTCTTAATTTTGATGATTGGGCTATAATTATGTAAGATGTCAGCAATGGAGGAAACCGAGTGAAGAGTATAATCGAAACTCTCTGTACGATTTTTGCAACTATTCTAAAAGATTTAAAAACAAGCACACAAACCACTTTCGGGGCTCCCAACTGCACTTGGAATAAAACCCAGGCATTTCCCACGGCCAGCAAGGCTCTGCCCACCTCCTCTAGCCTCCAAGGTCCCTGTGGGCAGGGGTCTCACCTTTTCACTTACAGCTGTGTCTCCTGTGCCTAGTACACCATAAGTGAGCAGTAATGTTGCACCACCACCTTCCAGCTCGAGCTCTGCCCCGTCGTGGAGTCTTCCAGCCCGGTGAGAGCCTGGGTGCTGACTGAGATGGCATTTCCTGCCCCTCCCAGAGGCTCACAGCTGGTTTAGCACCCCAGGCCCAGTTCCTTCCCTTTCCCCTCATCAGTGCATCCTTTGAGCCTGGCCCAACCAGGATCTGACTTCATTCCTGCAGCCCCTTTATTGAGCACGCGGGGCAGACTATGCAGATGGTCAGGGCATCTGTGTTTTGTCCCTCAGCCAGCCGGGGGCTCGGCACAGCCTGCTCCATCCAGTGTGTTTGCAAACTGGGAGGAGCCCTAGAGGGATGTCAAAGCGTTCCCAGCATCTTGCACCTGTCTGATTCCTCCCAGGCCGTGGCCTCCTGCTGCAATTTGGGAGCTTGCCACCAGGTGGACAGCAGTCACTGCCGTCACATAGTGAGGGTTCCCCCACCCCCACCCCCCTACCCTGTGTTTAAGAGCAAGAAAGCAGATGTCTACTACAAAACCCCACCACGATCAGCCCATTCACACTGGGGAGGCACTTCTTCCCACAAGCCCTCTCCCCAGGGCCTGAGAGGGCAGGGCAGTGGGGGTGGGGTGCTGACAAGATCTGATGAATGTTTTTAAAAGATGGCTCAGCTGCTGGAGGGAGAATGGACTGAAGGGGCCTGGCAAAACCAGAGACTGGAGGAGGCTCCAGCAATATCCCCTAGTTTGATCAGGGAGCAGTGGCAGAGACGGCAAAAAGGAGACACATTTTGGAATGTGTTTTGGAGGTGCTGACCAGAACTGCTCCTGATTGGACATAAAGCATAAGGAGGGACTTCTGTGCTGGTCCAGTGGCTAAGACTCTGAGCTCCCAATGCAGGGGCCCCGGCTTCAATCCCTGGTCAGGGAACTAGATCCCACACGCCACAACCGAAGCATCCTGCGTGCTGCAGTGAAGACTGAAGATCCTCTGTGCTTCAAGACCCACGTAGCCAAATAAGTAAATAATTTTTTTAAAAAGACCTCATGACAGTTCACCTCTAAGCCATCCATGAAAAGTGTTAGTCACTCAGTCACATCCAATTCTTTGCAACCCCATGGACTTTAGCCCACCAGGCTCATCTGTCCATGGAATTCTCCAGGCAAGAATACTGGAGTGGGTAGCCATTCCCTTCTCCAGGGGATCTTCCTGACCCAGGGATCAAACCTGGGTCTCCTGCACTGCAGGCAGATTCTTTACTGTCTGAGCCACCAAAGAGCCCTTCCATGTGCCCCTCCTGAGTGAGGACAGGCTGCTTCTGTCATCACACTCAGGAAGTACAACATGGATACAATACATAAAGTCCACATTCAAACTTCCCCTCTATCCCAATAATGTCTTTCATAGCTCTTTATTTCCTATCCCAGATCCAAGCCCGGATACACATGGCATTTCGCTTCCCTGACTCTTTTATTCAAGAACAGTTCCTCAGTCCTTTTTGGTCTTTCATGAAGAATCCTGTCAGTTAGTTTGCAAAATATCCCTCAGGTTGGGTTTGTCTGATGTTCTGTTGGGATTAGAGGCAGGTGATAGATTCTTTTTTTTCTTTTAGCAGCCAAACTGGGAAAAGATGCTGTGTCCTCCCCTGTGCACCAGGCAGGGGCACCCAGCCAGTTTGCCCCATGCTAGGATGCTGAGCGACCACTTGGTTAAGCTGGTGTCTGCCGGATCTCCCCATCCTAAGGATGTCTTTTCCCTTCGTAATCGATGTGTAATCTGAGGGGTGATACTTTGAGGCCACGTGAATATCCTGTTCCCCAACAACCCTTCATGCAGGAATTTAGCATCTGCCAGTGATTGTGCCTAAACCCGTTATTCCTACAGTGGCCACGACAGTCTCTTTACCTGGTTTCTCATCCTGCAGTCTCACCCCGCATCTTTTGCATCCTTGCCCTAGTGAAACTCTTTTAAGGCTCAGGACCAATGACATCACTCCCCTCCTCAAAAACCTTCCGTGGCTCCCTACTACTTGGAGGAGAAAGTCCAGGGACTTTTCTGGTGATCCAATGGTTAAGAATCTGCCTTGCAGTGCAGGGGATGGGGGATCGATCCCTCCTCAGGCAACTGAATATCCCGTATGCCTTGGAGTAACCAAGCTTGCATGCCACAACTCCTGAAGCTGCTTGCCACAACTAGAGTCTGTGCGCCACAATGAAAGATCCTGCATGACAACGCAATGAAGAACCCACATGCTGCAACTCAGACCCGACACAGTCAGAGAAATAACAAAGAAAAAATAAAGGACATAGAGACACTTTTAAAAAAGAGAGAGAGAAGAAGAAAGTCCAAACCCCTTGGCTCAAGTCGAGGCCCTGCATGGTTTGGCCCAACTATACACCTCCCTCTTTGCTGAAGCTGTGCATACCAGGATACTCCCTCGTCACTCCTAGCCTGTACTCAGCAGTTTCCTCAGCTAGAGCGCCACGTCCAGAAGGTGTTCCTCTGAGTCCTTCCCTGGCTGGAATGCAGCTCTTTCTGCTCTGCCTCTGTCCCTGCAGCTGTTTCTGCTCTTCCTGTGTCCTGGGCTTCTGATCTCCTGTCTGTTTGCTTTACTGAATGATGAGCTTTCTGGGACAGAGACCATGTCTATCTCCCCCTGAACACCCAAGGTGTCCAGCATAAGGTCTTACGCACAGTTAGTGCTCATATGTTTGATGTCTGAATGCTACAGGGGCCGTGGAAAGCCCAGACTGCCCCGTGGGGTTAGGACATGGATGCCCCATCTCACATCTCCAAATCCTCGCGATGCTGAAGACACGGGCCTGGAGGCAACACAGTGGAGTAGTGATGGACGGCCCAGCATCCAGGGTGGACCAGTGTCACAGGCATCAGTGGGCTTGGCCTGACCAGCGTCTTTTGTTTCTTTCTGGAAACATCACCTTAATTTCCTCCAGGCCATCTCCTCTCCCTGACTCTCAGACCATGAGGTTTGCACAGGGGGCTGATCCCATCCCTGGTCACCAGTTTGGGCATGAGAACCATGCTGGGTCCACGGAGAACCCTTCCTGGGACCGCAGCTACATCAATAGGGAAGACTGTACCCTTTTACTGTGGGAGTTGAAAATTAGGTTAAGATACAGCCTGGCACTGCTGCTGCTCAGCATGTCATCATCAGGGGAGGATCTGGCTGAGAATGAAGCCAACACAGAAGTAAGCAGAGCAGAGACCAGATTTCTGATGCTGTCTGAACACCTGGATCCAGCCAAACCTGAAGTCATTCCCTTAGACTTTCACTTAGTCAGTTTCTGTCACTTGCAGCCTGAAGATCCTGACCCACCAGTTGTAAGATGATGTATTTAAAGCAAGTTGCATGGCACATTATGTCTGCTCCATAACTATATGGGAACTGTTACTGTTATTGATCTAAGCTGTCAAAATAAGATGTAACCAGGGGACCATGTGACCAGAAACCTGGCTATCTGGCTCCAAGTTCCCAGGCCATCACCACACCTGTGGTCACAGGGGCCAACCTGGCTTGGCAGAAGGTACTTACCCTCCTTTTTCTGGCCTGTAGTGTCTCCTCCTCCCACAGGGGCCCGGGTGAGGAGAGGAGGAGCCTTGCGGGCACCGTCAGCCCTTGGCACCTCCTGTGACTTCCGTGGGATCATCACGGTGAAGTTGTCCCCACTGGGGGCCTCCTCCCGTCTCTCAACAGTGTCCCAGTCCTGCCCGAGAAGGGGAGGAGAAAGTCTGTTTGGAATGCAAAAAGAGAGAGCCCAGGGCCTGCACTCCCCGCGTGAGATGGGTAGATGGAAGGGAAAAGAACTGACGTTGAAACAGCACCTGCTCTATACTCAGGACTGTGCTGGGAGCTTCAATTGACCCTGTGCAGTAGGTACGTCCACTGGCGCTAAGACTTTGCCCAAAGTCACACAGCTGGGAAATAGTTTATATGGGAGGAGACTTGTACCCAGGGGAGTCAGACTCCACGTGATAGCAGGGCCTTGGTATAGGGGCCCCACCCCAGAGACATTACAGAGTCCCCAGAGAAGTAGGTGTTTTCAAAATCTAGCCCCACTGCTTCCCAGATGTATGGCCTCAAGTAAAATGATTCTCTTCTCTGAGACTCAGATTTCCGGCCCCAAGTCAGGGCCATGAAAGTCTCTGCCTCAGAGAGGGGTGGTAAGACTTCCCAGGACACTGCCCACGGGCTGGGATGTTTTATTCTGAATCTTCTCACTTTCCCTTATGCTCTCATGGACAGTTTGCCTCTTGCGGCCCAGGACAGACCTTTGAGGGTTTCCCTCAAAGGAAGTTCCCCTGAGTCTCCTCTTTTCCCGGCTAAACGGCCACCACCCCCAAACCCTGCCCTTGCCAGGCCCCCCAGCCTTCTCTCTTTCCTCTGATCCTCCAAGATCTATGCCAGGGCTGGTTATGGGGCTGAGCAGTGTGTGACCAGGGCAGGGCCCAGGGCCAGTCTCACTCTTGCTCTGGGCATCACACCCAACATCCCAGCCTCTGTGAGCTGAGAGATTTTGGCAGCCGGAGCTCGTGGGTGATTCACCGGGAGCTGAAATGCCTGCTTCCATCTTGTCATAGCCAGACCTTCAGCCCCACTTGGCCAGCCCTGCAGAGTCCCCGCCCCTCCATGGACAGCGCAATATGCTGGCTAAGTCTGCAGAGGACCTGGGCTCCTCTCCCTGGTGTGAGAGGCTCAGCCCTGTCTGGAGGCTTGGGTGGGATCCCAGGGCTGACCTGGGGCTGACACCTGCTCTTGCCCTAGCCTCCCACCCCCATCTCACCACCAATGATGAGTCGCTGGTATCATCAGGGGCTTCACTGGTGCCAGAGTCAGGGCTCTCGTTGAAGCTGCCACACGGGGAGGAGGCCAGGCCCTCCAGGTAGGGAGCTGCCTCAGGTTCCCGGCTCCTGGAGGCAGTTGTGAAGCCCTCTGCCAGGAGCCCTGCTGGCGGGCCCCTGGGAGAGGAGACAGACTCATGACTTTTTCCCTCAAAGTAATAGGAGTTAAGGAGTAACAACCCACCACCGCTCAGGTACACACACAGCCCATGTTTGGGCGGAGGAGAAAGCTAACACCAAGGGCGTCTGTGCTCCGCCCTTCTCAGGGCCTATCTCATTTAGCTCCAAAACCCTCCCTTTTAAGTGAGTGTAATGATTCCCATTTTACAGATGAGGAAACTGAGGCTCACAGAAGTGAAGGGACTGGACAAGGTCACAGAGCTAGGAAAAGGCAGAAAAGCATTGTGACTCAGGGCTGTCGCCCCAGCCCTAACCATGTCCCTGGAGCAGAAGAGAGAATCCCAAGCTCAGTAAGACTAAGCAGACAGAATCGTGCTGGGCTAATGGGGGCTTTGAGAGGTAGCAGGGCTCCAGGGGAAGTGACAGGGCCACCAGTATGGATACCAGGGACGGGGCTGTAAAGAAAGCCCTGCTTTAAAGAAGCCAGTAGGTTAGAGCTGGCTTTATCCCCAAAGAGTGACCCACAGATCAGCCTGTGAGATAGAAAAGGGTGATGACCTTTAAAAGAGGCCTGTGATCAAATAAGTTTGAAATATATTACATACTTCTACCTTCCCCACCCAAAAGCACAACGCATACTAGCAAACTAAAACCTCTGACAAGTCCTGCAAAAAAAGATACTCAAATTTGTTTATCCCAGACTTTCTGAAACATTTGAATTCAGCACTGTTTTGTTTTTAAATAGGAACACACAGTCCCAAAACAATGCTGATGTGATTCAATAACTCTAAAAAAAAAAAAACAGGGAAACTGAGGTATAAAAAGAGGCCAAAACTTGCTTTTAAGTTCCCGCAGCCCATCAGGGAGGGAGCTGAAGCTAGAACTCAGGTTTCAAGACTCTCATACATGGCCTCCAAGGCACCATGGCCCCAAAGAGGGACTTCAGTCCAACTGAGGCCCAGAGTGGAGACAGCCTGGAGCAGTGCATGGTCAGATAGGTGCGTGATAACAAGTGCCCCTGGGTGTGAGACTGTTTAATCTTTTAAAGCAAAAGGAACCAGGAGATGTGAGCAGGCTGTGGGCCATGCCCACGCAGGGTGGGTACACGGCTGCTTCATCCCCCAAAGGAACGTGCTCACTGCTCCTGTGCCCAGACCAAGTGGACAGACCATGTGACCCACGCCAGCAGCCATCACAGGCAGAGGCTGCCATCATGAAGGGGTGCGGGGTGGGAGGGGTGAGGGCATCCTACCCTGCGAATCCCTCCTCAGGCCCCAGGGTCCTACTACCCACCTCTCAGGCTCTGGCCCACGGCCCGGACCCACCACAGACTGGCAGCTGGAGGTCGGGGTGCTGAGCGAGTCCTCAGGGGCAGGCCGGCGGCGGGGCAGGTCGCAGTAGGGCACCTCAGTGCTCAAAGGCCTCCCAGGCTCCTAAGACAGAGTTGGAGAGGAGGCAGCTCACGGCCCACGTGGAGGCTCCCCTCCCCCTGCGCAGCCCCTCCCCCCACCAGGCGGTGTGAAAGTCTCCAGACAGCTCCTCGGGGATCTCCGCTTCTCAAGGAGAGCTGTCCGTCAGACTGGAAGCGCCCCTGGGGACCCAAGCTGGGGACTGGCAGAGGTACAGGGTGTGTGCATGCGCACATGTATGTAGGTATGTGTTCGTGTAAATTCCTGCGGTGTGTGCAAGGATTCACGTGTGCACGTACGTGTGCATGGCCAGTGGGTATGTTGGTGCGTCTGTTTGCAGAGTGCATATACGTTTGTTTATACGTATTTATAAACACAGGCATTAACATACCCACTAGATTTGTGTACACAAGCAAGCCTCTGTGTGTTGGCACACATGTGTGAGTGTGTGCCTGAGGATGTGAAGCGCACAAAAGGATCCCAAAGGGTCTTCTGTCACCAAGAGACCTGGATGAGGACCGACGGGGAGGGGGAGGATCAAGTTGACCAGAGAATGTAGGAAAATGTCTAAGGGAGGAAGAGATGGGAAAGGAGACCTTGGAGAAAAGGAGAGAGATGCCCTCCAAAAGGAGAGTCTGGGGCTCCAGGGCTGGAAGGTCAAGGTCCCAGGAGTGGGGAAGGGGTCCCTGAACCAACTACCGGCTCCTCGCTGCCTCCAGCCTTAAGCAGGGCCACACCTGCGAAGGCAGGTGCTGGGCTCACCCGGGGGGAACGGCTGCTCACCTCTGGGATGGCCCCCCCATTTTTCCCCATCTCCTGGGGTGGCAGGGCCCTCCCTCAGTAGGGGAGACAGCGGCCGCGGCACTCTGCACCCCGCCTCCTCTCCGGTTACCTGGGCGGCGGGCTCCGGCGGTGGCAGCTGTCGGCTGTCAGCACCTTTGTCCCCGGGGGGCTCCGGCTCAGGCCCCCGCGCTGCCGCCCTCCCAGGCCCCGACTCTGGGCCGTGGCGGCGGCGGCTGAGGCAGCAGAAACCTTAGAGGGCCCAGCTGTGGGAGCAGGGGCCCCTCATTACTGTTTCATAAGCCGGGGCCCAGCCAAGAACAATGCAGGACATGAAACCACAGGAACCTGATCCTCGCGGCTCACCTGAGAGCAGGGGCAGGCGGGGGGCCTGGGCACGGGCTCCCTGGGGAGCCTGGAGCCCAGAACCAGGGCAGAGGCTACAGCCCCAGGGTGGGCACAGAGTCTCCGGGTTCCAGGGAGGCCACCCCTGGGGGACCTGGGCAGTGCCAAGGAGTGGGCTGGAGTGTCTGCTGAGCCAAGCTGAGCCAGAGAATGCCCAGCTGGGTTCAGTTTCACCCCCTGCCCCAGAGCCAGATTCTGATCAGCGCCCAGTGGCAGGAGGTGTCAGAACTGCAGCCCAGCCTGGCTCCTTGGCTGCCCTGGGGACCTTGCCACGTGAATGAAGAGGAAGTGGCTCTTGGGGCATCGTCAAGGGGTCCCAGCCCAGCTGGGGCCACCAGGACCCCCAGTTTGTCTTGGTACCTGCTCCCTGCTTTTACCTCCAGCCCCATCACTACCCCTCACCCGCACGAGTAGGCCCAGCAGCTAGTCCCCAGCTCTGATTTCCTGTCTGGCGGGTCAGCACGTGCTCTGTTTCTGGCCTCAGACAAACATCAGGCCCAATCCTGGCGCCTCTACTTCCCAGCTGAGTGATCTCGGCCTAGTGACTTCCCTCTCTGAGCCTGGTTTGCTCATCTATAAAGTGGAGGTAATTAATGGACCCACCTCCTAGGGGTGTTATGAGAATTACATCAGTTAATGAGTAAAAGGCTTATAACACTGCCTGGTCTGTACATATTAATATCATAAACAATGTAAAAACAATCAATGGAACTTTATTAGTTTTAAATCAATGATATGTTAAATACACTTAAGAATAGATGCATTGGAAAGGAATACGTGGAGCCTGACATACAGCAAGACCCTTGCACTTAGCCCCTCACCCCTCCATCCAGAACCTGGCCATGACCTGGTCAAGACTGTGTGACTTCCAGGGATAAGTCCGCCCGCACCTTTCAGCCTGGGAGACTCAGCTGAGAGCACAGCAGAGAGGTATCCAGAGCCTAGGAGCCTAGGGGAGCTGAAGTAAGCTTCTGGGAAAGGGTTCTGGGGCCTGGGGCCATTTCTGCATTTCCTTTAAAAAAAAATTCTCGATTTTATTTTAATGTATCTATTTTTGGCCATGCCCCATGGCATATGGGGTCTTTAGTTCCCCACCAGGGATCAGACCCCATGCCTCCTGACTTGGAAGTTCCGTGTCTTAACCACTGAACTTTCAGGGAACTCCCTGCATTTTCCAACATAGGTGAAGACGTCAGAACTGGCTCTAACCCCAAGTGATACATTTATCAGGCCCCTCAGGGATGAGTTTGCTCCGCAATGTAATTAAGGATTCAGCTGGGAAACGCACAGCTCCATCCATGCCGGGGGGTGCTTTTTTAACACACAGATTTTGTGACTCCACATGTTTGAACCTGTTCATCTGTGAGTAGGGCTTTCATCAGTGCTAGATCCTGATGACTCGAAAGCCTCTATCTTCCGCTGAGTCTGGTTCCTGAGCTCGTTATAGTAAGTAAAGCCCCCTCATCCTCACTGTGTCCCCCAGGCACCTTGCGCTTACCACCCCAAACAACTCCAAACAAACCTCTTATCCCAGGAACCCTTCCCCAGGAAAAAACTTAGCAGTCAACCATGTTCTGGCCCCTCACGCTACTCAGCGGCCAAATCCTTTACATTCTCCTATTCAGTTAGTTTTGAAATGTGTCCATTTGCCTCCATCCCCAAATCCCCATCATCTCTGACGAGAGTAATTGCACCTTTTCCTCTTTGGTCACCTGGCTCACTCACACTCTGCTGTCCATTCACTGTCCTGCAGTCAGAGTGACTTTGGAAAATGCAAATCTGATCACATCGCTCCCGTGTTTAAAATCTTTAGTGGTTCCCCATGCCTCTCAGGGAAAAGTCTAACGTCCCCACAAGGCTGGTGAGACCAGCTCCCCACCCCACTCTCCATCCTGGGCTTCTCTCCCTTCTCAAGTGTGCCTCCTACTTTCTGCCTCAGGGCCTTTGCACACACTGTTTCCCTCCTCTTCCCCCAACCTCACTGGCCATGCCCTCATAGTCCTCACCAGGCAGCTAAAATATCATTCACTTGGAGTAACATTCCCCAATACCCTACCATTTATCCTCATGCCACTTGCTGTTCCTTTACAACATTTATCTCAGCCATCATGAACTATTTGCCTGATTACTTTGTCTCCATTTCTCTTGCTTGACTACAAACCTCATGAACCAGAAACTCTGCCTGTTCTATTTAGCACTGTTTCCCCAAATCTAGCATAATGCCTGACACATTTTAAGCACCTCTTCAGGACTTCCCTGGCAGTACAGTGGTTAAGACTCCATGCTTTCACTGCAGGAGGCAAGAGTTTGATTCCTGGTCAGGGAACTAAGATCCCACATGCCATGTGGTACATCCATAAAATTAAAAAAGTAAAAGAAGAAAAAAAGCACCTCTTCAATACATGTGAACACACGAGATGGCCCAAGGTCTCATCTGGGAAGGGGTAAGTCTGAGACTAGCACTCAGACGTGTCTGAACCCAGGTTCCTTCTCCTGTTCCAAGTTTGCCATCCCCCCACCCACTGGGAGAAGGTCATCTGCAGGGGAGACGGACTCAGAGGGCTTTCAAGCATCTGCTTCCTGAACTTTGGGCTGAGGGCTGGGGAGCTATTTTTGGCAGTATCAGGACAGGTAGAAAAGAATCTCCCAGGTTTATTTTTCTGGTTGGGAAGATGGAAGAAAGGAAACTAGTGTGTACTGAATTAGCCACATGTGACTTGGGTTACGCAGAGCTGGATGCCCTGAGAGAAAGGATTTGTTGCCCCACTTTACCCATTAGGAGAGTGAAACCAGAGAGGTCAATGACTCATGGTCACACAGCAGGTGAATGGCAAACTAGGACTGGAACTCTGGTCGGCCTGGCTCCAAAGCTGAATAGCAACTCCCTTATAATGACCACTTCTCAGAGCCTAATGCTTGCATGGAGACAGCCACCAGGCTCAAGAGAGGCACTGGGAATAGCAGAGTCATTAGGAGGTCAGCGTCAAGCACTTTTGAAGAGTCACGGTCCCATGCTTCTTATAAGCCCAGGTTTACACAGACCAGGGCTGAGCCTAAAACTTCATCCATCACAAAGTGAGAAAGTGCCTCCCCTTTCACTCCTCCAGTACCTTCAAGGAGAAAGCCCTCAGTGGGTATCGGGTATCTATAATGCCTAACACCTACCAATCTCCCTTTTAACAGACAGACAGCAGGACCCAGGCTCAGAACCCCTTTATAAAAAAAATTTTGGTCACCCTACTTGGCATGTGGGATCTTAGTTCCCCGACCAGAGATCAAACCAGCACCCTCTACAGTGGAAGCACAGAGTCTTAACCACAAGACTGCTGGGGAAGTCCCAAGCCCAGAACCTTTAGCCTGTAACGATACTTCCTGGTTAGAATTTAATGGCATTTCTGACTTTCTTTTTCCTTTTCCTTTCTTTCCTTTTGATCTTCTATATGAAGGACATGATCCTAGTTTTCTATCTGTGGTGGTGTGGATTTAAAGAATAATACAGCAAGTAATGGGCTTCCCAGGTAGCGTTAGTGGTAAAGAACACGCCTGCCAATGCAGGAGACTTAAAAGACGCAGACTCGATTCCTGGGTCAGGAAGATCCCCTAGAGGAGAGCATGGCAACCCACTCCAGTATTCTTGCCTGGAAAATCCCCATGGACAGAAGAGCCTGGCGAGCTACAGTCCACAGAATCGCAAAGAGTCAGACACAACTGAAGTGACATCACAGCAAGAAATAGGTTATAATGAGGCTTGGCAAAAAATGGTCAGAGCAGGAGAACGACTGGCATTCGGGAAACATGAGCATGGTTCTACCGCCTCACTGTACAGACTGGGAAGACAAAGGTTCTGACCACAAGGAAGGTCAGTGTCTGGGTTCAGCTGCAAGTTAGTGGTCCGGCCAAGCACCCACATCATAGACTGCCTTGTCCCAAACCACCCCAACCACTCTGGGAAGCCTACCCACCTGGTGCCTTGCTCTCTGGGCCTCCTCAGGGTGGCAGCAGTCCTGACAGCAGCTCTGGGCCAGCACATCAGCTTCAAAGTGTTCGCAGGGGGCATTTCCAGCCACCCCTTCCATATCAGTTGAGTCAGGCCAAGGCAGCTCCTTCAGTCCGATGGTGCGGCCTGGGAAGAATGGCAGGGGGAGGCAAAGACCAGCTGACCTGAACTCCAGCCCTGGTTTAATCCCAGACAGTCAAGGACCAAGGAAATGAGGTTATCCATCAATTCTTTCATCTGTTCGTTTATTCACTCAACAAACACTCATTAAGCACCTCCTAAGCACCAGGCACTCTGCCAAGCATTTGACATGTGATTTCTACTCATTACTGCAGTATTGCTCGAAGTGTATTTTGAGGACCCTGCATTAGACTCAGCTGAGCTGCTTATAAAATGCATATTCCCAGTTCCTTCCCTGATCCACCCATTCAGAATCTCTGGAGATAAGACACACAAGGCATTTATACAATGCATTTTATACAAGTCTCCTAGGTGATTCCAACGCACCCCAAAGTTTCAGTACCCTTGACTTACAGTTAACATGCATTGTAGATAAAATGAATGCCAATTTCAGATGAGGCAGCTAAGTCTCACAGAGATTCCATAACTCACTTAAAGTCCCAGTGGCTGAACTGGATTCAAACCCAGGCTGTGTGTCTCCCTGCACTCTCAGAGGTGGGCATGAGGGACGCTGGATCCCACTGTCCACTCACACAGATCCCCTGGGAAACCCTGGGAAGAGAGGCAAGTGGCCAGCCAGGTATTTTCAGAGTTGAGGACAAAATCAGGGATGAAAGTGAACAACATAAGGTCACACAGCAAGTCTGGCAGAGCTCAGCCAAAGAGAAACCCTGGAGTTGTGAGGAGCACCCGGCTTTCCCCATCGGGCTCCACTGAGGGCTCCAACCCCATGCCCTGGCAGGGGGGCAGGGGAGCCCCACTAGAAGAGTGTGACTTGAAGATGCTCTTCTCACCCCCATCAAGGGGGGTGGAGTGAGAGTAATCCATATCCCCAAGCACACATGCACCTTACCGTGCCCCCAGGTCAGCAGCTCATACCTGTCAAGTTTCCTCCAAAGTGTCCCAGGGGATCTGGCCTTAGTTGCCAATCTCAGCGGAGACCTGGGGGATTTCACATCCTCCCCTGGGGCAACCAGGGAGAAGATTCCTGGCTCCTTGACCATCAGACCTGGGGAAGTAGATGGGCACTGAGGGGGCTAGGGAGCACCCACTGGCCCTTGGTTAGCCCCAGGGTCTCTAATCCACCCAGGGCCATTATCTCTCCTTGTCCTTCCCTGCTCCCAGTGGTGGAGGGTGGGGGGGACGCATCGGTCTTGCCCAGTCTGGGCGGTTCCTTCCTGATCCTGCCACATAAAGGAGCCTCAGACGAGAACGCTGCATATTTCCCTGCGGGCGAGTTGGGGTGCTCAACTACACGTGCCCTTCACCGATCCTGCGTCCTCCTCCCATCCCCAACCAATTAAGAACCCTTCTCTAAAATGCACTTTAGGTATGGATACAATGAGAAACCTTCAGCGGACATGCATGCCCCACCCGGAGAATGGATCCCTGGACCTCTCTCCATCCAGCTAGTCAGACAGTCCCTCCCCGTGTCCCTCACTCCTCTACCTTTCCTCACTAGCCTCCCCTCCTTTCTCACCTTTCCGCTCGCGGTACTGACCTCGGCTCGGGTTTCCACACACAGTGGGTGCCGGGGTGGGGTGCCAAGGGTCACAGCCTCTCTATTTTAACAATGAATCAGAACGTTGCCCGGGAGGTGGGCGAAGACCACGCCTCTGCCGCTCTCGCATAGGTTCTCCCTAGGTGCTTCATTTACATGCAGAGTGTGGGATTGGACAACCCGAGGGAAAGGGGCGGGGCGGAGGCGGGGCGGAGGCGGGGCGGAGGCGGGCGGAGCCCAGATGTCTCCGAGTGCGGGACCCGCCGCACGTTTAGCCTGAGCAGCCGCGTCAGGGTTCCCAGGGGGCTCTCGGGGCGGCTGGCACTGGCGAGCCTGGATCTTTCTAATCTCTTTCCCTTCAGTTCATTCCCGCCGCAGTTCCCTAGCCTGGCTTTAGCCCATACCCTGGGCTAGAGACTTAATCTCTCTGTGCCTCAGTTTTCTAATCTATAAAATGGAAGTAGTAACTGTTGAGGACGAAATGAAAAGCCGAGGAGTTTTCAACTATTTGCACATTCATTTGCACACTTCCACTGATGTGGAGCTCACTCATAAAATGCCCAGTTCCTCCTTTTTAAAAAATATGCCTTCTTTTTAAAGCTGATACTCTGCACTGTGTGCCAGCTCCTATTCCAAAATCTTTGAATCTGTGAGGATGTAGTAACCTGAAGGATTCTGTACCAAGGTCCTCATTTCACAGCAACTAGGATCAGAGAAATTAACTAACTCATCAGCGTAACCCAGCTAGTAAGTGGCAGAACCAAGACTAAAATTCTGGTGTGTCTGGACTATGCTGGTCACTACAGAGCATCTTCAGTCACTGATTTTTTCAGACACTTACAGGTACCTGGCACATGCCAGACCTGTGCTGGGCACCAGGGAAATGGTAACGTGAACAAAGCGTGGCTCCTTCTGAAAGGGCACCCCACTGACTAGTGGGAGAGATGGACCTCTGAACAGGTCATCCTGGCTCGAGATGGAGTGAATGAAACAACATCTCATAACAAGGATAATGATCTTTCTGCTCAGCCCCAATCACTGTAAGCGAAACAGGGAGTATTCAGCATTTAGCACTTCTTGGCTGTGTGACCTTGAGACAGTTACTTGATCTCTCTGAGCTGGGGGTGAGGTGGGTGCTTGGTTTGAGTTTGAAGCTCAGATATGGCCCTCTACCCACCATCAAGCAGTAAAACCGGGAGCCAACTCAGGGTGGCACTACTGACAGTTCAATTCATTCAATACTTACGGAGCCCCTGTGTTGTCAGTTGTATATGCTGAGGACTCATCAGTGCACAAAAGAGCTAATCTCCTGTTTTCAGGGCGCTTACATTCTAGTGCAGACAAACAGATCTCAGACAAGATAAATAAGCAATATATGGAGTGTACTGGCTGGTGGTAGTGCTAAGGAGAAAACTGAAGCTGGGGTGGGGGTGGGATTGAAAGTGGCTGGTGTGGGGAGGGAGTCACTTCTTTTTTGGGGGAAGGACTTTTATTTTTATCCTTTTTTTTTTTTTAACTGGAGGATAATTGCTTTATAGTGTTGTATTGGTTTCTGCCATACATCATGTCGGAGAAGGCAATGGCACCCCACCCCACTCTTGCCTGGAATATCCCATGGTCGGAGGAGCCTGGTGGGCTGCAGACCATGGGGTTGCGAAGAGTCGGAAACGACTGAGCGACTTCACTTTCACTATTCATTTTCATGCATTGGAGAAGGAAATGGCAACCCATTCCAGTGTTCTTGCCTGGAGAATCCCAGGGATGGGGGAGCCTGGTGGGCTGCCGTCCATGGGGTCTCACAGAGTTGGACACGACTGAAGCGACTTAGCAGCAGCAGCAATACATCATGAATCAGCCATAGATATACACATCTTCTCCCTCTTGAACTTCCCTCCCACACAGGGCATCACTTCTTAGATAAGGTGGTCATGGAAGGCCTCTCTGAGACGGTGACCTTTTAGCTAAGACCTGGAGAAGACAAGGCCGAGTGAGCCTGCAGGTCCCAGGGAAGAGTGTTTCAGGCTGAGGGGACAGAAGCAGCGAGGCTGGAGTGGAAAGAATAAGAGGGTGAGGGGGAGAATCAGTGGGCAGGGTTGGTGGGCTGTTCCGAGGGGCTCTCTGTATCTCTGGAGCCTGCCTGGTTGTACTTCTCCAAGACAGGGGAAACCGTGGGGGGTTGGGCAGCAGTCAGGGTCCAGAAGAAGGCAGGAGGAGGGGGCTGGGGAGCCAAGGGTGTGTTGGGAGGAGCGAAGGGGGCTGTTTGAGGAAGCCCCCTCCTGTAGGGGACGGTGGTAGTTTCAGCCCTGATATGGGAAGGCCAGCTACAGCCCCATTATATAGATGGGAAACTCAGACTCGGTTCCTCGATGACAGTGCCTGGTCTAAAAACATACTCTGAGTTCTCTGGGGTGGCTCAGGGCATGATGGTGGCGGCCAGGCAGCATCACCTCTTGTCACCATTTCGCCCGTCTCCCATTCCTCTTTCAGATCCCTAAAGAGTCTGTGCCTGCTCGCCTCCACCCCTCTGTTCACACCATTTCCCTGGGCCCAGATAACCTCTTCAGAGATCTGGGGAAGCAGAACAATAAGTGACAGTTCTAATCCCCTCTATCCCTCTGAGCCTCAGTTTCCTCACTATTCAAGCAGGAATGGTCATCCCAGGCCTCCTGGCTCACCAGCCTGTTGGAGAATCATGTGGTCTCGGCAGGCAAGATAGTGATGAACGGGGCTGTGACTCAACTGAGCATGGACAGGAAGGCATGAATCTCTGAAGGGGTCATCAGGGCAGGCTCCAACCCAAGGCTACCCTGTGAAGTAAGTGGTGATTCAAAGCCACCAGGCTTGTTTTTACTGGAGAAGCTGAAAATCTGAACATTTAGATGAAACCTCAAATTTTTAAAATACGGCTAAGTCAAATTGCTTTTAAACACTGTGTGAGTAACCAAATGAATCCTCAGGACTTTTTCATGCAGTGTCTCTGGAATGGTAAATCACAGATTGTCATCCATTAGCAATGACTTAGGACTTCCCTGGTGTCTCAGCGGTAAAGATCCCCTGAACAGGTCATCCTGGCTCAGGATGGAGTGGGCAATGCGGGAGACATGGGTTCAATTCCTGGGTTGGGAAGATCCCCTGGAGAAAGAAATGGCAACCCACTCCAATACTGTTGCCTGGGAAATCTCATGGACAGAGGAGCCTGGTGGGTTACAGTCCATGGGGTCTCAAACGAGTCGGACACGACCTAACAACTAAACAACAAGAAGAAGTGATGATTTAAATGCCACCCCCTCCAGGACGCCCTCCCTGGTTACCGCATACTTGGGGGAGGGCTCCCTCTGCCAGGATCTTGGGCACGACTCCCGTTGGTCCTAGGTTGTCTTTCACATTGTCGACCTCGTGAGTGGCGCCCCCTGGAGGTAAGATCCTGGATCTCCACTTTCCATTTCTCAGGCCTTCTTCAGCCAGTCTGGCAGTGTTAGTATATGTATCTAGAGCATGACATATGTGAGGAAGCACCCACGACTTGGGCATACTTATGTTCTGGGTCTTTCCCTGGAGATGTACATGTGCCCAGCCAGAGACCACCTACAGCTTAAGTCCCAGCTCAAACAGACAGTGAATAGTTAGAATTCAGCTAAAGCCACGTCCTGGCACACATCAGGGTGGGGGTGGGGGGTCACCTAAATCTGCCTCACCTGCAAAATGGGCTCAATGGAATTGCCTACCCTGTGGGGTTACCATGAGAACTCGGTGAGTTAAACCAGGTAAAGAGGGGCTGCTAAACAGTGAGTACCGCAACAAATGTTTTCTCTCTCTTCAAGTCTCCTCCTCTCCATCCCCATAGAGACAGTTCAGGGAATGTAAGTCCCTGGAGGGCAGGGACCACCCTGTTCTGCTCAGTGCTGAGCGTGTAATAGTACTTTACTAAGCACTTCCTTAATGGTGCTCAGTAAATACTTGGTCCCAGTCTTCTTCGCACCCTCAGTGTTTCCTGACCATGCCATCAGGGAGATTTCTCTCAAATGAATCCCTGACTTTGACCCTCCTCAGGCTAAACCCCCTCCCCAACTCAGGGACTCCTGCTGGCCACCGGATAAGGGTCCAGATCCTTAGCTCAGCATCTGAGACCCTTAAGGTTCTGGTCCCTTCAGGCCTCTGCAGATTTCTCCTCTCCTCTGACCACCCCTCCCCAACCTCTGCTCCCCAAGGGCTCTCTGCCTACCTGTCCATCCCCTCTCCCATCCACCTGGCCAAGCCATCTTTCAAGACTCATGTCAACGTCACCTCTTCACTGTTCTGTGCCCCACCCCCAGGCCTATACATCAAACCCTGACCTCCAGGTTGACCTCCACGTGTCTGTCTCTCCCATGAGATGTGAGGGTCATGTCTTATTAGTTCTAACAGGGTAATCTGAGACTCAGTCTTCTCCTCTGTCAAATGGAGCTAGTACCCACGTCACAATACTGTTGTGAGTTGATAATGTCACTAGCACATTGGAGGCGCTTGATAAATTTGTTTCCTATCCTCCTTCATCTGATTATTTGCCAGTCATGGTGACTAAGAGAAAGGGAGAGAGCAAAGTTCACTGGACAGGGAAGGTTTCAGCAAAGGCCTGAGGGAGATGATTGTGGTGAGGAGCAAAAACTAGATTTAGAAACTTGCAGACAGGCAAGCATGGCACTAGGGCCAAGAAAATTCTCAAAAAGATTATTTCAAGGATTATATGAGAACACTGGTGGGGAGGGGGACTGAGTTCAGTGTAATCCAGCCAGAACTGGCTGAAAACCTAGGGGCTCCAGTCCTGTGCGGGGGTAGACACACAGAAATGATCGACACAAACTTCCCACTCTGCTCAGGGAACCCAGTTAGAACATGATCGGTGTTTAAAAGGAAGAAACACAAAGTATACCTGAAAATAAATAAATAAATAAAAATAAATAAAAAAAACAAAGTATACCTGGAGCCCAGATGAAGAAATGACTAATTCCCAGGGGTCGGGGAAGGCTTCCCAGAGGAGGCAACTGAGAGCCAAGGAGAGCAGGACAGGCTGAGGGCGGCCTGTGAACACCTAAAGAAAGGGCTTCTATAGTGACTGAAGGAGGCAGATGCTTGTTCAGAACAGGACTTTGCTAAGACAGATCTGCTCACGAGAGTAGGGAGTGAGCACCCCACACTAGGATGAACTGGGAACCTCTCCCCAGAACCATCCACATAGCCAAAGGAAGGGCAACAGCTCAAGTCTAGGGAACATCAAGGTCAAGGGAATTTTTTTTTCCATATTTATTTAGTTGGCTGCACAGGGTTTTGGTTGCAGCATGCAGGATCTAGTTCCCTGACAAAGGACTGATTGGGGTCATGGAGCCTTAGCCACTGGACCTTCAGACAAGTCCCAGGATCCAGAGGATTTTGGAACAGGAAGCTAAGGCTTCCCTGACATCCAGTCCCTCTCCTCCTCAGTTCCAGACCCACAGGGCAGCTCCACCTGGCCTCCTCACCCTAAGCTCCAGGGAGAATCAGGCTACCCCAAAACCAGAGCCTACTGCTGAGCCGAGGCCTGGCTCCCGGTAACTACAACCATGGCTTTGTTTTACGAGCACAGGCCTGACCCATCAGGAAACTCGTGTAGTAACAGGAACCGATAAGCCTCTGGTATGGCTTTAGTTCCACGGTTGGAGCCCCTTGTCAGCCCTTTACATTTCTGGCTCCTGTAGGAGACTCTGCTCCTTGCACCCCAATACCAACTCCCCCTTCAGCAACACAGTCCCCAATTCTTAGGTGGGTACATGGTTCTCCAGAACAAGCCACGCTCCTCAGCCTTCCTGGCAGCTAGAAGTTCCTTCTTCCTCCTGCCCTAAAGCCTTTGCTGCCTGCCTAATAGCATAAGCACCATGTGTTTCTAAAAGGAGGGACCTGACTTTCATTCCTTCTTCCTTTCTGTAGCTGAGAGGCAGATATGATGGCTGAAGCTCAGGCAGCCATCTCAGACCACGAGGTAGAACCCGTGTGTTGAAAATGGCACAAAACCAAAAGCTAGAAGCCTGCCCTCTCAGCTTCAGGCTCACTGCCTTCCATTTCTGTTAACCTGAGAACTCTAGTTTTACATAAGCCAGTTATTTTTAAATCTTGTTTCACATTATATGTAGCTAAATCTAATCTTTCCTGATTAAGCTCCTAAAGGCCCCAAACCGCAGGGCCTGACAGATGGACAGTGACAGGAAGAACATATAAAGAACATATAAAGTTCTCCAGAGGGTTCTCACTCCACCATTTTCGATCTTAGGATTGACAAAGATCACTATGATTCAACTTCCTTGGTCTACTGGATGAAAAACAGGCACAGGTGGGAGAGAGACGGATGAGAATTTAATACAGGTCAACGTTACAAATGTAGATTGTAAGCTGTGAAAAGACCCTATGGCACTGGGGATGGAAAGCAGGGTCAGGTGTCAGAAGCAGCTGCGCACACGGAAGGTGCACCCAGGAAGGTCAGGAGCCATGGGAAGTGGTTCAGGCACGTGGTCTCACTTCAGCCTCTGGGCAGGCCTGAGAGGTAGATGTCTTGTGACACTTTACATGCGGGGTGACAGTTCCAGGGAGGTCAGCAGCGGGGAGCTGGCATAGCGGGCCAGCAACAGCAGTAGGCCCTGTGCAAAGCCCCCGGGCTCGTCTCTGCTCCTGCTCATGAGGGCCTGTCAGGAGACTCACTGCCCTGGGTCAAGTACCAGAACCATCTAGATGGCCCAGTAACAGACCCCGCCCTCTGCCCTGGACGGAGGCAGCCAAATGAGGAGGCAGCCAAGTGAGGCGAGTGGCCCCACCCTAAGTCACATGGGGAGGACAACAGGAAGGCAGCAGGGAGATCAGGTGAAAGGAGCCAGAGAAGCCAGGTTACAGGGCCTCCCAACCATATGTTCCCACGGCCAGGTGTGGCCTTCGGACATGCACAGCCAGCACCAGACGGTGTATTTGTCTTCACTGCTGCGCAGGCTTTTTAGTTGCAGCAAGCAGGCTCTAGAGCAGGGGCTCAGTATTGTGGCACACAGGCTTAGCTGCTTTGTGGCATGTGTGATCTCCCTGGACCAGGAATCGAACATATGTCCCCAGCACTGGCAGGTGGATTCTTTACCCGAGCCACCAGGGAAGCCCGATGGTGGGTTTTGATGGTGATGGGAGAGCGCCTGTCCAATGCAGGGCCAAGACTGTGTCCAGCAGGCCCTCCATGGTGAGTGAAGGGGAAGGCCTGCCCTGCAGACCCCAGATCCCTGCCCCCTTTTCTCCAGGAGCCCCGAGTGCAGGGGCGGAACTCGCATTCCCTTCACACACACTCAATAGCCCACCAGCTTCACAGGGGCCGAGAGCTCACCCTTCAGCCCTCTGCAGTCCTGGTGTCAGGGCTGGGCACGGCTCCCCAAATCAGGGTAGCACCCAAAATTCCTGGGCCCTGGTCCACAACCACAGGAACCAGTCAGCGCAGGCAGGGTCTGAATCTCCAGAACAGGTGCTCCGGCTGCCCACCCTCGCACCACACCCACCTGCAGCAGGCGGACCTACACCCTGCCACCAGCCCAGCTCCATCACTAGAGCGGGGAGTGTGCTGCAACAAGGCTGGTTTCCGTCGGCTCTGAAGCCGCACCTGGAAGAAGTGTGAAGAATTGGCAGCCCTCACCCAGCACCCGCCAGCCACGCTTTCAGTGAGGAGAGAGAGATTTTCTTTACAAATGACTATCGCTCTTTTTTTGTTGGGCTGTCTGGGAGCTGCTGGAAACCTACGGAAGCTGCCCAAGTTTGGGGGTGAGAATACTCCAGGACTCCCCATCTCCACTCCTTTGATGTCAGCTGAGGAGACCAGCAAGGCCAAGGGGAGGGACAGGCCCAACGTCCCAGCTAGGAAAAGGCAGAGGCCATCCCTGCTCACCCACCAGCCGGCGTTCCAGGGCTGCAGGCAGACTCTGCATCTGCCAGGGGTGGCGCTGGGCCTCACCCCATCAGGGGGCCCAGGCCTAGCACCACTTTTACACACCCATAGGGAGAACTGTTGGACAGCGAGGGTGACCCATGTCCAGCAGTTTTCACCCCCTAAAACGCCTGCCCTTGGTGTGTGGCATCAGGGTTAGGGACAAACCAACCACACATGTGCTTAGTTTCACAAATCTGATGAAGGTCCAGGGAGGTTCACATTTGGGCAGATGCCCCAAACTTGGTCCCCAGAGGCTCCTCCTGGGGGAAGCCAGCTCTCGGCTGCCCACACCTTCTGGAGTCCGAACCCCAGGCTGGAGGGGTGCTGGCCTCCCAAGCTTGGGCTGTAGTCATTGCCTGGGTGCAGGCTGGGTTATGAGATAGCCCAGCTGAGACAGGACAGGTCCTTCCTGAAAAGGCTGGTGCCTGGCCAGGGTCTCAGAGCTCACTCCCCGCTGTGCGGGGCTTTGCCTGTCAGCCGGCGGCGCTGTGTCTTACTGGTACGAGTGGCGCTTGGGGGCTTCTTGGTGGTGTCCTGGGCCCGGCGAAGACGTTTCTTCTTGACCTTCTTGCGACTGTGTGCATGCAGTGAGGCCGTGAGACAGGAGATCCTATGGGAGGAAGGTTGGTGAGGCCTGAGCCTCGGTTTATCCTGGGGAATAAGGTATAGGCGGAAGGTTGGGTTGGGGGGTGCCTGACAGCCTAGCTCATGCAAGGGAAGTCAGGACAGGCCCCAAATCCCATTCCAAAGGCAGCATGCTCTGTCCCAGCGGGCCTGCCAGCTCCTCAGCTCACAGCTACAAAGGTCCTTTACCCCAGGCACTCTGCCCCACACCACCCACCATGGGCCAGGGGGAGGTGACTGTCACAACACCAGCCATAGGAGCAGGCTCACAGGGGAGGACAGGCCAGGGCTCACCGCTGGGACAGCAGAGGGTCTCTGGACTTCCTGGGTAAGGCTCTGGTCGGCTTCTCTACGGATGACACCTCCTCCTCAGGCCCAGACCCGGCCCCTTGCTAAAGAAGCAGAGAACAGGAGTGGCGGATCAACAGGCCTGCACCTACCTCCTGAACGGTCACCCCTCTGCTGCCGCCCATGCCTGCTCGGCACTCAGAAGGCGGCTCTAGGTGGGGAAAGGCCACGTGTGCCCTGAAGCAGGAATGACATGGGGCAGAGCTGGGTTCTGAAGTCCTCCACCGCCATGGCCCACAGTGGGCACACTCCAACACTCGCAAACTCAAGAATTCTAAAATGGAGACAAGACTGGTCTTTGTATCAGACCAGACAGAAGAAAGGGCTTCCCTGGTGGCTCAGACTGCAATGCGGGAGACCTGGGTTCAATTCCTAGGTTGGGAAGATCCCCTGGAAAAGGGAATGGCTACCCACTCCAATATTCTTGCCTAGAGAATCTCATGGACAGAGGAGCCTGGCAGGCTACAGTCCATGGGGTCTCAAAGAGTCAGACACAACTGAGCAACTTTCACACACAGGTAACAAATAGAAGAATAAGCATCAAACGCAAAGCAAGTGTGAGCTCAGAAAGGATGTAATTAAAGCAGTGGCTCTGGAACTTAAAGACACTATAACCCACGCAAGGGGATGTGGTTTACCTGGTAACTAACTATACATACGTGTGTGTGTTAGTTACTCAGTCATGTCCGACTCTCTGCGACTCCATGGGGTGTAGCCCGCCAGGCTCCTCCATCCATGTGATTTTCCAGGCAAGAATACTGGAGTGGGTTGCCATTTCCTTCTCCAAACTATACACATTCATGTGCATAAATCCCTACACAACCCAGACACAAGCTTAACTGAAACATACTTTCATAAGACAACACCTGCTGGGATGCTTTCTGATACTTTTGATAGTTTCCTTTTTTCTTTTTAAATGCTGGTTGGAACTTGCTATGACTCACACCCCACAGGTCAGAGCAGAGAGACCTGTCTTGCAGGGGTAGCAAGCACAATCAGCCACTCTCGAGGGCTTCTAGTGGACTGACCACCCTTATCCTCACAGCGACCCGGGCAAGGCAGCTGCTATCATCAGTGACCCCCAATGTACTGGTCAAAGGAAGAAGCAGGCGAGGCAGAGAAACTTGCCCAAGCTCCCACAGCTGCTCGTGGTAGAGCTGACCTCTGAAGCCCCAGGGTTCAGGGCTTTGGTCCAGGCCCTGGAGGGTTACCCAGAGGAAAGAGCCCCTTGTACTGGAATCCTTGACATGGACCAGCGCTTACTGACTCGCTTGATAAGCCAGGCTGACCCTGTGTCCCTTCTTCCCCCAGGCTAGGAGGGAGCCCCACCTCAGGCGTGGGCAGGCCGAGCAGCCGGGCCCCTGAGAGGTCCAGGTCGCTGATGGTGGTCACAGTGACTGTGTGGTTGGGGTGGTCGTACTGCACCGACTCCGTCTTTGCTGTCACCAGCCGGTCTAGCTCGTCAGCCTCCTCTGTGCAGGGTGGGTACAGGACCAGGCCTCAGCCCCAGGACACAAGCAAGCAGGCTCCGGCACACACCCCACCCCTGACTCCAGCCCTGGAATGTAACGGCCCCCTCTACTCTATAGAGTGGCACCCGGAAGTCACTGGCTCCAGAGCCTGGCCTGCAGACAAGTGCTGGAAATGACCCAACTCCTCCCTTCATGCTCCAGGGATACCCCAGACCACCTGGTCCCCACCTGGACCCCAGGAGCTGCTGCCACCCCCAGTCCCTCCAGGCCTCAGAAACTGGGCTTTCTGCTCAGGATCCGTTTGCCAAGAGGTCTGGGTCTCCTCCTGGTCTCTGATCCACTGACATTTAGAGGTACCTGAGGACACCCCTGGCTCCTAGGGCACCACCAAGATCCCTGAAGCTAGGGACGTCAGCTTCTCTGCAGTCTTGTACGCCTTCCTTTCCACCCACCAAGGGATAAATAAACTCAACCGACTGGCTATTCTCCAGGTCAGGTCAAGGACTGGACTTACCCAGAGCCTCCTCTCTCTCTGCCAGCATCTTCAAGTATTCCTGGTGGCGCTGAAACCAAAGGGAAGGCAATATGATGAACATGGCCTCTCAACCCAGACACTGCTCCCCTCCAGGATGAGTAAGACCATGGCTTGGAGGGAAAGATCAAGGGATCTTACCCTGAACCTTCCCCACACCTGGACCACGGCATCTCTATCTGCATAAACTGCACCCCAGGCCTGCCCGCCCCCTCCCCTCAGCCCTGCAGGGGCCCCTATTTGGGCCAGCGAGGCTGCAGGTCCCCTGGGAGTCAGAGACACTTTCCTGCCCTCTCCCTCTGCACCTCTTCCCGGAGCTTCTTCTGCTCCTCCTTCAGCCGCTGCTTGATCTCCTCAATGGCTGCCTTCTTCCGCTCCACCTTCCTCTTGTGGAAGCCTGTCAGGTACTCCCTATAGCAAAGAGGCAAGAGAGACAATCAGGACACAAGGAAAGAAGGGCTCACTCCAGGAAGGGGGCGGGGGGGCAGGGACGCTAATACTGCACTCACCATGTGCTAAGCACCATTCCAAAAATGTAAACGTATTAACTCATGTAATCTTAACAACATGCATATTGGGTGGTTATTGTTGTTCGGTTGCTCATTCACGTCTGACTCTTTGTGACCCCATGGACTGCAGCATGCCCTGTCCTTCACTATCTCCTGGAGTCTGCTCACATTCAGATCCATTGAGTCGATGATGTCATCCAACCATCTCATCCTCTGTCACCCCCTTTTCCTCCTGTCCTCAATCAGATACCCATTCCCAATTTACAGATGGGAGACAATGAGGCAGAGCAGGTCAAATGACTTGCCCACGGGGGTCAGAGAGTGTCAGGTTAGGGAAAGGGAGGGAGGTGCTGCCTCTCTCCCCACTCGACACCCTCCTGGGCTCTTAGTTGCCAGCAACAGGGCCAGGTGGTGGGCATAGGCTGAGAGCCTTTGAACCTAGAGCAGGTGAGGGTCCCTTCTTCACTGGCAAACTCTATTCCTCAGTGAATTAGGCCGCTTCAAGTGGGGCTTTCAAGGCCACCCTCACCCAGACCTCCACAAACTGTCCATTGGACCAACACCCATTTCCCCAGGACTCTGCCCCTCGACTCGTCTGTAGGTCCTGTCGATGCCTCCCTGAGTTTCCTGACGATACCCCAGCACTTCCTTCCCCCACGCTCCATCTTATCTCAGCCCCTCTCATCTTCCTAGATCCGGCCGCACCATTCCTATCTGTTCTGGGGCCCAACACCAGGCTTTTCGCTGACCCACTACCATAGGTCCAGGTGGCACTCTGAGTGGGGCTAGACCAGACGCTAAGGCTTAGAGGACCGACTCAAAGGTCCGGAGGCCTTTGTTTCATTCGCTAATTATTCATCCAAAACAGCTGAGTCTACTGTGAGTCCACGGGATCGCAGAGTCCGACAGGACTGAGAGACTGAACACCACCAACTGCGAGCGAGACCGCCAGGCTGGGGAGGGTGAAGCCCGCTCTCGGGCCGCGCACACAGCATCACAAGGCGGCCTGGGGAGCAGAAAAGCGACGCGAGGGCGGGGCGGACGATTCCATCCCTCCGGGCTGGGGGGCCCAGAGCCGCGGCTTCCACCCGCCAGGGCTCCGCACCACGCCGAGAGGGCGGGACCGGAAGGGCCTTCCGCGTGAGCGTGTGCGGACAGACCCGGCCTCGGCCTTGCCCGGCGGCCCGAACGGGGTCCGCTCAGCCTTGGCACTCACCGCCGCTTCTCCTCATCGAAGCTCAGGATGAGCCGCTGCCGCCTGTCGTCGCCATCTCGCTTCTTCTTCTTGTTGCGGCCCATAGCAGGAACGCTTCGGCGGCGAGGATTCCGCGCACCAAAGACACTTCCGGTTGTAGGACGGCCAGCCTCCCGGAAGTGCTCCGCAGCGACGCTCGCCCGTTCCGCTCGCCGGACCCCGCCTTTTAAAGGGGCCACCCTGCGTTCCTCCCGTCCCTCTCTTCTTGTATAACAGGCGGGATCTCTGCCCCCGCCCCTACGTTCCCCACTCCCCGCAGCTGAACAACAGGGTGATGAACAACTGTCTCTCTGGCCCTGCACTGCCACTAGTGGCCATGCCGCTTGCCATCCTTGGCACCCTACTGGGTAGAAGCATTGCCTTGGCTGCAGTGGTGCGCCCCGCCTTACCCCCAGCAAGATGCCGGGTGAGACGCCTTCCGTGGAGGCTCAGAGAGGGGAAGTAACTTAAAGTCAGCTCGTTCTCAAGTGGTGTGCAGCGTCACCCCCGATTGTTGTCCTGTGTGTGGAGTGCTTCTGCCCTCCTAGAACGTCCGGTCAGGTGCAGAGACTGGAACCGAGTAAGAAGACAGCTGCTCTGTGGGGATCTCTGTACAGTCGGCCCTCGCAGCCCACCCATTTGGAGCTGCCAGCCCAGGAAGGGCTCAGGGAGGCCACATCTGCGAAAGTTCCCAGCGCAGAGTGAAGCACGCCACCTCGGGCAGGTGCCGTTGTTCCAAACTCTTTCCTGGGAGTTCCAGGTCCCCTTTACTCCAGGGAAATAGATGTGGGACTGGCAACCCCACCCAGACTCCAAAAGCTTGAGAGCCCTTTGCTGCAGTTAGCTCACAGTCTAACACACTTCCCTTTTGGATCACTTTCTCCTTGTAATTATTTTTATGTTCATTGAGCATATTTTTATGTTCAGGCACAGCAAGAGATGGCACATTTTCTTAATAGAAATGATGATGAAGGTGATAAGCCAAAGAATTAACAGCAGCTGCCATTTAGTTCTTTGCACGATTATCTTTTTTTTTTGGCCTGTGCCACATAGCATGTGGGATCTTTAGCCCTCCAACCCGAGATGGAATCCATGTCCCCTAGAGTGAAAGTGTGGAGTCTTAACCACTGGCCCGCCACGGTCCCTAAATGATTATCTTTTTTGAGATATGAGTCCCATTATAATGAGGCTCAGTGAGGTGTGGTCACTTACCCAAGGTCAGATAGACAAGAAGAGCAGGTGCTGAGGGTAGAGCCCTGTCATCTAAAGACAGAGCTCTACTTATTGTTTCTCTGGACCCAGTTTCATAGGCCCTTGGGACGCACGGGCCTCTGAAAAGAGGTGAAGGGAACCAATGTTTACAGAGCCCCTACTTTGTGCTAGGCACAATGCAGTTCTCCACATTATCTCAGCTAATCCTTGCAACAGTCACACAAGGTGGATACTAGTATTAATGCAATTTGATAGGTGAGGAAACAGGTTCAGAGAGGTTATGTAACTGGTCCAAGGGCACATAGTGATGGAACTGGGGTTTGAACATAGGTCTGTCTGACTCCAAGCCCAGTTTCTTTCCTCCACAGTCAGTGATCTCTCTCCTAATCTGCCCCAGGAGCTTTCCTCCGCCTGGTTGTAGTCCCAGTCCTGGTATATTGTGTGTTCAGCCAGTGTGGGGAGAGTAAGTAGGGCGAGAAAAAGGCAGTCAAGGAGACACTTTCTCCAATGTCCAGCAGAGGGCGCCCCACCCACAGCCAGACTTCCAAAGCTGTCTCTCTCTGGGTGGCCACTTGGGTGCCCCAGGAGAGCCTGGAGATTGGCTGTGGCTCACGGCAGCTCCTAGCCTGTGTGCTCCATCCTCCGAGGCCCACATAGAAATGTGTCCTGCAGCGGACCCACTGAGATGGGAGTGATCCACCCAAAGAGGACAGTTGAAAATAATAGCCTGCATTTTACAGGTGAGAAAACTAAGGCTGGGGGAAAGAGACCTATCCAGTGTTTCACAGCTGATGCTAGCTCTTCTGGAGACTGAAATTAGCCAAGCTCCCACCCCACACACACCTCAGGAGTCTGCCCTGGGATTTGGGGGTTGCCTGCTGAGGTTCTGATTCTAAGCCTTTTGGGAACACTGGCTCAGTCCCCAGGGGCTGTTTCCCAGGGAGGTAGGGGCCCTACAGGAGGGAGCAGAAAGGAAAGGGGGCAGAGGCGTGGTCAGTGTGCAGGGTTGCCCAGCAATCAGCTCATGTCCCATCCCTTGTGACAAATGAGCATGACGGAGCTGGGTGAAGCCTTGCCCTCCAGAGTAACACAGCATGGCTGGCCTTGGAAAGCACATCCTCTGGAAACAGGCAGAAGGGCTCATGGAGGCCTCATCACAAGCTGAGTCCCCTGCACCCCTCTGCTCTGCAGGGAAGAAGAGGCTGTGTGTAGCAGGAGGCCTACCTGCCTCTATTTCTAGGCTCTCTGCAGGGGCTAGCATTCCCCTTCCCCCATTCCTCCTATCAGAAATGGGGCAGCAGGTGGTGCCAGGGCCATCGCCCAAGCCCATCTTCCCATTGTTGGGTTAAGGGTCCTGAGTTTCCAGACTGGCACCCTGGTTGCCCTTACACTCCAGCATTCAAGGGTGTGGCCAGGCACCACAAAGCTGGGGTGCTTGGGGAGCCCCAGAAGGCTCAGCTGGGCCTGGTACAGACCAGGGAGTCACCACCCAGAGCCTGTTTCCTACTCTTCAGATTCAGGGGATAAGATCTCAAGTGATAGTGGGGCAGGGACGGGTATACTATCCACTGCGTGTTTGTCATGTGCCAGCCCTACGCTTGTCCTCCTTCACACACCTCATTTCATCCTCACAACAATCCCGTGAGAGGCTCCGTGCTATCCTCCCCGTTATACACATGAATTAAACAGGCTCAGTGAGGTCAATTAAGGCCCAGAAGGGCACACAGCTGGTTTCCCTGCACTGTCTGAAATCAGACGGCTTCTTAGCTTACGAAAACAAATGAGGGGCCCCAGGTATTCTTCCCTCTACCTCCCTCTGTGCTGCCTCAGATA
The DNA here is from genome assembly GCF_023091745.1 of Budorcas taxicolor. Classification (NCBI taxonomy): domain Eukaryota; kingdom Metazoa; phylum Chordata; class Mammalia; order Artiodactyla; family Bovidae; genus Budorcas; species Budorcas taxicolor. The sequence goes on along the minus strand of NC_068914.1, from coordinate 153,035,862 downwards.
CCATGGCATGAATCAGCCTGCTCTTGCCTGTTTCATTTATTCAGCACCTTTTGAGCATCTACTGTGTGCTGGGGTCCGCTGAGTTGGGAACTGTTTGAGGGTAATGACTGGGGCTTATTTAGTATTGAGCTCACTACTGGGTACTGAGCTTTCTGTTCAGCCCAGGGGACCCAGGGGAAGAAGATGTCAGTGGCACGTAAGAGGAATGCCTGCACTTCAGTCTTTGCGACCCTATGGACTGTAGTCTGCCAGGTTCCTCTGTCCACGGGATTTTCCGGGCAAGAATACTGGAGTGGGTTCGAAGCCCACTTAAGAGGTATAACATCAAGGGAGTTCCCTGGCGGGTCCAACAGTTAGATACTTTCACTGCCATGGGCCTGGGTTCCATCCCTGGTCAGGAACTCAGATTCCATGAGCCACATAGCGCAGCCCCACCCCCAAAAAAGGTATGCATCAAGGTAGTGAGTGAAAGTGAAGGAAAGGGCAAAGACAGGGCTTGGGGGAGTTGGTGGAACCCTCCTCTTCCACACCCACACACACAGGAGGCTGGATCAGGGGGAGCACAGGCAGCTGCCTTTATTGGGGGCCATGGGCTGGCTGGCCCATGTCACTCAAAGGCCACACACTTGATCTTGAAGTCACCACCTGCAGCCAGGTAGTTGATGGCCTCCAGGTTGAGGCGGTTGGGGAACTTGAATTCGTATCCATCAGGCAGCTTGACGGTTAGGTCTGTCTGGTTGAAGGAGACGCATACCTAGGGATGCAGAAGGGCAGTGAGCATGTGGACCCCACAGAGACCCTTGACTCCACAGCCACAGCTGCAGCCTGCAGATCCTAGGCCCTCTCAGAGCCCTTTCCTCACTCGGCCCTGACAACAGCCCTGCTTCATGGGTGAGGCCCTGAGGTTGGGAGAAGGGGATATTGCTCACTGAGGATCACACAACTGGTGAGGGAAGGGCAGGGAGCTGGGAAGGGAGAGGAAGGGGGACCGGGGTTGGAGGGTTGGGACCTAGGTCTCTAGCCACTCAACCCAGCTCTGCCCCAGCCCACCCAGTGCCCTGATCCCCCGCCGCCCCCAGGCCCCAGCCCACCTCCGCGACACTTCCAGGCTGGAAGGGGAAGGCAGATTCCCTCTGCTCGGCCCCCCAGGCCCCAGCGTCCTTGCTGTTACACACGATGGTATTGATGTCCCCATGCGCTTCGAAACGAGGGTTGAAGTGCAGGCACAGATTGTTGTCATCTTTGCCCAGGTTCAGCGAGAAGCTAGGGGGTAACAGGTGGGCTTGAGGCCACCCCCACCGGCTACAGCCCCCTCAGACCCTCTAGTCTGTGCCACCCAGTCCGTGTGAATGCACCTCGCTGGGGAAACTCACTGAGCTGAGAAGCAGGAAACCTGGATTCTAGCTGTGTCCCTGCCTCCTCCTTGCTTTGTGCCCCTGAGCAAGTCCCTGCCCCTCTCTGGATCTCAGTATCCATATCTACACAGCGGAGGCTGCACAAAGAGCATCTCTTAAGGGTCTTGCTATGCTGACAGCCAGGACTCTTGCAGACATGAATGTGTGTCCCAGCCCCTTTGATCAAGGTCAGAGACTCCCTCCAGATGGCGTCCTCTGGGAGAGCAACTGTCCTGTCGGTCTTGTCTATCTGTAGCCCTGGTGCCCAGCACGATGCGTGACACACAGCAGGTAGGTGCTTAATAACTGCGGGGCTCATGAACATTTGCTGAGTGGAGCTAACAGCAATGCCTATCTCTGAGGGTTTGGAAAGAATGGCACAAGTGGTGCACGTGAAACCTGCGGCTCTTTCATACGGTCAGCTGGTCATCATCGTCACCGAGAGATCCAGCATTTCACCTTCACACAGCAACCTCCCCCCTCCATGAACTGATTAACAAATAAGGCTCAAGGCGGTGGGTTGAGTGATCCAAGGTCACAAGAGTCCGGAGAAACTAGGCCAGCTGGCCGAATGATGAGTTCAGGAAGAAGTGAAAGAAAAAAAAACGGATCTCGGAAGGCGGGCAGCAAGGGTGACGCCCTTTCTTCCCTTCTCCCCGCCTCCTCAGGCCCCGCCCACACAAGGGGCGGGAGGAAGGCCTGCCGAGGTAGATGACGAGGCCGCAGCTGGTTCAGTTTAAGGGTGAGACAATGGTGGGGGCGTCCAGACCCCGCGGAGAAAGTGACTCATCCAGAAGACACTGCCTCAGCGGCCGCGGACCTGAAACCTGCCCCCGCCGGAGGGAGGGGCCGGGCCCAGCCAGCCACGCCCCTGACCGGGCCCGGCTCCTCCCTCGAGCTGAGCCCCCGCCCCTGCCACCCGCCACCCCAGCCGTCGTCCCCCTCACCTCTTGGCGTCTGCGGCCACCTCGCCCCGCACTCTGAGGCACTCCCCAGGTTTGAGATTCAGGTTGCTGGCGACCAGACCCTGCTAGACGAGACCCCGCCCAGCCGGGTTAGAGGACGCAATGGCGGGGGCGGGGGGTGTCTAGAGAGGTGGGTTGGGATTAAGGGGTGGGGTCGTCCCCTTTTTAGGGTGCTCTAACCAGGCCGACCTGAAGCCTGAGGAACCCGGCTGCAAGTTCTAGGCTCTCCTTCTTTGTGTGGTCCTGGGCAAGTCCCTACTCCCAGCTGGGTCAATTTCTTGTCTGTAACAGGACTGAGATTCTAAGACAGGATCTAGAAGTTTCTGCCATTTAGCCTGGGGATTTTAGATGCCCTGTCTAGCCTGGGAGGTGGAGTGCTGTCTGCTCCATAGCCTGCCTCGCTGAATAGATGGAGAGAGTCAACCTCCACATGGTCTCTGCGAGTTAGGGGCAAAGGAAGGCAAGTGAGGCTGTCGTCTGTACATCTGCTGGAGAGGGAAAGGAAGAGGCCTGGAGCTGGGCGGTGTCCACCATCCCCTTCAAGCCCCTCTGTGCAGAGAGGGACAGGGGCTGGAGAGGAGTCCCCTAAGGAGCACAGTTAGACCCCTCTAAGAAGGGAGAATGGGCCCCGGGGTAGGAGCCTGCACCCTGGCTGGTTCAGGGTTAACAAATGCAAATGCAAAGCTTAACTGGTGTGAGTGGTTCCTCCTGCCAAAAACTGGAATCCTGTCCCTCGGGGCCTGCAGAATCTTCTAGCTTCCTCCTTGATATCCCTTATCACACAGACACACCCCTCCTAGCCTGGAGGAAAGGGTCGTAGGGCACTCTCCCCTAACCTTCATCTGACCGTCTGGACAGAATCACCCACTGCTGCGGGCTAACCTATGCAGGCTCCCCCCAGGGAGTGTGGCTCAGATCCTGGCCACTTTTCAGAGCTCTCTGGAGCACAGGGTGACTCTGCCCTGGCCCAGGGACTGGGGACAGCTGCAGGGGGGAAGGGAGAGGAGTTTCTATGGGGTGGAGGAGGGGGAAGGGAGAGTGTCCTGGGCACTAAGAAAATGCTCCCCCCGCCCCCATGTCCAGTCGGCCACACCCTTTCCACTCCCACTTCTCAAAAGAGCTGCAGAAAGTCAGATCTTGGCAGAAATAATTGTGCTATCAGACTCTGGAGGAATCCAGAGATTTCTTAAGCCAGAGAAGGCCTTGGGGGACTGTGGCCCTACCCTCATTTTACAGACACGGCCACTGAAGCCCAGAAAAGACACTTGTTCAAGGCCGCACCACGGGAACTAGAACCCAGATCCTGATCTACCCTCGCTCTTCCCGGCTGAGCCCCCAGACCATCTCTGGGCCTTAGGGTGGGGGGGGTCCGCATACTCACACAAGCCATGATTGAAGAGAGAAGGATGTTCCTGGAGTTTCGGCACCAGCTGTCTGAAGACTCTGCAGGAGAAATGGGCTTTGGGCCGCTCCCACCCTTTTAAGTGGACCAGACCCCGGTGAGTCCCGCCCCCTGGATGCTGAGCCAATTGTAACTCAGGAATGGGATGGGGGCCACAGGAGGCGGGGTTAATGGAATTTTGAAGCCCGTTCTGGAGCAGAGATGACCAATCGGAGTGGAGACCCCCCCTCCCCCGCCATTCCTTCTTAGCCACTCCCACAAGGTCCAGGGTCCACCTCCCAATTCTCCTACCCCTTCCCAAAACTGTGCTGTGGCAAGGATTGGGGGAAGCCAGTGGAAAATAGTTTGAGGATGAATTAGGTCCAAGAGTTAGCGAGAAGAGGGCCAGGGCTAGCTGGCTGAGCTGGGGGGATACCCAGAGAAAACAGCTGAAGGGGTGCAGGGTCCCTGGAGAATTAGATCTGGGGTTCGAGAGGCTCTGTTCCTTGGCAGGGGCCAGGGCGTGGCCCGCTCTGGGCGCCTCTGCAGAGGGCTCAGGACCCATTAACCACAAAGCCCTGCCTCCTCCGGAAACAGGGATTGCGGCTGCTGCTCTGCTCTTCACTAGCGCTAAAGAAAGGCTGGGCTGGTGCCAGGCTTGAGGCTGCCGCCGAGACTCGGGACTCAGGCCGCAGGCTTTGGCCCTCCTGAAGGCCCCGCTGCGGATCCTCCAGGAGCCCCTGCCTAACAGCTTCTGGCCTGTCCAAGGGGGTCAGGCCTGGAAGGAGGCCCAGGGTGAGCCAGGCCATAAAAAGTTGGGGTCCTGGGTCTGTGCACCCGCCTCCATTCTTTCTCCCTCTGACACCAGGCACAACTTCTTTTCCCCATCCGTTTAGCAGGTATTTTACCGAGCACCTATTATGTGCCTGGCCCTGAGCTGGCCTCAGAGGATTCAAAGATGAAGCCCTCAGTCCCTGCCCTCAAGCAGCTCTCTGTTGGGGGCAGAATTTGACTGTGAACCTAATTAGGAAGTAGCACGATGCTGGCTCTGGGAGAAGTCATGAGAAAGCACTGTGGTGGGGTGGTCCAGAATGGGAAGAATGTGGGTCTTTCCTTTTTTGGGCCACCCCACGTGGCATGCGGGATCTTAGTTCCCTGACCAAGGATTGAACCCGTGCCAACTGCAGTGGAAGGGCAGAGTCTTAACCACTGGACTGCCAGGGAAGTCCCAGAAGGTCAGTCTTCAAGGATGGGTGAAGAAGCAGGGACTGGCATTCCAGCATGGGCACAGAAATGAGACAGCACACGTCTGGGGAACTGTGAGCATCTGGGCAACTGTGAGCATCTGGGCATGGCTGGAGTTTAGAGGGTGCTAGGGAAAGATGGGGTTATGAGGCTGGGCGGCCAATGGTACTGGATCATGAAGGGCCTCACCGAGGGGTTTGGGTATCGTTTGATCTGAGGGTGCTGGGTAGGCCACAGAAAGTTATATGAAGATTGAGTAGTGAGGCCAGATTTAGTCTGCAGGGAAAATCACTGTAGCAAGAGACTTGAGGGTGGGTTCAAGGGGTGCTCACCTCACATTCAGAAACCAAGTGGAGGAGCATGGGGAGCCCTGGGCGGGTGGAGTGGGGGGCTTGCTAAGAGAGGTGCCAACAGGACCTCCTTCACATCACTGTCCCCCTTCTGAAATCACCAGCACTGAAGAGCTAAGATGTGGACCAGGGGTGACTCACATCTAGAGGCCCTGCCCCAAGCTCGCTGCCTCCCCAGCCCCCATCTTCCTCCAGAGACTGAGGCCCACATTGGCACAGGAGGAGAGGGGAGGACAGCGGGCTGAGAGGCAGGCCCAGAGAGGTTGGGTGGCACCCCCCTGTGAGCCCCTCACCCCTCCTCCTAGACCAAGCCAACTGCCTCAGAAACCAACCAGCAAAAGTGCTTCCCTTTTTCCTCCAGGGCCTCCCTCCAAACCTCCGCATTAGGCAGGGGTGGGTGGTGCCCAGCTCCACTGCCTTTCCTCTGTGCTTCCCCTCTGAGGCCCACAGACACCCTCTCTGCCTGGACAAGGAATGAGGGTATTTCAGAAGGAGCCCTGGACCAAAGCCAGAGATGCTCCAGATGCAGTCCCTGCTGTGACAGCCGTCAGGTGGGCCTGGCTGGCCACTCCCCAGCGCTGGGGCTCTTGGGGCCTCAGGAGCTGCTCCTTCATTTCCTCCCCCATCCTGGAAGATGGGGTTCGGCACCAGGAAGTGTATGTTGTTGGATGAGGGCTGCTTTACTCCTCTGTGGCATTTGGCCTGCCGAGGACTTGCAGGGAGACGAAATGGGATGGTGACGTGGCATGGAGGGCCCCGGAAGGCCCCTCTGGGAGTCTGGAGACTCAGGTTCCGGTGCTAGCCCTGTCATGCCCTCCCAGGGCATCCCAGCAAGTTGCTTCTCCCCGCTTGCCTCAGTCTGCCTGTCTGTGAATTGGGCATGAGCAGCCCTGCTCTCCTGCACAAGGTTAGTGCAAGGTGGAGTTCAGGTCTGTTGTATATCCTTAATAAATGATTCTTTTGTTCATAGAGTCTCAGAAGGTTTTTGCCTTCTTGTATCTTCTTCCAGACTGAGTTCACCTTCCTGGGTCAACATTTCTAGGAGGCCGCCCTCTCACCCCCACGTCATCCCTAGGTAGTCCCCCTATCCCCAGGCTCTGGTGGGGAGTCTCTACAGAGTCCAGTGTCCCCTATAAATAAGAGGGACTGTTTTTCTGGGGGTGGGGGGGCAGGGACAAGCTGCTTTATACCCCACCCACCCACCCACCCACAGTCTCAGGGCCTTCTGCTGGTGGCGTCCACTTATCTATTAGACCCTGTGCCAGGTGCTTCGCTTTCGTACGTTATCTCATTTCATCTTCACCTCCCTCCTGAAGCAGCCACTTGGGTCGGACTTCTGCACAGGGAAGCTGCTCTGGGGCCCTGAAGCGAAGCTGACATCAGAATCGGAGAGGAGGGGCAAGTCCTGATTTGGGGGCTACCGGGCTGTAACTCCAGCCAAGGTCCTTGTACTCCCTGAACCTGTATCCAGGCCTGGAAAGTGGGGATGTTACCCATCTGCCTGGAGGGTTATAGGAGTGATGTGAGGGGGGCTGAAAGTCAGCTCTCTCTCCTGCACTCTCCAAGGCCAAGCCCTCCCCATGCAGAGACTCTCCTGTGCCTCACTGCAGTGGAGGCAGCCAGCTGTCTGGAATTCCTCCATCCTGCAGCCTGGCCCTACGGGCTGGGCCTTGGCTGCTGCTGTGAGAAATGAGTTGAGCTTGTCCAGACAGGAGATCCAGGCCAGCATGGCTCTTCCTAGGCTGCCGGCTCCCACCCAGCCCCCAGGAAGGCTGTGGCTCCTCCAGGTGTCCGTGGTGGGGAGGGCTACCAGACTCCCTGAGATACCCTCTGCACCCCCAGGCAGCCTGGCCGGCCAGCTCCAGAGCTCCTTCATTTAATGATCTGGAGACCACCCAGAGAAGGTGGCCATTTGGCCAGGGTCACATGGGGAGCTTGGGCTGCAGTGCTTTCATCTGCTGAGCCAAGGGAAGAACAGTGTGATGCTGGGATTCTTGGACCTCAAAAGTGATCTTTTCCCTTTGTTCCATGAAGGATTGGAAGGACTAGTTGGGGGATGCCCCCAACTTCAGATACTTTCCCAAGCAGATGGTGCTGAAGCCCACCTCCTCACTTGCCTGCTCATCCTTTCTCACCTCCCTGCCTTTGCTTGCGCTGCTCCGTGTGCTCAGCCAGCCATCTCCCCAAACACACGGGGCTCTGTCACTTTGCCTTCCCACCTAGTGTTGGTCCCTCTCTGAACACAGGCCCCAGCTTGCCTTTGGAGAATCACCTCTCCTCTCGTATGAGGTCTAGGTGAGGTCCAGACCCTGTCCTTCATTATCCTCCAGGGCTCAGGCATGAGTCTTTATTTTTTTTTTAATGGTTCTTTGGTATGTGTGTGTATGTGGGCAGGGGGTGGGTGACATAATTACAGACTCAGAGGAAGCTAAGAGCTTTTTAAGAGCTTAGAAAATATTTGAGACTTGAAGGAAAAAAAAATGTGTTGGCCCCCAAATACTAAGACTGCAGAGCTGAAGTTAATAATGTTTACTTTGGTCAACCTAACCCTTGCTAGTCATAAAAACTGTATTACCTTTGAAAACAATTTTGTGGGTGGAATTTTCTTCTTCAAAAGCATGTCCAAGCCTTCCTAGAGATTGATCACTCTTACATTAGATCCCATAGCCAAATAATGTCTAAAATGAAAGTATAAAAATCACTGGAGATATGTATAGTTCAGTTCAGTCGCTCAGTCGTGTCCAACTCTTTGCGACCCCATGAATCGCAGCACGCCAGGCCTCCCTGTCCATCACCAACTCCCAGAGTTCACTCAGATTCACATCCATCGAGTCCGTGATGCCATCCAGCCATCTCATCCTCGGTAGTCCCCTTCTCCTCCTGCCCCCAATCCCTCCCAGCATCACAGTCTTTTCCAATGAATCAACTCTTCTCATGAGGTGGCCAAAGTACTGGAGTTTCAGCTTTAGCATCATTCCTTCCAAAGAAATCCCAAGGTTGATCTCCTTCAGAATGCACTGGTTGGATCTCCTTGCAGTCCAAGGGACTCTCAAGAGTCTTCTCCAACACCACAGTTCAAAAGCATCAGTTCTTCGGCGCTCAGCCTTCTTCACAGTCCAACTCTCATAGCCATACATGACCACAGGAAAAACCAATAGCCTTGACTAGACGGACCTTTATTGGCAAAGTAATGTCTCTGCTTTTGAATGTACTATCTAGGCTGGTCATAATTTTTCTTCCAAGGAGTAAGCGTCTTTTAATTTCATGGCTGCAGTCACCATCTGCAGTGATTTTGGAGCCCAAAAAATAAAGTCTGACACAGTTTCCACTGTTTCCCCATCTATTTCCCATGAAGTGATGGGACCAGATGCCATGATCTTCATTTTCTGAATGTTGAGCTTTAAGCCAACTTTTTCACTCTCCTCTTTCACTTTCATCAAGAGGCTTTTTAGCTCCTCTTCACTTTCTGCCATAAGGGTGGTATCATCTGCATATCTGAGGTTATTGATATTTCTCCCGGCAGTCTTGATTCCAGCTTGTGTTTCTTCCAGTCCAGCGTTTCTCATGATGTACTCTGCATATAAGTTAAATAAGCAGGGTGACAATATACAGCCTTGATGTACTCCTTTTCCTATTTGGATAAGTATAGTAACCCCCCTATAAATATATTTAATGGGGGCTGTGGATGCATTTTAATGTTTTCTATAAATGCTTGGGACCAATGTATCAGGAGAGTTTGGGGCTGCAAGTAACAGAAAACTCAAGAAAAACTGCTTTAAAATTAAGAAAAATTCGCATACCAAGCAGTCTGGAGCTAGGAGGTTTCCATAGCAGATTAATTCAGTGGCTCAATGAAATCATACAAGATCTGGGTTCCTGTATGATCATGGACTATGGCCATATAGAGAGTCCTCACTCTTCTGCACAACCACAATCCACAGTTAGCCCCTGCTTTTAGGACAGACAATGTAAAAGATTTAAGATGAACTGTCTTCACACCTGTAACGTACTCTCGAACAAGCCTGTTTAAAAATGTCAATATACATACAGAGCAACTAAGCAAACTGGACAAATAGAAAACAACTGGGAATGTAGATGAAGGGCATGAGTGTTCATTGTGCCATTCTTACACCTTTTCTAGGAGAGGGCAATGGCAACCCACTCCAATACTCTTGCCTGGAAAATCCCATGGACCGAGGAGCCTGGTAGGCTGCAGTCCATGGGGTCGCGAAGAGTTGGACACGACTAAGCGACTTCACTTTCACTTACACCTTTTCTGTTGGTTTGAAACTTTTATAAATTAAGAACTTTCCTGGTGGTCCAGTGGCTAAGACTCTGCGCTCCCAATGCCGGGAGCCTGGGTTCTGTCCCTGGTTGGGGAACTAGATCCCACATGCCACAACTAAGAGTTCACATGCTGCAACTTAAGATCCTGCATGCCACAGGTAAGAGCTGGTGCAGTCAATAAATAAATAGTAAACAACTGAGGGAGTGTGACATAGTAAGAAACGTGTATTTGGTTTCTGACCCTGGTTCCTGACCTAGAGCTCCTAAATCCTGTGGAATTTCCTGGGTGATAGGAGCATTTTTTGTTCTGATGAGGTGACTCTTGGTGGGCACTTGGATGGCTTCAAGGTGGGGGCTGGTCACCAGAAAGATTAGGCAGTGTTCAGAAGCTTGGGACTTTCGGCTCTGCCACCCGTCTTCCAAGAAGGGGAGAGGAGCTAGAGACTAATGATCTATCATGCCAACATGATAAACCCCCTCCATAGGAATCCCCAAGCTACACAGTTTGGAGATCATCCAGGTTGGTGGACACGCCCACATGTTGGCAAGGTGGCACACCCTAACCCCACTGGGACAGCAACTCTTCTCTTAGTACCCTCCAGGACCTCACCCTGTGTAGGTCTTCATCTCGCTGCTCACTGGAATGCTTTGTCATATCCTTTATTATAGAATAAACCCATAATCATAGTTTCCCTGAGTTTTGTGAGCCATTGTAACAAATGATCAAACCTGAGAAGGGGGTTGTGGGAACATCTGATTTATAGCCAGTTGATCAGAGTACAGGTAACAACCTGGCATTTGGGCCTGGCACTGAAGTAGGGGAAAGTCTAGGGGGGCTGAGCCCTTAACCTGTGGGGTCTACACTGACTCCAGGTAGTGTTGAAATTGAATTAGGTTGTAGGACCCCCAGGTGGTATTCGCAGAAAACTGGAGAATTGCTTGATGTAGAAACCTCGCACATTTTGGCGTCAGAAGTACTGTATCCTGTGGGTAAACAGTTTTCTCTTTCAGTTGGTGTCAGAGAAGTGGGATTTGCTACAAAGGCCCTGGCTCATAGAAATGTGTGGGTTGAAAAGAGAAAGTATGAAAGGGCAGGGGTGAGGAACCTTTGATTCCTAGGTGGTCACGTGGTCATCCATGCTCCAAGCAGCAGTGCAGCCTTGCCTCTAAAGTAAACCTAGGAGAATTCTCTGGCACTGCACTGGTTAGGACTGGCAATTTCATGGCCCAGGGCCTAGATTCAGTCCGTGACTGGGTAACTAAGGTCCTGCAAGCCACGCAGCTTGGCAAAAAGCAAAAAAATTATGTGCCTTCTTAAAAATTTTTAATTAAATAAATGTTACCAGTGGAATTTAGACATGGCTCCAAGTCCTGGGGAGTCAGCTAAATGGATGCATAAGGAATTGCGAAAAAAGTAAGATTTACAGACCTGTAGTTATGATTAACTGTAATAGATAAAATGAAATCAAAAGGGAGTGCTGTGTGGGACTCTGATGCTAGACTAAGCTCAGATTTATTTCAGCGAGTCTGAACTTTGACCCTTAACTCAAAGCCTCTCCCAGGGGGAAAAATTATGGCAGGAACAACAGAAGGTACCTCTCAGGCTTCTGTTCACCAAGAAAGTAGTCAACAGGCAGGGGTGGGGGTGGGGTGAGGCAAAACTAGGAAACTATTGAAACCAGGGGGTATAAAGTGAAGGAGTTGTTTCATCAATCGGTGTCACTGGTTTCCTGAAATATTAGCTAGAAATCTAGTGAAGACCATATGGTATTCATTGTGCTGTTCTTAGACTTTTTCTGATGGTTTGCAACCTTTAGAGGTCTAGGGAAAATACCCTCAAGTGCTTCCCATTTTTCTGAAGCAGAGTCACAGAGCAGAGAAATATACTGGGCCATGCCTTGTGATCACATAATGGCTGCAACCGCTTCCACATCCAAAGCCCCTAAGGGTGAGGATGAGGGGGATGCACCTGGAGGGTGTTGGACCACTTCACGGTGCAGCCAATAAACTCCTTTATGCCTTAACCAAAAGTCACCAGAAAAGCACATTTGCTCCTACCTCCTGATGCAGCCAGACTCAGTCAAGCACTCCATCTTCCCAAGAGGAACCACACTGAAGAGAATTTTCCAGACCTCGAAGTCCCATCCCTCACTTTACAGATGAGGAAACAGGCTGAGCAGGCAAGGGGCTTGTGCAAGCTCAAGTGATAAGTGTCAGTGACAGTCAGGCCTGCCCATCAACCAGCTTCTGGCTGGGCACCTGCTCTGCAGGAGGCCCTGGGAAAGCTCAAGGCCAGCAGGGCAGACAGTCACAGCAGCAGCCCAGGTGTGAAGGATGCGTGAAATCCCGTGGAGGGGTGTGCACTGCATCTACCCTGAGCTCCTGGAGGAGGGCGAGGACCTGTCTCCCCCTTCAGTCTCTATAGAGCGGGGCTGCAGCCTCTCAGAGTCAACACAAGTTTCAGCCCCACTCAGGTGGTCACACTTTCTAGGTGTGTGCCCTTCTGTAAGCTAACATCACCTTTTTGATCCTCGTTCCCCAAGGAGTGAAGTGGAATGAGTAATGCAAGCTTGCTGGATTTTCCGAAGGACTGAAACATATTGTTATATAAAGACTTAGTGAGGAGGACGCTCCCTGGTGGTCCAGTGGTTAAGACTCTGCACTTCCAGTGCAGGGGGTGGAGGTTCAACCCCTGGTCGGGGAACTAGATTCCACATGCCATGTGGCATGGCCAAAATTTTTTTTAAAAAATAAAAAGACTCAGTGAGGCATAAAGTGCTATTAAGCTAAGGTACCACTCTACACAGAGAACATGCTGGAACTGGGGTGGATCATTTCACAGAGGGAATGGGCCAGTTTTGGGGAGAACAGGCTCAGGCAGGGGCTCCTCCCCCCCGTCCCACCCTGGACACAGACTTGAACCCACACAGACACTCCTACTCGCACTTTATTAAGTACGGGAGGACTAGTTACAACAGGGGTGGAGGAGGCGGGGGAAGGCTCAGCCCCCACCCCCACCATCAGTGGCACACGATAATAAATAACTGGGGTGGGCACGGGAGAGAGGTGGCACAGCAAACACTGATAGCAAGGCGGGGGCACAAAAGCCCCACTCCCAAGCTGTGGCCACCATCAGCACTGGTCTGATACCATGAGCAGGGAGGGGTGGGGCCCTCACTACAGAAGCCTCCCGAGTCACTAAGGGCCCCCTTTGTGGAGGAGAGGCGTCTTCAGGACTTGGACTCTTCTTTACGGACAGAAATCTAGACCCCTGGCTGGTCCAGTCAGACCCAGATAGTCGAGAGGCCACCGTCTCTCAGACTTCTAGATTGTTCTATTTAGGATCCAAGAGATGAATGGCTCATTACTACCTGGGGTCCTGATTGGTCTACCCAGGACCTAGGACCTGAGAGGGTCACTGTCACTTCCAACCAGTCCACTCAGGACCCAACAGCAATGCATCACTATCACTTAGCCTTCTGATTGGTCCATTCAGGGCTCAGGGCAATAATGATTCCTGGTTACCTAGACCTCTGATTGGTCAACAGGCACCCCAGGCCAGGACCCAGGAAGAGCTCTAGGGGCCCCAGGGCAGAAGTGGGGAATTAGGTGCTCAGGGTTGGGGAGATCTTCACGAGGCAGCAGGGCCCAGACTGAAACAAGGGGAGGTCACAGGGCAGGATATAAGGCCACCTGGCTGGGTCAGGCCGGGGTGAACCAGTAAGAGGGGAGGGGGCACCTTCTGGGATACCAAAGAGTGCCCAGCCACTGCTGGGAGTGGGTGTGGGGACCTTGACTCCTTTCCTGGGTTCCAGTCCCACCCGGGTAGAAACTGGGGTGCAGGAGCCGGTAGCCCTTAGTGCAGCTCTAGGCCCATCACCTCCACCTACGGGAACAGGGTAAGGGAGGGTAGTGGCTGCGCTTGTGTCAGTGGGCTCAGTCCTCCAACCCCTCCATCAAGTCCGCGATGCTCTCCACGTAGTAATGGGGCACGAGGTCGTGCTGGCCGGCTGCCAGGTAGGCCTGGGCCTCCTCCAGGCGGGAGACGCCCGTGAGTGTGAGCACGGTGGTCATGCCACAGCGGTGGCCGAAGAGGATGTCAGTCTCCAGGCGGTCACCCACCATCAGCGTGCGGCTGGGGTCCACGCTGAAGTGCTCTGTGATGCACTCGAACATGTAGGGGCTGGGCTTGCCCACCACCAGGGCCTGGCGGCCCGAGGCTGTCTCCACGGCGGCAGCCAAACTCCCGGTGCCTGCAAGGACACGGACACTTGGTCAGTGCGGGAGGCAGCAGGAAAGGCATCCATCCAGGCCTGGGAACTGGAATCCTCAGAGGCAGCTTGGCACGGGGGTTAAATCAGGCTGAAATGAGTGAAAAGGCCGCCTGCTTCCCAGTCTTAGTTTGGGGGTTAAGGGCATAGATTCTGCAACCAGCTGCCTGCATTCACATCCCATCTCCACTTTTCTTGGGCAAGCTATTAACCTCCCTGTGCCTCAGTTTTCCCATCTCGAATATGGAGCCACTGCACATAACCAGGCCTGGCTCAGTCAGTCCTGCCTGTGGTTTGCTATTTCACCCTGGCAGCCATACATCTCTGGGCAAGCCAACCTCTCTGAGTTTCCTTGGACTCACTGGAAAGAGGGATCCAAGTGATGCCTGCCTTTAAAGAGGTGCTGTGGGCACCACAGGGGCAAGTGCTTTGGAAATGGAAAAGCATTTAACCAACAGCAGTTGTGGTTATTGCTACAACAATGTGTTCTGGCATCGGAAATTGGCACCAGCTCTTTTGGAACACAGCAGGGCACAGAAATGTTTGCACCTCTGACCCAGTCTGCCTCCGCTGGGAGTGATCACAAGGCGAGAATTCAGACTGGAGACAAAAGCTACATGCTTGAAGATGTCCGTGGCTGCAGTAACTATAATAAGCAGAATTGTGGAACACACCCAAGTACTGAACAATAGGAGGGCTGTTGAGAAAAGGACGGTTCTGATTCTCAGCCCAGTACCATCCTGCCCCATACAATGAGTCCACTGTGCCCGTCCCAGCGGTACGTCTTTGTGCCAGAATGTTCTACCTTTACACTAATGTCCTTGAACAAATGATGATGATAATCACAATTTACTAAGCACATTCTAAAGTGCCAGGGGCTGTGCAGGAGCTCGTGAATACCCATTTTACAGATGAGAAAGCTGACGTTCAGTGTTGTTAAGTAACTTGTCCAGGGTTCCTCAGCTTAGTAAGTGGCAGATAAAGGAGATGCATTCAGGTAAGTCTGACTCAGACACACGAGGGCAGGCCTGTACTGGCTCTGGAATGCTGAATGTTTCCTTTTCAGGAATTCTGTGAGCTGGTAGTTAAAGCCACTGTTTAAAGTCAACTCATATGAACTTAAATAAAATAAAATGTTTAAAACAAAGGTAATAAATTCTCAAAACTCATCAGTGCCTAATTACTTTACCATTATCTATGCTCTTGAGGTTATTTACACCCGTAATGATGAAAATATTACAGAATGATGTGTACTTACTTCCTTCCCAAGCCCATGATGGGAAGTGACCTCATGTTGGTAGGCTGAAATTGGCCACCGGGGGGAGTACGAACACCAAAGAAATTGGCAAAAGTGTAAATCAAGGCTCTTCGGGTTCTTAAAGATTTATCAGTGTACCACTGGTCTGACCCCAAACACTCTGGGCCTCCTGTCTCCCCTCTCACAATGAATGACATTCAACGTGATTAAGCCAAAGGCACAGAAGGTGCAAAAACAGCAAGTGTGATGAGGATGAGGAACTTCCCTGGGATCAAGGCAGCGCTGGCCCAGAGTGACCCTGTGGGGCAGGTCTCCTTGACTTCTGACCTAGAACTTGCCCACTCAGTTTCCTAAGAACTGAGTCAGAAGGAAAAGCCATTTGCCCTTTGATTAGAAATTCCTTCCAGAATGGGAAGGGCTAAAGGGATTTTCTCGGCTCCAGGACCATCGCTCTGTTAGGGTCTTCCTTTCCTACCAGGTCTGAGCCTATCACTCTCGGCCCCTCGTGTCCCAGCTCACTCAGCCAGTATTACTGAGGCCCAACTATGTGCCAGGCGCCAGGGACAGAGCAGTGAAGGAAACAGAGATCCGTATTCTGGGGCAGCAAACATCCCAGCAGGGGCGTCTGAACGCAACTTTGCCCTCAGACCATCACATCCCAGTCTTCTCAACATCCTGTCAGGCAAGAGTCCTGCATATTCTGCTGGTGACGTATTCCTAAGACAGCAGGCCTTTCTATTTGCCGCCTCAAGTGGCTGCCACGTGGTAACAAGATAAACACACAATTAAGCAGACACATGGGGATGGGAGGGAAACTGGGGTGAAATTCACATTATTTCAGATTTTATGCATACTGGGGTCTTTATTTAAAATGTTATCCACTTACAAAAAAAAATAAATTAAATTAAATTAAATTAAATGTTATCCACTTACAAAGCTGTACGATTCAGTCGTGCTCAAACAGGACAGCAGTGGTGTATTTCCTGAGCTCTGTCTCCCCCTCTTGGCTGTGGGAATGACCAGCAGAGCTGCTGGGCATAGCCAAGTGGCTGCTGAAGATTCAAGGGGCACATGTGGGCAGGACCTGGTCTCTCCCCAGCACCATCCCTCCTGGGCCCTTGGGCGAGCTTCTGAACCCACAGCCTTCACCTGAGCTTTGAGGCCTTTGGAGAAACTCACTTTTCACAGCATGGCCTCAGGCAGGCAGGAGCCGCTGGCAGCTGGGAGCCCTGAGCAGTGCTCTCCCCTTGGATTTATGGGGACATTGAAGTGGTCATGCAGCAAGCAGGTCTGCGGCAAAGCCAAGATAGGCCTAGAACTATTAAGATTCCCAGCTTGGAACTGATTCTGCCATGGCCCAAGCCCTGTTCCATTCCTGAGAGCCCTGTCCTGCAAGATGCATCCTCCAGGAAGCCTTCCCAGGTCTCCTCAGCCCTAGGCCCTCCCTGCCACCCATCATAATACTCTATCTACTCCATCAATTTCACCCTGCCCTCCTAGGATCTGGAATCAATACAGTCAGTCGCCAGCAGGGAGAAAGTGATGGAGATCTCTCCCTCAGCCGACTGACGGGTTGTCCCTGCTGTCGGTTAGCCTTTGCTACCCTCTGCTCTTGTCTACTGTGAACCCTCCAAGATGTAGGAGCCTCCTTTGCTCCCGCCTCCTCTGCAGATGGGAAATTCCCAGAGGACAGCAGCGAAGAGTGCCTTGGATGTGGGGGTGTGGTCTAGAGGCTGGGGATAAGGTGGTCTCAAGAGCCAAGTTCAGGTCTTCTTGATTTTGGGTAGCTCACGCCCCTTCTCTTAGCCTTAGTTGCTTTAACTTGGAAGAATAACTTCCACCTCCAGAATAATTCTGAAACTAAATAATACACCAAGGTGCTTCATAAAGCTCTGTAACAGGAGAGGGCTCAGATACAATTTACATCATCTGAGCACCTATTACAGAGCAAGCGCTTGCCCTGATCACTCTCTCCTCAGCGAAACTAAAACTGACATGGTTAGTATTCCCATTTTACCCCCAGAGAGGAAATGCTCCACGGTTATGTAATTTAACAAGATTACAGAGCCCTGCAGCTGGGAACTCAGGTCAAACTCCATCCACCGCCCGTTCTCTCCGCACACCTGCCTTCAATCTGCCGCCAGAA
Organism: Budorcas taxicolor; assembly: GCF_023091745.1. NCBI lineage: Eukaryota > Metazoa > Chordata > Mammalia > Artiodactyla > Bovidae > Budorcas > Budorcas taxicolor. The sequence goes on along the minus strand of NC_068914.1, from coordinate 153,018,565 downwards.
ACTCCTGTTCCAACCCTCGGCGGGGGGGAGGGCAAGCTTTGTCCCCAGCTCTCCCACCTCACTCCGATGGCGGGTGGAGAAAATGACAGGAGTCATGGAGGCTGGTTCAGGAAGGCTAGGGTTGGGAGTCGGGGTCCTGGATTGCACCTGTGACTCCCCGAGCCACAGTGTCCTCATCTGTCCAACCGGACCCCACTTCTGCCCCTCACAGGGTGGCAGCTGCAAGAAAGCTGCAAGAAATACCAGATGTGGCCATGAAAACATGCTGGGCTGTTGCTGGGTGGGAACCGCCCGCACATCCCTCCAGTCCCCCTCCTATCGCCTGGAGACGCCCCTTCCCCAGCCCTCACCCCCAGGCATGGAGCTGAAAGCGCCGCCCCCCACCCCAGCTGTTTCCCCGCGCTCACCGGGGGTCCGGCTGCCGTCGCTGAGCGGGTGCCACGGGTCGCGGTCGGTGGCCACCAGCAGGCAGTCGGGGTCGCGCAAGTGCGCGCAGGCCTCGCTCAGCTTGGCGAAGGAGAAGTGCTCGTCGTAGCCCACAAGCACGGCGCGCACGCGCGGGGCCGCGCCCGGGTCCTCGCTGGGGTCCCCCGCCAGGCGCAGCCCGGCGGCGCGCAGCTCGGCCCGCAGCCCTTCACCGCCCAGCACGAACACCGCGCCCTGAGTGTCCGGAGGTCCGAGCAGGCGCTGGCGCAGCAAGCGCGCGGCGCACAGCGCGGAGCTGAAGAGCTGCTCGGAGCGCAGCCCCCCGAAGCCGAGACGTGCGAAGCGGAGGGCCAGCTCGGGCCGCGCGCGCCGGCTGTTGTTGCTCACGAAGAGCGCCGCCTTGCCAGCCTGAGCCAGTCTCTCCAGCAGCTCGGGGGCGCCCGGCACTGCGCACTCGCCGTTCCACAGCACCCCGTCGCAGTCGAACAAGACCCCCTGCGCCCGGCCCACCACGTCGCGCAGGGCCGCGCCGCGCAGCCGCTCGCAGCGCGCCATGCAGCCGGCTGGCTGCCCGCACACCGGAGCCGCCCCGCTCTCTTCCCGCGGGCACAGCGCGCTCGCCCGCAGAAGGCTTGTCGCGGGCACCCGCCAATCGGCGCGCCGGAAGGGCCAGGGGGCGGGGCCACGACCTGATCTGCAGCCAATGGGAGGGAGAGTCTCGGAGAGGAGCGGTCGGGGGGCTGGGAGCTACAGGAGCCTGGCGAAAAGGGCGGAATCTCGAGCGCCACCAAGGGAAGGGGGACCAATGAAGACCTAGCCTGGTCCTTCGTCCCGCCTCTTAGCTCCTCTGGACCAGTAGCCGCAGAGCTTCAGCTCCGACTCGCCGCCTGCCGGGAGAGGGATTGACCTTTTTGACCAATAAGGAGTTACGAATGGAAAAATAAGGCCAGTTCCTCGTTCCTCAGCCAATCGCAAGCTTAAGACAGATGGTTGCTAGGAGGAAAACAAATACTAAAGGAGATGTTATCTTTGGGTCAACTCTCACTGCCTTCCTAACCCTAGATGCTCCAGTTCCGAGCGGAGCCCTGGGAAGAAGTCCTGGGATGCAGTGTGGTTGTGACTGGGGAGAGAGGCACATGGTGTCCCCTCAGACGCTGGAGCCCTTGGCCTGGACCTTTGGTTTTCCACCCTGTCTGCGCAGTAGAGTTCCCAAGGAAACGTTTTTTTTTTTTTAATTATATAATTTACATACAGTAAGATGTGTGGATCTTAAGTGTATAGTTCGATGCCTTATAAAACGTGTGATAGGGCCCCAGAAATTCTGATTTTAATTCCTTTGGGTGAGCCCTGGCTTTTTTTGATTTGTTTTTTAATCACCCGGGGGTTCTACCGTGAGGCCAGAATGGGGAGACGCTGGGCTAGAGGCAGCTTGGTCCCTGCTTGGTGAGGAATGTGTCACAATTCTAAGGCTGTCTGCCAACCTCTGAGAAGACTCTGAAGACTGGTCTGACCCCCAGGAGCAACTGGAGCTTCAAAGACCCGAGAAAAGGCACACCGTCAGCCTCTGGGGCTTATATTTTGTTTCTCATTGCCCTGGCTTTTGCTCCCGACCTTTGCATAGGTGGTCTCCTTCACTTGGAATGTTCTTCCTTCTTCCTCTCCCTGGCCAGCTCCCGAAAGACTGGCCCCTCCAATACTGCCCCCTTCAGGAAGTGGGTTAAACGGCTTGCTCCTAAGTGGGCTCTCATGGGTTCCTGGTGCCATGACACTTAAATTTTTCTTCTTTTCCCTGTCACACAGCTTGCAGGATCTTAGTTCCCCAATCAGGGATTGAACCTGCATCCTTGGCAGTGAAATCGGAGTCCTAGCCACTGGACCAGGAAACTCCTATGATACATGATTCTAATTGTCAGTTCTCCTGCCCTTCTCCCTGGGCATTGGGCTGAGTTGGGACCTCGCCTAGAGTCTGGCACAGAGCATGTCAGGGAATGTTTGAGGACAGGTTCATCCTTGCTCTCTGGGAAGCCTTCCCTGGGAACAGAGACCACAGGTGGGGGAAAACAGTGATGGCAGCCATCACTTGCAGGGCACTTCTGTGTGCAAGGGCAGTGCTTCGGGCTTTACAAGTGTCTCATTTAATCCTCACAACATCTCTGTGGTGGAAGCTGTTAAGGTAATTTCACATTTGAAGAAAAGGAAACTCCAGTTGCTCAGGATGTGAGGGACAGGCTCTGGAATCAAGCAGACCTGGGCCAGGTCCATGCCTCACTTGCCATGTGACCTTGGTCACTTTCTGAGTTTCAGTCTCCTCACCTGTTAAAGAGGTAATGGGATTTACTTCCCCGAAAGAGGATTAAATGAACTCATGCGTAGAAAAGTACAATGTGTAGTAAAGAGTAAGCGCTAAAAATGTTGGCTGTTACTATTTCAGACAAGAAAAAAGAAAGCAGGCAAAGAATAAGTAATTTTTTCCCCATTTATTAAAGTGGCTTCTTTATTTCAAGGACAGAAAATAGAACTATCATTTGGGTAGCTGCTCCAGTTTTGTCCAAAATAATTTATTTGCCAGCCTTACAAAAAAAAAAAAATGTTGGCAAGAGAAAAAAAAAAAAGTCCTGTGGGAGCAGGCAAGCCTCTGCTTCCTTCCGGCGGCTCCCCTGGGATCCTGCCAGACAGCAGGGAGGTGGCTGAGGGGCCCCTGAGGCCCAGGGTGATCCAAGAGGAAAAGGTCTGGAAATGGAGGACTGTCCTGAGTCCTTCTTGCCCTGGGGGCCGACCCAGCGGGCACCAAGGCACTTTAGGCAAAGGCTGGAGGCTCCCGCCCCCTTGGGAGGGGTGAGGGCTGTGTCCTGGGCGGACGAGGTGGGAGGAAAGGGGTGCTGAGGGGTGTCGGGGAGGAGCTGTGGGCTCAGTTGGTCTCTGAGGCGAGACTCCTGGGCCGGGCCTGAGGGGGGATGACTGGGGCAGTGGGGGCCCTGCCTGCAGCCTCAGGGCCCTCTCCTTCCTCAGTGGCCGCCCCCAGGTCCACATGTGCAGGCGAGCTCAGAGCGACTGGGCTGAGAGAGGCTGGACCTGGGGAGGCCGGGCTGGGGGAAGCTGGTGAGTGCCGGCTCTGACGCCGGGCAGGCTGGGGGGCAACGGGGGGCAACGGGGGTGGCACCGTGGGGGCCCGGAGGCTGCTGCCAACCAGACGGCGGGGCAGAGCCCGAGGGGTCACAGGGCTGCCAGAGCCAGGGGGTGGCAGTGGCGCTGGAGGGGAGCTGCGGGTGCCCGAAACCTGGGGGGGCGGCATGGTGGGCCTGGCGGGTGCTGGGCGCTTGGCTGTGGAGGAAGGAAAGGGGTGGTTAGGTGTCTATACTGCCTGGGGCAAACCCCCAAGCTTGATGCCACCACAAGAACTTTTATCTGCTGTCCCTTCTGCAGGGAACAGGGTCCACACTGGCTGCTCACCATTCAGGCCTCTGTCCACATCTGTCCTCAGCTCGAAGGCCCCTCCCTGACCCGGCCCCAGTTACTGTCATATCTTCCAGTCATAATTTCTTCATTGGGGACTTTGTCCTCTGGAATGATCTTGTCAGTTTTAATTTTGCTCCCTTACTTCTTGTCTCCCTGACTAGAACGCAAACTAAGTGAGGCCATCTTCTGTCCAGCTGGCTGGCACAGCACATGGGTGGCACAGAGTAGGCACTCAGTACATATTTGTTGAATAAAGAAATGCCGCCTGTCCCACCGGCCAGCTGGGTCCTCCTCACCCCTCGCTCAGAAGCCCACTAGGGCTGCCCCACCTCAGAGTTGTCTGCACGGTCCAGCCTCGCAAGGCAGCCGAGGGGCTGGGTGGGGCCAGGACAGCTGGGCTCTGCTCCAAGCTCTGCCTCCACCCACTGGGGGACTTGCCCCCCGGGAGCCTCAGTTGCTTCATCGCTGAGATGGGGTGACGACTTTGACTTCCCAGGGCTGCCGTGAGGATGAGCCCAGGTGACAGTCCTTTATCTTGTCCTCTGGTGAGCTAACATCCCATCTGTCCCCACCCCTTCTGGGAAAAGTGGCTAGATGCCCCCTGCTGTAAGAAGGTCCCTGTGCGACCTGCCAGCTCCAGCCGGTCCAGAGCTTTCTCCTCCATCCACTGCCATCCAGGTGGAAAACTCTAGCGCCTCCTGGGCTGGGCCTTTCAAGTGTCCTAGTCACCCTGGCAGATTCTTCACATGAACCCTTGACCTTCTCACCTGCCTGACTTTAGGCCACTTCAACATGTAATTGTACCAGAGGCACGGAAGGAGACCAGCTGACCACCAGCACTGCCACCCCTTCATTCACTGTGCTTTGAAGACCCCACTTCCCTCTGTACTCCGTGATCCTGGGACTTCTTGAGGGACTGGACTCCACTGCCCTCAACACTCACAGTCATTGATTTTTATGGAGCATTTACTGGGTGCTGAGTATGGACCAGGTAGCCCCATTTAATTCTCTAAACAGCTTCAAGGTAGGTGCGGTTATTGTCTCATTACACAGAGGAAGAAGCTGAGTCACAGACAGGTGAAGTCATCTGTCCAAGGTCACAGAGCTGGAATCTGATCCCAGAGTGTCAGGCAGCAAACCCAGGCCCTTAGCCCCCTCGATTCCATGCCTCCCCTGACTGTCTGAAAACATGGGGCAGTATGGGATTGTTGATCCCTCTCCCTGCCCACCCTCTGCCCCTTCTCTTCCCACGGCCAACTCACTCCTCCGAGCCATCTCCTCTGCTGGGGCGGCTGCCTCCGGGGGGCTCCGACTGACCTTGGGGGAGGTTGGTCTGTGGGGTGCCTCGGACTCTGCCCTGCAAGGGAAGGAGAAGGTCAAGGTCAGCCATGGCATCTCCCAGAGGTCTCCAGGCATCCGGGGAGACTCCCAGCCAACAGGCTGAGTCTCGGTCCTCCTGGAGCTGTTCACCACCACCTTGTGGCCAGGCCTGGGGTCTGACAAGATCCTCTAGCATTGGCCAGAGTTTGAGTCCACTGAGCCCCGGCTGCTGTGTGCTACTGTGACAGTGTCCATGGTCCCCCATGTGGCCAGGATGGGGGGCAGAAAGTCTCAGCTCTCAGCCTCCATGCGACCTGCTTTTAAAAGTAATTGATTTGGCTGGGTCGGATCTTAGCTGTGGTACTCGGGATCTTTCACTGTGGTGCACGGACTCTCGAGTTGTGGCTCGCAGGCTCAGTCAACTCTGGCATGTGGGATCTTAGTTCCCCGACCAGGGATTGAACCCATGTCCCCTGCATTGCAAGGTGGATTCTTAACCACGGGACTACTAGGGAAGTCCCAGCCTCCATGTGATCTTTATGGGATGTTTCGACTACTGGAAGCCACAGAGCGGATGAGAAGCAGAGGAGGAGGCTATGGCTCATTCCTGGCTCTGCTTTATTGGCCACTCCTTGGGGAGGCCCTTCCTGACCCCCACTTTCTTGATCCCTGTTCCCTACTCGACCATCCAGCCCTGTTCTACTGTTCTTCGTAGCACACATCACTGGCTGACATTATATCGGTGTTCTGGTTGATTCTGTCTCCCACCCCGTGGAATGCAAGCCCTAAGGGCAGCACGTGTCTGTCTTCTTCATCTAAGGATATTCATGTTCTGGGCCCGAGCAGTCTGTGATAACTGAACAACACCCACTGGCTAAGGAGACAGTACGGCACCACGCAGCCCTTCTTCCGGTTTAAAGGACCAAAGAGAAGACTGGAAAGTATGGTATTTACAAACTCCAAAATGCTCAGTTCCCTAAATCTTCAGGGCCTGAGTCAGTGCCTGGCACAGAGTAGGTGCTCAGTAAAGAGCTATGGAACACAGCAGGGAACATATCAGAGGCTGAGAAGAATATGCCTGAGTCTCACCCACTCCAAACTGGGAAACCTGCTATTTGGGAGGAAAATATAATAACGATATTTCCTAAAATGCTCTTGGAAGCCCTGAGAGATAGTGCCTCTGGCTGGGCATCTTGGGGTCAGGACGGGGCCCTTCATACCCATCAGTCCTTACCTTTCCTTGGTAGCCACTGAGGCCAGGGTAGGGGCCAGACCGAGAGCCGGGACAGTGGCTGGGGTAGGTGTGGGAATCGATGGAAGCTCCTCAGAAGCTGGCCTGTCGCTGACCTTGTCCTGGGGGGCAGGCGCTGAGAACAGGCCCGACACGTTGAAGTTGATATCTGCAGACAGAGGGAGCAGGTATGAACTTTCAGAGCTTCCACCGGCCTCCCCACCTTGGCAGGCGTCAGGACCACTTTCCCTTTCTCCTGATGTTATCTAGACTTTGTTTCACCTTCCCACTCCCAGGTGGGCCTCACGGCAATCCCACAAAGCAGGCACAATCATCCCCATTTTACAGATGAGAAACTGAGGCTACGGGGGAGAAGCCACTTCCTCCAGGCCTCCTGGTGAGTTTGCGGGGCTGCCAGGGACTGAAACTGAGTCTGGAGGGCGCCAAGTTGAGTGGATCGTTCATAAAGACGGAAGTTTTACCTCCAGGAAAGAGGGTGTCAGTGTTCTGTATCAGAGCCTCGACCACGCCTACCACCTGGATGGATGAGACCGAGGCTGCATCCAACTGGGCCAGGTCCCTGGGACAAAAAGAGAGCCAAAGTGAGTCATCATTTAGCAAAATCTAGTGACCCCAACTCTCTGGGCCTGTGGTGGGTGGCAGGGACACAAAGATCAATCCTTTTGTCATCTGTGGCCAGGTGAATTACAACCCCTCACGTATCACCGCATTTTACAGTTTATAACACATTTCTCTATTTATTATCTCATCAAATTCCCAAAGCAAAAATTCTCAATGTTTGTCTAGTTTCTCTCCAACTTACAAATAAAGAAATGAAGGTCCAGAGTGACTTTATAAGGTTCATCCCTGGAAGGTTGGAGGGGTGAGGCTGGAACCAGATCTCTGGCTCCTGCAACAGGCCACCAAGCACCCCATTAAAGCCATTACCCAGAATGTCTATCTCTGAAGCCCGGTGGGGTCCATGATCCCATGATCCTCACAGCAGCCTTGACAACAGAAGCTGCTCAACCCACTCCAAGGATGGAGAAACTGGGGCCCAGGGGGAAAATAAGCAGATGTTGAAATGGGGGGCAAGACTGCCACCTTCCCCCAACCCACAGCCCCTCACCCTTCTTTCTCAGGGGGCCACAGCAGGTTGGGCCCCAGGACAATGGCAATGTTGCTGGGTGTCATCTTGTTCACTTCCTGCTCCTCGGCCAGCTGCGCTAGGAACTTCATCAGATACCTGGGGGGTGGGAAGGAGGCTTGGACCAGCGGCCGGATATCTTAGGCCATGAATACCCATGGATGCCCCCAAGGCCTGCGACCTTCCCAGCCCAGGGTTTCCAAAGAGCAGCAAAGACACCATATGGGACATTTAAACATTTTTTTCACTAGTTACGCTAGCTGACCTACTGAACACCACCTCCATGGTGGGTGCTAAGTTGCGTACCCCCAGCCGCCCTACAGAACTGGGACTGTTATGTTCCATGTCTTCCACGTGAGGGCGCCAAGGCACAGAGCGTTAAATTGCTAGCCCAGGATAACAGAGTGGCAGAGGAGCGATCCAAAGCCACTGGGTGGGATGGCTTCAGGGTTCAAGCTATATATTCAGTTCAACATCTAGTATTAAAAACACATGGCTAATACATCAAAGAGGTATTTTCAGAAATATTGCCTAGTACAAGGCGGGAGGACCTCAGCCCAGGGCCCTGAAGGGCCAGCTGGGCTTTGGCTGGGGAGGCCAGGGCAGAGGGGGTGGTGGGGGTGGTGGGGTGGGGGGTGGGCTGGGTATTTACCTGAGGTTGCTGAGGTTCTCGTGGGGCAGACGGCTGCACACTTCCTGGAGGGCCTCCAGTCGGGCTCCTGGCTCCTTCAGGCTGGGGAGGAGGAAAGACCGGGTGAGCTGTCCTGGACGGCCTATCTGCAGCCTAGTCCTCCCCAGCACATGCCCCTCATCCTCACCTGGCTGCCCTCATCCAATCATCATAGAGGTCAAAGGTCATCAGGGGCTCTGGCAGCTCCCGCAGGTAGGACTTAAGGGCACCTAGAGTGGTGGCAGGGACTTAGATTCAGCCCCCAAAGCCCCTACCTTTACCCCCAGTGCCTGGCTCTCTCCATGTTAGGAACCTGTAGCTCTTGTTCATACTAACATGTCTAGGTCTAACCCCGATGCTGAAGCTGAAACTCCAATACTTTGGCCACCTGATGCGGAGAACTGACTCATTTGAAAAGACCCTGATGCTGGGAAAGATTGAAGGCAGGAGGAGAAGGGGACAACAGAGGATGAGATGGCTGGATGGCATCACCAACTCAATGGACATGAGTTTGAGTAAACTCTGGGAGTTGGCAATGGATAGGGAGGCCTGGAGAAGGCAATGGCAACCCACTCCAGTACTCTTGCCTGGAAAATTCCATGGGCGGAGGAGCCTGGTAGGCTGCAGTCCATGGGGTCACGAAGAGTTGGACACCACTGAGCGACTTCACTTTCAATTTTCACTTTCACACATTGGAGAAGGAAATGGCAACCCACTCCAGTGTTCTTGCCTGGAGAATCCCAGGGACAGGGGAGCCTGGTGGGCTGCCGTCTATGGGGTCTCACAGAGTCAGACACGACTGAAGCAACTTAGCAGCACCAGGGAGGCCTGGCATGCTGCAGCCTATGGGGTCGCAGGAACCAAACATGACTGAGTGACTGAACTGAACTGAACTGAATCGTTTCTTTGGGTCACAAGCTCTCGAGAAAACGATGAAGACTAGTGATCTTGTCCCCAGAAAAATGTACACGTGTTTCAGGGGGCTGACGATGGACCCCACGTTAAGGACCCCTATGCCTCCTCAGGTGTCTTCTTGGCAGAGTATCAGGCCTTAAGCTAAACTATTGTGGGTCCGTTTCAGGCAGCTTCAGGGGAGGGCCCTGGGGGAAGGCTCTCCACCCAGGGCTCCTAGGTGCAGGTACCTGCCACAGCGTGGGGGTCAGAGCAGAACTCCTGCAGGCTGCGGGGGTCTGAGGCCATGGTCTGCTTGAGACGCTTCAGCACCGACGCTCCAGCGGCCAGACGGAAGAGGCCCTGAGGGGCAAGAGGGGGCGAGTGGGAGTCACAGAGGGGTCAGGGTGGGGGCAGGACCCCCTGCCTAGGAGGCGCTGATCCACTCACGGCCCAGGGGAAGGGGGCCTCGGGGGCCCCATGGGCTGGTGGGCAGAGCGAACACTACTGTGTCCGTGGCTCCTCTCGACTCTCAAGGTCTAGGATTCTGAGCAAAACGTGAAGCCTGGGAGGAGCTGGGAAAATCACGAGAAGACTGGAGACTGGACGGGAGTGGAGGAGAGACAAGAGGCCCCGCAGGACTGTCCTGAAGCCTAGGTCTGTCTCTGAAGCATGATCCACCTCCTAAAGGCCTGCCCTCAGGAAAGCAGCCGATGTGCTAGCAGGACCGAGGTGCGCAGGGATGGGTGAGGGCGACTGACGTGGCTTCCCCGGCTTCTCCACCAATCTTCTCACCTGCCACTGGGCACGCCTACCCACTGGCCTCTGTCTGCCTCTTGCAAAATGGAGCCAATTGTGCAAGAGGTAAGGCTTGCAAAAATGGAGGGCTCCCTGCAAGGTTTACTGGGGTAATGCAACGGGGCAAGCAGTGCATAGGGTTGGTAGCACAGGGCCTGGCCCATGTGAGCATCACTAAGGGGGAGGTGGCGTCAGTTCAAGTGCAGGAGGCCACGCCTTCTCTTGGCACCTGGGCGCTAATGGTGGGATTACACCCCAGCACAGGCATGGGTGGGAGGGGTGGGACCGGATGAGGGGCCCGTGCTCCTTCCCCACCTGCCCCAGCGAGCCCCACCTCTTCCTTCATGCCCTCAGAGAGCAGCATCATGACGCAGGCCTCGATAGGCAGGGCGATGTCCCGGCCCAGCTCTCGCAGGTGGATTCCCAGAGGCACCCCATACACCCTGGAGAAGGGGGCGGCCGTCATCGAAGGGGAGGGGTCTGCAGGGACGAGACAGATCAGCGGCCCAGGGTCCTCCCACCTCTGAGCAGCCAGGTCAGGGGGCTTCCACCTCCCTCCTGACCACCCACAGGACACATCCTGAAACCATCCCACACATCTCTCCAAACCACCCACCTCCACTGCCTCCACCCCAGCCTGGGCCTCCGTCACTTCCCTTCTGCCTCCTGACAGGTCTCCATCCTGCCCCTTAATTCTATTCTGCATGCAGCCGCCAGAGCAATCTCTCCATCACAAATCTCACTGAGCCCTCCCCTGGATAGAACTCATTCCGGGCTCCCCAGTGCCTTTCGGGATGGAGTGCAAGCTTCTTAACAGGCCCTGAGCAGGGTGGGGGACAGGGGTGGGGGTCAGGTCCCCACCTGTTTGGCTGTGGTTCTCCCTCAGCTCAGCCAGGGCCGTGTCCAGCGAGCTCAGAGACTTGCGATGGTAATCGGCCTGAATCTCCATGAGCTGTGGGGACAAGGGGGCACCCCCCACCCCCGGAAGTGAGGGAAGCTGAGTCTCCTCCAGGGGCCACAAACGCAGACCCTTCCCTCCCACCACCTTGCAGGGGATCTCAGTGGCCCCCGAGCTCCGGGCGGCTGGAGCCTGGTCTTGGACTCACGTGGATGAAGTAGTTGGCATAGGTGTCCTCCTTAGTGGCGAAGTGGTACAGGTCGGCCAAGTACTCGTCCTTGGGGACAAAGAGAGCAGGGCTTGTACCAGGGAGGCTGGGGCCTGCGGGGGGACCTTGGAGCGGGTAGAGGTTTGCCCAAGTTGTATGGGAGGGTCGGAGTCCACTCTACTCTCGCTCTGCCAAGGTTTGCTCCTGGGCCAGCCCACGGGAACCCCTTCAAGCTCTTGAGGGGCTCTCCTGTTCCTCTCCTCTGTGTCCACATACCCTCACCACTCTCTCATTCACTCACCCTTCACTCATTCACTCAGCCAACACGCCAAGATTCTCCCCTCCTGCCCTCCTCCCCGTCCCCTGCTGCCCAGGTGTTATGGGTATGATACAGACAGAAGCAGCTACCAGGTAACGGCTGAGTACACAGACCCCAGAGCCTGGCAGCCCGGATTCAAATCCTGGCTCAGCTGCTTCCTAGCCACACGGCCTGTGCAGTGGGGACAGCGCCCACCCCGCCACCCCCACCCCCAGGAAGCTGCCAGTGCCCCTCACCTTGCACTGCTCCACTTTCCTCTTCAGCTCCTCCTCTTCCTCCTTCAGCGTCTCCACCTTGTTGGCTGTGGTGGTGTGGCTGCCTGGGCCGCCGCCCAGGCCCTGACTGCTGCCGGAGTTCTTAGCTGCCTGACTCAGCCTGAGGATCATCCCAAGGTGGGATGGTCACTGTCCCCATGGCACAACCAGAGCTAAGTGCCCCTCCATCGGCCCGACCCCATAGGATTCTGGGGGTTGATAGACGCAAATCCCAGGGCGGCACAGGTCTGGGGTCTCGGCTCGGCATGAGCAGTGCTTTGGGGCGCCCCCCTGGTGGCGGGCTCGGTGATCCTAGCCATCCACCTCCAGAGTGGAGGGTGGGGGCCCTCCAGGGTTCTTGGAGGGTTGTTGATGGCTCTCCCAGGTTTTGAGGTTACCTCCAGCTGGCACAAGCATGTGCAGAGAAGCCCCATCGCATGCACCATTACCATATGTCTTCCTAAGCCCCAGGTGTGTGCACAAGGAAACACACTATACCCCTAAGGACCTTGCAGCATCCTCCTAGTTGTCGGGGGGGGGGGTGGTCTCGAAGCTCTGCGGCCACATCCATGGGCTGACCTAGGCGTGAACCACCCCCCTAGAGGCTGTGGCTCCCACCTGCTCTTAAGCGTGTTCCAGTCAGACACCAGCTTCTGCAGGCTTTTCTTGTGCTTGAGGATGGCTGGCAGCTCCTCCTGGGGGCAGGCGTGGGTAGGAGGTGGGGGTGGGGGTTCAGCGGACTGCAGAGGTGGGGGCTGGGGGAGCTGGGGGCAGAAGGTGTGTGTGGAGGGGTCACCTCGCTCAGCCGGTTGAGTGGTTGCAGTACGTCCCTCTCCAGGGTCATCTCAAACTCGGCCAGGATGCGGGCCAGCTGGTTCTGAATGGCACAGCTCATCTCCAAGGCCTTCCTGTGGACACAGCACCCAGTGGGCCCGGGCTTCCACAGCCCCTCACCCCCTCTCTGGAGAGACTGAGGGCCTCTTCCCTCCCTATCACCTCCTGTCTCTTTTTAAAAAATTCTTTTGATTATGTGCATGGCACGTGGGATCTTAGTTCTCAGACTAGGGATCGAACCTGCACTTCTTGCACGGGCCGTATGGAGTCTTAACCAGTGGACTATCAGGGAAGTCCCGACCTCCTATCTGTTCTGTCTCTCCTTCATCTTCACCGAGCCCAATGCCCTCCCAGGCCTGGCTGCCCTCACTGACCTCTGGACACTGTTCCCAGCCCGGGCCTTCTTCCCACCCTGGTCAGCCTTCCACAGTGGGTGCCCTCTCTGATCGAGACCCTCTCCCAGCCCAGATCCCTCCTCAGCATCTCCAGGTGAGGGCTGAAGGCCCTGTCCATGCTCACCCCATGCTGGAATCGGGGTCCAACTCCTTGAAACTCTCGGCCATCGTGGTGGACAGAGCCATGAGGGGAAGCTTCTTCTGCAGGGAGAAGCAGGGGTGGCCGTGAGTGTGAGTACACACGCATGCCTGCTGGGCTTCCCTCAACCCTTCCCCACCCTCCCAGCCCCCACTCCACCGGTCTGAGCACATGGCAAGTCTCTTGGTGGCAGAACCCCAACAAGGCCTTGGGCTTGGACACGAGTGGCAGGAACCCAGGAGGGCCACGGTCACAGGTGAGAGTAGAAGCAAGATAATGACAAGGCACAGTGGAGGTGACATCTCCGCGTGACAAAGCACAGAGCCCCGACCCACCTGAGGCCCCCTTGCCCCCTCCCAGAAGCCACTTGAATGGGCAAAAAGGAAAGACCAAGTCCCATCACTGAATGGAACACTAAGAACAGGGTGCCTGGAGCTTGCCTGAGGTCCGTGCACAGTTAGGGGAGAGTGGGGAGCCAGGAAGACAGCCTTGGAGTAGACCCTTACCCCTGCCACAGGGCCTCAGCTGACCTAGCTTCTGAGGAATTCGAAACCCTCCATGGCTCCCTATTGCTCTGGCCATACTGAATGGTTGTCTGATTATAAAACATGCCTCCCACGTCCCTAGCTAGTGTTGTGGAGAGCACCAGTTTAGATCAGGGAGGCCAGAGTTCAAATTTCGGTTCTGCCACGTACTAGCTGTGTGACCTTGGACGAGTCCCTCTACCTCTATCTCCATTTCCTCCTGCAGACAGTGCTAATAAAGGCAGCCTCCTCCCATGGCTGTTGTCAGCGTTCAGTGAGGCAAGGCATAGACATATCTTAGCAACAGACTAGCCGTAATCAGTCCATAAATACTGGCTACTGGTTAATACTAGTGAGTAACACAAAATCCAGTTCAAATGCCGCTTCCTTCAAGAAGCCCTCACAGGCTGCGGAATTGAGAGCACCTGCTCTGGGTGCTGACTGGACAGAGACGTTCAGGTGGTCAGGGGCCTGGCTCTGGTGCAGAGGATTGGCCCTGAGGGGGCGGGGTCAAGAAGGGGAGGGGAAGAAATAGGACCTCATGAGTGAGGGGCCGGAAGGGCCTTGGGACACAGCAACCTCCACCCCCTTGGTGCCAGACTCAGACTAGCAGGGCGACCCCAGCCCCTACCTCACTGTCCCACTGGACCAAGATGTCCTGCCCAGGCCCCTCCTCCCTGGGACGCCCACTTACCACCCGTTTGTCCATGTCCGCCCCGCTCTGACCCTGCAGACAGGCCTGCAGCCGTTTGTGGACATTGTGCGCTGCTCGCTTAGCTGGCTCCAGCCGCTGCTCCACCTGGGAGGGGGTCCAGGGGTTACAGATCATGGGGGGTTGTCATCCCCCGTGCCCCACTGCCCTCTTCTCTCCCAGAGCAGAAACTATCTTTCTCTCGCTCCTCCCGGGGATCCCATGGCCAACAGCGTGGGAATGACTCAACTCGGGGGCCCCCACTGGCATCCCCTCCCGGGCCTCCGCGGACAGCCTGTACGGACCTGCCCTGCCACCCGCTGCCGGCCCAGGCACGTACCTGCTGCAGGTCCTCACCCAGGAACTCTGCAGTCTCCGGGGTGCTGTGGTGGGGAGAGAGGTTCTGCTGAGTGGGCCCAAGTTAGGAAACCCCCTGCCTCCTCCTGCCCCCCTCCCCAATCAGGGCACCTGAACCCCTGTTCCTCCCAGTGCCCCTCCCAGTCAGGCCGCCCTGGGTGGCCCGCCCACTCGATCCCAGTCGGAACACATTCCGTGGGGATGGGAATGGGATACTGGGCTTTTTCCTCCTCCACCCAGGGCTGTGTCCTGAGACAGGGCGGACGAAACTGAAGCGGTGACTGGAGGAGTCTCTCTTCTGCTGACCCAGGGAGAGGAGGGTTGGGCTGGCCCCAAGAACGGGAAGTGTGCAAGCTCAGACTCCCAAGCTGCTGGTCACACAGGACTCTGGACTGTGGTGGCCGGCAGGGGCCCAGGACATGGGTGGACACTGCGGCTCAGAGAAAGGTGGCCTAGCTGCCCACGCTTGCACAGGTGTCTGTGCGGGTCTGTGGACACCCAGACCCCTTCCCTGGGCCCAGTGCAGGGGTAAGAGGAGAGAAGGCAGGCTCTGGGAGCTCCCTATATTTCCGGCCTCCATCCCACCAGCCCAGAGGTTTGTGGACTTGGGGATGTTTCCACCTGAGGCTACGAAAAGCAGAAGCAAGACAGAGAAGCAGGAGGCCTCGCGGCTGGCGGTGGCAGGAAGAGGCGCAGGGCAGGACAAGGGCAAGCCCCTCCTTCCATCACTGCCTGGACCCGGTGTCTTCTGTTCCCCCTAGGTCTGGGTCCCTAAGCGACCATCACCTCCCCTAGGCAACCAGGGATGGTTAACATCCCCATTGTACAGAGGGGACAAGTGAGGTCAGGGAGGACCATCCACTCCAGGGCTCCTAGAGACAGAGAAGACCCAATATCCTTGGTCCTCCACCCACCCTTCAATGAGAGCTGGGGGTTCCCCTGCCCCAAAGGCCAAGGCCTGCTCCTCCTGCTTTGGAGGTGGGGGTGGCCTTCGGGGGAAGGAGGAGAGGTGGCCAGTCATAAGGTGGCTGTCCAGCTGTCCTTGGCCTCCCCAGGGTCCTGCCAGGGTGAGGATGGGGCTGGGAGGAAAGAGTTGACACTCACCGTCCCAGGCTGCCCGTGTGGGCCAGCTGCCGCATGCGATGCAGCTGCCTCTTCATCATCTTGGGGGCAGGCTGGAGGCCGCGGGGTCACGGTGGGGGTCGAGGGCCCGGCAGCCCCCGGCCCAGCCTGCCTCGGCCTGCGGCGCCTCTCTCGCCCCGGATGGGTGGGCGGTGCTCCTCGCTTCCTGGGCCAGCCGCGCTCTCGCTGCGGCTCGCTCTCTCCTCCCCCGCTGGCGACTCCGCCCCCGGCCCCCAGGTCACTCCTCTCTCCCAAGTTTGTTTTCTCGCTCTTTTCGCGTCTTCCGGGCCCCTCCAGGCCCCTCCTCGTCCCCCGCCGGTGCTGGCGAGTGTGGGTCCGCCGGCCGGCCGGCGATTCACAGGTTGTGTGCGCGGCCCCTCCTCCCCTCTCCGCCCCGCCCAGCCCCGGTGGCGGGAAGCAGGTAAGCCCGTTCCAGCCGCCGCGCCTGCCCAGCTTGGCTTCCTGGGTTCCTGCCCCACCCACTGGCCTGCGGGGCCAAGGTATAAATAACCTCAGCACCCTCTTAAAGGAGACACAGGGTTCCATGCTTAGGGGTCAGATACCAAGAACAGGTCCATCCAGGCTTCCCTAAAGGATGCTGTCCTGCCACTCATTTCCCCAAAGGACCCCCTGGCCACCTGGAGCCAAAGGTCAGCCTCCTCGCCCCTGCTGGAAGATGATTGGCTGGCCACTTTGGCGTCCTGGGGCACCTGGCTGCCGTGTGCCTTGGGACAAGTCCCTGGAATTCTGGCCTCACTGCCTCTAGGGGCCTGTGGGTCAGCTGTCCCGACCCTGCCCACCTGGCGGAGTGGGCGGGATACCCCTGCCTGCTCCTGTGGCACCCGTCTCTGCTCGCATCTCCCTTTCCATGGGGGTGCTCACCTTCCTTCAGCCACGGCAGGCGCTCTCTACCATCCTGCCCTCTTCCGGCCTCAGCATGGAGCTTCCTCCATCTATGAAGTCCCTTCACTGGGAGGACTTCCTCAGTCCCTGCCCTAGCTCCTTGTGAGGCAGTGATGTGGCTGATGCTCTGACCTCCCCAAACTCAGCAGTAGTTATTTCTTTGAGCCTCCACCCAAAACAGACTTGGACATACAGTAGATGCTCCATGCGTGCGTCACTTTTCAGTCGTGTCCAACTGTTTGGGACCCAATGGACTGTATGTAGCCCACCAGCCTCCTCTGTCCATGGGATTCTCCAGGCAAGAGTACTGGAGTGGGTTGCCATGGCCTTCTGCAGGGAGATGCTCCATAACTGCTAGTAAACTCAAAATGAGAGCCTTTGGGCAACAGTAGGCTCTCTTTACTCTGAACCTCTGCACCCCTTGGGCATCAGGAGCTCCGAGGGTAGGGGGCGGGGGGCCCGAGGTAGAGTCCTGGTTCACTCACTGCTCTTTGCCTTGTTAGAGCTTCAATTCACTTCGAGGGTTACTTGAGCACCTACTACTGTGTATGAGTGGGCAGACTGGGGACTTCTGAGAGTAGAGCCTCTGATTTGGACATCTTGACACATTCCCAGTGCCCAGCATGGGCCCTGGCACACAGTTGGGCATGCGTTGGACACTGGCTGCCCCTCCGCTCTTTAAAGGGAGAGCAGGCAGGCCCTAGCGGGGTGTGGAGGGGCTGCAAAGGGAAGCTGAATGCGGAATCCTGGCCGGAAGTTGAAAGGTTGTTGGATCAAAGGCTCAGGCCAGGATGAGGGGATCAATCCCAAGCTAGGTTTCCTTGCCCACTTCCCTTCTCCCAGCTGGAAGGCCCCCCAGGAGGGATTCTTGAGGAAGGCAGGGCTTGATGAATGCCTTGATGGAAAGAGACATCAGGGTCCAATGTAGACTTGGCTTCTTAAGATGTGGGGCTGCTCTTTGCAATGTCTGGGTTCTAGTTCTAGCCTCTCCACCTTCGCCACTGGACTTCATGGTGACTCAGTTTCCCCTGTCTCTGCAGTTGTCGCAACCAGCTGTGTGCAGAATCAGGAAACGGAAGACTCCCGAGGCAGCAACGTGACACCAGGTGCCACTGTCCTGGCATCTGGGAAACTTCCAGGTCCCCACCCTGTTCCAGCCTTGCCTTTGGCCCAGACCATACTGGCCTGGACTTGATCACTTCCCCAGCTGTTCTGAAGGGACTTGAGGGCAAGTCCTGGCTTGTACCTCTGTCCTTCCCAGTTTTGCCTGAGTCTGAGCCCCCAGCTCCTGCTTAAGGAGGGTTCAGTCCATGTGGACTGTAGCAGCAGCTGCTGTGGAGACAACTGGGCCACATGATCAGGCCATCTGAACTCTGGGCCTCCCCTCTGGGCTTCAGACTCCCCTCCAGCCAAACCCAAGAGCTTTTGCAGGAAGGGCACCTGGCTCTTCTGTGTCCAGCCTGGGTGGCACTGCCATACTTTTTAGCTGGGTAAGGGGTGTATTTTAGGATATAATTAAGCCTGAGCACACTCAGATCATCAACAATCATATAAAGGTTTGAAGCCCTTGTAGGTGGAGCATAAGCTGTTCCTTTGAAGGATGTTGTCATCAGAGACTTTCAGACACAGAGGTTTCAATCAGTGAATGTTGAGATCATAGTTTTAGAACTGCATATGTGGGACTGCAGAGGTCACCAGCCAGTGACTTGCTGAGTGTCCTCCTGACGAGGGCCTGCGTGTTGTCTGGCTCACGCCGAATTCAGGGGCTGAACAACGTGCCACAGTCACAGGAGCTCAACAAACAGTTGACTTGAATGGCAAGTGAAGACATTGCATCAATGGACATTTATCTCCAGCCCAGAGACAGCAGGAACAGAGTTTACTGGTATAGACAGAGCTGACTAGCTGGGCTCAGCCTCTCACTAGCAGGGTGACCTGAACTGAGGCAGTTCACCTTCCTGAGCCTTTGCTCACTTGAGAATAATAGTAGCATCTACCTGATAGGGTGTTGTGTTAAATAAATTGATATGTAAAATGCTTAAGACCGTGCCTGACTTTGTTTATTATTCAGCCTGCAAAGTCAGGAATGGAAAGATCGTTTAACCCCCATTCCTGCCTTAGTTGCCCCCTTGCCCTCTGTATCGTGCTACAGGGGGACAATGGCACTTATTGTCAGATACTCTAGCACCTTCTGCAGTGAGGTTGGGATCATGGGGTTTTATAGGTGAGTAGACCCAGGCTCCTGGCCCACGTCCCTGGGCGGCTAAATGGTAGAAGCCAAGTTAGGAAGCAAATCCGACAGGCTCCAAAACAGCCACGTGCTCTCTTGCTGCGCCAGATGGCACTGCCTGGAGACTCCAGAAATGCTGGTCCCTGCCGGCCCCCGCCTCCCGCCTTAATCCCCGTGGCTGCTTCAGGAGGCCCAGCAGCTTCAGTGCAGATTGTCTGCAAAAACCTGCAACGGCATGGGAAGCGCCCACTGCTGAAGCTCCAGCAGGATGTGGGCAGGGAGGCCAGTGGCTGGCGTCAAGGTGGTGGTAGCAGGGGTCAGCGGTGGGGCCGCAGAACCGAGCAAAAACATCCCCTTTTAGACACTTGACAAAGTGTTTGTGGCCGGATTGGTGCTGCCCTCCAGGTGGAGGCTTCTGCCCGAAGCAGCTAGGCGGAAGGGAGTCATTTCTGTGGCTCCGAAAATGTCCTCAAGCCAAAAGGACTTCCCAGGAAATCCTGGGTGGAGCTGGGGCAGGGACACACCACAGTCCCTACAGCCCTGGAGAGCATGTGTCCTCAACCCTGGCCCTGGGGGACAGCACCTGCCGGGGGGTGAGGAGGGTGGTGATGTGCAGTCAGTGTGGTCACTTCCCAGGACTGCTGGTCACACTTGGGCCCTAACATGTGCCCGCAGGCACTGGATAAGCTCCCCAAGCCTCAAGTTTCTTACTTTTACGGGGCTGGAGGGAGGGGCTGCTTGCTCCAGGCCTTGTGCAGCACCAGGTTAGGCCAGCTCCCCTCTTATCTACCTTGCTGGCCTGGAACCCTGCCAGGAGGCCTGTGGAGGATGGGGGCAGGGGCATCAGGGAACAGCAGAGACAGGCTCTCTGGGTGAGTGGCGGCCTCTGTCTCTCTTGGCTGCTATGAAGGGAAGAGCAGTGTCCTGTGCTTGCTCTTAGGAAAGCAGCTGCCTCCAGCGGCACAAACAGAAGTGGAAGTGTGGCTTCGAGGCCTGGGAAGTCCCACTGCTCCTGGGGTGGAGGTGGGGGTCACCCTTGAGGAGGCAGAGAACACTTCCTGTGTCCCTCTCTCCCAGCCCGAGGGCTCCGGAGGCTCTGGACCTGTCTAGATTGACACCCCGTATTTGGAAATGATGCAACAGGTGGTGGAGGCAAAGGGTCCTCTCTTCTGATTAGAGCACCCCTGCTGGCCCCTCAGACAGATGCAGGCTTGTGGAGCACCTCCCGTCCACCTCCAGCTTCTGGTGGCCATGCTCCTGGCTCAGGGGTCTGAGGACGGGGCTGTTCAGGAGGCACGTGGCAGGACGGACAGGCAGACAGCTGGATGGGTAGACTGGATCAAGGGTGGTCTAAGAAGACTGAACAGATCTTCTTGCCCCTGTGGTCACTGCAAGTTGACAGCCGGGGGGCCCTTTGGCCCAAGGATTCTTCAGAGGGGCCTTACAGCTCACTGGGTCCCTCCCACCTTTTCAAACAAGTAAACTGAAGGCCAGAGAAGGAAGCACCTTCTTCAAAGTCACACAGCCCGCCAGAGCTCCCAGGCTCCCAGCTGGCAGTCATGCTGGCGCCCAGGCCCACAACCCTTCCATGGCCTGTGGAACACATGCTCCGAGAGGGAGTTTCTAGGACCCTAGGGGCATGCTACAGGGAGCACGGTTTTGTCTCATGTAAAAGAATAACATGCTTCTTAAAGAACATTCCAAGGAGAGATTCTTTCTGAGGCATCATTTAAGTGTTTAGGCAGAATCCAGCCCAGAGAGTAGGGAGGTGAACAGGAAGGAAGCCAGGAGCCTGAGATCAGGGTGTCTGCAGGCCCAGATGTGGGATGGTGGTCACACCAGGCGGATCTGACAGGAGGCTCCTGATTGTGAGGAGCTGGAGATGCCGACTCAGAGGCCTTGCTCCCTCTCCTATGCCCTCGACAGCACGCCCTCCCCGTTGAGAAGCCCTTGCCCTGCGCGTCCAGTGTTGGCTGGCACAGAGAAGAGCCGTCATTTGCTGGATGGAAAAGAGCACACAGGCTGGACTGGCCTCCAGCCCTTCCCAACAGTATGTAAGGGACAGTGTTCAGCGCCCAAATTCAGACTTGGGAAACACTGGGTTAGACAAAAGTGAAAACTCGCATCTTCAAAGCATAACTCCCATCATATTCTAGGAAAGAGAAGTGGCGGGCAGGCTTCCCCAGATGCCTGTGAGCAGAGGGCAGAGGGCACACAGAGCCGGCTCCCTGCCACAGGCAGGCCTGCAGGGGGATGCCTTTCAATGGCTCTGCTGCATGTTGGTTGGCTCCCTCAGCTGCCAGTCTCTAAGCCACGCCCCAGGCCGGGACCCCAGCCTCCCAGTGAAGAGAAACACCCGGAAAACCCAGGGGGAGTGTGCTGTCCCCGGGAATGGCAGGGGGCCCCTGCAGAAAGAGGCTGCGGTTGGTGGCGCCTGCGCCCTGGGAGCTGCCTCTGGAGAGAGGGAGAAGCTGAGGCAGGGGCCTCGGGCGGCGCTGCACTGCAGCTGTGCTTTCAGGGCTGAGCGCAGCAAGAGGAAGTTGTGAGTGGCCAGGGGCCTCCCCTTCAGTGTCTGCAGCAGCTGGGGCTCCTGGCAGGCCCAAGCAGCCACTCGCTTCCAGCTGGGATGGCGCTGGGCCCCCCACAGCCCTGCGGGTCCTCTCTGGTGACTCAGCAGTGGCCACAGCCCCCGAGCAGGGCCTCTTCCGGTGCTGGGATCTGAGGCGAGGAGGGGAACCGTGGCCTGATTTCCCAGGAGAGGTAGAGGAGTCTGTGGGGCAGCCCCTGGGGACCTCGCACGCCTGGATCCTTCCTGACTCCCTCTCTCAGAAGGGCCACAAGAGCAGCTGGTCCAGGAAAAAGGACGTTTTATTTCCATAAATACTCCTGCTCTCACTCACGCACCGACCCCACTTCTGCCCATGGATAGATGGGTGAACAAAGCCCAATGAATGAAAGAGACACGCAAGAACTCCAGTGTAGGACCTCCCTTGGCCAGGAGCCCAGGAGCCCTCAGCTGGGGCCACCGCCTGGGGCATTACCTTTGGGCCAGCAGTCACATGACCCCCATAGTCCCCCCACCCAGAGGCCTGACAGCAAAGGGGCCAGGCAGCTAGAGTGAGATCCCCAGGAGGAGTGGGGGACAGGTGGGGGGTCTCCCCACACTGGCCCCCTGAGACGGTGACCACAGGGCCACTCAGAGAGAAAAGCTAAGAGAATCAAACCACAAACCCGAGAGTGCAAAGGGCTGGGGGTGTGGGCGTCACCCCCACAGTCACCCGGTTCCTATGGAGGAGGCCTGAGCTGGTCCCGGCTCCAGCACAGCCCCGAGTTATGGCTGGGCCTTCCCATAAGGCATAAGAGACAGGCAGGGAGGACCCCTCCCCAGGCTGGGGTCTGGAGTAGGCCTCAGGCCCTGGCCCTTGCCCGACAGCCGTGCTTCTCCCCTACGACCGCAAGTCCTTCCGGGGCTGTGTGGGCCCTCCCTGCTCCAGGCTCCCACCTGTGATGACAGTCCCCACCAGTGCAAACCCAGGCCCAGCCTCCTGCCGGGTTTGGCTCCGCAGGGGAGAGGGCAAGGATGGCGGGGGCTGCAGGGGTGAGGGGAGAAGCACCAGACCCAGGGGAATATGGCTGTGGGAACACACCCAGGCCGCCATGGCCTCCACCTAGGCTTGGCAGCAGCCAGTGCCACGGCCCCTCCTCTCCCCAGCCTTCTCAGTTCTAGAGGCTCCCCCAGGTCTCTGGTGGGGGGAACTGGTCCACATCCCCCATCTCGTTGTAGGTCTGGTCACCCATGGTGAAGAGGAGCTTGTAGCGGAGGCGAACCTTCTCCTAAAGCAGAGATGGTGAAGGCAGAGGGTCAGAGCGGGAGAAGAGGCTGCCCCCACCCCACGGCCATGCCCTGTCACAGCCGGGCCCCTCACTCACCTTCTGGGGGTTGGCAAGGAGCAGGACCTGTGTGATGGCTGAGGGGTGGACGATGGGGTTAAATGCTGGCAGCTCCGTGCCTGAGGGTGGCTGAAGCTTCACCTTCATGACCTGTGGAAGGTCAGAGGGCAGATTGGAGACAGCCAGCCCTGGCTTCTTGTCCCCAGTCCCTCAGGAACAAAGCCAGCCTCCTGTCCGCTCCACCCTGAGGGCCCCAGGGCCCTGCCTTTGGGTTCCCTTCTACCCCGACTCCCTGAGAGAAACAGAGGCCCTACCCCCTGCCCCAGAGAGCTGACTCCACATCCAGCCCCAAATCACCCTGCTTTGAGGAGAGAGCCACACCCACGTCACCTTGGGGACAGCTGACTGGAAAACGATGTTGCGAATGGGCTGGGGGGAGGTGCTCAGCATGGAAACCACCACCACCAGCACGTCGGAGCGCCCAGGCAGCGGGTCTCGCGCGAAGTGGAAGAGGACCCGGAAGCCATGCTGGTCATACACGGTCACCGGCAAGATGCTGCCTGCCAGAGGAGACGGGGAGAGGTTGATGGGGGCAGGGGGCGGAGGCAGGGTGCCAAGCCTGAGCCCAAGCACATCCGATCAGCCCCTCACACCCGGCTGACCCCAGGTGCTCGCTGCTCTGCTGAGAAAGAATGAAAAGACCCAGACCCAGCGTGCTGCCTTGACCCTGGGCAGCAGTGCAGTCAGGGGTATAGTCTGGGGCCAAGATGGGCAGGTGGACTTCTAGCGTGATGGTGGAGGCAGGACGCCCACCCTGGAACTGAGTTCTAGTCGGGCTCACGCAGTGCTGTGTGGCCGCTCCTGGCATGCTGGAGTAGAAGGGCTGTGCAGGAGCTGTGGGCACGCTCTCGTTGTGTGACCCAGGTACAGTCACTCTGTTTCTCTGAGTGCAGGGTCCGCCAGGCCAAGACAGTGGCACCACTAACCAGCTCCCAAGGACTGCCCTTGTCATCGAGATGGACAGCGCTGAGAAGCCTGGCCAGCCTTCCTCTGTCTGGGTCATAGTCTGGTGCTGTAAGTGGCCCCTCTTTTGCTCCTGGGCAGAAGCACAGGCTCGGACCTGGGTCTTTATCCCTGTGGTCTTGGGGAGACCCCCCCTGCAGACCTCCGTGTCCTGGCCCTGCCCTTCCCGGGGAGCGATGCAGGGGCCACCCATGAGAAGTCCCCTGGAGCCACCCTGGAGTTTATTTATTCTTTTGGCCATGCTGCATGGCTGGTGGGGTCTTAGATCAAACCTGGGTCCTTGGTAGTCAAAGTGCCAAGCCCTAACCACTGGACTGCCAAGGAATTCCCCATCCTAGAGTTTCGAATGCAGTTCTGTGACACTCCAGGACCGGTGAGGAAACTGACTCCTAGGAAGGGGAAGCGTCTTACCCAGAGCCCCCACCGAGTTGGGCAGGGCTGGGAGGGGAGCCCATCTTCCCACCTGCTGCCCCCGATCTAGCTCCCAACAGCACAAGGTAGCGGGAGGAGGGATGCGCAGGCAGGGAGCTGCCCCAGCCGGGCCGGCCGCTGCCCTGCCGCTGCCCTACTCACTGGGTTTGATGGACTCCAGAGGCACAGTGATGTTGGCCAGCGAGAGCTCGGTGGGCGTGGGCTGCTGCGGAGGCCCGGGGGGCTCAGGGGACACGGTGTGGAGCAGGCCGGTGGCACTGGAGCTGGGCAAGCTGCAGCTGCTTTTATTCTGCAGGTCCCGGAGTGTGAGCCGGGGGGCTGGCTGCTGCTTCTCCCTTATTGGGGGGATGGTGCATTGAGAGGTGAATCTCCAGGGCCCAGAAGATGAGGGGCACAGGAGTGGCTGGGGTCCTCGTGGTCCCTGACGGCTGGCTCAGACACCTCATCTCTCTGGCCTTGGCCTCCTCGTCTTGGAGCAGGCACCTCGTGCTCCCCCACCCATTTGGGTTCAGCGCCCTCCTTCCTGGCAGCTCTCTGGGTCTTTCTTAGGGGCCAGCAGGCCTGGGGGAGGGTGTGTGGGTGGGGCATGGACCCATCTCTCATACGCTCCATGCCCTGCTGGATGGGCCCTGCGTCTGCCCTGGTTACTGCTGTGTCCCTCGAGCCCTGGGCAGCACTTGGCATGCGGTGGTGTTCTGGCCATGCCATTCACTGAGCAAACCAGCACCGGGCCTCTTTCTGCTGGGCCCGGGGCAGAGGAGGGTCTGGGCAGGGCGGACCCTCACCACCGCACTTGCTGGGACTCCGGGGGCAGCGACTGCTGCAGGAGGGTCTTCCCCAAGAGGTCGAGGTCATCCAGACCACTGCTCGCGGGTGGGGGTGTCTGCGCTGGGGGCCGACTGTCCACACTGGGGGCCGGAGTCAGGGCTGGGGCTTCCGTGCCATCGGACGACTGTCAGGTGTACAAAGGGTGCAGGGGGTGAGGCTGCGCTGAAAGGTGTCGGGCACCTGGTGCTGCCCTGGGGCCCCCTCCCCTCCTGGCAGGTGGTATCTGGGGAAGCGGCAGCAGAGGTGCAGACGACATCCCCGCGGGCCTGAGCCCCTGACTCCAAGGCCACTGGTGGCCAAGTCTGATCTGGGGTTCCACTCGAGAAAACATCCCATTTCAAGAACCTCAAAGTCACAAGAAAGGAACGGGGAGCCCCCAGCTCAACCCAAGGCTGAGACCCCAGGGAAAAGTGCTGAAAGTGAGGAGAGGCCTGCCCACCTCCCTCCATCCAAGGATGGGTGCTCCCCACCCCCACCACCCCTGCCGTGGGCCCTCCTGCCCACCTCTCCCGTCCCTGCCTCCTCAGGCTGCCTGTCTCAGGTGCCCTGCCCCACCCCTACCTGGAAGCTGTTCCACCCAGCACCATCCAAGCCAGAGAGGGGTGTGGGGTCGCTGAGGCCTACAAGGAAGTGAGACAGAGGTAAAGGAGCTGGGTTTGTGAGCAGAGGCAAGAGAGCTGGGGGGACTCTGTGTCAGGCCAGGGTTTCCTGGCTTCCACCCTCCCCCTGCGCCCCCTCATCCAAGAGGCTCAGCGCAAAGGCGACAACCCCCCTCCCCATCTCAGTGGAGAGAAGCAGAAACTGAAGATCCCAAGGGCCTATTCCCTGGCCCAAACACGCTTCCTCTCTTGCTGCTCAGAGGCCAATTCAACCACTAAGGGCAGGGTTGAGGTCGCCTTTGTTTGACAGTGGGCAGGTGGGAGCTGGCGCGGGGGGTGGGAGACACTATGTGAGGGCTGTTTTCTCACAGATCCAGGCGGCAGGAGTCAGCATCCTGTGCCCACCCAATGACTGACTCGACAGATACCCTCTGAGCATCAGAAGGGCGCTGGGCCCAGGCCTGACCTAGACTCTGAGCAACCCTGGGCTGGGCCGCAGGGGCCCTGAGCACAGCATGCGGATGATGGCCAGGGCAGACATGAAAGGCCTTGTCTGCCCGGACATGTGCCGAAAGCTTGGCTGACGGGGGCAAAGAGGGCAGTGGTCCCTCTGGAAGGACCTGCTCATTGCCTGCTCATCAGTAGAGGGGGGTAGGTCACCAGGCAGTCTGACCTCTGTCTTGTTTGTAGCAAAGCCTGAATAAGAGTGAGGCCTGGCATGCTGCAGTCCAAGGGCAGTCACAGAGTTGGACACGACCGGGCTGACGTGCTACCTGACGGGCAGAGGTGAGGGAGGCTGCAACTGCGGGGCCTCCTCGTCTGGGCATGCCTGAGACCAAGGCCCACAGTGGAGACTATCAGCTCCCACACCCGAGGCAGGCACTACAGACACGGGCCTCAATCCTCAGGCGATCTTCAAAGGTGGGTGTGGGCTTCTCACGCCTCCCTTAGGGATGAGGAAGCAGGTGCTCAGAGGGGTTAAGCAACCTGCCCACGGTCACACCACTGGAAACCCCAGAGTCTGGACGTGAGCAGAGCAAGGCCCGAAGACTGGCGTTCAGACACAGCTCTGCCACTCAGCTGTGACCTCAGGCTGGTGACAACCTTCCTGCGCCTCCGGAGACAACAGCAGCATCTGCCTCTGAGGACTGCTGTCGCTAATGAATCGGACAATTCAGACGCAGAGGCGCCGGGCGCCCTCCCGGGCAGGCGGGAAGCCTGCGCTGCCCGCCCCACCCCCACCCCGCGCCCTTCCTGCCACAGAGAACCGCTCAGGAGGAGCCCCCTTTGTGGTCCCAGGCTTCCTCCACTGCCCTGAGCTGGGGGAGCTGGGCGGCTGCTGCCCTGCCACGTCGGGTTCTGGTTCCCACATTTTCTTCACTTTGAGCAGCAAGCAGAGGAAGCTGGAGGCTCAGGGCTCTGCTGAAGTGACGGGGTGGGGGGGGGTGGACAGGAAGTGCGGAGCACACAGCCTTTCACAGGGAGGTGGCTTCTCCGCAGCCGCTGGCTGGGGGTGGGGTGGGGGCTGGGCTCACATGCCCGCTGCCAGGTCAGGTAGCTGCTGCCCAGCGTGGGCTCGGTTCTCTCGGAGTCTCCCCCGGCTCCAAAGGCAAAGGGGGCAGGTGGTGGGATTCCAATGCAGGCCTCAGGACGCACTGTGGTCAGAGCCTCCCAGGGAAGGAGTGCTGGCTGACCGGCCTGCAGAGGGGACCCCGACCTGGTCTGCTGTCCCCCTCGTCCCCCTCCGCACTCCAAGTCCTCGCTTCCCTGTCCTGGCTGATGGCCGAGTCAGAGCAGCAGAGAGGCTCCCGGGGAGGCTTCAGAATCGGAGGGTCTTGCCCAAAGCCCATGGCCCTTTGGGCAAGTGGCTCAGCTTTTGGAGCCTGGCTCTGGCATCTGTAAACCAGGGGTGCTGGCCTCACTGTGTCCTGGGCTGAGGGGAGTGGGGCTAAGATAGCAGCATGGTGTGTCAGGGGTGCCCCCGCTGGGACCCCAGCCCTCTGTCGCTTCTTGGAGTCTGTCAGGTATGGGTTTTACCTCAGAACCAACTCGGGAGAACTCAGTCTGACTAGGCTTCCAAGTCACTTTCCTAACGTATCCTCTGAGGCGCCTGTGACAGGGAAAGGTTTCCTGTGACAGAGCCCGACCACCTACCTCAATTTTGCCATAACTTCAGGGCCACCGTGAGGAGGTGGCTGCTAGGCTCTGGTGCTTTGACGCTCTCAGATGCGGTGGTTGCCCCTGGAAGCTGGGAACTCGAAAACTGTGTGCCCGGCTGCGTGCCCTGCTCTGCCCCAGGGTGAGCCCGTTTCCCCGCCAGGCTCAGGAGCCCCAACCCATCCCGTAGTGACTGCAGGCCTGGTCTGGGACCAGCGGGAGTCACAGAGCTCAGCTTCCCTGGAGCTTCTGGTGCTCAGAGCCTAGAGCTCCCCTCCTCTTCCTCTCAGGGGCAAGGAGATTACTGATTTTTGCCTGGGTAGCTCCCCAATTCTAGGCTCTAACCTGCTGTAGCGAAGTCCCTTTGTTTTCCCTTAGGCCACCAGAGCCTAGGTGTGGCTGGCTTATCAGAGGTGGGGCCAGCCTCACCCTTGACAGTAGGACCTGGCAGGATCTCCTTGTTTTCTCTGGGCCTCAGCCTCCTCAGCTATGAAATGGGCCTGATGCCCATCCCCCATCCTCCAGAGGACTCACAGGAGGAGGAGGAACAGGCTGACCTGACCACACTCTGAAAGCTGCCTTATGTGCCAGGGGTGTCACCCCCACCTGCAGCTGAGCCTCCGGGCCCGGCCCCAGCCCCTTCCTCACCCAGAGACATGAGCTCATCATCAAGCAGGGAAACCGAGGTGCTGGGCTGCTCCGGGCTGGCCTGGTCGCCAGGGCGGGTGGGCACAGCTGGGTAGGTGGTGCCTGTCGGAGGGAGATCCAGGCCTGAGAGGTCCAAAAGGGCCGAGGTGCTCCCTGGGGTGGGAAAGGAGAGTCAGGCCAGCCCTGGGTGGAGAACACGCAGAGTCCCTGGGGTTGGGGAGCAGCAAGCTCCCCACCTGGCCACATCACCCTTGGCTGGGATCTGCTTGCCAGGCCCCTTCTTTGGCACGTGGTGTCCCTTCTGCACAGAACGTACTTCCTGCTTCCCTCATACTTGGCGGATTGCCTCTCGTCCTTTAAGGCCCCTCTTAGACTCCGCTCTTTCCGGGTAGTGTCCCCCCAGCCTCTCCCAACAGGGCCCATTCTAGCCTCCCCTGGCTGTCGCTTTACCCGGAGTGGAGCTGAGCTGTAATGTTTATGTGTCAAGCCCTCCCTGTGCACTTCTGATAATTAAACTAAGCCTTGGGATGTCATCCAGGCCCGTACAACAGGCGTCAGATTTGTCAAATGAAAGGGAGGCCCTCTTTCTCCAGCCTGTCCTTGCCAGACCCTCAGCCCCCTCCCCTCCACCCCGCATCCAGACTTCCTCCCCTGCAGCTGCAGGCTTGGCACAGACTCCTCCCCCAGCTCACCCAGTGGGGGGCTCCCCCATCTTAAGGGGCCACTGAGCTCTGGGACCAGTGCCCCACCCTGGATTCTGGCCGATGGGCCCTCCCAGTTCTCCCGCCACCTCCTCACCGGGGATGGAGGCGGCGGTGGCGTCGCCGTTGACCTCCTCGCCCCGCACCAGCTGCTTGTACAGGTTGATGACCTGGGTAAGGTTGTCGTTGGCTTGCAGGATCTCCGCTGGAACAGGCAGGAGGGGAGGGGCTGGGCTGAAGGACTGTGGGGGCCTCTGGTGGGGAGGGGTGCCCCACATGCATCCCAGGCCTCGTGGGAGGGGCGGGGCTTGGGGGCAGCCCTTCCTGACTCCTTTGCCTCAGGCACTTCGTGGCCCTCATCCAGTTCCCTGGCTGCCCCTGCCAGCCCCTCAACACAGATGCGGGCCCTGGCCTCCAGGCCCACACACTGGCCCTGCTGTCTGGAGACCCTGGATCTCCACAGGGCTTCACTCTTTCCTGCTTTCCAGTCTTTACGCACGTCACCTCAGGGAGGCCCTCCCTCACCCCAGCCCCACACCCCAGGTCCTTCCCTGCGCTCCTCCATGCCCCTTACCGCCGCCCAACAGACTGCCAGGCCCACAGCCCCAGTTCCTTGTCTCCTCTCAGGGGGAAGAGCTCCTGGGGGATTTGGCTCTATTTACTTTGGTCACTGCCATAGCCCCGGGCCTAGAACAGTGTCTCCACAAACCAGGTCCTCCGGGGCCAGGGCTGAGGGGGAGCTGAGGGGCGAGCCTCCTGGGTGCACCAGGAACTTGGCACGTGGGAGGCGCTCAAGGAACTCCACGAATGGAGGCTGAGATGATACCTAGACCACTGCCGGGGAGGCGTGGCTCGTGTGGTGACATAGAACAAGGATGAGACCCTTACGTGTGGCCACGGGGCCCAGCTCTGGAGGCGCTCAGGCCTGAGGGACTTGCTCGTGGTTTCAAGCTCACCCTTACCAGGAGGCAGCGTCTGGAGGGAGCGCCTCTGGTCCTCCCTGGCCCTGCCACCACTCTGCTCCCTGATCTGGACAGGCCACTTCCCTCCCTGAACCCCAGCTGTGAAAAAGGAACAATTCCCCCTCCTGTGCAGCTTACAGGCAGTAAATGAGATGTCTGCCAAGGAGGGGCTTGGCCCATAGTCTCTCAGGGTCAGCCCCTCAGCTTCACTTCCTTCTTCCTCAAAGTGGAGAAACCCAAGATCACTGCTGGAGAAGGGGGGGCCCCTAGTGGTAGCTCCTTCTAACTGCAGCTCACCTAAGGCCTCGTCATTGTCCTCCGTGTCACTGGCCAGTCGGAAAAGGGTGGGCCGCATGCGCTCACAGCGCTGGTACAATTCCTGGGGGCAGCAGGTCGAGCAGGTCAGGGCCGGCGGGGGCACTGGGGTGGGGGTGGGGAGCCAGGTGGGGGCGGGCGCACCTTCATGAGGTCCTCGCTGCTCCGGGCCGCCGCGCCGCCCTGGCTGTGGTTCATCACCATCTCAGTCAGCAGCTTCACGTTGTTGTTCACCTCCTCGATGGCGCTTGCCCGCTTCGAGATCTTCTCCATTCGCTTCTGGTCCTGGGGAGGCATTGGCAAACAGCCCCGGAGAGCCCAGGTCAGGCCCGGACCTGAGCCAGGATGCTGCCCCCCACCACCCTGGAGGGCGCCCGCTGGGTGTGGGATCAGCCCCTGCAAAGAGCCCCTCGGGCCCCAGACAGGGCACTCTGGTCCAAGAAGCCCTTGGCCAACCCTGTGTTCACTTTTCCTCTCCTCTCGCCAACACCCTAGACGCACAAGCTCAGCAGAATCTGCAGGGGTGGCCCAGGAATCTGTGAGTCCAGCACATTTGCCAGGTGATGCTGGAGGCCTGGGGCCTAGATCCACACCTGTGGCTCTCCACGACCCTCCCGCTCCTTGTGTCTGTCCCTTGAAAGGAAGTGCCTGTACTTGAGAGGGAAAGGGAACCTGAGTGGTCACCAACAGAGAAACTAGAGCCGGGACCCCGTGAGGTGTCTGTCAGTGTGCGGCAAGTGGCGGGGAGCTCACGGCCTTAAAAGGCTGCTGCAGAAGGGACCCTGCTATCCTGCACCTGCTCTGCTCACCCCGCACGTTACTCCCTTGTGGAATGAAAGGCGGGCTTGTGCTGTGCTGTCTGACACAGTCGCCCTCCTTGAAAGGGGCTGCCCTGACTTTCTCTGGGTTGTCAGAGCACACAGCTTACCCTAAAATAGCCCAGAACGTCTGCCTCTGTGTATCTGGACTGCATACTTTTAATGACTTACCCTTATCAATAAAAAAGATTTCAGCATGCCCCCCAACACAGGTATACGTCCTTATGAAATACACGTATATTCTTCCTTCCCTGTATACATACTCTATCTTCAGTACAGTAAGAGCTAATTTCCTTCTAACTTTTATAGAAGAGGTAGTCAGTCTCACAGAAGCCAGCGCAGGTCAGCTCGGGTGCTGGGAAATGCTTTCTTCTGCGCTTACTGACCCTGGCTCTGCCCACAGGGTCCCCTGACTCGGTCAGCCCTTTCTGTGCTGTCACAGCCCTTTAGCTGGGTCACCGCAGAGTTCCACACATACACACAGCTCCCCTCGGTGGCCCAGCTCAACATCCCCTCCCGCCACCTCCCTGAGCCCTGGGCTCAGCTATCACCTCCTGCACCATCTCCTTGATGAGTTTGTTGGCTGCTCGGAGGTCCTCGGGGTGGGAGCTCTTCAGCAGGCGGGCCAGCATCTGTGGAGACAGAGGGACACGCTGGGACGGCACTCTCTGGGCCTGGGGTCCTGTGCTGGCTCCTTTTCCTGGAGGCGGGACATGAATAAGTCACTAAGCTCTCCATCGTGTGGCAAGGATCTACTCAGAGTGGGGACGTCCCTGGCTGTCCAGGGATTAAGACTCCACTCTTCCGCTGCATGGGGTGTGGGTTCGATCCCTGGTCAGGGAGCTAAGATGCCACATGCCGAGAGGCTGATGAAATAAAATAAATGAATCCTATTTTTTTTTTAAAGAATCTACTGACATCTTAATCTTATGTGGCAGCCATGAACAAGTGACACACTGCAAATAAGTGCTTTCCACAGTGCCCAGCAGAAATAGGTTCTCCACAAATGGTGTGAAAAATTACATTAATATTGCTAGAGAATTCTTCTGGAAGGAAGTACAGGAAACTCAACAGCAGTTATCCTCTGGGACTAGACTGGGTAGAGAAGAGCTTTTTTTTATCTTACCTCTGGGCTGTTTTAAGTTCTTGCCCATGAGCACATGCTTCTTTAACAAAAAGCTAGCAATATTACTGCTGAGAGAGTCACAGACATAAAGATAGGCAACTTGCTGATCAAGCTATGAAATGCCCTCAGACCAACCCCCCGGCCACCAGGCTCAGGCCTGTGTGTACCAAGTGACGGCACCGCGCTGGCAGCATCAGCACGTGTAAGGGCTTAACACCTGGTGCCTGCACTCGCCACGCAGCCGCGCTCACTGTGAGCCTCCGATCCAGGGACAGCACCGCCAGGGGCTGGGATCCACTGACCCTCAAGGGGCCTGGGGTCCTCCTCTGGCCCTCCCTGAAGCTTCACCTTGGATTTCTCCTCATCTTCAAAGATCACATTCTTTGGCCGTGGTGGAGGAACAGGAAAGGTGGCGTCATCTGGCAGCTTGGGGTCGGCCTTCACGATCCCTGCAGCAGAGGGTGGTGGGGAGACTGTCTCGGGGCTGGGGTGGGACGGGGTATGGGGGGCAGGCAAGGGTAGGAGGGAGCGTGGAGGACAGGCTTTCTCCAGCGCTCTGGTGCTGCCTTTGAGGGCTCAAGGCTTGCTCCTGAACCACCATGCCAAATAGCAGCCGACAGAGGGCGTAGTTAGGAGCCTCTATTTTGAGACCATTCCATGGGGGGCCACTCTCTGAAGGGAAGGCTGACTCAAACCCATGTTCCCTCCAGCCCATCTGGCCTCAGGCAGAGCCATAAAGACCACTGACTCTGCGGTCTTGAGCAGTTAAAGGGCACACCCGTGATCTTGCTGCCAGGGCCCTGAAGCCGCTGGAGCCTCAGGGCAGAGCAGAGGGGGCGGTCACCCCCACCTCTGGGGCCTCACCCTGCTTCTTCAGCATCTGGTAGGCCTCTGCAATCTTCACCTCCTCGGGGAGGCCAACCGTCCAGCTGTAGAGAAGCTCCAGGATCTTGTTCTTCACCTTGTCTGATGTCCGAGAACCTAGGTACTTCAGGGATGGAGGGGAGAGGAGGCTTTGCATTGGCTGGCCTCACTCACTGCAGCCCCAACCCCAGCCCAAACCTGGCTGCCTCCCCAGGACTCCCTCTGAAACCTCAGCCTGCAGGACCCTCATGTCCCACCCGACCAGCCTGGCAGAGCTCCAGGCCCTGCCGCTCCCAAGCTGAGCCGGCCCTGGGCGTCCCAGTCCCCCACCTGTTCAGTAAGGTGACAGCAGCGGGACCACACTGGGGATGCAGAGCTGAAAGGCCCAGAGCCCAGCATCTACTCACAGTCGGCTCATGGAAGCCCTAACCTTGTGACCTCAGGAAGGAGGAGCCACCAGGCTCCTGGCTGACCAGGGAAGGAGCAGGCGTGAGACCGTTTGGCCCCAGGCCCCATTCAGTTTCCCAGCAGTACACTCGGCTGAGGGAACTAGCTTTCACACTGATCTACTCCTGAGAACAGCTGCTGGGTCATTCAGCTGCTCGGGCCAAGGGATGGGCCTGAGTGAGGACGGGCGAAAGGGGTGGGCTCTCACCTACCCAACAAGGGGCTCCAAACCTGTTCGTGCCCTACGGGAGGACTCTGGGGCCTCAGATCCGAGGCCTCAGGAGGCCACTCTTGTAAGTGGGGACAGGGAGACCCTCCACTACACACCTAGGTGGGGCACCAGGGCACCCCGCCCTGGTGCCCAGACCTGCCATGGCTAGGTCTGCAGGGAGAGAGCGCAGACCTGAGCAGCCCACACTGGGGAAGCTGTCTTTCATTGCGGTCATTCCTCCCTAAGTGCCGAGCTGCTCCAGTCAGCCAGCCACCGGGCAGCCTGGAACATTCCTCCTAGAAGCCCAGCTGTCCTGAATTCAGCTATGTGAAGACCCTCGAGAAAGGGTCTGTGTTTGTGCCAGGTCAGGAGGAGGGCAGTCACCTTCCTCCTTCGATCTGGGATCCTCACTGCTCAACCCCCCCATGGCAGCACAGGTCTGAGCATGTGGCAGAGACACCCACCTTGGGAGACACAACCTTGATGAGCTCGTTGAGGAAGCGGAACTTGCCCACCTCGTCGTGGAACCTTTTGCCGCAGCTCTTCATGCATGTTTCCAGCACCTGGGGGGGAAGGTGTGAGGTACGGGGGCCCCTGGGTGGGTCAGGGGAGGCAGCCTCTCTCCTACACCTCAGCCAGGGCCCAGAAGTCCAGAGACCAGCCGTGAGAAGGGAGAAAATGATTTGAGAAAAAAAAGGGATTCTGAGGTTCAGAGACCCCTGAGATTGATCACCACCCCTGGAAGACAGGGCTGGGCCACTCTGAGAGCCTGGTGACACCCAACTCACATCACTAACTTAGTCCCTTCATGGCCTGGCCACATCTGAGTACCACTTGCAAATTATTTTCTTACTATTTTCCTTACGTTTTTTGGAAACGTAAATAGGCACCATCAACCTCAGCCTTATCCTAAGCCATACATACGTGAAATCAGAGAACTAACATGTGAGGAGAGGAAAAAAACACCGAAACCCTAACATGTTAAAACAAACACCAAACTATTAACAGGGTGCCTGGTGTTGCCGTGTCTGGAGGCCATCGACAGGCTGGCCTTGTCAGGCCCCACAATGCATCCAGGAGCTCTATAAACACGAAGATTCCTGGATGCACACACTGCAGGTGTGCTGGTCAGCAGGTCTGGAGTGGGGCCCTGAGTCAGCCTCCAGAAGATCTGAGGGACAGCTGGAGCTGGGAATCCCCAGACCAGATGACCGAGGGCTTCCTTCCTGCAAGAGGTCTACCTGTGCAGGGTCTGGGATGGGAGGCCAGCCAGCTGGTTCACTGGTTGCCATGGGGTGCTCAAAGGCTGGCACACACCCTTATTCTAGGCCATCTTGGCACAATTCCCTTGGGCTCTAAGGAGGAGCCTGACGGGACCCAAAAAACCTCAGTCTCCCCCCCACCCCACCCCTGGTGCCATCCACATGGTCAGGGGACAGATGGCACTGTTTCTCCTTCTCCTCACCGTCAGGGCCTGGACTGCCTCCCACTCCTGCGGGGACTGGATCTTGTGGGCCAACAGCCGGGTGGCAAGTGGAGGCCTGGGGGAGAGGAAGAGCAAAGAGCCAGACTAGTCACAGAGCCCCAGGCACCGTGAGAGTGCCGCCACTCTTCCCCCGAGACCTGAAGTCTGCAGAGGCTCCTGCAGGGCACGTGCAAAGGCCCAGCTCCCTCTTCGGACTGACTGGGGGCAGAGACTCTGGCACAACAGGGCAGGTCCTGGCAGGGTGCACAGGGCGGCAGCCTCTGAAAGGCACAAGCTCAGCTCCTTGGCTGGCTGTACTGAGAACTATGACTCGCGTACCCTTGGGTGGCTATAGAGACAAGTACCGAAACAGGGGCCCAGCCAGGGCGCAGAACGCGGCAATGTGCCCAGAACATTCTGCTGGGAGAATGGTGACATCACCTACCAGATCCTAACACAGACATGCCCACGGTCTACAGGGGCCCAGCCAGGGAGCAGAACGCGACAATGTGCCCAGAACATTCTGCTGGGAGAATGGTGACATCACCTACCAGATCCTAACTGTCACCAGTGACAGCAACAGCTAACACATACTGAGTGCTCCATGTGCAAGGCAACTCACCTCCATTTTCCTGCCTAAGCTCCTAAGAGCCCCCTGAGGCAGGCAGCACTATCACGCCCACTTTACAGTTGCAGAGATGGAGAGTCAGAGGCATCCAGTACTCGCCCAGGCCACCCCCTAACTGAAGGGATGGGATCGGGCCCGAGCAGCTGGTCTGGGGACCACGCACGTCATGGTCCACACGGCATCCTGAGCGGAGCGCCTGCACTTATGAGGGGTGCAGCGGAGGTGAAGCATGCTGGGCTGCGCTCCTCGAACTTCAGCACCACCTGGGAGCCCACTAACAACGTCCCCCTCAAGCTCCCTGCCGAGTGGTCTAGTCCAAGCCTGGACGCACCACCAATGGACAGTTTTGACAAGTACACCGTGTGGGTTTCATGCAGGCAGTTCAGGCTCTGCCTTGAGCAGAGGGTACCCCAACTGGGGAGCATGCAGTTCTCTGGCAGGTCCTCCCCAAACAAGCCTGGGCACGAGTCAGGGAGCCTTGAGCCTCATCAGGTCTGTGAGATCTTAGGGCAACTGCTGAGTTCCCTGAGCCTCAGTTTCTTCACCTGTAAAATGGGTCCAGTAAGGCCTACCTCAGAGGGTGGTAGAGAGTGCCTGCTGCTCATTAAGAATGCAAACTGGGTCTCAACCCACCCTCATCTCTGCCCAAGGCCAGGTCTGGAGGGTGCATGGCAGGTGCTGAGCACATGAGCAAAGGACAGGGAAGTCACCTACCCCTCAAAGTCCTCGTTGAGCTGCTCACAGAAGCCGTTGATGCTGGCCCAGTTCAGCTCCTTGTTCAGGGGGTTTGTGGCTCTGTCTGGAGGAGAACAGAGGGCTAGTGCAACCTGGCAAAAGGATACCCCTGCCTCTTTCAGTTCCTGCCCTGGGGTACCTCTGAGCACACGGAAAGGCCTATCCTTGACTCCCTAACCCAATGGCCCTAAGCACCCAGCACTGACGTCCAGCAGGTCACAGCACAGAGGACCTGCTGGCCTCTGGCATCCCCTCGCAGCTTCTCCGCAAAGGGCCCCACGTCGAGGGAGAGTGCTCAGGGCCTGTTCCCTTACTGTCACTTCTGCTGTAAGCCTCTCCGCCTATCCAACCACACCTCCTCTGATTCTGCTCCTAAAATGTCCCCGTAATTCTCACGGAATTCACTCTCAGAGGAGATCTAGAGGTATGGGAAAAACAGCCACGGTTCCAAACACAAGGAGCTTCGCAGCTGGGAAGTGGGCCAAGGGCAGCTAGGTTCTTAGTACAAGGTGACAGAGGGAGGCAAAAGGGTCATGGGAACTGGGAACCAGGGGAAGGGACTCAGGGGAGGCTGCCCGGAAGGGGCAGCACAAGAGGGAGTACCAGGCTGGGGATAACATGGCTTGGAACAGCTCAAGGGCTGCATGTGAGAAAAGCTGTGGATAACAGCGCAGGGCAAGGCATGGAGGGGCGTGGTGAGGAGCACAGCTCAGGTATGCCTCCTCCTTATCCAAGGTCATGCCTGCCCGGGGGCAGCACTGCCGGGGCAGCGTGCGCCTGTGTCCCCCCAGACCTGACCCTCGCTGCAGGCCCAAGTCTGCTACTGCGTCGCGTCCCATCGGTCTCCCCCAGTAAACGAGTGAATGGACACGGGCTCGGTGGCAGGCTGGCAGGGAGAGGTTCCGGGGCAATTCACATCCAGAGTGGGTAGTGGGTAGGAAAGGGCCAACAGGAAGGGGTGGTAAACAAGGCCAGACAGAACCGCCTGACCACCCCCCCGCCAGTGTTGGTCAAACAACAATTAAAGATAAACAAGATCCTACTGTAGAGCACAGGAAAGGACATTCAATATCCTGGGATAAACCATAATGAAAAGGAATATAAAAAAGAATGTATGTATGTGTAGAACTGAGTCACTGTGCCGAACAGCAGAAATGATCACAACACTGTAAATCAGCTATCCTTCAATAAAAGGAAAAAACACACACACAAAAAAAACCTGTTAAGTCAGTCAGAACGTTCCCGAACCTCCATTTCCCCATTTGTAAAGTTGCGGCAAAATAAGGAATGATTTGGGATGACAACATACTCTACCCGGGGGAGCGGTGGGGGCAGCCAGAGCTGGATCTCTGTCACTTCCCAGCCTATCCCGGTCAGTTCCACCCCAGCCTGAGGACTGAGCGGGGGCTGTGGAGGGAACAGCCCAGGAGGTGGGACACAGGAGCTGTGGCCAGGGGCAGGTTGGGGACTCGGCGTGTGGCGCCTGCCTATTTGGGGTCCTGTGCTGTGGCGGGAGGCCTGGTGCCCTAGGGTCTCAGAGCCTGGCAACCAATCATTCAATTCATATTTATTCAATAAATATTTTGAGTGTGGGGCTGTGGCAGTGAACAAAACCCCCATCCTCCTGGAACTCAACGGCTCAGCATAGGAAACACTGACTGCTCAGACAAGCCACCACACAGGGTGCTGTACACTGCTGCAGAGTGCTGTTAAGAAAAACAGAGCATTAAAAAAAAAAAAAAAAGGAAAAGAAACTCAGAGCAGAGAGACGGTACAGACAGCATATGTGTGTTTGTGGGGGTTGCTGCTCTCTGGGATGGCCCTCAGAGGTCCAGCTGAGCGGAGACCTGAATGAAGCATTTTCCCTGTGCACACGTCTCTGTTCTTGGAGCCCTGCAGAGCCCTGCAGTCCCTGGGAGAAACGAAGCCCCTGCTGACCACTCAGGAATGCCAGAAATAGCTGCCCTCCCCCCACCCCCCCAGCCATCAACTCTGCCTCCCAGTCCTGCAACACGGACAGAGCCTGGGTAACATCAGTCTGCAGTTAGAAAGATAGCATGGGGCATGGGGCTGCATATTGCCTACTCAGTGACACCCAGCTGGGGGAACCTAAAACAGGAAGTCTCTTAAAGTGTCAAGAGACACGTGAGTCTGAGTGAGTTCCAGAGTCTGCTCCTAAGTCAGAAGCCAGGGAGGATGAAGCAGTGGCATCACGGGACATCTTCTCTGTATCTGGTTCAGAGCAAGGGCCTCTGGGTCCAAGGAGATCTGACCAACCTGTCTGGGCCTGGCCCTCAACTCCCAGCCCTCTTAGCTCTACCTGGGGGGAGCACTTCCCCCATCAGGCCTC
Source organism: Budorcas taxicolor (assembly GCF_023091745.1). Taxonomy (NCBI): domain Eukaryota; kingdom Metazoa; phylum Chordata; class Mammalia; order Artiodactyla; family Bovidae; genus Budorcas; species Budorcas taxicolor. The sequence goes on along the minus strand of NC_068914.1, from coordinate 152,979,552 downwards.
AGCGCAGAACACCCAGGGAAGGCGGTGTTTCACAACAGGACGTGACTCCACTTTGTCACTTTACAGTGGTGACAATGTCATATTTTACCCAACAAAAGCTACTCTTCACCCCCAATCACTGCAAGGAAAGAGCTTACAATTTTGCCAGGGTACCAACAGGAAGAAAAAGAGAAAACACCCTCAGCTCCAATCAGAGTTCAGCCTCCTGCTGAGACGAAACTCCCTGGCCTCTCAGAGAACGTCCACTGTTGCTAACCCTGACACAATTCTGTATCACCCATGGCTCAAGGCCTGCCTCTGGTCAGATCTGTCAGTCAGGGCCCTGCCCATCCCCCACCCCCAAGTGATGGTGGAGACCTGACACTTGTGGCATTCCAGAACTGACTCGATCGCCGCTGAGTGCTTCCTTTCCATGCCCTCCCCCTCCACTGGCCAGACTGACTGTGAAACATCCCTGGAGATGGTGCGGTTCTGAGACCAACCTCCAGATTCAACGCTGCACAAGACTGGCTTAAAAGGGGTTGTCCATAATCCCAAATCACCCTGGGTGGCTCCCTGGTGTGCCTGGGACCAAAGTGCTGAGCTGAGGGTGGACCCAGAGGCTTCCCTGCAGCCCTGGTGCAGACGTGAGTGGAAAGGAAGAGCTGTCACTAGGCCAGGGAGAAGCAAGCCGTGCTCTGAGAAGCCGAGTCCAGAGTGGGTTATGAGAGGCGAGGGTCTTCTGCAGTGTGAGACAGGGAGGTCAGATGGACCATGGGGGGGCCAGCACTCAGAAGCCGAAGGAGAGGGAAGCTGGGTCTGAGGTGACACAGGGAGGGATGCACGGGCCTTTGGAGGAAACTCGGTGAGAGGCAGAAAAAGAGTTTGTGGTGGGGGTGCAGAAATCTGAGGGACTGGACTGAGGGTAGTGATACAGTACTTGAAATTACTTCTGGAGTTTGAGACGGGACCCTCCCAAGCCTGTGGAGTTCAGGGGTTTCTATGTGGCCAGAACTTGGGGGCGTTCCATGAGTTAATGGGTCCTGCCTTCCTGGGTGGGAAAACAGCCGAATATGAGTTGCAAGCTCAAGGAACAGACAGGAGGGAGTCCCATCAGGCACCGCCAGAAAGTGGAGGATTCGGGGCTTTAATGGGAACAGGGTCCCTCCCTCCTGGGTGTGTGGTGCAGCCCTCGGGGACGCTAGCCGAGCGTCCAGGGAATGACTTGGGTGTCCGCTCCGCGGATAACTCTGGGCCCGAGGAGGTTGTAGGCTGCGCTCTCCATCCCGGGCGTTCTGGGCACCGAGCTGGGGGCAGCTCACTCGGCCCCGGGGGTCGAGGCCCAGGAATCGGAAGGATGGGAGGCACTTGCTCCCACTGCGGGTCCATGCAGCTGGTGAGGGTTTCCCTCCTTCACCCCAGGGTCTGAGGTACGGGTTTTGGGACACCGCCCCTTACCGGGCCGGGGGCGGAGCGTGAGGAGGGGGCGCCCTGTACCCCGCCCCCGTCGGGAAGGGGACCGCCTAATGCCCCCGGTTCCGGTTCCGGTCCGGCCCGCGCCCCTCCCGGACACTCACTGATTCGCGCCTCCAGAGTCTCCGGCTCCATCGCGGGCTCCATCGGCCACAGGCCCCCAGCCTCGGCACCGCCCCCCGCCCCCCGCCGCTCTCGCGGGACCTCCTTGGCACCGCCCTCCGCCGATTAAAGGGGCAACGTCCGTCCCGACAAGCTGGAGCGGCGCGCAAGAGCATTCGGCACCATAGAGATGAAGGCGGGCTTTCCTAGAGCGTCACCTGTTCTCCCAACCCCTCCAAGCGGCGTCAACGTCGCGAGAGCGACTCGCCTCCTGCCTTGTTCAGAGCGCTCGGGAACGAGAGAAAGCCGAGGTACTCGGGACTGAGGGCTGCACCATGGAAACCCTGCGGGACGCTCTAAATCGCTGTGCGTCACGGAGATGCCTATGACCGCTTCCGGAAGAACGTTCGGGGGCCATGTTTCTGAGGGGCTCTGAGGTCACTTCCGGATCCCTGAGCGGATATTCCGCTTAGCTGCAAAAGTGGGGAAGGGGTCCTTAAAAGGGCAATGGCAGCTTGGCCGCTGTGAAAATGACGTTTGAGTGCTTACAGTGTTCCAAGCACTGTTTTTACGTACTGTTTAATGATTTGCTATTTCTGACAACGTGAACCAGATAGTTTGTCTGAGATCACACAAGTGGCCGAGACTGAACCCTGTGCTATCTCCTGCATTCATTCTGCAGTCAGTTCATGCACTCTATTCGTCTTGCTCTGGGACAGGCGCTGAAACAGAAAGACAAGGCCAGATATTACACAACAAGATGGGGGAAGCCCAGGGATAACGGCAACACAGGAGGGACTCCCTACCCCAAACTGGGGCGGGGATAAGGGATTGGGGGGTGTCTTGTCAGGAGGTTTCCACAGAGAAGGTGATGTTTAGCTGAAAGATAGAATTCTCCCAGTAAACCTGGTGTGGAAAGGTACCCCAGGTGGGGGGAACCAAACATTTCAGGACTCACAGGATAGAAAGAGGATGATGAGGTCAAATAATTCAGAATAGTTTAATACGGCTCCAGAAGTTGTTGGCCTGCAAATAGGTTGGGGCAAGATCACGCAGGTCCTGCGTTTAGCTTTTTTTCTTGTAAACTATGCTGGGGGTGTCGTTAAAGAGTTTCAACGAGTGGTGATGACAAAGTCAGGCTTTTGTTTTAGAGAGATCCAGGCGCAACAGTGAGAGAAAGACAGTGACCGGTGCTGGACTGAAATCAAGGAGGGCGGAATGAATAGACTTCCTAGGCTCGGTGCCTTTTCCGCCGTTTCTCCATCACAGACGCTATTCATCTGTTTTTTCCCACCCGCGGCCGGAGGGAGCCCGGTTTCCAGGGTCATCCGGGTCCGTCGCCCCCTGGCGGCCGGTCGGGGAACTGACCCATGGTATCCACTCAAGCCTCCCGGTCTTTGGAGGGTTAAAGCGGAGATCGAAACGGAATCTGGCGATTCCGGTTCTGCTTGGCCGTCGCCCTGGCAAGCGACCTCGATTCACCTTGCCGAACCACGGTGACCTCATCAGGGAGTTGCGAGGCATGTGCTGGGTCAGTTTTTCCCCTGAACTCAACCATTCAGCAGACTGGGATGTTTTTTAAGATTCTCCCCCACAGGCCATTAAAATTGTACAGGAAAATGATACGTATGTTTATTCCATTCCTCAATAAAAGCTGTAACATAAAATGTGCTTAGAGCTCTTTTCCTTTGTTTCTTTTATTACTGAAATGAATTATTACAGAAATAAAATGCAACCGCACTTACCACATTGAGTTAACGGTATATACACGCTGTCAAGACTCACTTTTTAAAGATGGCATAGATCTGATCAAGGTTCAAATTCTGACTTGATTGCTTTCTAAACTGTGTAACCTAGGACAAGTAACATAGACTCCCTAGATCTCAGGCTTCTCATCTGAAACTTGGTTGTGAGAATTCAATGGATGGGTGTCTGCAAAGTGAATCCCCAGTACATGCTCTCCAGTACCACTTTCTCTGCTGAACTTTTCTCCTTAGCATTTATTTCCACTGTCTATTTCCTTTTTCTCGTTGTGTTTTCTGTCTTTTCCCCCCACTGGAATGTAAGCTCTGTGAGGATGAGGAATCTCAGCTATGTGGTTCACCCGTGTATCCTCAAGGCTTGAAAGAGTAGCTGACACATAGGTGTTCAATCAACACCCATTGAATAAGTGAATGAGTTGAAACTATTATTCATAAGCTTTATGGATGGAAGGGTGCAGGAACGTGCTCTACATTGCCCAGGGAGTGTGTGTTGCCTTGTGTGTGTGTGTGTGTGTGTGTGTGTGTGTGAGGGAAAACAGATCCTACCTTTAATGAAGGCTCTAGGCTTGCCTCACTAAGTCCTAGAGAGCAAGGGTTGGGGAGGGAGACAGGAAGTGACTGTGAAGGTAAGGCCTGGGCCCAGACTTGGGGGAGGGGGAGTCAGCATAGAAGGTGTGGAAGGAAGGATCTGAGGATGGTGAAAGGAAGGAGGACCAACACAGGAAACAGGAAATGCAGGAACTGGGCCTTTGGCAGCTGTCCTCATCTTTGCCATTTGCAAATGTGTTCCTCTGAGTGACCTGGGGAACCCCTAGGAGTGGATGGACAAGTAGGCCTGAGTTGTCCATGAAGCAGCCATAACTAACCCAACTGTTGCTTTCCCTGAGGTGACTACCTGTGTCAAAATCCCCTGAGGAGCTAATGCAGAATTCAGGCTCCTGGGCAGTTTAAGTAGGACTCTGGGTGTGTGGCCCAGGAATCTGCACTCCAAAGTTAGCCTTATCGTATGCTCAGTTCCAGTTCCAGTACTTTGGCCACCTCATGCGAAGAGTTGACTCATTGGAAAAGACTTTGATGTTGGGAGGGATTGGGGGCAGGAGGAGAAGGGGACGACAGAGGATGAGATGGCTGGATGGCATCACTGACTCGATGGACATGAATCTGAGTGAACTCCAGGAGTTGGTGATGGACAGGGAGGCCTGGCGTGCTGTGATTCATGGGGGTCGCAAAGAGTCGGACACGACTGAGCGACTGAACTGAACTGAACTGATGCTCAGTTCACCTCCTATTCCCTGAACCCCCTTTGTCTGCTCTGGTTCCTCAAGGACCTTAGATCCAAGATGTGCCTGTCTAGGGTAACACAGACCCATCCCGATGGTCTGACTTTGCAGTGTGGACAATCAGCTGCAACTTAGTGAGACTCTGGTTCCCTACAGCCCCCTGCCCCAGCTCTTGGTAACATCAGCATCTCCCAGCTCAGAGCTCAGATATACCAGATAGGGTCACACTTGCTGTGTGACTCAGTTGTGTGCCAACAAGATTGGAGAATAAGGGACTGGGGACTGAAAGGTCTGAGCAGCCCCATCCCTGCTCTCATCCCTCTAAACCCATACCCTTTACTAGCAGGTAGAAAGAACTGGTTTTTACAGGAGGGTGTAGAATGGGTGAATTTAACTCAAATGACCATTATATTTACTACTGTGGGCAAGAATCCCTTAGAAGAAATGGAGTAGCCATCATAGTCAACAAAAGAGTCTGAAATGCAGTACTTGGATGCAATCTCAAAAACAACAGAATGATCTCTGTTCATTTCCAAGGCAAGTCTATGCCCCAACCAGTAATGAAAAGATAGCCTTTTCATTATAGGGGGCTGGAATGCAAAAGTAAGAAGTCAAGAAATACCTGGAATAATAGGCAAATTTGGCCTTGGAGTACAGAATGAAGCAGGGCAAAGGCTAATAGAGTTTTGCCAAGAGAACACACTGGTCAGAGTAAACACCCTCTTCCAACAACACAAGAGAAGACTCTACACATGGACATCACCAGATGGTCAATACCAAAATAAGACTGATTATATTCTTTGCAGCCAAAGATGGAGAAGTTCTATACAGTCAGCAAAAACAAGACTGGGAGCTGACTGTGGCACAGACCATGAAGTCCTTATTGCCAAATTCAGACTCAAATTGAAGAAAGTAGGGAAAACCGCTAGACCATTCAGGTATGACCTAAATCAAATCCCTTACGATTATGCAGTAGAAGTGACAAATAGATTCAAGGCATTAGATCTGATAGACAGAGTGCCTGAAGAACTATGGACGGAGGTTTAAGACATTGTACAGGAGGCAAGGATCAAGATCATACCCAAGGAAAAGAAATGCAATAAAGCAAAATGGTTGTCTGAGGAGGCCTTAAAAATAGCTGTGAATAGAAGAGAAGTGAAAGGCAAAGGAGAGAAGATATTCCCATTTGAATGCAGAGTTCCAAAGAATAGCAAGGAGATATAAGAAGCCTTCCTCAGTGATCAATGCAAAGAAATAGAGGGAAAAAATAGAATGGGAAAGTCTAGAGATCTCTTCAAGAAAATTAGAGATAACTTGGGAAAATTTAAGGCAAAGATGGCCACAATAAAGGACAGAAATGGTATAGACCTAACAGAAGCAGAAGATATTAAGAAGAGGTGGCAAGAATACACAGAAGAACTGTACAAAAAAGATCTTCACAACCCAGATAATCACAATGGTGTGATCACTCACCTAGAGCCAGACATCCTGGAGTGTGAAGTCAAGTGGGCCCTAGAAAGCATCACTACAAACAAAGCTCATGGAGGTGATGGAATTCCAGTGGAGCTATTTCAAATCCTAAAAGATGATGCTGTGAAAGTGCTGCACTCAGTATGCCAGCAAATTTGGAAAACTCAACAGTGGCCACAGGACTGGAAAAGGTCAGTTTTCATTCTAATCCCAAAGAAAGGCAATGCCAAACAATGTTCAAACTACCGCACAATTGCACTCATCTCACACACTAGTAAAGTAATGCTCAAAATTCTCCAAGCCAGGCTTCAACAGTATGTGAACCATGAACTTCCAGATGTCCAAGTTGGATTTAGAAAAGGCAGAGGAACCAGAGATCAAATTGCCAACATCTGCTGGATCATGGAAAAAGCAAGAGAGTTTCAGAAAAACATCTACTTCTGCTTTATTGACTATGCCAAAGCCTTTGACTGTGTGGACCACAACAAACTGTGGAAAATTTTGAAAGAGATGGGAATACCAGACCACCTGACCTTCCTCTTGAGAAATCTGTATGCAAGTCAGGAAGCAACAGTTCGAACTAGACATGGAACAAAAGACTGGTTCCAAATAGGAAAAGGAGTATGTCAAGGCTGTATATTGTCACCCTGCTTATTTAACTTATATGCAGAGTACATCATGAGAAACACTGGGCTGGAAGAAACACAAGCTGAAATCAAGATTGCTGGGAGGAATATCAATAACCTCAGATATGCAGATGACACCACCCTTATGGCAGAAAGTGAAGAGGAATTAAAAAGCCTCTTGATGAAAGTGAAAGAGGAGAGTAAAAAAGTTGGCTTAAAGCTCAACATTCAGAAAACTAAGATCATGGCATCTGGTCCCATCACTTCATGGCAGATAGATGGGGAAACAATGGAAACAGTGTCAGACTTTATTTTTCTGGGCTCCAAAACCACTGCAGATGTTGATTGCAGCCATGAAATTAAAAGATGTTTACTCCTTGGAAGAAAAGTTGTGACCAACCTAGACAGCATATTAAAAAGCAGAAACATTACTTTGCCAACAAAGGTCTGTCTAGTCAAGGCTATGGTTTTTCCAGTAGTCATGTATGGATGAGAGTTGGACTATAAAGAAAGCTGAGCGCCAAAGAATTGATGCTTTTGAACTGTGGTGTTGGAGAAGACTCTTGAGAGTCCCTTGGACTGCAAAGAGATTCAACCAGTCCATCCTAAAGGAAATCAGTCCTGAATATTCATTGGAAGGACTGATGCTGAAGCTGAAACTCCAATATTTTGGCCACCTGATGCGAAGAACTGACTCATTTGAAAAGACCCTGATGCTGGGAAAGATTGAGGACAGGAGGAGAAGGGGACGACAGAGGATGAGATGGCTGGATGGCATCACCGACTCAATGGACATGAGTTTGGGTAAACTCCGGGAGTTGGCGATGGACAGGGAAGCCTGGCGTATGGGCTCGCAACTGAACTGTGGCCACAGAGGCCGATATTATGACCCTCCCTCTACTGGCTGGAAGGAAACCAGGGACCGTGGATTTCACCAATAGGGAGGCGATATGCAAATATTGCCCTGCGTTAATTGGTTGATGGACAGATGAGTACCATTCATTCTTGAGTTCTGAGACGCGGCTTGGAGCGCAGCTTTGAGGTAGAGGCTACACATGGGAGCAATTATTGAGCTCCCACCTTGTGCCAAGTCCTGAGTCAGGGAATACAGAGGCGAATAACGGGCAGGCGCCGCCCTTATGGCACTTGCATTCTAGTAAACTGTTATGTGTTAGTCGCTCAGTCCTGTCTGACTCTGTGACCCCATGGACGGTAACCCATCAAGCTCCTCTGTCATTAGAATTCTCCAGGCAAGAATACTGGAGTGGGTTGCCATTTCCTCCTCCAGAGGATCTTCCCGACCCCGGGATCGAACCCGCGTCTCTTAGGTCTCCTGCATTGGCAGGCGGGTTCTTTACAGCTATTGCCACCCGGGAAGACTACATAGCATATAGGTGCACTCAATAAATGCTGAAGAAAGTTCCGAGTGGTGACCACTATTGTCATATTGGGAGAGTCCCTCAATTCTGTTCCCTAGATTTAGAATTTTGGTCCTACACCTCTTTTCTCCCTTTTCCCCAAAGCTTATAGCTTCAGACTTTCTGTCTTCCCTTCTCTCTCCCTTGGAGCTTTGCCCACTGGCATTTTGATTCCCTGCCTCAGGGGACAAGGACTCCAAGTACAGCAGGAAAGACGTGGATAAACTCCAAGAAAGGACTTCCTTGTCTTTCTGTCAGAGTTGCAGCTGCTGCGGGGAGGGAACTGGATATACTTCCCGCTGATTTAGAAAATTCCAGAGCTGGAAGAAAGCTTCGAGATAACATATCAAGTCCAGAGCTTTTCAACCTTTTTTATTTGGGGAGAGGGGACAGAGATACAATGTAAGAAATGTGCTTTACACCATGACCAAGTGAACTCAAGTTTTGCGGAGGCTGCAGTTGGTAAAGTTGGGGGACTTCTTGAAAATATATGTGTAAAATTTTGTAGGCAAAATCAGGTATTTATTTAGTGTTAGAAAATGAATTCCTATAAGTTACAAACTTCAAAATCTGACAAATACCATAATCATAAAGTCAGGACAACAAGAAATTTTTACTTAACGACCTGACATGTCACTTTAATACCTTTATTTGTAATTTTTAAGGTAATTTTAGACTGCATGATTTTCATACAGCAGTGACTTTCTTCTATTCTTTTCTATAAGGAGAAAGAAAAGTCAGCCTTCTAGCAGGTTTGATCAAAAATCTTTTTTATTTTGTTATTTTAGAAAAGTTTTTCTCAGCTTCACAATCTGTTATTGGCGATGTCATGTAAACCTGACATGTTTAATTTTGTCAGATCTGCGAAAGACAAATTTTCTATATTGTTTCACCAGGAATGGCAGATTTTGTCAGAACAAAACGTGTTGCCTGTGAGATAGAACGCCATGTGTCGTGATATATGAAACGTTCAAAGTTATACGCAGATGTGCTTGCTATTTCAGTACTGTTCGGAGCTGGTGTCCTGCAACAGCGGTATCTGATCAGTTCTATTGCATGTGATCCCCAACACCCTCCAAAAACAGAAAATAGCATACGGCGCATTTGTAATTAAGTATGCTTTGTCATTAATTGTATCCCCAATGGCAAGGACATCTGCTGTAACTAGATCAGTGGGAATTAAATCTTCCACGTGTGATTTTACACGTCTGAGGATTGGGAGAGTTTTCCACAGACGAGCTGCTGGCTCTATAGAATGCAGATCTTGGTTCTCCTCCACTGCTCACATCTTCCCATGCCGGGTGCCTGGGACCTACATCATGGTGACATAGTGACTGAGCTGTGTCCCTCCACCTGTAGGTCAGAGCACCAAGTTAATCAGCATGGTGAGTGGGTGTGGGTAATTGGAGTGTTTCTGGGAACCATTCCCTACACTAGGATACCAGCAATCATCTAAATATTCTAGAAGTTGACTGTGAACTTTGTAACCGTAACCCAGTAAGCTCAAACTAAATGTATGCCCAGGTCAGTTTCCCATTAGTTGCATCTCACACTAGTCAGACACAGCCTTTGGAAAGACAAAAATGTCTTACTGATGTGGAACAATCTCCCAGAAATTAAGAGAATAAAACCAAGCTACGAGGCGGTAAGTATAGCACACTTTTACCTGTGTGGTGTGTAGGGTATCTCTGGAAGGAAGTAGGAGAAGGGTATTTGCCTCTGAGTGGCTGGGGAGACTGGACTGGATGAGGAACTTGCTTTTCCCAGTAAAACCCTTTTGAACTTTATGAAGTGTTTTTTAAATCACATATGTGTCAATTTTTCTTTTCTTTCTTTTCTGAGATAAATGTTTATAGCAGTTGACAAGCTATTTTTCTTCCTAATTTAGACTATTCTCCTAGTGGCCAGCAGGAGGAGGCAAATGCTTTCTCTCTCTTAGGGAGAGGTTTCCTCTTCTACAATCTTCAGAAAATGCCGAGTCCAAAACCATCACAATATTGCAGAGTTAATTATCCTCCCAAATTTAATTATCCTCCAATTACAATTAAAAAATAAAATAGAAAAGGAAACACCATGGCTGTGCCCTGTGGCTGGAACCCAGACTCCAAGTGGAGTCTTAAAAGGAAAATAAGTGAAAATAAGTTGTCGTTAGGGACTCTAGGACCTTATGGAATCTTTGATTTTAAAATAGCTTTATTGGGACAGAATTAACATGCTGATCAGGAGCTGGGAGCCAGTGGGAATTCTCAGCTGGGGGTTGTAATACAGGTGTCGATTCCATACCCCATGCATCTGCCTTATCAGCTGTGACCAGGCCATTGAGGCATCTGAGACCCCACTGTCCACAGGAAGATTGGGGTGTCCTGGACCTGGGAGGACCAACCAGGCTCAGGGCTGGGGTCTTCTTTCTCCCAGAAGGGTACTTGAGGACCATCCAAGTAACAGAAACAGCTTGCTGTATTGTTTCATTTCTAGAGAGATGTTCTGTATGGAAAAATATTCCTCTTGCCACTTATAAGAGGTAGGACATCATGGTCTCTTATATCATCATTATAGGACATCGTGGTCTCTTAAGTAAACAAACTCAGTACCACATGTGCGTAGGTGGGTGTGCCCCTGAGCCTCCCCAGTCCAAAGGGCTGGGGTAACATCCTGGGAAGGGCAGAGCGAAGAGGAAGTGAAGAGGCAATGCATCTCTGGATTGGAGCCCCTGAAAATACCCCCTTCTCAGCTCTGTGATGAGTGGTTCCAGCTGTTGCTCCATCATACAACCACCCATCCATCCATCCATCCCTTCCCCACCCGGCCAACCACCTACTCTCCTCGTCATCCTTCCGTTCACTCAGCCAGCCAGCCATCCATCTTTCTCTCCACCTTTTGAATTAAGGCCAACCTGAAAAGGTCCAGCCAAGAGCTGAGGAAGAGTTCTAGGTGGAGGGAAGAGCAAGGACATAGTGTTGAGGCTGGAATGAGCTTGGTGAACCCACAGGTCAGCCTGGCCAGGGAGCAGCTGGGATGAGATGAGGCTGCAAGGTGGATGGGACCAGATCAGGGGGACTTGGTCAGCCAACAGGGGATTTTGGATTTGTTCCAAGTGTGAGAAGTCACTGGAGGGTTTTGAGCAGGACAGTGGGGCGTTGTTATTTCCATTTCACCAAGACCGCAGTGAGTGGTGAAAGGATTGTGGGGGCAGGAGCAGAGAACAGGGGGGTAGCTAAGAGACAGCGACTCATCCCTTCCTCCCTCAAGGACCCTCCCTAATTCCAGGTGAGGTGAGGATGACCCAAGAGCTCCAGCGGATCTAGGCAGCCCTGGAACGATGCCCACTGAGTGCTGCCAGGTGTACCCGGCAGCTGGGGCTCAGGGTGAGGCCACAGAACCTGGCCATCACGTTAGACAAGGAAGATCCCTGGACCAGACAAGGTAAGAGGTCTGTGGATGTCCCTTGAAGAGCAAGCAGTCAGCCGGTCAGAGACGGAGAAGCATGGCGAGACAGCCAAACAGGCCTGATGATATTTCATAACAGCAAACATTTATGTATTCAGCACTGAGCAGATGTCAGCACTGTGCTTAACACTCCACATATTCTCCCTTAAAGCTCACATCTACCCTATAAGCTGTGACAGTTACAGATCCCATTTTGCCAATGGACCAGCTGAAGCCCAGAGAGGTTACGTGAAGCTGTAGACAGACTTCCCTGTGCCTGAGACTAACCCACTTGGGGAAAAAAAAAAACAAACAAAAAACTGTGGGAATAAGAGGGAGTTTTCTCTGGACAGAGACTGGAAATCATGAATCATGGGTTTCCAGATATGTTCAGTAGCAATAGGGCCCCTAACTTGCTGCTGTGATAATTTGGCTCCTTGAGGTGGTTCATCTGCCTGTCTCAGCATCTTCCTCACTCACCAGTCTCTGGTCTCAGGCTCCCTGGGCTCTGGGAGGACGGACCCTGCCTTCTTCAGGAGCCCTGTCCTCCAGGGCACAGAAAGGGATGTGCTCACCAGCCTGGGTCCAAGCTGCTGGATGCTGCTCCTCAGACACGACTGAGCAACTTCACTTCTGCTGACTCCACTGCTCTGGATACTTGGCGTCATCGTCTCAGGTGAAACCTCTGCCCATTTAGGATCCTCCCTCAAAGCAAGGAAGGCAGGCATCTGCTTATTTATTTAATTCTTTAGTATCTAATATGCACGCCACATGCTATATAGGTTCACTTCTTTAATTTAAAAAGATCTTTTAAAATTCTCACAATTGGAAATTCCCCCACGCTTCCACTGCAGAAGGCATGGGTTTGATCCCTGGTCAGGGAACTAAGATCCCCCATGCTATGTGGTTCACCCAAAACAAACAAACAAGCAAAACAACTTATAATCAGCTTGTGAAGAAGATATTATTAGTTCCCTTCCACAGATGAAGAAATTGAGGTTTGAAGTGACTTGATGTGGCTCCTCCGCTTGTAGGCGACAGAGCTAGGATGTACCATTGTCCCATTTGATGCCCCAAATTCAGTGCTTCCCATACGTCCACATTTCATGCACCTTTCCCTATCTGGGAAAGAGGATGCTGGGGAGGAAACGAGCAAGTAGGGGGGTGCAGAGAGATATCACTGATGAGTTGACTTGTTTGTTCTCTGGGAGGAGAAGGACAGGAGAGGAGATGAGCAGAGATACCACAGACCTCAGGACCAAAGTCCCCCAACAGCAGGAGGCCGATGGGTGATACTTACTGGAAGCCACGGGCCAAACTCTCCCTTAGGCGCAGCAGACACAGAGGCTCAGGCCCAGACACTCTAGGGGCCCACCAAAATGTTTTACTATCATGTAAAATCAGAACAAAAAGGTGAATTTTTAGGTAGATGAAAATATTTCAATATATAACATTGATCCATTTATTCAATGATTCCATGAAATTGTATCTATGTGTAGTACTTATGTCTGTGCCTATATAGTACAAATTTTACACATAGATATAATTCTATTTCATAGCTGCATTGAATGAATAGATTAAATTATATATTAAAACATGAATTAGAATTATATCTATGTGTAATATTTATGTCTGTGTATATATAATACGAGGCTTCCTTGGTAGCTCAGTTGGTAAAGAATCTGCCTGCAATGCAGGAGACCCAGATTCAATCCCTGGCTGGGGAAGATCCCCTGGAGAAGGAAATGGCAATGGCAACCCACTCCAGTATTCTTGCCTGGGAAATCCCATGGACAAGGAAACCTGGCGGGCTACAGCCAAAGGGCTGCAAAGAGTTGGACACTACTGAGCAACGAGCACATCCATCATCTATGTTTTCTAATGGAGGAAGGGGCCCGTGAGGGCATCTGCACCTCAGGCTCACGAAAGTCACGATGGGGCCCTGGGAATTTGCAAGGAGAACTTCCTCACAAGCCTGGGGCTCAGACTCGGCCACCAGATGGGGGTGAGCGGCCTCCTTTCCAGCTGATACAGGTGGGGCACCGGGCTCCTGATAAAAACAACAAATATTTTCTGTTAACTATTAACAAAGTGCCAGGCTTTATCTCCCTAATTCTTACCACATTATTGCTCTCATTTTACAGAGGAGGAGACTGAACTCAGGTTAGAACTCAGATTCTAGTGCTGGCTTCAAAATGACATTCGAGAACCCTCGCTGGCCCCAGGAATCTGGGACTTTCTGAAGCTTTCCATTGGGGTGTCATTAATTATTTGCAGTCATTTCCTGTGCCCTAGCTTGTCTCTCTACAAGACTTGGCCTCATTTAAGGCCTGGCTTTATTTTGTACCTTTTTCTACGGAGGCCCTCGCTCCCGTGCATTTGAATCAAGTCCTTGGTGCTTGTGTCTCTTGGGGAGACCCTGTGTGGCCAGCCAAGCCTGTCCTCCTGGGGGCCTTGCTCCTCACTGCAGCCCCTCAGTGCAGCCTGGAGGCTGCTGTACAATTCAGTGCAAGCAAATCAGTGAGGTCCCATCACAAAGTCCTGGGAACTCGCTTCTGTAGCTGCTTTATTCACTTCACATTGTACCATGAGCAGGGAACCACAGCCATCAGGGGTCTCCCAAAAATGTGTTTTTTTTTTTTTCAAAAAATGTTATTTTTGATGACTGCATAATAGTTCATTTATATTTTTGTGGCACCATAAACTTAGCCAGTTGCACAGTATTGATGTTTCACTTTCCAATTCTTCCCTAATGGTGATGATGACATTTGCTCTTCAGTCAATAAACACTTGTTGTTAAGGATGTACTAAGTGCTGAGAACAATTTTCTGATCATCTGGCTTGATTTAAGGGAAACATTTGGAGTACTGAGCAGAACTTCTGAAAACCTATGAGAATTGGTCAAAGTAGTAGGCAGAGGAAAATTTATAGCCTTAAAAATATTTATTAATGAGAAATATGTGTGTTCAGTCATGTGACATTTTTTGCAACTCCGTGGACTGTAGCCTACCAGGCTCCTCTGTCCTTTGAATTTTCCAGGCGAGGATCCTGGAGTGGGTTGCCATTTCCTACTCCAGGGGATCTTCCTGATACAGGGATCGAACCCATGTCTCTTGTGTCAGCTGCATTGGCAGGTGGCTTCTTTATCACTGTGCCACCTCAGAAGTCCCAGTTAATAAGAAGAAAAGATGCAAAGTCAATGAACTAAACATTTAACTCAGGAAGTTAGAAAAAGAGCAATAAAAATTAGCATAAAAGCAGAACATAATAAAGGAAAAAAAATGAGAGCTGGTTCTTTGAAAAGACCAAGGTAGTAGAAGATCTAGGGACATGTGCAAACCGCAGATTCTTTAGTCGGGAGGCTTTCATGAATATTATTTCTCCCACCAAACTTCTGATAACAATAGCTTGGCAAAGTGTATTAGCTATCTATTGCGGTGTAACCAATTAACCAAAACCCAGGGGCCTAAAGTAAGAAACACATTTCTTATAGCTCTTGAGGCCAGGAAACCAGATAGGATTGAGCTGGGTGCCTTTTGGCTCAGGGTCTCTTACAAGGCTTCAGTCAAGGTGTTGGCAACACCAGCCATCCCAAGGCTCAAAGGGGAGAAGATCCACTGCCAAGTTCACTCCCATGGGTATCGGCGGGGCTCAGGTGTGCGTCACTGGTTGGCTGGAGACATCAGTTCCCTGGCACATGAGCTTCTCCATAGGACTGCTGATTACATGGCTCACTTCTCCCAGAGCTAGAGGGGAAACAGAGAGAGAGTGAGAGAGCACAGTCTTTCTGTAACCTTTCTTTTTGTTTAAGTAGGCTTTTTGTAACCTAATCTACTAGTATTGTCTTCTAGAATTCTGTATGCTATTAGTTAAAATTGAGTCACTGGGTCCAGCCACAGTCAAGGGTAGCCAATTATACACAAGCATGAATACCAGGAGGAGGGATCACTGGGGGCCAGCAAAGAAGCTGCCACCACACAAAGGTTTTAAGATCATATGCCTCCTGGAAGTCAAATATTCTTTTCGCTAAGTGACTGCCTTGGCAGTTATCTGAGGAATGGGTTAGTAGAAAAGTCAAGTTCGGCTACATATTGGTTGTGTGAGGCCTGGGAACCTTTGTTCTCATCTGAAAAATGGGGTCATAATAAAGATCACCTTCAGAATTTGTTGAATTTATTGTGATGAGGGGTGGGTATAAAATACCCTTCAGAAGTTAGGCATTATTAAGAGAACAGTGTTGGAGATTCAAGTGTCTGTGATTGTTTTTCTCTTTCTTATTAGTATTTTAAAAATCTTTCATTGATGTAAAACATACACACAGAAAAAATTCTCCAGGCCAGAATCCTGGAGTGGTAGCCTTTCCCTTTTCCAGGGGATCTTCCCAACCCAGGGATTGAACCCAGGCCTCCCACATTACAGGCAGGTTCTTTTACCAGCTGAACACCAAGAGAAGCCCAAGAATATTTGAGTGGGTAGCTGATTATCCCTTCTCCAGTGGATCTTCCTGACCCAAGAATCGAACCTGGGTCTCCTGTATTGCAGGAGGATTCTTTATCAACTGAGCTATCAGAGACACAGAAAAGTGCACAATTCATATATGTGGTCATGATCCCCTGTGTTTAAGCGTTCTTCTAAACCGAGTGAGCTTTTAAGTTCTTTTTACTTTGTGCACTCTCCAAAACCTTCCACAGTGAGCTAGAATTACTACTCTCGTCATAAAAATGTCACCTCTGCAAGGTGTAGTTTCTGTTGATTAGAGAGTTTCCGTTGATAAAGCATTTGCAAAATCCTTATCTTGCTTGAGTTTTATAATGGCCACGGGAAAAAGATCAAGAAAGGATCACGGATCAATTTCCTTATGGGTAAAAGGAGGAAATCACTCTCCTCTGGGGGTGGGGATTGGAGAGGGAGCGGAACTGAAGGCGGTGTTTTCTGTGAGTGCTGGGCAGTGAGCCACCTGTCCGCTCCTGGCACCGAAAGGCCTTCAGCAGGCTGGTCCCCCAGCACCCCACCCAGAGTGGCCACCGTCAGCTCTAATGGAAAACCCTTCAGCTCGCCAAACCAAGGCTCTAGAAAAATTCTACTTCTGGGAATCCGCCTTAAATAAGTTCTCATGATGCTGCCAAACTTTATGTGCAAATAATTGAATGCAGCAGCATTTTTAATAACAGACACTTAGAATTAATATAAGTGTTCAGCAGAAGGAAATTAGTTGAATAAATTTAGTCATTGAAAGGCAGACTATTTCACTGCCACTAACGTATCATTCTGAAATATAGATTTATGGGCTTTGGAGTTTACCGGATGAAGCAGAATCAACAATTGAGTAAGATAGAGGGGCGTCTATGATACAAATCCACTGAAAACCACATGGAAGGAAATGTGCCAATATAAGTAAGCAGATTCTATCCTGGAGCTGGGATTATGGGTGATTATTTTCTTTCTTTTATTTTTTTAACAGACATTTTAGGTGGTATATTTGCAACATAACTTTTTAATTCATTCATTAATTTTTGGCGGGGGAGCTGTTGTGCCGGGTCTTCACTGGTGCACAGGCTTGTCTCTAGTTGTGGCGAGCAGGGGATACTCCCAAGTTGTGGTGCATGGGTTTCTCATCGTCGTGGCTTCTCACCGGCTCTAGGGAGCGGGGGCTTCAGTAGTGGTGGCACATGGGCTCCACAGCACAGGCTCGATAGTTGCGGTGCACGGGCTTAGCTGCTCTGGGACATATGGGATCTTCCCATATCAGGGATCGAACCTGGGTCTCCTGCGTTGGCAGGTAGATTCTTTACCGCTGGGCCACCAGGGAAGCCCTGTTTTTGCTTCTTTCTAAATTAATTGATTAATTATTTAATTTTTTGACTGTGCTAGACCTTCGCTGCTGCACGGGCTCTGCCCCAGCTGCAGTGAGCAGGGGCTGTTCTCCAGTTGCTGTGCAAGGCTTCTCCTTGCAGTGGCTTCTCCTGCTGTGGAACACAGGCTCTAGGTGCGTGGGCTTCAGGATCTGTGCCATGAGGGCCCAGTAGTTGCGGTTCCTGGGTTTTAGAGCACAGGCTTAACAGTCATGGCCCGCGGGCTTAGTTGCTCAGCAGCCTGTGGGATCTTCCTGGACCAGCGACTGAACCTGCATCTCCTGCTTTGGCAGGCGGATTCTTTACCACGGATCCACCAAGGAAGCCCCCTGCTTTTCTTTTTCTTTAATACCTCCCATTGCATATGGTAAGCATGTCAGTTATATAAATAGTAGAAGTAAAGAGCAAAGCACTGAAATTCCATTACCCACAGCACACCCCCAGCCCCTCTACTCCCTTCTTTATTTAGTTTGTTGTAGATATTTCTAGGTATTTTCTTTAAATCCACCATGGATTGCTTTTAAAGCTTAGATGTACAAAAAAAATGTTTAACCCCCCCAAAACCTTACTTGTACAATCAGAAAAAGCATGGGGTGAGGAGAGAAAACAAAAGATTCTCAAAGTGAATCTGGACATCATAGAAGCATAGAGGTTTTTACAAAGCAAATCTCTCTGTTTGAGGATGAGAAAGTGGGGCTCAGGGTTGTTGGGTGGCCTGCCACACTCACCCGGTTTGTGCCAGCTCCTGGAGCCCAGTGCAGCGTTGCTTCCGGGGTCACATCCACTAGGGCTCAGGAAGGAGGTGGGAGGCTGAGCTGGAGAGAGGCCAGGAGGATGCTCTGGGCTGGGCAGGCTGGGCTGGGGCGATGAGCCTTCTGCCTGTTTGTTCTGGGTACCAGGAGGTACAGGTGGAGAGACATCCTGGCAGGAAGGACCAAAGTCCCCATTTATGGCCTGGGGGGAGTTAATGTGTAATATTCTAGGATATCAGCTGGACTGCAAGGTGAGACCCTGAGCCCAGACCTCCAGGAACAACCCAGAGCTGCTGTCCGGAGCTGCTACCATGTCGGTGAGAACGCCAGCTCCGAATCTTTACCTGAGTGGGGGTGGGGTGGATGCTGGAGAAAAAGCATCGCTGCCCCTCCAGCCTTGGTTTCCTTATCTGTGTAGAGAGGAAGTTGGACAGATCGCCTCCACTGTCCTTTAGCATCAAGGCTCTCTGTTCCCCCCACCACCATTCTGTCTGTCTCTTTCCTCCTCCAGCCTGGTTTTCTCATCAGTAATTTATTTGTTTATATTTTGCCTATCTCTTTCGGCTTGCAGGATCTTATTTCCCCAACCAGGGATCAAACCTGGGCTCACTGCCGTGGAAGCACTGGAGTCCTAACCTCTGAACAGCCAGGGAATTTCCTCTCAATAACATTAATCGCGGCAACAATGATAACTACTAACACCTCCTGAGCTTTAAAAGATGACGAAACTGAGACTGGAAGGTTAACTTGCCCCAGAGCAAAATCTATAAATTGCAGGGGGTCAAGTGGATCTCCTTCAAGGTTTCTCCCCAATTCTCTGATTCAAAACTCTGCTCTGCCGTATCCTGCTGTGTGGCCTTGGAGAAATCACTGCTCCTCTCTGAGCCTGTCTCCTGTATTTGGGGAACTGGGTTACAGACAGCATCTTCCGAGGCTGGTGTGATGCTTTCCTGCGGCTGCCGTAACAAATTTAGTCTCTCTCAGTTTTGGAGGCTTGAGGTCTGAAATCCAGGTGTTGGTGGGAACTTGCTCTCTCTGAAGGCTCTAGGGGAGGGTTCTTTCTTGCCTTCTCCAGCTTCTATTCGTTGCTGGCAATCTGTGGTATTCCTGGGCTTGCAGCTGTCTCCCTCCAACTCCTGCCTCTGCCTTCACACAGCTTCTCTGCGTGTGTGTATTTCTGGGGTCCAAATTTCCTCTTCTTCTAAGGATGTCAGTCATATGGAGTTTGAGGTCCACCCTAAACCACTACGACCTCATCTCAACTTGGTCCTGTTTCCAAATAGGTCCCATTCACAGGCTCCATGGGGGGCACAGTTTTCTGGGAGAGTCAGCACAGGTGGGATGTGGGAGTGGATGTGACTAGATGGCCCAACGTGGACGGCATGGTGCCCTCCTCACACTCTGCCTCTCTGGGAGGGCCTTTGTGCCCAACTTCTCCTTCCCCTGATCTCACCCTCCCCTTTCTTTCCTCCTTCTTCAGAGACTTCCTAGTCCAAATCTCTTACACTAAAGAGAGAGGAGGGGGACGTCCCTGGTGGACCAGGGGTTAAGACTCTGCTCTGCCAATGCAGGGGGCACATGTTCAAACCCTGGTCGGGGAACTAAGATCCTACATGCCATGAGGCGAGGTCAAAATATTAAAAAAAAAAAAAAAAGATGGGGGAACCGAGGTCCAGAAAGGGGCACCGTTGGCCCCTAGTCACTCGGTTAGTCACCTGACCACTGACACCTGCCTCCACCCAGCTTTGCATCCCCGTCTCTCTCTGTGCTCCAGACCTTACGGAGGGGGGACAGATTACTAGGCCTTCCCTCTCTCATGGGGATCCCTGTTTGCCCAGATGGATCCCTGAGCCCGGCTTTCCTCTCGCCCCTGCCCTGCAGCAGCTCTGGGGGCTCAGATTCTTCTGTTTGAGCCAGGCAGCCTCCAGGAGCTATGGGGGCAGCGAGGGTGCTTCTCCCCACCTCAGTCTCACCCTGACCATCCCAGGGAGGATACCAGAGACTCCTCATGACACCTGTTGGGGACTGTGGGTGCAGCAGGGCGCACACCGTGAAGGGCTGCTCGTTGGCAGGACACCCATGCTCCTCTGGGAGGGACGGGATAACCTCTCCAGGGGGGCTGCTCTCTGTCCTTCTAAGAGAGGCTGAAGGAGGATTTTAATCCAGTTTGGCTGATGATCCACGTGTTACATTAAGCACCCATCTGAGGGGTTAGGCCTCTAAGTGCCACTTTCTCAGAGGCAGTGAAATGCTGCCTACCCTGGAGACATCTGGGCTTCCCTGGTGGCTCAGACGGTAAAGAATCCACCTGTCATACAGGATACCTGGGTTCGATCCCTGGGTTGGGAAGATCCCCTGGAGGAGGAAATGGCAACGCACTCCAGTATCCTTGCCTGGAGAATCCCATGGACAGAGGAGCCTGGTGGGCTCCAGTTCATGGGATCGCAGAGTCAGACAGGAGTGAGTGACTAACACACAGGGGACATCTGGAGGCATTTTTGGTTGTCACTACTTGGGGAGAGGGTGCTACTGGCATCCGGTGGTTAGAGACCCTGCCCAAGGCCCTACCTCCTACACACACAGGGCAATCCCACAACAAAGAATGATTCAGTCAGAAAGTCCAGGGCGCTGAGCCTGGAAAACCCTGCTCTGAAGCATCGTAGGGTCCGACGTGCCATGATGCTCCACCCTCCTGGGCTTGGCGTGGCCTCTTTCATGCCTTCCTTTTATTCATTGTATTTTTGGCCATGGCCTGCGGCAGGCAGAATCTTAGTTCCCCGACCAGGAATGGACACTGTGCCCCTGCATGGAAGCACAGAGTCCTAACCACTGGACCACCAGGGATGTCCCCAGGCCTCCTTTTAAAATGTACTGACTCCAGGAGAGGGCTTCTCTTCTGGCTCAGTCAGTAAAGAATCCATCTGTAATGCAGGAGATGCAAGAAACCCAGGTTTCATCACTGGGTCGGGAAGATCCCCTGGAGAAGGAAATGGCAACCCACTCCAGTATTCTTGCCTGGAGAATCCCACGGACAGAGGAGCCTGGCGGACTACAGTCCATGGGGTCACAAGAGTCAGACACGACTGAGCGACTAAACCACCACCACCAAGAGAACTGGGCAACCTTACACCCGTGTAGGAACCCAAGGACTGTCTTCCCCCTCGGTGGAAAGGAGGCAGCTGCCAGCAGGGAAGTCCTAATCTACCCCTCACGGACAGTGCCCTTGACTTTCAGCAAAGCACTCCAGTCCCGCAACTTGTTTCAAGGCTTCCCAAGTGAGCTCCCTCCAGAAAAAAAAAAAGAAGACATCAGTGAACAGAAATCCTATAACATAAATGTGTTCCCCCATTAAGTGTTCTAAGTCTATTGTGGCTGCTGAATCCTGTCTGGCCCAGCCTCACACCCTCCAATCATGGATAACTGGACATTTTCTCAGGCTTGGATCATAAGGTTTGAAAACCCAGCTTCGAGAACCTCCCTTCTAACTAGAGCATAGAAGTCAGGCGCTGCCCAGGTCCTATGGGAAAATACGAAGCAGAAGGATACCACAGTAGCAATAAGTAAGCCTAATGACCACAGCCCCTCGATTTGCTTTTAGTCTGTGCCAAGTCCTGTTTGACGGGCTTCACACATGGGAGGTCTCATCCTCCAAACCAGGGTGAAGAAGGTGCTGTTAACCTCAGGGCATCCGATAGCATCTGTCACAAGGGTGCTTGGGAACTGGGTTTGAATGAATAAATCAAACCAGCCCATTTTACAGATGTGGAGTGTGGGATTTAGAGAGGGACTTTGATGGACATGTTCAGACATGTGACTGATGGAGTTTTACAGATTCTCTGTTTGGGATGGTCCTAGACTTGCCTGTCATACAGTTATTTTCTTTTTTAAAAAAAATGAAAAAAAGATTTGTCTACAATGTGTCTTAATGGCGGTACATGGGATCTTTCTTAGTTTCAGCACATGGAATCTTTTAGCTGGGGCTTTTGAACTCTTAGTTGCAGCATGTGGGATCTAGTTCCCTGACCAGGGATAGAACCTGGGCCCCCTGCATTGGGAATGTGGAGTCTTAGCCACTGGACCACTAGGGAAGTCCTAATACCGTCATTTTACTGACTCCCAAGTTTGTGCAAGAAATAAATGTACCCTTGTTTGTGGGATTTTGCCGAGGGCATTGTGCCTCATCACTTGACCACATTTGGGAACAGTGAGGTTGGCAGGGGTCACTCTACCCATTTTATAGATGGGCAAATAGAGGTTCCCTCAGCTGGGCCCTATGTCTCCAGATCCATCTATTCTTCAGGCTGGGGTGGATGAGAGTAAAGCAAAAAGGGCAAGAGGAGGCTCCAGGAATCTTTGATCTGAGCTCTCTGGCTTTTTCCCTTCCTGGCTCCAAGGCCTCATGTGGGGAGAGGGAGAGGGGGGCCTGGGGCCTGGTTGGGATAGGAGGATGCTGGCGAGTGGGCTTTACCAGCAGAAGAGTGTGATTGATTTGTGTGGAATGTCTCTCTGTTGGCGCAGGGGAAATTTGAGATTGCGAACATGGACATGAAGATGGGGTCAAGCCTGAAGATCAAGGGCAAGATCGCTGACGGGGCTAATGGGTGAGCCAGGGGGAGGGCGGGTGGCGCAGGACGGGGAGGGGGCAGCCACAGACCTGGCATGGGCTGGGAAGGTGGGGGAAGGCAAGGCAGCCTTGTGAGATGTTGGGACAGTGGGAGTGACCTCTGCCCAGGGGGCCTTTTGTACGTTCTCGCTCCCCTCACACGCCTCCCTCGCCCTTGCTGGCTCCATGTGGGCTGCTTTCACATCTGAGGCCAGGTTCGGGGACCTGCAGAATTCACATGGGACGCCATGTGCTCCATTCCTTGGCCCCAACAGACACAGAAGGGGCAAGTGAGAAATCCCTGAGTCTTTGCCCAGGTCTCTGCGAGTCAGATTCCTCTACTGAAGGCCCCAACCCCCAGGGACACTACCCTCTTGATACTGCTGAAGGACCAGGGACTGGCCTTTCACATGCATTAAACCAGGGATAGCTCAGTTGGTAAAGAACCCACCTGTGATGCAAGAGACCAGGGTTCAGTCCCTGGGTCGGGAAGATTCCCTGGAGAAGGAAATGGCAACCCACTCCGTTATTCTTGACCAGGGAGCCTAGCCCTACAGTCCACGAGGTCGCAAAAGTCAGACTTCGCCACTACAACCAGCACCAAACCAGGGGCACCCACTAGGGGGCGCCTAGTGGTCTGGTTTGTATCCTCTCCATTCTCACCTCAGGGGCTACAGGTCAGCGTTAGGCTGTCCTGTGTGCAGGACAAAGGTCAGTATTTCTTGAGACTGACCTCAGTCAGTTTTTGATTGGGGAGGGGCAGGCAGAAGCATTGGGTAGGAGCCAAGAGAAAAATCACCTCTTTCTCCTACTTGGGTCCCTCAAGTTTGCAGAGATGTGGGATACCTCTGGCCTGAGTCCTCCCAATGGAGACGCCCTGTGACTCAGAATGTCCCACTCTCAGGGACCATGAAGAGCTAACCAAGGCCCCTGCTGTGATCTTTCTAAAAGATCACACAGCTCCTGATGGCAAACTTCTAATGACAGGGACCTCACTACCTTAGGCATACAACTATTTTTGGCCACACTTAATGGGTCTTCAGAAATAGTTAAGAACAGCAGTTTTTCCCAAGGATAGACACCTTCATTTCCTGAAATGTCACTGTTAGTTAACTTGTCAGGAGCCTTAGTCTGTGCTCTAAATGGAATGTGATACTCCAGTGCCAAGTCTGATCAAATTGTCACCTCCCTTGTTTTAAGGCACAAACCTCAATTAACACAACCTTTGGTGATTCTACCAATTTTATGGTCAAGACGCTGCCCCCCAAGCTGTTATACCCAGGGCTGGCCCCTTATCCTCACTTCTTACTCCTTCTCTGGCAGCTTTGTGATTAATTTGGGCCAGGGGACAGATAAACTGAACCTGCATTTCAACCCACGCTTTGGTGAATCCACCATCGTCTGCAACTCACGTGATGGCAACAGCTGGGGGGCGGAGCAACGGGACAATCACATGTGCTTCAGCCCAGGGTCAGAAGTCAAGGTGAGGTCAAAGGGGAAAGGGGCCTGAAAACAGATCTCAAGGGGGGAGCACAGATGGTGGGGGCACCCTGGCCTAGACATGTGCTGGGACTGTTTGAGCCACCAGGCATGGCCCTGGCCCATTTCCAGGGTGCCTCCTGCCTCCCTGATGCCCTCCCTCCCACTGCAGCTCATCGTGACCTTCGAGAACAATGAATTCAAGGTGAAGCTGCCAGACGGGCACCAGTTGACCTTTCCCAACAGGCTGGGCCACAGCCACCTGAGCTACCTGGGTGTGCAGAACTTCCTCGTCTCCTCCTTCAAGCTGGAGTAGGGCAGCACCTCACCAGAGAGCAAGACCCACCCCTGCAAGCAGATCCCTGACCCAGAGCTGCTCTTCATGTGGGATCAGCCACGCACCTACTGTTCCTAATCCTCCGCCCTCATCCCCCAAGGCTCAGAACCAACAAAAGAATCCACCTTTATAGTCTTTCCAACTGTGGTGTTTTCCATTATCTTGATGCTCCTAGCGTCCTCATGATACAGACAAGGAAACTGAGGCTGCCCAGTGGGGGATAAGCTCCAAACACCTCAAAGCCACTGGTCCTGCCTGCTAGTGCCCTTTTGTCACCAGGACAAGTGCCAAGTTGCTCTGTGGGATTACAGTCCCAGGCACCTGGGCCAGGGGCTGTGCCCGGAACTGCAGATAAGGGCTCCCACCTGGGCTTCTTATCTCAGGGCTATTCATTCCAGTCTGGTTACTCATTACCCCCTGCCTCGGTCCCTCCCCTCACTGGGGGCCCTGGTTGGGGAGAGGGATGTCCTTGGCTTTCCAAGCCCAGTGCTGAAGGTACTCGAGCAGGTGGTGCAGACACAGTCTTCCCAGGTCCTCAAGCATCTCGCGGGACACCTTTTATCAAAAAAAGCCTTTTTAATCAGGACCCAGAGGCAGGTCTGGGGTGCACGGGAAGGTGGGACCCTCCCCCTTCTCAGTGAGGTCACACCTGACTTTTCTGAGGCTTCTGGGACATGGGGCTGGTGGTGGGAATGTTGGGGAGGCAGCTGTGGGGGCTCTCAGACAGGCAGGAGGGACCCTGCTGGGGGCAACTCCAGGATGAGCTGGGGCCGAGGGTCTCTTCAGGAGAGGAGACAAAGGCTCTATGTGGTAGGCTCCCCACCCCCACCCAGCAAGGGCAGCTTTCCCAACACAAAGGCTGCACTGTGAGGCTGGGCCCTCCAGCGGGTTGGGGGCCTGGGGTGGAGGGTGAGCCCAGGGAATAGCTACTGTGTCCGGAGGTCCGGAGTGGCAGTGGAGGGAGGCGGGGTGGCCGAGCAGGCCCAGGGGAACACCTGGGTCCTGGAACAAGCCTGGTCTCCCCTGGCCTCCCTCCCATGTCTGTCCAGCAGAGGTGTGCAAGGGCCTGGGGACAACTTGGGTTCTCCCGTCTGTCACTGGCAAGACCCAGCTGCCAGGGGCTGGGGCTGCATCTGGGCTCCTCGCAGGCAGTGCCCGGAGGCTGACCGGGGTTCTCAGCCTGTGCCCAGCCGATCACACCTTGACCTCGTCGTCCTCCTCAGCATCAGCAAACTCGAAGGTGTTGGCCTGCACTGTGCTGGGCACGGGGGTCCTGCTGCCTGCCTGGGATGCCCCGCACTCTTCATCCAGGCTCCCCCAGGAGGCCCGAGCCTGGGACAGCGCCCCCAACCCCTCACCCCGAGCATCCACCTCAGTGTAGAGGCGGCGGCTTTGGCTGCCACCCGAGACAGCTCCCCAGTGCCTGCTGGGGCCCTCGTCAGCAGGCGCACGGGGGCCCTCTCCCACCGCACTGGCCCTCGCCTCGGCCACTGGGCCCAACCTGGTGGTTACCCCATTGGGGCAGCGTCCACGAGGTGAGGGGCTTGAGGCAGGGGCCGGGGGGGTTGCAACAGAGGCTGGGGGACTTGCAGCAGGAGCCGGGGCGGGGGTCTCAGCTGCAGAGCCTTCTGAGAGGCTCATGGCCCCCAAGAGCTCAGTGAGGAGAGAGGGCCCAAGGTCAAGGTCCAGGCGGAAGGACAGGAGGGAGTCAGAGCGGCGAAGCTCAGGCTCAGCGGGGAAGGAGCTATCACGGTCTCGGTCACGAGGCTTTTCTGGGCGAGGCAGGCGGGAAATGGTGCAGAACCCGGAGTCCAGGCCTAGAAGAGAAATAGGGGCCAGGGTCAGAGCTGGGGGCCCTAACCAGGAACTGGGGAAGGCAGAGCCAGGACCAACACCTGCTTGCTATGTGGCCTTTAGCAAGCCACCCCCCAATCTGACTGCAGCTTCCTCCATCTTTCCAATACAGTGAACCCCATAGTCTCTTGAGTAATCTTCTTGTCAGCCCTGGAAATCGACATAATCCTCATTCCCGTTTTCCAGATGAAGAAAGTGAGGCTCAGTTTGGGACAAGGGGAAAGGCTCGCCCAGGGCCACAAAGTCTGATGGGCTGGAGCTGAGCCTGGAGCTCAAACCTCCTGACTCTCAGGCCCAACACTGAACTTGAATGACCCCTGGTCCCCTGCTGTGAATCCACAGCACATGTACTGGTTTGTGGGCACAGGATAGAACCAGCAGCCGGTGTGACAACATAGAAGTCAAGACCCAAAGGACAGACAAATGCCCTCTAAACGCCCTCTGTCTTAGACCCTGGCTCCAGGACTACCAGGCCTGAGACATAGTGGTGGGACCATGGACCAGTCCTCAGTGGGATTCTGAGCATCACCCCTGGACAGGGAGTACCAGAGGAAGCCTCTGGTGCTGGGCAAAGCTGCACGGCAGGGAATGGTCACCAGGTGGCAGCAGGGGCCCCAGTTCTCAGGTGAGCTGTCCAGAGGCGCCTAGGTGACACCCACCCCTCCCCACGCTGGCAGGAAGGGCCTCTGGTGTCTGTCCATGTGAGGGGTTTTCCAAATCTGTCAAGTTACAGGAACCTCTGTTCAAATAACAACAGAGCAACAGCTCCTGTGTCCTGAGCACCTACTGTGTGCGAGATTCTAGGCCACAATCGAATATGTGTTATCATTTCACTGAATCTTAGCAGTGAACCTAAGTGCCCATTATATAGGTCAGGACTTGACTTCACAGAGGTCAATTTGCTCACTGAGAATCAGGCAGAACCAGGATTTGAATCCAGGGCCCTGGCTGTCTACCTCTCCCCTGTATTGTTCTGACACAAGGGAGCTGCTTCCATTGAAGCAGGCAAGGGATAGGGGAAGGAGGGTGGTGGGCTGGCTTAGCCGAGGGCCCAGAGAAGGGGAGGCAGCTTAGGGGCAGGCAGAACTCAAACCCCACCTCCTCACCTCTCAACATCAGTGTTTTGGGGAGTGAACTGGCTCCCACCCTCTGACCCACCCTTGCCATTCACGATCTCAGGTTTGGGTCTGACTTCCATGGAGACCAAACTACTGTGGGGAAGAACTCACTTGGAGGGTTGGCTGAACCATCAAACCCCCTGCACCTCAGCCCCTGAAAAATAGGCAGACAGCACAGGCCCTCACCGTAAGCGGAGTGGCCATCTGTGGAGCTGGCAGGGCTGCGGTCAAAGCTGAGCTTGCCCACCACGAGGCTGTCGTAGGCCGCCTGGTTGAGCTGAGGCAGGGAGATGGCATTCTTGATGATGGGGGAGATGGCTGGTGGAGCAGGTGAGGGTGCGGGCGGAGAAGCCATCCTCCGGGGCGGGGCCCCCACTCTCCGCACCAGCTGCAGCTTCTTGGCCAGGAAGCCCCGGGGCGAGCGGTGGGTGCTCCCTGAGCCGCCACCATGGTTGCTGAGGAAGGAGGTGTCACCGAAGACATCCCCACCGCGGCCCACGTGCATGGTGTGGCGGAAATCCCCAAGCGGGGGGCTGATCATGTCCGCAGTCAGCCGCTTCTTCCCCTGTGAGCTGGACACCCAGCCCACGGGCGAGAGCTTGCCCAGGTTCATGGCCGGGGCTCCTCCGGCCCCCTGGGGGCCCGGCATCGGCTCTGGCTGTTCACAGCTGCTGGTCCATGCTCACCGGGGCCTGGGGAGAGCGCTAGGCTAGGTGGAGGGTTCACTTCTCAGCTCCCTCCTTCTTGGTGGGAGGGGGTGGAAGGAAGCTGCCCCTCTGTGCTACGGTGCTGCCCCCACATGCTGAGGCTGTGGGGGGTCCATGGCTTGTCTGCCCCGAGGCCTGGCTCCCAGTCCCGTGGAAGGAGCTGCAGATGTTCTGGCCAAGGACGTAGAGGGCACCAAACGTGCCTCAGACGTGGACAGTCCTCCTGCCCAGGAGTGGGGACCTAAGAGAAAGAAGGTAGTGGGGGTCTGAGGGCATCTTGGCCCGATAGTAACAGCTAAAGAGAGTACACGAGGGTCATGGGGAAAACACTGAACAGACCCACAGAGGAGGGCACGTGGCATGACTCCACATCCAGGAAACTTAAGTGCAGGCGAAACAAAATCCCATGACAGAAGAGCCTGGCAGGCTACAGTCCATGGGGTCGGACAGGACTTAGCAACTAACAACAACAAGACCAAAAAGTTCATGGAGCTGTACTCTTCTTCAACTGTATACTGGTTAAAACCTATGGGCGGTCATTATATGGTCCCCATTGATGAAGCACCAACTGAGTGCCAATGGCTTATGTTCATCACTCATTTAACCTCGAGGGAGGCACTATAGGCTTCAGACGAGACACGGAAGCCCAAAGAAATGAAGGGATTTGCCTGAGGCTACACAGTAGGCAATGGTGAAGCGGAGCCTCCAACCCCAGAGCCCTTGAGCCCCAAGCTACACTGCCTCCTGCTGGCAGGTGGAGTTAAGTCACCTCCCTTCTTGGTGGGTTAAATTGTCTTCCCCTCACAGAGGCCAGGAGGTGACAGGCAAAGGCTTTATGAACTGCTGTGTAACCAGCAGAACCCTTCGCTTTCTGAATGCTTCCTGGAAAAAGGATCCTGTGGTCAAAAGTGGTTTTTCCAGCTGCTTATTACATGTCTGAGCACATTCAAGGCTCTGAGAAGGCCCGCAGGAAGAACATTATTTTTTTTCAAACTGATGTCAAAGCCTTGTTACCAGGGAACAAGTTTTGGAAAAAGCTCAGCTGGTGCCAAAAGCTGTTCTTTGCCTACTCCCTTCTGTTCTGATCTCTTCCTCACCCTCCTCCCCCATCCCAATCTTCTCTAAGCTTCCCTTGGTTTGACATCACCCCTTCTAGTACCCTAGGAGCATACACTGGAGGACACCTATGAACCTATGGTCCCATATTTGGTTTTCCTGTGGCCCGGAGAGGCCAAGCTTCTTCAAGTTCACATCAAGAGAACGAGTAGATATGTCATTTCAGAGCCTCTGACTCACGTGGCTTTTAGTGGCCCGTGGAGCCCTGTCTTGTCTCTCCAGATCGCAATACACTCTAAGGGTGGGGCCTGGATTTTCCTGCCTCCCTCCCTCCAGCACTCAGCTTGGGCTCTGCACACGGCCAAGTGCCCAATCAGTACCAGGAGTTCTCCGTGATACCTTCATGCCAAAGGCTCACCCTTGCCACCGACCGAGTGAGGGCAGGTAGAGGATTTAGTGGCCTCACAGTGTGACCTTGGGCAAGCCATTTACCTGCCCAGACCTGGGACCCGAGCTGATAAAATTTGATAATGATAGGTTCTTAACATTTAGATCTGAGTGTCAACTTAAAAAAAAAAAAATTGATGCCACCTCCAAGCATAAAAATCTCAATACTGCCCTTCAAATGTTATTTGAAATTCAAAATAGGTTAAATAACAAGATAAAAACAAAGGAGGCAAGAAGACAAAGCTTGCTTTCTTTTCTGACTGCATTCTCTTTCCTTCCCACCATGGGATCCTCCCCCAACCCTGACTCCTCCCCACCCGGGGGGGCGTATCTGAATCATTCCTTTCCCTGGCACCCCCGGCACCAAGATGTCCTCGTGGAATGTTTGCTGAAGTAATGAAGCACTCTGCAGTTGGCCAACCCCTGCATGATGTCATCTGATTCTCCAACAGCTCCGAAGCTGGAGGGTTAGCCCATTTTACAGGAAGAGCCAAGGCTTGGAGAGAAGGAACTTGGCCAGGGTCACGTGGCAGGTACCTCGCCTGGGCCATTTCCTTGCTCTGGGGAAGACTGAATCTGGGGGCAGAGGGGAGGGAACTGGGGGGGGGGGAGTGTCATTCTGAAATGTCATGAGGAGAGGTCACTATGTCCGTCATGTGGCCACACCTACTTCTCCCCAGCCCCTCCTTTCTCAGCAAAAGGGGTCCTGGTCCCCACCCCACAACTGTGGCCACTTTGACTTGAGACACCAGCTTCTGCCCAAGTCTTGTGATAAGCCTATGTCTCAAATGCCTCTGGGCATCTCCAGAAGCTCTCCACCCTGCCCACTGTTGTAGGGACAACCATGGCACTTTTCAGCCAAGGACAGGACACTGCTACTGGGGACCTGTTTTCCCATGTGCAAAACAAGGCTGGTCCTCTCCCAGGAGAGTTTTAAGAGTGGAAGGTGCTGTAATTAAACCCTTGGATCCTGAAGCGGGGCTGGGTTCAAAGCCAACATTCTTACACTAATAATGTCTCTCATTCTGGAGAGACAGAAGGAGAGGCTCCAACCTCGATGTAGCCTATTTGGCCCTTGAAGCTGATCATCAGGTATCGCTGGTGGTTAGGTGTGCCCCACCTGGCCCCGGAGTAAGCAGAGCTCTGGCTGTCCAGGTATGTGGCCTCTCTTTGCTCACCAACCCAGAAATACTACCTGCTAATGCTCACAAACACCCATTTCACAGACGGAAAAATTGAGACATGGAAAGGAAACTGACTTGTTCCAGGTTGGAGAGCAAAAAGAGAGGCGTAGCCAGGAATCTCCCCAGGATTCTACTGTTGTTGTTAGTTGCTCAGCCTTGTCTGATTCTTTGTGGTCCCATGGACTGTAGTCCACCAGACTCCTTGGTCCATGGGATTTTCCAGGGAAGAAAAATGGAGTGAGTTGTCATTTCCTCCTCCAGGGGCTCTTCCCGAGCTAGGGATCAAACCTGCACCTCCTGGGTCTCCTGCGCTGCAGGTGCATTCTTCACCTGTTGAGCCACTGGGGAAAGTCAGGAGTCTACCAACCTCAGCAGTGAATGCCAGGGGAGTGGGTGAAGGCTCCAGGAGTGCTGAGCAGATGCCCAGCCGCTGAGCACAGCAGGGCAGGCCAGCGAGGCAGGAGACCCAGCCCTGCAGATTCAGTTTACCCTACAGATAGTCAGGCCCGGGTACTGGAGTAGGAGCTTACTCAATAGCAGTGGTGACCACAAGGACAAGGTTTGGGGCCGGAAGTAGGGACCTCGAGGTTAGGAGAGGCCAACAGGGGCCGCTGTGGAAGTGCATGTGGTTGGAGGAGGCCAAGGGCTGTCTGATGGCTGTGGGGGAGGGGGCAGAGGCAAGGGTGAGGCGGGGGTGGGGGTGGCGGCACCCTAGGGCTCACCTGGGAGTCACCCGCAGGCCCCTAGGGGGCACCACCTCTCATCCTGGAAGCCACTCCCTGCTCACAGCACCCCGCTCGCCAGGGTCCAGCTGGGTAGTAACACCATCCTTACCGCTGGACAGAGGGACCCTGCCTCCGTTAGGGCTGTTCTAGCCTCCCAGAATAAGGGGTTAACTCCCTGGGGGCTGCCTTTTCAAGCTCCTCAAAGTCCAGCCGCTTCAAGAGGCAGAAACTGAGGCGAAAAAAAGGATAGCACGTTGTCCACAGTGGCAACCGAGACCCTGTTCTCAGGCCGTCAAGGGGGACAGTAGGAGGGAGCACCATGGACCCCAAGTTAAAGCCGAATCAGCCTTTGACGACGAGGCTGATTGGCCTAAGGGCAGGGTCTCCCCAAGTTCTCGGCTCCAGACACTGCCCCGCGTTTTGCGCAGCTGTGGCCTCCGCGGGCCAGCCCTTTGGCCACTCTGGGCCTCAGTTTCCCGATCCAGAAAAGGGGCTTCAAACTTCGTGAGTCTCGCATGGCTTGGCGAGAACAGAACAGTCTCGAGGGCGGAGGGGATGGGAAGTCCCTGAAAGATTTTGGCCAGAAAACATTCCCTCTGGGAGGACCGAGGTTAGAATGTTGGAGGGTCGTCGCTCCGCGGGGAAGGGGGCAGCCGGCTGCTTTGGCCCGAGGGGAACCGGACGGGATGACCTCACCCGCTGCTCGGGCCTGGAATGCGGCGGTTGGGGAGGGGGCAGGGTGCCTGGACCATCTCCCCAGCGGTCCCCCCCACTTCCCGCTCTCCCCGCCGGCCTCGCCAAGGGGCCCGACATTCCGACACATGCCCCCCTCCCCGTTCCTTCCCTTCCTTTCCCAGGGCAGGAAAGAGCGAAGACGGCCTTCGGCTCGCCCCCTCCTCCCGCAACCCGCTTTACCTTCCAATTCTCTGCCGCCCTCTACTCGCCGGGACCAGCGCGAAACCACTCGAGAACTTGGAGCGTCCGGTGCCGCTCCCGCGGCCGGCGATCCCGACCTGTCCCTTGGCACCCGGGCGACTTTGGCAGGCTGGCCCCCTCCCCCGCCCCGGTCCCAGGAACCTAGGGGGTGCCAAGATCTTTCGGCGCCGCGATCCCCCTGCCCGCGTCCACGCCCACCCTGGGCTCGACGACCAGCGGGCCCGCTCGCGGTTACCTTCTCTCCGCGCGCCCCGGGAGCCGGGGGTGAAGGGCGGACGCGGCGGCGGCGGCAGTGCGTCCCCGCGCGCAGCCCTGGCGAGTGGCTGGGCCGGTCTGCGCCGCCCTGGCCGCGGGCTCCGCGGGCTGGCTCCGGGGGCGGGGGCGGGGTGTGGGCGCGTTCCCTCCTCCCGCCTCTCTGCTCCAGGCCGCGGGCGGGGCGGGGCCCCCAGTCCCGGGCACCGATCCGGCCGCCCCGAGCGGCGACTGCGAAAGCTGGAGGGGGCGCCAGGTCAGGCTCTTGTAGGCTGCCCTGGGCAGGGGGAACCGGGAACGTGCGGGTTCCCCGGGAGAGGTGACTCGGGTCCCCAACTCCCAAACCCTCTCCCACCGTCTCCTCGCAGGGCCTTGGGGTGCCTGACCTGACAACTCCGCTTGCTGGGCTCTCCAGCCGCTCCCTGTAGGAGTCTGGGGAACCTGGAAGCCAGATCTCCGAGGCCCTGCACGCCCGACTCCTGCTTAAACCTTAAGTTCTACAAGCTGGGATACCCACTCCCTTTCTCCTAACCCCCCTTTTCTTTTTGCTCCAGTACAGCTCTCCCACCCCCACCCCCACCCCGCGGTTACCAGAACACAGACATGAGCCACACTGGGGCCAGGCCGCTGGTAGAGTGGTGTGGTGTTGTGGTCAAGGCTGTGGACCCTGGAACCCAACAGCCTGGTTTCCTATCCTGTGCTGGTCGCTGCTTATCCTTTCCATGCCTTGGTTTTCCCAACTGTAAAATGGGATAATAACAGCAGGTATAAAATGTTATGTGGCTAAGTGTTCTCTGCTCTGTCAGCACCTAGCAGACTTGCTGAACAATTAATTACATGAGGTCACGTCTCGGATGGGTGGGTTCCCGAAGCTTCACTGAGCGCTCCTCAACTCCACCCATGAGGGTCGGGGAATCAGGCAGGCACAGGACTCTGTGCTGTCCTCAAGGAGGGGAGATGGATCTCTGATCCCCAGCTTATGCTGTTTCAACATTCCCTAAGAGTTGGACACAACTTAGAGACTAAGCAACAGGGACGATATTCCTCTTGGACTGTGAGCTTCCTGAGGACAAGCGGGAAGATCTTGCACACAGCCCCATAAACATAGTCTGCAGGAGAGGGGCGGGGCTCAGCAAGGTGTCCTGGAAGAGGTGTTACCTGAGTTAAGCTGTAAAGGACACACAGCCAAGGGAAGGGCAGTGGGAATGCACACACACCTGGCAAGAGACAGAACAAGCAAAGGCTTAGAACTAAGGATCCGCAGGCAGGAGGCAGGTGTGGCTGGAGGAGGAGGGGCCGTATTTACACACACATGGAAAGAGGAGGTTTTTTGGCTGCACCTCCTTCACGTGCGTGCTCCGTCGCTTCAGTCGTGTCTGACTCTTTGTGACCCCATGACTGTAGTCCACCAGGCTCCTCTGTCCATGGGATTCTCCAGGCAAGAACACTGGAGTGGGTTGCCACTTCCTTCTCCGGGGATCTTTCCAACCCAGGGATGGAGTCTCTTATGCCTCCTGCCTTGGTGAAAGTGAAGTGAAAGTGAAAGTCGCTCAGTCCTGTCTGACTCTTTGCAACCCCATGGACTATACAGTCCTTGGAATTCTCCAGGCCATAATACTGGGGATCGAACCCAGATCTCCCACATTGCAGGCAAATTCTTTACCAGCTGAGCCACAAGGGAAGCCCCCTGCCTTGGTAGGTAGATTCTTTACCATGAGCGCCACCTGGGCTCCCAGAATGCACATGCTAGCCACCAAGGGAGGAGGTTATTTCCCCAGCAGGACAGATGGGGAAACTGAGGTTTAGAGAATTCCAGTGCTTGCTGAGGTAACAGTAGGACTGAGAGTCAGACATGATTTAGCAACTAAACAACAACATCAGAACAACAACCAGGCCCTGTTGCCCCTCACCTGCTCATCACTGAATCCATATGAGATCCCTGTAGGGACGATACTGCCATCATGTCCATTTTGCAGAGAAGTAAAATGACTTTCGCAAAGCCTCCAGCTGTGGCAAGTTGTCTATATCTCCTGGTTTGCCCAGGAGAGTCCCACATGATGCCCAATATCCCAGCATAATTATTAATAAGACTTCCTTTCACTCTCAAAGATGACCTGGTTGGACAATAAATTACACATCACTCTAGTCAGAAGATTGCCCAGAGCATCTGGCAAAGGAAGCAGTTTGGTGTGATGTCAGAGGCCCTCAGTGAATTAAAAAAACCAAGATCATGGCATCAGGTCCCATCACTTCATGGCAAATAGAAGGGACAAAGTGGAAGCAGTGACAGATTTTGTTTTCTTGGTCTCCGAAATCACTGCTTATGGTAACTGCAGGCTTGAAATTAAAAGACACTTCCTTCTTGGAAGAAAAGCTATGATAAACCTAGACAGCGTATTAAAAAGCAGAGACATCACTTCCCCGACAAAGGTCTGTATAGCCAAAGTTCTGGCTTTTCCAGTCGTTATGTATGGTTGTGAGAGTTAGACCATAAAGAAGGTTGAACGCCAAAAAATGGACACTTTTGAACTGTGGTGTTGGAGAAGACTCCTGAGAGTCCCTTGGACTGCAAGGAGATCCAACCAGTCCATCCTAAAGGAAATGGACCCTGAATATTCATTAGAAGTACTGATGCTGAAGTTGAACCTCCAATACTTTGACCACCTGATGTGAAGGGCTGACTCATTAGAAAAGACCCTGATGCTGGGGAAGCTTGAAGGCAAAAGGAGAAGAGGGTGGCAGAGGATGAGATGGTTAGATAGCATCACCAACTCAATGCACATGAATCTGGGCAAACTGGGAGATAGTGAAAGACAGGGAAGCCTGGCATGCTGCAATACATGGGGTCACAAAGAGCTGGACACAACTTAGCAAACTTCCTACTTTGTGCCAGTCGTTCGTCTCTGCTAGCTCATTGTAAAGCACTGCGTGAGTCAGAAATTCTGCACCTCATTTTACGGATAGGTAAACTGAGGCCAGAGGCACTCTCCCCTCTTTCTAAGCCTCCCTCCAGATAGAAGTACTTCTCTATGTAGGCTGCACTCCTGTTCCTGGCTCCACTCCTGACTGAAGGATCCAACTCAGTTTTTCTTTCTGGAAATGGGAGAGAGGGAGGAGTCTGGGCATCCTTGTGAAAGATGCAGGGATGTGCATTTCCCATGGTTTTCTTCTCTCCCAATTTCCTGTGGTCCCCGTCTTTCCCTTGTCAAGGGACTGTGCCCAGGAGTGCAGGGGTTAACCCTGGCAGAGCTGTAATCACCGTGCAGAACGCAGAACAAATGCCTCCCAGCTGGGGACTGGGAGCTGCTAGGTGGGACTGGCTGCCTGGAGTTCAGGAGGCCCCCTCTCCTCCCCTGTCCTGAGGATCCAGGCCCCTTGGACTGGAATCACAGAGCTCAGCTGCTCCCTCAGTTCACCCTGCAGGCTGGGTGGGCCGAGGCACGGGGCTTATGGGAAGGAGGCGGTCTCTGGGCAGGGAGTCCTCTCTGGCGCTCTAGTGGAGGGGGCAGGGCACAGCTAACGGGGTCGCCTCCCCTTTGGGGACCCAGGGATGCCAGTGGCTGCCCACCAGGCTCCAGTGAGGTTTGGCGGGGGAGCCCTGGCCCCATCTTCCAGCCTGCATCCCAGCCACTCCCTAGAGGGTGCATCCTTTCCGTCCCAGTCTGGCTTGGCTTTTGGTCAGCTTATGCATCTGCTCACTGACCGATTCGATTGGTCTTCTCAGTCTTCTGTCTTTTTTTTTTTTTTGGAGATGTCTTGCAGCATGTGGAATCTTAATTCTGCAACCAGATAGGGTTCTAACCCATGCCCCTGCAGTGGAAGCTCAAAGTCCTAACCACTGGACTGCCAGGGAATTCCCAGTGAGGACTGCCTGTTGAGGGTCCACTCATCTATCCACCACCCACACTCCACTCCATCCATCTACCCATCTGTTTAACCACCAATTTACCCATCCGTCTGTTAACCTACCACTCACACCCATCCAGTCACCTGCTGCTAAGTCACTTCAGTCGTGTCCGACTCTGTGCGACCCCATAGACGGCAGCCCACCAGGCTCCCCCGTCTCTGGGGTTCTCCAGGCGAGAACACTGGAGTGGGTTGCCATTTCCTTCATCCAGTCACCTAACTACTTACTAATCTTCAGTTGACCCACTGCCTACACCCTTACTCATTATCTATCTGCCCCCACCGATCCATCCACCTACCCACCCGTGCCTCCTCCCACCCCTATCCATTTACCCACCCATATATCTTC
Organism: Budorcas taxicolor; assembly: GCF_023091745.1. Taxonomy (NCBI): domain Eukaryota; kingdom Metazoa; phylum Chordata; class Mammalia; order Artiodactyla; family Bovidae; genus Budorcas; species Budorcas taxicolor. The sequence continues at coordinate 152,942,458 of NC_068914.1, read as the reverse complement.
CCCCACCTATCCACCCAGCATCCTGTTCTACTGCCAACAACCCCCGCCGCCTACCTCTTGCCTGTCCCTCCATGGCCTCATGCACTCATCTGCCTCTCCATCCTATGATAACCTTATACCAGCTCACACCTGGCCTCTGCTGACCGGCATGAGTTTCTGAGTATGTCCTTATTTTTCTCACAGGCACACACCTCCCTCACCTTCATCAGTGGGTCACCCTTAGGCAAAACATCCTTGAAAACTGCTTTGCAATATCACCTCCCTATGGCCAGCATAAGAAGCCGGTCCTTGTCACCCCAACTGGTCTGCACCATCACGAGGGCAGGTACACCCCTCCTTGGACCTCTCCAGGAACACTCTCTATGGGCTGGACTCCTGGCAGGGGCTCAGACAGACCTGGGCATTGCAGGGAAGTGGGCGGCATTGTGTTCTCCAAGTGATCTGTGGTGTAGGTTAGTTCCCCAGCTTGGGGAGACTGGCAGTGGGGCCAAGGGTGCCATCCCCATGTTTCTCAATTCTAGCATCCAGCATGCATTTCCAAATCAGACCAACCCAAGTTCAAATCCTGGCTTTGCCTCTCACTAGCACAGGGGTCCACAACCTCTGGGATCCTAATCCCTGATAATCTGAGGTGGAGCTGATATAATAATAATAGAAATAAAGTGCACAATAAATATAATGCACTTGAATCATTCTGAAACGACTCCCCACCCCAAATCCATGGAAAAATTGTCTTACGTGAAACTGGTCTCTGTTGTCAAAAAGGTTGGGGACCGCTGCCCTAGCAGAGTGACCTTGGACGAGCCACTTCCTTACCTGGGCCTCATGTGTGATGAGCCGTCAAGTTCGCGACCTGACTTGTGGCTGATGGTCAAGGAAGGGTAGCTATAGTTTTACTATTGTTAGAATTTTCTTTCCCCAGGAGACAGTTGCACTTAACACACATTAAGTAAGTGCCTGCTGTGGGCCAGGCCACACGCACTCCTTGCTCTCAGCGATTTGTCTGGTCTGGTGGGAAAGATCAAGGCCAGGAACTGGTGGGGGCTGAAGGGCCAAAGGCAATGGCAACCCACTCCAGTGTTCTTGCCTGGAGAATCCCAGGGACGGGGGAGCCTGGTGGGCTGCTGTCTATGGGGTCGCACAGAGTCAGACACGAGTGAAGTGACTTAGCAGCAGAAGGGCCAAAACAGCAGTAGAAGGGGCCAGGCAGGCAGAGGACTGACTGAGGAGGTCCAGGGAAACTTCCTGGAGGAGGTGGCATTTGATCTGGACCTTGTGTTTTGGGGTAAGAGTGCCCACAGGTGAGCTTGGGAGAGAGTTGGTCTCACAAAGGGAGCAGATGAACTGGAGATGGTCTGCTGTGGAGGATGGGAGAGAGGCCTTGAACACTGCCCTTGGCCCTCTGTGTGTGGGCTGGCCTGGGCCTCTGCCCTTTCCTCTGCAGGGGCTGCCCTCAGGTGTCACAGACCCTGCGGTGTCTTGGGATCCTTCCTGGGCTTTCTCATTAGCAGAGGTCTGCAGCAAGCTGGCCCCAGGTTTTTTTTTTCCCCTGGCTGACGTTGAGGATAGGAATGTGCTCTGACGGAAGCCAGGGGACGGAGACCCTCCTGGAAGGAAGCATAAGCCTTCCGTTCTAGTTCTTTCCTCCTACTCAGATCCCCAAGAGTCAACACTTGGTGGGAAGTTTCAGGGCCTCAGTGGACTTCTGAGGACGCTGAAGCCCAGAGACCTCCCAGGGCTGCACAGCGGAGTCCCTGGCCACCGCAGACCCCATGGCTGCCTTCAGCGTGAGGGAGTGTCTGCTGAGTTCCTACTGCATGCCGGCTCCCAGCCTAACAGGACGAAGCAGACAGGGTCACAGAGAGTAAGGCTCAGACAGACCACACACTTGGCAGGGCTCCAGGAAGGCTGCCTGGAGGAGGTGGGACACGGCTCTACACAGACGTGTAAACCAGAAAGTGTGAGAGGCAGGCTGAGTACACTGAGTGTGTGTGTTTGGCATGGGTGTGTGTGCCATGAGGGTGTCAGCTGGAGTGATGACTGAGTTGCTGGGGCGCCAGGGACCGGCCTGGGGGCTGGGTGATGACAGATGAGTCCCTGGCTGTCCCTGCTGGGTTGCTTCTTGAAGTGATGCCTGGGTGTCAGTGGCTTCTTGGGAGCAGCAGGGTCAGGATGGGAGTTAATCCCAAGGGTATTTTAGAGGGCGGGACTGTGAGGCATACAGGGAGAGCATGGCTCCCAGAAGCAGGCAGCTGTCAGGGCCGGAAACGCCTCTGGAATTCCAGGCTCTGGGAAAAGCACTGGCCGCATGGAAGAGTTTTCTCAGCCGGAGCCTTCCAGGCCAACTCAGCCCTGGTTCCTTATTCACTGCTCCTCAGGGAAATGGGGGAGGGGAAGCCCCCTCCCCCCACAGACTCCCTTTCTCCTGGAGAACAGGACAAGAAGTTGGAGGAAGGGGGGAGCTAAGGAAGGATGTGGGGTCAGTTCCTCCAGCCCCACCCCTGAGGAAGACAGTCGGATGGATGGAGGGGGGCGTGGGCATCTGAGGTGCCTGGAGCTGCAGGGCGCAGCGAGGGATAGCAGAGGGGCCTGGGCCGGGTGCCCCTGTCATCTCAGGGGTGATGGGGTGGCTTCTTCAAAGCTCGAACAGGTGGCTAGAGACCTGGATGGAAGGGCAGTGTTGGGGTGGGGGTGGGGTCCTCCAGGAGACCTTTGTTCTCAACATGAGGAGGGGTGGGTATGGAGAAAGGAGAGGAGGGCGGGGAGGCAGGAAAAGTGTTTGAGGAGCAGAAACAATGGCCTATTCTCTGCTGCCCCGCCTGGCCTGAGAGATAGGCCGGTGGGCTGGAGGCCAGCCCTGCCTTGTCCTGACCATCTCCACCATGGCCTCCTCCAGCCCAGCCCCGCCCTTGGGGCTGCACGTGGTCCTGCCTGGGTGGAGCAGGGGGCTCCTTCCTCATCCCCACAACTACGGACTCATTCCGGGATCCATGGGTCCATCCATTTTCTTCTAACAGAAGCCGGCCCACTTCGGTGGATGCAGGGCTTGTACAAACATGATCTCCTTTGTGTGATGGATGCAGAAATGGAGGAGGAAAGCCCTTCCCACTGGCCTGTGGCCCCTGCCTGTTGTCTGTAGAGCTGGAGTCGAACCCGGTACCCTGGGCACTGAATCCTGGGTTCATCCCATGACCCCCTTCCCACAGTGCTTCTCAGCTCCTGGTTTCCTCCTCTCTTTCCTGCACGGATGATAAGAGAAGGATGATCAGAAGGGAGAGGAGGGCTTTCCAAAGGTGGCTCAGTGGTAAAGAATCTGCTTGCCAATGCAGGAGACACGAGTTCGATCTGGGAAGATCCCACACGCCACGGAGCAACTAAGCCCGTGTGCCACAGCTATTGAGCTTGTGCTCTAGAGCCCAGGAACCGTAACTACTGAGCTCATGTGCTGCCACAACTGAAGCCTGCCTGCCCTAGAGCCTGGGCTCCAAAAAACAAGCCACCACAATGAGAAGCCGGGGCACTGCAGCTAGAGAATAGCCCCCGCTCGCTGCAACTAGGGCAAAGTCTGCACAGCAGCAAAGGACCAGCACAGCCAAAAATAAATAAATAAATGAAGCACAGAATGGAAGGGAGTGGTAATTAAGCCCCCCGCTTAGTGCCAGATGCGAGCTTGAACTCTGGGCTTGGTGCTTTACTGGCATTGGCCTTAATCCTCACAACACCATTATACAGGTAAGGAAACGGACGCCAAGGATATAACATCACCTCCTCAACCTCTCATGGCTCAGAAGTAGCCCCACTGGATATGAGCCTCGGTCTGTGGCATCCACAGTTCCCTGCTGCCCATGAAGGGGGGCTGTCCTCCCAGTGTGAGGACGTGGGGAGGAACCCTACATGTCGCATTCACATCCCCCTGGCGCTGGGTTGCTCAGAAGCCTCCCTGACTGATGGATGTTGCCTCTACTTATATATTTGGTGACCGGGAGGTCCCTCCTGAAATGGAGCAGAAATCAGCTCCCCATAAGCTCTGCTCACTGCTTCTCCCTCACCTCCTGGGGCTGCACCCAGATGCCCCTGAAGTTCCCCTTTCCAAATGTCTGCCAGGAATCAGAAGACCTGGCTCCAACCAGTCCCAGCTGTGGATCTTGGGTAAATTCTTTGGCCTCGCTATGCCTCAGTTTTCTCACCTGTAATAACAGGTGAGTAATAACACCTGTGATCAAAGAAGATGGCTGGGAAAGAAGCTTTACAAACACAGGTTGGGGGTGTGTCATAATGATTGCAGGTGTTTAGGCTGTTCATATTGTTCTGGGATGTTTCATGAACTGAACTGTCACGTCATAGCAAGCACTCTTTAAGTGACTCCTCAGCGCCTGGCAAGAGGGCACAGCCATTGCCTCTGGACTGAGGAATTTGCACCGCAGCTTGCAGAGGGGAGGTGCAATGGCTTGTATAGTTTTGTGTGCAGAGTGCATGAGGATGTGCTCAGCTGCTTCAGTCACGTCGGACTCTTTGCAACCCCATTGCCTCTAGCTTGCCAGGCTCCTCTGTCCATGGGATTCTCCAGGCAAGAATACTGGAGTGGGCTGCCATGTCCTCCTCCAGGGCATCTTCCCAACCCAGGGGTCTCTTCCATCTCCTGCATTGGCAGGTGGGTTCTTTACCACTAGTGCCACCTGGGAAGCCCTGTGCAGAGTTCAGTTCAGTTCAGTCGCTCAGTCGTGTCCGACTCTTTGCGACCCCATGGACTGCAGCACGCCAGGCCTCCCTGTCCATCACCAACTCCCAGAACTTGCTCAAACTCATGTGCATCGAGTCACTGATGCCATCCAAACATCTCATCCTCTGTCGTCCCCTTCTCTTCCTGCCTTCAATCTTTCCCAGCATCAGGGTCTTGTGCAGAGTAATGTTTATTAATTCATAAAGACTCTGACACCATCCTCATAGGTAAGTAAAGGATCTCACAGGTGAGGAAATTGGCACAGAGAGGTGAAATGACCTACCCGAGGTCCCACAGCACCTTTCTGCAGGGTAATTGATCAGTTGATTCTCACCAGGCCATTTCCCCTGCCAGGCCTGCAGGGGTTAACAGGGCCGGCACGCAGCAGGAGGGAGGGTCTCATGGACAGTGAGGGGTGGGAGTGGGCCGTCCCCTCTAGGACCCTGACTCCACCTCAGTGGGCAGCTTGAGCCCCTGCCAGCCTCTTGTTGACTCAGCCGGCCTCTCTCCTGCCAAGGCCTGCTGACCAGAGCTCCCACGGAGAGGGTCAGGCTGCATTCTTCTTGGGTTGGAGCCTGGGTTGGGGGGTGGCTGGCACCTCCTGGTGGAGGCTGTGTGCTGGTCTGTGGGTGCTGGGCCAGATGCTGGGGTGAGGCCGGAGTGTGGACCAGCCCAAGAACCAGCTTCTTGAGCGTGTGTGCGGCTTAGCGTCACCATGACTGAGCTAGGTGATCTCAGCAAGCCGCTGCCACCATCCTGTGTACACCCCTGCCTCAGTTTCCCTGTCCATCGAATGGATGCAACGAAGATAAGCCTGGCCAGCCCTAGCACACAGCTACTGGGAGGATCAAAGAAACAAACGAGTTTGGCCTGAGTGAACGCCCTTTGCAGCTCAAGGACCTGGGCACGTTGGCTGGCCAGCTGGCCGGGCATTCTTGAGGTGGAGTACACGAACAGGAAGCGATGCAGGGCAGCTCTCAGCTGGGGCCTGTCTGCCTGACATCCCTGTCTCCTCCCTGGTCCTGACATAATGACAGGCACAGGAGTGACCCCTCCTCCCAAGTGCACAGCCCTGCAGAGTTTACCGAGTCCTTCCATCCCATTCTCTCAGGTTCCCACCCTCCTGCCTCAGGGCCTTTGCACTGCTGTGCCTTCTGCCCGGGACACTCTTCCCAGATGAGTGAAAGGCTGGCTCCCTCTCAGCTCCAATGTCACCTCTGCAGGAGTCAACCAAACACTCATTTAAATTAGCTTCTCCCTGACCCACTTGGGCTTCCTAGGTGGAGTTAGTGATAAAGAATTCGCCTGCCAAAGCAGGAGACATGGATTCCATCCCTGTGTCCGGAAGATCCCCTGGAGAAGGAAGAGGCAACCCACTCCCGTATCCTTGCGTGGAAAATCCCATGGACAGAGGAGACTGGCGGGCTACCATCTACAGGGTTGCAAAGAGTCAGACACGACGGAGGCGACTTAGCACACACCAGCCCCTCACCCCCCCGCACCCCCCTTCCCCTCTGTGTCTTTCTTCCCCTGGACATTTGGCTCCATGAGGGCAGGGGCAGTGAACAGCCTGGTTCACGGCAGTATCAGGAGATAGACCACAGCCTTCCGTGGTGGCTATTATTGTCCATTCTTTCAGGCGAGGCACCTGAGCCTCAGAGAGGTCAAATGGTGTGTCTCAGGTCACACAGCCTGGAAGAAATGGAGCTGGTCAGGGGGCTTTTTCCAGAACTGGCCCCACAACTGCACTGCCTGCCTCCTCCACATCGGTCACCCCCATGAGGTCCACCCCAGCCTCCATCCTTATGCACGGTGGATACTGCACACTTATTTGTTCGGTGGGATGTGGGGAAAGATCCTAAAGAGTCTATAAGATCGAAGCTTTTGATTCTCTTTACGGAAGACTAAGCCACTGGATTGTTTTTGCTGTTGTCTAGTTGCTAAGTCGTGTCTGATTCTTCCACCCCCTGGGCTGTAGCCCGCCAGGTTCCTCTGTCCATGGAATTATCCAGGCAAGAGTATTGGAGTGGGTTGCCATTTCTTCCTCCAGGGGATCTTCCCGACCCAGGGATCCAACTCGCTTGGCAGGCGGGTTCTTTACCACTGAGCCACCTGGGAAGCCTAGGCCACTGGATGCCGCGTATACCTCTGGCTGCTCCCCTAGCGGGCCCCTGGGCTAACATCTTTGGGCCAGTGTCCGGGGCATGCCAGGGGCCTCCTTACCCGGCGCAGGCTGGCTGGCCAGCCGGCCTGGCCTCATAGCCCTCCCAGAATTGCAGCAGCAGCTGTGGGGTGGCCGGAAGCCCCACCCCCGGCGCCTCTGGGCCCCAAGCCCAGGCCGCAGGCGGATCTGTGGCTGGCACTGCTCCTTCGGGCTGGGGTGGGAACACCGCAGGGATTTTAAAAATAAAGGGCCTTGAGACAGTGGCCTGGCCCAGCCAGCGGTGGGGCGGGGTGGGGGCCAGACAGGGACAATGGGATGCCGATTCTCGGGGGCTGTCCACCCACAGGGAGCAGCCAGACCAGGGGAGCCCACTGTTTCCTGCCCCCCCCAACAGTGCTGCCTTCCCAAGGACACTTCCTCTGCGCCTATCCTAAACATCGTCCCAGATGTTGACTGAGCGCCTACTATGTGCCAGGCCTCAGGGACCACGGACTGAGACCCTCCAGCCTCTCTTTCTCCCAGCCGTGTTGCTCTCCCCGGCGCTACCCTCTCCTCCGTCTCCGACCTCAAGCCAAATGATTTATTGAGTGCCTACTATGTGCCAGGCCTGTCCTGGCCTCCTTCTTTTCAGCCTCTCTGGGCTCTTCTCCTCTGCGTTCACACTCTCCCAGGCCTCTCCCCCATCTCAGGCCATTTCTGTCTGCCTCTCTCTCCTCTGGCCAGGCTAACAGGAAGCAGCCGGAGAGGTCAAGGGCCACTGGGCCTCCAGAGTCCAGTGTCTGCATACACAGGGGCCTGTCGACAGGGAGGCGAGGTGGGGGAGGTGGACTTCCTGTTTATGAGAATCCGAAGGACCCCCAGGGAGGTGCCTTGGACAGGCGTCCCGGGCAGCCCCTCTAGTCTAGATCCCAAGTCTCTCCCTGCAGGGGCCCCCAAACAGCCAGCTCAGACCCAGGCACTGCCCTCCCCGCCTTGCTGGGGAGGGCCAGAGGAAGGAGGACTGCTTCTTTGGAATAGCCAGGAATGTGGGAGTCGAGTGTCCAGTATCCACAGGAAGCATCACTGGCTCCAGGACCCAGCCCCACTCCTCCCTGTCTGAATGCCCCACCCCATTCTCCTCCCCATCTCCAAGGCCCTCCCCTGCTTTGATGGTGGGAGGGCTTGAAAGAGCTGGGGAAGAAGGAGGCTAGGTCTTATCCTGCCCCAGCGGGGCCACAAGTCTTCGGCTCTGGTTGGACCAGGCTCTGGCGGCCTCAGTGCCCGTCTCTGGGTGGGGGTGATGGGCCAGTTACTCCATCAGCTTCGTCTTGCATGCACCATGTTTTCCCCTGAGTCCTCCATGTGGGGAGGATGGGGCAGGGCCCCCAGGGGGCTTGGGACCAGCCTGAGAAAAATGGGACCAAGATGTCACTTCACACCTTCAAGAAGTATCACCCTCAGTTCAAAGCCCCAGGTCCGAGGAGCTGAAAGTGGGGGCAGACAGAGGTGGGGCCCGGCCAAAGTGTTCTGGGTGAGGAAGCAAATAGCTCCTGCCCTCCTCACCTCCAGGCAGTCTCAACCAATCCAACCTGTGGTTGCCCAATAGGAGGTACTGACCTAGGGCCTGAGGGTCATGGCCAGTGAAGAGGCTGGGCAGAGGGAGACCTGACCTTGTCCTCTTCTCTCACCGAACCCAGAAGGAGGTCAGTGACTCCTGTCCTCTATGTCGCCTCCCCCACATCCCACTCTCTAGCTCAGAGAACCTGGAGACAGACCATAGGACACAACATCCTTAGTGCTGGAGGCAGCCATCCCCTAGTGGGCAGTGGGGGCCCCAGGAGCCAGTTAACCCAGAGAAGGCAGTCAGGGAGGGCTTCCTGGAGGAGGCTACCCTCTCTACACAGAAGCCTAAAATTAGGAAGGATGTGCCTGGCCATGGAAACAGCTTGATCAAAGGCATGACATTTCCAGAGAAATGCTAGCCACATGATGGACCTGGAAAAAGGTGCAGAAGAGTGAGCCGGGGGCGATTATGGGTGGGGTGGGGGATGAGATCAGTCTTCAGGGCCTCAAAGCCTGGACTTTCTGTGGCTCTGGAGCGCCCTCTTTTGCCCCAGGCCAGGAGGTGGAAGGGAGTCAGGCAAAGGAACCACTGAGATAGATTCAGTGTTGTTATGTGGTGAGGGCAAAGGGCTGGGGCCAGGGGCAGGAACCCTGGCCTCAGCTCTGCAAAGCTGCCCCCAAAAGACGGAAGACTTTCCAGTTCCTGATAGACCTGCTCTGAGCCAGAGCATCTAGGCACTTGCCCACAGTGGTGACCTTGGGCAAGTTATTAACTTCCCTGACCTCAGTTTTGGGCCCTATAAAATGGGGCTAAAGAGAGGACCTGCATCAGAGGGCTGTTGGTGAATGGAATTAATTTAGCATAGCTCCTAGGTGGTGCCAGTGGTAAAGAACCTGCCTGCCAATGCAGGAGACTTGAACCCTGGGTCGGAAAGATCCCCTGGAGAAGGAAATGCCAACCCACTCCAGTATTCTTGCCTGGAGAATCCCATGGACAGAGGAGCCTGGCGGGCTACAGTCCATGGGGTCGCAAAGAGTCGGACACGACTGAGCGTCACATACAGCACAGCACCTGGTACTGTGTGTGCTGTGTGCTAAGTCGCTTCAGTTGTGTCTGACTCTCAGACCGCATGGACTATAGCCTGCCAGGCTCCTCTGTCCATGGGATTTTCCCTGCAAGAATACTGGAGTGGGTTGGCATTTTCTTCTCCAGGGGATCTTCCTGACCCAGGGATCAAACCCACACCTCTTATCTCTATTGCATTGGCAGGAGGGTTCTTTACCACCAGCGCCACCTAGGAAGCCCAACACAGGACCTGGCACTAGTTAATCTTTTTTTCTTAAACTAATTATTTGGTTGCATCAGGTCTTAGTTGCAGCATGTGGGCTCAGTAGTTGCCCTGCAGCAAGCAGGATCTTAGTTCCTCAACTGGGGTTTGAACCTGAGACCCCTGCATTGGAAGGTGGGTTCTTTACCACTGAGCCACCAGGGAAGTCCCCCGTGAGTCTTAACTACCAGCTAAACATTATTGCTAGTTGAGAAAAAGAGAAAATTGGTTTTCCCCCAAGGACAAGATGACAGGTGGGTGGCAGGTATTTTACCAGAAGAGTCTACAAAAAAAGACATGGTACTCAGCCCCTGGGATTCCCAGGCTTGCATGATCCAAGCAACCCCTTGGGGCTCTTATTTTAAAAACACTGGCTTCCCACCCCTAGTCTCTGACCTGCCAGGTCTGGGGTAACACAGGCCCTGGGGTTTGTAAGGAGGCCCCAGGTCTGGATCTTCTATCAGGCAGGTGTGGGGAACATTCCTCTCTGATGACAAGGATTCACTCTAAGTGCTTCCTCCTTGGGGAGACAGTTCCTTCAAAACAGCCTTTAAAAAGACTGCTGTCTATTGAATATGCCTCACCCGTTCTAAGCCTTTTCTGTGTTAACTCAGACAATCCTCACAGCAATCCTGTGATGTGTAGGTACTCAGAATTGTTCCCATCTTACTGATGGGGAAACTGAGGCCTACAGAAACTAGGAAACTTGTCCACGGTTGCAGGAACTCTGTGACTTGTTAAGAGTCAGATTGGGACTTGAACCTGGACTTAAGCCCTTAACCATTGGGTTGTAGCTTCCCCACCTGCCTCCAGTCCCTGGGCCGTTTGATAAGATTCCTCCAGGTGTCGTGGGTCAGAGCTGGGGGTTCATACGTTTTGCTCCTTTGCCCTCTAAGATAACAATCCCTAACTTTTTTGACGCCAGGGACTGGTTTTGTGGAAGACAGTTTTTCCACAGATGGGGTTTAAGAATGGGGATGGTTTGGAGATGATTCAAGCACATTACATTTATTGTACACTTTATTTCTATGATTATGACATCAGCTCCACCTCAGATCATCAGGCATTAGATCGGGGAAGTTGGAAACCCCTGCTCTTAGGGTGTGACCTTTGAATCAAGAAATGGCCAGTCCTGCTTCAAACCACCTTGGGAAGCAGAAAACTGGGATTCAACTTCCTGTGCGCGGCTTACTTCCTCTGGGGGGGTCTCTGGTGGTTCTCTCTCCCTGAGCTGGTTCTACTACCTCTAAAGGTACCTCCCTAGGTATCATCAAGTCAGGAGATCAAGGATGGGGAGGGGGTTTGTGAACTGTTGGGCTGTGGGTTCTTTTGGAGCTGGGAGTGGCCAAGGTGGGGGTGTGGGAGGAGTGGGGACAGTCTGGGAGTTGCTCAAGTCACCTACCTCCAGGGCTAGCCCTTTCCTTTCCTTTCCTTTCTTCCTTTTTAAAATCTTTTGGCTGCTCACGTGGCATGTGGGATCTTAGTTCCCCGACCAGGGATCAAACCCAGGCCCCCTGCACTGGCACTGCAGAATCTTAGCCACTGGACCTCCAGGGAAGCCCCCAGGGGTAGTCCTTTTCCAGCTGGTGTCACCAGGACTTCAGAGGTTGGGGGAGGCCACAGGGGAAGAGAGGTTGGTGGGGAGCCTGGCTTCTCCCTTCCCGCTTGGCACTCCAACATGCCCTGGCTGGCGGCGGCTCATGATTCATCAGCTTTAAGCCCTGGTTTCATCAGTAATCAGGAAACACACCACTAGAGAGCCTGGGGCATTTTCTGGAGAGCTCAATGCCCTCCCAGAAACTGGGAAGGGGGGCAGGAGGAGGGAGCAGGGCAGAGAGAAGGAAGAGGTCTGGCCTCAGAAACTTTGCATAATGTATTCTTTTCTTTGAGGAGGCTGAGAAAGCCTCAGGACCTGACATCCTTGGAAACCATTCACTCATTCATTCTGGTTTACTGAACCCCTTACTCTGCGCCAGTTACCACTGGCCCAGAGAAATAAAGTGAAGTTATCCAGAAGCTTCCTGGTACGGAGATTACTGTATGATCAGCTAATTCCTGCACAGCGCAGTGAGGCGCGGGTTTACCAAATTCAGAATCCACAGAGGAGAGAGACATTAATCTGGGGGTGCGTGGTTGTGGCATGGATGGGGTGGGGGGCGGGGTGAGATATTGGCAGTTCTGAAGCCCGCGCTGGGGAAATGACAGTGTGGGCTGTGATCAGATCCTTCTGCCACTTCTGAATGGTTCCTCTCCCATCTGGGCCTCTGTTTTCCCATCTGTGACCTGGACACAGTTGATGGAGCCTTTCTCTTGGGGCTGTTTTAAGAGTTAAAGCACTTAGAACAGCCCCTGGTGTGTGGTCAGCACGCGGCTCAGAGTGCCTGGCAGACAGGGAGAGGGCTTTCTGGTGAAGCCCTTTGCTGTCTATGCAAAGGCCCAGGGGTGTGCGACACGTGGGTGTGATGGACATCTCTTGGGTGGAATGAGAGGTGGGAAGGATCATGGAAGTACTGTCCTTACCTGTGGACACCTTCCTTAGGGCAGTGGGGAGCTACAGACGGTTTTTGAGCAGAGGAGTGACACTGGCAGATCTGAGCACTACAGAGTGGTGATGGGCTGGAAGGCCAGACTGGGGCAGGGAGACCAGTGAGGAGGCGGCACCAGGGTCCTGGTGAGACATGGGGAAGCCTGAATGAGCACAGTAGCCATGCGGATGGAAAAACCTGGAGATGAGGACCAGTGTCAGGGGGACACATAGCTGAACTGACGCGATGACATTGGGTTGACCAGAAAGTTCATTTGGGTTCTTCCGTGACATCTAACATTATCAATCTTCCGTGGTGGCTCAGATGGTAAGGAATCTGCCTGCAATGCGGGAGACCCACGTTTGATCTCCCTGGGTTGGGAAGATCCCCTGGAGAAGAAAGTGACAACCTACTCCAGTATTCTTGCCTGGGAGATCCCATGGACAGAGGAGCCTGGTGGGTTACAGTCTACAGGGTTGCAAAGAGTCAGACACGACTCAGAGAGTAACACACACATCATCAATACAATGAGTAGAATAGACACTGTGGGCTGGGGGGAATGGAGGAGTCCAGGTGTGTTGGGAGCCACTGATTCAGAATATACTAATATACTTAGGAGAGGGTACCTAAGGAGGGCCTTGAAGGGTGCATAGGAGTTGTCCAGGGGACACATGAGGGAAGGGCTGCCCAGACAGATGGAACCAAAAGCAGAAGGTGTGAAAGCAGTGGGTTTGGGGAGGAAAGAGTGGGGTTCAGGAGTTGGGGGGCCTTGGGTGTCATCTGTAGGCCACTGGGGTTGGGGGAGAGTCAGAAGGCAGAGTGGTGGGAAGAGAATTTCAACATCTCTGTTACCTTCTCATGGCTGTTGAAACAAATACCACAGCTTGGGTGCCTTGAGTTACTCTGCTTTAAAACAGTAGTGTCTTATTCTCTCACTGCTGTGTTGGCAAGGCTGTGATCCCTCACAAGCCTTCCAGCTTCCAGTGGCTCCAGGTGTTCCTTACTCTTGGCTCCAAGAGTCCAAACTCTGCATCTGTCTCCACAGAACCTTCTCTGTGTCAGCATCTTTTCTTATGAGGACGCTTGTGGTTGGATTCAGGGCCCACCTGGATGATCCAGGATAATCTCACCTCAAGATCCTTATCTTAATTACATCTGCAAGGACTCTTTTTCCAAATAAATTCGCCTGCAGGTTCCAGGTGGTCTTATCTTTTGGGGCGTGGGGGTTACCATTCAACACACCACAAGGTCCTAAACTCTAATTCCAGTGCTTCCTGCCAGATGGAGAGTCTTTCGTCTTTCCCCTGCTTCGGGGCTCCCGGTCCCTCTAGTCCTGCCTCCTGGATCAGGCAGGACGCCCCACTGTTTACCCTTCCGTCCCCAGGGCCCAGAAGTGTACGGACACGTGTGCAGAAGTAGCTGCCTGCTCGCCTCACTTCTTCCAGCAGGCAACGCCCTCAGAGGTGGGGACCTGGCTGGACCTGTGGGAGGTGAGCGCCACCCTGTGCTCGTTTTGGAGCAGTGCAGTCCGAGGCTCCAGCCCGGTCCCCGCACGGCGGTGCGGCCACTTACAGAGCTCTGGCTGAACCCCAGCTCCGCACACGTGGGTTCTGCTAGCCTCAGTGTGAAGTGGGGGACATAACCTCCATCCTCCAGACCAGGAGACCTCGGCTCAGAGAGGCTGTGACTTGCTAAGATCTCACAATTTCCACTCCCGTCTGACCGCACAAACTAGCAAATGCACCGGGCTGGGGGCGGGACCTGTCCACCCCGGCGGCTGCGAGGCTTTTCAGGGTCTACTTTTGCCCGAATGCAAGAGGGGAGAGGACGCACTTGAGCCCCCCAGGCAGCCCCTTGCAGAGAAGCCCGAAGAACCCAGAACTCAGCCTTTTGCTCAGACAGTCTGTGGACCTCGCTGCTGCTTCGTTTTCCAAACATTGGTCTTAAAAAGCAAAGGGAAACAATTAGGTGTTTATTGTTTTTCTCTAAACATTTTCACATGTGTGAACTATTTAATAGTTTAAAAAATATACTTACTGGATTAAAAACTTTATGCATGCTTCCAGTTCCCCTCTGAAAGGTAATAAGCTGGCAGCAGCTTCTTCCGCGTGCTTTCAGGAATGACCCCTGCGTATGCAAATATATATATAGGTATGTCTACATACACATATACATGCCCTTGAATGTATATTCACACACTCCCATTAGAAAAAAAAGAACAGTGGCAAGCAATCAACATTCTGCATTTCTTTTGTCACATAATGACACTTTCACATTTGATCCACAGGATTGTGTGTGTGTGTGTGTGAGTGAGTCATTCAGTCGTGTCCACCTCTTTGCCACCCCATGGACTGTAGCCTGCCAGGCTCCTTTATGCATGGAATTCACCAGGTAAGAACACTGGAGTGGGTATCCATTCCCTTCTCCAGGGGATCTTCCCGACCCAGGGGTTGAACCAGGATCTCCCGCATTGCAGGCAGATTCTTTACCATCTGAACCACCAGATAGCTGTATCTATATCATAAGTGTATACAGGGTGAACACGACAGGCAGCTAGTGCCAAGATAAATACATAAACACACACACACACACACAACACATGAACACAACCAGCTCCCCATGAGTCTCCTCGGTGCCCCCTTCCGACTCCCTGCAACTAACTGTTCTGACCTCTGAGATTTCGGTGTTTTTATTCTCGTGTAAATGGCATCATGTCCTCTTTTGTTGGCAGCTGCTTTCACTCAACATTCTGTCTGTGGGAACCAGTCATGTTGTTGCCTGTGCTGCGCATTACTTATCCTCACGCCTGTGCGATGTTCCGCTGTGTGACTACACCATGCTTTATTTCATCCGTTCTCCTGTCGATGGACGTTGGATAGTTTCCGGGTTTTGCCCATTACATATTGTGTGCTCTGAATATTCTAGCATTATGGTGAACGTGTTGGATCAACACCTAGAGGCAGAATTGCTAGGTCAAAGGTCTACATGTGTTCTGTTCTGACTTCCCCGGTGGCTCAGTGGTAAAAGAATCCACCTGCAGAAGCAGGAGACCCGAAAGACTTGAACCCGAGTTCTATCCTGGGTCAGGAAAACCCCCTGGAGGAGGAAATGCAACCCCCTCCAGTATTCTTGCTTGGAAAAAAACCCCCATGAACAGAGGAGCCTGGGGGGCGACAGTTCCTGGGACAGCAAAGAGCTGGACATGACTGAGCGACGGAAGCATGCACCCATGCGCCTTCTGCTTTAGCAGAAGCTGCCGAAAGGTTTTCTAAAGCGATGGTAACAGTTGACGTTCCCACCAGTTCTGACTACTCCATATCTTCACTCACCCTTGATATTTCTGCCTTTTTCATTTTAGCCATTCTGGTAGCTGTATAGTGCTATGGCACTGTGCTTTTAATTTGCATTTCCCTGATTACTACTAAAGTTGAACACTGTTTCATGTATTTATTGGCCAATTGGGTATCCTCCTTGATCTGTTCAAGTCTTTTGCCTATTTTTCTTTTTAAAAATTTTTGTTGGCGTATAGTTGATTTATTTTGCTATTAGGATGTCTTTTCACGTTGGGTGTTTTTGTATTGATTTGTAGGAGTTCTACGTATATTTCAAGCAGAAGTTTTTTTGCTGTATATGTTCATTAGAAATGTCCTCTTCCACTTTTTGGGTCATCTTTTAACTCCTCAAAATTTATTTTTTGTTAAAGGAGAGTTCTTAATTCTGATATAGTCCAGTAAAAAATTATTACCTCCTTTGTTTATTGTTTAAAAAGAGCCTGCCTGTTTCAAGGTCATGAAGATGTGCTCTTAATGCTTTCTTCTAAGTCTTTATCGTTTTACTCTTCCACATCTAGGTCTGGAATTTACTTCTGTTTATGGTGTGAGGTAGGGGTTACGTTAGGCTGAAAAACGGTCTCCCAACGACACACACCTCTTAACTCCTGGAACTGTTACCTTCTACGTCAAAGTGTCTGCAGAGTGATTAAGGTAAAGGTCTGGAGCAAGAAAGATTATTCTGGATTATCTACAACCACATGCATTCTTGCAGGAGGGAAGCAGAGGGCAATTTCACACACGGAAGCCCCTATGAGGATGGAGCAGACAGAGATGGATTGGAAGTTGCTTGCCTTGAGACTGGATTGATGTAGCCACAATCCAAGCCGTGCCGGCAGCTCCAGAGATGGAAAAAGGCAAAAAACAGATTCTCTCTGATGGCCCCCAAGATGTTGGCTCTGCTAACACCTTGATTTTGGCCCAGTGATACTGATTCTGAACATCTGACCTCCAGGACTGTGAAGGTATGAAGTTCTGTGGTTTTAAGCGACAAGTTTCAGGTAATTTTTTACAGCAGCCACAGGAAGCCATGAGAGGGGTCAAGAGGCATTTTCCCCACAATATTCCGTCTAGCTGACCCAGCACCTTTCCTGAAAAGATCGTCCTTCAGTCTATCTGCTCTTGTACCAATGCCACACTGTTTACCTTCCTGTTCCTACAATAGTTCTTGATGTCTGGTACAGTAAGTTCTGTGGTCTTGTTCTTTATTTTCTCTTTTTGTATCAGTGGCTTTTCCTTTGCATCGCCATATACATTTTAGAATCCATTTGTTAGTTTCAGGGGAAAAACTTCTGGGATTTTTGAATTGGGATTGTGTTGAATCTTGCAATTAATTTGAGAAGAATTGAAATGTTTATAATATTGAGGCTTCTAATCCATGAAAACGATATAGCTCTCAGTTTATTTAGATCGTATTTAATTTCAAATAATGATGTTAATAAAAAATAAAAAATTGAGATATAATTCACATACCAAAAAATTCATTCATTTAAAATAGGGTGGGACTTCCCCGGTGGTCCAGTGGTTACGAATCTGCCTTCTGATGCAAGGGACATGGGTTCAATCCCTGGTCAGGGAATTAAGATCCCACATGCAATGAAGAGCCCATATATTGCAACAAAGACCTAGTGTGGCCAAAGGGGAAAAAAAAGGTGTACAAGGCATTCCCTGTTGGTCCTGTGGTTGGGATCCTGCACTGTAACTGCTGAGGGCTTGGATTCAAGTCCCTGGTTGGAGAACTAGGATCCCATGAGCCATGTAGCGTGGCAAATGAAAATGTGTACAACTCAGTGGATGTTTTTTAAAGTATATTTACAAAATTGTACGATCATCGCCACTGTCTAATTCCAGAATATTTTTTATCACTCCCCAAAGAAACTCCATTCCCACTGGCAGTCATTCTCTACATGCCCCTTCCTTCAACTCAGCAACCGCTAATTTCTTTTTGTCTCCATGGATGTGCCTATTCTCGGCTTTAAATATATAGAAGTGGAATCATAAAACATATGAGCTTTTGTGTATAGCTTCTTTCACTTCACATCATGTTGTCCAGGTTCATCCATGTTGAAGCATGTATCAGCACTTACTCTCTTTCATGGCTGAATAATATTCCATTATTCAGGCAATACCAAAGGCAATGCCAAAGAATATTCAATCTACTGTACAACTGCACTCATCTCAAATGCTAGCAAATGCTCAAAATTTTACAAGCCAGGCTTCAATAGTATGTGAACCATAAACTTCCAGAAGTTCAAGCTGGATTTAGAAAAGGCAGGGGAACCACAGACCATGTTGCCAACATCCATTGGATTGTTAAAAAAGCATAGAGTTCCAGAAAAACGTCTACTTCTGCTTTATTGACTATGCCAAAGCCTTTGACTGTGTGGATCACAACAAACTGTGGAAAATTCTGAAAGAGATGGGATCCAGACCACCACCTGATCTGCCTCCAGAGAAATCTGTATGCAGGTCAAGGAGCAACAGTTAGAACCGGACATGGAACAACAGACCAGTTCCAAATCGGGAAAGGAGTACGTCAAGGCTGTATATTGTCACCCTGCTTATTTAACTTATATGCAGAGTACATCATGCAAAATGCCAGGCTGGATGAAGCACAAGCTGGAATCAAGATTGCTGGGAGAAATCTCAATAACCTCAGATATGCTGATGACACCACCCTATGGCAGAAAGTGAAGAAGAACTAAAGAGCCTCCTGATGAAAGTGAAAGAGAAGAGTGAAAAAGTTGGCTTAAAACTCAACATTCAAAAAACTAAGATCATGGCATCCGGTCCCATCACTTCATGACAAATAAATGGGGAAACAATGGAAACAGTGGCAGACTTTATTTTGGGGGGCTCCAAAATCACTCCAGATGGTGACTGTAGCCATGAAATTAGAAGACGCTTGCTCTTTGGAAGAAAAGCTACAACAAACCTAGAGAGCATATTCAAAAGCAGAGACATTACTTTGCCAACAAAGGTGCATCTAGTCAAAGCCATGGTTTTTCCAGTTGTCGTGTATGTATTTGAGGGTTGGACTATAAAGAAAGCTGAGCGCCAAAGAATTGATGCTTTTGAACTGTGCAGTTGGAAAAAATTCTTGAGAGGCCCTTGGACTGCAAGGAGATCCAACCAGTCCAACCCTAAAGGAGATCAGTCCTGAATATTCACTGGAAGGACTGATGCTGAAGCTGAAACTCCAATACTTTGGCCACCTGATGTGAAGAACTGACTCATTCGAAAAGACTCTGATGCTGGGAAAGATTGAAGACAGGAGGAGAAGGGGACGACAGAGGATGAGATGGCTGGATGGCATCACCGACTCGACGGACATGAGTTTGGGTAAACTCCGAGAGTTGGTGATGGACAGGGAGGCCTGGAGTGCTGCAGTCCATTGGGTCACAAAGAGTCAGACATGACTGAGCGACTGAATTGAATATTCCATTGTCTAGATATACATTGTTTGTTTATCCATCCAAGTATCTGATGGATACTTGGGTTATTTCCACTTTTGGGTCATTATCAATATGAGGAATGCTGCTGTGAACATCATGTATACATTTTTGTGTGGGCATATATTTTCAATTCTCTTGGGTATTGTGTATCTAGGAGTGAAATTGCTGGGTCATAGGGCACCTCTACATTTAACTTTTTAAGGAGCTGCTAAACTGTTTTCCAAAACAGCTGCACCATTTCATAATCCTACCAGGGTTGTGACAGGGTCCTACTCTCTCCACATCCTGGCCAATACTGGTTACTGTTTGTCATTTTGATTATAGTCATCTTCCTGGGTGTGAAATGGGACCTCACAGTGGTCTTTATTTCATTTTCCTAATGATTAACACACAATAATACTTTGTCATTTTCAGTGTAGCATTCTTGCACACCTTTTGTTTGATTTCTTCCTAGGAAGTTGATATTTTTGATGCTCTTATAGATGGCTTCATTTTCTAAAATTAGAGTTTTATTATTTTCCAGCAGTTTTAGGTTCACAGCAAAATTGAGAGGAAAGTACTGAGAATTCTCCTCTATCCCTTGCCTTCACATGTATAGCTTCCCCCACTATCATCATCCCATTGTTTTAATCAATGAAACTATCATACATCGTCACCCCGAATCTGTATTTTACATAAGGTTCACTCCTGATGGTGTACGTTCTATGGGTTTTGACAAGTGCATGATGACATCCATCCGTTATTATAGTGCCATGTAGAATAATCTCACTGCCCGAGAAATCCTCTGTGCTCCACCTACTGTCCTTCCTTCCCCTGAACTACTAATCATTTTGCTATTTCCGTAGTCTTGCCTTTTCTAGAATGTCATATAGTTGGAATCACACAGTATGTAGCCTTTCCAGATTGGTTTCTTTCACTTAGCAATATGCTTTTAACTTTCCTCCGTGTCTTTTCATGGCTTGAGCGCTCGTTTCTTTTTGGCACTGAATACTATACCCTTGTCCGGGTGCATCGCAGTGCATCTAAGTGGTCACCTACTGAAGGACTTCTTGGTTGCTTCCAAATCTTGGCAGCTATGAATAAAGCTGCCATAAACATCCAGGTGCGAGTGCTTGTGTGCACTTAAATTTTCAACACTTTTGGGTAAATATTAAGAAGTAAAGGATTGCTGAAACATAAGGATTGCTGAAACATAAGAGTATGTTTAATTTATAAGAAACTGTTTTATAAAAAACCATCTCCCAAAGTGACTGTGCCCTTTTGCATTCTCACCAACCATGAACGAGAATTCTTGTTGCTCCACATCCTCTCCAGCATCTGGTGTTTTCAGTGTTTTGGATTTTGGCCATTTTAATAGATGCAGAGTAGCATTTCATTGTTGTTTCAATTTGTAATTCCCTACTGACACATGATGTTGAGCACCTTTATATATACTTGTTTGCCATCTTTCCTGGAGGTGTCTGTTCAGATGGTTAGCTTCGTCTTTTTTTTTTAGTTAGGTTGTTCATCTTATTTTTTGTGTTTTAAGAGTTTTGTATATTTTGGGTAACAGTCCTTTATCGAATATGTCTTTTAGCATATTTTCTCCCAGTTCATGGCTTGTCTTCTCATTCTCTTAACAGTGTTTTTTTACAAGTTTTCAATTTTAATGAAGTCCAGCTTATCAATGATTTCATCCTTGATGTCTTTGATGTTGTAGCAAAAAATTCATCACCTAACTCAAGGTCATCTAAATTTTCTCTTATAATATCTTTTAGGACTTCAATAGTTTCAGTTTTAAACTGTTTTATATTTGTAGCCAGTGGAGAGAAATATAGTTGATTTTGACCCTATTTCTAGTTTTGCTAAATTCACACAAATTGTTGAGGGATGTGTGTTGAAGTCTCCTACCATGATTACAGACATGTCTCTTCCTCCTATTAGTTCCATTAAGTTTTGCTTGTATTTTTTTGTAACCACATACTCTTTTTTTTTTTAATTAATTATTTGGCTGTACTGGGTCTTGGTCCCCTGCACTGGGGCCACAGAGTCTTAGCCACCGGACCACCAGGGGAAGTCCCTCCAGTACTGCTTCTTATCAAGTCCACTCTGTAACACCGGGACAGCTATAGCAGATTTTTCTGGTTCTTGTCTGTGTGGTATATCTCTTTCTATATTTTCATTTTCAACCTTTCCGTGTTCTTATACTTAAATTATATCTCTTGTAAGTAGGATAGAGTTGAATTTGTCATTTTTATCTTATCCTGACAATCTTTATCTTTCAACTGGAATATTTAGAGTAATTTTTAAAGACTGCATGTTTGAATTTAATCATCATGTATCAGTTCTCTGAAATGAAAGATGAATTCGCTCTCTGACATTTTCTCTCACTCCCCTCCTGCCCATTTCCCAGTTTTTATTATTCGTATTCTTTTTGCTTTGTTGGAGTTTATAGCACTTAAATTCTGTTTTTTTCACTGTTACTTCTTCACACGCTTAGGTTTTTTTTTTTTTGTCTGCCCCATGCTGCTTGTTGGATCTTAGTTCCCTAACTAGAGATTGAACCTGTGTTCTCGGCAGTGGAAGCATGGAGTCTTAGCCACTGGACCACCACGAAATTCCTCTTCACTTGGTTAATTATAATCCACTACCAAAGTGGATTCCATGCTCACCTCAGCTACTTCATTTCTGAGTTCATTTATTTATTTATATATTTAAAAAATTTTACCTCTTGGCTGCACTGTGCAGCAGGCGGGATCTTAGTTCCCAGACCAGGGATTGAACCTGGGCCCCTGACACTTACAGCACGAAGCTTAACCCCTGGACCACCAGGCAAATCCCAAGTTCCTTTGTTTAGCGTTGCTTCTTAGCTACTTGCCCGCCAGCTGAAAGGGCTTCATAGTTTTTTTTCAAGGGCACATATATGCTTTAAGTTTAAATTTAACAATATGCAATCACCTCTAAAAGTACAAAATAAAGCAAAACCAACTAAAACAATAGCAAGATATCCCAGTAGACTCCCCCTTGTACATAGTGTTGGCTTCCACTGTGTCTCGCCTTTGATCTGTCTTAGAAATGATGGCTTGTACTGAGATTTCATTCAGAAAACTGGTTTCCACTTCACCTCCGATAGACTGAGTAAAATGAAACCACCTGCATCAAGCGTGGGGGAGCATGTGGGCCTTTCCCACAGCACCAGTGGGAGTGGAAAATGGTCAAGCACGTGGCGGGACTGCTTGGCAGACCCACTGAGGCTGTACATGCGCCAACCCCAGGACCAAGCAAGCCGACTCTTGGCTGCAAATCCAACAGACAGGCATAAACATGTTTATTAGAAGGGAGCATGAATATTCATAGCAGCAGTATCTGTAATAGCTCCCAAACAGGAACTACCCAGATGCCCATTACACAGTATTACAAAACAGAATGCTATTCAATGATGAGACTGGGTAATCTACAAATACACGACAGTCTACAAATATACGTACCTACTACAAATATGGTGTTGTACCTATCACCTACTACAACTATATGTACCTACTATAGTTGGGTAGGTACTCCAACTGTGGTGGAGTACTCCAACTGTGGTGTTGGAGAAGACTCTTGAGAGTCCTTTGGACTGCAAGGAGATCAAGCCAGTCAATCCTAAAGGAAATTAGTCCTGAATATTCATTGGAAGTACTGATGCTGAAGTTGAATCTCCAATACTTTGGCCACCTGACATGAAGAGCCAATTCATTAGAAAAGGCCCTGATGCCGGGGAAGACTGAGGGCAGGAGGAGAAGAGGACAGCAGAGGATGAGATGGTTAGATAGCATCACCGACTCAATGCACTTGAATCTGAGCAAACCGGGAGATAGTGAAAGACAGGGAAGCCTGGCATGCTACAATCCATGAAGTCACAAAGAGCTGGACACGACTTAGGAAACTTCCTACTCTGTGCCATTTTGTCTCTGCTAGCTCATTGTAAGGCACTCTGTGAGTCAGAAATTCTGTGCCCCATTTTACAGATAGGTAAACTGAGGCCAGAGGCCAGAGGCACTCTCCCCTCTTTCTAAGCCTCTCTCCAGATAGAAGTACTTCTCTATGTAGACTGCATTCCTGTTCCTGGCTCACTCCGGATATAAGGATCCAAATCAGTTTTTCAGATTCTCCAGGCAAGAATACTGGAGTGGGCTGCCATGTCCTCCTCCAGGGCATCTTCCCAACCCAGGGGTCTCTTCCATCTCCTGCATTGGCAGGTGGGTTCTTTACCACTAGTGCCACCTGGGAAGCCCTGTGCAGAGTTCAGTTCAGTTCAGTTGCTCAGTCGTGTCCGACTCTTTGCGACCCCATGGACTGCAGCACGCCAGGCCTCCCTGTCCATCACCAACTCCCAGAACTTGCTCAAACTCATGTGCATCGAGTCACTGATGCCATCCAACCATCTCATCCTCTTTCGTCCCCTTCTCTTCCTGCCTTCAATCTTTCCCAGCATCAGGGTCTTGTGCAGAGTAATGTTTATTAATTCATAAAGACTCTGACACCATCCTCATGGGTAAGTAAAGGATCTCACAGGTAAGGAAGTTGGCCCAGAGAGGTGAAGTAACCTACCCGAGGTCCCACAGCACCTTTCTGCAGGGTAATTGATCAATTGATTCTCACCAGGCCATTTCCCCTGCCAGGCCTGCAGGGGTTAACAGGGCCGGCACGCAGCAGGAGGGAGGGTCTCACGGACAGTGAGGGGTGGGAGTGGGCCGTCCCCTCTAGGACTCTGACTCCACCTCGGTGGGCAGCTTGAGCCCCTGCCAGCCTCTTGTTGACTCAGCCGGCCTCTCTCCTGCCAAGGCCTGCTGACCAGAGCTCCCACGGAGAGGGTCAGGCTGCATTCTTCTTGGGTTGGAGCCTGGGTTGGGGGGTGGCTGGCACCTCCTGGTGGAGGCTGTGTGCTGGTCTGTGGGTGCTGGGCCAGATGCTGGGGTGAGGCCGGAGTGTGGACCAGCCCAAGAACCAGCTTCTTGAGCGTGTGTGCGGCTTAGCGTCACCATGACTGAGCTAGGTGATCTCAGCAAGCCGTTGCCACCATCCTGTGTGCACCCCTGCCTCAGTTTCCCTGTCCATCGAATGGGCGCAACGAAGATAAGCCTGGCCAGCCCTAGCACACAGCTACTGGGAGGATCAAAGAAATAAACGAGTTTGGCCTGAGTGAACGCCCTTTGCAGCTCAAGGACCTGGGCACGTTGGCTGGCCAGCCGGCCGGCCGGGCATTCTTGAGGTGGAGTACACGAACAGGAAGCGATGCAGGGCAGCTCTCAGCTGGGGCCTGTCTGCCTGACATCCCTGTCTCCTCCCCGGTCCTGACATAATGATAGTCACAGGAGTGACCCCTCTTCCCAAGTGCACAGCCCTGCAGAGTTTACCGAGTCCTTCCATCCCACTCCCTCAGGTCCCCAACCTCTTGCCTCAGGGCCTTTGCACTGCTGTGCCTTCTGCCCGGGACACTCTTCCCAGATGAGTGAAAGGCTGGCTCCCTCTCAGCTCCAATGTCACCTCTGCAGGAGTCAACCAAACACTCATTTAAATTAACTTCTCCCTGACCCACTTGGTCTTCCCAGGCGGCACTCAGTTCAGTTCAGTTCAGTCGCTCATTCATGTCTGACTCTCTGTGACCCCATGGACTGCAGCACACCAGGCCTCCTTGTCCATCACCAGCTCCCAGAGTTTACCCAAACTCACGTCCATTGAGTTGGTGATGCCATCCAACCATCTCATCCTCTGTTGTCCCCTTCTCTTCCTGCCTTCAATCTTTCCCAGCATCAGGGTCTTTTCAAATGACCAGGTGGCACTAGTGGTAAAGGACCCACCTGCCAAAGCAGGAGACCTGGGTTCCATCCCTGGGTGGGGAAGATCCCCTGGGAAAGGAAATGGCAACCCACCCCAGGATTCTTGCCTGGAAAACCTCATGGGCAGAGGATACTGGCGGGCTACAGTCCACAGGATCCCAGAGTTAGACATGACTGAAGCAACTTAGCACGCACCAGCCCCTCGCCCCTCCAGCACCCTCCCTTCCCCTCTGTGTCTTTCACAACCGCCCCCTAAACTCTGGCCTTGGGGGTCTCTTCCCGTCTCCCTGATTAGGTCACAGTCACACACATGAGGCTCATCTGAAACTCATGGGTATGTCCCTCCCCTCCATCAGTAGAAAACGCCCCTTCCTGAGATGGGCCATAGCTCCTGACCTGGGTCCCTGCAGCCCCCCAGGAACTGACGTGGGATGACCTCGGGCAAGGGGGTCCGGACGCGAGCAGGCCTGGCCTCCTCGGTAGCACGGCCTCCGTCACAGAGGGGCACCGCCATGGTGGTCTCTCTGAAACAGTCCTCGACGAGTGGGGAGCCTGACCTTCCTTTCCCTGGGACGTTTCATTCTGTTTCTCTTGGGGCTTCCAAGGACTACAGAATGGAAACAAGCAAGGGAAGTGTGCAGTCGCTGAGCTGCATCAGGACCTGCTGTGGGCCCGACCCTGGGGGTCTCATCACGAGTTTAATCAGGGCGGCTTATGATTTTCCCCCCAATCCTACTGGAGCTGCCAACTTTAGGGAAAGACGCACTAACTTGTCCTCTCTTTTGTAATAAGTGGACTTTGCTTCTCCCCACCCTTCATCTCATGAGGTGGCTATTGGAACAGGACACAAATCCCAAGGGTGGAGACGGTGCGGAGCACCAAGAGAAGATGGTGGTTGCGCCTCTGGCTCCGCTGTCCCACCTCCAGCACATACTCTCTCTGCACCTCAGTTTCTACATGCATAAAACAAGGGGAGGAGCCCTTGAGACTGCTGGGGGTGAGAGATAAGGGGTGTGTGCACAGGAGACATTCTGCTTAAAGCCTTCCAAATGCTGTTTCAGTTAGAGGAAACTGACCTCCTCACCTTCTCTCCAGGAGCGGCCCAAATGGCCCCTGACCCGGCGTAGCTCGGTAGCATCCCTCCCCTCGATCCTCTGGGTGCCCTGGCCTCCCCCCTGCTCTTCACACATCCTCCCGGCGCCCTCTGACTCCAGAACCTCAGGGGCGGCTACGGGCTGCACCCGGGTCTCCACGAGGTCGTTTCTGACTCCCCACCCAAACTGCACAGTTCGGTCACAGCACTGAACTGCCTGCGGTCACCCCGTTGCTTTGTCTGTGTGTTACAAGGGCAGAAACGCACTCCTGCTTCTCCTCAAGCCCTGACCACAGAGCCACTCGTTTTCCAGAGCCCTCCCAAAGCCCAGGTCTCAACTGCCTGCTTCCCAGCCAGGAGGCTGTGTCTGGGGTGGGGCCAGCCGGCATCTACAATCTTAAATCCTGCCTCGGCCTCCACACAGGTGTGGCTGGCCTGCACCCTGACCCAGAGACAGTGACTCTGGTCTCCTCTGGGGACACAAAGCCGCCATCCCCTCATGAGGGTCTGGCAGAGCTCAGCGTCTGTGTGGGCTCATTACCCACGGGCACTGGTGTCAGGATCCAGTTTGGGTTAACGTGCTTGGAGGGGTAGCAGGAATAAAGAGACACAGCCAGGAAGAACATCTGTATTTAAAATTCCTCCCCTTCATTCTCTTCTTCAAATGAATCAGTCCCCACTTCCTCATAATCCTTCTCCAGGGCAGCCAGGTCCTCCCGGGCCTCGGAAAACTCGCCTTCTTCCATCCCCTCGCCAACGTACCAGTGCACGAAGGCGCGCTTGGCGTACATGAGGTCGAACTTGTGGTCCAGGCGGGCCCAGGCTTCGGCGATGGCTGTGGTGTTGCTCAGCATGCACACGGCCCGCTGCACCTTGGCCAGGTCTCCCCCGGGGACCACCGTGGGGGGCTGGTAGTTGATGCCCACCTGGGAACAGAGGACCAAAGCGCGGTGGTCAGTGGATAACTCAAGCTGGGGCACCCTGGTCATGTAGTGGGGTGGGTACAGGGCAGCAGGCCTGGATGTGAAGAGAGGGGATCAGGAGGTGGGGGCAGGCAGGCAGAAGTGCATGCGGAAGAGAAAGCAGAAGTAAGTGGGACTGGGTGGGGAAACTCGAAGGGAGGGCAAGAGCTGGCAGAAATGCTCCTAGGAGATGTAAGCAGACAAGTGAGGGTCCAGAACAGGGGTCAGGCAGGAGGGGTGTGCTGTGCCCGGAGATGGAAGTTATTGTGAATTCACGCCTTCCAGGGGAATTTCAGGTTTTTCTCTTAGTTATGCTGTCAATAGATTTAGGGCAATTTCTCTGCCAAGGGTGAATTTTGCATGCGGGAGTGCATGCTCAGTCCTATCCAACTTTTTGTGATTCCATGGACTGTAGCCTGGCAGGCTCCTCTGTCCATGGGATTCTCCAGGCAAGAATATTAGAGTGGGTAGCCGTTTCCTCCTCCAGGGGATCTCCCTAATCCAGGTATTGAATCTGGGTCTCCTGCATTGGCAGGCAGATTCTTTATCACTGAGCCACTTGGGAAGCCCCGCCAAGGGTGAAGGGTGGTGTTTAAAAGATCACAGAGATATCCTCAAGCAATAAATAAAGAGGTACAGGGGATTCCCTGGTGGTTCAGTGGTTAAGACTCTGAGCTCCCAGTGGAGGGAGCATGGAACCCACATGCTGTGTGTCCAATAAATAAAATAAAACATTAAATAAATAAATAAAGAGGTGCAAAAGCTTCTGGGGATGGTGTCTGCATCTACCAGGCCCTCTGCCTCTGGGGTGTGAGGCTTCTTGGAGGAAAAGCATGGAAATCTAAGAAAGATTTCCCTGGTGGTCCAGAGGTTAAGAATCCACCTGCCAATGCAGGGGACACAGGAAGATTTCATACGCCTCAGGGCAGCTGACCCGGTGCACCACGACTACTGAGGCTGCACCACAGACGCCATGCTCTGCAGCAAGAGAAGGCACTGCAATGAGAAGCCCAGGCGCCACAGCTGGAGGGCAGCCCCTGCTCACTGCAACTAGAGAAAAGCCCAGGGACAGCAACGAAGTCCCAGCACAGCCGCAGCTGATTAATTAAAAGAAAGTCAGTTAAAAAGTCTTGCTGGACAAGTGGATGCTCCAAGTTCTGGCAGCATGGAGGGCCCTCCAAGCTGATCCAGCCCAGCTGAAGGGGGGCTACCATCCTGGAAATCTCCCTTCTCCCACACACATCCCAATCTAAGAACTCTGGGGACCTGGAAGGGTCCTCAGGTGACCACTGTGACAATACTCATGGGACACTGAGAACCGAGAGCTGCTCCCCAAATGCCTCTCCTGCCTAGGCCACTGGGTCTTCACTGCCAATCTCTTAAACTCACAGCTTTAAAATACAAGTCCTCTTGAGAGGCAGAGGTGGGAGTGGCATCAGGCTACAGAGCCAAGGTGGCTAACCCAGAATGGTCTACCACTGCTCTTAGACAGAAGCGGCATCCTGGGGGTGGAAGTGATGCTGAGACGGGGGCAGAGGATCAAAGTGAGGAGGCGAAGGCAGTACCACATCACGTGTCCGCTGGGCCAGCCAGCTGTGCTCTCTCTTCAACAGCAGCACCCCTGGACCCCTGTCAGTGACAAGCATCCCGGGGAGTGTGCTACAGTGTGAAGTTCAACACCATCCATCCCCATGGCATGTGCTTTTCTGAGAAGCAGCTAAAGGTTCTAGCACTGCCTTATCCTTCTGGTCATAACCCTGAACTTCAGCTAGAAGTGGAGGGCTGAGGGGACTTTCCTGGTCCAGTGGTTATGACTTCGCCTTCCAATGCAGGGGGTGCCAGTTCGACTCCTGGTTGGGGAGCTAAGATCACATATGGCTCATGGTCAAAAAACCAGAAACGTAAAACAGAAGCAGTATTGTGACAAATTCAATAAAGACTTTAAAAAATAAATAAAAGGATGAGACTATGGGGGCATCACTTTTTTGTTAATTTCTCGACCACCCTTTTTTTGCTTATTTATTTTACTACTAGCTTGTTTTGTTGTTTCTGTTTCAAAGAGAAAATAACAACAACTTGGGGTAAGATCGTGAATGTTTTCACAAGAGTGACGAGAACTGCCACGTTAGGACAGGTGCAGTCCAGGGGAGAGGATTCCGGCCAAGGGTGGGAGCAGAGCCGTGTGGAGACTGCTCGCCCATCAGCAGCTCAGCCAAGAGCCTGGCATGCGGTACCTTGCTTGTGAAAGTCCCCCCAGGGGAAACTGAGACGATGAACTCTGTCTCCAGCAACTGGCACAACCTGCTCTGGTGTTCGGTAAACCTCTGAATTATTAAAGGCCTGCCGGAGGGGACTAGCTAACATGAGCGTGGCAGTTGCTGTGACGCTGAACTCTCATGAGAGGCCCTGGGCAGAGGCAGCTGCCTGTCCAGCCAGGGCAACTCAGAGGGGTGGCTCCCAAGAGCATCCTCGGTCCTGAGAGCCGGGGTCTTCTATCCCCCCACTGATCCACAGAACGCACACCTACAGCCAGCTCCCAGCTCATTCCTGCTTAGTGGAAATGTCAGGACTTCATAATGTAAGTGAATCACAGCCATATAATAACCATAAAATTTCTTATCCTTACCCTAAATTGATGAAAACATACAAGGTGAACAATGTTTCAAAACAAACTGGGGAGAAGGACACGTCCTTTGTTAGAGGAGGGAACTGCACCTCTTCTCTGGCAACTTGAATAATCCAGTCACTGCATTCTCTGATCTGTGGTCAGATCAGGGCTACCTCCCCCCCGTCGGCCTGGTTACCCCACTTGCACACACTGGCCTAAGTTCTCTCCTGCCAGACCTCTGAGATGCTTGCAGACCATCCGGTGGGATGCCCCTCCCCTCTTCCAGTAACCACGCCCCTCCCAGTCTCTCCAGGCCTAAAGCAAGCGCCTGAACGAATGAATGAATGAATGAGATTAGCATGACACTGGCCTACGCCCCTCTCCCCGTGTTGTCCCAAAGCTCCCATGGGACGCGAGTCAGCCCAGGCCCCCAGTCCCCACCTTCCTCCCCATCCTCGGTTTCCCTCTGCTTCTCTAGCTGTCTATCTCCATCATGTCCCCCGCTCTCACCTTGAAGCCCGTGGGACACCAGTCCACAAACTGGATAGTCCTCTTGGTCTTGATGGCGGCAATGGCGACGTTCACGTCCTTGGGCACCACGTCCCCCCGGTAGAGCATGCAGCAGGCCATGTACTTGCCGTGGCGAGGGTCGCACTTCACCATCTGGCTGTTGGGCTCAAAGCAGGAGCTGGTGATCTCGGCCACGGACAGCTGCTCGTGGTAGGCCTTCTCCGCTGAGATGATGGGCGCGTAGGTGACCAGCGGGAAGTGGATGCGGGGGTAGGGCACCAGGTTGGTCTGGAACTCAGTCAGGTCCACGTTGAGGGCGCCGTCGAAGCGCAGGGAGGCCGTGATGGAGGACACGATCTGGCTGATGAGCCGGTTGAGGTTGGTGTACGTGGGCCGCTCGATGTCCAGGTTGCGCCGGCAGATGTCGTAGATGGCCTCGTTGTCCACCATGAAGGCGCAGTCCGAGTGCTCCAGGGTCGTGTGCGTGGTCAGGATGGAGTTGTAAGGCTCCACCACGGCCGTGGAGACCTGGGGGGCCGGGTAGATGGCAAACTCCAGCTTGGACTTCTTCCCATAGTCCAGGGAGAGCCGCTCCATGAGCAGAGACGTGAAGCCCGAGCCGGTGCCGCCCCCGAAGCTGTGGAAGATGAGGAAGCCCTGCAGGCCCGAGCAGGCATCTGTCTGGGAGAGGGGGACACGGACAAAGCTCTGAGGACACCCGTGTGTGGGCACCGGCGGGCAGCCCTTGCTGTCCGCCCGCTCCATCCCACAACATTTTCAAGTGGGTGAAATCAAACCGTCCTTGAAGAAGTCAGAAAACACGTAGGAGCTGCAGCGCTCTTGGGAGGAACGGCTAAAATATGGGGCAGCAAACACGCTCTCGCCTCCAGGTCCATGAAGCTTCCAGCCCAGTGGCCTGTTTGGACCAGGAATGAGGTTCCGAAATCATGGTGGTTAAGGACTTTGCCCCTTGTGGACCCCAGCTCCTTGTGCATTTCCCTGGCCCTGTCCTTTGATTCTGCAGGCTTATACCACCCAGCCCGACCTTGCAAGGTGGCTCAGGGTACCAATTTCAGAGAGATAAATGGGTCAGAGACCCTGAGATTTAACATCAACTTTGCCATTTCCCAGCTGTAAATACTCGAGCAAGTTACTGAACCCTCTGGACTCACGTTTCTTCTTAAAGTGTGGACAATAAACACATTCCTCTCATAAATAAGGTTACTGTGATCGTTCAGTGAGAAGTCCTACTGTGCTCAGCAAGGACAGTGAGCTCTCACCAGCACTAAGAGAATTCGAAAGTCATGGAACTTCCCTGCTGGATGTGATCTATGACTGTGTTCAGTTGGATGTTCTGAACTTTGGGGATCGCACATGACTTTGGGACTGATGACCTCCATGAACTCTGCTCTAAACAGGAAAGGTGAACATGCAAAAACTCGGCACCCTTAGCTCCCAAGTCAAGAGCCCCTGATCAAGCTCGCCTCTCCTCTGAACAGATTAAGAACGGGGCTCAAGCAGACAAGTGACTCCCTGAGCTTCCCAGTCAAGCCAACCCAGTTCAGATCTTGACTCAGCCACTTTCTAGCTGGACCCAGACCAAGTCGCTGAACACTCAGGCTCTCTATTTCCCCAGCTGTAAAGTACAGGCACGAGATTGCCTTTGTATTGTTGTTTAGGGCATTAAACAAAGGAACGTATGTGACATTTGTAATAGCATCTGTAAAGTGCTGAACTAGATCAACAGTCTTCCTTTTCTCCTCCAAGTTAAATGCTTTGTTAAGTGAAATAAATCCACCTTTTCAACCTGCTCAAAATAAAACAAAAAAATACTTTGTTAACCTGTTGCTGCCACCCAGCAAAGAGTTCTGCCTTCCTCACCCCTGGGATTTCTCCCCAACACCACTGCAGAGCATCCGTTTGTGCTACCAGGCACCAGCCTGGAGAGCAGCCCACATGGCCCAGGCGGAGGAAGGGGCGCCAACCCAGCACATGCTGCTTACAGAACACAAGCAGAAATTCCCAAGTCTCAGGTGTTTATCCTGCAGCCGGGGGCCACGTTCTCCCGCCAACCTGTCAACAGTGGCAGGCTCTCCAGCTCTCCACCCTCGCAAACACGTACCAGTTTGCGGATGCGGTCCAACACCAGGTCGATGCTCTCCTTGCCCACCGTGTAGTGGCCCCGGGCGTAGTTGTTAGCTGCATCCTCTTTTCCCGTGATCAGCTGCTCTGGATGGAAGAGGTGACGGTAGGTTCCGGCCCGAACCTCATCTACCAAGAGAGGGCGACCATCAGTCTTACACCCGGTTCCCAGAGGAAAAACCCCCATCCCACGAGAACACTCGACACCCCTATCTACTAAACTCCACTGAGGTGAAACAGACAATCCCAGAATACATCTGCAAGGCTAAGGGAATTCCAGGGTAACACAGGCTCTAATAGAGCAGAAGCCTGGGACTCAAGCAGCAGTGAGAAGCCAGCTGCTCTGCTGGCAGGACCTTCAGGAGCCTTGGGTTTGTTTACAAAGCTGGGCAGATACCAAGGTTGACTGCCTCGTTCCCCTGGACCCCCAAGGCTTCCCTCCAGTTTTTCCTTCATGCTGCAAAATTTACCCCAGAATATAACCACCTTCACTTGCCTCCAGATGCTTCAGGGACACAGGGAAAGATTCAGAATGACCTGCTCCCAGGCTTCCCCGGGATTGTCCCAGCCCTAACCTCCACCTCTGGAGTCAACAATACACATCAGGCATTAGAGATATTTCAGAACGACTTTGAAGCAAAGCTATGTTCCAGGTTCCAGAAGAGCCCGAGCCCGAGAGTGGTTTCAGTGGCCTGGGGGCTCTGCTCACCTCTTAGGTCCTCCAAAGTGGACACAGAGCAGACCAGGGTGCCTCAGGCCCCACCGCCATCCCCTCTCCTCTACAGTGCCCCTCTGCTTCTCCAGGGGAAGCACCCATCTGTGCAGTGGCCCAGGAAGGTCATCTGTCCTTTCTATATTTGTACACGTGTCCAAAAGGTGGAGGAGGGCCCGGAGTCTGTGGCCCCAGAAACAGTTCTCAGGCCCTAAAGACAGTGCCCAGACATCCCTGGGGACTCATCCATCTTTGCTGGTGAGCAGGCTTTGAAGCTGAGGAAATGCTGATGAAGAGTGTGGACTGACATGGGGGTGCTGTGGGCTTGGCGGCAGGGAGAACAAGAATCCTGCCTGGACACAGGTCAGTACTCCTGTTTCCCTAAGATCCAGACGAGGTTCACTCTAACCTCAATCACCTTGGGCTGTAAGAGAAAGTGCCTGCTGCTATTTCGTCTCATGTGCAAGAGGCTGCAAGGTTACACCAGGCCCACCAGGATGGATTGTAATCACTGCAGAGCTGGAAACATACACTTTGGGAAACTGACTATGTGAGGGCTTCTTATAATTTCTGAAATTACTGGTATTTTTGATTCTTAGCATTTAGTGAAAAATCTCTGGCAATTTTGGTCTGCCTCAGCAGTTTTGGGGAGAGAGCACCAGGTTGGCGCTTTAACGGAAGAGCAGAGACCTCTGATCCCCACTTGAGACCCCGAGACTGGGGAGGGCTCCAGGAACCAAGAGTCACATGGGGTGAGGGTGGGCATCTGGAGGGTTACCCTTCCACGTGGAGGTCAGCCTCCCAAGCCTCCCCAGACACCAAAGTGGGCCGCAGCACCATGGTGGACCATGGCAGACCATGGTGGACGACGGCCTCTGCAGCCTGGTGCTGCTCCTGAGGAGGATCCTGGACCACACTCACCTACCACTGTGGGCTCCAGGTCAACCATGACAGCCCGGGGCACGTGCTTCCCATTGCCGGTCTCACTGAAGAACGTGGTGAAGGAGTCGTCGTCATGGACCTTGCTGGCCTGGGCGCCAAAGGTGCCATCGGCCTGGATGCCATGCTCCAGGCAGAAGAGCTCCCAGCAGGCATTGCCAATCTGGACTCCAGCCTGGCCCACGTGGACGGATATGCATTCCCGCTGCAGGCAGAGAGCAGGCCAGTCAGAGCCCCAGCCAGCCTCTGCCCAGGCCTCTGAGGACATGTCCCTCCCTGGCACTCGGCAAGCAGGACACCCTGCCCCCGCCCAGTAGGCGGGCTCCAGGCCCCACTGCATCTGGATCAAGACTCGGTTCCAAAGAAGAACCCCAGCTCCATGGTTTGCTGTGAGAGTGGCTTTCCATGCTTAATCCTTTGTGTCAAGAAAAGGAAAGAGAGGGCCAGCCGCACAGATGAAACAGATGAAATTCCCAACCACAGACAGACTCCTGCACCAATGAAGCCTGTCCAAGGAAGAGCCAGTGAGAACAGCAGAATCCATCCTCAAATCCATTGCCATGCCCGGTACGCTGATCATGCTCCTCCATCAGCCAGTCTCCCGGACGCTGTCTCTCACACACACGCACATACTCCCCATCTCCCCATCACAGAGCAGAGAGACACTCACAGGAGGACTGTGTCTTGGAGTCTGTATTGTGGGCGTCATTACTGTTTCATGTACACATGTAGGAATAAGAAAGGGTCGGTACAGGGGCTTCCCTGTGCGTCCCAGCAGTTAAGACTCTGCCCTCCCAATGCAGGGGGCCTGGGTTCAATCCCTGGTCAGGGAATTAGATCCCACATGTTGCAGCTCACACCTGGTACAGCCAAATAAATAAATATTTAAAATAAACATTTATTTTTTTTAAAAACAGGATCAGCACATTAGCAGGGAAGGGCTGGGAGGGGACAGGCAAGCCAAGTCTCGTCTGTGGCCACCATAACCTATTCCCTCACCCATCAGGCCAAGAGCCAAATAAAGCTGACCTTCAGAGGGGTCCTTCCCCATGTTATGGTGTGAGGCCACAATTACATAATTGGTTCTGGTACTAACAGCTTGGGATGGGGAGGGGTGCGTGTGTCTGAATGTGTGAAATGATAAATGTGTGGGTGTACGTTTGTAAGAGTGTGATCGTGAGCATGCTTGAGAGTGGCAGTGTGTATGTGTGTGCAGACATGAGTGTGTGTGAGTGTGTTATGGTTCTGTTGGGACGGTGTCCCATCATCCCCCACACCCCTCCAGGGAAGCACTGGCCTCACAAGGAGCCTCTGTGCCTGGGACAGAGCTGGGCCAGGAACCATGTGCCTGGTGTGTGGCCTTCTATTCTTATCCATGACCCAAGCTGGCATTTTCCAGCTCCAGGGAACCCAAGTGCGGAGTATAGCCTCCAGAGACCGGAGCTGGGCAAGGGGTATGGGACTCCTGGGACCCTGGGGCTCTCCCGGTGTGGGTGTGGGGTGGTCAGAGTCATCAGGACCTGGTGCCCTAACGCTGTTGTGCAACACGCACGCCGGTCTCTGTGCTGCTTGGCCTCTGGGTGTCACAGAGGCCTGGCCAGGAATACAACCAGCCATGTTTCCGTGAGCCTGGAGGCCAGGAGAGGGCTTTGCTCACGAATCTTGCCTCTCAAGTTACGAGCTGTGCTGTGCGGGCTGGGCTGAGTTACATAACCTCCCTGCGTGTGAAAAGCACAAGTCACCACGACCACTTCTGCTATGGTCACCCTTGTCTTCAGCACCATCATTACACATTTTCATCCCTGTAGCCTTCCGGTCCACCTGGAAGATGCACCCATGGGAAGCCGGAGACCTCAGGCTGCCGCTCCTCTTACAATGAAAGGGCTTTGTCTTAGAACTCAATTCAGGCCTGAGGAAGCAGGATCCTTCCCCAAGAACCCCCAAATCCAGCAGCTACCGACTGGACCACACTTTCACAGGAAGCCATGGCCTCCTTGGGGGCGGCACGTGTGAGCGAGGGGACCTGGAGAGGCCTGAAAGGAGCCAGCCCCACATGCTGTCCTGTGGCCCCGCCCCCAACCATCTCCAGGCACGCCCCCTCCCCACGGGTGCTCTGGGCCTTTCTGGAAGGACACAGGGGTATTTCAGGAAGATCAAAGGTGAGAGAAGAAGATGGAAGGATCTGAGGTCCTGAAGACCACCAAGGTGGGGATGTAGATGTTTTCACATCCCTTTAACCTCATGAGAGTCAATATGCCACTCTCCATAGCGGAAATCAGCCTCACACATGGTCACACAACATTCAGGAGGAAGGAGCTGGTTTCCCTGTTAAACTAATTCACAAGAGTAACTGGAGGCATAAGATGGATTCAGAAATAACTGATGGGCCCATAGATGCCTCCAGGGCGGTCTCTCAGCGCCAGTCTCCACCAGCAGAAAGCAGGGCTCCCTGGGGGGTGGGGGTTTCCAGGTCTGGGGCAAGGAACACACTAGATGATCCCCTGTGAGAACCTTCTGGAACACCATGGGGAGCCCAAGAGCACAGAAAGGGCTCAGAAACCATAAGAGGCTCCCTCGGCCAAAGGCGAAACAACTTGAGGGTCAGAAAGAGGAACAGCAGTAGTCAACCGAAACAGGACGGACAGGCAAAAATCCACAAGTCCTTCATGTTGTTAAGAAAAAAACCCACGGGAGAGAAACGCATCTACCTATCCAAACAGGCCTGTTGATGAGGGAGAGCACTTCTTTTAACAGAAGACTGTGAGCTAGTCAGGGTGGAAGGAATAATATACTAAGAAATATTGCATAAGATAGTTTCTAATTATACAATTGATTTGGACAAGGACTGAAGGGGAACTAGATATTCACAGAGTGCCAAAGAATCACTGTTACTTACAGGTCACAAGGGGAAGTTAACTTCAATGGTTACCAGCCTCTGACCCTGGGACGGATTGTAACCTCTGACCCTGGGATGGATCGTGACCCCATGGCAGCGAGAAAATCAATGTAATGCAGTAGGATACACACACCTCCCAGGAAAGCGTCTTGTCAGCCTTAACAAATATTGTATATTAACACATACCTATGGAATATAGAAAAATGGTACAGAGGAACCTGTTTGCAGGGCAGGAGTAGAGACCCAGATGTAGAGAATGGACTTGTAGACACAGAGGGGGATGGGAGGATGGGACAAATTGAGAGAGCAGCATTGATACACACACCCTGCAGCGTGTAAAGTAGGCGGCAATGGAAAGCTGCTGTGCAACCCAGGGCGCTCAGCGCAGGGCTCTGCGATGACCTAGAGGCTGGAACGGGGCGGAGGGGGGCGGGCGGGCTGGGAGGGAGGCTCAGGAAGGAGGGGCATATGTGCACACATAGCTGCTTCAGTTTGCTGTACAGGAGAAACCAACACAATGCGGTAAAGCAATTACACTCCAATAAAAAAATAAAATTTGCTAAAAACTTAAATACTCAGCCTTAATGTATTAAACCCTTTACCAGTAGCTCCCACTTTACGGAAAACACAGGGGTCCAGGGATAAGAGACACTACGAGCACGACTCCACAAGCAGGTAAGTTCCGCAGGGCAACTGACCCGATCTTCTCAACTCATGAAAACCACAGAAGAGGGAGGAGCTGACCCACATCAAGGGGGACTTAAGAAACATAACATGCACATAGAGTGTGTGAAGTTTAACTCAATTCTGGTTTGAACAAATCAAAATATTTGGGGGGATAAATAGAGAAACGGATTGATTTTGTTAAGCATGATAATGAAAGTGTAGTTAAGTATCGGAAAGCTCTTATTTTTAAAGTCACTTCTGAAGCATTTAGGGTAAAATGTCATGACATCTACAGCTGACTTGACTTCAACAAGCACAGCAGATAAACGTGGCAGAAAAATAGCAATTATTAAATCTGGACGATGGGCATCCGGGCGACACACTGACATGCTTCTCTGAAGGGCTGACAGCTCTCATGCTGACAACCCAAACATTAAAGCCAGGAGACAGCAAGGTCCAGGTGAGGCCCCACCGACAAGGGCCATTGACAAGGGCGCATTGACATAGCAACCCATCGACAAGGGCCAGGCCTGTCCTGTCCCTTTCCACTTGTCCATTCATTCAGCTGACAATTACCAAGAGCCCAGTTTGTTGGGCAAACAAGAACTGTAAAGTTACACAAGGGAGAATTCCTTGGCGGTCCAGTGGTTAGGACTCAGGTGCTGTCACTGCTGGGGACAAGGGTTCAATTACTGGTTGGGCAACTAAGATACCACAAACCTCAAAGCACAGCCAAAATAAATAAATAAATAAAATCAAGTTACACAAGGAAATCACCAGTGAAATGAAGTTAGGCGAGACCCCCAGTGCTAACATCTGTGCCCCGTTTGCACCTGCCCTGAGGGGACAAGGATCCCATCTGCTCCTCCAGCGACTCTTACTTGTCACCACCCCTCATTCCTGCCTGGAGGTTCTACACAGAAAAGCCAGGAGCAAGTCTAGTGCTGATGGCCTTGGGGGCGGGCTCTTATGCCCAAGACAGGTAACCAGGGAGTTTTGTGAGCTCAGAGCCTTCAGAAGCTCGAGCCAGGCCGGCCTCACAGGTCATCTAATACGATTCCCAGCCCTTGTTTTACAGATGAAGAGGCTGAGGCTCAGACAGGTAAAGGATAGATTGGGAATTTCACAGGTCTGTAAGGAAAGAGCCTGGGCCGAAATCCAGACCTTCTGACCTCTGCAGAGTCCTCTCTTGGATGCCACCCTAGACCCTTGCCTCGTTCTCACTCTGAGCCCACAGGGCCCAGGGGCCACGCCCTCATCGGCCCCCCACGCCCACAGTGGTTCACCATGCCCACAGCAGCCCCCACGCCCACTGCAGCCCAAGCCTGACAGCTGGAGCCCAGGAAAGCTCGTAAAACAACACTCCAGACCAGAAAAAGCTCCACTGCAGAGAGAACAGAAGAGAACGGCTCAGCGTGAGCGCCTCAGAAAACAGGCCACCCTTCCTGGAAGAACCAAGACTGTGCTCAGGGCCTGGTGTTGAGAGGGTGGGGAGAGGGGTGTGGGCGAGAGGCTGGTGTGTGCTGAGGAGGGTGCTGGTTGTGTGCTGGGGGGGGGCATGGGGGCTGGTGTGTGTTGAGGCGTGGGGGCGGGCCTGGTGTGTACTGAAGGAGACGGGGGTGGTGAGCGGCGGGGCGGGGCTGGTGTGTGCTGAGAGGGAGAGGGGTGCTGACCCAGCAGACGATATTTACATCAAGTGTTTGCTCCAAACTCATGGCTGGTTCAGATTCCCTCTCTGGCCGGGAGAGCTCAAGCTCTCTCTCACACTGCTCCTCCCCCAGTCTACCCTGACTCTGGGCTCGTAGGGCTGACTCCAGCTCTCTGCACTCGGGGCCCTGCGAGAGGAAAGGGATCCCCTCTCGGCCCAGCATCCCAGGGGTGGAGGTGAGGGAGATGCAGGGACGTGACACGGGAGCTCCCTTCCCCAAGCGGAGTATGATACCCTACCCAGTCCTAGCGCTGAGTGACTACAGAAGTGACTGCTCTATCCGCCCCTGCAGCAGATCTTCAGTCAAGTGCGCAAGAGAGCATCGAGAGGGGCTGGGCCGACTCCTACTCACCCTTCAGTGTGCTCACTGATCGCCCTCTCCTGTTGGAGGGCTGGAAGCCCCCACACCAGCACAGGCCACCTCCCCTTTAGCACTATATCGCATGTTCCTAGCTAACGGTTCACTGTTTGACTTTCCTGGTGGACAGCAAGGAGCCCCTGTTTTCTTGCCAGATTTCCAGCATCGAGGCTTGAATACAGCAGGTGCTCAATAAATTCAGGGGTGACTGGAATGAAAACCTTGCTTAACAAGGAGCGGGTGGCCAGGGCCTGCCAGGCAGTGGACGCTAAAGGAAGCAAAAACAGCTTCTGGCTTGTTTCCTGGGGGGAGGACTATTTGCAGGCTGTGTGGAAAATTCAGACAGGCTGGTAGGATCTGGGGCATTTCAGCTGGATTTGGAGCAGGAGAATTTAGGGCAGGTCCCACGGACTGCTTAGGCTGTCTGAAGTGTAGGCTGGTGGAGGCCGTGTGCCCATGACCATCCTCCATGGAGAGGGTGCCCAGCTCTGCAGAACAGTAGGAAAAATGTGCTCCAGACCTTGACAGTGCTCCATGGCCAGAAATCTCTCCTTGTGTCAACATTATACGGTTTCTATTTTAACATTAATCGTTTCCTTTTCATTTGTTCTCAGAGAACTCAGACCCGCTAATTGCAGTTCTCTGCAGAAAGAGGCTCTGGAGCTTTAAAAATGGTTTTGAAGTAGCACAAGCCAGTAAAACTGGCATATTATCTTGGAAGGGAACTGACAGGCCAGCAGTGAGGGCCAGTGAAAACCCAGGACCAGGCCACATACCCCGACCACCTGTGTGTCAAGCCACACAGTTGCCTTCAGGAAGCTTACTCCTAGGCCCACGTACTTCCAGTTGTCAGGCTGGGATGATGAATCATGCCAGGATCCAGGTCAGAGGCAACGGGTGAAAAGTAGAGCCAGGGTTCCCGAGGGATGATTAAAGCAAGGACAGCATGATTCCTGGGAGGCTGTGCTATCTCTTCTCAAAATCCTTCAATTAGATCATATTTGGACTCAGAGAACAGATAGCAAGCTGGCGACAGCAGGAACAGAGTCGACCTCAGTTAACATCAGGTGAGGTCTCAGATGGCAGGCGCTGCAGCTGGGCAACAACAAGGTACCGCAGGTGGCCCGGGGAGCGGCCAGGCTGGTTGCAGACTCCCAGACTCTCTAGACACTACGAGGCCAAAGGCCCTCGAGCTTCAGCTGAGAATCAGGTCAGGAGCAGGAGACAGCAAGCAAGCTGTAATCCGCCACACATGGTGTCCACTGTCCTCCTGGTCTCTTCCACACGCAGCTCATCACAGAGAAATTCTAACAGGAAGACGCCAACGGGGGGACGTAGGCCTCAAAGACCACGGACAGCACTGTCGGTCCCTGGTGGCCAAAGGCAAGAAACAGCGATCCACCCAGCCCCAGAGCACCACATCCTCCCACCCACCCCATCACTAGCCCTGTACGTGTCAGCTCTTTCCTTCTCAAGTTATTTTAACTTTCCCTCTTCCTTTCAAGGTCACTGAGACGTCCCTCGGAGAGGACAGAGCATCACCCTTGGGCTCTGCGTAGGCCCACCCGAAGCCTGGATGCTTCCTATGGACACACTGCCTGGGGGCTGGGGGCTCCACCGCTGCCCAGAGGACGTGCCTAGGGACCTCAGAGGACCCGTACTTAGTAATGGGAAGGGAGAACAGTGCAGTGGCTGCAGCCCCTGCAGGTGCCGAGCTGGAAGACACGACTGGGCTCTGCAGTGCTCAGCCACACCACCTGCACAGGGGAGTCTGCAGAGACCTGCGGATGCTAGAAGCAGTGTCCATCTCACCCCAGAACACTCTGCCCTCTAGACTCCCAGCTCTGCAGGAAGACAGGCTCTTTGTTGCCTTCTAATGTCAGCTCCCCCCCAGAATGCACAGGCACGCTGCTAACCCAGGAGGAGAGCAGTGAGCAGGCTGTGCTCTCGTCCCCTGTGAGCCACACTTTCTCTGAGGCCTGGAGTCACTGACACCGAGACAGGTGTCACAGCCTTGGCTCCCAGGAGAACTGCTTGCCAGAGGGACCCTGGGAGCAGACTGGGACGCTCAGTTACAGGGTTAGTTATAAAATCCTCACTTAGAACCTAAGAAATGCTGAGCCCATCCTCGACATGGGCAGCCTTCCCAGCCCTCCAGAGGGGAGTCCAGACACTTGGGGAAGGAAAGTCCTTTCTGCACGGGTGGGACTTTGAGGCTGGGTGTGCCGGGGTGTTATCCTAGGGTTTTAGGAACAAGTCAAGGGATTTTTAAAAAGAGATTCTGAAACTGGATTGTTTGTAGTGATGTGAATAAACCTAGAGTCTGT
Source organism: Budorcas taxicolor (assembly GCF_023091745.1). Taxonomy (NCBI): domain Eukaryota; kingdom Metazoa; phylum Chordata; class Mammalia; order Artiodactyla; family Bovidae; genus Budorcas; species Budorcas taxicolor. The sequence continues at coordinate 152,900,673 of NC_068914.1, read as the reverse complement.
CATAGAGTGAAGTAAGTCAGAAGAACAAATATCGTATATTAATGCATACATGTGGAATCTAGAAAAATGGTACAGATGAACCTATTTGCAGGGCAAGGATAGGATGCAGACATAGAGAACAGACATGTGAGCATGGGGGTGGGGGGAGGATGGGACAAATGGAGAGCGCAGCCCTAACATATGTACCCCACCATACGCAAAACAGACAGCTAGGGGGAAGCTGCTGAGCTCAGCTCGGTGGGATGGAAGATGGGGGGGGTGGGGGAAGGGGGGAGGGAGGCTCAAGAGGGAGTGGATATATATATGCATATAGCTGATTCATGTTGTTGTACATCAGAAACTAACACAACATTGACAAGCAATTACACTCCAAAAAAAGGAAAAAAAGAGGTTCTGTGAGTGCGAAATAGTGAACCGAAAAAACGTCTTCCCATCAAGACAGTGCTGTCCATGTATATAAATGCTCCAAATAGAACCTGTCACATAAAATGCAGTGTTTCAAAACAGAGTCTCTTTCCAAAACATTCAGCCATGGATTTTCAGTTAAATATCTTTCAGATTCTTTAGCATATTTAAAACAAGGTTTTTACTTTACATTTTTTGATTTACTAGCTATTTTCAGAAACCTGCCTATTGAGTGCACATTGAAGTCTGTTCGGAGAGCTGGATTTGGGTCCTGGGATTCCCTCTAAGACTCGCTGCAGCTTTTAGGTGAGAATTAGAACACGTAAGAGGCAGCACTCTGAAAATTACACAGCACTAGCTATGTGCTGGATATTATAAATATTAAATATCAGATTTTGAGTAAGCTGCCTGGGATGTGGTTCAGAATAACAGGGAGGAAGGGGAGGGGGAGTGAATGAGTAAGACTCATCATTAAGCACATAATTGTTGAAACTGGTTGAGGCATACACAGGGCTTCATTATAATGTGCTCATTTTGTATATGCTTGGATTTCTCTGCAATGAAAAGGATAAAATAGTAAAGCTAGGTGGAGCTTTGAAAATTTGAACCATAACCCCTCTTCATTTTGGAGATGAGATAAACTACTTCAGAGATTAAGTGACTTGAAGTCACAAAGCTAGCTGCAAAGCCAGGAGCCAAAAACTCCAGAAACTCCTGGCTCTGGGCTCCCTCTGTGACCCCTGGCCTCAGGCAGGCATGGACTCTTCTGGCGACTGTCCCAATACTCCCTAGGAGCCTGCTCTGGGGAGCAGGCCTGGAGCTGGAATGGGCAGAGCTGGGACCAGAGCCAGGGGCCCTGGGCACTTTCCAGAATGAGGAGGAGGGCGGTTCTCACCTGTCCTGCTGGCCACTGACACTGGCGGAAGAGTGCCAGCACAGCCTGACCTTGGCCTGCCAGTCAAGCTGACGCCGCCCCTCCCCCACCCAATCTTGCCACCTTCCCGGAGCCCCAGACAGCGGGGCCTCCAGTCCACGAGATTTCTGGGTTCTCTGTGTTTTGAGGCATCGGAGTGAAGAGGACTGGCAGCAAATTTTACCCACCCCAGGGCTCAGGGGGCGAGGGGAGGGCCTCCGGCTGGTGGGACTGCAGCGCTGGGAGAGAACCCCTCCGGCAAGTAAGCTCCCAGTCCGGGAGGAGAGGGAGACAGACAGATGGGGCAGGCACTGCGACCAGGATAGGAAAGGAAAGAAGTGGGTCTGAAACGCTGTGTGCCAAAGTCCTTTGGGTTTGACCCGCTTGAAAAACTGGGAAGCTGGAAGCAGGTGCCATGGCCTGGGAAGCTGAGCTGGAGGTGGAAGTGTCCCAGACCCAAGCCAGATGGCCTGGAGGGTGGGAAAGAAGGAAGCCTCCAGCGTGGGGTGTGTGGCCCTAAGTCCCCTGACCTTTGGAGCTCTGTCACACTTGGTTGGTGGGACCTGACCCAGTGCCCCCCGCAGCCCCCACCCCCAAGTCGGGAATCCCCGGCCTGCCTGCCCAACCCCCACCCCGCCGGCCCCCGGCTCCCCCACCGGGTCCCTGAGTTGCCCCACGGCCATGTCTTGGAACCTAACCTCTTCTGCGCAGGCGGCCCCTGGTCCCCTTCCCCTCACCTGCGTGCACAAATCTCACTTTAGGCGCAACTTGCCCCAGTCTCTACTTTCTCTCTAGGAAAAGGCTACTGGCGCCAGGTGGGTGTCCCCCCCCCCCCCCCCGCGCGAGGGTATGAACCCCTCGACCTTGAACTGACACCCCTAGGAGACTTCGAGCTCCGCGGATCCAAAGCGCTAGCTGTCAGCCGCGGAGGAGAGCGGCTCTGGGGTGGGCGCCGCCACTCTTGTCTCTCCCCATCCCCGGCCCAGCGCCCCCCGCGCCCCGGCCCCGCAGGCTCACCATCGCGGCCGCTCCAGTAGCCGGTTCGCTCCCTCCTGGGCCTGCCCACCCCAACTGCTCCAGATACAGCCGCCTCCGCTGTTGTGACACCGGGAGGGAGGGCGCCGGGGACAGACATACTGGGCCAGCAGCTGCCCTGCAGCATCACAGAGCCGGGAGGGAGGGACCGGACAGGTCACAATCGCTCCGCCCCACCGGCCCGCCGGCGGCTCGGTCCGCCAGGGGAGCAGCGCGCGAGGGTAGGGTGGGGGGCCGCTTCCTGCACTATGCTCTGCACGGTCATACTTCGTGACCCCAGCCGCCCAGGAAGGAAATGGAAAGTGCTCTTTGAGTAAGTGTTCACGCTCCCAAACTTTGATCCTCTTCCTGCGGCAGGAAAGGCAGCTGGTTGGGGTTCCGTGTGCGCAGACACCACCAACCCAGGAGGGGGCGGCAGGGTGGGAGCAGGGCTCTCCGTGGGAGGGACAGGCTCCAAGCTCGGCTCTGGGGCTGCTCACCGCCTCGGGTCTGAAGCCCTTGCACCTGCCCCAGGCTGGCCTGGCTGTTGGGGGATTCACTGAGATAATGGTGAGACCCCCGCCCCAGGAGGTACTTCTCAGTGCGTCTCTGTTCCCGCTTCTACTCCCCTGTCCCTGGACACCACCCCTCCACCATTATTTTCAAGTCTCTTTCTCCATCCATTTATCATCTCTCCCTCTTCCTACTTTAAAGCCCAGAATGTGCAGAACAACCTCAGGATTTCAGCTGCCTCTTTGCTGAGACCTTCTCTTGGGGGCTGCAAGTGATGTGGAAGGGCCAAGGGCCTTGCCCCACTCCCCTGGGTTGGGGGCATTAGGGTGGCGACAATGGGTCTGGCCCTCTCTTCACACTTCAGATTTTGGCCATGCGATTGATTACACTTCCCTCGCTTCCCCTCCTCCCGTCCCCAGTTTAGTCGTAAGCCTTGCAAACTTCCCCACCAGAGTCCAAACTGAGCTGAGACAGTAAGGCACTCCTGTCTCTTCTCCAGCTGTCTTCAGGCCCCGCCCACCAAACCCCGAGTGACTCCAGGCAAATCCACAGCTTTTCTGCAAGGTGCCACCACACAGAGCTGTCCTGGCAGGACGTGATGACTCTCCAAGTGTCCCAGCACACAGATCCACCTTCCCTTCCTGACTGTCTATCTCCGGCTGGTGGAGAGTGAGAACGTGATTTTGTAGCAATTCGCTCTGCTGAGCATCCATTGCTATGTTGTCCGACCTGTACTGCGAGTTTCTAGAGGACAGAGGGCGGGACATGTGTCTTATTGAATATTTATTTATTTGGCTGAAGCAGGTCTTAGTTGTGACATGTGGATCCAGTTCCCTGACCGGGGATCGAACCTAGACCCTGAGCATTGGGAGCTCAGAGTGTTAGCCACTGGACCACCAGGGAAGTCCTCCGGGGGCACATGTCTTAATCATCTTTGTATTTTAGAGCATCTCAGACAATGCTTTACACACTGATACATACAGTGCTTGATAAATTATGAATTGAATTGTCTATAAAGATCCTGAAAATTGAGAATCATAATTAAACTGCCAAGCACATAAAGGATGATAACTATCATTAACTATGTATTTATTTCTCTTTGAAACTCCCATAGATCACTGATCACTTTATCACTCCCATGACATTTACCACTCTTCACTTTGGAATTTTTTTTCAATATTTATTTATTTGGATCTTCATTACAGCATGTGGGATCTAGTCCCTTGACTAGGGATCACACCTGAGCCCTCTTGCATTGATAGCATAGTGTTTTAGCCACTGGACAACCAGGGAAGTCCCTACTTTGGATTCTTGATATATATATATATATATGTGCATGTGTTTATTTCTACAAAACTGGACGGAACACTTTGAAGTCTGGGGTGTTATTCATCTCGGTGCCCTCTCTCTCTCAAAAGTAGCTAGTCAAGTGCCTCAAAGATGCACAATAAACATTGCTGAGTAAATTGATTTTTTGAGTTTTCTTTGAAATTACCAAATAAGTTCTGAACAGGTTCTTAATGTCTTGGGGGTAAACATGATAATGACAATACTGGTGATTATGATGGTATTCAGCAGCCTTCATCATGATGATTCCTTGACCCTAAGATCTTTCATCTTTATGAGGTTAAGGGTTGGCAGGAGCCATGTCTAGGCCATAAATGCTGAACATGGCATCTTTTGATTCCAGGGAGATAAAAAGAAGGGTAGCTGGCATACACTGAATTGTGTCCGCTCTCCCTCACAACTGATTTGTTGAAGCCTTAACCCTCAATGTGGCTCTATTTGGAGATGGGTCCTTGGGGCCTTTAGGGAGGTAATTAAGGTTAAATGAAGTCATAAGAGTGGTGCCCTGATCCAGTAGGATTCATGTCCTTATAAGAGGAAGAGACACAAGGAGTGTATGCACAGAGGGAGGCCATGCAAGAAGGTGGCCATTGGCAAGCCAGGAGCAGAGGCTTCACCAGAAATGGACTATGAGTTTGGACTTCCAGTCTCCAGAACTGTGAGAGAATTTCTGTTGTTTAAGCCACCTAGTGCGTGGCATCTTAGAAGACTAACATAGTAGCTTGAGTCTTAAAAGTAAAAAACATCGACTTCTTTTTGGTTTTTAAGTCCTCTGTTTCACAACTATTGGGTCTGGGGCAACCTGGATCCCACCTGCATTCTATGTCTTTCTCCCTGAGTAGAAGTTTGGAATGAAAGCAGGAGCTGTGTTTTCAGTCCCTCTGATGGTTAATTTTGTGTGTCAACTTGACTGGGCCATGGGACACCCAGACATTCAGTCAGGCATTATTCTGGGTGTGTTTGTGAAGGTGTTTCTGAATGAGATGAACATCTGACTCGTAAACTGAGTAAAGCAGATTGTCCTCCCCATTGGATGAGGTGGGCCTCATCCAATAAGCTGAAGATTTGAATTAAATGAAAGGGCTGAGTAAGAGGGACCAGCTGCCCGCCTGGCTGCTGAGCTGAGACCCTGGTCTTCTCCTGCCTTGATCTGGAGCTCACACCAGCAGCTCTCCTGGATCCAACTTGAAGACTTTGTCTTCGGCTCCATGATCATGCAAGCCAGCTCCCTATTTTCTCTCTCTCTGTGTATGTGTGTCTCCTATGGGTTCTATTTCTTTGGAGAACCCTAATACGGTCCCCCTTTTTGCAGGTGGAAAAACTGAAATCAGATACAGGCTGTTCACAGAGAAGAGCAATGTTGCTCTTGACAGTTCGGAACTTCCCTGCTCCCTGTAGAGATTTTTAAAAATTAGCCTCAAAAGCCAGGTGATTTGGACCCAACTAGGATCCAGCATTTCGTTCTTGTAAAAAGAGTGAAGTAGGGACTTCCCTGGTGGTCCTTTGATTAAGAATCTGCCTTCCAATGCAGAGGATGTTGGTTTGATCCATGGTTGGGGAACTAAGATCCCACATGCCATGGGGCTTAGAACTAAACCCAATATGCCACAACTAGAGAGAAGTCTGCCTGCCACAATGAAAGATCCCACATGTGGCAACTAGGACCCGATGCAGCCAAGAATAAATAAATAATAATAAAGAAAAGATGGAGTTTACTTTGCCGAGGGGAGACCAGAGCCTGGAGGAAGACTTGTACCTTCCAGGCACCCATGCTGCTAGGGGATGCTCGAGGTTCCAGGAGGAAACTGTATTTTATAATAGGTTTATCTAGATTTAGGCACTTGCCACATGGATTTAACTCTGGTGATGGGTGATTGCCTGCCTGAAGACCTCTTGCATTTGATTGCTGGGCTCCCTGCTTGTGTCCCAGCCCTGCAGGTGCTGAAAGGGCGGGGGCGCTGATGGCCACAGAATCGCAGTCGCACTGGTTCCCCTCTGAGGGCTGACTGCTGCACAAAGGTGGAGGCACACAGCCCAGGCGGCCCTGCTCCCAGGCGAGTCCCCTCCTAAACCCACCGTGGAGGAGGGTCTGGGTGGCCTTGTTTCAAGCAGGGAACAGCAGCATTTTCCTGACGGTTCTGATTCCTCCCCTGCTCCCTGCCTGCCAGCTGGCTGACGTCAGAAGTGGGAGCTTTCAACGCATCCAACTCCCATGGTGTTGCCTTTGATCCTGGCTAAGCTCAGCTTCCTGGGTGGGAGCCGGTGGTGGGGACAGCCCTTTAGGCCCTCACCTGCCAGTCACAGGAAAATGAGATGGAGGGGACAGGAGGCAGTGGGCACTTAGAGCTGGGGGTCAAGGGCTGACAGGTGACCTGCAGAGAACACTGAGCTCAGGGGATGAAGGAAAACTCACCTCCTTCACAAACGGGCAAGCTGGTCAGAGGCCAGTGGACGCCTGCCCTCACCCACCTAAGGCTCTGTTACTGACCCTGTGACCACCTCCTGCAGCTGCCAGTCCTATTAAAAGCACCAAACGAGCAGCACTGCAGGAAAGATAAGGCGGTCAGGTCAGTGTCTCCCCTCAGGCCTTGGTGTTCTGCATACAGTTGATGCTTCACTTTCAGAAGGACTGCTGGGTTCTCTTGTTTTCCAGAAATTTCACAGAACGCTATGGGTATCACAGAGATCCAGGCTTTCTCAACCATACCCTGGCGGTGTGTTAAAAGAGCTGGAAAACAGCTCTCGCCATCGACATCATAAATCCACTTTAGAAAACTATCTCAGGAAAAATAACCATGTCATTTCATGGCCTTTGCACAGTCTGCTCAGAGCTGTTGTTTACACTAGCAAAAAGTCGGAAAGAACTAGAAGGGCCAGCACACCAGCAGGAAGGATTATGTGGCTGCTAAGAGGAGAACTTGGAACCTCGACCATCACCTTGTTTGGAATAAGGGTCTTTGCAGGTGTGATTAAGATCTCAAGACGAGAGCACCTGGATTAGGGTGCTTCCTAAATCCAGCAACATTAAGCGAGATGGAAAAGGATAAGACATAGAAACACAGAATGGGGTAAGGCAGGGGTGGGAGACATTTGGCCACAAGCGCAGGGACACCAGGAACCCCCAGAGGCTGGAGGACACAGGAAGATCCTCCCCAGGGCCTCTGGAGAGAGACGCCTTGACTGCGGACTTCCAGCCTCCAGAGCTATGAGATAGTAAGCTTCTATGGTCTGAAGCCCCCCAGGTTCTGGTCATTTGCTTCAGCAACCCCAGGAGACAAATGTGTATAGTGGAGAAGCAGTAATGCTGAAAACTGAATAGATAATATTAAGAACATAGCAAGGACTAGATACACGTTTATGACAAACAATATGCTCGCGTATGGAGGAGAAGGTAGAGAAGATGTTGCTTTCATGCTTTTTTTTTTTTTTTAGTAAGGTTGTTTGAATGAACACATTTCATGTCTTACAAATATAATGAGTAACGTGGCCTGTTCACAACGCTGAAAATACAGGTCTGGTCACCCTGTGTGGCAGGACAGCCACCCCAGGACCAAGCTGCTTTTCACTCTGGAATCTTGACCCCAGCATACCACCTCACAGATCCACCACTAAAATCTGAGTGTCCACCCACACCTGCTTCCCTGAGACAGAGTAACCCCCTCTCAGGCCACAATCCCCTGCCTGTGTCTTTACCAAATACTCTCTCACAAACCCCATCACCTCCCCACTCTCCAGCCCCACCTTCCACAAGCCCGAAGAAAAAGGTGAGGCAAACAGCCTGTCATTTCTTGACCTAGTCCTGATTAAACAGCCCCAAGAAAGTGTTAACTTGCATTTGCCTATGTAACAAGACACAGATCCCTCAGGGACCATTAGTCTTACTTAATCCAACTAAATGTGCCTATATGCAAAGTCCATGTCTATTTAACCTATTTCATGCACCTATTTCAAATATTTTAAATGTATTTTATCAAAAAGACTTAACCATCCTATAATAATTAATATTTTGTAGTACTTTAAATACTCCATTCCCTGTATCATTTAACACCTTCCATGGAGGAGGAAATGGCAACCCACTCCAGTATTCTTGCCTGGAGAATCCCATGGATAGGGGAGCCTGGCAGGCTACAGTCCATGGGGTCTCAAAGAGCTGGACATGACTTAGCAACTACACAGATATAGAAAACAAACTAATGATTATCAAAGGAGAAGTGTGATGGGACAAATCATGTGTATGGGATTAAGAGATTAAAAACTCCTATTTATAAAACAGCAGCAAGTTTATATTGTATCAGATAAAGAATTATAGCCATTATTGTATAATAACATTTGGTAGAGTATAATCTGTAAAATACTGAATCACTGTGCTGTACACCTGAAACTAGGATAATATTGTAAACCTACTGTAATTAAAAAAAAAAACAAAAACACCTTCCAGTCTTTTTAGTAGATTTTTGCTCATGTGACACAAAAGTATCATAAAGAAAATAAGGCAGAAAAATTTTATCCCCATGTTTAAGGTAAGAAAATAGAGACCTATTCCCCTTATATGTGGAAACTAAGAAGAAATGGCACAAATAAACTGACTTTCAAAACAGGAAGAGACTTAGAAAGCAAACTTATGGTTGCTGAGGGGGAAGGGACAGTTCGGAACTTTGGGGAGGTCATGTACACCCTGTTGTATTTAAAATGGATAACCAATAAAGACTTACTGTATAGCACATGGAACCCTGCTCAATGTTACATGCCAGCCTGGATGGGAGGGGGGTTTGGGCGAGAACAGATACATGTATATGTACGGCTGAATCCCTTCACTGTTCACCTGAAACTTCCACAACATTGTTAATCAGCTATATACCTCAATACAAAATATTTTTGGCATTAAAAAAAAAACAACAAAATAGAGACCTAAAGATTAAACGACTTTTGCAAAGTTACAGAGCAATTCAGCAGCAGAGCCAGCATCTCTTTATAGGGAGAGATTGCTTAGCTTTTCTGCCATCAATCAACGTTGATGCTACTGTTAAAGTGACTTTTCTCTAAAAGGATTTCTGCAAAAATCCTTTGGTTTTCCAACCAAGTCTCCAAATATTACCTGATGCTTGTCAGTCCCCATCTCAGAGGGTAGAAAAGGTATGTGAAAAGTTTCAGAGGTGCTTGAAAAAGAGGAGCTTGGCAACAGTGTGAAATGAGAGCTCGGGGTCAGTATTAAAATTAGAAGTGGGTCATAAAACCCAGCCCTGCCAGGTCGCCTGGGGAGGGACAGCGGCTCTGGTGGCCCCCACCCCTCTTCTACGTCAGCCTTTCTGCCAGGCTACCCACCCGCCCACTGACTGCAAGGCCCTTCTGCCGGCCTGCAGTTCAGCCAGCTAATATTCTCCTGAACAAACCTCGTCTGCAGCCACTTTTTCACAGGTTCTCAAGTACTGGGGTTACCAAGAGGGCTGGATGTTTGAAAGAAAAAACAGAAAAGAAAAAAAACCCCACCATTACAGTGGTTATCTCAGAGGCATGGGCTCACAAGTCCCAAATTTGCTTTTATACAACTTTTTAAATTTATAAAATATATCAATCAGTTCGGTTCAGTTCAGTCACTCAGTCGTGTCCGACTCTTTGTGACCTCATGAATTGCAGCACGCCAGGCCTCCCTGTCCATCACCAACTCCCGGAGTTCACCCAAACTCACGTGCATCAAGTCGGTGATGCCATCCAGCCATCTCATCCTCTGTCGTCCCCTTCTCCTCCCGCCCCTAATCCGTCCCAGTATCAGGGTCTTTTCCAATGAGTCAACTCTTCGCATGAGGTGGCCAAAGTACTGGAGTTTCAGCCTCAGCATCAGTCCTTCCAATGAACACCTAGGACGGGTCTCCTTTAGGATGGACTGGTTGGATCTCCTTGCAGTCCAAGGGACTCTCAAGAGTCTTCTCCAACACCACAGTTCAAAAGCATCCATTCTTCAGCGCTCAGTTTTCTTCACAGTCCAACTCTCACATCCATACATGACCGTTGCTTTTTAAAAAAAATTGTTTTTCTTTTAATCTGTTTTTATCAGGTGGCCTGGAGGCTGGCCAAAAAACCTGGATCCCACTTTAACCCTGGAGGAATGGCACACATAGGGGTTTCAGTAGGGCCCCGTGTCCATTGCTTTTTTCGAGTTTAGGTGATTTACTGCCGGGAGCGTGTGAGGAATCCCGCCCGTGACAAGGTCATGAGGAAGGAAGCTGACATACGCAAGGCGTGCTCAGACTTCAGGGGCCCCTCTGGAAATTCCTAAGCATGTACCCCAACAAAAATCTGCCGGTTTTTGTGCTCTGCTTTTCCACTCTTCTGACATTCTCTGGAAAAAGTCAATTCAGGGCTTTAGTCTTCTGCATTTGAAAGAGTGTTTCAATACAAAAACCCCTCCGATGGCTTTCTAGCCTGCCTGCAGGACTCGTACAGCTGCGCGTGTGATTGTTTGAGGCCTCCTGACCACAGGAGGCACGGGAAGCTTAAAACATCCTAGGAACGTAGGGGCTTCCGAGGAGCCAAAATCTTTAGAATAGGACTGATTAAAGCTTTCATTTGTTGAGTCAATGCTTGCTGAATTTTCATATCCTTTATTTTTAGATATAGTTGGTATATAGAAAAACTAGTAGTAGACCTTGTATTAGCAACATTAGATCTTTGAGTTAAGTACCTTCTTTGTTATAACCCACTGCGCCTTTGTTCTATAGAGATGTAACTTTAGCGCTTTAAGGAGATGTAGATTAAAGAAAAACACTTCAGGGGAAACAAAATTCACATTCATTAAGGAAGAGAGCCAAAAAGTTAACAAGCCTCTTGGCCAGAAGATAATGTAAATCACCTGAGACCTTTTGTATACAAAATGATATACAGAAAGAGTCTGGGTTGCGAATGCTACATAATTTTGTGTTACCCATTGATCTCCATGTTTTATCAAAAGTATAAAAGGCCTTCTGAACAATAAAGGATGGGACCAGTTTCTCGGACTAGTCTCTCGGCCTGGTTTCTTGGGAATCTGGCTCCCCCCCGTGTCTCTCTCTCTCTTCTCTCTCTTTCCCTCCCTCTGCTCTTTACTTTATTCAGGCTGAATTTTCACCTGGGGCGCGGAGGCCCGCCAAGTCTACTTACTTGCCCTGGCTGTTAAGACCCGCGCGAAAGGGAGCCTAAGGTGAGGCACCCTTAGATATTCAAGCGAGCGCCTGTGGCCCAACGTAGATGGTGCAAATTCCTTGTCTGGAATTTTATTGGTCTTCCGCGTAAACCAAGCTATTCAGCCTCTTCCTCCACTTAATCTTCCTACTACACTACAGTTTCTTAATCTAATCTTCTATCAATCAATAAACAAGTCTTTCCACACCAACGCCGTCCACCCTTCGAATTCCCTGGATCCACAGGGGCTGGACCCCGTTAATCTACCATGTTGTTAATTTCAGGTATACAACAAAGTGAATCAGCTATACACATAGCCGGTTTTTAAGGTTTTTTTTCCCATATAGGCCATTACAGAGCACTGAGTAGATTTCCCTGTGCTGCACAGTAGGCCCTATCTATTTTTTAAAATATGGAATGCTTCACGAATTCGTGTCATCCTTGCACAGAGGTCATGCTAATCTTCTCTGTATCGTTCCAATTTTAGCATACGTGCTCCCGAAGCAAGTACCATGTCTGTTGCTCTTAATTCAGCTCCTTGTCATCCAAGAACCAAGATTTCCAGAGGCAGAGAAGCAATCGCCTCATTAACAATTGCTATGTCAAGTTCCAAAGCACTGGGCTGGCAGGTGGTGAAGGCAGCCTAGGGAGGGAAGCTTGCCTGAGCAGAGAACACGAGAGAATGACAACCCACAGCCGCTCCTGGGTGCAGACACAGCGGCCCACCAGCCCGGGGCCGCCCCAGCCAGGGAGCAGAGGGGAGAGGTGGACAGACGCCCTCTCTGCAGTTCACATCAGGCCTCTCTCTGCCATTTCCCGTGGCTGGCTAAGTGGTTGGCAGAGGCAGTGCCACCCCAGACTTAGAAGTGGAGCGTCTGGGAGCGTGAAAGGCTGTCTCTCAGCTTCCCTGTGGCTGGGAAGGTACCAGGCAGGCTGGACAGAGGGCTGCGTTTGCCAGGAAGTGGCAGCAGAGGTGTGACGCCCATCTGGTCCTCTCAGACTCGGGCTCAGAAGAGGGTGGAGCAGCTCCACGGCATTACAGGGAAAGCTGTGGGGCTTGTACTGCGAGCCCATCACAGAAGGGAGGTCGGGGCAGCTGAACAGAGTGAGGCAGCTCTGCAAGAGCGGACGCGGACAAACACCCAAGACCGGGTTTAAAAGCATGGCGCACATGTGCAGCACGCCATCATCTGTGAGAAAGAGCTGAGCATCAGAAGTTACATGCGAGGATCCAGGTGGCAACAGTGGTGGGCAGGGGGCGAGGGGTGCGGAGCAGGAGGTAAAGACACTCTTTCACAGACACCCTCTGTGCCTTCTCAGTTTGACACAGAAAACATCGTTTTTAAGACCATGAACACATGAGCAAACATATCCATGGTGTCACCTGCACAAAGCCATGAAATACGCCCTCAGCCCCTCTAGAAGTAGCACCGTGTCCTCCCCCTGCTGCCCACCCCACCCGTGACAGCCCACACAGCCCAGCTGCTCCTTACCTCACCATCTCCCCAGTTGCCCCTCAGCCCCGAGAACCCAGCTGTTTCTCAGAACCAGTGGAAGCGACCCACTTGCTGGGGCTGGGGTGGCACACGCGAGGACGGCAAGCTCCAGTGGCTGGTTCTTGGGTACATGAGGGGCACCGTGAGCAGTGAGGGATGTGGATTGTGGAGGGGACTCCTGTCTTGGGCAAGCTGTAGCCTGGGGGTCACTTCACCCTGGGGTCTCCCATTTCCTTAACAAAGAAGGGGTTGCAATGGGGGAGTCTTTCTAGATCACACACCGGCAGGCCCACCTCATGGCCACTTCTCCTGACCCTTGTGTACTGGGTGCTCTGAGCGCAGGCCCACAGAAACACGACGCGAGCTCTCTGTACAAGCTGAAACATTCTGGGAGCCCCACAAAACAAGTGGAAAAAACAGGTAGTAACAGATTTTATTTAGTTCAATATATGCAGATTATCATTTCAATATGCCATCAATATAAAAATTATCGAGTCTCTATTCCTTTTAGCTATGTGTTTGCAATCAGTGTATATTTTATATTTACACAACATCTTGATTTGGCCCAGCCACACTTCAAGGGTTGAAAGGTGGCTGAAGCTAGTGGGGGCCTCCCTGGTCAGCACCGGTGCTGGAGTGACCAGGTGGCTCGCCCTTCGCTTCAGATGTCATCAGGCTCTGTGCTGAGGCCAGCCGGAGCAGCAGCTGCATTCCCAGATAAGGCCCAGCCACTCGAGCAGCGGGTCCAGCTCCTTGCCAGACGAGGAGGGCAGCTGGGGCTGGATGCCAGACAAGACTGCAGAGCAGCAGGCGAACAGGAAGCCAAGATGCCCGAGGCCTGGAGCAGGGTCACACAGGCTTTGGGGCGACAGATGTCAGGGTTTCCACAAAACAACCGCCCTCCCCCACACCGAAGCAGAAGCTGTTGTCACGTCAGTTACATCCACTCATTCTCTGACATGCCTCTGAACACCTAACCCCGGCCCTCAGCCAGGCAGTGAGGACACAGCCACCTCTCATGGGGCTCCTACCCAGAGCAGGAAGCTGCTAACACTGCCCTGGAGGCTCATTTACTCACCCAACTCACCCAGAAATTCCTGTGAGAGAATCACCTTAGAAATGAAGTTAAATTACTGCCCAACAGCCACACCCCAACGGGTGGGAGGGCAGCCTCCCCCAACTTCAACATTGCAGTCACACACCCCAGCTTCAAAGAGGCCCCAGAATCCCAGTCGCAAGGCATGGGGCCACCACTGCAGAAAGCATATGCAACGGGCCAGGAGAAGATTCCCAGGGGCAACCCACCAGGCAAGAGGGGAGCTGGGCCTCCAGGGGATCAGCAGGCACAGAAGGCAGAAGGGCCGGCCAGCAGCTGGGTCAGGCCCCATGTGAGGTGGGGGTGCTGGCCAAAACCAGTGCCCACGGTCCCTACACTCCGTAAGAACTGGGGTTTTACCCTCAGGCCAGGGGAAGCCGCTAAAGAGTTCTATCTGTGGCATGAACAGGACCAGGTTTTAAAAATCACTGTAAAGGAGAAATCCCCAAGCCTGATCGGCTTCCTTTCTCTCAGCATGTTTTACGACACCCTAGGACTTAACCTCCCAGGGCCTGAAGTTTACTCACTCCATCATTTTATGAAAGCGATGCCGCTGACCCGGAGCTCCTGAGGGTCTTAATGCGAAGCTGATAAGCCCCTGGTTTTCCTGGCCTGCTAGGCGCCTCCACCCCCCAGCCCCACAGCAATGGCCTCCACGTCCCCACACAGAGACAGGGAGGATTCTTGCAGCCACTGAGAGAAAGCACTGAAACATTTCAGCTGCACAATCGCAGGGCCCTACTGTCTCCCGCCCCCAGACGAGGAGTAACATCGTTCACTGCCTCCCAAGCCTCCCCTCTGCCCAGCCCCCTCCACACATCCTTCCAGCTCCCCTGATTATCCGCTCCATTTTCAGTGCATCAGCTTTGGAGGCTGGCCTACTTTCCAAGGACAGAGGAGCAGAAACACTTGGGGGTTATACGAACAGCAGAACATAACTGGAACAGGACACAGAAAGGGGGGAGCCAGCAACAGGGCGTGCCAGGGATGCAGCAAAGCTGGTGAAGGAACCAGCGAGGCAGAGCACACTCCATCACCTTGAGGGCGGCGGGGGGCAGCAGGCGGGAGAGGGCAGAGACACCTCCCCACACAGCCCCGCTTGGCCACTGACGGCTGGAACACTAAGCTTAGCCCAGGAGGCAGCTGCCAGATCCCCTTACCCAGTTAGAAGAGGACCTGAGGCTCAGGAAGCCACGCTCAGTATGAGCAGAGGGCAGCCCATGGCACATCTCGGGGCTGGGCAAGGAGTGGGGAGTGATAAGCCAGACTAGATTATGGAGCCTGTCCCGGGAACCACCTTCAGAGCTAAGTGTTCCATGCAAGTGAAAGGCCAAGGTCCCCCAACCAGGACCTTGCTCTGAATTTCCAGCTGCGTGAACCTCTGGCCTGAAAGACCAACCCCTGCCTCTGCAGGAAGACGGATCGTGTTAAGGAATGCCAAGGAGGAAGCACTCCCTTCCCACAACCCCTCCTCTGCAGGGGCCTCTGCAGGGCTGTGCATCTTGTCTCTACAACACCTGCCAGGCCCGCCAGAGCGGGGCACAAAGGGGAAGGTGTTGAGGCAGCCTGACACGGTGCCCCTGGAATTAGGCTGGCTGCGCTGGCAGGGCTCATCCAGCTGCAGGAAACAGGCTGCCAAGGATGAGCGACTCTGCTCCTCCGGCAGGCTTCAGGTGCAGGGGGTTGAAGCGAGCAGGGAAGACCACTCAGTGCTGGATGGGAAGCCGGCAGAGAGGAGGAGACACAGCCTCGCGGATCCGCTGGAAGATCTGAGCCAGCTTGTAGAGGAAGGGCAGGGAGCGCGGAGACGCTGCAGGGAGAGGCCAGTCAGTGCCCGCCCTACCCCTCCTGCCCCCCACTCGGCCACTCCTCCCCCCAAAACTCTCCCACCTGGGGAATGACCATGCCACTGCCCCTCCTCCCCTCCCAACAGGAGAGAACTTCCCTTTCTCCAAAATATAATCTCTGGGTTGTATTTTCTCTATGTGGATGACAGAAAACCAGTTTGCTGAGAAAAAGATCCAAATTTATTATGTTTTAATCTAACTTTTTAATACTAAAAAATTGGTAATGATGGCTGCCTATATGTAAATGAATTTGGGAAGACTTTTCACTACATTCCTCTTTGTACCTTTTAAGTTTGAAGCCAAGCCAAAATAGTACCTCTTTTTATCATAAGTTAATTATATTAACAATAAAAGTAAAAATAGCCTCTTTTGAATGAGAGCTGAGCTGGCTTTGGTTTTTCTTTATTTGAATTACTGATTTTTTAATAGACTTTCTTCCTTCTTAAAAAGAAATATGTTACTTTTAAGAAAGCTATTCCAGTCCACCTTCTTCATGTCCTCCTGGGAAGGTTCTAATTGCAGCCCAGCCCTGGGCTCTCACCAACCTGCATGGACTGTCCTGAGTGCTCCTGGAACAGCCCTTTGCCATCCCCACTCAGAAGACCAGGGTTCTGAGACTGAAGGACTCCTAAGAACCACAAAAATCTTTCTAATTTTTACTAAGTCTCTGGAATAAAGTAAAAGGTCAGAGGGTGGACAGGACCGAACACAAACTCCTCAGCTTTCCAAAGGGCTAACCAGTGACTCTCTCCTCAAGCAAACGGAGCTGTTCAGAGGGATCTCCTGCTCGGTACCAGCCATGGGGTCAAAGGCACAAGCTGAGCTGTGCAGAAACAGCCCCCAGACAAGAAAAAGGGAAGTGGGGACGCAGCAGGATTTGGGGATAAAGGAAGAACAGCAGACAGAATGTCTGCGTGACCCTGGAGCAGTCACTTCTCTCTGGGTCCTAGGTTTCCCAACCGAAAAAGAAAACCAAAGTGAAGGGATTGAAATGAAGGGTTTCCAGTTCTCCTTTCAGTTTTGAAAGTTATACAACCCTAAGTCTAAATTCATGAGAAGAGGTTAGGTTATAACTCACACAAAGCCACACACAGAAAAGTTCATGAGTGAGCTCCTAACCTCTGGCCCAGCGCTCACAAGGTCTGAGGAATTCACCCTCGGGAAAGAGCACAGTAGAAAACAGCAAGAAATCATCAAAATGTTCAGAGGTATCACCTCATACTGGTCAGAATGGCCACCATCAAAAGTGAAAGTGAAGTCACTCAGTCGTGTCCAACTCTTTGCGACCCCATTGACTGTAGCCTGCCAGGCTCCTCTGTCCATGGGATTTTCCAGGCAAGAATACTGGAGCGGGCTGGGCTGCCATTTCCTTCTCCAGGGGATCTTTCCAACCCAGGGATCAAACCAGGGTCTCCTGCACTGTAGACAGACGCTTTTACCATCTGAGCCACCAGGGAAGTCCCCCGCCAAAAAAAAAGTCTACGAGCAATAAATGTTGAAGAGGGTGTGGAGAAAAGGGAGCCCTCCCACACTGTTGGTGGGAATGCAAATTGGTGCAGCCATTATAGAGAAGAGTATCAAGGTTCCTTAAAACTAAATACAGCTAGCATATGACCCAGCAACCCCACTACTGGGCATATATCCAGAAATAAACATAATTCAAAATACACATGTACCCCAATGTTCACAGCAGCACTGTTTACAACAGCCAGGACATGGAAGCAACCTAGAGATCCTTTGAGAGAGAAATGGACAAAGATGCAGTACACACACAGTGGAATATTATTCAGTCATAAAAGGGACAAATGAAATTTGTAGAGACATGGATGAACCGAGCGGATGTCACAGAGTGAAGTTAAGTCAGAAAGAGAAAAACAAGTGTCGTATATTAACACATATATTGTCCAATCTAGAGAAGTGGTATAGATGACCTTATTTGCAAAGCAGAAATAGAGACACAGACATAGGAAACAAATGCATGGGTGCCACGGTGGAAGGCGGGAGGGAGTTGGGAGAATGGGATTGGCATACATATACTATCAATACTACGTGCAAAATCAAAGCTGACGGGGACACGCTGTGCAGCACGGGGAGCTCTACTCGGCGCTGCAGCGGCCTGAATGGGAGGGGGGCCAAAGGGAGGGGGTATATACACACACAGCTGACTCAATGTGCTGTGCATCAGCAGCTAACACAACACTGGAAAGCAACTACGCTGCAATAAAGATTAATTACACAAAGAAATAACAAGGAATCACTGAACTGTTCAAAAACAGGGCACTATAAAATCAATTATGGAAGTTACTGAAAGCTGGAATATTATTTAGTCGTGTGAAGTTTTAAAACCATTTTTTTTTTTTTGGTGGGGGGAGGGCCACAATTCATGGCTTACAGAATCTTATTTCCTTGACCAGGAATCGAACCCAGGCCTTCAGCAGTGAAAGCATGGGGTCCTAACAACTAGATTGCCTGGAAATTCCCTAAAGTCATGTTTTAAAGAATACTTATAGGGGGATGAGGAACTGGAAGAAGGCTGTCAAAAAGTCCTTTTAGTTATAAGATAAATAAGTATTAGGGATGTAATGTACAACATGATGAATATAATTAACACTGCTGTATGTTACATACAAAAGTTAAGAAAGTCCTAAGAGTTTCTCATCACAAGGAAAAAAATTTTTTTTCTATTTAAAAAATTTTTTATCTACATGAGAGGATAAATGTTCACTGTACATACTGTGGGAATCATTTCATGATGTATGTAAGTCAAATCATTATGCTCTGCAACTTAAACTTATACAGTGATGAACGTCAATTATATCTCAATAAAACTAGAAGGAAAAAAAAGAATATTTAACAACAAGCAAAACTGCATCTACATCCAGAAAAAGACTAACGATTACAGCAGCTGACTGAAGGGTGATTTGTTTTCTCCTTTATACTTTTCTCTATTTTCCATATCCTCTAAAATATATTTTTCCTGTTGTAATTGTATTTCTACAATATAATATGTTTTAATTTAATGTAACTTTTTAACACATTATGATGAAGCTTTCTTTTTCCTTTTTTAATTCTGAGGGGACTGCTTGGTGGTCCAGGGGTTGAGAATCTGCCTGCTAGTGTCTGATCTCTGGTCTGGGAAGACCGCACGTGCTGCAAGGCAGCTAAGCCCATACACTGCATCTACTGGAGCCCGAATGCTCCACAGCCTGGGTGTGGCACCACAACTGCTGAACAGCCCCTGCTTGCCACAACTAGAGAAAGTCTGCGTGCAGCAATGGAAGACCCAGCACAGCCAAAAACAAAATAAACAAACCCTGAGGCTCTACTCAGAGTTCACCCCAGACGTCCAGAGTCGACAAGGCAGAGGGGACTTTCTCCAGGACTGGTCTCTCCTTCAAGGTGGGCTGGCTCCAGTTTAGGTCCAGCAACAAAACCCCCAGGAGGGCTCCCAGGCCCAGCCCTGGTCAATCGCCCTGTCCTGGGAGGGTGGGTGGGGAGGCAGGTGTCCTCACTCACCTGGATCAAACCTCAACACCAGGAGGCAAAGGAGCAAGGCGGCCAGCAGGCTCTTACTGAAGGGCAGAGAAAAGAAGTGGCTGACTGCAGAGTCCCAGAGCTGGCGCAGCAACGTCAGCAGAGACAGGAACTTGTGGGAGGAGGAGCCTGGTGGGGAGACAGAGTAGAACTTCAGTAAAGAAGCAGCTTCCCAACTCTGAGCTTTGAGCCTAAGTCGAGCGAAGACTGGTTTCCTCATGCAGTCCACAAAATGGTTGAAAGGGAGCTCCCAGGCGTCCAGAGATGCCTTCAGCACTGATTATATCAGAACACCAGCTCCATCCAAGAGGACTGTAACGACACCAGACACCACTGCCACAGGAGAGGGCTCTGACATCACCAGACTTCAGCTCCACAGGAGAGGGCTCTGATGTCACCAGATACCAGCTCCAGAGGAGAGGGCTCTGACATCACCAGACGCCAGCTCCAGAGGAGAGGGCTCCGACGTCACCAGACACCAGCTCCACAGGAGAGGACTCTGAAGTCACCAGATACCAGCTCCACAGGAGAGGACTCTGATGTCACCAGATACCAGCTCCAGAGGAGAGGGCTCTGATGTCACCAGACACCAGCTCCACATGAGAGGACTCTGATGTCACCAGATACCAGCTCCAGAGAAGAGGGCTCTGACATCACCAGATGCCAGCTCCACAGGTGAGGGCTCTGATGTCACCAGACACCAGTCCCACAGGAGAGGACTCCGACATCACCAGACACCAGCTCCAGAGGAGAGGGCTCCGACGTCACCAGACGCCAGCTCCACAGGAGAGGACTCTGAAGTCACCAGACACCAGCTCCACAGGAGAGGACTCTGATGTCACCAGATACCAGCTCCAGAGGAGAGGGCTCTGACATCACCAGACACCTGCTCCACAGGAGAGGACTCTGATGTCACCAGACACCAGCTCCACATGAGAGGACTCTGATGTCACCAGATACCAGCTCCAGAGAAGAGGGCTCTGACATCACCAGACGCCAGCTCCACAGGTGAGGGCTCTGATGTCACCAGACACCAGTCCCACAGGAGAGGACTCCGACATCACCAGACACCAGCTCTATCCGAGAGGACTGTGACATCACCAGACACCACCTCTGTAGGAGAGGATTCTGACATCACCAGACACCAGCTCCACGGGAGAGGGCTCTGACATCACCAGACACTAGCCTCATGGGAGAGAACTGTGATGTCACCAGACACTTGCTCCACAGGAGAGAACTCTGATGTCACCAGACACCAGCTCCACAGGAGAGGGCTCTGACGTCACCAGTCACCACCTCAGTAGAAAAGGACTCTTGACATCACCACACCAGCTCTGTAGGACAGGACTTCAACAGAAATGTCAACTTAGCTGGGGAACCTGGTACATCTGGTGTTTCTTTAACAGCTTCACAGTATTCTTCATATTCTGGCCTAAGATATACCCACAGTTACATAGCAATAATTCCTGATGATCAATAAAGGCAGAAAACAAAGGGCACCTCACAGGCACAGTGAAGAATCCCATCTTGGACTGAGCACAAACATGAACGACACCGCCAAGCCCTGAAGGCACCCTGGACTCGCCATCCGAGTGCCTCCTCCCCAGGCACTGGACAGGCAGAGGGTCGGTGGAGTTACATGGCGTCCCTGAAGCCAACAACCTCCTGCAAAGACGGGACCCTGCCTCAGCAGGTCCCTGCTCTCAAGCACACGAAGAAAACACCTCAGAGGCAGGATCAGTCTCCTGAGGGCTGAAGGTCCTCCGTGTATGCCTATTCTATGTGTCACGAACAGAGAAAACAAAGATCAGGGGGTTAAAAACTACCAGGAGGAAAACTGCAACTCAGCATCAGGAAGAACCTCCCCACACAACCCTCCACAGCTGAAAGGCACTGCTTCAGGAGACGGTGAAGTAACATCCCGGCCAGGCCAGCACAGTGGCGGCAGGTCTACTGACAGGAGCCCACGGAGGAGATGACTTTCAGGAGGCAAAAGTAAGGCTCTGAGACCTGCACCACCTGCCTCCCAAAGCCAACTGCAGAGGGGCTGGGCTTTCGAAGCACCTCAACAGATTTCTTATCCCGCAATCTGGAAGTTACTCATACAAAGCATTGTTCCCAAGGCCCAGGAAAGTCATGATGGACCCCACATCCAGGAGGAAGCCCTCAGCTTCTGCACAGAGGGCTGCAGAAGGACAATGTCCCACCTTCCTGGTTTAGTGTCTGCGTCTCCTCAGAGCCAGAGTGCACATGTGTCTGCTGCTGCCTCGCTGCACTAACAGCCTGAAGCGCGTCCAGCCGCTGTTTCTCGCTGAAGGCTGCAGAGCCCACCACCAGCTCTTCAGCCTCTGACAGGAGGCCCAGAGGAAGTAGCACTCGCTGCAGGTGAAGTTCTGCTAAGGATCTATACTCTGGAAGGCCCTGGTTGTCAGGGTCTTGAAGCCAAGCACGGACTCCATCCAGCACGGCTCCAGGCTCTTGCATTTTGCTGTATAAAAGAACGCTGCAGCCCCAAACAATCCAATCCCAGAAAAAGAGCGGTCAATGCTTCATGGTTTGTTAACTTCTCATAACCACTAAACTCCTCCTACCCAGCCCCTCCTTTGTGCCCTCAAGTCCTTCCCTAAGGGACACTGACACGGTAAGAATCAGGAGTTCTTAGAAGCAGCAAGCAACTCTCAGCTCTGGCACCCCCCACTTCTGTCACCCCACTTCATGTCTCCCATCCCTTCCTCTTTTCCCTATCCCACTCCTAAATTCCTTCTTCTTCATCTTTTCATGCATATGTTTTGAGTCTGGAGGGCGCCAGGGGGACGGGGGGGTGGGGGGACAGGGGAAGAATTAGGTTTAAAGGGAAATGGTATGGAAAGAAAAAGAGGACATATGAGAACTGAAGGGGTGTGCTGTGCTTAGTCGCTCAGCCATGTCGGACTCTGTGTGACCTCATGGACTGTAGCCCGCCAGGCCCCTCTGTCCATGGGGATTCTCCAAGCAAGAACACTGGAGTGGGTTGCCATGCCCTCCTCCAGGGGATCTTCCCAACCCAGGGATCAAACCCAGGTCTCGCGCATTGCAGGCAGATTCTTTACTGTCTGAGCCACCAGGTGAGCCGAAGGATACTGGAGTGAGTAGCCTATCCCTTCTCCAGCGGATCTTCCCGACCCAGGGGAAAACCCTCTTGCTCCTGCGCTCAGTGGGGAAGCAGTAAGGACCTAAGGACCTACCACAGTTCCAGGACTTTGGGGGGCAGCCTCTCAGGAGCCTGGTAATATTGAAGAACCCAGGACAGGACTTCCCGCCACCGATCCATTTCTGCCAGGGCCTGGATGCCCACAACACACAGAGAGCATTTCACCTCCAAGGAGCTGTCAGCAAAAAAGCCAATTTGAGTTCAGAAGTGGTTCCCCCGCACTGCCATTCCCACCTTTAGCCTGGGACTGTTCTTTACCAGCTCCCAAGTCAGTAACCATTACCTCTCACCTCCCCCCATCCCCAGTATTCAAGAGGGCCTCACAATTATGACCCGTCTCATGAGCCCCAGTAAGAGAAAACTGCCCTTTGCCCAGGAGCTAAACGTTTCTATAAATCTAAAGGCCAATCAGCTGCTGACCAGCACATGTCTCTGTATCCAAGTAAAGTCAGGGTTAACCAACAGGAAGCGTTCATTTACTCCCAAGGGGAAAAGAACAGCTGCAGTACAGATGTGGGTGGAAAGAGGACCAGCCTTAAGAGTTCGCTTAGTGAAGAAAGGGCAGAGGCAGGCTCCGCCAGAGCGCAGCTTCAGAATCACACCCTCAGCCTTTATAGCACCCAGTCTTCACCGACCCCCAAACACTCAGCGAAGGCTCCCCAGTTCATCCTTCTCTGGGGCCAGCTTTGACCAGTCTACCCACGCCCTCCCTAGTGTGACCTAATCCAATGAGCAACGCAGGACCAAGATTTCAATTCTTTCATCCAGTCCTACAAGAGGACCGGAACACGACTCCTGCTCTGAACCCCAACCCGAGGAGTGAGGGGGACTACTTCGGGGAGGGGTGGAAGGAGAGGACTTCTGCCTCCAGCTTACTGCAGTAATTTAACACATCAATTCTATCTTCCCATTAGACCACTCTACCCTGGTATAGGGAGAAAGAATTGATCGTGGGGTCCCACTAAACCCCGTTCACGTCTCGACGGTTTCCTCCCCGGAGAACCAGCACAAGGTGAGTCCCTGCCTCGCGGAAAAGCATCGCGAGGGAAACAAGAAACAAGGATCACACAAGCAACCAGATTGCAGGAGTGCTGGCGTCTGGAGGCCTCCCACTGTCCCCGGAGGCGAACCGAGCCCCTGACGTACGCGCCCGCCGGCTCCTCCGCCAGGCCCTGCCAGGCGCGTTCGCAGGTGCGCAGCGCCGCGCCGAAGTCCAGGTGCACCACCAGGAGGTCGGCCGCCTCCTCCAGCAGAAGCGCGGCCGCCGACGGGGCCGGGACGGCACGCACCGGCTCGCTGCTCCGCAGAGCGCCCCCGAGCGCCCTCAGCGGGGCTGCGGAGGTCGCGGGGTCACTCTTCATGAGTGCGCGCCAGGACGCAGCCCTCTAGGGGCGCGGGGTGTGCGGTGCAGTCTGGGGAGGAGGAAGGGGTGGTCCTCACAGGCTGCTCTGGCGCGGGACAGCCTGGCACCCTCGGACTTGTGCAGCACTGAGTCCCTGGGCACCCGGTCCCACGACAAGGACTGGGACCCCGGCTGGAGTATGGCAGCCCGTGGTCTCCTCAGGTGCAGGGCCGCCGCCGCGGGTTCGGGGACACAGAGGCCGACATCTTGCCTGCGCGCGCAGGCCCGGCCGACGCTCGGCGCCCGGAGGCGCAGGGCATTCTGGGAGGTGTAGTTCCGCTCCTGGAGCTGTCGTCCTCCTGGGCAGGCGAGGGACTTCGGACTACAAGCCCCGGCAGGCCGCGCCCCGGAAGTTGTTGCGGCGAGAGGAAGCTCGCCGACGGAAGGCGTGGACCGGGGTACGAGTGGAGGCGTGAGCCTCCGGCACCTGCGCCCCAGGTCTCCGGGATGCAGCCCCGTCAGCTGGCAGTAAAGGCAGTCCGTGTGCCGCCTCCGCCGGGCCCCCGTCGAGCTCACGGTCAGTCCACAGTGGGACTCCGAACCTCTTGCCAAATAGAGATCTCGTGAAAAACAGCCGTACGGTGTGTAATGCAGTTTGCAATAAAGCCCTGGCACAGAGCACGTATTCCTTACGTTATGGCTGTAATAGTAATTATTAAGTGGTTGTACGCAGACACAAGTTACGTTTATTACTGTGCTTCACTCAGGGTTTTCGGGGCTTCTTAAGTTTGTACGAAACCCTAGGTTTCCCAGTTCCTACCCTGAGGGCTCCTGAAGCGACTCCTCTTTGATTACACGAGTCAGGCCAGGCGCAAAGTCAGCACCCGATCGCGCCAGCGTCCCCTTCTCTGGTCACCAGCCTGGGCCCTCATCTCTACATAAAGTCCTCCCTGAAGGCTGAGGCAGAAGCATCAGATCCGTCAGACTCTGCGGATGAGGAGTATGGAGCCATAACCATATAAGGCCATAAAGCCAGGCCTTCACTCACTCCGCATATACCTAGCACCCTGTAAGTGCCAGGCCGCCTCCTAAAGGCTGAAGATACCACGTGAACACAGGAGACAAATATCTGCCTCTGTGGAGCTTCCATATAGTGAAAGGAAGCAAAATTAAAAATAAGTAGTATGTCAGATGGTGATAAATACTAAGGACAAACAAACAAAATAGAGAGGAGAACTTGAGAGTGACAACGCTGATGACACCTAACTTTGTTTTCTAATGGTAAATCCGGGGCTGGAGAAGAGCAGAGAGAACCTGGCCCTGTGCTCAGACTGGCCTCTGTTGGTGGGTTCACTGCCCTTGGGACCAACATGTACTTAGTGTCTGCCCTAAATCCCTCTTCATCTCCAGGCAGTATTTGTTCCCACGTAGCAAAATCCAGAGGCAAGCAGGTTTCTGGGAGGTGTGGATCGGTTCAAGGCTGAAGTTACCAGGATGTGTTATCAGTTATGCCTGGGGTCTCACAGCAGATAATGAAGATCAGTAGAAATAACATAATTATTGGACTTAAAACAACCAAACAAAAAAAAAACCTGTTTCTCAGAGCTGGTTTTAGACGTCATTCCTGTAAAATCAGGGAAGCAGTAGTAGAATCAGGGAAGCAGTAGTAGAATCAGGGAAGCAGTAGTAGCATCAGGAAACAGATGTGATCAGGCCTGGGCGAGTTGGGACTAGCACAGTCAAGCCTTGGCCTCAGGAGTGCCTCCTGGAAAAGGTCCTTTTCTTAATCCCTAAGGAGAAGGCTCTTGCTATGCCCAGGCCTCTCCAGGAGACGGCAGCACAGCCTTAAAAGAAGCTGACCTGCCAGCAGGTAGGTCTGTGGCTGCCAGAATGAGGTCAAGATATTTAAGGAAGTGGAAGCTTGCAAAAAATAATATAAAAATAGGATTGTGTTCTATTTCTGTGTTTCATCCGATCTTTGTGCAGGGCCACACAGTGGTCTTTCATCACATAACTTTAGCGCTGCTATGCCCGCCAACTGATCACTGAACACCAGCTCGGTCATACTCCCTAGCTCCATCTGAATGTATCCAGAACTTCTCAAGCTAAGATACAGCAATCCTAATTTATTCCACCTGAAGTAGAGTGAACAGACGTCTTAACGACTTGGGGCTCATGAGTCAAGAGCTTTGAAAGCACCTCGGGACTTCACTGGTGGCCCAGTGGTTAAGAATCCACCTGTCAATGTAGGAGATGTGGATTCAATTCCCAGTCTGGGAAGATTCCATACACTGCGGAGCGGCTAAGCCCAGTGGCCCAGTCTCCACAACCACTGAGCCCACGTGCTGCAACTGCTGAAGCCTATGCATCCTAGACCCAGTGCTCTGCAACAAACACCCAAGGCAGCCATAAATAAGTAAATAAATGTGTTTTAAAATAAGTAAACCACTTAGCCTCCCCTAGGGATAAAAGCAGAAACAAGGCAGTTCTCTCAATCTGTAAGGCCTGAGTCATGTCAATATTTGTATTAGTGGAATCGTTTCGGGAAAACTAGTAGAGTAAATGAGACACAAAACCCACACGATATCCATCCCCCAGCCCACCCAAGCCCTGGGACCTGCTGCTCCCCCTTCTGCTTGTAGGGTGCTCAGTGTATCTTGCCTGAGCAGGGTCCCGAGGGTATCGATTTGCTCTTTGCTCATCTGCTCTGAGCAGGTGATGAGTCTGTGTTTCTGTAGCAGAAAGTGCTCCGGTCTAGGAGATGAGCTATGCCATCTAGAATCCTGGGGACCTCTGCAAAGTCAGATGAGTCCTCTGAGCTTCAGTTTTGTCATTTGAGGACATTGACACCAACACCTGCCGTGTGGGGTGGTTGTGAGGATCAGAAGAGGTCATATGACAGTGCCAAGAATGCTTTAAATCACTGGAATAGTTCAGGCCAAACAAGGTGAGATGATACACTGGGAGGTGAGTAAGGAGGAGAAAGAATCCAGTTCCTCCTCAGAGTTCTGTAATCTTAACTTTCTGACATGGAATCTGACTCTTGACTCTTGCTTACAAAGGTCAGATGCCAACCTCTGGAGCCAGCCCAGCCTGTCTGCCCTTTCCAAGCTGGCTCTATATTTAGTGGCAAGAGACCGCATCCACACAGCTGCCCCTCTGGGCTTATCTCTTCCAGTCGGAGACCCTCAGTACAGGGACGTCAGTGGTATGGCTCCGCAGGCAGTAGAATCACGCCTGGTGTGGACTTTGGCCAGAAGCAAGCCGAAGAGATAAATATTGGCAGGGCGGAGGTGATGTTTTTCCAGGGTGGTCAAGGGCTCCAGACCTTCGTCAGTGAGATGGCATTTTTATGGCTCCTTCTTTTAAAGCCTGGACTCGGAGTTCAGGGCAGAACTGAACTGAACCGGCTCCTCCCTTCCATGTAGACGCAGCAGAGCCCTCCCTCTGCCTCTGCGTCCAAGGCCTGTTCCTTGTCCTCCTCCTTGTCCCGTGCAGCACTTACAGCATAGTAACAGTGGCTCAGAGAACCAGGGGCTGCTCCAGGTTCTGTACGTCCAGCTCCTCTTAATCACCAGCAACCCTGGGACAAGAGTCCTGCTGTTACCTCCACGTTGCAGATGAAGAGGCCAAGGCAACAGGTAGTCACACAGGAGTGCAGAGCGGGGCTGGGACTTTAACAGGGCAGTGTGGCTCAAGCCTTTCTTGTAAGCTGATAATTCTGACTGTACAAGGCGCTCTCACTCATCCTGTGTGAGCTTGATGACAAAACTGTGAGCAAAACAACACAGATATGTTAGTGTTCCTAATGCTAGATGGGAAAGTAAAGCTCAGAAACTGTCTGAATTCAGAATTCATGGTTTCAGTGACAAAGCTGGAGGAGTCACTGGAGATTTCTCACCAGAGCCCATGCCAGGACATTCTCCAGATGGCCAGAGGTGACTTCCCCTCCTCTGCTCTCAAGGTGACCAGTACCACCCCTACCCTCTGCCCTGGGCAACCTGCCCTCCAATTTCCACATGTTCCCACCCACCCTGGGAGCCAGAGGGTACACCTGAGCAAATCTTCATGATGCCAGACCAGGCGTGATGTGAAGTGAATAACGGATGCTCCCTGGGTACTGGTCAGCCCTGCTCAGGTGGAAAGATGTTGGGCCCTTCGGAATCTGTCCTGCTTCCACGCAGTTCAAGCTGATCGCTCCTCTCTTAAAACCCCCCACTGTGCTTTGCTCTTTTCATGCCTTTCTTGTGGGTCCTTCCCAACATCCATTTTTCTTGTAGTTCTTTGTGTCATTCCCCTAGTCAGCCATGCCCTTCCTGAGGACAGGACAGGACCCCCCATCTCAGGATCCCTGGGCATCTGGCGTGGTGCAAAGTGCTAGGTGTGGGCTGCTCCAAGGGACCCACCTGCCCTGAGCTGTTCTGCATCATTTGATCTTGACTTCCAGGTATGCCCACTGGTGAACACTGTGTGAAAGGTTGGAAGCCGAGGAGATCATGTCCCAACGCAGCCCCCAAGAAAAGAGAGACACGTGGTATTTCCAGATCCTGGGACCCCCACCTGCCTTCTTGTCTGTGCTTTCTTCTTTGTTTCCTAGAAAATAATCTAATAAACTCAGTCACCCCAAGTGATAGAATTTCAGGGTTGAACAGGGTCTTATACTGGAGCTGAACTGAGGCTGGGGAGGGGAAGCGACAGCCACTGTCCCCCAGCTGAAGGCCACAGAACCCCTGACCCATTCCATGCCAGAGAGGAAGGACCTCGCCCTGCCTTGAAATGTTTCCTCACCAGCCCAGCTATTCCCAAGCTTTGGGGTAGGTCGCAGCGTCCAGAGCTGCTGTTCATGCCTAAATCCTGGCTAAGAACAGCCACCCCTGTCCCAGGGCTCCCTTCCTCCCCTCCCAGAACAGCTCTGGTTCCCAAAAACCTATGGTTTCCTGTAGCAGGCCAACCCTGGGAGGGGAAAACTGATGGAAGGGCTCTCAACATAGTGTAATATTCTAGGAAGTTGTGTATTTATCTGAGATAATGCTACAATTGTTACCAGTCAATAGATTTTATTTACTAGAGAAATATTCCAAAACAGGATTGATGCAGGGGCAATTAAAGTAGTCTTTGGGGACTTCCCAGGTGGTGCAGTGGATAAGAATCTGCCTGCCAATACAGAGGACACAGGTTCAATCCCGGGTCTGGGAAGATCCCACATGCCACGGAGCAATTAAGCCCACGAGCCGCAACTACTGAAGCACACTCGCCCAGAGCCCGTGCTTTGCAACAACAGAAACCACTGGATGGTGAACCCACAACAAGGAGCAGTCCATACTCTCCACAACTAAAGAAAGCCCTTGCAAAGCAACAAAGACCCAGGGCAGCCCAAAATTAAATAAAAACAGTTTTTAAAAGTGGTGTCTTGTATTTAAAAGCTTAGGAACCACTGATAGAATCTGTACATCCCAAGTTATTTTGGGAAGTTATTTTCTTAAATGAAACTTGAGGTCAGCAAGTCCTGATTCAGGTATATGGGTAGTGGGGGAGGAGGAAGATCGTGGTGGGGGGGGGTGGGGGGCAGGATTTCCAGAAATCATCATTTCACACCTGGCCCAGGTGAGGGCAGTAGAATGGAGAGGGAAGGTGAGAAGCTCGAAGAAGCGCAGGACAGCCTTCCGAGCTCTGGCAACCTCAGTCAGTCCTAAAATTGGGTTTCTTACTCAGCCAACCGCAGCAGGTAAAACAAACATTTGCCCAACATTGTCCCATGGGTCTAGGGCCTAAAAGTAATAACTAGAAAATAAACAAGAGGAACTACAGTTGCCCTTTGCATCGGCTTAATTATTCTTCTATTTTTTGGGCTCCAAAATCACTGCAGATGGTGACTGCAGCCATGAAATTAAAAGTCGCTTGTTTCTTGGAAGAAAAGTTATGACCAACCTAGAGAGCATATTAAAAAGGAGAGACATTACTTTGTCAACAAAGGTCTGTCTAGTCAAAGCTTTGGTTTTTCCAGTAGTCATGTATGGATGTGAGAGTTGGACTATAAAGCTGAGTGCTGAAGTACTGATGCTTTTGAACTGTGGTGTTGGATAAGACTCTTGAGAGTCCCTTGGACAACAAGAAGGTCAAACCGGTCAATCCTAAAGGAAATCAGTCCTGAATATTCATTGGAAGAACTGATGCTGAAGCTGAAACTCCAATACTTTGGCCATGTGATGGGAAGAGCTAACTCATTAGAAAAGACCCTGATGCTGGGAAAGATTGAAGGCAGGAGGAGAAGGGGACAACAGAGGATGAGATGGTTGGATGGCATCACTGAATCAATGGACATGAGTTTGAGCAAGCTCTGGGAGCTGGTCATGGACAGGGAAACCTGGCGTTCCACCACGGGGTGGCAAAGAGCCACCTGAGCTCAAAGATGCAACTGAGCGATTGAACTGAACTGAACTCAATCTGATTGTTCTATATCTGTTCTTTTAACTGCTTTTGTTAAAATGATGCACACACAGGGGGCCTCCCAGGTGGCTCAGTGGTAAAGAATCTACCTGCCAATGCAGGAGACGTGGGTTCCATCCCTGATCTGGGATGATCCAACAGGCTGTGGAGTCACCCGGGCATGTCCAACTCTTTGTAACCCCACGTGTTACTGAGTCCAAGCTCACTGTGCTTGCCACATGACAGGACAATGAATCTGAGAGACAAGGTGTTGAGGCAAGGAAAGGACTTTAGTTGGAAAGCCAGCTGACCAAGAAGATGGTAGGGTAGTGCCTCAAAATAGCCATCTTGTCAGGGTCTGGTTGCCAAGTTCTTTTGTAGAGTCAGAGGGAAAGAAACAATGAGGAGCTAGAGTCAGAAGGCAGCATAGAGAGGGAGAGGCGGTGGGAGCGTAGAGAGAAATGGTATTCAGTCTTGCAAAACGTCTCCAAGGGAAGGGTCAGCCTTTGGAAAAGGGGGTTCATCTCTTCTATTCACAGGTGGGCAGGGACAAACTATCTCTCTTTGAGCTGAACAAAGGTACTTTAGTTTACAATCAAGCAGAGAGGCATGGTCCTCTGAGGCAAGCTATTAAGTATGATTATAATAACAAAAGCAACAAAAAGCAAGTCAAAGGAACAGTTTCCAACATGGAGTCAAATTTGGCTTTTTCTCTGTAACACATGGACTGTAGCCCACCAGGTTCCCCTGTCCAAGGGATTATCTTGGCAAGAATGCTGGAGTGGGTTGTCATTTCCTCCTCCAGGGGATCGTCCGCACCCAGGGAATGAACCCCCATCTCCTGCGGCTCCTGCATCCAGGCGGATTCTTTACCACCGAGCCATCTGGGAAGCCCAACTAAGCCCATGTGGAGTAGCGCCCACTTGCCACAACTAGAGAAAAACCCAGGCAGCAAGAAAGACCCAGTACACCCAAAAACAAATAAATAGATATTTTTAAAAATGATACATACACAGAGTAAAAATAATTCAAACAAGACTAAAAAGTATGAGAATCATCTGAAATCCCACCACCTGTAAATGAAAACTTCCAACTATTTAATGACCACCCTCCATAAACACACACAGTGTTCATGTATGGTTAGATGTGACTGTGCTGCCCCATGAGCTGGCGTGCTGTGCGTTACAGGAGTCCTTGTTACTCTTCGAGAGGACGTTGTTACTACCCAGATGTAAAGCAAGAAATAAATAATCCTGCTGACAGTTTACACGCTTGCACTTCTTTGTACTAGAAAGCAATTGTACCTCCTTGATGTCACAGAAACTTGAGGCTGGGAGGAGAGCTCCGAGGAGTCCAGAGCCCTTGTCTGTAGGCTAAGTTCTAATCACTCCTCGTTATTAAGCTGTAAAGTGTAGTACTATACAGCTTGGGAAGCACCTTTACGGTACTTTGTTATCACAAAATGAGGTGATGAAGAGTGAGACAAGTAATCACAGTGCGATGAGAGCGTGCTGAGAGTCAGGACTCTGTACGCAAGGCACTAATACCAGTCACGGTGGTGTTTACTGAGAAGCTCTGTGCCGGGTTCTGTGCAAGATCCTCACATGGTCTCATTATCCCCATCTAGAGAGAATTCGCCTGAGGATCAGAGGAGTCACATGTCCACAGCAGACCCTGGCGGGATTCTAGTGCAGACGTGCCTGGCTCAAGCCTCCCCTTGGGCAGCACTTGATGAAACTCCGACCTCGGTGTCATCTCCTCTTCACGGAGGAGGGAACCAAGGCTGGGGTAAGCCACTTGCCTCAAGTCCCAGGGCCAGGATTCTAGCCATTGGCTCTAAGCAACTGCCACCCTGATGGGATCAGTCCCTCACCTGGGCAGAAGAGGTCTTCTCTCAAGTGTCTGGAGAAGGGGTTCTTATTAAGATTTTTTGGGGACTTCCCTGGTTGTCCAGTGGTTAGGGCTCTGCAGTGGTCGGGGAACTAAGATTCTGCAATCCAAGTGCTACAACCGAAAAAAAGAAAAACTTTAAAAACTCCTTACTGCTGCATTGAAACCTCTGTCCCTTCTTCAGAGGGAGCAAAGGTCGGTCTCGTCCAGAGAGGCAGAGAGACGGGACTCGCCATCACGCTCAGGCAGCAGTCTTGAGCTCAGAGCAGGCCCAACCCATCCCTCTGTGGTGACTTTCCTGTGCTTTCAGAGCAGGGCACAGCTGTCTATCTCCTCCGCTCCTTTCAGAGAGGAGAGAGAGCGAGAGCATTTATTCTCGGGGATATGAAACTAGAAATGATGAGACAAAGTGTATTGAGATGCAGGGCGGGGTGGGTGGAAGGCTCATACAAGGAATTAAACAGCATCTTTTTGGCGTGTAGGCAAAGGGTTGGTTTGTGGAGGGAATTGGGCAATCGAAATTAGTGTTTTCGTCTTTAAAGATAACAATATTTATTTATAAAGCATTCCTTGCTGGCATGAGCTCAAAGCACTTACTGAATGCTGGCTAATTACCCCTCCCAACAAACAATCTGGCAGTTAGGGAAAGAGATAATTATCTGAGTTTACAGGTGGGGAGATGGAACCACAACAGAAACCATCTCCAGAGACCTGAGGCCAGAAGGTGAGCCTCCAAGTGGCACCTTGCTGAGAAGGGACAGCCCACTCACTGGCCGGCACTCATGAGGAAACTACAGCTCCCGGCAGACACCGAGAGGGGACGGCCGTGCCCCTGGTGCCCGTTCCAGATCCCCAAATATGGAGAAGGACTGGGTTGGGGAGGAGGAACCAAATGTTCCCCCTTGAGAGAGGAAGAGAGGGGGAGGATGAGGTAACTTTGGAATATTTAACTCCATCACCTAATCGTCTGCCTGGGCTTGAAACACAGCAGGCAAAGCCATGGCCTCAGTAAATCCCTCCAGATCTCCCCGTAGCTCAGAACCCTTTCCCTGAGTCCGTTCAGCTTGGGAGGCGATGCTGGCAGCACTGGGAGAGGAATCTGAGTGGAGGAAGCTCTGCTGCCCCAGAGCGACATTCCAGGGACTGGGCTGACCGCCCGGGCCCAGGATGAGCCGGGAGGACAAGGGTTACTCCTTTCCTGCCCCAGAGGCAGCCGAGCCTGCCTGGTGGGAAAGGCATGAAAGGACTCTTTCCCGTTCTGTCCACAAACATTTCTAAAAGCAACCCCGCAGGAGGACTTGGGCTGGACACTGGGCAGGATGCTTCAATGGGGGAGGGCAGCCACACAAGGGGATGGTGCCAGGCCGCGTATTATTTACTGCTGGGTTACACCTAAAACTGTCACCCACCACCCACCATGTGCCAGGCGCTCGGAATCTGATGGGGAGGACCGCAAAAACAAAGCCTCTGGTCTCGTAGATTTACGTTCTGGGAGCTCTGGTTGTCTGGGGGTCAAGTCCTCTGAGCGGAGGGAACAGCAGGTGCAGGGTCTTGAGATGGACTTGGTGAGGCTGAAAGGGACCGGGTGAGGGCAAGAGCAGGAAGAAACAAGTCCAAGAACCAGGCCAGGTCGGGTCACGCCCGAAGAGCTGTCTAAGGATGAGAAGCATGCACTTCATTCCAGTCCTAACAGAGCTGTTGTTTTTGAGCAGTGGTTTGATGTCATGTGATGTAAAGAGCCAGATGAGGGAACAGACTTCCAGAAGAGTTTGGGGAGGCGAGGAGAGGTGTCCCTGAGTTGGGTGACAGGGAAGGATTCCCAGCAGAGGTGGGAGCTGAGTGTCAGCGGGCACATGGGAGAACTCTCAGTTGCTGGCAAACCGATGTGCTCGGATCATCAGCCTGCCACAGGTGTGGTCGTGTGGGGGTAGTAGATGATGAGGTTGTAGGGAAGGAGATTTCCGGTCTCCATGTCCGAAGGTTCTGGAGCTCAGTGATGTGGACTCTATCCACAAGGTTTGAAACTGTGTAACCCACAGTTACGGGGGACTTGAACTCAGGATCTTTTAACTGAGTTTGCATCTGGTCTCGTTTGCACCTGGTCTCGTGACTTAGGGAAGCTCAGGTTCTTGATGTCTCATTGCGGAAAGAATTTGGTAAGAGACAAGCTGCTGGGTAAGAAGTGGATTATTTAGAGAGAAACACGCTCCACAGAGTGTGGGCCATCTCAGAAAGCAAGAGCAGTACCCGGGTACATAGGTTTCCTAGGGCTGGGTAATTTCATATGCTAATGGGTGGGAGGGGCATTCCAGCTATTTTGGGCAAGGGGTGGGGATTTCCAGGAACTGGGCCATGGGCCCACGTGCTGACTTTTTACGGTTGGTCTTGGAACTGTCATGACGCCCCTTGCTGATGTATTAAGACGAGCTTACTCTGAGGCTCAAGGTCTCATGGAAGTCTCACCCACCATCTTGGGCCTCGTTGGTTCTGCCCATTTATGTCGTGTCCTGTGGCTGTGTCATTCTTCCAAAGGTTGTTCCCTGCCCGTTTTCCTCCCGTGTCAGCTTCAGAGTCCAGTCCAGGACATGGTCTCCTCCAGGGACCAGCATCGTCCCCTAAAAGGCTCTTTGCTTTGAAGGCTTTTGAGTCCCACGTTGAAACTGAGGTGACTCCCGAGAGCACTCTTCACACCTGAAAGGCACCCGCATCGAATGACACAAACCGCAGGGGGACGGTGCCCTCAGGGCCGTGCCCAGCAGAGGGACTGGTCCAGGTTCCGGGGGAGAGAGCGTGGGAAAGTCACCAGGCGATACACAGTGCTTAGGGGCTTCTTGTGCCTCTAACACCACAGCCCGTGAGCGGCTGCAGAGAAAGCAGAGGAAAGGGTGTGGAGGGTGTGAGCGAGGTGGGGTGGAGGATGGAAGAGAGGGGCTGAAAGAGGCGGCCAGGGAGAGACATGAGAAGGGAGGGGAGCTCGAGGGTGGGGAGCGGAGGTTGGGGGTCTGCTGTGGCCCCAGAAGCTGGGACTGCCCTCCTACTTATGGACCTGGTGCAGCGTTGCAGGTCTGTGGGCCTCAGGATGGCAGCTGACTGTGAGCCACACTGCCCCAGAGGGCTCATGAAGACCCTGCCCCCAAGACAGTCAGTCGGCCCAACCACCAGTTTCTAGAAAGCAGGGCAAGCTGTACACCTACAGTGAGCACCTCAGAGGAGACTCATCCCAACCGTTCCCTTTCTACTGGAGTCTGAGGGAACCCTGTGTAGGTCAGAATGCACTCAAAGCACGTGGCAGGCAGTCCCAGCCAGCCCGTGGCAGCAAGCAGCAGGGCGCCTGTCCGATCAGGGGCAGCGGCTTCCCTAGGGAGGAATATCAGATCATTTTATTCTCAGAGATAGGATGAAGCGGTCACACAGAGGTTGCTCACCTGTTGGGACGTGGGAGACCCGGCAGGTCCACCGTGAGCCTGGATCCCAGCCACATCTCCTCCAGCCTGTCCCCTGCCTCCCAGCTACATGGTCATTGCGCTTGGATAAGGGCTGCCCCTTACTTCCTGCCTTGAGTGCAACCTACATCCAGGTTGAGCCAACCTGCAGGCCCTGCCCCGCCCAGCGGATGCCAACTGTCAAGAACAGTGAAGAAATCCTGACTTCAGTGTGGTGGTCTCAGTATACGGTAAGAAGCCTTGACCTTCTCCAGGGGACCCCAACCTCCGGAATCTAATGCCTGATGATCTGAGGTGAAGCTTATGTAATAATAGTAGAAATAAAGTGTAATGCACTTAAACCTTTCCCCCCGCCCCCCACCTCCACTCCATCCAGGGAAAAATTGTCTTCCAGGAAAACAGTGCTTGGTGACAGAAAGGTTGAGGACCTCTGCATCAAAGCTGTCTGAGTGGAGAAGCTCTGCCCTCTGCCACACGATGGCCCAGCTGCCTCTGAAACAGAGCTCTGGGACCGGGTGCAGCAATGATGGGGGCTTTGGTCCCTGGACACAGGGACCTCACTGGAGACTCCTGACTGCCAGGTGGGTCCATCCCCTCTGCCGGAAGCAGCCTGCCACCACCTGTAGGGCACCCCCCGCACCCGCCCACCTCCTCAGCCTCAGCTCTCACACCCAGCTCCAAGACGGCTTCCTGACCAACCCTGCTCTCACCAACCTGGGCCTTGAGCAGCTATTCCCTCTTCTTGTGGGCCCTTTCTTTCTCCTGGACAGGCTCACCCCCGGGGTTCAGCACAGTTGTCACCTCCTCGGGGAAGATTTTCCTGAATCCCTCTGCCTCCCCAACCCCAGCCTCGCATAGATTCAGCAAACTTGCCTCTGTTGTATCGGACTGACTTGCCTGTGCTGTATCAGACTGACAAGCCATCTGTTCACTTCTGTGAGTCCCCCACAGAAGCAATTAACTCCAGGGTAGACAGCCCGGTTGGTTTTTTCCTTTCTGTACTTCCAACTCCAAAGTCAATGAGGTGGTCGTGTTTGTCAAATGAATTAGTGGCCATGGTCCATTGGCCTAATGAGTGAGGTCAAGTAAAGAACTAAGGAAGAGGACTAATGTGGCGGTCCAGTGGCTGGGACTCTGTCCCCAGTGCAGGGGGCCCGGGTTCGATCTCTGGTCAGGGAACCAGATAAGATACCACATGCCACCGCTGAGACCTGGCACAGCCAAATAAGTATTTTTGAAAAAGAAGTAAGGCAGGATCTCGGTTTTCTAGGCCAACTAACACTTCACCTCCTGGAAACTTGACTTCACCCACACTCTCAGGGTTCCCTCTGCCTTCCCCGCCCCCACCCAGTCGTCACCCCCACATCTTGCCTCTCCCTACCCTGGGGCTCCCCTTCTGGACCTGTTTGGCTGAGAAAATACTAGTGACTTTCCAGATTATCAAAAAGAGGGCACCTGTGTCTATGGATGTTGGCCTTCCTTTTCCCTTCTCCTGGGTGAGGAGTGTTGACAGCTGGCACCGCACCAAATCATGTCCGTTGGGGCTTGTCTGTGTCCACCCCAGATCCCCCTGAACCAAGGAGGGGCTACAAAACCTCAGAGACGGTCTAGGGGAGAGAAATAAACCCTGTTTGAGAAATAAGATTTGTGAAAGCAAAGCACAGAGGTTGAGAAGATCAGCGTTTGGAGGGAGAGGGGTAACTCGGGCCAGTCCTGCCCTGGAAAGCTCTTGCAGGCAGGGTGGGGGGTGGTCAAGGAAGTGAGCTTCCACACAAGTGCCTTCTTGACGTGCTCAAGGTTTTCATGGACTTTCACAGCAGGAGTGTCTGTGTGGGATCAGGGTTAGGGGTGATTGTGAGACCCTGGGAAGCCCTTCCTGCCCTGGAATTCTACCCTCAGGGCTGGCTGTGGGCTTCCTGGGATCCAAGTTCCATTCACTGGGGCTATTTTTGGTCTGTGCGGTCAGTTGGCCAGTCTGAGGAGGCTGGGATAGCTCCCTCTGAAGGAGGTGAGTCACTGGGACAGGATGCCCTGAGGCATACCGCAAGCCCCCAAGATCCTAGAACAAGGGCCACAGTGTTCTGGCTGCCCTGGGTTCAGGGGTAACCTCTGCAGGGCCTTCAGCAGAGAGAGGGCAGGGAGGACCCACAGATGAAACGGCAGAGGCTGTGAACTCCTTCTCCCCTTCCTGAGGCCAGACCATGACCCAAGCTTAACCACACCAGCCATCATGCTGGTTGCTTATTGGTGTCCCATTTGACTGAGGCTCAGAAAGTTTAAGAAACTTGCCTGAGGTTGCCAGATAGCAAGTGCCAGAGTCAAAATTCAAATCGTAAACATCGACACCAAAGCTTCTGCACCACACACTCCATGTCTGAGGGCCCCTCCCAGAGGGACAGAGCCAGTGACCCCGGGGAGGGCAGGGGACGGATGGGGGAGGACCGAGCTCTCGGTGCCCGGCAGTCACACTATGTGGCATCCAGAGGCCTCTGAGGACCCTCACACGAAGCCCAGGTATCCTTTCTTCCAACCCCATCTCAGGGTGGGGTCGTCTACAGGTCATCCCACAGGGCCAGCATTCAGAAGCCTGGCAAGAGGAGAGTCTGGACTGGAGAGGTGACTCAAGGTGGTGGACAGAGCCCCAGTCTGGGTCAGGG
Organism: Budorcas taxicolor; assembly: GCF_023091745.1. NCBI lineage: Eukaryota > Metazoa > Chordata > Mammalia > Artiodactyla > Bovidae > Budorcas > Budorcas taxicolor. Next base: position 152,862,405 of record NC_068914.1, on the reverse strand, counting down.
TGTTCAGATTCTTTCTCTGGTTGATGTAGGACAAGTCACTCACCCTCTGATCTTCAGCTCCTTTATCAAGGAAAGGGAGTAGGGTGGGAGAGAGGATTAGGATAAGTGAATGCCCACTGGGCAGACCTCACGAAGTCACAAAGAGGAAATGGAATCACTGATGTAATAGAGCCTTGAACAAATAAGGCACCATATATAGTCATGTTATAAAAGTCCCAAGTTCTCATCTAGTTGACTCTCCAGCTCACAGTGTTTCGTAGATATTTTTTGGTGCTCTACGGTTCAGCCTAAGTCCTGAGGCGTCTTAGTTTCTCTGTGACTCTCACTGGCCCAATCGCCCAAGATCATCAAACCCTTGACTGGCTCTATACTTCTGACATGGACAACCTCAGTTCCACTTCCTGAAAAGTGAAAGAGCCCAGCTCTTTCCCACTGCCAGACCTTTGCAGAGTCCATGTCCTCAACTTCCAGTCCTTGGTCTGGTCACACCGCCCCCCACCCGCCCCCACCGCATATCCTCAGGGCGCGCTCAGAGGCAACTTGTTCACATGGCATCTTCATAGCTAATGGCACACAGCGGTGCTCAGTGAATCTCAGGAATACATGAACTTCCCTCTGATTTCTCTCCCATCCCATTGACGTTTCCACTGCTATGGAGATCTTTCTGATCTCATCCTTTGGGAACTCAAGAGAGATTAGCTAATTAATAAGGTGAGAGGGGTGAAGCTCTCCTGGCACTTAGTGTAGAACAGAAATGGTGGGAAGACTGGAGTGGAACCCGGGGGCCTTCTCTGAGCATCTCCATAGCCAGCTGCCGCAGTCCTACCCAAATATACCATGGAAGGCCTGACCTTTGATGTCCGTTGCTCTGGGACCCTCCTCTCTTTTCTTGGCAGGCAGTCCCCAGCGTCCATCCTGCAGGCTGACCCCTGTCTCCCCTGGAGATGCTTCCTTAGGGGACCATTCCTGCAGCTGTGCAACAGCTGCGCCTCTGGAAGTTCACCTGCTGCCAAAGTCCCGCCTTCCCGATTCCCAGATCAGATGGGCGGGGTGGGGTGTGAAGAGGGGCAGTTTACTCCACCACCACCCCCTCCCAGGGGATAGAAAAGTGGAGTGGAATGGCCACTGGCTGTGAATAAACCAGAGCAAAAACCCATGCCAGCTGGCAACCACTGGAAGAAAAGCAGCAAATTTATGAATTACCCTATTTACACCAGAAATAAACTAATAGTTGGGACCTTTGCTGGAGAGATTGTGCCGGAAATAAAGGCCAATCACGAAGACAAATGGGTGAAGCTGGTTTCCGCCTGGCCTCCGGCGTTGGCGGCTCTGGCACTGAGCTCCTAGTGCTCTCTCCACGGAGCCTTGCTGGCGTCAGCCATCAGACAGACCAACCGTTCACAGACCCGGGATCACAGCCGGTTAGTGTGTCACGAGACTGATTTGGAGCATTGTGACTAGAATCTTTATATTTAAGAAACAGAATAGAAACAAAATATCAGTATTATTTCACACATAGGAAGGGTAGGTTGGGGGTAAAAATGTTTATTAGTCTGTGTATTATTATAAATGATACATGCTAAAAATATAACATTTCAGTAACATAATACACACATGTGCACTAGGTCATGACACTGAATCAACTTTTTATCACGGACCATGGGGACTTCCCCGGTGGTCCAGTGGTTAAGACTTTACCTTTCAGCGCAGACGGTATGGCTTCAATCCTTGGTCAGGCAACTAAGATTCCACATGATACATCGTGAAAAAAACAAACAAACAAAAAAAAACCATAACATAAAACAGAAGCAATATTGCATTATGGAGCATGATTGAAAGTTTCAGAGAGATAAGAGCATATTCAAAGGAATGCTATTCAGCCTTAAAAGGAAAGGAAAGTGTGAGGCAGGCTACAGCGTGGATGGACTTTGGGGACATTGTGCTCAGTGAAATGAGCCAGTGACAAAGGGCAGACACCGTGTGACTCCACTTATGTGAGGAGCTGAAATGGTCTCATTCAGACAGACTGAATGCAGACAGGTGGCCACTGGGGTCCTGGTGGGGGCGGGGGGTAGGGAGTCTGTGTTCAGTGGGGACAGAGTTTCAGTTCCGAAGATGAAGCATCTGGTTGACAGCCATGGCCACGAGGGCAGCAGGATACTCAGGGTTCTCAGTACACCTCCAATGATGACACGGGTAGATTTTAGTTTTTGTGTGTTTTGTCCTTTTTAAGATGCTGTAGGGGAAAAGACCCTGATGCTGGAAAAGACTGAAGGCAGGAGAAGGGAATGACAGAGGATGAGATGGCTCGATGGCATCACTGACTCAATGGAGATGAGTTTGAATAAACTCCAGGAGTTGGTGATGGACAGGGAGGCTTGGTGTGCTGTGGTCCATGGGGTTGCAAAGAGTCAGACACGACTGAGCGACTGAACTGAACTGAACTGAGGGGAAGCCTCCCAGGTTGTCACTGTTGGAGACTGTCACCCCATTCTCTTTCAGCTCCCTTTCTCAAGGGCCATCCCCAGGAACTGGTCACCACTGTTGTGCCTCTGCCTCTGGTCCACGCACCCTTGTGCCTCCACCTCTGGCTTTCTCTTCTCTGATTCCTGCTGCGCTGACACCCCCACTTCTTCACATTGCCCCTGGCCCCCAGCTCTTTCCTTCTTCGGGGCTGCACCGCCTCTATCCTGGGAGCCCTGCCCCCTCCACACCCGCCTCGGCTGCACCGGGGGTGAAGCGTCCGCATTTCTTTCGAAGCCCCTGTTCCTCTAGAGGGGAAGCCCTTAGCCAGGCAGACTAGCCCACTGGATGTGGCTCGTGGCTAACCTTCACCCCTTGCAACTGTCCTTTAAGTGTACTTGCAGTTCCCCAGGTTCACCCAGCTTTCATCTGCTCCGAGTCTTGGCCTGGAATCTCCCCCTCCTCACTCTTGTTATGTGGGCCTAACTCCTATTGCCTGAGCCTGGACTGGCACCCAGCCCCTCTGGGACATGTCCCTCCCTCTGCCCTCCAGGGACATCCTGGGCACCGTTGGCCTGATGAGAGCTCTCGCCATGCTGCACCCCCCCCCCCCACCTCCTGCCTGTGCCCTGCCGTGTCCCGTCACTAACTGCCCCCCAGTGGGCACTCTGTGAGCTGAGGGGTGACGGGGTAGACAGATAGGAGGACGTTCGAATGGATGGACTTCACAGGTTTTGAGATTCAAACCTGGGAATCAGTATCGGTCAACACTGACAGCTGGAAATACCTTTGATCAAGGCCTAATGAACAATTTATCCAAATTAATAATAGTTGCTATATTTGTGTAGCATTGAACATTCTGAAAGACCACTGTCATTTTTTTTTTTCTCTTGACACTCTTAACAACTTAAGAAGGAAGGCCTTTGTCATCACACGTGACCCTGTGAGGAGGCTGTGGGTTGTCTGAGGTCAACAGGTCAGTAAATGAGAGCGTCTAGGACAGGACTCACATTCCTCCCACTCTTTCACCAGGATGCCTTTAACCATCAGAAATGAAAATAGTCAGAGTAATTGGCCCTAAAATCAGGACCTTTCAGAAAACAGGGAGGGTACATTTTCTGGCTTCCACAGGATCTTAACTAAGGTCCTAATTCACATGTACTTAGTAATCACAGTCCAGCTCCACTCTCGAAAACCATCCCTGCCATGTCTTGCCTTTTCTACATTTACAGAAAAAGAAACAAAACCAAGCCCTCCAAGGACCAATGTCTAACGACGTACAGGGATTTCCCCTTTGTATTCACTCTGTGTCTCTGCTTTGCGAAATCAAGCCTGATTTCTTGTATTTGATCCTCAGCAGTGAGAATGTTATTTATACCCCATCTGTATCCAAAAGGTAGAAGAAAGAGAAGAGTTAATCACTCGTCCCCACAAAATAACTTCTTTCTCTGCCCTTCCTAGTCCAAGGTCAACAGTTCTAGCTGCCTTCTGCAGCTAGATAAATTGTTCATTAGGCCTTGATCAAAGATATTTCCACCTGTCAGTGTTGACCGATACTGATTCCCAGGTTTGAATCTCAAAACCTGTGAAATCCTTCCATTCGAACGTCCTCCTATCTGTCTACCCTGTCACCCCTCAGCTCAAAGGATTTGTTTTCCAGTCATTCTATTTGTTCTTATGTGGACCCTATCTAATTGTTCCCAGTCTCTTTCTTACTTTTAAAGCCAACACGGGACATAGGTCACTACTAAGATCCTAGTTACAGCCAAGAACTGTGGGAGGGTGACTCTGAGGAAGTCAGCTAATTCAGGGAATCTCAGGGACAAAAATCCAGCTATCGTGCACATGTGGCAAGGTCTGCACGGGGTGAAAGAAAGGCTGCAAAAAGCCCTGCCTCTTGCTGCACACGCACCGCCACCTTCCCCTTCCCATGCACGCAAACACCGCCTCTGCCCTCCCATCTAACCCGGTTAGTTAAGTCTTTTGCAAAATAAAAGTGACCAAATCCGGAAGCTCTGATTTTAGGGACACCGAGAAGGCCTTGGTCTAGGTGATCACAAGCTCTGGAGTTTTCAGAATTATCTTGACTTCAGAAAGACCATTAAAAGATCTAAAAGTTGCAACATTTCTTTCTTTCTTTTTTTTTGAACTGGCTACATTTTATTTATTATTTTTTAATTGGAATATAATCGCTTTACAATGTTGTGCTGCATGACTCGAATCAACTGTATGCATACACATATCATATCCCTCTTGAGCCTCCCACCTGGGCAACCCATCTGCCTGTGGGTCATCACAGAGCACCAAGCTGAGCTCCGTGTGCTCTACAGCAGCTTCCCACTAGCTGTTTTACACGTGGTTATGTATATATGTCAATGCTCCTTTCTCAATTCGTCCCACCCTCTCCTTCCCCAGCTGTGTCCTCAAGTCCATTCTCCACATCTGGTCTCTATTCCTGCCCCGCAAACAGGTTAATCAGTACCATTGTTCTAGATTCCATACATATGCATTAATATACACTCTCTGTTTTTGTCTTTCTGACATTTCACTCTGTATGCCAGACTCTAGGCTCATCCAGTTCACTACAAATGACCCAATTTTGTTCCTTTTTATGGCTGAAGCTATGTTTCTATTTCTAAAGCATACCCAGAAAGAAGCTTCTTACATACAAAATTGATTATAAACAAGATCTTTTGGCAGACAGTTTGTCCAATTTTTTTTTTTTACTTAAAAAGCTAGTCAATAAATAAATCCAAGTTTCTCAGAAAGCAGCCTCCTCCTGCTTGGCCCAGGCTACAATTCCATGACTAGATCTTCATGGCTTTTTATCAGAAGGCGTTGGTGGGGCTATTAGTAAGCAAATATCCCTGAGAGAGATGTTCTTTTAAACTTTAATCAGACATAAATTAGAGGGAATGTGTTTTAGATTCTTTGCTGAAAGACAAGTTTTGATTAGGAGAGAGGAAGGCAAGTGCTAAGATTAAGATGATGTTGTTCAACCTCTGTGTCAGTATCTTTAAACACTTAAACAGTGTTTTTAAATGCCTTTTTGCTGATCATCCCTCCCCCAAAGAAATTTTAGTGCCATAGATACACTGTGTACCTGTTTGCATGCTGTATGATTATCAGGGTTCTATACGTAAAAATAGTGAGGTCTTGGGATTTCCCTGGTGGGCTAGTGGTTAAGAATTTGCCTTCCAGTGCAGGGGACACAGGTTCGATCCCTGATTGGGGAACTAAAAATCCCACAAATCAGACCCTAACCAGAGAAGCAGTCCCACTTCTTGAAGGCAACATGGGCCATGAGTGGGGACATGGGGAAGCCACTATTCTGCCCCACAGGGCAAACACACCTTTAGCTAAGAAGTTGCGGCACCAGAGTTAAGCTCCAAGGGCAGACCTGTTGGGCAGACTGTCTGCCCTCTGCATCCCTGACAGTAGGGCAGGCTCCAGCCTGCACAGGAGTCTCCTCACCCCTCACTCTCTCCACTGCCAGGGTCTTGTCTCGTTCTCCTGGCCCTGACAGGACCCAGGTTAAATGGGCCCCTGAGCAAGCCAGAACGTTGCTGGCACATAGATCTCCAAGCCACAGAGGGTGTGCGTCCACAGGGCTCCAGGGGCGGGCTGCGCTTCCCACCCAGGGGGGCTGAAGGGAGGCCCGTCGCCAGGAAACATGTGACTGGCAGAACCGGGAAAGGAGAACCAAGTTTTCCTCCATAAAGGCACTGAGATAACTGCTAAGAGAAACCATCGCCAAGTGCTCACCCATAGCCAATGGTGTCTATTTTTTAAAAAAATTAATTCTAGTTACTGTCTTAGTAACTGGAAATTCCAAACTGTTTGATTTTAAAAGAGACCCACAGATGAAAGCTGAGAAGCAAAACAGAGGAATTAGAAATCTAAGGCAGCAAAGAGCAGCAGATAAAAAGCCACCCCCCACAGATACAGATCTGGATGGAAAGAAAGCGAACAAGATAATGCCAGCTAGGGCTGTCCAAGGAAACAAGGAAAGGTTCTATAAATACAACCAGAAAAAAATATTTGTCTTAGCTGATGAGATCATCATCACACATGGCTCATGATAGAGATCTTTTGTTGCTCCCTTAATTGAAGCTTGGAGGAGAACAAAAATGAGGCAGAAATCAGACTACTGGCCACAGGGTCTGGGTTCCAGTGAGCCAGCCCACGTTTAATGAAACGCAGCTGGAGTCATGAGGCTGGGATGCTGTAGAGCTGGGCTGTGGCCTGTGTTTTCCCTGAAGTGCTGGCCCCTACTCTTGGCAGCCACCCTCAACCGCAACCATAAGGGGCTGGCGGCTTACCCACACCCAGCAAATGGGGTCCACACAGGAGGAAGCAGGAGGCCATGGAAGCAGGCCTAGCGGCGAGAAGGACTTCCCAGGGACCCCCTTCCTCTCTGGAGGGATCGCCGTAGGGGCAGGAATGGGAAGGGGGCTGGAGTCCTCCCCCGATGTCCACCCCTACTAGGGGCTAAGCCGTGTTCTAGGCTGGGGACTGCAGTGAACGGACAGGTCCCTTCCTGGAGGAACTTCTGTTTGGAGTGGTGGTGGGAGATGGGGCAGCTGGTGACAGACAAAGAATGAATATGCCAGAGGATTTCACGTGCTCACAAATGCTCTGAGTCACACATAAAACCAGGCAGAGTGACTAGAGGGGCTGGTTGGCTCGGCACATCTGAGGAGGTGTTGGAGGAGATGTTGCCACCCGTAGACTGAGGAGGCACCGAGCCCCGGGAGGAGTGTGTCCAGGGAGGGAAAGTACTGGGCACACTGGGCATGTTGAGAGGATGTGAGGAAGGCCAGTAGGTGGGTGGGACCCTGTGGACCACGGGAGAGTAGGAGGTGCCCGGGGAGCAGACAGGCCAGTTAAGCAGGGCTTAGCAGGATGCGGACAGATACGGATCTGGAGTGTGGAGACATCTTTAAAGGGAAGAGCGACATGATGCAATATCTGTTTTAGAAAGATCACTTGGGCTGCCAATGGAGGACGGAGCAGGCCAAAGGGGCCGAGGTTGGAGACAGGAAGAGAGGCAGGGGTTCTGGTCTGAGGCAGAGAGAGGATGGTGGTTTAGATCTGATGGAGGTGGTGGATTAGTTAGCTGTGGTCCATTGTGAAATGCATTTTGAAGGTGAAACGGAGAGAAGGATTCACAGAGAAAGCAGAATTAAGAGTGACGTCTCGCTTTTGTCCTGAGTGACTTGGTAAATAGTGGTTTTCCTTCAGTGATTTGAATAAGACAAGGAAATCAGTTGCTTTACAGTGGGAAGCAATCCAGTGCATTAAGTCTGAGATGCCTGCTCTTTTTTTAAAAAAAAATTTGTTTATTTTATCATGCCAGGTGTTAGTTGCCGCATGTAGGATCTAGTTCCCGGACCAGGGATTGAACCCAGGCTCCCTGCATTGGGAGTTTGAAGTTTTAGCCACTGGACCACCAGGGAAGTCCCTGGACTTTTGGAATTTTGTTAGGTTTTTTTGGAGCGGGGTGGGGTGGGGTGAATGTGTCTTCTGAAACAAGAGGTTTCCTCGCATCCTAATTGGCTTCGGTCTTCCTAATACCATGTGAGATAGCACGTTGGGACAGATTCTGGCGGGAAGACAACCAGGAAGGTCACGCTGAAAGGCAGCCACAGCTTCCTCCCTGGCAGTGGGGCCACATTCTTCCTGCTCTTGCGCCAGGGAACAGTCTGTCTTGTTATCAATAATTGTCAACCTCGTCCAACTCTGAGGCCAGACCTCCACGGAGGCCCTTGGGACCTTCCCCAACTGAAGGGTCCCACGAGCCTCTGCTGTCTCCAGTAACCAGTGGGCTAAGAGGGGGCCAGAGAGACTTGTGGCTGAACCCCAAAGACATGTTCCTCATCGTAGTTCCAGGCAGAAGGAGCCAAGACTTGATCTGCGCTGGCAAAGTTATTTTTTAAACTGGAATTGCTGGTAAGGCTGCTTCCCTAAAAGGCAGCCCCAGTTCTGGCTCCTGCTGCCCTTCCTGGAGCCGTGGCTCTCTGCCATTGCGTGCTGTCATGGTCTCTCCAGACTCCCCGGTCCACTCCCCCATCTCAGTCCCTTACCTCCCCACTCGGCCACCCGCAGCCCCTCCAGAAGAAAATGGAATGTTTGGGAGGTTTCCCCAGTGATGCTCAGCTGCACATGGTACAGCCCACAGCCCACATCTCCAGACCCCAGGCTGGTACAGGGTTTCCTGGAGTCACTTCCCAAAAGGCCACCTCAGTACCTGCCGCCCTGCGGTCCAGCCTTATCTCGGCTCCTTGTCCCTGCTCTGTCTGATCTCTTGAAAGTCAGACCAATGTGGCTGCCCTGCCTGTGTCCTCCTAGTGTTTGTGACCCACTCAAAGTACAGACGTTTGTCACAGCCTACAAGAAAGATAGATTCACAGGGACCCAGGTCTCATTTGCCCAGATTTGAAACTGGAAGGAGAGAGGCCCATGAGGGTTCCATAGGTCTGCACGCGGGGTCCCACCTGTGCAGCCATACCTGGCCACCGGCCTCACTCCAGACACCGCCTCCCTGGCATTCTCTGTCGGCATCCTTGAGGTGACGCCCTAAGCCAAGGGGTGGCAGTGAAAAAGAAGAGTGGATTAAAAAACCCTAGAAAACATGAAGCAATGAAATCCCTGGAATATGAGGGAGGATAGGAAGGGGTTCCATTAAAGGCATAATAAGATGGACCTGGTTGGAAGGTTGAGAAGGCAGGTGAGTGGAAGGAGATGGGGGTATGTTGCGGGGCGGGGAGGGGGATGAGCAGGTGGGAGCAGCCTGATCTGAGAACACATGGTGACCACCTGGCTCGTGGATGAAAGAGGGCCTAAAGCCCATCTGTTTGCCTTGGACAGAGGCAGCGACTCTCCTTAGGAAAAGAATGGGTTCTAGGAGGGTCAAGGGACATGACTAGAGACTAACAAATAATTTATCATCTCCCTTTTGATCAGGAGGATTAAACATCAAGTTTGTGCTCTTACGCATGTGTGTGCGCTCAGTTGTGTCCAACTCTTTGCAATTCCATGTGCTGTAGCCCGCCGGGCTCCTCTGTCCATCTTCAGGCAAGAATACTGGAGTGGGTTGCCATTTCCTTTTCCAGGGGAACTTCCTGACCCAGGGATCGAACCAGCATCTCTTGCATCTCCTCCATTGGCAGGCGGGTTCTTTACCACGGAGCCACCTGGAAGCCCTGTGCTCTTTGTATCACTTAATGCTGAAATCAGAGTTCTCTGCTGGAAAGCACTGTCAGGGTTAATCAAGACATTCTGGGGAGACCCTGGTCTCCTGAGCACCCCTGTGAGGGCCCAGCAGAGTGACTAACCTCCTGAAAAAGAGTCTCCATCTTAAAAAAAATTATTTTTCGTGTATTTACTGGCTGTGCTAGTCTCTGTTCCTGTGCACAAGCTTTCTCTAGCTGCAGCAGGCGGGAGCTACTCTTTGCTGCGCTGCACAAGCTTCTCCGGTTGGGGAGCACAGGCTCTTGGCGCGCAGGCCTCAGCAGCTGCAGCACTCGCGCTCAGCAGTTTCGGCTTTTGGGCTCTAGAGCTCGGGTGCAAGGGCTAGCTGCTCTGCGGCATGTGGCGTCTTCCTGGACCAGGACCAGTGTCCCCTACACTGGCAGGAGGATTCCTGTCCACTGCACCACCCGGGAAGTCCTCATTAGCTACTTTTAAACCCCATTTTATCCTTGAGAGAAAGAGAAGGTAGAAGTTTTGTTTTAAATCAAGCCCCAGCAAAGTTAAAACTCTGGTTTAAGGTAACTTGTGAATTGTGTGTAGTGGGTCTGAAGTCATCGAAGCAGAGGTCTCGGTGTAGGACCTGAGGCAGAAAGGAGAGGTAGAGGGCTGACCTGGAGAAGTGAGCAGAGGGAGGAGATGGGTCTACTCTCTCCTGGAATCCTGCTGGCAGAACCCAGCCCAGGGGCAGGAGTGGCGTCGCAGAAAGGCGGACACGAGCTGTGCTGAGCCAGCCCTGCGCTCCTGTCATGGAGCTCCCTGAACACCCACCTCCCCACCCCAGCTCCCCAGGAATCCCCCCCTGCCCAGCGGGAGCAGCCCTCGGACCTTCCAGGGAGAGACAGAGGAGCGGCCTGTTTCCCGGGCCTGGTGCTTCAGTCCCGGGGTGGGGGCTTGGAGGTCCCCGGTGGAGAGTGACATTGGATGCAGTCTCACGACGATTCTTCTGTGTCGCCGTGGGGACTGGGGCTCCTGGCAGCTGGCGTGGCTGTGCCTGTGGCCTTTGTTTCCCTGCCCTTCTCCTGGTGCGGTCAGAAGCTGCAGTGCTGTGCTTGCAGGGTCACGTGCTGGTCTTTGCACAGCTGTTGGGAGGAGAGTGCGGGAGAGACTGAGACGGCCTGTTCTGTTCCTGCGACTGCAAGCTTGAGAGTCTACTCACTCCGCTCAGACTCTTCCGAGCAATCTCTTTCTGACCCTTCCCCTGGTTACACAGCAAACCCTTCTCACTCCAATTCTGGACTCTTCACGCTCAAACCAGCCTCTGCCCTTTGCACAGGAGCTTCCAACCACATCCTTGAGCATGCACACACACACACACACACACACACACACAAAACACAAAGGATGTGTGTATATACCATCTCACCTCCAGAAAGAAAAATCAACATTCTTACCACCCCAATCACTGTTGGATAAATAGTTTGTCTTTTTTTTTTTCCAGAAAGTGTCAGTGTCTCTGGCAATTTACACACTCGTGCACACACACACACACAGACTCACCCCTGGCCTTTTCTGCACCACTGTAAAGCTTTACCACCTTTGTGCATACTGCCTTTTCTTCAGTGTGAGTTCATCCGCTCTGTTCTCCTCTTATTCACTAAGGCTGCACTTTATCCTCTGCAGAGTTACCTGCTGCCATCAGACTCAACACAATCTTTTTCTTTTTCTTAAGATTTGTTTATTTATTTGGCTGTACTGGTCTTAGTTGTGGCATGGGTGATCTATGGGGCCCGGCCCCTTGCATGGGGAGCATGGAGTCTTAGCGACTGGACCACCAGGGAAAGTCCCCTTAGAACAAGCTGTTTTTCTTTTGCTGCTTTTAAAACTCTCTCCTTTTAATTTTGACAACCTAGCAATGCATGCATTCCTTGTTCTATTGTGCTCCACTTAATTGTACTTATAGATACTGTGGTTTTTGCAAATTGATGATCTGTGTGTGGCAACTCTGCCCTGAGCAAGTCCGTTGGCCCTGTTTTCCCAGCAGCACTTTCTCACCTGGTGTCTCTGTGTTACATTTTGGCAATTCTCACAATAATTTAAACTTTTTAATTATATTTGTTATGGTGACCTATGGTACTATTGTAACTGGGGCACCCGTGTAAGACTATGAATTTGATCAATAAATGTTGTGGGTGTTCTGACTGCTTCACTAACTGGTTGTTCCCTCCTCTCCCTTCCTTTCCTCGGTCTTCCTGTTCCCTGAACAGAACAGTATTGAGTGTAGGCTAATTAATAACCCTACAAATGCCTGTGAGTGTTCAAGTGAAAGGAAAGGCCACTCATCTCACTTTAAATCAAAAGTTAAAAATGATTAAGCTTAGTGAGGAAGGCATGTCAAAAGCTGAGAGGGGGGTACTTTCCTGGTGGGCCCATAGTTAAGATTCCACACTTCCACAGCAGGGGGTGTGGGTTCAACCCCTGGTGGGGCTCTACAATCCCACATGCCATGTGGCATGAACAACAGAAAAAAAGAAAGCAAGAAAGCTGAGATACGCTGAAAGCTGGGCCTCTTGCACCAGTTAGCCAAGTTGTTTTTTGTTTGCTCTGGGTCTCTGTTGCTGTGTGCAGGCTTTCTCTAGTTGCAGCAAGCAGGGGCTACTCTTTCTTGTGGTGCTTGGGCTTCTCACTCTGCTGGCTTCTATGGTTTCACAGCACAGCCTCTAGGGTTTGGGCTTCAGTGTTTGCTGCATGCAGGCTCAGTAGTTGTGACTTGTGAGCTATAGAGCATGGGCTCAGTAGCTGTGCTGCACGGACTTAGTTGCTCCGAGGCACGTGGAATCTTCCTGGACCAGGGATCCAACCTGTGTCCCCTGCATTGACAGCAAATTCTTATCCACCGCACTACCAGGGAAGTCCTAGCCAAGTTGTGAATGCAAAGGAGAAGTTCTTAGAGGAAATGGAAAGTGCAAGTGCAGTGAACACACAAATGATAAGTAAGGAAAACACTTGATATGATATCTGCTTACATGGAGAAAGTCTGAGTGGTCTGGATAGAAGATGAAACCAGCCACAACATTCCCTTAATAAAACTCTAATCCACAGTAAAGCTGTAACACTCTGAATGGTGAGAGAGATGAGGAAGCTGTGGAAGAAAAGTTTGAAGCTGGCAGAGGTTGGTCCATGAGGCTTAAGGAAAGAAGCCTTTTCCATAACATAAAAGTGCAATGTGAAGCTGCAAGTGCTGATGTAGAAGCTGCAACAACTTACCCAGAAGATCCAGCTTAGATCATTCATGAAAGTGGTTACACTAAACGACAGATTTTCAGTGTAGATGAGATATAGCCTCTACTGGAAGAAAACGCCATCTGGGACTTTCACAGCAAGCAAGAAGTCAGTGCCTGGCTTCAAAGCCTCAAGGACAGGCTGATTCTCTCTTTTTTTCAGACTGATTCTCTTGTTGGGGCTGTTGTGGCTGGTGACTTGAAGCCAATGATCATTTACAATCCCAAAATCCTAGGGCCCTTAAAAAGCGTTCTAAATCTACTCTGCCTATGCTCTACAAATAGAACAACGAAGCCTGGATGACAGCACTTCTGTTTACTGCATGGTTCAATTAATATTTTAAATCCTCTGCGGGGACCTACTGCTCAGAAAAAGAGATTCCTTTCAAAAATATTACTGCTCAGTGACAAGGAACCTGGTCACCCAGGAGCTCTGATGGAGATAGATGTACTATGAGTTGAATGCTGTTTTCCTGCCTGCTAACACAACATCCATCCTACAGCCCATGGATCAAGGTGTAATCATGACTTTCAAGTCTCAGTATTTAAGAAATACATTTCAAGACTTCCCTGTAGTCCAGTGGCTAAGACTCCACACTCCCAATGCAGGGACAGGGAACTAGGTCCCACATACCTCAACTAAAAGATCCTGCATGCTGCAATGAAAATTGAAGACCCTGCATGCCATAACTAAGACCTGGAGCAGCCAAATACAAATAAATAAATATTAAAAAAAAAATCAACCCCAAAACCTTCCCCCGCAAAATCATAGAGAAGTTCAGTGTTTTTGAACATAAGCCATCTGTTCTCCTTGCTGGGCTCTGCAACAAACATCCCTCTGCTCCAAACTCCGATCTTTCTATTTGCCTTTACTGTGCACACGAACTTTGTTCAGTAACAGCAACAGCAGCATCCTTACTGCTGGAACTCTCGTCCCGGACACAAAGGCACTGGGATGCATAAAGGATGAGGTTTCTGATACCTAAAATGTAGGCTTTTCTGTGATCCAGTGTTGCCTGCTTGGGAATCTGAATGGAAACACCGGGGCTGTGGATACTGAAGAGATCCCAACTCCACCAGTGAGCTGCTTCCAAGGTCCTTGCAGTCAAGGTCCAGAGTAGAGGTGACCAGGGTTTTCTGAGAAGCCCAGGGCAGGGAGCCCAGTGGGTAGGGAGGCTTGTCAGCGGGTCAGCATCCACTGTGCTTCTTGCTGAGCGGTGGTCAGCTCTGCGGGGGACTGGCCCCCTCCAGCCCACCCTAAAGTCTGTCAGCATCCAGCCCCTGACCACGATGAGTACACAGGTACATGTTTCTTTTCTACCTGTTGTTTGCCCAGCAGGTGTGCACTGTGCCAACCCCGCCCCCCCCCCCCCCCCCCCCCCAGTCCCTGCTGCTCCTGCCTGGGGCAGAACATGGACTAGAAAGTGAGAGAAAATCAAAGCTCACCATTTTTTACTGTTCACACTGTTCTGGTCAAAACTTGAGTAGAGGAACAAACTACTTAAACTATCATTGTTAACTGCAATAAACAGCATTTTATACGACCCTCGACAGTTCCAGAGCACATCACAGTTTACAAAATGTTTTCATGTGTGCTGTTATTTGATCCTCACGTGCTCCTGTGTGAAGGAAACATGTTTCTGTTCCCATTCAACAGATAACGAAATTTATGCTTTGGAGAAGCTCATTGATTTGCTCAGGGCCATGCAGTTAATAGCTAATCTGGCTGGAACTCAAATCCAGACCTTCTCAGTTTAGGTCTAAAGACATTTTTGAAGTAACCTGGGTGAAGTAACCTGTTCAATGGGGCTTCTCTGGTAAAGAGAAGTTTAGATGGTAAAGAATCTTCCTGCAATGCAGGAGACCCAGGTTCAATCCCTGGGTCGGGAAGATTCCCCTGGAGAAAAGGAATGGCTACCCACTCCAGTACTCTTGCCTGGAGAATCCCATGTTCAGAGGACCCTGTAACAGAGCAGATACTCTCTGCGTGACCCCTGAAGTCCGGCCTCCATCTGGCCTTTGTCTCAGCAGATTTGACAGAGTCCTTGGGGGAGCCTGGCTGCTCCCAGGCCCGCAGGCCCATTGTGTCCAGGTGGGAAGAGTATTGACTTGTTTGTTGCTTCAAGCCTGGGAGCCTCCTACAGAGAACATTCACGGGGATGAGATTCATACGACTCCAGACAGTATGCTTGGTGCCAATGACTCGGCTGGTCTGAGTGGAAGAAAGGGCTGACTCTTGGCTGTGTGGGAAACTGCACAAGAGGGCGCGCCTCCTGTGGGCACACCCTCTGTGTCTTCTTGCCCTTGGGCTTAGCTGAGTCTACCAGGAGCAGAAGCAGGAGATGCCCGGCACAGACCTGCTCCTGCTGACCCAGGCCTGGAAGCCACACCCAGGGCTTGATCCTGGCCCTGTTCCACTGGACCTGAGATGGCCTGAGACAGTGGGATCAGGAGGTTCCTATTAAGTGTCTACCTACAGGTCACAGGTGGAGAGCGACCCAGGCCTTTAGGGTCTGCAGTACCTGCCCAGGTGGTTGTAATGATCCCAGGACAGTGGGAGAGAAGGAGGTGAAGGAACGGGTCGTGCTGACAATCACCCAAAGCAAATTCTATGAAAAAGTCTATTTACTCTTTCTTTCTTTTTTTTTCTTTTAGCTTCACTGGGTCTTCATTGCTGTGTCTGGGGGATTCTCTAGTTGTGGTGCATGGTCTTAGCTACCCTGTGGCATGTAGGATGTGGGATCAAACCCACATCCCCTGCATTGGAAGGCAGATTCTCAATCACTGGACCACCAGGGAAGTCCCCCTGCATTTTAAAATAAAATATAGACCATCTGGCATTTTTAGGAAAAATGGAGAAGGAATGGCTAAGCGGCATGAAAGCCCTCCAAGCAGAGGTGAGTAATCCCTCCAAGCAGAGGTGAGTCACTCCTAGGAGCTCAGTCTTGTGTCTTTCATTCCAAAGCCCTGAGCCAAGCAGAGGTGGGGGCAGGCTGGAGAGCAGCCCTCCCAGGAAGCTGGGTGGGGAAGGAAACACAGGGCCACCTCAGCGCCTGTCTCCAGGGAAGAGAGGAGCCTGGAAAGAAGAGGGCAGAGAACACAGCACCAGGAGTCTTTTCACCAAGAAAACCTCACTTTGGACCTTGGTCCCTGGGTGACTTGATTAAGGACATACAGATACCTCCCAAGGGGCAGGGCGTATGTGGTTGGGAGCACAAACCTAGAGCCAGAATGCTAAGGTCACCGTGGGGCTTGTGACCTTGAGCAGGTCCCTGAGCCTGTGTGTCTCCATTTCCTCACCTGGAAAAAGGGCTGAGAAGTAAGTAACTGCTTAACAGAGCAGCAGCAGGATGAGCACCTAACAGGGGGCCTTGTGTTCTAAGCAAGAGAAATAGCGATGTTGGTTCTTGTTACTGCTGGGCATGACTAGAGCCCCAGAGGGAAGCAGGCCTGTGTGTGGAGCAGCTGTGCTCTGCAGCACAGTCACACTGAGGATGGAAACCTGCTTGGAAAACATGAGCAGGGACCAGTGGGCGCCATGCACGGCAGGCTGGGGCCCACTATAGGCCAGGTCCAGCCCCCCTTCCACCCTCCCCTGGAGCAGTACCATGTGAGTTCAGAGCCACGGCTGAGAGCCTGACCAGGACACTGCTTCTACCAGGCCCCAGGGAGAAAGCATCATATTCCATCTTTAAGAAAAGTGAAAAACAGGGGCTTCCCCGATGGTTCAGTGGTAAAGAATCCACCTGTTAATGCAGGAGACATGGGTTTGATCCTTGGTCCGGGAAGATCCCACGTGCCACAGAGCAACTAGGCCCGAGTGCCCTAGAGCCAAGAGAAGCCACAAAATGAGAAGCCTGAGAACTGCAAGGAGAGAGCAGCCTCAGATTGCCGCGACTGGAGAGAAAGCCCTTCAGCATCAAAGACCTATCACAGCCAATAAATACAGAAATTTTGAAAAAAAAAGAAAACAAAAAACAAAATAAACAAACAAACAAAGGGATTTCCCTGGTGGCCCAGTGGTTAGGATTCTGGGCTTTCACTGCTGTGACCCAGGTTCAATCCCTGGCTCGGGAGCTGAAATCTCACAAGCCTCATGGTGTGGCGAAAAAAAGTAAGTCAAGTCAATCAGAACACACTAAGCACCAACTCTGTATAAAATGTTCCCCTGCATGTTACTGAAGGGGAGGGCATAAAGGTAGAGGAGGGGACTTCCATGGAGGTGGCTAAGACTATGAGCTCCCAATGCAGGGGCCCAGGGTTCGACCCTGGGTCAGGGGACTAGATCCCACGTCACAAGTAAGAGATCTTGCATGCTACAACGAAGACCCAGTGCAGCTAAATAAATAAAAGTAAATGTTAAAAAGTTTTAATAAAAATTAAATAAAATGAAGGGAAGAACTTGCTCCTGTCATTCTGGGCTTCTTAGTCCCAGTGGGAAGTTGAGGCCAGTGGAGTGTGGGCATCCCCTTCCTGAACAGTGAGAACCAATAACATCACACTTGCCTCTATTTGCCCAGACTTGGAGCAAACTTGGGCTTTCTTGGTAGCTCAGCTGGTAAAGAATCTGCCTGCGATGCAGGAGACTTGGGTTTGAACCCTGGGTTAGGAAGATCCCATAGAGAAGGGAATGGCTACCTACATCAGTATTCTGGCCTGGAGAATTTCATGGACTGTATAGTCCAGGGGTTGCAAAGAGTCAGACATGACTGAGCGACTTTCACTGGAACAAACTTTGCTTTTAATTTAGTGCCTGAATTCTGTAGCAACTCACTTTTTCCCAGGGATCCTCCTGGATTCAATTTTTTCATTAAAATTTTTGTTTTTTAAAAAAATATGCATTCTAATACTACGAACCATTCTGAATTGTTTTGGGAGTCAAAGAGTCAAAAGCACTAAAAACATTATCTACTGGAGTGAAATAGCAGTACAAGAAAAACAGACACTGACAGGTCACAGAATCTTTGATGTGAAAGGGAACTGGAAGTCACAGAGTCAACGTTTCTCAAAGCAGGTGTCTGGTGCCCCCCACGTCAATATGGGTCATACATGTGGAGGATGGCCTTGGAGAATGAAGGGTATCCTCCTCCAAGCCCTTGGCTGCGTGGACCCTGCATTTTCCTGAGCTCACTTGCAGATCACCCTGTTGTGAGCCAGCAGTGATGGGAAATCCTCAGACTGAGCAGAGAGCTGGCTCCACTGACCTGCGTCCCAGTGGCCCTGCTCCTGCCCTGTGGAGGGCCACATACCTCTCCTTCCTGGGACAGTCCATCAGAGATTTGACAGCAGAAGTCTCCAAGCTAAACTGGCACAGCTGCTGGGCCCTTCATCCCTGGGAGCAGAGCTCAGGCCTTCTCCATCTTCTGGTGGATGGACTCCAGTGTCCACGTTGTACCACATGGATGGCCCCAGTTGCCGTGGGCAGCACCAAGAACCGCAGATGGGTCCCTGTCTCTCTGCTCCTGTGGCTCCTGAGGCTGCAGAGCTGTTGGAGCAGCTCTTCCCTAGCCGGGGGCCTTTACTGGAAATAAATAAGTGAATGAAAGGTGGGATTCTAGATATTCTAGGAAGTTTTCCCTAATACCCACTTGGGCCAACCCCAGATGGCCTCCTGCCTTCAACTTTGTGTCAGTTCTGTGTGTCAGAGAGAACTGGCTGGGAATTCCAGCTTTACCTTGATCTGGCTGTGTAGGTTACACAATTAAGTAAATTCTTTCTGTTCTTATATTCTTAGCTCATAAAACAGTGATGTAAAATCTCACAGGCTGACCCAAGGATTAAACGAAATAACCCACGAATAGCCTAGGCACATTGTCAGAGCTCCATAAAAGTGTGTTTCCTTCCCTTATTTTGGAACTGGAGCAGAACATCTGCAGACTGAGGTAGAGCAGATATGGAGGCCGAGTGCTGAGACGAAGAAAGGACCCCGGGCGATAAGCTGGGACACCTGCGAGCCACACAGGGATCCTGGAGCTCGGGCAACTCACATTAACGGTTGTGGACAACAGAAGCGTCAAGGCGGCAGAGAAGGAGACTGCACCCACGGTCCAGTGGTTGAGAATCCGCCCTCTAAAGCAGGCGACACAGGTTCCATCCCTGGTTGGGGAACAAAGATCCCACAGGCTGAGGGGCAGCTAAGCCAGGGCTGGCAGTTTCGAAGACCCAGTAAAGCCAAAAGATAAAATAAATATTAAAGAGGACACTTGCGCTCCAGAATACTGTGCAGACCTTAAAAGGCCCGAGGTGTTAACATACTCTGATAGAAGTCGTGAATACACTCAGTTGTGTCGGACTGTTTGTGACCCCATGGACCGTAGCCCACCAGGCTCCTCCATCCATGGAATTTTCTAGGCAAGAGTACTGGAGTGGGTTGCCATTTCCTTCTCCAGGGGATCTTCTCGACCAAGGCATCGAATCCGGGTCTCAGGCATTGCAGGCAGACACTTTGCCGTCTGAGCCACCAGGGAATCTGATAGAAGGTGGTATTAAAAAAAAAAAAGGAAAAAGAAGTAGGGACGGCGGGATTACTAGGCAGCAACAGAGACACGCAGGAGCCGCGGGGCTCTTGGAGGCATCAGCCCTGTCCTGAGGGTGCTACTGGAGTCGCTCTGTTCTCCGCTGCTCAGCGTGATGGATGTCTTACTGAAGCCAACGATCCTTGAAGAGGCGATCATCGCTAAGGCTTCCTTCTGCTCCGATTATAATAGGCAAATGCTGAGGAATTTATTCCGAGCTCTCCAGCCTTCCATCTGCCTTCCTTAGGGCTTGGCAGATTGCTTTCCAGTCCGCGAGCCGCTGCAGTCCAGGGCTCGTGCAGAGTGAGGCGGGGTCCGGACCCCAGCAGAGGCACAGGTCGCTGAGCAGCCCAGCGCCCGGGGTCTCCGAGTGGAAGAGCGGAGAAGCGCCGGCATTTCCACGGAACCGAGCGGACCGAGGTGGGGCTGGGGAGCGGGTGAGGGAGGAGGCCGGGAGGACGAGGAAGGGAGGGTCTGGCTGGGGGTGGAAGGGACGTCATGAGGGTGCGGCCCGGGAAGCCCCACCACCGCAGACCTGGCCCGGGCCCGCAGAGGCCGGGAGGGCCGGGGGCGCCTCTCTGTGTCACCTTTCGGGCTGCGCCTGGTTTCCATAGCGACCGCGGAGCCGGGCGCAGAGGAGGCTGCGGCAGGACCCGGCCTCCTCCTAGCGCCACGCGGGTCGCGTTCTCCGGCCGCCGGAGCCGGGCGTGGACGGGGCCTGGGGCCGGCGGGGCGCGCTCCGCACGGGAACGGCCGGAGCACCTGCGCGCGCCGAGGACCGCCGGCCCGAGGGCCCGCGGGTGAGTGCCGCCCTGTCCTCTCCGGGGCGGGTCTCCGCACCACACGGTCAGGCGCTGTCTGGACTGTTGCTGCCTTCAAAAGTCACACCTTTAAATCGCCTGTGGCCGGGAAGGCTTTTCGTTTCTGACATCTTGGTATTATTATTTCGTCTCCTAAACGCGCTTTTAGCGCAGCTGCGCCGTCTCGGGGCCTCCATTACCGACAGCGACCCACAGCGCGGGTCACCGCAAACGCCCCTCCACCTACACGAGGGACCGCGGGGCTGGGCTCCCAGCCGCCTCCGCGCAAACAGCGGCTGCGGGATGCCCTTGCCGGCGCTGGGGGCAGCGTGTCCATCACCTCCGTGGTGAGGCCGTGCCCCCTCCTCCGACCCCGGAGTCTCCTTCCGGCCAGCGGAGGCCGCGCGCTCAAGCCCGGAGCCCCGGGCGGGACCCGGCGCGCGTGACCGCACCGGGGATCGCGGTGGCTGCCGCGCAGGTGTTTCTCTTGGAGAGCTCTGACAAAGGGTGTGAAGTTCAGCTGCTCCGGAAGCGAGGCAGGGGCCGAATGCCTTCCTGGAGACTGGCTTTGTTTAGAATCCAAGGATTGTGATTCCATGGTAAAATACCCTCTGGATGTAAAGCCCTCTCCTTGTCTGCTCATAAGTCCCCATCATCCCATCCCCCCACCCCCAAAGTTCTTCTTATTGGTCTGTTACTGTGATCAACGGTTTAGAGGTTTCGCTGTTATAAATGTTCCTTTCGAGAGAAGGGTGAAGTCTTGCTAAATGAGAGATCAACAGAAGGCTACACCGTTGGGAGCGGTTCTCAACCCGGCCTGCATGTTGGAACACCTGGGGAGCTTTAAAAGGTACTGACGCCTGGCTGTGGTCATTTTGTAATATATAGAAATACCGAATCACTATGTGGTGCACCAGGAGCTAAGATAGTGTTGTAGGTCAATTACACTTCAATTTGTTTTAATGTGTATATTTTCAATTTTATATGTTTATTTTTGGCTGTGCTGGGTCTTTGTTGCTGCATGGGCTTTTTTCTAGTTGGGAAGAGCCGGGTATTCTCTAGCCGTGGGGCGCAGGCTTCTCATTGCAGTGGCTTCTCTTGCTGCAGAGCTCAGGCCCTAGGGCATATGGGCTTCAGTAGTTGCAGTTCCCCTGCTCTAGAGCACAGGCTCAATAGCTGTGGCACACAGCCTTAGTTAATCTTTTGCATGTGGGATCTTTCTGGGTCAAGGATCCAAACGCTGTCTCCTGCATTGACAGGCGGGTTCTCTACCATTGAGCCACCAGGGAAGCCCAGGAATATTTTATATATATTGATTTATTGCCAAGTGGTGCAGCTGAGAGACATGGGGTTAGTTCCCCAACCAGGGATCGAATCCGTGCCCCCTGCGTTGGGAGCGCAGCATCTAAACCACAGCACTGCCAGGGAATTCCCAGTAAAATAAATAGAATAAAATATTGATGCCTGAGTCCCATCTCCAGAGATTCTGGCTTATACAGCCAATTTTTTTAAGCTCCAGGGTGATTCTAATGAGCTAAGTTTGCAATCCACCATTCTGCTCAATTGGGATGGTGTTTTCCCAGGTGAGCTTTGTTGTGGCTTTCTCTCTCCAGTGAGCAGCTGTCGTGGGGCAGGTGCGTGACTGCTGTGACTGTCCATATGCTCAAGCCCTTCAGAGAGGCTCGGGGTGAAGGTGCTGATTCAGAGGAAGGAGGACGCATCTCTCTGAGAACAGTTCTCACTAAATGAAATGCTCTGATTTGTATTCCAGGGAAAGCGAGGGAAGAGATGCATGCTTTTGCAAGTCTGCAGGCTGAGAGCGGTGTCCTCTTGTAGGGTTATGACTTCCTGTTAGTAGTTGTCAGGGTCACGTGTAGATCTTCCCCCTGATGCGAGAAGGCTGGACACTTAGAAGTACGGACACCACAAATAGGAATGTGGTAGCCACTCTGAAGAAGGGAGAAGCAACTTGAGAACACCTGAAAATTAGCAATTCTTATCTTTCTCAGGCCTGAAACCCTGCAGCATAGCTTGAACTCCCCCTGAATTTGAGGGGTTTCCCTGAATATCTAAGGGCCAGGGTCCCCTCTACTCTGCAGGTACAACTGTCTACTGGAGAGCCCACCTCTCGAAACAGGTTTTTCCAGTGCTTTCAGGCTAAGGACAGCTCATGAATATTCATAAGTGCTGTGAAGCGGGTGGAAGGCAAGTTTGAGTTTGCAGTGCCTAAGGTGCTCAAGGAAATTAGGTAAGGCCGGAAGATTCTGAACATGAGACATTAGAAATGTAGACACACTAGAAAGCATAATAATCTGACCTGGAGCCAGAACTCCACCAGTCACAGCTTCTCAAGGTGCTTGCTGTAATTTTGGCTGATAGAGATTGGCTATGGTCTCCCTGATGGCTTGGCATAAAAGTACTGTCTCTTCTGAGACCCCTGACAAGGCTTGGTCATTCCCCTCATCCATAGGCAAGAGAATTAGGACCTGTCTAAAGGTCATACAGCCACCTGATGTGGATCACAAAACTCGTGTGCTAGGGCGGCCGTGGGAGTGGCTGGGGGACACCTGGGCGTCCCCAGGATGACTGCAGCTCTCCCACATTCCTGCCTGGACTCACCCTCCAGCGTCCCTGGGTGCTAACCTGGAGGGGCCCCTTCCCAGTGCCTGCCTGGTCCATGAAGCATTTTCGTGTCTCTTCCTGGAGTGACCTGATCTCCTGAGACAATGCCTTTGTTTACCCAGCCTGGGCCTCCTTCTAGCTCCCCCGTAATCACTTGGCACGGCCAGGCTGTGGGGATAATTCACCCGCTGCTCTAGCCTCTCGGTTGGACTGGAGATGCTCTGGGCTAGTCCACATGAAGGATGGCCCCCAGGAGCTTCTGCGACCTCAGGCCCAAATGCTCTTTCCCAACATGATACCACAGAGCTGCTACACCTCAGGGGCAGGCCAGGCCAGCCCTGGGAAGGCAGCCAGCCCCCGGATGGGCATTTGCAACAACGTCACCACATCTTGGTTCTCGCTGCCACCTGCTCGTCCACGACCACCAATATCAAGTCTCTGAAAATGGGCGATTTATTTCACAGGCCACTGGGGGCAGGTGTCCAGTTGATTTGGCTTAATCCATGTGTATCAGTTCATTGACTGCAGTGTGAAATGAAACCCTGTTTTACATTTTTTCAGACTGGATTATGACTCATTAGTGGCTCATGAAGTCAGTTTGGTGGGTCATGGCCAGCATTTTAGAAAGAAATAACAAGGGACTTCCCTGGTGGTCTGGTGCACGCTCCCAGCGCAGGGGGCCTGGTCAGAGAGCTAGATCCCATATGCCACAACTAAGAGTTCTCACACTGCAACTGAAGATTCAGTATGCTGCAACTAAGACCTGGTGCAGCCAAGTAAATAAATGATTTTTTTTTTTAAGAAAGAAAGAAGAAATTTACTCAGATGAGTAAATGAATAAGAAAAAATACACAGATAATGTTCCTCATTGACAGTAATCAAAAGTGAAGATCATAGCAACTCTGTTTTACTTCTTGCTAATGAGAGTAACAATTAAAAACATAGCATCTAATGCTGTTAAGGGTGCTGTAAAATTGCACTTTTTACTGTGGGTTGCATGTAAATTGGTAAAATTGGGGAGGAATGCAACATGATACTAGGAAAAGCTATAAAAGTACTATACCCAGGAATTTTTCCCAATGAAATTATTTAATAAAGATATTTAAAATTCTAAATACATTAAAGGTATCCTTGACTGTGTTAGTTATAATAGAAAAAAATAGAAATAACCGAAATGTCCCCACATTAGAGGAACAGTTTAAAATTTTTGTGGTGTATCTGTATAATGAAATATTTTGTGTTTCAGTGAAATCTTACATCCAGACACATACAGAGAGAAACAGGGAAAGACTTGTAAAATGAAAAAGAGAATATAAACTAGCAAGCACACCGTATTTGTAACTTTAAATAATCTGTGTGTTTGTGGAAGACAAATGCCTATGTGCATGTTGCTAAAGTGATGGGTCATGGTTTTAAAAATTCATCTGCTGTTGAGTGTAAAACTTTCAAGACTGGAAGGAATCAATGTACAGGAGAAGAAAAGAAATCCCAGAAATTATCTGGGAATTTGTTTTCTTGGCCCTAGAAACCAGAAAAATCACAAGAATCAAAATTATGTGGAATAACTTCATGCTGTGTGGATTTTTTTTACTTGTAAGCTAGTGTCAATTTTGGTAAATTCCTTGCTTATGACAGATAGTTTGTGAATAGCTGTTGACTGATCTTTACACACGTGTGTGTATATAATATATATATATTTATAATATAATTATTTATTTGGCTGTGCTGGGTCTTCGTTGCTTCTTGGGGCTACTCTCTGGCTGCAGTGTACAGGCTTCTTGCAGCGGCTTCTCTTGTTGTGGAGCACAGACTATAGGGTGAGGGGGCTTCAGTAGTTGTGGCCCCCAAGCTCTGGAGCACTGGCTCAATAGTTGTGGCACATGGTCTTAGTGATTTAGGATCTTCCAAGATCAGGGATCGAACCCTTGTTTCCTGCATTGGCAGGTGGATTCTTTACCATTGAGCCACCAGGGAAACTCTGACTGGTTGATCTTTTAGTTATATGTGCTATTTATAATCTCAGTCCTGGGAAAACTTTAATTTGTCTCTAAAGAAGCATCAGAAATCTTAGTGGAAATAGCACTCTGTCTTTAACTGTATTTTCTAAGGGAACTTTAATTTTTCCAGCATAGGGAATACAACTTTGGGAACTTTCCCCCCATTCAAACAGTTACAAGAACAGTTTAAGTAAGTCACAACCCTGAAGGGAGAGGTAAGATGTGTGATGGAGAGAGGTGCAGGGAAACTTTGTTAGAAATCTGCCCAACGTGGATGTGTAAATGATTTATTGGAATTGGGACAGAGAGTAGGGAAAGAGGGGAAGCAGGGATTGGGTAGGTTCCAAACCAGAAACTTGGGACACCTGTTCTCTGGAATTTTCAGACCAGCTGGCCTGGGGTCACCTTACCTCTGAGTTTGCGGTGTAACCTCAACATAAACATTTAGTGTCTCAGTGTTTCCATCATCCTAAGAGGAATGAAAACTCTTGCTCTCTTCTTTCCAAAGGCGTATTCAGTGGAAGGTTTAGGTTTTATGCATATTTATGTGCCCCTTGCACCCCTTCCTGGAGGATGTCTGGGTTTTCTTTTCTTTTTCCTGCATTCTCTGATAGGCCTTTCAGGAACAGGATACCAGGACACAGGAGGGGATAGAGATGTATGGGAGAGCCCCAAAGGGCAAGAGAAGAGAGACACACACACAGAGAACATTGTACTTGGGTCGACTCAGAAGGCCAATATCAACTCTCAATAACTCTGTGAAGTGTTACTTTCTCCATTTTTCTGATTTGGAGAGGATTCCTGCTATTCAGCGACACTGATGTGATCAGGAGTTTTCTGCAGAAACCAGGGAAGTGGGCTCGCTTTAGTCTCATGATGAAATCGCCCTCTTGTTGTGCCTCTAAGTCAGATGACTTGGGTTCACGTTCAAGTGTGGCACTCGTGAGCTGTGGGTCCCTGGGCAAGTCTTTTAACTTGTGTGAAGCTCAACTACCTTACATTAAAATAGGGATAATAATGACAAATGAGGTTGTTACGAGGGTTAGAACTTATACCTTTCGGGGGTTTTTGGTTTCCAATAATGGAAGTAGGCTTTAGGGCTAACTTTGGGGAAGGGTGAGGACATTTACTGGAAGAATAGGAATTAGTTCACACAACGGAATGGAAAGTAAACAGCAAGGCCTCGGGAAGGATGAGAACCCAGGCAGCTAAGGGGCCTGAGAGAGCAGAGAGACACTGGTTTCCTTCTTTAGTGCACTCGCGACTGGATGAATCAGCTCCGGTTATTTTCAGTGTGTGTGTCTCTCTGCTCAACACTCAGATTCCAGGGGGAGAAGTCAGCCTGCTTGGCCTGGACTGCCTCCAGAGCAGGGCACCCTGCTCACATGGCCACCCGCAAAAGAGGTTGTAGGTGCCGTTACCCCATGAGAGGGCCTGGACGCTGGGCTGGCAAGAGCCACAGATGTCCACCCAGAGCCCTCCTGTGGGACAGCAGGCCCGGACCTGCGAACCATGGGGCCTCAGTGCTTTCCACGTGCATCAGGCTGGGACACCCTGGGGTGGACCCTCAAGTGCTCCTGCAGGAGGTGGGTCCACCACCCGGGAGAGCTGAGGCATCAACCCCCGGGGGCAGCTCTGCCCTGCTTGGTCCCAGCTGAAGGTCCAGGCAGGTGGGCAGGGAGTGGTCAGGTGTCACCTGTCCCTACTGTTTCTCAGGATAGGGCTTTCATGGTCAGGAATTAAACATCTCCAGGAAATCAGGGTAACTTCTCCTCTAAATAAGGTTAGGGGTGTCTGGCCCAAGGGGCCCAGACTATTTACAGGCTTCTCCTCGGCAGTTCTGCTGTAACATAAGGGCACCAAGGGCACCATGCTGACATGTCTAAGCTGGGCTTCAGAGCAGGTGAGCTTTGGCTAAAGACCTGTGCTTGTGGGGGAACCAGGACCCAGAGACCATAAGTCTATTATGCTTCCCTGGTGGCTCAGAGGATAAAGCGTGTGCGTGCAATGCAGGACACCTGGGTTCAATCCCTGGGTCAGGAAGATACCCTGGAGAGGGAAATGGCAACCCACTCCAGTACTCTTGCCTGGAAAATCCCATGGACAGAGAAGCCTGGTAGACTACAGTCCATGGGATCACAAAGAGTCAGACACGACTGAGCGACTTCACTTTCACTTTCATTATGTTAAAAATACAAAAGGAGGTTCCATAGTCCATTTTCTCCCAAAATGAAAGAGCACAGATAAGCCAAAGAAGGTAATTTCAAAGACTCCCCATCCCATCCCTGTCTTCACTGAGATGTTAGCATGTTCGTCTTTTCTCTCTCAAATTCCCTTTCTTCCTAACCCACCAACCTGCCTGCCACTGGGGCAGTGAGATGGTCCTTGGGGATTGAACTCTGCTTGTTCTTTGCTTGTGGGAACCAGGACAAGTTAAAAAGGTTCAACTCTTAAAACACCTTTCTTTCTCTCTCTCTCTCTTTTGAGAGGCCACTCGGCCCCTTCTCTGCAAAACCTCCCCTGACGTCTTGAATGGGCCCCTTCTCAATCTCACAAGATAATACTTCCCACCTGGCAACGATCCTTTCCTATCTGTACCCAATTGTCAGCTCCTTGAGGGCAGATCCTATGTCCTGTTTTTTTTTTTTTAATTTAAACATTTATTTATTTATTTGGTTGTGCTGGGTCTTGGTTGAAGTGTGTGGGATCTAGTTCCCTGACCAGGGGTTGAACCCAGGCCTTCTGCATTGGGAGCGCAGAGTCTTAGCCCCTGGACCGCCAAGGAAGTCCTAAGACTGGCTTATTTTCAAATCAGGCTTCAGTGTAGAAGAGAAGCAAGACATCAAGCTTTTCAGACCTTCTTGTCTTCAGTAGGTCCACATGACAGTGACGGTTGCCCAGGAATCAAATTGTACCACACCTCCTGTTCTTCCCCCCATGACTCTCGTCCTACAGGTAGATGGCGGGCTCCTGAGTCCGTCCAAGGCAACCTGGAATCCTCAGGCTCCACGTAGCTTGGTTTTTCCTTGGTGGTACCTTGTATCAGAACACTCTTGGGGTCATGATGAGCTGAACTAGTGGCAGTGACGTTGAGAACAATTGAATTGAACGGACTGAGTTCCTACTGCACCATAGAATCCATCCACAGGCAGCGTTTCGGTCAGGATTCTTGGCTCATGACAGAAAGCTGGCCAAAACTGGTTTAAGTTTTTTAAAGAAAGAGGGAAGGTACTGTTTTACACACAGGCTTCCCAAGAGACTTGAATCAGGGCTCACAGATTTGACCTGACGTAGCTCCCCTCTCACTTTCTCAACTCCTCTCCTTCTGGTGCAGGTTCAACCTCATGGCCCAGGATGGCTGCTAGCAGCTCCCAGAGCTTCCTGCATCCCACGTCCAGTCCAGAGAGGGGTTGGACTCAATCCTGACCAAACAGAGCTGGGAATGGGGGAGGGATAAGTTCTTCAGTGGGAAATTAGGATACTGACAGCTGGAGGGAAAAGAGGCTGTGGAGAAAGCCACAAGACAAAAACAAAACCAGGGGACCAGAAAGTTAGGCAGGAATTGAGAGTCATATTGGGTGGCTTGGCCACTCGATATGGAGGATGGCTCGTCGTGGACTTGCCCCATCACAGAACTTGGTGTTGTTGAAGAAATGCAAATGATTTTAGTATTAGCCAGTACTAAATATAACTCAGAGGACTCATCTCCTTTTATAGCTAAAAAAGTTTCTATGTAAGGATGTGTTACCCATTTCAGAGTTGTAATTTAGGGCATATGTGCTCTATTGAGCCATCTGTTCCACTGCCTTCTTTACTGGTTCAGGTGCCATGGCCCTGAGTTTGTCTCGTCATTTGAACAGATTTTACTCTTGATTTCCCTATCCTCAGAGATTCTGGAGAAGAGTGGTTGAATGGAGAGAAAAGGAAGCACTCATTTCGCTATTCAATTCAGGGAACTTGGAAGGAAGGATACATATTTATCACCTTGATGGGTTAAACATACACCATGATAATCAAAACAACAAGATATTGTTTTTCATCTGTCAAATGGCAAGGATTACAAAAGAGATGTCCAGGATTGGCGAGGATTCAGAGAAATAGCCACATCATAGATGGCTGGTGAGGATAGAACTGCTGTAAACTTTCTGAAAGACCACTTAAGTGTGAGACATTTAAAAAATGTGCATACATTTTGACCAAGCAATTCCATTTCTAGAAATATATACAGGACAGTGAGGGAGAAACAGATGTAAGGAACAGACTTTTGGACTCCGTGGGAGAGGGCGAGGGTGGGATGATTTGGGAGAGTGCCATTGAAACATGTATATTACCATAAAATGGATGACCAGTGCAGGTTGTATGCATGACGTGGGGCACTCAAAGCGGGTGATCTGGGATAGCCCAGGGGATGGGGTGGGGAGTGGGGTTCAGGACGGGGGAGACATGTGTGCACTTGTGGCTGATTCGTGTTGATGTGTGGCAGGGATTACCACAATATTGTAAAGTGATTAGCCTCCATTTAAAATAAATTTAAAAAAAGGAAAAAAAGTACATACATTTTGACCAAGCAATTCTGTTTCTAGAAATATTAGGAAATAATCGTAAAAATATATAAATATTTACATATATGGATACTCCTTGAAGCTATGTATAATAATTAAGAATTGAAAATAATCTTAATGCCCCAAAATAGAATTAAATAACTTAAAGTAGAGGCATATGATGCAACCATTTAAAATCATCTTTTAGAATAATCTACATGGCATGGGAAAATTCCTGGTCTTGTTAAGGAGAAAGTATTAATAGATTACAAAGCAGTTTGATCAATTTTTATTTAAAAAAAGATATATGCAGGGGGACTTCCCTGGCAGTCCAGTGGTTAAGACTGCAGGGGGCATGGGTTGGATCACTGGTTTGGGGCAGGGGAGATATATACAAAAAAGAAAATACACATGTACGCACAAAAAAAGTATGGGAAAAACATATCAAAATTGTAACGCTGATATGCTAGTAAGAGCAATGGCTAGATTTTATTTTATTATTTTTGTAATTTTCCCTATTGGACATTTTAAAATGATGGACATGTATTACTTTGGAAAGCAGGAATTTTTCCTTTTCTTAAAAGTGAGACAGGCCACACCACAATTCTTTCAGTGGCCAAATTATGGATGGACATCATCCTGCCTTCTGTTTGGTTCATGTGCAGGTATTCCTGGGTGCCTTCAATCTCTCCACCTTCCTCCCCAACACAACACAGGCCCTCTCCCCAGCCCCACCCCCCCATGCTCCTCCTGCCCTGGGGTAGGGGCAGTCTAATGGCAGCTTGTATGTTTAGCTAGGGGTAGAGTCCTGGCGCCTGCTGATCTGATCCGCTCCTCACCAAGGGGGTCTGATGTTTTCCACACTCATCTAATCAGTAGGTGCAGGCTTCCTGGGCGATCCATCAGGATTAACTCACACAACCTGGCAGTCTTTTGCTCATAGTAGGTGCCCAAGAAATGCTTGGATGCATAAATAAAACACCCAGGTAAGCAGAGGCGTTTTAGAGCTCTCTGCGGATGGGAAAAGACAGAGGCGCTATGGGAGTGAAAATTAACTGGATGGAAGGATCAGGCAGACAGCAGCTTGGAAAGACTGACTCCAGGATGGTCATGCTTAGCCTTCTCAATTGATATCTAAAGTTTACTGGTTTCCATGCCATTTTGCTGGCCTGCCCATCCCTGTGACGATTTCAGCAGTTTAAAAAGAATGAAATCATTAGCCCAGCTTATTTTTTCAAGCTGTGGCACCACTGTCAGTGGAGCAGGATATTTCACTCAATGGCAAATCAGGAAGTTCCCCGAATTAGAGTCAGCAACCCCACACAGGGAAGCCCCTTTGTCACGGGCATGGGTTGATTCTGTCTCTAGGCACTGTAGGGAGTGGGCTGCAGTTTTTGTTGCCCTTTTCTGTGGAATTTGCCAGATGTGTCAAAGACATAATCTCATTGACAACATATGAACAATAAGCCAGTAAAGTGAAGTAGAACGTGTTTCTCCCAGTTTACAGAAGTCCACTGAGAGCGCTTGCTGTACCGTCTCTGTTCCATGGTGTGGGTTTTTTTGTTGTTATTGTTGCTATTTTGTATTTCTTCCCCTGTTGCTTATAAGGCTCTCTACTTGCTACATATGAAAAGTCTGTGTGCACTTAGGGAGCAGGGGTTGCAGGGGCCATTCCACAACTTGGAAAACTAAATGCCTTATTCAACAGCGTTGTTACAGGAGGCAAGTGCATCAGGCCACTTGCAGCTTTGCCTGTAACAAACTGCTCCTAACCTTCCTGACGTGACTGTTTGAGGCTGAAATATTACAGGTACAGGGATCAATGTAAAACATGATATAGGTGCATCACATTATCTTTTGTATGGAATCCAGTTGGTTCTGAAGAAATAGGAGATAGCCTTGCATTGTGGGAGATGTGAAGGTAGGCACTGTAGTTAGTTAGACCTCCACTGTGTGTGCCTTGCGCAAGTCAACTTCTCTAAGCCTGTCTGAGGCTGAAATGAAGTGATACATGCAAAGCACTTCCAAACAGTACCCAGCATATTGGAAGCATTTATTAATGCTAAATGTAAGCAGCAGGAGCTGCTGCTGTAAATGAAGGAGAGAGGTAAATATGTCAATAAAAATTGCATAGTATAGGGCAGAAAATCAGGGTTTGGGGAACACAGAGTAGAAATAGGAACTCTATAAGTCAGAATCTTCTGTTCATCAGACTGGGAAGGCTTCATGGAGGAACTGGACTCTCTCTAACTCTGCCTAATAGTTGGAAGACGTGTTGTCTGGCTGGGGAGTGGAGCTACTAAGGGTACCCCAGACACTTGATACAATTTGGAAGAGGGTTGAGGGGTGTAGAGAGGTTGAAAAGTTTTGGGACTTCCCTGGTGGTCCAGTGGTTAAGGCTTCAGGCTCCCAATGCAGGGGGCCTGGGTTCTATCCTAGCCAGGGAGCTAGATTCCACATGCGGCAACTTAGGAAAGATCCCTGGTCCTGCAGCTAAGACCTGGCACAGTCAAAGAGTTCTGAAAAAAGAAGGTGGAGTTGTCAGGAGGGTTGTTACCAAAGTGCAGGCCTGCTGCCTGTGTAAACCTCTGAAACAGCATAGGTGGGACCCTTTCAGGATGCTTTCAGGTCTTGAATTTGACAGGCAGGGAGACTGAGAGCTCACTGTCCTTGTTCAGTGAAATGGCTGCCACAGACTTGAGATAGTGACCAGCACTTTGGCTGTTCTGATGAGGCCTGACCAGCAAGACCTGTTGCTGAAGCCAGGGGCTCTGGACAGTTCAACAGGCAAACGAATTATTAACTGAGGTGCTTTCTGATTATGTGGAGGAAGAGAGAGGATGAGGAGGTGACTCTTAGTAGAGTCAAATTAGAGTAGAAATTATTGGGCAAAGTGAGGCCCTCCACGTATGAAAAGAACGCTCTGCTTTCAGAGAGGGAGTCAGAAAGGATGTTGACTTTGTCTTCACAAAAGCTGGGGTTAATTACTGTCTGGACAAAGGAACTGGTGTCAACTTTCAATCAAAGTTCTTTAGCTGATGTCCCAAATTGAAGAACATATGTAAACATTGGTGATCCCAAGCTAAGGATTATAGACTTACAAAGTATGAGAAGGACTAGGAGAGATCAATTCTACTCCAATATCCTTATTGGATTAGATGAGACAACTGACAACGGGACGGCGGAAAGGCACACGCAGATATCTTCTTCAGTTCTCTCCATATTTTCTTTTCGTTCTTTTAACTCCAAAATTTGAAGACTCTCCAATCTCTTTGTTTCCTGTCTGGATTGGATCAGATAGAAAATTCCAGTTGTGTTGTGTGGTGGCTACAGAGCACAACAAATAACGTGCCCTTTAATCGCATCCTCTCTCCTCCCTTTCTGGCCGGCTTTGATGTGCCCACCATGCTTTTCCATTGGTCATTTCGCGCGGTTCCTCGCCCCCGTCCAAGGTTCTCAACCAATCAGCTTCTCCCTGGTCCCTCGGGGCGGGCTTTGAGGAATATACCACTGAACCTGCGGGGGGAGTGGAGAGAAGGAAGGGTGTGGAGGCGGCCCTCTCTTTTACCTTCAGCATAGAACCATGAGCTTCTGGCAAAGTCTGAGCCAGCGGGTCGCGACGGCGTCCCTGGGGACGGGCGGCAGAGCGGGTTCTGGAGGCGCGCTGAGGTTAGCGCCCCGAGGCCGGGGTCCGGTGGTCGCGCCCCAGGGGCCGCAGCCCCGCCCTCCCATGTGCCCGCCCCACCCGGCGGCAGCGCCGCTACCACAGCAGCAGCCGCGGTGCTGCTCGCGCGGGACGCCGACTGCTGAGGGGGCGGCTGCGGGGCTGAGGCGCCGGCCCGAGCAGGGGTCGCCGCGGGGCTAGGCCGCCGGACGCCGCGGCCGAAGGTCTGGACTGTGGGCTGCGGCCGGGACGCTGGCGAGCGCGGCATGAGGCGGAGGTGAGACGGGCTCCGGACCTGGCCCGGGACCCGCGCGGGCCGGGCGCCTCCCTCTGGCCGCCGCTGCAGCCCTGGAGCGGACGGCAGGCCCGGGTCCAGGGCCGCGGGCGGCGGGCGGGAGGCTGGACGTGCTTGCCAGGGGCGCCGCCGAGGCCGGGCACGAGGGGACCCGCGAGCGGACGCGCAGCTGAGGAGCCGCGCCGGAGAGGGAGGGCGCGGCGGGACCTCGACTCCCTCATTCCTGCGGTGGCCCTCTGTCCCCTCAGGTCCCCACGTGTCTCCCCTTCCCCCGTGTCCCTCATCTGTCCTCTCCCCCCATGTTCTTCGTCCCCTTGTCTCCTTGTGCTCCCATTCCCCCGTGTCCCCCAACCTCGGGTCCTCCCATCCCCCATGTGCCCCCTGTCCCCGTGTCCCTCCGTCCCCTGAGGCTCACGGACCGCCCTGGTCTCCCGACTCCCCGCAGACTCACTTGAGGGAAGGCGTCTGCAGCCCCGCACACAGCCCATGAGCTCTAAGGTGGCGGCTGTTTACCGCAGGCATCGGTTACGGTGACATCAGTGCTTAGTGCTGAGAAAAGCAAGCCAGTTGTGAGCAGTGTTTTCCTCGAGGCTTACACCTTCTCATTTTCTGGGACGTGGATGGGGAGATGGCGTTTAAATTTGGCGAGTCCCATCTGACATTCTGCCCGGGAGACAGCCGTTTGGCTCGTACCCCGGGGGTGCGGGTGAGGTGCGATGGGTTTTGCAGTAAGCAGGACCTTCCGCGTCTGCGCTGGGCCGGCGGGGAGGCCCTGCCCTCCTTACCTGGCCACGCAGATGGCAGCTCCTGGTGCTGGCTCTTCTCTGAGCACCTCTGTAAAGGGCCCTCCAGAGGCTTGTATACATGTCTTACTTCATTGTCAAGTGGACTTGGTCAGAAACTTGGCTCAGGTTGTTGTGGCCCTAGAGTGAATTCTCCTTGTGCTCCAGGATGTTAAATTGTTTTTACTTTTTGGATAGGATACTAAACACCATGGCTTAATTCCAGAATTATAGGGAAAACAGGGTTTAGATGGTCTTCTTGCAAAGAATCTATAGGAACTTAGACCTGGTTTCCTAGCCAAGCTGCCTTTTTGTGTTCACGATGCTAGCCTTTGAAATGTCTAGAACTTGACTGCTAGATTGCGAGGTCCCCCCACCCCACACCTGATATGGTTCAGGTGATCATGGTGTTTCTAGGTGTGGGGCAGAAAATGGGCTCTAGAGTAATGTGTACCAAATACTCCGTGCAAGTATACCTGGCACATACATAGTAAGTGTTTAATAACCATAAGTAATTTTTTTTTCTTTCCTGTTTGGGTTTGGGAGACCTGTGGATGATGAAATTGGACACAATTTTGTTTGCATGTTCCCTTTTTAAGTTAAGACTAACCCTCCAATCCCCCCACTCTTCTTCCCATCCTAACCTCTAGCTCTCACACCAAAATTTTTATGATCGGTTAAAAATGAAACTCGGACCTCTGAACCTAGAAGTAAATATCAAACAAGAAACAATTGAGCTCTTCCTTCTAGCTCACATGTGCTCTTTTTTCCAGAAAGGATGGTTCGCACCGTAGACGAGATCTTACTCGCTCAGCACAGGAGAATAAAGGGTCAGAGTGGACCCTTTCTTGGGTCTGTTGAAAATTCCCGTGGGTAAGGATTTTGGTTGCTGTTGGTTTAACCTGTCCAGGTGGAACCATAAGCCTTTCCTAATTTCTCCTAGCATTGGCATCTAAGAAATGGCCTGGGTGGATGACACCTGACCAGCAAACAGGGCACACTCTTAGATTTGATGGGCTGTACCTCTGAACTGGGCTTTGCAGGGAGCAGCCATGTATCCTCTCTTACTGTACCAGGCTCATTATGACCAGATTAAAAGGTTATCAGACCTAATGTTCTTGAAAGCCTGAGTAACATCAGTGGTTTATGTATGTCCCATTATACTGGATGTGACGTTTCAGTAATAATCATACTCTGGATTTCCTTACTGCTTTTCTTTGAGGAAGTGAAAGCTTTTTTATCGCCTGTTATCTCACTGATTCTTTTTTGTCTGAGGTCATCAGGTTTAGTGCAGTATATTATTTCCCACTTTATGGATAAAGAAATGGGGGGGGACATGATTTGTTCTAAGTTGTGAGTTGACAGCTAAGTTGGACTTCGATTTTTCCTTCGTATGGAATTTCACTAATACTTTCATAAGGGAAAAAACCCTCTTTTTTTTAAACCTGGAAGACTTAAAGACACCAAACCATTATGCTTTTCAGATTACTAGAGAGCTGAGAATAGTTGACATTTGCTGGGTGCTTATGTTTGGGGGCTTATGTGTGCCAGGCTCTTCACGTGCATTACCTCATTTGTTCCCCAAGACAGTCTACGAGGTAGGACATGTTATTTCCCCTGGTTTTACAGATGATGAACTAGGGTTCGGTGAGATGCAGGTCAAGGCAGTGACAAGGCAGGTCAGGCCTTAAAGCTGGGCTGATTCTGAAGTGTGTGCTTCTAACCTCCCTGGGTGTTAGTGGAGACGAGGAGCAGACAGCAGAGTCCCTGACACCTGTTGCCACTGCTTGCCTGGCTCTGATGGGCTGTGCTTGTCCAGGGGTTTCATTTTTCATTGAAGTATAATAGTGGAAAAGATTCTGGACTATTCCTGGGCCAGAAGCATTCTTTAGCCAGGTCATTACTTTAGAAAAAAATAAGAGCTGAAAAAATATCTGTATTTGGAGAGTGAAATGTTTTATGAGGCCAAATGGGGAACATAGAGAGGGAGACAATTGAAATGGTTTGGATACGAAAGAAATGTGTGATATTCTAACCCAGGTAACTCCTTTAGTAC
This sequence comes from Budorcas taxicolor, assembly GCF_023091745.1. Classification (NCBI taxonomy): domain Eukaryota; kingdom Metazoa; phylum Chordata; class Mammalia; order Artiodactyla; family Bovidae; genus Budorcas; species Budorcas taxicolor. The sequence continues at coordinate 152,826,198 of NC_068914.1, read as the reverse complement.
CCAGGCTTTTAAACTTAAGCTGCAGATTGAAATTGTAAACTTGGAGGTCTGGCACTTGGGCTAAAATCTGTGCAGTAAATAAGACTCTCAGTTTCTACTTTAGGTGGCAGAGTTGAAAATCTGATTCCTTTTTGGTTTCTAACTTCTATAAATAATGTGGTGCACTGGGAGTGGTGGGGATATTGTTCAGAAATTTACCTAAACTCTCTTTGGGCTTTCCCTTGCCTCCATGCACCCTTCTGTCACCTTTGGTTCCACTTTTCAGAATTCAGCTCTGATCCTGTGGAGTGGAGTGGGTGGTGGAGGGGACAGAACAACATTGCTTCCCTCTGGGGCTCAGCTGCATGTGACTTGCTGTTTTCTTGGTGTGGGCTTTAGCTGTCTTCTGGTGTTAAGGCTTATTATGATAATCAAGAAACTGGGGAGGGAGCACAGGGAAACTGTTGCCCTAAAAACTCTGCAGTTTCGCCACAATTGGAAAAAAAAAAAAAGGAATAAAGTGGTAATAATCAGATTAAAGACGGGAGAAGTAGGATTGTTGGCTTGAACCCTGGAGGAAGATGGAAGAGGAAAGGCAGGAGCATCTGCTAAGTGGTCAGTCCTTAGACGTACCTCCTCACTGTTTGTGGGGAGGAGGAAAGAGCAGGTAGGGGTGGGTGTGTGTGTGTGTGTGTGTGTGTGTGTGTGTTTGGAAGAAGGCCAGGAGAGGGTCTTCTTGCATTAGGTTGGTCTACAGAGGTCTGTTTAACTATGTATCTAGGGAAGGATCTGGTCTGGTGGACTCTGGAAGGAGGGGAGCAGCATTCTTTCAGGTGGTTGACTAGTAGCTTTTATTGATTTTTCTTTACTATCTTGAAACACCTAACTACACAAAAGGCAGCGTGAAACTTTGGTTGGTCTGGCTTCGTCCTGTCTCTTCCCCTGCCTCTTTTCTGTTGCTGATATGTCAGCATTGAAGCTTGAAGACAGGGGCAGAGCACCCCAGAGGCAGGACCAGGGGTGGACGATACTTCTCTAGCCCATCACCCCCTGGGTTATGACAACACACCGCCGCAGGCTGTCCCGGCCTACAAAATGCCCACTTACTAAGGTCCCAGCGACACCCCTCCGTGCCTTCCCTCACTTCACCCCCTCCAGCTGCCTTGTGATTGTGTTGTTGGGGTTTGTGAGTGGGAAAGGAGGAGAAGTGGGTAAGCAGTGCCTTGATGGCGGTCTCTGCAGGAGTGCATGGAGGAGGGTGGCTGTGTGCTGGGCCTGTTCTGAGTGGCTGCTCGGTGGGGGCTGCATACTCAGTCCTCATGGCGCCCCATCTCCTGCACAAGGACCCTGAGGTGGAGAGCTCAGTGATGGCCCCGGTGGGAACAGTGGGCTCAGCTTCAGACTCAGGCGTTCGGGTCCAGAGCTGTGCTGTCACGGACCAGTCAAAGGCGACTGACTGGGGTGGACTTACCTCTGCTCTGGTGGCCACCCTTTCTCTCTTCCAACCATCCCTGCACTGTTTCACGTTGTCCTTCTCTTCACTTTTGCATTACCTGCTTGCAGTGGTCTATGAAAGGTGCATTTAGGTTAAACTGACGTATTCCGTCAAAATGGGCAGAGTTGGAGGAGATGACTCTGAAGCATCCAGAGGGGAACACCTGTGGGTGCCCCAGAAGGTACACTTAGCACAGTGTAGGGTCTTCAGGGACCTCGGGCTGGGCCGTGGGATCTGGAAAGAGTGATGATTAAAGTCTGCTCCCTGAAAAGCTCAGGAAACCTGTCCCCTTCCCTCCTATACTTTTTTGCCTAGCGTGGGTTTCTGATCCCTAAAACCAAGAACTCGCGCAAACCCTATCACTGTCCTAGCTCAACTACTTTATGGATGATTTTTATTTTATTCTGTTTTTAAACGAACTAGTGTGGGATCCTAACCACTGTTTGGAACAGAACCCTTTACCCAGTTTGATCATGCCTGGTCAGAGTCATTTGTTTCCCTGTGAAAAACGAATAGGAAGTATTTGAACTCGTGACATGGACCTGTTTCAGTTTGTTTCCAAAGCAGAGAGGCTCTTCTCAAAACCAGACTTGCATAGGTAGGGGAAAAAACAACCTTCTGCCTTTGGCATTTTAAGCACCTTTAGATAAGTGGATTCCATAGGCAATTATATAGGATCAGCTATCACTCAGTGAGTCTCACTGTGGGCCAGACACTGCTGAGCACCTGTGAGCACACACCACTTCTACTCTCCTGCTTCCCATTCGGGAAACTTCCAGAGAGGCTGAGGTCCAGAGCCGTAGATACTCTGCGGAGGCTGGATGACTGCAGATCCTGTGCATTTAATCACCTTGCTGTGAGGTGATGTGTGGAGGGAGCAAAAAGAAGAGGAAGCAAGGAAGAAAAGGACAGTAAAGGGCAGGGGAGAGAGATTGGTGAGATGGCAGCATGGCTGGGCCTCCAGGGCTCCCTGGACTTGGTGTGCCTCAGTGGGCTGAGCAGGACCCAGAGATGCTGCTAACTGGACCACCCTCTCAGGGAGCCTGGACACAGAGGGCCCAGACTCTGAGAGCTCTGACTTCATGCTCGGGCTTCTTAGCATGTGTTTATGGAGCAACTACTGTATGTAAGGTGAGTGCTGGACAATAAGATGCTGTTTGCCTGCAAGCAGCCTGGGGTGGGGGTTGGGGTGAGGGTGGGGGTGGGGAGAGTAGGCGCAGATGCAGAAAACTATAACGTGTTGTGATTCGCGACTCCACTGGCCAGAGAGCCCTGGACATGGAGTGGTAAGAAAATATATATTATCAGGCAAAGTATTTTTTTCTCCATTTGGTTTTGTTAATTTTGTGCAGGTAAGATTGAGAATTTCTAGAATTTACCCCCATGGCTATTGTTTCAGTAATATTTGTATATTTGCAAACAGAGGATCTCTTTGCTGCTGCTCTCTGAGGTCCAACTAGGCAGCTTGGTTGCAGGAAAGGCTGGGCCCACCTCGTCTTCCTGCCGGCTGCCCTTCAGCTCAATGCCACTGCCATTTGTGGCCTGTGCTGCTTGCCTTGGAGGTACCAGGCTCCAGGCTACCATTTCCCTGGTGCTCTGATGGGTGGGAGCAAACCTGAGCAGGAGGCGCTTAACCGATGCTTTGGGAATTAGATCAGGCCACTTTTATCCAACCTTGGAATTCTATAGTCACCTTGTACTGGTACCCGGCAGCTCTCCCACTCCTCCTTCCTTGAATCTCTTTGTCAAATACTGTATTTGGAAGCTGATCTATCATGGAAAAGGCCTGTTAGGACTTCTTCCTGGATATGCTCAGTGAGACATTGTTTTTGCTTATGTTTAATCTTTTATTTAATAAGACCTTTGGATCACTATGATCAAATGTATCAGATAGAAATTGCTGCGTCTCCTGGAAATGGTTAAGCATCTTCCCCTTTGCTCCCTGCTGTGTTACTTGAGTTGGCTCCATTTGGTAATAACATTTAGGACCCTTTCACATGTTGCTAATGAAACTCCCTGTGTCCAGGACCAGTGACCTCAGAGAAGGGTTCATTAGCTTAAAGATATCCTTGCTTCAAGCAAAGTTGGTGTATGAAAATGTGGAGTGACCTCCAAAGTATAATTGTGTGTGTCTGTATTTCTTGAATTCTCCATAGAATAGGAGTTTTGCAACAGAATTGCTTCTTGAGGAATTTGGAATTTTGCTTTTCTGTATACAGCTTCTCCTGATGAGTCTCCTCTTCCACTCTTGGTGGAAGTGGCTTCCCATCATTTTTACCTGCCTTGCCCTCTCCATGCCCCACATAGGCGCAGCCTCAGAGCTGTACACAGTCCTGGGCCCTGCCTCTGCAGGCCTCCAGGCGCTGTCCTGTGGTCAGGGCGTGTCCTGGCAGCGCCTGGCCGGCCAGCCTCTCCCCACGCAGTCTCCCCACGCAGTATCCATTTGCACCCCGGGGCCATCTGGACCGTCTGCACCTGTTGCTACCTCCCTTGCTCTGGATGTAGTTGCTTTCCTTGTGCTTGTTTCCAGGCTGCTTCTGCAGGCTTTTATGAAGCCCAGATGCGTGGGCATAGGTACCAACCAGGCAGGAAAACCCAGGATAGGGTAGAGGTTATTCCCTGGTAGGACACAAAGGAGGGTAAGGGGTTCGGCTTAAAACCTTGCTTGTGTTGAGGTATTGGAAAGGTGGGAAGGGAACTAATTTATCAGGAGCGTGCTTTATCAGTACACTGTATGACAAGACCTCCTTTAAGCCTTACAAAAGAGTCTTTCATATATGATGCCCACCTAGCTAACTGGTTAGGAACCATGAGGCTCAGTGAGGTTAGGTGGCTTGCCTGAGATCTCTTGGCTGGTGAAGGGTGGTGCCAGATTAGATTAAAACCCAGAACGTGGGATCGAGCCTCTGTTTTTTGGTTCGTGCCTGTGTTTCGTGACCTAGCTCTGCTTCATTACACCTAGGCTTCAGGGATTGCCTGAATAGTCTTACCTGAGAAAGAAATCCGAAGGAAGAGGAAAAGAAAGGAGTGGCATTTTCCTGGATTCCATGTCTCTGCAAAGGAAAAAAATGTTGCCACCATTCCACTTCTACAAGGATCAAGGCATTAGTCACTGCAGTTGCCCCCGGACAGTGCAGCCTGAGAGGAATTCACAGTGGAGAAGAACAAGCATTCTGTGCTTTGGGCATGCCGGCCCCTGGATGGTGAGGATAGCTTGGATACTGAGGGAGAATTTCAGTGAGCCCAGATTCCTGCGTCTTCTTGTACGTAGAAAAGCACTAAAATCATTAACTTGATGTCTGTTCTTTGTGAGTGGTAGTAATCTTTTTATGCTTGACTGCATGTTTTTCTCAGCAAAAAAGTTCATGCATATCCTGGCTCCATCCTTTCTCCTTTGGAGCAGGCCCTCTGAGCTATCGGAGAGGCCGTCCCCCCGGCTACAGTCCTCAGAAAGGTTCCCAGGTGAACCTGGCACACATCTGTCTCTCACACAAAGACACTCTCTCACACACATACCTTCTCTCTCCACATACACTCTCTCACACACTCTTGCACACACATATCTTCTCTCACACACACAGATACACATTCTCTCTAATACACACACACACCCCTTTTTCTGTCATATACACCCTCTCTCTCTCACTCTCACACACACTATACCTCACACACGTACCTTCTCTCTCCATACACGCATATACACTCTCTCATACACACACCCCTTTTTCTCTCATATACACCCTCTCTCACACACACACCTTCTCTCTCACACACACTCTTGCACACACACCCTCTCTCACCCACATATCTTCTCTCACACACACACCCCTTTCTCTTACATACATACTCTCTCTCACACACACACACACACCCTTTCCGTCTCATTACACCCTCTCACACACACACTATCTCTCACATACACACTCTCTCTCACACACATACCTTCTCTCTCACACAAACACACACACACTTGCACACACACACCCCCCCTTCTCTTACACACTCTCTCTCACACACACACACCCTCTTTCTCTCATTACACCCTCTCACATACACACTCTCTCTCACACACATACCTTCTGTCTCACACAAACTCTTGCACACACACACCTCCCTTTCTCTTACACACTCTCTCACACATATCTTCTCTCTCACACACACCCCTTTCTCTTAACACACATGCTCTCTCTCTCACACACACACCCTTTCTGTCTTATACCCTCTTACACACAAACTATCTCTCACACACATACCCTCTCTCTCACACAAACTCTCGCACACACATCCCCCTTTCTCTTACACACTCTCTCACACACACACACCCTTTCTGTCTCATTGCACCGTCACACACAATCTCTCACACACACACTGTCTCTCACACACACACTATCTCTCACACATAACCTTCTCTCTCACACAAACTCGCACACACACCCCTTTCTCTCTTATATACACCCTCTCTTTCACACGTAATCTCTCACACTCGTACCTACTCACACACACACACACACACCCCCTCTCTCACACATCCTCTCTGCCGCACACTATCTCTCTCATTCACACTCACACACACACCTTCTCAGAGACACACACCCCTCCTCTTATCACATGCACACCCTCTTTCTCTCTCTGTCTCTCACCACCCCCCAAATGTACAGTGGTAAGGAGCGTGAACTCGGGAACTTCTTGTGCATCATGTACTAGGGTGTGTGGCCTTGCATGTGTTTTAACCCCCATGAGCCTCAGTGTCTCCATCTGTGCGATGGCATGACAGTTGTCTGTGCTTGGTGCGGTTGTGAGCATTGAGAATCCTGCCGACACTTGGTAAGCCGCAGTGAACGCCACGCGTGGCGCTGGTGCTGCGGCTGACTGAAGGGGCCGTCTCGGGTGAAGCTGGCTGGCCCCACACTTACCTGTGTGAGGCACCCGATGCAGCCCAGCGCACTCTGGGTCTCAGTGCCCCCTGCTGCCTCCTTGGCTCTGCCTTGCTTTCCCTGTTAGCACCCCTTTGGACTTCCTGGAGTAATTTGTTCATGACTTCGTCATCTGCTGGGCCCCTTCTCTGCATGTTGTCCTGCAGTAGGTACCAGGCAGGGCCCAAGTTCCAGGGGCATTCGACGTCCCTGCTTCAGAAGAGACGGCTGGGGGAAGGGAGAAGAATGGCAGTGAGATGCCAGACGGCACGGGCAGGCGCCTCCAGCCTTTGGGGAGGATGAACGCAGGTCCTTGCCGTTGAGCTCTTACGCATGCAGCGCTGGTGCAGACGCTTTGCACGCCTCCTCAGCCCTGCATTCCGGATGCTGCTCTCCCCTCTGCTCCGCAGATGAAGACGGACACCCAGGTGTCTCGGCCAAGGGCCGAGTGAGAGGAGGCTGGCATTTGGACCCTTGTCTGTTGACGTGTGGGCCTGTGTGGGCTGTGTCTCAGCCCCTGTGAGGTGCAGGGATGCCTGGAGCGAGAGTGAATGCGGTGTGCCAGGGCCTCGGCAGCGAGGCCGCCAGTCTGGCAGAGTCGGAGCTGAGCTCAGGGTGCATGGGCCTCGAAGCCCCATCTGGTTTGGGTGTTGGGAGATGAGTGAGATGTGTTCCTCGCCCTCTGGAATCTTCCTGTAGCTGTGGAGACAGACACACAAATAGATGCTTGCAGTGTAGTGTGGTGGGAACTGTGATGAGGGTAAGTATAGGGTGCTGGGGAGCAGAGGAGAGGAAACTGGGAAACGCTCTTTCCCAGGGTCTTAAAAGGCAAGTTAACGGTGAGCGTGCCATGGAAGGCAATAACAATTTTCTTTTGTTTGTTCCTTTTTTAAAAAAATGTTTGTTGGCATATAGTTGACTTACGATGTTGTGTTAGTTTCTGCAGTACAGCAGAGTGAGTCAGTTATACACATACATATATCCACCTTTTTATTTTAGATTGTTTTCCCAATAGGCCATTGCAGAGTACTGAGTAGAGTTTCCTGTGCTATACATAGTAAGTCCTTATTTGGTTATCTATTTTATATATATTAGCATGTGTATGTCAGTCCTGCTCCCCCATTTCTCCCTCCATGCCTTCCCCCGGTAACCATAAGATTGTTTTCTACATCTTTACCTCTGTTTCTTTTTTGTGAATAAGTTCATTTGTACCTGGAGTTTTAGATTCCACATATAAGCAACATCATACGATATTTGTCTTCCTGCGTCTGACTTTACTCAGTATGACAAAGAAGAGTTTTCTGAAAGGCAGAGGACAGCATGAGCAAAAAAGGCATGGCACTGTGGGCTTTTCTTACTCAAAGCAAGTTTGTTCACCTGGTCTGATGAATGCCAGGAAACACTGGCGTTTATAATCAAGTTAGTTCGTCAGAGGCTTGTGGACACAGAGCAACGGCACAGAAGTTGTGTTTTGTGTTGATTAACCTGGTGGAATGGGGGAAGATGAAAGTTGGGCAAGATTAGCTATTGGAGAAGTTGGCAGGTTTTTCTCTGTAAGGGCCAGAAAGTAAATATTTTCTGTGTCAGTGGGCCATATGATAGCTGATGCAACCACGTGGCTGCTGTTACAGGTAGGAAAGCAGATAATTGGTAGATGAATGGGCGTGGCTGTGTGCCAGTAAAGCTTTTATGCCCCACCCCCCAAGTTTGAGTTCACATGTCACAAGATAGTTATCTGTCGATTTTTTTCTCCACCCATTAAAAAAATGTAAAAGTCCTTCACTTGCAGGTTGGGTTTGGCCCACAGGTCATGGTGATAATTCAGGTGTGAATGACCAACTAGAACAGGATGCTGGCGATGGAGATAGGCAGGGACTTGATGCCAGAGACATTTTGGAAAGGAGACACTGATTAGATGGAGGAGATAAGGAGAGGGGAGAGACCCAGGTAGCATGGCAGCGTCAGGTTTCGTGTCTTCCCAGCCGTTCTTCTGGTAAAACTGATCTTACTTTCCATGAGCCCTGGTGGCTTCCCTCGTGGCTCAGATGGTAAAGCATCTGCCTGTAATGCAGGTTCTATGGATCAGGAAGATCCCCCGGAGAAGGAAATGGCAACCCACTCCAGCATTCTTGCCTGGAGAATCCCATGGTCGGAGGAGCCTGACAGGTTACAATCCATGGGGTCGCAAAGAGTCGGACGCGACTAAGCGACTTCACTTTTTCCATGCGCCAAAAATACGGCTTGATTCTGGAGAAAAACCCTAGAGACAGCGAGCCCTCGTGCTGGCAGCCTCCATGTGAAGTCTCTGTGCCGCACACCTGAGCTGCCTGGGCCCCCAGGGCCTCACTGGGTTGGTGTGCCCCCCTGTGTGTCGGGGCACAGGGAAAGTGTAGCTCTTGGATAACGTGATGTAGTTTCAGACTTACAGAGAAGCGGTGAGAGCAGTGCTGGCGGCTCCTTTGTATCTGTTCCCTAATCTGTTTGTTAATGAGATTTTGTTACTTACACTTGGTCCCGTTTGCTGCGTCATTCTCCCTCTGCCGACCCGGGTTCCCATTCCAGCTCTGCCTTTAGGGGCTGTGGAGTCCTGGACCTGTGTCTTCGTCGCTCTAGGTCTCAGAGACTGTCAGCTCCCTAGTAGAGCCCTCAGTAGGATTGGATGAATAATCCGCACCGAGCGCCAAACGTGCTCTCGCCTGGCTGGCAGCAGATGGTCGGTGAGTGTTAGTCCCTTTCCTTCCTCAGTCCCCCTGGAAGCTGTGAGTCAGTGAAGGAAGCAGGCGGCAGGGAGGAGCAGGGGAAATCCTGAGTCCAGGTGTAGAGAGAGGGACAAAAACAAGACATCAGAGATGCTACCGTGGGAAGGAGCTCTTATTATCAAACTTTGACACTAAGATGAGGGTTTAGGGTTTCTTGTGGTTTTTCTTGTTTTGTAACCTTATGTTGATATAATTTCAGAAAAGGCAAGAATGGTACAAGGAGCTCTTGTTCCAGAAGCACCCATTGTCTTTTGTCCCGTTGGCTTTTTCATATTTTTTCCTTCTCTTTTTATAAACTAGGGACATCAAGCCCTAAATACTGGAGTGTTTGTTTCCTGGGAACAGATATACCCTCTCAGATTGTGATAGGGAGCCTGAGGTTCTGAAATAGGGATGTGGCATGGTGTGAAGATACTTGGGGAAGATGGGCTGAAGGCCAGGGCCCTGTGGGTAGGCAGTTTGGAATAATTTTCACTGCAGGGTGATGAGGGCAAACTGACCAGAAATGGGAGGGATGCAGACCCAGGAGACTTGGGACAAGGGAGAGGGTGGGGGGAACTGTGATGCTTTCTGGGGAGGAGAGCAGCACGGATAGTTGAAAAAGCGCATTCAACTTTAGTTTATACTTGGGAAAATGAAACGTCTCTCTCCCCTTTTATTCACAGTGCAGTCTGTGGAGGGTAAAGGCCCACCAGCTGCTGGCCAGTGGGGCTGGAGTCTGTCTGCTACATCTTTGGAGGAACAGTTCTTCAGGCTTTGTCACGAAGCTGGTCGGTAGAGAGGAGGGTTCAGGTTAGGGTGAGGGTGAGGTCTGATGGAGACCAAGGAGTCCTTAGTGACAGGCAGGTGGTCGTAAGCGGGGAGCATGGGGGGCCAAACCCACTCTTGGGAAGGCAGCTGGGCAGGACCCCCAGGGAACCGGGCAGAGACATGCAGAGCAGAGACAGTTGAGAGGGAGGGAGAGGACCAAACCGAGCTCCAGGAACCCGGATCAGTGGGTGCTTGTTTGGCTCTGTTTTTTCCAGTGTGAGAGCCAGAACTTTAAGAGAGCTTTAAGGAATGCCCTGTGAACAATGCCACCCAGGATGCTAAACCAGATCAGACTGAGGGGTTTAAAATTAGCCTCCCACTGCTGAGTGTGTTCTGAAAGAAATACCTCAGGGAGAATAAATGTATTGGTGTCATAGATTTGAGCTTATGTGAAAAAGTGTTACTCAGTCATGTCTGACCCTTTGCGACTCCATGGACTGCAGCTTACGAGTCTCCTCTGTCCATGGAGTTCTCTAGGCAAGAATATTGGAGTGGGTTGCCATTCCCTTCTCCAGGGGATCTTCCTGACCCAGGGATCAAGGAAAGGAAAGGAAAGGAACGTCGCTCAGTCGTGTCCGACTCTTTGCGACCCCATGGACTGTAGCCTACCAGGCTCCTCTGTCCATGGGATTTTCCAGGCAGTAGTACTGGAGTGGATTGCCATTTCCTTCTCCAGCCGATCTTCCCGACCCAAGGATCGAACCCGGGTCTCCCGCATTGTAGACAGATGCTTTACCATATGAGCCACCAAACCCTTATAATAAGGATTAAAAGATCCGCGCCCTGCCCTTTGTGAAAGTGTGTTAGAGGGAAGATTGTGCTGGTCTCTCTGGCTTTCAAAATTCCCAGCTCTGGGAAAACCTTGTCATAGGAAAGTCTTGATTCTCTCTGGAGTCTTAGGGGTGAAGTCACTGCAGGATTATACTTTGTTTCCACAGACATGCATGAGCATCTTTTGTGTACTAAACACTGGGAGTGTAGGAGTGAACCATGGCCTGCCAGAGCTTGCTCATACCTTGTGGTTAAATTTTCAGAAATTTTGCAAGTTGGTTGTTAAATTCAGCTGTTGTTAAAAATTAAGTTTATAAGCTTATAGTTAAATAAATTGTATGGAAACAAGGGTAATATATTCTCAAAGTTCATTCCTTCCTCATTATTTTAGCGTGAACTATGCTCTCAGAACTCTTGCCCACATATGGTGGAAATACTGTATAATTACGAACTATGGTACATCTCCTCCCAGCTCTGTATTCAGAGATGTCAAGTCCAGAGCTTGAACTTGGCCATGGTGGGTGTATTTATACCATAGAAACCAACAGACTCTACACATTGGGGCCTGATTTGTTGTTTTGTTCATTGTCTAAGAAAGTGATGGAAAAATGTTAACATTTTGCATTTTTATAACTTAAAAATGTTTTGTGTCCATATCCAGTATATTGTGAATAGCACAAAAAATTGAGGAAATAATTCTTTTAGTATTTGAAAAGCTAGGGTCCAGTTCAGAGAGAAGTTAATTATGTCATGTTTGATACAGCTTTTTTTTGGCTGTTAAGTACAGCACATAGAGCCTAGTTCCCCAACCAGGGTGAAATTGCCCCCCTGTAGAGGAAGCATGAAGTCTTCACCACTGGACTGCCAGGGAAGTCCTGATATATATCTTTCTTGTGAAAGGTTGCTGTTGAATCACGACGCCAGGATTCTTGGCCCCCGGAGAAGAATTCAATCCGGGGCCAGAGACGAGGCTTGATCGCGCAGAGCTTTTGTGTAATAAAGTTTTATTAAAGTATAAAGGAGATAGAGAAAGCTTCTGACATAGGCATCAGAGGGGGGCTGAAAGAGTACCCCCCTGCAAGTCTTCAGCTGGATGTTATTAAGTAACCAGCAGTCTGTTAATGAAAGAAAGGAATGTCTTAAAACTCAGAATGGCACCAGGCCCCTCACCCATAAGATGAATTTTGGGATAATCTTGGCACCAAATGATTCACCTCAGGCCATAAAATGATTAACTTGAATCTTGAAGAAGGGCAGATCACCATACAAATAGTTTCATTTACATAGAGTAGAGGAACAATATCTGAGTATAACACACTGTTTTATCAAGTAGGTTCTGAGCCAAAAGGCAGAACCGACTTGAAGACAGAGTTTTGGGTAAATGAATAGTACATTAGCATAGCTTAAGATAAACATTTCCATAAGAAAAAGTCATTGGTTAACTTCGGGTGAAACCAGGTGTCACTATGGCAACACAGAATTTTAAGAGAAACTTCCTTTTAAATTTGTATAGATAAGGAAAAAATATCACTAGTTTGTTTCCTCCTGCCACTTAAGTGAGATAAAAATGTCTTGACACTTGCAGGCTATTTCCAGGGTTTGGAGACCCCTGGCCTTCCTGCCTGTTACCCTCTCACTTGTCCCATTTTGTTTTACTCCTTAAGGTAAATGATGATAACCAAATTCACTTATTTATCAGTTGAATCTATTGATTGGCCATCAGTTCACTTCAGTTCAGTTCAGTCACTCAGTTGTGTCCAACTCTTTGCAACCCCATGGGCTGCTGCATGCCGGGCTTCCCTGTCTATCACCAACTCCTGGAGCCTGCTCAAACTCCTGGCTTTTGAGTCGGTGATGCCTTCCAACCATCTTATCTCTGTCGTCCCCTTCTCCTGCCTTCTATCTTTCCTAGCATCAGGGTCTTTTCCAGTGAGTCAGTTCTTTGCATCAGGTGGCCAAAGTACTGGAGCTTCAGCATCAGGTCTTCCAGTGAATATTCAGGATCGACTTTAGGATTGACTGGCTTGATCTCCTTGCAGTCCAAGGGACTCTCAAGAGTCTTCTCCAACACCATAGTTTAAAAGCATCAATTCTTCAGTGCTCAGCTTTCTCTGTGGTCCAACTCTCACATCTGTACATGATTATTGGAAAAACCATAGCTCTGACTAGATTGACCTTTGTTGGTAAAGTAATGTTTCTGCTTTTTAACATGCTGTGTAGGTTGGTCATAGCTTTTCTTCCAAGGAGCAGTTCCAGTTCCAGTTCAGTCGCTCAGTCATGTCCGACTCTTTGCTACTCCATGAATCGCAGCACGCCAGGCCTCCCTGTTCATCACCATCTCCCGGAGTTCACTCAGACTCACGTCCATCGACTCCGTGATGCCATCCAGCCATGTCATCCTCGGTTGTCCCCTTCTCTTCCTGCCCCCAATCCCTCCCAGCATCAGAGTCTTTTCCAATGAGTCAACTCTTCGCACGAGGTAGCCAAAGTACTGGAGTTTCAGCTTTAGCATCATTCCTCCAAAGAAATCCCAGGGCTGATCTCCTTCATAATGGACTGGTTGGATCTCCTTGCAGTCCAAGGGACTCTGAAGAGTCTTCTCCAACACCACAGTTCAAAAGCATCAGTTCTTCGGCGCTCAGCCTTCTTCACAGTCCAACTCTCACATCCATACATGACCACTGGAAAAACCATAGCCTTGACTAGACGGACCTTAGTCGGCAAAGTAATGTCTCTGATTTTGAATATACTATTTAGGTTGGTCATAACTTTCCTTCCAAGGAGTAAGCGTCTTTTAATTTCATGGAGCAAGTGTCTTTTAATTTCATGGCTGCAATCACCATCTGCAGTGGAGCCCCTCAAAATAAAGTCTATCACTGTTTCCCTTGTTTCCCCGTCTATTTACCATGAAGTAATGGGACTGGATGCCATGATCTTTGTATTTTGAATGTTGCGTTTTAACCCAGCTTTTTCACTCTCCTCTTTCACTTTCATCAAGAGGCTGTTTAGTTCCTTTTCGCTTTCTGCCATAAGGGCCTTTCTGTGGATTGGCCATAGATATGAATTAAACAAACAAAAAAAACCTTTGAGAATCAGTTGACTATATGGACTTAAGAGCATTATGTATTTTATGCTCTATTACTTATTAGTGTGGGCTTCCCTGGTGGTTCAGTCAGTAAAGCGTCTGCCTGCAGTGTGGGAGACCCGGGTTCAACCCCTGGGTCAGGAAGATCCCTTGGAGAAGGAAATGGCAACCTACTCCAGGATTCTTGCCTGGAGAATCCCATGGACAGAGGAATCTGGCAGGCTGCAGCCCATGGGGTCACAAGAATCGGACACGACTTAGTGACTAAACCACCACCACCACCACCACCACCACCACCACCACTTCTTATTATATATATATTACTATTCTATATTTTATACTCTGTTACTTATTACCATATATTTAATAATATTACATATTTTATTGCTATTATATGTTCAGTTCAGTTCAGTCGCTCAGTCGTGTCCGACTCTTTGCGACCCCATGAATCGCAGCACGCCAGGCCTCCCTGTCCATCACCATCTCGCGGAGTTCACTCAGATTCACGTCCATTGAGTCCATGATGCCATTCAGCCATCTCATCCTCGGTCGTCCCCTTCTCCTCCTGCCCCCAATCCCTCCCAGCATCAGAGTCTTTTCCAATGAGTCAACTCTTCACATGAGGTGGCCAAAGTACTGGAACTTCAGCTTTAGCATCATTCCTTCCAAAGAAATCCCAGGGTTGATCTCCTTCAGAATGCACTGGTTGGATCTCCTTGCAGTCCAAGGGACTCTCAACAGTCTTCTCCAACGCCACGGTTCAAAAGCATCAGTTCTTCGGCGCTCAGCCTTCCTCACAGTCCAACTCTCACATCCATACATGACCACAGGAAAAACCATAGCCTTGACTAGAGGGACCTTAGTCGGCAAAGTAATGTCTCTGCTTTTGAATATGCTATCTAGGTTGGTCATAACTTTTCTTCCAAGGAGTAAGCGTCTTTTAATTTCATGGCTGCAGTCACCATCTGCAGTGATTTTGGAGCCCCCAAAAATAAAGTCTGACACTGTTTCTACTGTTTCCCCATCTATTTCCCAAGAAGTAATGGGACCAGATGCCATGATCTTCGTTTTCTGAATGTTGAGCTTTAAGCCAACTTTTTCGCTCTCCTCTTTCACTTTCATCAAGAGGCTTTTTAGTTCCTCTTCACTTTCTGCCATAAGGGTGGTATACAACTTTATATCAGTAAATTTTATAATAAATGTACGTGCATATAAATAACACAAAAATGGTTTAGAGAATAGGTTGTTGGGCATTTACCCGCACAACACCATAGTGCTTTCACGGAGTTCACAGTTTAGTATAGATGAGCCATAAATCACAGACATGCGTAAGTGTGCAAAAGGCCTGGAGGAAGGCCCAGGGCAGGGCCTGGGAAACTGACGAGGTGCTCAGTCTGGCCAGAGCTGTAGGTGGGGAATGGAGGGGCCTGACCAGAGGGGCCAGCTGCTGGGGAGCCAGGGAGGACTGTGAGGTCTTAGAGGGTGCTCAGTGATGGGAAGGAAGCAGGCGGGGCTTTTGGAAAGAAAGGTGGGCGTGGACCAGGAGGCCACCTGCTGTAGGTCATGTGAAGGTCGTGTTATCTGTCAAGGATCCTGCTTTTAGGCCGATTGGCTGCTTAGCTGCTACAGGCATGTTTGGCTTTAGAAAATAGGTATTAATAATGTTTTTGTAAAGTTGATACTTAAATTTAACACATACAAATTATCTATTTCCTGTGTGCAAGACTTTGTGCTAACGGTTTTCAAGGAGACATAAATTGTTCACGTTGTCCATGTCCATTAGGAATGTGTTCTATGGGAATGTGTTACATGGTAGGAGAGCCAGAAATATGTACAGTGAACTGTAACATAAGATGACTTTGAACAAATGCTGTGCAGAAAGCAGTTCATTCTGGTTGTGGAGCAGGAATGCCATATAGACAAAGCTGGGAAGTAGTTTTCAGTAATCTGCTTGGGGAACCCTGGAAGAGCGTCCCTGCATTTGACCAAAAGCCCTTACTGTCTGTATTTCCTGATCTATCCCTGTTGTCTAGGGATAAATGCCCTGAAGTCTTTGATTATTTCATGAATGCTGATTCTGCTTGTATAACCAGACTGCTGAGGGGGTGGGGGTGGGGGCTGTTCCTCGTGGTACCTGACCAATAGCTCATGTGCTTTCAAAGATATATATATATATTATATATATAAATAATATATATATATTCTACATTCACCAGTAAGGCATCCTAGAATTAGGGGTTTAGAAGAGATCTTAGACAGAAACTGTCAGCCTGATGTTTAGGGGTATGCTGGGCTGGGAGCAGGAGCTGGAGCAGACTCCCTGTCTCCCCTAGGCTGAGGCTGGCTCACAGAGGTCCCTTAGTGTGGTGGTGGAATTCCTCTGATGAAATCTTTGGTGAAAAGACCCAGCACTTCTGTTCTCTTTATTTTAACATTTGCTTAATACCTACTGTGTGCCAGAGGCTGTGTTACTTATGAGAATACAAGGACACAAAAGACATGGTATGGTACTGCTCAAAGCCGTTTTATTATGTAATTCACGTACCATAGAGTTCATTCATTTAAAGTGTAAGTTCACTGGTTTTAAGTATACAGAGTTATACAACCATCAATACAGTTAATTCTAGAACATTTCTATCATGCTGTGAAAAAACCCTGTACCCATGGCAGTAACTGTTCTCTCCAGTCTCTCTGAGCCACAGGCAACCACTAGACTACTTTCTGTCTATAGATTTGTTATTGTGGACATTCCATATAAATGAAGTCATACAGTATGTGGTTTTCTGTGACTAGATTTTTTTCACTCAGCATCATGTTTCAGAGTTCATCCATGTTGGAGCCTGTATCAGAATTTCATTTCCTCTTATGGCCAAATAATATTCCATTTTATGGATCTACTGCATTTTCCTTATCCATTCAACAGTTGATAGACATTTGGCTTTTGCCTGTTTTGAATAACGTCATGATGAACGTTCATGTACAAGTTTCGGAGTGGGTGTGTGTCTTCACTTCTCTTATATGTATACATACCTCGGAGTGAAATTGCTGGGTCATGTAATAACTGTGTCTAACATTTTGAGGAGCTGCAGAACTTTTCCAACGTGGCTGCACTGTTTTCCACTCCCAGCCTCACTGTCCAAGGATTCAAGCTCCTTCACATCCTTGCTACCCCTTGCAGTTATCCTTTGGTTCTAGTCGTCCTAGTGGTGTGAAGGAGTAGCTCCATGTGGTTTTGATGAGCATTTTTGAAATAGTTAATGACGTTGAACAGCTTTTTGTGTGCTTGACCATTTGTGTATCTTCTTTGGAGAAATATCTCTTAAAATCCTTTGCCCATTAGAAAATTTGGGTTACTTTTTTATTTATCAGGTTGTCAGAGTTCTTTATATATTCTGGCTATCAGTTTCTAATGAGATAGATAGTTTGCAAACATTTTATCCCCTCTGTGGGTTGTCCTTTCTTGATAGTTTTGAAGTATAAAAGTTGTTAATTTTGATGAGTCAAATTTGCAGTCAGTTCTTGAGTAAACTCAGATTTACATGACAAATTTCTATGTGTTTAGGTGTTCCTGTTTTATTTGACAGGTTTCTACAGCTGAATAGTCTATAACCAGTTTCATAGCCTTTACTAATCAGACTTTCTTCCCACGGACAGAGGAGCCTGGTGTGCTATAGTTCATGGGGTTGCAAAGAGTTGGACATGACTGAGCGGCTAAGCATAGCACTTCTTATGTTGGTGACTTTGCTTTAGTTTTTAGAAACTTGAAATCTTATGAAAGCAAAGACTAAAGCATATAGGCTCTTCACAGCATTTTTCTAATCATGTTGCTGATAAAAACAGCCATAAGCTGATGGCTCTTAAACACTCAGAGTGGGGACCAGGCTTCTGGGAGTAGCTTAAGGTTGAACATGGTATACTGAGGTTGTATTTAAGCACAAGTCAGGAAAGTAGAGCAGTGTCCCTTCCCATTGTAACCTTAACTCTCTCGTGTTATCTAATGAGATTTTCAGCTCTATTTACTCTAGTGTAAGCCATAGAATTTAATAACTAGAGGTGTATCTGGGTTATGTAGGTAAGTTGCCGTAATGAAAAATGTGAACTGTCTCCTACCCTGATCCTGCAAGACATTTTAGCAGTCTACCTTCTCCGAGTGTTGTTCAGATAAGACCGAAAAGAAGTAGGCGTCTGACTTCCATGACAGCGTTGTGTTGGCTGAACCACGTGCCCCCTACTGCCTGTAGCAGTAAGGAGTATGTCCCCTCTGTGAGCCAGCCAGCTCAGGAAGTGGGCTGTTCCTTGTCCAAGATCACCTTCCCAGTCGGTGGGAATGCTGAGGTCTCTTTGGGGGGACATACTTGGGATTACTTGCATATGTGGTATTCCAGTGCCTTGTTTGTTCTGTACCCCTTTCTTAATTGGATATTTCCAATTCTAAGCTGGGGTAAATGAATGTGGGTTTTTTTATTTTTTGTCCTTTGCATGTAATCTAAACAAGTAGGTATAAACCGTGTAGCTGGGGCTGGAGAGAGTATGGAGCATAGGAACAGGCCTGTGATGGAGAGGAGACCTGGGTAAAGACAGTGGAGAAGGCAGAAGTCCTGTCTGTCCAAATGCAGGGCAGTTGTGGGGTTTATGAAACAGGGTGGGAATCCAGTAGCTTGTGATGAATCACAAGCTGAAATCGATTTTGCTGGGAGAAATATCAGTAACCTCTGATATGCAGATGATACCACTGTAATGGCAGAAAGTGAAGAGGAACTAAGGAGCCTCTTGAGGGTGAAAGAGGAGAGTGAAAAAGCTGGCTGGAAACTCAACATTAAAAAAACTAAGATCATGGCATCTGGTCCCATCACTTCATGGCAAATAGAAGGGGGAAAGTGGAAGCTGTGACGGATTTTATTTGCTTGGGCTCCAAAATCACTGCAGACAGTGATTGCAGCCATGAAATTAAGAGATGCTTGCTCCTTGGAAGAAAGCTATGACAAACCTAGGCAGCATACTAAAAAGCAGAGACATCACCTGTTGACAAAGGTCTATATAGTCAAAGTGATGGTTTTTCCAGTAGTCATGTATGAATGTGAGAGTTGGATCATAAAGAAGCTGAGCACCAAAGAATTGATGCTTTGGTACTGTGGTACTGGAGAAGATCTTGAGAGTCTCTTGGACTGCAACAAGATCAAACTGCTGCTGCTGCTGCTGCTAAGTCGCTTCAGTCGTTTCCGACTCTGTGTGACCCCATAGATGGCAGCCCACTAGTCAATCCTAAACGAAGTCAACCCTGAATATTCATTGGAAGGATTGATGTTAAAGCTCTAATACTTTGGCAACCTGATGCAAAGAGCTGACTCATTGGAAAAGACCCTAATGCTGGGAAAGATTGAGGGCAGGAGGAGAAGAGGGAAACAGGATGAGATGATTGGATGGCCTCACTGACTCAATGGACATGAGTTTGAGCAAATTCCAGGAGATAGCAGAGGACAGAGGAGCCTGGCGTCCTGCAGTCCATGGAGTCGCATAGAGTTGGACACGGACTGAACAACAGCAATAACAAGTAGTGTGTGAGGCAGTTTGAAATTCCCAGGCTCGTTTGCTGGTGTCAGCTGTGAGGCGCTAGAGTGCTTGGATGCCTTAACAGCAAGTGTACTTGTGAAATGAAGCCTAGTCCCGCATTCCCACTTTCAGCAGAGCTACCTGTGATCAGTAGGCGATGGTTGTATCTTGGATTGTTTCTGGCCTTTCTCTTCTGTAGAAGACAACCCTCCACATGGTTCTGCGATCACTGGATCGACCTGAGACTGGCAGTTCTTTCACAGGAGTCACCCTTGGGGTGTTTTTGGAAGGTTTTTGCCTACTTTGTCCTTGATGAGGCAGGTGCTTGAAGATGGCTACGGTGTGGTCACATGTGGGGCTGCAGAGTCAAGTGGCTTGAGTTTGCTTCCATCTTCTACCAGTTAGCACTATGTGACCTCGAGTACATTACTGTCCTGTTTCTTCACCCAAAGCCTGAATGATAACATCTGTGTCATAGGGTGATCGTAAGGATCAGTGAAATGTTGTGTGGAGTTCTTCACAGAGGCAGCACATGCTAGAGTCAGCCACAGTTATTGCTGCTGTTCTGGTTGCTGAAGCAACCACATCATTAGTTTAGACCCAGCTCTTGTAAGTGAAGTGGGTCATCAGGTTGGGTGTGAGAAGAAATAGCAACACTTCAGTGATTCCCACGTGCTGAGCTCCTGTATGTTAGGGCCTCAGCGTGGCCCTTACCTGCGTTAGTCCCGTCATCTCTTGTGATGTCATGGAGGGCCGTGCTCAGGTCAGATAGCCGCTGGGGGCAGAGCCCTAATGCTTTTCTTGTCTGTGGCCGCCTTGGCAGCCACAGGAACAGGCAAGTCGTCCTTTGCCCGGAGCCTGTAGTTTCAGCTGCTCACATATGACGTCACCTGAAGAGAGGAGTGATTTCCAGGATGTCAGCTTTCTAAGGGTGTGTCTTTTCTGTCGTGATGGTTGAACGGTAAGAAGAACCTCAGGAACCCTTGTCCTTTGAAAAGGCCCCTGATCACCAGGTGCCTGTTGGTCTTCTGTCCACCCACAGGCAGGTACCCGCAGCCTGGACTGACCCCAGGCTGCGGGGGGAGAGTAGAAGGGGAGCTCAGGCCCTTCCTCCACTGTCTGGATACAGGCTGCTTCAGGATGCCGGCAGGGCCTCGGGTGGCCTGGCCCTGCCTCTCTGGGGAAGGAACATGTGCTCAGTTACATTTTCTCTAGAGATGAGGCCCTTGTCAGGGGAATAGCTTGCAGGAATCTTCTCCCATTCTGTGGGTTATCCTCGCACCACTTTGATGGTATCCTTTGAAGTTGACATTCCCTTGCTGCCCTGGCCCCGCCCTGTCTCCCAGTTGGTTAGGTTTTACAAGTGTGGGATGCTCAGACCTAGGAGGGAAGGGGCGCAACCCCTCCCCTGAGCACCCTCTACCCTGGCTCTCTCAAGGTCACTCAACCCAGAGAAGAGTTGAGTGGGCACAGGGTCACGGTGGAGCTCCGCCTCAAAGAATCCGGAGAATCTGGGCCTGCAGCCTAGTGTGGCCTTGCAGGTGACCTCGGAGCAGCGGCCCAGGACTGCGGCAGGTACCGCTGGTGGCCTGTGGCTTGCAGGCTGAGCACTGAACACGGTCGGGCGCTTCACATTTGGCCTGGTTTGCCAAAGACTACACGGCCGGCGGCTCAGGTTACAGTTGCTGTGGGAACTGTGACCTTTGAATTTCCTGGCTTATGCATGGAATTTCAGTTGCATAATTCTACAACAATTTGGATTTTTTCCCCTTCTCACTCTCCTTCTTGGCATTTGATTTTTTTTTTTTTTTTTAATCCCAGTGAATGAGATCCATCACTCTCTGCCTTCCTGTCTCCTCCTGGGGCAGACAGTCTCACTCACATTCCTGTCCCGGCAGCTTGCCCAGAGTGTGCCAGGCAGGAGACCGGCTGGTGCCAGGCTGTGGGAACCTTCCTGTTGTTCCCTGCAAGGCCCCCGAGGTGGGCTGGCTGGACTGGAGAGGCTTCGGCTGGACTGCTGTCCAGGTGTCCAGGGTGTCCAGCTGTGCCCTGGAGGTTACCCCGTCTGTGTGCCTGGAACGTCCTCTCAGCTGGCTCCGCTGAATTCTCCCAAGCTTCAGTTTCCCCTTGGAGTCCTGCCTTCTCTGGGAGACCTGTTGTCACTACTGAGGCCTAAAATTGCTCCCTTCCAGGGACCGACATGCGACCTGAATGTTTCACTGGGTGTTTAATCAGATGCTGTCTCAGGATATTTTTCTTGTTGTCTTGGGAACATTTGTTCCTTGGGGCCGAGGGGTGGTCTGTTTTTTTTCTTTTTTCTTTTCTTCTCTAGAAGATCTTGAGGGCCAAGATTTTAAGTGATTGCATTGCTTGTTAAATGGTCAGCGGTTTATAATGAAGTGTGTGTGCTCTTAGTGTCTGCCGTGAGGAAGGCATTGGGCCGAGAACTCTGAGGGACATAGAAAGAAGCAAGGTCCTTAAATCCACTTTCCTCAAGAGGCCGAGCCTGGCTGTCCATGACGTGGCCTTGCCAGCCCTGCCATCCTGCTTGTCCTCTCTGGGGAGCTCCAAACCCAGGGGGCTGTGTACCTGTGCCTCTTCGGCCCCTGCAGAGAGCTCCCACCCTCCCTCAGCTCCCTCCTCTAGTCTCAGGTGAGATAGCACCCCACCACCTGACCACCCAGCCCAGGGGGCCCTTCTGGAATTTCCTCTTACCGTCTCTGTTCTCTCCCCCCACAGACCTCCTTACACTGGGTAAGTGTGAACTCGTTTGTGTGCTGACGTTTTATCTTGACAGTTGTGTCCACCACCGCATTCCCTTCTCTGGGGCATGGGAGACGTTTTATTCACTTCTGTACTCAGACCCAGCACGATGCCTGGTATTTGTAGACTCCTCGTCAACGCGGAGCAATCGAGTATTCGTATAGAAAGAGTGTAAAATGACTGGCGGGGTACCCCCAGGTTTTGCTGCTCTGGTTGGCTTGCAGTGGACAGGCTTGTGGCATCACCCGGTGCCCCTCTCTTGAGATAAATGTGGACCTCAGGAGATCTGCTGTGACCTCAGCACAACGCATGAGCTGTTTTCTTCCTCTCCTTCTCCTTCTGTTTCCCCCTCTCCTGTATTCCTTCTCTGGTTTTGTTTTAGCAATAATTCAAGGCCCCTTGGGCTCTTGATTTGTGCTGTGGGTGAGGCAGGACTGTGACTCTGTTCTTTGTCATTCTAGATGCTTGCTTTTGGACCTGTGGGATACTCAGTTTTCCCTAAAATCTCAGAATCCTTTTTGAGAAGCAACCTGTGCTCCTGGCCAGAACAGCAAGGAGCAGGGGTGCTTTGAGGCTTGGCGCTCTGCTGATTCCCCTCCAGCAAACTGGTATGGGTGTGTGGGCCCTTTCTAATCCAAGAGTGAAGGCTAATCCACCCCACTCTGAAGGCTTTCTTCGGTGCTTGAGATGTCTGTGACTTGCTGTAAAAATGTTTAAATAAAGAACCTGAAGAGCCTGGTCAAGTAGTGTCTCCAAAGTACTTGATGGAAGAAAGAGGCGCTGTGTAAACTCAGAGTGTAGTTGCTAATCAGACTTTGCTTTGGTCCTCTTCTCTGCCCTGAGTTTGCCTTCTGTTGGTGCTCAGGCTCCCAGGATCCGCAGCGGAAAGTCCCTGTGCTGGTTCTCTTGCCCCCCTGGCACAGTGGCCTGGGTGGCACAGAACCGCCGCTCCGGGGGCCTGGCATCGGTATGCTGGACAGCTGTGTGACAGGGCCCTGGTCCCATGGGACCTCCAGCTGCCTTCCATAGGGAGGGGCGGCTCTCCTGCTCATCATCTGGTGGACTTTGGCCTAGTTCTGCGTCCTTGAGGGGCAGTTCACCGGCGTGGCGCCCACCTGAGATGTCTCCATCTTTCACCCCAGGCCACGCTGGTCGGAGCCCCCTTTTGGGGGACAGATAGAGAAGCTTCTGCAATCAGAACTGTGTTCTTCACTACAGTGGCATGTTGTCTTGTTTTTAAGTTTTAGTTTTCACTTCTGAAAAAGCATCTGATTTCTATAGTAATATCATATATACATTTTTAAAAAAATCCGAATTTTTAAAAAAGGCCAAATTCAGAACAGAATTTGATAATTTTCCCGCCCCTGCCTTTTCCTGTGTCCCATCCTCTCTCCCGAGATGTCCTGTCCCCTAGTGCCTGTTGTATTCCTGGTACACCATAGACGTTTTCATAGGCCTTACATTGGGGGCGGTGGGAAGAGGCTCCCAGTGCTGTCCTGTCTAAACCGTGTAACTTATCAGTGTTCACGCAAGTGTAGAACAGCACTGTTGTGTCTTATCGTCCCTGTTTATCTTGTCCTCTCTTTCAGCTCCACACCCCACTCTGAAGCAGCACACGGACTGTTATAAAATGATCTGGAGGAAAGTAAGACATATTCTTAAGATGATTGAATTTTACTCATTTTTTTGGTAGGGAGAGATTTTATTTATAAAGCTTTAAAAACCAGTCATTTTTGCAACAGTTTTGCAGCATGAGACCTTTTGATTTGTGGTTAATACACAATAAATGAATAAAATAGTTTAAGAATTTACCCAAAATGCTGAATTCACAGTTTGGATCCTTAGGTGTTTTCTGCTTTGCCGTCCCGTGCTGGTCTGCGTGCCTTGTGCCTCTTGAGCTCCTTTACTCTTCTTCTGTAGATTTCTGCTTGAGGGACGCTGGGCTTGGTCTTACCTTCGCACTCACTCCCTCTGGTGTGGTCGTGAGAGCGTGGTGTTATCTGCTTCTGGGACACTGTGCTCTCTTCATGATGGTTACTTATTTTAGCCTCACTTCAAAACCCCTCTTTCCCTGTGAGGCAGGCAGTGTTGGTCTCTGTTTTACAGCAGAGACTGGGCTTAGGAGCCTGCCCTCACTAACCTGACCCAGTGAGAGATGGGTCCCAGGTTCAGGTCCAGACCCATGGCCTCTGGAGCCCGTGCTCTTTGCACGGGAGCTCCTGGCGTCTGCCCTGCTTGTGTCTTGAGCAGGTGTGTCCCTTCCGGATGGCAGGTTGACTCTGTGCCTAGGTTACGACCACCTCCTCCCTCCTCTCAGTGGGCCGCTGAGAAGGCTTCAGGCTGGGCCACTGCTCACATTCCCATCCCTCCTCCACTATCTCTTATTCATTATAATATTTAAATATTTGTGGTAATTAAGTTAGCTAAATTTTCATTGAGTTGAATCTGTTAGAAGTTTGTCATCTAGTCTCTACCAGCTTCTGAAGTGTTACCAGTAAATTTCTTTGAGTGATTCCCCATGCTTTGGGCAGAGATTGTGTGTGTGCGTGTGTGTATGTGTGCACGCACGCATGTGTGTGTGTGTCTTTACTGCCCATCGGCCAGGCTTGTGAATCTGTTGAGTAGACTCATCACACGTCAGAGCTTGAGTTAATGATGTATATATGTTCTCCTTTTTTAGCAGTGCACATAGATGCTGTAGTAATTAACAAAATACAAATTCATTGAAAAATGTTAAGAGTAGATTGTTTTTATTGTTAGGCATTTTTTTCAATCAACAAGGTGTTGTAAGGAATACCTTATATCACATAACGATCAGAAATAATAGTTGATGGTAACAGGAGTCATCATAACGGAAAAAAGCTGGGAATCCCGGCCGTACCATTTGTTTAGCAGTCATGCACTTATTTGTGTTTTTAGTTATTTTCTGCGTTGTCTTAACTGCTTAGCTGGATTATAAGCCCTGTGAGTGGGGGCCTTTGCCTCACACGCCCGTGTCCCCCTTAGAGCGCTTACACAGTCGGTGCCCAGGAGGTGTCTACCAACTTGATTTCATCCTTGGATCCTATTTCTCCTGCTCTACTCTGCTGTTTCACTTCCTGGAGCTCCCTCTTTCTCTTGTCTAGCTCTAACGCGTAACCCCTAGCCTTCAGGAATCGCCTGTCAGTGGATTGATGCTGCTTGTCACTCTCCAGCTGCACTCTCAGCGAGTCTTAGGCCAGGCTCTGCTGGATGTGTTATTGTTGAAGAAATTATTTATTGAGCATTTTTGCCAGCATTGTGGAAAACAGTGTCAAGATGCGGTCTCTCATTTACTTCTTAGAAGTACTCTGGAGGAGGTTCTGTTCTCACCTGCATTTTATAGGTGCCTGACTGGGGATTGGACAGCTGGGCAGGGCAGTCAGGATCCAGTCTCAGCCTGACTCCCAAGCCTGTGCCTTCTGGTGGCTGTGCCTCCCGAGGCCCTGCATGGTTGGCTGTGCCCCTAAGGAATTTTCCACTGGAGAAACAGAAACAATGGCAAACAGTGCTGCTTGGATGTGAATAAGTGTGAAATTGTTTGGAAGTGCGAAGGCGCTCAGAGGTGGAGGAGCTCAGGCAGGACTCAAGGAGGCGAGGGGGTCTCAGGTATGGAAGGGAGAAGGGCACCGGCGAGTTCAGGTGCCAGGAACCGCCGAACCACGTCCGTCCATCCGAGTGACAGGGCGGTGCTGCGGGGAAGGGGCGGAGTGGCCAAGCTGGAGGGCTGGGCTTCTCGGGGAGAGTGGGAGATGAGATTGGGTAAGTCATGCCACACTGGAGATACCATGGGAAATAAGCACGTCTGTGGGTCGTGAGCAGGGTATGACAGAGTAGGTTTCGTTTAAGAGCCATGGGGTGGACAGCAGACAGCAGATTCCCTATGGCACGATGGTTCTTCATTCTTCCCTGCTTGTATGCCCTCGGGACCAGCGTTACCTCTTCCGGTCCTAGGAACTGCTGTCTCTACAGACGTCCTGTGTTGGTTCTTCAAACTGCCCTGGACTGTGAGGAAGTGGAAAGTGTAGACCATGGGGCTCAGAGACCCAGAGCGGACTCCTGACCCTGTAGCTTACAAGCTGGACAGATCATTTGGCCTTTCTTCATTCTTTTTCCCCACCTGTAATTTGCAGATGACAGTGATGACTCAAAGGGCTATTTCGGGATGAAGATGGTAGCAGATACAAGGACAGAGGCTGTTCAGCTGGTGGTTCCAGACTTCCTGGGGTTAAGTGCCAGCTGTTTCACTTACTGTTTGACTTTGGGCAAGTTGCTTAACCTCTCTGTGTTTCCCTTTTCTCATCTGTAAAATCAGCCTGATAAAATTGTACCTACCTCGCAAGGAGAATTAAATGAGGAAACGTAGATAATTGGCTCTGAGATATGCCTGGGCATGTGGTAATGTGATTAATAAATTGCAGCTGCTATTTTCAGTAGTATCATTACTACCATCATCACAGTATTAATACTTGGTTTAGAGTGGTACTTTCTTTGAAGCAGGAGACCAAAACATAAAGCCTCCCAAATATATGGTAAGAAACTAGCTCTGATCACTGGGTAAAAGTGATGTGACTTCAGAGCTTCCCTTAAACTCTGAAATTATAACCATCTTGTGCCAGTTTAAGGATCTTTTAGAGATCCCAGGTATTACTGAAATCCTTTAAAAAAGTTAGTCATCGTTTTTTTTTTTTTTCTTCCAAGAGAAGGAAGGCTTTATGATTGCTTTCAGCAGGTAAGTGATAGTACTGGAAATTTTGCCAGAGCAATGTGTCGGTTGCTGTTTTCTGATACAGGACTCTTGCAATCACATTTCTTAGGCACAGAAATACTGCCCTTCTCTTTTAAATAAAAAGGAGGAGGGAGGGAAAGGAGAGAGGAGGACGCCTGGGTTTCCTCTGGCCGTGGTTTCCTCCGACATTGGAGGACTTGCTACCGCAGGGTGGGAGTTGCTCCCTGTGCGGGCGAGGTCAGCTGTGCTGGGTCTGGTCTGCCCTGGTGGTGCGGAGGCCCCACTGTGAGCGCCGCATCTGCTCTGTGCCGCTGCAGTCCAGGGCTTCTGCTTAGGGCCATTTCCCTCCACTCCACCCAGACCTCGACTAGCCGCGTTTGGTGTTAGCATAGCAAAAACTGCCTGCCTTCTAGCCGCTT
The DNA here is from genome assembly GCF_023091745.1 of Budorcas taxicolor. Taxonomy (NCBI): domain Eukaryota; kingdom Metazoa; phylum Chordata; class Mammalia; order Artiodactyla; family Bovidae; genus Budorcas; species Budorcas taxicolor. The sequence continues at coordinate 152,798,907 of NC_068914.1, read as the reverse complement.
TGAAAACCCCCAAGTCCTGTTCTTGAACCAGTGATTGTGTCCGAGTCTTTAATTTATCTGTGTGGAGCAATTATTTCTTTTCCTTTAATTTTTTTTTTTAAATAAAACTCAAATTGTTGGACTTTGTTCTTTATGGATGAAGTGAGAATTGCTTTTTGAGGACTGGTTCATACCAGAAACCAGCTGCTTTTAGGTTGCTGAGGATCTTTAAAGGGACAGTTTATTTGTGGATTCACATTCCCTGTCCATGGAACCTGGTGTCTGCAGGATTCCGGTGTAGGCTGCGATGGCACTGAGGTGGGTGGCGGCTGGCAGAGGTGTGTGAGTCTGGTTTTAAGACTTTAATCTCAGTAGGGTCAGAGTCTTGTGGAGCTAATCCCTTCGACTCCCCCGCCCTCCCCCCACCCAACCCATTACAGTCGGTAATAAGTGTGGACATGTGCCCTATGCAGAGCTGGTGAACAAGACCCAGATGCACGCATGAGCCACACGGGCAGATGATCAAATAGAAGGTGCCTCATTTGGGGACGGCGATGTCTTCCATGGAGCCGTACCCTCCATTAGCAGTCACATTGTGCGTCGCCAGAAGACTGGGCTTGTGCGTGTTTGGCTGCAGCTGTGCAAGAGGAACTTGCCAGAAGGATGTGGCGGGAGGACAGCCTGTCGGAGGAGGGCTAGGTGCTGTCAACTGGAGTGAAGGCCACAGACTGTTCTTCTCCCATCCTTGCCCTCCTTGAGTCTCTCTGGGGCTGCGGAGGAGAGGCTGGAGTTTCGGCTTCTTCATTTTTGTTGGGGCACAGGATTGCAGCTCCAGCGGTCGTGCCATTTTGAATGTACTCCACGCATAGAGCCCTGTGGTTGGGGCTAGGAAAATGCCTCCACCTGCCCAGGGGCGTGTAGGAGTCTCTGCTAGCGTCTCAGTTGTCCTTGCTGTTGTGCTGAAGAGTCTCTGAGGGGCTCAGAATTGCAATTGCCATGTTGTAAATGCAGCAAGAGAGGGGCCACGTCCTTGCGATACACTGCGAGGTATCTGACTCCCAGCTGGGCGCTCAGTTGTCTGAAGCTGGAGCATCTGACCTTGAAGGCTTCTGTTCAGCCTGTGGCATTTCGGGGTTTGGGCTAGGATGAGAGATGACAGCAGACATTTTCATGGCCCCCAGTGCGTGTCTTCAGCGAGGCCCAAAGTGCCAGGTTTGTCATGACCCTTGAGGCTTTTGGGGTGCTTTGGGGGTGAAAGGGGGCTCAGATGAGCGAAAGCCTCCCTCAGCACCAGGTGTCGGAGGTCTTCCAGCCCCACCTCCTCAGACTCTTGCGGAGGGAAGGTGAGCTAGGCGGATTTGGCGGTGGCAGGGTGAGGAACACTGATGGAGGCCCATCGCATGGTAACAGCAACCTTGCTTTACTGCTTGGAAGATGGGGATTTTCAGATCTTTTCATCCAAACTTATGTAAAACACAGGGGAGCAAAAATATTGATAATTCCATGAAGGATTAACGATGGCTGTCGTTTCATCTCATGCGTGTGTGTCCCTAACCAAGGCATCTTAAACGTTCTGTTTTTAGGGAAGTTGTAGATAAAGTTAAGCCACTGACTGGGGTATAAAGTATTTGTCAGCCTTCCCACCGTTGAGCAGGTTGCAGGTAGTGAAGTCAGCAGTTGGTTTGTATACCCACTATAGCTAATCTGCTTTGTTATTTCTTTGTTCAAATTGCCTTTGGAAATTGCTTATGTCCAGCGTCTAAAACTGTACCTGCACAGTTGGTGCTCAGTATTGTAAGAACTTTTCCTTTTAAAATTGCAGTTCCCATTGCTGTCATTCTAGTCTATTCTCCCTTCTTTTCATGCTCAAGTGGTTATTCAGGCCTCCTGGACATTACCTGGCTGCAGTTCCATCCTCCTTGGTACCGCTCTCCTGGCTGCGGCCAAGCCATTCTGCTTCGAAGGCTGGGCCGCTCCCTGCAAGGCCCCAGTCAGCTCTTCTACCTGGCTGTGACCGTCCACGGGCGGTTGTCGCCTTGCTCCCAGCCCCCTGCACGTGCTGTGCAGAATCGTGCCTCCAGTCTTGTCTGCGCCTCCTCCGTGTCTTCTCACCCAAACCCCAATCATCCTCGCTCCGGTTGCCTGGCCCCCCAGTACAGGGAGACAGTGTTTGCTTGTTTGCTGTAGTGCCTGTGGTTATTTCTTCCTTAATTGGATTGTAAGCTTCTGGAGGGTAGGAATACTGTCTTTTTCCATGTCTCTCCCAGGATCATTGTCTGTTGGCCACTTCGTGAGCAGTCAGCAAACACTTCATTGACACACTTAGCACGACTTACAGTCATTGGCCTAGAAAATAATCAGTAAGAAGCACTTTCCTACTTTTGCCCCATTTTGAATTCTTTTTTTCTGTCGGTCTTACTTTCTCAGGCTGAATGTTCAGGACATAGCTTATATGGGTTTGGCTAGGAAAAGAAACCCCAAACAGTATACTTCTAAACCTGAATCTCATGGAAATGCCAAATACTCTTGCTTTTTGGAAAGTTGGGTGGAAGAGGAGAGGGCTAGGTCTTGATGGGTGATTTGGTGATGGTGGTGGTGGCAAGTGTGTGTGGGGACGGGAGGCCTTCCCTTGAACAAGAGATGCTCTTGAATGGCTGAGGGCAGGCACAGCTTGGGGGTGGGTTTGGGGTGCAGACCTTCCAGCCTCTCTTGTTTTCCCTCTCTTGTCTCCTGTTCTTCCACCTCCACTCCCGAGTCTGGGCCACCTTCTGCCATGTTGGAGGTGATGTTGCCTCCTTAGGTGGCACAAAGTGTGGGGAGGAAACTCTAGCAGTTAGTGAACGTGCTAAGAATGTAGACCTTTTTTATCAAGAGCTGCACTGAACTGTTCTGGACCTGTTCAGCACTGATAAGGGAGCAGATTCTTTGGCTGTGAGACCACGTGCCCATCCACTTAGCGAAGGGTCACGGGGCCTAGAGTGTCGGAAGTGAAGTAGGGGGCAGGGTGAGAGGCTGGATCTGAAGGTAGATACCCTCGACCCTGGTCAGATCTGGAGTGTGGGAGAGAACCCGCTTCCCTGGGGCAGACACAGCTGCACGGTACGAATGGCCCAGGGATTACTCCATCTGCCATCAGTGGGGCCTGGCAGGAAGAAAGTTTGTGTTTGTTCTTCAGTTAGTTTGTTCTTCATTTATCTTTTTACCTCCTCAGGCCAAAACTCTTTGGGTCACCCTCTCTTAGTCCCATCCCTCACGCTTTATCCATTAGCGTATTCTGTCTACTCCACTTGTGTATTTTGGTCCAGAATCTGCCGACGGTCTGCAGTGATGGTTCTTTAGCCAAGTCATGGTCATGCATTCCTGTGTTTTTGCAGTTAGCCTCCTTTGCCTCCTCCAAACTGCTCTCCCTGCTTCCTCCCGAGTGCCCTAGGTGTCTGTCACAGCCAGAGTGGTCCTGGTCCCGGACCCGCCCAGGTGACAGCAGCAGCTGCCGCGGCTGGCATGTCCCCTCCCGCACTGCGTTTTCCTCCACAGCGCTTGCGTCCCTCTGATACGTGGGGTTGCCTGCATGCTGTCTCCCCCAGGATGAAAGCTACTTGAGGACAGGGGTGTGTCTCTTGTTCACTCTGGTCCCGGTGCCACGCACACGGGGCGCGAACAGCAAATGCGGGTTGGCGTCATTCATGTCCGTTTGTTCTGCACCCATCATGTTCAAGGAACTAGGCTCTGGGGCCCACAGTGTGTGCACACGGGTTCAATCTCAGGGTCCAGAAGATCCCCTCGAGGAGGAAATGGCAACCCACTCCAGTACTCTTGCCTGGGAAATCCCATGGACAGGAGCTTGGCAGTCTGCAGTCCATGGGTTCGCAGAGTCGAACACGATGAGCACCCACTCACGCACAACAAACAGCAAATGCCCTTTTGCATGCAAAGTGCTCTTCTAGGCATTGGAACACTAGTGGATCTTGAAGGCAGGGAAGGTGTCCAGAGTTTTTTCATCTTCATGTCAAATGACTCTATTTCCTGTAACCTTTCCTTATAAGGTCTGTCTTACATAAAGTTCACCTTTTTTTTTTTTCTTTCTGTACCCTTTCCAGTTTTTTTTTTCCTCCCTTGTTTGTTTTTCTGCCCTAGAAGGATTCTGTCCCTACTTGGGGGAATTTATTTCCTTAACCTACTTAATATTTGAAATGAAAAAATCCTCCTGCCTTCTCCTCCCCTCTTTAAAGGGTAAGCAGTCATTATAAATCACGCGTGGTACAAAACAGGCCCCAGGGCCACCCACCACTGCCTGAGCCCCATTCTCTGGCCTGTTCTGGCCCTGCTGATTGCAGTGTGGCCGTAGTATGGTCTTTCTCACTCTTGGACAGTTCAACTTGACCTTGGCTCTGGGGCAGAGAAGTGGGTCTGCTCCTGCTTTAGCAGGAGAAGAGGGTGAGGTTGGGCCAGCAGGGGCGACACCTTTGCGGGGAGTGCAGTTCCGTTTCCTTCTTCCATAACTGCCTCCAGCCCTGTTGCCCCTGCGAGGCGTTTGCATTTTGGCGGACAGAGCAGCACATGAACTGAGCACCACCCCGAGGAAGGCTGTGTGCTAGCTGGTGAGTTAACGAAAGGGTTCGAGGTTTGCTGGCTCTGTGATGGTGAGGCTTTTCTGCAGAAGATGGTAGGAGATAAGCTGGCCTGAAAGCATTAGAAGTTGGTGGTCATGTGGTTTGCAATATTTTAATTGCTGAGGAATATCTATGGGTTAATATCACCCAAGAGATCAAATCCATGCCCCCTCAGTGGGTCAGTTTCTTCTGAGAGTTCAGTTATGGGTGATGTGGAATATTTGGTTTCTTGAGGATGAAGCTTCCTTCCACTTAATGCCAAGAAAAGCTCTGCTCCTTTTTTAGTGGCAGGGCTTCCACTTAGGAATGTCCAGCCAAGGTTGCTCTGTGTAAGCAGACCCCAGTCAAAACCCGTCCTGTAAAGGTCAGTGCAGAATAGGGCCTGAATGTGTAAGAAGGTTTTCTCCAAAATGTAGAGAAGCTCGGAGATGGGAGGCTCAGCCAGTAGCCATTTCCATGGTCATCAGGACATTGGCTCCTTCTGTCTGAAAAGAGAGAAGTTCTGGCCCTCTTAGCTGCAGCATGTGGTCCATTCCGTGGATTGCCAGGTGAGAGTGTAACGGACTTAACTCCACTGCCCTGACACGTGATCGCCTTCCTCTAGGTTACCATGTCTGGTCAGATATGGCTGCCAGAGCTCCAGCCATCATCTTTCTGTTTCTTGGAAAAACACAAAAGGGAGGAAATGGAGAGAAAGACAAAAAGGTGCTCTTCTTTGAGACGGAGAAGCTCCAGGTGAGAAGCTCCCCAAAAGCAGTCTTTCTGGAAGGCTCACACACTTCTGCCCACGTCTTGTTGGCCGGCACGTGGAACACATGGTCACAGCCAGCTTTGAGGAGGGCTGGGCAGTGAGGTTTTGTAACGTTGCTGGCCCTGGTGGAGCTGGGAGTCTGTTGCTCAGCAAGAAGGCCTCTGCGGTGAGTGCCTGTGTCTGACCTCTTTGCTGGAGCTGGTGTGCCCTGCTCCCTGAGGGTCCACCCCCGCCTGCCCTGCCTCCCACGTGCATAGAGACGGTCACTGATTCTTTCTTCGGGTACTAACTGCCTGTCCTTGCGTCTCTCCTTCCAGTTGATGATAATCCAGGTGCGGGAGTCAATTGGCAGCATGGTGGGTGGAGGGGTGTGTTGTTTCTGGAGGGGACATCTTAGTTGGCAGCAGGGGCAGGGCAGGCAGGCCTGAGCACACCTGGGGGGCTGCTCCTCTCACATCTTGTGCTCTCCTCTCCTCCCTGAGCCGTTTGTTCAGAAGTTGTAATCCTGATGTGTGTACCCTGCCCGCCCCCCCCCCCCCCCCCCAGCCCCCGGCTTTGCTGCTTCGCTGACTGCTATAGGACCTTGGATGAGAGGGTATGGTTTGGGGACCTCAGACGAGAGAGTGCAGTGTCTGTCAGGACCTTGGATGAGAGGGTGCGGTGTTGCTAGGGTGAGAAGCTGACGTGTGTCCCTCTGCAGCTGTGTCTCCTGGGAGGTCAACAGTGCAGAGGACACACGCAGGAGTCAGGTTCCTGCTCATTCCTTCCCCTTTGGCACGTATAAATTCACAAACACCACCTAATGGTCCAGGATTTTGGCTTAGGACTATAAGTCTGAAATTCCTAGATTCTCTGCACGTATGTTGTTAGAAAACCTGGATCTTATGCTCAGCTCAGTGAGTTAACTGAGGATCTCTCAGATCTTTTTTCCAGTTCGAATTTTCAGCAGCTCTGAGATGCCATCTGGGGGCCCTTCGGGCAAGAGATGTTTCTTCCTCTCAGCCCAGCTGAAGTTGTCCGGCAAGTTTCCCTGACGCCTTGAGCTATGGCACACGTTTGCTTGGAGCTGTCGGGAGAATTGTGTGGCTCAGCTTAGGAAACGGTGGTTTTAGGAGCTTGATACAGTGCTAATTTGTAAAAACCCTGTTAGCGTGTTAGGGCCGCTGGTGGGGGATCCGTGTGTGAGTGGTGGGAGGCCGTCCCGGCTCTTGGTCGCAGTGGGGTCTTGGCTGGGAGCCTTTTCAGACGACGTCCGTCTCTTGCGCTGCGCTGGCTTCTCCCGGGGGTGGGGCTGGGGGTGCCTGCTGTCCGGCTGTGCTGATGCCCACCTCCTTGGGACAGAAGGCTCTCCCTGTGGGGAAGGGACCGGTGGGCACTGGTCTCATGGGAACAGGAGGGCGGAGAGGCTGTTGGGGACAGGGCAGACACACTGTGATTCGGGTTAGGCTGGAGCAGGCCCCAGGCCAGTGCTCTGATACTCTGCCTGTCTTTTCTCCCTCCGACCAGGGGGTTTGAGGAGTGGGATGGGAGAGAGGAGATGATTATATTAATTGCTGAGCTACCATTTACCGAGAGCTTCCTGTGTGCTAGGCATTCTGAGTGGCTAAACACATTGTCATTTAATCCCTGACAAAAATCCTGTGATGGGGGTTTTGAATTTCCGAGAGGTTGAGACTTAAGTAACAGAACCAAACAGGATTGGAATCTAACTCTGTTCGACTCACGGTCTGTGCCCTTAATCATGTCATTTAGATGCCACTTTCTCTTCCTGTTGTTCACTCAACAAGTGTCTGAGTGCCTCTAAGTTCCAAGCACGGTTCTAGGTGCTGCATGCCAAACAGATAAAACTCTTTCCCCTTGTGGAGCTTGTGTTACAGCAGGATGTGAGTTCCCACCTCCTTTCACAGTCAGTTTCCTGACACAGCATTTTGTCTAAACACTGTACTTCCCAGGAAATGGCAACCCACTCCAGTATTCTTGCCTGGAGAATCCCATGGACGGAGGAGCCTGGTGGGCTACAGTCCACAGGGTCGCAAAGAGTTGGACACGACTGAGCGACTTCACTTTGTTTCTTTCTTTAAATGACTCTTCTTTTTCTCAACACTGAAACTAGGGGTTTCTTGTTTGTTGGATATTGGAATATTGATCCCTACCACCCCCTGCTCCTGCGTCATAGTAATTATAGGGACGGCTAAGATATAGTGCCTCATCAGAGGCCAGGGGGCTCCTCGGGAGGTCACGCATCCCTGGGGTCTGGCCTGTCATGTCCCTTCTTTCCTGGGGAGGGGTATTCTTGGCTTGTGTAGAGTTGCTTTATGTCCCCTCCTCTACTTGTTCTTGAGAGTTAGTTTCGGAGAGCTTCTTGTGTTCAGTTTATTTTAGCCAGTCAATTTCCTATTTTCTTCTGCTGGAGTCTAGGTCAGGCCTTGTGGATGTATGAAAAATTTAACTGGATGTTTTTGTCAGCCTTCAGACCTAATTCCCAGGAAAGAGCAGGGAAGATGTCAGAGGACTGCTTTCCTCTGAGAACAGTGCACTAACGAGGTCTCCTGAATGGAAGTGTTGGAATTTGACGTTGCTGTCAACTTCCTGATGTAAGGCTGGGAGGCAGAGTCCCCACCAGCAGTGTTGTCTTCTGAAGCCTTTATCGAGCGTTGGCTGTGTGTCTGGCCCTGTAAGAGGCGGTTTATGTATGTCCCAGCCTCACTTAAGGAAACAGAGGCTAAGAAGCTCCCCCAGGGTCACATGGATGGGGTGGGTCAGAGTCGGGTTGAACTGAGGCTTCTTGGTCTTGTGCAAGCCCGCAGGGCAGTGCCTTCTGCTCACTGGGGGCTCTGCCGGGACCCTGGGTGTGGACCTGCCTCGCAGGATGTGCCAGCTTGTGTGCAGGCTCCTCTCCTTCACAGCAAATCATGAAACCTCTGGGGTTTTTGGTAGACTGACTGACGGGTGGTTTGATTTTTTTTTTTCCTCTTTCTATTTCCACTCCTCCCTCCGTTTCCCCCACATGGACCCAGGGTGGATTAATTCTTCCTTCTCCAGTCTAGAGCTGACTTTAAAGGCTGGGAGAGTAGAGAGTGGCGGCGGACTGGAGGAGGCTGCTGGGCAGGTGGAGCTGTCCACCTGCTCCAGAGCTTTCTCGTCTAGATGCTGGGCTTGGTGATGCTTTAAGGAAATGAGGACGCACGATTGTCTGAAGGGTCTGCAAGGAGGGTTGCTGGCCTAAGCTTCCCCCGCTCTGGATGTGGGGATTGGCTGCCTCCAGGAGGTCTAATCACGAAGCTAGTCTGGGCCTGTCTTTACAGAAAAGGAAGCTGCCTCCTGTGTGCACAGCTGGGGTGGCCCACGGAGCCGTCGGGTCAGCCTCGCAATGCTTGCCACTGAGGCTGTTGGGTAGCCTCGCCAGTGCCGTCCTGGGGCGTGACTCTGCAGGGCACCTTTAGGAAGGGCCAGAACATTGAACCTCTAGTGGTGAATTAGGAGATGGCTCTCTTATCTCTCTTATTCTCCCATAATGAAAGATGTTTGACTTCATGACAACCTTGAGCCGTGGCTTTCATTCCTCCAAAGTCATGTATTTGGTGTTTGACCTTGAGCAAGTAAGTCTGTGGTTTCTTCTTTGTGCTTTGAGTTTTTGCTGTGGTGAAAAGGAATATTAAATACCAGATAAGGACAGTGGGGTGCTGACAAGGAAGGAGGAGTGTCATAAAGGGCCTCTGATTTCTCAGATGCTCTAAGAGGAAGAATTGTGTTCTTCTAGTACTTCACAGCTTATGAAGCATTTCCCAGACATTGCTGAAATTGATAAGCACTGTAGGGTGGGTAGGGCTCGGGTTGTGGCTTCCACTTTGAAATTGTCCAGGTGGGTTGAGAGTGGCTGTGTTACTTATAAAACGAGCCCTGTGTCACACAGCCCTGTTCCCGAAGGGGAGCACAGCTCTCACTGGGCCGCCCTGCCTCTCCAGAGTGTGCGTGCTGTCAGGACGCCTGGTGACCTCTCTTGCATCTGGGCACTCACATCTGTTTGCTGAGGAGCTTACTGGGCATGCAGAGCCACTCGGTCTGAGACAGCAGAGGAAGTGACCCAGCCGGGAAGTGGGGCCACGTCAGCAGATGGCACAGTTGGAGCCCACTATCCTGGCTCTTCTTCTGGGAAGCCCTTCTTTTAGGAGGCTGACATAGGGTGGAGCTGACAGTGGGATTTCCTTTCCTGTTCATTATGGGATGAAAGTGTTTAAAAATGTCTCATGAACATTCTTTGGCTGGTGCCTGGGTGTGTGCCCAAGTTCATGGCCGTAAACCTCAGTCACCAAGTAGCCGAGTGGCCGGGCCCATCTTCTGTAGATGTGGTCACGGGTGTTGCCCTTTACTGGACCAGCACATTGAAGTCGCTCCCTGCTGCGAACTTACTCTCGGGTCACTCAGGGTTCTTCCAGAGAGTTATCTCATAACCCTCGTCACCTCAGTGGTCAGGCAGTTTAGGACTAGTCTTACCTTTTTTACACAGACAGCTGTCCTCTGAGTGACCTGTGTTTCACGATTCTCCTTTGCCTGAATTTTTTTTGCTGCTTTTAAAATACTGTTTTCTCTCATCCCAACACTGTATCCCAAACTTCTCCAATTCTCCTCATTCCTCTGACTCTAAAGGCTGTTTCTGATTCGCCTCTTTACCTTTCCAGAGCACTCCAGCGCAACTCAGCCTTCGGAATTCTTTGGCCCCTTGCTGGTAGGGAGCTTGTTCAGAGCTGTGGCACCTGAGCCTGTGTTGACGGTTCCTGGGTGATGGGCGTGTGCAGACGAGCGCCTGCTCCCGGGCCTCCTGTTGTGTTTGTCACCGTGTGTTAATAGTAACCGTCTTGCTTTTTCTTTCCTCCCCTTTACAAATTTATCTTGTTTTCTCTTTGATCTCTTGGCAGTATCTGATGTGATCATAGCACAGAGCAGGCACTACTCAATACCTGTGGGTGGGCTGGTTAGTTGCCCTTCATTTAAGAGATTTGTCAGCATGTAGGAAATTGTATGAGAGGGGTGACATGCATGCTCATAAAAATGTGCTGCTTTAAGAGCAAGAGGACTAAGAGGGTACACGGTAAATTTGCATGCATCACGTGGAAGGGGCACTGGCACTGGGACCACCCAGCCCTCTGGAGATGGTCTCCCAGCCCTCCCCTGTGTGACCTGGGTAATTCAAACCCTAGTTTAACTGTCTGATCTCTAAAGTGAGGGCGTCACACTTTTAGGGCTATTCTGAAAATAAGAGGAGATAATGTAGGTGAAGCGTGCCCCGGTGTCTGCTCAGTATGCTCAGTATTTGGCAGCCAGAAGGTCCAGAGTAAATCGTTGATGGACTTGGCAGTCGCTGTGAGTTTTGAAGCTGCTTGGCGACCTCTGAGTGGTCCCCTGTTCTGCAAAAGGACTGGAATGGAGACAGCTCTCCAAGGATCGTGTTCCATCTGCCCCCTTGTTATCTCTTGGTTTCCAGGATGTGCCCTAAGCTCTGGGGACACGGTTCCTATCTTGTGTATTCAGTGTCCCCCAAAACACCTCTCTCAGGGTGGTGCCTGGCTAAGGTGTGAGGTTTGGAGGGAGCAGCTGCCTTGGAGCACCATGCTCCCGTGGCCCCCACCACCCGGGGTTTACACTGCTGCAGACGCATGGGCAGAACTCCTGAACAGTGCAGCCTGACCTAAAGGGCTGCCCTGGGACTCCCAGAAGTGCAGTTAGACAGTCAGCACAGTGGTGACTCACAGTGGACCGTCCTTCCCCGAGCTCTTGCACTTTCTCTGGTCAGGGAGGGGCAGGGGGACTTGGCAGGTTACAGAAGATTTCTAACTGCAGGGCAGGTGGTGAGAGGGGAGAGGTGTAGCACAGGCATCGGGGCCTTGGCTTTGGGACCTGCTGTGATGCGGTGCGTACGGTACTCGGAGTTGGAGCGGAGGCTAGAGAACCTGGAGACCCGGGTCTGTCTGCTGGTGGCCGCGGGCTGTCTGCCCCTCGCGAGGCAGGGTGTAAGCACATGTGTGGGTGAATTCACAGATGTCAGTCTCTCTGAAGATGAAAGTCACTGAGTTTATCAGCTAGACTATCATTTCTAGACTCTTTTTTTAAAAAGTGATCTCATTTCTTCTTCCTCCATTTTTAAATTGAAGTATAGTTAATTTACAGCGTTGTGTTACTTACAGGTGCTCGGCGAAGTGACTCTGCCAAACACACACATGTACACATTTTTTTCAGATTCTTTTCCTCATTTTCTTTACTGTTGCTTTAAAATAAAGTAGAGGATTTACCTTGTCTTATGCATTGGATCTATTTTACCTGCTTCGTTTGAACCTTGTTCCGAGTCATGTTAAAAAATTTAACTTTTGAGGGGATTGAGACTTCTTCCTATACTTGTAATTTACAATGACAGGTCAGTGGAAAACCAGAATTAGCAGAATTCACTCTTCAGTTGAGGTTGGCAGTTCTGTGACAGTTCAGTTCAGTCGCTCAGTCGTGTCCGACTCTTTGCGACCCCATGAATCGCAGCACGCCAGGCCTCCCTGTCCATCACCAACTCCCGCAGTTCACTCACTCACGTCCATCGAGTCAGTGATGCCATCCAGCCATCTCATCCTCTGTCGTCCCCTTCTCCTCCTGCCCCCAATCCCTCCCAGCATCAGAGTCTTTTCCAATGAGTCAACTCTTCGCATGAGGTGGCCAAAGTACTGGAGTTTCAGCTTTAGCATCATTCCTTCCAAAGAAATCCCAGGGCTGATCTTCAGAATGGACTGGTTGGATCTCCTTGCAGTCCAAGGGACTCTCAAGAGTCTTCTCCAACACCACAGTTCAAAAGCATCAGTTCTTCAGCTCTCAGCTTTTTTTATGGTCCAACTCAAATCCACACATGACTACTGGAAAAACTGTAGCTTTGATTAAACAGACCTTTATTGGCTAAGTAATGTCTCTGCTTTTTAATATGCTATCTAGGTTGGTCATAACTTTTCTTCCAAGGAGCAAGCGTCTTTTAATTTCATGGCTGCAGTCACCATCTGCAGTGATGGGATGAAATGCCATGAGGTCTCGTGAAAAGAGACATGTCCTGGAGTTTAGAGGGAGGCAGGTGTCTGCCTCTTTCCTGTATCCCCTACATGGTAAAGTGAGAAGGCTGACCGTCTCAGGGGAGCTGTGGTCATGCCCATGGGCAGGCATGATCTCTGCAGGGTGAGGAGCTGTCTTGCCTGGTTCAGCCCGCCAGGAGGGCTTGTGGGCTGCAAGATTACCATGCCTGAGAGACAGAGAAGACAGGCGTCCAGGCCCACTGCGTGGCCCAGAGCAGTGCTCCAGTCCTAGACGGGCGAGGGCAACCTTTGGTATAGTGTGTCTCTTCTTTTGAGACAAGATTATCTTGGTTTATTCAGGTGGTTCCAATGTAATCACAAGGGTCCTTATAAAAAAGCAGAAAGGTCAGTCAAAAGATATGACAATGCGGATGAATCTGTCTATGAAACAAATAGAATCAGGGACATAGAGAACAGACTGATGGCTGCCAAGGGGGAAGGGGGTGCGAGAGGTTTGGGTTTAGAATTTGGGATTAGCAGATGCAAACTGGTATATGTAGAATCAATAAAACAATAAAGTCCTACTGAACAGCATGGGGAACTATATTCAATATCCAGTGATAAACCATAATGGAACATAATATGAAAAGGAATGTCTATATATGTTGTATAGATGTATAGTCAGTTTGCTGTACAGTACTAATTAACACAACACTGTAATTCAACTATTTTTGTTTAGTTGCTAAGTCATGTCTGATTCTTTGCGACACCATGGACTGTAGCCTGCCAGGCTCCTCTGTCCGTGGGATTTCCCAGGCAAGAACATTGGAGTAGGTTGCCACCCACTTTTCTTTGTGATTTAAAACACATCTTCCCTCCTGCTCCTCCGCCAGGCTCCTCCGTCCACCTCTTTACTGTCTGACTTCGGTGGGGGCAGCTCCAGGTCTCCCACCCCCCTTCCCGCATGGTGTGAGTGCCCTTTGCCCTGGCAGAGCTGTTTGCAGGAGGGCAGAGGGAGGGGCGCTCCCTTGGGAAGAGGGCAGGAAGGACCAGAGGTTAAAAATAGGCGGCTTCTAAGAACTAGTTTATTGCTGCCTCAGCTCAGATGTGGTCCTCCTCTGATAACCGGGCTGGAAGTGGAGTGTTGCTTTTGGAACAAAGGAGAGAAAGTAAATCAACCCTCATAAAAAGGAAGAAAGAAACAGACATCACCACAAAATGTAGGCTTTTAGTCTGTCTCCCAGATAAGAGGAGCGCTCCCAAATTGCCCCGGGGGTTTTAGACGTTGTCCCCTGGTGATTCTGGGCGCGCGTGAATGTACGTGCGTGTGTCCACGTGTGTGACGCTCAGATGGTTCCTTGTGCCAGGTGCTGAGATGTTCTGGGACGGGTAGGTGTTCCAAGAGATTCTTGACTCGTATCCCATTTACAAGGAGCTCTTGTGGCCCTAAGTGGAAGGAGCTCCCTTGGTCTTATTTGTGCAGTAAATACCCAGCCTGGACCCTCGCTCACACGGGGGGCGTACCAGCTGCAGAGCCAGGGTCAAAGCCAGTGGTGCCAGCTCTTGTGATACTCTAGACAAGCCGCCTCATTCCCCTTTTCGTTCAAAGTAAGAGTTCCCCCCACCAAAGTACAGAAAACCGAGTCTTCCCTGCCTGCAGGCGCTAGAGCAGATGGAAGTGGCGCTGCTGTGTGAGAGCCGGTGAGGGTCCCACTTCCTGTCCACACTCCCAGGGAGGCCGGAGGAGCCTCCAAGGCAGACCTGCGGCCTGCTTGCCACCCGCCCCAGGTCCGCTACACCCGCAGCTGCGGCTTCCTTCTCACCGGCAGCACGTTCTTTACTGGGGAGGACTTTCTGTCCTGTCAGATTAGATCCTGACAACTTCATAAGGTATTGCTGTGTATCCCTCTGACCTGAGAAAGTAGCTGTGCTCTCTCCAAAGTTGCCCCTGGCCCTGGCCCTGCCCTGGCGTGGCTCGTGGCCAGGCCTTCCCCTGTCCCGAGGGGCCGTGGGGAGCTGGCCGGGTGCCTGGCTTCTCTGACTCACGTCACCCCTTTATCTTGGTCAGCCAGTGAAGTGTGGCCTCTGGTGTGGGTGGGCGGGGCTGGAACAGTATTCTTGGCTGGGTGGGGACCACGTGGTGGGCTTGTTGGGAGGGGGGCCACTGCTCTCTGAGCCCCTCTTCCCCCTGCGCAGAGGGGTCCACAGTACCCTCGACATCCAAGCCTCAAGGAGTGGCTTGTCGGGTAGAAGGGAGCAGTTTCTTCTGCTGATCTTGCTTTGCTTTCTTGGGGAGCTGTGGGGTATACATGATGGAGGACAGGTGACTGTCCTGCCTGGGGCTCACTGTGTGCTGCAGGGTGTACCTCTGGGCGGGCTGGGGCCAGGGAGTCCTCTGAATGTCCGTTCCGTGTCCCTCAGTGGGTGAGGGACAGGGAAACACAGTGTGGTTCTCAGACCTGGGCTGTCAGCTCCCCTCCACAGCTCCTGGCTGTCGGTACCAGGGAAGCCGCTCGGGGAGAGGGGAGGGCAGGGCATCCCGAGGGGAGCAGGGGAGTTCTGGCCCGACTAACATCAGAGCACGTGCTGATGAAAGTCGCTCAGTCATGTCCAGCCCTTTGTGACCCCATGGACTATACAGTCCAGGGAAGTCTCCAGGCCGTAATACTGGAGTGGTAGCCTTTCCCTTCTCCAGGGGATCTTCCCAACCCAGGGATCGAACCCAGGTGTCCTGCATTGCAGGCGGGTTCTTTACCAGCTAAGCCACCAGGGAAGCTCATGTACTGATGGGCTTACCCTTTAGTCTGAATTTTACATCTAGTCATGCTGTTTAAAAAGAAAGGAGAGTCCCAGTGCTCCGAGGCGTTCATGTTTCCTGGCCTCTGATGTGTGTATCGTTTATATCGACGTGTAGCGGCTTGGAGGGAGCAGTGACCCGGTCAGCAGTGAACTGTGCAAGACCCAGCAGCCTGTGTTTCCCCTGACGTGTGCGACCACACCCTGTTTCATTGAAAAATGTGTCTTGAAACACCTGCCTCGCACCTTCTCACATAGCAGTACGTGTATGGGTGCAGTGTCCGCCTCTGGAAACCCGGTCGCTTTGGCCTTTAATCCAGGACGAGGGCTTGTCTGCCGCCGCCTGGCTGTACCCAGCACTCCCATGGTGGGTGCCCAGGAGAGCTGTTGGCACGGACCATTGCTGGGGCGGACTCGCACGGAATGTGGCCCTGGTGCCGCCCGCAAAGCGGAGGCTGGGTCGGCCACTCTTCCTGCCTCGATGTGATTGTTTGGGACTTAATGTAATAATTTGCTCAAACAGGCGGAGAGAGCACATTTGCTGGGCTGTACGGCTGCAGACAATGTTTGCTCTGTTAGTTTGCTCCTTATCCCCACTCTCGGAGCCCCGTGTCCTCTGCCACCCCCGTCTCCTCGCATATTCTAACCTTGGCTAAACGGCTTCACTCGTGAGCTAGACAGTATTTTTGGGGACGAAAATGGACTGAAAATAACCAAGTATCAAGAACCAGCCGTGATGCACGGGTCAAAACTGTTTAGTCTCTGGATAGAGATTTTTTAATTAATGTCTGGACAACCAAAGTGTTTTCTTTTTTATTCCACGTTCCCTTCACTACTTTGGAACCCTATTTGAAAACATGCACATGTGCGCGTGCTCAGGTTAAAAGGAAATTAAAAAAAAAAGGCAGACACTTTCCTAACCCTCTGGCTGTGTTCCTGGCAGGGGCCCCGGGAAGATTGCATCCAGCACCTCACAGACAAAGGCGTCCGCTGTCATTCCTGGCCCAGGTACGGGGTCCTGTGTGGGCTGTGCTGGTACCTAGGGAAGTGGGGGGGTTCTTTGTTTTTTCCACAAAAAAGGTTTCCCCCCTTCTTCTCACTTTCTGGGTAGCGAACACAGGGTAAAAGAAAGCCCCCTCTCACACCTGCACTGCCTTCTGCAGGTTGACAGTCTTCTGCAGTTCGCGGTGGTTGGTTCCATAGGTAGAACCTGGCCTTCTCACCATTGATGGTGGCTGACGATGTCATGGCACAAAGCTCAGGCTGCCTGTCCTCGTGGTGGGACGGGCCCCCAGAAGGCAGGCTGCAGAGCTCTGGCTCTTCTGTCGCTTCTAGTTCAAGCTCTCGGAGGGAAGAGAAAGAGGTTGGGACAGAACTGAGGCTGCTGACAGCTCTGATTTACTCCAAAGGCTCAGCCCAGGCCCAGAGTAGGGAGCCTCCTCGTGCCTGGAAAGAGCCTTTGTTTTTCATGAGCGCACAAGAGTACTTTCTGCACTGAAGGGGTTTTGTTCTTTCTGCTTAATCTTCTCTGATAAAGGAAGGATAGAGGCATTTTCAAGGAACCTATTCTAGTGGCCCAAGAAAGCATAGGAAGAGGAGTTAATTTCAGAAGAATACACAGGAATTGGAAAAATCTCACTCGGTTCCTCATAGAGATGAGGGACTCTTGCTGTCAGCACGCTTTCGTCATAGAGGTAAAACTTAGCTAGAGCGCCAGTGCTGACGTGCGCATTAAGGGGATGGTGCAGCCCCAGAGTTTCGCCTCTGGTTAAAGAGCCCGGGGAGCAAAGGTTACTTGTGACTTTACTCTTAAGGGCCTGATGGGGCGGGCCTTCCCCTTGGACCTTCGTCTGCTGTGGTGCAGGCGGGCCCCTGGGCTTCCAGCAGAGTGGGCCCGGGTGGTCAGGACTGCCTTGGTGAACACTGGGCTGGGCTCGCCTCATACTGGCCGGAGGGGCGGATTGATGGAACTACAGGGCGCTCGCCACGTCCAGCTGCTCCGGCGTCTGGGTGCAGAGGCCAGCCTCCCTCAGGGCTCTCTGCAGCCGATGGCTGTGGTGAGCGGAACCCCTGAGTCAAGCTCTCCTTTTCATCAGGGGTCCGTTGCTGCCTGTCTCTGAGCATCGGGAAGCCTGTCTTAAGAGATTTTCATATGATCACAGCCAAAGAACCCAAAAAGTTACTTCAGGGCACATTTTTTTCCAACCCATTTTTCTGCCTTCAGACTCACGGTCAGACATGAATTAGCACCGACCTTAATGACCGTTTTCACGAAGCTTGACCGGGAAGGGCTCACCGCTCTGATAAGAGGGACAGGACTGGACTGGAGTCTCTGCCAAGCCACAGAGCAGGACCGCTGGTTGGGATGCCCGGACTCGTCGGGCCACGTGGGGGAGTGTTAGTCCTTCAGGAAACTGCAGCATGCACCCCTGGGTCTGCCTCACGGGCTCTGACCACCAGTGTGTGTGGTGGGGTCGTGGCTCCCGGTGTCTTTCCAGTGGGTGTCTCTTGTTTCCTCGTTGCCTTGAGGGACGTGCCTGTCGACAGGCAGTAGTGATGGGACTGTTCGCGTTAAAGGAGCACAGCTGCCCTAGTGTAGTATGAAGATGGGATCCTGGCATCCGAGTCACTCTCCAGCCGGGAAGGGCCTCCGTTTCCAAGTGTGGAAATGACTGTCCGATGCCACCTTTCAGAGTTGCGTAGACAGGAGGCTGGGTTTGTTCTTTAGTTTTTGCTTGGTTCTTCACAAGGTGCACAGAGTGAGTCAGAACCCTTCCCCTGGCTGAGCCCACTGTCTACGATCCAGACAGCGCTCGTGGGCCTCAGTTGGCAGGGATGCACGGCCGTCCTTCTCTCTGCTAGCCCCTCTGTGTAACCCCCTTTTGTGTGGATGCTGCTGCTTGCCAGGTGTGTGGGTTTCAGCCGGTGCAGCCCTCCCCTTCACTGGGAGCTAGCACTGCCGTGCGTGGTGGCCAGGGCTAGGGCAGGAGGTAGCCTCCGTCCAGAGTCATGGGCTCCAGTGCCTGTGCGGATGTGTCTTTGTCCTGCGTAACTGGTTGCCCATCCAAAGCTGGGGCACTGGTGGGGAGAATAGTCCACTTACCTTACAAGTGAGAAGTAGCCCCACCCTCTGCTTGGCTCGACTCAGGTCTTTCAGATTCTGGTCATCAGAGCACTGTCTTAGACCAAGGAACTCAAACCTCTCGACACCCAGATCTTCTGTGCAAAATTGTACGTGGCACCAGAGTTCAGCACAGTTATCTGCCAGGTGTAATATTGGCAAGGGCAGCGTCGTAAAGGAGCCCTGCTCGGTCCCAGGTCTGTTCCTTAGAAGCGCACGGAACTGCTGGTGCAGAGCTGAGCCTGCTGATCTCAGTGGTGTGTTAGTGATAGGCCAGATACCGAGCATCCAAGGCTCAGAATGCTGGCCTTTCCCATCGGATGTCCCGTCTCCTGTGGACACATCAGAGTCCTTTGGGAAGAGGTGGGTAATTGGGGCTTTAGAGTGAGGCACTCCTGTGTTTAGATGTTGTCATTTTCAGCTTCCTAGCTGGCAAGCTCCTGACTTTCCGAGGCTGAGTTTTCTCATGTACACAGTGAGATTATAAGAGTTCTTTGTGGGACAGTGTGAGGACTAAGTGTAAAGATCGTTGTGACCTGCCCGTACCATGCCTGGCACATAGGGAAGTTCAGTGAATGGTAGTAGTTATTACAGTCAATAAGAGATGGCCAAAAAGTCTCTTGAACCTTCTCCTTCCAAAACAGGGAGTGATTGTAGTCTTGCATTTAGTTTGAAATCTAGTTGCTGTAACTGTTTACAAGAGAGAAAAGAGAATAGTGTTGTTTTTTAAGTGGCTTGTTGGGTTCCTTGATGTCTTGACCACTTACAGTCCTGGGAATGAGATCTGGTGTGGACCTTGCCCCTAGGGACTCACAGATCTGGGGATGATCATGTAAACCGGCTCCTGGAGTGTAACTAAACCTGCGGGCACTGTGTAGACGTCCCTGTGGTGCGTCTTTACCTCTTGACGGTAGTCATCCTCTCCCCCCCCCAATTTGGACTGAACTTGTCTTTTTACAATAAGTGTGGGACTGAAGTAGATGTGGGAAAGCTAGACTTTGGCATTTTCCCACTTAAAATAATATCCTTAGCGGATTGATGGGTCCTTGGAAAGACCTGTAGTTGGAGAGTTTCTAACAAAAGTGCTGGTGAAAGGAAGCGGAAGGGAGGCAATGGAGGGAAATTAATCACGGTGCTGCTGATAGCTCATATGTGACTCGGGACAGGTGGTGGCATGTGCTCAGACTGTGTGAGAAAGAAGTCTGAGAAAGATGACTTGTGTGGAAATGCCTTGTGAAATGTGAAGTGGAGAGAGTCTGGGACGGACATTGTCCACTCTGGAGGAGGGCTGTGTTAAGAACTCCAGAGGGGAGCTTGTAGTGGTGGGGGCGGGGGGCTCCAAGTTGTTTTCTCCTGTCCTGTCGACTCTGCTGTGAGTCACTTGCTCAGAGAAGCTCCCATGACCAGCCTGTCTCAGGTCCCTTCCTGTTAGTCACCATAACCTGTGCATTTCCTTCCTGGCAGTCATATTTTGTAATTATCATTGACCCTTGAACGATGTGGGGTTAATCTGTGTATAATTTATATTTGGCGCTCCGATCTGTGATTCCTCTGTATCTGCAGGTTCTTACTGTTTTGTTTTGTTTTTCTCTTGCCATGCCATGCAGCATATGGGGCTTCCCAGGTGTACAAGTGGTAAAGAACCCGCCTGCCGGTGCAGGAGATGTAAGAGATGTGGGTTCGATCCCTGAGTGGGGAAGATCCCCTGGAGGAGGGCATGGCAACCCACTCCAGTATTCTGGCCTGGAGAACCCCATGGACAGAGGAGCCTGGCGGGCTACAGTCCATAGGGTTCCAAAGAGTTGGACACGACTGAAGCGACTTAGCATGTATGCATGCAGCATGTGAGGTCTTTAGTTCCCCAACCAGGGCTCAAAGCCCCGCCCCCTGGAGTGAACGCACAGTGTCTTAATCACTGAACTGCTAGGGAAGTCCCAGGATCTGTGGGTTTGACCGTCCGCAGGCTGTGCAGCTCTGCAGTATTTACTGTTCTCAATCATTGCGTGTAAGTGGGCCCACGCAGTTCAGACCTGCACTGTGAAGGTGTCAGCTGTATGTGCTTGTTTTCTTACTTGTTTATTGTCTGTATCCCCCAGCAGACAAGGGCAGGCGTGCATTAATTCAGTTCGGTTCAGTCAGTCGTGTCTGACTCTCTGCGACCCCATGGGCTGCAGCACCCCAGGCTTCCCTGTCCATCACCAACTCCCAGAGCTTGCTCAAACTCATGTCCATCGAGTTGGTGATGCCATCCAACCAACTCATCCTCCGTTGTCCTCTTCTCCTCCTGCCCTCAATCTTTCCCAGCATCAGGGTCTTTTCCAGTGAGTCAGCTCTTCGCATCAGGTGGCCAAAGCATTGGAGTTTCAGCTTCAACATCAGTCCTTCCATTGAACACCCAGGACTGATCTCCTTTAGGGTGGACTGGTTGGATCTCGTTGCAGTCCAAGGGACTCTCAAGAGTCTTCTCCAACACCACAGTTCAAAAGCATCAGTTCTTCAGTGCTCAGCTTTTTTTATGGTCCAACTCTCAAATCCATACATGACTACTGGAAAAACTGTATCTTTGACAAAACGAACCTTTGTTGGCAAAGTAATGTCTCTGCTTTTTAATATGCTGTCTAGGTTAGTCATAACTTTTCTTCCAAGGAAAAAGTGTCTTTTAATTTCATGGCTGCAGTTACCATCTGCAGTGATTTTGGAGCCCCCCAAAATAAAGTCTGTCACAGTTTCCATTGTTTCCCCATCTATTTGCCATAAAGTGATGGAACCAGATGCCGTGATCTTAGTTTTCTGAATGTTGAGTTCTAAGCCACCTTTTTCACTCTCCTCTGTCACGTTCATCAAGAGGCTCTTTAGTTCTTCGCTTTCTGCCGTAAGGCTGGTGTCATCTGCAGGTCTGAGGTTATTGATAGTTCTCCCGGCAATCTTGATTCCAGCTTGTGCTTCATCCAGCCCAGCAGGCATGCATGTGTATGCGCTAAGTTGCTTCAGTCATGTCTGACTCTGAGACTCTATGGACTGTAGCCCACCAGGCTCCTCTGTCCGTGGGATCCTCCAGACAAGAACACTGGGATGGGTGGCCATGTCCTCCTTCAGGGGATCTTCCCCACCAAGGGATCAAAGCCGCATCTCTTATGTCTCCTGCGTTGTCGGGTGGATTCTTTACCATGAGAGCTGCTGGGAGGCCCACAGGGACAGTCACCGTATTTTTATTCACCTTCGTAATTTCAAAGCCAAGTGTCAGACCTGATATATACCACTCATGAATGGAGCTGGTTGGTTGGTTTAGTGGTTAAGTCATGTCCGCCTCTTGCGATCCCATGGACTGTAGCCCGCCAGGCTCCTCTGTCCATTGGTTTTTCCAGGCAAGAATACTAGAGTGGATTGCCATTTCCTTCTCCAGGGGATCTTCCTGACCCAGAAACTGAACCTGGGTCTCCTGCATTGCAGGCAGATTCTTTACTGACTGAACTATGAGGGAGTAAAAGTCAGCAAAACCTGTGGGTCTTCTGGCAAACAGTGACTCTGGGGACTGATTCTTGTGTGGTACCCTAGACTGCTGTAGCAGCACCAGCATGCGGTTCTGGACAGGCTGGACTGCCGCCTTATCTCTGCACCCCCTGTCCCCATGCCTTCCTGCCCATTTGAGACCCCGGGTGCACAGGGACTGTGGTGAGTCTCCCTCTCCAAAGGGAAGCCCGCTCTGGACCTTGGAACTTGGTGCCAGGGAGTTGGCAGCTGCCAGGCAGGGAGCACACGTTCTGTTGGTGTCCAGAAACACACCCCTAGGCTCTGGCCGTGCCCTGGGCTGCCCTTGGTCTTAGCCAGCAATGCTGCTTCAGATCCTTCACTGGTGTGGGGGGTGCAGCGCAGATTCCAGTGGCGTGCGCTGCCCAGAGTCCTGTTCTCTCAGGATATGCCCAAAAATGTCCTTGTTTTGTTTGTTTCTTGACTTTTTTTTTAAATGGTGGTATAATGTATGTTCTTAAAGTGCACAAGTCTTAAGTATTACAAGTCATGTGTGTGTATACACACACACACAGAGGTGTATGTGTGTATACACCTCTGCGTGTGTCCATCACTCAGCTGGGAGCCGATCAGTATCAAATCTGGGAGACAGGGATTTTTTAGAGGAGTCGGACCTTACCCGCCGTGGAAGGTGTTGGGGCAGTGATGGTCCAGATGAGGGGTTGGAGGTCACAGGGGAGTCCCTCTTCAGTCTGCCCAAGGCATCGGTGTGGGTGGACAGGTCAGAGTTCCCCGAGACCTGCTGCCCAGTGGGGCTCACCGGGGTCTGGTGCTGGTGGGGGCTGCTGTGTGGCGAGAAAGGAGAGCTGGGTGGACTGGCAGGAGAGCGAGGATGGGCTGGAACTCCGGCGCCTCTGTCTCTGTTCATCCGCACATCCGACTGTTGAGACCTTTGGAAAGGTGTGGCCTCCAAATCTTGTACGAGTCGCATTTCCGACCAGTTCTAACTCCGAACTCTGGGGGTTCCAGGAAACATAGTTTCCAGCTGAACCAAACTGACACAGCGCTGCCTGGCCACCCACGTGACACCGTCCAGCTCAGGGTCCCACTGGCGCCCCTTGCCCCTTCCCTGACAGTGGTCCACCCCACCAGCCCCAGCCATTATTCTTGATGGACTTCTTCAACTCCATAGATTTGGGGGGTTTTGCTTTTGATTTTTTGGCTGTGGCTTGTGGGCTCCTAGTTTCCTGACCAGGGATTGAACCTGGGCCCTCGGCAGTGAGAGCACAGGGTCCTAACCAGTGGACTGCCGGGGAGCTCCCTCGTCCGCAGATGTGAACTGTGTTTGTCCTCGGTCTTCACAGAGAGGGGCCTGGTCCTGTGCTCGCTCCCGGGTCCATCTGCCTTCTTGTGCTCTCTGCTGATCTGTGCTTGTCGTCCGCGTTGCTGCCTGAGGCAGTAGTTCGTAGTAGGATTCCATTGCTGCTGCTTATTTCTCGTTTTGTATTTGGGTGACTTGCGTTTAGAGTATTGTGAACTATAATGCTATACATAATAAATGCGTGTGTCTGTGTAATGCCATAAACATTGTCGTACTTGTCTTTGGGATAATATAGACATAGATTTCTTTCAGAAGTATTCCCAGGAGTAGAATGTCTGAGTTTTATGGTAGAGTTTCTTCAACTTAGGAACTGCTACTGAACAGTTTTCCAAAGTGGTTGTAAGTTGACACGCTGGTTGTTGAGCTTATATTCTGAGTGTCCAGTTGTTGGTCATTCTAATGAGTGGGCAGCGGTTTCTCACTGTGGTTCTGACTGACATTTTATTGATGACTAATAATATTGGGTACCTGTTCAGATGCTTTCTAGCAATTTGGATGTCCTTTGTGAAATACCTAGTCAGGTATTTTGCTTATTTTTCATTGAGTATGTGCTGGTTTCTTATGGGTTTGTATAAATCCT
The DNA here is from genome assembly GCF_023091745.1 of Budorcas taxicolor. Classification (NCBI taxonomy): domain Eukaryota; kingdom Metazoa; phylum Chordata; class Mammalia; order Artiodactyla; family Bovidae; genus Budorcas; species Budorcas taxicolor. The sequence goes on along the minus strand of NC_068914.1, from coordinate 152,775,184 downwards.
TTAAATATTCTGGATATGAGGCTTTTCTTGGTTACAAGTAACCCTTTGGCTTTAATGAAGTGTGTTGCTTCCTAAACTGGAAACAGATCAGGGTCCAGGCATGTTTGGGAGAGGAAGCCTTTGGGAAAAATGTGGTTATTTGTTGCTCCTTTCTTGGGGAACTAATATGTTGTAGGTTTGGATGTTAGCAGCTCACGTCACTTGTGGTTTTAAAAATAAAATATTGGATGCACAAGTATTTCTACTGCTTTTTAAAAATGGAACTTATCTTGAACTCTCGAAGTATGTACTCATAAACCAAAAATCCATTCCATAGGGAACTGAATGTTTATCATGGCTCTGATATTCTGCTAAATTCTGGGGGTAGAAACCTGAGAGAAACTTGCTACCTCCAGGAGCACCAGGTGGGAACAGAGGAAAGGTCTGTGCCCAGGGAAGTGAGGAGTGAAGGTGTTCAGAGGGTCTCAGATGGGACAGGGAGCCGAAGCCCTGATGGGTGGTGAGTGGCCTCACGGCTGTGGTCGGCCTTGTGCAGAGACAACCCGAGGGGGTTGACTGTGTGTGTGTGCGGTGGGGAAACGTGTCCTTGACCATGAACCACGCCGCACAGGGAAGAGTGAGGCAGATTCCTGAAGCAGCAGATAGATAGATAGAGATAGGTGTGTGTTGGGAGTGGAGAGTAGGCTGCTACTAGCAGCTAAGGAGTTCAGTCTGTCAGCAAAATGATGAGATTTGCTTAGAAAGACCACTTTGGAAGAAACACGACATATAAATTGGATTACAGAGTTGAGGTGGGGTCTACAAACTCATACACCCATGTCCATAGCAGCATTATTGACAATTAATCAGAAAGTGGACATGACCCAGGTGTCCCATTAGTGGATGAGCACACACCTGCAGTGTATAATTAGTGGAACAGTTTTCAGTCATGTTAAACAGCGCCAATCAGCGTGGAAACATTGTGCTAAGTGAGACAAGCCAGGCATAAAAGGACAGATATTACATGACTCTGCTTTTGTGAGTTACCTAGAATGGGCAAATTGGCAGCAACAGCAGTGGCTACTACCTTCCTATTCAGCAGCCTAACACTTGTTGAAACAGACTCGTCTTCAGATTGGGAAGTTATTAAAAATACCGCGAGATTGATGGAAATGTCCTAAAACTGTTGTGGCAATGGTTGCGTAGTTCGGTAAATTTACTAAAAAACCATTGAATCATACACTTAAAACAGATGACTCTTATGGTGTGTAAATACGTCAGAGTTGTTTAGAGAACCACTCCATCCGGCCCTGAGCGCTGCACCACGCCTGCCTGGGTGTGCTCTCGTGGGCAGTGGGGGCCCGCACAGAGCTCTTACGGCTCTCGGCCAAGCCCCGCAGGTTCTGAGTGAGGAACTGGCACAGCCTGGGCCCTGCCTTGGCTCCTCTGCTCTGGCTGTGCCAGGGCGTCCAGCCCCTAACCTGGCTGGAGCATCCAGCCTTGGAGCAAGCCTCACCCGTCTGTTTCTTGCACAGGGCTGAAGGGGAGGAACCTAGAGGCCTGTGACCCAGTTAGTCCTTTATGTGGATCCCATCACTTTCCCCCCTCTAGCTGTTTGGCCATTTTATTGCTCTGTTAACACTTGATTTCAGGGTGAGCAGGAGTTTTAGTGAAACTAAAATCTTACAGTATGACTGTTTCTCAGCGGTTCCACTTGAAGGGAGAGGTGGCTATATATTTTCTCACTACTTATTGTCTCCTGCCTTCTTTTCCACATTCCCCAGCTAATTGAAAAGGAGATGAGCACATTTCCCTGCTTCACCGCAGTGTTGCTCTGTGCGTTTGGACTGCAGCGCACGAAGCAGACGTGGCTCACCACCTGCTTAGCACTAACTTCCTCTTCAGGAGCCGGGCACTTCAGGATGGCAGAGACCTGGCCCACCTTCACTGTCGAACTGTCAGCGCCTGTTGTTAAAAAGCACACTTGCTGGTAGCCGGAATCGTGGCCTCAGTGTGAACAGGCAGTGTGAATCGCCCCGCAGGACGTAGGCAGTGAGCACAAAGAGAGGCTGCCCTTGGCCGGGGTCGGGGGGGTCATCCTCATATGGCAGTTATTGCATCCTGCTTCGCTCATGCTGTGATATGAGAAGACTCTAGGGCTTCTGGTCAGATGTCTTTTGAGACAGAAGGCTGCTTAGTTGAGGCCCTTTAACAAGGTCTTTGTGTCTGATGTCCAGTCTCTGCCTCAGATGTGTGATTAGCGAAACAGATACAGTCCCTTTTCCCTGCCCACAGGGAGTGCTATTTCTGAAGGTGAAATACGCAGTTGGTACCCAAAAGGGGGAACCTCAAAGTGAGATGCTCCCAGATGGCCTGGCCATGCTCGGCATCGAGTGGTCCTGTCTCAGCTGAGGCGCTGAGGTCCCCCAGCTCGCGAGAGGGCTTCCTGGAGGCAGGCCTGCCTCAGCCGCAGGGGTGAGAGGGTTGGGCAGTAGATCATGCCTACTGCCACCCCTAGGGCACACTTGGTGCAGCACGTCAAGTCCCAGTGACTCAGCCTGTGAGAGCTTGAGCACGGGTCTCAGAAAATCCAGCGGTGGTCAGGGAATATCGAGTCACCCGAAGCTTCCCGCTGCTGGACCAGAGCAGGATGCTGAAGGCGGCCGTCCCCCCACGGCCGTGGGGTGCTTCTGGTGTTTAGGACGTGGGTGGATGTGGAGCAGAGCCTTCAGGCCCTGGGGGGCCTCACTGCCTAACGTTGGTGGTGCTGAGCTGAGTGAAGATTAATTAGTCCTCTGTGGAGAAACCTTGGTAAGTGTTGGCCTTGAGCCCAGAGTAGTTGGAATTTTGGAGCCCAAAGATCTCATGGCAGTTGGTTTTTGGCAATTGGTCTTTGGGAGAAAAGAAACTCAAGTCTTGGCTATACTTCAGCACCACCCCCCTCCGCCCCACCACTAGACAGGATGGGGGTCATCCCTAGGGCAGGGGTGGCGTAAGTAAGGAGGAGTTGTGGGCTGTGCCCTTTCAGGAGCCTGCCAGAGTACAGCTTGAGTTCACAGTATTCCTTAAGTGTAAGGAAATGAAGTTTGTTGTTACCCGCCCCCCACCTTTTCTGGGTTTTTTTTTCTATCCAGATGGACTCTTTCCCTCATGAAGGAGTTGGGCTGTAGCTGCAGGAGTGATTGTTGAAGGTCAGAGCTCGGTGGAGTCAGTAGGATGAGAGGGCTGGCTTTGAGGAGTGTCTGATCCAGAGAAGACTGTGTTTTGCTGGGGAATTATGCCTAAGCCCCATGTCCCCCCACCCCGTGTTTTTAAAGAATTTTTTTTTTTAATGTGGGACCAGTTTTAAAGTCTTTATTGAATTTCTTACAATATTGCTTCTGTTTTCTGTTTTGTTTTTTTTGCCCACGAGACATGTGGAGTGTGGGATCTTCGCTCCCCGACCAGGGATCGAACCTGTACCCACCCTCTGCATTGGAAGGTGAAGTCTTAACCACTGGGCCACCAGGGACATCCCAGTCCCATGCCCGCTTAAGCTAATTGGGAAGGGAAAGTATACTCTGTAGAATGGTTTTCGATTAGCCCCCTTGGTTAATTTCTGCTTTGGAGATGACAGCTGAGAGGAGCAGCTAGCTGCGCTCCCTCCCGAGGCCCAGAGCTGAGGCAGATCCAGTCAGTTTGCCTGCTGTGTGGGTGGAGGTGAAGAGGTTGTCATCGACATGCGAGAGATCTTTTTCCTCCTTTATCTGCTGGCCTCCTGAAACAGCTCCGTCATCCCACTCCTGTTTTACAACCAGTCTTAACACCTGCTTTATCTCCTCCTTCCTTCCGTGTTTCTGTCTCCAAGAACCCTGTGGGCAGCCGGTGAGTCTTCTCCTGTAGACCGTCTAGCCCCCGGGGAGCTTAGACATCACCGTGTTGGTGACCAGGGGCGCTGTGGTGTCTGAAGAAGCTGTAAATGAGGTCCTGAAATGTCAACTGAAAGCAGAAGTCCTTTTCTTCATTGAGAACTGTCCAGAGCTGGCTCAGGTACTCCCTTTGGCCACTTCCAAGTCCTGCTCTCCACCCCTTAAGTCAATAACAAGTTAGTAGCAGACGGATTGTCACGTGTCCTTTTTCTCCTTTCTGGATTCTGTGACAGTAGTCTCTATGGCCCACACGAGCCTCTCATTCTCACTCTTCTCCTTCCCATTGCCATGTGTGCTGAGTGCAGTACAGAAATGAGCGCTTCTTCCTGCCAGCCAGCACCCCTGAGCTGCCGGGAGGCAGACCTGGGCTTTACCCTGGAGCAGTGGGGAGTGTGGAGGGGAGGAGGGGTGGCCCGGCTGAGCAGGAGCACGGGGGTGGAGGGCAGGAGTGACGGCCGTGCTGCGTGCGGGAAATGACTGAGGCCTGAGGACAGCGGTCTGTGTGTGGACGGGAGGAGGCGAGGCGGCTGCTAGACCTCTGGGGCCTTGTGAACCTTGCTGAGGCTTTGGATTACCCCCTGGAAACAGTGGGCTGGGGGGGATGTAGCAGGTCACATTTAAGGGAAGAGATCACGTTTTCTCTTTGAAAAGTGCACCCAGCACTCCTGTGGGGAGTTTAAGATTGAGAGGCAGTTGTAATGGTCCAAGCTGGAGACCACAGGTGTTCCGCTAGAATACAATCGGGAGATGCTTTGGAACCCAGAGGTCCTAGAGAGTTCGAATCAACAGGTCTTTGCTCTGAGGTGATTGGATTGAGGGGTGGACACAGAGCAGGGTCTGAAATGACCCCCAGTCTTCGTTGTTGGGCGGATGGTGGTGGCATCTGAGTGCGTAGGGGGAGAGAACCGGGGAAGAGAACAGAGTGTCCCGTGTGCTTGGTCTGGGACCCCATGGAGTGTCTACATGAAGAGGTCCAGGAGCGTTTGGCCGTCAGGAGCAAGGTCAGCAAAGATAGAAGTGTTGTAGGGTGGGGGTCGTCCAGTTTATGACGAGAGGAGGGCAGCCGAAACAGCTGTAGCTGTGCGAGGAGCTGAGCAGTGTGAGACCAGTTAGTGGCTGAGAGCAGGAGGCCGAGCCAGGGGGAGGAGGGTTTCCAGGAAGAGCTCCAGAAAGCGAATAAGTGAGATAAGGACTGAAGTGTCAGCCTTTCACGCTGCCCTTGGTGGAGTGATGGAGACAGAAGCCAGACTGAGAGGCAGGGGAAGGTGACAGGGCCTCGTCAGGGGGTCCAGTGGTGGGGACAGGCGGGTAGAGGGGAGTTAGGAAGACGGGGAGGCAGCAGAAGGGAGGGGCCGCAGCTGGAGATGCGCACGGGGCAGGGGTGCGGGAGGGCGGGAGTGGGGAGGATGGGCGGGCGCACAGGACGTGAATGACCTGATGCCCTGAGCTGCACATGTAAGGGTGGCCTGGCAGGGGGACACGTTCGATCATGGATGAGGCCAGATTCGGAGGAGAACGCAGAGCCCCTGACTGGAGGGACATCCCGAGGGGAGTGAGGAGTGAGTGCAGGCGGAGAGGTGAAGGCGCTGCCTCTGCCCCTGCGGGCGGGGGCGCCGAGAATGGGCAGGTGGGCGTGGATGGCGCCTGAATCCGTGTTGGCGCTGCCCCCACCCAGGCTGTAGGTCCTGGGTCTGTGGCCGTGTCGGTGTGAGCTGCCAGCTTGTTTTCCTGCTGCAGCTCAGAGGAGTTGCCTCCCCACCCCACTCCTGAAGCTGGGGTGTCAGGTGTCTAGCTATCTGTCGGCGCCCCTCCACCTTCTCCATCTCATCCCTGGGCACCTTGTCACAAGCTGGTGGGCGGTGCTGTTCCCCTTTGTCGTCAGCCCCAAGTGAGGGCTGCAGACACCCTGGCTTATGACAGCAGCGTAGATTTCTGAGGCAGATCTCTCTCTCTCTCTCTCTCTCTCTCTCTCTCTCTCTCTCTCTCTCACACACACACACACACACACACACACACACACACACACACACACAACTTGGATCTGGAAAGCTTGTAGGTCCTTCACTTTATCTTTTGGGGCAGGTAGGCTGAGAGCTGCCATGTAGCGTTTCCTGACACTGATAAATTCTTCTCTGGAACCAGATTCTTTCATGGGGGCGGGGGTTCAATTACTCTGAAACTGTTTGGCTGTGAGAACACAGCTGCCTCCAGGTCTTGGCTCCTCTCCTGCTGGGTGGGGCCCGTGTGAGCAGGTGTGGCCTTGGAGAAGGCCTGGGTCCCCTCGTAGGACCCCTCATAGGACCCCAGGCCTGCATGTTCCTGCTCTCAACCTGGTGGCTCTGAGCGCATTTTCGTTTGATTCTTCTTCATCTCACGTCCCAGCAGAGTTCTGCCTGAACCCCTGATGCCACTCGTCCATGCACTAATCCGAGAGGTACTTGGGTGCTGTTCTGAGTCAGGAATGGGTTCTGGGTGCGACGGTGCAGCAGGGAGCAAAGGGCAAAAGTCCTTGTTCTCACAGAGTTCACATTCTAGAGAGGAGGACCGGCAGTAAATAGCATTTCAAGGACGTCACATTGCGGTGAGAGCTTCGGGGGGAAACAGAAAGAAGATGAGCCGGTGCGGGTCAGGGAGGGCCACACCGAGGAGGCAACACCCGAATAACAGCCAAGGGTGGTGAAGGTGCGTCACATGCGTGCCGGCCCTTCAGAGGATGGCGCCCGGGCGGAGCTAGGCTTTCCTCTGTTCCCACAGCGCTTCTAGGACCTGACACAGTGCTCGGCACGCAGCGGCTGCCCAGTAGTGTGCTCTGCGTGCACGACTGGACCTGGGGGAGAGCATTTCAGATGGGAGCGCAGTGAGGGCTTGCAGGCAGCAAGGAGTCCCGTGTGGCTGAGGGGCCAGGCATGGGGGCCACAGGAGGAGAAGCGAGAGGGCGAGGTCAGGGGTGTGGGCTCCGGGGACCGTCTCAGAAGGTCCATGAGCTGAGAGCTCCTCTCACGGCAACGCTAGGCTGCAGGGGCTTGTCTGCTCACAAGTGTATGGTGGGGTTTTCTAGAGGCTGCGTGATCTATGCAGCAGATGGAGAGTGAGGAAGCAGGCGTGGGAGCCCAGTTGTCTTAAGTCAGACGTTGTCACTCTAATGGCTAAATTTTTGTTTGGGAAAATATTTTATGAAAGAGAATCTTAATTGTGTTACTATGTTTTAGTTCAGTCAGTCGTGTCTGACTCTTTGCGACCTCACGGACTGCAACACGCCAGGCTTCCCTGTCCTTCACCAACTCTCAGAGCTTGCTCAAACTCATGTCCATTTAGTCGGTGGTGCCATCCAACCATCTCATCCTCTGTCGTCCCCTTCTCCTCCTGCCTTCAATCTTTCCCAGCATTGGTTTTTTCCAATGAGTCAGTTCTTTGCATCAGGTGGCCAAAGTATTGGAGCTTCCGCTTTAGCATCAGTCCTTCCGATGAATTTTCAGCACTGATTTCCTTTAGGATGGACTGGCTGGATCTTCTTGCTGTCCAAGTGACTTTAAAGAGTCTTCTCTAACACCACAGTTCAAAAGCATCACTTTTTCGGCACTGAGCTTTCTTCATAGTCCAACTCTCACATCCATACATGACTACTGGAAAAACCATATTTGCCTAGTTGGACCTTTGTTGGCAAAGTAACGTCTCTGCTTTTTAACATGCTGTCTAGGTTGGTCATAACTTTTCTTACAAGGAGCAAGAGTCTTTTAATTTCATGGTTGCAATCACACTGCAATTTGCAGTGATTTTGGAGCCCCCCAAAATAAAGTCTGTCACAGTTTCCATTGTTTCCCCATCTATTTGCCATGAAGTGATGGGACCGGATGCCATGTAGGCCATTGTAAAAATGTTGGCTTTAATGCCGCTTTGGGAGCTTTGTCTGTCTAAGGGGAGGGGTGCTGGAGGGCTCTCCCTGCAGCCCCGCTGCCATCCTTGTGGGGGTGTCACGTCCCCTTGGGCTGCCACAGGGCCTCGAATCCGCAGAGCCTCTTGAGCAGCTGCTCTGTGCCTGGAGCTGGGTGCACGGGGCTGAGCTCCAAGGAGCGGAGCCGGCCCGTGTACAGGTAGACAGCTTTTGGCTGTGCTTTTCCACAGCCTCAGTGAGCGTCTCTTTCCTCACCTGCCCACCTGGATCCTCATGGCCCTCAGGTCTGGGTCTCTGTCCCGCAGCTCTGGACTCTTGGTAGAGACTAGGCTGAGGTTCCCCTCCTGTCTGCTGTGAGTCCCTACGCCAGGTCGAGTAGTGCTGGCCGACTCACAGATGCTCTGTGGTCCACCGCTCCCTGAGAGGTGCCACTGCAGGATGCAGGCTGGGGAGCAGAAACTCGGAGTCCCTGGACACCAGAGCACCCTGGCCTTTATTGACTGAAGGGCTCCGTCTCAAAGAGGCAATACGGTGGTACACTGTAAGAAGAAGAAGAACCCTGGTTGCATATCCTTGCTCGCGTCACCTGAAGCTGCCTTTCTGGAGGCTCTATGCCTGGCGGCCGCGCATTGTTCTGACAGCTCTGTTTCTCAAGCTGTGTCTCGAGTGGTTCCTCCTTCGTGGCAGCCCCAGCCTTGGGCTCTAGGGCCGGAGCCTGGCCGCACCGCTGTCCTGCTGTGTGACTGTTAAGTGTCTTTAAGCAGCACTTTCCTGTCTGCAAAACGCATGTGGTAGATTGTGGTGGGGGCTGAGATGCCATCTGGATCTGACCGCTCGTAACTCCTCAGTGTTGGCCGCTTTCACGACAGTCCTTGTATCTTCCTTGTGAACGTCGGAGTTTGGCAGGAACTTGCTGGCGTGTCTTCTCCTTCAGCCCCTCCTGCCCAGTGCCCTGGTCACACCCTCTGGGACAGGCGGGGATGGGCGGGGGGCACAGAGGAGGTTTCACCACATTCTTCTTTCTTTCAGAAGACAGAGCTGTCTTGAGTTCTCTCATTCTGTTATGTGAGTAGCCACTTACTGAGCTGAATGTAACCTTTTGTGAATGGGGTCATCAACTACTAGTTAATAATAACACTTCTGTCTGGCTGTGTACCCAGCACTGCTAACATTTTGCATTCATTACCTCAATTCCTGCAAAAAACCCTGTGGTTCATTGAGCATTGCCTTCACTTTGCAGGTGAAGATAACTTCCCGAGATCCCGGGACTGGGGCAAGTGTTCTTTTTGATTCCTTGTTTTTCTGGGTTGTCGAGGGGCAGGCATCTGCATTTGCATCACTTGCATTGGCATCAGCTGTTATGTCTGCTGGTGTTTGGTTCTGACTTGGACTTTCTTTCTAGTATTTGCTTGGGGTGATGAAGGGCAGGGGTCATTTCTTTTTAAAGTTCAGTTTTATATATATTTTATTTTTTGATCCTTCAATGTTTTATTTTTGTGATCCTATATATATATATTTACAGAAATATTTTGATTGATGTGTAGCTGATCTGTGCTGTATAGCACAGTGACTCAGTTGTACACATATATATTTTTTGTGTGTTTTCTCTTCGCTTGTGGTTTTTCACAAGATATTGAATATATAGTTACCTGTGCTGTGCAGTAGGACCTTTTATTTATCTGCTCTGAGTATAATGGTTTGGATTTACCAACCCCAAATTCCTTGCCTATCCCTCTCCCTCCCCGCTTCCCCTTGTCAACCATGGGTCTGTTCTCTATGAGCAGAAGTCCTTTCTGACCCATTGGTCAGCTGTGTAGGTGTTTTTCCTGAAGAAATAGGTTGTTATTGAAGAAAGTAAAATAAAAGGTTTTGAGAAAACACAGTATTGGGGATTAGTGTTGTTCAGAATTGGAGACTTGGAGGAGAACCCAGAGGTCATGGTCCACGCTCTTCCTGGCCCCTCTAGAGAGGGCTGTTTCACAGCCAGAATAAAGCTATGGGTCTGAGGGCCCACAGCAGAGTGCCGCATTCGTAGTTTCTCTTGCTGCCCAGCCGTCTGCTCTTGGATAGCCCTCCCGTTAGATAGAAGTTTACTCTGTCACCTCCACCCACTTCTCCGCCTCCTCCTCCCCAGCCACGCAGGGACCCCCAGACAGATGCCCTTGTCAACTCCACAGACACTAGAGTGTTTCTGCTGGAGCCGCAGAGACTCAGTCCCTGCCCTGAGCCGGCGGGGGTAGGGGGAGTGGGGATGCTCAGTCACGTGCTTGTGGGATTAGGACCGGTGGGCGGGACTAAAGAGCAGAACCAGGGAATGGGGAGGGCCACCTGGAGGCTTCTATGTCCTCAGCATCCTGCCAAGTGTCCATCTGATGCTAAATAGGGTGGAAAGCCAGAGAATGGAGAATGAGTGAAGGCAGGAACAAGGATCATGAAAAGGTCTGCTTTCCTTCTGGTGTTGTGAGCTGCTTTCTGGGAACAAGAGAACCTTATCCTGGGGCCGTGAGGGATGAGAGGGCTTTGGGACCAGAGCTGGGAAGCAGTTGGGGTGACAAGGACATTCATTCCCAGATGGTCTGATTCAGTTAGCCTCCCCAGGTGAGGGACTTGGTGTCCCCATCCACAGATGATGGTGGCGGCCTGGGCGGTCCTTTTTAGAGAAACTGATCAAGACCGCAAGGCGTTTGGCCACCTTGGTCCTTGTTTCCGCAAACATGAAGAAATCTCTGTAAGTTTCCTCCCAATGACATTCCAAAACAAGCCTTCCTGTCTGCTTCCTTCTAAGGTCTGTTCAGACAAGCTGCGCCTCTGAGCGCACTAGGAAGGGAGCGTCTCATAGATTCCCTTGTGCGAGTCAGCTCTGCACACATGCTGGTGTATTAGTGGTGGAGAAGCTCGGGAGAAATGTAACCAAACTTGGCTCTGATTTCTGATCCTTGAAGTATAATTGTCATTTTGTTGTTTTGATTCTCTTTCCTTTTTCTATCTTTAAAAATAAATCTCCCCCACCCCTCAAGTAAACCACCCATCTATTCTAAGAGCTAGAGATTGAGTGTTCTCAAACCAGCCATGAGTCAGTGACAGCCTCTTGCTCTTATAAATAGAAACATAGACTCTGCTCCCGACGTGTTCCTCATAGGCTGTCTCTCCAGCACTTTCCTTTCCACAGCCAAGGAATGTGCTTCTGAGTCAGCAGTCAGCTGCCAAGGTTGGAGCACGCAAGGCAACGCCAGCAGCAGAAACCGCACCGCCGCGGGAGACCGGGCCTCCCTTCCTCCTCCAGCCTCCCTCCTCAGACTCCTCACTTTCCTTGTTCCTTCCTTCCACACCTTGGCTTTTCAACCCCCCGGATTTCTGGCACCTTCCAGCTGGGTTTCCAGGTCTGTAGGTTCCTGTGATCACGACTGTTGGGTTTCCCAGGCTGCTGGGACGTACACAGCACATGGGGTGGTTCAGGAGAGGCTGGGAGAAGCACAACCTGCGTTTGACCTTCAGGAATGAGGGCATGGGGGCAATGGTGGAAGGGCCTTCTGTCTGCCCGGCGGCCGTCAGCGTGGACCAGTGCTGGGCAGTGCCCAGGCCGCACGCGACGTCCCGCCAGCAGAGCTGCAGAAAAGGCACTGGAGTGTCTCTGCTGTGGCCTCTTGGCTTGTTGAGGAGGAAAGCTGAGGCAGCCCGAGGGAATTGATCTTGTGTAGTTTTACCTCGGGCGCCTGTCACACTGTCCCAGGAACCACCTTCCCTCCACTTATCTACTGTTATTAGTGACCTGGGGTGATCTCCTGTGGATGGGCACTTCCTCTGCGTGTGCCTCCGACTGGAGCCTGTTCATTTGAAAGCACTTTGCATCAGCAGAGGGGGTGGGACGGCAGGTGTTAATGAAGGAGTTTGTGTGTGGTGAGGTTTGGGGAAAGGGGCAGCTCTTTGGAGGTGTTTATTTCAAACATACATACAGCCGGGGGGGGGGGGGTTGTTGGCCCACAATTCAGAGTTCTTTGAAAGTAGATGCCGAGACTTTGGGAGAGGGAGAGGCTTTTAGAAATGCATGTCGCAGGATCTTGAGTGTGTTGGGGTCAGCTGGAACACAGAGGTCCCTTGGGCTCCTTGCTCATCCTGGCAGGGAGCGGAAGGCGGCTGCTGCTCTTTAGGAACAAAGAAAAATCATTTTCTTTCTTGAGAGGCGGGACGAGAGGCGGAGCCATCAGAGTTGGTGCAGTCAGTGCTTTCCAGACACTGACTGGAGGAGTGCCAGTCACCTGTGAACACAGGTAGGCAGGCAGGGGCCGGATCGTGGGAGCCCTCTGCTGCCACAGGAACGGAGCAGATACAGCTGCAGAGGTCCCGCCCGGGGCAGGAGGCGAGGAGGGTGCCCATGGAGCACACACACTCCAACCTCGGGTTCTAGTCACTGGCTGGCTGTTCCCCTTTCCTCCACCTCTGGACGAGCACTTCCGGTTTTTTCTGCCACTTATAAACTTTGACCACCTGACATTTCTAGATGACCACTGGCTTGTAAGAAAAAGAATGGATTCTTGAGAAATTTTAACATATTTCTCTTGCTGCGTTCTACTGTCTAAAATAAACTTTTGCTTTGGGGAAACTGAAGGTTGGTTCCAGTTCCATTTCTTGCTGAACTCTTGGCCACAGGGGTGCTTGGAAAGGCTGTGTTTTTAGCAGTGTGTATAGGAGGTTGCTGAGTTAGTGATGTATTTGAGATGAGAAGCAAATCAGCGTGTGTCAGATAAAAAAATTACCGTCTTTGGCCTCCACAGAACAGGTCACGGCATCTGGCTCCATCGCTTAATGGCACGTAGGTGGGGAAACAATGGAAACAGTGACGGACTTTATTTTGTTGGGCTCCAAAATCACTGCAGATGGTGACTGGAGCCACGAAATTAAAAGACACTTGCTCCTTGAAAGAAAAGCTATGACAAACTTAGATAATGTATTAAAAAGCAGAGACATTACTTTGCTGACAGATGTCTGTATAGTCAAAGCTCTGGTTTTTTTTAGTAGTCATGTACGGATGTAAGAGTTGGACCAAAAAGAAGGCTTAGCATGAAAGAATCGATGCTTTCGAACTGTGGTGTTGGAGAAGACTCTTGAGAGTCCCTTGGACAGCAAGGAGATCCAACCAGTCAATCCTAAAGGAAATCAACCCTGAATATTCATTGGAAGGACTGAAGCTGAAGTTCCAATACGTTGGCCACCTGATGTGAAGAGCCGACTCATTGGAGAAGACCCTGATGCTGGGAAAGATTGAGGGCAGGAGAAGGGGATGTCAGAGGATGAGATGGTTGGATGGCATCACCGACTCGATGGACATGAGTTTGAGCAGGCTCCGGGAGTTGGTGATGGACAGGGAAGCCTGGCGTGGTGCAGTCCATGGGGTCACAGTCGGACGCAACTGAACAGCAACAACAGTGAGAACATGAGGACTGTTGTGTCTGGTGATGTGGGAAACCCGGGAAATGGCAGTCCTTGTATCTAGGGTAAACCACCCACAGCCTCAGTTGATCTGGTTTAACTTTATAATACATGGCAAGGTGTGAGGAGAAGCAGAGTGTTACTAATCCTTTCTAAGGGGCTTCTCACCTCCTGAGAGCTTTAGGACGGAAGGCAGGTCTCTTCTGTGGCGCTGCTTCTGGATGGAGCTGGGAGGCAGGCGGGTGGCATCCTCAGCAGACAGTTGGTGGCTCCCTTCGCCCTCGGCTGCCTTGCTGGATAGTGGGTCACTCCTGTTTCTACAGGGCTGAGCTCCGGTGAGGCCCTGTGTCTCACTCAGTGGGAGGCGGGGATGCATCGGGGGGCCACTCGCCTGGAGCCCCAGCAGTGAGCCCTGCGGCCGGGAGGGCTTCTCACACCTCCTCGCTCACTCGGTGGGGAGCTGGGCTGAGGGAGGCACAGTGTCCTTGGGGTGTCTGCACGTGGACCCCAGGCCACGCCTCTGCGCGTCTTGTTGGCCTGCCCTGCCCCTCTGCTGTCCTGCCACCCTGGCCCTCGGCCCCTTGCCTCCCAGCTCTCGACAGTGCTTCTAGGTGGTGATGGTACATGAACGTGGTCCTCTGAGGCCTCCCCGCTCCCTGCCCTGGGTCTGTACTGTGTTCACTTACCTCCTCCCCCACCCACCCCATGCCTCTGTATCTCTCCAGACAGCTGTCTGTGCTGCCGCCCCTTCCGTCCCTGAGTCTCAGATCTCAGGGATGGAAGGGGCGGCAGCACAGACGGGTGGCCAGAGCCCCGGGCCGTCCTCTCGCCAGGACTCTTGCGTATGATCTGACCAGCCTTGAGTGGGCTGCTCCCACCTGGACACCGGGCCCCCTGGGCCTCAGCCGACTGCCCAGTGTGCCCTTCCACCAAGGCAGGTCAGATGTAGCAGGGTCAGAGGGGAGCTCGCTGCGCGCCCCGCCCCAGATGAGTGTTTCTCTTTGTCATGCCTTGGCCTGGTGTCACTATTCACTCCGTCCTTCCTCTGTGAGTCTCTCTTGCAAGCCTTCCATTTTCCTTCTCCATGTCCTGCGCTTCTCCCCTGCTGGCTGACACTTGCTCCTCCTGGAAAGCTCAGCTGTTGTCCCTTAGAGGCCCATCTTGGGTGAGGACCCCTTCCCCGTGACGGGGCCTCTGCCCGTGTCCCCAGCCCTGTGCCTCTCCTCTCTGATGCTCAGCAGAGCATGAGCCTGTCTCACCCGCTCGGCTGTGAGGTCCCTGACTGCAGCCGCGGTCTTGCTCCTCTCCATTCCTGGGGCCGCAGATGGTGCCTGGCGTGTGGAGGGCAGGCCGCGTGTTACATTGTCTAACTGGTGACTGCTGCACTTGGAAACTGTCTCCTAGAAGATGTTTTTAGATACCGACCAGGATGTGCTAACCAACCCTTTTTCTTTATTAGGTTAATGTGACAGCGTCAGGCGGGTCCACAGCCCTCCCTCTGCCCCACCTGTCCAGGGCGCCGAGAGTGGGGACATGGAGGAGAGTAAGAACGAGGCCACGAATCGGGCCCACGTCCTCTTTGACCGCTTCGTGCAGGCCACCACCTGCAAGGGGACCCTCAAGGCCTTCCAAGAGCTTTGCGACCACCTGGAACTGAAGCCTAAGGACCACCGCTGCTTTTATCACAAGCTCAAGTCCAAGCTTAACTACTGGAAAGCCAAGGCCCTCTGGGCAAAGCTGGACAAGCGGGGCAGCCATAAAGACTACAAGAAGGGAAAGGTGTGCACGAACACCAAGGTAGGGCCTGGGACTCGCTGGAGAGGGAGAGGGCATCGGGCGGAGGTAGCCTGTGAGGCCGGGTGGGGTCAGCCTCAGCCTGGGGAGGTGTCAGGCTCAGCCACGTGCGGGTCCTCTGCCTGTGTTCATTCGACTGTCCCTCCTGCCCCGCTCTTACCCCTGGACTGACACAGGCACATGGGGGGTCTCAGCTGCTGAGAACGACCCTGCAGCCAGTTGATCCGTGGACTGATTTTGCTGCAGCTCTGGCTGACTCTGACACTGTTAGAGGACGCAGGCCACTGAGCACAGAGGTAGCCAGGCCCTGGTGGGGCCCTGGTGCTTGGCAGAGCAGCCTCTGGACTCAGTGTCTGGTAAGGTGTGCAGAGTATTGGCCAATTTGGGGATTTCCCACAGGCTTCAGACCTCCTTTTATCCATTTTCCAGAGGCCTGTGTTGATAAGCAGGGGATTTATAAACCAAAGAATTTCTTTTGCTTCACAATCTAGAGAAATCTTAGGCAAAGACCAAAGATGTCCACTCACGCGTGCCGGAGGAGGCGTCGGGAGTGGAGAAGGATAACACATTCTGTGTTTTCCTCATTATGTAAGAGCCCTTTCTGTGAGAAGCTGGAAAAGCTAGCTCTTGCAGAAGTTGCAGATGACATTAGGACTGCTGTTACTATTTCATGAGCCTAAGCTTGCCCTGTGTGGGTTTGTATTTGGGTAGGTATTCATACACAGAATTCAAGTAATTCAAGGGTATACTTTTGTGAGTGTGCTCTAGGGTTTTATTAAGAAGGGGGAGAATTTGAAGCCAGAGGCAGTGCCTGTCTCTCCTCTGGACATGCATGTGAACTAGTTCCATGTCAGCCTGAGTCCTTCTCTAGAACATGGATCTTCAAGAACTCTCTTCAGCACAGGACGCTCTGACTCCTGAGGATTACCTCCTGGGAGTCTTTCAAGCGGTAGGTCCATCCAGGACCCAGGCTTGCTTGGCTGTGTGTTTAGTGATCTGTGTCTCCTCAAGGAGACGGAGATCTGCTTGACTTACAAGCCTTCTGAAAGGTCTTCTCCGGTTGATGAGAGGTGACATGTGAGTTTTATCCTGTGTTGACGTCATGGCCCGGGTAAAGATCTGCAGGTGCCCTGTCTGAGTTTCTGTCCAGCAGTGAAAGTCAAGTCCTCCTCCATCCAGAACGCTCACAGCTTCTCTCTGAAGCCATTGTGGGTGCTCTACTCTGACCCAGATGGGAGTGAAGGCTTCTTGGTAGTGGGGAGAATAGCCCTGTGGGGGCTTTGGGGAATGGTAGTCGTGAGGTCAAGAGTGCTGCCTTTGCCCTGAAAGCAGCCGTGTCTTTCAGTGTCTCATCATTGGAGCCGGCCCCTGCGGTCTCCGCACAGCCATCGATTTGTCCTTGCTGGGAGCTAAGGTGGTCGTCGTTGAGAAGCGAGACGCCTTCTCCCGCAACAACGTCTTGCACCTCTGGCCGTTCACCATACATGACCTGCGAGGTCTGGGTGCCAAGAAGTTCTATGGCAAGTTCTGTGCTGGGGCCATCGACCACATCAGTAAGTAAGATCAGCTCTCCTATGGAATCCTGCCTCTGCCCACTTCTCAGGGGACAATGGCAGGCAGATTCTAGAAGCTGGTGTGCCCTGTCATCGTTCATGTCTGTTGTGTAGAGAGCACACTCAATTTGGAGTCGGAGTACCTGCCCTCTGGAGGTTCTGTAACCTGAGATTCTTAAGTGCCGATGTGTCTCCTGCGAAATGAGTTTAGCTTAAGGAGCTCTAAGGTCCTGGGCTCTTACTGAGCACCGGCAGTGGGTGGGGTGGGCCCTGGGGCCAGTCTGGGACGCGGACCTCCAGTGTGGGCTTTGACCCTCTGGTGGCTCATAGTCCAGAGGGAGAGGCCGGAGGTGCGGGCTCGCTGTGATGCACTGCTGTGGGTGCCTCCTGACGAGAGGGCACGTGCTCTGGGGGTGGCCCTGGGGATTAGAAGGACAGACTCCTGGTCTGGCTGTGAGTGGCCAGTCAATAGTGGGATTCCTTCGTTGGGTGGTTCTCGCGAGGTCTGCACCACGCAGGGCTCCTGCTGGACTCTGGTCCCCTCCAGGCTTGGCCTGGGCCCGAGCTTGAGTCAGTAGACATTAATGCAGACAGTGCTTTTGTTTTCACGCTGATATGAAAAGTGGTTCAGAACAGACTGTCTGCTTTATGAGGCTGAAGTCTTGTCTGTTGATCATCACTGATGGTTTCAGGGGAGCCTTATCAAGGAGCTGCTGTTGTGAGCTCTTCAGGTGTGTCCTGTAAACATCGGCTTCAAAGCAGTTGTGCCAGTTTATCACCTGCTGGCCGACAGATGCCACATTCCACTCGTAGCAGAAGCGCTCTGTCTGTCTGTTGGGCTGTGCTGTATAAAGCATCTTGGAACTCAGTTGTGTACAGCTATAGTGTGTGCCAGCAGAGGATTTAAGGAGTCTGGGAGTGTGACTCGGGAGGGTGGGCAGTGGGGGAAGTAACTGAGATGACTTCAAGGAGGATTAGCATGTTTCCTAGCACGTTGTCACAGCCTGCCGGCACATCAGTCTTAGCAGAGAACAGGGTCGTCGCATCAGTGGGCTTGTCTGCCTTGTGCGTGACAGGATTTGTCTTAGAGCCCGGACCCTCTCTCAGCAGCCCTGGGCTGCTGCCGTGCCTGCCACCTGGGAGGTACTCACTGGATGTTGAACAAATACATAACTCTCACTGTGATAATGAGCAAGATTTTCTATCGTTTTGAGCCTTAGTTCCTACACCTGTGGACCAGAGGTGGGAGGGGGGCAGTAAGAGACTGAGGCTAGATGGAGGGTGCTCCTTCAGCGTGTCTGGATGTGTAGCCATCAGCGAGGTACGAGGTGAGAAAAGCCGTGCGCAGTTCAGGAGGCAGTGCAGCCCTTTGTGTCCAGTGGGAGGTGCCCCTGGGGCCCATCTTCCACCTTCTGTGGGGAGTCCTGTCAGCGCCACAGGTTCTGCTCAGTTACTGTGAGTCTGAGCACATGAGGGAGGATGAGGGGAGCTCTGAGCACATCAGGGAGGGGAGGGGGGCTCTGAGCACATCAGGGAGGATGGGGAGCTCTGAGCACATCAGGGAGGATGGGGAGCTCTGAGCGCATCAGGGAGGATGGGAGAGGGCTCTGAGCACATCAGGAGGATGGGGAGCTCTGAGCACATCAGGGAGGATGGGGCAGCTCTGAGCGCATCAGGGAGGATGGGAGAGGGCTCTGAGCACATCAGGAGGATGGGGCAGCTCTGAGCACATCAGGAGGATGGGGAGCTCTGAGCGCATCAGGGAGGATGGGAGAGGGCTCTGAGCACATCAGGAGGATGGGGAGCTCTGAGCACATCAGGGAGGATGGGGAGCTCTGAGCCCATCAGGGAGGATGGGGAGCTCTGAGCACATCAGGAGGATGGGGAGCTCTGAGCGCATCAGGGTGGATGAGGGGCTCTGAGCACATCAAGGAGGATGGAGAGCTCTGAACCCATCAGGGGAGGATTGGGGGAGCTCTGAGCACATCAGGAGGATGGGGGGCTCTGAGCACATCAGGGAGGGGAGGGGGGCTCTGAACACATCAGGCAGGATGGGGCAGCTCTGAGCGCATCAGGGAGGATGGGGAGCTCTGAGCACATCAGGGAGGATGGAGAGCTCTGAGCACATCAGGAGGATGGGGAGCTCTGAGCACATCAGGAGGATGGGGAGCTCTGAGCCCATCAGGAGGTTGGGGAGCTCTGAGCACATCAGGGAGGATGGGGGGCTCTGAGCACATCAGGGAGGATGGGGGGAGGGAGCACGTCTCCTGCTGTCTCAGTGCTTTCGTGTGCTGGGAATACCTAACCCAAGAGGTGGACTTGGCCCTGAGTGTGTCTCTGGAACATCTGCACTGAGTTGTATTTGCCCTGGGAAAGAAAAGACGCTACAGGCATGGCTGGGAAAAGCCTGCTGCCGGTGACTTTGAGCAGCCGAGTAAACTCTGCGTGCATGGGTGAGTGGGGGAACCGGGGTAGTGATGCTGACTGTCTGTCCTGCTGAGGACCCTCACTCGTGCAATCTTCTGCCCACCCAGGTATCCGTCAGCTTCAGCTAATACTTTTGAAAGTAGCCTTGATCCTAGGCATTGAGATCCACGTCAATGTGGAATTCCGAGGACTTGTGGAGCCTCCTGAGGATCAAGAAAATGAACGTGAGTGTACAAATAAGGAGGGAAAGGGGCTGGAAGGGGTGAGAAAGATTCGATCTAGGGAGGAGACGACAGGCATCTTGGGTAGCTTTCAGAGCTGGTTGAAGGGCTTTTCCGTTTGCACAGCCTGAGTCTTTGGAGGAAATTTTAATGAGGGGGCCCTGACGTAGCATGAGGCGTGCTGGGTGCTTGGATCCATTACAGAAGGTCATGTGCTGGGGGATGTTCCTTTGTGAGCCTTCCTCAAAGCTTCTTTCTCTCTTTGGTTTGTGCCCCAAGCTTTTATGCCTGCTATATTTGACAAGGGGTTTTGTGCCAGCTGCACACCTGGGTATCTAGAGACCTGGGTGTATGAATATCTCAGGTATATGAATGGGTCCGGTGATGACCTTCATTCTGACTTTGGTCCGCAGGGATAGGTTGGCGGGCCCTGGTGCACCCCAAAACGCACCCTGTGTCAGAATATGAGTTTGAAGTGATCATCGGCGGAGATGGCCGCAGGAATACCTTGGAAGGTACTGGGTGGTCTCCTCCTGCTGGTTCACAGCCAGGGAATGGTTGCCCTCCCCAAGCCCCGTAAGAGCTTGTGTCCTCGGAGTCCCCACTCCTGAGACCCCTCCTCTGGTCCCTGCCTGTGCTGGTGGATGACAGGCCCCACCAGCTGGCTCCCAGGCACTTCTCTGGGTGCAGGGAGACAGGCTCTCATGAGCCGGGGGCACTGCAGATCTAGACCTGACTTACTGAAGCACATGGAGCCTCGCACTGAGTGCTTTGCTGGCCCGTCGGATTTCCAGGCGTGTGTTAGCTGTGGGTGACTTGACATCTTGCTGGATTGGGAAGGCTTTGGGAGGTAGACACTTTGCTTCCAGAGGAGAGCTGCCCTCAATTTCCCGTGATTCCCACCCCCCACACTCCCCCACGTCCTCATCAGAACCCCTCCTATTTCTCATGTTTGACGTGAACTTCCTGCTTCTCTGGCCAGCTCTCGTTACCTCTGAAAATTTCTTCCCCGCTTCCCAGGATTTCGTCGGAAAGAATTCCGTGGCAAATTGGCCATTGCCATTACAGCGAATTTTATTAACCGAAATACAACAGCAGAAGCCAAAGTGGAAGAAATCAGTGGTGTGGCTTTTATATTCAACCAAAAATTTTTCCAGGAACTGAGGGAAGCCACAGGTTGGTGTTAATACCTCCACAGCGGAAGGAAAGACTCTGAACCCCGCTCTGGCCCTCGTCAGGGGGCTGGCGGGGCGGGGTCGTTGCTGCCGCCGCTGTGCTGTGGCCCTCTGCCCTTTCTGCGCCCCTGTACTTCGCTCTGGCCCTCGTCGGGGGGCTGGCGGGGCGGGGTCGCCGCTGTGCTGTGGCCCTCTGGCCTTTTTGCGCCCCTGTGCTCCGCTCTGGGCGTTGGGCCGTCCATGCCTCTGTCTCCTGCTCTGCTGGCTTTGGTGCTCATCGCTGTGGCTGGGCTGCTCCTCCTGCTTGAACCCCTTCCCCTGCCTGGCGCTGCGTCGCTGTGGGTGGGAGCCCTGGTTTGTTGAGAAGCATACTGTAGGTGTTGAGTATTCTTTTTCCTGAGTGCATTTGCTTGTGAAGTAAACCACGTGCCAGATAAAAATGAGGCTATTGTATGGTAGCTTGTGAATAGATTCACTTAGACATTTTGCTGCAACAAAAATGTGTGACAAATGGCAGTTATCTGTTTTCTAGGACACAGTTTCTTTCCATTGCATCTAATTTTTTAGGTTAGTAGAGTTAACCCTACTAACTCTGCTTCCAGCACCTGGTTCTGTCTTGCTTGTGAGCGTCTAGGAGATTCCCCCATTGCCTGATGAGTATCAAAGAGGCTTAACCTGACTCAGACCCTCTTCCTCAAGGTTAACCTCTCCCTTCTTCCCATCCTCACGTTTCTTCTTCCTGCTGATGGCTGTTGTTAGGATAACAGGGTGTCAGGTAAACGCAGAGCAGCATGAGGATGACCAAGCTTCCCTCTTCTTGTGAACAGCTGGGCAGGGTGTGAAGATCGGGCTCAGATACCTGTTTTCTCTTTCCTGCCTGGGGTTCCAGGACCCCGGTCTCTGTGGACTGATAACAGTCATCCCCCCACATCTCAGCAGACCCTCACGTGGGTGTCTGTCCTCTGTCGCAGGGATCGACCTGGAGAACATTGTCTACTACAAAGATGATACACACTACTTCGTTATGACTGCCAAGAAGCAGAGCTTAC
Source organism: Budorcas taxicolor (assembly GCF_023091745.1). NCBI lineage: Eukaryota > Metazoa > Chordata > Mammalia > Artiodactyla > Bovidae > Budorcas > Budorcas taxicolor. The sequence continues at coordinate 152,753,759 of NC_068914.1, read as the reverse complement.
TGGACAAAGGGGTGATACTGCATGTGAGTCATGGGTTTCTTTTAGACCTCTTTTTATGTATCAGGACATGTGATTACCAAGATAAAGAATTTTATTGTCTGATCAGTTTTTTTTGCAAAGTCATTAAAACGAGCAACTCAATCATCTCCTGGGACTGTGCGTTTTGTAATCCTCTGATGTTTTTTAGTTTAACACTTTAAAAAACCTCTTATTTTGGAAAATGTCAAGTGTGAACAAAAGTGGAGAGACTTGGGTAATGAACCCCCTTGTGCTTCTTATCTAGCTTCACAGGGATCAGCACGCGGCCAGCACTGCCTACTCCCCACTCCTGCGTGGGGCTTTGCAGAGCAATCTCAGGTAGCATTTTGTGCATAAATATTCAGTGTAGTTTTAGTGCTTAGGTTTGTGGCTTATGGTGCATTCTCATGTGGCTGATTATTGGTTGGTTAATAAGTCGTCCTTTGGGAGAGGGTTGTAGAGCGAAGGGGTTATAGAGGGAAGGGAGTTCGGTGTTTCTGGGAGCCTGAGAGCAGTTCTGGCTTTACTGCGGATCTGGTTACAGCGGCCCAGGGAACAGAGCCTCGGTCAGGCTTTATTTGGACCTCTTTGTGGCCTGACAGTGAGGACTCTTGTTCACCCAGAGTCAGGGCCAGCGAAGCCTTTTTTCCAGATGACTAATTGTGTGACATTCCCTGAGACGATGACCTGGAAATGGAATCAGAGAGCCACAGGTGGATGGTTCCTCCAGAGATGGTTCCTTAGGAGAGTTTCTTAAGTCTTGCTTGGTCTGGCTGGTCTGGGTTTGAGAATTACTGTTCCTGTGATGATGTGCTGACCAAGGCCCCTGCGGTCCCAGCACAGACTCGTGGCTGAGTGTCCGGGTGTCCCAGCTCTGCAGGGTGGTGATGCGTTACACTGCCACTTTGCCTTGGGCAGTGCTGGGGAGCAGGGAGCTTGCCCGCAGCAGTCTCCTCTTCGGGGGCCTCCTGTCTGTGTCTTAGCCCTGTGGCCTTTGTGTGTGTGAGGAGAAGGGAGCAGAGCGTGGATGCAGCTGGTGCCACCAGAGTATATCCAGAGTGGGTATACTTAGTTGGATGTTTCACCGGGAAGAGATACTCATGAGCCTGCTGGTGCGCCTCGGGGCCAAGCTAAGACTTGACATCTACTGTCCTCGTCAGGACTGTGGTAATCAGTTGACATTATGTTGGAACAATCTAGAATGCCGCAACCTGATGTGCTTTTCCTTTGTGTTTTTTTTTTTTTAGCGCACAGGGTGTGTGCCGCTGAATCCTGAGCCCACAGTGGCTACTCACTTAGTATTGAACAAACCAACTTGAGTGTGCATGTTTGCCCTTTCCAATTTGTCTGGGCAGCTGGAGGTGCCCTCAGGGACACTTGGAGAGCTCCAGTCCCCTTTGAGGAGGAGGCCTGGTCAGTGTGCAGGAACCTCCGGAGCAGAGGAGTTTCTCAGTCCTCTCTACGGAGAGCCCTTTTTCTCTCGTCATTTTCCTTTGTTGGTGGATTACTGTGGGGCCTTCCAGAATCCCCTATATTCTTTGGAAAGCTTCTGTTCTGTCCTCAGTGTATCGCTTGCCGGTTCCCTGGGCTGCTGGTGCCCCCACCTCCTTCTTCCTTTGGGGTCTATGGGAGACGTAGGTTCAGTGTCCTGTGTCGTCCAGTTGCTGTCAGAAGAGGATGCTTGCTAATAGCAGCCTTAACTGAGGATGCTTTTCAGTTTACAAGGCACCATCCCACGAGTCATTGTATTTGGTGTTTAGAGCAGCTCCGTGAGGTGGAGTGGACTAGACTGCACAAGTAGGGACTTGTTCCAAGAATGATGGAAAAGCAGGGACTGTTTCTAGGTGGCAAAACCTGTGTTCCCTTAGAAACAAGCCCCCCACCCTTCCCGAATTTGTGTGGAGGACTTACTTTGGAACAGGAAGCCACTCTCGGGGCAGGGAAGGTGGTGTGGCCGTAGCCAGTGGGCACCTATGCCCCTGCCTGGGCTTTCCCTTGAGCCTCCCCCTGTCTCTGGAGACAGGACTACGCTGACACGGAGCTCTTGCTCTCCCGGGAGAATGTGGACCAGGAGGCCCTGCTGAGCTACGCCCGGGAGGCAGCCGACTTCTCTACCCAGCAGCAGTTGCCGTCGCTGGACTTCGCCATCAACCACTACGGGCAGCCTGACGTGGCCATGTTCGACTTCACATGCATGTACGCCTCCGAGAATGCGGCCCTGGTGCGGGAGCACAATGGGCACCAGCTGCTGGTGGCTCTGGTGGGGGACAGCCTCCTGGAGGTGAGAGTGGGTATTAGGGGGGCAGCATGACTAGGAACATGGGGTCCCAGGCTGGGAGCGTCTGTATTACCCTGCCATGTAGAGTCCAGCCTGGGGGCTCAGGGCCTGCTGAGTTAGGGTTAGGACCTGCCAGGTTGTTGAGGGGGAAGGGCAGTATGTCCTGCCAGAACGTCCTCTTAGGGGCAGAGGCTTTCTTTGCTCAGGGGTTTAGTTTCCCTCTATTAAAAGGTAATTAATTCTCTGTTTTCTATCTCCTTCTAGCCTTTTTGGCCAATGGGAACAGGAATAGCCCGGGGCTTTCTGGCTGCTATGGACTCAGCCTGGATGGTGCGTAGCTGGTCTCTGGGGACGAGCCCCTTGGAAGTCCTGGCAGAGAGGTAACCGCAGGGGCCCTCCGCGATGAGATGGAGCGTCAGTTGCAGGCTGGGCTCAGGTTTCTCCTTCTTAATTGATGATATATTCTTATTTAGGAGAAGAAAGGTAAGATAGGTATTCATAAAATCATAGAAACCTACCGGTTATCTCAGTGATGTTCTCCTGTCACTCTCCAAAGCAAACTCTTCCAAGCGGTGTCTGAATCTTTGTGTAACATTGAAGGATGTTCTCTGATTCCTCTGTGACAATTATGTAAACAGGGGTATGAAAATCCTGTGTCAAGTCCTTCTTGTCTTTCAACTAGAGAGACTAATACTAATGAAATCAGCGTGGTAGCTGGGGATGTACTAACTTAGAACTAATTAAAGATAACCTTTGAATTAAAAGGAAAACACCAAACTGCTTATAAACATTTCTCAAACGTCAGGTATTTTGAAGCAGATTATTGTGAATGAGCTAAGACCTGGGATTTGCATGCTGATAAAGAACAAGTGCCTTGACCAGAACTAGAGAAAGAGGATGTACTGGGTGAAATTTGGGGTTCATATCATTTTAAGTCTGTTACATAAGGTCCTCTAGGGTCACAGTTACCTAGGGGGGTCACAGCCAGAAAATAGCAGTGCTTCGAGGCTGGGAAACCTGGCTGGTCTCGGGTCACAAGGGTGTGGAGAGAAACTGGACACATGCTGTTGAGAGGGTGGGGTGTGTGGGAGGGGGCCTTTGGTGGCAAGTTTTTTTCACCAGTGACTTTCTTAAAAATTTAGTGAACTTGCCAAAACAGAGCACAGTAGTAAATTAGATTCAGGCTTTGCTCCTGCCCGCAGCGGTGTGCTTGCCTTTCTTGCTGGGGCGTAGCAGTCTGGGGCCTAGCAGTCTGGGGCCTGTGGGGTCCTGGAGGTGGAGGGGATGGGAAGCAGGGCTGATGTGGGGGTGGGGGAACCCCATCCAGGAGGAAGGTTGGCCCTGCCCTGGGCTCTCAGAATACAGAAATATCATCAGAGGTGTTTCTGTTACTGTAACTGCTCTGAGCGTATTGTTCGTTGTTGCAGGGAAAGCATTTATAGGTTGCTGCCTCAGACCACCCCTGAGAACGTGAGCAAGAACTTCAGCCAGTACAGCATCGACCCTGTCACCAGATACCCCAATGTGAACGTCAACTTTCTCCGGCCGAGCCAGGTGAGAGTCCCTGGCCAGTCGGGCATGTCCTGGCCGCTGTCAGGCCCGGTCAGACCCTGTGGATACAAGCATACACAGCCTTCCTTACGAACCAAGTGACGTCTCCCTGAGTTGGCTGAGGAGGCGTTTTCCATCAGCAGATGGAGCAGCCAGGGCGGCGGGTGTGGAGTGACGAGCAGGGCACAGCCCTGGCTCCCTGGGCAGGGCGTGTGGTACACATCTGCATCACTGCCACCAGTCACTGTGACCGGGCCCTCCCCTCCCCTGCATTTGTCTCCTCATCTGCGCCACGGAGACCACCACCCCAGCTCCCCGGGTCTTTGTGCTGCAGACAGGACTGGTCCCTTGAGAGGATTTGGGAAGATAAGACTCTCTGCAAGTGAAAAATACTGTTGTCCAGCTCACAATGTCTGAAGCCTTGTTATTGCACCAAGAGTGACATTTCACAAAGCACAATAATTCCAGAGTCCAACAACGTCGAGAAAGCAGCTCATTCAAGATATCTGTGTCCTAGACTGTACACTGGGCCTCTATGTTTAGGGGCGAAACCTGCTGTTACCGGGCAGGAGTCATGGCCCAGCAGAGACTAAGCAAGCCCCTCCCGCTGTGGCCAAGTGTCTCTCTATCACAGGTTCTCACAGTGCACGCGCGTGTGTGTGTGTGACCCACTGCATCCCAGAAGGGGTGAAGGTTGGCCTTATCCCTTCTGACCACACTTTGCCCAGGTTTTCACTGTGGTCATTCTGTTCTCAGGTGGGCCTTGGTTCCTTGGTGTGTGATTTCCCTTCTTCACGGCTTATAACCTTCCTGCCAGGTGCGCCATCTGTATGATACTGGAGACACAAAAGACGTTCATTTGGAGATGGAGAACCTTGTGAATTCCCGAACCACCCCGAAGCTGGCCCGCAACGGTGAGTCCCGCTTCGGCCTTTCAGCCAACTCAGCGTGTTCTGTGCGAAGGCTGGGCTCCGGTGTGCACAGTGCTCGTCAGGACTGGACGGGACGTGACTGCTCTGCCCCGTGATACACAAGTCAGCCTCACAGCCAGGAAATAGCAGCGCTTCGAGGCTGGGAAACCTGGTCTCAGGGGTCATGAGGGTGTGGAGAGAAGCTGGATACGTGCTGTTGAGAGGGCGGGGTGTGTGTGCAGGGGCCTTTGAGTGCACGTGCCAGCCAAGGTTTGCGGGGAAGGTCTTAGCGAAGAAGCCGTGGCCTCGAAGCTGAGGACCATGAGCCTGCAGGACAGTAGAGGCAGAGCCCATGCTGCACTTTGTGTCTGGTGAGGCCTCTGAAGAGTTCCTCGGGAGGAGAGTGGTCACTGCAGTGGGCCAGGCAGAGAAGGGCACCGGGCCGAGTGGGTAGTCAGGGCTGCGTCCGTGTCGGGTTCACTGGCCTGACGTTGAGGCTGTGGATGAGAAGGGAGGCTGTGTCCAGTCGAGCTGTACCCATTGGTGAAGGATGTGGCTTGCCATCTGAACTTGGGTTTCGGTGTCTGAAATGGGGGTGCCTATTGTGCCTCGCTCCGGTTATGAGGACCTGGGGGCATGGTGAGGTGTTCACTGCAACACTTGGTGTACAGCGGGGTGTCAAGAGTGGTAGTCGAGAGTATTAAGGAGCCAGAAGCATTGAAGAGCCTGAATAAGGAACTGGGGCTGAAGGTTTGAGTTCTGTCGTGGGTTTCTTGAAGTTGACGTGCTGTTGGAATATCAAGATCATCTTCCTTGAAAGCAGAGAGTGTGTCTTGTTTGGCCACCCCATACGGCTTGTGGGACCTTAATTCCCTGACCACGGATTGAACCCGTGCCCTTGTCAGTGAAAGCAAAGCATCCCAACCTCTGGACTGCCAGGGAATTCCCCAGAGAGTGTGTCTTTGTTCACTGTAGTTCTGGAGCTTGAACTATTGAGGTTGTCCAGTACATACTGGACCGCTGGACACAGACTTGGGAAACATCTGAATAGTTAATCTAGGAAGCCAAGAGACTTAGACGAGGACACCAGCATTGCTTCTCTGTGTCATTTCAGGATTCATTTCCCTGAAACACTTAAATAAAACAGGCTTTTTAGAAATGCGGTTTTAATCTTATGTTCAAAAAGCACTTAGTGACCCAGTACAAGGTTAAATATTTTCAGCTGCCTAAAGTAAGGAACAGACTTTCTTGGACATGAATAGGAGTTACCAGATTCTTCTAAATGCTCTGTTAGACTTCCCTGGTGGCTCAGACGGTAAAGCGTCTGTCTACAGTGTGAGAGACCTGGGTTGGGAAGATTCCCTGGAGAAGGAAATGGCAACCCACTCCAGTCCTCTTGCCTTGAAAATCCCATGGATAGAGGAGCTTGGTGCATGGGGTCGCAAAGAGTCGGGCACGACTGAGCGACCTCACTTTCACTTTCACTTTGCTAAATGCTCTGCGTCAGGGCTCTTCTGATGCAGCTGTGAAAGCGGATTTTTATGACGGCTCTTCATGTTTTAGGAGACACGTCAGTGACCAGAAGTGTCCCCGGATGTGCGTTGTCTCTGCGTTGAGTGTTTCAGGGCATGGCGGCTTGTCTTGCTGAGGGCTCAGCCTGCCGCTATGGGGTCCTTGCCTTCGCCTGTGTGATCCTGCAGAGTTGCTTTCACTTGGAAAGTGCAGGACCGAACCTTTCTTCTTGGGTCCGCCAAGTGTTGCTTTGCAGGGAAGGCGTCTCCTCTCCCAGCTGCTGCCAGCTCTCCAGGGAGATCTCAGGGCCACTGGTGTGAGGGTGTCAGCAGGTGGTCATTGCCTCCGCATCCCTGTCCTGGAGAGCCGCCAGGACCCTGGGCTTCAGCGTGCTTGGGTCCAGGTCACCCACGGGCAGCCTGTCGTCTGTCCGGGGCATGGACGTTGACCTCAGAGTCTGGATAAATTGGGAGTTTCTTGCCTAAACCTAAAACTTCACGGGAATTCCCTGGGGTTCCGTGGTTAGGACTCTGCGCTCTCACTGCTATGGTCCCACGTTCAGTCAGTTCAGCAGTCTCCCTATTGAGGAACTAAGATCCCATAAGCCACACCGTGGAGCCAAAAAAAAAAAAAAATTATATAATACCAGTTAAATAGCTTCTTACTTTTGAAAACCAGTGACGGCTATTTTGTCCCTCCCTTCAGTAGTTTTTCAGACTGGTTACGTGGATTCTCTGTCAAGGCTCCCAGGTGACCACACCTCCAATAATAACGTTGTTGTTGTTCTAGAGTCTGTGGCTCGTTCCAGCAAGCTGCTGGGTTGGTGCCAGCGGCAGACAGACGGCTATGCCGGGGTGAACGTGACGGACCTCACCATGTCGTGGAAGAGCGGCCTGGCCCTGTGTGCCATCATACACAGATACCGCCCTGACCTGATGTGAGTCCAGGCTCGACCTCACCCGTATTCCCCGAGCTCAGGTGGCCCTTTCCTAGAACAGGACACGTAGCGCAATGCTTCCTCTGCAGCTTGTGACTGGTCTTGATGTAGCCGTGTTTAAAGCTCTGTCTCTCAGGCGCTCTGTAGCCCGGCCCAGTAGTGGCCAGCTGAGTGTATAAGTCTCCACACTTGCAAGGTGGACCCCCTGAGCCTACTAACATCCCATGAAGGGAAACCCTGTTTCCTGGCCCCAGCTGAGCTCTGCACACAGCTAGCTCTCTGTCCAGTGCTGCTGGTCACGAGGAGAGCCTGGCCGGGTGGGGCCCGAAGCACGTGTGTCCCTCCTGGCAGAGCAGCTGCTCTGTTCAGCAGGGCTTGCCCGCATTGTCAAGCCCGTGACGCTCAGGTGGCCTTACCTCCCTGTGTGGTGCCATTTCTCTCTTGGGCGTCCTGTGCTCATCTAAAGGCAGACTAGCGCAGCAGGACGACCCAGGTCAGCTGGTGCCTGGTGCACCCAGCTGCCCTTGCAGGCAGTCCTTACCATGGAAGCCAAACAGGAAGATTCAGAAACGAGCGGAGCACGTGGGATTATTTTGACTGTCTGTATCCTTTCATCATTAGGTCCACTTACAGGCCCATTTTTGTGTATGTTTTATTTCAATGATTACCTAAGGAATCCTGAAAAGACCTAGTTCCCATTTATGCTAATAAAGCAGCCTCACCTGGTGTTTAGAAATGGGGATTTCTGATTTGCTTGGATAAGGTAAGTGACCTCTGGTGCCCGGTCCCTGGCTCATGCAGAGGTGGATATAAAGCGAGCGGAAGTAGGACCTAGTCACCCTCTCCGGGGGGCAGCTTGAGGACGACTGTGGTAATGGCACAGGAGTGCTGAAACGGCCAGGCGAGTCACTCTGCTCCAGAGGGCGAGCAGGACAGAGGGCTGGGGTCACAAGCACCGGAGGGAGCCTGGCCGGTGGGTGGGGCCGCACTTTTGTTGAATGGACCGAAGGGGCTCCAGGGGCCTGGGGATTTCCTCCTGATGCACACAGAGCCCGGGGTCGTTAACTTGGCACTGGTCAGGCTGTAGTGCCTTCACTCAGGATGCGGCCTCCATAGTTTAATAGGCTTAATATACAGAGTAAAGGAATTTAGCAAAGGAAAAGTTACACAGGTCAGTAGGTTAACGTAAAATAAGGCCTGCTCAGTTAGTCTGAAGTCACCTATTGAAGGAAGCTATCAGTCTTGACTGAATAGCAGGAAGCCTGAAACCCAGTGGGAAATGTTCGTTAATCTAAGTACTTAGGGAAACTCAGGGACTTAGCAATGAAACAACCTTTTGAGGAAAGTTTTGGAATTTCCCTGTGAGCAGAAGGCTGAGTATGATTCACTAGAGCTGACCTAGTCCATCAACAGCTTGTCAGCTCCATGGACTCGGGGGTGATGGCTCCAGGCTTTTTAAACACAACCTCATCCAAACAGGACCTGTTCCCTGTTGCGCATGAGGTTAATACACGCGGACCACACGCAGGTGCAGGGGAAACAATAAAAACAGCTCCTTTCCTTGAGCCTACATTTTAGTAAGAAGTTTACATTATTGGAGAAATGTTTTGTTTTCCAACTTTTCCCTCTTGTCATTTGTGGGTAGATCTTTAATCCAGTGTTCTTCCTGAGGATGATTTGATTTTGTTAGTAAGAGGAAGCAAGCTGAGAAGTGAGATAGGTTTGCTGTCTTAATTTCACTGAGGTCCTAAACCCGGGCTTTTAAATGAGTACTCCATGATACAGTGTTTTCTGGTCTGGGGCTCTGTCAAGCGTGGTCTTGACATGTCTTCTTCATCCTGTTCCTCATAGAGATTTTGACTCTTTGGATGAGCAGAATGTGGAGAAGAATAACCAGCTGGCCTTCGATATTGCTGAGAAAGAGCTGGGCATTTCTCCCATCATGACAGGCAGAGAGATGGCCTCAGTGGGGGAGCCGGACAAGCTGTCCATGGTGATGTACCTGACCCAGTTCTACGAGATGTTCAAGGACTCGCTCCCCTCCCGAGGTGAGGGTCCCCAGGGCTGCTGGCTGGGTCCCTGTGGCCCTTCTTCCATCAGACCTGCTTCTCTGCAGGTGTTGCCAGGCCCTCCTTCTGACCCACCTTTTGGTCAGCACACCTGGAAATGTGGAGTCCGTGAGCGTTCCTGTCCAGAGTCTTGTCCCTTTCTCTCCGAACCAGCCTCTTTGAAAAGTGCTTTTGCTGTGACCTGGGCTTCCTCACTGCCCAGTCTCTGTGGCACTTTGCAACCCAGTCTCTGCTCTGGCCAAACTGTTCTTCGTAGTCACGGAGAATCACCAAACGCATATCCTTCCCCCTTCTCACCTCTCAGGCACTTGGCTGTTCCGTGTTGTTCAGTGCTTGGAACGATGTTTGTTCCCTTGAAACTCTGTCTTGCTCTTGGCTTCTGTGATCCTGGACCACACTTGCCTCGTTCTCGTTCCTCTGTGACTGTTCCTTCTCTGGCTGCTCTTTCTTTTCCTGCTTTTTAGTGTTTCCAGAAATCTTCCCTTGGCCCTCAGGCTGTTGGGAAACAGATTTAGTAAGCATCATGATGCTTAGGCGTGTTGACCATGGTACCTGACCTGGTTTGCACCCCATTGCCTCCCCTGTTCAACTGGAGGCAAGTCACTAAACTTCCCTGTGCCTCAGTTTCCCGTTCTATAAAATGGGGGCAATATGTATATGATTAGATTGTGAAATGCTGAAAAGAGTGTTTGGCGAATGGAAGCACTTACATAAATGTTAGTTATTTCAATTATTATCTCAGCGTTACTGTTGTCACTAATAAAACGTTGGAATCCAGAGATTTGGATCCAGAGGTGCCATTTTCTGGCATCTTCTAGCCATGTACTTGTAGACCTCTGAGGCTTTTTCTTGTTAGAGATACAGTTCTTGCGACAGAAATCCACAAGTCTAACATCAGTATACCCGTCAGGGAGAGCCCTGCTCCATGTGAAGCTAAGTACAGGTGTCTGCACACCGCAGAATGATGACTTGGCTTGCACCTTGTCTTCCCCATGTCTCTCCCATTCTGTCTCTACTTGAACTTTTTATCCTCAAAGTGAGGCTTTGGCACTCTGCTGTGACCCACACACACAGGCAGATTGCAGTTTTTGAAAAGCAGAAGCAGAGGATTTTGTGACTGAAGTTGAGCGGGGCAAGTGTTGGTCCTGTTTGTGTGCACGGAGAAGAGAAGGCCTAGTGTGCAGGCCTCTGTGTGCATTTTCTCGGGCGTTCTTGCTAGGTTCAGAGCACCCTGGCCCTCCTGCCGGGAGGCTCCCTCAGGGCTGTCCTTGAACACTGCTGATTTCTGCCCTCAGATGCCTCAGACCTGAATGCGGAGGAGAGGGCTGTCCTAATAGCCAGCACCAAGTCCCCCATCTCCTTCCTGAGCAAACTTGGGCAGACCATTTCTCGGAAGCGCTCCCCCAAGGTAAGCGGACGGGATTTCCTCGAGCTGCAGAGCTAGAGATGAGGTGCAGAGAGTGAAGGAACGTGGTTTCCCTCTGCTCTTGGTGCAGGACAAGAAGGAAAAAGACTTGGATGGTGCTGGGAAGAGGAGAAAGACCAGCCAGTCAGAGGAGGTGAGAGAAATGTCTAGGGTTTGCCAGAGCGACTGTACTGTGCCTCTTCGTGGCTTAATCCCCCAGTGTCCAAGTTAGTATTGGACCCTTCCAGTTCATCCACGTGAGGTGGGTGGGCACGGATGCTTCCTGTGGCCTTGTGCCTCTCTTCTCTGGAGAGCATTCCAGGACCACACGTGTGTGCACGTGGCCTTCCTTTCTCTGTGCATGCACATGGTAAAGGGCAAGGGGCCTTCTGGGGATGTGGCCACACCAGCAAAAGCCAGAGCGCCTCTCCATTGCTGCCCCCGCCCTGAGTCCATCTTGAGAAGAGAACCGCGAGGAGCGCTCTAACGTGCCAGGCCCGGGGGGGGACGGGGGCTGCTCTGACACAGGTGGTTCTCGGGGCCCATATTCCTCAGGAGGACACACCCCGGGGCCACAGAGGAGGAAGGCCCACCCTAGTGAGCACGCTGACCGACCGGAGGATGGACGTGGCCCTCGGCAACCAGAACAAAGTGAAGTACATGGCAACCCAGCTGCTGGCCAAGTTTGAGGAGAACGCGCCCCCACAGTCTGTGGGTGTGAGGAGACAGGTAGGCCCCGCTCACCTGCCGGGACCTGGTCTGGCCTCAGAGGAAGGGGCTGGTGAGATGAGGAATGTCCCAGAACCCCCGAGGGCTCCGGGCTCGAGGTGGCGTCTGTGTGGGGAGGGACTGGGGTTACTGTCGTCACCAGGCAGGTCCCAGGTGTCTGGCAGATGCCCACCCAGGCCCTTTGCAGCGTGGTGGGGTCTTGGTCTCTGCACGTAGGTATGTGTTCACATGCATACATATATGAGTAATAAACCAGCGCTTGCCCGATCAACTTCAGTCACAGAAACCTCCGCTTCTGCTTTTTGAGGAAAATGCTGAAAAATATAATGTTGGTAATTAAGGCCCCTATAATGTTATTAACGCTTTCCCATGTTTCTTTCGGTTCTTTCTTCAGTGCGTCTTCATTTTCACAGTTGAGGTCATTGTTGACGTACACTTTTCTGTTCTGCTTTCTTCCTGTAACTTTGGGCAGTATTTCCATGTTCCAAACTCCTTACAAGTCTCTTCCAAAGTGTGCGCTCTACGCCTTTCTTAACCCTTCTTCTGGTGCTGAATGTTGACTTGTTTCCCATCGCTAATGATAAGCACAGAGGTAAATACTCTGGTGATAAAGATGCCTTATTAGACTGTCCTTGATGAGATCAAGAGTGGGCGTGTTGTCAAGATGCTATGTGGACTAGCCTCACTCCCTTGAGTCCTGCTGAGGGCTGGCCGGCGATGTCTGTCCGGTCTCGTCTCTCCTCTTGCTCATCCGGAAGTCACTCTGTCTTCTCCTGGGAGGAAGTGCTGGCATAGTGCGGTCCACACCGAAAGCTTCTTCCCGGACCCCTGGTGCTTAAGCGCGCGTCTCCTCTTCACCTTCTCCACGTCATCAGCCCCTGTTCCTGTGGTCCAGGGTGGGGCCCACCATGTGAACATCTTCTCACGTCTGGTGCTCGCTCAGATCCTCACGCCTCAGGCGTCGGTGCCGAGGAGCCTGCAGCCCAGGCCCCGTCCCACCTTGGGAACATGGGATGCTGTCCGCCAGAGGAAGTTGGTCCTCAGGAGATGCACGCCTCATTTTCCAAGTGGCAGTTAGTGGTTTAGGCGCAGAGCAGTGAGCTCGGGAAAAGGATACTCAGAATTACAGCTCTGTCTATCTTTTCCTTTGCATTTGTTTTTGACCTAGTTGGGGGTTTGGTTTTTTTTTTAAGTGTAACCTATATGTCTTCTTTATAAGTGTAACTTTCTAGAATTAATTCTGTGAGCCCTCCTTCAGTTCTTAGGTGTGTGTCTGTGTGCTGTGAGAATCTTCTTCGTGTCTTCTACCTTAATGTGTGTGTTTTTGTTTTTCTGTCTCCATGTGCTGTCCCTCCCCGCACTGGCCTGTGTGTTCCAGCTGACACAGGAGCGTGGGGTCAGCCAGCCGTCCCGCTGCCTGCCCGAGCAGGGTCGCTCTGCTCCCACCCCCCAGTGGAAACAGGTAAAGGAACTGCCTGGGCCCAGGCCTTCCCACCCGCTCCTCTGAGCCAGCTTGGTGGAGGCCTCACTGGAGCCCCGGGTAGGGATCTGTGCGCATTTGAGTAGACTCCAAAAAGATTCAACAGAGTACTGACAGTATCAGGCGTCCCAAATAGCTCAGTTGCTAAAGAATCTGCCTATAATGCAGGAGACCCTGGTTCGATCCCTGGGTTGGGAAGATCTGCTGGAGAAGGGATAGGCTACCCACTCCAGTATTATTTGGCTTCCCTTGTGGCTCAGCTGGTAAAGAATCCGCCTGCAGTTTGAGAGAACTGGGTTCGATCCCTGGGTTGGGGAGATCCCCTGGAGAAGGGAAAGGCTACCTGCTCCAGTATTCTGGCCTGGAGAATTTCATGGACTGTATAGTCCATGGGGTCGCAAAGAGTCGGACACGACTGAGCAGCTTTCACTTTCACTAACAGTATCGCTTGACCTCTATAACCCTTCAGTTTTGGGAATCCAGTGAGCAGGCAGGGCTGTTTGTTTAGTGCTGAAACCAGCTGGGACTGTGTGGTGAGGTTCCGGAGTCTTTGGGGTTTTGCTCTTATAACCTTTGTCCCAAGTTGACCTTTAGCTGACTCATGTCTGCATGACGCTTGGAGGACCATCCTGAGTTTGGGGCTTGGGGCAGTGGGTCTTTCCTGTTAAACAGGAAAATGTTATCCAGGTAATAGTTTCAAACTGTAGTTTGTTTCCTTGTTTCAAATCATGAACAGCGATCTGTACACTTTCTTGGTGTTTTAGCTACATTTAAAATATCCTTTTAAGAAATTTTCACTAAAGTTTCTGTAGAAACTCCTGTAGAGCGACTTCTACATGGTAGAGTAAGGCAGAGAGAGAGGAGGTGGCGCCTGTCGGTCACAGGAAGCCCGTCAGCCACGGGAGGCCTTTGCTCCGTCCCTCCTGCGTCAGGAGTACGGCCTGGGTATGCTGTCTCGTGGTTTGGAATCACTGAGGACTAGGGTTCTGAGCGGTGGTCGGGTGTGTGGCCATGGTGCCCTCCTGTGCTGGGAAGTGCTGGGAGGTGGTGAGTTAGGTTTAGTTGAATGACTTTTGGGGCAGATGGTTTCTTTGTTAACCTTTCTTTTAAGAATATGCACATAAGGCAGGCCTGTGAGGCTGAAATGGAAGCTTGGGAGCAGAGTCCAGACTCACCACGAAGCCAAGCTGCCTTTTGGTGTGCTTGGGGAGGGGTGGTCTTCTGAGAAAAACTTGTTAGCAATTGATTTCTGTTTTACTGACTTACCCTTCGCCTTGAGTAGACCCTCTGAGTTAAAGGTCAGTCTTTAATGGAGGATCCCTGAAAGGGAAGATGAGCTACTTTCCCAGGTTCTTACACTCATCACAGAGGTGGCCTGAGACAGGAGCCCAGTCTCTGGGTGAAGAGATGACCTTGAGAGTCACATCCTGGAGCGGTCCAGGGCAGGGACCCCTGCCAGGCTGCAGGGGCGCCTGGAGCCTCAGCCCATGTGGGTGATCTGCAGTCGCGGTCAGTGGAGTTGAGTACGTACTGCCAGCTTCTCCAGGCAGAACAGAACCCTTAAAGTCAAGTCTGGTCTGGGAAGGGGCAGCGGAGACGCGGGTTAGAAGGCGCAGCCGGGTCTCTACACCCGTCAGCCCTGTGCTGTGTGCTGTGTGAAGCAGAATTGTCAGCCTGCCCTGCTGTGGGGGGACCGTGACCCCAGTTCATCCCCTCATGGGTGCATCATATCACGGATGACACATCCCCAGCACTGACTCGGATGGTGTCACGAGCCTTGCTTTGCACACCTAGTCCCTGAGAGAGAGAACACTGCCAGGTGCCACCCAAATGGGGACGCGGGAGGCCTCCTCTCGGGGGTTGAGGGGCAGACAGGAATGGTGTTCCTGCCTCCCCCCTCCCGGGCTTTGCAAGCAGCACCCCACACGTCAGTCTGGGGTAAGAAAGCTGAGGCCCCTCTGACCTAGGAAGCTGGTGGTTTGTTAGGCACCAAAGGGTTCCTGCGCTGGAGACAGCCCCTCGGGAAGTGGACGCCGTGGAAAGGGGCATCCGGGGAAGTGGTCTGCGGACATTGCGGGGTCAGTTGGCAGAGGTGCTCTTCTTGTCTCCTGTCTCCTGCTTTTTCCTGTGTTTCCTTGCTCATCTCCCAAACCTTTCGAGTGGGAGTGAGGGTATGTCCTGGGCCCCTCTCTCCTGCCCCCAACTTTCTTGATAAACCAACAGAGAAGAATATGCTCCAGGTCTGTGGGATTTAGAAAGTGCTGCACCGTAGGTCCTGAGCCCCCAGCAGTGGCACGAGACTCGGGTCTGCAGACGGTGCGCCTCCAGCCAGAGGCTGACGGCCAGCAGGGCGGGTGCTCCCTGAAGACACGGATTTGTGCTCACGGAGGCGCGGGGTTGGGGAGGGGTCTCAGGGTGCCTTTGGCAGGTGCCTCTCGTCCTTCCAGAACCAGCCTCAGCGTGGCCGTCTTTTCACCTGTGTTCTCTTTGTTTGTGTCTGTTGGTGTAAAAGCGACGGGACAAGGAGCGTTCTCGGACCTGCCCCAAAAAAGTGATCACCCTCTCTCCTCCCCCTACTCCGCCTCCCTGTCGGGCACGTGGCGGCCAGCAGGTGACCCCCTCTGCATGCTCTGCTGTCCTGTGTGCCTGCCTGGCTGTGTGGGTGGCTAGGGTGGAGACCAAGTCAGAGTGCGCCCGTTTCCGTGGTGACCGGTACTGGTGGGCCTCAGGGTAGCAATGGTACGGTCAAACCCTGGGTGGTGTAATCCAGTCCCGTACCATAAGAAGGTGACTGTGCGGCTGTAAGCTAAAATGTAAACTGCACTGGCCCGGACACAAGGCCTCACAGCTCGAGCACACTGTCACGTGGCCCTGCTGGAGTCAGCCACGTGGGTCTTGCTGCCCAGGGAGATGCAGTTCAGGTGGGGTTTGGAAGCTTTTTCTAAGGCTTCACTTTATTAGTTTGGTTCCTTCCGATTTTGGGAGCCTCCCTCCTGTTTATCTGGCTTTTGCCAACAAATGGCTGCCCTTTTGTCCACCCCTCTCACTCTTCAGGCAGACACTGGAGAACTGCTTCATGGCAAGTGGGCCATGCATGTGTTTGTGGCCAGCACGCCCATTGAAAGTGCGGTTAGAGCACAGCGTTTTTGACTTGTGTTGCACGTCTCTGTAAAATAAAACACTGATTTTAAAGAAAGGCAGGATCTATGGGAAGACATTTCCTTAGCTATGGTAGCCTGTTCAGGAAGCGACCTTGTGCTGTGTCTGATGAGCAAGCCCCGCAGATGTCCCTGGGTCTGGACCCTGAGCCCTTGTGGGGCCGTGACTGCCCTGGGCCCTGTCCGTGCCAGAGAACAACCACAGGCGTTTCCTGTGAGCCAGGCAGAGTTCTGAGCGCTGTCCTGTGTCGTCTCAGTCTCTTCTCACGATAAACCTACAAGGCAGGTCCCATTAGTGTCAACCTCTTACAGCTGAGGAGACAAAGGCAGAGGGTCAGGAGGCCAGGTCACGCAGTGAACAGTGATCCAAGAGCTGAGCCCGAGTGTGTGACTCTGGAGCCTGAGCCCTGGCCTCATCCGGCCCTCAGGGACCCCCCTGCTCATGGGCTCAAGAGAAACTTGGAAGCTTTGGGTCAGTTTTGCACAGGCGCAGGGCCATACAGTGAATCCTGGGTTATCCAGAGTGACCAGAGGTGTCCGCAGCCCCATGACTGCTCCTCAGGACGGCAGGGGCCTGTGTACCGGGCCTGTCCGCCCGTGCACAGCTCTTTGTTCTCCTCGCCCTGTCCTGTGATCCTGTTCAGGGACCATGCCCCACCCTGGAGTTTCCTGTGGACTGTTATCATGGTCATTTACTCCAGCCGATTTCCACCTCCCCACCTTTCCTTCCTAATGTCTTGTTGTGGAAAGCTTTGCCCTTCTAACCTGCCTCTCCTGTTAACCTCCCATTGAACGCCTGGCCATGTGCTGCTGTGTGGAAGAAACATGTCTGCTCCACCTTTGTACTAACCATATCCCTTTATCCATGTGGCTGGCTTGTAGGAGGACAGCTGTGCTGGGAGTTGTCCTTGGGTGATGGGGCTTTGATGTGGATGGGGTTGTGGTTGCTGGGGGCAACAGGCCGCAGGATGTGTGTTGAAATGAATTCTGACTCTGTCACACTGTCACTCACTGGTCCAGATAGAGAGTTTGGATGGAGCTTAAGTTTCTGCTTTGTTGCCAACAGACACACAGGGATCTTGATGTCGACAGCCGTGGCAAGCAGAGCCCCCAGCACGAGAGGGTAAAAGCATGCCCGTGGCATGGGATGCTGGCAGCCACACAGACGCGGCACGCTAGGGCGGGGGGCTGGGGGGAGGCAAGTGTGGCCCCTGTCCCTTGCTTTTTGCACACTCTGTGCACCCAGCCAAGAGCCAGAACTCTTTGCTCGCAGTGATAACCCATGGGAATAGCATTCCTGGAGAGCATCTGTCCATTCCAGAAAAGAACCCTGAGATGTGTGCTTCTATGAAAGGCCTCTTCATCCTGCCCTCAGCCCCCTTTCCCACCCTTAAATACGTGCCTTTGACTCCAGGGGAAGGGTCAGGATCCAGAAACGGGAGGAATTTGCTTGGCTCTTCCGCGAATCTGGGATCTCGAGGTAGAAATCCCAAGGAAGCCAGAGCTCTTGCCAGCGTGGGGAGTTTTCAAGGATGAAGAGGACAGGGCAGGAAAGGAAGGTGACGGCGGAGTCTGTGATGGGGAGCTGTTGATCCTCTGTCTGAGAAACTAGGGGTCAGACGGCCAGTCACACTTGACCATCGAATAATCTGACGAGTAGCAGAGATGCCCATGTAAAAGCCTACTGACGTTATGGAACGTTCTTGGTTGTTGTTACCCTTTAATTGATCCCTGAGTGGATGCCTCTCTGCAGCCAGAGCGAGAATCAGCTCTCGCTGTTCATTTCATGTGGGCCTTCTCTTTTTTTCTTTTTTTTGGCTTCCCTCTGCCGTTGCTCTCTGAGAAGTGTGCTCATGACTGAGCAGTAGATCTGGCTCCCCGGGGCCCATCGGGAAAGTAGCAGTAGCCCTGTGTCTCTGTACTGTCACCAGGGCAACGGGAAGCAGGTCCCTGGGGCAGGAGGTGGGGCTGGGTGGCCTTTCCACGTCACCCATGTCACCGTGGCCTCTCTGCATGTGCCAGCCTCTTTCGTCCTTCTTCCCAGGCTGGTTCCTCTCAAGAAGAAATCTCAGCTCTGCTTTGGGGAATGCATATTTGAGGTGGGGGGTCCCAATGATTTTGACTGAAGCAGAGCCTCAGCAGGAACAGAGGGAAGAGTGGTGAATGAGAGAAGAGACTGGACAGAGCAGCAGCTGGAAGCTTGGGGCTGCAGGGCGCAGGGGGAAGCGGTCAGGTTGGTAGGAAGCTCCTTTCATCATCCTGGGGCCAGTTTCCAGGTTCCTCAGCGCAGGGCTCCCGTCCAGGTGCTCTTGAGGGTTACTGCTTATGTCCCTGCCAGACTGTTCCTCCACCTCCCCCATACAGCTATGCGTTTGCCTGCTTCTCTACCGTCCAGGGAGTTCAGTCTTTTCTATCTGAGCCTCTAAAGCAGAGGCTGGTGACACTCTCCATCACCCCATCACACCTGAAGCTTTGCATTTAGTGTGAGCTGAAGTAGGGGAGCTCAGAGCCAAGAGGTGCCTCTTCCCTGCACCCCGCAGGTATCTCAGCCCAAACCTGCAGGAAATGAAGCAGTTAGCACTCACTGAGTTCTCAGCCCCTTCTCGCTGGGGCCCGGAGAATCTGGCTGCTGGGCCCACTAGCTTCACGTGCTGCATGGGGACTGCAGAGGGTTGTGGGCTGGCTCCAGGGTCAGCTTGGCTTCTCTCAGCCCCACCAGAAGAAGGAGGAGCCACTTTCCTGGCTTTTGTGTAGAAAGAGTGAGCTTCACTGCAGATCTGCTGTCCCTGTGGTCTCCTCCACGTCAGGCCAGCAGGGTGATGAGCTGGTGGAATCCCCTCTGCCCAAGAGAGATTCCAGCTCAGGCCATGAGGGGCTCGGCGGAGTGCACAGGATGTGTGGGCTGGACACCGCCTGGAATGAGCCATTGCTGCTTCTGGAACTGAGTGTTTTTTTTACTGCATTTGTAATCCAGATAAAGGGTCTGAAACTGCCAAGTTGCTTGTGTTCAGAACAGTGTGTGACTTTTAATTTCACATTTCCTTAGGTTTTTTTTCTCCATCTTGTATCTTGTAGCCAGAGCCTGAGCCTTCGCGTCGATTTTTTGTCGATCAGTGGGAGCTTTCTCTAAGCCTCCGCTCCGCCAGCCGCCCTGCTTCTCCCTCCTCCGACTCCCTCCGACAGGTAGCTTGGCCCAGTCGGGGCAAAGCTGCTTCCTCTCCAGCCTCCACTCTCTTCTCCTACACAAACATCCTTCCTGTCTCCTTAGGGACCCAGCTGTGTGTGTCTGTCATGCATGTGAGGGTGGTAGGCGTCCACCAGAGTTCAGGCGCTTGCTCGCTTCACTGCAGCAAGTTCTGTCCACTTCGGCCCGCATTCACCATATTCCACCCCTACCAGTTAATGATAGAGCGTTTTTAACTCCACGTGCCTTCCTATTAATGTGTTATAAAATAAGAACTGTAGTGTAATTAAATCTCCTAAAGGGAGTGGTGGCTACCCAGTATTCCAGGTGCCTCTCGAACTGTAATCATGTGAGGAGTGAGCTCTGCTGGGTCCTGCGATGGAGCTGACCCAGACGTGCAGGGTTTGCAGACAGGTGGCAGGGCCTTCGGCCTGTTCTGTCTGTCTCCTTGTTCCTGAGCTGCTGGCAGACTGTGCAGAATGGAGTGCGTGTGGTGGCCACAGTGTCAGTCCAGAGATAGCGACATTGCAGCTGTTTCTTGAGAGTCGGGAGAAGAAAACCATTTGCTGTTCATGCTAAAAAACAAAGAGAACTGAAGGTGACGGGTGCTTTTATGCCAGGCAGCCCTGGGCTGCGCTTGCTGAGGGTGCTGGTTTCTGATAGGAGCACAGGGTGAGCCGGGATGACCCCGAACTTGCTCTGTGTCACAGCCTTCAACGCGGTGTCTGCTCCGTGCTCTCACTCGTCTGCTGCAGGGGATGTGCTGTTTTCTGCCCCTGGGGTTAGCTTGGCTGCACCTGAGTGTTTGTCTGTTCCAGGCTTATGCTTCCCTCACGTCTCTATCTAAAGAGGACTTAGGTCTAAGAGCCACTTGTGTTTCTCGACCACCAATGGGTATGAGCTGTGCGTTAATGAGCAAATGGCGCTAATCTTTGGGAATCTCCTTATTTTAAATTGAAAACATAATTGAGTCCTCAGCTCCAGCTGAACCTTGGGAACTGCTCGATGCACTGCTGCTGTCCTCATAGTTGCCGGAGCGTTTTCCCGGAGTGTTCCTCTGGTGTCCTCGCCCCATCCGGGATGTGCCGGTGCTCAGGCTGGTGGTTCCCTCCCATACGGCTGTCTGCCGGGGTTGCTGGCATCCCCAGCCCTCCTGCACGTTCTGGGTGTGGAATGAGAGAGAGGGCTCCTCAGGCCCGCGGGCACACGGCTGCTGAGAGTGTCACACACACGGGCTGCGGGCGAGGCTTTGGCCTCACTCCCTGCAGACGAGCTCAAAGCAGGGTTTCCACAAGAAGGCTTGCCATTGAAATGCGTAGTTTTCTCCTGTGACTTCTTCAGCTTTGCTGGAAAAAGGATTGAGGTGGTTGGGTTTTTTTTCTTTTGTCTTGTTTCAACTAAATGAAGGACCCCTCCTGGATGGAAGCACATCTGGCTTCCACAGCAGCCCTGCAGACTCCTGCAGCGGCTTCAGCAGTGCCCTGGCCAGCCTGGACGGCTTTGGCCTCGGGGCCCAGGGGAATACAGAACTCTTTCCAGGAGAACAGGCAGAGGAAGGTTCTTCCTGGTAAAGCCAGGGCCTCTGATGCCCAGCACGGGGGCTCTGAGTGCAGCAGTTATCAGTGATGAGGGATGTCATCCCCAGGGACACACATTACCCAGGTGGAGAGTTGGCCTTGCTGTCTTTCTGTCAGTAAATGAGGAAGCAGCTCCCCAAGCCCTCTCCCAGGCCGGGGACATGCCTGCTGTCTGGTGCCTGCTGTCTGCGAGGTTGGTGAGGGGGTCCCCTCGAGTTCTTTTTATGCAATTTGAGCCACTGGGCCATAGGCCCTTCCCACTCCTGTCTGCTCACATCCACCCTGTCCTGCCCGGCCCCTGCACTTCATCCAGAGGTGTGAGAGGGACCAGGTTCTCCTTGCTGGATTTGACTGTCTCTGCAGCCTTGCCCAGCCTGTGCTGGCGCCAGCGTGTGGGCACTGACACCTGTCCCCTGCTCGTGGGCACTGTGTTGGCATGTTTGTGGCTGCACCTTGTGTTCATTTGATACCTTTCAAAGATTCCCCCCGCCCCCGTCTTCTTAATTTATTTATTTTTTTCCTTCTCATTTTCCTTCTTTCTGGTCATTTTACAATCTCCAACCAATAGAAGTATATAAAGATGTACACGGGCGGAGTGAGCTCATTGGCTGAGCAGATAGCCAATCAGCTTCAAAGGAAAGAACAACCCAAAACCCTTCTAGACAAGAAGGAACTGGTAAGATACGCTAAGGGCACTGTCTGTCTGGATAAGGCAGCTCTGGAGAGCACGCCTGCTTTGCTCTAAGTAGCTCTAGTGACATACGTAGCCACTATGTGCCATGTGGTGGGGTTTTTGTTTTTGTTTTTCTTTTCTGAGGTATCTGTATTTTGCAACTGACTTTCCAGGGCTGAAATTGTTGTTTAGAATGTTGTGTGAACGGTATACCCAGAATCTCCTAGTGAGTGCTTTAGGGTCCAGGAGCCTGTGTCCATGGAGAACCACAGGAGCACCTTCAGATCAGAGTCTGTTGAAAGAACTTGGTTTGATCGCTAATAAATGGCAGAGAACAGACTCTGTGCTGAGTGCTGCTTGGGCACGAGGCTCTGAACCTCAGGCTGAGCCGCTTAGTGAGGGTCGTGCGCCCGGGGAGTGCTAGGAGACCTCCCCCTGACCTGTGCCTCCCTCCCCCAGGGCTCCATAAGGAAGGAGTTCCCACAGAACGTGGGAGGCAGCGACACCTGCTATTTCTGCCAGAAGCGGGTCTACGTGATGGAGCGGCTGAGTGCCGAGGGCAAGTTCTTCCACCGGAGCTGCTTCAAGTGTGAGCACTGCGCCACCACCCTGCGCCTGTCGGCCTATGCCTACGCCCTCGAGGATGGTGAGTTCCCCGTGCCGGAGGTGCACCCGGACACGGCCCCCACCACTTGCTCGCACAGAAGCTTTTCTTTCTGCCTCTCGGGAGCATTCCCGCCCCGTCCACAGAGTCACCAGGCAGTGTTGTAGATGACCGTGGAGAGGCGAAGGGCATGTGTTCACCTAAACGCCTGCCTTGGCTTCAAAGATAACGTGCTCTCCTACCTCATGGCAGGATCTTAAAATGAAAGGGGCCCAAGGAGGATAAGTCTTTTTATCTTTGCTTTAGAGAAGAAGAATCACAGTCCTAAAAAACCGCGTTTCTTGCCTGAGGTCAGTGGCAGCACATTGAAACTGCGTCCTCGGCCACTGTTCTCGGACTTTGGCTTCCCGAAGGTGCCCGAGTTGTGCGCGTGCTCACCCGTTCTCTCTCGCAGCCGCATCTCTGTGGCATTGAGAGCACGTGGCACAGGCCTTCCTCTGGTTTACTGTGCTGGTCAGGCCCTGGCCTTTTGCTGTATTTGTTGATTTCTTAATGGAATGGTCTTGACGAGGCAGAAGGTGGAGGATTATGTGAACTGGTAGCAAAGCCTAATGGAGAGGCGTGTCTGCCACCTGATAAACCTTGGGGTTGACTGCAAACAGTCACCTAAGACGTTGATGATTTCTACACCTGTTCCTACAGGACCCCAGAGGGACTTTTTGAGAGGCCGTCTTACTGATCCAACAGTGAAAAGACTCAGGTGAATAGGTGTGGGAGTGAATCCTCGTGGGGTGGCCTTACACAGAAGGGGGCCACCCTGCGGTGAGGAGATAGTCCCTCCTCCAGGCTGTTTGAATAGTGAGTGAGAGGAGCTGAGAAAAGCTGGCTCCTACTGTTGTGGCCCCTGGTCCTCTGGTTACACGAATAGAAAGCGAGGGCGGGGGTGCAGCTCTCCGTACCGCACACACCGGGTCTTCAGAGAACGCCTTTGATCTCCCTGATGGGCTTGGGGAGTGAAGCCTACCCAGTGTTTCTGTCTGTGAGGTTTTCCTGGAAGGATCCCTCCAGGCCCAGAGAATTGATCCACAAGTATTTTTGCCCCTAGATTCCGTGCCACACCTGGAGACACATTTTCTTGTGGGGTGGATGGAGTGTAAGCAGGCTGGGTCCTGCGTGGGATGCCCTGGCAGCAGACAGTGTGAGAATGCCTGTGGGCTCCAGGGCACAGTGCAGACTCTGACTTTGGACAGTGCAGAGTAGGAGGGACCCGTGATGCTCAGAGTGTCAGGAAGCACTTCACCTGTCCTGGGTGGACTCTGGAGAGCTGTGGGTGAGGCATCCTTGCCTTCCTGGAATAAATCCCGCTTGATAATGGTGTCTGATCCTTTCAAAGTGCTGTTCAATTTGGTTTGCTAATATTTTGTGGTTGCACGTGTGTTCGTCAGCTGTGCACGTTTGATGGAATTCACCAGTGAAACCATCCCATCTGGGGCTTTTCTGTTTTGCGAGAATTTTAATCCCTGACTCAGTCTCCTTACTCAGTACCGGTCAGTTCAGGTTTTCTGTTTTCTTATGACTGAGATTTGATAAATTATGTTTCTAGGAATTTATTTACTCTAGGCTATCTAGATTGGCAAATAGTTGTTTTTAGGAGCTTCTTAGATCCTTTGTATTTCTGTGGTATCAGTTGTAATGTCTCCTTTTGTTTCTGATTTTATTTATTTGAGTCTTCTCTCTGTTTTTCTGAATTAGTCTGATGTCAGTTTTATCTTAAGAACAACCCGTTTCATTGATCTTTTCTATCATATTTCTTGTTAGGTCTTCTTATTTTTAACTTCAAGAATAGGAAAGTTAATTTGTTAAAGTAGCCACTCTCTCCAAATGAGAAAGATGAGTGAGATTACTCCGGTTTCAACAGTTTCTCTAATAGGGTCTGTCCTTTAATTTTCAAAACCTTGACTGTAAGTGGGAGTAAAGAAAGGGCTGAGGAAAAAATGCCCCTCTGTGACTGAATTCCACTACAAGCATCGTGGGAAAAGCCAGGGTTGGCATTAATCAAGCTTGTGATCCCACCTGCAGCAGGACACACGTGTCATGCAGCAGGACACATACGTCATGCAGCAGGACACACGTGTTATGCAGCACTGCACACGTTATGCAGCAGGACGTGTTATGCACGAGGACACACATACAGCAGGACACACATGTTGTGCAGCAGGACACGTGTTGTGCAGCGGGACATGTGTGTTATGCAGCGGGACACACACGTTACACAGCAGGACACATGTTACGTAGCAGGACTCATGTGTTACACAGCAGGATACATGTGTTGCGCAGCAGGACACACATTGTGCAGCAGGACACACATGTTATGCAGCAGGATGCAGTGTTACACCAGGACCCAGGCAGCCCAGGCAGGCACAGCTGAGCACTGGGAAACACTTTCGGACCCTGAGGATGCCCCGTGCTCGCTGATGCTCCTTATTAGGCTTAATTCTGTTTTGTTCTAGTCACAGTCAGTTACAGGATTTTTTGGTTTGTTTTGCGTTGTCTTTAATGCTGATCTGACCCACTAAGGATCTGAGCTGCAGTTTGACCAGCGCCAAGTCGCACATGGTTGCCTGAGGGCCACGGCAGAGCTAGTGTTCAGTGCTGCCCCACCCGTGGCAGCCTTCTTGCCTCCAGCACTTGTGTTCATTCTCGGTTCCCCTAGAAATGCTCCTCCAGCTCTTCATGTGACCACATCTTTGTTCTGCACACACAGCCACTTTGTTTGCTGGCCCCGCTGTACAGGCTGCAGTCTCTGCTCTGGGCCCTGATTGGGTGATGGCTCCGTGGCCTCCACACATCCGGGCACAGGGAGGAGGAGGGCCTGGCTTCCTTCGATGAGAACCCTGGCTTGGCCTGAGCAAGGTCGGGCTGGGGCGATGGGGACGCATGTGCTAAGACCAGCAGTCAAGTCTGGCATTTCAGAGACTTGCTCACTACCTCTTCCCCTGCTCCTTGCTGCCTGCAGGTAAATTCTACTGCAAGCCACACTACTGTTACCGGCTGTCTGCCCCTGCGCAGAGGAAGAGACCGGCAGGGGCGCCTCTGTCTGGAAAGGTAATGGGGCTGGGCCACAGGGGTGGGGGCACCAGGTGACTGTCCAGTGTGGTGGCAGCTCAGGCATGGCCAACAGACCCTGAGTGACCACTGAGCAGCCCTTCCTGTGAGTGGGAGGGTCTGAGAAGTGGTCTTGGTTTGATTTGGGGAGGGGTAGCATGTCAGGACTCATCGAATGTTGGGTTTCACTATGGAAGTGTTCTTGACAGCACCTGAGCTACTCTAGCAAGAGCGTGTCCACAGCTCCCTTCTGTTTGTTCTGTATAAAAAAAGCCTTTTGCCTTGAAAGTTTCACCTTTCCTGAGAAGAGAACGCTGGAAAAAGACTTGGCTCGAAATAAATGTTCTGCAGCCAACTCCTTTAACTTTGTTTATTCTAGGGACCACTCATCTAAGAACTTTATTTTAAAAGACTGAGCATAGTCAGCTCCCTGCTTGTCTTTTCAAGTGAGCTTGGTATCCTCTCAGATGGGGTGTCCCTGTGTGTGTCGGCAGCTGACCATTGCTTCCTGGAGGGCCTCTGGGGTGGCAGAGAGCCCGTGGGAAGGGGTACCAGGCACCTCTGGACCATGACTCCTGGGACCCCCGTGATGTGTGTCCTGGCACGTCTCTGGGTTGCCTGGTGACCACAGCCAGGTGCCACCGTCTCTTGAGATGTGGTGCCTCACTCAGTCATCTTCCTCTCCTAGGAGGCCCGGGGACCCCTGCAGGATAGCCCCGCCGCAGACGCCAGCGGACGGCCCAGCACCAGTGCCAGCCCGGCTGAGAGAAGCCCAGGTAGCCTCACTTCCTTGTTTGGCTGGGTGGCGCGTCACTCGCTCGGCCTCTGCGACATGGCCAAGGGGATGAGCCAGCACCTCCAGTGCAGCATTTCATCGATTGGGCATCAGGCGGCCCAGAACCCTCCGGACTCCTTTTTCATGTGCCAGCTGCTTGTGTTCGGAGTCCCCTTCCTCTATGGGCTGTCGGAGGTGCTGGTGCAGATCCGAGGGGAGTTTCACTGGCCCACTGTGAGCCAGTAGGGCACCATCAGGTCAGCGGCATCGCCCACACCTCGTGCCGTCTGTTCCGAGTCTCAGAGTTTTACTGCCGGGCCCTGGGACCTGCCCACATCCATCAGACACCTGGGGGCCAAGCCCAGGCCTGCCCAGAGAAGAGGAGTTCAGAACCGGCTACTTTTAGCACTGACTCATGTGACAAGCCAGGGCGGCAGGGCCTTCCCGTTGTCCCTCGCAGTGGGCTCCTCGGGCCGGGCGTGGGACTGTGAGAAGGTCCCAGGGTTGCACACAGGCCCACCTGCACTGGGTCCCCTCTGTCCCCTTCGCTGCCCTGGTGTCTGGGGCGGCTGCTGCTGCTCTCGCTACACCCGTGACCACTGGAGGACAGGCCCTGGCTGGCTCCACGTTAACCTCTTCCTGCATCAGGAGGCAAGTGCCACCACCCCCACTTCTGAAAACACATTTATTCTGATCTCGGAAGGCAGGAAGAGAAGGGCTCACGGAACCAGCTTTGTTGTGAAGAATAGTGTTTTTCTCCTTAAAGCCACTTCTCCCTACTCTCTGCCAAAGCAGCCTGTGTGGTGTGTCCACAGTCCCACAGATGCGGGTGGTCCCGGGGACCTGTGCAGCCCCGCCTGGTCACAGGCCAGCTCACTGCAGCCGGCGGGAGAGGAAGTCATCAGGGCCCTGCTCTCACCTGTCACAGGTGTCCTCCCGTCCACAGAAATCACCCTGTGGGAAGGACAGGTTATCGGCTAGATGGAGAGGAGTTGGGTGTAGGATTCCCAAAGGGAGGAGGAACAGGGTGGTCCTCTTGGTCCTCAGATGGGAGGCTGGTAGTGCTGCTCCTCTGATTGCGCTTCGGAACTCCCGGAGCCCTGGGGGCGGGACATAGGAGAGCTCAGCTCTGCTGCTGCGTGTGCCTCACTCTGATCCAGGCAAGTCTGCAAGTGCCCTGCAGGTTGGACCAACATTTTATAGCCATGTTTAACCCACGAAGGACTTGCTACCCCTTAAGCCCCTTATAATCCATCTTTCTCATGAGGTGCTGAGGGCCCCGGAGTCGGGGAGGGGCTGGCAGAGACACGGGCGTGTGCTTTTGAGCAGGTGAGCACCACCTGGGGCTCAGCACACAGCCAGGGCGCTCAGCCTCTTGTGAACATCTGCAGAGAAGCGAAGCCAGCGGAGGCCAGGCCGTTACTGGCCATGCACTTGATCTGGTTCAGTTTGCCGTCCGACTGTCTGCTTTGGGAGCGTGGTGGGCTTCAGGATTTTAGGAGCTGTGGAGAGAGAAGGGTTCCGTAGAGAAGAGGAACCTTCTCTGAAGCAGGGATAAAAGGTGAGAGCTGGGCTTGTGAATGAATCAAAGGCCCGTGGGCTTTCTTGATTTTGAGGGAGACGCACCTCTCACAGCATGTGGGGTTCAGGATGTGAGCCCCGGTTGGAGGTACCCTTTGGGCAGCAGTGAGCCAGTGCCCAGAGCGCTGGGGTCCAGTGGGTAGCTGTCTTTGGAGACCTGGGCTTTCAGAAAGATGGCTCTGAGTGTGGACACGCCCCAAGACACCAGCACTTCCCCTCCACAGGAGAGGAGCAGGACATGGGTGCCTGTTACACGTGGCTTGACGTTGATTTCTTCTGCTCCTTTAATAGGAGAAAAAAATCCCAAACTAAAGTTTTGGTTAACTGGAACCTTGATTTGAAAAGATTCAGAAAAATTCAGGTGTTGGAGGACTTCAGAATGTGTGCTGTGGACGGCAGTTGTCAGGCCAGGTCCTGGCACGTGCCCTGGGCTGCACCCTGAGCAGGAGTGAGTGGTGCGTGGAGCGTGGTTCATACCCGGGTCCCCGTTCCCCGGGAGGTGGGGCCGGGGGAGCCGTGACTGGTTGGCTGTTGCGCATCTGCCCCTTTAGTCTGTGGCGTTTCCCTCCTTTCCCTTGTGTTCGCCTCTTCCACCACAGTTACTGCTGTTGCCAAAAATACAAACACAACCTGTGAGTTAGAACCTAGTCCAACGTCAGTCTCTGGCAGCCTGGCCTGCGGCTGCCGCCTGGTCTAATGTCTTCGTTTGTGATGTGCTTTTGCTGTAGAAACCCTCTTTTCTGCTCTCAGTCTGTAACTAGTTTGTCTCACGCTTCTTACACTGGCTGCTGCAGGTTCACGGGCCTGGCACAGGCTTCCTTACAGCACCTGCCCATAGGAAACATTCGGAGAACAGGTAGAGAAAGAAAGAAAACCCCAGATGGTACATTTTCCCCTTGAGTACAAGACGCCCAGTTGCGGGTTTTGAGACCATTTCTTCATCCAGAGGACTCCCCTTTACACCTCGTATGGTGGGGAACCAGAACGGACGTGTACAGGTGGGGGTCATGGGGATCAGAAACGCTGTCCTTCCAGTCCCTGTGACAGACATGGGATGGGAGGAAGCCTTCGTTGCCTCTCATCTTACAGAAAGATGATCTTAACACATAAGGCTGTCTGGCTGGGCGCTGCCTGCCCCCATCCCTAGACAGACCTGTGTGGCACCCGGGTTCTGTAGTGGGCCTGCTGAGTGAGCGCCAAGAAACCAGGCGTTTACTGCACCAGCCAGGACAGTCGCATGGCAGGACAACTCCGACCCATCCTGGGTTCCTGCCATCGGGAAGGAGTTATTACCAGATCTCCCACTGCTTCCCAAGTCTGCTTCCAGTTCTGGAAAACCTGTTAGTGAGGCAGAGAATTCTCCATCCAGCTTCCCTGCCCAGTCCTGAGAGTCGTTAGCAAATGGTGATGTACGCATGTTTACATATACACATACACGTGCTTGTACCGGTTCAGCCTCATGTGTATAAGTACACGTTTACATATTGTGCCCTGAATAATAATCACAGTCCTAGTGGAGCTTTTTCTAAAGCTTCTCTTTCCTTAGTTCTGGCTTACCTGGGGACCTAGCCTATCTTAGTGTTCCGGTAGGGGTTTGGAGGGAGCAGAGAAGCCAGGCTTCCGGTGGAGGTGGAGATTGTGGGTGAATATCTCAGAGAGCAAGCAGAGCATACTTCCAGCACCAGAGACCAGGGGCACAGGGCTCTCTTTCAGGGGCCCCGAGGACCGCTTTGCTTCCAAGGCGTGTCTGACTCCCTGGGCCTGTTACTTCAGCTTCCTGCTGTCTCTTGGTGTTTAGTGTATCTGTAGACAGTGGAATCCCATAGTCTCTCCTGAAAGTGGCCTCAGCGTGGCCTTGAAGGCCTGACCAGTGAGTTAAGGGGTTCCACACCCCACTTTTCCTGAGCCATTAAGCAGAAGTGGGTCTCCAGGCATGGTACGGAGGCCAGAGCTGTGTCAGGGATGCCCGCCTTTCTACCTCCGGCCTGCCTTCTGTGAAGCTTCGTGCTTGACTTTAATCTGTGCTGTTGTGAGTTTTGGTGTGTTTCTTTGTGAGCTGTTTTTATTTAATTGTGTAACTTTGTTTTTTCTGTGAAACTTTGTTTTCTGTGAAACTAAGGTATTGTGCTTCTAATTTTTTTTTTTTTTTTAACAAATGTTACCGTTCTTATTTAAGAGAATAAATTCCAAACAATCTTCAGGTTTCTGAGTATTTCTTTTCCTCCCATTTCTCCTGATTGGAGGGTGGAAAGGGCCCACTTAGGCAGGTCTCGGAGTAGGCTTGACAGCGCTGTGCCTCAGGACTCTCGCTCCGGGGCCGGTTCGGGGGAGAGTGTAGGTATATTAAAAGGGGGAGACAGGGAACCTGAAATAAAAGGTTCCTGTCAATGGAAAGGCCCCTGTTCTGGGGGTGGCGGAGCATGGTGGAAGACATTTGCTTGCTTCGTGGAGGAAGATGCCACCTGTGTCCCCCGTCTAGTCAGCCTGCATGAGGGCCCCGGGGGACTGGCAGGTGAGGAACAGAGACTCCCCCCGAGCCAGTGTCTGCTGGGGCCCCAGGCCGGTGTCCTCCTCCTGACGAGCCAGTGCCAGGCCCAGGAGCATGTAGGCGCCTTTCCTCTGCTTGCGGCTCTCAGGCGACAGGGATGGTCCAGGTCTGTCCTCCCGACTCTGTTTCTCTGTGTGACACGGACCCTGAGCCGGGGGACCAGTGCTGCCTGACCGCTGGAGCCTGGAGGGCTGTGCCTCCAAGACCTTGTCACATTTGCTGTGACCTTGGCGGTGCAGCCCGTGGAGCCGGGGTCAGCCAGTGTGGGTGCTGAATTGGGCCCCGAGAGGGCGCCGCAGTGGGGCGAGGGGCACTGAGCACCCCGTCTGCACAGCTGTGCTCTAGGAGACGGGGTCTGGTGCGAAGGGCCTCTCCCTTCCACCCTTGGGTGCCTGCACGGCTGCAGCACTTTGCTGGGTCCCGAATTCTTCTTGCCCTTTCTCAGAAATCAGTCAGTCGGGTCTGTCCTGGCCTCTGCAAAAGACTGGGAGAGAAAGAGTGGGTGAAGACCCTGGAGAATTCCCTCTGGGTCTCAGTTTCTTCCCCAAACTTCTTGAAACCCAGCCTCCTCTTTTCTCAACAGTTCCCTGGCTGTTCCCCTGACTGGTCCATTCTCCGGGAGGGCTCCTGTGTGCATACGGGGACACGGGACAGACCCTGGGTTTCATCCTGCCCTTGAGGGACACACTGGAGAAAAAGCCCCCACACGGCCTTTCTGGGGTGTAGTGGCTTGCACAGGGCTTTGGAAAAACTCATGCCTAGACCCCAGGCCCTTTCGTAGAGCTCTGTGACTTCCCCAAGACTCCTGAACCAGGGCTCACCTTGTACCTCAAGGTCCAGCCCTGTACCCAGCAAGTGCTGGCCAGGAGACCATCCCAAGGACCTGCAGGGATGAAGGCATGGCGCTGGGTCGTGCCTCCAGCTCCACAGGTCCTCTGGGGCAAGGCTTTGCTCCAACCCCGAAGGCATGGCACTTGGTCTTGCCTCCTGCTCCATAGGTCCTCTAGGGTAAGGGTGGGGGCAAGGCTTTGCTCCAAGAAAGACAGTGATTGAAAGGGGAAGTCGCGCCCTCTCCCACCCACCCACCCTCTAACTCAAGCCAAGCAAACTTGACCTCGCCCTTGATAGTGTCCACAGGTGAGGTCAGAGTGCCCCCATCACTCACAGGTGCAAAGGGCAGTTTGGGGATGCCTGCCGGGGCTCCTGGGCTGTGCGGGTGATGACCAGGATCTCTGTTACCTTTCACGTGTCCTTCACCTCTCTTTCTGTCCTCGCCAGCTCACTGTGGCCTGTACGCTGACTGCATGAGCCTGTCCCTGGTGTGTGCATTGCGTTCCTCTTCTGTGCTTGTGTAAGGTATCAGGGTTATTTCCACCTTGCCACTGTTGTTTCACACTGTCCTCGCCTGGAACTGGGGTCTTTAGTAGTAGTTTTGTGTTAAGGGGCCTCGGTCTCCAGAAGAGCTCGGGCCCTCCACTCAGGGACCTGCTTCTCTTGAGTTCCTGCACCTGGGGTCCCGCTGTGCCTAGGCCTCCATCACAGCCAACTCCCTGAGAAAACTTGGCCCCACCAGGGGCCCTGTAGACCCAGGCTGCCAGGCGAGGCCTGGGGCCCCGGGAGGACCTGGGCCTCAGACACGTGACAGCATCGGGGCTGTTTCTATGCAGAGGCCCAAATAAGCGTGTCATTCGGCTCTCGTGTCCTTGCACGGTGGTGAACCCGCACGTCCGTGGAGGTGAGTTCTTGGGACTAGGTGGCTTCTCAGAGGTCAGACCTGAAAGTGTGGCTAGGGGCCTGCGGTCAAAGAGCCTGAGAGCCCGAAGGGGAACGGTACGGCTGAGGAGGCCCCGGGACGGCCACAGCAGCCTGTGTGCCCCTGTGATCTAGAAGAATCTCCAGGTAGGAGAGACCCGTTGTGAAAGTTTCCTCCCCGTATTTGCCACCAACAGACTTCTCTGGGTCAGTAGATTCGTCCTTTAAAAGAGGTTTTACCCTTGGTTCAGTCTCCCATGGGTCACTCTGCACCAGCTCCTTGCCTGTCTTCAGTGAGGCAGAGCTTTCTTGGGGTCTCAGTACTGCTGGAGGCCCAGCCCCATGGGAGGCGGGTGCAGGTGTGGGCAGCCGGCCCCAGCGGAGGCTGGAGCCCTGGAGCTGCAGTGCTTGGTGGCTGCCACAAGCTGATGGCCGTGCTCCCGGCGGCTGCAGACACCACGCCGAGGGCTGTGATGTTTATAGCCGGGATGGCCGACGTCTGCCCTGGAGTACCCGTCAAATAAAAACAGTGAAGCTTGGCGTGTCAGGCTTCCCCAGTGACTATACTGGTCAGCCTGCTGTTGGAGCTGGTGTCACAGAAACTCAGAGCACAGTTCAGGAGGACTTGTAACGTTGATGCGGCAGGCATGCAGCTCTTCCGTGTGCCAGGCGCTGTCCAGATGCAACACTCCCCTGTTGCTGCAAGGAAGGCAGCATTTTGCAGACTGGATCGAGGCCATGTCACCGACCCGGGGGGAGCCGGTGGAGTCTGCACCCAGGACACAGCACCGCCCTGGCACTGCCTGGCCCCCAGCCTCAGCTCGTCTGCTGGGGAGAGGGAAGAGCTGCGTGTTGGCTCCGCAGAGATGACTCGTTAAAAGACATTCCTGAGTGCCCTCTGTCATCCGTGAGTGTGTGTTTGGTTATTCCCAGGAAATACATGTGTAGCTTTTTAGCAGTGACCCCCACCCCCCAGCTGGGGATGTGCCTTTGCAAAGAGGGTGGGTTCGAGAGCCAAGGGCATTCATCCCGGATGCGTGCAGGGGGTGGTCAGAAGAGGCCAGGCAGCAGAGCGGTGGCGTTGAGCCAGCTCCTCCTCGTTTTCTCCGTATCAGCTCTTTGATGCATTCGAATGAAACCAAGCCTGAAGTCGTGTCAGTGAGAATGGACCTGAACAGCCTCTCCCCGTGGCCGTCCGTGGGCACTCTCCTGCCTGTCAGTCCCTAGGAGACGGGCTTGTGTTCAGGGGGATGATCAGGGCTGCTCCCTGAGCCCCAGTTTCTTCTCTGCTCTCACATTTCATCACACTTTCTAAGTGGCCCCAAGGGTGGTGGAACTGATGTACTGCTCTTCAGTTCTCAGCAGTGGCCCGGCCTGGCCCTGGGTGGGGTTGGCCGAAGGAGAGGGAGAGACGAGGTCTGCTTGGTTCTGTACTGACGGAACAGAATCATCAGGATGGAAACACCGGCCTTCTCACCTGCCTTGAGTTTGGGCCCCCTAGACTCCACTCACATCAAATGACCCTGAAACCCGGCTGAGCAGGGAGCATGCATCATTGCTGTCTGGGCTCTGCTATGTCAGGTCAGCTCGGGTTGGCACATGAGCGCTCGGAGGCCTGAGCACATTGGGCACAGCTGTAGGCAGGTGTGCTGCGACGGGCCCCGTGAGCCCACAGAGGATGTTTTGGGAAATGGAAAAATGAAGAGAGCTGGGCACACGAAAAATGAAGCAGTGTTTTTCCATGTCGTGTCTCCAAGTCTGGTTTTCTCCCTGGGCTAGTGAGTGGACCTCCTGATGTACCTGTGGGCTTCTGTTCCCCAGGCCCCACGCTGGAGGGCTGGGCGGGCCTGTGGGCAGCCCTCGCATGGACAGTAGGGATGGACAGTTCCTGTGAGCCGGGCCATGCTGGAGGACTGGGAAGGGTGGGGTGCTGTGCCCAGCGCGTGGGCTTGTGCGCCTGGCGTGGCCCTTCCCAGGGGTAGGGGGGCTCCATGCACTGCCCTCTGGGGTCAGGATGCCTCACTTGAGCAGCAGAGAGGAATGTCTGAGCTCACCGCTCCGTCCTAACGACCTTGTCTGTCGGGCTGTGGTCCAGCGTCTGGCAGGCGGCTGGCCCCTTGAACACGAGGTTGGAGACAGTCCCTTGTGACTTCCAGGCAGCGCTCTGGGCTCGGTGCTGTTGATGTTTGGGTAGATACTTCTGTGTTGTGCGTTGTCGGCTGTTTGTAGAATCCATGGATGTCAGGACCCCTTCCCAGGTTGTGATATTGCCAGGCGACCCCGAACGAGAAGAGCATCTGCTTGACAACCACCGTTCTAGACTAGAGTCAGAAGTGAGCACAGGGTGCAGGCGTGAAATCAGCTTCTGCGTGGTTGTTCCCTGTGGGAGATCAGGCGGAGGGCGTGTGAGAACCAAGGCAGTGACGCAGGGTCTCCACCCGGGCAGGCTGTTAGCCCACAGCCCCGTGTGCGAGCAGGCGTCCTTGCAGGTGCTGCAGATGCTGTCAGATGTTGAGGACACGTTCTGGAACAAAGGTCCAGAGGTCTTTCATGACCCGCAGTGGACCTCCCTGCACCCTGGAACATGGTCATCAAATAACAGAGCCAGGCTAGGGAACACGTGCCGAGAAGACGCTGACTTGGGCTCCAGCCCTGCAGCCTGTCACCCTACCATCTCTGGTCGATGGTCTCTCTGAGGTTCAGCTTTTCCGTCTAATGAAGTTAGAAAACGTGGACAAAAGGTTCCCTGCTCCCCTTACCTCATAAGGCTGTTGTCGGGAGCAAATAAGCTAGAACACATGGAAGCTGGTTGATCTGACAGGATTTGGGGACTATCAGCCATGATTGTTGGCGGGGCTTCCAGAAAATGCTGGGGTCATCAGAGTAAGTGTGAGTTCGGGCTGTTTCTGCTGACTGGGCGGTGCATCCTGCAGGGTGAGGACTGCACGGCCCGCTGGGCTGTGTTCCCAGACCGCAGAGGTTTGGAGAAACAGAACAGTGAGAAGGCCTGCGTGTCTGGGCCTGGGAGCTGGCCGGCACAGCACGTTAAGTCCCTGCAGGGCTTGGCTAAATTTGGCCTTGCTTTTTCCTCAGCCTGCATGGATAGGCTGTGAGGTCACCTGCTGACTCTGTGACCACCAGAGGCTCTTCACTATAACAACGAAAGGAAAGCAGTCACAGATGGAGTTTGGTGAAGCTGAATTGTCAGCACCCACGTGAGAGAGGAACAGCAAGGTCATAGCTTCTCAGGAATGGGGCTTGGGCTGCCCTCATGGGGCCTGGGGGTGGTCTGGCTCCACCCACACCCTGTGCCCCAGGGCTTTCTGTGCCACCTCACGGCCCCTGCAGGATGGAGTCAGCACTGGACGGTGCCTCATGGTGCCCAGCTGGCTGCTGGGAAGGGCTTTGTGCTCACTTCCATCAGCCTCACAGGGCCCCTGACCAGTCTCCAGGCCAGTCTCAGGGATGGTGGACAGATGAGAGCCTGTGTTTCAGATAGTGGTTGTGGGCCTGCTGGTGGAACTTGGCTCATTTCCAGAAACAAATCTTGGGCTACCTGCGGGGAGGGAGATGTTGTCTTCAACAGGAGCCTGCTGCAGAGCAGAGGGCCTTTCGTGGAAGGTGGGGGTGGGTGTGGGCAGGTTTGTCCCTGTGATGGCTGGATTATGGGCACAGTTTCTTAAAAAATGTGCCCAGGGGCACAGACGACTGGAAGTGCTCCACATCAGAGGGTACTCCCCTCCCCGAGGCCCCATCCCCATTTGAGGTGTGCTCAGGAGGTAGCTGGCGTGATAAAGATGCATTTGAGCCCTGGGGGCCTGCAGAGGGTGCCCAAGGCAGGGGGAGGAGAGAGGCCTGGGCCAGGCTGACCTGTGGGGCCATCCTTCTCTTTACCTGCTGCATATGTGATTAGCCACACAAGTGGCTTGGTGGACAAATCGCTTCCCTTGGACAGATCACAGGGGCGTTCCTGTGTTGTGGGTGGCCCCTGTGGCACCTGTGTGTTCACAGATGTGTGGAGTTGGGTGGCCAGGTGGGGAGGCAAGAGTTTTGGCTAGAGCTTGGCTGTCAGGGACTAAAGAGCACCAGCGAGCCCCAGTGCGCTCGTCACAGCTGCAGCTTCCCACAGGCTGACGCGGCAGCCGGTTGGGCCAGGCCGAGGTTCCCCTGTGAGGCGTTTGAGCACAGGAAAGACGTGTTACCTAGACAGCTACACGGAGCCCTGGGACAGTCTTTCAGTGGAGACCAGGGTATGTGTCTTAGGGAGAGTGACATGTGCCAGGATTCCCACGTGCCTGAAAAGCACCCATGGGAGATGCTGCAATAATAGCAGAAAAAGGAATTTAACACTAGAAAACTAACATGACAGCAAAAGCTCCCTGGGATCCTGCAGCCAGGGCGCATAGGCCTGTGGTGTGGACGAGTCCCTCGGCCTTCCGGAAAGGACTCCCTGGGCTGCAGGCTGTCCCCTCCCACGGGGGTCTCCTGGGACAGCTCTGATTCATCCCTGTCGCGTTTCCCCTGCTCGGTCCCTCTGTCACTGCTGACTGCTGGCAGTTCAGTGTCTCCCCCTTGCATCCACACACTCTTTTCTCTGTGCCTCACGTAAGCATACGGTCACCCCGGATGGACAGGTAGACAGTTGGTCTGTGAGGAGCGGTTATCAATCCTGTCCTTCAATCTTTCCTCGAGTACTGAGCTTCTCTGGAAGACCACCTGTCACCCGAAACTGGCAGTGTGACTTCACCAGCCAAACCCAGTGTCATTCTCTAGAGCCTGGGGTGTCACAGAAGCTGGGCGCCTGCCCTGGCAGGATGCGAGCGCCATGGCCTGCCTGCCTCCACCTGGGGCCCCTTTGCCGTGCCCTCCCTTGGCTTTCTGTGTGCAGTAACTGCCATTTGCCGTCCAGGGCAAATGGATACAGGAGACGTGTACAACTCGGCAGTGAAAAGGTTGCTGGACCTCAAGACGTATCCCCTAGCTCCTGTGTGGAGGAGGGCAGTGTATGCGGGCACGGGGACGGCCCCTGCATGCGTGTACATGTGTGTGTGTGTGTGTGCGTGCGTGTGTGTGTGAGTATAACCCCCTTCACATGCACAGTAACCCTGGGCACGGGACTGTCCTCGTTGAGGGTCAGGAAATGCACTCTCTGTGTCGTGTGATTTTCCTAAGATCTTTCAGCCAGTCACTGGTGGGGTCCAGTGTCTAGGTGGGTCCGTGTGACTCTGCGTCCACATGCAGCGTCTTGTCACAGTGGGCACAGGCAAGAGTGGTCAGGGGGCCTCTTGCCCGAGTGTAGGGTCACAAGGTGTGTCAGGGCATGTGAGGATGGAGATGGGGATGGAGGGGGCGTGGCGGTGACATTGGACATCTGAGCCCTTCAGAGTCCACGTGCCCACTGCAGTCCTCAGAGTTCTTCACAAAGAAATGCTAGAATCTAGAAAGCACTGCTGTGGGCCTCCCAAAGTAGCAGCTGACCCAGGCAAGGTCATTAGTGATCTTCAGACTGTGGACGCAGGGGTGCTAGGAACAGGCAGTCCAGGGTGTCCACCCATAACTGCACAAATCTGCTTATTAATTCCAAAGGGGAAAGGTCCTTCTACAACACAGAGCTGACAAGCACCAGCTCAACCAAGCTGTCCAGCTGGCATCACCAGGAATGAGGGGGCCTGACTGTTCTGGGTGGGTACAGTTGCCCACGCGGGGGTGCCCCACTGATCAAAGAGCCTTTACCATGAATCTCAACATGAGGCAGACAGATGCACGGTCGCACCGCAGCACAGCTTCCCTGGACTCCGCCATGGACCAGCCAGATGCAGTGCTCGAACCTCAGCTGTGTCCTGGACCGAGGGGTGGGGGCAGTGGGAGGACTCTCCCCTCGACAGGCTGCTTTCCCTCAGGTCCAGCCTGGCCCCTCTCCGCAGCCAGTGTCCACTGCTCCCCAGGCTTTCCTGCAGGGCAGATGAGGGGTCTTCTGCACCTCCCACCCACAACAGGATCCTCTGGGCTCTGTGGGCCCCAGCCTTGTTGACCACTGCAGTGTCCAGCTCCCCAGCTTCGCAGGATGGCTGCCCCTTCTTCCAGGGGAAGGTTCCTTCTGTCGTCCCCATCACTGACCCCTAGCACTTTGCTCCTTGCTTGTCGTGCAGGCCCAAGTGTGAATGGCCTGGAGGAGCCTAGCGTCGCCAAGAGACTGCGGGGCACCCCGGAAAGGATCGAGCTGGAGAACTACCGGCTGTCGGTGCGGCAGGCGGAGGGACTGGAGGAGGTGCCCGAGGAGACGCAGGCCGAGCACAACCTGAGCAGTGTGCTGGACACGGGGACGGAGGAGGACGCGGCCAGCAGGTCAGCCTCTGGGGACCGCTGCCTGCGGGGGCCGCTGCGGAGCCCTGAGTCAGCCCGTCTGGGTCTGCATGCTGGCTGTGACCCTTGACAGGCAGGTCGTGTGGCCTCCCTGTCTGTCTCCTCGTCTGATGTGCTGTGAGGAGCCTGGCCAGACTTGAAGGGCTGCTCCAAGGGCCCATGGACCGTGAGGCCTGGGAGGAACTGTCTGTCTCCCCTCTGGCCTTCACAGAGGCAGGAAGTGGGCTTGCCTGCTTCTCATCTCTGGAAGCACGTGGTGAGACCACTCAGAAAGGGACTGAGAGCCTGTAGCTTGTGGCGAGAGGTGAGGCTTGACCTTTCTGCCCAGTTTTTTATGCCGTGTGCGTCCCTTGCTCTTCTTCACGGTCCTTGAGCTGCCACAGCTTCAAGTGGAACCTTATCATGCTGGCCACCCTCGTGACATGGCCTAGGGATGTGCTGCCCGGAGCTCCCCCCGCCCCCTACAGAGAACTGCAGCCCACGACTGGGGTCCCAGTGTGCTCGGCTCGAAGGAAGGGCAGCCTGGCCTCCCCTCTCCCACCTGAAGTTGTATAAATTGATCTGAGGTTAGGAATGAGCACAGGGGGCATTCTTACCCTGATTTCCTATTTTGGAAGATGTTAAATGACAAGCACGGGGTTGCTCAGTGTTGTTAGTTAATAAGAAAGCAAACAAATGAAGTCACGGTGATGAGGCAGAAGCCGTAGCTCAGTCAACACTGAAAGCTAATCAGACTCCAGATGGCACGCGTCCTGTAGTCCACAGTCTTAGGTCTGCCTGCTGGAATCTGCCTCGCGCCAACCCTCACCCGCTTCAGTTATCACCACCCTGTCTGGTCCTGGCGTTTGCGTCTTGTCTCCCTCGAGACTGAGGATCTTTTCTGTGGCAGTTTAGTGTTAATGCCCTGGGAAGGGCATTGTGAGCAGAAGACACTTGGTAAGTCTTGGTGGCGCGAATGAATGAACCCATGAATGGAGTAGGATTCGCTTGACTGAGCTGAGCAGTGAGGACCTGCTCTTTTCTTCCTGATATACTAACTGAACTTCAGTAGGTGCTCAGAAGCATTTGCTGAATGACAGACTGACTGTAAATGGGTAAAGCAAGCTAGTGGGTGGCTGGAGGACCCACGAGTAGCAAAGCGTGGTGAAGTCAAGTACATCCCCCACTCCACAGCTCACCCCGACAACCAGGTGTTCACACCCCCTTCCCAGTGTGGACGGGGCTGTCGTGGCAGAGCCATTGGCCCCGTGAGGGGTTAGGGGAACACAGCCCAGGAGACCACCCTCGCTTCTGACCCAGCCGAAGTGACAGTCTCCCCCATCACCCTTGGGTCGGTGTATTTCTCTATAAAGATGATACAGAACCCCCTGGAGGGGCTGTGCTCACAGCCGTGCTCAGGCAGAGCCACTCTCCTGGCGCTGACATGCGGCGACACCCTCAGAACCTCCGGGTTCACGTTCCCTCCTGGGGGCAGCTGTGGTTGAGCCCAGGCTCCAGGTCAGCTGACACTGTGTGACTCCAAGCCTTTGCCCCAAACTGCGTTCTTAGACTCTCCACCCTGACTGGAGGCCGCAGGAAGTCAGACTTCCCCCGTCAGGCGGGGCGCTGAGGGCTTAGGGTCTCACTCCCAGACATAGGCAGCTGGGCTGGGCCCTCGAAGTGAGGTGGGGCACGCTTATCCCCGGGAGCGGGTGCCCGGGCCCGGCCCTCAGAGCGAGGTGGGGCGAGCTTATCCCCGGGAGCGGGCGCCTGGGCCCTCGAGCAGTGACTGCCTCTTGCAGGGCAGGGAGGCTTGCACAGGCAGCCCGAGCGCCCTTCTTGCCCTCTGCTTCCCCTTGTGCTGGCCCCGTGTGCTGGCCCCTGAGGCATCCTCTGTCCCGTCCTGCCCTGCAGTGGGCGGCTGCCTTGCCGGCTCCTCTGCCTGTGCCCCTGGCCTCCAGACGTCCCCTTACTGGGTTCTCCGGTTGTTCCCACAGCAGTTCGGAGTCGGAGATGGAGGAGGAGGAGCCCCCGCTGCCCACCTCGGACCTGGGCGGTGTTCCCTGGAAGGAGGCCGTGAGGATCCATGCGCTCCTGAGAGGGAAGAGTGAAGAGGAGCTGGAGGCCTCCAGGAGCTTCGGGGCCGGGGAGGAGGATGAGGAAGACGACGAGGAGGAGGAGGAGGAGGAAGAAGACGAGGACGAGGAGGACGAGGACGAGTCTAGTGAAGGTCAGTGGACACCCTCTCCTGACCCTGACGTCAGACCGCAGTGTGTGGGGGCGGTTTCTGTGGCCGGGGACCCATGATGGACACCTCTCTCTCAGGCCTTGGGGGACCCACGATGGGCCGTCAGGTAGAGCTGGACGTGGAGGCGGGCAAGGGCCTCCTGCAGCTCAGGTCACTCTTGTCCTGTTCCAGCTGAGGGAACTTAGCTTTCTGGGGTTCCCTGGTCCCGGGTGTCGGGGGTTGCAGAGCATCGAGGAGAGGGCCCCCGGGCAGGCTCACCCGTGGAGCGTGGGGACGTTCTGGGAGCCATGTCCTGGCGGGTCGGTCGGGCTGGCTCTTGAAATGCCTCGTCGGGCACTTGAGGTGTTGGTCGTGTCCCATCAGCTGTGTGTGTGAGCTCGAGTGGTGACAAGGAGCTCAGAGGGCCGTTCCCCCATGCCGGCTTGGCCTGGGTCTGGAGTGGTGAGCAGGGGCCAGGCAGACAGAGATCAGAGCCCCTGGGGACTCATGTCTGTTAGGGTTGTGCTCTCTCTCCAGGCACGTGGACGAGGCACGAGGGTGTGACTCCTTGGCCTGGAGCCTGGCCCCCAGGGCTGGCCCTCTATGGCTCTGGGACCTCTGCCCCGCCTGGAGGTCCCTGTGCTTGGCGGCCAGTCCCAGCCTGGGGACTGCAGCCCAGTGAGGGACGGGTGCTGGCCAGGCACAGTGCGAGTTACTGGGGGTCCTTGGAGCGCTGTGTGTCCCCTAGCCGGCGACCCACGATAGATGAGGCAGGGCTTCCGTGGGCATGTGGACACCCTTTTGGCCCAGGTCCTCCTGCAGGCCTCCCTCCCTCCCTCCCTCCCTCCCTCCCACCTGGAGACCAGGCGGGGCTCCAGGGTGTCCTTTGGGGCCTGAACGCCCCCTCGTGTGAAAAGTTGGAGGAGGCAGCATCTGGGGTTCCTTCCGCTGCCGGCCGGCCTGCCTGCAGAGCTGATGGTCCGGGGTCAGTCTGTGGGGACTGCGAGGGCACAGCCTCCCTGGAAGGTCCCTTGGTGGCTTGTAGCCCAGACACAGCTGAGGGTCAGTGTGCATCCCCTCTTCCCTCCTGAGACCTGACTTCTGGGATGTGGAAGCAGGGCCGGGCTTTAGCTGGAGGAACCGGGGGTGACGCTTCTCTGTCCTCCTCCTGTCTGCCCCCGCGGTGCTCGGGCAGAAGGAGAGTACTGGCCCT
This sequence comes from Budorcas taxicolor, assembly GCF_023091745.1. Lineage (NCBI taxonomy): Eukaryota > Metazoa > Chordata > Mammalia > Artiodactyla > Bovidae > Budorcas > Budorcas taxicolor. The sequence goes on along the minus strand of NC_068914.1, from coordinate 152,712,130 downwards.
GGGACAGAGAATGCCTGCAGGGCCAGCTCCTGCAGCGGGATGAGGACCTGAGTGCAGGGGAAGGTACCCCTGCTGCCTCCGCCCTGCCCCCAGGAGCGGGTCCCACGTGAGAAGGGGGCCTTCCTAGAGTGCAGTAGTAGGAGAGGCAGCCGCCCCAGGCCCGCCCGACTGACCCCTCTTGCCCCTTGTATGGCTGCTGCCTGTCCTCCATCCACTTAAGAGTCTGTTCCTGCTTTGATGTGAGCCACTCACCTCATATCACAGAGTGCCCAGAACCCCTCCCCGTGCCCAGGCAGTGTGTCCCCAGGCCCCCCTGCTTGGTGGGACCTGGGCAGCTCCAGGGAGAAGCCTCACTGTCTTCCTCTGCTCACCTGGAAGCTGGAGGAGGGGCCTGCATCTCTTCTTGGACTTGTTGTCCTGGTCTGGAGATGCAGCCTGTCCAGCTCTGCCAGGGACCCTCGACCCGTGAGAAAGCCCTTAGCAGCCAGCAGCTCCCAGGAGAGCTCCTGGCCCGGCGCCCCTGCCCACATCTGGTGGCCTCTGCCCCAAGCACTCTTCCTGTTGCTTGAAAGTTAGGAGGTTGTGGTTCTTGTGGTGAAGCCAGATTGCCCTGGTAGACTGTGGAGAGGCCTTTGGATCAGATGCTGCTGAAAAGCCACCCTCCGTCTTGTGGTCCGCCTCTCCCACGTTGCTGGCTGTCCCCTGTTTTGACCCAAGCATATGGTGTGGTCCTAGTACTGACGATTCAGAGCCCACAGGGCAGGCATGCATGCGTGCTCCTTGGATGCCAGCAGCAGGGTTCTCACCTGGCTGAGGAGCTGGGTCTAGTGTCTGAGGGGGACCAGTGGGCCCCTAGAGGAGAATCAAGGGAAAAGGCTTTGACTGCAGAAAAGGCACAGAAGGATTGAATTCTTGCTCCTGTGTGAGCTCCCCGAGCTGTGGTGGTCTGCAGGACAAACCCCGCCTGCCTTCTCCCTGGCTGCAGCCCCTCTGAGTCCACCCCTGCCTCAGCCCAGCATAGAAGGGGCAGAAGATGACTGAGAGTCCCAACAGAGTCATGTTGTGCCTATGTGAGCTGCTGGTTCCTGCAAGATGGCCTGGCCCGTCCACATCTCTGTCCATGCAGCAAGTGGCAGTGGGCACAGGCTTCGTGGCTTTGGAGCCACATGTGTGAGAGGCTGGCCTTGCAAAGGCCAGTCGTGACCTGTGCTTGGGTCCCTTAGAGGCAGTTGAGGTGGAAAGAGCTGCAGAGAGGAAGGGGCTCTGTGCTGGACAGGGAGTAACACTCTTCATGGACAACAGTTAGGCTCCAAGGGGTGGGATCTCACTGAACGAGTAGGAGTCAGGTGTGTGTGTGTGTGTGCATGTGTGTGCACTGTGGCTCCAAGGGACAGAGTCACACTGAACGAGTACAGCGCGAATGCACTGAGGCTGCAAGGGGCGGGATCACACTAAACCAGGGGCGGGTGACACTGACAAGTAGGAGGGGTGTGTGCGTGTGTGTGTGTGTGTGTGTGTGTGTGTGTGTACGCGCGCACAGGCGCATGCACTGATTCTCAGTTTTTGCCTGCTTTTGCTTCACACTGATCCTGGCAAACATGGTAACTTTTCCTCTGTTTCCTGTCCTGTGGTGTCTACTTCCTCCATCCCTGGACTGTTTACATTCCCCTGTCTTCCTTCCTTCCTCCCTCCCGTCCTCTCTGCCTCCTTCACCTTCTCCTCCCCTGGAACCTGGTCCCCTAGTCGGGAGCCCGAGGAGGCTGCAGCAGCTGCTGAACCCGGCCGATCCGCTGGAGATCCAGGCCGACGTGCACTGGACGCATATCCGTGAGAGCCAGGAGGAGCGCCCGGTGCTGGCGCCCGAGTCCCCCCTTCCCGGAGGTAACTGCTCGGGGTGCAGGGCCCCAGGCACCTCCGCCCGCTTCCCCTTGGGCTGCAGAGCACTCTCCTGTAGGGCAGGGCTGCCCGGCTCCACACAAGTAAGAGCCAGTGAGGCGTGTCTGCTTCCTGGGCTCTCGTCAGTGGGGTGAGAGGGGGGTTCTCCTCTGACTGGAAACAGTGGGGTGAACTTGACCTTGGAAGAACTGAGAATCTGCTGCCTTTGCCCCATGTCACTAGGTAGGGCTCCTCTTTGTCCACTTGCGGGAACATCCTTGCTCTTCATCATGCTGTGTGTCTGGGTGTGAGTGTGTGTGGACAGAATGGGGTCAAGGGACCATATCTTGGACTAAAATGAAGTCTTAAGAAGACATTTGTGTCAGGGAGGCATCTGAAGTAGCGTCATTTCCAGCTCTGGGTTTTAGGGGAGGCACTCTGCATCCCACAAGAGGATGACGATGACCCTTGTTCTGGCTTCTTTTAAGGAACAAAAGGAAAACCTAGAGAGCGCTGGGGGCATCCTTCTCCATGCCCAACTTCGGCGTGCCCACCTCGCTATCTTCCCCTCTGTCTCTTGCCCTTTTGTTTCCGTGTTTGCATTCAGTGCCCACAGGGACCAATGTCTTTAACCATTTTTGCAGCCACATAAACACCCAGCAGCTCTTTGAGAGCCAAGAGAGAACCTGCTGCCTGGGGATGCCATGTGGACTCGAGCTGCGTTATCCCCCACCCCCCACCCCTGTTCTCTCCTCGCCCAGCACACGGGGCACCGCGGGCCTGGAGCTATAGTGTCGTCTGTCTCTCCTTCATTGTAGACTCCAGGAGGACCTCGCTGTCCTCACCAGGAACACTTCCTCCCGTGTAACTGTGTATTTGTTGTCTGTTTTGAATTCAGTGCCCGGCCTCCCATCCGTCCGCCGAGCAGCAGTACAGGCCTGGCTGGAGTCGGTCTCCGGAGGTAGTTTGGCGATGTTTGCTCTCTGCCCACTCACCGTAACCCTCTCTCAGCAGCCCTGCTGGTACCTTAACACGGGACTCCAGGCCTGCCGCTGGTGCATGCGCGGCAGAGGGTGGGGGCACGTGCATGCCTCACTCAGGCCGCCCGCCCTTGCATGGACCAGACACACACCCCACGCCTTCCTGGGAGGACCCAAGGGGAGAGAGCAGGAGTGCAGGCGGCAGGGAAGACAGACACCACTGTTAGTAGAGATCGGCGAAGGCTGAAGCCAAAGGACTGTGCGTAGCACTCAGGTTTCACGTCTGTGAAATGAGGGCTGGGTGGAGGCTGGAGGAACCACGAACAGGAGCATCGTGGCAGGAGGCAGTCAATACTGGTGGGGGGGATTCAGCTGGAGGTGCGGGACAGGCTGGGTCTGCAGGCTGAGGTGCAGGGCTTTCTGAGCACTTGGGCTACAAGGGAGCCTCAAGGCTTCACTTGTCCTCAGTAAACTGTGCTGGGGGCGTTTCTCAGCCAGGGGCTCTGGTATCCAGGAAGGTCGTGGGACTCCATTGTCTGAAGGTCCTGGCCTCAGCTGTGAAGTGCAGAAGGGCCAGGGCACTGGTGTTGGGTGGGCAGGACAGGGGCCCTAGGCCTCCCCACCAGCCTCTCTCACTAGCTGCCCACTGTCCTCAGCTCATGCGTCAGGAGGCACCAAGCCATAGGGAGGGCTGCTGGTCCCCGGTCCTAGTTAGTTTTGTTCCCAGGATGGTTGGACGAATCTGAGGTGTTGGGACGTCCCAGCAGCAGCAGACTAGACCAGAGCCGAGCGTGTCGGCGATGCCCGCTTCCGCGTGTGGCTGCTTCTGCCCCGCTCCGTCCTGCCCTGGACTAACCCTCAGTTCCTCCCTCAGAATGTCTCTCTTTCAGAGCTGCTGTGGCCACATTGAAGCTTCTTACTGTGTTTTGATACGTGTGACAGATTCTTTTCAGGGTACCGCTGAGGACTGTAGACGACTCCCAACCTCGCGTCTAGGGCACAGGCGTGTGTCTGAGTAGGAGAGGCCTGGGGGCCGTGGGGCCAGGACTGGGATGGGCGTCTCTAGTGCACTGTGCCCGGAAGCCTGGCCAGCTGGGGGTCCGCATCACACTTGCTTCCCGCAAATGTGTGAACTTAACCTCTTGATGCCCGGCCGCTCACAGACAGATTCGAGCACACGTGTGGGCTTGGGGGCGGGGGGCACCTTCTGTGTGGCGGGCCCGGGTTCTGTCCCCGTCACATCCTCTCTGAAAGGGTGCCCTGCAGCGGCCAGCTCGCTGTCCCACAGGCAGCGTGGGGCGGGAGGGTTGCTTGCCTCGGGAGGCCCTCCCCTCGTGTTTGGTGAGTGCCCAGCAGCACTGTGAGCACATGGGCGTCTCAGTCGGTGGGAGTAACCGAGGGGCTTCCCCAGGGTTTTCCCAGAAGTGCCATTATCACAGGACAGAGTTCAGGCCCCACCAGCTCTGTGGCTGCTCAGAAGGAGCTGTGTGGGGCTCCCAGCTCCCACGGCCCTCCCCACCTCACCCACTCCAGATGGATTTTTCTAGCACTCTGTGGAGTGGGTGTATGTCATCACCTTGTTCTAATACGCTGAGTGCATGGAAGAGGTGGTGAAAGCAAGTCACGGCTTAATGAAGTGTTTAAAACACCAGGGCCCCGGGCCACGAGCTGCAGGCCCAGCTCCTAGAGGGGCCCACCGCCAGTGGCCGTCACGGCTGTCTCTTGTCCCTGGCTTCCTTCCACTCTAACCCCATGGCCGCTCTTGGTCACCGCTGGTCACTGTACATCCTGGCCACGGGGGATGCAGCTTCGAGAGGCTGGGCTGCTGGTCCCTGCGGGTCGTGGCCCCGTGGCCTGGCCTCGGGTTTTTGCAAGGCTGGACCCTCGGGCCCAGGTACTTGCAGGTCAGGAGACCCTGAAAAGAGCCTCCAGGCACCTCGGCAAGAGGGAAGTAGGTCCCGGCAGTGTAGGCACTCCCAGCCTGGCATCCTGGGCGGCTTCCCACTGGCTATCTGTTGCTCAGCGGCTGGCCGTCTCTTGCCTGGACGCTGGTCTGAGCGCTTTGTTTGCAGGGGTGGGGGCCGGTATGAGTGTGTGTGAGTGTGGGCTGCTTCCTCGGGAGAAATCACACTTTGTCCCATCCTGTGGTACTGAGAGGCTGGTCTTGGGTCCAGAAAGGACCTTTACATGTCCCTCCCCACTCTCCCGTGTGCTGAAAGAGACGTGTCTGAGTTCTCCAAGCGAGGCTACAGCCCTGCCCAGCCATCAGAGCCCTGCACACAGCCCTGATCCGGGCTGAGTGGTGCAGCTGCGAACGGATTGCCCTGCTGCCTGGACTTGGTCCCCTCCCTGAGAGGCAGGGCTGGCCATGGCCCCTCATCCTGTTCCTCAAGGGTCCAGTGGTCAGCGCAGGTCCTGGCTGCCACGTGTGCTGGGCACCTGCCGACCTGGGCCTGAGAAGCAGCGTTTTCCCCCTGCCGCCCCCCATTCTTCTCAGACAGGCTCTCACAGCAGCTGCTGGAGAAAGAGGAAAGCTGGCCGGCCCAGGCCGCTCCTCCCCTCCTGCTTGGCCGGGTCCGTGTACTCAGGAGGCCCAGCCCGGCTCCCGCCCTGCTCTCAGCTCCCAGCCCTCTGACTCCCGCCCAGCCAGCCCTCTCCCTTCTCCCTGTGGTCTGCCCGTGGACAGCCCTGAGAACCCAGTGCCACTGTCCGTCCCCACTGCCAGTGTGTCTGTCCATCTCTCTCTTTGTCCTTCCTTTGACATTTCTGCCTTACAGTCCCGTTCGATGAGGATGACCTGGAGGGAGACGTGGACTCGGAACCAGCAGAGATCGAAGGGGAGGCAGTGGAGAATGGAAACGCGGGGGACACTGGCGCCGAGCTGGACGACGGTACGGGGCCGCAGAGCTCTGAGCTCGGGGAAGGCGGAACCGCACATTAAAGTGAAATCGAGGCGCTTGAAGGAGTGGCCGTGAGGGCTCGTGGTTCCTTCCTTGCTCTGCACCGACCTGAATGCCTGCCCTTTCACCCCCACTCCCCTTCCGGTGGACAGGGGCTGTGTTCATTCAGTTATGGGGAGAAACCGAGCAGATGTGGGACTTCCTACAGGGCCTCTAAGGCAGCCGCTGCCTCTGGAGGCTGGAACAGTGAGATGATATGGGCAGTCTGGGGAGCAGGGGACCAGCGGGCAGGGCCAGGCCGGGACGGGATGCACGCTGCCACGGATGTCCTGGCAGCTGGCCTCCAAGCAGGGAGGTGCCTGGGGGGAGCACGGCCTCACTGGGGGGCTGTGCTGCTACTTCCCTCGGCCAGATCAGCACTGGTCGGACGACATCCCGTCCGAGGCTGACACGGAGCTGCACCGGCCAGTGGTGGGAGCAGAGCTGGAGCTGAGGGTGTCTGACGGCGAGGAGGAGCCACCGCTGGCCTCAGCAGGGCACCCAGAGAGAGGTCTGTGTGCAGCCCCTTCCCATGGGCTCCCCGTCCAGCCAGATAGGGTGGTTCCTCTTGCAAATCCTGCCTCTTGTTTTTTCAGGTCCCTCCCGAGTCTCCAGCCCCACCCGGTCCCCCGAGGAGCCCACGGGCCTGTCCTCCCCAGCCCGCAGCCCCGGGGCACAGGTAAGGGTTCAACCCACTGCCTCCGGTGCTTACAGGGCTGTTGGAAGCAGGAGTGGCTGGGGCTCCGGCCCCGTCTGGCCCACTGTGTCCTGGTCCCACAGCATGCTGAAACAGCAGGATTTGTGGAATCACTGGTTTGAGTAACAGACTTGTTTCTTCTCAGTGTTATGTTCAAATGACTATGCTTTTCTGAATTAAAAATGCATGTCTGGGTTACCAGGGGTGTTCACACCACACAGTGCAAGGCGCTCCCTAAATAGATAGCAACACTGATCCCTGCGGAGCAGGCTTTAGGGGAGACATCTGCAGGGAGACCAGAGCTGGAGCCCGGGGGGTACTTGATTTGCTCTTTGGGTCCTGAGGAGCCAGGTGACTTGGGTGATTTCCCTTGAGATGAGCCCAGGCGTGGTCAGAACGAGTGCCTGGAGGCAGAGTGTAACTGATGCTGTTTCCCACCTCACCTCAGAGACCCTGGCAGGCTGGGGTGGGTCGTGGCGTCTTTTGGCTGGTGTCATTTCAGGGCCAGAAGAGCAAGGTGCACTTGGGATGAGCCCAACCTGGAAGCTGCCGTGTGCCTTGGGTTAGGGGCTCCGGGGCTGAACAGGGCGGAAGAGGGCGTGTCCTGCTGGCCCTCGACTGTGGCCCCGAGGGTGGAGAGGCTGTTTCAGGAAGCTCAGGCCCTCGGTGGGAGAGCACGCCTGTCACAGCCCTGCCTTCTGAGTGCCTCCTGTCACCTTGCTTTCCCACAGAGCTCCCGTCCCTCCCTTGCCGCTGTGGCCGCTGGGGTAGGGTCACCCACCGAGAGCCCTCTGCTGGAGCCCTCGACCCCGCCAGCGGAGCCCGAAGCTCACCCTCCCATCCGATCGCAGCCTGAAGCCAGGACGCCGCCCTCACCTGCCAGCCCCCAGCGCCAGTCTCCGCCTACCCAACTGCCCATCTGCTCCCAGCCTCAGCCGTCCCCTGAGGCCACCGTGCCGTCCCCCACCCTGTCCCCCATCCGCTCCCAGCCCGTGCCGGCCAGAACCTCCACCCCTCTGGCCCCCCTCCCTGTGAAGAACCAAGGGGTCACCAAGGATACACTGGGTAGCCCCCTCCCTGGGGACGAGGCCCTGAAACGCAGCGACCTGGTGGCCGAGTTCTGGATGAAGAGTGCTGAGATCCGCCGCAGCCTGGGGCTCACGCCTGTGCGCCGGAGCCCGGGGTCTGAGCCCGCCTTCCAGTCCCCACCCCTGAAGGCCTATCCAGCAGAGAAGGGCCCCCAGAGCGAGGGGCTCCGGCTCCTAAAACCCCCGCCTGTCCCCAGGAAGCTGGGGCTCCCTGAGGCCGAGGGGGCCCAGCCCTGCCCGCCCACCCCTGTGTCCCCACCCGACAGGGAGCCAAAGGGCCCCCGGGAGGAGCACAGAGACCTGTCCAGCAGCTCGGGGCTGGGCCTGCAGGGCAGCTCCTCCCGCACCAGGACGCCGGGCAGCCAGAGCTTCAACACCTCTGACTCCACCATGCTCACGCCCCCTTCCAGCCCACCGCCCCCGCCACCTGACGAGGAGCCCGCTACCCTTCACAGGAAGCCAGCCCTGGCAGGGCAGCCTGTGGCCTCGGCGCCCCCACCCCCGGCTGTCGGTGTGAGGCCCCCGCGGGAGCCCGCCCAGCCCCCTCAGGAGGAGGCGCGGAAGTCTTTCGTGGAGAGCGTGGATGAGATCCCTTTTGCGGACGACGTGGAGGACACGTATGACGACAACACGTGTGACGACCGCACAGAGGACTCAAGTCTGCAGGAGACCTTCTTCACACCCCCCTCCCACTGGCCCCACCGCAAGCAGCCCTTGGCTCCGGAGAATGGCCGGGGGCTGGAGAGTGGGGTCCCACTGCAGAAGAGGGGGCTGCCGCTGGTCTCGGCCGAGGCCAAGGAGCTGGCGGCTGAGCGCATGCGGGCCCGGGAGAAGTCAGTGCGGAGCCAGGCACTGAGGGACGCCATGGCCCGGCAGCTGAGCAGGATGAAGGAGATGGACATAGCAGCTGCAGCCCCCAGGACCCCTGCACCCCGCAGAGCTGCTGCCGTGACCTCCAAGGGCCCCGAGGAGCTTGCCCCGAGGCACGAAGCCACGAGTGAGGAGGTGCTATCCCCTCCCTCGGACTCAGGGGGTCCGGACGGCTCGGTCACCTCATCAGAGGGTTCCAGCGGGAAGAGCAAGAAGAGGTCGTCCCTCTTCTCTCCTCGGAGAAGCAAGAAAGAGAAGAAGCCCAAAGGCGAGGGCCGGCCGCTGGAGAGGCCCAGCCCCGGCACTCTGGAGGAAGTGGCCGCCAAGCCCAGGTCTCTGTGGAAGTCCGTCTTCTCTGGGTACAGGAAGGACAAGAAAAAAAAGAGCGATGGCCGGTCCTGCCCCAGCACCCCTTCCAGCGGGACCACAGTGGAGGCCGGCAAGCCCAGGGCATCTCCCATCTCAAGAGCAGGTTCGGTAGTGCATGCAGCCCCACCCCCGCCTTGGGCACAGCTTGGGGTGCAGGCTCTCCCGTCCCCACGGTTCCCTCTGAAGACCCTCTGCCTATGCCACCCTGCCTCCCCTGGGGTTTCCAGGGAGGAGGCAGCTAAACTGAGGACATTCCAAAACAAGTCAATGGCTGGGCAGGGGCCACGGGGTGGATGTGCCCCCTAGGGAAGGCGCTGCAGCTGGACATGGCCTGTTGGTGCATGTGGGCTCCTGCCTGGGTGCGTGTCAGCATCCAGGCCTGTGGCTCCGGGTGCGGGGACGGAACCAAACTGGGGAGAACCACACCTCACTTCCCACTATCTGCTCGGCCCTGCCCCCAGAGCTGCGGACCCGGCGCCAGCTGAGCTGCTCGGAGGACTCGGACCTCTCCAGCGATGACGTCCTCGAGCGGACCTCCCAGAAGTCCAGAAAAGAGGTGGGCGGGCCGTGGCCGTGACTCTGTCCCTTGTTCAGCGCCCCCTCCTGGACCCCAGCCAGCCCAGTGGTCACCCCCTGCACCCGCACTCACTGTGCCTGCGAGGCACACCTTTGCAGGAGCAAATGTTGCCCTGCCGGAGCACGTCCCCCTTCCTCTTGGTGCGTAGACCCCCTAGTCCGTCCAGTTCCCCTGTGCCCTTCTTCCAGCTGCATCAGTTAGTGTGGCTTCATTCGAATAGAAGCACCTGTTTACTTCAGGCAAGACTTCCTCCAGGAGCTTCGGAAGTAGTGTTCATCCGAAGAAACGGGCTTTTGATTCCAAACAGAAAAGTAATTTACTTTTTCCTGGCTTTTCTTTTTCCTTCTTTGCATTTCCCCTACAAGCCAGAGGCTTGGGGACAACATGTGACCACGTTTACCTCCAGAGTCTTAAGAAAGCAGATGTCCTTATGTGGGAAACTAGGATGGTGGTCTCCACAGTAAAGGCTGTCCCACGTCCTAACTGCCCAGCAGTCAGTGTGCAGCTGGCCTCCATCCCTGCCCCGTGGGGCTCCTGCAAGGACAAGGACTGGGCATCTGTGCACACTGGCCCAGCCAGCCACTGACCAAGGAAACCCTCTTGTCCCCTCCAGCCGAGAACTTACACGGAGGAGGAGCTGAACGCCAAGCTGACCCGGCGTGTGCAGAAGGCAGCTCGGAGGCAGGCCAAGCAGGAGGAGCTGAAACGGCTACACCGTGCCCAGGTAAGGGCAGCACAGCCTCCCAGCCTGCTGTCCGCATCCACACAAGGGCAGGAGAGGAGGCGGAGCGGAGCCACTGTCCCCTGGCCTGCACCTCTGGCTCGATGCAGCTGCAGAAGCCTCACTTGGGGGCAGCTGTTGGTGGAAAGGGAGATGCCCAGCTTGGAGTCTCCCAGTTTCCCAGCTCTGGAATAACCACCAGCCAGTCCAACCTCTGTGACCGGCTGGCCTTTGACGCAGCTGGGTTTACAGGTTGGCAGTGTTCTCAGGCCCAGGCCTTCTGATGTTTGTTTTTTCCTTTTAACAAAAAATAACTTTCTAATGTAAATTATTCCCTGGTGGCTCAGTGGTAAGGAATCTGCCTGCCCACGCACAAGACACGAGTTCAATTCCTAGGCTGGGAAGATCCCCTGGAAAAGGAAATGGCAGCCCACTCCAGAATTGCCTGGAAAATCCTATGGACAGAGGAGTCTGGCTACTATAGTCCATAGGGTCACAAAGATTCAGATGCAACTTAGCAACTAAATAACAACAGATGTGGCTTCTGGGTGCAAGGTCCTTCCAGGGGTCCAGTGTCCCCCGGAAACCTTGTTCCTCGCAGTGTGGCTGGTCCATCCAGCTACGTGGTTGCTGGTGTTTTTTCTTTAATTGAAGTATGCTTGTGTGCTAAGTTGCTTCAGTCTTGTCTCACTCTTTTCGACCCTATGGCCTGTAGCCAGATTCTTCTGTCCATGGGATTCTCCAGGCAAGAGTACTGGAGTGGATTGCCATACCCTCCCTCAGGGGATCTTCCTGACCCAGGGATCAAACCTGTGTCTCATTATGGCTCTTGCACTGACAAGCACGTTCTTCACCAGTAGTGCCCCCTTGGAAGCCCTAACTGAGGTGTAGTTGATTTACAGCGTTCTGCCAATTTCCGCTGCACAGCAGAGTGACTCAGTTACACACACATGGACATTCTTTTTCTTTTTTAATCTTTTCCATGAGGGTTTATCCCAGAAGATTGGCTACAGTTCCGTGTCTGTACAGTAGGCTCTTGTTATGTCCATCCTATATATAATAGTTTGCACCTCTTACTCCAAATTCCCAGTCCTTCCCTCTTTACTCCCCACTGCCTTGGCAACTGCAAGTCTGTGCTGGGTATTTTTTAATCTTATAGAAGCAGGTTTTCCAGACTGTTAGGAAGCCTGTTGGAGCATTCTCAGCCTCTCTGTGTGCCCCGGACACCTGCCCAGATCCCAGCATCCTGGCTGCCTGAGAGTTCACCCCCTGCTTCCTCCCCTCCCCTCCCCTGCCCTCTTCCCTCACTCTGTGTGTCCTCCCCTTCCTCCCTCTCATGCTGCGTCCACCCCTCCCCCTCACGTGGACAGTGTGTCCTCCCCTCCCCCTCCCTCTCACACTGCGTCCACCCCTACCCCCTCACAGTGTCCACCCCTCCCCCTCACATGCACAGTGTCCTCCCCTCCTCCTCCCCCATGTCCTCCCCTTCCCCCTCACTGTCCTCCCCTCCCCCTCACACTGTGTCCTCCCCTCCCCCTCCCCCTCAGTGTCCTCCCCTCCCCCCACACTGTCCACCCCTCCCCCTCACAGTGTCCTCCCCTCCCCCCACACTGTCCTCCCCTTCCCCCTCACAGTGTCCTCCCCCACCCAACGTGTGTCCTCCCCTCTCCCTCCCCCCTCACAGTGTCCACCCCGCCCCCGCCACACTGTCCTCCCCACAGTGGTGTGTGTCCTCCCCTCCCCCTCACACTCACCGTGTGTTGCCTACAGATCATCCAGCGGCAGCTGGAGCAGGTGGAGGAAAAGCAGCGGCAGCTGGAGGAGAGGGGAGTCGCCGTGGAGAAGGCGCTGCGCGGGGAAGCAGGTACCGCTGGGCTTAGAGGACAGGGTCCTCAGGAAAGCCCCATCCCACCCCCCACGGGAGGCTAGCTCCCACCCTCGCTCGGAGTCAGTGGGTCTCCAGCAGGATTCTCTGGTCCCCTCGTCACTGGGACCTGGGGCTTCCTGTGAAGCAAAGGAGGAGAAAGGCCTATGCATCTGGGCTCCCCGAGCCTGGCCCCCACCCCTCGTCTCAGGGCTCGCCCTGCCCTCGTCCCCCATGTCTGCTGGTGATGCCCTGGGCTTCCCCTTCTCTCTCCTCCCCATCATCTCCCCAAGAAGACAGTGGCTGGGAGCAGGGCAGGCTGTGCACAAGGGGCCATCACAGAACTACACGTGCAGCCCCCCAACCCCCACAGGCCCTGCTGAGGGTGGCATCACAGACGCCCCAGGGTGGACCAGGCTCTGTCCTAGAGGCTGTTACTTGGGGCAGAGCTGAGCAGAGCAGAGCCTGGGAGGAGCCTGTGAGGGCCGTGTGCTGGGGCAGACCATGGGGCCTGTGCGGTCAAACCACTCTCCTCAGAGCCTGCAGAGAAAGCAAGGAGGCACCCAGTGCCCAGGGTGGCCTCTTGGTTCAGGACCTTGAACCCTTGGACCGGCCCCACTGCAACCCCACCCCCACTCGAGGGACTCTCCCCTGCATTCCCCAGCATCCCCGAGGCTGGAGCCTCCACCCTTTTGTGGAGAGCACTGCAACCAGGGTCAGAACGGGCTCATGCAGCCTGCAGTGAAGACAGGTGCTGTCGTGGTTGTGCTCCAGGGTTGGGTGGAGTGAGTCTCCGGGCAGGTGGGCTGAGGATAGACCAAAGAAGCAGCAGGAAGAGGTGGCTACCAGTACAGCCATCGCTGCCTCTGATCTTGCTGGAAGACTGACCGACGGCTGGCCTCCGAGCGAGCATCTGGCGTCAGGACGCGTCTCTGGGGTTCTGGAGGCCGGCGCTCGGTGTGGAGCCAGGCAGGCGCAAAGGAAGTGTCCTGTTCAGGGCCTTCCTGCACGGAATACAGCCAGCGGTCGACACAGGGTGACCTTCAGGTGAAGAGGGGATGAGGCAGAAAGATGAGCTGTAACTTCTTGGTCTTGCCTGATCCTGGACTCTGTGCCACCAGAGTGAAAACTGGACCCTGTGTCCAGGAGTGCACCCGAGTGGGGGCTCAGGTGCACGGGCAGTGACCCCCACGCTGCATGCCCTGACCCGGCCTCCTCAGTCAAGCCTTGACCGCCTGGAGGGAGCTGTCCTGTACCTGGTGTGAATGGGGACCTGCTGCCCTGCCCTTGCTGCTGTCTCTGCTGGCTGAGGGTGCTAGGAGGGCCCTGGGCCCTCGGATCCTTCCTGCCATGGTGGAAAGTGGTCCCTCAAAGGGACCTCGTCCTAGCGGATGTTCCCCACGGCACTCATGGCCCTGCTGGCCACCCATGGTGTGTCCTTGACGGCCCCTCGGCATTTGCTTATCAGGCTGCTGCCTGCCAAGGGGCCAGAGGAAAGGGCCCACTGGAGACTGGTCTGGGATTTTGCTGAAATTCCTCTTTCTAGTTGTTTAGATAATTACCTCTTTGCAAACATATACAACCAGAATTTCATCTGTGTCAGCAGTGGTTTTCAAGCTGTTTTATCAGCAGCAGAACCCCTTTTTTACAAGATAAATTACGGTTTCAAGTTTAAAGTGAAAAAGAAAAAAAGTTACTTTTAAATGTGAATGAACACAGATTGGAAAATGCAGGTTGTGGTAGAGAACTGCAAGGCTAAGAACCTCAGTGTCCAGTCCAGCCCTGGTTGCAGGGTGGGCACCCCGGTGTGCAGAGGTGGTGATTATAAATGGAAGCAGGTCATGTACAGCCATGGGAATTCAGTGTGTGCACAGTGAGAACGGTCTAGGAGTCTGAAGCTTAAAGTCGGAGCTGCTGTGGCAGCAGAATCGCTACGGATCCAACTGCAGTTTAGGTTCCTGGTGAAGAACAGACCTCAGATATATGCTCCCAAACGTGCAGTGAACCAAGAGCCAGCTGTACTGTGTGTCGTGTCACCCGGAGGGCCAGCCTGTGCCTGGAGGATCACCCTGCACCTGGAGGGTCACCCTGCACCTGGAGGTTCACTCTGCGCCAGAAGGATCAGCCTACACCTGGAGGGTCACCCTGCTCCTGGAGGGTCAGCCTGCGCCTGGAGGGTCAGCCTGCGCCTGGAGGGTCACCCTGCTCCTGGAGGTTCACTCTGTGCCAGGAGGGTCAGCCTATACCTGGAGGGTCACCCTGCTCCTGGAGGGTCAGCCTGCGCCTGGAGGTTCACTCTGTGCCAGGAGGGTCAGCCTACACCTGGAGGGTCAGCCTGTGCCTGGAGGGTCACCCTGCTCCTGGAGGGTCAGCCTGCGCCTGGAGGGTCACCCTGCGCCTGGAGGGTCACCCTGCGCCAGGATGGTCAGCTGGTAGGATGCTTTGAGAGGTGAGTTCCCTGCGTGAGACTGCTCACAGGCTAGGACTTAGGTCGATGAATGAAGTGTCCTAACAGGCTGGACGGACGCTCACACACACAGGGCCGAGGAAGCCTGGTGGTCCTGGGGCCCCACAGAAGCAAGTTGACCTGACAGCATGGGCCAATGTGGTGATGGGCTTCCATGGGTCACAAGCTGGTGGATCGCAGATTGGAACGTGGTGTGTCCTATTGAAATTTATTGCTGAATTAGAAGTAGTTGTGAGTCAGGTATTGGGAGAGCCCAGAACACCACCTGCAGAGCCCGGGCATTCCAGAGAGCAGGGTGAAAACGAGAGTTCTGATCCAGAGTCCACTGAGTAAGACTTTCCAGCACTTCTGTCCAAATGTGCGTCTCCGATTCATACACAGGCAGTGGTACCTCTGTTGGGAAATTCCCACAATGCATTTCGGAAACAGGATGGAGTAGCTGGACACAGGAACCCGGAGCTTTGCTTTCTTCATTTCAAGCACCTCACTTCCTGGGTTGTGTTCCCACCTGGCGACATCGTCTTCTCTTGGGCTTCGTGTCCCTTTCCTCTTGCTGGTGTGCTTGCTGGTGGCTGAGCCCTTGAGGAGGCCTTGTGGGCTGAGCAGCACCGGTCAGCTCCTCTCCTGAACCGGCCATTCGGTCTCAGTCCATGGATTCTCTGAGGTGTCAGTGGTGGCCGAGCTGCCCTCCAGAGAAGGCTCACGTGCATCCAGACAGCAGGTCTGGGGTCAGAGCCTCAGAGAAGACGGAGATTCCTGAGGTGTGTGGTCTGGAGCAGCTGGGAAGCCCTCTTTGTTTTTGGAACCTACTGGGACAGCCTCGTTCAGCATTCTGGTGTCTTATGTCCCCCAGGGGGAGCCCTCGTGTGGAACTGGAGGCTGCTGGGACCAGCTGTTGGGTTGTGAGATGAGGAGGAAAGGGCGGTGAGCTGCAGCTGACTTCACTTGCATTTGTCATGGTCCTGGGGTCACCCTCGCCGCGCTGTGACGAATAGGAGTGCTGGCGGGCAGCTGAGGAGCGAGGTGCCACTGTTTTCTGCTCTCTGGGGGCCTGGTGACCTTGAGGACCACAGGGCCTCCTTCACTCAGACCCATTTAGCAGATGTGGTTCTGCTCCGCTTGGGGTCAGTGTGGAGAGGCGAGCTGAGGGCTAACACAGCCTCTTTAGGCGTTCACGTCTGGCCTTCAGCCTCTTAGTCTGGGGCTTCTGATCAACTGCAAAACTAGGGAAGTCCATAGCCTTTGACCTGCCCCTCACATTTTCTAAGTCTGAATTAGATGAGGTTGAATCCCAGCAGGATCTCCAGCAGAGCCAAGGCCCTGTCCCAGCTGCTGGTTGGCTACACACTGCCCGCCTCCATCCGCCCACCTCCCGCCTTGGTGTTTGGGACCACCCCTGGCACCAGGAGGCCTGTGGCTGAAGCATGTTTGTGGGGGTGCCTGGGGGAAACGCATGCTTTCTGCTGCCTCCCTGGGTGTTTCTTATGCTTCACGCCCTTGACTGCCAGGGACTGGGGGGCCAGAGGGTTACCTGATCCAATAACGCTTCCCCGATTCCTTGTTGTAGACTATTGGGGAGAGTCTTATTACACTGACCTCATCGACTTGCATCTGGGTGGTATGTATGCAGACCTGTCACAGAACTAACCCTGCTGACTCCCCCACCCCCTGCCCCCGCTCACAAACAGCAAGAAGTCAGCCTGATAACCATAACCGGATGGTAAAGCACAGGCCCTTTTCCAGCTCAAACGGAGCAGTGTGCTGACTCAGCCTCGCCCATATGTGCGTGCTGGGAGAGACCTGAGACAACCCTTGCTGTTGGGGTATTTTAATTCTCTGTAAATTTAGAGGTTCACCAGCCGCAGCATCACCCTCTGATCCGATCTGCGTCCCAGCCCCAGACACCGTTGGGTCGTTTGATGGTAGCAACACGTGTGCGTGCACATACACACTCAGGCAAGCACGCATATGCTCCACCACTACCTCTCCAAGCCCCCTCCCTCACACCTCCCGCAGGACGCCCATAGCCTCTGTCAGTGCATGGTCATGCTGACCTGAAAGGTCCAGGTACCCTGGGGAGGCTTCTGAGAATGCCCCCCACTGCCACTCTGTCCTGGGATTACTGTGTCCCCTTTTCACCAAACTCAGGAGAAGTCGAGGCTGGTCCCATGTGTGTGGTCCCTGCAGCCTCCAAGCCTCCAGCCTGGGCCTGTTAGAACTGCAGAGTCTCACCCCCTGCTCCCACTGTCATCCCTGACCTTCTGAGTCAGGGACCCTGGAGGTGAGGCCTGGTCACCTGCTTTAGCAAGCGTCCCAGGCCACTTCTACAGTAGAACCACTGCCTTAGAGGAGTCCAGTCTGTGGGTGTCTTGCCGTACAAGGCTCACCATTCGTGTTGGACCGGAGAAGCACCCAGGCAGGAGTGTCGCCTCTAGACCTGGGTGGTGACTCTCCTGGACGGCTGCCCTTGTGCCAGGAGCTGCGCCAGTGGCTACCCCCGGGGCTCCTAGGCCCAGCGCTTTCTTGGAGTCCTTCATCCTGGTCAGGCGGTCAGACCTCTGTCGCCCAGGCAGGCTCCGTGCCTGAAAGTGGTCTCAGAACGGAAGAGCAGGCAAGATCTTTCTCTCTCATTTTTTTTTACCGTAATTCCATTCTTCTAAGAGAGTCTCTTCCTCGCCCATTCATTTAAAAACCAAGCATGATTGTAATTGCAACTCAAGATAGAGCCCTGGTCTTAGAGAGGCTACACCAGGAAGGAGGCTTCCAGCCTTCTTAGGGTGGGTGTCCTGGCCTTCCCTCTGGCCCCGGGTGTCCGGGTCCACCCTCTACACGGCCCTCCAGGGCCTGAGCTTCCAGTGTCCAGGTGCTGCCACCCCATAGCCATTGGTGCTGTAAAAGGGCTCATGCTTACACCCCGGCTAACAGATCCTACCCTGACTAATGTCCTGGGCTCACTTTCTGCCTCCTCCTGACACCTCTGGGAACGTCTGTGTCAATTCCAAATGAATCTCAATTGTTTTGTTTAATTCAAAGTCTCCTGGGAAGGACTGTCAAACCTATTTCTTTGAAATTGCATTCAGCCTCCCCTTCCAGCTTGAGAACGGCAGCCACACTGATGACCCCGTGTGGCCAGTTCTGTTCCCTCCACTCCTGATGCTTGAGTGATAAGATGCTGGCTATTTCCATTTCTGTTCCCTGGATTCCAGCTTCCAGCCTTCTGGATTTAGAATTCCAAGAAGTTCCAGGGGAGAGTGAAATATGTAGAAAGAGGAGCTCAGTGTATCTCTGAATTATAAACGCCTGCTGCCTGACTGGGGTCCTCACCCATCAGCCCGCTGTGGCTCTAGGGGCTCCATCCTCACGTGGCGGCTGCAAGTCTGGGAGGAGAAGGTAGATGTCAGAGGCAGCTCCCACTTCAGTTCCTGCTGATGTCTCCTCCGCGGAGCACTTGGCAATCTCATTATTTGGTGGAATTTTACCCTCTTGAAATCTGGAGCCTGAGATGTAGAGCCTGATCACTTGTCTACTGCAGTTGCTCAGCTGTAGCCAACTCTTTGTGGCCACGTGGACTATAGCCCACCAGGTTGCATCCCCAAAGGGCCACAGGAACCCAGCACCAATTGTGCTTCCTGTGAGGTGAGAGGGAGAAGTCCAGGCTGAAGTCCCTGCCCAGCCCCTGCCTGTCGCACTGTCATGCCCCCCTGGGGTCTTAGAGTGGCTCTCAGCCGACTTTTAAAGGCTCCAGACCTGTTGAAAGTCTCCTTTTGAGCCAGAGAGTACCAAGCCTCCTCTTCACAGAGGTACACCTTGTGATTGCAGAGGACCCATTAAAGGACAGAGATAGGGTCCCGCTGCCCAGCCCCCAGTCTTGTTGCTCTAGACCGGGGTGGAGACTTGGACGTCTTGGAGAAGACTGCATCTCTTCCGGAGAACTTTGAATTAGAAATATTTACACCCAGTTTCCGGTTTCCAGACTTCACCTCTTGATTTGTACATCTCCAGGGGAAATGGAAAGAGCATGAACGGTTTAGAAATGGCACAAGGGACTGGGGAGGGGGTCTTCATTTTTTGCCATGGCTTGTGATGGGAGGTGGGGAAGCCCCCCACCTGCCCACCCTGCTCTGAGCCTTCCTGTGTGGTCCGCCCCCCTGAGTTGATGCTGGCAGATTGTTGGCTGGTCTGTTCGTCTGAGCATGAGCCTGGCTTGGTTCTGCTTTTAGGAAATTTCAGTCCTCGAGATTGCCCAGCATTCCTGTGTGTGTGTGTGTGTGTGTCCCAGCCCGTGTGTGTGCATGTCCCAGCCTGTGTGTGTGCGTGTACACATGGGTGTCTCAGTCTGTGTGCATGTGTGCACATGTGTGTGCGTGCGCATGTCCCAGCCTGTGTGTATGTGTGTACATGTGGGTGTCTCAGTCTGTGTACATGTGTGCACATGTGTGTGGGGGCATGTCCCAGCCTGTGTGTGTTTGTTAGAGCTCAGTTTTCATGGGCTTTTCCCTCTTCATTTCCCCCCAGTCTAGAGGTTTGCCTCATACTGAGTTTCCCAATAAGGCATCTCCCCAGCTCTGTGCTTGTAGGCAGGCCTGTCAGGGAGAACCTTCTATCACGTCAGATGCAGCACGCCGCCATGCGGCTTGCAAACCAGCCATAGCGTTCTAGCTACCCTGAGGGTCCCTGGAGTGAGGCTGCGGGTTGGGAGGGAGGGTGCAGTGCTTCGGACAATGCCTGTATGAAGAAATGGGAGAGATGGAAGCATAGAAAGAACGAGCGGAGGCGAGGAATTGCCACCAGGCTGGCCATGACTGCCCGCTGTCCACAGCCCGTGGGGTCCTGCCGGCCCCAGGTCACGAAAGAGGCAAGGTGGTGTCAGAGCGACCCTGAGCGGGGAGATGAGACTGGCTTCAGGCCGCTTTGTGTCCCCAGCCCTGCCACTCACCCTCTCTGGGCCTCTCCATTCGGCGGGGAGGGGCGGCGTGGTGACCCTTCCAGGCCTGGCGCCCGCCCTGTCCTTGGGCTGCCTCCCTTTGTCGGGTTTGCTTCCCGAAGGAAGGCCCTCTGCACTGGGTAGGGGAGCGAGGCAGATCCTGGCCAGGGTGTGCACGGTTGACCCCGAGCCTCGAGGCCCTCCTTGGATGGCAGAGCTGCCGATACTATCCAGGCAGCCGCTGGGGCCAGTGCTGGGGCTCGATGAGACCACCCATGTGCCTGTGTTTTGATTTCTGACACACTCTCACACTCACTGCACACAGCCCTCTGGAATCCATGGGATTTCAAACTCTTGACTGGAGGCCTGCCCCGTTGTCGGGGAGGGAGGGTGCTGGCGACTGTCACGCCCTTAGGGCCGCGGGCTGTGGGCGCTCGGGGTGGTGACTGGGGTCTGCGAGTGATGCGCAAACAGGAGTGCGTCCCCGACGAGACTAACGTAAGCGACTTCTGTTTGCTGTGAGAGGGTCGATCACTCTGTGCCTCCCGCGGGTGAACCGCATCTGTGTCTCTCACATCTCCAGACGAGGCGAGGTTAGCTCCAAACTGCACCTCTGTGCCTCCCTTGCACACTCACATCAGGTTCAGGTCTGGGGTGGAAACTCACCTTGTTTGGTTGGTTTGTCTTCTTCTTAAAACAGTATTTATTGGTTGGTTTTCTGATTATAAAGTATACACTGTGCAAACAGCAGCGCACTCAGGAAGGGTAAGGAAGAGCGTCACAGCCCACTCTTCGGGGCTCTGGCCCTTTCGTGTCTGCACTGCCCGTTGTCACCGGGGAGCCCCTCCAGATTTCTGTCCTGAGTCCTGTTCTGTGGTCTTACCCTGTCTTCTTCTGTACAGGAGGGCGTCTGAGACATGCTCTGCATAAAAGGGTCTAAAGCTGTGTTCCGTGATGTCTGGAAGGGGAAGTGCGGTCTCGCTGCACCTGCAGGCACAGGCTTCCTTGTTTGGATGCGTGTGACTGTGTTGAGTCCCTGACCTTGCTGATGAGCACAGATGCTGTTCCACTGTCTCCACAGCCTTTTGTGTGTAACATCTGTCCCAGGGGGCAGCAGAGGTGGGGACCCTATCGTTTGAGGGTGTGTGCAGGTGTCTGAGCACCAATCTTGAGACAGAGAAGGCTGGAGGTAGACGAGTGTAAGCCGAGGGTGTTTGTAAGAAAGGAGCTTCTTGCTTGGCTCAGTGACCAGCTGGTCATGGCCACATCTGTCCAGAACACTGGGTCACTGTGACTGTTGCACATGCACCACACATACAGCCTCTGCGCACACCCACCACACACACACAGCCTTTACACACCCACCACACACACACAGCCTTCACACACCCACCACACACACACGGCCTTTGACACACCCACCACACACATTTAGCCTCTGCACATACCCTACACACACACACAGCCTTTACACACACACAGAGCCTCTGCACGTACCCACCACACAAACACAGCCTCTGCACACACACACCCACCACACACATGGCCTCTGTCCACACCCACCACACACACACACACAGCCTCTGCACACCCACCACACCCACACATGGCCTCTGTCCACACCCATCACACCCACACACGGCCTCTGCACACCCACCCCACACACACACACGGCCTCTGTCCACACCCACCACACATATACACACGGCCTCTGCACACCCACCACACACACACTTACACGGCCTCTGTCTGCTTTAGTCCTGAAGTTTCGCCTGATACCAGGTTTATGCACAAAAGCCTGTAGAGGTCACACGGCACCTGCACGCACCCCGCTGCAAGGTGAAGGGCCTCTCGGTCAGCACACGTCTGCTTGGCCCTCGTGCTCACCTAAACAGGGCTGTCTCTAACGGCCAGCCCCTGCTCCCCACCCCTGGGGCCGTGGCTCCTGCGTGTGCCTGTGGTTCTGTGATGGTCCCTTGCTGAGCAGTTCCCCTCCCTTGAGAGCCCCAGGCCCCGAGTCTAGCCACATCCCCTGCACGCCGTCTGCTCTCAGTCACCCCGTCCATGACGCCCCAGCTTTGTCTCTGTGAGTTCTGGACTTGTCCACAGTATAGCAGTGTGCCCGCTGTGGTGTTGACCCTTGGAGGAGGAGAAGGGGCAGAAGAGGGGTGGTCAGTGCTCTCCGCGGCCAGAAGTGGGGTGGTGATTCATCCAGACGGGGGCCGCCTCTGGGGAACTCATTGGGCCGACAAGTCCTTGCTCAGGGTCGGAGCAGGGCGGGTGTTGGCCCTAGGGGCCCATCAGAGTCTGGGCGCTGCCTCCGTGGGTTCAACACCAGGAGAACCCCAGCACTTAGATTTTCCCACATGGTGATCTTGAGAACTCTCACTCAGGCAGGCCTGCTGCCACATTGGGTGTTTTCAAGGAGAGTCCCCAAGCCTCAAAGGCACCCTGTGGTCATTCCTAGCTTCCCACCCCCTCAAGCAAGGACCTGAGGAGGACAGAGTGCCCGCCTGCCCGGGCCCAGGGCTGCTCCTGACCAGTTTCTGTGCTGGATGAAGGAAGGACTGAACTCATTTGTAGATTGTGTTTCCCTTGCTTCTGCTTTTCCATTTCTTGTATTTTTTTTCCTTTCCTCCTGTTGTTCCTTTCTCACTTTTATGCTTTTTGTCCACTTCACCTTCTCCCTGTCCCTCCCCACTTCGGAATGCCTCCTCCTCTCTGTCCGTCTCGTCTCCTCCTCCTCCTTGTTTGGCCCTTTTTGAAGTTGAGCCCAGTGGCGGGACTCCACGGCGTAGACCTCTCTCCTTCTGCCCTTGCTGTGTCCAGGAAGGTAACGTAACCCCCACCTCCTCCCCGCGGCCTCTCAGGGGCGTAGCGACACTAGTCAAGCAGGGACCCGAAGCCTAGCTCTTTCTCTTCTTCCTCTGACACCTGGTAGCCCCGTTACAAACCCCTGAGTATGTGGCAGTTCCTCGCAAGGTACAGTATCCCTTCGACTGTCTCGGGGGGACTGGGGAGTGGGGTGAAGCCAGGGAGCAGGTCCAGCCCTCGGGCCGCTCAGGCTCCAGTGACCGCAGTTCCAGGCCACCGCTCATGGTCAGGCCCTTCCGCCTCACATCCTGGGACGCGGGCAAGGAGCCCCCGCCCCTTGGGCAGTGATTTGTGCTGGTGGAGTCGAGGAATACTGTCCTTATAAGACTGGTCTACACAGATGCCCCGTTCTTTCCAGACAAGCACTGAAGGCAGACTTCTTTCCCTGTGTCTTGCTGAGTGTGTGTGTTAACTGTCTGGTTTGCAGTCCGTTGTGGTGGTGATTGTCGTTGACCGCATGCGGGCGGGGCCGGGGAGTGTGGCTCCTGCTAACCCGCTAACCTTCCTCTTCCCTCCCTGGTGCTCGCTCCCCGCTGACCGCCACCAGCCACGTCCATCTCGGCCATCCTTCTGGAGCTGGCTCGAGCAGTGAGGGAGGCGTCCTGGCGACCCAAGACCCCCACTCCACGCCCCGTGGGTGCCCCATGCAGAGCTGCTCAGGAAGGAACGGCACAGCTGGACGGGGCTGCTTTCAAAGCCAAAGAGTCGAGTTGCTGGGCGGACAGGGAGAGCTGACCCAGCACTTAGCTCGTGCTGCACAGTGGCCAGGGCCCAGGACAGCGCAGTGCAGACGTGCCCTGCCCTCGCATGGGGTGGGAGGCCGGGTCCCTGGGTTTGATCTTCCTGGGAGAGGACTTCTGACCCATGCCCCCAAAGCTCAGAGAGACCTCTTAGCTCAGCTGTGAGCAGACTTCAGGGCCCGTGAGCACATGGTGTCCGTGGCAGAGGTACCGGCTGTGCTCATGTAGTTCCCTAGGAAGACAGCCCCCAGCTTCCCTGAGACTGCGGGCGGCTTGTAATCCGAAAACAGCCAAGAGCCACCACAGTCTGGTTTCTGCACCGGGGCGGGACCCACCACGGCTGTGGGCTTCCTGGTGTCCCCTCCGTGGTGTGGCTCCTTGGAAGGCTCTTCCTTCCCTCCCCCTGCCGCAGCTGAGCCCAGAGGGGGTCAGGCCACTGCTGGTGGAGACGGGTGTTGGCCGAGGGGGTACAGGCAGCTGAGTGTGAGCGGCCGTGGCCCCAGAAGCTGCGGCTGGCCTTGGATCAGAGCTGGGAACCTATAGTCTCCCTGCCCTGGGAGAGACCCCCACCCCCACGCCTCCTGGGGCCGTGCTGCCATGCAGGGGGTGTGGGGAGCACTCGTCAGGAGCCTGAGGGGCCACAAGGTTGAGAGAGGCACCTCCCCGGTCAGGATGTCAGAAATGAGGCGGCCTTGGGTCAGTGGCCACAGCGAAATGCTGGCCCCTCACTGTGTCCCAGAAAGCAAGGCTGAGTGTGCTTCCCGTCTGCCATCTGCCTCTTCATTAGACTGGTCTCCTAGGACCTAGGACCTGGGAGACCTAGGACCCAGCAAGTCCCAAATACACGTGACATGAATGGAAAAGAGAGAAAAGGAGGGCAGAGCACTGAGAACCTCCCTCAGAGAAAGCAAGCGGTCCAGCAGGAGGGTCCAGGCGAGCCGCTGGGGGGTGAGGGCCGGCCGAGGGGGACAGAGGAAGGCGCAGGCTGCCCTCGGGGGAGCGTGGCGCCCTTGTGGCCCCAGGCACCCTGGGCCTGACCTGGGCGCGGCAGGCAGCCCTCCGCCTTTGTCCCCGTGTGACAGTCCTTGGCGGGAGACAGCAGCACGGGCCCGACACGCCCTCTCTCGGCAGGCATGGGCAAGAAGGACGACCCCAAGCTGATGCAGGAGTGGTTCAAGCTGGTGCAGGAGAAGAATGCTATGGTGCGCTACGAGTCGGAGCTGATGATCTTGTGAGTTCCTGGGCAGGGGTGGAGGGGGCCGTGGGCCCAGGGCCTGCTGTAGGGGCACAGCCCCTCCTAGTGTGGGGGATGAGGGCTGTGCCACCCCCACTAGTCAGCTCCTGGTTTCCCTTCCCCCCCCAAACCCCCAGTGCTCGGGAGCTGGAGCTGGAGGACCGGCAGAGCCGGCTGCAGCAGGAGCTCCGCGAGCGGATGGCGGTGGAAGGTAGGCAGTGTGGGGCGGGCTTGGGGGCGGTTGGGGCAGGCCCCCCCGCCTCCGCCCTGCGGAGGACTCACCGGTGTGGTTCTGCCCAGATCACCTGAAGACGGAGGAGGAGCTGGCGGAGGAGAAGAGGATCCTGAACGAGATGCTGGAGGTGGTGGAGCAGAGAGACGCCCTGGTGGCTCTGCTGGAGGAGCAGCGGCTGCGGGAGAAGGAGGAGGACAAGGACCTGGAGGCCGCCATGCTGTCCAAGGGCTTCAGCCTGCACTGGTCGTGAGCGCCCGCCCAGCCCTGGCCGGTCTGCGCACTGCCCAGATCCCCCTCCCGGACCCCAGGTCTGAGAGGGCCTGGCGCCTCCGGGGAGTTTGCACTCCGGTCCACATGGCTCCTGAGAAGGGTTCAGGCATCCGAGCTGTGGGGAGCCCTGGGTGGAGCTGGTTGTCTAGCGGCTCAGCCTCCTTGGAGGAAGCCCCCTGCCCGCCCACTCCAGAGCGCAAGACTGTGGGGGCGTGCCCAGGGAAGGTGCTGGGAAGACGCAGTGACCACGCTCCCCTGGCACCATGCAGAAGTGGACGAGAAGCCCAGCCCACACCCCAGGCCTCCTGGCCGTGCCCTGCGGCTGCTGCCTTTGCTTTTAATTCACAACACTGGAAAATTCTGACTTTGGGGTCGGGCGGGGCCCCGAGTTCTGGCCCCGCCAGCAGGCTGGCCTTGTCATGGACGCCTCACAGCAGGTGGGAGGCCGTCCTCTACGCCTGGTTCCTGTGCTTGCACCAAACGAGGCTGACAGCCTGGGAGATGCAGCCTCTGGGGACCCTCTTTGTCAATTAACTTATTTTTTTATACTTGAAGCAGCTTCACTTTTGTATTTTTACTGGGACCCTGATGCCCCGGCACCCGGGTCGGGGCGTGGAGCTGAGTCCCAGCTGATCGCGCTCCCCTCCATTCATCACCCCCTTCTTCCTGGGGCTGACCAGAGCCTTCCTGTCAGAGAGACCCCGTGTGGGCCCCAGTGCGCTGCTCCCGTCCCCTGTGCCTGGCCCCAGGGGTCTGTGTCTGCACCGCTCACTCATCAAGGATGTACTTGAGCTGCTGGAGGCCAGGCTGCTGGCCAGGTACCGCTCGGAATCCTCCCTGTTGAAATCCCGGGTCCATAGGACCCATGTTTTTCCCCGTTTTGGAGCCAAGGTCTCATCTCCCACGTTGACTGAAGACGGTTTAGGCCACGGCACCAGCGTGAGGGACCCTGCTTGGTGAGGCCTGGACCCAGCATCCGGAGCTGCGGTGACGGCACACAGATGGGACGCTGGTCGGGGAGTCACACACACACACACACGCACACACACACAGAGACACACACGGCAGCACACACATACACACACACGGCAGCACAGACAAACACACACACACACACAGACACACACACACACAGACACACACGGCAGCCTCTGCCCAGCCCCCTGCTCAACACCTCTTCGTGGGGAGGCACGGAATGAGAAGCACCATGGAGCCAGCTCGGGCCGCGGTTCGGCCAGAGGCTGACCGTGTCAAGCCCCCAGAGTGGTCAGAATCTGCGGCGGCCGTGTCCTTCTGCAGAGGAGCTCGGTCGGTGCCGGGCCTGTCCTGAGGCCCTCCAGCCCACCTGGTGGAGCAGGACATGCTGGAAAGGGAGGCTGCAAGGGCAGGATGAGGGGCATCCACACCAGCCTCGGAACGTCCTTGGGGAACCACATCGTGCCTCAACTTGAACACATACATTCTCACTGCAAAGGAGCAGAGAACTGTCTTCTTGAGTCTGTCCCAAAGCTGTCATCTGTCACCCCCTGGAATCCAGGGGGCTCATGGCTCAGACCCTCACTTCCTGCTTGTTGAAGCAGAGCCTCTATTTCTGTTCTCCTTTCTTAACGGGAGCAGAGGGTGTTCTCTTAGATTCCACCTTTAAACCCCAGCCTTCCGATAAAGCTGGGCTTGGGGCAGGATTCATCGCCTGTGTGGCCTTTGCCAGCCCTTCCCACCCGCCACCCAGTGCACCGTGACTGCCAGGCCCGTCCCGCGAGCCCCTGCCCACCCAGGACAAGGACGTGTTTATGAAGTAGCCAGAAGGGACGTGGCACCGCCCCACGGAAGCGCACCATGCCTGCCAACATGGGGAAGGCCCAGAGCTGCAGAGAAGCTCAGAAACACTCCCCAGCTCCCTTCTGCAGCGCTGCGCCTTCAGGCTCCAGTAGAGCACTTTTTCTGAACGCTCCGTTTCATAACCACTAGTGAGCAGGTTGTTGTAGTGCCTGCTGACAGGCTGCTGCGGTTTCCAGCTCTGGGAACGCACGGCTCCTGTCGCACCCCCATGCGGGCAGGGCTGCAGGAAGTCTCCCGCTGCAGCGCTGGGTGTGAGCGAGCCCAGGCCAAGGCCAAGGGCCCAGCCTGCTCACACGGTGTCTTCTGGCCTTCGCCCCAGGAGCCATTCTCCAGCTGCCCTGACCAGCGATGAGAGGCTATTCCCAATCTTTTCAAAGAGCAGGATTTTTTTCAGTAGGGCAGAAAGTGGAGTTTACAGAAAACAACTTTTAGAGGTGGAAACAACTGACCTACAAAGGGGAATGGGCCATTTTATGCGCAATAAAAGTTTCTAAAAGAAATGCAGAGTGTATTTCTTAAGTCGCTCTCCTGAAGTTGATAGGACCCTGGGCACTGCCCTTCAGGAGTGGTGTCCACAGTGTGCCTGTGGGTTTGAAGAGTGCACCCTTTGTGCTTTTTCAGCCAGCTTTATTTTTGTCCTATTACCCTGTCTTGGTCACCCACTGAAACCCCTTGAGCAGGTGTGTGGAGAGACCAGGGGGTACGAGGTTGCCCTTCAGAGTGGGGCCAGCAAAGTGTCCTCCTTGTCAGGGTGACTCCGAGGCCTACAGCCTGGTGCCAGGAGGGTCTGCAGTCTCCAGGCCTAAGTCATTGAGATGTGTTGACCTCCCCAAGTGCATTTGCAGTGCAGGGGCTGGGAGAGGCCCAACATCCTGGCCCCTGTGCACTCCTTGGTGTGCTGACCACAGGGGTGTGGCGCCTCCTTCCTCCTGGTGAATCCCCAGGGCACAGGCTGCCCTCAGCAGTGGCAGTGGGTGGGTCAGCACTGAACAAGGCAGCTGCTTCCTGGAGCCTCTGGCTCTGTGTGGGCGTTGGGCAGAAAAGAGAGCGTGGCCCGAGGTTCTGGGTAGGAGGTCTGGGTCGGGCAGGAGGTCTGAGTCGGGCCAATGCCTGCAGCGGAGGGGCTGTGCTGACCCCCTTTGGTTCCTCAGGGCCCTTGGTTAGAGCTGGAGATGAGCAGGTTTGGCTGCGGTTCATAGGTGCCCACGTGGCAGGAGGCGGTGCTGGCTTCAGGCTGACAGCAGAGGGCAAGCCGCCTGGAGCTGCTACCGTTCCCCTGCGAGGACCCACCTCATCTGTGGCTCCGAGTCTACCTAGAGCCTGGTGCCCATGGCCCTGTCATAGGAGCTGCACACAC
The DNA here is from genome assembly GCF_023091745.1 of Budorcas taxicolor. Classification (NCBI taxonomy): domain Eukaryota; kingdom Metazoa; phylum Chordata; class Mammalia; order Artiodactyla; family Bovidae; genus Budorcas; species Budorcas taxicolor. The sequence goes on along the minus strand of NC_068914.1, from coordinate 152,684,210 downwards.
GGGCTGTCTCTCTGACCAAAAGACTGTCCCTGTGGGACGCTCAGTGAGGGGGGAGGAAGCCATCCATCCTGTTAGCTGGGCCCGGGCAGGACACATGGGCCTCCAGCATGGCCCCCATGTGGCCTGTGGCTGCGGGCTTGGCAGGTGGCGTTTGGTGGCAGTCTCACCTCCCATGTCCCCTCCCCGAGGTGGCCTGGCAGCTGGGACTTCACCTGGCAGTGGAGCCCCAGATGCTGCGGGCCTGAGGAGGCACCTGTTCACAGGAAGACGGAGACAGCGGCTGGAGCACACACCACCCCATCCCCACGCGGCCTCTGAGAGCCAGGTTCTGGTTCTGGGGTGGGACCAGGCTGGACGGGATCCAAGCCAAGAACCTCATCCCAGCAGTGCAAGGCCTGGTTCCTGGAGACTAGCCCCCAAAGGCCCCAAAGGGCTGAGGCTCCTGCGTCTTGCAGATGCCTCACCTGGCATGACTTGTTCTCCTTGGAAGGTCGGAGACCCAGGAGGACAGAGGAGCTGGTCCCTCCAGCCCAGGGCTACCTCACACGGTCTGCCAAGCCCGCAGAGTTGCAGTTTACTCGTGATGATTTTAAATGCTGGCCCGAATCTCTGTTTCATCCCTGGAACTTAGTTTACTGCTCTGCACAGACAGCATCCCAGAACGTTCCGAGGGGCCACCACCAGGAGAGTGTGAGGCTGGATGATGCTGGGCCTTCCACAGTCAGCTGGAGGGGACCCCCCAGAAGGCCTCCATCCCCGTTCCTGGAAGCTCTGGAGAGCAGGTTCTCCAGTGGGGAGATGTCCGAAAGAAGCCTCCAGAAGAGCCCGGTGTCCTTGCCCTCCTAGGGAGGGTCGCAGAGGTAAACAAGGATGAGGCCTGTTGGTGGTGACCGTGTCCTTGGCGGGAAGGAGGGGGAGCAGGGAGGAAGTGGCAGGGCTAAAGGCAGGTGCTATTTCTCCTTCTGTGTGGAAGAGGATCTCTTTCCCACTCAATAAGCAAATGCACGCCCTCGGGGCAGGACTCCCCCATTAAAGCCCCTGCGGGCCCCCCCCAGTAGTGGGCATCCAATGGGGCCAGGCTGCCATGTCTCAACAGCCCCTAGAGTCCCCATCCTCAACAACCTCCACCCCCTCCTCTGCCGCAGGTCTGGAAGGAGTGGGCAGAGGAACAGGGCCTTCTGCCCCGAGCTCTTTGTCCAGCTGAGGACAGCCGCTCCTCCAGCGTCGCCCAGGGTTCCTGGGGTGGGGTGGTGGGAGGAGGCTCACCTCTGTTGCTGGAGAAGCTGGGTGGGAGGGTGAGCGGTGAAAAGATGTGTCGGGACAACTAGGAGCCCGCTGGTGTCACCTGGGCTCTTCCCTGGAGTCCGTTCTGACCGCGGCCAGGCCACGGGGCCCGGAGGGTCACTGTGGAGTTTTCTCAGGCCCCAGGCAGTCCTGTGGAAGTGACTCTGCTCTGGTTCCCAGGGTGGAGGCCTCCCTGGTTAATGGTTGTTGGCTGGAGCTTTGCCTGCTCCAGGGCCGGCAGCTCTGCTCCCCGTCTCCACCAGCAGGATTTGCACTACGGTCCTCTCTCCTGACTCTGCGGCCTGTCTTTCAAGGTCCAGAGCCTAGACTCTGTCTTGGTGGGAAGGCACCCTGGAGGTTGGGAGCTGGTCCACCCCAACCCAGGCCCAGACCTTTCTCCATGGACTGGGTGGTGGCCCCTTCCAATCAGCCACTTGCCCTCAGCCTCCACTCCCTGGCCTCCCACAGTGGCCCTTCAGAGTGGGGCAGGGAGCACAGAGGAGGACCCTGGTTCTGGAAAGTGCTCTCCCAGACTCTGCTGGTCTGGCTGATGGTCTAGAGCTGAGACGGCCCAACCTGCAGGAACTGTCAGTCCCGATCCCTAAAGCGAAGCGCTGGTGTGGCCGGGGTGGAGAAAGGCTTGACCCCACAGATTAGGAGTCAGCTGGGTGCCAAGTGTGAGGAAGTAGTGTCTGGGATCCCTAGAGGCAGGACAGGAGCATCTTGGGAGGGGCACCCAGGGGTGGGGCATGAGCCCAGCTGCCACCTGGAGCCCCCACCCCAAAGGGATTTGTTTGGGGGAAGTCAGGCCTCACTTCCTAGGTTTTAAGGGACACGAGCCCATCGAAACAGCAGCAACTGTGTGCACGGCCCCTCAGAGTCCCGACCTCAGGCCTGCAGGCTCCCAGGACCCTTGGCTTGTTTGCCCAGCCAAGGCTCCATGGTGGAAGCAGCTCAGGAGGAAGGTAGGGGACGTCCCTGTGTCCCTCTCCTCTTCCTGCCCCTTCAGAACCCAGCGCCTCTGCCTGGATCACCTTCCAACGCCTTGCTTCTGACTCCTGGCCACCCACATAACGGCTTGATATTTGTACACATTACAAACCAATCTCCAATTGGTCTAGATAACATCCATCACCTCACATACTGAAATTTTTTTTTCTCTGGATGAAAACCTGTAAGGTCTACTGTCTCAGCAGCTTTCATATACACAACACGGCAGTGTTAACCAGTCCCCGGCACAGAATAGTTCATTCCCGGGATGTATTTGTTTTATAACTGGAAGTTTGTGTCTTTCGACCCCCTTCACCATACCACTCACACCCACCCTGCCTCTGGAAACCACCAGTATGTTTTCTGTGTCTGAGTTCAGGTGTTTTTAGATTCCACATGTAAGTGAGATCACACAGCATTTGTTTTTCTCTGACTTGTCTCACTAAGCGTAATGCCCTCACAGTCCACCCACATTCTTGCAAAGAGCAGGAACCCCCATTTATGGTGGAACAGTATTCCATTTATATATATATGTACACACACACACACACACACACACACCCCTTCATTTCTGGTTTCTCAGCCCTTGGACATTGAGGTTGGCCCTGTACCTTGGCTATTGTAAATACTGCTACAGGGAATGCAGGGGTACAGACAGCTCTTCAAAATAGTGATTTCATTGTTTTGGATGAATACCCAGAGGCAGAATTGCTAGATCATATGGTAGTTCTGTTCTTAATTTTTCGAGGAATTTCCATAGTGTCTGCACCAATTTATATTCCCTGCATCAGTACACAAGGGTTAGTACACTGTTTTGAAAGTGAAGTCACAGTCAGAGGCCTGGGTAAGGAGACCAAGAGGCATGTTGTCCGTCCGTCCGTCACTCAGAACGGGTGAGAGTACAAGCTGGTGCTGAGGCTGGAAGGACGACTGGTTGTGTGCCCGGGGTTAGAGGTTATTCTCCGCCTGACAACACTGCAGTGAGCGCCCGGGAGCAGCTCTTAGGGAACGTGATTGGGCCTGGCTGGGCCCCATGGCATACTGGCAATGCGTTTGTTGTCCTCGAATGTAGTGGAGGTGGGGGTTGGGGGTGGCTAATGGCTTATGCAGGTGGCCTCAGCGGCCAGGTACCGAGGTCTGTTTCCAGCGACCGTGGGGAGAGAGTGCTGAGCTGGAACCCTGCTGGGTGGCTTGTCCTGTTGTCCCTTCACACAGTCCTGTGTTGACTGTCATGAACATGCCCTTGTTCAGATTTCCTACACTGTCCCTGTTCACACTTCCTTCACAGGTGCACACGAAAGCCAGGTAGTTCCTCTAAAGTTAGGTGTGAGATAAAGCCAGACTCCCGTGCACTGGAAATTGGCAGCTTTGTCCTTTGTAGGATGTGAAATCTGCCCCTCTGTCTCTCTTGTGTTGGCTGCCAGGAGCTCCATTTAAAAGAATTACTTGCTGTGTATAGGAGATACCCCTCGTCCAAGGTTGGAGCAGTGGCTGTGCTTTGCTGGAGCAGCCGTGAAGAGATACCCATGTCCAAGGTAAGAGAAACCCAAGTAAGACGGTAGGTGTTGCAAGAGGGCATCAGAGGGCAGACACACTGAAACCATAATCACAGAAAACTAGTCAATCTAATCACACTAGGACCACAGCCTTGTCTAACTCAATGAAACTAAGCCATGCCTGTGGGGCCACCCAAGACGGGTGGGTCATGGAGGAGAGGTCTGACAGAACATGGTCCACTGGAGAAGGGAATGGCAAACCACTTCAGTATTCTTGCCTTGAGAACCCCATGAACAGTATGAAAAGGCAAAATGATAGGATACTGAAAGAGGAAATCCCCAGGTCAGTAGGTGCCCAACACACTACTGGAGATCAGTGGAGAAATAACTCCAGAAAGAATGAAGGGATGGAGCCACAGCAAAAACAATACCCAGGTGTGGATGTGACTGGTGATAGAAGCAAGGTCTGATGCTGTAAAGAGCAATATTGCATAGGAACCTGGAATGTCAGGTCCATGAATCAAGGCAAATTGGAAGTGGTCAAACAGGAGATGGCAAGAGTGAACGTCGACATTCTAGGAATCAGTGAACTAAAATGGACCAGAATGGGTGAATTTAACTCAGATGACCATTCTATCTACTACTGCAGGCAGGAATCCCTCAGAAGAAATGGAGTAGCCATCATGGTCAACAAAAGAGTCCGAAATGCAGTACTTAGATGCAGTCTCAAAAACGACAGAATGATCTCTGTTCGTTTCCAAGGCAAACCATTCAATATCACAGTAATCCAAGTCTATGCCCCAAACAGTAATGCTGAAGAAGCTGAAGTTGAACGGTTCTATGAAGACCTACAAGACCTTTTAGAACTAACACCAAAAAAAGAAGTCCTTTTCACTATAGGGGACTGGAATGCAAAAGTAGGAAGTCAAGAAACACCTGGAGTAACAGGCAAATTTGGCCTTGGAATACGGAATGAAGCAGGGCAAAGGCTAATAGAGTTTTGCCAAGAAAATGCACTGGTCATAGCAAATACCCTCTTCCAGCAGCACAAAAGAAGACTCTACACATAGACATCACCAGATGGTCAACACCGAAATCAGATTGATTATATTCTTTGCAGCCAAAGATGGAGAAGCTCTATACAGTCAGCAAAAGCAAGACCAGGAGCTGACTGTGGCTCAGATCATGAGCTCCTTATTGCCAAATTCAGACTGATATTGAAAAAAGTAGGGAAAACCACTAGACCATTCAGGTATGACCTAAATAAAATCCCTTATGATTATACAGTAGAAGTGAGAAATAGATTTAAGGGACTAGATCTGATAGACAGAGTGCCTGAAGAACTGTGGACAGAGGTTCGTGACATTGTACAGGAGACAGGGATCAAGACCATTCCCATGGAAAAGAAATGCAAAAAAGCAAAATGGCTGTCTGAGGAGGCCTTACAAATAGCTGTGAAAAGAAGAGAAGCAAAAAGCAAAGGAGAAAAGGAAAGATGTAAGCATCTGAATCAGAGTTCCAAAGAATAGCAAGAAGAGATAAAAAAGCCTTCCTCAGTGATCAATGCAAAGAAATAGAGGAAAACAACAGAATGGGAAAGACTAGAGATCTCTTCAAGAAAATTAGAGATACCAAGGGAACATTTCATGCAAAGATGGGCCCGATAAAGGACAGAAATGGTATGGACCTAACAGAAGCAGAAGATATTAAGAAGAGGTGGCAAGAATACACAGAAGAACTGTACAAAAAAGATCTTCACGACCAAGATAATCACGATGGTGTGATCACTCACCTAGGGCCAGACATCCTGGAATGTGAAGTCAAGTGGGCCTTAGAAAGCATCACTATGAACAAAGCTAGTAGAGGTGATGGTATTCCAGCTGAGCTATTTCAAATCCTGAAAGATGATGCTGTGAAAGTGCTGCACTCAATATGCCAGCAAATTTGGAAAACTCAGCAGTGGCCATAGGACTGGAAAAGGTCAGTTTTCATTCCAATTCCAAAGAAAGGCAATGCCAAAGAATGCTCAAACTACCGCACAATTGCACTGTTCAAGCTGGTTTTAGAAAAGGCAGAGGAACCAGAGATCAAATTGCCAACATCTGCTGGATCATGGAAAAAGCATGAGAGTTCCAGAAAAACATATATTTATGCTTTATTGACTATGCCAAAGCCTTTGACTGTGTAGATCACAATAAACTGTGGAAAATTCTGAAAGAGATAGGAATACCAGACCACCTGACCTGCCTCTTGAGAAACCTGTATGCAGGTCAGGAAGCAACAGTTAGAACTGGACATGGAACAACAGACTGGTTCCAAATAGGAAAAGGAGTACGTCAAGGCTATATATTGTCACCCTGCTTATTTAACTTATATGCAGAGTACATCAGGAGAAACGCTGGGCTGGAAGAAGCACAAGCTGGAATCAAGATTGCTAGGAGAAATATCAATAACCTCAGATATGCAGATGACACCACTCTTATGGCTGAAAGTGAAGAGGAACTAAAAAGCCTCTTGATGAGAGTGAAAGAGGAGAGTGACAAAGTTGGCTTAAAGCTCAACATTCAGAAAACGAAGATCATGGCATCTGGTCCCAAATAGATGCGGAAACAGTGGTGGAAACAGTGTCAGACTTTATTTTTTCGGGCTCCAAAATCACTGCAGATGGTGACTGCAGCCATGAAATTAAAAGACGCTTATTCCTTGGAAGAAAAGTTACGACCAACCTAGATAGTATATTCAAAAGCAGAGACATTACTTTGCCAACAAACGTCCGTCTGGTCAAGGCTATGGTTTTTCCAGTGGTCATGTATGGATGTGAGAATTGGACTGTGAAGAAAGCTGAGCACCGAAGAATTGATGCTTTTGAACTGTGGTGTTGGAGAAGACTCTTGAGAGTCCCTTGGACTGCAAGGAGATCCATCCAGTCCATTCTGAAGGAGATCAGCCCTGGGTGTTCTTTGGAAGGACTGATGCTAAAGCTGAAAATCCAGTACTTTGGCCACCTCATGTGAAGAGCTGACTCATTGGAAAAGACTCTGACGCTGGGAGGGATTGCAGGCAGCAGGAGGAGGGGACGACAGAGGATGAGATGGTTGGATGGCATCACTGACTCGATGGACGTGAGTCTGAGTGAAATGTGGGAGTTGGTGATGGACAGGGAGGCCTGGCATGCTGCGATTCACGGGGTCGCAAAGAGTCAAATGCGACTGAGCAACTGAACTGACTGCTGTGTGTATTTTAACCACTTGGATACTAAGCTCTGATAAAGAATCCAAGCTGGGACTTGGCTTTTTATTTTCTCTGCTTTTCAATATGCTATCTAGGTTGGTCATAACTTGGATAACACTGCCTACATTTAAAACCTGCTCTATTATGTGACCTTTATTACATAGCTTTCATTCATTGCAAAATTGGGGCCACAGCCATTTAATAAAGAGTGGAAAGTACAAAAAAGAAAATCCAGTGACTTTGTAACTTTACCGTAAGCAGTCGATGGTTTCTGGTTATATTTCCTTCCGGTCTTTTTGTTTGTCAAGTTTTGTTTCTATTCCTCAATTTCCGTCTAGCGACTGCCCTGGTCCCTCTAGGCCTCTGTTCCTGCTTCTCGGCGCTAAGCCTCCTGGCACCGGGGGGCGGGGCGGGGCGGGGCCTGGCGGCGGGGCGGGGCCGCGGAGCTCTCGGGCCGCGGCCGATGTGGGCGGGGCGGGAACTACAGGAAGTGGGCTCACGGCGGCTGCGCGCCCCGCCCCCGGGACGTGGTCTTTTCCCGCGCGCGCCCCGTGCGCTACGTCGCGCTGCAGTCCAGCCGCCTCGCGCTGCGGTGGAGGTGAGTATCTCCTGACGCCTGCCGTCTGCGCCCCCGGCCCCCGTGCTTCCCTCTTCTGGCCCCCTGGCTCCCCTCACCCGGCCTCCGCGCTCCGTCCCGGTGCTTCTTCCGCGTGGGGCGGCCGCGGGACCAGGCGCCTCCCCGGCTCGCGCCGCACTGGACGTGCTACGGGCGGTGGAGGTAGGTTTGTGGAGTGAAGTAGTGACCGGAAACCCCGGGAGGGCGAGACCTCAGCCGGCTTGCCGGGCGCGGGACGCCCTTCGCTGCCGGGGTAGGAGAGCCCTCACGGGGAGGGTGCTCGTCACCCGGAGGGGTGGTCTTTACTGAGGGGGCCTCACCACGGAGACGTTTCGGGCGACTCCTCCCTCCCCCCACGGCTGTGCCCTACCTGCGGGTCTGTCTGCTGCCCAGGCTTCCTCGGCGGCCTCTGCAGGGGCACGCGTTTCCAAGCCCGGTCCCGCCGTCGGGGCCCGGGTGGGTCGGGAAGGGGGCGCTCCTGGACCTGCGTCCCTGCCATCTCTGGGCAAAGCCTGAGCCCGGGCCCCCTAGTCCTGGAAGAGAGTCTGTGGTCGAGCCGGGGGAGGGTGGGAGGAGCCCGCCGGCTGCTGAGGTCGAGGTGGCTCTAGGAAGGCCCCGGGGGAAGCAGATGGGGTGGCCAGAGGGGCGGCCTGGAAGGGTCGGTTGTCTCTGGGCGGGGCTCGGGGGACTGCGCGGACCCCGTGTTGTGTGGTGGGAATGGCGACCGTGGGACTCGGGGATATGCAGGCTTTGGAGCAAAGAGCTGCCCGAACAGGGACTGGGTCCTGTTACTATTGTCTTGAGTCAGTCCATCTGAGATGGACTCTGAGGTGCTGGGGAGGGGGCTCTGCCCCGAGGCTTTCCCAGACCCAGGACTGGAGGTCCCACTCATTGCAGAGGAGAATGGCCTGCCAGGAAGCCCCAGCATTGAGGAGGAACGATGAGGGTGACCAGCCTCCCAGGGCCACGGTCCTGGCAGTGCTGGAGGTGGTGAGCGATATTGCTGCTGTTTTTCGCCTGTTGCAGGGAGAGGGCCTGGGTCCTGATCCTGGACCGAGTGCTGTGCTGGGGTGCTGGGACACTGCCTCTGGGCAGTGGACCCTCAGAAGCCTTGCTCCAGAGCTGTGGCCAGTGCTCCTGTGGCTGCATCTCTGGTGGTGGGCGTCCGGTGGAGGGAGTGCGGGCCTGGAGTGCCTGCCCCACTGGACCTCCAGGGCTCACCTGACTGGGCGCCAGAGGTCATGTGAGTGCTCACCTGAGGACAAGCCTGGAGATGGCAGCTGTGCCAGAGTTCACAGTGCCACACACACACTGATCCAAGCCTGTGGCCTCAGAGTCCGGCTCTCCTGGTTGAAGTGGGCTGCCTGGGTTCCCGATGCTACCTTGCCTGGTACCTCTGGACCTGTTAGAGCTGGGGGTGGGGGGTGGGGGTGGGGGGTGGGATGTGGGTAGGGCCCTGCCTTTCTGCACACCCTTCCTTGCTGGCAGCTGTGGGGCTGGGGAAAGCATTGGGCTGGTGCCCGGACCCTGGCCCCTTGTTGGGGCTGTTCCCCAAGGACTGTCCTGGGGCTCCTGGTCCCCCACCCCCGCCCGGGACCCAGCCCTTCCCTCCTCCTTTTTCTCCTTTTCCTGATGTGTTTCCTTCCTCTTTTCTCCCTGCTGTGCTGGACTGGATGGGAAAGTTGCCCGTGAATAGCAAACGTGAGCACCTGGATGGACCGCAGAGCAGCCCCTTATGGAGGTTCTGTGGAAACTGAGTTCTCGTTGGCTCTTGGGTGCAGTGTCCAGCGTCCTGGAAGCCACCCACTTAGATGGCAAGGAAGTGGCTCGTGTGCAGTCACCCTCTGCCTGCTAGTGTCCTGTCAGCTTGGGCAGGGGAGGGCACCAGTGCCCTCTGAGTCACGCAGCAGGGCTAAGAGGGGCTGGTGACCTTCAGGCGCACGAAGACCTTCTGTCCTTGCAGAGGGAGGTGGCGCCCAGGAGCAAGCCGCCACGCGTGAGGAGAGGCCTCTTCGGGGTCCAGGGCTCCTGGTCACCAGAAGGCCAGGGAGACATCCCTTTGCTTTTCTGTGGCTCTAAGGCGGGAGGAGTTATTGACAGAGGTCGACCTTGACGCCCCGGGGGGCTTCAGGACACCTGGCCTCCACGGGCCCTCTTGCCCCACCCCGTGTGCACGCATCTCTCAGGCCCGGGGAGGGCAGGGCGGCGGGAGACACGGACGCTGGACTGGGAGCGCCTCGTGGTGGTGAGTTGCACTTCCAGGGCCTGTGTGTGGGGTGGCGCCCCCACGCATCTCACTGTCCCCTCCTTCTGGCTGCGTTTTTCTAAAACCACTTTTTTGAGAGATTTCCTATGCTCTAAAATTTGCAGACTTGAAGTGGTTTCCAGTGTATTCGCAAAGGTGTGCAGCCGTCACCACAGTCTAACTTTAGAGTGTCTCAACAGCCCCAGAAGAAACCACGCACATCGTTGGTCACCCGCAGTCCCGTCATCCCCACAGCCCCAGGCAACACTTATTTCTGTGGATTCACCAGTTCTGGGAAGTTCACATCAATGGAATCATACCCTGAATCATTCCATGAGTGAACTCTGGTTTTCGGTGCCTAGATTTTTTTTCACTCAGCCTCATGTTTCGGAGTTCATCCATGTGGCAGCCTGTATGAGAAATTCTCTCCCTTTTATGGTCAAATAATATTCCATTTTATGGATCCACTACATTTTTCTTATCCCTTCAACAGTTGATAGTCATTCGACTTTTGATTACTTTGGATAATGTGATGAGTGGGCGTGTGTCTTCCTTTCTGTTGTATGTATACATACCTAGGAGTGGAATTTCTGGGTCATGTGATAACTCGTAACATTTTGGAAAGAGTGAAGAATCTTCCTGACCCAGGGGTCGAACCCGGGTCTCCTGCATTGCAGGCAGACTGTCTACTGTCTGAGCCACCAGGGTGCCTAACACTTTGAAGAGTTGCAAAACTTCCAAAGCGTCTGCACTATTTTCCACACCTGCCCTGGCCCCCGGGAGATCTGTGCATATGGGGTGGGGTCCCGACTGATCCACGTCTTTGCTGCCTCTTGCTGTTACCTTTTGATTCCAGCCATCCTAGTGGATGTGAAAGTGAATCTTCACATTCACTTTTCTTTCTTTCTTTATTTTCTTACTTCCTCCCTCCCTTCCTTTGCACTTTATGCTTGGCTTTTAATAAAGATTTCAGTTCCCTAACCAGGGAGCCCTAACCACCAGGAAATTCCCCTTCAGTGCGGTTTGATTAGCATTTCTGTAGTGGGGTCACACAGAGTTGGACACGACGGAAGTGACTTAGCATTTTAGCAGCAGTGGTTAATGATGTTGAGCCTCTTTACCTGTGCCTGTTGACCATTTGTATGTCTTTGGATCCTGTTAAAATCTTTCACCCAGTTTTCAATTGAAATGTGTTTTTATTGTTACAAGAATTCTTTATATGTTTTGAGTACTAGTCCCTTGTCTGATAAATTACTTGCAAGCATTTATTTCCCATTCTGTGGATTGTCTTCATTGCTTATGTCCTTGGAAGTGCAAAGGTTTAATTATCAAGAAGTTCAGTTTATCTATTTTTCTCTTTGTATGGCTCGTTTTTCTCTTATATGGTGTCCTATCTAAGACACCACTGCCTCATCCAAGGCCATAAAGTTGTATCTCTTTGTTTTCTTCTGTGATCTATTCTGAGTTAGATTTTGTATATAATGTGAGGGAGGGGCCAAAAGTGTTGCTTTTGCTCCCATGATACCCAGTTGTCTCAGTACCATTTGTTGAAGAGCCTGTTGATGATGCCGCTCTTGACTCCCCCGTCAGAGATGGCTGCGCCGTCGGCATTAGGGGTTGTCTCTGGACTGTCGCTCTGCTCCGTTGCCAGGACCACTGCCTCGATTACTGTCACTCAGTCACTGTCACTCAGTCGTATGTCTTGAAGTCAGGGAGTGAGTGTACCAACTTTGTTCTTTTTCTTATTGGCTATTCTGTGCTCCTTGCATTTCCTTATGAAAGATGAACCATTTATCTCTTTCTGTGAAAAAGCCTGGTCGGAGCTTGTGGGGAATCCTGTTGAGTCCGTGGGTGTTCTTCCAGCCTGTGGCCCGGAATGAGCCCGTTTCTTTAGATCTGTGCTTTTCTGCCGCGAAAAACTTGCACAGTTTTCAGTGTACAGCTCTTACACTTCTAATGTTCAACATGTATTCCAAAGTATTTTGTTTTTCTCGCTGCGGTTCTAGTTCTGTTTCTTTTTGGGTGTTAATCGCTGGCACATACAAGTACAGTGGTTTTACACAGTTTGTGTCCTGCAGTGTTGGTGAACTCACTTGTTACTTGCTGGGGTGTTTTAGTGGATTCATTGGACGTTTCCACATGTGAGCTCTTGTCTAATCAGGGTGTCTTACAGCCTTTCTGCTGATGCCAGTGTGTGCAGCCAGGGTTGAAAACCAGTGGTCCCCAGGCCTTAAGATGGAGCAAGGACCAAGTAGGGCAGCAGGTGAGCGAGCGGTGGGGTCTGTGGGGAAGCCTGAAGGGGGGAAGCCCAGCCCAGAGGAGGCAGAGATTGGCGTCCCACACTCCAGCTTCTGCCCCTGCGAGTCCAGGCGGTGCACAGTGGAAGTGAGGCCACAGTGTGTCCTGGGGAGTCATCAGGGAGCCCACGTGGGCGCTGGGCCGGGCTCCCACTCCACTCGCTTCAGGGGAGGGACTCGCGCAGCTGGCTGAGTGGAGCTGGCAGCCGCCATACAAACCCACGTTTTCAGAAACTGGCTGAATCATCTTACTGGTTCCTTCATTCATTCATGAGCTAAATAAAATCTTGGACATATTTCATTTTCTTATTCTATATTTGTAGGAAAATCATGGTTTTGCCCTTTCTCTGTGTTGGCAGTTGCGTGCCTGGCGGACTTGGCCCCAGAGGCCATGTCTCAGGCCAGCGGAACAACTCTCTCCAGACAGTGTTTGGCTGGGTTTCAGGTTTGCACGCGTGGACAAGTTTCTCCACTGGTGGTCTTGCTGACTGTGTCCTTGTGGGAGGTGTGGGAGGTCTGTCTGTGTCGAGCAGGAGAGGACAGAGAATCCGGGTGGTCAGATGGCGGTTTGTGTCCTTGGTGTCTTGAGCTCAGTTCATAATTTTGTGCCACCACAGGGAACCAGTCCTTGCATCTGGACGCGTGAGCCTTGGTGTTTCTGTGTTTGCTCTTGACTTGGCGCTGAACTTGTAGGACTGAAGCTGGGTGCTCTCTGTGTGTTGGAAGGAGTTTGGTTGTGAAGTATCTTAAATTGGAAGAACTGTGTCCTCATTGGCTTTTGAACCTAAATAAATAAGCTCATGTAAATCAAATTTATCTAAAATTTCCATGAAAATCAGGAAATCTCATTTCTAATGGTTTAAATACATTAGACTTTCAAAAAATTAAAAATACACAGAAGCAAACTCAGAAATGCTTTAAGAATGTATGTTCACAAACACAGATGCAGAAAACAGACCAGTGCTTACCCGCGGAGAGTGGGCTTCCCTGGTGGCTCAGGTGGGAAGGGATCTGCCTGCAGTGCGGGAGACCCAGGTGTGATTCCTGGGTCAGGAAGATCCCCTGGAGAAGGAAATGGCAGCCCACTCCAGTACTCTTGCCTAGAGAATCCCATGGACAAAGGAGCTTGGTAGGCTACAGTCCACGGGGTCACAAAGAGTCGGACAAGACTTAGCAATTAGACCACCACCAGGGGAGAGGGGAAGGGGGGAGCACGATGGGGTTAGGAGGTTAAGAGGTAACAGCTACTGAGCATAAAATACATTGTAAAATACTGAGCTCAGAGGGCAGTGCTGCACACCGCAGGGAACATAGTATTTTATAATAATTATAAACGTAGTATAACCTTTAAAAACTGGATACTATGTTGTATACCTGTAACATATAATATTGTACATCAACTGTATCTCAATATAAAAAGAAGTACAAGTTCACATAGTTAAGGTAAATCTTTGGCAAATGAAAATAAATTAATAATTTTGGATTTAAAAAAGCTGTGTTTTCTCTGATTTATCAATATTACTGATAAATCAACACTTAATATTGATTACATGTAATAATCAATATTCACTAACTAGTGAATTGTATATTATATGCTAATTGGTTCCTCTCTGCCCTCCGCGCCCCACCCCCCCGCCCCGCAAACGTCTATAGGTTTACTTCTCAAATCAACTGATATTATTCTTAGTGTTTAAAGTTAGGAGAAATGTAAATTTGTTTTCAACTAAACTGAATAGAATTCTGACAGTGTTTTTAACAGTCTTCCAAAGTACACCGTGAACACTGAATTAGTGATGGCAATCACTGTATATATACCCAGGCGATGTCTAAATAAGACGGGACCCAAAAGCACTGGGCTCCAGGTGTGTTTGGAGTGTTCTAGTGTTCACAGCAGGGCTTTGTCTTTGGCTGGCACCCCTGAGTGTGTGTGTGCCTGGGGCAAGCTCAGGATGTGTGTGGCTGGGAAGTGACATCTGATCCGTGTGAGACCCAGGCACCTGATTCTCTGTGAAAGAGTCAGTCACTTTGGTTAAGTATCTTAATTAAAATGGATGGCAGAGAAAACTGTTGTGTTAATAGATATGCTTCTGTTTTCAAGGGAAAGGTCTAGTTCCCCCCCCCCAACCTTTTGGCCTCTAAGACTCTTTTACACACAAAAATGACTGAGGACCCTGAAAAGCTTTTTGATTAAGCAGGTTTTATCTGTTTTCTGTGTTAGAAAGTAAAACGAGAAAATTTTAAAATATTGTTGATATGTTTGGACATATCAATGCCCATTGCTTGTTAACATTTTTTAATACAGTGTGTTACAAAACAAAGTTTTTAGTGAGAATATGGTTTCATGATGTTGCAAATCTCTTAAATGTCTGAGTCTGAAAAGAAGCTATGAAAATTTGCTTGGTTTGTTTGTTTTTGGAGTTTTGGCCTCAGCACATAGCTTGCGGGAACTTAGTTCCCAGACCAGGGCTTGAACCTGGGCCCCTGCATTGGAAGGATGGAGTCCTAACCACTGGGAAGTCGCCTGGGAAGCCCTAAAATGATAATTTTTGATGCTTTATGTTCTAAAGGGGAAAACAGTCCCACCAAGAACAGAGGTTCATCAGTTATGAGGAGCTAAGGGGTTCTCAGTTCACTGACAACCATGTCCCATTCCTCAGGCACCCATGACCCCATCTTAAATGACCAAGTGGACTCTGATGGTGCTTCTGAAGGTTGGACCCTGAATTTAGAGAAAAGACGTTGTTTTCAGGATATCTTTTACACCTACAGCTATCATTGGGACTTCCCAGAGTGCCCCCAGAGAATCCCACAGGCCATTCATCTTCTAAAAAGAGAGATTTTGTAGTTAATCAGCTTTGTTTGACGTGTTAACTGTGGGAAGAGCAGCTGTCTGAAGAGGTGCTGGCTCAGGCTTCCTTGGTTTAGTTTACAGGAAAATGTAACGCTCGTGAGTGTTGCAGAAACTCTGTGCTCCGTGGGGACGCTGTCGCTGCCCATGATCTGTTTATTCTCAGGGGACACAGATCACGAGAGACTCGGGCCCTCTCCGTCTGCTCTTGTTGGAGAAGTCCGTGAGTCGCCGCTGGCAGGCCCTGCCCTCTGGAGGCGACTCGGGGCTTTCCGGTGTGTACCCTGGTAGAGGACAGACTCGGAGGCTCATGCAGGTGGTTATACCGGGCACTTTGAACTAGTGCTGCTGCGAAAACAGGCTTCAGCAACTCCGAGCTGCGCCTGGAGCTCTGGTGAGGGTCTCCGGGCCCTTCTGGAGGCAGGCAGTGGGGTGAGGCCGCGGTGGGGACCTGCTGACTTGCTTGCAGCGGTGCTGAGATGGTGTTTCTTCCCTAGATACATGAGGAACCTTTCTCTTTCTGAAACTCTCTGTAGCACATACACATCTGTTAGATGGAACAGACATCTAGTTCCCCCCGATAGAATTAAGTTTCCTCATTTTATGTGGTGGCTCAACAGCGAAGAACCCACCTGCAATACAGGAGACCTGGGTTTGATTTGTGAGTCGGGAAGACTTCCTGGGGGAGGAAATGGCAACCCAGTCCAGTATTCTTGCCTGGTAAATCCTTATAGAGGAGCCTGTCAGGCTACTGTCCACGGGGTTTCAAGCAGTTGGACATGACTTAGGAACTAAATAACAACAACAAACCGTTACTTGCATAGGTTCAAAAGGACGTTTTTTTCAAACTTTTTTCATTGTGGTGGAATAGATGCAAAATTATATATATAATCATTTTATGCGCGCAGCTCAGTAGCATGAATAAGGAATTAGTAATTCTCTAGAAACGGACATGATTTCTCATGTAAGTGGAGCCGGGCAGCACGTGTCTTTCTGTGTCTGGCTTGTTCGTTTGGTGTGACGTCCTCAGCATTCCTCCACGTTGCCACAGGCGCCTGTTTCCTTTGTTTTTGGATGTGGGGGAAATATATGTCGACCTGCACCGAGGCCGCCACCCCCACTGTCCTGTCCAGAACCCTGCCGTCTCACCCAGGCCGCTGGCCACGCTCTGCCCCTGGGGTCTGACTCCTGTCACTTGGCACAGTGTCCTCCGGGTCCCGCGTGCAGCAGGTGCCAGGACTTCCCTCTTTCTGAGGCTGAGCGAGGCTCACCGTGATGGGCGCAGTGTTCGTCCGCTCACCCGTCGTGGACATTTGCACTACTGCCCTTTGTTGTTTTTACCGAGATGTAGTATAATTTGACAAATCAAGAGCTTTCCTGGGAATGTCCTATCTCTGAATGGTGCTTGTGCGAGCCACTGCGATATGCCACTTGCCTCAGAATTGAGCTGCCTTTTAGGGAGCGAAGCCTGCAGAGCCCTTCAGGAAAGCCAGTCTGGGCCAAGGGTCCCCGCCTGCCGTAGTGGAAAGGAAGGTTGCCTCCTGCAGGCCAGGGAGCCTGAGATGACCAGAGTGCCCAGGACAGAATGTACAAGTGGATGGTTTCAGAGCAGCCTGCCCGGTCCTCACCCACAGTGACCAGTCACCCACTCACAGAGAGTGACCAGCCCAGGGGGGGTCAAGTCAGACTGCTCTCTGGGGCAGTCCAGACACGATCGCTGACAGCTCCCTGATTTTCGTTCCTGCCTGTGACGTGCGGCCAGGCTGGCCATCACACAGGTGGCCCTGGCCAGCAGGCCCCCAGCTCTCTCCCCTCTCTCTCTCTCTGCCCCACAGAACTGCCCCCCACATTTGTCTGCCACGCGTGAGTGTCTGATCAGTATCCCTAGTCCCCTGACTGGGCTTCCTTTTCTCCAGACAAGTCCCACACGTTTAGAGGAGCTGCAGGTGGTGGGCCCTACAGCATTGCTTCACCTGTCTGCCGCCCTCAGGGTGGCAGAGTCCGACCAAGGTTCCTGGTGAAAATTTCCAGACAGAAGGTGATCTTGTGACCTTTTGTTGCTGTTCAGTCACTCAGTCGTGTCCGACTCTTTGCGACCCCATGGACTGTAGCACGCCAGGCTTCCCTGTCCTTCACCAGCTCCTGGAGCTTGCTCAAATTCATGTCCCTTGTGACAGTGATACCGTCCGACCGTCTCATCCTCTGTCGTCCCCTTCTCCCCCTGCCTTCAGTCTTTCCCAGCACCAGGGTCTTAACTATGGAGTTGGCTGTTCACATCAGGTGGCCAAAGTATTGGAGCTTCAGCTTTAGCATCAGTTCTTCCAATGAATATTCAGGACTGATTTCCTTTAGGATTGACTGGTTGGATCTCCTTGCATTTCAAGGGACTCTCAAGAGTCTTTCTCCAACACCACAGTTCAAAAGCATCCATTCTTCGGCGCTCAGCTTTCTTTATGGTCCAGCTCTTACATCCATACATGATGATTGGAAAAACCATCGCTTTCACTAGATGGACCTTTGTCAGCAAAATTATGTCTCTGCTTTTTAGTATGCTGTCTAGGTTGGTCATTGCAGAAGGCAATGGCACCCCACTCCAGTGTTCTTGCCTGGAGGATCCCAGGGACGGGGGAGCCTGGTGGGCTGCCGTCTATGGGGTCGCACGAGTCGGACACGACTGAAGCGACTTAGCAGCAGCAGGTTGATCATAGCTTTTCTTCCAAGGAACAAGCGTCTTTTAATTTCATGGCTGCAGTCACCATCTGCAGTGATTTTGGAGCCCAAGAAAATAAAGTCTCTCACTGTTTCCATTGTTTCCCCATCTATCTCCCATGAGGTGATGGGACTGGATGCCATGATTTTTGTTTTTTGAGTGTTGAATTTTCAGCCAGCTTTTTCATTCTCTTTCACTTTCATCAAGAGGCTCTTTAGTTATACTTCACTTTCTGCCATAAGGGTGGTGTCATCTGCATATCTGAGGTTATTGATATTTCTCCCTGCAGTATTGATTCCAGCTAGTGCTTCATTCAGCTGGGCGTTTTGCATGATGTACTCTGCATAGAAGTTAAATAAGCAGGGTGACAATATACAGCCCTGACGTACTCCTTTCCCAATTTGGAACCAGCCCATTGTTCCATGTCCAGTTCTAACTGTTGCTTCTTGCCCTGCATACAGGCTTCTCAGGAGGCAGGTGAGAAGGTCTGTTTTTCCCACCTCTTTCAGAATTTTCCACAGTTTTTTTGTGATCCACACAGTCAATGGCTTTAGCATGGTCAATGAAGCAGATGTTTTTCTGGAATTCTCTTGCTTTTTCGATGATCCAGCGGATGTTGGCAATTTGATCTCTGGTTCCTCTGCCTTTTCTAAATCCAGCTTGAACATCTGGAAGTTCTCAGTTCAGGTACTGTTGAAGCCTGGCTTGGAGAATTTTGAGCATTACTTTGCTAGCATGTGAGATGAGTGCAATTGTGCGGTAGTTTGAGCATTCTTTGGCATTGCCTTTCTTTGGGATTGGAATGAAAACTGACCTTTTCTAGTCCTGTGGCCACTGCTGAGTTTTCCAGATTTGCTAGCATATTGAATGCAGCATTTTAACAGCAGCATCTTTTAGGATTTGAAACAGCTCAAGTGGAATTCCATCACTTCCACTAGCTTTGTTCATAGTGATGTTTCCTAAGGTCCCCTTGACTTCACACTCCAGGATGTCTGGCCCTAGGTGAGTGATCACACAATCGTGGTTATTTGGGTTATGAAGACCTTTTTTGTATAGTTCTTCTGTGTATTCTTGCCACCTCTTACATCTTCTGCTCCTGTCTCCTGGAGGTGAACTGGTTTTCTGTTCTGTTTTTAACCTCCTTTGTATGTAGGAACCATATGGAATTGCCAAGTTTGACTTTTTGCTCTACAAAGCAGCAATTCATTGGGTTTAGCCTAATACTGTGTATAAGCAGAGTATGCTGGGCATACATTTTAAAATGGGTTGCTCTGTTGAGACCGACTGCAGACACGTGTTACTCTATTTGGGTGTCTCTGCCATGCACGCAGAGCTCTCAGTCTTCTGTATTTTCCACGTCGGGGGCATAATCTTCTAAGATTTGGTCTGATGAGCTTTCACCTACGCAGTTGTTTAGTATGGAATTGACGCCGTCCCGAAGCCTTAGTCCCGTGATTGTCAGGTAGACATTCTTTCTCCTCCTGTTACACACCTTCCTGTGCAGCCTCGGTGCCTTGGGGCCTGCAGCCAGGTAGGGTCTGCAGTGGGACAGATCCGTGGAAACGTCTAGGAATTGCTCATGGAGGAAGCCCAGCGCTCTGAGTGTTCACTTAGAAACTGCCTGGGAGCCAGATGGCCCTGTCTGCCTGACCAGTGAGCTCAGGGTGGGAGGCTGGACCTGAGGTGGGGGGTGGTCTTGGTCTCAGTTACAAGGAAACTCGGGTCTGTTGCCCGGGGTGCAGATGAGGGGAGCCAGAGCCCAGGTGACTCCCTGTTATTCCCTGCGGGTCCCCACGCCCACCCTGCATGTCCTCTTCCAGGCCGCCCGCCCGGAACCCTGTGAGCCGGAGCCTGCGAAGCTGCTTAGGCCATGGATTTGAAGGTCAGATGATGCGGTGGTCATGGCGGGGGTGGGGCGGGCTTGGGGTAACTGGAGCACACAGCCCTTGTCTGCTCACTGCCTGTGCCTGGTTGATCCTGGAAAGCAAGATGGGTTCAAGGATGTAGGGTCCTTGAGCGGGTTTAGGGTTCAGAAGGGAAGCTGTAGCTGGGCCAATCAGGACCTCTCATCCATCTCCTTCCCACAGTAGCTTGGGTGGTGTCTTGGGGCGCCCCCTCCCCCCGGGCTCTCCCTCCACACCCCCTCCAGCCCTTCGGGCGCGGCCGCAGGTCTGGGGCCCTCCTGGTGACTTGTGAGCTTGGGCCAGCTTTCTGAATCTGAGCGGACAGCGTTGGGGAGGTGTGCTTGGTGTCATTTCTGGAGCAGCATTGTGCCAGGCATGGGGCCTTATGCTTCCCAGCCTGGTGGGTCAGGAGCCACTCGGGCAGGAGGGTTTCCTGGAGCTGCCCCTGTGCGGCTTGTCCCAGTGGCCTTAGGGTTGGGGGGATGCAGAGATTCGCTCCCGGGGTTTGCTTTCCCCTTTGACACGGGAGTGCCCCACAGTTGGGTTCGTGGGGAAACATCCCTCAGCTTCCTCTTTCTCCCTACTGTCAGAATTTTCATCCTCTTAGAGATTTTTCTGATTTTTCACCTTTGTTAAGTGCTCAGCTCAGCAGCATCAAGTTCACTCATGTGGCCATATCCCCACCAGCTGTCCCTCAGCCCCGTCCAAGAAGACAGCCCCGGATCAGGATGACCTGGCCTCAGCGTGACATCTGCAAAGACCCCCATTTCCCAGTTAGGTCCTGCTCTCGGGGGACGCGGTCCAGCCACCACAGGTCCCTCCTCTCTGGACCAGGACACCTCCCGAGGCAGAGGGAGCACCTTCCGCAGCCTCTCAGCTGCCTTGTGCCACTGGCCTCCCTGTGAGGATTTAGTAGTAGAGCCGTTACGTGCATGTCCCCTTTTAGGACGAATTCTGGAGTAGAGGCTGAGTACCAATACATAAGCACTTATTTTATGCATTTTATTTAAAGCACTTTGCCCTCTAATAACTGTCCTCTAAGCGTTCTGATTTTTTTTTCTCCCTTTTCACACTTGGCTGCACCAATCTTAGTTGTGGTACAGGATCTCCCGTCGTCGTAGCACATGAGGTTTTAGTTGAGGCATGTGGGATCTAGTTCCTTGCCCAGATTGAACCCAAGCTGGACCCCCTGCCCTGGAAGCTTAGTCTTAGCTACTGGGCCACCAGGGAAGTCCCTCTGATTAATCAGAATATTTTTCTAATCTTTTCTAGTGAAAAATATTAAAGGAGTACGTTTACCAGGGGTACGTTTTACCAGGATCACTTTCTCCTCTTGGCCCTTCAGCCCAGGCTGTGAGCCAGGCGTTCCTGGTCTCTCCAGACGCCCTCTCAACCCAGCCCTGCCTGCACGTGCTCTTCTGGTTATAGTGTCCCACCTGTCCCCTGTGCTGTCTGTGGGCCGGCAGGGGCTTACCCACCTGAGGGTGGCCAGGCCTGCCCAGAGGCAGGTGGTGTTTGTGGTCACCAGTGCCCGGGTGTGCTGAAAATCTGCTTTGGCACAGCGCCATCCTGGGCCCAGGAGACAATGGGAGCGGACCCGACCCGTGCGCCTGCCCAGCCTGCCTCCCCCGGGGGCGGCAGCCGGATCGCCTCTTGCACGGTTGGAGCCGTTCTCATCGTCTGCAGGAGGGAGGCTCTGCGCACTGGCCCCTGCCTGCCCGGAGGGTGCGCAGGCCTTGGACCAGTGAGGCCAGGCCAGGACCACGTTCCCACAGCCCTCTCCTCGCAGGTTAGCAACGGCCCTGGCCTCGGGGACGAGCGCACCACAAGCCTGCTGCTGCTTGGCTTCCTGCAGAGCTGCCCCAACTCCTGCTTCCAGAGGGAGCTGGAGGCGCTGGGCCACGAGTTTTCTGAGCGCCTGTTCCATGACGACGAGCTGCAGACGGACGGCAACCGCAGCAGCTACTTCTCCGTGGCAGCGGAGACAGGTAGGCACGGGCCAGCCGCCTCGGCCCTGGGGCCTTCGGGCCTGGCCCCCCCATGTCCAGTGGAGCAGGCCTCTCGGAGTCTGATCGGTGGAAACCCACTCAGCTTCCGGAGGACTCTTGGCATCAGTGTCCCCCATGGATTCACGTCTGTGTGCTACAGCCATGCCGACCTCCACGGTCACCAGGCAGTGGGGACCCCGGGCTCATTCCTGGGGCCGGGCTGTGCTCCCAACTTCAGCTTTTACCATGGTGCTGCCTCCACGGAGGCCACCAGGAGCCCCTTGGCAACTCCCCAGGGAGCCTTTTCAAGTTGTGAGTTAGTCTGTTCCTGGAAGGCCTGGCCTGGAGCCACCTCTTAGGAGGTCCCCACCAGCCAGGGCCCCCTTGGGGACAGAGTAGGAAGGTATGGGGGCAGGAGGGGCTTTGCTGTCAAAACTGCTATCCCTGGGGTCCCCCCTCTCACCACCCCACTCTTAGACTTCAGCGCCTCGCTGGAGGCACAGGGCAGGGCCCTCAGGTAGGAAACTGGCCTGTGGGTCAGGAGCCTGATGAGGTTTGGCAGTAAAGCACAGGACAGGCCTGGCCGTGTTCACTCGGCTGGATGGGGAGGCCAAGGGGGCTGCTGGGAGGTGGTGGCGGCAGCTGGCGCAAACACCTGAGGGGGGCCAGGCTGCAGCGGCACCTTGGGGCTGAATGGTCCTGTCAACCAAGCAGTCCAGGTCAGAGGTCGTGACGTATCCCTGAGCAGAGGGCGGGCACGTGGGGGGTTCTGGGGGGAGGAGGGGACTACATGCGAGTCTCCAGGTGCAGGCATCTCACTGGCCCCGCGTGGGGCAGGAGGAAGGACGCAGCGCCCGCCCCTCTGAGTGTGCGCATACCTGTCCTGTGCCCGCCGTGCGCTGAGCTCTGCGCTGTGTCCCGGGCCTGGAACCTCCTCTTCTGGTGGGGGGAGCTCAGAGCTTTAGGAGGGAAGTGTGGAGTGGGGGCTGCTGTGCCTTAGGAGAGCAGACCCAGAGGCAGCCACTGGGGCGATAGATCACCGCAGCTTCCTGGACGGCTGCTCGCCCCCCTAGGGCGACTAGAGCAGCGGAGCAGTTGTGGGGGCCCCGGGGGAGGGTGTGAGCGGGCGTCACCTGACTCTGCCTCCTCTGGATGTTAGATTCTGAGCAGCAGGAGGAGGCAGTCCGCGAAGTCGCCCGGCAGCTCGCCCAGATTGGGGACAGGCTGGAGGGCAGCATCCGCCCAGGGATGGTGGCCAGCCTGGCCTCACGCTTCAGTGTCAGGAGCCTGTCGGAGGAGGTGAGTGGGGAAACCGTGGGGCCACTGAGGTCTGTCCTCTGCCTCCTGGCAGACAGACCAGTGTGACCTCCCACAGAAGCTGGAGGGAGGATCAGCTTAGAGAATTGTCTCCAGGAAGAACTGTCACCGGGCCTCTGAAAACCTGAACCTCAAATCAGGCTCGGGAGTTGGGGGACAACACCCTTAGTATCACGAGTATGACTCCTCCCAAAACGGGGCCTGAAACACACTTGTGCTGGGTCCGGCGGGTCAGCTTCCTCTACCCAGGAAGGCCAGCCACTTAGGGGGCCTCCCGGTCATCGTGGCTCCCAGGCCACTGGCGCCCCGCCTCACTGTTGGTTCGGAAGGTCCTCTGGGGTCCGGGGGTCCACGGAGGCCTCTCCCTGCACCCGTGTGCTGGCCTCAGCCCTGGGTGGGGACTATGGTCTCAGGTGCCTTTGAGCAGGAGGACCCGCTGTGGTGTTGGGGGTGGGCACACCTGCCCCAGAGGGAGGTGATGGGTAACCACCCCCCACTTCCACACGCACAGGACAGGAGGCAGTGCCTGGCGGACGCGCTGGAACAGCTCATGCGAACCTGCCCTGTGGACGTGGACCACGAGAAGACCCAGCTCCTGCTCACTATGCTTTTGGCCAAAAAGATAGCCGACCACTCGCCAGCCTTGCTCCGAGACGTCTTCCGCACAACAGTGACCTTCATCAACCAGAACCTCCTCGCCTCTGTGAGGAACTTAGTCCGAAGTGTAAGGCCCAGTGGTGGACGAGCCCTGCCTTGGTCTCTCTCCCCCACCCGCCCCCTCCCTGAGCGCTAGGGTCCTCACTGCGGGAGTCATGCAGGAAGATGGTGTGGCCATGAACGCCTTTCGAGCCTCCTCAGCCTAGTTTCTGAGACGGCTGCTGCCATAGGCTCTTGAGCGCGGCTGGGGCAGGAGGTGGGAGTATGGGGGAGGGGCAAGCACAAGCGATGCGCCCGAGCTGGGCTTCCCTGGTCTGCGCTCAGCGCCACCTGTTCAGAAACGCGTGTCAGTCCAGTCGTTTAGTCATGTCCGACTCTGCGACCCCATGGACCGCAGCACGCCAGGCCTCCCTGTCCATCACCAACTCCCAGAGTTTACTCAGACTCACATCCATTGAGTCGGTGATGCCATCCAGCCATCTCACCCTCGGTCACTCCCTTCTCCTCCCACCTTCAATCTTTCCCAGCATCAGGGTCTTTTCAAATTAGTCAGCTCTTTGCATCAGGTGGCCAAAGTACTGGAGTTTCAGCATCAGTCCTTCCTATGAATACTCAGGGCTGATTTCTTTTAGGATGGACTGGTATAGTTTAAATTAAAACATGCTTTACCTTGGGTGAGAGGTCGAAAGGGGGTAAAAACCACACGTTTGTCCTCCAACGAGAGTATTAGAAGTCTGGTTTCACAGACCAGCTGGAAGGGAAGTAGACATGCCTTATCTGTAAACTTGAAGATACTGGTGAGTGGAGTTTTGTGTGTCAGCAGCACTGCTTAGGTGTCTGACCCTTTTACTATGTCCTGATGAGCCAAGCATTCTCTGTGCGTGGCTGTGAAGTTACATAGCCATTTACAACGGGAGGGTGACGCCAAGTCGGCGTCAAACCAGGCAGAACTGGTGGAAGGAGAGAAGCCTTTTTTAACAGCTTCCAGATCCTGCAGGGCTGCAACAGAACCTTAGTAGAGCCGCTCGGGTGCTGACTGTGGGCCTGAAAGTGTGGAGTCCTGGCTCAGCGACCCTGGCCCACCCCAGCTCCTCCTCTCTCACTCCAGGAGATGGACTGAGTGGACCACTCGGCAAAAGCACGACTGTGAAGACGCCAGGTGGTGTCAGCGTTGTGGCTGCTGCCTCCACGGACACGGAGCTTCGGCCACTTATCCAGGCTCAGAGAAGATGGCCCGAGACGATCACCGAGTGTCACCTCACCACTCTAAAGCCCGGGGCTGTTTGACTTGCTGCATTAACGTACTTGGACGAAGATGTTCACATGCACCTGTGGATATTTCTTCTGCATCCATCCCCACACTGTGCCTTTGTCTGCTGTTGGCCGGGAAGGTCCCCACCTGAAAATCACCCAAAAGCAGATTGGGACTTCCTGGTGGTCCAATAGTTAGGACTCTGCACTTCCACTGCTGGGGCCTGGGTTTGATCCCTGGTTGGGGAACAGATCCCACAAGCCTTGTGGTGCAGCCAAAAAAGAAAATAAAAGCTAACTGTTCAGATAGAAAACAAGAACACACTTGTTTTTAAAAAAACAACTTTACTTTTTACAATCGTGTGGGACTTACCAGTGGTCCAGTAGTTAAGGCTGTGCTTCCACTGCTGAGGCCTCGGTCTGATGCCTGATTAGGAACTAAGATCCCACCCGCCTCATGGTGCAGCCAAAACGAAGGCCCACTGCCTGCCATGTCCGAGGAGGACCGGGGAGGCCTGGAGGGGAGTCCCGGAGGGGAGTCCCTGTACTCCTTAGAGTGGGAAATTCCCCTGTAAACAGCCTTCATACCAAGCAAGTGCAGGCTTTCCGTTTAAGGACCAAACACCACAAGAGGTTCTGGACTCAAATGGGAAACCCAGGCCTCAAGTACTCCAGTCAGGAACAACAGGCAATTAAAAGGTATAGAGGTGATTTAAAGGCCCATGGTAACCAGTCTCCAGGGTAACTAAACGCACCCTTTTCTCTTTGATAGAAGTCAAGATTTCGATAAAATTTTAAACTGCTGAAGCAGCTACTGCCTATCTGTTAGTGATCTTACCTGTGCACCTTCCAGCCCCGCGCCCAGCTCATCTGTGCCTAAGAAGCTGCTTCAGGCAGAACAGGTTTCTAGGCATGAAAGATGCAAGAACAGACTTCCACATTCAGGGTCTGTGGTAGTTTCCTTTCCTAGAGACAGAATACAAGGCGCACCCAGGGCAATCGGGACTTCCCTGGCGGTACAGTGGTTAATACCTGCCTTGTAACGCAGGGGACACGGGTCAGGGAACTGAGACCCCACACGGCGTTGCGGGGTGGTGGGGGGAGCTAAGCCTCTGCAACTACTGAGCCCACATGGCAACAGAATATCCCACATGTTGCAGCTAAGACCCCGTGCAGCCAATGAAGGAAACACTGACAAAAGCAGTCACCTCCCACCGAATGAACCCGGGAGCACTTACAGTTAGAAAACAGCACAGCCTCGTCCGCTCCCAGCGGCGAGCGGCGCCTAGGACTGGGTCTGTGCTCCACGTGTAGTTCATGCTGGGTGTGGCTCCCGGTCGCAGGTCACTGGTGACAGAAACACCCATGTTAACTGTGAACATGTCGTCCTGGGGAAGAAGGCGAACATGAGTAACAAAGTACTAACACGTTCTTGTTGCCAAAACCACTTCTCTATTCCTTGAGTTCAAACTTATCAGAGAAGAAAAACAGCTACGTGGTTCAGTGTCAAATGTGCAGCACCAGAGGGCTGGGCCTCAGGCCGACAGCTGCATGGCGGTGCAAAGTCTAAATGCAGGTAGTGTGGGCCAGCGTCCGGAAACAGATCACCCAAGTTTAAAGGGTTCACCTCGGTGGGAACACAGCGAGTCACTCACACAGTCAGTACAGCTCAGCAGGGAGTTCTCTCTCAGTAGGGGGATGATTCTCTTCCAGGAACAGTTAAAGATGTTGTAAAAGAAGCTCTGAAGCACCAAATAACCCCACTATCTCTTAGAACACTTCACCTTACCTACCACTGTTCTGCTTATGTTAACTCAGTAATCCTCTCTTGATAAAGTTCACGCAGGTTTTGGTGTCAGATTTTCTAGACCAGGTGAGATACTGTTGGTCACGAAGCACGGTGCGTGGCTCTTGTCCCCGCGGCAGTCTCTCCTGTGGACGTCCCGACCCCGAGTGTGTCCCGGCCGCCCGGCTCGGCCTGTCCTAGCAGCTGGCACCTCTTAGGTCAGGATCCTTGTGCACAGAGGGACGTGCATGGTGACTTGAATTGAGCGACGGTTACAGAAAACGACGCTCAGTCGCTGGAAGTCTGGAGGCGGGCTTGCTGTGCACGGGGGCTGCTGAGGACCCAGCGTGCAGGGCTGAGCTGCCTCTGGGGTCACAGCCCTGGAACCACTTTCTCCTTGGCAAGTTCACCAGCTGTGCCCGCGCTTCAGTCCTGAACTTCGCCTCCCATGCGTTCTCCCGACGCTGCTTCCAGCAGAGCATGCTCTTCCCAGAGCCAAGCTCTGCGCCTCCCCCGACGCCGGGCACAGACGCAGGTGAGGGGAGAGCAGAGGGGCTCAGGCAGGAAAGGGGCCGCCTCTCACCTCAGCACTGTGGAGGGGTGAGGGGCAGAATCCACACGCCGACCTTCGTCAAGGAGGCACAAAGAAGCCCTTTCAGTCTGAAGGAAACGGACAACGAAGACACCAGGAGAAACACAGGAGGCCCGGGAAAACAGTGAGCTGTCTGTCCCTCTGGTGCTGGCCAAGGACCCAGCCCCTCCAGGCTCAGTGGGCGAGGAGGTGTCAGCACGCGCTCTGACCGCGCAGTCTCCCGCGAGTGCGTGCCCCGTGCACTGGGAGGGCCCCGCAGGACACACCAGTGCCGCATCTGACACCAAACAGGCGGCGGTGCTGACGTCCGGACGCACCCTGGGACCAACTGGGCTTTTGTGGGCCCAGACTGTTACCATTTACCACAGAGAACATAAACTAGCATTCTTTAATTCTGGTGTTTTCCTCAAGAAACCTTGAGTGGCTTTCGCCAAGTGATCAGAAGTCATGACCTTCAATAGCAGAGTGCCGCAGACCCAACAACCAGAACCAGCAAGGGCTTGGCACAGAGAAAGCCCCGCTCGAAGGCGGAGCCGCCTGGGTCACCACTGAGCACTACGCCCGGCCCGCCTCACTCCTGCCATGGAGGAGGTGGACCCCAGACTCCAGCCTCCGCAGCACAGACCCCACCCCGCCCATGGCTCAGAAGCAGCCCGGCTCCCATTGGAGCTTCAGCACCTTCAGCCAGTGGGTTTGAGGATCCAGAGTTTAAAAATGTAAACGCTGGAAGGAAAACGTCATAAAAGGGAAAGGATGAGGCCGATGCGGCAGACCACTCGGGAGGAGGAAGACGAGCTCCACAACACGAGCCCCGCCCGCTCTCCGGCTCCCCGCTCTCCAGCTCCGCGGTCCAGGTGCAGAGCTCAGCACCTCCCTCCCCAGGAGCCACAGGCGCTCGCCTGGGGCAGTGCACGCACACACGCACTTGCACACACACATGCTCCCGGCCTTTCTGGCCAGCCTGTAAACAGTACTGCTTTAGGAAGATTTCACTTCAAAAAATAAAAACAATAAAGCGCATTTAAAACATCAAGTTTTGGTGATGAAGACAGGTAATGTAATTTTATTACAAATTTCAGGATCTAAAAAGTAACCTGTTACATCGACTAAGGTAACTCTGAGATGACCCGTCTCAGGCACGGTCCTGTTAGTGACTCGACCTCGGGAGGAGAGACGCAGTCCCCCCGCCACCCGCCACGTGGGGCGCAGGCGGCGCATGGGGCTATGCCGTGTCCCCGGCACACGCCGACCACAGCCACCGTGGCCATCACTCTGGCATCTGGGCCGCGACGAACTCTGCGTGAGCCTCCTGCTGGACTCTGAAGGACAAGCAGGAGCCTCAGGGGTGGCCTCTCTCCTGCTTTTTAACTTCAATGGTACTTAGGAGACTGTGCTGAAGAAGAGTCTGTCCCCTGGGCTGGAGCCCAGCATGGCAGCTCTTAGTACAAGCAGCAAAGAGGGGCCATGTGACCAGTGAGGAGTCTGCGGCCAGAACACAGGCTAACCCAGGCCACAGACAGTGACTGCTGGAGACACCCCCCGCCAGGCAGCCACCCACAGAGGGACTGGAAGCCACCTCAGGAGGTCGGCCAGGCTACCCGCCTGCTTCTGCACGAGACAACTTGCCCAGTCACGGGCAGGGCCTGGGTCTTGTCTTATATTTACTTTTTAAAAGACTACAGGCAGCATCTTTATGAGGGGAGCCGAGGGAAGCATTGGGCAAGCCTCTCCACGGGCCGGCAGGGACCTGGGCGGGGAGGGCAGGGCAGTACCTGAGAGGCGGCGGAGACCGCAGAGCACTTGGGCTGCAGGACCGACGGGAAGAACAGAGGAGCCCGGAGGAGGGGTTGCAAAGCGCACGCTCCTGGCAGAGGGGAGGCTCCAGGCCGGAGCGCATCCGCAGCCGAGGGGCCCACAGCCAAGCCCTCCTGCCTGGCCCCCCATGTGGCCACGAGAACCCTCTGCCTCTGAGGCTCTCACGGGACGCGTTACCCTAGGGACGTTTGGCAACATCGGGGGGTGCTGTCACCAAAGGGGAAGGTGCTACGGGGGCCAACAGGGGAGGCTACGCACCCTCGGGGGCACAGGCGCTCACAGCCCGGGCTGCCCAGATGCCACAGACAAGCTTTGGAAGCACTTTACACCCTAGACCTGAATCTCACAGGAACCCAGGCCAGGGACCGCCCAGCAGACCACGTGCGCAGCCTCTACCTCAAGCCCCAACAGGCGGGCCGCCCCTGCCCTGCTGACCCAGCCCCTCACCCAGAGCGTCCTGCGGATGTCCAACCAGCTGCTGCCCATTCGGATTCAGTCGAGACCACTAAAACCTTCCTCCTCGTCTTCTTTCTCCTGGGCCCCGAGTCCTGGCAGCAGGTCACGGTGGACCCCGAGGAGGAAAACCTATTTCTTCCGCAGAGCCAGTGCCAACCCGACCGCCACTGCTAGGATGGCCATGGCGGCCGCCCCTCCCAAGAGCAGGAGGGACTTGCCCTCGGGCAGCGGGCCGGCCTTCTCAAGGTCGCCTGGGCGGGGCCCTACCCTGAGCGCCCCCTGCCCCCCAGTGGCCTCCTCCCGACTCAGCGGGGCTGCGGGGGGCTCCGCTGGCGACTTGGGTGGCAGGACCCCCTCCCGCTCCGGTTCAGAAGCTTCTGCTGGGGCTGCTTCTGCCTCCTCTTCACCGAGCTCCACGAACAGGGATGTTGTGGGACTGGCCCTGGGGACGGCCGCCATCAGGGCAGGGGCCGGCGCAGCCGCCTCCCCCACGCCCTCGGGGATCTCCTCCCGCTCCACGTGCACGATGTCGGAGTTGGAGGAGTTATTCTCACTCTTCTCTGCGGCCCCGTTGCTATCCAAGCTCTTGACCTCCTCGGGGTCCACTGTGACCTGCTGCCAGGACTCGGGGCCCAGGGACACCGGCAGGCTCTCCGTGTGCCAGCTCTGGCTGGCGGACAGCGACACGGGCAAGCTCTCAGCCTGCCAGGAGGCCGTGGCCGTGGTGGGCGACTCTGGGGGGCTGACGTGCGTGGAGCCGTCGCTGGGCAGAATGTAGATGTCGTTGCTGTCCTCGGCGGCGCCCGCGGGGCACTCCTCCTCTGACTCCAGGTTAAAGACGGTGCCCTAGAAGAGAAGCAGGCGGTCAGCACAAGGGCACTAAAGCAACCTCCGCGAACACCAACCGGGAAAACTCCCTCCCAAGCTGAGCCTGAGGAACACACACGCCATGTAAAATGATGGCGTTTCTGGACTGACGGGCTCGCCTGCAGACCAACACAGAGGAGGAGTTTCCAACAAGACGGTTCTCGAAGCATGTCCTCAAAGCTGCATCAGCAGAAAGCTGATGCATATCCTATTCGACTTCACACGTATTTAACAGAGTAAATAACACGGCCCAGCAGAGGGAAGCAGCAAGGCAGGCAGCTCCTGTTGCAGGCTCACCACTGGCTCAGCAGACCAGGAGAATGTGTCTTGGCAGCAGCTGGGGAGGCAAGGGTGAGTGGGGGCCTGGCCCAGCAGAGGCCCAGAAACCTGGACCAGGGGACTAACAAGCCTGGAGTGACCAGGGAGGGGCTGGCAGTGGACAGAGGGCTCAGAGCCACGGCCTGAACTCCACTGCAAGGGAGCGCTTGGTCACAGATGGAGCCGCCCCATGGGCGGCACAGGCCTCCCGCCCTTTCACTGGTAGGAGCCACAGAGAGGCAGCGTGGCCGTGGCCACGAGCTCCGGTCACAGGGAAGAACAGACTCAATTTTGGTTCTTAACAAATTGACCGTCTAGACATGAAGCCGAGTCACGCATTTCACGTGACACCGGCAGCCCTGAGGCAGAGAACACGTGGGGACCAGGCGCTCGTGTTGGAGATGGACGGGAGGTCTCGCTGTGGATGACACCACGGATGGTGATGAGAGGCTGCAGAGCGTATGTGAGCACACTGGCTCCCACTCTTTCAAGGAGAATAATCTGTTCTCCAGCCAAGACCAGACACTTTCCAGTCAGATATGATCAACTCCCCGTGTCCTTGTCCTTAGAGTCACATCTGCTGATGCTCTGTGCACCCCTGGTTCTGCAGTCACAGGAGGCATGGCTCCACTGCGCTGGGAGCACCTCACGAAAGCCGTTCAAGCTGACTCCAGAGGCCCTGAGAGTCAGCGTGCTCCCAGAAGGGCACTCCCAGCAAGGGCTGAAAAGAGAACCTCTCACAGCAAAAAAAGTGAAAAAAGTGAAAGTCACACAGTCGTGTCCAACGCTTTGCGACCCTATAGACTATAGCCCGCCAGGCTTCTCTGTCCATGGGATTCTCCAGCCAAGAATACTGGAGTGGGCTGCTATTTCCTTCTCCAGGGGATTGAACCCGGGTCTCTTGCATTGCAGGCAGATTCTTTACCAACTGAGCTACTAGGGAAGCCCAAGAGTTGGTTTAAAAAGCAAAAGCAAAACAAAGGAATCATAACAAAAAAGGTAAAAATTTTAATCCTCAGAAAGGAGACTTTTGCTAATTTTTGTTTCTGGCCACTGGGCGCGTGGGATCTCAGCTCCCCGACCAGGGGCTGAGCCTGCACCCGCCGCAGTGGACGTGTGGCGCCCTAACCACTGGACCACCAGGAAAGCCACCCTTTGGTACTGTTTTATTTAAGGCTCGAAGCCCATCGAAGCCCAAACAAGCGAAATGGAAATCTCAGAAGTTCCATTATGATGAAATGAGGGAAAAGTTAAACCAAGACAGCATGTAATACAAAGTTACTTTCCTCTTCATTTTTAACAACTCAAAGCTGAGAGTTAAGAACCTTCTGTCCTGTATCTAGAAGACTTCTTCACCACACAGCACTATCAGCAGGGCTGCCAAGGCAACAGCTCAGCAAGAGCGAGGGGCTCCACACCAGTCAGCCTCAGCCGCACTTTCCCTGCTGTCACGGACTCTACCCTACAATTTATTTCTGCATGTGGGTCGTGACATTTTAATGATGATTCACCAAAAATTTTATGCTTTATATAAGAAGTTTTAAAGAAAGAATAGATGATCACTGAAACTTTTGCTTCTGGTCAGCTAAAGCAAGAATCTCAACCGGAGGCCTCTCCCGCGACAGTCGCTGTCACTAACGGAGAGCAGGCTGTCTCAGAAGGCACCAGAGGGCAGCAGGGGGAGCCGTCACCCACACGCAGCGCACCACCGACTCCAGCCCCGCAACAGTCACGTCGCTAACGGACAGCAGGCTGTCTCAGAGAGAAGGCACCAGAGGGCAGCGCGCCACCGGCTTCAGGCACTGTCGGCACAAAGCGCTTGTGTCACCGGGGAGCAGCTGTATCTTCAGTCCCACTGACACAAAAACAGACGAACAAATTCAAGGGCTCAAAAATATATAATTGGGACCAACGAGAGTTTACCAGAGAACTATGTTCTGTTTAAACAGACGGCGCCCAAGAAGTAGGAACTCGCCCAAGGCCCCTCAGCTGCTGTGAGAATTGGGCATCAGTGTCCTTCTGAAGACCGGACTTAATTCATTTTGCCGTCAAAATAAGGAAGCTGAAGCACCCGAGGAGGGTGCACACCTGGCCTGAAGTCCACGGCCGGGACTGGCTCTGGCCAGGCGGCTCGCCTGTGGGGTCCAAGCCCCTGCTTCCCACACTGGTGCTTTTCCTGAGTTTACGGCAAGAAGTAACCGGAAAACGCTATTCTTGGTGTTTCCGTCAAGCAAATACAGGAGGTATGTTCAGGAAATTCTTCCAGTAAGAAGGGCGGTAGAGGAGAAACTGGAATATCTAAAGGGACTACCGCGGAATAGGTGGGCACAAGTGAAAGCGGACTGGAACCATCCAGAGAGGCACCTCGGGGCTGCAGCAGCACCCGACCGCGTTTGTGTCCGTTCCACGTCGGGTCACACAACCTACAAACCGTTGTGCCACCTCAAGCAGCGTTTCACACGCAGGGTCACAGATGCCGATGAGCTGATCCACTGAGGTCGCTGGGCAGACTCGCAAGACCACCCTCCCGGGGAGCTCACTCAGGGACTCAGCCCACCTGTCACCCCAACCCTTATCACCCAGAAGGTAAAACAGACGCCTGCTCCTCTACACTCGGTCAGACATGGTAAAAAAAAAAGCTCAACCACCAAGAAATCTCAAGGACCGTGAGAGAAGAGAGGAGATGGCACAGGGCCAGGGGCCGCCCTGGGGCTGGAGGAGGCCAGGCGGGCTGCATGGGGGGACAGGGGCTGCCAGAGGAAGGCCCCGTGGTTCTGGGAGTCGCCCTGGACCCCTGCTCTGGGCGGGCAAGGGCACAGGAGCCCCTCTGAAGCAGCCGAGCACCTCGCTCCCCCTGACAAGCTCTGTTGGCAGGGGAAACCAGTTAACCACCGCCTGACCCCAGAGGAGGGAGATGCCCAGCACTGACCCACCCTGGCCATCCGTGCCGTCTAGGGAGGAGGGAGAAAGAGAAACTCCTGTCGAGTTCAGGGGCGGGGGAGCCCACAGGCTCGCTCACCTGCGAAGACCTATTCACAGGCCTGCAAACACATCTCCTGATGCCTCACCACGCCACCCAGACCTCCGGATGCTGTTCCTTCTATCCGGGGCAGCAAGCCTGGCTATCTAGAAAAAGTGACAAGGCACAGCGAAAAGAGCACACACACACACGCCAGGACCAGACATGGCAGGGACGCCGCCGTTATCCTCAGGCTGCTTCTGGGGGCTTCCCTCGTGGTCCAGTGGCGAAGACCCTCTGCTTCCAAAGCGAGGGGCAAGGGTTTGATCCCCAGTCAGGAAACTAAGACCCACCTGCCTCATGGCACAGTCAAAACTTTAAAAAAAGAAAAAAGTAAAACATCTGTTTTTAAAAAATGAACCTGGGCACATAGGCTCACCTTTAAAAAGCTTTACTCAAAATGGATCACAGGGAATTCCCTGGTGGTCCAGTGGTTAGGACTCTGCACTTTCACAGCTGAGTGCCTGGGTTCGATCCTGGCGTCAGGACTAAGATCCCACAAGCCATGTGGTGCGCGCGGGAGCAGGTGCGGATCCCAGATCTAAATGTAAGATGCAAAACTCTCAGAAGATGCCACAGGAGAAAAGCTAAAAGCTCGTGGGCCTGGTGATGACTTTTCAGACAGAAGCACAATCAACGAGAGACGTGAATGGAGAGCTAGGCCACTGAAGAGAGGATTCTGAGAGAAAGAGAAGAAAAGGCACAGACTGGGAGAAAATACCTGCAAAAGACATCCAATAAGGGGCTGTTACCCCAAGTAACACAGAGAACTCTTAAAATTCAACATTAATAAAACCAACAACCAGTTTCAAAAATGAGCCTGGGACCTCCCAGGTGGTCCAGTGTTTAAGACTATGCTTCCAGTGCAGGGGACGTGGTTTCAATCCCTGGTCAGAGAACAAAGGTCCCACATGCACTTGGCAAGTACTCGGTGCTAACGAGGAAAGGAGGAAACTCAGATGCATATTACTAAGTGAAAGAAGCCAATCTGAAAAGGCTACGTACTTTATGTCTCCCAACTCTATGATCTTCTAGAAAAAAAGCAAAATTTTGGAGACAATTAAAAGGTCAGTGGTTGCCAGAGTTCAGAGAGAGGGAGGGACAAACAGGGGAGGCCCAGAGGATTTCTAGAGCAATGAAACCAGTACTGGTCAGACACGTCACTATAAATTCATCCCGACCCATATAATGCACAGCCAGCATCACCAAGAGGTCTGGACTCTCATGTAAACTGTGGGCTCTGGGGGATGCTGGTGTGCCTCTCAACAAGTGTAATGGAGGCTCCATCTGGCCCGGGCTGCCAACGGGGGGCTCGCATGTGTGGAGGTAGGGAGTTAATGTGAAATCTCTGCACCTTCTGGTAAACATTTCCATAAACCTAAAACTGTTCTGCTGCTGCTGCTGCTAAGTTGCTTCAGTCGTATCCGACTCTGTTCTAAAAACCTCTCAATTCAGTACAATGGAAAATCATCTCAAACACAGTACAATGGGGAAAAAAAAACACTTGAAGACAAAATATTCACAAAACAAGACCTAGGACAAGCAAAGGAGAAGGCAATGGCACCCCATTCCAGTACTCTTGCCTGGAAAATTCCATGGACGGAGGAGCCTGGTAGGTTGCAGTCCCTGGGGTCGCAAGAGTCAGACACGACTGAGCAACTTCACTTTCCCTTTTCACTTTCATGCGTTGGAGAAGAAAATGGCAACCCACTCCAGTGTTCTTGCCTGGAGAACCCCAGGGGCGGCGGAGCCTGGTGGGCTGCCGTCTATGGGGTCGCACAGAGTCGGACACGACTGAGGCGACTTAGCAGCAGCAGAAGCAGGACAAGGAAAACTCCCTGCAGACCTCCAAAGACATTTATCCCAGCCATTTCTTTCTATAATTCAGACAATGAAGACTCACTTTTCTTTCTGCAAATCTCTAAGGCCAACACCTGCCTTACAACTCACTACACAGGGCGACCCCACCAACTACAGCTCACCACACAGGGCCACCCCACTGACTACAGCTCACCACACAGGGCCACCCCACTCACCCCAAGTCACTGCCTCCCTCACCGCCTCTCCTGCAGGTTCGAGAAGCCAGCTCCACTTCAGGAGCTCACGTTCATGCGGCTGAAGACAGACACGGCCGGGGAAGTCATATGACAGACCTTACATAACAGACATGCACCACCACGTGGCCAGTGAGCCCTCTCCAGGCCAGTGTTGTTAAGACCTGTCAATGCATGTTCCACACAAAGTGCCTGGAAGGAGATGCGTGCTGACACTTTCTGTCAGAGGATGCATTTTCACCAATTAGCCAGAAAAGCATGCTCTTGGTTTTAAATACAAAAACACAGGGTGCTCAAATGTAACAGTGTGAAGTACAGATTGGGCACTCACATTTAGAAAGGAAAACACTTTAAATATTAACAAACTAGTTACTCATACATACTGCTCTATTTTAAGTGTACAGATTTTAGTTGAATAAAATACTTTATAACAAATTATAATTACCACCAAAGTTTGAGGCACTCCATCATACAAAAACAGAACACTGAGAAGGGAATAAACAATGCCCCCTCTACGCTCCTCCTCCTCCATCACAGAGCACCATCCAGGCTAGGAAGGTCCCTGGGGAAGCCACCCACGGGCAGCAGCAACGACAACAGGAGGGCACTGGGAAGCCGAGGCTGGAGCAGGCAGGCCATCCTGCCTCTGTCCACGACAGTCACGGGGAGGGCAGGGACGCGGGGAGGCCTCTCCTGGAGGCAGTGGCAGGAGAGGCGGCTGCCACTGTGACAGCCCTGCCCCCAAGGAGATAGCAGCGACTGTGTCTGCCGTGAATACCACGCCCGCAGGGCCCCCACTCCCACAAGGGGAGGCCGTACAAGGAGGGAGGGAAGGCGAGGCTCTGAAGACACGTGCCGACAGTATCTGATCCAACGTCACCCACCCCTACCCAAGGAGCTCCATCCAAGGCGCCTGAACACTCACTTCTTTGCAAAGGAGGGAGAGGGAGCCGTGGAAAAAGGGGGCACCACCTCTGCAGAATCTCTCAAGGTGTCTCCCCTCTTCCCTACTAGTGTCTGCTTTGGGGCTGGGCATCTACACTGGGGATATTCCTAAAGCACCCACCCAGGGACAGGAAAGCTCCTGGTAAAGAGAGGAGGGTCTTGTCACAAAAGTCTCTTTGAACCCAAGACCACTGTCAGCATGACCTGACCGACCTGACCCACCATCTACTTTGACGGTCCAAGTTCCAGTAAGGTCAAATCCAGTGTTACATTCAAACTCCGAGAAGCATTTTACTAACCTCATTCCCTTGTCAGCCTGTTAGACACTTTGAATGCTAAAAGGTTATCTGATGATACGAAGGAATTATTTTTTTGTGGATGCAATAATGGTATTGTAACATAAAATTTAAAAAGAACCTTTATCTTTAGAGATACACAGTGAAATCTTTGCAGAGAAAATTATAGGATGTCTGGATTTTGCTTCAAAATAATATTAAGACGGGAGGTGATTAGGCGATGACGGAAGCGTGACTGGCAACGAGTTAATGGCTATCAGGACTAAGTGGTGGGGCTCAGTACATGCACTTCTCTGTTTTCATATATACTCAGAATTCTGCAAAAGAAAACTCTTTTTATAAAAGTAAGTAGTGTAAGGGACGTCCCTGGTGGTCCAGCGGTTGAGTCTACCTTGCACTGCAGGGGATGTGGGTCTGAACCCTGGTTGGGGAACTAAGATCCCACATTGCCACGGAGCAAGTGAGCCCGAGCGTGGGAACTAGAGTCTGTGTGCCTGCATGAGTGACCACACACGCCTGGAACAAGACCCGGCAACTCAGACCTGACTCAGCCGGAGACCCGAGGGAGCGACCGGAGACTGACAAGAAGAACAGAGACCTTCCCCAGAGAGAATGCCAGGTGGCTGTGAAGGACGTCATGGGAAGCAAGGCACAGATAACCCGAATCCCACACAAACTGTTCCAGAGCACAGGGGGAAAAAGGAGACGTTCTTCCCAACTGCAATTCTTTTATGAAGCCTTAAAACTGAAACACAACAAGGAAAGTTACAGACAGACCTCACTCATGGAGACTCATACAACTAAATGGTGACATGCTAAAGGCACTCACATTAATATCAGGAAAAGGACAAGGCTGGATTAACACCAATGCTGTTAATACTGCACTGGAGGTCCTGATTAGCATAGCACCTTGTTTTTAAAAAAAGACACTCAAAGGAAAAAGAAAAAACCTGACATTATTCACACATGCTGTGATTTTCTATGTAGAAAACCCAAAGGAACCCAGAGATAGTCAGAATCTATAAGATACCTGAGCACATGTGCTGGACAGAAAATCAATATGGAAAAATCAGTTTGACAAAGGAGCTGTAGTTATGTAAGATGCTAACGTGGGAAATGCGGGGAAGGGGATGTGGGATTGCTTTACCTTTGTAACTTGTAAATTTATAACTTATTTTATTTTAATAAATAATCTTATTTTAATAAATAATTTTTAAAATTAGTAAGCCTGACAATAGTAAGTGTTACGGAAGACACAGAACAACAAAAATTCTCACATTAAAAAAATTCTCACAAGCTGCTGACAGAGCAAAAGTTGGGAAATACTGTGGAAACAGTCGGGCATTGTCTTGCAACTCAGAACATGACTACACTCCTGGAGCTAAAAGTTCCTCCCCAGGCGAAAGGCCAGAGGCACTCCTGCACACGTGCCTGACAGTGTTCCAAACAGCAATGCGTCCAACAGCAAAAAGGAATAAACTACCGATAAACTGGGACATATTTAAAAAACCAAATGCCACCAACTCGTGGACTCAGATCACGCATTCGCAAAGGGAATCCATCGAGGGTGAAAACCGGTGTGGAGATGGGAGAATCATAGCCGTGACAAAGGTCTTACCTCGGCACAGACAGACTTGGATCTGCACCTTGAAAATTTCTCATGGGGAGGAGGGAGATAGTAAGGATAAAAATGTCTAAACAGGATCCTCGGGAGGGTGATAATGAAGAAAAAGTTGAGAAACAATGACCTAGGTGAATCTCAAGAATGTAACAGTGAATGAAAAAAGCAAGTTACAGAGGAATACATATGACACTATTTACATAAAGTCCAAACAAAATAATACAATCTATGGGGATACATGCGTATTGAAGCTACAGTTTGGAACAGGGGCTGCCCCGTACGTGCAAATCCAGGGGCAACGAGGAGACCCCGCGTGCTGGCTGTCCCTTCCACTGGGACGGTAAACGCCCAGGTGCTCATTCACTATCGCTCACTCCTTAGTCATTTCTGTGCTCTGGGCTAGTATGAAGTGTTTCATAGACACTTAAAAATACCACGCATGCACTCAGAAGCACTGCAAGATCTTAGTAGCTGAAATCAAACTGCATGAATAGCCTTCCCACTGATTGCCATTCAATCACAACATGAATACTGAATGATAAGACTAATGAATTTAACCTAGGCTGTTAAAAACAACCATGAAAAAACTTAATTTTTTTTTCTTAAAGAAAACATTTAGAACAACCGCAACAGCAACTGGCAGGCACGTACCCAGCCGCCCTGCTGGATGATGTACTCGGCCGCGTGGTCCTCCAGGAAGGTCACGCCGAACTGCAGCAGCGCGCCCAGCGGCTCCTGGCCGCGTTTCGTCAGCTCCAGAAGCATTTGTCGCAGCAAAATCAGAGGCACCAAAATCTTCAACACAAAGATGAGGGAGTAAAACAAACTGAAATTCTTGCAGGTCATTCTACATGTTCAACTATTAGAAAACACATTTTGGTGCATCACTGTGGAATTCCCTTTTTATTATAATAAACAGTGACCTCAACTTGAATTTTGGAGAAAAATGCATGTACGTTTTATACCACAGGGTGGTAGAAATGTTATTATATGACAACAACCAGGCCTCCGTGTGTGCGCACACGCATGTGTATGTGTAATCACATATGTATAGGAAATCCACTGAGGCATTATAACAGCTAAAGACTGGAAATGACCCAACCGGCACTGCCAAATTCTGGTCATCCAGAAAAATATCAAGAAGCTGTTAAAATGAATTAGATGGTGCACTGCCCAGCTGCCAAGATTCATTTTCAGTGAAAAAAGATAAAGCAGGGTATGTGCCATGGTGGTGCCGTCTGTGTGAACACTGTAGAACCCTACGGTATTTCTGGAAAATACCTAAGAGACTGACAACAGTGGCAGCCCAGGAAGAGAGCAGTGGTGACATGGCGGGAACGCACTTTCACGCGTGCGTCTTTTGTACGTGGTGCACGCTGTCCTTGTCCTTTTATTACCTAATTGAACACAACACTTTCAAAGTCATGAACCATGTTACACAAGTCACCAAAACCCAGAGTTGTCAGTATCACTCCTAATAACCTTATGGCTCAATATTAAACAGTCATTAAAAAGTCTCCCCCATTTGGGAGAATGGCATTGAAACGTATACTATCATGTAAGAATCGAATCGCAAGAAAAAAAAATAAATAAATAAAAAGTCATTAAAATTTATGACAGAGACTAACTAGAGCACCTTTCCTTCCCCAAAACCCCCTGCATACTGAAGAGAACTAAGTACTTTCAGTTAACCATCTGCCTGAAACCCTTCTGACTACATCAGAAAGGACCGCCAAAGGAAATGAAACCAGTTTCCTGTCACTGACCTGCCAAGGTCATAGCTGAGGGATTACAATGTATTTCTGCAGAAGAGGACAAACAGAAAAGACAATGAGTTTATATCCTTACTAATATTCTTTGGTGGTTTTAAGTAAAAGCGGCTCCAAGGGAATCTCTATTAAAAAGTCTGAAAGAAAAATGTGGCAAGCACACATCTTTCCTTTGTGGTATTCTAAAAGAACTCTAGCCCCAAGCATAGTCAAAATTGCTTCCCAGCACCAGCAGAGGGGCACAGGGTTGCAGACAGGACTCTGCGAGGCTTTCTGCACAAGCAGACGCCTGCAGCACTTCTGAAAAGAGGAACACAGCTGCTCATCCAGCTCCATGCTCAGTCTCAGTTGGGGCAGGGAGGGGAGCTGTGACCCAGCCCAGCAGACACATCACACCAACCCCTAGGGCCCGGGGCCCTGCATGCCTCAAAACATTCTCATTTCCCACAGTGATGTACTACATGCAATGTCTTAAATTTATTTACATTTAAGCTCTACTGCCTCTCAGAAATGAGCTGCAAATGTTTCAGACTTGCCATATAGAGTAATACTCTTACTAATTGTTCAAAATTCACCTCTTTCATGTATTAAGCATAGCTGCCCTAGTTTTATGATACAATAATCTAGAGATAAGCCTGTAATCCTCTCACTGTCTTAACTTCAGTCCTTAACGGTATTCCCTCTGATTCACTATTACTTTTTACACTGAAATCTAACCTTCTAGTCCATTCTTCATATAGCAACTGCTCCACTGCTTTCATCATTTAAGTTACTCTTTCCTGAATCTTCTTCACTGCAATTACATACTCCTTGAAATGCAGTGAGTGCAGAGGCTTCCTTTTATAAGACTAGCATCTTCTACTTGGTTGATGACACTCTCACAGTTTGTAACTTAGATCGTCTTTGTACAGTCACACCCACTGCCCTCTAACTGCTGTGGTCACAAAGCTTCATGGGTATTTCTACAACTGTTTCCATCAGTTCCACATTTCACTACTCACAAGAGTTCTGTATCATCTGCACACCTAATGGACAGCAAGGAGATCAAACCAGTCAATTCTAAGGGAAATCAACCCTGAAAACTCACTGGAAGGACTGACGCTGAAGTTGAAGCCCCAATACTTTGGCCACGTGATGCAAAGAGCTGACTCACTGGAAAAGACCCTGATGCTGGGAAAGATGAGGGCAGAAAGGATGAGATGGTTGGACGGCATCACTAACTCAATGGACATGAACTTGAGTGAACTCTGGGAGATGGTCAGGCACAGGGAGGCCTGGCAAATACTATTCATGAGCTTTGGATCTCAATTCTCAAATGAGCTTAGGAAAATATCTTCATGAAACTGGGAAGATGTGAATACTAAACAGGCTGATGATATTAAAATTACTGCTATTAATTGAGGTGTTGGAAATACACACTAATGTATCTACAGGGTGTGCGTCAAGGTAATCCAGGGGAGAGTGGGGAACAGACGGACAAGACCAGACACAGGCTGACACCTGCTGAGGCTGGGGGATGGGCGCAAGCCTGTCACACTGTGTGCTCCACTCTGTGTACACCTGACGTTTCAGTAAAAGATTTTAAAAGATGAGTGACGTAATATGCCACTAAAAATCAACCAAGGCAGATAACTCTTCCTTGCTATTGCACTTCCACAGTCTACTGGTTACCGTGTGAGCACCAGGCACTAAACACTCTAGCTTTTCTCTTGATGGTCATTTTCTTCTTTTCCTATAAGCAGATAAGTTCACAGAAAACAACCAATCGCCATGAGGGATAATAAAAAAGAATTAAAGAATAACCTATAATTCTGAGATAACTACTATGGATTATTTAATATTCTGGCACACATTCTGATTATTTTTCTCAGTATATACATTCTACACAGCCTACATTTACACATATACTTTTGAAAAAATCATTCTATTAATATGCGTTTGCAACCAGCTTTTTTCCTCCAGTTACTTTGATTTAAAGAGCATTTTGCCAAGATGCTTTTACAATCTTTACTCAGATGAATTGACATTCAGCTTGGAAACTGGGCATGCTTTGTGGATACTTTTTCATTTGCACCTTACTTACCTACCAGACAGCCACTTCATATAGTGATATCAAAATTTTGCAAATACTTGTGCAAAATATAAAATACAAAATATGGGCTAAATGCTTAAATTAGCCAATCTGATTTTGACTGGGGTGGAAGGAGGCATTTTAGCTGCTTATCATGACAAGCTGGGTTCTTTTCTGTCCTAAGGGACTCAGAGAGCAGTGCTGGACTCGGCGGAGCAGGTCCTATTCCAGTGGGCTTCACTTCCATGAAGGCTCATGCCTCGTGGAGTCTGGCCTGTGGTTCAGGTAAGGGACTGAAATGCAGTAGGGAATGGGGTGGTGGGGAAAAAAGGATGGGTGAAGAAGAAACGTGATGACTGGGGTTACTTTCATTTTTTGGATAACCATAGGACGGGGAAAGGGAGACACACAGGAGTTGACTGTAACAATCTTAGACAAGCGCAACATGAGAAAAACGTAACATAGGGGACAAGGCTAGTGACATTAGGGATCTCACTTGCTGTTGGATATACAAAGAAATACCTCATAACGAAGCTCACTTTCATTTATAAAATCTATTTCAAGTGTTCATAAGAGAGGTTTGCTTTATTCCATAAAGTAAGTGAAACATATTCTAACAACTCTTTCACAGTAGTAACATAATAAAACTCCGTGACAGTGACTGGGAACAAGGCTCCATGTGTCAAATCTAACACAACAGCCACCGTTTGCGGAGCACTCACTTGTGGTGCCAGACAATGCCCGGAAACAAGCACTGACCACACACGGTGTCGTTCAGCTCTATTAACACTTCTGAGGTTAGTGGTATGGTATCCATGTCACAAATGTGAACATCAAGACCTCACCTGCTTAACTAACCTGCCCTAAGATGTGCACCTAGTCAGCGGCAAAGCTGATATGGAAACAAGTCCGATTACAGGCCCATGATGCTAATGATTATGCTCTAATGCCTTCAAAGCCTGTATTAAGGTGAGTAAAAATAATATACATCAATTAGATGTATGAAGTCACACAGTCTGGCTTACAGCAGTATAATTCTCAGTAGAGGGGCTACTTATAAAAATAACTGCATTGCACTTTCTCATCCCAAGCACCACGTCACCAAAGGCCAGCCCTCCTCCTGGTGAACAGGATGAGCCTAGACCACCTCTCCCGAGACTCTGCCTCAGCAAGGTGACAAGTGGACCGCATGGCCTCAAACAGTGGGTGAGCAGCAAGGGACAGCAGAAAGACAGGCAACACCGAAGT
This sequence comes from Budorcas taxicolor, assembly GCF_023091745.1. NCBI lineage: Eukaryota > Metazoa > Chordata > Mammalia > Artiodactyla > Bovidae > Budorcas > Budorcas taxicolor. The sequence goes on along the minus strand of NC_068914.1, from coordinate 152,640,519 downwards.
GGGAATCAGACCTCAGCTCCAGTGCCAGTTCCAACGTGTACTGGTCCAGGGGTCGTAAGCAAGAACTCTCTTTTTTAAAACTGATTCTTCACCTGACCCAACAAGACAAAAGCTCATAAAGTCCCTTCTGCGCCCTCTGAGGGGACAGCTGCAACACTCAGATGAGGCATGGCGTGAGACACCTTGGAAACATCAGCACAGCCAGGGCTCCTCCTGTAAGAATCCCAGAAGCCGTCCCAAACGAAGCCTGTGCGTTTCCCCCAAAACATACTCACCTGTGCGCAAACAACCGTCTGGAGAGAAATGAAGAGATAATGGGGATTCAGGACAGATGGAAGGAAGATGGCACATGACAGCACCCTTGGATCTGGGCCAGCCTTCATCAGACACAACCACGTAACACAGCTGGGTTCATGGAACAACGAGCTCTCACACGATGCTAACAATCCCCTCCTGGACTTTATCATTAACACACTAAAATCTTGTAACAGAAAAGATAACTTGGTTGATACCTTATTCCAGCCGCTGGCATGAACTGTGGTCTCCAGTGTACATTCCCGATATGCCTGATATGTCACTGGCCTGTAGAGATTTTTTTTAAAAATCTGTGTCACAAAGAAGGAAAACTCTAAATTTCCAGATGAATAAATATACAGTCACTACTCTGCTACAGAACTTGCGCTAAAGTAACACAGATGATTCAACAGATAATTTTCTATGAGACTGGCTTTCACCATTTGCTATGCATTTTTCTTTACGCATTCTCTACAGGTGAGATTTATGCTATCAGCTTGGGAAAGCAGTTCACAACATAAGAAAAATAACAGTTTTTTTGTAATTGAATTTTATCCAACAAGATTTCTATGTTGCAGATAAATTTATACAGTTGGGTTATTAACAGAATCAAGTTAAGAGCAAACAATAAAAATGATCTCGTTAATATAAAAAAACAATTTAAGCTTCTAAAGGCAAAGAATGTAAAGTATTTAAAACTTACAGAGATACTGTCACTGGAAGACTGCTCAAATTGGAGGCAAATAAACACGCTACTTTAAATCTGGAGTCACTGACACCGGCTCCAGGGCAAGGCTCTCCTGCCCATTCCAGACACACAGACACTCGTCTACTGAGGGGTCGTGAGTGCTGTGTTCTAAGCCTGGGTTTCTGTGCAAATTAACAACCACAACAGATACTTGGCAGCAAGGTGAAGGCACCAAGTGCTTGCATAACAGATTTAATAAAAATTTACCTCCACCCACCTTTGGTGGGCAAAGAATTAACACACATGTTAAAAAAAGGATAGGAATCTTGCTTTTGAAGGATTGTAAAATTCACTCCAAAGGCATCTTCTGCTTTGAACAACCTGATCACTTCAGTCTTTTGAACAGTTTTACATTTTAATACCTTTGTGCTTTATATATCCTAGTACACACTAGGAAACTGAAGCTCAGAAAAGCTAAGAGACTATCCCAAATCCACAGAGATGGCAAAGAGCAACACAGAACAGGAATTCACACCCAGTGAGCTCTGGCTCCAAAGGCCACAAGGTTCCTGGTTTGAATCAGGGTTTTGACATGGTCATGATGGCAGTGATGCCCCTGGTAGCTGGCCAGCATCCGGACTGCGATGGGAGAGGAACACACCAGACAGCAGAGACTTGCTAAAAAAAAAGACCCTACGACAGCTCATCAAGGATTTCTGTAATGGATACATGTTAAAACTAGAATATTTTAACACACTGAGTTAAATACAATATATTTTAAAATCTACATTTAATTTTTTTACACGGCTGCTAGAAAATGTCAAGTTACATACGTGTGACTTCATTTCCCTGCTGGACAGCGCACAGGTCTGGACGTTACAGAGAGCAGCTCTGACACACGTGTGGCCCTTTTCTGTAAGTCTGTGACAGCGTACCACAGGGACACTGAAGTACCAAGACCATGGGTGGCTCTTCTAGTGAGACACTATGTGCAATCTTCCTGCTGTCACATTTCCACTGAAGTAGCCAGAGAACAGCTGGAAGACTTGGGCTGGCACCAGGGGGCCATGACACCGGACTCCAGCAAACAGGCTGCCATCTGCCTGCCCACGTGCTCCCCGCAGCTCTACTTGGTCATCCAGTCCCTTCCCTTCCTTTCCTGAACTGAACTGTCTGCTGCTGCTGGGTGGCACAGGGGTCCTGACGGGAGTTTATCAGGCTAAACGACGTTAGCATCCGCCAGAATGAAACATGATTTGAAGCGTTCTATGTACACACATATATGCACATTAAAGATTCAGCAGATTAAAACGTTCAAAGGAAAATTTAACCACAGGAAAACAAGCAGCCTGAGAAACCGGCCTGATCTAATGAGAGACTTAGACTCTGCAAAGGAGAAAACCGAGGGCAAGAACTTTTTTAGATTTAAATATCTTTCTTTTTTTCGCCATGCTGTGAGACTTGCAGGATCTTAGGGGTTGAAGCTGTACCCTTGGTAGTGAAACTGCAAAGTCTAACCACTGGACAGCCAGGCCAATTTGGAAAAAAAAAACCCTTCAAACTGCTGGTGCTTGGCTGTGTGAAGAGTTCACAATTAATTTTCTACTTCAACAAAACTGGAGGAATAAGTGGTATTTTCTACCTTAAAAGATACTGCCACCAACCTGTATAATACTGGTAGTTCATCATTAGTTATTCCAAGGTATTAGTAACTTTTTAGAGTTGTTAAGCTACTGGGGAAAACAAAACAAATATTCATCCAAGACTATGTTTTTTAAAAATATCATTTACTTTGCAGTGAAAAGGTGCCGTCTTTTCCTGTAGATCACGAAAAGGACTCCGAAAACAGAATCCTGTCCTCACATAATTGCACATAGATAAAACTGTACTGTTTCTCAACGAAGTAATGATATCCCAGTGAAGTCAAAACTGACACAGAAACTAAGAGGGAAATGACTGATACAAATAGTCTGCATCAGGGTTGGGAGCGATTTTTTGCCTCACGCTTCTCAGTTACTTTGCTCCCAGTTCTAACCGCTTTTATAACTTTTCCATGTTTATTTTGGCCAAAAAGCAGGTTTCTTCAAACCTAGGATGAAATCTCAACATATAAACTAAATGAAAGTATGGCTCCTCTAGCGTCAGAAGCCTGGAAACTGCCTAACCGCCCCTCCCCCCCCGCGCAAACACTCCATAAGCGACTGCTGGGCTGCACCTCCAAATTTCCTGTGGACGTTGTAGTTCCCACACCTAGGATCTTGTCTCCACATTTATTTTTAAAACTTTCTATGTATAAAGTTAAGAAAATCTAGATATGATTTTCACTTCACTGTTTCCTATGTATAGCTTGGATTTTTACATTTGCTCATGTCACCAGAATATGAAGAAACAAACTGAATTCTCCTTAAACCCAAACTGCTTCATTCTAGCAAATGGCAACATACACACTTTGCTTTGTCAAGGTACAGGGTCACCTACTGCAACAGTAGCTTGGCACCTGAATACTGGCCCTTTTAGTAAAGGAACCGTCTTCACCTTGTGTTGGCAGCGGTCAATCTTTATTAAAACAGACATTTTTTTTCTAATTCATACCAATTTCTTAATGACTCTAAGCAAAGAATTAAGGGAAAGGAATTTTAAAGATTTTCAATAAATGACTTGGCTTTATGCTAATAGACTTTCACGATGAGCTTCTTCTGGCTGACAGCTGGAAGAGAGGTTCCCACCGCAGGCGTGTGGCAGAAGCACCACGGGCAGGTGTGCAAACCAAAGCTGAGCCACATCCGGGGGCCCCAAGCTGACACAACGCCAACCCCAGGGTACAGTGTGTGAGACCCAGCCATTCCAGTCACGCTGGCCATGAGGGTGGTGGTGACAAGTGGTTAGGGCCAGTGAAACAGGCTGTGGTTACAACCAGAGAAAGCATCTGCTGAAACCAGACAGTCCAACAAATAAATACAGTCAAATTCATGCTGGAACAGTTACATCACTGCTCAAAATGAAAAAGGAGAGGATTAGGGAAAGGAAAACATAAAAGCAAGTGAGAAAAGCAACACGGTTCACCTAAACGAGGCCTTCAGAGCGAGGAGCGGCGGGGACTTGCCCAAGGGGCACTCACCGGCTGAGCAGCGTCTGCAAGGCCCTGAGCAGAGGCGCCCGCAGCTCCTGCGCCGCCTTCTCCCCGAGGTGGGCCAGGCAGTCCTCCACGGAGCTGTCCGGGTTTGCGGGGCTGAACACGGGCGAGGTGTGGCGGTCGAAGCCTGTGCTGGCGAAGGCTGAAGAAGCAAAAGGCGCACCCTTGTGAATGAGCAGGTGAGAAGTTGTGCTGTAAACCCAGGGGGTTAGGATGCGGACTACTGGGAACCACAGCAGAGTGTAAGCCACTGAAAACGTCAGACAATCATTACCGGGCATTAATCTTTCTTTCAAGAGGCCCTAGATTTAAAGATATTCTTAAAGAAGGATTTTTATGGAAAATCTCAGTTTCAAGAGAAGAAAAAGGCTAACCTGACATGTCAAAATGCACAGACCAGCTTTGTGAATGACTGCAGATCCATTCCAACCAAGATGGTGAAGGAGAGCCTCTCCCAGCCCATCACCCAAGGGGGTCTGACCATTTGTTTTCGCCTCTAGAAACATGGCTCTCCTTAAACCAGATTCTCATCAGTTTTTCCACCTCAGAGGACCTCGTGACCTTCATTCCCTTTCAGAGCAAACTTTTAAACCCACAGTCATGCACACGGACACGTTTTACAGGTACGCACACTGCCCACCCACGCAGCCAGCCCCTCCTCCATTCCTCACTCCCTGTTACAGACACCGCTGCTCTGACTGCAGTAATAATCCATGCTGGTCCAGGGAGCAGACAGGACGCATAATCCCTGGGAGTGGGGACAAGTGGCGTGCCGTCCCGGGAATCTGCCCTGCATCCTATTTGTAGCATCAATCAGTTAAATGTCAGGAAAGGAAAATAAAAGATTAACATTAGGTTTCTGGATTTCTATAAACTTATATTCATATTCTTTCCTTACTAACAGGGAGCTGATTTATAGACATGATTTCTATTTTTTCTTGTTAAAAATTACTGGGCAGGGAATTCCTTGGTCCACTGCTGCTAAGTCGCTTCAGTCGTATCCGACTCTGTACGACCCCATAGACGGCAGCCCACTAGGCTCCTCTGTCCCTGTGATTCTCCAGGCAAGAATACTGGAGTGGGTTGCCAACTCCTTCTCCAATGCATGCATGCATGCTAAGTTGCTTCAGTCGTGTCAGACTCTGTGTGACCCCACGGACAGCAGCTCACCAGGCTCCTCTGCCCACAGGATTCTCCAGCAAGAATACTGGAGTGGGTTGCCAGTTCCTTCTCTTCCTTGGTCCACTAGTTTGGACCAATACTTTTACTGCCAGTGGCAGTGGCCTAGATTTAGATTTGATCCCTAGTTGGAGAACTATGATCCTACAAGCAGTAAGGGGAAGCAAATCAAATCAATCAAATCCCATCAATACGATCCATTCATAATCCAATCTAATTGATCTGAATTAATCCCATCAATAAATCAAGTAAATCCAGGCAATGCTACTGCACAATTAGTGTAACACAATATGTTACCAATATAACTTTCATATGCACTGAAAGCCAAAAAATTCATGTGACTTTTTATTAAAACATCTGCTCTACTGCAGTGGCCTGAAAGCAAACCCACAGTGTCTCTGAGGTATGCCTGTTTCCAATTCCAACCTACTCTAGCCCTCCTATCTCACCTGAAGGGGAGGGGAAAACACTCAGAAACTGGCGCGAAGTTCACAGCCCAGAGGCAGAAGCTCACTGAAGACTGAGATCTAACCACAGGGTCCCAGAGAGCTTCCCCCCTCCCCACAGCCCACCACCACCTCACTAAACACTGATTTACAACAGTCCCTATTATTCAGTCAAATCAAATCAATCCGATCCCATTCCATCAAATCAATCAAAATAAATCAAATCAAATAAGGAAATAAAATCTTATCAAATCAAATAAAACACATGTGTGGATGACCCTTGAAAATGCTGTGCTAAGTGACAGAAGCCAGCCACAAGCCACTGCTCAGGGCGTGACTCCACTTACACGCAGACCCTCCCAGGAAGATGCAGGGAGACAGGAAGCAGGTTAGCTGGGGGTGAGGATGGCTGGGGAGCGGGAGCAGATGGGAAGTCACTGTTAACTGTTATACAGTGTTTCTTCTGGGGATGTGAACAATGCTCTAACTTTAGACTGTGATGATGGCTGTACAATTCTGTGAATATACCAACCACTGAACTGTGTACCTTTAAATGGATAAATTTTTCGTATATATCTCAATAAAGCTGCAAAAATTATTTATGGAAAGCAAAGCAAGATATAACCCAGGGCTGCTCTGGTGGTACAGTGGTTATTAAGAATCCACCTGCAACGCAGGGGACATGGGTTCAATCCCTGGTCTGGGAAAATTCTGCAGCCACAGAGCAACTGGGCCCCTGCTCCACAGCTGTGAGCCTGCACGCCCTTGGGGCTTGTGCTCGGTAATAAGAACGCACCCCAGTGAAGGGCACGCCCTCTCACCGTAACTAGAGACAGCCTGTGTGCAGCCACGAAGACCCAGCAGAGCCAAACGTAAAATAATTTTTTAAAAAGAAATAACCCAAGTGCTCCCCTCCATAAATAAGGGAAAGACTGAGTAAATCTTCGTTTGATATATGGATTTTTAAAGTTTACGATTTAATGTTAAGCACAAAGTCTGTAGCCATAACATCACAGGCACACTGCTGCGACCACCATCTACAATACATGCATGAGAAGGAAGGCAGCACATTGACAGCTCTCTCTTTAATGTTATTAATATAAAGATAACAAATCACACTGAACAGAAAGTACCTTAACATGACTGATTAGTCCAATACTTAAAACACCAGAAAAGGGTCCATCTCATCGGCGGGGTATATTGTGGAAACTTATTAATATAAACAGATCCCCCAGGAAAGGAAAAGGTACCTTCTAGTTTCACCACTATAATCCTAAACCCAAGAAGTTATGTAATGCTATGAACACTTGACTATAAAAAAACAAATGAAGCCACACCAAACAGAGCCACTAGTTAACTAGGAAATAAGAATAACGAGACCTTCAGAAATTTCTTTGTCCAGGGATTTGAGCTCTTCTTCAATTTCAGTTTTAACTTTTAATAAAACTTCTTGATCCAGAGATTGTGAAACCGTATCTTGCTGAACCCCTGAAAGCAACAAGAAAGGTTACTATCGAAAGACAGAAAACATTAGAACATGGATAGGATGTTTAAGCAATAAGTCAGAAAGTACAAAATCAAAACTCATTATCATGCCCAAGGGCTAGCAGAATCTTAAAAATGAGGAGGCTGAGGCCAGGCAGGTTGCACCGCTAGCCCACCCCTGGAGGAGCCGTGACTGGAGCTCAGGCCTCAGGCCAGCGCAGACAGAACCACCAATTCAATTCAGCCTGTGTCCTTGGCTTCTGGTTGGGCTGCTAGGAAGAAGTCTGCTCAGAAACATTGCTGACATAACAGAGAAGAAAACCTGAAAGGCTATCATGTTCCCTTACCTTCATATCTTCATGCAAACTGCATTCCAAGAGAAGGCCTATGATCAACAAAGCATGTGTATCTTCCAACTTAGGGAAACCAGGAGCATAACCCAGTGGGAGGCAAAAGCTACCCTCCTGCAGTAGAAGGCCAGGAAGGGCCTGCTCTGTAGCATAGAAAGGAAAACAAAAGGACAGCGAACCAAAATAAAACTCGGACCCTCAAAAGGGTTTTTGTCGTGGAAAATATAAAATTCCTTAGGTATTTGTACCAGAAATGCAACAGAAAGGATCCCCTCATGGTCACGGTTAATATTTATCTGATTAAATGACATTTGATTTAACATTTCTGCCTATGTAAATATCTTAGTTGAAACTACATAAATAAAAATTTTAAAACATTACCTACAACAATATGCTACTAAGCAACCAATGGACCACTGAAGAAATCAAAATGGAAATCAAAAATACCTGGAGACAAAGGGAAACACAACCACCCCAAATCCATGGATTAAAGATATATAAGACCTGAAACCATAAAATTCTAGAAGAAAACAGGCAGTATGCACTTTGACATGGATCTCAGCATTATTTTTTTGGCTATGTCTCCTCAGGCAAGGGAACAAAAGCAAAAATGAACAAACGGGGCTACATCAAACTAAAAAGCCTTTGCATAGTGAAGAAAACCATGTGCAAAGCATAAAGTCAGCCTAATGAATAGAAGATATTTGCGAACAATAATATCTGGCATATATAAAGAACACATACAGCTGGACATTAAAAAAAACCCCGAAACAGAAAAGCCTCAATTTAAACTGGGCAGAGGACCTCAATAGGTATTTACAAAGAAGACACAAAGATGCCACCAGGCACACATTAGTGTTCAACATCACTAATTACCCAGAAAATGCAAATCAGAGCCACACTGAGATTATCACCTCGCACCTGTCAAAATGGCTATTACTAAAGAGGCAGTAAATAACAAATACTGGCAAGGTGGCAGACTGTCGATGAAAACGGAGATGATACACGTGGCTGTGACTGATACAGTCAATATGAAACCAATACGGAGGTTCCTCAGAAAGTTAAAAACAGACCACCATAGTATCCAGCAATTCCACTTCTAGATATTATGCTGAAGAAAATAATTCAAAAAGATATATGTGTGTGTGTGTGTATATATATATGGGGCTTCCCTTATGGCTCAGCTGGTGAAGAATTGGCCTGCAATGTGGGAGACCTGGGTTCGATCCCTGGGTTGGGAAGATCCCCTGGAGAAGGGAAAGGCTACCCACTCCAATATTCTGGCCTGGAGAATTCCATGGACTATATAGTCCATGGGGTTGCAGAGTCAGACACGACTGAGCAACTTTCATACACACACACCCCCAAAGAAAAAGAAATGAAAAAAGGCAAAATGATTGCCTGAGGAGATACAAATAGCTGAGAGAAGACGAGAAGGAAAATGCAAAGGAGAAAAGGAAAGATATACCTATTTAAATGCAGAGTTCCAAAGAACAGCAAGGAGAGATAAGAAAGGCTTCCACAGGGATCAATGCAAAGAAATAGACAAAAACAATAGAATGGGAAAAACTAGAGATCTATTCAAGAAAATTAGAGATATCAAGAGAACATTTCATGGAAAGATGGGCACAATAAAGGACAGAAATGGTATGGACCTAACAGAAGCAAAATATATTAAGAAGAGGTGGCAAGAATACACAAGTATAAAAGAACTATACAAAATAGATCTTCATGACCCAGATAACCACGATAGTGAGATCACTCACCTAGAGCCTGACATCCTGGAATGTGAAGTCAAGTGGTCCTTAGGAAACATCACTAAGAACAAAGGTAGTGGAAGTGACGGAATTCCAGCTGAGCTATTTCAAATCCTGAAAGATGATTCTGTGAAAGTGCTGCACTCAATATGCCAGCAAATTTGGAAAACTCAGCAGTGGCCACAGGACTGGAAAAGGTCAGTTTTCATTCCAATCCCAAAGAAAGGTAATGCCAAAAAATGCTCAAACTACTGCAGAATTGCACTCATCTCACATGCTAGTAAAGTAATACTCAAAAGTTTTCCAACCCAGGCTTCAACAGTACGTGAACTGTGAACTTCCAGATGTTCAAGCTGGATTTAGAAATGGCAGAGGAACCAGAGATCAAACTGTCAATATCCACTGGATCATCAGAAAAGCAATAGAGTTCCAGAAAAACATCTATTTTTGCTTTATTGACTGTGCCAAAGCCTTTGACTGTGTGGATCACAATAAACTGTGGAAAATTCTGAAAGAGATGGGAATACCAGACCACCTGACCTGCCTCTTGAGAAACCTGTATGCAGGTCAGGAAGCAACAGTTAGAACTGGACTTGGAACAACAGACTGGTTCCAGATCGGGAAAGGAGTACATCAAGGCTGTATATTGTCACCCTGCTTATTTAACTTACATGCAGAGTACATCATGAGAAATGCTGGGCTGGAAGAAGCACAAGCTGGAATCAAGATTGCTGGGAGAAATATCAATAACCTCAGATATGAGATAACACCACCTTTATGGCAAAAAGTGAAGAAGAACTAAAGAGCCTCTTGATGAAAGTGAAAGAGGAGAGTGAAAAAGTTGGCTGAAAACAACATTCAGAAAACTAGTCAGCTAAAAAAAAAAAAAGAAAACTAAGATCATGGCATCTGGTCCCATCAATTCACGTCAAATAGATAAGAGAAACAATGAAAACAGTGACAGACTTTATTTTGGGGGCTCCAAAATCACTGCAGATGGTGACTGCAGCCATGAAATTAAAAGACACTTGCTCCTTGGAAGAAAAGCTATGACCAACCTAGACAGCATATTAAAAAGCAGAGACATTACTTTGCTAACAAAGGTCTGTCTAGTCAAAGCTATGGTTTTTCCAGTAGTCATGTATGGATGTGAGAGTTGGACTATAAATACTGAAACGGATGAGATGGTTGGATGAGTCTGTTTCTGTTTTGTTATATTTGTTCATTTGTTTTGTTTTTCAGATTCCATATGTAAGTGAAATCATACGGTATTTGTCTTTGTCTGACTTCTTTCACTTAGCATAATGCCCTCTAGGCCCATCCATGTTGTCACAGATGGCAGGATTTCATTCTTTGTTAGTGGCTGAACAGTGCAGTTGCTCAGTCGTGTCCGACTCTTTGCGACCCCATGGACCGCAGCACGCCAGGCCTCCCTGTCCATCACCAACTCCCGGAGTTCACTCAAACTCACGTCTATTGAGTCGGTGATGCCATCCAGCCATCTCACCCACTTCAGTATTCTTGCCTTGAGAAGCCCATGAACAGGACGAAAGGCTGAACAGCATTCTGTCGTGTCTGTGCACCACACCTTCTTCACCCACTGATTTGGCTGCTGACGGACAATGAGGGTGTTTCCAGGCCTAATGACTGTCAGCAGTGCTGCAGTGAGCACGGGCGGCGGGGGGGTGTCAGCCCAGTCGCTCAGTCGTGTCCGACCCTTTGCGACTCTTTCGGACTCTTTGAGCTGAACCTAGCTGAACTATTCAGCCACTAAAAAGAATGAAATCCTGCCATCTGTGACAACATGGATGGGCCTAGAGGATATTATGCTAAGTGAAAGAAGTCAGACAAATACCATATGATTTCACTTATATATGGAATCTAAAAAACAAAACAAATGAACAAATATAACTAAACAGAAACAGACTCATAGAGAACAAACAGGTAGCTACCAGAAGAGAGAAGTGGGGATGATTAAAAAAAAAAAAAAAGAATGCTAATTAGCCTGCTTGTGGCGATCACTTCACAATGAATGTTTATATGAAACCATCACACTATATACCTTAAATATATGCAATTTTTGTTAATGATTCCTAATAAAGCTGCTAAGTTTTAAAAGTGCATAAAACAAAAACAATCTTACGCAAAATTTGAAGACAATGTATCCTATGAGGAGGGTAATCTTTATCAATTCTTGTCAAGCATAAAAATCTATCTTGGCATATGGGCTTTTTGTTTTATTGGTAAAATACACCTAACAAATTTTACCATCATTTTTAAGTCTACAGTTCAGTGGTATTAAATACATTATGTTGTGCAGCCATCACTGCCATACACTTCCAGAACTCTTCATTCTGTAAAACCGAAAATTCAGACCCATGAAACAGTAACTCTCCATTACCTCCTCTGTTCAGCCCTTGGCAACCACCAGTGTGCTCTCGCTATGTAATTCTGACTACTTGAAGTACTTTACCTGACTGCAATCAAACAGCGTTTGTATGTCAGGGACAGACAGACTTATAATAAACTAAAGTTGGTTATAATTAAAACAGGCTTTCCTTTTAAAAGTAATTTGTAGTTCAGACGGCTCTACAATGGCACTAATATAATTACACTAGTCAGTAAAGTGACTTCCAAAATATATGCAACATTATTAAAATAAGGCAAACACAAATCAGAAATTTACTGTGGGTCAATCTTATTTCTTTCAAAGAAATTCTCTCTCTTCCTTCTGGCTTTCTGGAAGGCATCTCAACAGAGGGGAAGGAAAGCTTTCCAGCCAAGCACTCCAGTTCATTACACAGGACCTCAGGCAAGGAAAACAGCCTTCTTGAACTTGTGCTGTTACTGAAACAGGAAAACAATACCTGTCACAAGGGGAAGCTGTCAAGGGCGAAGAGATAAGTTCCACCACATCAAAAATGCTCAACAGGGGGCTCCCTCGTGGTCCAGGGGTTAAGAGCCCGCCTGCCAATGCGGGGACCCGAGTTAAACCCCTGGTCCAGGAGGATGCCACATGCTGCAGAGCGACCGAGTCCGCGCACGGCGAGTGCTGAGCCTGCGCTCTGCGGCCACGAGCAGCCTGAGCACCGCAGCTCGAGAGCAGCCCCGAGCGCTGCAACCAGAGAAAAGCCCCACAAGGTGGCAGAGGCCCAGCACAGCCAAAATTAAAGAACGCTCCACAGACAGTGACCCCACTCTCCACCCCTTCTGAATCGCTAAACGTTGCTAACACTGCACAGTGTGTACAGAATCAGCTCCCCATGGATCCCTAACTAACGATGTTCATGCAGAACCTGCTTTCAGTACACTCCAAGTCTGGACCAGCCGAAATAAACTTCAGTTTACATAATGCCAAAGCATCTGTTTTAACACCAGCAGTTACTCTTGTTCTCCAACTGCTGCAACAGAGAACAGCTTAGGGTTTAATATCAACTGATCTAAAACTAAAATGTATCTTTCCCTGAACACGTGTCCAACAGAATTTAATTAATTTGCATCAAAAATGCAGAAGAAAAGTTAACTTTTTAACTATAGGTACATTTCACAATAAATTCCTCTGAGACATTTCACCAGGAAGCTACAGTCCTAAATACCAGAAGGTTCCTGGTGTTCTACCTTTCCCAATGTGACCTATCTCTAAGGGACTTGACTTCAAACTTCCTCCGGGCTCAAATAATCTCTGCCATGCTCAAGAATGTAAGAATTTTGGTCAGTCACTGCCATGAGCTACAGCGAACACAGTGCTTTTAAGAAAAATTCTTCAAACATAATTCCACAACAGAAGCAGGATAAACACCAGGCTGAAAAGCTTGAGTCAGGCCTTTAAGTTATACAAAATCATCCCAAACTCAACATCTGCTAGCTTGCTCCTGACCTGTCCTTACTCAGAAACAGACTCTTGCCAGTCAATACAGCCTGCCAGGTAAACTTATTATAAGGTTTCCTCACATAAGAGGCAGTACCTCCATTCCACGCATTCTAGAATTTATCCTCAAATTAAGCTGGATCATCAGAAAAATCCCCAGACGGTATCAACTATCTGTTTCAACTGAGTGCACTTTAGTGCCATTTCCTTAGTTTTTATCCAGAATTCCACAGAGACAAGAGTTTTGAAATGTAACACTGTGTTTGATATTGACAGTTTCTACTGCATTTCTTTGTGTCCTATGTAATAAAGCTCTATGTGAAAAACAATTCTCTTAAAGAATAACATTCCCCTTTTAAAATGGCAATAGCTGCTTCTGGGAACTAAATACGGTAGTTCCCTTTGTGGGTTCAGCTAACCGCATCAGCCACAGTCCCAAATACTGCACAAAAAATTTTAGAAACAAAATTTATTAATTTTAGACTGCACACCATTCTGACTAGTGTGATGAAATCTGGTGGGATCCTGAGACCTGAGTCATACCCGGCGTGTCCAGACCATGTAAGCTACCCACCCATTACTACGGAACACGCAGCGTCTGGCACCACCTGAAAATCCCGGAGCACACTCCCAGGGACAGGAGGAGCTACTGCCCACCTCCACTTTGCTTTGGCCTTGCCTCAGAACCAAGTTCACTGCTCAGTGCTAAGACGACCGTACAGGACCCTGCAGACAACACACCTGTGATCTGCTCCTCCCACTATGGAAACGTACAGTCTTCCTATTCTGATTTCATTACAACTTACTTACTTCCATTATGTTCTAATTATAAGCCACATTAAATGACACATGGTGTAAAATTTTTAAAAATTAATTCCTCTTCCCACCCGGTAGACACTCACTGCCAATTTACTCACTAACAAAAAAAGGCATTTTTACCTAACCTGGACTCTTCCTTTTCCTGGTTATTTAATTCTGTCCACCCTGCAAGGACCAATTTCTCTTTTTTTGGTGATGCCACATGGCTTGCAGGATCTCAGTTCCCTGACCAGGGATTGAACTAGGCCCTTGAGTGAAAGTGCCAAGTCCTCACCACTGAACCACAAGGGAACTCCCTGCAAGGACGAATTTAAGTCTCTCTACTTTTCCACAGTATCTTCACTGACTACTTACGTATCACTGACACTGAACGTGTACATCATTTAATCTGTGCCACGCAGTCTAATACTTAAATATATACTGTCTTGTACCAATGATTTTATAGTTTATTATCATTAGTCTGACCTGATTACAAACTATTTGAGCTAGTCCCTTGGTCCTAGACTTATGTCAAGTAAAGACTAAAAGAATACACAAATACTTGACATCAACAGCTGTCACTGTCTCTGTGATGAAGACTCAAAGGATTACAACGTATAACCCGACAAGCTTGCTGGGAAGAAGGGACACAAGAAAGGAGGCAACAGAATGAAACTTATTAACAGATTCAGAGGGATTTGTAAAAGTTATCAGCATATTTTGAGGCTACCTCAAATATTTTAAAAGGTTAAAAGAAATAAAGAAAACGAGTAATCATTTAATGGAAGAGAGTAGGAATACAGGCCAACCACATACACAGGACCGTAACGAGAACATTTATGGTGCCAGCCTGTGACAGAGGAAACTGCGGAGGACGGATGGCAAGAGTAAGACCTCAGTCTTCATCTCATGTTCACGAAGGTCTTCACCAACGTCTGAATCACAGAATTTTAGATCCGAAAAGGTCAGGTTAGTCCACCCATCTCATACGAAGAATATGGGACTTAGTAAATTTAGATGACTTGCCCAGGCACAAATAAATTATACAGAAATCAGATTAGAAAGTAGATATTCTGATAAGAAACATTATTACTAAATTCAAAAACATATGATTACAATTTCTGAAGTATAATGTATTAAAAATAAGGAATATATGAATGCTTTATTTGCCATCTGCCTCTTTTAGGAAAATCTGCATGCCTAAAACATATACACATCCCCACACCCATCACACCACTCCCAATACCACCACCACGCCACAAAGAAAATAACAATAATGTCTTGGTTACCATATGCCTCATCCTGTCAGATTAAAGAAAAGCAGCTGATTAAAGGCGTACCTATTCTCATGAGACTAATGTGACGCTAATTACACACGACAAGTTGTCATACTTGATAATAAGCCATGTGGAAAACCTAAACCAGTAAAAAGTTTACTGCTGTCAGGATACAAAAGGCTATTTCTTCAGCTAACCAATGACATAGACAGATTCACTGATTTTCTTTTAATCAACCCCACTCCACCCTGACTTTCAAAAGCACAGAGCTACACACAGGACCAATGTAACATAAATCCTGCACTATAAATCCAGAAAAATATTTCAAAGATAAACAAACTTTATCACACTTAAATCCCACCCACCTCAATGTCAAAGAAAGGGTCAGGTGACTCAGCAACCATCATATTCCAGCCCCAAAAGGCACTCAAATGAGTATCAGATCAATAAGCTTAGAACAGTTTTATGTATGGCCTAGACCTCTGAGAGCAAGAATATTTTCTAAATCTATGGTTCCCTAAACGGGGGCACATTAGAAGCACCAAGAGAATATTAAGCAATAATGAAGCAATAAGTGAAGATACAGATTCCCAGGCCCCATGGAGCACCTGGTTCAGCAGGTGTGGGGCAGTGCTCCACGATCTCTGTTTTGACAGGAATGCAGATGTTCAGACTAGACAAGAAAGTCCAGTGAGCACCCACTCAAAGTCCGGGTTCACAGTAGTCAGGATCAAACATCTCCTGCTCCTCACAGACCCGAGAAGAAACTTAAAAAGTGCACAACCCCAGGAATAGGGAACTGAACCAGAACCTGGGATCAGATTATAAGACTGGCCTGAAAGCTGACCTGAGATAGTGATATTCTCCAAACTGACCTACGGAGTCAGTGCAATCCCATCAAAATTCCAACTGCCTCTGGGAATGGACAACTCAGTCCTGAAATTCAAACAGAACTGCAAAAGACAGAACATGGTCAAAGCAATTTTGAAAAAGAACAAGGGTGAAGGATTACTCATACTTCACAATTTCAAAACTTACTACAAAGCTGTAAGCAGTCAACATAATGTGGTAATGGTGTAAGAACTGACATATAAACAAGCGGAATCTGAGAGCCAGAAATAAACCCATATATTTAAGGTCAAATGATTTTTGATAAGGGTAAAAAGATATTCAATGAAGAAAACTATAGGCTTTACAACAAACGGCGCTGGAACAACTTGATATTCCTACATGAAAGGATGAATCTGGACCCCCACACTTCACATAAGAAAATTAATTCAACAAACAATAAGGTCCTACTGTATAGCACAGGGAACTATACCCAATCTCCTGGGATAAATCATAATGGAAAAGAATATAAAAAAATAATGTATATATGTGTAACTCACTCACTTTGTTGTACAGCAGAAGTTAGCACAACATTGTCCATCAACTAACTTCAATTTTTAAAATCTTTAAAAATTCCTAAATGGTAATAAAAAAATTAATTCAGAATGGATCAAAGATCTAAACTGAAGAGCTAAAAAGTGTAAAGCTCTTGGAAGTAAACAGGTGAAAATATGTGTGACCTGGATTAGGCAACTGTTTCTTAGATATAACACCAAAAAACTAGAAATCAAAGAAAGCATAAACAAACAAGATTCTATAAAAATTTAAAACTTCTACATGTCCGAGAAGAGACAAAGCACAAAATGGAAGACACTATCTGGAACTATATATATACATATATATACCTCTTATAAGGGTCTGCTATAAAGAATTCTTACAATTTAACAATAGAAACACAAATAACCCAATTTTAAAATGGACAAAGTATATGAATATTTCTCCAATTATACAAATGGCCAGTAAGCACACGAAAAGATGTTCAGCATCTTTAGACATTAAATGAAAGAAAGTGAAGTCGCTCAGTCGTGTCCGACTCTTTGCGACCCCGTGGACTGTAGCCCACCAGTCTCCTCCGTCCATGGGATTCTCCAGGCAAGAGTACTGCAAATTAAAACCACAGGGAGCTACCACTGCGCACCACCAGGATAGCTATAAGCAAAAAAATACGAACAACAGGGACTGCTCCAGCAGCCCAGTGGCTAAGGCTCTGTGCTCCCAACGAAGGGGGCATGGGTTCAATCCCGGGTCAGGGAACTAGGTGCCACAAGCCTCAACTAAGAGGCCACATGCCTCAGCTCCTGCACGTGGCCAACTAGGGCCCTGTGCTGCCAGATAAGTAAAGAATATTTTAAAACAAGAACAGCAAATTTGGTAAAGAAGCAGAGAAATGGGAACCTTCTTATACTGCCGGTGGGAATAGTACAGCCCCTTTAGAACACACCTTAGTAGCTTCTAACAAAGCTAAACATACTCTCACCATAAGCTCTGGCAATCATGCTCCTCTGTATTATCCAAGTGAGTTAGAAACTCACATCTATACAAAAGCTGCACAGAATGTTCATCAGAGTTTTATATGTAACTGCCAAAACTTGGAAGTAACCAAGATGTTCTTCAATAGGTGAATGGATAAACAAACTGTGGTACATCCACACAATGAAACATTACTCAGCAGTAAAAAGAAATGAGCTATCACAAGGAGATACCACTTCTTACTCATTAGGAGAACTGCGACAAAAGGGCGGAAAACAGCAATGCCGGTGAGGGCGTGGAGAAATCAGAACCCCTGGGCACCGCTGACTGGACTGTAAAATAATGCAGCAACTGGGGAAGAAAGGGTGGCATGTGCTCAAAACACTTCAACGTAGGATGACCCAGCCATTTCACACCTGGGTGTACGCCCCAAAGAATGGCAAGCTGACACTCAGACCATTCGTACACCAATTTCTATCACTGCATTATTCACCACCGTCAAAAGGCAGAGATAACCCAATGTCTACCAGCCAGATGAATGGGTAAACAAAACAAGCTTTCTACACACAAGGCAACATGAGTCAGCCTTAAAAAGGAGTAAAAGTCTGAAAAACGCTGCAACACAGGTGACCCTGACAGACACGACGCTAAGCAAAACAACCTGGACACAAGAGGCCAGACACTGTGCGATTTCACTCCAGTGAGACTCAGAGAGACAGAAGAACAGTGTCTGCTTAGAGGGGGAGGGGAGAGTAACATGGGGGATCAGTGTTCACCGCTGGATGAATAGCCAGCCAGCACCACGACATGCATTCAGTAGTCACATTACTAATCAACAGACACAAGCCTACTCTCCTTCCTAACCTAAGACATGTCTTAGTGAATCCCTATTAATGACTACAACAGCAAGGTGCTCTGTATTAATACAAGCAAAGTTGAACGTAACAAGTTGTTATCTGGGATCACATACACAAATCGGCAGGACTTCTGCTAGTCAGAATATATAACGTTGAACACATTCAACACAAACTAATGGAGTCCAGTCGAGCTGACAACGTTTGGAAAAGCACAGAGTTAACTATTTAAGGAGAAGTTATGCACCCAGCACATGACTCACTGAGGAAAAAATGAAAGACATTTCATGTGACAGAAATACTGAGTAATGATAGGGCCACCTTCTTTAGCCTCTTTTTCTCACACCTATTGCTTCATGAACTTGAAACCAAACCCTAACCACACTGCACCAATGCACGCTGCAGAGGCTCTATTTATAACAGCACGGCACAGAAGGGAGACTCCCTCAGGCTTCAGATAACAAACTGGAGAGCAAAGCAGCAGAGACAGCAGTTAGAGCCCAAGCTTCCCCGAGAGGGCAGCACACATATCTGCATTTACATACGGTACTGTGTACTTGGGCTTAGGGAAGCAACACAAGGGTGACAACCAAATTTCAAAAGCAAAACAGAAACATCAAAGCAGGTAAACCTCTCAGATCTACAAGATTTGGGTAGAAAAAAGTTCTATGCTCACACAGAAGGAAAAAACCTGATTAACACAGGCTCACATAAATGCGTAGGTCTTTACAAACTTAATAAATCACAGGGCTTGAAAAGGCCTGGTTTTTGTGGACTGTAAAGTTTGTTACAGTTAAAAAATATCCTAAGTAAGTGGAATCTGGGTAGATGGGAACATATGTATGTATTTGAGTAACCAACTCATCTAATTTGCCCAGGACTTTCCCAGTTTTACTCAAGCCTGGGCAAACTGGACAGCTGGTCACCCTAATGTACATACAGGGGAGACACACTAATGAGGACAGGAACCTAGGCTGCAATAATAAATAAAGGCAGTGACTTCAGCAACTTAACCCAAAGGTGCATCCCTCCTGTGTGCGTGTGCGCCGTATCTAATCTGGGGACTGGAGGCAAGAAGACTGTGTCCTACAGTGACTCAGCAGCCCTGCCTGCGGGTGGTGGCGTGCTCCCGTGTCTGCAAACTCAGGAACACCTCTCCCCCTTCAATCAGCCTACACACACCACAGGCAAGGGAAACACAATGGGGAGAAGGCACACTGGCCCTTAAATGCCACAGCCTGGAAGTGACACAAACCCCAGCACCTGAGTTCCACTGGCTAGGACCAGTCTCATGGCCCTGCTTAGACGCAATTTCCTTCATGCCTCAGACAGAAAGAGAAACAGGTCTGGGGAGTCATCAGGAACCACTGTCACAGGAAATCCAGAAAAACATCCACTTCTGCTTCACTGACTGTGCAAAAGTCTGTGACTGTGTGGATCACAACAAACTGGAAAATTCTTAAAGGGATGGGAATACCAGACCACCTGACCTGCCTCCTGAGAAATCTGTATGCAGGTCAAGAAGCAACAGTTACAACTGGACATGAAACAACAGATGGGTTCAAAACTGGGAAAGGAGTACAACAAGGCTGAATACTGTCACCTGCTTATTTAATATATGCAGAGTACATCAAGCGAAATCCTGGGCTGGATAAATCACAAGCTGGAATCAAGATTGCTGCGAGAAACATCAACAACCTCAGATATGCAGATGATACCACCCCTAAAGGCGAAAAGTATAGGAACTAAAGTCTCTTGATGAGGATGAAAGAGGAGAGTGAAAAAGCTGGCTTAAAACTCAACATTCAAAAAACCAAGATCATGGCTTCTGGTCCCACCACTTCATGGCAAACAGATAGGGAAAAGTGGAAACAGTGACAGATTTTATTTTCTTGGGCTCCAAAATCACTTCGGATGGTGCTGCAGCCGTGAAATTAAAGATGCTTGCTCCTTGGAAGGAAAGCTATGACAAACCTAGACAGCGTATTAAAAAGCAGAGACATCATTTTACCAACAAAGTTTTGTAGAGTCAAAGCTATTGTTTTTCCAATAGTCATGTATGGATGTGAAGGTTGGACCATAAAGAAGGCTGAGTGCCTAAGAATGGATGCTTTTGAACTGTGGTGCTGGAGAAGACTCTTGAGAGTCCCTTGGATCAAACCAGTCAATCCTAAAGGAAATCAACCCTGAATATTCATTGGAAGGACTGATGCTATGGCTCCAATACTTTGGCCACCTGATGCAAAGAGCTGACTCACTGGAAAAGACCATGAGGCTGGGAAAGATTGAGGGAATGAGGAGAAGATGTGTTAACAGAAGATGAGATGGTTAGATGGCATCACTGACTCAACCGACATGAGTTTGAGCAACTCTGGGAGGTAGTGAAGGACAAGAAAGCCTAGTGTGCTGAAGTCCATGGGCTTGCAGAGAGTTAGACACGACTTAGCAACTGAACAACAACAACTGTCACAGGGGCAACTCAGCTCAAGTGAACAAATTAATAGGAATATGCATGGCTCACTGACAGTCTAAAGCAACAGTAGCCAGGAGACACAACAGGTAATGGGGTCTTCTGTAGGGTAGACTGAGGGAAAAAGAGCACCTGTGGGTTCCTGATGTGAGAGGTAATGTAAGGAAGTGCAGCTTGCTTGTGGCCTTCAAATTACATGATGGAGAACACAGGAAATGAAGGAGAAAAATCAGGAGACATTTCTTTCAAATCCTGAGGCAGGATTTAAAGGAAAATGGGAGAACTGTCACAGAACTCTAACAGTTAATAACAGTAGACAAAGAAAGAGGAAGGAAGCAGAGATGAGAGGTAAAGGATGACTGTAATGTTTCAAGCCTGGAGAGCAGGTGGTTGAGACTCTGCATTTCCAATGCAGGGCGTGTGGGTTCAATTCCTGGTCTGGGAACTGAGATCCCACCTGCCACATAGCATGGCCTAAAGAAAGGAAGTGATTATCTGAAAAAAGACCAATTAGTCTGTCTGGGACTTACTCACTTGACTGAATCTGGGGTGCTGAGGTCAACACTGCAAAATTACTATCCCTGTTATGCTAATTGAGATTCTACTGACAATTACCTTAATCAGGTGTTACATGAAATAATGGATGGCTTTCACTGCATGTAAACTGGAGGGGTGGGTGGCTGGGAGGGGTGGCCTGCAGGAGCCCCAGCATCCCTGTGTGTGCCCAGCATGACAAACTGAAGGCTAAGTTCCTCTGATCGAGCCCTCTCCTCGGCTGGCGATGAAATAACTAGGCAGGTGCAGCGACCACATGACTGCTCGCTCCTTTTTGGTTCTGCAGTTTGACTCTGGACAATTTGCAAAGGTAGATAACCACTAGTGGTAGGGGGAAGGACCATAAAGAACTGCTGTTCACTACCCTCTCTACAAATAATGTGCTGAGTTACCAGACCCACTGCAGGTTGAGCACATGCAGACAGATGGCAGACGCCAGCCAGCACACGTGTTCAGGGCGTGTGCCTGCCAAGAGTCAGTTATCGTTCTCCCAGCCTATCTGTTATATTGGGAATACTGGGACTTCCTGGCAGTCCAGTGCTTAGGACTCTGCGCTTTCAATTTGGGGTCAGGGGTAAGGGTAGGTAGATCCAATATAACCAGTAAACCAGTATACAGTATAACCAGTAAAGTTATACTGGTCACTGAAATGGTGCAACTGACTTAAAATTACAGATATCACTGAAGTATGATACGTAGTGAGGCTTGCTGAAAGCGAAATTATGTTTTGTGAAGCTGCTTTTAAAAATACCACCTTAAGTTAGCTGTGAGAGAAACAAGTGTAATAGAGGGGGAAAAATCATGAAAATCTAGAACGCCTCTTCAATGAAACTACAAATGCTTCTATGTGCTTACTCCACGCTAAGCATAAATTTTAAAGTGCACATAATAGATATGGAAGTTTAGTTTATGGTAGAAAGAGGACATGGAATTCCAATCAACAGATTCATATTCAGAAAGAAAAACGCCTTGACCATACACCAACATTACTAAGTAAATGTACATTTATTAACATTTTAACTAAAATTTCTTGTAACAATCACTTTGTTTAGAATTCCTTCTTGCCTTGACTTCTTCAGTAAAAGCCCTATTACCAGTGTTAGTGACCTAGATAAAAGGGGTCCTGTGGTAAACCAAAAACTGTATCGCAGTCTATCAATGTTTAAAAAGATGGAAACGTTTAGACATGCAATAATGGAGATACAATACAAAAACATGTAAACATGATAAAATGGTGGGGGGAAAAAATCACCACAAACACTGTGATCAACTGTTACAACTGTTCAAAAATTCTGCAGCAGCGCTCAGTTGCGCCCACTGTTTGTGGCCCCGTGGACGGCAGCCCGCCAGGCTCCTCTGCTCATGGGATTCTCCAGGCAAGAACACTGGAGTCGGGTTCCATTTCCTTCTTCGGGGGATCTTCCCAACCCAGGGATCGAACCCGGGTCTCTTGAGTCTCCTGCACTGGCAGGTGGATTCTTCACTACTAGTGCCTCCTGGGAAGCTCTTGAAAACTATGTGAATATTGAGTAATATCAGAAGACAACAGAAAGTAAAACTGCTGCTGTCTGAGTTTAGGAAATAATAAAATAAATATTTGGTATATTATTTAAATAATAAATTTTAGTAGGAAAAAAATTTTCTTTTATGGTGTCTTTGAAGCTATTTTGATGTAATTTTGTGTAAACAGCTACTGAGCTCAGTGAATTCAAAATATGATTCGATGTTTAAAACACAACATACCCTCGAGTTATGTGTTGGCATTTACAAGCTCTGTTAAGACGTCGCTGGCAATCCCTATAGCTGGGATGGCTCCGGGGGCCCAT
Organism: Budorcas taxicolor; assembly: GCF_023091745.1. NCBI lineage: Eukaryota > Metazoa > Chordata > Mammalia > Artiodactyla > Bovidae > Budorcas > Budorcas taxicolor. The sequence goes on along the minus strand of NC_068914.1, from coordinate 152,617,181 downwards.
CTTTTCTGAATCTCAGCAGGACACTTCCTCAGCTAAAACAGCAGCAGATGAGAACGACCTCCATGGCTATAGTGAAGTCCGTGATGAGCATATTCAAGAAAATGATGTTACATCTTAACAAGGAAGACTAACTCAGACTCTAGCAAGCTTCATCTGGCAAATTAAAATATAGTACAAAGAGCTGTGCTACAAACTCTCTAAGTCTGAGAGATTAATCCACTGTTTAACTCTAATATCCTTACTACTATATAAAGAACAGATAAATAAGGACCTACTGTAGAGCGCAGAGAACTATACTCAGTATTTCTTAACAACCTAGAAGATGAAAGCATCTGAAAAAGAACTGACATTTATCTATAACTGAATCACTGCTGCACACCTGAAACTAATACAGCATTGTAAACAAGCTATATACTTCAATTAAAGAAACTTAATATCCTTGAAAAAAACATAATTCTAACAACTTGTTATAAACTTCACAAATAATTATTTAATTCTAATCTATATCCTGTTAAGTAGGAAATCTCCAAAGGCAGATGTAGTTCTATTTATTTACATGTACTTAGTATGTTTTTTACCTCTACCAACGGCAATCATTCAAAATATTGAGCTGGTGGGCCTCCCCTGGTGGTCCAGGGGTTAAGAATCCATGCTTCTACTGCAAGGGGCACAGGTTCAATCCTTGGTTAGGGAACTAAGTCCTCTTTTTTTTTTTATATTTTTTGAACTAAGTCCTCTTAAACCAAGTGGTGCAACCAAAAAAAAAAAAAAAATCAAGCTATTAAAAAAAAAAATTAAAAGTCATGCTTCTGGGAATGGATCAGGGGTTGGGAAGGGACAGAGTGAAGTGTCAGTCTTTAAGAGCTGATAGCATTATTCAGACTCACAGCCATGGCTATACAGTGCTCAGACACACATTTTGGCACACATTAATTATTACTACTTAATTCAACCACAAGCCAAAGACGATACCTTGGAGTGAGGAAGCATGCTGCTCCTGCAGCTTCTCCTGAGAGAGGAGTCCCAAGTAGCTCAGAACCACGTACTTCGTTTCATAGTGAAATCCTAGAGGCACGGTAGTTGAGGACGCCATGGGGGTGGCCGGCAGAGCTCCGAAAAAGTCTACTTACAGATGTACAAAACCTAAAACCAGAAGAGTATTTTTTTAGTGTACGGTTCATTACACACCGAGATGTCCCGGGTGGCCAGTGGTTGGGAATCCACCTTGCAATGCAGGGGACCTGGTTCCATCTCTGGTCGGGAACTAACATGCCACATGCCCCACGGGCAACTGAGCTCTCACAACACAACTAGAGTCCAACTCGAGAGTCCTGAGCTATATAACACAGGAATATCCCGAGTGCCACAACTAAGAGTTGATGCCGTCAAATAAATAAAGTGTTTTTTTTTAAGTTTGTTACATGCCAATACATTCTCCCATTAACTCCAACCATTCAACCCAATACCAAAATAAATATTTCTCAGACTTATCCTTGGTAATCTTTAAAAAACATAACTTCAGTTTACTTACAGTGGGGATGCATATACTCAGATTTCAGGTGAAAAGCACACTTCCCTTTCTCTCTCCCCCAGTTACCCTACTTTCACCTGTATGGCAAGAACAGTAGCTCTGCCCTCTCTTTACGCTGCACCAGCCCCCAGCCAATATGTTCTCATTCTTCTACTATTAAACCCTTCACATTCCTGCAGGGTCCATGGTGTGCAGCTGCAGGTGACACCTGCCGTTTCCTCCGCAGTGTACCACACGACTAGTCTGAGCCTGAGCAGTGAGAGAAGCTGTGTGTGCAATGGGGTGGTGGTGGAGGGGGGGAGGAGGGGGGAGTCCTATCCTTGCAGACTTCCTCTCACCTCCTCTCTGGACTTGAAAGACGACGATGGCAGACACCTCTCCAGGGGGCAGCACAAGACAGGAGAGACCTGGGCCCCTGAATGGCGCTGCGGAGCAGAGCCGCTCTGCCCGCCTTTACCGCCCGCCTCTGAACTCTTCCTCAAGTCAACTTTATTCCGAATCTCTTCAGGAGATACTTTAACTTATACCCTAATCAATGCTAGTCCCAACTCCACTTCTCCACCTGTACCCAACTGTTTTACCTACCATGTACCCCTGTTTTAAAGACCTATTCTTTTGGCAGCTTTCAAATATATCATGCAGAATTATATATACTATGCTCACCAGGCTGCAAGTTACAAACTCAGGATTTATTTATATCATAATCAGTTTGTATCTTTTAACTCCTACTATGTATCTTAACAAACTGTTAAGATAATAAATCAAACTTAATAAACCAAACTGTTTTATTAAGGTTTCCAAACAATTGTTTTCTACTTAAAGCAATGATACAGACTGTTTTAAGATCTTAAGAGATATCTGATAAAAGAAAAACATTCAGATAACCAATAATAGGAAAAAGAGACAGGGAATGTTGACAAAATTTAAGATCTGTACTAAACAAACTAAGATAAATGAATAAACAATGAAAAAGTAAGGAGAATTTGAAATACACAGAATAAAAGGGTGACTATATAAAGAGATTAAAAAGAATGAACATAAAAGTCTGGTTTCAAGGGGAGAAAGGAGTCTGAGAACAGAGACAAAGGGTCTGACAATTCTTTAATTTTGTCACAATGAAAGAGACTTAAGCATGCTTACATTCAGCGAAAGCCAATGAGAAATAAAAAGAGAGCAAGGAATAAATTACTAAGTAAAGTTCCGAAAGAGAGGAGAACAGAGGAAATCAACAACAAAATTTAACCTTTGCAAAGTCTCAGTTGTTTTTGTTAAGAGGAACAAAGAAGTACTCATCTTCTGAATAATGCTTTAAGTTAAAAAAAAGATGAATGTTCTAGAATTTGTTACAGTCAAATTTCTTGTATTTATCCAGGCACCCCAATGCAGCACTATTTACAATAGCCAAGCCGTGGAAGCAACCTAAATGTCCACTGACAGAGGAATGAATAAAAACGATGTTGTGTTTACTCACACACACACATGTGCATGCATGGACCGGAATATTACTCAGCCATAAAAAAGAATGAAATCATGCCATTTGCAGCCACACAGATGCACCTAGAGATTACCACACTAAGGGAAATAATTCAGAAGAGAAAGACTAATACTGTATGCCATCACTTATACGTGGAATCTAAATCATGACACGAGTGAACTCAGCTACAAAGCAGAAGCAGACTGGCAGACACGGAGAGCAGGCGTGCAGCTGCCGAGGGGGCAGAGGGAGGGCTGGGGTGGATCGGGACTTTGGGGTTTGCAGATGCAAACTACACTATAATGGATAAACAACAAGGTCCTACTGTACAGCACGAGGAAGTATATTCCCTGTGATAAATCACGATGGAAAAGAATGTGCACGTATGCATAACAATCACTGTGATGTACAGCAGAAATTACCACACAGAACACCTAACTGGTTCAGTTGGGAAAAAGAGTACAACAAGGCTGTATACTGTCACCCTGCTTATTTAACTTCTATGCAGAGTACATCATGTGAAATGGCATGCTGGATGAATCACAAGCTGAAATCAAGATTGCTGAGAGAACTATCAACAACCTGAGATATGCAGACACCACTCAAATAGAAGAAAGTGAAGAGGAACTAAAGCCTCTTGACAGGGGTGAGAAAAAGAGTGAAAAAGCTGGCTTACAACTCAACATTCAAAAAACTAAGATCATAGCATTTGGTCTCATTACTTCATGGCAAATGGAAGGGGAAAAAGTGGAAACAGCGACACATTTTATTTTCTGGGGCTCCAAAATTACTTCGGACAGCGACTGCAGCCATGAAATTAAAAGACACTTGCTCCTTGGAAGGAAAGCTATGATAAATCTAGACAGCATATTAAAAAGCAGAGACATCACTTTGCCAACAAAGGTCCATTTAGTCAAAGCTATGGTTTTTCCAGTACTCATGTATGGATGTGAAAGTTGGACCATAAACAAGGCTGAGCGCCGAAGAATTGATGCTTTCAAACTGTGGTGCTGGAAAAGACTCTTGAGAATCCCTTGGACAGCAAGGAGAACAAAGCAGTCAATTCTAAAGGAAATCAACCCTGAATATTCACTGGAAGGACTGATGCTGAAGCTCCAATACTTTGGCCACTTGATGCAAAGAGCTGATTCACTGGAAAAGACCCCGATGCTGGGAAAGATTGAAGGCAAAAGGAGAAGGGGGCAAAGGAGGATGAGATAGTTAGATAGCATCACCTATTCAATGGACATGAATTTGAGCTAACTCCAGGAGATAGCGAAGGACAGGAGCCTGGTGTGCTGCAGTCCATGAGGTCGAAAAGAGCTGGACTGACGTAGCTACTGAACAACAACAGAAATTCCACAATATTGGGAATTCCCTGGTGGTCCAGTGGTTAGGATTTGGTGCTTTCACTCCCCTGGCCCAGGTTCAATCCCTGGTTGGGGAACTAGATCCCACAAGCCACATGGTGTGGGAAAAGAAGAGAAAGAAATTAACACAACATTGTAAATCAACTATACTACAATAAAATGAATTCTTTAAAAAACTCCTTGTATTTATCAGAAATTCACATCTCTGAAGACACTTTTAATTACACACCAACCCAGATGCTACAGACAAAGCATCTAGGATTTTTAATCTAGTGCTCTTCAAATTTCCTTAGAAATCCCAACTGCCTAACCATAAATGCCATAAAGCCGACCAGAGAGTTGGGCATGACTTGGCGACTGAATAACAAAGGCCATCTTAGTCATGACTTCATAATTCTCCACCTTCCAAACTCACCATCCTATTCACAAGGAAGTCCTCAGCTGCAGTATACATGTCAGCAGCCATACATCCACATGGTTGATGAATGCTTCTGTTACACTTACTGATTCACACTAAGGAAGAAGGTCACACACATTTAAGTCATTTCAGTTTAGCATATAGTCTTTAAGCTTCACATGTGTCTCTGACATCCTAGTCATAAACACAGCACACCCAGAGGTTAAAACATCTGTCCAGCTCCTCTAACTCTGCCTAAGCTGCCAGTTTCAGAGCACTGGGGCAGCTCCCTCAACTGATGGGGCACGCAGACCTCAGAAACACTACTATGTGTCTACAACACCGGGAATATAGCCAATTTTTGTAATAGCTGTAAATGGAGCGTAACCTTTAAAACCTTGGAATCACTACGCTGTATAACTAACATATAATATTACACATCAACTTCAATTAAAAGACACGCTATTTTATGTCCAGTGCACTTGTATTCAGTCACAGTTTCTCAAAGGCACCGATAATATGCCGAGTGTACCCTCAGCCCCCCTGCTGGGTGCTCTGGGAACAGGGCACCCACTCCCTCTGGCACACTCTATGCAGACTAAAGTCAGCATGCTGAACCAAGGGCTCCTGCGTTTCTAACACATACCACAAATTCCCCTTGCACGAGACCTCCACTGCTGAAGTACTGTCACAGAAAATGTCACAGAAATCCTCCACACCGGAAGGAAAAAGTAGCAGCCTCAGCTTTATTAATGGAGAGACAGAAGCAGACAATTTATCTGCCGAAAATTAGAAGAGATGGGGAACAGCACAACCACCTGGCGGAGAGCACTCTCCTCAGTTCTGACCTCGCAGGCCTGCACCCTTCCAACACACACCTTCTGCAAGCCTGGCGGCGTGCGGCGTGAGAGGACACAGAAGTGAAAATACTCCCACAAATGACAACGGGAAGAAACGGTAGAAAAACCAGGCAATGTCCCAAATATCAGACGCCCACAGTAGGGAGAGAAGCAATTTTGTCAATTTTGAGAATGGGGTGGTGGCAGGGAGGGAGGGGGACAGGCTAAAGGAGAAGGACACGTGCTCTGAGCCCAGCAGCTAGTCTTCCTGGAAGCAGGGGACCACGCTCAGGTCCAGTCCACCATTACCTCATCCACCAGAGGACGCTCCTGTCTGAGACAGCACAAGCTTCTCTCCAATGATGAGAAAGACACAGCCGCTGTTACTCTTTACATTCCATCTAGAAGACCTAATTCAAAGTAGGTGTGAGTATTCTTGGTGTCAAGAAATGATTACACACAAGAATGCTCTTCAATACAGAAACTCCTGTTTTTTGCACAATTCTAACAAGCTACTGAATACAGCTGTGCTGCCCAGCGGTTTCTCTCTCTGCCTTACACCTTTAGTTTGTTCCTCTCTCAAGGTACAGGTAGCTGTCAGCCAGACGGATGGCCCGAGGAAGCCCAGAGTAACTTAATCCGTGTTTATACATAGGCAATCCTTCATTAACAATGTCAAACCCACAATCTCACAATAAACAGTTTGCTTTCCCTAAAACTGGATTTCTACTATGAAGACCAGTGCAAATGCCAGGACAGCAGTGTAGGAATTGGGTATTTTGTATGAAGGGTAGCCAGAACGCCTACAGCAACCATTAGATTACGCTTTAAAACCTTATGAGAAGCAAATATGCAGCAACTCGGGTGTCTTGCAGCTGTTTCCCAACCTTGGCTCATCATCACCACCTTGGCTGCTATTCCAGACAAACTTCTAACACCAACCTCAGAAATACTGACTTAGAATATCACACCTATACTGTATTTCTTAACCCCACAGAACTGTTAATACAAGCACAATTACAATGTAACATGATGTATTTATATTATTTTAGGAAGCTTTGTTTTTAAGACCATTTCCTCCCACCGAAATAAAACGGTAACCTTATTATATTGTTAAATACTCCCATATGGAGTTGAGTAGATCTATAATCCCAGTTTATAAAGAGAAATGTGAAAGACCACAGATAATTCAGTTACAAACGAAATTAACAGTTTTTGATTCCCAGACTCCAGTCCCATTGGTGGTTTGAGTAAAGACTGTTTTTTAAAGCTCCAGAAATTAACATGAATTCCAATAACTTCATTTTTTTTCTTTTTAACTTCATCTTTTTAATCCATACTTTATTAGTTCTTACAGAATTCTAGAAGTTTCTCCCAAAGAAAAGTTACATAATCCTAATAAATATTGTGAAACCGCAGAAATTTCACTGGGTCCAACTGAGAAACTCAACTAAGCATTTCATTTTAAAATTCAGCAGACACTAAATTATTTTAGTGTACATCATCACTTTCCAACTGAAACACACCTAACTGAAGAGGTCAGTTCAATCCTGTGTTAAGAGCCATCCACAAACGTCTCCACTCAGCAGCTGGCATACGAAGATAATGTGCTTACAGAGTAACGCCTCACTCTCGCTCTCCCCACAAACATGTAGTTTGACTTTCACAGTAAGTAATCAGGCTTCCCATGTATGCAGATAACATGCATAAAAGGGAGATGTAACTGTCAGCTTCTCTGTTCCACTCCTAAGTATATGACAGAGAAAAGAAAACATACACTCTCCTGGCAAAAAAAAGTTCACATGAATGGTCACAGCAGCAGTATTTAACAGTCAAAACAGTGGAAATAATTGCCCATTAACTGGTGAATCTGTAAAATGTGGTCTATTCATACGCTGCAATATTATGTGGCCATAAAAAGGAATGAATTGCCAATACCTGCTACGACATGGAAATAAAAAAAGCTAGTCACAAAACCCCACATATTGTATAATTCTGTTCCTATGAAATATCCAGAATTGGCAGATCTACAGAGACAGAACGTAAAACAGATCTGCCTGGGTAGGAAAGTGTGGGGATAAAGAATGACTGCTACCGGGCACAGAGTTTCTTTCGCAGCTGTTGAAAACTGAAATGACAGTTCTACAGTCCATGACTATACACGTGCACGGCTTGATGGTACCTCAATAAAGCTGTTTAAAGAAAAAATCAGCTACTCTGAAGACAGCCCCCTCCTTTCAACCCTGTTAATACGTATTAATTAATAACTCCTGGTGAACACTCATGTGGAATAAGACATGCGTCAAAATCAAGTTTGAAAAACCACGATAAAAAAGCAGGACGGCAGGACCACAGTTAAAACTTGTTTTGCATGTCTAAAATGTTTCAGAAAAAAAACATATTCCTAAAACAATCATTATTATTGCAAATCACCTGTCCTAAAAGCTTAGCCGAATAAGATACAGAGTAAATACTGAGTAACTTATGTGGTAACCAGCACCTTTTCTCTACAAAACAGGCTGGACTCAACCACATGTATCTTTCAACAGAACTCAGCTACAGGGATACAGGACGGCATGAGTAAATTCATCATTTGGGAAAGAAAAACAAAAAAAAACAAAACCTGAGAATGGTACCTAACCAACTGGAGTAAAAGGATTTCAAAGTCCCTAACGGTCTATTATCAAGCGAAGCTAATTCCACAAAGGTTTAAATATTTGCAATTTACGGTGTTTTAAGTTTATCCAGCTGCATATGTGAGGTATCAACAGTTCACTATCAACACAAACACTTGCTTAGTTTTCTGGGTGACTGAAGGAAAAAAAAAAAGAAGGTACTAGAAGGGTGTGGCAACTCATCCAAGGTCACACAACAAGTCAGGGCATAGACCAGCATTCTGGTTTGGACCAAACCTCCCGGGGAAATCGCACTGACAGTTTCGCAGGACTTGTTTGTTTTGCTCCAAGTAGTAAAGGAAAAAAAAAAAAGGAAGCAGGGAGGAGACCGTCTGTTTCGCTTAAAACTTGCAGAGACAGCGAGCTGGCCCCGCGAGGAACGGCGCTCGTGCTGGCAGCGGGCAAACTCCGCAGGGCGGCGGCCAGGGCCCAGGACCTGCGGGCAAGCCTAGGCCTGGAAAGTTCGAGCACGAAGGAAAAACACTCAGGGACGCCCTGGGATGGTGGGAGAAAGACCAAAGGGAGAGACCACCTAGAGCGAACCGTGTGTCTCCACGGGTGGGAAAACTGAACATGTGAAATAGTAACAGCAAATGACAGCGGCGTCGGAGCCGCCGGGAGAGGGACCGGGAACCTCAGGGACAAGCCGCGACCCGGCTAGCGGGTGGGAGCCAGGACTCGAGCCCCGCGCACGCACCCCTCGCCCGAGGCCCACCCTTGCCCAAGCAAGTCTGCGGGGCAGCGGGTTGGCCTCGCGCCCTCAGCTTCTCACTCCGTCTCCCGCGTCGGCCTTCGGACACCTCCGGCGGCGCTGGGAGAGGGCCCGGCGCGGCCTGCCCGCGACCCTACTCCCCTCACCTGGCTCAGGCCCCTGCAACCCGAAGAGGTGAAAGAGGCGGCGGCAGATGCTGCACACACGAACCCGCGGTTGCGGCGGCGGCGGCGGCGGCTCCGACCCGCTGCCCTAATCTACCGCCGCCGCCATGTTGGCGGGTGAGGTCACCCCGGCGTGCTTCCGTCACCGCCGGCGTTGGGGCGGGGCGCGGGCGCGCCGCAAGGGGGCGGATCCGCCCTCCGGAGCGGAAGTCTGGACCACAGAGGTTTGGTGGTGGAGGCCCCCCCCCCCCCCCCGCGCCCACCCGCCTTCTCGCAGACGTGACCCGGAAGGACCACCCTCTCCTGGCCTACTCTCCACTTGGAGAGCAGCTCTATGGTTCCGCTGCCGGCGGCGGCCGCGGGCCGCTGAGAAGGAGGCGGACTGGGATGGGCCCACCGTCGTGGGTGCGGAGGCGGTCAAAGCCTGCGGGAACAGCTGCAGGCGCAGCGTGTGTGTAGGCGAGCCGGCTGACGGAGCGTCGGGTCCTGGGAACACCGGCCAGCAGCACTGGGGATCTGGGTCTCGAGGGTGCGGAGCGGATGCGGGGCAGTGGGGGCGGCTCAGCGCCGCAAGGAAGGCGCGCTTTAGCACCAGCCCCGCGAGGGAATCTAAGGGAGCCACGGTGTCTGCATGCCTGACGGCCCGGAGGAGGGGCCGAAGGATAGAATGCCTTTGGGCAGTGTCCCTGCTAGTGGGGTCAGCGGGTTCTTTCTAGGGCGATGAAGATGTCTTTCGGTTGATTGTGCTGGTGATTGAGCAGCTCTGGATACTCTTGAAGCCATTTAATTGTGTTCAGTTGTAGACTTCAAGAAGATGAAGTGTATGTGAAGTATATATCTCAGTAAAGTTGTGAAAAAAGAAGTGATGAAAACCTGAATTGATGGGAGGGTGAGTCGCGGAATCCGAAGGAGGGTTGGAGTTAGTGTCCTAGGAGGCTTTGGGCCGGCGTGATTGAGGACTCGGGTGGTGCCTTGGCAGTGAAATCGGATAGGTTTGCCCTGAGTCGAAGAAGCAAGACCTAAAAATGTATACATACTTTGTGATTCCATTTAGATGAATTTCAGGAACAGGCAGAATTAATCAATGGTTAATTGATTAAAAAGAAATCATCACTGTTGCCTCAGAGTGTGGGATTGCCTAGAAAAGAGCTTTCACTAGGGTGATGAAAAGAGTCTTTATAGTATGGTGGTCACACAGGTGTCAGGACTCATCTAATTGTACTTCATAAGTCTATGTGAGGTAGGAGATAGATGGGCTCCAGGTTTGACGTTTACAACGGGCCTCCTATTTGCATTTCATGAGGCAGGCAGAAGTGGGCTTCAGATTACATACTTAAAACTAGTCTCCTGTTTGTCTTCCCTGAGACAAGAGATAGGTGGGCTCCAGTTGAGGAATTTACAATCAGCCTCCTGTTTGCCCTCCAAAATGGAAGTAACAACAGTCATAGCAGTAATCAGGGGAATAATATGGCAAGGACAAAGAAGGGCAAAACCCTGTTTGAGTAAAAGATTCAGAGATCTCTGCCCCTCCTGTATTTTGGGGACAAGTGATACACCAGAAAGGCTCCTTGGGGACAAAAGTCAAGGGATAATTCTAGGCCATGATGAGTCTTGCTTCTCCCAGAAGCCTTCACTTTGAGAACAGTCTTGCCCAAGGTGTGCGTGCGAATCCCAGGGGAGGGTCCAGAGACAAATCAACCTGAGGGGACAAACGAGATGATCTGCCTGAGGGAAGACAAAGACCCAGAAAACTGCCACCTTATAAAGGATTTAAACTTAACCAAAGACATGTCATTCTCTCTCTGAGTTCCCCTGTGTGCCTTTCCCTGTGTTCTTTTCAATAAACTTTTTACCTTCCTCGCCTGAATTCATTCTTAACTAGTTGGTTAGTCGCTGTTTTCCAGTGGTTAGGACCTTTGTTTCTGCTCACTGCTGCTTACTGCTCCTGTGTCCGAAATCATATGCAGTTCATTCTATGTAGATTTTAAAAAGTCATGTAAAATAATTCTGTGTAGTAGGTTGCCAATTTGATACATGGTTAGGTAAATTTTGGACTGTTTTCAGCTCTAGGGTTTGTTTTCACCCCTTTTCTAAAAAGTTTTTGAATGTATACAAGGATAGCACATAGGCCAATGGAATTGAAAGGTCAGAATGGTCTTTCATTGCTTTGCAACAGAGACCAGTGGGGGAAGGGATAGTCTTTTCAGCAAAAAGTGGTAAAATAATGTCATTCTTTTACAGAAATTACTTTAATCACAAGCAGTTGATGATTTTCAGAGGTTTTGGGGTTTTTTTCCCAACAGATCTTAAGTGACACAGAGTGCTAGACTGTAGCCTGATGTGATTATAAAATCTAAACTCTAATTACATTCACTTTATTTATTCTTGTTCATCAGTTTATTGAATGCCTACTATTATCAGGCCGTGTGCTGGATGCTGGGAAAAACCATGACATCGTCTCTGTTGTGAAGCTGACACTTTTGTTGAAAAACCAGATAAAAACATAGAAATAAAAGAGGGGGGGAACTTATAATTGTGGTATATCCTGAAGTAAACAAGGGACAGGAGTAGAAAAGTATGGGGAGAGGGTGTTGATGGAAAGCTCTCTCTAAGAAGGGGATGTTTTGAGACCTGAAGACTGATAATCAAGCCGAGGGGCAAGTGCAGGAAAAGATTTTCTCAGGTGAAAAGCTTGAGAACAAACCAGTAAAGCTCTGAACTGATGAGAAGGGAAGAGGAGTGATAAGATCAGTGAAGAGGCAGGGCGGGTTCAAGCAGCTCCCCAAGAGCACATGGGAGCCACAGGAGGTTATAAATTGGGGAGCGGTTACAGGTCATTACCTTGTGCCATGCGGATGACTGGTTGGAAGGGGCACAAAAATGTAAGCACCTAAGTTAGACTTTCACTACTTTCTGCGATCATTTTTTTCTTTTTAAAATTAATTCCTCAACATTCAAAGACAGATGACCTTAGTTTCTGTGTGTGTGTGTCCTCCCCAGCAGACAAACTGAAGTCTGTCTATTCTGGTGACTCAATTTACAGATAAACCACAGACTGAGGCCTTAGCTTGGGAGCAGGTTAGACAAGGAGCATATCAACCATCTCTAAGTGACTAACCTGAAAGGAATTTAGGTCAGCAATTTGGGTGAAGCCATAAGGTAAAGAACCCACCTGTCAATGCAGGAGACAAAAGAGACGTGGGTTCAACCCCTGGGTCGGGAAGATCCCCTGGAGGAGGAAATGACAATCCACTCCAGTATTCTTGCCTGGAAAATGCCATGGGCAGAGGAGCCTGGCAGGCTACAGTCCATAGGACCACAAAGAATCAGACAAGACAGCACATAAATAAATAGGCTTATCTGGGAATGGGATTTTTGGAATTTGTCTGAAAAGCTGTTTTAATAAAACTTCTTCATAAGACCTAAGCTAATATAGGAGGAAATTGGATTTGGAAAACCACCAACTAGTTAATTTTGGTGTGTTACTCCTAGTAACTTTCACTTCTGCTTCACTCTGTGAACTTAACCTGGTTCTGATGAGGAGGGGGGGAGCTGCACAAAAGGGAATGTTAAGTGTATCTGTATATTTTATTTAAAAAGAGAAGCCCTAAGGCAAATGTGACAAATGCTGATCCTCAACTGGATGGTGGTACATGTACATTTGAATTATTTTTTGTACTTTTCTGTATTTTTTAATGTCTTAGAATAATAATAAATCATAAAAATCAGCACACTGTTTTCCAAAAATCAAAAGCACACTTATCTGGATAGTGCCACATCTGTCCCAGACATTAATTTCATACGTGATTAGACATGTACTTAGGAAATGGCAACCCACTCCAGTGTTCTTGCCTGGAGAATCCCAGGGACAGGGGAGCCTGGTGGGCTGCCCTCCATGGGATTGCACAGGGTCAGACACGACTGAAGCGACTTAGCAGCAGCAGTAGCAGGGGGTTTTTTTTGTTTTGTTTTGTTTTTTAAATATTTATTTGATTGGTCTTGGTTGTGGCACTCGGGATTTTTTTTTTTTTTTTTTTAATTGCAGCATGTGGGATCTAGTTCCCTTACCAGGGGTCAAACCCAGGCCCCCTTCATTAGGAGTGCAGAGTCTTAGCCACTGAACCACCATGGAAGTCCCAAGACATATATTAGTTTGCATTCTCACTCCTCAGCACCACGTATTTGCACAACATTGTAAAAATAAACAGGAGGACTTCCCTGGAGGTCCAGTGGTTAGGGCTCCATGCTTCCACTATAGGGAGCATGGGTTCCATCCTGGTCAGGGAAGCTCTGCACGCTGCATGGTGTGGCCGAAAATAAATAATGGGAAGAGGGGTTGTAATCCAAATGAGTGAAGACCATCTCCTCCTGACCTAGTCTTGCATCTCCTGCATTGGCACACAGAGTCTTTGCCACTAGTACCACCTGGGAAGCTGTGCATGTAGCAACAAAGGTCCAGTACACCCAGAAATAAATTTAAAAATTTTAATGAGAAAATGCAGAAAGAAAGGAAAATAGGCAAGATAAAATAACAATACTTCAGCCATTAAACAAAGTCAAGGACCTTTAGTTCTTTAAGAGCTATAGATAATATTCTGAGCTGTCCTTTGAGCTGTTTTGCAGATACTGAGACCCTCACCAGGTGGAAGAAATTAACATTATGAGGCCCACAAGCACATTGACCCAAGTTCAGTTCAGTCACTCAGTCGAGTACGACTCTGCGACCCCATGGACTGCAGCACGCCAGGCTTCCCTGTCCATCACCAACTCCTGGAGCTTACTCAAACTCATCTCCATTGAGTTAGTGATGCCATCCAACCATCTCATCCTCTGTTGTCCCCTTCTCCACCTGCCTTCAATCCTTCCAGCATCAGGGTCTTTTCCAATGAGTCAGTTCTTTGCATCAGGTGGCCAAAGTACTGGAGCTTCAGCATCAGTCCTTCCATTGAATATTTAGGACTTTGTTTGATCTCCTTGCAGTCCAAGGGACTTTCAAGAATCTTTTCCAACACCACAGTTCAAAAACATCAATTCTTTGGCACTCAGCTGTCTATATAGTCCAATGCTCACATCCATACATGACTACTGGAAAAACCACAGCTTTGACTAGACAGACCTTTGTCGGCACAGTAATGTCTCTGCTTTTTAATGTGCTGTCTAGGTTGGTCATAGCTTTTCTTCCAAGGAGCAAGCATGTTTTAATTTTATGGCTGCAGTCACTATCTGCAGTGATTTTGGAGCCCAAGAAAATTAAAGTCTCTCACTGTTTCCACTGTTTCTCCATCTATTTGCCATGGAGTGATGGGACCAGATGCCATGATCTTCCTTTTTTGAATGTTCAGTTTTAAGCCAACTTTTTCATTCTCATTCATTCTCATTTCGCTCTCACTCTCTTTCACTTTCATCAAGAGGCTCTTTAAAAAAAAAAAAAAGAGGCTCTTTAGTTCTTCTTCAGTTTCTGCCATAAGGGTGGTGTCATCTGCATATCTGAGGTTATTGATATTTCTCCTGGCAATCTTGATTCCAGCTTATACTTCATTCAGCCTGGCATTTCGCGTGATGTTGTTATGCCCAAGTCACAAAATCTCCCAATGACCACCGGGGAGCCGATATCCGATGCAAAAGCAAGAGAGTTTTTATTATGAAGCTCGAGCTGGGGCTCCCACCGATATCAACAAAGCGGCTATAGGGAGGAGCCCCGAGTCTCGGGTTACATTGCTTATATAGGGAATATTCAGGTAAAGGGGGATTTTCAGGCTGAAGGACATCTGATTGGTTACCTTCTTCTATAGGGTTGTGTGTTGATTCCTGATTGGCTTTTACTTTCAAGGTAAATCACAAGTTCCTGAACGTAAAGTCAGGAGGTTTAACCTGAGGGTCGGTTGGCTCGTGGGCAGTGGGGCAAGGTTGGGTAATATACAAAGTCTGTCTTTTTGCCTGGAATTTACAAAATGGAGTTCTTTTACAAGATGGAGTAGCTTAGGCTCTCCAATGTACTCTGCATGTAAGTTAAATAATAAGCAGGGTGACAATATGCAGCCTTGACATACTCCTTTCCCAATTTGGAACCAGTCTGTTGTTTCATGTCCAATTCTAACTGACCCCAGACCAGTTGAAACCATAAGATTGAGAATGCTGACTTCCAGCCTTCACCCAATCAGAACAATGTCCACGGGCTGATCACACGCTTCTGCTTGAACACTGTAAGACTACTCACTACCCATTCCAGGGCAAGACAGTTTTGAAGGCATTAGCCTGCTGTGGCCCCCTCCGTTCCTGGCAAAGCAATAAAAATAGTTTTTTACTCCATGTAAAAAAAAAAACCCCACACTATCTCTGAGATTTAGTCTGGCACCAGTGAAGAGGCTGAATATCTGCAACACGGGAAAGCTAAGGAAATTGATTAAGCCGAAGGCTTTTGTCCACACATCAGCGTTGGCTCATGAATTACATAATGTACCCCAGGAAGGCAAAAGGCTACTAATATGGGAACCAGTTTTTAGGGGCGCTCAATTTTCTGTAAATGTAAAGCTCCTCTGTGTGTGTGTCTGTGTTTATTAGTCGCTCAGTCGTGTCCGACTCTTTGAGATCCCACGGACTTCTCTGTCCATGGAATTCTCCAGGCAAGCATACACAGGGGTGGGTTGCCATTCCCTTCTCCAAAAAGCTCCTCTAAAAACCTCTTAATAAGTAAAATACAGACGCTTTTGCTTCCATTAGGGCTAAGACAGTAAAATAAACTCTGGCTGGCAGAAATGAACGTTTTTAAAGAACACAGTCGACAATGCTCAGTAAACAGTCACACGCCTAAAGGCGACCCCCAAGCCGGCTACTAGGGAAAAGCGCGTGAGGGGTCACGAGTCGGCGACGGGGGCGGGGCAGGACTTCCGGGCTGCTCTCTCGCCACTGGCTGGGCTGCCTGGCGTCCTGTGCAGGAACCGGAAGTCGAGCTCACAAAACCAAGGAGGCGGGGAGCTCCGCTGGCTTTCGTCTGCCGTTCGCCCGTCTCCGGTGTCAGGCCTGAGCTCCGGCCCGTCGTCCGCCGCCGCACGTCGCTTGCCGCCATGGCCCTCAGCGATGCCGACGTGCAGAAGCAGGTGAGCGCCAAGCTCGGCTCCAGGAGGCAGGCGGGCGCATCCCCGGCCTGGAGGGTCCCCGCGGCGGCCTCGTCGGCCAGGCCTCCCCGGTTCCTGGGGCCCGGCCTCAGCTGCCGGCCGTCGGCGGTGGGCGTGCCCCGGGGCTGTGCGGGTCGGGGCTGGCCCTGGGGTCGCGGCGCTGGCTCGGCGCCTCGTCTTTCGCGGGGTGGGCGGGCGTTGAGCGTCCAGGCTCGGCCTTCAGGGAAGGATCCTCAGGCCACGGTTTTTAGGGAAGTCGGCCCCTTCTTTCTGAAGTTTGTAGGAAAACCCTGACTAACGCTTACTCACCGTCTTGTGAGTCTTGTTACGCGAGGAATTCGGGGTTTCTTCCTTGGAAATTTCCATTTCCTCGGAAACGTCTTTGCTTTTATTCGTTATCTAATCAGCGCTCAGAAGGGCGGAGTGTCTCCTTTAAGTGCATCTTCGGCTGATCACAGAAGGCGGCAAGAACAGCGTCTGTGGGGAAGGTTAAGGCGTCTACA
This sequence comes from Budorcas taxicolor, assembly GCF_023091745.1. Taxonomy (NCBI): domain Eukaryota; kingdom Metazoa; phylum Chordata; class Mammalia; order Artiodactyla; family Bovidae; genus Budorcas; species Budorcas taxicolor. The sequence goes on along the minus strand of NC_068914.1, from coordinate 152,600,401 downwards.
CCAGGTGCCGTGCGGGCGTGAGCATCAGCCCGTGCGGCGTCTGAGCGTCGCTGTGGGAAAGGACGCGTTGCCCTCCACACTGCCTAGTAGTGGTCACGCCCCGGCCCTCTCCCCCCCTGATTAGGATAGAGCGAGAACTAAGGGTTTCCCAGGAAGAATACCTTATAAAGGTAAAACCGTGGTGAAAACCAAAGGCATCTTTTGTTTCTATAAAACGGTAAGAGTGAAGGCCTGTACCCCTACACGCTCCTCGGGGTCTCCATCAGGGCGACGCCTGCGCTCCCCGTAATTCTCAGCAGTGACCGGGCTGAGCACCAAGCGCAGACCAGACGCGTAGAAATCCTGGGTGTCCAGATTCCTTACCCCTCTGTATTCAAGTATTTGTCCATGTTGCTTTTCCTGTCTGAGGAGTATGGTCATTTATTTCAGCAAATCTCTAAAGGAATCTGACTGCAAAAGGGTAAAACCGAGTAGATTTAGCAGGAAGAAGAAAAGTGTAATTTAAGGCAGATTTTTCTGTCTTGGGGCGGAGTTAAATGTCCTGAAGCAGGTGACTTTCTCCTGTCGGAACTCCCAGAGGCACGGTGTGTTCCTGTTGACTGTAAACGGGCTTCTCTCATGGAGGTTAAAATAAGTGTTTTGCTCTAAGCTGTGCTGATCTAGTCAGATCTAGTAGCAGAGGGTCCAGCAGGAGTGATAAAGGCAGATAATGCAGGTTTGAATCAGGGTTTACCTCTGGAGGCCAGTGTCTTTTAGCATTTACAAACTGTATTTATTTCCTATTAAAGAGTTGGTGGGGTTTTTTGGATTTGGACCATTTTCAAAGTCTATATTGGATTTGTTACAACATTGCAACATTACCTAAGAAGGGAAATGCACTTCAGTAAATGATTGTTGAATGAATCAGAAAAGATATATTTTCTTGTCACTCAAAAATGAAATAACCTTTTCCTTCTTCTAGATTAAGCACATGATGGCTTTTATTGAACAAGAAGCCAATGAGAAAGCAGAAGAAATTGATGCAAAGGTGAGATTCTACTGCCTAGGTTAAAGAAGTTACCAGAGTTTTATATGGTCTTGCTTTCCTAATTAGTACTGAATAACATTGCTTAACAGAGCAATTTTGAGTTGCATAGTATGTCTATATGTTATGTAAAATTGTTATTTTCTCTAGGTATAATCAAAATAGGCCAGAATATACCATTTAATACTTAATTTTCATGGTTCTTTTAATTTATTCTCTAGTAGTACAAAGAAAGCCTATATTTCCCTGTGCTGTACACTATATCCTTGTTGCATGTTTAATATTGTTTTGATGACCATCTGAGTGCTGCAGTTTCTTGTATAACTAGTTTCCTTATTTCTCTCTGGGACAAATATTAGTGCTTATGTTTCAGCTGCCAATTGCATTTTTATTTTAAAGTAGTCTTATCTCCTATGACACCATCATCTGTACTTATTTCATGTGATAGGTGTAGTAATAAGCTGTTAGGCATTTATTTTAGAACATGAAGGTTCCGGTAGCTGTGCAAAACATTAAATATGTGAGTGAGTAACTTTAGCTAACTTCCAAAGTCATACTTTCTTACTGCCTGAAAATCATAGACAGTTGACACACTGAGATACCCTTTGTAAAAAGTGACTACTCAAAAAAAAATTTACTTCAGATTAAAAAAAGAAAGTGACTACTCAATAATTAACACTAAAAAAACTAATAAATTTATATAGTTTATCATTTTAAAAGGACTATTAGATTTTGAACGACAAGGAAAGAATACTATTTATTTTTTTATTTTATAAGGGAAGACACTTAGATTACTTGACCAAATATTTTAGACAGTAACTCAGATCTTCTGACTCCAAATTCTGTATCTTTTTCATATACAGAATCTTCTGATTGTATACTTTGTAAATTTGTTTGTGGGTACTATTATCCTTGATTAAATTTTTACTCTTTGGCTTCATTTATGATCAAAATCACTGATCTTTCCTTTTGAACAAAAGGAATGAGGAGTAATCTTTGAAGATGAGTCATAACACTTTTTCATTTTAGATACAGAATAAAGTGAATTTAAGCAAATACCCTGGTCACCAGCAGCTTAAAATAAAATCGTCAAATCTGTATAATGAAATAATAATAATTAATTTCTTGGTAGGCAGAAGAAGAGTTCAACATTGAGAAAGGTCGTCTTGTGCAAACCCAAAGACTGAAGATTATGGAATATTATGAGAAGAAAGAAAAGCAGATTGAGCAGCAGAAGAAAATGTGAGCTTTGAAAATCACTGGGCTGAGAGGGTCCTGCAGGTGCACTGGGGTCAGCAGATACGGGTTCTGGTTTTATCTGGACCACTCACTGCTCATCTAACCTCGGTCACGTTGCTTAACTTCCCTTTCCTCACCTGGGAACATGGAAGCCTCACTGGATTACTGAAAGATACAGCTGAAATAACTGATAGTCTTGCCACTTGGTAAGCACTCAATAAATATTTCGTAGTATTTGAGAATAGGTGGGTATAAAGCACTGCATATATTTCAAGGAGTTCTGTTTAGGTCCATACAGAGAAAGGTATTTGCGTATCTGGAGAAGGGTGTACATTTTTTTCTCTGCAGTTCTAGTGATGATACTTTTCCATGCCTTTTGCAGTCAGATGTCCAATTTGATGAATCAAGCGAGGCTCAAAGTCCTCAGAGCGAGAGATGACCTTATCACAGTGAGTAATTAGTCCCTTTAGTTATAGTATTATAAAATGTTTGTCTGTTATCGAGAATTCACTAGTTCATATCGGATTAAGGACTTGATTAATGATTTTTAGAGAGAAAACCTTTGGTTAGCAAATCACTACACTAGATATTGTAATAAAGAAATGGATAAGATACGGGTCCCATTTTCAAGGACTCACTGCTCTGACAACATACAGACTCTTCTGGGTCACATGACTCATGATGGAGGACCGTAGAGTGTCTAGGGTGATGGAGACTTGAGGCGGGAAAGCCTGAATGGAGTAACATAGGGGCCCTAAGTGCACGTGAGGAACCTTTGAGTGCTTTCAGTAGAAGGGTGTTGAAGTTTTCATTTTATTTTATGAAGAATATCATATATAGGATTCATGATATAAGTTCATAAGTATATAGACATTAACAGGGAAGAGGTTAGACGCAGAACCATCTGGAGAGTGTTGTCATCCAAAGGACAGGGCAGAAACATACACTTAGGTCAGGCAGCCTGAAGGAATTTGAATTAATTCAGAAACCAGGGACTTCCCTGTTGGTCCAGTGGTTAGGTCTCTGGACTTCCACTGCAGGGGGCACGGGTTCAATCTCCTGTCAGGGAGCTGAGAACCTGCAAACCGCATGGCATGACCAAAAAAGGGAAATTCAGAAACCAGTCATGGAGGCCTCTGTACGCCCTGTCACTCATATTGTTGTCACGGAGGCCCTAGGTTTCTTAACAAACGGAGAGAGAGGTAAATTTGGGAAGGAAGAAACTTGCTGTTGCGATGCTACGATTATATACTAAAAAAATACAACACCCGAAAAACACTAAGAACTAGTGATTAGTTCAAATGGTGACTGGCTACAAAGAGAAGATATAGAAACTGATAGTTCTCCACATGCCAGCAGTAACTAATTAGGAATAAATGTAAACGAATAGGCCCAATGTGGAAAAGCTGTAAAACTGGAAATATAAAACTGGAAACACAAATCTGGTAAGGTGCTGGTAAGGTGTTGGTCTTGTCACATGACTAGTGTGATGGCAGCAAGGACTGAGTGGGTTGTCAGTGTTGATGCGTTTTGTAGGAGGACACTCTGGACGTTGGCTGTGGGTTGATCTTCCGCCGCCTCCTCTAAGACTGATACAAAATCCTGAATTTCAGGCCTGGCTGCCTAGAAGAGTGGTGGTTCCATTAATGAAATAGGAAGTCAGGAGAGCGGACTCTTTTAAGAACAACAATCAGATCACTTTGGACCTATTTAGAGGGACCAGGAAGCTTCCAGATGGAAATGTCTGCCAGGGTGTCTCAAGTGCAAGGACCCACTATGACATAACAGCAGAAACTAGCAGAATCCTCTAACATATAGCAGAAACTAACACAACATTGTGAACACAAGTATACTCCAGAAGAGAAAAAAAGTAACTCCCTTAACACCTATTATGGACCCCAGAGTAGCCAGGGGCTTCCCTGGTGGCTCAGACTGTAAAAGAATCCGCCTGCAATGTGGGAGACCTGGGTTCAATCCCTGGATTGGGAAGATCCCCTGGAGGAGGGCATGGCAACCCACTCGAGTATTCTTGCCCCGAGAATTCCCCATGGACACAGGAGCCTGGCAGGCTACAGCCCATGGAGTCGCAAAGAGTCGAACACGACTGAGCACAGCACAAGCACAGCAGCACGGACTAGCCAGAGTTGGTCTGCTTCTTAAACCCTTACACCCAGATGTCTTTCTGCTTTCAGTGCCAGCTTGATCTTTTAGTTTTCACTCGCCTGTTTTCATTTCCTAGTTCGCTAGGTTCGCTTGAGGGGGGCAGCTGTGTGGGCTGCAGGGTTTTCTGTGGCTCAGTCCTGTAGGAGTCGAGACGAAAGACTGTGTCTGCACTACAGCCTTTTGAGGGTGACCATGAAGAACTGAGTCAGTCATAGCTTGGAGACAGAATTGGAGAGAGCAGCAGGAACCAAAGCCAGGAATTGACAACACGAGCAGGAAATGGAATTGTCCGGAAGAGCAGGGAATATAGGAGCTGAGGCTGGAGAGAGACACCAGGGTTTGGTTAGACTTGATGCCTACTCAGGAGTGTGGAACGTATCCTTTGACCTTTTCTCTTAACTCTTAATAGGCATGGAGATCTCATGGAGGGCCTTGTAAAATGCAAACTCCAGGCCCCATTTTCCAGAGATTTTGGTGTTCTTATCGGGCACAAACAGCCCAGAGTAATCTTGTTGCAGGGCGTCTAAAGGAGCGTGCTGAGAAGTACTGCTGTAGGATTAGGTTTCTGTTGGAGAAAGAGAACTGGTGATGTAGGGAGAGAAAATGAGGTTATGGCGTAACTTGGATCTGAAGGTCAAAAAGCAGAGAAGCCTAGACCAAATGGCAGCAGTGGTCATTAAGAGAAGGCCAGGGCCTCGTCCACAGATTCTTAAAGATTAGAGTCTGTTGGAGTTGGTGACTGCAGGTTGTGAGGAGTCGAAAAAGACTTAAGGTTTTTTTACCAGGTAAGGCACCTGGATAGGTGATAGGAAATACAGGAGGAACAGCAGGTGGAGAATGTGATGAATCTTGGCATTTGAATGGCTTCAGACCACCAGGTGAGTTTAGGAGAGAGGTTGGGACTGGCATATAGACGGCTCTCAAGCCCAGTCTGTGTGTGTGGATGAGCTTATCACCATTGTGGGTGTAGAATTCCACTGTCAGGCAACAACCTGAGAAGCCTCGAGCTTAACAGCCAGGAAAACAAGACGTTGCTAAGGATGCATGGGGAAAGCAGTCACGTGGGAGGAGAATAAGAAGCCAGGGACAGAACTCTTTATTTTTTCTTATTTTGTTGAACTGTTAGCATTTTGATAGATAGCAAATGCAGTTATTCTGTAACATGCAGCGTTTCAGAACACAATGTGAGCTTTTGTTTTGCTGATTAGAATTTTGTGAAAATAAATGTTGCTCTAATTTAGTTGTTCTAAAGCACTTGTTTCCTTAGGCCTTTGCAGCCTAACATTGTGCCATTGGGTACTTTTCGGTTTAGCAAACCCCAGTAACGAACCCCAACTATGAGATGATGGGGAGCAGGGCAACATGTCCATGTTTCAGTGCATTTTGCTCTTTTAAAACCTTTATTTTTCCAGCTTGCGCATAGAATCAAACTATCGAAGGCAGGGGATTTGTCAAGCAGTTGACTAGGAAAGGATGGGGACAACAAATGGAAGGACATGGTAGCAGACAGGCGAGCTCTGCTGCCCGCAGCACTTCGTCCTTTGGTTATTCTCTACTGGTGACCTCGTCCCTCTGCCTGCCCTGATGTTTCCCAGTGTTAGAGCCCATTTTTGGGGTCTCTGTGAGGTGTAAGCTTTTTAGCTTCTCTGAACCTTCCATTCCTAATAGAATGGGGAGAGCACACGCCTGAGGGTTCATGTAGGAGGAGTGCCTGTACAGTGCCTCGTGCAGAGCAGGCAACGGACAGTTTTCTCCTGTCACTCCCTGAATCTCACACCGTGTAAGGTACTGTTACTGTTGTTGGAGATAAAGAACACAAGTAACCTGTAAAAATTCTGATTTGTTGGTCCCTGAAGTAGAGATTTCCGGTGCTGTGATTGAAGGCCAGCTGACTGTTCACACCTGGAAGGACCAAGGAAACATGGTTCTGTCGTCGTCATCATAATCAGGTTTTAGTTTCTTGATTTCTAGGAGCATAGTCCTAAATTTTCAGGAACCTAGAGGCAGGTTCAGGTGGACAAGTCTCAAAAAAAAAATACTGATCTGCAGGCTGAGAGGTAAAGACAGTAACTTACACCTCTCTCCATGAGGCGTCAAGCTGCAGCCAGAAGGTGAATTTAGCATCAGTATCACTGGAGTGTGGATGGCTAGTAACGTTGCTGCTCATGACTTACCGTCCCCACCTGGAGGGCACCTCTGTTCAGTGGGCAGGAATGCTCTAGATAGGGCACAATACAGTTTCAGTTAGGGTTTAGCTTTCTTGTCTGGAGTTCAGTTTTCTCCAACTTCCTATGCCCTTGCTTGTAGTTGTGGGCAGTGTTAAGACTCATTTACCCATTTCCAGATTTTTCATAGTGGGTTACTATAAACGCCTGCACTGCTCTTTAGAGGTTGACTTGAGTCTCATAATGTAAGGCTGTCTCCAAACTCCCCTTTCCACCCTTAACCTGCCTGACCAGTGTGGATGGTCAATTCTAGCATAAAGAAACGTGCTTGAGGGATCTGTTGGTAAGGAGGGGCTGAAGTTTCTTTCAGCCAGATGTTGTATAACACAAATGCTGTAAATCTTTGTGCCATAAGCTTCCTAGATTATGAAGGCTTAAAATGCTTGGCAGTGGTTCCTGGAAAGTGGTGGGGTCAAGGGTGACTCACTCACAGAACCACTTCCCAAATTCTCTCTGCCCTCACTTCCCAAATTCTGGTTGGTCTCTAGGTGAGCATGTACGTTCCCTCTCCCCTTTAAATACCCGACAATCATTCTAGAGATTGTGTTCAGTAGAGTAGATGCGTGGAAAACTTTCTGGGATGGAATGTTCCTGACAGTGTTGGGTGGAGAGCAGTGGAACTGAGGGGTATTATCTCTGCCTGGGTCCACTTTTAGTCAGTAAACCAATGCACGCTTATCACTTACAGACTACTTTCCAGTGTGTTCTTTGCAACCATGTGAGATTTCTGTTTCTGTTAAAGTGTTCGTTACAGATGATTAGAAAATACAAACTTAACACAAAATTGAAATTGATAGTCCAGCCTCCTTAAAGGTAAACATTGATGATACTTCGTTCTCTGTTCAGAGACTCTTTTTTTCTAAATAAAAAATAGAACCCTCTTACATGACTGTCTTATGTTGGAACTTGCTTTTCCGGTCTGTGTCTCATCTTCTGTGTCAGACAGTAGGGCTCTTCTAGAGCACTGTCTGCCTGAGAGCCGAGCTAGTGCTTCTTCTGTGTGTCTGTCCTTAGCACAGCATCTGCTTTGCTGTACACCTCAGAGAACGTTTGTGGAGGGAAACCCCAGCCACAAAGTGAGACCCGATTGGACACAAGCTGGGGCCAGCCCCAGGTGGGTTCTGAGCTGGATACCCAGGTGCTTGGACAACTTTTTGTTTTCCACCCTTTGTAGGACCTACTAAATGAAGCAAAACAGAGACTCAGCAAAGTGGTAAAAGATACAACCAGGTACCAAGTGCTGCTGGATGGACTAGTCCTCCAGGTAAGTCTGCAGGTCAGATGTGCCACAGATGGCCACACACCTGCAGAACTAACAGTGTGAGAAGCCAGCTGTGCCCCTCCTGCGTCGTCTTGTGAACACACAGCTCTTGCATGCTCTCATCTTGGCTCCTTGCCTTGTCGAGGAAGAGATGCTTGGGAGGATGGTGGTATCTTGCAGGCTGAAAGAGACTGATACCTTTTTACTGGTTCTCTGTAACCCTCAACTATAAACCTTCCTAATTTTATTTCACCGCTGAAATGCTTGTTTTAGGTATTGAGGTTTAGACCATGGGCTGTATAAACTGTGTTTCCTGCTCAGCTATTTAAATAACAGTATTTGTCCTCTACCTAGTTGTATTTTGTTTCCATCCCTAGAGCATTGTGTATATTTATCTGGTTTGTGACACCAGAGTCTTTCCATGTTATTGTGCTGTGTAGGCCCTCTTTAGGGGAACTTAGGACTTTCCCCCCAACTCTGAGAGAATTATAAAGACATTCTGTTTGCTGTTGCTTTATTTTATAGTTTTTGCTGATTGCATCTGTTTGTGCTTTAATAGGGTTTGTACCAGTTGCTGGAGCCCCGGATGATCGTTCGCTGCAGGAGACAGGATTTCCCTCTGGTGAAGGTAAAGTTTGAAAAAATCCTTTTTCTTTTTAAAGATCAATGTGTTGGGTATGAAATGACAGCTCAGCCGTGGAGACTGGAAGAGTCTTAACTCATTGGAGATTCTGACTTCAGTGTACCCAAGCCTCTGATTTACTGTCTCAAAGAAATCAAGCTGCCGGCTGTGTTAACACCCTCCTTCCTCCCTGGAGACCTTGTAACAGCATGATCTGAAAATTCAGTAAGAACGGTACCTACTGGATTGGAGCCGAGGATAGGCAAGGCCACACAGAACTGGCATACTCCCAGAGCAGCAGGGCTTAGTGCTGCCTCAATACTGTGCCACACCTGGAGGAGGGCAGTAGGTGCCAGCTAAGGGACAGCACAGCATCGCTGCCAGGGGCCTGTGTGGAGCTTCTCTCTTAGGCGAGACCTTGGCCCCAGGGAGGACCAAGGCCATGGCAGGCACACGGGGCAGCAGAAGGGTAGAAACCCCCCAGCCCACCAGCTCTGATTATGTGCCAGCTATTCAGTTCAGGTCGTTCTTCCCTGTAGCTCAGGGTCAGGCAAGGTTGAGAGAGCTTAGTCCCTTAGTGACTACATTTTTAACACACAATATGTTTGTGGCTGCCCCGAGTCACTTGTCTCCTAGGAAAGCAAACTGCCAGGTGGGGAACTGTGTTCATTCTTACCTCCACTGTAAACTAACGAGCTGTGCCAGGGACCCGAAGCCGGGCCTGGACCGCCCACCTAGATGTGGGGCGGTGCCCCTTGGTGGGCGTCACTGTGAAGCTGCTGGGGCCGGGTGCCGCCAGAGTGGCATCTGCCCTCCGCAGTGGCACTGTCTGAGATCTGAGGAATAGGAAGAGTTCAGGGTATGTGTACATCTGTGCAACTGGTAATAGGATCAGACAAAGACTAAGGCTCCGTCCTGATGTTTAGTGTCTTGCTGGAGCCTATACCTGGTGCTCCCTTCAGTCAGGTTAGAACCTTTTCCATCTACCCTATACCCCTTCCCCCAGATCACTCCTTTTTAAAATGTGGTAAAAAGTGCACTAAATTTACCGTTCCCAGTTTTAAGCATACGGTTCTGTGCTTTACATTCGCTGTTCTGCAACTGTCCCCACAGTCCTTCTGCAGAACTTTCCATCTTCCAAACTGAACAGCATCTCCATGAGCCCCTGCCAGCCACATCCTGCTCCTGTAGGATCTGTATCACGCGGCTGTTCTAGTGCCTCTGTAAGAGGAATCACACAAAGCCTGTCCTTTGGTGATGGGCTTACTTCACTTGGCATATTTTCTTCAAGGTTCATTGATGGCATAGCCAGAGTTGGAATTTCCTTTTTTAAGGCTGAATCTATGGACCACATTTTATTTACTTGTTTGTGTTTATAGACTAGACACCTGGGTGGTTTCTACCATTTGACTGTTAAAAATAAGTAGGACTATCTTTGCTTATATAGATTGTTGGTTTTGAGGGTAACTGTTCTGTGTGTGTGGTCAAGTTGCTCATTCATGTCTGACTCTTTGTGACTCCATGGACTGTAGCCTATCAGGCTCCTCTGTTCATGAAATTATCCTGGCACGAATATTGGAGTGGGTTGCTGTTTCCTCTTCCAGGGGATATTCCCAACCCAGGGATTGAACCCACATCTCCTGTGGTTCCTGCATAGTTTTTGATGACACCTGTGTGTTTTTTTGTTTTTCCAGGCTGCAGTGCAAAAAGCAATCCCTGTGTACAAAGTCGCAACCAAAAGAGACGTTGATGTCCAGATCGATCAGGAGGCCTACCTGCCTGAGGAAATGTAAGGAGCGCTTCTGCTTTTACCATGCAAGGGCTCTGGCTGCGTGAATAGCCACACGCTGGACCTTCCTCGTGTCCGCTGGGCTCAGCGTGCTGGAAGGCAGTGTAACCCCACTCATCTGTGCCTCCTGTCAGCACCTGTTGGTCTCCTCCTGTGAACCAGCTTCTTGTGGTTCATCCTGCCAAGAAGCAGAACAGATTTTGTACCCAGAACTTGAAGCTCGGTCCATGTGTGACTAGATGCTGAGAAAGGGGATGGCTCCCTCTGGCCGGGAAAGTAGTCACGTCTGGCTGGTGGACTCCGTGGTGTGGACTGAGCATCCGTGGTGCGTCTACTGATGACTGGGTGCAGTGGGGTTGGCCACAGGAGCTCCTAGGCAGGGAGGCCAGGGCACTGTTCCCTTGTAGCTTTCCAGCTCTTGGCAGCTGCCATGAGGTAACGTCTATGCGGAGCTGACCCAGGGCTCAGGATCCAAAGCCACTCTGCTGATGGGTAATTAGCGGCAGGCGGAGATTGAACCGACAAGCAGTTTGAGGTCTGGTAAATAGCAGGTTCCAGTCAGGGCCACTGTTCCCGGTGTTTTGAGTCTGGACACTTAGAAAAGTCAGACAGTACATACCCTGGATGGTGCAGCCATCTACTCCAGAATTAAGCGGAGACGCTTCACCCCTGAGGGGTTTGCTGACAGCTGACTGGAGCCTGGATCAGATGAGGACTGGGGCTGTTGATTGGCTAATGGGGACAAAATTCCCCTTTTTGTTCTGTAAGGGAGGGACAAGGTGTTGGAATTAACAAAGTGAAATTGGCACATAGTCACTTAGGATGAGTTACAGTTTCAAATTGATTGTGTATGTTTATTGGCCTCTACTCAAGCGGAAGAAGGTAACTGCACCACAGGCCTGTTTTCCTTAGATCTATACACATGGTTCTTTCCTGTGTTCCTTGTAGAGCCGGCGGTGTTGAGGTCTATAACGGGGACCGCAAGATCAAGGTGTCCAACACACTCGAAAGTCGGCTGGACCTCATAGCTCAGCAGGTGAGTGTGGGGGCACTTCTGTCGGTTGGCCTGTGGTTACTTTGAGGTGATGAGGAGAACGTGGTGTTGTTTGGTCTTTGAGATTTGTTGCTCTTTGTACGTTTTTGGACGTTTTCTTGAATGGAGGTTTGGACACTTGGTGTCATTTGCTCAGGTGACACCATGTATATGAGGGTGGGCTTGGGGATAGAACAAGGGCTTTGTCTGTCTAGGATCTCACTACATGTGAGATGGATCAGGAGGTGCTTAAGAGATGCTTTACTGCGGAGTTGCTCAGCAAAGGCTCTAGAACCCTACACCCCTGCACGAGTGACAGAAATCAAGTCGCTTATTAGAGGAATTGCTGCAGGGCACCAGGCTCTTTAAAGTGTTCCCGTGTTTGCAGAAAGCGGTGAGGAAAGTTGAGTTGTCCCAGGTGTGGGGCCTTCTTTAGGGGTGCGGTCTGTGGCTAAATTTGTAAAACTAGGTGAACTGAAAATTTCCTTGCCAAGGTTGCGTTGACCACACGTGGATGGCAGCCGCTGTCCTGAGGTTGGGCCCTTGGGGATTTCCAGTTGGCACTGGATGCTGCAGCACACGCCTGCCTTGTCTGCTCAGCACAGGCTGGGTGCTCTGTCTGTTGCGAGCGCGTCACTTCTGCCCATGTCAGAACATGACAGAAGCCCCGGATGGTGGTGACTTCTGCCACTTCTCTGTGTCCCCATTAAGCAGTGGCCTGAAGCCCACAGGTGTGATTGTCACGTCTCTCTTGGCCTCTGCTGGGATAAGTGCTTGGCCCTGTGGCTGAGGCTCAGGTGGGTCCTTGCCAGGCCTCACTGCCTCACAGAAGTTCTCCACTCTTCACAGATGATGCCCGAAGTGCGGGGAGCTTTGTTTGGTGCAAATGCCAACAGGAAGTTTTTGGACTAAGCCAGCAGCAGGTGCGTGGCGCGGACGCTCCGAGATGGCCTGTATTGCTTCCTCCTTGCTGTCCCCTGCCCTTGTCTGTCAGCGGATGCTCCTCCGTAGCTGACGTTCTCCGACTGATGGGTAATGATGGGAGTCTCGGTTAGTACGTTAGGAAACCTTCCTCTAGCTTGTCTCAAAGCAGCACAACTTCCCGCTGTTCTGTAGCGCGCAGTCGCAGGGCCAGGTGTGGGGGCATGCGTGCCCCACACCTCCCGCTATCCTGGGCTCCACCGTCCAGCCTAAGTGCATGTGGGCCTCATCCCTTCCGGCAGCAGCAGCTTCTCGCCTACATGTTTGGACCTAGAAGTGTCTGTAAATGTGATTGAAGGTCTATTCTGTGAATCTGCTCTATTTATTAAAACACAGCGTGGACGTGGATGTCGCTGTGGTTTATTACACAAGGGCTGCGACTTCTGCTGGGTGATCTAGAACGCAGGAGCCACAGCCGGCAGTGTTGGACCGCCGACGGCTCCCTCCCTCTTCCTCTGCTTCTGCTCCTTTTTACCCATCTCTCACCCTGAGGCACCCTCCTAGCCCAAAACCCTCCACAAGGGGCTCTGGAGGGGCTGACAGCTTGATTAAGGGCGGTGTATTAGATTTGGTAGCGTTGGAGAAGGTGGCGGTGCAGGCCCGGGGGAGAGGGGTTGCTGTGTGTTTGGTGCATCAGGACTTAAAACCCTGTGTGACCTGCAGATAAGGTGTCTGTTCTCTACCCTCAGGATGACCTGAGTTGCCTCAAGTGTAGCTTTATCCTGAGTGGACACAGCTGGGAAGACACATGGTCTCCTCACGGCCTTCATGTCACACAGGGCTCCACGGGGTGGAGGGTGTGGGGCCGGGGGACCCCCAGCCTTGGGACGGCTGTCCTGGTCCTCTTGAACTAAAATACAATCCTGCTTTTCCCCACGTCAGTGCTAGGATGAACTAAGTTATTTACTCAGAATTAACAACAGCAAATCCTCAAACTGACTCAGTTGAGATGCAGTGACGACCCTATCTGTTCAGGTGGCAGGCTCCTGAGCGCTGGGGGCCTGGCCACCCAGGGATGGGCCTGAGAGGGAGAGGGCAGGGTGCGAGGAGGGCAAGCGGCAGCCGTGACGGCTGCTCACACCCAGTGCTCCCTGATGCCCCGGGCGACCCTGAAGAGTGGGGCTGTGACCAGTGCCCTTCTGGAAGGCCGACCCGAGGGCAGGGTTCCGCCCCCGCCCCCAACCATGCCCCTGCCTCACTCCTGGGCGGGGACTGTGCCACCAGCACCGAGGGACCCTTACCTGCACAGTTGCTGATGCCGCTGTAGCTGTTCACTGCAGCTTAAGTTTGGACTTGAGTTTCCAAAGCTACATCGAAAGACAGTCACTAGTTAGAGTCTGCCTGCCCTTTTGTCGACACGACATCTTGGATTCCTTGTATGAACCACCCCGTGGGGTCTGTCACGAGGGGTCCTTCCCCTCTCAGGGCCTCCTTTACAAAATGACACACTGAGGGCCCAGTTTGGGGGCGGGGGGCAGAGTGGCCCTGAGACAGGAGACCCCTCTGCCCCCAACCTTCCAGAGGCATCACTTGGGGCAGCAGCTACGGCGCCTGCAACACAGCCAGACATGGGCTTGCTGACCACAAAATCAAGGTCTGGACCCGCAGGCTGACAGGATCCCAGTCCAGCAGGTAAGGGACAACCTGGGAAGTCTGTTCTGATCCCACGTGAAGGGGGAGAGGCTCACGCAGTGCCCAGCATCCTGCTGTGGCATCTCAGGCACCTCCCATGGGCCCGCAGCTTGGCTCCCAGCAGCTCACGCCTGTCAGGCGGCTCCAACTGCAGATGCCCCTGGGGGCTGGAGTCGTGTCCTGCCACAGGCCAGCACACTGCCCCTCCCTGGCCCCTCCACCCTCCCTTGGTATTCAGCTTGGGCCCCAGCTGGGTAAACAAACCAAGCTCTGAACACAGACCGCCAGGGAGGCTGAGGGCAGGACAGTGAAACAGCCCTAGCAAGAGTCCTTCCTTGCCGATCCCCAAGAACTGTCCCCGGGCAGCGGGGAGCATGGACAGGACTGGGCAGCGTCTGCAGCTGATCTGTTTCCGCTCCTCAGCATAAACACACGTCAGCGGGCTGGAACCCACAGCCCAGAAACTGTCAACTAATGCCTGACAAGTGGCAATGATGGCTCTTTAGTGAATGGTGCTGCGAAAGCTGGACATTGACCTGCAAAAGAGCTAGACTGCTGTCTACACCACTCATAAAGATGGATCAAGCACCTGAGATCATTAAACTCCCAACAGCGGGAAAAGCTCCATGACCCTGGAACCTAAAGCACGCGCACCAGAAGGTGAAAGAAACGAGTGAGACCACATCAAACCAAAAAGCTTCTGCACAGCAATGGAAAGCATCCACAAAACGAAAAGGCCGCCTACTTAGTGTGGTGGGGCGGGGGCCAGCTGCAAGCACACACCTGATATGGGGCTAATACAAGAATTCACAGACAGCAACGGGCAAAGAACACAAGAGAAAACGCTCAGTGCACTTAGGCATCAGGGAAACCACTAAGATCACCTTCCATCTGTCACACTGGCCCTGAATCAGTCAGAACGTGGAGAGGGAACCCTAGTGCCCTGCTGGTGGAAATGCACCCGTGTCCACAGCAGCAGCCAAGGTGTGGAAGCAAAGTGTCCACGGACAGGTGAATGAAGATACAATAAAAGTCGCACAGAAACACATACTCGATTTCCTCGATATGTAGACTCGATTAAAAAACGCAAACACAGAAAAAAGGGATATGTGATCCGCAGAGGCAGGAGATGGAGACTCAGTGAACTGGGTGAGCCCCAGTGTGCAGTTACAAGGTCAGTGTGTCCTGGCGGTGTGGTCCTCAGTGTGGCAACTGCAGTTAACACTGCTCTGTGTGAGAATGCTGCGAAGAGAGTAGATGCCAAATGTTCAATGGCTGTTATCCGGTGGTGATCGGGCTGCAGTATGTGGTTGTCAGGTCATCGCGCTGAACACCTTGGACGCACACAATGGCCAAGTGTCACTCACCCTAGATAAAACCAAGAATGTGTCTGCTGGTTGACGATGGAACATATCCTTTCCATATGGCTGGTCTCGAACTTCCAAATGCACATTTATGTGTGCAGACACGTGAACTGAGGCACGGTGGCCACTCACTCCACCACCATACAGAAAAAGAGCACGAGGCACCTGCCTTGCAGAAACTGCTACTGGAAGAAGTCACTGGCTACCAGCTTGATGGCCTTCTCCACAGTGAACAAGGTCAGGTCACCGCTGCCCCTGGAAGAGAATGTTGAGGGCAGGGGGCGTCTGCAGCCGCGGGGACCAGCTCCAGCCAGTGAGGTTCTGGAACACTGGGGTCCCGGTGAGTCGGGGAGCTCTTCTGTTTTACTGAAGCCCCCTTTCTTTTTATTGATCCACTTGGCCTGTGCCTGAACTCCTCACGGGCTCCCTGGTGCAGGTCCTACAAGTTACTTCTGTCTCTCATGTATGGACCCTTGTGATGACACGTGACCAGTTCTCCAAACTAAGCCCGATTGTGAGATCCTGAGGGGCGGCTATGTGGGTCCCATGGCTTTGCCTTCACACTCAGAGCACGGCCACATCAGCCCCTCAGTCCAGCCTCGTGTCCGTTTCTCACAGCACAATCATCTTGGTGTGCGTCGCTGGCTGGGGACACTAGGGGAAAGTGTTAACGCCCTCTGAGTCCTCAGGTCACCTTTCCCACACCCAGCGTCTCCTGTCCACCCCTCCCCTCCTGAATCTTTGTCCAGAGCCAGGTCACTGTCAGCTTCCCCGGGGTTTACTCCCGGCACCCGGGGACCAGTCTCTCTTCCTCCAAGCTTCCTGTCCAGACCTGGAAAGCAGTGCCTGGCACTGGGCCCACCTTTTCTGAGTCAGTGTCACCCTTTCAGAAAACCGCCGCTTGCGGTTTTCTCCCCCAAAACAAAGCCCTTGGAGATACCCACAACATGCCGGCCGCGCAGTAATGAAGACAGGCTTTCCCGACACCAGGACCTCCTCCCAGCGCCCAGTTTCTTCTGACATTTTGATTCCAAGGCCCACAAGTTCCCAGAAGAGGGCGGACAGAGCATGTGGGCAGCTGGAGCAGCGGCCTGGGGCCTCCCTGATGATAGCCAACCAGGATGTGAGAGAAACGTCTTCCCAGACCCATGGGAGAATGTCCCCAGTGCCCTGGGTGCCGTGTGATTGTTGGCACTGCAGCTTCTCAGGCTACAAAACCTAAGTCACAGTCTGTCCGTTTCCACAAACAAGACTTTGGCTTATTTACCAAAGTCCCGTCCTGTTACCCCTTCTCGAGTGTCTGCCTCTGCCTAAAAGAGGGACGTTCCACTCGGTTCCAAGGAGCCTGTCTCCCAAAGTCCCAGAAATGGGACCCACACGAGGTAAAGAGTGGCCCCAGCAGATCATCGCAAGCTCCAACTATGCTTCTTTTCTGCACAATGGACACCTTCCTTGTTGGAAGTGTGTGTTCTTACTGTTGACAGTGGTTCTCATCCACTAAACACAGAGCAAGGAGAACAGGGTTACAGGCAGATAACGGTTTGAGTCAACAGTGTGTTTAAGCAAACAGCATGGGATCAGAGGTAGGCTATGATTTAAGCAAACAGGTCACACTCAGTTCTGACCTTAAGCCTGAAATGAAATTGTTTGAAATATTTTTTGAAAGCTTTACATGTGGCTCAGGTGGTAGGGACTGGTCAGAGAGCCCGGAGGCTGCCCTGAGGCAGCTGAACCCCCAAGCAGAGAGCTGGCTCCCTCACAAAAGACCCCGGCCTCCCCGTGGGGCTGGTAGACGACTCAGCCGTCGGGGGGGGCGGGGGGGGTGTCGCAGGGGTGGCTATGGGGGCTGCTGGGGTCAGGGTGGGAAGCTGAGGAGGGGCTCGTTGGAACACTTGCGGGGTCAGGGCTGAGGAGCAGCTACTCCTGCCTGGGCTCCTCTCCCCCTCGGATTCCGCCCTGGCCATATGGCCGGCCTCTCTCCTCACCCGCTGTGCCCCTGTGCGCCCTGGGCCGAGTGTCTCAGCAAAGCATGTCAGTGGAGGCATGGCAGGGCTAAGGGGGCGACCTGTGTGTCCCCACTGACTTGGCCAAGACAGCTGCAGAACCAGTGTGGACAGGAAACCTACGAAGGAATGCATGTGGGGGCAGGCGTGTGTTATTGGGGGGCGGGGCCCTGGAGGATGGCAAGGCTGGGCGGCGCCTTGCTCACCCCTGGCCTCGCTGGTCCACTTGCCCAGTGGCTGTGAGGACTGGGGGCGGCAGCGGCACAGGCTTGGGGGTTGGGGGAGGGATTCAAGCCAGAACGAGGCTCAGGGGAGCCAGAACGGAACCAGCCAGGAACCGAGCAGAGACTGGCCCCCGGGGAGTAGCCCCAGTCAGGGTCAGCGCCTGCACACACAAGCTTCTCTCCAGTCAAGGTTACCATGCACACACAAAGGTGTGTACACACACGCGCACACACCGGCTTCTCTCCTGACCCACCACGGACGGGCGGATGGGTAATGAGTTCTGCTCCCACGTTGCGGGCGTCCAGCCTCTTGCCCCGCTCGCCTCCCTTTACTATGAAGCCTGTGGGGGAGTCGCGTCCTCCCTCCTGTCCTGTGCGTGACTGCGAGATTACCAGGTGCGCAGAAGGGCCTTCGTTCCATAAATGCTCAGAAGTGACGTCTCAGTTCCTGGGGCTGGGATGCGATGTGCTTTCCTCCTGCTGAGTCAAGCCTTGGACATGCTCCAAGGGACCAACTGCAGGGCTCTCAAAAACCAGTCATCCTGCCACCCTCTGTCTGGAAGAAGCTTCAGACCCAAGCTCTGAGAAGCGGGCAGTGCTTTTCCAAACTGAGAGACTTCTTGAAGGCAGCTGCGTGGTACCCACATCACCGTGAATGCCAAGGGACGGGCTCAGAACACCACAGCTGCCTTCATGGCTATTCTCTCACAGTCCCTCTCTCACTTAAGAGTTTGGTTAAAATAACCCATGGCAACAAACAGTGAGCCTGGGCTGCAGAAGGGGAACAAAATTGGTACAACCTAAGACCCAGCACAGCCCAAAATACATAAATACTTAAATAATAAAAAAAAACCCAAAGGAAAACCACATGGCCAGGAAAAAGACTTTGGGGGCCAGTGTTTGGGGGAGGGGATAGCCCGCAGACCACAGGCATTCCTCCCAGAGGCCTCTCCAGAAGGGTTCAGGGTGAAGGTCGCCTCTGAGGGCCCAGCCCTGGATGAATCTTGCCCTAGAGGTGCTCCCCATTTATCAAACTCAGCCACCTTTCCTCCCAGTGATGGAGAGGGTTAGAGACAAAAGCCATTACTGTTCAATCGAGGGAACCTTTGCATGTTTCCAGACATCAAATGGCAAGCTCCACCAGAACTGAGACCAACCCACTCTTCACTCACGACTGGCTTCCTGTCTCTTCCCTGGTTCCTCCCCACCAGCTCTCGTTTCTTATGCCAATCTGAAGCAAGCAAGGGTGCTGGGGATGGTACAACTGGGGTAAGGTCAAACAGTAATTCTGAAAATGGGGTGGATTAACTAACACGTTTCACGGAGCCAGACTCCAGAGCTGACCAGTGGAAGACACTCTGTTTTGGTCTCAAGGAGACAGACCTGGGAAACATACCCTGAGGGAGTCAGCTAAGCTCTGGCTAAAACTATCAGAACATTCTGGCCTTCAGTGAGTGATTCATGTCATGGCAAGAGAAGTTGCAGCTGGGAATCCAGAAGTCAGAACCAAACTGTACCTGTGTTCCGGGTGTGGTGCTATTCCACATGGGCCCACTCATCAGGACAGCCAAGGGGCCAGGGTCCCAGCCGCCTGCCCCCCACTCCCCCAACCCAGGCCAAGGAGACTCCGAATCAAGTGAGACAAACACTCCGGCTGGCTTCATGTCAAAATCGAGGTTCATGCATGACGTCCACTTTAAAGTTAACTTTTCTTAAAATGACTGATGTAGAACTTTACCAGAAAGTGTGGGGGACTGACGACACTGTGAGCGTGGCAGGACTGCAGTCTCACAACGGCATCAGCCAACTCAGTGACGACATACCAAAGGGGGACAACGTGACCTCACATACCCGTGGGCCACAAGGTCACGGCCCAGGAAGCAAGAGATCACTGGTGAGGCCTGTGGTTTAAGGATAAAGCAGGCCAGGAGTCCTGAGTGTCTTAAAGGCTTACAGCCACCTGATAAGAAGATGGCCAATTTCACCCCCCCTACCCCCAACAACAAAAACCTTCCCAGAGCACGCTGCCATTCACGGAGCTGCCCACTGCCCTCCCAGCCCCAGCAGCATGTTACCTACAGGCCCCAGTGCGGGTGTCGGAAAGGTGGGGTTCGTGCCCGGGCCTGGGCAGTGAGGGCGTCCCTGGGGCCCCACACACCTGGGTAGGCAGTGTGTACAGTCCCCACACTGCTGAGGCCTGCCAGCCAGCGGTTCTCCACGGAGCACCCCCTCAATCCACACGGGGCCCTCGCTGACTGGGGGGGCCGAGGGGGCCGCCTCCCTGGACGGCGGCACTGGGCCTCACTCCAGCCTCTGTCCTGGTGGGACTTTGCCTCGATGATAAAAGACGACAGTGACACGGGACACACACAACACACGTCACCCTGCTCTTTTAAGAATGTACTTTATACAAAATAACCAATTCATATGGAAATAAATCTACAGACCTCCAAGGATCAGAAAGATTTTTAAACAGCTGTTTTAAAAAATTATCCAACACACAGTATAGAACTAAGTACTGAGGTAAGTGTGGCTCTCAGTGAAACAGGGGATCAGCAGACCAGACAAAATATACACAATATAAAAATAAATAGCATTCCCCTTCCCAGTACTGGCCAGGATCACGCACAGGAATCTGCAGCAGGAGAGCGGGTGTGGGCCCAGCTGGGGGCAGCGTTCAGTGCCTCGCTCCCGGGCCCACCACCCTCTCCAGACACACAGGACACGCAGCTGGTTAAGAGGCTTTTCCATATCAGCCGCCAGGGCTCAGCGAGGGAGAGACCAGGCGGCCGACACCGCTGACCATCTGCTTGGCCAGGGCCCGTGAAGCACAGGAGGATGCAGCAGCTGGAGGTCAGGCTCCCACCTGCCCCACACGAGGACACAGCACGGGAGGCCCAGCGCCCCAGGGAGACTCCAGACCCAGAACAGGAGGAACAAGCCTCAGTTGAGGGCTCAGCCCCTGGCAGGGGAACCCGCACCCACGGGCGGAGGCTGAACAGCCTGCCTCCCAGGCACCCCGCTCTCCGTGGGGGCACCCTGGCCCTTCCCCTGGGCTCTGACTCGCTGGCCACAGCCGCTCTCCAAGGGTCCCTGGCTCGGGGCTGCTGGCTGAGGGATTCTGGAAGAATCCAAACCGGGACCTGAGAGCTGTGTGTGTGGCTGAGACAGAAACTTTCAAAAAGCGAGAAAACCCTGAGCCCACCCACGCAGCCCACTCCTGGAACTGGCAGGAACCAGCGCCAAGTCACAAGGACGCTCGCGGGGTCTGGGGGCCAGGGTGGCTGGGGGCTCTCAGTCCACACGAAAGGCAGCCTTCTGAGAGCCACCCGGCCCCGCCCAGGGAGGACACCCTGCTGATGACAGGCGCAAGGGCCCCAGTGAGGCAGGTGGACACGGCAGCACTAGTCTCACTTTGAAGGCGGGACAAGAAAAGGTTCTGAACAGGAGCCCACGCATCTGTCGCCACTCGGAGTGCACGTGTCTTCAGCCTAGTAAGTTTTAGCCAAGAGCTCTTATTACAGGAGAGGAAAAACTCAAGGCCAGAAACATTCCATAAGGCTCTTGCTTTCTCTCTGGATCTTCTCTCTCTCCTGGGTCTGGGGAAGACAGTTTCTAACATAATGACTCTAAGGTGAGCAGTGGACAGGAGTCCTTCAGGTCCCTGACAGGTGGCAGCGGTCCCAGGGGAAGGCCGCCCCAGGACCTTCCCCCAGACTAGTTCTGGTCGGAAGAGTGCACGGGCCCTGAACGGGGGTGGCCCTGTGGGGCAACGCAGCACGGAGCCGCACTCCCAACAGGGCTCCCCAGTGCCTGGCTTCTCTACTCACCCCGAAGGGAGGCTCTAGGGCAGCGGGAGATGGGGTCGGGCTGGGGGCTGAGACAACAGAGGGCTGTGCACAGTGGGCAGATGGAATGGGCAGGATTGCCATAGTCCTCCTGGCCCTGCCCCAGCCTGGTTCTGCTCGAGGCAAGGGTGCCCGAAGCCTTGCACCCAAGCCAGTTTCCATGCTGGCCAGAGCAGGCTCTAGGCTGGGAACAGAGGCAGGGGCCACGGTCTCCCCCCGCCAGCTGGTGCACAGATGCACACGGAGGCTGAGTGTGCCAAGCATGTTCCCTCACTGCTCGAGAGCAAAGCTGGATCTGTCCACGACCCTTCCCCATCCTTCCCTAATGCTGATGCTGACGTCCCCACCTTGAACCACATCACGCCCGTGACTGGGCTCCAACAAGAACCAGAATCCAATGAGAACACAGCCCCCAAACTTGCCCGACTTCAAAGCATGCCAAATTTAAAGTTTAAATAAGTCTGTTTAAAAAAAAAAAAAATCGTGTTTCTGCGCATGTCTGGAAGGCGCCTGCGTTCCCAGTGCTCCCCCTGCCCGAGCTCAGCATCTGGGCGTCTGGAGCTGGCGTTGGTCTCCGCAGGGACTCTACTACTGGAAGCGCGGGTTTGCTCCAGCTTCAGCAAGGACGCTGGGGCTGGATGGAAGGTTCTCTTGGCCCCTCACAAAGTTGAACTTATAAGAACAAGCGCAGATCAATCAACCAATGTTTCCTGCAAGCTTTTCTATCTCAAAGGCATGCTTAGAAATATGCTATTTTTACAAAGACCTGTGACTTCAAGGTATCTCCCTTCAGTTGTTTCCTCCTTTGCTTTTGTGGGATATTCAAAAGCTTAAGACAGGAGTCCTCACTTTGGTGGCATCTCAGCTAAACTCAAAGAATGCTAAACAGGGAGAATCCAGTGTCGCTTGCTTCTAAAACCATAATAAAGTAACTGAATACTGTAAAACCGTTTCCTATCACAGACAAGTGACTTCAAGAACTTGTTCTTGACAGCTATTTTAAATCACCATGACTTATTTTACTATATTCACATAAAATGGATAAAACCTATATATACTGAAAGACTCCTACATTCAAGCTGTAAATCTATAGGGTACATTTTTCCTATTAAAACCTGTGCAGCTTCTTTATTGACACTAAACATACACAAACCTGAGTCGTCACTGCCACAAACTGTGGTCTGTGCAGGGAGCTTGCGACGCCTTCCAGACCCCAGTCCCGGCAGGGCTGTGACGGGGCGCGTCGCCGCACCTTCCAATGAGCAAATGCTCCTGATACTGGTTTACACCTATCTGGTGGGCAGCTGGCCAGCCAGGAGGGGCACTGCTATCTCGGACCATGACCTGGGTGCCAGGCAAAGGGGGGGGGGGGGGGGCGCCAGGCAAGGAGGCTGCCCAAGGGGAAGAGCCGTCAGAGGAACAGCAGCGGCAAGGTGGGCCCCTCCTGCAGCCCCCCAAGAGTGAATGGGAAAGGGCTGTAAACACGGGGTCAGCAGGGCTGCGGGGCCACCAGCCAGACTCGATCCCCACCACCCGCCCTCCCCGCTGTATGTACAATACATTCACCACCGACAGAAATCATCATCAAGGCAACATGAAAACTCTGTAAACTGGACCCAGCCCCAAACACACCCATACGAGCGGTCCTGCCCCCAGACGGCCACCTGAGTGCAGCTGCCACGGCAGCCCACCAGCACCGCGCCCAGGTCAGGATGGTCTTCCCTGAACAAGCGTCCCAGGGCCTGGAGGGACCTCCAGAGTCCAGCCTGTCTGCTCCCCACTTTCGCCCAGGACTTGGCGAGCGCATGGGTCATGAGGAGGGGCGTCCAGGCTCCAGGCCACACACGGCGCGATGCTGGGGACAGGAGAGGCGGGTGGGGCCGGGCCCCGTTCTCCACTCGCAGCTCTCTGGTTCCCTGGGGCTTGTCTCCTCCTGGGACTAGCTCTGAAGAAGCAGAATAGACAGTTTCAGCGAAACTAATGCGCGGTAACTGTTAAAAACAACGAAGCCTAGGGGCCACACACACTCTTCCCATCTAGGAAAGCGGCCCAATTTTGCTTCGTTGGGCAGTCCTGCCAGGTGTGGTTTCTGAGTCCTGGACCCTGACTCAGTCCAGGGGCCAAGGACTGCTGCCTCCAGGGAGACTGGGTGGGGGTGGGGGAACCCGACTCTTCCAGACGAGGCAAACAAGGAGTCGCACCACAGTAGCCAGTCTGGGGAAGGAAATCTAACCCATCTCCGGGCTGGTGCCTGGAGCAGGAATAGGGCTGGCGGGGCGGGAGGAAGCTGCTCCCGAGGCTCTCTGGCCCCACGGCCCACAGGACGCAACCCCTTTCCAGGGACAGCCCCTGGGGCTACAGCTGCCGGGAACCACACAGACAGCTCTCACTGTCCACCATTCTGACCTGATCGAGTGGAAGCGTTGGGGGCTTCTGGGGGGGCAGCTCCTCCTGCGATGCTGCTGGAGCCGGCGTCTTTGGGAACGAGGGCCGGGACTGGACTGAGGGCCCCTGCAGTCTAGAGACATGAGGAAGGAACATTCAGGAATGCATGTGATGTCCTCAGTACGAAGGAAAAGGTGCACAGCCCCACCTGGACCAACTGGGTGAGTGACCCCCTGACCCAGGGGCTGCCACATGAGGCAGGAAAGACATGGCTGATGCCACCTGCACAGTGCTCCTGACAAAGGTGTTGACTCTGACTCTTAAATATGAGGAAACAATGAGAAGAAGCCAGAGCCTGGGGCACTCTGTCTTTGAAAAACAAAGAATGCAAAGCCAATGTTGTAAATTACTGAGCAGGCACAGCACCCAAATGCAGAGCCATGAACTGTGACTGGATCCTGAACGGGGGAATATCAGAGCTTCGGAGACAACTGGAGACATCAGACAGTGCCTCCATCAGAGCACTACCACCACTTTCCTGGCCAGAGTCTGGGCTGCGCCAGGAGGATGCCCTCGGCTAGGAGACACACCAAAGGCTCAGAAGAGAAGGCAAAGGACAGACAGGAGACGTGCCAGACGTTCAGAGAGGGGTGAGCACACGCAGAGGGAAGGCCCTCAAGCCAGGCACTGGGGGCTGGGACGACCCAGGGGGCACTCAGATTCTCAGGGTGGTCTGTGCTGCTTTATGATGGGGCTTCCCAACCTTGACCTCAGGACACAACTACTAGAATTATCAGGGAGTGGTATGTGGCCAGGTCTGGCTCTGGACACACTCAGTTTTCATTCAGTATCAGTAGAGAATAGAATGGTGAGGGGTGAGACTAGGATACCACCCGTGACTACCAACCAGATCTACCCCCCTCTCCCTGGCAAAGTCTGCCCACAGCCCCAGAACTCTGGCCATTAGGTGTCCAAAACCTAACCCAACAGCACTGAAATGCCAATTCACTTTCACGAAGAAAAAAAGACCACACACAAAACTGGGTTCTGATGCCAGTGCTTTCCCAGTAAGCCCCGAGCACACAACCCACACGCTCCTCCCGGCCCCAGACCACCCAAGTCGGTTTTTCATTCCCAAGCTCGCTTCTTTTTGGGAGACTAGCATCTACTCTGCTTCTGCCCGTACAAAAAAGGCACGCAGCTGCAGCCTTACCCGGACGGTCTGTACATCTCCTGGAAGGACGCCCTCGCCCCACTTCCGGGACCCATCTGCTCCATCATCACGGCCTGGAAGTGGCCCAGGCCCTCCTCAGGGTAGCGGTAGAGGGGGCACTCGGGGGACAGGCCATTGGGCTGCGCCGCCACTGGGCGGTGAGGCGGGTGAGTAGCCGAGGGGGAGGCGTAAGCCCTGGGCTGGAAATGCGCGGCCGGCCGCTGTGGGGGGTAAGGCGGCCCAGCGTGCAGCATCACTGCGTGTGGGGGAAAGGTGGGCGAACCGAAGGCCATGCCCGGGCCGAGCGGGGCGGGGGGCGCGCCGTAGAGACACTCGCTGGCCGACAGGGAGCCCTGCCGCCTGGCAGCCGCGTTGTGGTTATCCAAGTCCAGGAACTCTTTGGGGCTCTCTGGCTGCTCCACAGACTCATCCTGCTTGCCCTCGGGGCCGGGGTTCTGCCCCTCGGCCATCTTGGCAGCAACGGCGTCCACCCGCGTGGGCGAAGTTAAGGCAGCACCCAGAGCCT
This sequence comes from Budorcas taxicolor, assembly GCF_023091745.1. Taxonomy (NCBI): domain Eukaryota; kingdom Metazoa; phylum Chordata; class Mammalia; order Artiodactyla; family Bovidae; genus Budorcas; species Budorcas taxicolor. Next base: position 152,574,869 of record NC_068914.1, on the reverse strand, counting down.
CCACCGCGTCGACCCGCGCGGGGGGCGTTAAGGCAGCACTTAGCGCCTCGCAGCCCTGCAGCCCAGTCACAGCGCTCTTGTCGGGGAAGAGGGGCCTGGCAGGGGTGGGCTGAGCTGGTGAAGGCCCGCTCGGGCTTACGGGGGCTGCGAGGTGTCTCGGCCAGTCTGAAAAGCCCTGTGGACACGAGTAGTAAGGAGTCCGCGCGTAGTGGTGGTAGGAAGGCTGCGGTGGTGGCTGATAGGGATACCGCATGCCCTGGTGGGGGCGGTACCGAGGGAAGACTCCAGAATGAGGGTCATGAGACTGAAAAGCCCGAGGGGGAAAGGGGGGAGGGTGCGGGGCTGGAGGCTTGCCCCCCATCACAGGACCCACAGGCTGCAGGCCTGGGCCTACATGGTACCGTGTGGCGGAGCTGGGGAACTCCAAGCCGGGCGTGTACAGAGGGGAGCACGCGGGCTCTGCAGGGGCCCCAGCCTCGGGTGGCGCCCTGCTCTTGCCCTCAGACCCACATGGGGAGGCTTCCACCCGCAGTCCGTTTTCGGGCAGCGGCCCCAGGTCTGCCAGGGTGCATGCCTGGGCGGGTGGGCTGGCGAAGCCACTCCCTGAGAGCCAGGCAGACCTGACCGTGCTCGCTGGGCAGCCGTCCCCAGGTTCTGAGGACTCCGGCCTGAGCTCTGGGCCCTCTGGGCCCCTTCCTTGGGGTGAGCTCCGCCTGGCAAAGTCGGCCTGCAGGGGGGGCGCAGGGTGAGGTAGCTGCTTGAGGAACGCCCCCTCTGAAGCACCGACACTCGCTGGTCTCTCCTCGAGCCCGGGCAAGGGATCCGCTGCAAAGAAAGCAGAGACAAAGTCGCACCTGGCGAGCTGAAACCCCAGCACACGACAGGAACAGGTGGCCAAGATGACGCCGCCGCCCCCACCCCGCCCACCGCTGGACAAGCAAGGGGCTGTGATCTGTGTGCCCAGCTCCAGGAGGCAGAGGGTGCACTGGCCGATGTGCAGGCTGGCGGGGAGGCATCACCTTGACAGTGAGGAGGAGGGACCAGGCCTGAGGACGCTGGGAAGGCCGGATCCCGACAGCATCCTGCAGTCAGGACCCACCCACGGGAGTACGAACAGGACTAGATGAATATTTGCTAAATGAATGACAACACTCACCGTGCCCGGGCTTCCTGAAAATAAGACATGGACAGTGTATAACACTCAAAGGGCATCTTCGAGGAATTACAGAAATTTAATAAACAATCACTGACCTACTGAATTCAATTGCTTAATTACAGACTCAGAATTCTTGACCTTGCCATTGTTTTTGGCCATAAATGTGTCTTAGTATTATGATCTCTCAGGGAGGGCAGAGTTGTTGCCCAAGGGTATCAAAATAGGATTCTGGTCAGAGCTTACAGACAAGGTCAAGAATTCAGACCTTTAAGATCAACTAGGACTGCTGGCTCCCGAAAAACTAACATTGGCTTTAAAGATCACAGGTATAAGCTGCACAAGAATCATGAAAATGTGCACTTTTCATTATTGAGTCAACAAAAAACATGCCAATGCCTTATGACAGACACAGAAATACACGCAAAATGGCTTAACGACATGACACCATAAAACTCCTGCAAGAAAACATAGGCAAAACATTCTCTGACATAAACTGTCATAGGCCAGTCTTCCAAGGCAGTAGAAATTAAAGCAAAAATTAAAAAGTGGGACCTAATTAAACTTGTAAGCTTTTGTACAACAAAGGAAACCATAAACAAAATGGAAAGACTGTCTACGGACTGGGAGAATATAGCTGCAAAGGATGAGACCAGCAGGGACTTAATCTCCAAAATATGCAAGCAGCTCATACAACTCAACCAAAAAGCAATCCCAATCAAAGCATGGGCAGAAGACCTAAACACACATTTCTTCAATTAAGACACACAGAGAGCCGAGGCCAAGATAAAAAGATGTTCATCATCACTGAACTAGACAAATGCAAATTTAAACCACAATGAGGTACCAACTCACACCAGTCAGAATGGACGCCACTAAAAAGTCTACAAATAAACAGTGGAGAGGGTGTGGAGATAGGGAACACTCTTCCCTGTTGGTGGGAATCTAAATTGGTACAGACACTATGCAGAACAGTGTGGAGGTTCCTTAAAAAACTAAACACAGAGTTAACGTATGATCCTACAATCCCACTCCTGGGGAGTATCTGCAGAAAGTGTTAGTCACTCAGTCGTGCCTGACTGTGACCCCATGGACTGCAGCCCACCAGGCTCCTCTCTCCATGAGATTTTCCAGGCAAGGATACTGGAGTGGGTTGCCAATTCCTTCTCTAGGGGATCTTTCCGACCCAGGGATCAAACCCGGGTCTCCTGCACTGCAAGCAGATTCTTTACCAACTGAGCTACAAGGGAAGCTCTTTGTAGAAAACCATAATTCAAAAAGGTCCACACACCCCGATGTTCAGTGCAGCACTGCTTACAACAGCCAGGACATGGAAGCAGCCTAGATGCCTATCAACAGAGGAACGCATAAAGACGCGGTGCGCACAGACTGTGGAACGTACTCAGCCATAAAAGGGAATAAGGACTGCCATTTACAACAGTATGGATGGACCTAGGGATTACATACTGAATGAAGTAAATCACAAAGAGGTAAATGTATGGTATCACTTATATGTGGGATTTAAAATATGACACAAATGAAGTTACTATGAAACAGAGACAGACTCACAGACAGAGAAGACACTTGGGACTGTCAAGAAAAAGAGTGGGTGGGAGAGCGATGGGCAGGGAGACTGGGGTTGGCAGATACAAACTTACACACAAAATGGATAGACAAGGTCTGACTTCAGCACAGAGAAATAACACTCAATATCCTGCGACAACCCGTAATGGAAAAGAATGTGTATGTGTGTGACTGTGTCACTCTGCTGTACAGCAGATACTAATTAGCACAGCACTGTAGATCAGCTGTACTTCATTCAGAAAAAATAAAATGCAAACGAAACAACACGAACATCATGGCAACTGAGCAAACAGACTGCTCCTGAGACTCTCCCTCTTACTCTGAATTCCAGTCACACCTGAAATCATGCCTGGAAATCGTGCTGCAGGGGGCATTCAGAGTCAGCCTCCCCTGCAAGAAATCACGTGAAGGGAGTCTGTGCTCCTGGCCCTCCACCCAGCTGACAAGGAACCACATCACACTCTGTAGACGCCCAGGTGCCACAGCTCCCACACGGACACACGCTAGATGTCCATCCTCAACCGGCATGAGTCACACAGAGCAGGCCCACCACCCTTCTCTTGCACTTGAGTTTATTACTCTTGTAAATGGCATTTCTAGAACCCTCTTGATGACGTGCCTATCTCACTACTGCTCCCCACCCTGAATGCGCGCAGATGTGGGCCCAATGTAAAGCCCTGAGAACATGTCCCCCGAGGGTCACTTCAGGACAGTCCTTTCTAAGTGGGGCTGGGCAACGCAGAGCTTGCACACACGGATGCCAGGTCCATTGTGTCAGGTTCGAATCGGTCTCCCCACTTAAGAGCTGAATGAAGGCAAATAACCACCTTTGTGCCCTGGAGCTTCCATCCATACAAACAAGAATACTAGTCAAAGTTCCCTCAAAGCTTATTCTGAGTGAAGTGAGTGAGCACGGGAAGGCTCCGCACAAGCGGAGACACAGCAGGGACTGCAGCTTTGCGGCATGGTCGCCGCGTCCGTGGACTGCGGCGGGCTCACCCAGAGACATTCAAGTGAAAGGGGTCAGAGGCCAGTTGGCACTTTGTTTCCTAGTCTGCATAAAAAGACGGGCCACCAATAACCAGGGCAGATGGAGGTGTGTGTGTGTGGGGGGGGCGGGGAGCGTGCATGCACACGTTACCTTGGCCGTTCTCAGGCTCCTGCACGTCACTGCCGTCCTGTGTCCTCACAGGGTCCCCTGAGGCAGGCTTGGGGGCCACCAGGCCCATGGGTGGGAAAGGGCCAGGCAGGCGGGGCGGTGCAGGCTGGCGGGGGTGGTAAGGCACGCCTGGTGGGCACCCACGGGAGGAGAGCTGCTGCATGGCCAGCATCTCGGGGCTGTCCAGCATGGAGTCCCCACCCTGCACGCCTCGCAGGGCCGGGGCCGGAGCTCCAAACAGAGAACCCAGTGCTGGGGCTGCAGGGGGCTGGAGCCGCTGTGCGCCAGGTTTACACGGGGGGTGCAGGTACCCTGAAGGAGGAACGCTGTGAGGTAGGAAGCCGGATTGTTCTGTCCACTGGTTTGGGGGGAGGGGAGGTCTCATCACTCGGGAATCCATCATGTGACCCAAAGGGCGGGGCTGGTGAGAAGGTCCTGGCCCCACGGGGGGCTTCTCGTCTGGCCCCAAGGGTCCTGGGTTTGCAGCACCGTGGCTCCCATTCCAGACCGCAGAGTGCACTCGGCTCAGGTACTTGTAGGGTCGGTACATGTGGCCAGGAGGGACTTCTGGGCTCTCAGGGAAGTCTGGGGGTCGGGCTGGAGCACCCCCGTGCCTGGGAGGAAGGAGCCCTGGCTGGAAATGAGTGGGGGGATACACGCGCCCATCCTGGCTGGGGCCGCTCATCTGACCGAGTGGCAAGGGTCCAGGTCGAGAGCCCATGTCAGCAAAGGAGGCCAGCCCTCCGCACGCCAGCTTCTCATCAGGGGGGCCACACCCGGGGCCTCGGTGGTGGTTAATTCCAGCTGGAGGCTGGCAACAGAAAAAGGGAAGCTGTGTTAACCCCGTGGTTATTCAATTTACCCAGGGGAGAGATGATATTTCTGGAACACACCTTTGCACCTGCACGCGCTGAGCAGCCTGCTTACCTGTACCGCCAGAGGCGGGGGCTGCAGGCCAGGCCCACGGGCGGGCGGACCCGGGGCTCCAGAGGAGACACTGACTTCAGCAGGATCCGAGCCTCGGAGAGGACAAAACGCTCCCTGTCCTGCTGGCCTCTGGAGGGCATGGGGCAGAGGCAGGGAGGAGGAGGAGAGAGTACACCCTTCACGTCCTGAAGACCAGGCTCTGGCTCATGAACGAGCCCCACTGCCCCGGCCTACAGAGGGTGGAGCAGGGGCTTCCACCCCCACCCTCAGAGCCCCTCCCCACCTGCTCCCCAGGAGAGGTGCATTTATGTACTGGATGTACCCCATTCTTTGAATTACAAGGAGCGAGATGTTAATCCAAATTTTTGCCCCACTGAGAACATGTAGTTCAAATGACTAACAAAAAGGATTTAAGACAGATGAAGACTAAATGAAGATGGGGGAGAACTTCACACTCCCCCCGCCCCTAATCAGGAGACACCACTACGGGATGAAGCTGATCCTCACTGGCTAGCTTGAGAAGAGAGGCTGGCCGGGTCCACCGAGACACAGGGGCCCAGAGAGGCAGCTGCTGTTTGAGGCACCCACCTGGCCAGGGGGCTGCACGGAGCTGCTCTGACCAGCCCCAGAGGCAGCGGCGCGGCGGCCCAGGGGCAGCGCCTTCCCTCCGTTCTCTGCGGGCTGCCTCCGGCCCGGCGCCTCCGAGTCCCGGGAGCGGGTGCACACGTGGCCCCGCGCGCCCCGCCCCCGCCTCTTCTCCCGCCTCTCCTCCTCCCGCATCCACGGCTCCTCGTCTGTGTCCCCGTCCTCCCCAGGAAAATGCTTCAGCATCGCCCGGTGGAAGCACCTTTCCAGGTTGTCCGACATCTTGGTGTACTCTGTGGGAGAGAGAAGTCTGAGCCCCTGCCCCGGGCAGGCCCCCAGACCACCTCCCCCCAGTCAACTGCGGGTCTGCCAGTCTGCATGCCTCCTGCCTTCTAGGCTACAGACTTGAGACGGGACACAATTTCTGGCCCAAGAAACTGTCCAGCCTGTGTGGCTGGCACAGTGGGCCCTGGACCCCAAACTGGTAAAAATTTAATTCTTCAATGCCAAACTGCAGAAACATTAAGTACAGTCACTGAACCTCCAAGCTTCGGCACCTGCAGCGACACTGGCTGCGTCATCCAAGGTCTGCCCTGTGACTCTAAGACGGTGGGTGAGCAAGGCGCAGGATGACCAGGCCCAGGACGAAACCGGGACCAGCAGCCGCCACGCCTGTGGCTGTGGAGGATGGACAGAGCCCGGCACTGCCCAGCCCATGGCTTCAACACACCCTCTCTTCAGGGTCCTGAGAAAGGGCTGAACCTGGAGACTGGAAATGCCTGTTTTTCTTGGTTCTGCTGCTGCAGCAGGCTAGAGCCACAGCACCCCTCCTCCACTCACCGCTGCTCTCCCCATTGTACTTCCGACAATTCCTGAACATAGTCTTCATGTCGTTCACAAACTCCTCCTTGGTACAGTATAAACCTCCATTCAGTTTCTTCTCCATGCTTGAAATATCCATGGGGACCTACAACAGGCCACACTCATTAGTATCATTGGAGCAACAGAGCTTTGTAGTCCCCACACTAGGAGCTGTTTGAAAGCCTGGGACGCACCCAGCACCCAGCCCTGAGGAGTGCCAGCTGACTGCACAACAACACAACCAGCAGAGAGGCACGCGCCAAAGTGGTGCAGCTGACAAGGCTTCCTCTACCTTAATGATCTGGTAGTAGTTAGGGGCATACGACTCGTCTACTGGTTCCAAAAAGGGCCAGGAATCCTTGTGAGCCTTCACCACGTCCAGAACTGAGGAGCCAAAGAGAAGAGAAGGGTCAGCACACGCACCTGGGGACACACTCGGTGGGACACAGCAGTGGAGCATGGGAACTGACCTTTGTACATGGCGGTGAAGTCATCATCCAGCTCGAAGCTGTGAATCAGAGCGAGAAAGCAGCAGTGACTGAGACCCCCTTCTCTCCCAGTGCCCTGGATTCAACCTGACACACAGCTGTCCAGACCAAGACTTGGAACAGTTCCCAGCAAACCTCTGTAAACCTCTGCTAAGGTAAGTCTGTAACACTGACAACCTCCAAAAACACGAGGGAGTGAGGGTCAGCACACTCATCCCCTCCCTCCCTCATCTACAAAATGACAGCTGGCCCGATCCCACACCACGCAGCTGAGGAGGGCTAGGGGCACTCTGCACTCACGGGTCTCTCGTCCTCTTCTCGGCCCGAGGCGGGGACTGGGGGTCCAGGTGGGACAGCTGGGGGGGCAGCGCCTTCCCCTGGGCCAGCAGCCAGGCCCGCTCCTCCCTGAGCCGTCGCCTCTTGGCTCGATCTGTGAGAACACAGAGCAGAGGCACGTCAGGACTCCACAAGGGAGACGCGCACTCGGCTGCGCCCTCTGCCGACCTCTGCTGACAGGAGTGCCAGAGCAAGAAGGCTTTAAGGGACTTCTGTCCTGGGGTCCTGGTGGGTAGGGGAATGAGCAAGAGAGAAGGAAAGCAGAGGGCCGACAGACAGTCACCCTCGCTGACCGCCTCCAGCCCTTTCTATGTTGCCCACACAAAGAGAGTATCTCCTGTTTAGGACCAGACCCCAGTCCAAACACACCAGGAGGACTGTGCAAGCCCCCTGAAGTGCTCACACTGGTTATCCTCAATCTGTGCCCGGCCCCCCGCCCCCGCCACAGCTGTCCGCCCCCATCCACACTGGTGCAGGAGGTGCCAGGGAAGTGAAGAAGCCAGTGGGACAGCCCAGCAGCTGGAAGGGGAGGCATCCTCTGGTTCCCAGACATGGCCACGAGAAACACACTTCCCAGTGCACTGCGGGCCTGCTGGCAGTCGGGGAGGAAGAAGCAAGGACTCAGGACACCATCAGAAGGCAAGACGCGTGACGGAAGGTGCCCGGTGGGAGCAGACAGGACCCGCAGATGCCCACTCCCACCAAGCTCCCTCTGCTCCAACTTCATGCCCGGGTAGAAATAAACTTGTATGTGTAAGAGAACCTATACCTGCTTTAATTATCAGAGGCGTTTTGCTATCAACAACTTTTACTAAAATTGGTTTCTAAGGAAGAGAATGATTTCAAGCCTAAAGAAAAGTAAAACTAAATTAATGAACATCCATGTATCAAACTGTTAAACATTAGGTGTCATGAACTCAGTTTAGGATTTCACAACTAGCAACCAGTCAACCAATTCTTCACGGCATCAGAATCACTGTTTGGACATACACCTCCCCAGGCTCGGGCAAGCCCCGGGGCCCACAGGCAGTTGCAGCGTCGGTGCCCCTCCACAGCTACCGATACTCCTTCACAGGTGATGCCACCACCTCACTCACTCCCATGTCGTGACGTAGTGAGTGTAACATGGAATTCTGATGTTTCTGTTTGCCTGTACCAGACAGGAATGACCTAATATTTACTACTTGTCAACATGTGGCCAAAAAGTTCCTTCAATTTTTAAGTAAAAGTAAGACAAAAAACAACAAAAAAAGTAAGTTGACTCACTGGAAAAGACTCTAATGTTGGGAGGGATTGGGGGCAGGAGGAAAAGGGGACGACAGAGGATGAAATGGCTGGATGGCATCACCGACTCGATGGACGTGAGTTTGAGTGAACTCCAGGAGTTGGTGATGGACAGGGAGGCCTGCTGCTGCTAAGTTGCTTCGGTCGTGTCTGACTCTGTGGCCTGGCGTGCTGCAATTCATGGGGTCGCAAGGAGTCAGATACAACTGAGCAACTGAACTGTACTGAATTGATGACATTTTTCATTTGCACCAAGAATTTTATTGATTAATGCATTCTCCATTTTGTTTCACTATTTTCTGCTATTTTTCAGGCAACTTCATTATTCCATCTTTTTGAGCAAAGAACTGTTTCAGGTGCCTTTTACAGCCTTCCAGGGAACTGAAATTTTTTTCCTTTAGGAGAATTTTGTAAAGACCAAAACCAATGGAAATCCAAGGGTGCAATGTCTGGTGAATACGGTGGATGAATCAGAACTTCCCAGCCAAGCTGTAACAGTTTGCCTGGTCATCAAAGAAACATGCAGCCTTGTCTTATCCTGATGGAAGACTGAGTTTTCTGCTGACTACTTCTGCATGCTTTTCATCGAGTGCTGCTTTCAGTTAGTCTAACTGGGAGCCGTACTTGTTGGAATTAATCGGTTGGTTTTCCAGAAGGAGCTCGTAACAGAGGACTCCCTTCCGATACCACCATATACACAACATCACCTTTGGATGAAGACCAGCCTTAGTGTAGTGCTGAGACTTCCATTTGACACTTTTAAATATTTTCCTTCTCTGTTCTCACTGTGTTCATCCATTCTTTTCCCCACTTTGGTGAGCATCTTTATGACCATTACTTTAACTCTTTATCAAATAAATTACTTTTTCTGAGATTTTAATCTCCTGTTTGGAACATATTCTTCTGTGTCTTCATTTTGCTAGACCCTCTGTGTTGGTTTCTATGCAGCAGAGGAACAACCACCTCCCCATCCTAAAGGCGGAGCCTCCCAAAGGAGACCAGCCTTTGTGTCCAGCCCTGCCCAGCTCCGCCATCTCTCAACCCCCTGTGGTGCTTGTCCAGACAGTCTGACGGATTTTAGCAAGTCCCAGTAGTTGAAAACGGGCAAAGACCTGTCAGGTTCCCTACCTCAGCACCTAGATCGGAGGTCGGGGTGAATAAAGCTGTGTGATGGCGCCAGGAGGTGCGACCCCAGCGACACACAAGCCAGTCGGGCTGAGGGCACTGTGTGCTGGGCCAGCCGCATTCGAGCAAGTGCGTGCAGGCCACACGAGGGCGTGAAAGACACTGAGGGCTCTGGGATCACCATCATGGTGCAGGCCACACGAGGGTGTGAAAGACACTGAGGGCTTTGGGATCACCGGCATGGTGCAGGCCACACAAGGGCATGGAAGACACTGAGGGCTCGGGGATCACCATCACGGTGCAGGCCACACGAGGGCGTGAAAGACACTGAGGGCTCTGGAATCACCATCACGGTGCAGGCCACACGAGGGCATTAAAGACACTAAGGGCTCTGGAATCACTGGCATGGCCAGAGTGGAGTTAGCCTATCACGAATCAGAAGGCAGTAACTTGGAAGCAAGGGGTCATCACATGGTAAGGCCAGATGCAGCCCAGGCCCTGGGCCCCCCACCCCCACCCCGGCCTAGCAGAGTGCTCCTACCTTCCACGGCCTTGACCCTCTCCTCCAGCTCCCGCTTCCTCTCCTCCTTCAGCAGCTGCTCCTGCTCCTTCTTCTGCACCGCGAGAAGGATCTGGCGCTCCTCCTCCTCCTCCCGGCGCTTCTGTTTCTCTAGCCTGCTTAGCACAGGGGTCTCCTGTGAGGGGACAAGAAGCTCAGTCAACACGTAATAAAGCAAAACCAGGCTTTTGCTCTGAGTGAAGAGTCCACATTTTCTATCCCACATGCAGCATCAGATAGTGGACGACTTCTGCATTAAATCCAAGTTCATCTTGTCACCTGTGCCATCAATGAATGAGTACAGACACACACTTCACAAGACACAATGGGGAATGAACAGGAGGGAGCTGGGCCCGATGGTCAAGCAACTTGTCGTCTCCAGGAGACAACCTTCTGGAGAGGAGGCTAGAGGGGAGAGGAGACACCAATCTCCCCTAAGTAACGAAGAAAGGGGGAGACAACTTCAGTCATCTGCATGCCTCAGAAACGCCTAACTTCTGTACTTTCCTCTACTAATCAAGCAATTAAAATAAAAGGAGGGTTCGGTGGGAAGGACCAGCATTCTGCCGTAAGGAATAGAAAAGAGATGAAGTGACAGCATAGAAATGCACCTGCCTAAGAAATTCAAGGAACGAAAAGATAACCAGGACCACTACCATCAATTGTTTCTGAAAGTCTTACTCTGGGTGTTTCCAACAGCGCTAGTTCTGAGCCATCTGTAGCCAACAGAACTCAAGCTAGGGCTGAAATCATCATGTTCAATTTCCTCCCTGGACTTCTGTGCTGATGCGTAAGGTACAACTTTTTCTTTTTTAAAATTATTATTGAAGAGGTAATCATTGTTACCTGTAATAACAGAGAATACCTGTAAGATGCACAGATACAGAAAAAGGAAGCAGGTGTCTGCAAAGGGAACATGCACATTACACCAGCAAGAAACATCAATTATTCCAAGTCAGGTGACTAAGTCAGGAATATGTTTTTCTTTTCAGTAGAAAGAATATCTAAGAATTTTCTACATAAATATCTTTATTCTGTGGAAATTATACAAGTGGTCTTGACGTGGAGAGAAAAAGACGATGGCAGACTGCCATCCAAATGAGAAGTGTTACTCGCTCAGTCATGTCTGACTCCTTGAGACCTCATGGACTACAGCCCACCAGGCTCCTATCTCCATGGGACTCTGCAGGCAAGAATACTAGAGTGGGTTGCCATGACCTGCTCCAGGATGTCTTCCTGATGCAGAGATCAAACCCAGGTCTCCTGCACTGCAGGCAGATTCTTTGCTGTCTGAGCCACCAGGGAAGGACATATGTATGCCATACATACAAAATCATCATTAAATACAGAAACCAATCTGATCGAAGTTTTTTACTTTTTAATGGTCCTTACTCATTGGAAAAGACTCTGATGCTGGGAGGGATTGGGGGCAGGAGGAAAAGGGGACAACAGAGGATGAGATGGCTTGATGGCATCACCAATTCGATGGACGTGAGTCTGAGTGAACTCTGGGAGTTGGTGATGGACAGGGAGGCCTGGCGTGCTGCGATTCATGGGGTTGCAAAGAGTCGGACACGACTGAGCGACTGAACTGAAATGAACTGAAAACAAGTTTCGATTATCATTTGACTCAGAAATAGAAAGTGCTCTTGCCTAGATAACAGACCTTCTGAAAGTCATTTTTACTGTTCAAATTCTGAGCCTGACTTTAAAAGAGCTGGCTAACAAACAAGGTAAAAATCTTTCAGAGTAAAAGAAGAGAGATGAAAAATTTTTAAAAACTTAACTGTTTTTATTGTACACACGATACTGTAGTCAGTCGCCCAAATAGGATTAAACAAAGTTCCTTGACTTCTAGATCCTATAACCAGAATGGGTGGTCTGCACTGGGCTTGAATGAGCCAGATGTGCTTTCAGAAACAGGGCTGCTGCAGGCATATCATGGACAAGCCTCCCACTGACAGGGAAGCACCTTCCCACCCTCTGCCCCTTCATCCCTCCACAGGTCTCTAATCACACCCACTGTGGCAACATCTCTCCCTTGCTGAGAGGTTGTGTGGAGCTGCTATTAACAAAGCAAAGCAGACCAAACCTCTCCTCTGCTCAGCTCAACAAGGATCCATGGATGGGGCGGCGGACAGGCAGGGGACAGGTGAACACACGCCTGGCAGGCGGGATTACTTCCTTCAAAGGAAGTGCTGCATTTTCTACACATCAGACCCACTGAAAAAGCAGAGAAAAGCAAGTGCTAACCACACAGTGAGGACAGCATGAATGTGTCCTCCCCTGCCTAAGGGAGGACACGCTGTGGAGCACGCCCCCTCCTGCCACAACAAAGATGCTACAGACGACAAGCATCTCAGCGACAACAGTGACCTGGCGAACAAACAGGACAGATGCCTCCCGCCCGGAGTCAGTGCCAGGAGGAGAGAAGGGGAAATAGGTCATCATGCACAGCCTAAGACTATCTATATAATTTCTTCCAACACACACAACAGGGTATTATTCTTAATATGGAAAGATGTCTAAAGCAATTAACAGCTGTTGCTGTTTCAGTTGCTAAGTCTTGTCTGACTTTGTGACCACCAAAAAAATGCAACATGAATACAAAATGCACAGAAGGTAAATAAAACAAATCCATGATCCTAAGAAAAAAAACAAAATGGACTATTCACTCACAGCACTGTAAAAGATGAAAAAAGTGACGTGTCTGCCAAGATGTGACACCACAGATGGCTCAGAGTGCTGGGGCCACAGATCTTCCAAAGGACAAGCGAGACACACGTCAGGAACCCTGGGCAGGGTAACGACATTGTGTGACTTCATCTCACAGTTAGACAGCCAGGCAGTGTTTCTGAGTACATTACAGTCAACAATATTTGAAATAGTGAAAAACTGAATATCCTATAGGTTTAAAATAGGTAAAATCACATAACTACTGTGTAGTCATTAAAATTGTTTTTCTGAGGAATATTTAATGAAATATGAAAAGGCTCATGACATTAAATGAAAAACACAGGTCACAAGTCAACAGGCAGTATGATCCCAGGTTTCTAATAAATGTACAGAGAAAAGGCCTGAAGCAAACACATGAAGCTGTAAACAGGGATCCTTGTTACTATGCCTCCTGCGCTTTTTACAGTCTTCCCAGTTTTCTATAAGAATGTATAAATTATTTAGGACACAGAACAAGCCCTTCCCAAGTAAGCTGGGGGAATCATCCAGTCTTACATGTTCTACAATGATCTAATCTTTATTAACCTTTTTCATAGAGATCACACAGTAGTGGGAATAAATTCTAAAATTCAAATGTTAAAAGTACCAAGAGGTTGCTACCATGTATAGATTTTACAGTGAGGCATTAAAATGGACTTTAAATAGATTAAGATATTTTGCTAAAACTGAAACCGGAATTTTTAAATTTTTTGTAAGAGTGTAGCTGATGTACAATGTTGCCTTAGTTTCTGCTATACAGTGAAGTGAATTAGTTACTATTGTTGTTTGGTAGCTAAGTCATGTCCGACTCTTTGGGACCCCATGGACTGTAGCCCTCCAAGCTCCTCTGTCTTCCACTCTCTCCTGAAGTTTGCTAAAATCCATGTCCATTTAGGTGGTGACGCTATCCCACCATCTCATCCCCTGCTGCTTCCTCCTTCTGACTTCAGCCAGTTATACATGTGCACATATCCACGCTCCAGTCTATACTCCATCCCTATGTAGGTCATTACAAACCACCGAACAGAGTTCCCTGTGCTATACACTAGGTTCCTACTAACTATCTTTTCTATATTAAAGCCAAAAATTTAAAACTTAGGAAAATCATAAACGCCAAGGACTGCTGCAAAATCAGAGATTATGCCTCATTTAGAAACACACATAAAGACACTGAGGTGAAATTCACATGAAATGAACAACCGTCAGTGCACAGCTGAGGGGCACTCAGCATCCTCAGAGCGCCTGGCAACCACCATCTGGCTGACCACAGAGCACCCTCAGCACCAGAGACAAAGCCCTGACCTCCATGCCAGCCGCGCCGCAGCCTCATGCTCCAGCTCCTGGCGACCACCAAGTGACTCTCTTTCCGGGGATCTATTTATTCTGGACATTTCACACAAATGGAATTATACGATTTTTTGTCTAGTTCAGTTTAGTTGCTCAGTCGTGTCCAACTCTGCGACCCCATGAATCGCAGCACGCCAGGCCTCTCTGTCCAACACCAACTCCCAGAGTTCACTCAGACTCACGTCCATCGAGTCGGTGATGCCATTGAGCGACCTCATCCTCTGTCGTCCCCTTCTCCTCCTGCCCCCAACACCTCCCAGCATCACAGTCTTTCCCAATGAGTCAACTCTTCCCATGAGGTGGTTTATCTAGTTAGTTGTTTTTAAAATACATTAATATTTATACTAAGCACATAAGTAATAACTTACTCACTGGGATGATTTGAGAGAATAGCATTGAAACACGTGTATCACCATATGTGAAATAGATCACCAGTCCAAGTTCAATGCATGAAACAGGGCACTCAAAGCCGGTGCACTGGGATGACCCAGAGGGATGGGATAGGGAGGGAGGTGGGAAGGGGGTTTGGGACAGGGACACATGTACACCCATGGCTGATTCATGTCAATGTACGGCAAAAAACACAATACTGTAAAGTAATTAGCCTCTAATTAAAATAAATTAATAATAAAAAATAATAATTTAGTCAGCTGAAATTAGAGTATCTTAAAAAAGCAAACTGGTAAGACTCAATCGCATATAAATAATTCTATTAAAAAATGAGCCAAAGATCCGAACAGACATTTTTCCAAGAAAGACACACAGATGGTTAGCAGACACATGAAAAGAGGCTCAACATCATTAATCATCAGAGAAATGCAAATCAAAACCTCACACCTGTTAGAATGGCCATGATGGGTATTAACAAAATGACAAGAGATGGCAAGTGCTGACGAGGATATGGCAAAAAGGGGATTCTTGTGCACTGCTGGTGGGAATGTAAACTGGCACAGACACTATGGGAAAAAAGAGTACAGAGGTTCCCTGAGAGATAAAAGACAGAATCTGATCATGTGGCCCAGCAACTCCATTCCTGCCCATCTTTCCAAAGGAAGCACAAGCACCAGCCTGAGCATGCGTGCAACTGCCACGGTCACTGCAGCGCAGCAGCCGAGACTCAGACGCGACCCGAGTGTCCCCCGGTGGGGGGGGGGGGGGGGGACGGGGAAGAGGCGGCGTGTGTACACGGGGCATTACTCAGTCACTAAAGCAAAATGCTGCCACGTGCGACCACATGGATGACATGAGGGCATCATGCTAGGTGAGGTGAAGTCAGGGAAAAGCAAATACTGTACTCAACTCACCCACATGTAGAGTCTAAACACACCCAACTCAAGATACAGAGAATAGACAGGGGCAGGCAAAATGAGTGCAGGCAGTCGGCTGTACAGACATCCATTTATAATACAAGTAACTCCTGGGGATGAGACGGGCTTCCCTCATAGCTCAGAATCCACCTATAATTCAGGAGACCCCGTCGATTCCTGGGTCGGGAAGATCCCCTGGAGAAGGCATAGGCTACCTGCTCCAATATTCTTGGACTTCCCTTGTGGCTCAACTGGTAAAGAATCCGTCCGCAATGCGGGAGACATGGGTTCAATCCCTGGGTTGGGAAGATCCCCTGGAAAAGGGAAAAGGGATGAGATGCACAGCATGGTGACCACAGTCAATAATACTGTGTTGTATGTGAACATAGAGTAGATTTTTAGAGTTACTCATCACAAGAAGAAACTCCATGTGAGGTGACAGATACTAACCAGACCTCCTGGTGACCATTTTGCAATGTACGCAATCATCAAATCATTATGCTATACACTCGAAACTAACGTTACACACCAGTTACACCTCAAACAAAAAAGTTGTCTGCAATTCCAAGAGCTCAACAACAACAAACTCAGAGCAGAGTGCTCACAAAGGCCCAGGACCTTCCTGTGTAACATGCTCCTGACCATCTCTGCTCACGGGGGCCCTTCTGCCCATTTCAATACCTGCCTGTCCCCCAACCTGCCTTATCCAGGCTCCCCCATCTCAGGTTGCTGGCTGCAAACACTTCTACTCAGTGAGACACCACTTTGCCTCATACTTCCTATACCTATTCTCTTTCACTATAATTATTGTTTTATAAATTCAGTAGTTCCCATCTGATGTGAATTCTCAAACAGTATCATTTTATATAAACTGTATCATACACATTTAGGAAAAAACATGTATGAAATGCACCAAGAGTGTTTTAAATTCCCATGCAACTTTCTAGGCAGTGTTGCCACCCCATGGAAGGGACAAGACTTGTGACCTGAAGTTACTTGCGGCAGTCTTTTAAACTGTAACAGTTTAAAGAACCAGTAAAGTCAATAAAAAATATACATATATATATGTTAATAGCAGTTAAAAAAAAATCTTACAGTATTTGCACTGCAACATTTTTTCTTCCAAAGGGGGTATGAAACGAAACAGGGCTTAGAAATCCTCAACATTACAAACATAATCTGGCTGAAGCCCAGCCCAGAACTCCCCATCATTCACCCCCACCCCCACCCCCACCAACTCCAGTAGCACAAAGAGGACCTGAACTCCCTGGCCACAGGTGTGCCCAGAGTCTCCTGACCAAAGGAAAAAAAAAAGCACTGGAACAGAGTTTCAGAGGTCAGCAGAGTGACGCTTTGCCGGTATTTTCCCCGGAGTCATAATCAAAAGACTTTCTGGGGCAAGAAGACTGGACTCCTGGGAGACCAGAAAACCTCCCAATAAGCCTTTAAAGACCTAAAGATTTTTTTGGCTGTTTAAACAGAAGCACAAAACTCATGCCATACCAGAGGCTTTCTTCAACGTACTCAGTACTGTAACAGACATCAAGAACCTCTTCAATATCAAGCAGAGTGGAACAAACAACACTGCAAAGAAGAGCCAAAAACTGGAGTGTTTAAAGCTAAGCTTTTGCTGGCAATCAATGACGAAACTTCCTGTCTGTCTGTATTCAGATTACTGTGCAAGCTGAGATGTAAAATAGGACATTTAAGGCTCAGCCCAGGGTAGTGAGCAGAGATGGGAACGAGCTTTCAAACTGTCCAGGTAAACAGAGAGCAGGAGCCCATCCAGGCCAATGAGGCAGAAAACCAGTTGAGAACTATGGCTGGACAGATGACTGAGGCCACTCCAAAGCCAGGGACCCAAAGGAGGAGGAGACCTGGGAGATCCAGAAGTCAGGCAGAAGAGAGCCCTGCCCGGAGGCCGAAGAGACGTGTTCATATACCTTACGGGCCGAAGTAAAAAAGAGAGGATGAGTCCAAACACATAGTAAACACAGAAATTCACGAGTGAGCATTTCCCTCTTCAGGGCTCAAGGCAGAGAGACAACCAGCTGTGACATCAATGACTGCAAGGCCGGGGGCGTCCATACTGGTACAGGCCATCAGACACAGCCTGCACGAAGTGTTTTCTGACCACGCACTGCCTCAAAAGCCAGTGGAACATCTGTGCTAGGAGACACGGGGCTGAAAACTAGAGCAAATCTGGAGTAGAGGAGGGTGCCCCTCACTCCTGCCCCCACACTCTCGTATTTAAACACCACCCTCAGCTTCCCCCGTCCCGTGCAGTCCAGGTCTCTCAGACCTCTTAGCAAATGGAAGCAGCCGCTTAAACTCGTTTACTGCTCTAAACTACTTGACAGACAGAGCAGAGGGCTCCATCGCGGGCTCCCGGCAGGCTCCAATCCTCCTTGCGATCTTGCCAGTGCACTTCATGGAACTTGCATTCACATCGCTGAACAAGGAGTGAATTTAAATTCATCCAGAATGGGGAACTAAGAAAGCTGTATGTCAACGGTAGCCAAGCCAATTCTTTCTTCGTTTTATAACTATTTGGAAATTATCATTTTTTAAAGTTTTAGTGAATAAACCTGAATGGTTCTGGAGCTCCTGATGGGATCCCTGTGTGAAAACTCTCCTAATTACTGGTCTGCTAAAAGCTTTTCTGCTGCATAATGCCAATTCTGATTTTTGTGCATATCACCCCCATTTAACTAAAGCTTGCATAGTTACAGTACTGGAAAACTCTCAAAATATCAAATCCATTATTCCATCCTTTAGTTTCTAATGTCATGGTTCTTGAAAACTGCACTTAAGAGTTAAGTGCTTCTCTCGCAAAGAATCAACTCCTGAAATTTTCTGTAATAAAACCACCTGTTTTATGCTTGTAAATTTTTCCCCTTAACTCCCTAATCTAAAGTCTTTTCAGTTAAAAAGGCAGAAATTACAAGAGTGTAAGCAGGTTAGGTACATGCCTTACAGATGATCGAAGGGGCTGTCATTAATTATACAGTCTCTATTTAAATAGTAACTCTAAGAAAACTAGAGTCCACATCTCAAGTCCTGGACAAAAATGGTCACAGCGGGCTGTGGACGACAAGATCCGAGAGGAATCATCATCACCAGGACAAAGGACACCAACGAGGAGACACTCCCATGAAGACGCATTTCATGAGGCTCTGAAGTCAGGCCTACGACTCACCCCAGAGCACTGATCTGCTCAACAGTTACAAATGCCACCGAACTCACAACATATCACTGTCACTGCATCTGTCACTGTGTTCCCCTCCCCTGCCCCCGAGACGCGCTGCAGCAGGAATTGCTAACACTTTCTCCCCAGGTTTCAGGGCAGGGCTGGCATTCTTATGTTTTCTGTTAACAAGCATTAAGAATCTGAAGCATCAATTTTATCGAAACTGGATGGTTATCAGGCACTGACTGCAGAACAGGCACGCCAGAGAGTCACCTGGAGGTTACGGTGACAGGGAAGGTGTGGCTCGTGGCCTGGAGCTGCCTCCACAACTCCCGATGAAACAGGATGAGGAGACGCCTCGTGGGGGAAACCTCAGGCTAAGACAGTCCAGGGACAGCGCGCAGAAACAACTCCAGCAGGGCTCCGGAGAGCCTCGGGACAGGCAAGGGAGCAGACGGGACGCACAGCAAGAGGCCGGGACTGGAGTGCCAGGAGGTTAGAGGAGGAACTGAGAGAGCAACAAAAACAGCCCTCAGGCAGGTCTGAACTCAGAGTGTAGACCTGCTGTTAGAGGGAGACCACCAGATGAGTTTTCTAAAAAGAGGGGAAAGCAGCAGCATACGCACAAGCAGAGGCATGCAGAGCGTCTGCCGAGACACACCTGGGGTCCAGGAGCCATGAGCATGGATGGAGCGTGAGGGCTAAATCCCAGGACCCACAGTAAGGAAAGAGGGGGCTCAAGGTCCTACTCTTGGGGCCCGGAGGAAAGCTGGGAGAAAGAGGAAAGCTGGACCGCTCAGCAGAGCATGGGGCCGCGCAAGTCTCTGAGGAAGGCACCCTGCCCAGAGCAGCTTCGCCCTACGTGGGTCCGCGTGCGCACCTTCTGGGCGATCATGCTGCAGATCTCAGGCAGGAAGTCCTCGCTGAGCAGTTTGTAGAGCTGGCGCTCTCGCACAGAGGTCCTCTCCCGGAAACTCTCGGTGACCTGTCTCCACTCCTGCTCAGTCTGGCACAGGAGCCACCAGGAGCCTTGCCCTGGTCCCTGGGACCCTAGAAGAGAAGGTCAAGGTCAGGAAACAGGCCCATGGACCTCCTCCTCCTCCTCTCTGCCCTCAGGTTCACCGGCGCCCTGGGTTACCCTTCAAGGCTGATAATGTATACTTCAGACGTTCTGGCTGCTCTCCTGTTCACAACTAAGAGCTATGAGGTCAATACAAACACAACTATGGTGACCTTCACACTAATAACCTAGAAATGTTCCGATGCATCTGCTGTTCTGCATACGTGGCTTTGAGCTGCAGGAGTGTTCCTTGTTACATTGAGATACTGTAAATTGCTTTTTCTCCTCAAATGTTTGTATTGGATTACAGATTGCATGAAGTCTACGTAAGAACACAGTACACATCCTTATATTGTAAAGTATTTCACGTTAAAAGAAAGCTCTTGAGAAGCTTTGCATTCAACCCAATGTTAGGAGCCTATTACGCTGGGCCTGGGAAAGGGCTCAAGTGAAGTGACCTGATCCTGATCTCGAGTGATTCGTGAGAAGAGATGGACACAGGGCGACAATGTGCGAGGGGCAAGGAGGCTGGCGGGAAGACTACTGCAGTGGTCCCAGCAGTCTGCACTAGCCTCTGGAAGGTGACGTAAGCCCTCCAACCCCTACGAAGGCCATTACCGTTTCTCGTCTGCAACTCAGATGCTGAGGAGTTCTCTTCCTGCTTGTCACTAGAACAAAGGAAAGGGGTTACCATTAAAACAAAAACACGGCCGAAATTTTCTGTGCTTCCCTGGAAGGAAGGCACACTGGCTTCCTATTAATACCAGAAAAGTGTGTATGTTTGCGTGTAATGCACATTGGCTTCCTATTAATACTAGGAGAGACAGAGAGAGAGAGAGAGAGAGAGAGAGAGAGAGAGAGTGTGTGTCTGTGTGTGTGTGTAAGGCACAATGCCTTACTATCAGTATTAGAAAAGTGTGTGTGTGTAAGCCACAATGCCTTACTATTAGTATTAGAAAAGAGTGTGTGTGTGTTTGTGTGTAAGCCACAGCAGCTTACTATTAACACCAGGTGTGTGTCTCTGACACGTCAAGAGAGCAAGGTCAGGAACACGGAGGCGGGCAAGTTGGCAGAGAGAGGGGAAGGACGACACACAGGAATATGGCACCACTGCCCAGGAGAGGAGGAGCTCAGTGTCGACAGTTAAAGGCCAAGGAAAGGGCTTGCTACCCGACCAAGGCCTGCACTGAACACGAGACTGTTGAACTGACCCCCACAGTACGCTGACGTGAGCAACACAGGTTCTGAGGCTGCCCACCCCCACTCAAGGCATGCCACCTTGACCTCAGCAAAGTCAACGAAATTCCCTGGAAAACGGGACCGTTCATGATATGAGACACAAACACACTCAGTGTTACATGACCAATAGTGTTGTCTCCCTAGACCATGAAGGACATGCTCTGGATGTTCCGGCCCTGCACAGCCTCCTGGAAGAATGGACATGCCCCGTGTCGTTGCTGTGCAACAAAGGCAGCCACAGGCCGCACTCACCCACTCGGCAGAAGCACGGCTGATGTGACTGAGGAACTGAACTTTAAATTTTATTTACTTTTAAAAAAACATTAAAAATTACTTTAGGGACTGAACTTTCTCTTTTTTTCCCCCTTCTACATATATCTTACTGTATTTTTTTTTCATCATTCTTAAAAAAAAACAAACAAACAACTTTTTGGAGAAGGAAATGGCAACCTACTCCAGTATTTTTGCCTGGAGAATCCCCATGGACAAAGGAGCCTGGCAGGCTACAGTCCATGGGGTCGTGAGGACTCGGACACAACTGAGTGACTAAGCACACAGTTAATAAAAATGAATGGTGTTTAGTAAAAAAAACAAAAACAAACTTAACTGAGGTATAGTTTCAGGTGTACAACACACACAGTGACCACAATGTTTAAAGATTACACGCCATATACAGTTATTATAAAACACTGGCACATCCCCATGCTGTACAGGGCGGCCCACCAGCCTTTTGTGTGACGTACTCATTTGAAGCTCTGTCCCCTAGCTCACCCCTCCCCTTCTGTTTCCCCACTGGTCACCCCCGGTTTGTTCTCTGTATCTGCTTTGTTACATTCACGAGTTTTACTTTTTAGATTTCACAAAGTTTTATTTAATTTAAAAATACTTCAATACTGCACTGTATTCAGAACGCTACAGAATAAAGTCACCAGCAGAGGGCAGCACAGGAGCACTGGGCTTGTGAGGTGAGGCCACCCCACTGTGGCTCTCTGATTCTGGGGCTCAAGGGAACCAAAGACGAAGGTACAGAACAGCTTGCTGGATTTACATGGACGTGTAGGTTGCTAACAAAACCCAGAAACTGATGTCTTGTGTGTAAAACACAATGACAGGACTATTTCTCACAAATTCTGGTGGGAGGAAAGCTTGCATTCTATAGTCAAAATTTCAGAAAAGTTAAGTGGAACATTGATTGTTATATATCTGATCCTTAAGTAAAAGGTATAAAAGTATTTTTACATAGTACAGGTCAGACCCTCAAAACTCTTATATTGAGATTCACATGGTGGATATTCCTAAAAGACAATGACATACTAAAATGAAATTTCCCAGGACTTCCCTAATGGTCCAGTGCTCAAGATTCTGAGCTTCCACTGTAGGAGATCCCTGGTTGGGAAACTAAAATCCTGCCTGCATGAAGCACACTGTGGCCAAAAAATTAATTAAAAATTTCCCAAAATATAACTATCTTTTTCTTTGCTAAAATTAAATACCGAATAAACACTTAAAAAATTTTAAGGTCTCATCTTAACAAAATGAGTTCTAACACAATAAAGCACGTTTACTACTGAAGCCTCCTTACCAGCAAAGAACTACAGACTCACAGTATTAACTCTTCCACCTCCTGTGAAGAAATCAGGGGCAAAGGGATCTGAAGGGCACTTCCTGTGAGCAGGTGCCTTCCACTGCCAGAGCCCCCACTGCCCAGGGGGAGGGCTCCCAGACAACTGGTAACTTGAGAGGGGCCAGGCCAGGGGCCCCAAGGACTCCAGTGCACACCCATGTCCTCCCCGAGACACAGAGAGCAAGCACGGGGCGAGCCCTTCCAGCATAAGGGTTTGGGTTAGGGACCTTCACACACCAAGATTTTCTCACCTCATGAAAGTTTCCTCCTGTAGTTTTTTCCGTTTTGGGGGTCTTCCTCTTCTTTTACCTGTTTTCCCAGGAACATTTGAGACATTTTTTTGTCCTTCACTTTCCCTAAGAAGTGGTACATTAAACAGAAATGTCAGTTGTCTGGCCACGAGGTTACTAAACAGGACAAAGGCAGCAGTTACGGGGACAGGACAGGGCGACCCCACGTCTTTTGTTATTATTAACAAAACGTGGAACCAAGGAAATGGACATCTCCCACACGAGTATCTGGGCTGGTAAAGAATCGGCCTGCAGTGTGGGAGACCTGGGTTTGATCCTTGGGTTGGGAAGATCCCCTGGAGAAGGGAAAGGCTGCCCACTCTAGTATTCTGGCTGGAGAATCCCATGGACTGTATAGTCCATGGGGTCGCAGAGTCAGACACGACTGAGAGGCTTTCACTTTTCAGGCTTCCCTAACAGCAAAGGGTCCAGCAACCTGAAGTGCGGGGAAGATGGCAGCCCAGCTCTGGGACGCTGCCCGAGGCCTCTTTCTTGCCAAGACCCCAGGTAGGATGGGGTTCTCCAGAACCCACTCTGCCACGAGGAAAGGCCCAGGGCGCGCTGGCGCTGCTGAGAACTGGCACCAGAGTCGCCACCCCAGGGAGCAGGGCTGGAGAGTAAGTCCTTTGTGCTTCTGTGTGGCGTGCCTCCTTGCAGGCATGCTGCTACACACAGCTCACTCCTCCATGAGAAAAGGTAAACTGTGCAGTGGAATTCGGAGGCACTGGATGTTAATGGCCGTGGCGATGGCAACATGACCTCCAGGAAGGTACCTGCTCAGAGAGAGCTCTCCATGGGACCCTCCTTGTGCCGGGTCCTCCTTGTACATTCGCGTTCCGTAGAAATACCAGTAGAGGGCCCCCGAGCTGTCCTCGCCCAGCGGCTCCACACGGAGACTGTCTGCGTCCAGGCCCTGCGTAGGTCAGGGAAAGAGGTTTGGGCAACAAGAGAAAATGGAAATGAGAATCTGCAATATATTCTCACAGATCCCTCACATTACAATGCCCAAACACCTGGGGTAATTCTCATTCCGGGTCCAGACATATCAGACCAGGATAAGGCGCCTGCTCTAAGAACAGGATGTGGAAATATTTCAAACCCTTCCCATCCACATCACTGCTCCCATGTTCCCCAAAACAGAGAAAGCCAAAAGAATTCTGATGAACTTGGGACACATCTGGCTTGAACCCACACGAGGAGAGACAAGCCCGACAGGAGAGTCAGTGCCGCGGCAGCCTCAACCCACACGATGCCGGGCCACCAGCCAGCCCAGCCCAGCGCTCTCACTCACCAGCACGACCTCAGTGCCGCCCCCGGTGGCTGAGACCAAGGCCTCGGTGAAGGTGGAGCTGAGCTGGGCCACAGATCTCACCACAGTTCCCACCCAAGCCCACAGGCACCCTCGACCTCCCAGTGAGGGCAGGATCAGGTGAGGCAGAGGTGGCCAGAGCCCCACTCAGCACACTTCTGCCACGTGCATGCAGCGTGTGTTGGGGATGGGGTCAAGTCTTTGGGAGGTGTCATAAATCTTAATTATGCCAAGCCAAATCTCAGACCTCAGGAAGTAACATTCAGTGACTAATGTAACTGCAATTCTGGCTAGTGACAGAGCAGACAGGCCCCTACGACTGTTCCCATGTCAGCAGGGACCCGGGATGTGGAAAGGGGGACACACCAAAGCGGCCAGCACAACCCAGAGCCGGCTTCCCTGAACCGCTGCTCCAGGGAGGCTGCCTGTCAGTCACACACCTTGAGGAGGTCGAAGACGTCGTCTGCGTCCAGCCGGTAGTCACAAAGGCGGTGGAGAATCTCCACTCGGGTGCGCAGGGGCAGGTCCTGGAAGCTGGCCTCCCGCAGAGGGTTGGGCTTCCCCTCCTCCAGCTCCCAGCGGTAGTTGATGATGTCCTCCAGGTAGCTGTGGAAGGTCTGAGGCCTAGCCAGGGGTCCCAGACACAAAGGTGCGTGAATACCACACAGAGGACTGGGGGGGTGGGGGTGGGGGGCGCTGGGGGCTGATACATCTTCAACAGTAGCAGAACTGAAAGCCCCGGAAGGGCCTGCGAGCCCTTCGAGGAAACGCTTGTTACTGCACCATGTCCTTGGAGCTGACCCTGTCAAGTCCCAAAGATTACCAGTGTTTAAGCAAGTTTCTCACAGAACAGGTTGTTCTGCACATTCAGCCACAAGCAGCACATTGCGCGGCAGTAGCTGCACGTGTGCAGTGTCAATGGCAGACACTGCAAGAGGCCATGTTGACCGTCACCTGTACAGGCAGACGCTATGGAGCTCAAGAGGCATTCAGTTTACACGGGCAGACTCTACAGACCTCAGGGGGCACTCGGTTCAAAGTCAGGTCCATGACTGAAGAGGGCAAACAGCAAAGAAGGCCAGGGCCTGCCTGGCTTAATCCATTCATATTTCATGTTCTGATGCAAAGGTAGAAAAACCTTCTCCAGAGCACAAGCATGAACAAGCAAGAACACAGAACACATTCATGTGCTATTACGTGTAACCTTGTAGGCATGATACAAAACACTATGTTCTAAATTTGAGAGGTTTTTCTGCAGGAAACATTTAAGACAGCTCAATGACAACTTAAATTTCTGACTAGTACCTAAATGTGCCTTGTATATAACAGGGTGTTATGCATGCCTGCGTGCTTAGCCGTGTCTGACTCTTTGCAACCCTATGGACTATCGCCTGCCAGGCTCCGCTGTCTGTGGGATTCTCCAGGCAAAAATACTGGAGCGGCTGCAAGTTTCCTTCTCCAGGGGATCCTCCTGACTCAGGGACTGAACCTGCATCTCCTGTGTTTCCGACACTGCAGGTGGGTTCTTCACCCACTGAGCCATGGGGAAAGCCCCGGCATGTAACAAAGTGATGTTCGATCATTAGTCA
Source organism: Budorcas taxicolor (assembly GCF_023091745.1). Classification (NCBI taxonomy): domain Eukaryota; kingdom Metazoa; phylum Chordata; class Mammalia; order Artiodactyla; family Bovidae; genus Budorcas; species Budorcas taxicolor. The sequence goes on along the minus strand of NC_068914.1, from coordinate 152,549,138 downwards.
CTCTATATCTAAACTAGTGAAGAATCTGGATACAATTTCACCTAACGCTTGCTCTAAAAACATTTTTCTCACTGAACAAATAGCTCCAAACAAATTATGTAGGTCAATATCTTTAAAAGAGGCAGTTCCCATGTTATTTGATAATCTATGGTCGTTATAGCTGTAGAAAAAGTCAGAAGAAATATTCTTAGAAAAAAACAAAGGGTCTTAGGCAACTAAGAAATGAAACACTAATTTTTTCAAAGAGAGAAGGAACTTTATTTGCTTCCCACTGATACCTCAAACTAGCATAGAGTGAATGTGGTTAGCTCATCGAAATCCATCATGCCACCTGGAAACAGGGCTCTTGGCCCAGGGACCGGAAGGAGCCCTGCCTGCGGCACCTGCAGCTCTTACAAACTGAGGCCACTCAGTGCAGGGCGCTTGTTCTGGATGGTTATCACCAACTCTTTCAATAGAACAAAAAGACTGAAGCATGTGGTCCATGGCTATGTTCCTTCTTGCCTGAAAGAAGCTCTAAATGCTAGTTAACGCCCCCCACCACCCCTTAAAATAGTCTGCAGGAGAAAGAGAGACATAACTATCTATCCACACTCCAGAGTGAGCATCTCAGAACCCCAGCAGAGAGCTGCTTGCTTTGCTTTCCGCAGAACAAGTTTCTACCAGGAGACCCACGTGACCCGGGAGGTGTGACCAAGCAGGGAAACAACCTGCCTGAGATCACCAGAGTGAAAGGAAGACTGCTGCGTCAGTTCTGAGACATGAAAGGGTATCTGCAGTCCACGTGCAGGGAGCAGTGAGGACCTGGCATCCCAGTGCCATGTAAAGACTAAATAGAAAAATTCAGTTCAGTTCAGTCGCTCAGTCATGTCTGACTCTGCAACCCCATGGACTGCAGCATGCCAGGCTTCCCTGTCCATCACCAACTCCCGGAGTTTACTCAAACTCATCTCCATTGATTTGGTGATGCCATCCAACCACCTTATCCTCTGTCATCCCCTTCTCCTCCTGCCTTCAATCTTACCCATCATCAGGGTCTTTTAAAATGAGGTGAGGCCACCTTCGCATCAGGTGGCCAAAGTATTGGAGTTTCAGCTTCAGCATCAGTCCTTCCAATGAAGAGTCAGGACTGATATCCTTTAGGATGGCCTGGCTAGATCTCCTTGCAGTCCTACATCACAGTTCAAAAGCATCAATTCTTCAGTGCTCAGCTTTCTTTATGGTCCAACTTTCACATCCACAAATAAAGAGACTAACTTTTGGTAATTCCTAAAAGGCCCCATAAGAACATTAGAAAACTGCTTATTCATAAAGATCATAGAACAATTCAGCCCAAAACCACTAAACCAATGCCTCTTTTGTAGGACTATATGGTACCTGCCATGTCTTGAAATCAATTAAGAAATCATGACAAGTAAGAAATCATGACAATTTCAAATTCAAGGAAAATATGACTAAGATATAAAACATATTAACAGAGAAATACATATATAACAGATTTTGTGTATATAAATGCTTATGCTAGGTAAAAAAGAAGAGAATCAAAAGTCATCTAGAAATTTTTAAAAAGCCCCTTGGAAATCTTTGTCTTTAAAAAGATAAAGAATTGTCTTTAGTGGAAGCCAGATGGTACCTTAAATACTATTTGTATGAACTGGAAGTCTGGAGTGTCAAGTTTAAGGTGAGAAATGGTACAGTAAGAATTCTAAACAGCTTCTGATAATTAAAGATGCACCCTGCTACCCCAGAATCACTCTCTCTCACACACACGCACAAGCGCACACACACACACACACACACAGATATATACATGCACCCACACAGTCTATAAGAAATAAAGTGAAATACTTAACAGAAGAAACCATCGAAGGACAAAGGAAGGAAAAACATAAGAAGGAAACAGGTGAAGAGACACTCATTAGTCATTTAGGGAATGCAAATCAAAACCCAATAAGGTACCATGCCACACCCACCGGATGGCTAAAATTAAAGAGACAGGTAAGAACAAGGGCTAACCACTTACTAACTCAGAGAAAGGGGAATGTTCGCACACTGTTAGGGGGAGTGTAAAATGATGCAGTTGCTTTGCAAATATTTGGCAAGTTGCTCAAAACTGAAACAGAATTACCACATGACCCAACCATTCCACTCTTAGGTACACAGCCAAGAGAAATGAAAACTTGCATCCACACAAAAACAAGTACACTAATGTTCATATACAGCAGCACGATTCATAACGGTCAAAAAACTGAAACAGCACCATGTCCATGAACCGACAGATAAATAAAACATACAGCAGAGTACTTTCTGACCATAAAATGAGTCCTGGATTCACGATACAGTGTACTTGAAAGCATGCTAAATAAATTAGCCTAATACCTACACATATGCCTTCCACCTACAGAAGCACCTAGAATAGTGAACCAACAACACGCACAGAAAGCCCATGAGTTAGTGGGACTGGTGGCTGCAGGGAGTGAGGAGCGACAGCTGATGGGCGTGAGCTGTCTTATGAGGCTGAGGAACCGTTCCGGAATTCAACAGCAGTGATGACTATGCAATCGGTGAATACTCTGAACACCCACCCATGAGCTGGGCACTTAAAAACCCCAGAGACACAAGTGGAAAACCAACCATACGAATAACTACACTAAATGTAAGTGAACTAACAAGTCAAACACTGCTTAGTAGGAAATGTATAGCTTTGAAATGCCTATATTGAAAAAAGGCTCATAACCAGTACTATAACTTAAGAAGAAAGAAAAAGAAGAGTAGGCCAAAGTAAACAGAAGAAATAATAAAGACAAATCAATATAACAAAAAAGATTTTGAAAAGAAAACAAACGGCAGGTAAGGTTAAAAGTTGGTTCCTTAGTAAACATTTTAAAAGTTGATAAACCTGTAGAAAGAATCAACTTCTAGAGGGAAAGAGACAGCACAAATTACAACATCAGGAATGAAAGTGGAACCACTGTGGGTCCTACAGATATTAAGAGGATAAGAGAATATTATGAATAGCACTATGGAAATAAATTTAAAAACTGAAACAGACAAATTCCTTGAAAAATGCCAAAATGACTTACCAAAGTCATGACTTAAGAAATAGACCATCCAGAAGAAAAAGGAACCCTCCTACACTGTTGGTAGCAATGTAAACTGGTACAGCCACTATGCAGAATAGTTTGGAGGTTTCTCAAAAAACAGAGAACAGTGCTAGCATATGATCCAGCAATTCCCCTCCTGGTATATACCCACACAAAACTATAATTCAAAAAGATACATGCACCCCTAACATTCACAGGAGCACTATTTATAATATCTAAAGACATGGAAGCAACATACATTTTCATCAACAGATGACTGGATAAAGATGCGATACATAGAAACAGCAGAATGTTTCTCAACCGTAAAAAGAATGAGATAATGCCACCTGCAGTGTCATAGATGGACCTAGAGACGACCACACTAAGTGAAGTGAGACGGACAAACACCATACGATGCACTCACATGTGAGATCTAAAATATGACAGACTTACCTATGAAACAAACTTGCAGACACAGAAAACAGACATGTGGTTGCCAAAGAAAGGGGGTGAGGGGGGAGTGATGGATTGGGAGTCTGGGATTAGCAGATGCAAACTGGTATATACAGAATGGATAAACAACAAGGCCTGTTGTATAGCACAGGAAACTATATTCAATGGCCTGTGATAAACCACGGAAAAAATGGAAAAGAATATGAAAAAAAGATATATACGTAAGATTGAATCATTCACTTTGTTGTACAGTTGAAATTAGTGCAATACTATACTTAAATAAATTTTTTTTTAAAAAAGGAACTTCCTTGGTGGTCCAGTGGTTAAGATTCTACCTTCCATTGCAGGGGGCCACAGGCGTGATCCCTGATCAGGGAACTAAGACCCCACATGCTGGCTAGTGTGGCCAAAAATTAAATTTAAAAAATAAATTTTTTTTAAGAAATAAAACATCCAAATAGCCTTAACCTATTACAGAAACTCAATCAATAATACTCAAATAAAACCTTGCACAAAGAAAACTGCAAACCCAAAGGCTTTCAGTGGTGAACTGTTCAAAAGAAATTACAGACTTTTTCAGACACCATAGAAGGGAAATGCTTCTCAACCCATCTGCCAAACCTGACAAAGATTTCTAAGCAAATAAAAGTACAGGCCAATATTCTTCATCAACATCCTCAAAACAGTAGCCAATTGAATTCAGCAAGAGACAAAAGGGACAGCACTTCATCACACTTCATGGTGAAAGGCTGTGTACTTCCCCCAAGATCAGGAACAACACCAGCGTCGTGGCCAGCACAGTAATACAAGAGAAGGAAGCTCCTGGGACAGGCTGAAGCAGAAGCAGACAACAGAAACTCCTCGGTTATCTGCAAGACCAATGGAGCCTCAGTAATAAGGTCAACATAAAAAGATCAACTGTATTTTACATATACTGGCAACAAGTAGCTGGAAAATATAAAAGCTCAAGCACAAATGGAAAGATGCATAATATCTTTACACTGAAACCTTACAAAATTCCTGAAGTTAAAGAAGATACACAAATGGTGAGATACATATCATGGTCAAGGACTGGGGAATTCAACATTGGTCAAAGTGTCCATTTTCTGTAGCAGGCCTTTTTTGGGGGGTGGCAGGTCTGATAACTTAATTTTTAAATTTGTATGCTAAAAACCCAGAATAGTCAAAACACTTAAAAAGCAAAAATAAAATTTAAAAAAGGTGGAGAACATTCTCAATTTCCAGACAATTTGATACTTGAATAGACTGAACATGCATGAAATTCATAAGTAAAAAAACGTGGACACTGACCTTCTGCTTCACACCATAGACAAATACAAACTCAAAATGCATCATAATGTCAACTGCAAAAAGTTGAAACTATAAAACTAAGAGAAAACCTCAAAGAGAATCTATTGACATTAAAGGTATGACCTGATTTGGAAATATTAATAACATACCAGAAAAAACTGATAGATTAGACTTCAACAAAACTAAAGCTTATCGTTCTTTAAAATACAGTGTCAAACAAATAGGTAAGCTACACATCAGGAAAAAACAGTCATAGCCTGTTATTTACCTCATCATCAGGGAAATGCAAATTGAAACCACAATGTTACCACATTACATCCAACAGAATCAGTAAAATGAAAACCTGGGTAAAATTAAAAATAACACATGTTGGCAAAGATACGGAGCAACTAGAGTGGTCAAGAAAACAAGTCTGGCAGTTTCTTAACATCAAACATACTCTCCTATGGGACCCAGCAATTCCCAGGAAAATGAAGAGACATTCACAAAAACCTGTGCAGATGTTCACAGCTGCTTTATTCCTTACAGCCCCACTGGAGTCTGCACACAAGCCCACCAATTAGTAGACAGAACACCTGAGATATTTTTGCACTGGATACAACTGAGACTCCTCCCTCAAAGGAACAAAGTACTGACATGAACAGCAGCATCAGCGAGCAGCATGCGCTCTGGGCTTCCTGAAAGACGCGGACACGCAGAGTGATCCCAACCAGAAGAAGCTCTGCTGCTGCTGCTAAGTCACTTCAGTTGTGTCCGACTCTGTGACCCCATAGACAGCAGCCCACCAGGCTGCCCCATCCCTGGGATTCTCCAGGCAAGAACACTGGAGTGGGTTGCCATTTCCTTCTCCAGTGCATGAAAGGGAAAAGGGAAAGTGAAGTCGCTTAAGGCAAAACAACCTGCATCCACAGGAACCAGATCACTGTATAGGATACAGTGGGTTTCTCTGGGAGGGTGGGGGTTAGATTTAGTGCACAGGGGCACTTTCGAAATGTCATATTATCTTGAACAGCGTGCTGACTGAGTTCAAGGAATTAGAAACAAGAACCTATTTTTCTAAAAACGGGCGTGCAAACTATGACCCATGGACCAAATCTGGCCTGAGTGTCTATCTTTAGCCTGTAAGCTAAGAATGTAAAAATCATTTTTTAAAAGTTGGGAGAAAAAAGAAATCAAAAGAATATTATTTCATGACATATGAAAATAATAGAAAATTCAAATTCCAGTGTACATAAAACTCTAAAAAAAAACAGTCACAGGGACTTCCCTGGTGATCCAACAGCTGAGATTCATGCTCCCAATGCAGGGGGCCTGGGTTCAACCCCTGGTTAGGGAAGTAGATCCCATATGCCACAACTGAGACACAGCACAGCTTGCTAGTTAGCTACCTAGCTAGCTACTTAAATAAATGAGTAAATTAAAAACACCCACACCCAGTATCAGCCATGAAGCACTGCTCTCCCCGCTACTAAAAGCTCCAAACTGCTCCAAGGATGTCATAAGTAATTGAATTTAATCTCACTCAATATTATTATTACTAAATAAATTTAGTAATGGGTATGCTTATCATTCCCATTTTACAGGTGAGGCAAGTAATAGAGAGATGATGGAACTTTCTTCTCTCTCTTTAGTTGCTAAGTTGTATCCGAATCCAGCAACCCCATGGACTGTAGTTTGCCAGGCTCCTCTGTCGATGGAAATCTCCAGGCAACAATACTGGAGTAGGTTGCCGTTTCCTTCTCTGGGGGATCTTCCCAACCCAGGAATCAAACCCGGGTCTCCTGCATTGCAGGCAGATTCTTTACCAACTGAGCTATGAGGGAAGCCCTTTCTTGGCTCCACATAATAGCTAAGTCTCAGAAGCAGGAAACAAAAGCATTCATTTGTACAAAATCCTCTTTATTTAGGGTGGGATGAGAAGAAAGCCTCTGAGAATACTGAGCACAAATTCACTCTAAATGCACGTGGATACCACTGGAGAGACAGAGTAACAATCACTTCGGGCAGTTCCTTTCAGTGGAAAAAGTAAAATTCATTGCGATGCTTCCTTGTCTGAGTCACTGCACACAGGTGTATTCAGTTGCATAAATTCACTAAACTGCAGAGTAAGGAATGTGCCTTTTCTGTGTATTACTACATATCATCATCAACAAGTTTTTAGAAGGCTGAAGCCTGACTCCAGACTAGTTAATTCAACTTAGTCAACCAGACCTCAAACTTACTTCACCATTCAGAAATGTTTCTGTTTCAGTATACTTCTCTCCTTTTTTCTAACACAAGCAGTTTGTTTTCTGAAATGCTGTGACATATCACAGGTATGCTCTGACAAAGGCCAGAACCAACACTTGCCTCCCTGGACCAGCACAGAACAGCGGGACCAACGCTGCGCCACACCACCCCGCAGGACAGGGTGATGATGAGCACCGAGGGCACGAGGAGGCTGAAGGCTCCCCGCTCCTTCTCTCCTTCAGAGACTCACAGTTTCCTTCAGCAGCAGAAAAGTCACCGAAGCAGTGCTGCTCTCCATTACACCACCCCCTGAAATTTCAGGACATCTGACTAGGATCATTTGTTTGTTTGTTTAAATAAATTAACATCTGATTTCAAAAGAAATTGTTTAGGAGTAACCGACATAGTGCTGTCACGAGGAAGAAGCTAATGTTAAGAGGCTGGGCACCAGCACACAGCTGCAAGAGACAGAAGCCATGAGGAGGCAGCTCTGCAAACTGTAAGCAAGTATTTCTTGTGCTTCATCATCGCCAACACACCTGTGAAGACAAGGCCTAAGTATGTAACAGGAAATTCCAGTACAGATTTCAAATGTGCACAATGAACTAGGAAAGGCGTGCGCTGGACAGCTTGCCAGGCTGGAGGCACTGGGTCGTCACCTTCACGCCCTCACAGGCCTTTGTGCTGTGCTCACCTCGCTCCTCAGGCCTCATCCACTCACTCACTCCTTCCTGGTCTCCTGTGCTCCATACCCTGGGGACCACACCTCCCAACTTGTCACCCAGCCTACAAGGCCTACTGGGCTCCCACTCCTGCTGTGCTGTGGGCACTGGACTCCTTGCAGAGAGGAGTGGGGAAAGACGGTGGCGGTAGGCTACGCAAGCCCCACGCGTGCACAATGACAACCAGCCAAGGCGATGTGAGCCCCCAGCTGGGGTTGGGCCCTGTCTTCCCTCCAGCTGAGAGGTGTCTTAGATGATTTCCAACAGAATGCGGTTTAATCGTGAAGTCTCATTTTATATGGTGGCAATGAATCAAAATTTAATAGGGCCAAGATTCTGCAGCTCAAATCAATCACATTTCTGAACCACATGGGACCTTCTGCAACCCCTAGGCGCTGCTCCAGGGCTTCAAGCCCAGGCGCAACCCTCCCAGCTGCACTTCATGAGTGGGTCTGTTCCTCCTGCATTCAGCCACTTACTGGGCTCTGCCTTGGGAAGCACCCATGTGAAGACTCAACTCCTTGGCCCTTCTCTCAAACACCTGCGTGCTCTGCAGACTTCAGAGCACTTGCTGTGGCCAGAGCACACACTCTGTGGTGGGACCCAGGACTGAGGGTCCTGAGGGCGTCTGTCCTACAGCACCCCGGCCAGAGCGAGGTGAGGCGAATGGGGCCCTTGGACACTGATGAGTCACAGGTGAAATGAAACAACCTCTGGAGTGAGCAGCCTGGGAATGCATTGTTTTGAATCTTTTTCTGGGGGGCCATGCAGCATGTGGATCTTAGCTCCCTGACCAGGGACTGAACCTATGCTCACTGCAGTGGAAGTACGGAGTCTCAACCACTGGACCGCCAGGGAAGTCCTGTATTTCTTTAATCTTAAATGGGCCTTTCTTTTGACTGAGTGACAATACTTCAAGAAATTTAAAATAAGAGCATAATTCACTAGGCGTACAAGCCTTTATGTCCAAGGCTATGTGAAATATGTTTGTAACAGTTAAGAGTTAAGGCACAAATGTTCATCTACTAAACTGGGGTATCTGACAATCCCATTTAGAGAAACATCAGTTATGATAACTAAATGTAAGATACGAAAAAGTGAAATCATATACACAGTATGACTAAAACAGTGCTTAAAAAACCCCATCAACTCCCAAGCCACAGCTCAAAAAGCAAACCTTTCCTCATTGTGTCTGAGTGATAAGGTGTACGGTTCCTCCTGCTCTTTGTTCAGCATGACAGCCTGGATGCCCCTGGGGACGGACAGCACGGTCCAGAGCACCCAGGAGAGCACCCCCACCGCATCAGGGCGGCTGAGGACCACGACGGGCGCAGGAGCAGCTCACCACCCTCACTCGCGTTGTACCCACAAGTTGACTCCCAGCCCTGACAAGGCCCCTAAGAGTGAGCTTACTACAACAGAAATATTCCACATACCGCCTTTTGTTAACTGTCTGATAACTACAAACCATACACCCCAAACTTCTGTTTGGATTGCGGGACCAGGACTGGGAACCCCATCCAGTCTCTGCTTCCCAGAAGCATCCTGCAGTTCAATGCCATGTGGGAACGGGATAAAGAGAATGGCTACTGAGTCTCTGGAAACAAGCGCTGAGGCCTGAGCAGGAAGAGCCTGTACTTGCTGACAGAGATGAAATCCAGCTCCACATTTCTACGTGTCTCACGTGTAAGGGAGCGGGTATACTTGGCGGCTACGGTGTGAGAGATCCCGAAGCTCCATCTCAGAATGATGCTACTGTTCACAGGAACAAGAGACACAGACCCAAGGGGCAGAACTGCAGTAAGAATCTAATTTTGTTAGGCATCAAATTACCAATATTGGAAACAAAGATGAGAAAATAAGGCCTACACTGAGAGGAAAACACTCCATGTGACTGTGGTAGCCGGGGAACCGAAGGGTAAGGGCTCTAGATTTGCGAGAGTGGAAAAAAAGACAATAAAATGAAAACTCAGCTGCAGAAGCAGCGAAAGGCAGGGCCCGGAGCCCCATGTGAATACACTGTACTCTTGGCCGATGATCTGCTCAGGTTTGCGCCAGGAGATACGAAACATCACTAAGACTGGCTAATTCCTTCCGCTGCCAAAAGAGAGAGGACTGGGGTTACTCACGTGATGTCCCTTCGCTGATAGCAGCCCTGGAGCAGGCGGGCGATCAGGTCGCTGATGAACTCCACGTCATCTCTGTGGAGAGCTGCTTCTAACTCCTGAGGAGGGGGAGACAGGGACGAGAGCTCAGACTCAGAGGCAGATCCCCAACCCCTGCCGGCGGCCCTCCCCCCTCCACCACCACCGCTATCCATTCTGGCCTGGTGCAGCTCTTTGATTTTCCAGGCGTTCATTCCCCTACTGCTCTTACCAACCTCCATCTCTCTCATCTGCACAGGCAGACACCTCTTTTTGTAAGTCAGTACCGTTGCTTCTCGGCCTTTTGGCTAAGATCAGGTGTATAACTCAATGCCAGCACAGTCACAAAAGAGCTTAACTCATGTAAACAGGCTGTAATGCTTTCTACTTTAATGCAGGAGTGTAATGGAGCAGATATGTAATTGATCAGAAAGCATTCATTTACTGAAGAGTTTCAACAAGTAAGCCAACTGCAACAGCTCTCCAGAATCATGCCACTTGGAACGCTTCTGTGTGCACATAGCCTGTCGGACCTAATAGCAGTGAGGCACTGCCCGAGCGGGGGTCGGGGGGGGGAATTCCAGGGTACGGGCACATGGGACTTAGGCAGAGACGGCACACATACTCTAAACGAGGGTTCACTGAGGAGCTACAGGGACAGAGGTGACAGCTGGGATTCGGGGGACCCTATTCCTTCCCTTCTCAAGCTCCCACAGTGAACAGTCACCACTCCCAGGACACAGGCCCACGTCCAGCCGGAGGCCGTCCGCCTGCTGGGCAAGCCGACTCCCCAGGATCCACTCTGCTGGTGGTGTGGCCGGCTCATAACCAGACTCTGAGGGTCTTGTAAGTGGGCCCAAAAGCGCCAAGGGCACCAGCTTGGAGCAGGCAGTGTACACAAGAGGAGGTCCACGTCTACTAGAAATAAAGGGAAGGTCTTTTGCGCGACATTGTAATCCTGTGTATTATTCTATGTTCAAAAGTTCCCAAGTTTGTAAACACCCCGAAAACATCATGCGACACAAGCATTACCAAGCACCCTAACTGACAGAAACAAACAACTGAGCCACCCTGAGAAGGAAGGGGCCCTGGACACCTTGAAGGCCAGGGCCTCAGTGTGGGAACACAGGGCCAGCCCGAGGGCGAGCGTGGCCGGATGCGCACACCTGCCACAAGGGCGCCTGCTCTTCTGGGCAGACACCAGGGATGCTGGGCGGGCCTGAAATATCTGCCATGTGAGCTCCGAGAGGGACTTCTGACGCTTATGAATGCAAGTCCCACCCTGCCTCACATGTCACCCACAGGATACTGAAACACACCAAACACAACGTTCCTTTGTAGACATAGCTCGACTATACTGTGCCTCAAACTCAGAAGCACCTAGAAAACAGACCAAATCAGACACGGTGACTCGGGAGAGGCACTTTCCCCGGGGCCCTACAGGACCCAGCCCGCAGAGTCACTCACTGCTCCATCAGAGGCGGCGGCGCTGCCCCTGGACCCAGCTGTCCTCCCCGCGGCGGCCACAGGTGACCAGGGCTCCCTGCACGGCCTCCGCTCTCACGGCCCTGCGCCCAGTGTCACAGAGAGACAGCAGAGGCAGGACAGCAACTTTAATCCCGCTGAACAAAAAGAGGACTGGCTTATCAGTTAAAATTTTCTCACTTCAGTGGATACAGAGTTTGAGATTTGCAAGATCAAGACGTTCTGGAACAGATTCATAACAACATGAATAGACTTAACACTACCAGACCGTGCCCTGACACTTAACACCACTGGGCTGTGTGCACCTACACACACACAGCGCTGGACCGTGCCCTGACACTTAACACCACTGGGCTGTGTGCACCTACACACACACAGCGCTGGACCGTGCCCTGACACTTAACACCACTGGGCTGTGTGCACTTACACACACACAGCACTGGACCGTGCCCTGACACTTAACACTACTGGGCTGTGTGCCACACACAGCGCTGGACCGTGCCCTGACACTTAACATCCCTAGACTGTGCACACCGACAGAACACTACCAGTGTGTCCTCACACCCCACACTACAGACTATGTACTTATCACAGCTACCAAAGTAGAGTTTATGTGTCTTTAACCACAATTTGCAGGGTGGTCCCACAGCCCCAGCTCAGGGGAACCAGCCCCTGAGAAAAGACCTCCAAGGAAGCCTTTGGCACCCAGGCCTGGAGGCCGTGTGCACAGCACGCGGGGAAGCGAGGCTCCCTTGGGGAAGAAGAGTTCCCCGAACTTGCCACATTACAAGTATCCCCAGGCAGAAGCTATGGTGATTTAAATGAGGTGATACTTACAAAAGCCAGACCAGCCCCATGCACAGTGAATGCTCCATAACATGTGAGCACTGCAGTTAATTCATTCTCAAGTGACGGCGTGTAGAAAAACAGACTGAAGAAACAGAAAGTGCTCTTTTCAAAAATCAGATTTCTGAACAACAGAAGTTCAAACTTTAATACATGGCCTGTATGCCTGATGCTTTTGAACTGTGGTGTTGGAGAAGATTCTTCCTGCTGCTGCTAAGTCACTTCAGTTGTGTCCGACTGTGCAACCCCATAGACGACAGCCTACCAGGCTCCTCCATCCGAGGCAAGAACACTGGAGTGGGTTGCTATTTTCTTTCTCCAATGGAAGAAAGTGAAAAGTGAAAAGTGAAGTCGCTCAGTCATGTCTGACTCTTCGTGATCCCATGGACTGCAGCCTACCAGGTTCTTCTGTCCATGGGATTTACCAGGCAAGAGTACTGGAGTGGGTTGCCATTGCCTTCTCCGAGAAGACTCTTGAGAGTCCCTTGAATTGCAAAGGGATCCATCCAACCAGCCCATCCTAAATGAAATCAGTCCTAAATATACACTGGAAGGATTGATGCTGAAACTGCAATACTTTGGCCACTTGATGCAAAGAACTGACTCATTGGAGAAGACTCTGATGCTGAAAGATTGAAGGCAGGAGGAGAAGGGGACCTCAGAGGATGAGCTGGTTGGATGGCATCACCAACTCGATGGACATGAGTGTGAGCAAGTTCCAGGAGTTGGTGATGGACAGAGAAGCCTGGCAGGCTGCAGTCCATGGGGTTGCAAAGAGTCAGACTGGACTGAGCAACTGAACTGAACTGATGCATGAGGCAATCAAACTACCTCCAAATCCAAGTTATTCACAGCTTCACTACTTCCACCTTCAGCCCAGAGCCCAGACTAAGGCAACCAGGGTTTTTAAACACTCTTCCAAAGCCCCGCCCCGCCACTCCTCCTCACTCCACACCCCTTTCTGTATTCTCTTTTCACTGTGGGCACTGAGCTGTGAGCACAGAAATCTGAACTCTGCCAAGATGCTCTGGGACAGGGGAGGGGGGAACAACCAGCAAATCACCGAGAAGGGACCAAGCAGGGCTCCTGAGCGTCACGCTCGCCCTCCTTGCAGCTGGCGTCACAGCTCATTAGGGATGAGCCTGTTCAGCCCTGGGACCTGGCGGGAGCTGCTGAGAAAAGGACCCCAGGATGAGCCAGGGAGGAGTTGGCGGGAGGCGGGGGCCGGGTAGGGGCCTTGAGCCTGTGTCGTGGAAACTTTTCCCCAAACAGGGAGAACATTCTGGAGAAGCAGCCCAGGAACATCACTAACTCCTCCACGCCAGCACCGCTCAGCAACTGCTCTGCTCTCAAAGCTCAGTGCAGGGCCTCCTAGCAGTGGACCCAATCCCGAGATCCCGAATCTTCTTTATCTTTTGTTAAACAAGGTAGTAAAGACAGAACAGCCTTCTTTCCCTCAACTCCAAGGAAGAAGGGAGATGACGTACATGCACACTCCAGGCACAGAGACCCCACTAAGTTTCCCCAAGGAGGGAAAGGCCTGAGGAAACAGCTACCTGGGCCTCACTTGATGTAAAAGGCACAGATCTTTCTCACCTGCACAGGGACCAGCTGCAAGCAGTGGGGATCACAGTCAAAGGGGCTTCCACGCATGCCCAGGAGTGGGCTCACACAAAGGAGGTGCAAAGCAGGCCCTCCGAGGGCCATCCCAGCCGCTCTCAGGGAGGCTGCCCGGCGAGCAGGCCCAGGCTTCAGAAAGCACCCCTGGCATTTTGGCAGCTGATGCTTCTAACCTGGTGCATAAATTACCTTCATTCCAAAGGCTGCTCGACACAGTTCACACCATATTGGCAGCTCTGCGCTGCAGACGCGACAGCCATCACCTGTCATGACGTAGGGAGCAACTTTCTAGAAAGGAAACCACACAGCTCCCCTCAGGCTGAAAAAAACTGCTCAAAGCAATGAATGTATAAACCTACATGAATATGCTTGTCTGAAAAGGTATAAATTACCAAAATTGGCTCCAGATATTTAAAAAGGGGTCTGAAGTTACACACATCTTCTCCCGCAGGCAAGCTCCAGAATACAGAAGTAACTGCTGAGCACTGAAGAGATGGGAGCGTCTCAGCAGCCCAAGAGGCTGGTGCTGACGAGCCTCAGACCAGGGTCGGAATCTGGACTTCACATGGAGACTGTGCCCTTGGAACCCAAGGCATGTGGCTCATGGCGCAGCTTCCTAGAGAGCCGGGTTTCCTCTGATGGTTTTGTTTTCATAATTGTAACTTGTGGTCATTTGGAAAGGTATACTATTCTTAACTTAAACATGTGAATGAATTTCAGAAATAAAACTGGAGATGTGGTCAGACAACTTATGTCGAAGCTACTTCAGCCAGAAGCCCTAGACCCCTGGGGTTAAGCAGTCCCACTCCTTGCTCACCACTGGACTGGCCAAAAATTAATTTAGGTGTAACCAGCAAAATCAGGGAGAGAAGCAAAAATCAAAACTGGAAGTTAATCTGAGCGTGCTGTGCAGGCCAGGCCAACACAGGGCCAGGGTGAGACAGTCCCAGGCCCAGCCCAGGGAAGACACCAAGGACGACAGTGAGTCAGGGCAGAGGAAGTGAAAGCGGAGCTGCAGGTGCAAAGTTCATGAGATGCTGCCAACTGTATGTGGAAGGCAGCAGAGAAGAGGACACCTCGGGGAACAACTTTTAATTCTGCCCCCCAGCCCCCCAACAAGACAATGGATCTCTAACTGATGAGACACTGAGTGGGGGTGGGGCGGGGACAGATACCAAAGCGGGAACACCCTGGTTGTTCATGTGTGACCACGCCCTGGTCTCCTGAGGGGCAACAGCACAGAAAACTGGGTGCATGACGTGGATGTGCGGGCCCTCTCATCTGCCAGTCAGCTCGGCCTCCGTGGCCTCGTGACAGGGGCTCAGGAGGGAAATGGTCCCTGCACCTAAAGACACGCTCTGTGCCTGGCTCCGCAGCTCGTGCCCAGGCTGCCAACAGGCTAGGAGACACCCTCTTGGGGAGCATCGCAACTGGGAGGGGTCCCCATTCCCGGTAGAGATGGCAGCGATTGAGAATGAGCTTGCTCAGCAGAGGAAGGGCCAGGACATGACTAGAGAAGACCATAGACAGGAGCACTGGAGCAACCAGGCTGAAGGATGAATGTGACTGGAGGTTTCCAGAAATGCCTGCCATCAATCTACAAGGAGAAATCAGCAAAGACAGGACAAACTAGCAATGACCAGGGTGTGGTTATAACTGAGAGAACAGTTCTGAACTCACTGGGAAAAGAAAAAGAACGCACTAACCCATCTGGAAAATTATTCAAGAAATGGGAATACCAGATCTGACCTGCCTCCTGAGAAATCTGTATGCAGGTAAAGAAGTAACAGTTAGAACTGGACATGGAACAAGAGACTGGTTCCAAATTCAGAAAGGAGTACATTAAGGCTGTATACTGTCATCCTGCTTATTTAACTTAGAGCATATCAGGCAAAATGCTGAGCTGGATGAAGCACAAGCTGGAATCAAGATTGCCAGGAGAAATATCAATAACTTCAGATAGGCAGATGATGCCACACTTATGCCAGAAAGCAAAGAAGAACTGAAGAGCCTCTTGACGAAAGTGAAAGAGGAGAGTCACAAAGCTGGCTTAAAACTCAACATTCAGAAATCAAAGATCATGACATCCCGTCCCATCACTTCATGGCAAACAGATGGGTAAACAATGGAAACAGTGACACTGAGACTTTAATTTCTTTGGCTCCAAAATCACTGCAGATGGTGACCACAGCCATGAAATTAGAAGACGCTCCTTGGAAGAAAAGCTGTGACCAACCTAGACAGCATATTAAAAAGCAGAGACATTGCTTTGCCGACAAAGGTCTGTCTAGTCAAAGCTGTGGTTTTTCCAGTGGTCATGTATGGATGTGAGAGTTGGACTATAAAAGCCGAGCACTGAAGAATTGATGCTTTTGAACTGTGGTGTTGGAGAAGACTCAAGAGTCTCTTGGACTGCAAGGGCGATCCAACCAGTCCATCCCAAAGGAAATCAGTCCTGAATATTCATTGAAAGGACTGATGCTGAAGCAGAAACTCCAATACTTTGGCCACCTGATCCAAAGAACTAACTCTTGGAGAATACCCTGATGCTGGGAAAGATTGAAGGCGGGATGAGAAGGGGACAACAGAGGATGAGATGGTTGAATGGCATCACCAATGCGATGGACATGAGTTTGAGTAAGCTCCAGGAGTTGGTGATGGACAGGGAAGCCTGGCAGTCCATGGGGTTGCAAAGAGTCAGACACAACTGAGTGACTGAACTGAACCCGTCCTCATGCTGTCTAAAGGAGTCCCCAGGTGCTGACCCAGGCCAGTCCCTGGTGGGGCAGGGCTCTTCACCAGGCTGGGGAGAAACAACCCCTCTTCTGATTCTCAGCTCCCTGATGAGGACGTGGGTCTGGGTGTCAGGAAGGTGGTGTGTTGAATGACAGATATCCATTTCAAATAAATAACAATGTCCTACTCCACAGCACAAGGAGCTACATTCAGTGTTCTATGATAAACCATAGTGGAAAAGAACATGGAAAAGAATGCATATGTATGTTTAAGTGAGCCACTTGGCTACAGGGCAGTCATTAACACAACACTATCAACGAAAAAGCAAGAGAGTTCCAGAAAAACATCTATTTCTGCTTTATTGACTATGCCAAAGCCTTTGACTGTATGGCTAACAATAAACTGTGGAAAATTCTGAAAGAGATGGGAATACCAGACCACCTGACCTGCCTCTTGAGAAACCTATATGCAGGTCAGGAAGCAACAGTTAGAACTGGACAGGGAACAACAGACTGGTTCCAAATAGGAAAAGGAGTACGTCAAGGCTGTATATTGTCACCCTGCTTATTTAACTTATATGCAGAGTACATCAGGAGAAATGCTGGGCTGGAAGAGGGACAAGCTGGAATCAAGATTGCTGGGAGAAATATCAATAACCTCAGATATGCAGATGACACCACCCTTATGGCAGAAAGTGAAGAGGAACTAAAAAGCTTCTTGATGAAAATGAAAGAGGAGAGTGAAAAGTTGGCTTAAAGCTCAACATTCAGAAAACTAAGATCATGGCATCCGGTCCCATCACTTCATGGGAAACAGATGGGGAAACAATGGCTGACTTCATTTTTGGGGGCTCCAAAATCCTGCAGATGGAGACTGCAGCCATGAAATTAAAAGACACTTACTCCTTGGAAGGAAAGTTATGACCAACCTAGATAGCATATTCAAAAGCAGAGACATTACTTTGCCGACTGAGGTCCGTCTAGTCAAGGCTATGGTTTTTCCAGTGGTCACGTATGGATGTGAGAGCTGGACTGTGAAGGAAGCTGAGCACCAAAGAATTGATGCTTTTGAACTGTGGTGTTGGAGAAGACTCTTGAGAGTCCCTTGGACTGCAAGGAGGTCCAACCAGTCCATTCTTAAGGAGATCAGTCCTGGGTGTTCTTTGGAAGGAATGATGCTGAAGCTGAAACTCCAACACTTTGGCCACCTCATGCGAAGCGTTGCCTCATTGGAAATGACCCTGATGCTGGGAGGGATTGAGGGGCAGGAGGAGAAGGGGATGACAGAGGATGAGATGGCTGGATGGCATCACCGACTCGATGGGCATGAGTCTGAGTGAACTCCGGGAGTTGGTGATGGACAGGGAGGCCTGGCGTGCTGCAATTCATGGGGTCGCGAAGAGTCGGACACGACTGAGTGACTGAACTGAACTGATAATTCATCTAGACTTCAATTAAAAATAAATTTAAAACAATAAACAAATGGCCATTCTGAGACCCTGGGGCCACTGGCCCTGTCAGGGTTTGCATCTGCACACTGAGCGCCCGGCTGGTCGCCTGAAAGCACTCGAGGCAGAGCCAGCGCCAGGCCCCGCAGCACCTTCCGTGCAGGTACACCTGAGAAGCATTTCGGGTGTGGCTCTGCTGGGCTAAGAAAGGCTCCTCAGCAAAATTCTCACAAGACAGTCATGAGGCTTTCCTGGTAGCTCAGTGGTATAAAGAATCTGCCGCCAATGCAGGAGACAAGGGTTCGATCCCTGGTCCAGGAGGACCCCACATCCCGCAGAACAACTAAGCCCGTGCACCATAACTACTGAGCCCTGCTGCACAACCAGAGCAGCGCGTGCAACGAGAAGCCCGAGCAGCCAGCCAGGGCAGCTGCTGCTCCCCGTGCCTGGAGCGAGCCCGCACACAGCAACGAAGACCCAGTGCAGTCATAAATAAGTTATTTTCTAAAAAACAAGTTATGTAGAACATTAATACTGATCAAGTTCCTTCTATTACAGGACACTCACACAACTGTTTTATTTTTGGGTAAGAAATTAAGCAAGAGACAACAGCTTGAGACAATCTCAATCAATGCTAGTTCTGGCTGCCTGCAAAGACCACCGACTGAATCATTTTACAAGGAGGTTCCCTGGGTTTGATAACAAGTGTTGAAAGTCACGTTAAATAGAAACATACAAGGGCTTATGTTGTAATGACCATGACTATGCACCCATGGAGCAACTAAAGGCCAAACTATCTTACGACTAAGCGAAAAGGGACTTGGAACAAAATTTTCAAAAATTAGTATTAAAATTCAAAAAGATAGAAGTAAGGCTGAAGTACTCTAGACATCTGCCCTTGAGATCTTCAAAAGTGGTTCTAGTGATGAAGAAATTTATGGAAATAAGGATGGGGGAAAAGCAATTATTTCTAAACTTAAAAATCCAAATGTTATCTGTTGTGTGGCAGAAACCAACACAACATTGTAAAGCAATTATCCTCCAATTAAATTTTTTTTAATTCAAAGGTTCATGTAAAATCCGCAAAGTAAAATTTCCAAACAGAAATTTGACTATTTTATCTCTTTTTTGAGAAGTTTAAATACACTATGACACATCAACAGTCCCAAGTTTGCCTGAATCACCACGTTGCGAAGATGGCATGTAGTGTAAATTTAAGCACCTGTGCAAAGTCTTCATGTTAACGCTACTACAGAAGGAACTAGGTCAGAGATCTTAATTCCTACTCTTTCCACGTCACCAAAAAGGCAGAGACCATTTACGCCAGAAAGGGGAAACAGTATGGAGAATGATACCGAACAATGACCCCATTTCTTCTGAAACATGGCTTATTCAACATTCAAACAGACCAGAGTCACTGCCCACCCTCTACACCACCAGATCCCCTCCCAACCAGTTACTAACGCAAATCCTCCAGGTCACTTCAGATGCAGCCTTTTCATCTCCAGGTCTCTCCTCCTCGTTTTCCCTCCTGTGTCCCCTCATCCTCCACATAAAAACTGGACTCTTTATCAAGCTGATTAGAAAAACAAATAAGCCAATATTTTCCAGTCAAACTTTACCATTGTCGGCAGTGGGAAATGTAAACTTCACAGAAGGAGGCAGTTGGAAGGTTTTAACAAGAAAAATACGCCTGAGGTTCTTAACAATTAGGTAGGTGACTCTGGGTTTGATTCAGGATTTTGATTCAAACAACCTGGAGAATGGAGGCATGACACAGGCAGGCAGGAAAGAAGGTGGACCATGGGCAAGGAGACGATAAACAAGGCCTCCACATCCATGTGCCTGGCCACTCTTGCTGCCTCCTGTTGTACACGTGTCTGTGCAAGCGCCTGGGACCGCCAGGCCAGGACACAACTCGACATCAAACATCATACATCCACGTGAGACTTTACTCCTGATAGTGTCCTGAGTGTAGGATAAATGTTGACAGCTGCCAAAATTACTAATGGGGGGGGGGACCGGGGAGGGGCGGGGGAAGAGGTGTAGATGCCCCCAGAGCAGACTCACCTCTTCAGGGATGCACAGCACCTTCTGGCCAGGCCACTTAGACAATGCACAAATTGGAGTAAAAACACCCCAGGCATGTGGTCGCCCTGAAAACTCTCTCCCTAGTCAAGAACTTCATCAGCTGGCCTTAAGCAACAAGACTCCTGGTTAATTATCTGCCTCCAACTGAGAAACCAGTAGCTCTCCAACAGTGAAACTGTACTAAATGACTGACTGAACCTCGGGGGTGGTTGAAAAGAATCTGTGCAAAATATCGTAGCTAGCACCAGTGATGTACACTCAGCCTCTGTCTGACCAATCTGCACCTGAGCCAGCTCTAAGGCCCAGGCAGGAGGAGCAAGTAAATTTGTCCATGCGCTCCTCTGCCCTGACCTCCCTCCTTCTCCAGGCCTCAACTCCCTCCTCTTCCGCCTCTGCAGGTTTCCCCTCCAGCTCCTCCAACTCTCCTGCAGGACTCCTGCCATTCATACTCCACTCCCTCCTCAGAATCCCAAAACCGGGGACCAACAGAAGGACCCAACCCCCAGAGGGCCCAGCAGGAGAGCAAGCCCAGCACAAGGAGCTGCCCCATCCCATAGCTCTGGCAGAAAGCCTTTCAGTCACCCCTGACCCTTCTCTCATTTTACAGCCTACGCAGCAAGGGGCCCAGCGGCTCTCCTGCAAATCCAATTCAGAAACTGTTGGGTCCTCTTCCAGCTGCTCTCAGCATCAATCCCTCAGGGCCTCCTAACTGGACCCTGCCCAGGGACATGACAGGCTCAAGTCAGAACAAAGCTCCAAGGGGACCCTGCAGGCAGCCCCCTGCAGACCCTCAGCCCTCTGACCCCAGTCCCCATCAGCCAGCCTCCTGCCTGCTCCTGCTCCTGGGGGACCCACAGTGCTCCTGCCACAGGCTGGGTGGCAGAACCCCCCCGTTCTGCACCTGCAGGGTTGCCCCACCATTGTCCAGTCCACCTACTGGGCTTTATTCTTCTAGTGAATTTATTTATTTATTTATTATATGCTCATTTCTTTTCTTCCTTCCACTGTTATTACGTAAACCCCTTGAGAAGCTTCTTGGTTTTTACATGTGCCTGTTTCCCTAAACGCCCATGAGTAGTATTTAGCACTTGTGTTTGAAAACTGGTAAGGACCCACACGGAGAAGGCAATGGCACCCCACTCCAGTACTCTCGCCTGGAAAATCCCATGGACGGGGGCAGCACACCTCATAGGCTGCGGTCCATGGGGTCGCTAGGAGTTGGACACGACTAAGCGACTTCACCTCCACTTTTCAGTTTCATGCATTGGAGAAGGAAATGGCAACCCACTCCAGTGTTCTTGCCTGGAGAATCCCAGGGACGGGGGCAGCCTGGTGGGCTGCCGTCTATGGGGTCACACAGAGTCGGACACGACTGAAGCGACTTAGCAGAAGCAGCAGCAGCAGCAAGGACCCACAAGCCAAAATTCCAGACTGAAGACTATTAAAAAGAGAGAGAGAAGCCCTAAACTCTAGCTATCCTGAAGGACAATAATTTAAAATACAGATATGGAGAAGCATATAATGAAAATAAAAGCATCTGAAACATTTAATGACCACTTGGAAGTGTGGTCTGAAGTCATCTGTGAAAACTCTTTTCCAAAAATTTAATCTGGAGGAATTCACTTATAAAGCAGGCACAGGGTTGGTCTCAGGTTAAATTAAGCTCACAGGCTCCAGGAGCCCTTCCAGGGTCAGTGCGGTGCAAACGACCTCAACTGACCCTTTCAATATTCTCTGCATTAAATGGAGAGCTCACGGCGAACTAACCAGCAGTACTTTTCAAAACTCACAAGTCTGTCCCCATCTTTACAACAGTTTTATTTAGTCTCTTCAGTTAGAAAGAAGGTCCTTCCTTCAGGCCTGCCCACTACCCTGGGGAAGAGGGGCTTTCTGGTCCAGGGGCAGGCCCGCAGGCCACTCCCTTCTGCTGCTGCTTTCAGCCAGACCCAGGCCCCACGGCGCACGTGTGGTGGACAGGGGTGTGCCGTGTTTCTTTCTACGCCTGAGGCACCATCAGCTATGAACGCTGGAAAAGGGGCTTGAAAAATTACATCTCAGGAGCTGACAGATTATTAAGAAAGATTTACTTTGCTGGACAACTTACTGACATTGGTGAGAGGCAAAACTAAGTAAGCTGTACAGCAAAACAAGTTGCTTTGAAGGAAAAGAATAAACTGAACCAACATAGGAGGAGAGACATGGTCCTCCCATGCAATTAATTGAAACTTCTGTACAAACTCAACTTTCTGCTCTGCTGACAAATGACAGCTCGTTACATGCCTGCAGGAGAGACCTTGTTTCCTTGATGCTGGGAATGAGGGGGCACCCACAACTGGGAGGAGGGCTGCTGTCCCCAAAAAGGTCTCCAGGACACAGCAAAGGAAAGGGAAAACTAATCCAAACCTGAAGCTATCACCTGCAAGTCTGGGTGGAGATGGGAGGCCAGTAACACTGAAGAAACCCCAAGGGGCCATGTCCTAGGCAGGAAAAGTACTGGTGCAAATGTGACAGAGTTCTCCACTCAGAAAGAAACACAGGATGTGAAACACAGGATGCCGCTCCAGTATGAGGCATAGAATGTGAAAGTCGCCCAGTTGTGTCCGACTCTTTGCAACCCTACGGACTGTACAGTCCATGGAACTCTCCAGGCCAAAATACTGGAGTGGACAGCCTTTCCCTTCTCCAGGGGATCTTCCCAATCCAGGGATCGAATCCAGGTCTTCCACACTGCAGACGGATTCTTTACCAGCTGAGCCACAACGGAAGCCCAAGAATACTGGAGCGGGTAGCCTATCCCTTCTCCAGGGGATCTTCCCGACCCACAGATTGAACCGGGGTCTCCTGCATTGCAGGCAGGTTCTTTACCAGCTGAGCCACCAGGAAAACCCTATGAGGCACAGACTCAGACCCTAAGTATAGCTGGCAAATGACAGAGATGCCACAACATCTAAGTGTCTCCATCCAGACACAAAATCTAGAAGCTTCACACTTAAGAAGGGCAAGAAAATTGAGCCCCTTAAATCAGGCCCCCTCTCAAGGTCCAAAGTGAGACTCCAGGTTACAAGTATAAACTGACAGGTGTCACAGGTGACAGGCTCCTGAGCAAAGGGTAAAGCTGTTTCCCACGGGGATGTGCGTCAGCAAGCCTGGAGGCCTTCTCTGGCACAAACAGACCAGCTGCCTCCTGCTTGGCCGTGGGATCCACTTTCCAGCTGGACCATCCATCCTGACGCCCTGCACCTGCGCTCTGGCCTGCAACATGGATGTGAGCTATGAGGCTCATCGCACATCACTCTGGACAAGTCACCCTGCTGTTGCGAACCACAGTCCCACAAAACATAGCGGCTTCAAACCACCACCACTATGTTCTTTCTCACCCCACCCTCAGTGGGTGGGGAGCTTGGAGCTGCCTGGCCTCAGGGCTCTCCTGTGCGGTCACCAGATGCTGGCTGGGGTTCCATCAGCTAAGGACCATCCATGCTCCCAGGGCTCACATCCATGGCAGGCACTGCGTGACAGCTGGTCCCCCTACAGGGGTCTCCACACAACTGCTGCAGTGTCCTCGTGCTGTGTAACACAAGAGCCGTTTTGCCCCAGCCTCAGAAGGCACACCGCCCCTCCCGCTGGATTCCACAGGCCCTGTGCGTCAGCCTGATTCAGACTGGGAGGGGACAAGGGTCACTGGGACATGTCAGAAGCTGGCTGTTTTATACTCTTCTAAGTTGCAGTTACTAAAAGCCACTAATACTAAGTTTGTCTCTGAAACCCACCAACAACATCCAAACTATAATACTGAACTTCTCACTCACCGAATAGTAAGAAGACCAAACAAAAGCTGGCATATTGAGTGCAGCACTTTCACAGCATCATCTTTTAGGATTTGAAATAGCTCAGCTGGAATTCCATCACCTCCACTAGCTTTGTTCATAGTGATGCTTTCTAAGGCCCACTTGACTTCGCATTCCAGGATGTCTGGCTTTAGGTGAGTGATCACACCATCATGGTTACTTGGGTCATGAAGATCTTTTTTGTATAGCTCTTCTGTGTATTCATGCCACCTCTTCTTGATATCTTCTGCTTCTGTTAGGTCCATACCATTTCTATCCTTTACTGTGCCCATCTTTGCATGAAATGTTCCCCTAGTATCCCTAATTTTCTTGAAGAGATCTCTAGTCTTTGCCATTCTATTATTTTCCTCTATTTCTTTGCAATGTTCACTTAGGAAGGCTTTCTTATCTCTCCTTGCTGTTCTCTGGAACTCTGCATTCAGATGGGTATATCTATCCTCTTGTCCTTTGCCTTTCACTTCTTTTCTCACCTATCTGTAAGGACACCTCAGACAATCATTTTGCCCTCTTGCATTTTTCTTGGGAACGGTTTTGATCACCTCCTCCTGTACAATGTTACGAACCTCCGTCCATAGTTCATACCTGAGTGGCCTAGAGCTTTTCTCTACTCTCTTCAATTTAAGCCTGAAGTTTGCAATAAGGAGTTCATGATCTGAGCCACAGTCAGCTCCCGGTTTTGTTTTTGCTGACTGTATACAGCTTCTCCATCTTTGGCTGTGAAGAATGTATCAGTCTGATTTCAGTACTGACCACCTGGTGATATCCATATGTAGAGTCCTCTCTTGTGTTGTTGGAAGACGGTGTTTGCTTTGACCAGTGCGTTTTCTTGGTAAAACTGTTAAGCCTTTGCTCTGCTTCATTTTGTACTCCAAGGCCAAACTCCTGTTATTCCAGGTATTTGCATTCCAGTCCCTTATGAAAGGGACTTTTTTTTTTTGGTGTTAGTTCTAGAAGGTCTTGTATGTCTTCAAAGAACCATTCAACTTCAGCTTCTCTGGCATTAGTGCTTCACAAGTGACGGCAACGTTGGCTAGCTCACGCTGCGCCCTGGCTACGTGGTAGATACCGTGCCACCCTCTCCACATCCACTACCTCAACCTCCTGCACTGCCATGTCCCTAACTCAGCATTTACTGGAAATATCTGAGTAGCAGGAGGGCAACTGGAACCAGAGGTCAAGTTGAGAAGACGCCTGACCTGAGACCAAAAGGATGTAAAGCAGCCAACCACACAGAAGACACAAGCGAGGGCTTTCCAGGCAAATGAAGCCACAGCTGAAAAGCTCTAAGGAGCTGCAAGGCAGGAGTAGACCTGAAGTGCAGGATGAAGTGGGCCTCGTAAACTGAGACACGAAGAGTGTGTCTTCTGTGACAATGAACAGGAAGCTCTTGGGCAGCAAACTGACAGTCTGGATTTGTTTATTACTCCAGCTGCTGGTGGCATGTGCACTAGAGACCAGTTAGAAGTGAACGATGATCCAGACATGGGATGCTGGTGGCTGGCCTAGAACAGCAGCAGGTCAAGGGAGGAAAAGAAGGGCAGATATTCCAGATCCAGGCTCAGAGTCAAACTGACACAACAGCTGAAAGGCAGGAAATGTGGAAGGCAGAAAACAAGCAGGCAACTACGAAGATAAAGGGGTCTGGGTGTGGGTGAAACTTCAGTGCATGGTGACATTTTTTACAGTGGGTAACAGATCAGAGGTTGGAGAAATCAAACTGACACAGCAACTTACGAGGAAGAGGGACATGTACACACAAGGGATGGTGAGGTACACACAGGGGATGATGAGGTACACAGACAGAACTTTTGGAAACATACATACGACCAGCAGTTAATGAGCTCTTTTCATTGCACAGGCTTCTGCACTGTTTCAATGTTAAGAAATTGAGCTAATATACCACTTTTAAAACCATCAATTAAAAGCCATCTTTTTCAGCTTCAGAGATATAACTGACAAAAATGTAAGATACTTGAAAAGTAGAATTTGATACACACAGACACAATGAAAAGATAACCACTATCCGCTCATTAACACATCTGTCACCCCACGTATTTACACCCCTCTTGGGGGTGGGGAGAAATTTAAATCCTACTTTCCAGAAAACCTCCTACAATGCTGTTGCCAACCACAGGCAGTCGCCTCCGATCTCTCCTCTTGTAACTGGAAGCTTAGGCCCTTCTGCCAGCCTCTCTCCATGCCCCCCACTTCCAGCAGCCCGTCTCCGTCCTCTGCTCCATCGTTCCCTCCAGACCCACACGTCAGTGAGACGACGCAGCATTCCTCCTTCTGGGTCTGGCTTATCTCACTCAGCATGATGC
Organism: Budorcas taxicolor; assembly: GCF_023091745.1. Lineage (NCBI taxonomy): Eukaryota > Metazoa > Chordata > Mammalia > Artiodactyla > Bovidae > Budorcas > Budorcas taxicolor. The sequence goes on along the minus strand of NC_068914.1, from coordinate 152,522,802 downwards.
CCTCTGGGTTCATCCACGTTGCTGCAAATGGCAGGATTTCCTTCTGTTTAAAGGCTGAATAATATTTACCTGAATGCACATACCAGGCCACACCTTCCCGATCAGCTTCAGTGACAGGCCCTCAGGTTGTTTCTATAAGGCTGCAATGAATGCAGGAGAACAGGCATCTCCTCAAGACGATGACTTCCTCTGGATTGTAAGGTAATTGTGTTTTCAATTTCTTGAGGAACCGCCATACTCTTTTCCATAGTGTCCGTACTAGCTTACGTTCCCACCAACAGTGCACAGGGATTCTCTTTCCCCCATATTCTCGCCAGGGATAGCACTAGCTATCATTTGTCTTTTTGCTAACAGCCATTCTGACAGGTGTGAGATGACACCTAACTGTGATTTTGATTTGCACTTCCCTGATGATTAGTGATGCTGAGTACCTTTCCATATACCAGGAAAATGGTAGAGGAGTTAACACCTGGGAGTGATCATGACCTTCTCCCCCTCCCTGTGGGCACCTTTCCATCATCCATCCTTCCAGGCTCTCATAGGATTCTTACTGCGTAAAGGGACCCTGCCTTTCCTTTCTTTCTTTCTTTCAAGATTAATTTCAAAAACAATAAAATCGTTTAAAATATATTACAATTACTAACAAGTTACAGCTAAAAAGAATTTTAACAGGGAAATCACCTGTGCAATACTACCAGGTGGTAAAATTAAGTATGTGGAACTAACCTAAAAGCACACCACTCTAACCTGATGTACAGCTATCGACCCACTTTCTTGTTTTTATGTATTGCAAATATAAGGACGTCTAGAATGCTTGGGTCAAAGGCTTCGTTTTTTAAGAAAACAAGCTCAAAAAGAGGAGCTAGAGATGCAGACAAAGGAATGTGTCAAAGCAAGACTGGGTCACAATTAAATGGGCCCAAATAAAGAATAGAGAAAAGGCTCTTTAAAGTAAGAAAAGGGTTCTGTCCCAAGTTAAAAAATAAAAATCCACCTGAACAAAACACCAGCAAACTCTCCCAATTGTTACTTATTCCATCATTAAGCCAAAATTTGAATGGTTCTATGGAATTGTTAGGGGAAGCACACTGATTGAAACCGCCCACCCTGGCCAGGCACCATAGTAACCATGTGCATGAGTTGTTTTGTGACAGGAGATCCTGATAAGGAATACGGAACTAATAAGCCACCACCAACCGGAAGAGTTCAGGAAAGGTCAAAAGGAGACACCACGTCCACTTCCCAGAATCCCTCTCGCTAGCATCCATCTTGGCTGAACAATGCGTGCGCCATCAGGAAAGACTCTAATTAGAATGACTGGCCAAAGACCACCTAGAAACTAATCCCATCACCATAAAACCTGAGACTGCGAGCCACGTAGCAGAGCAGTTCTCCTGGGTTCCCTTACCCTACTGCTCTCCACCCGGGTGCCCTTTCCAAATAAAATCTCTTGCTTTGTCAGCATATGTGTCTCCTCGGACAATACTTTTCCGAGTGTTAGACAAGAGCCCAGTTTCAGGCCCTGGAAGGGGTCCCCATTCCTGCAACAGAATCAATTCCTGGTAATTCTTAAACACATTATTTATAATTTCTATTAAGAAAATTCACACATGAAAATATGATTATCCTATGCAAAGAATAGTAACAGGTAAATATCCTACAATGTTAAGACTTCCCATATAAACTTACAATTCAATCACTGCAGTGCTGGCCCAGGAACAGACCCTAGGATAATGGAAGAGATGTGCATGAACCTAACAGCATTTCAAATAACAGAAAAAAGATTAATCAACAATGATTCTGGCATAACTGGCTCATTTTCTGGAAAACAGTGGATTCCAATTTAACAGCACAAACTTGATTTAAATAATAAAAGCTAACAGTATCAAATAGCTCAACTAGAATTCCATCACCACCACTAGCTTTGTTCGTAGTGATGCTTTCTAAGGCCGACTTGACTTCACATTCCAGGATGTCGGGCTCTAGGTGAGTGATCACACCATCATGGTTATCTGGGTCATGAAGATCTTTTTTGTACAGTTCTTCCGTGTATTCTTGCCACCTCTTCTTAATATCTTCTGCTTCTGTTAGGTCCATACCATTTCTGTCCTTTATTGAGCCCATCTTTGCATGAAATGTTCCCTTGGTATCTCTAATTTTCTTGACGAGATCTCTAGTCTTTCCCATTCTGTTCTTGTCCTCTATTTCTTTGCATTGATCGCTGAAGAAGGCTTTCTTATCTCTTCTTGCTATTCTTTGGAACTCTGCATTCAGATGCTTATATCTTTCCTTTTTTCCTTTGCTTTTCACCTCCCTTCTTTTCACAGCTATTTGTAAGGCCTCCCCAGACACCCATTTTGCTTTTTTGCATTTCTTTTCCTTGGGGATGGTCTTGATCCCTGTCTCCTGTACAATGTCACAAACCTTATTCATCAAGCACTCTATCTATCAGATCTAGGCCCTTAAATCTTTTTCTCACTTCCACTGTATAATCATAAGGGATTTGATTTAGGTCATACCTGAATGGTCTAGCGGTTTTCCCTACTTTCTTCAATTTCAGTCTGAATTTGGTAATATGGAGTTCATGATCTGAGCCACAGTCAGCTCCTGGTCTGGTTTTTGTTGACTGTAGAGAGCTTCTCCATCTTTGGCTGCAAAGAATATAATCAATCTAATTTCGGTGTTGACCATCTGGTGATGTCCATGTGTAAAGTCTTCTCTTGTGTTGTTGGAAGAGGGTGTTTGCTATGACCAGTGCATTTTCTTGGCAAAACTCTATTAGTCTTTGCCCTGCTTCATTCCCCATTCCAAGGCCAAATTTGCCTGTTACTCCAGGTGTTTCTTGACTTCCTACTTTTGCATTCCAGTTGCCTATAATGAAAAGGACATCTTTTTTGGGTGTTAGTTCTAAAAGGTCTTGTAGGTCTTCATAGAACCGTTCAACTTCAGCTTCTTCAGCATTACTGGTTGGGGCATAGACTTGGATAACTGTGATATTGAATGGTTTGCCTTGGAAACAAACAGAGATCATTCTGTCGTTTTTGAGACTGCATCCAAGTACTGCATTTCGGACTCTTGTTGACCATGATGGCTACTCCATTTCTTCTGAGGGATTCCTGCCCGCAGTAGTAGATATAATGGTCATCTGAGTTAAATTCACCCATTCCAGTCCATTTTAGTTCGCTGATTCCTAGCATGTCAATGTTCACTCTTGCCATCTCCTGTTTGACCACTTCCAATTTGCCTTGATTCAATTCCAGTTGAGCTATTTCAAATCCTGAAAGATGATGCTGTGAAAGTGCTGCACTCAATATGCCAGCAAATTTGGAAAACTCAGCAGTGGCCACAGGACTGGAAAAGGTCTGTTTTCATTCCAATCCCAAAGAAAGGCAATGCCAAAGAATGCTCAAACTACTGCACAATTGCACTCATCTCACATGCTAGTAAAGTAATGCTCAAAATTCTCCAAGCCAGGCTTCAGCAATACATGAACCGTGAACTTCCTGATGTTCAAGCTGGTTTTAGAAAAGGCAGAGGAACCAGAGATCAAATTGCCAACATCCGCTGGATCATCAAAACGGCAAGAGAGTTCCAGAAAAACATCTATTTCTGCTATATTGATCATGCCAAAGCCTTTGACTGTGTGGATCAGAATAAACTATGGAAAATTCTGAAAGAGATGGGAATACCAGACCACCTGACCTCCTTCTTAAGAAATCTGTATGCAGGTCAGGAAGCAACAATTAGAACAGACTGGAACTGGAACTGGACACGGAACAACAGACTGGTTCCAAATAGGAAAAGGAGTACGTCAAGGCTGTATATTGTCACCCTGCTTATTTAACTTCTATGCAGAGTACATCATGAGAAACGCTGGACTGGAAGAAACACAAGCTGGAATCAAGAGAGCCGGGAGAAATATCAATAACCTCAGATGTGCAGATGACACCACCCTTATGGCACAAAGTGAAGAGGAATTAAGCCTCTTGATGAAAGTGAAAGCGGAGAGTGAAAAAGTTGGCTTAAAGCTCAACATTCAGAAAACAAAGATCATGGCATCCGGTCCCATCACTTCATGGGAAATAGATGGGGAAACAGTGGAAACAGTGTCAGACTTTATTTTGGGGGGGCTCCAAAATCACTGCAGATGGTGACTGCAGCCATGAAATTAAAAGATGCTTACTCCTTGGAAGAAAAGTTATGACCAACCTAGATAGCATATTCAAAAGCAGAGACATTACTTTGCCGACTGAGGTCTGTCTAGTCAAGGCTATGATTTTTCCTGTGGTCATGTATGGATGTGAGAGTTGGACTGTGAAGAAGGCTGAGTGCCGAAGAATTGATGCTTTTGAACTGTGGTGTTGGAGAAGACTCTTGAGAGTCCCTTGGACTGCAAGGAGATCCAACCAGTCCATTCTGAAGGAGATCAGCCCTGGGATTTCTTTGGAAGGAATGATGCTAAAGCTGAAACTCCAGTACTTTGGCCACCTCATGCAAAGAGTTGACTCACTGGAAAAGACTCTGATGCTGGGAGGGATTGGGGGCAGGAGGAGAAGGGGACGACAGAGGATGAGATGGCTGGATGGCATCACTGACTCGATGAATGTGGGTTTGGGTGAACTGCGCGAGTTGATGATGGACAGGGAGGCCTGGCGTGCTGCAATTCATGGGGTTGCAAAGAGTTGGACACGACTGATCTGAACTGAACTGAAAAATATCAAAACATGGTCTTTCTATGCACAGAAGAAAATTCAAACGGCCCAACGTGACCCGTGAGTAGAGTGTAGTAAAGACCAACATCCAGTAAGTGAAACACTGTGCCAGAGCACAAGCGGCCTCTGGTACAGATGGAGCACGTTAAACCCAATCTGCCATGGCATAAAAGAAGAAATGGCAAAAAAAGGACTGCTGCCACTAGTCACAAGTTCCAAAGGAAAAAAAAAAAAAAGAGTAGTTCCATTTTTGCCTATCAAAGTGGCCAAAATAGCAGGGTCATATACTAATAGTTTATTCCACACTTCTGAAACAAGAAAATGGTACTTTTGTGAACAAAAATTATTAAAATGAATATTGACATAGTTTTCATTACTGTACTAAAAAGACCACTGGAAGCGTTATTGAAAAAGCTGGGGTTTAGCATCCATAGTGCAGTAATTAACAAGTTCAGTTCTGTGACTGTAAAGTCACTTTTGTCTCTCTAATTTAAAACTCTGGGTCACAGTCTGAGACCACATCACTGAACTCATCACTCTTCTTTTCAGAACGTTCATAAGAAAACATAAAGACATTAACTTAAGCGATGTTTTAGAGAAGTATACCTCCACGTGTGGTCTATGGACCTGAACATCTCGAGGGCACTTACTGAAAAACAAGAAACATAGGACTCTTTCCAAACTAGGGTCGGGGTAGGGGTGGTGTCATGGAGTAAGACATAGGTAAATTATTAAACCTCTAGGGAGGCAATACTTTTTTAAAAAGGTTTCATCACTTTTGAATATATAATACGTTACTCTATACAAACAGGGGTGTGTGTGCTCGCTCAATTGCGTCCACCTCTTTGCGACCTCATGGACCCTAGCACGTAACGCTCCTCTGTCCATGGGATTTTCCAGGCAAGAATGCTGGAGTGGGTTGCCATGTCCTTCTCCATATAAATAAGAGTAAGTGGTTTTTAAAAAGCCTACCACAGCACAAAAGTCATTTCATAAACTAGAATAAAACGATGTGGTTCATGTATTAAAATGATCATCTAAGCACACCCATGCCTTCTACCATATTCCTGCCTTTAGAAAGGTCTAACTCATCCAGCAGCATACAAGACCTCCAACAACAGCCAGCCAGCTCTGCCGCCCCAGCACACATCACCTGCCATGTTATCAGACCCGACAGCCCTGAGTGACCGCAAAGAGAGAAACCCGGTCACCCAGAGATGCACTGCACCACCTTCTTGCACATCAACTTACCAAACCAATGTTCCACACAACACAGGTTAAGCCTCCAAAGACTGTACACATGTCATGGTGAGCTCCTGTGTTTTGCAGCAGACAGTGGCCAAGGAAGACTAGATAAAATGCATAAAAGTCTACATGGCTTAGTCCAGCCCTGGGAATGAATGAGGGATTGATAGAAGCTATAGCCAGTCTCGGCTTCTCAGCCCCAGACTGGCGAGCCGGGTAGGATTTCATTCCTAGTAAATCTTTTGAGAGACAACGGAAATAAAAACCTGCGTTCTTACAGCTCTCCGCTCCGCACCGTTCCCTTCCACCGCTGCCCAAGGAGACTGCACCCTGAACCGGTCAGGCCGCTGCTGCTGTTTAGTCTCTAAGTTCTGTCTGACTCTTCTGTGACCCCCACGGACCGCAGTCCACCAGGCTCCTCTGTCCACGCGATTTCCCAGGCAAGAATACCTGAGCAGCTTGCCATTACCTTCGCCGGAGGATCTTTCCCGACCCAGAGGTGGAGCCCCTGTCTCCTGAACTGGCAGGCAGATTCTGTACCTCTGGGCCACCGGGGAACCCCGCCAGATCAGGTTCCATATCCAATAATCAAGAGGTCCAAGGAGTCAAGAAGCAGACACAGTGTGAACGGGGCCAGGATAGCACAGGACAGATCTGGATTCAACTCAGTTACTAGGGGTATGACCTAGAGAATCATCACTTCTGAGGTTTTTCAGTTTTGTGCCATAAAACAAAGAGAGTTCAACTTTTCAGTCACCGGGGCAAATGGGACAAGTAACCAGAAACGTAACTTAAGGCACGTGTACCTGAGGACATCAAGTTCAGGTGCAAGGAAGCCCTTTGATAAATCATTAGGATTGCAATGCCTGAGCAATGGTGTTTGTTTATACTTTTTACAAAATGCTGTAAATGACTGTGTACGTACATGCATACATACGAAAACAGTTTATATAAACTCAAAAGGCAATCATACTATTCATTCTAGGTGTTTCATAAATGCAATCTTTTTTCCTCCTTGTTCATCTTCTACCTCAGTAATACTTCATCCTTTCTTGCTTTTCTTAATGCACATAAAGTCATATATGTGGTTGATACAAATATGGATGCAGATTACACAAAAGCATATGACGGTTGGCTTTTTCTTAACTGATGAACATCACCCATACTTCTCCACACACTGCTTTCCTCTCGATCTTATACAAATTCCTCCACGTCGACACGTAGAGCTCCAACTCATTCTTTGAAAGGCTACCTAACAGACCATGATATAACATGTTCTGTTCATTCACTCTGCTACAGATGGACTTTTTGTTCATTTTGGTTTCCATTTTTTGCTACTTATAACTATGTCACATTTCACTTTCTTGTTCATAAGGCCTTGCTATTGTTTTCCAATATGGGCTAAAATCCCGGCAGTGCTAACAGAACGAAAGAGTTTGCTCTAAGATCAGGAACAAGGCAAGGATGCCCACTTCAAGCACTGCTATTCAACACATACTGGACATTTTACACAGAGCAATGAGACAGGAAATAGAAACAAATGCCACCCAATCAGAAAGAAGTAGTAAAATTATCTCTGTTCACAGATTATATCATCTCATATGTAGAAAACCCTAAAGGTAATAATAAAAAACTGTCAGAATTAACAAACGAATTCAGAAAAGTCACAGGATACAAACTCAACACATAAAACTCAGCTGCATTTCTATATACATGAAAACATTTTTTTAATACAAAAATGATTCCACTTACATGAGCATCAAAACAGAAATACTTAGGAATTAATCAAGGAGGTGTAAGATTTGCATTGATCCAATAAAAACTACAGAACATTGTCAGTGAAGTTAAGGCATAAATAAATGGAAACACATCCCATGTTCACTAATTAAAGGACTTAATATTGTGAAGATGTCAATACTACCATACATTTAATGTAATCGCTATCAAAACCTCAGATGTCTTTTGCAGAAACATCAGAAAATTTACATGGATTCTCAAGGGGACCCAAATAGCCAGAGCAATCTTGAAAAGGAACAAAAGTGGAGCACTCTCACGTCTTCAATACAAAACTTACTACGATGCTACAGTAACCAAAACATGTACGCCAATGGAACAGAGTGCCCAGAAATAAATGTTAGCACATATGGTCAAATGACCTTGACAAGAACAGTCTTTCCAACAACTAGTGATGGGGAAACTGGATAGTCACGTTGAAAAAAAAAAAAAAAAAAAAAAAAAAACGAAACGAGAGAAGTTAGACCTTCACCGATGCATCTATGAGGCCACACTGAACAGGCAGGTCACAGGCTGGGCAGAACGGACCCAGTGTGTTAACATCACACACACAAAAGTTCATTCAAAATGGATCAAAAATCTAAATGAGAGACCTAAAACTAGAAAACTCTTAGGAGAGAACATGGGGCAAAATATTCATGAATTTGAACTTGGCAGTGATTTCCTGGATATCACAGGCAGCAAAAGCAGACTTCCTCAAAAGGTAAAAATTCTGCACATCAAAAGACATCAACAGAATAAATAGGCAACTTACAAAACGGAACATTTGTAAATCATACATTCAATACAGGGTTAATATCCACAACACATAGAGAATTCATAAAACTCAACAACAAAAAATCAACAATGAAATTAAAAGATGGGCAGGGCTTTCCTGGTGGGTGAGTGGTAAAGAATACGCCTGCCAATGCAAGAGACAGGGGTTAGATCCCTGGTCCATGAAGGTCCCACATGCCTTGGAGCAACTGAGTCCATGAAGCACAACTACTGAGCCTGTACTCCCAGGCCGGGGAGCTGCCAACTACTGATCCCAAGTACTACAACACTGAAGCCCACACGCCCTACAGCCCGTGCTCGGCAAGAAAAGCAGCCCCTGCCACAAAATGCGTGTGCGCCGCAACTAGGGAAATGCCCACGCGGCAACAAAGGCCCAGCACAAAGAGAAATAATAAATACTGATTTTTAAAAAGAATGGGCAAAGGACTTGAATCGATATTTCTCCAAAGATACAAATGGCCGATAAACACATGACAAAATCCTCAATATCACTTATCAGTACGGGAGAAAAATCAAAACTGCAATGCGGTATCACTTCACATCCATCGGGATGGCTACAAGGGGGGAAAAAGTGTTAGCAAGAATGTAGAGAAGTTAAAGCCCTTTGTACACTACTGGTGAGAATGTAAAATGGAACGACCACCATGCAAAGGTGGGTCCTCACAAATTAAAAATGAACCGTATGTTTAGTACTTTCACATCTGGGTTTATACCCCAAAGAATTGAAAGCAGGGTCTCAAAGAGATATTGGGTGCACCTATTAACAACAGTATAGTTCACAATAGCTAAAATGTGGAAGCAAATCTAGTGTCCATTGATAGATGGACTAATTTTTTAAAATGTGGTTTAGGGACTTTCCTGGTGGTCTAGTGGTTAAGACTCTATGTTTACACTGCAGGGGAGCAGAGTGCCATCCTTGGCAGGAGAACTGGGATCTTGCATGCTGCATGGACACCAAAATAAAAACAGAAAAGTCTAGAGATACAATGGAATATTATTCAGCCTTAAAGGACAAAGATATGACATATTCTACAACATGGATGAATCCTGAGGGCATTATGCTAAGTGAAATAAGCCCACCATGAAAAGATTTCACTTATATGAGGTACTTAGAACAGTAAAAATCAGAGACACATTAAGAGAACAGTGGTTACCCAGGGCTGGGGGAGGGGGAATGGGGACTAACTGAACAGGTATAAGAGTTTCAATTTCATAAGAAGAAAAGTTTTGGGGATGGACGGTGGCAACAGGTGCATGTTATGAATGTACTTAATACCAATACACTGTAACACTTTATAAGTGGTTAGAATGATACACTTTGTTATGTATATTTTATGACAATTTTAAAAACTAAAAGAAAAAAAGAGAAAGCCACAATGAACGATCACAAACTTCCCAACCCCCAAATTCAACGAGTAACCACTCTGGGACAGAGAGAGTGAGTTTGTGTGTCTATGTTCTAATTTTACTAAAATGTCAGATTATTTTCCAAAAAGGCAGTATCAATACCATTTCCCAACAGCAATATACTTTTCTCTTCCAATAAGATTTTTGTTATTTGGTTGTTAACTCGTGTCCAACTCTTTGTGACCTCATGGACTGCAGCACACCAGGCTTCTCTGTCCTCCACTATCTCCCAAAGTCCGCTCAAACTCATGTCCATTGAATCAGTGATGCGATCTAACATCTTATCTTCTACTGCCCGCTTCTCCTCCTGCCCTCAATCTTTTCCAGCATCAGGGTCTTTCTTTTCCAGTGAGTTGGCTCTACGCATCAGGGGACCAAAGTATTGGAGCTTCAGCATCAGTCCTCCCAATGAATATTTAGGGTTGATTTCCTTTTGGATTGACTGGTTTGATCTCCCAGCTGTCCAAGAGACTCTCAAGAGTCTATTCTAGCATCACAATTCAAAAACATCAATTCTTTGGTGCTCAGCTTTCTTTACGGTCCAAGGCTCACATCCACACATGACTTCTGGAAAAACCATAGCTTTGACCAGACAGAACTTGCAAAGTGATGTTGCTTCTTGACCCACATACAAGTTTCTCAGGAGACCAGTCAGGTGTTCTGGCATTCCCATCTCTTTAAGATTTTTCCATAGTTTGTTTTGATCCACATAGTCAAAGGCTCTAGTGTAATCAATGAAACAGATGTTTTTCTGGAACTCCTTTGCTTTCTCCATGATCCAACGAAAGTCAGCGATTTGATCTCTGGTTCCTCTGCCTTTTCTAAATCCAGCTTGTACATCTGAAGTTCCTGGTTCACATACTGCTGAAGCCCAGCTTGATGGATTTTAAGCATAACCCTGCTAGCACGTGAGATGAGCGCAAATGTACAGTAGTTGGAACATTCTTTGGTACTGCCCTTCTTTGGGATTGGAAAGAAAACTGACCTTTTCCAGTCCTGTGGCCACTGCTGAGTTTTCCAAATCTGTATACTGAGTGCTGCACTTTAACAGCATTTATCTTTTAGGATTTTAAATAGCCCACCTGGAATTCTACCACCTCCACTAGCTTTGTTTGTAGTAATGTCTCCTAAGGCCCACTTTCAAACTCCAGGATGTCTGGCTCTAGGTGAGTAAAAACACCACTGCGGTTATCTGGGGGCACTAAGACCTTTTTTGTAGTTCTTCTCTGTATACTTGCCACCTCTTCTTAATCTCTTCTACTTCTGCCAGGTCCTTACCATTTCTGTCCTTTATCATGCCCACTCCTGCATGAAATGTTTCCTTGCTCTCTAGCCTTTCCCATTCTATTGTTTTCCTCTTTTTTTGCACTGATCATTTAAGGCCTTCTTATCTCGCCTTGCTATTTCCTACCCGTATAATTTCAGCCAGTCAGAACGGCATCTTTTCAGGTATTTCCTGGCCATTTATACTTGTTCTTCTGTGACTTACTTCTTCACGTCCTGTGCCCATTGTTCCACTGGGATACTGACTCTTTATAGTCACCTAGTTTGCCAATATTTTGTTCTTAAATTTCTTGTATGTCCACTGACTTAATGATATCTTTTGTTACATGACCTTTTTAAACTTCTATGACCTAATGTTTGTCTTTTACATGCTAGAACTGGGGCCAGCAAACTACAGTCTACCACTTGCTAACATAAAGAAAGACAAAATTTTATTGAAACACAGCCTTGCCCAAGGTCCTGTTATGCAACAGACAGTGTCTGGCCCTTTACCAAAAAAAAGTCACCAATGGGTGCTATAAAATGTCAAGGAAATGGAGTGCCTGGTATGTCTCCTTTCCTGTCCACCTCCAAAAGAACTGAAGCTCCAAAGGACTTTCATTTGTTTTATTCATTGACATACTGCATAAAACAGTATATGGCAAACAGTACCTATTAAACTTTCAGAATGAATGCAAGGTCCTCGAGCTTTCATATTCTTATTTAGAAATGTAACCAAATATTATATTTTAATAGTACTGCAATAAAAGAAAAATCCCAGAATTCCCTGGCAGCCCAGTGGTTGAGACACCACACTTTCACTGTGCAGGGGGCATGGGTTCCATTCCTGGTCGGAGAACTGGGATCCCGCATGTCATGCAGCATGGCCAAAAAAAATTGTTAGAGGAAAAATTCTTTTTATTAGCAATGTGTGATTTTATTAAGTTTCATTGTTTAAAAAAAAAAAAATCAGTACACCACAGTTTTACAGCTGAGAAGTATCCCAATAGTAAGGTTATCCCATATGGGAAACATTTGGGGTTCAATTTGATGTCTTTAAAAATAAATAAATAAATAAATTGTTTTAGAGATTCTTTATATACAGGCATCAACACAGAGCACTCAAGACACTTACTGCTTATAAATTATTCTTCAGTTAACAAATCTGATCAAGGTGTCTAAGCATTTTCACCTTAAAGAATCTGATGAGGAGGGAGAACATGCCCCACCGAACTTGATAACCAGCAACACATACAGCTTTAGGTTCTGGGCTCAGCTTATCTACAATAAACACAAGACAACAGGCTCATTTTAGAACTCAAACCATAGGAGACACATGTCGTCTGGGGTGCTTTTTCCTCGTTATTTCGCTTCCAAGCTTAACTTTACACTGCATTGTGAGACTACTATGTGTTTTATTCAACTTCAGTTCAGTTCAGTCGCTCAGTCGTGTCCGACTCTGCGACCCCATGAATCGCAGCACGCCAGGCCTCCCTGTCCATCACCAACTCCCAGAGTTCACTCAGACTACGTCCATTGAGTCGGTGATGCCATCCAGCCATCTCATCCTTGGTAGTCCCCTTCTCCTCCTGCCCCCAATCCCTCCCAGCATCAGAGTCTTTTCCAATGAGTCAACTCTTCACATGAGGTGGCCAAAGTACTGGAGTTTCAGCTTTAGCATCATTCCTTCCAAAGAAATCCCAGGGCTGATCTCCTTCAGAATGGACTGGTTGGATCTCCTTGCAGTCCAAGGGACTCTCAAGAGTCTTCTCCAACACCACAGTTCAAAAGCATCAATTCTTCGGCACTCAGCTTTCTTCACAGTCCAACTCTCACATCCATACATGACTACTAGAAAAACCATAGCCTTGACTAGACGGACCTTAGTTGGCAAAGTAATGTCTCTGCTTTTCAATATGCTATCTAGGTTGGTCATAACTTTCCTTCCAAGGAATAAGCATCTTTTAATTTCATGGCTGCAGTCACCATCTGCAGTGATTTTGGAGCCCCTCCCCCAAAATAAAGTCAGCCATTGTTTCCACTGTTTCCCCATCTATTTCCCATGAAGTGATGGGACCGGATGCCATGATCTGTGTTTTCTGAATGTTGAGCTTTAAGCCAACTTTTTCACTCTCCTCTTTCATTTTCATCAAGAGGCTTTTTAATTCCTCTTCACTTTCTGCCATAAGGGTGGTATCATCTGCATATCTGAGGTTATTGATATTTCTCCTGGCAATCTTGATTCCAGCTTGTGCTTCTTCCAGCCCAGCATTTCTCATGATGTACTCTGCATATAAGTTAAATAAGCAGAGTGACAGTATACAGCCTTGACGTTCTCCTTTTCCTATTTGGAACCAGTCTGTTGTTCCATGTCCAGTTCTAACTGTTGCGCCCTGACCTGCATACTCAACTTAGTAAAGGAAAAAAAACTAAGCCCAAAATATAATGTATAATCCTTTCAACCTTTGTCTTTATGTCAAAGTCTTCTTAGTAAAATACTGGAGGGAAATACTCAAAGATCACAGAAAAAAATCCTCATAACCCTTGTAACATTACAGTCTTAACTTCTCTTACCCCACAAAATAAACACTGTCCTTTTAAACTATTAAATTACACTGAACAGCATCTATGTTTCATTGCTATGGGCAATGAAGATGGGTTAATGCTCTCACCACATCTAAGTACGATCTTCCTTCTACTTTGTTAGACACTTTGGAAACATTGCATAACCCCTAGTCACAGGCAGTAATACTCTTGCACTTTCAAGGTTGACAAGTTTTAAAAGCTTTTTTAACCCTATACCATCTATATATTTCTGCTGATAGTGAACAGTGTGACGTCAGGAAAAAAAGACACCTGGGTATCTTACACCTAAGAAGACTATGTCTGATAAAAGCAGGAACTCCCTTTACTAAATAAATCTATCTATAATAACCTACCACTAAGAAAAAGGCAAGATCATAAAGAAGAAAGAACAGAAAATGGACAAAGAATAACAAAGAAAGAAGAAAAACCTGTCTCCAGGTTCTCAGTGACTGAGGTGGGGGGAAGAAAAGTACCGAAAGGAGACTCTCACGATGCCATATATATCCAGAAAAGAGTGTGTACAGGGTGATTACAGTTCCAAGAAGCTGGAATTTAAACTTAGACTGAGGCAGCGGCACACAGATGAAAGGAGGCCCCTTTAACATTTGCTCCTGGAGGCCAGCAACGCTCAGCAGTTGGCTGGAGACTAAGCTGGCCCATCCTGTGGAGCTACAACAAAGGGACGAAACAAACTCGAGTCCCCAGGGCCCCCCTCCCGACAACGCGTGAAACAGCTTGATAAATGATGGCTCTGTCGGAACGGGCAGGACCGGGGAGATGGAGACGTCTGAGAGCAGAGGGGGATGGACCTCATTTAGGAGGCCGAGGGGGAGGGGAGGGGGAGCCGGAAGGGAGGCCGAGTGGCAGAGAGAAGCAAGACCACCTTATCACACAAACGATCCACCAGAGAACCTGGGAGCAAACACTCACAGCCCACCCAATGCCCAGAAACTGAAGTCCTCAGAGTACACCAAGGATTCTAAGGGCAACGTTTTCACCTTCTGTGGCCCATTTTCCAGCCTCAAGGCCAAGCTTAAAAAAGCACTGTACTCCGGTTACTTCATTCATTTGGGGATGACCTGAAATATAAACTCCACCCCAGAAATATAAACCCCACCCCCACCCGGCCTGTGCCTAAAGGCTGCCGATTGGGAACGAAAAAAACAGAACACAGAGCCCAAAGTTCAGCTCAAGCCAAGGGAACTAATTAATTACCCTAAAACAGAAGCAGGGGTAGCTCACAAGGGGATCCAGCCCTTAAACCCTCCTCCTTCCCTTCCTCTAGAGTGCGTGCAGGACTATTAATACAACCTCTCCTGCCTGATGACTGCCCTGTGTGGAGAAAACTCCGTCAGCCTGAGAAGCAGCCGTAGGAGGTACCTCCACCTGAGAGAAGAGCTGTGGAGTTAGCAGTGGTTCAAACATGGGTTTTCAAAATCAGTTACCCAAAGCATAATTAACTCACTCAAAAGGAACATGGCCTAAGGATCTGATGAAAGGCAATCAAGCACATTTACAAAGATACAACTCAAAGGTGGGGACAAACAGGAAGCACGTAAACAATCTTAACTGACTGAGTCTTTTCAAGTCTCTCCAATGTGTCCTGATGAGCCAGAAACAGGCAGTATGAAATAGTGCAAGCTGTAACACTCCACCTAAAACTTATCAAACAGCTTTGACTGTAACTAAGCATAATTAAAAGTAACAGCAAATTGCATTCCAAGAAAGTGAAATTAGAGGATTTATCTTTGCTGATGCCCAGTACCTTCAGGAATTACTGATAACTCATATACGATGGCCCCGAATCTAATTTATTACCATGTATTTCAGAGCATCTGACATACAAGTTCATGCTCAGAAAGACACTGTATAGTCTAGGGGACAGGACAACCAGAGAAAATAACCATTTCAGCAGGTTACGTTGGGGGATCCTGCTCCCAATAGTTTCATTTTTTGGGGGGTCCTGTAGAAGGCAATCCAGGCAACAGATAGTGAGTCTAATTCAGGCTAAATGTATTTATGATCCATCCAGAATTTCCATTGCATTAAACAAAAACTTGTTCAGCAACCAATCTCACTTGTTAATTCCTCAGAAAACTGCCTTTTTAGGCTCTGTACAGCTCAAAAGGGGCTCCAGGCTTTCTAAATGCAGCGAAGAGAGAAGAGGTGCTGCACCGTGAATCTTACTGGGAGACAAGCACAGCCGATAGCCTACCAAGCACAGGCCTGCCTCCCAATTCTACCTCACCTTGCAATCTTGCTGCCAATGTCTGAGGCTCGTAAACAACAGCATTCCTGTGTGGGGGCTGTCCACCCTCATCACATAATTTAAAAAGGTTTATGGGTCAACTGGTCTGTGATACCTAAGAGATTAGAAGCTGGTAGCATGAAGAAATATTTGTTTGGTCAACAGTTTTACTGTTTTGTTTCACTGGTTGCGTAACTTTTTTAGAAGTCTGGATCTCTCACCTCTTGAACAATCAGAAGCTCTAACTCTGCCCCCATGGTTCTCTGTGACAAGATTCAGCTGCAGCTGATTCAGCCACAGAAGAGACGCACACCCTCCAGCTCACCAGCTGGAGCTCAGCCTACCCCATCACTCCATCACAAGTCGCCCACCTGGCTCTGCGGGAGTCCCTGCCGTCACACGCCGCTTGGCAACCGCAGTAAACAGCGACCCAGGCTGCAGGACAGGCCGGTCGGTGCTCCTCTCCAAGGTGAGCAGGCCTGGTGATACCAGTCACTCTCCTCTTCAGGGCACCCCACCCAAAGAAACAATTTTCACCTCCTTTGAGAAAATATCCCCTCCTTTAAAATGCACACGATCATATGTGAATGTTAACAACAACAATGAAATGAAGGGAAGAATGTCTTAATTTTAACCTCTCTGACCAAATCAAGACATGATATATTACTGACCAAGTTTCAAATACCTTCATCAGTTCTCCACATAAACTTTTGACAAACCCTGGGCATTACACTAACAGCATTCCTATAAAATCTGTCAACTGTTACTGACACAAATTACATATAAAAGTGTTTCTAAGAACTTTTTGGATATAGCCTTCACATACACCTTGACTTTAACCAGTGATACCATTTCCCATGATACGTAAGCAAAGAGTAGCAAAGAGGTACCAGGGAAAATGCCAGGCACTACGTCTATAGACCTCCCTGGAGCATCTAGGTCAATGAGTAAGTCTTTGAAAGCTATAATCAAAAAGACAGATAAAAGCAAGTGTTACTGAGGAAATGGCAAGGATGGAACCCTCACACATCGCTGGTGGAAATGTAAAATGGTGCAGCCACTTGGGAAAAGTCTGGCAGTTCTTCAGGAGAAATGAATACCTACATCTACACAAAGGCTTTTATACATGATGTTCATAATAGCAGCATTATTCACAATGGCCCAAAGTGAAAACAACTCAAATGCCTATCAGCTCATGAATGGATAAACAAAATGTAGTGTATCCAAAAACCAGAACACTCCTTGGCAGCAAAGAGGTGAAGTACTAACACCTGTCTAGCACAGAGGCCCCTAAGTAAAAGAAGCCAGTCACAAAAGGCCACACTTGTACTATTCCGTTTACCAGAAATGTCTAGAACTGGCAAACCCAGACACAGGAAGGAGATCAGAAGTTTCTGGAGGATAGAGTGGGAGAAGGAAGTAGAGGATGACTGTCCAGAAGTCAGAAGTTTCTGTTAGAGGTAGTGGAAAATGTTCTAGCATTGATTGCGGTAATGGCTGCACAGCTCTGTGGATGCACTAAAACCAATAAATTGCATATTTTAAATGGGCAAATTGTGTGGTTTGTGACTATCTCAATGAACTGTTACCAGAAAGAAAGAAGTCTTTGAAAAAATACCAGGAAGTGTAGTCTGGATTTTTTGGTTGTGATTGTGGTTATGGTTTTTTCATTTTAAAGTAATGCTCCAATAATTCAAAATGGAAATACCTTTTTTTAGAGTACTGAATTCAGGTTGAATAGCAGTGTATAAAAGCAAAGTACTGATGGTAGTTATTCAGCATCTATATACAAATCATTTTATGCTGAGGTTCAAAAAGGAATGGACCTCCCTGAGAAATTAATGGATTTAAGCAAAGACTAGGACGTCGTGGAGGATGACCTAGACCATCAGCTCACTGAGAACAAGAAATGTTTGTCTAATAATCTCAGTGTCAGGCGCTATGCCTGCCTGATGCTTCACACATGCACTAGCTGTAATCCTGCCAACAACTCTGCAAGATGGGTGTCACTATCTTCATCTAAAACAGCCAAATAGCCTCAAGACCGGGAGAAACAGTTCAACTCAGTATTCGAAGCTTCAGCTTCCTGATCCATGAGAGAAATAACAATGTTTCCTAAATTTTAAGAGCTCTATGAAACAAGGTGTATTAAGAACCCGGCATTATTTGCAGCAACATGGAAGGACCTAGAGACAATAGTACTAAGTGAAGTAAGCCAGGGAGAGAACGAGAAGCACCACATGACATCACTTACACGTGGGATCTAAAATTCGGGAAAAGTGAACCATGAAACAGAAACAGACTCAAAGACCTAGAGAACAGGCCTGGGGCTGCCAAGGGAGGGGAGTGGGGAAGGGAAGGACTGGGAGGCAGGGATTCGCAGGCGCAAGCTACCATACATAGGATGGATACACAGCAAGGCCCTACTGTACGGGCACTAGCCTGTAATCAACATTCAACTGAATAGTACTCAATATCCTGTAGTAAACCACAATGGAAAAGAATATGAGAAAGAAGGCATATTTAACGGACACAGTAAATAAGTTTCTTTTAGCCCCGCTTCAGTGAAAACAGACAAAGCCTTCAGAAAGCTACCAAAAACATGTATAAATGATGGGGGTTATGATCCTATTCAAAGGTCATCACTACTGTCACTTTCACCAGGGCTTTCTGAGCAACAAACTAGGAAACACGGCATTCACAGACGCTACTGTGTTGGCCAAACAAAATAAGATAATCTGACATACGTTTAATGATGTATGTTACCGTAACTGTGCTAAATAATAAATCTAAATGGTGGCAGTGATCGTCCATGATTATTATGACTTATATAGGAAGAGTGACTGTCTTCAGTAATTGCCGTCTTCTGAAAACCACAGAGACACTGCAGCCACACCCACAGGGACAATAAAGCTTGCCGTCATCCTCCTCGCTGCACAGCGTGACTAGAGCTCAGGGCAGAACCCTACTTTCCCCAGCATTACAATCTGCCGCGCGGCCCCACTGGGAGAGAGCTGGCAGGAGAGGAGGGGGAATCAATCACTGCCTGAGAGACACGGGCACTGGGTGCAGCGTACTGGGGGTCAAGGGGAGAGGGTTAGAGAGTGACGAGCCGGGCAAGGATGAGACGGCTCAGAGAAGCTCTTGGAGAACTGGGGGCAACAGAAGAGCAACAGGTGGAATGATGGCCACAGGACCCACGGGACGGGGTCATGGGTAGCACAGCAAAAGGCAGGAGCACGCCAACAGACTCCATGTGCATGTTCACCACGTTGCTAGAGCAGATATTCATCATCCAGCACCCTACTGTACGTCTGCCCAGGTTAACAGAACTCATCTATGAAAGATATACTGCAGCTAAAATGGCCAAAAAAAAAAGCAGAGTTGCCCAGTAGCTAGTAGTCTGACATGATCTGAAGAGCCAGAGACAAGCTCTTAAAAAGTCAGTGCGGGCTTCCCTGGTAGAGAGCCTGCCTGCCAGCACAGGAGACACGGGTTATATCCCTGATCCAGGAAGATCCCACAGGCCATGCAGCAACTAAGCCCTCTCGCCACAACTACTGAGCCTGTGCTCTGGAGCCCGGGAGCGGCAACTACCGAAACTCTCGAAATGAGAACCCCCACTCTCAGCCACTAAAGAAAAAAAAAGCCTACACATCAACGAAGACCCGGCAAAGACAAAAATAAAATTTTTTAAAGAAGAAAGCTAGTTGTTTTAGAAAGCTGGAACAAGAGTCCCCACCCCCAAGCCTACACGTGGAACCACTAAAGTTGGGGCAGAGGCATAAGGGGCTCAGGGGAGAGGAGATTCACCGTGTGCTGCCATGCGGGAGACCTAAGAATGCAGTCACTGGGGCCAGATGAAAGTATGTCCCCCTCTAGGCTGGGGGAAAGGGAAGAACGCGTATGTAGGGTTCTGATGCTCACCCCCTGACTGCGTGGTCCTGGTGTGTGTGTTTGAGGGGGCTGATATCACTCTAAGGGGCAGGAGGAACTCTTAGGGAAATGCCATCGTTGATATGTTGTTTGGGTGCTGGTTACACAGGTGTATCCAACTGTTGATATGCAACTGTATATTTAATAAAGTGGATTAATTTTTTTCCCTTAAGATTGGGAAGTTAAACACATTCTATGTAGATTTCTTCTCAAAATAAGTAAATTCAAAGTTTAGGCCATAAATTCATGAACAGTGGTAAACTTTGCAATATACAGAAATCCTGGCTACCCAGAAGTTCCACTTCCAAGGAAACTCCAGGAAGCCACAATTTACCTTTCACCCTAAACAGAGACTGTAGCAAAGATACTGATTTAACATTTTCCCCTCACTTTTTGCAAAACTTGACCAGTGAATTAATCTATGATATTTTCACTAACTACAAGTTATTAAGTTGCTACAAAAAATATTCCTTGGAACTAAAAGTAATTATTGCTTCTCCAAGAAGCAAGTACTGTCCAAAAAACTTCCAATTTTATAAAGTGAAACTTAATTGCCAAGAGGTGACCCAATGGTTGTGGCTGGCCGGTATTTAAATTTATCTAAATGTGCTCTCTATTTGAATTCATACCACAGAAACTTGCTGAATTTATGTAAGAAAGCCCATCAGAAATTAAGTCTCTTCCTCAAGAAAAAGGATGGGCAAAACACTCACCAAACCTACGTGATGAAGCAATTTTAAATTCTTAAAAGAAGTTCCTCTGTTGTGAAAGAACGCACCTGACAACTTCAATATGACATTATATATCAGGAGACTTTAAAAAAGGCT
The DNA here is from genome assembly GCF_023091745.1 of Budorcas taxicolor. Classification (NCBI taxonomy): domain Eukaryota; kingdom Metazoa; phylum Chordata; class Mammalia; order Artiodactyla; family Bovidae; genus Budorcas; species Budorcas taxicolor. The sequence continues at coordinate 152,502,007 of NC_068914.1, read as the reverse complement.
AGCTCCCTAATCACAATCGTGCACATCTGATATCACCGGTACTTTATTACCTTAAAAAAAAAAAAAAAAAGGCAAAGCACTGTAGCAATCTAAGAGTCCGAACTGCAGAAGTAATTAGACAAACAGTATCCATCCATTCACTGCGTGACTGAGATGTGAATCCAGGCACTTTAGAGCCCAAGCCCGCAACTAACGTCCTCCATTGCCTCACCCACTCTATCATTCAGGGCATTACTGAGCGGAAGATATTTATCAATATTTGACAGCCAAGTAAACCAATACAAAAATCAGTAAGAAATAATAAAGGTACAGAAAAAGAAAACAAGATGTACACTCCACTTCTCACAAAGTCAAGCAATTCTAAATTCAGTATTAGTAATCATTTTGAAAAGCACTAAATAAATATAAAAATCACTACTCCTTTCTTTGTGTCTCTAACTTACCTTTGACCCTACAAATATCCTTAGCTGCCTAGGTTCAAATATTTTACATGAAATTCATCACCATTAAAGGGGCTGTGTTCATAGGTATTTCAGTCAACAGGGCACTCAATTCCCTTAGCACTAACTGCTGGCTTCATAATTTCACCATTTCAGCCTCTCCAACATTGAATGGGAATGATCTGGAAACAGTAAAAACAATCCTAGAACGTTTCTTCCCAGACATCATCGGTATACTAGAAAACCTTGGCCTCAGGAGGCAGTGATGAAGCCTCAAATCTCCAGTGAACAAAATTTAAATGGAAGAAGGAAGTTGGCTCTCAGTGGACTACAGATGGATGGATGGATGGATGACTGACAGATTAAAGCCTGACATTATTTACAGAATAAACCAAACACAGAGATAAAACTAAACTGCTGAAGTCAGCATTTTTCATCTCCAAACTCAGACTCACTCATAACACAACCATCATCTCAGGAAGAGGTGCTACCAGGCATGTTCCTGCCCACCACCAAGCAGGCTTAGAGCAGAGGCGGGATGACTGCTGGTTCAGTGAGGCCTGGACTGCCACAGCAGACACCTCCTTGTCTTTCACTCTGTGCAGTGGACATTTCAATGGTAGAATGTAGGGTAACGAAAATGAGCTATATATAATACAACAGCATGCACGTACAATTTTATTGAAAACACAGTTGATTATCATCATCTTATATTAAGAAATAACCACAAATACGGACAGAGGAATTCTTTAGTACTGCAGAAATGGCTTGTAAAAGAGGATCTACTGAACGGGCTGGTGCGGGAGCTGTGCTGTATGCAACTGAAGGGCTGTGAATGCCGGCTGGGAGAAATCTAATGAGTCAGAATAAAGTACAAGTTTCTTTTCCCATTGAAATAACTATTAACCTTATATATAAAAACTAATACCATATACTACAACGGCCTACATACAGCATAGAGAACTATATTCAATATCCTATGATAAGTTATGATGGAAAAAATTTTTTTTAATTATGTATAACTGAATCACTGCTGTACAGCAGAAACACAACACTGTAAATCATCGATATTTCAATTTAAAAATTTAAATACAAAAAAATGTATACCAGGCAATGTAGATAACCTATACGGAAATCCTGAATGGTCACATTTCTGGTTTTACCTTATTCAAGTCACTTTATTAGTACTGCTTTCTGGTGGTATCACTAAAGTTACCGCAGTCCACTATTATTACACCTCTGCTACTGACTTGAGGCCAACACAAATTATATATGAAATAAAAAGGTCAAAAGACTTTTGAGATAATCACAACTGAATACAGTATATCACTTCCAGACTGTATTACATAAAATGGCAAATTTATCGAGAACAGTGAAATATACTCTCTTATTCAGCTAAGATCTATCACGATTTGTTAATCTTACTAGCAAGCCAAACAGTTCTAATAAATGCACTTTGCCTATCCATAACAAAATATCATTACAGTAAAACCAAACCTTTGTATGCCTAGTGGTTAGCACACAGATGCTATACCATCAGAACTTTCTGGAATACAAAATCCTAGATTTTCAGATTTTTACTGTACTTTGATGCACTATACTATAGGTCACATTGTTTCCAAGAGTTCCAGATGCATTTGGCCACCACATTATCTCATTTCAACTTCAGCCCCAGATAGTTCACATGCTGCATGCAAAGTCGCTCAGTCATGTCCCACTCTCTGCAGCCCCATGAACTGTAGCCAGCCAGGCTCCTCTGTCCATGGCATTCTCCAGGCAAGAACACTGGAGCGGGCTGCCATGCCCTGCTCCAGGGAATCTTCCCGATCAAGGGACTGAACTTGGGTCTCTTAAGTCTCCTGCATTGGCAGGTGGGGTCTTTACTGCTAACGCCACCTGGGAAGCCCCAGATAGTTCCCACGTGGTACTAAAAGGTGACATTAACACTACTTCATGCACGCACATTTGGAAGAACATGATCTCTCTTTCCACTATAATGTACAAACATTTGTTTCCCTTCTCTCTAGTTTATAGCAAAAGGGGAGATTTCAGACACTGTACAATAGTTTTGTACCTTGTATCCTCTTTTATGGAATTATTTCTACAGGGGAATTACAATTTTATCTTGAATACCATGAGTTTTACAACACAATGAAATAACTGTAAGAGACCTAGGGCTTACTGGAATAGGCACTGTAAAGCACTCCTCTGGAATCATTTAGAAAATGGTATCTGTCTATGGGTCCCTCTCTAGAGGAACAATATAAAATATGAAGGAAATTACAAGCCCTGTCATACTGCCTGCGTTCCAGTGAGTTATACCCAAAATGCCAGTCCTGTCCCAATTTACATATGGATTACTCTAAGTTTCAAGAGTCTTTATTTGAAATGTGTAGCAGGAAAGCAGTTCACCTAATAAGCAGCAGCATACTGAATGAAAACACTGGGCCAAAAAGGCAGGGCAGAATACTGAACCTTCTAAGAAGGGAAGAAAAAGGACACTGAAGTCAGAGACTCGGACGAAATGCCAAGTGCCTGTCAACAGGCACATTTCACTGGCAAGAAGAAAATCGTTTCATCTATCGATTCATGTATTCAAACACTTAAGGGCCCACTGCTACACACAAAAGGCACCAATACCAATGGCTTCTAAGTGAACTGAGTCACCGCCATACTTTTCCACCATCTAAATAAGAGACAATTTAGTAAGAAGTATTTTAAGAGTTGTGTATAGGCAACTCTTAACTTTTACAACCACACTTCAGGAATTCATCACTGGTTACAGATTCCTCACACATGTAAGCATGCCCCGAAAGGAAAGATCACCAAGAAGGGCTAAGGTGAATGACGGACAGACTTGGGCCCAATGAGCTATGATCCACTCCAACTCCTTACCCCAACAAGTCTTCTCCCATCCTAGCGAGTGAGCAAAAAGATTACATCTGCATCTGCTCAAATTAACCTTTTAGGTACATTCTTTACCAACTAAGGTAATTCACATCAGTAACAATACTTGCAATACACCTCAAAACTTGGTCATCTGAAACCCTGTCTTCCAGAGACTTGGACTGATTCTAGACTCTGTCTTCCAAGTGAATGTATGTGAAACTTGGACTAGCTTTCAGAACATCTGGAGAGGAGGGTCAGTCTAAAATGTCAGACTGAATACCAAATGGAAAACTGGACCTAAGGTCCTGCAGCAGAGACGGTCCTCTAAGACCAAACACCCACCTTCCTGCTGCTCAGACCAGAGTATCCAAACAGTGTGTGTGTTTGAGGGGTGAGGAGGCAGGGGAACACGCCAAGCAGTGGTTGGACAGTGAGTGTCACCGAACAGGTCGCCTAACGCCAAGACAGAGCAGTGCATTAAGGATCCAATCAGAACAGTTAGAAGCGAAGTCTAAGCATCACTTGCGGTCTTGACCAGTAAGTGCCTGGAAAAGGGAACCCTGCAAGGAAGACGCACCCCTCCAGCACCGTGAGGACACAGCTTGTTCCTGCTTTCCCCACGCTCCAGCTTTCAAGGTCAGAACTATGAACGTGCTTTCTCTGTTCTCCCACAAGAATAACTTTTTGATTCTGATCCCTTTATAGGAGGTTCACAATGATCACAGGTCTCCCTCATCTAAAACTAGCCCATGGGCTCTGCGGGGGATGTGTTTCCAACAAGGTCAAGGAAAGGTCTGTGTGTCCCAAGAGTGGCAGTGGGGCTGAGCCCAGACTCTCTCCACCTCAGAGCGGTTTTAAAGAGTGTTTCCTGAAGAAAACTGTAAAATGGCTAATCAAAAAAGTCTGACTGCAGTCCATCTTGGAGGACAGAGTGCAGGTGCATAAACACTGCAGTGCCCACCCCATCGGGAGAAAGGAGGTGGCTGAGCCCCAGAGAAAGGCAGCACACCCCTAATGGAAATGGCAAGTCATGCGCAAGCTTCTTGAGTGGCTTCAAGAGCTCTGCGGGATACAGCAGACTTCCAGATACAACCATCCCAACCTCAGAAACCCTCATTTGCAGTTGGCCGAGCCTCCAGAAAAAAGGGCTTACTGGCTGACCCCACATCACAGGGCAGGGGCTGCTGGGCAGAGGGTGTCTTTCTATCTTCCATCAGTTAGATCTGCTGAAGACCGGAGGGATCTGAAAGGGTCCTCGTATCCCCTCCCCCAAAGGGGAAAACCACCAAGTGATACTGCTGCACCGGGAGCCAAAGGCTCAGTCTCTTCAGCCCTGCGAATGGGCGCCACGCCAAAGCCCAAGCCTGCTTTAGGCACACACAGCACAGAAGTAGCTGCAGGGTGCAGGGTAGGGCAGGGAATGAAAATGCAAAGCAAAGTCAGAAACAGAGAATGAAATGTAGCTCTAAGAAAACGACTGACCTTGGCTGCACTGCCGAGTCTCAACGGTGACAATTCCTGTGGCCTTACTTTGGGGAACCAGACCAGATACACAGAACTTACCCTTTCCCAAAGGTAATTTATTGTAACTCCTAGTTACAATTGTAATTGTAACCTAGTTACAACACCAAAACTGCAGCCACAGCTACTGATCATCATTCATTCAACACGCAAAAAGAAATGAGGTAAATTATTGGAATATCAGCCATGACAAACAAAAACACCACTTACTGATTTCTACAGCAGTACTGAGTATTAACACAGAAAATGTTCATTATATATGACTTTAAAAAGAAATAAAACTATATAATATGTTATAATGGGCTTCCCACGTGGCTCAGTGGTAAAGAATCCACCTGCCAATGCAGGAGACACTGGAGACCTGGGTTTGATTCCTGCATCGGGAAGATTCCCTGGAGTAGAAAATGGTAACCCACTGCAGTATTCTTGCCTAGAGAATCCCACGGACAGAGGAGCCTGGTGGGCTACAGTCTGTGGGGTCGCAAAGAGTCAGACACAGCTGAGCACACACACACATAAAGCAATGTTATAACGATGCCACATATTTTAAAAGTATTCAATATATGTCTGCATGATATAAATAGATCTACACTGGCTCAAAATAATTATAAATAATCATTACACTTTTTTGCCCATTTCAATCCCGTCTCTGCACTGGATATTTCCAGATCTATCTAACCTGACAATTACTTTCAGCAAAACCCAGCTTTTGCATCGCACATCCACTACATCACGTTCATCTGCTGAGGGGAGGCCCAGATGGTCTTTCACACCGGACTGGACAGCAGGAAGTGATGGACTCGCTCCAAAGAGCAAAGCCTCCGCCTGTGGCCTTCTGTTAACCCTCCCCGTCTCACCCGCCCCATTCTCAGTTCCTGTATGTACCCTATGCATAAGCAAGCAATCTCTGTCCTCCAAGAGTCTCTTCCCATAAAGCAGGGAGAAACAGTGGTACAACACTAAATTAATTCTCAAATAAAGCAATGCTCTTACATTAGCCTCCTAGTCCAAAAACATTAGTCTATGCTTGGTGTTAAAAGCTACAGCAGGTACTCAGAGTACATAGCCCCTGATCACAAGGAACTAATAAAACTTACAGAGTCCAACTAATAACACAGAACTCAGAAATATGCAACAGAGAGAAAATTATAAAGTATTTTTAACTGCTAGGCTTGGCTCTCATTTCCAACCCCAACCGAACCCACCACCTTACTGTGCGACTCTGGGCAAAGTCCTCATCTGTAAAATGGGAGTTGAACCTACATGATCTTACCTTCCAGAGTTCTAGAAACAACCCATCAGGGAAGGAAAGATAAATGTGGGCTTCTAGTATGAGTTACAAGTCTACCTATGAGCAGACAACAAGTGAGACTAAATACCAAGTGAAGATGGCAACAGGAAAAAATCTCCAGCCTTACTATACAAGCAGAGCAATCTGAAAGCAAACGCAGAGTATACTCGCCTTCCTCCCATCACAGAAGCCCCGCACGTGGGTCACTACATCCACAAATCTACTGTCAGGAGAGGGGAGGAGAGGAACCTGTGTGTGCAGCAGCTCTGTATCAGTCACAGTTATGAAGACAAATATGCACTAGGCACAGTCTCTGATTTGAGGAAGTTTATTTCATTTCATTCATTCATTCAGTAAATATTTACCGAGCACCTACTTTGTACACAGACAAAGAACATGTTCCAGGCAAGAGTAAATAGGACAGACAAGATTACTGCTCAAAAAACTCGCAGTCCTGGGTGTACACAAAAAAACGCCAACTGCAGGAAAAGAAAACTAGGAGAGCAGTATGACAGAGAGCGACGGGCAGGAAGAGCGGCAGCGCTGCTCTAAACTGGCTGGCCGTGAACAAAAGCGTGTGTGATGGGAATTTGCTGTATTATTCTCTCCACAGTACTCACTCGAAATTTTTACAGCAAGCCATAGACGGACAGGATAATCAGTGCAGGTTTCACATGTGAGATGACATGTGAGCTAAGATTTGAAAACCAGCACAAGGCATGTCTCCCTATGCCCTCCAGAGAGAGGCAACTGCTGGTGCAGAGGCCTCAAGCAGCTGGGATCCTTCATGAGAAAAAAGGGCTCCTGTGCCCACACCAAGAGCCAGGGAGAGGAAGCAACAGGCCAGGAGTGGAAGCAGAGCCTGTGGAGACCCTATTACACAATGGTAAGGAATTCCAAGTTTACTCGAAACCCAAGAAGCAGCCACTGCAGGGTTTTAAGCAGGAATGAAAACATGGGAATATACTTGTTTTTGTTTTTAATTACAAAGCAATACAAGTTAGGTGCTAAATGATTCCAAACACATTTATGTTTAGTAATGGGATGAATTTACCTCCCTAATCACTTCAGTTCCTAATTTCAAGCACATCAGTGTAAGGACATTTAGTTCAGTACCTGCGGAAGTGGCTCAGAAGCATACCGGGTAAGAAAGAATCAGTGAGAAATTAAATTCTGTTATAGACGTCCAAGGGCTTCCCTGGTGGCTCAGCTGGTAAAGAATCTGCCTGAAATGTGGGAGACTTGGGTTCAATCCCTGAGTTGGGAAGATCCCCTGGAGAAGGGAAGGGCTACCCACGCCAGTATTCTGGCCTGGAGAATTCCATGGACTGTATAGTCCATGGGGTCACAAAGAGTCAGACACGACTGAGCGACTTTCACAGACATCCTTAAAAACTCTGAGCAAACAGACTGTGGGCTAGAATTTCAGACTCATGTAAAGCAGAAAAATATTCTGGCTACTGGGCCAGCAGCCACACAAATAAAGGGAAAAGGTCAGATGAATGATTTCCCCCCATCACTGACAGAAAAGAATGGGGACCCCAGATGTCACGTCCATGCTCCTGACTTCTCATCCTGTTTATTTCTAAAAAACCTTATAAAAAGAATTTAGAATCCACAGAGACAATTAAAAAAGAAAAAAAAAGACTCCTCACACACAGAAGCAGATTAGTGGTGGCCAGAGCTGGGGCAGGAAATGGAGAGTTCTCTAAAGGGTATGAGGTCTCCTTGTGGAGTGATGGATATATCCTGGAACTACAAAGAGATAGCAGTTGCACAACATACCGAATTTACTAAATGCCGCTGGATTATACACTTTAAAGTGGTTAATGGTTAACTTTATGTTATGTGGATTTTACTTCAAATCTTTTAAAAAGGAAGTTGAAAAGAATGAACAATAAGAGCAGCTGATGGCGAGTATGTGCATCACTGGAAGCAGTTTTAGATCCAGGTTCCGATCAAAACTCAAGATAAACTGAACACAGACCGTTCTTAAATTCAGCAGTATTGACATTTTGGCCCAGAGCACTGTTCTGTTCTGGGGACTGTGGATATTTGGCAATTTCCTGGCCTTCTAACCACTGGATACTAGGGGGCCCCCTGTCCCAACTTGTGGCAACTAAAAATGTCTCAAGACTGTCAAAGCCCCTTTGAGGGGCATGGCACCCTGCTGTCAGACAACCACCAACTTTTCTGCATCTGAATTTCCTCAACCACCAGAGGCCCATCACCTTACCCAAGGTCTCTCATCCCTGGAATTCTAGTCCCTCCTTGGTTCAGCACCAGTGATCTATCATTGAGTGCAGCCTTCTCTTCCACTAACCTTCCTCTGTGTCCTACAAGGCTGCTTCAAGGATATGAAATAACCAAGGAAATGCTTTAGTGAAACCTCCTCAAAGAGTAAAACTGGCTAGCCAATAGAAGTGCTGGTACAGAAGTTCTTCTGTTAAGACTCCAAGATCAGTTAATAAAGGAATATTCAAGTCGGAAAACTAGTTTCCAAATCTGTAATTCTGTTTTTATTTAATATGCCTCTTAAATAAGATCGTCCCTTGAAATTAACTGAAACATCTTTTCTCATAGTTTTCAAGGATTTTAGGCTCCTCTGTATTCATACATGAACACCTCAGGAATACTGGGCAATAAAGGGTTAACCTACTAAGTTCTGTGTATGCTCAAAGAATTACAACCAACTTCATGTAATTATTAAGTAGCCAATAAGCTAATCTCTGTGGCTGGTTAATGCACTAATGAAATAAGGCCTTCCAGCTCAGAGCTGTCATTCTAATCAGGAGACTGTTCTCCTCAGCTAGTAGAAAGAGATGGCAGGATCTAAGGACTCACATTACGAATTTGGGGAAAGAGAAAAGAATCTATGTCATATTTCACTTTTTGTGTTTAAAGGTACCTAAGCTCCTGAACTGACATTTAAAGAAAACTCCAGCCAACGATAGCAGACCACACATTCTTTTCAAGTATACATTAAATAACTAGCAAGCCCACGTTATGGACCACAATACAAGTCTCAATCAGCTTTAAAGGATGCCAACTTGAGGCAAGAGCCTTTGGAGTAGAGGAGGCATGTATCCCCAAAAGGAAATAATAGACAAAAACAACAGACAACCCCACTAGCAAAGACAAACATATCCCCACATACATGCTGGCTACTGGTTACTTCCTTCAGTGAGCTGCTTCTCTACATGTTCTTGACTTTCTCAACTATTACATTTGCTCTTATTGTTATAATGTCTTCTTATATATTAAGAACATGTACATGTTTTCATATTCACTGTAAATCTTTTCTCTTCAGTTTAATTTTGCATTAAAATTATGAATATGAGAAGTTAAAAAAAAAAAAGCCAACTCTACTTGTCTGACCAAAATAGAATTAAGTTAGAAATCAATAATAGAAAACTCTCTGACAGATTCCCAAGTATTTGAAACTAAATAAACATACTTCTAAATAACTTTAGGAAAAAAAATAAAAATAAAAGGGTGATAAGCCTGAATGCTTTTCCCTCAGATAAAGAACAAGACAAGGATGACTGCTCTGGTTGCTTCTATTTGACGTTTTATGGGAAGTTCTAGACCGAGCAATAAGGCAAGAAAAATAAAAGGTACCCAGATCAGAAACAAACAAAACTGTCTTATTTACAGACATCATCACATTATCTATGTTGAAAACCCAATGGAATCTACAAAAATATTGCTAAAAAAGTGAATTTAGGATAATTACAGGATATAAGATCAATATATAAACCTCAACTGCATGTCTATAAACTAGCAAAAAACAACTGGAATCTTTTTAAAATGTACGACAGCATGGACTGCCCTGGCAGTCCAGTGGTTAAGACTCCACACTTCACTACAGGGGTGCACTGCGGAGCCCTGGTTAGGGAACTAAGATCCCACAGGCTGCGAAGCACAGTAAAAAACAATTTTTTAAATGATTAAAAATTTTAAAAACATACAACAGCATAGGAAACAAGTATAAAATGCTTCAGGAAAAAATCCAACAAAAGGTAGGACCCAAACTGAAAAACATGAAATTTTTCTGTGAGAAACTAAATAAAATCTAAACAAACAAAAAAGACTAAATACTATTAAAAGGTCAATTTCCCACAAGATCTGTATATTCCTCACAATCCCATTCAAAATCTCAACATAATTCTAAAATCCATATGGAAGTACAAAGAACATAAAATAGGCAGAGTGAGTATCACTAACATTATTTAATTTTAAGAATTATGACAAAATTATAGTAATCAAGACAGTGTGGTATTAGCCTAAAAACGGACAAGTTCAATAATGAGACAGGATAATGGTCCAGAAGTGAGCCCACACAGATGTAAGCAACTGATTCTTTATAAAAGGACAAAGGCAATTCAATGAATACAGCACGTCCTTTCAACAAATGGTGCTAAAACATACACAAAACAGAACAAGAGTTGTGATTAATGCCTCACACCATAAGCAAAAATCAATTCAAAATGGATCATAAATCTAAATATAAAATCCAAAACAGGGTTTCCCTTGTGGCTCTGTGGTTAAAAAAAAAAAAAAATCCACCTGCCAATGAGGGAGACATGGGTTTGATTCCTGGTTCGGTAGGATCCCACATGCTGCAGAGCAACAGGGCTGTGCGCCACAACCGCTGACCCTAGAGCCTGGGGCCCGCACCTGTGAAGCCTGCGAGCCCTCGAGCCCACACTCAGCAACGAGAGAAGCCGGCGCGCTGCAACCAGAGCGCGCCCCCGCTCGCCGAAACTAGAGCAGGGCCCACGCAGCAACAAAGACCCAGCACATCAAAAGTAGCACAGAGATAGTTTTTAAACAGTAAAACTTAAAGAAAATATTAAGAACAGCTTCCCCAGTGGTCCAGTGGTTAAGACTCCACACTTCTACCACAGAGGGTGTGTGGCAGGGAAGTTCCACATGCCTCGAGGTGCGCCCACCCCCCGGAAAAGAAAATGTAAGAGAAAACCCTTGTGACCCTGGGCAAGGAAAAAATGTCTTAGATATGATGATAAGAAAAGCACAACCATAAAAAAAAAATTGATAAATTAGAATTTGAAAATTCTAATTTATTAATTAGAAAAGACAACTCATAGGCTAAAAAAAAGAAAATTCATAGAATGAAAGAAAAGACAACTCACATACTGAAAGAAAAGATACGTAAAATAATAATTCTGACAAAGGACTTCTATCCAGAACACATACACCTAATAGACTAATTTTTAAAATAACCGAAATGTCCTAATAGCAATTTCATCAACAATATGTGAATCACTAACAAACACATGAAAAGGGGCTGACTATCATTACCATGAGGGAGGCAGCACTCCACACCCACTAGACGTCATAACCACACAGACAATGCTGAGTAATCACGATGGGAAACACTGGAGCTCGTGCAGCCACTGCGGAGATAAGTTTGGGGGTTTATGATAAAGTCAAACACAACTCCAATTCCACTCCTAGGTACCCAGCCAGGAGAAAAGAAAACACATGCTCACAAAAATACCCATTAGCAAACACACACAGTTATTATTCATACCAAACAAATGGTGGAAACAATCCAAACATCCACCACCTCACAAAAAGATCAAGAGAGAAGAGGAGTATATCCTTACAGCAGAATAACTCAGCCAGAGAGTATTCAAGGGACTTCCCTGGAGATGCAACGGTTAACACTTTGCAGTTCTACTGCAGGGGGCACAGCTTCAGTCCCTGGTTGGGGGACTATAATCCCAAATGCTGTGCAGCCAAAAAGACAAAACAGGGTTAAAAAGAAAAATTGAGGACGTATCCAAAAGACACAGGCTTACCTGAAAGAACCACAAAGGCCAAAGCTAGGACGACTTGGGCAACAAAGCTCACAGAGCAAAATGAGCATCCAGAGTCTCCAGCTGACAGTAACAGGCTGAGAAGACATGTTGTCAAGCAAACATAAAGCTGAAGGCAAGATTGAAAACCGAATCAAAGATGGACACGTATTCAAATAAAGTCTGAGTTTAGTTAGCAGCACTGTACCAAAGTATCTTCGTTTTGACAAACGTACCCTGGTTGTATAAGATTAAACATCAGGAAGGCTGGGTAAAGGGTATTGAGCAGGAGTCAGAAAACTAATGTCCACTGACCAAAATCCAACCAGCCACCTGCTCTTATCAAGTTTTATTGAGGAAGTTCACCCGTGGTCCAGTGGCTAGGACTTGGCGCTTTCACTGCCAGGGCCTGAGTTCTGTCCCTGGTTGGGGAATTAAGATTTCGCAAGCCACATGGCATACCAAAGGGGGAAAAAAAAACAAAACAAATATCTACTGGAACATAGCCATACCCATTCATTTACTTACTGTCCAGCTATGGCCGCTTTTGCCTTACACTGGCAGAACTAAGCAATTCCGAGAAAAGACAATCTGTCCACAAAGCCTAAAATACTTACTATCTGGCCCTCTACAGAAAAAGTTTGCTAACAGGGTAATACATGAACTCTCGGTACTGTGACAATAACTTCGGTAAATCTACAGTGATTCTACACCATAAAGGGTTCGGGGCTTCCCTTGTGGCTTAGTGATGAAGAATCCACCTGCCAATGCAGGAGACACGGGTTTGACCCTTGGTCTGAGAAGAATCCACCCGCCACGGAGCAACTAAGCCTGTGCACCGCAATTACTGAGGCCTTGTGCCACAACTACCGAAGCCCATGCGCCCCGGAGCCTGTGCTCAGCCAAGAGAGGCTGCCACAATGAGAAGCTCGCTCGGCAGCTAGAGAGGAGAGCCTGCTCATTGCAAGGACAAGGCTCTCTTGGGGTCCCCTCAACCAACTGTACAAAGATAGATGAGATTATGATTACACAGACATGCAGCCAGTTACTTAAGAGAGTCCCCACCCCCTTCAGAACAACCTCTCCCCTCTCTCTGGCCTTCCCAGGCTTGCTGGCTTTCCTCATGTTCCCAAACCTGGGAGAAAAGCAGAGGGCAGTGAGCACAGGACTCAAAATGCAGCCCTTGTTTAAAATAAAGATTTAAAATTTAAAACGAAGTGCTCTGCAGGAAGCAGGACACTGCAAAGCGCCTCCCCTAGGGGCTGGGAGGTAGTGAGCTCTGGCTTCCTCGATCTCAGCACCACTCCTTAATAGCCCCATCCACGGAGATCACTACCACCTACTACAGAACACCTCGTGGCTGCATGTTTCTGAGCTCTCCACTTCCCTCATACCTTTTTTTCCCTCGGTTTGTGTATTACAAACCTCTTTTCCTCAGTGAGGCAACCTGAGTTTGGGATAAAAATTGAAGATATTCCTGAAGATTACACTGCAACTACACTCAAGGGGCAAAGACCTAGATTTTTCAACTTCAAGGAAGTTAAAATATTTTTAAGAAAAATTTATAAATCAAACACAAAACATTATCTAATACCTGGTGGTGGTTTAGCTGGTAAGTCGTGTCCGACTCTCGTGGTCCCGTGGAGGTAGCCCGCCAGGCTCCTCTGTCCATGGGGTTTCCCAGGCAAGAATAATGGAGTGGGTTGCCATTTCTTTCTCCGGGGGATCTTCCCCACCCAGAGACTGAACGAAGGTCTCCTGCCCAGCAGGCAGACTCTTTACCAACTGAGCTACCAGGGAATTCCGTTTATTCTAGACATGATCCCTGCAGGTACCATGTAGTAGATACTGTCAAGGTCCTCAGAAAGTCTGAAGAAAAACGAGAAAGCTCAGACAAAACGTGGAAGCCAAATGTGATTTCTAGATTTTTAAAATAGTAATACTATTTTAGAATTTAATATAAAATATATCCAACTATGATATGTTCACTTGAGAATAAGCCAAATAAAGAAAAAATAATCACCACAGAAGCTTCAGCTTGCCAGCTTTAAATTTGAAGATATGCTTAAAGAACATGTCTCTTAAATCTTAAAGATTTCTGAACAAAATTCAGAAAGGATGACTAAATATATTTACTTTAGTAAAATCCACCATTTCCATTCATGGTGTACTCATGCCTAAGCACACTCCCGATGCTCCACCCAAATTTCCACTCACCTCCCACACCATCCAAATCCTAAACACCATGCACAAGTGTCTTCCCAGGAGAAAACCCGGAAATATCAGAGCAGAAGACAACTCGCCTCACCTAAAGATGAGAAAGCTGAGGTCCAGAGAATGGAAGAGACCTGCTAAAGCTAAAACCTGGAGTGAGGCCAGGATCCAGCAGCCTGGCCGCCTAGCACCTGCCCCAAGCAAGGCCTTCCTCCCTGTTCCCCACCCCTGCTGAACCAGACCAGCTCACACCTCCCAGCCCAATGCTTCTCATGGTTTCATATGCACAGGAATCACCTGGAAACTTCACTTAAATTCAAAGTCTGAAACAGTAATCTCAGAGTGAGGCCTGAGAGTCTGCATTTCTAACAAGCTCCCAAGCGATGCTGCTGCTGCTGGTCCGAGGTCCACAGATGGAAGGGAAGGTCTGGCAGCATGTGATTCTATCCTAGCCAATTCAGACTTTTACTTCCGGTACAATCTGACTCCTGAGTCTACAGGAAATCTCCCTAGCCCTCAGTCTTCTCATAAAAATCCTGTTTTATAAGGCCCAAATGATAGAATTCATACATCTATTCAAAATTCTTGACATTTACTGAATTTTTGGTGAATAGCTAATTTAAATACAACTTTTAAGTTGGCATTATTCAGGTATTTGACATGTTTTAAGGCACCTAATTCCCGTATTAATTCAATGGGTAAGTATGTAATTCCCCCCTTTTAGAAATGAGAACGCTGGCTGTGACAGCGGTCACCGTCACAGCGCAGTGCCCCACAGGTGCAGAGCACGGCCAGGGGAGTGAGCCCGGCTGGCTCCACAGCCGGCATGAAGCACCTCCCTCTCCAGAAATGCTGTTATTTTTCCTCCTCAACTCCAAATCCCAGTTCACAATTTCTGACACACGTTTCTAACTTGAGGCTGTGTGTAAGCCCAACCTCAGCGCGCCCCACATTTACACCTTCACCCCGGTCACAATCCTCCTCATCTCAATGAAGAGTGACTGCACCTGGGCGGCCCCCAGGCCAGAGTCCGAGGACTCACGGGATGGGAGTCCTCCCCCGTCAGGTCCACACCCCCTCCTCACAGCACTGAGCTTTACAACCCCCACACTGTCCTGAGGTGAAATTCACAGATAACGATGCCTTCTTACAACCATAAATATAATTTACAACCATAAACATAATTGACCCCAACTATAATCAAGAGAAGACAAAAATTAAATACATAATAAAAAGTATTCCAAAATGTAAATGCTTAAGCATGGACTCACTAGAAGACACGGCAGTCATATATGTTAAAACAGAACCCAAAATAAAAACACAGACCAACACCGAGCTGAGGTGTAAGCAATTAACTATGATCAGTGATGAGTAAGATACGATACAGGATATTCCCAAACGGTGAAAACCTCTCATCAACGTTTCAAACAAAACAGTATGATCTTCCCTTGGTTCTGAACAGCAGCACTACTAAAAATCTTGGTACATGTTTTAACACTGCAAAAACTACCTTGTGTTGACAGGTGAAACCGTGAGTTTGGATTTAAGTCCCAGTTTTTTCTCTACCTGCATGAAAGACCTCAGGATGGATGTGTGACATCCAGCAACCCCACGCCCATCCTCTCTCAGCCAGTGCTGCCTCTGACCTCTGGCACCAAAAGGCCTCCACAGATTCCCAGAACACTCTGGGGATGACACACCCCCGGGGATGGAACTGGGACCATGGTACTAGTCTCTTCAAGCCACTGTCCGACCAACTCTGTGTCCGACCCTCACCCGCAGCCCCATTCAATCTCCAGCTCGGGTCGGCAGCTCTCACCGAGGCAACTGGCACAGCCTGGTGGCTGCCTTTCTAGTTCCAACCTGCTGCCTCTGTACTAAGAGGGAACTAAACTCTACTTTCCATTTAGCCAACAAATATTTTCTGCACACTGACTATATGCCATCCTGCTCTAAACATTATAAATCACAACATTCTCTCCTGCTCAAACTAGAATAGCTCATCACCTATGGCAATTTTTCAAACAGCGCTCTATTTTTATGTTTTATATACTGAATTCCTGCATAAAATTTCCTTTTAACAAAGTGATTCACAGCTTTAAAAGTTTGAAAACCCCGACTTTCAGAATAAAATCAAATAACCTTCCTATCTAACCATCACCTCAGCACTAACCGAGCCTCATCTCCTGTACCCCCCTCCACCTTGCAGATGGCCCCACAGTGCCATGCCCTCTCTGGCACGGTCTCTTCCTCCCTTCCACATGGCCCGCCATCCTACTAAGTGGCTCTCTCTCTGTGCCTATGCGCCTGTTAATTCTCTACCCAGCCTTCCAGGCTGAGAAAGCTGTGAATCGGTCCCAATTCCCCTACACCCATCCCCCAACAGGCTCAGCTATTTTTTTTTGTAAAGCTACTAGCTTCTGCTGTATTTTGCACACTTCCATTTTACAAATACTGTACTACAACAGTCTGTTTGAACAGCGACCTCTATAATATCTCCCTTTCTCTCTCAGATTTTGCAGGCAGCGACTAAGTCTTTTACTTTACTTTCTGGCACCTGTCAGTGTACAGAGCTCTCCTCCCCTCAAGGGTAAGCTGATTGAGGGATATTAGTAGGTTTCTCTTCTTCTCAATCTAAAATATAAAGTTCCCTACCCAAGTGATCAAAATAAATCTCACTAACAGTAAACAGCTTCCTAGGTGGCATAGTAGTAAAGAAATCGCTTGGCAATGCAGGAGACCCACAAGAAACGTGGGTTTGATCCCTGGGTTGGGAAGATCCCCTGCAGAAGGAAATGGCAACCCACTCCAGTATTCTTGCCTGGGAAATCCCATGGACAGAGGAGCCTGGCGGGCTACATTCCATGGGGTCGCAAAGAGTCGGACACGACTGAGCATGCAGGCACACACACAACCAATGTTTGCACGAAAAGAAGGCCACGGAAGGAGCAGTCCTACTCGTGGCTTGGGGAAAAAGTTTGCAGCAATCCAAAAAATATCTGCTTCATGACTATGCTAAAGCCTTGCTGTGATATGGATCACAACAAACTGCAGAAAACTCTTAAAGAGATGGGAATACCGGACCGCCTTACCCGATTCCTGAGAAACCTGTACACAGGTCAAGAAGCAACAGTCAGAATCAGATATGGAACAATGGTTCAAAATTGGGAAAGGAATATGTTAAGGCTATGTACTGTCACCCTGCTTATTTTTTGTTTTAAATATTTATTCATTTAATTTTTATTTTTAATTGAAAGTAATTGTGTTACAGTATTGCATTGGTTCTACCAAACACTAACATGAATTAGCCACAGGTTTACCCATGTGCCCCCCACTCCCCTCCCCCATCCCACCCTCTAGGTTGTCATAGAGCAAAAGTATGGACTGCTTCACAAATCTGCATGTCATCCTTGCACAGGGGCCATGCTAATCTTCCGTATATTCTTCCAATTTTAGTATGTGTACTGCCGAATCAACTATCACCCTGTTCATTTGACTTATATGCAGAGCACATCCTAAGAAATGCCAGGCTGGATTCAAGGCTGCGCAAGCTGGAGTCAAAATTGCCAGAAGAAATATCAACAACCTCAGATATGCAGATGACACCACCCTGATGGCAGAAAGTGAAGAGGAACTTTCATCCTTGAGGAGGATGAAAGAAGAGAGTGAAGAGTTGGCTTAAAACTCAGTGTTCAAAAATCGAAGATCATGGCATCTGGCCCCAGCACTCTGCGGCAAACAGAATGGGAAAAAGGGGCAACAGTGACAGAGTTTATTTTCTTGGGCTCCAAAATCACTGCGGATGGTGACTGTAGCCACTGAAATTAAAAGACGCTTGCTCCTTGGAAGGAAAGCTGACAAATCTAGACAGCATATTAAAAAGCAGAAACATCACTTTGCCAACCAAGGCCCGTACAGTCAAAGGTACAGTTTCCCAATAGTCATGTACGGACGTGAGACCTGGACCATAAAAAGAGCTGAACGCTGAAGAGCTGATGCTTTCGAACTGTGGTACTGGAGAAGACTTGGAGCCTCTTGACTGGAAAAAGATCAAACCAATCAATCCTAAAAGAAGTCAACCCTGAATATTCAGTGGAAGAAATGATGCTGAAGTTGAAGCTCCAACGCTTTGGCCACCTGATGCGAAGAGCCAACTCACCTGAATCTAGCCAAGACTGAGGGCAGGAGGAGAAGGGGGTGACAGAGAATGAGATGACTGGATGGCATCACCAATTCAATGCACATGAGTTTGAACAAACTCCAGCAGACAGTGAAGGACAGAGAAGCCTGCAGGCTGCAGACAATGAGGTTGCAAAGAGTCCTGACACAACTGATTTCAACAGTAACAACTTGAAGCAGCTTCTGACATGAAATAGTAAGTACCCAATGACACATATGAAACAATCTTACTAAAACTGTTTAACTTGAATCTAATCTTGAGTTAACAGAAAAATTCAAAACATGTAACATTCTATAAGACAACTGACTGACACTCATCAAAGGGTTATAAAAAGCAAAAAGTCAAAAGGACTACTCTATATGAAAAGAAATTAAATAATATCCAGGTACAATGCAAGAAGGCAATGGCACCCCACTCCAGTACTCTTGCCGGGAAAATCCCATGGATGGAGGAGCCTAGTAGGCTGCAGTCCATGGTGTTGCAAAGAGTTGGACACGACTGAGCAATTTCACTTTCACTTTCATGCATTGGAGAAGGAAATGGCAACCCACTCCAGTGTTCTTGCCTGGAGAATCCCAAGGACGGGGGAACCTGGTGGGCTGCCGTCTATGGGGTCACACAGGGTCGGACATGACTGAAGCGACTTAGCAGCAGCAATGCAAGAAACCTTGACCAAAACCAAACCAACAATGAAAGATATTTTTCTGATGGGGGAGGGGGAGGAACTGAATATTAGATTAGATAATACTATACATATGATTAAGTAATATTATGAAACTGTTTTTAATTTTCCTTAGAAGTATTAATAGTATTGTGGCTATAAAGGAGAATGTTCTTATTTTTATATTGTTCTTAGGCAATGTATGCTGAAATATTTAAGAATGAAATATTATGATGTATATACGATAAAAAGCCTTCGACTGTGTGGCTCACAAAAACTGGAAAATTCTTAAACAGATGGGAACACCAGACCACCTTACCACCCTCCTGAGAAATCTGTATGCAGGTCAAAAAGCAGCAGTTAGAACCAGACATGGAACAATGGACTGGTTCCAAACTGAGAAAGGAGAACGTCAAAGCTGTATATTGTCACCCTGTTTATTTTACTTCTATGCAGAGTACATCATGAGAATGCCAGGCTGGATGAATGAAGTACAAGCTGGAATCAAGATTGCCGGGAAAAATATCAATAACCTCAGATATGCAGATGACACCATCCTTATGGTAGAAAGTGAAGAGGAACTAAAAAGCATCTTGATGAAACTGAAAGAGGGCAGTGAAAAAGTTGGCTTAAAACTCAACATTCAAAAAATGAAGATCATGGCATCTGGTCCCATCACTTCATGCAAAAAGATGGGAGAAAAAAATGGAAACAGTGACAGACTTTATTTTCTTGAGCTCCAAAATCACTGCAGATGGTGACTGCAGACATGAAATTAAAAGACGCTTGCTCCTTGGAAGAGCTATGACCAGCCTAGATGGTATATTAAAAGCAGAGACATCACCTTGCCAACAAAGGTCCATCTACTCAAAGTTATGGTTTTTCCAGTAGTCATGTATGGACATGAGAGTTGGACCATAAAGAAAGCTGAGCACTGAAGAATTGATGCTTTTGAACTGTGGTGTTGGGAAAGATTCTTGAGAGTCCCTTGAAATGCAAGGAGATCCAACCAGTCCATCCTAAAGGAAATCAGTCCTGAATGTTCATTGGAAGGACTGATGGCTGAAGCTCCTATACTTTGGCGACCTGATGCGAAGAACTGACTCACTGGTAAAGACCCTAATGCTGGGAAAGACTGAAGGCGGGAGGAGAAGGGGATAAGAGGATGAGATGGTTGGATGTCATCACCACCTCGATGGAAATGAATTTGAGCAAGCCCCGGGAGTTGGGAAGCCTAACATGCTGCAGTCCATGGGGTCACAGAGAGTCAGACACAACTGAGCATGAACATGCATTTTATGCATTATTTAAAAAGTGCTAATTTATGTTTATACACAGTGTGTATGGGCTTCCCGGAAGGCTCAGCAGTAAAGTATCCTCCCCTGGAGGAGGAATGGCAACCCACTCCATATTCTTACCTGGGAAACCCCATGGACAAAGGAGCCTGGCGGGCTACAGTCCACAGGATTACAGAGTCAGACAGGACTTAGCAGGTGAACAGTTCTGTTCAGTTGCTCAGCTGTGTCCAACTCTTTGCGACCCTATGGACTGTAGCACGCCAGGCCTCCCTGTCCATCACTTCCAATGAGCAGCTGAACAACAATATTCACGTCGTCTGAAGCAGAACTATATTCTGAAGAATTATCCTCTTCTGAGAAACCAGTAATATATATGTTGCTCAGACAATCAGAGAAAGTATCTGTATAAAATTCACCAAAAAATTTTTCTTCACTCAAAATTTTGTGACATGTCATTTTTTGAAAATTTTACACCTATAATATATACAAAGTTGGAGCAAAAACTTAATGGAGCAAAACGTGAATGATAATGACAATCGCGAATTGTATAATGAATCCTGATCAATATGAAGCTCTAACAACGTTACACGATGATATCAATTGTATCAAGTCTACAAACATGTCTCCAATCAACAACATTTTGGCAACAAAACATGTATTAAGACATCTCCAGTTAATAATGTGATAACTGCATGCAGGTGTAAGAAACTCTACAGAGAAACCCATGCACTTTGCTCAGTTTCCTCCAATACTAACACTTTGCACAACTCTGATATTGCCACCAGGAAACTACATCCACTGATCATCTTCAGATTTCTCCAGTTTTACTTGTACTAATCTGCATGCGAGTTTGCATTCATAGCTTTTCATCCCATTAATCACTAAGTACTTGAGGAATCGAATGCAAAATAAACAAATTAATTGTTTTTGCTTCTTAAATTATCGTGTACCAACTATCTCAATAATCTACTCTGTTTTCATCATCAAATTCCGTCCTCCAGAGAAAGCGCTAACACACACAATGCTGATGCTTCTGTAGCACCACTGCAGCCAACTTTTCTTTAAGATTTATTTATTTTCTGGCTGTGCTGGGTCTCCCTTGCTGCATGCAGGCTTTCTCTAGTTGTGAAGAGTGGGGGCTATTCTCTAGTTGTGGTCCGCAGGCTTCTCTTTGCACTGGCATCTCCTGCTGCAGAGTACAGGCTCTAGGGCACCTGGGCTTGGGTAGCTATGGCACACTGGCTCAGCAGTGGTGGCTCTTAGGCTGCGGAGCACTGGCTCAGTAGTTGCGGCACAGAAGCTTACTTGCTCCGCGCCATGTGGGATCTTCCCGGACCAGGGATTTAACTGATGTCCCTTGCATTGTAAGGTGGATTCTTAACCACTGAAACACCAGGAAAGCCCGCTGCAGCCAGCTTTTTGAGGAAAATCCCCTTTCACGAACCCAGAATGAAGATTATGTCTTTTTCAACATAAAATAATTTCTGTATTCTCCAGAATTAAGCTGAACTTTGCTTCTAAGGGTTAGCCCTCTGGACTGTCCCAGACAGTTCTATGCAAATAGAAAAATACCACTTACTTCTTACAGATCAAATGAAGAGCTATAAAAATACTTCTCATACACTATCAACAAAACATGCAAAAAGCAACTATAAAACCACAACTATAAAATCTCTAGAAGAAAACACAAAAGAAATTCTTGGTGATCTTAGGTTAAGCTATGCTTTTTTAAAAACAATACCAAAAGCATGATTAAAAAAAAAACTGGTAAGTTCAATTTCTCAAATTTAAAATATTCTGCTATTCAAGAGACACTGTTGAGGAGTTCCCTGGTGGCCTTGTGGTTAGGATTCTTGGCTTTCACAGCTGTGGCAGGGATTCAGTCCCTAGTTGTGGAACTGAGATCCTCCGAGTGGCGTGGCAAAAAAAAAAAAAAAAGACACTGTTAAGAGAATTAAAGATAAGCCCCAGAACAAGGCTGAGAAAAAAACATTTTCTCAATATGCATCTTATAAAGAACTTCTATTGTAAATACACGAGAAACTCTCAAAACTCAATATTAAGAAAACAACCCAATTTTTCAAATGGGCAAAAGATTTTTTTTAATAGGCAAAGAATTTAAGAGATAATTCTCCAAAGTACATGGATGGCAAATAATACTCAGTACAATTAGTCACGAGGCAAATGTGAATTCAAAACACAAGATAGCAGTATATACCTATTGGGACAGTTTTCAAGGCAACACTGACAGGAACACACACCAGATAGGGAGGACTGAGGCTCACACACTACTGGAGGGAATGCCAGAAACCGCGGCACTGTCTTCCAAAGGGAACCGCACACTTTCCAGCACTCAACAATCCTGCTGCTCAGTATTCACAATGACACCTGTACATGAGCGCTTAAGCAGCTTTATTCATGATCGCCCAAACTAGAAATAGCTCAAACGGTCTTCTGATGAGTGGATAAACAAACCAGTGTGTCCCAACAAAGGAATATTTGGCAATAAACAGAACTAAGTGCTGACACACACCACAACAGGAATTAACCTCAAATGCACTCTGCCAAGTAAAGACATCGAACCCAAAGAGCCGCATACCATACAGTCCCATTTATGTGACACAGATAAGTGACTGCCAAGGGCTAGAGGAAATGCTTAGTTACCAAGGGGCATGATGGAAGTTCTTAGCGGATGAACCTATCCTACACCTTGACTGTGATAGTGTTCCACAACTGTAAAAAGTCACAGAATGTACACTAAACATGGGGGCTGTTAGTATGCATAAAGTATACATTAATTGAAATAATTTAAAAAGAAATTTGGCAGTTTCTTGTAAAGTTAAGAGGACCAAACAATTCCATGGCTAGCTATTTACTCAAAAGAATGATAATATCTACACCAAGACTTACAAGTGAATATGTGAAGTGAAAGTCACTCAGTCGTGTCTAACTCTGTGTGACCCCATGGGCTCCTCTGTCCATGGAGTTCTCCAGGCAAGAATACTGGAGTGGGCTGCCATTTCCTGCTCCAGTAAGTGAATATACAGAGCACTTATATTCATAACAACTGAGACACACAACAATACAGACGCCTCTCAAAATCATGCTGACCAAAGCCAGATACAAGGGAACATGGACTGTAAGACTATTTATGTGAAATTCCAGAGATGGCAAACTAATCTACAGTCACAGAAAGCAGATCAGTGACCGTCTCAGACAAGAGTGGAAGTCGACTGCCAAGGGACACAAGGAAAATTCGGTGGTGACAAAAATGTTCTATATTTTTGCGGGTGACTTTTGACCGCGGTGTGCGGCTTGTGGGATCTTAGTTCCCTGAACAAGGATCAAACCTGTGCTCTCAGCAGTGGAAGCACAGAGTCCTAACCACTGGACCACAAGGAAACTCCCTCAAAATGTTCTATATCTTGATTGAAGTAAAGATACTCCAAAGGGTGCATGCATTGGTCAAAACTCAAACTACATACTTAAAAAAGATGCAAGTTTATTGTATTTATAGTTAACAAAAACTGATTTTAAAACACAACGTTAATGAACACTTGACTCTTAGCATAACCCTATGGAATGAGCAAAAAACTCTCCAACAAAGAAGCTGAGGCTCAGAGAGAGAGTCTGTCCACACCCTGAGCACTGCCTGGACTGGAGCCAGTATTATTCCAGTGAAATCTTTTTTCCTTATTATTTCACCTCACATATTTACAGCTTGAAATTTACATCATTTGATCCACTTTTCCCTATTACTGGGATAAATTACTTGGCTTCAATCTGCTTAAAAACTATCCCAAAAACCAAACAAATGTGTGATCCAGGATAGAGGTGAAGGACAACATGTATAAAAGTCACTGTGGGGACAAGTGACAACATTCAAATATTGATATATTACAGAATTACTGTTATTTTCTTAAATGTGAATATGCTGATGCGGTCATGTGGGAGAGGGTCCCTATTCTTAGGAAGCGCATGGCAAAGTATTTCAGGATAAAAGTATCACATTGCCAGCTCACTTTCTAATGGTTCATCAAAAAAGAAAACATGAAGTAGAATGTTAACAACTGGTGAATCTAAACTAAAGGTATGCAAGGCTCACCTACATTTGTCTTTGAACTTCACTGTAGGTTTGAAACATTTTTAAGTATAACGAAAAAAGATCTGAAGCTTTACAATTTTTTTATCATTTACAAATTATTTTACTTTGTGAACATTTAGTATATCAATGTTTATCCACTTGAGATGAAATTTCCAAGAAAAAAAATTTATAAAATCAAATACTAGAAACAGTTTTGAATCGAACACTTTTAAATCTATGAGTGAAAACTATAAAAGCCAGTCTTCCCCTGGTAGTTCAGTGGAGAGGAATCCGCCTGCCAGTGCAGGGGACTCAGGTTCCATCCTTGGTCTGGGAAGATGCTAAATGCCTCCGAGCCTAAGCCCGTGCACCACAATTCCCCAGCCTGTACTCTAGAGCTCACAAGTCGCTGCTGTGGAGCCGGCGTGTTGCAGCTGCTGCAGCCCACGTGCCCAGAGCCCGTGCTGGCAGTAAGAGAAGCCACTGCAACGGCAAGCCCGTGCGCTGCAACGAGGGGCAAAGCCACCGGGACCCAGGGAAGCTGAAATACACAAAACCTGAATAAAACGACTTCTTAAACTAGGCATGCCAACTTTTAAGTGTGAAAAGAATGACACAACTTGAAAATAACAATTTGGCAACTATTATGGAATGACTCAGGCAAAGCACCCTGCAAGGATTAAAATGGGTGAAATTTTGATGGTAAACAGGACGTTTACATAGCATCTCCCAACCAGTTACAAGGGAAAAACAGTAAATTCACAGTGGAGAGAGCTGGCAGACACCACCTCAAACCAAGCAATGAAAGTTAATAATAACCATCGCCATCGGACTAAGTGACATCACGTGACTCTTGATCTGCTGCCCTAAGGACACACCGCTCCTTTAGCACTCCTGCCAAAACACAGGACCTCAATCTCATCAAGAGAGTGCATACAACCCACCCATATTGAGGGACAGTCTCAATTTCAAAAGGTCAAGGTTATGAAAGACAAAGACTGAAAAACTACTCTAGGCTAACAGAGCCGAAAGAGTCCAACAGCTAAATGCAACACCTGATCCTACATTAAAAACCCAAGCCACCAAAATAATTTCTAAAATAGTACTGAATTTAAAATCAGAAAAATCTATAAATTACACATTAACATCTACAGATCTTATTCAGTATTAACTTCCTGATTCAGATAACTGTACTATGGTTATGTAAGAAAATGTCTGTGTTTAAGGCACAGCAGTACAGTGTATAGTGTTAGTCACTCAGTCGTGTTCGACTCTTTGCAACCCCACAGGCTGTAGCCCGCTAGGCCCTTCTGTCCATGGGACTCTCCAGGCAAGAATACTGGAGTGGCTTGCCATCCCCTTCTCCAGGGGACCTTCCTGACCCAGGGATAGAACCGGGGTCTCCTGCACTGCAGGCAGATTGTTTACCATCTGAGCTACAGCGAATTCCTTTTTAAGGCATAGAAACCCTGATACATTTAGAAGTGAGGGGTATTGTGTCTGCAACTTACTCTCAGGGAACAGACAGGTAGTTCTTAGAGGCAGAAGTGGTGTGATGGGTAAATGGGTCAGCAGGTACAAATCTCCCTTCATAAGGTAAGTCCTGGGGATGTGATGTACAATATGGTGACTACAGTCAACAATACTGTGTTGTATTGATGTGTATGTGAAAACTGCTAAGAGAATAGATCTTAAAAAGTTCTCTTTGCAAGAAAAAAAATTTGTAACTATATGTGGTATTGCATGCTAGCTAGGCTTGTTGCAGCGATCAGCCCTTAATATATACAAATATGGAATCATTATGCTGTTCACTTGAAACATAATGTTATATGTCAACTGCATTTCAATTTTAAAAAAGTACAGATAAGTTGACACATAAGAAACACTAAGCAGTGCCTGGAGCACCCACAGTGGGCACCAAATTCATGTTAGTTTTTGTCATGAAATGTAAGATAAAAATTGACTATGACGTTCAAGACAAGACTTCAAACATAGTAATGAGAAGTCTAAAGAACAAAAACACTAATCATATCTTGGGTAGAAAAAAAAAATCTTTCTGTCCATGGCTGTTATGATAGTAAACAACTAAAAATAAAACCTCAATGCTCCATTGAGGATTGGTTAAATAAAATCAGGCCATAAATGCTCCGAAGCTATTAAAGTCACAATGTATGCTATGAAAGGGCATTCTAGATCGTGTATTATTGTTAACTGAATAAAACAGGAATCAGAATAGTACGTAAAAGTATGAGCCCATGTTTATAAAATATTTAATACACGCACATATCCTTCTTTGCGGGGCAAGGAGTGCAGACTCCCTCAGATGCTTGGGGGTTCCTGCAGGATGGACAGCAGTGGCAGCGGTGGTGGGGGGAGGCTGAAGTCTTCCTATTAATCCCCCTAATTTCTGCTCCTCCAAATGCAAGAGTTTGCTTTGCATCGAGGCTTCTCGTTGTGACCTAACTGCTTTTTCACACTAGCCTGGTAACCCTTGCGTTCCCTAAACTACAATCCCAAGAATGGGGATTAACCCAGTGCACCTTTTCAGGCAAGATGTGTCAGGTTACCAGCCAGGATACAGACTTAATTCACACGGGAGGAGAGAAAGGGGGCAAAGGGCAGGTAAAACAGTCAGATTACCTCCCCAAAATTTTTGTACAGCCAGGAAAGAGATAAGACAAACAAATAAGTGAAGGAAATACTCCTTTCTATGGAGCTGTTACTTCCCCAGGCATGGGGAACTGTGATTAGAAAGAACATATCACACTGCTGGGCTTCCCTGGTAGCTAGTTGGTAAAGAATCCGCCTGCAATGCAGGAGAACCCGGTTTGATTCCTGGATCAGGAAGATCTGCTGGAGAAGGGATAAGCTACCCACTCCAGTATTCTGGCCTGGAGAATTCCATGGACTGTATAGTCCACAGGGTCGCAAAGAGTAAGGCACAACTGAGCGACTTTCACATCACACTGATAGCTATCCTGTTTGTACATAAACTCTCATTACAGAAGGATCAGAGTCCCATTTAAGTAGTAGTCTTCAGTTCAGTTGCTCAGTCATGTCCAACTCTTTGCGACCCCATGGACTGCAGCACGCCGGGCCTCTCTGTCCATCACCAATTCCTGGAGTT
This sequence comes from Budorcas taxicolor, assembly GCF_023091745.1. Taxonomy (NCBI): domain Eukaryota; kingdom Metazoa; phylum Chordata; class Mammalia; order Artiodactyla; family Bovidae; genus Budorcas; species Budorcas taxicolor. Next base: position 152,474,477 of record NC_068914.1, on the reverse strand, counting down.
TACTCAAACTCATGTCCATTGAGTCAGTGATGCCATCCAACCACCTTATCCTCTGCCATCCCCTTCTCCTCCCACCTTTAATCTTTCCCAGCATCAGGGTCTTTTCAAATGAGTCAGCTCTTCGCATCAGGTGGCCAAAGTATTGGAGCTTCAGCTTCAACATCAGTCCAGTTTCAGCTTCAACATCAGCTACACTATCAGTAGTAGTCTTCCAGATCATTAGATGCTAACAGAAAGAATCTAAGAACTGGAGAGTTTCAAACAGTCAGCATGATAAGCAAGAGTAAATCTAAAACTTTAATGATAAAAAGGGCACATTTCTGGGCCCAGATTTTCATTTTCATCGTCCCTAACAGGAAGCTAAAACAAGGAGCGACTGGCAATCCTAGGGATGGGGTCACTGCCACCCCACCTCCCAACAACCAGAAGGGGAAGAAGAGTGAAGAGGACTGCCAGCACAAAACAGGGAGGAAAATTTGGAAACTGACTCTTTTAAAAAGCTGGGAAAGGGTTGTCCCACAATGCACCTCTTCAGTAAGGCACTAAAATGTTAACATGGGAGGAATTGAGGATTCTTCTTATATTGCATATTATTCATGAAAAAATTTTTTAAACATTCATTCTTTTCCACCATTCTCTTAAGCCTCCTAGAGAGCTCTCTTCCTCTCATTCCAGGAGAATGCAGTTTTAGCTGCTCCCTCTTCCTCTCTCCAGTAGCCTTCTCTAATGTCATCTCTTGCTTCTGCTGTTGTTGAGTGGCTGCTAAGTCACGTTCAACTCTGCAACTTCATGGGCTGCGGCATGCCAGGCTCCTTCCTCTGTTCTCCACTATCTCTGAGAGTTTGCTCAAATTCATGTCCATTGAGTCGGTGATGCTATCTCTAGCCTCTTCAAATCACCAACCCAATGGCTGTTTTCAACTGTAATTTCCCTGTACTTCCCTGAAACACTCAGCAATGCAGACCCTAGAACTGTGCAAGCATCCTGTAACCACGCACAGGCAGCTGCCTGAGCACCTAAGGATATTGTCATTGAGCAGCACACCTGCCACGATCCTCCAGACCCCATGTTCTAGGACAAGCCACACCGCTTTTCAGTGCAGCGTCCCATCACTTGCAGCCCCAAACATCCTCACCCCATACCACCTTCCTGATGCACCCGACACCATCATCCAGTTCCACTCGGAGCCAGCGACAAAGGTCTCTTCCTGTCCCCGCTGCCTGCAGCATTTTACACCCACTCCACTCCTAGAGTTAAGCCTAGATGTCAAAACACGTAGTACTCAGGACATTCTTTGTCTAAAACTTTAAGATCATTCATGTCTAAAATTTCAGTGCCTGAATAAAAAAGATCCACACAGTGGGTCTGGCATTCCAGGCCTGCCGCAGCATTCTGCCTCCATTTTTCAGTGGCCCTCCACAGAAGAGAACTCTGATCTCCTTGCACTGACTTCCTCACTGTGACCCCCTCCCGGCCCGGCCTTCTCCAGGCAGCACTTAACTCAGGACCCCAGAGGCCTCTGAGCTCCTGCAGCCATGGCTGCCCCCAGCCAGCCACCCTTTCCTCCCCCACAACTACTCCAATCCCCCAGGGCAGCAGCAGAACCGCACCCAGTCCCTTAGCTCCGCAATCATTCCGGGAAAGTCAATATTAATAAAAGTGACAACAGAGAAAGGAGACTGCCTGGGATTTCAGATTCCACTCTTCTTTGTAATTTCACTACCACTTTAGATTTCTGTAACATGCAACTCTAAAGTACAGTTATATATAATGAAGAGAGGTGCTCCATCAAAAGTGACGAAAATCTAGCTATATGGACACAGGTATTCTCAACACTGTTACAACATTCCCCTCCCAATCCGCAACACTCAATAAGGAAAGCTGGGGTGCCTGCGTCAACAGCACAATGGAAAATAGGACAGAAAAGGTCTTTCAGAATCAATGTGTGGGATACTAACCCAAATCAATACCAGCCTAAGAGTGAAAAAAAATAAAATCCCTTAATCCTGACACAAGCGAAGTTTCTCTAAGTCACCTTTCCCCTATCTAAGTGTCCCCTAGACAAAGAAATGATAATAAAAACTGTCTCTCACACCTAGAAAACTCTGCAAACACAACCTTTCAGGGAAATAAAAGAGACACAATGGGGGTGGGGGAGAAAAGATTTGCTAAAGTAGATTTGCTAATTTAACACATTTTCTGTCAAGCAAATCAACTGTCCTCAGTGCATTGTTGTTGAAACAATGACCACTCAGGGAGTGGTGTTCATCAAAAGCAACTGCCTACAGAAAAACACCCTCCCCTCAACCAGACTGCTCACAGCACTCTCAGCTGTAAGAACTTACCCCATTCTTAGCAATTATTAACGGAAGGTGATTTGAAGGTTCAACATTAGAACGATAATAAACAGCTTAGAATAACCATGGCCCCATCAGTGCCTGTTTGCACTTACTTGCCGATCACGGCGGAGCACAGAAGGGTGCAGGGTCTGTGGTGACGTTCAGTCCCAGGGCCACACGTCACCCGAAGAAAGCCCAAGCAGCTGCTGTTGACGTTCGGTCTCTAAGTCATGTCCGACTCTGCGACCCCATGGGCTGTATGCAGCACCCCAGGCTCCTCTGTCCTTCACCATCTCCAGGAGTTTGCTCAAACTCAAGAGGCTGGGCTGGGGCCAAAGCTGAAGTGACTGTGACAGTGAGACGCACAGGACAGGACATATGTCCAGTGCCCATCTTCCAGGCCACACAAGGTCAGGGTTCCAAACAGCACCTTCCGAACGTCTCTACAAAAACCGCATGCGCTGGGTGTGCGGATGATCGACATCACTGAGTCACGCCGGAAGGGCCCGACTCCACACCCGGAGGCCCGCGGTGTGTGACGGCTCAGACCGCCACCACGCAACCGTTCCTGCCAACTAAAATGATGCCCACTGTGAATCCACTACGCCCGCGGTGCCACCAGAGCCGAGGCCACACAGAAGGCCCAGGTTCTGCCTAAATTACACACCTCGTACTGCCTGAGGAGCTTGGTGCCCGCACATGGGCACACACACACACTGTCCGCACGCACACGCGGGACCGCAAGCACACTCACCACCCCCTGCTTCATTCCCGCGAGAGGGCTGAGAGAGGGCCTCCTTCAGGTATGCATGGCGTCGGAGCTCCCTCTCCACAGCCCCCCAACATGGCACGGGTGGCATCGCGGCTCCCTCTAGACAGCCCACCAACTTGTCCTCTTCCCCTAAATGATTTTGGGTGGGGCAGGTGTGTAAGGGTGTGTGCGTGTAGGGGTGTGTTTGAGTATCAGTCGCTCAGTTGGGGCAGGTGTGTAAGGGTGTGGGTATGTAGGGGTGTGTTTGTGTATCAGTCACTCAGTTGTGTCCGACTCTTTGCGACCCCATGGGATGAAACCTGCCAGGCTCCCCTGTCCATGGAATTCTCCAGGCCAGAATACTGGAGTGGGTAGCCGTTCCCTTCTCCAGAGGATCTTCCCAACCCAGGGATCGAACCCGGGCCTCCTACATTGCAGGTGGATTCTATACCAGCGGAGCCACCAGGGACGCCCTAAGAAAAGAATTAACAAAGGATCTGTTTCCCAGATAGAAACAGAATAGAAAGGGAAAGGCTAGGGATCTCGTCAAGAAAATTAGAGATACCAAGGGAACATTTCATGCAAAGATGGGCTCGATAAAGAACAGAAATAGTATGGACCTAACAGACGCACAAGATATTAAGAAGAGGTGGCAAGAATACACAGAAGAACTGTACAAAAAAGAGCTTCATGACCCAGATAATCACGATGGTGTGATCACTCACCTAGAGCCTGACATTCTGGAATGTGAAGTCAAGTGGGCCTTAGGAAGCATCAATATGAACAAAGCTAGTGGAGGTGATGGAATTTCAGTTGAGCTATTTCAAATCCTAAAAGATGATGCTGTCAAAGTGCTGCACTCAATATGCCAACACGCAATGGCGCCCCACTCCAGTACTCTTGCCTGGAAAACCCCATGGACAGAGGAGCCTGGTAGCCTGCAGTCCATGGGGTCGCTAAGAGTCGGACACGAGCAACTTCACTTTCACTTTTCACTTTCATGCATTGGAGAAGGAAATGGCAACCCACTCCAGAGTTCTTGCCTGGAGAATTCCAGGGATGGCGGAGCCTGATGGGCTGCCATCTATGGGGTCGCACAGAGTCGGACACGACTGAAGCGACTTAGCAGCAGCAGCAGTGGCCACAGGACTAGAAAAGGTCAGTTTTCTTCCCAATCCCAAAGAAAGGCAATGCCAAAGAATGCTCAAACTACCACACAATTGCACTCATCTCAAAAGCTAGCAAAGAAATGTTCAAAATATTCCATGCCAGGATTCAGCAGTACATTAACCATCAGATGTTCAAGCTGGATTTACAAATGGCAGAGGAACCAGAGATCAAATTGCCAACATCCACTGGATCACTGAGAAAGCAAGAGACTTCCAGAGAAACATCTACTTCTGCTTTATTGACTATGCCAAAGCCTTTGACTGTGTGGACCACAGCAAACTGGGAAATTCTGAAAGAGATGGGAATACCAAACCACCTGACCTGCCTCCTGAGAAATCTGTATGCAGGTCAGGAAGCAACAGTTAGAACTGGACATGGAACAACAGATTGGTTCCAAATTGGGAAAGGAGTACATCAAGGCTGTATATTGTCAGCCTGTTTATTTTACTTATATGCAAAGTACATCATGCGAAATGCCAGGCTGAATGAAGCACAAGCTGGAATCAAGATTGCCGGGAGAAATAGCAATAACCTCAGATATGCAGATGACACCACCCTTATGGCAGAAAGTGAAGAGGAGCTAAAAAGCCTCTTGATGAAAGTAAGAGAGTGAAAAAGCTAGCTTAAAACTCAACATTCAGAAAACTAAGATCATGGCATCTGGTCTCATCACTTCATGGTAAATAGATGGAGAAACAATCTAAACAGTGACAGACTATTTTGGGGGGGCTCCAAAATCACTGCAGATGGTGACTGAAGCCATGAAATTAAAAGACGCTTGCTCCTTGGAAGAAAAGTTATCACCAACCTAGACAGCAAATTAAAAAGCAGAGACATTACTTTGCCAACAAAGGTCCGTCTTGTCAAAGCTTTGGTTTTTCCAGTAGTCATGTATGGACATGAAAGTTGGACTATAAAGAAAGCTGAGTGCCGAAGAATGGATGCTTTGGAACTGCGGTGTTGGAGAAGACTCTTGAGAGTTGCTGGGAGTGCATGGAGATCCAACCAGTCGATCCTAAAGGAAATCAGTTCTGAATATTCATTGGAATACTGGAAGCACTGATGCTGAAGCTGAAACTCCAATACTTTGGACACCTGATGCATAGAACTGACTCATTCAAAAAGACCCTGATGCTGGGAATGATTGAAGGCAGAAGGAGAAGGGGATGACAGAGGATGAGATGGTTGGATGGCATCACCAACTTGATGGACATGAGTTTGAGTAAACTCCGGGAGTTGGTGATGGACAGGGAGGCCTGGCGTACTGCAGTCCATGGGGTTGCAGAGAGTCAGACACGACTGAGCGACTGAACTCAACTGCTTTCCCAGGCTGATGATGGCAAACTCAGCATAAATAAATCCCTTCAACCCTACACAAAAAAACATTACATCCAGAACGGGACTGCCTATGGGGAGGAGTCCCCCCCACCTCAGGGCCCAGTGTTCTTCAGGGACAGGAGGCACCACCGCCACACACGCAGCAGTGGTCAGCACTGAATACCTTGGTGCAACAAGGCTGGGAGAATCCTGAGCTCAGTACCACCATCTGAAGACTCCTATTTAAATCAAAGAAAGAGAATTCCAGAGTTTTCCAGAATAAACAAGTTTACTTTCCAGAATAAATAAGTATTTGTTAGAGGCTCCTGTAGAGAGAACAATATAAAAGCATTCAAGGAACAGAGTCCCGTGAAACAGGAAAATACAGGCAAGGGAGGCACAGCTGCCTGGAAAGCTTCGCCATCAAACCTAGGACAGCCCCAGACCAGAACCTTTACCCGCCTCCATTCAAAGTTCTACGTGTTGAATGATATTCAATTTAAGTGAATAAATAGAAGTGAAGGGAAAAAACACAATTTAAGACCTTCACCTTCCTGAGTTTCTCATAATCTCAAAATACAAAATCTTAGTTTGAAAGGACCTCGAAGACAGCGGAAACATCAATTAAGCTACCTTCAATGTAATGTATTTGGAGACAGAATTTCCACAGAAAGACAAATTCATACAATCTATGAAGACATGAAGTGTGGATGTGCTGCATTAGTTTGGTACAGAATTAATTTCTAAGACAGGGACCCCAACACAGCGTATCAAAAAAGAAAGTGAAACTGTTAGTGACTCAGTTGACTCTTTTTTTGGTGACCCCATGGACTGTAACCTGCCAGGCCCCTCTGTCCATAGGATTTTCCAGGCAAGAATATTGGAGTGGGTTGTCATTCCCTTCTCCAAGGGATCTTCCCAACCCAGGAATCCAACCCGGGTCCTCTGGCTTTGCAGGCAGATTCTTTACTGTCTGAGCCACCTGGCCCTAACCAATGAGCTCAGGAAAACGTTTTGGATCAGTTACCTGTGCCGTGCATGCTGAGAAACATCTCAGGGGAATCGCAGCACTCTGGCCAGGGGAACATCCTAGAAATCACCTAGTCCAGAACTGTCTTTTTATAGATAGGGCACCTGAAGCCAAATGATCTGCCTAAAACCGCAGCACCAGGTAGTGACAGACATGGGTCCACAGTCCAGGTTTCTGGCTCTCTGCATGATTCCTTTGACAAGTACCTTCAATCCCATCAGCTATATCTAAGGCCATCTAGTTAGAAACTGTGCCTTCTGTCCCCCTGGACTCTGTCCACACCCACTTTTTATCTAAACCACCGTGCGCACTGGCAGTTTCCCAGCAATGCCAGAGCTCCTCATTCTTACCCCCAACCCAACACACCACAAGAAGCCAGCCCCTAAAAAAAAAGAAAACTGGAATTCAACCCTCAGCCTCTCCCGATCAAAGGGCAGACAGTCGGTTGTACCAAATGCTTCCATGTTGCCAAGTCGTATTTTGGGCTTCCTCACTGTGTTCCAGAAAATTAAGCAAGACCGAACTGAACTTTCATGGTAAAGCAAGCCACATAAGTTGTCCTTCAGAGATGAGAGAATACTGCCCTTTCCACAACTGGAGAATCTCTAACTACCCTTTAAGCTTCTCGAACAGGCAATGAAGATGAAGACAACAACTTCCCCTTTAAGACCCTGGTATAAGCAGAATGGGACCTAGGGTTCACCTTGGGGGGAGTTACACTCTGAGGGAGCAGTCCCCCCTTTCAGGTTTCAAGATCTGTTATTCACATCCTGTTCTTGGGCTTTCCTCCTCAGAGAAGGAGCATATCCTGAGTCTTCAGGAGACACTGATCATCTGGTATTTTCTGTTCAATAGATCATTGTAACTAACTACTAATTTTTGCATCATGCAGCATGTGGGTTCCCTGACCAGGAATCTACCTGACACCCTGCAGTGAAGCGCAGAGTCTTAACCACTGGACCGCTAGTCCCAAAAACTACTAGTTTTTAAATAATTTTAAGTCCCCTATTTCCTTCAGTCCTGCTCAAATGCCATCTTCTCAATGAGGCCACCCACACCTTTGCAATCCCATGCACTGTAGCCTACCAGACTCCTCTCTGTCCATGAGATTTCCCAGGCAAGAGTACTGGAGTGGGGTGCCATTGCCTTCTCCAAGGGATCTTCCCGACCATTTCAGGGGATCAAACTCAAGTCTCCTGCACTGCAGGTAGACATTCCTTACTGTCTGAGCCACCAGAGAAACCCCTCCCACACCTAATCACCTTATTTTAAATTGTAACAACCCACCCCCCCAACCTGGCCCTCTCTGTGCCAATTTATTATCATCTGTCTCCTTCCACTAAAGGAGGGGTGTTTGTGTTATATTCACACCTGTATCTCCAGCACTTCATATACTGCATCTAGCACACAGTAGATGCTAAGCATTTGCTGAAAGAACCAAATGAAATCATTTGTCCCTCTGTATTCGGCAGAATACGGATCTTTAAGATCTGTATTTTAAGATCCTTTAAAAGGATCTTTTGTACCCCACGTTATTAAGAGCCGAAGAGCTCTAGATCTGCACTGTGAGATCTTGGCCACTCCTTCTAGGCCCAGCCTTTCGCTTTATACATAATGAAAACTAAAGTGGAAGTTGTGTGACACAGCAGAGCCAACAAAGAGGCTGAGATCCAGGTGAGAGTCTATGCAAGAAACCCAGCCTGTCTAAACTTCCAATTTCCTCATCTGCAAAACTGCTAATTCCCAGTAATGATTAATGATGATGATGGATAAAATGAGAAAACATTTGGGAAATGTACAAAGTGCTATACAAGTGTCCTTCACCGTTAGGCTACTTGACCTGCCGAAGGTCACAGAGGCAGTAGTAGCAAAACAAGCATAAGAATTCAAGTTTTCTAACTCTGATCCAGGGCATCTCATGTCATGAAGCTAGCCTCTGGTTCCCCTATTCAAAGCCAACTTATATCTTTCATCTAGTTCAAGGCCTTTCTTTTAACCTTTGTATGGTTGGAGTTGCTTTCAAAATTTGATGAAAGTGACAGGAAAGTACATACATGTACACCAACACAAAATCTCCTATAACCCATCCTTGGGCCCCAGGCCCAGAGAACTAAGACTGATGTACCAATAAGTTTCTCTCAGCAAGTTTTTTTTATCACCTATTTTCATAATTATGAATAATATTTATGAATAAACATAATAATGCTCAGTAATTCATGCCTAAGGATTCAACCCAAAGGATTCGTTCTCAAAGCAGAAAGCTCGGGGAGAAAAAAGTACACGGGACTTTTAATAATAAAAATCAGATTATTTTGATCATGTTGCCATTGTTATGAACCAGGTAATTCTACATGACCATTTTCAAATAATCACACAGAGGCCCCATGGTTTCTTCTCTGGAGAAAATATACCCAAAATGTTTATAATGGAATTTCTCCCTGCAACCCTATACCCATCACAATTAACTCCAGACAAGACTACTGAAGATGGTCTATCCTCCCTTAACCGCAGTCTAGTTAAGTTTGATGCTATTCACTGTAAAGAGCACTTGTTAGGGGAAAAAAGAAAACCAGTACTAAATCTTCAGGAAGGTCAATTCACCATTCTTCATTCTCTAATCAGGACAAAACATAACCAGCCTAATCCACTGGAATGTTAAACAATCATAGAAAACTTGATATAAGCGAAGTGGTCCCGAATTTGATAATCCTAAGGCAAAGGAGTGTGCCATGAGCTTCTTTGGTAATCCATCCAGTTAAGCAGCTAGTAGCAGATGTTTCATAATACCAACCACTGAATTCAGTATCATTAACCTACAGTTGTCCAGCTACACACAGCTCAGTCTCCTCATCTGGAAAATTAAAACGGGCCACAAATACGCTGTGAATGTGTTTGGGAATTTCTAAGTAACAGTTTTTATCCCTGAGTGGTGAGATTATGGGTGATTTAATTATCTTACCTATATTTTGCTCTAATTTTCAAGTTTTATATTGTGATTATGCACTGCTTTTTAAAACCACAAATTTTGAACTTAAAATATGTCTTCACATTTGCAGATTTTTGATCTGATGACTGCAGAACCCCTATCTGAGGGGCAGCAACACAGATGTCCCTAAACACAACCCAAAAAACAAGAATCTAGTATACTCACTCTTCTAATTAAATCCTGCACACTCAAGGCTAATTAACAGAGGAAAAAGGTTTTCTTACATGCAAAAATAAAAATATCCATGCTTTGGGGACCAGTTAAATGGAAGGTCTTGACCTCTTACAGAATTGTACCATGAATGCTCCCAACCTGTCAGCTATCTAAGAGATTGCCTTGTTTTAGATAAACAGAAGCCAAGTCCTTGAAGATTCTGCTTCCTAAATTTTCTGTAAATCCATGGGTTCAGTTTGGTTGTCAAGGGTAAGATGAGTACTTTCCCACAGCTGAAAACTAGTTTCCTAAAAAAGCTGATATCCAACTTCTACCACTTGGTATTATTCATTTCTATCTTTTAAACTTACAGTAAATTAAGATTATAGGGTCCTTCCAGTCGTCCTAACAGGTACAACTCAGTATTAGTACTGTTTTTTGTTTGTCTGTTTTTAAGATTCTTCCAGTGCATCATAAACTGTAATCAAGTGATCCTTCTTCAACCTTTCAGAATAGTAAATTATTAGATTAAAAACAAAAAAAAAATCACCTAACCAAAATAAATTTATTTCTTAGAGAATCAAAACTGATCATGTTCTCAGTAAGTTCTGCACTCTCAGAATCAAATTTGCTAGAAACCTAAAACTTACTTTGAATTTTTAAATTTCTGATAATTAGTGAAAACTTAAACCTGTATTCATCAAATTCATCAAAACATATTCATGTGAAAAAGATTACAGAAGAATTGCAGGAGTAAGTCACTATTACTTAGCCATCGACTGAACATCTCCAAATTATAGAGATATGGATGATCACCATAATATGTACAAGCTGAATTCCAAATATTCATTCGTATATACTTCAAACAGCATACACGTTAACTACAACCACCAAAAAAGTGTCACTTCCAAGAAATACTGGGATCCGACGCGAAAACACTCATCTCAAGTGGCCCTGATTATTCACCTGTAGCAACGATTTTTCACTTCTGTTATACACACAAATTGGACCTCTCAGATCAGGTTACATTTCCTTTTGGAATTAAAGCAGCTAATACTTAGAAACCACAGATTTATTTCTTAGAACATAAGGCGTTATTTATAAATTACTCTAGATTTCTGTAACAATTTAGGACAAAATTAGTTACCTTTTTTTTTTTCAATCAACCAAATCGGAATATTTGGATTTTTGAAAGATGAAGTTTTCTCCACAGTGTTTTTAGACGGGGTTCGTGAACTGTAACCTGTAATTCAGCACCGCCTCAGTTTTATCACATTTCAGGGAGAAAATGGGGCAGGGGCAAGTTTAGCGGCACCACGACGGCATTGTCACCACAACACCTCCCACCACAGCCACCATTTTGAGCAGCAGAATTAAAGTGCTGAGGATTTTGACCAACTCAAAGGAAACACGGGGTCTTCGGGACAGTTGTGGAGCAAGTCCTGACGCTCAGCATTCCCTAATCTGCCGTTTCTCCCCCTCAGTCCGCGGGAACCGCCGTCCCACTCACATTTTTAGAAAAAGCCGTGCTCGTCCGAGTCACGTCCCAACTTTGAAGACGGCGTGCGGCGCCGGGCCCCCGCACCCGAGGCTGCCGCATTGTCGTCGCCGCCGCCGCCGCCCGCCCGCCCGGCGGCCCGCACCCTCCCGGCTGCCGCCGGGCGCGCCTCCCGCGGGCGGCGGACCCACGGCCCCCGCTCGCCGGCCCGGCCGCGCCGGTCTCGCACCTTTGTCCGGGGCCGCGGCACCGACCGGCCGCGCGCTCGGCCCCAGGCGGCCGGGGGAGGGGTCGGGGCGCCGGCCGGGGGCGCCCGCCCGCCAGCCCGCCGGGCCCCACAAAGCCCGCCGCCCGCTACGCTCACCGCCCGGCCCCGCGCTGCGCCCGCCGGGACGCCGCCCGGAGTAACGGCCCAACTTTCCCCGCCGCCCGGGTCCCCTCAGCCCGGACCCCGACCCCCGCCCGCCCACCCGGGCCGGCCGGGAGCGCTCCTCGCGCTCAGCCCCCCGCTCAGTCCCTCGGAGTCAGCCGCTCGGAGGTCCCCGCGCGCCGCCGCCCCGACCCCCTAGCCGGGTCCCGAACCCCCGGCCCGGCCCGGCCCGCGCACCTCGATCTCGAAGTCCGGCAGGCGGAACGCCGTGCGGAAGAGCGAGCAGAAGTGCGCGATGGCCGGCACTTCCCACCACGAGCGCAGCTCGCCCAGCCCGGCCGCGCCGCCCTCCTCGGGGCGCATCTCCGGCCGCGCCGCCGCCTCCGCGCCCGCCGCCCGCCCGCTCCCGGAGCCGCTCCGGCCGAGCTACCGCGGCGGCTGCCCCGGGCCCATCGCGCCGCGGCCCGGCCGCCCAGCCCGCACAATGTCGCCGCAGCTCGCGGGGAACAGATGGGCCGGGGGCGGGCGGGGGCGGGGCCTCGGCACAACAACAACCCCGCCCCCGCCCCCGCCCGCCGCCCGCGGGCCGCGCTCGGGCGGGGGAGGGGCGCCCGAGGGCCGGGGGGCGGGGCTGCTGTCGAGCACCGCCCCCCAGCCCCGCCAGGCCCCGCCCCCACGTGGCCGGGGGGTCGCGCCCCTCGGAGGCCGGCGGGCTGCGCCTCGCTGGGCTGCGCCCACGTGGGTCCCGGGCGGCGGACCCCACACCCAGGCAGAGCCCGCGGCCTCCCGTCCCTCCCCGGCCGGGGGAGACCTCCCCTTCGCCGTCCGCGGTGCGCGGGGTGCTGCGTGGGGGTGGAGGTGGTTCCCCCTGGCCCGGGGGCCGCCTGCTCTCCGGTCCTGTCCGGTCCCGGGCGCAGCCGCTCGGAGACCCGCGTGGGGACCTCTGAGCGCGGACGCCCGCCGGCCTGGCCGGCGTAGTGGCCGCACTCAGCTGGGATGTTATGGAGTGCGCCTCCGGTTTATTCCGTCCCTCGTTTTATTCCCATCAATTTAGTAACCTGGTTTTTTTCTATATAAGCCAGCATTTTAAAAAAGAAATCTTAAAGAACATGTGTATTTAACTAGATCTTTACTGGAAGAAAATACTTCATCCAACACTGCACACTACCCTGCCGCTCGCCCCCTGCCCCAAACTTAGGTAGTTGTGCTCGCCTGTTACCTCAACTATTGAATGCTTTAAAATTCACCCGCAGATGCTACCACGTGTCCATCTTTGAAAAAAAGGAGCGCCTATCTGAACGCCCCCAGGAGCAGAGGCTGCACTTGAGTGTGTAACGCGCAGCTCCAAGGCAGATGCCCGATGACCAGGTGAGGTGTGGGAAGGATGACACGCACCGTGGGGTGACCCACCTGACCTGAATTCGCACTCTCTTCTGGGGACTCTCTAACCCCTGTCTGTCTGCATTTCCGCACGGATCAGCCTGACTTTCCGCACCTTTCCTTCTCTCTTGTGTAAGGCTTCCTGCTTCCCTTCACATTTGTTTCTAATCCATTACATCCTGCCTTTCTGCTTCCTCTCCTTTTCCCGGTTCTCCTCTGGCTCCTCATCCTGCCCTTTACCCTTTTCCATCTTACCTGTCCCTCGGTGATCTGGGCCCCAGCCTGGTAGTCACAGCGCCTAAAAAGTCACATACCAGCAAGCAGAAAGGTGACAAGTTTGGGTTACTCTGGCCTGTTTGAATGAGCACTGCCCTCCCCACACACTGCCCGGTCCTGAATCCAGCCACACTGCCCTGGGGTGTGGGGGGCGGGGGCAGGGCTGGTGGTGGCTGAGGGGGTCACCCCTCGGTGGTGCTGGTCCCACCCCATCCTCAGCACGCTTGCCCCCAGGCTGCCTTCTTCATCTGAGGGTCACCACACGGTGTCCCATTGGACAGGCACACAGCTTCAACCCTCTTTCTTTCTCTCTCCTCTCTGGCTCTGATCGGCTGTGACTCTCCCCCCAACCCCTCCCCCCCCACCAGAGCAGGTCCTCCTCCTCCAGCCCAGAGGTTTTCTGTGTCTCCTCGGGTTCCTCAAGTTCTGGCTCCATCTGGAGGGTCACATTTGTACCCACCCCTTCCTCTGCCTCTGTTGGAGTTGATACCCACGATCCTTGACTGTTTGTTCCACCTTTCCCCTGGGATTTAACTGCCTCAAATCTGTTTTTTGGGCTGGCTTCGCCCTAACCTCCTGAGACCTGGATCACTGACCCTGGTACCTCCCGGGACACCCACCTCCTTCCTTCTTCCCAGGACTCTCAGCGCTGCCTGCCCCTGCCTTTTTAAGGGTGGCCCATTTCTCACCCTACAAACACCAGTTGTTTCTTATCCTGTTCCCCAAAGGCATACAGCTCTCATACTTTCTCTGTCTCTCTCTTTTGCCCTCTCTGCCTCTTTTCTGTTTGTGAGCACTGTTGATCTGAGATGACCTTGGAAGTGCCAAAAGATTTCCTACCACCTCCACTTCCATACCATCTGCTAATTAAATACCTTCCATTAAAAACACACACACACAACACTTAGTTTGACTAACCTGTTTTGCTTGTTAATTAATGTGGCAAAAAATATTTGAATTTCTCTTTGCAAAATCTGCAGTAATCTCAGCTGTTTCGGGATTACTCTAGGTTCCTGGAGGATGATCTGGGGAACCAACCAGCATTTTCTAACTGCATTTCTTTGAGAAATACATTGCAAATTCTGTATGATCAGCTAAAAATAATTACTTGAACCTCGGAAGGCAGGTGACAAAAGTGTGGTTCTTCCAGGTTTCTTCCTGCTAACCAGGACTAGAATTCAAATCTTCTAACTGATCATCCAGTCAGATTACACTGCTTCTCACTTCTCCAGTGGCCCTTTCTGTCCCTTTGCCGGCCCACCCTGACGTGGTTGCTCCTTGATTCAGTCCAGGAGCCCAGCTGGAGCCGCAGTGAGGCAGAACCATTATCCTATCACTTTAGTTGTCTCCACGTCTGAGTCCAGGTCCCTCATGAAGTATTGGCACACCCCTCCTTTCTCAGTGGAGAGCTACCTTCCATAGGGTACTATTCCCACAGAGGACTATAAGTCAGGCTAATTTTAACATTTTAGAGATCGTGGAAAGTGAGTTATATTATAGTCAGGAAAGTTGGCTGTCTCTTAGAAAAGGCTTAATCTCTTGCATGTGTATTTCATCTGTGAGGTGGGGCTTAACTAATGGTTCCTGAACCGGATAGCTTTCACCTTTAGAGTACAACCAGCTTTAAAATGTAAATTCAATCCTGTCATTCACCTGCTCCAAATTCTATGCCTCTCCCTTGAGCATGAAAGTCCATTGAGTCTTTTTTTTTTTTTTTTCCATTGAATCTTAACTCAAGCCAGAGTTTGGCTCCCACCTGCCTTCCCAGCCTCACCTGTGATCCCCACCCCCACCTCATCCAACCAGTGACTCCTTCCCTCCTGTCAAACTGGTTCACTCACCCCCGGATCTTCTTGCTCCTCCCTTTTGATCCTGCCCTTTCAATTGCTTACAAAGACAGCTCAACTTCTCAGATCACTCAAAACTCACCTCCTTCCTAAAGCTTTCCTGAAACACCCCTTCTTAGGTGTATTTGTCCAGGTCCTCTGACTGGAGAAACTACAGTGTGTATGACTCACTAGTCAACCACTTCCTTGGGTCATCATTCTATTATTTATTTTGAAGTGCTACTTAAATCTTTCACTGTAGTTGGGGGTGTCTTTTCTTCTCATCCAGATTAGACTTGATTATGTAGGGGGGGAAATCCTTCCTAATACACAGAAATTAAATGATTGATTATTTAATGATGACATAAAACCATAAAAAAAAAATTAGAACTTCTTAAAATGCCTGATGTTGATTTACTTACCTTTCCTTCATTCCTTCCTCTGCCTTTTAGCTTTCTCCCTCCTGGAACTCATTCAGGCAGTCTCAAAGGTCATGCCTTTCTCAATACAGTCATATCTTCAGGGGATTGATTGACTCCAGGACCCCCAGGATAACAAAAGTCACTGGAGTCCCTTTTATAAAGTGGCATAGAGTGGTCAGCCCATATCCGCAGTTACCCGCATTCATGGATTCAACCAACCAAGGATGGATCCATCTTCAGCTTGGCTTTTCTCCTGAGCCCCAGGGTCATTTCCCCCAAATGCCAGTTGGATGTTGAAACTCACCATGTTACAAGGAAGGTGGAAAACTAGCTCTGGGTTTTTTCTTTGCGAGTCACACACCTTACTGACTTTGTATTTCCTTTAATGGAACAATCATAGTCCCAGACCACCAGGTCCACCCTCAACTCTCTGCTTCTGTCCTGGCTAGTTGTAACCACAGTCGTGTGGGTTCTGCCTCCATGAAGTCTCTAGTATTCCCCCTGTCTCCACCCCAAACGAGGTCCTTTCATCTCTCTAGTTGAGAAGCTTCCTAACTGGTTTTCTTTCTTCTGGTTTATCTCCTCTGTCTCTCCAGTGTGGCTGGATTAATCTTCTTAGAAGTGTGCGTCAGTTCTGAGAAGGTAAATTTAATGTGTTCTTAAACCCAGTATATCCACCAGATTATTATTTCAACATGTGTTATCAGTATTAAAAATATCCATGAGATAGTCTACATGCATTTTTCTTCATGGCAGTTCTTTGGAATCTGGTGTGCATTTTACAGTTAACCGCAGGCATCTCTGTTAGGACCCACCATCTCACTGCTGCATGGGGCACTCGTGGGTGGTAGGTGCTGTGTTGGGCAGACAGGTCTGCAGGTACCCACATGCCCAGGACTCACCCTGAGCACTCTGACCCTCTGGACCCCGGTCTGGACCCATCCACATCCTCCTGCCTACACCCTCCTCCAGGCAGGCCTCCCTGAACACTCTAACCTAGTGCTAAATCTGCCAAATGACCTCTTTAATTTATGTTTGGTTTTACCAAGAAAATCCCAGCTCTTTCCTCAGGAATAGCTCTTGGACTGTTCTCCTTGGAGCAGGCTACAAATAATTGGTCTATATGAGTGCTGATGAAACAAATTATTTTATATTACTAATACCTTCACAGAAAACACTAGTTACTCTTTGAACGTAGTATTTTACAATGTAGAATTTTTTTTGATTGAGATATAGTTGGTGTGCAATATTGTATAGGTTGCAGGTGTACAGCATCGTGGCTCACAATTTTTAAAAGTTATACTGCATTGACAGTTACTATAAAATAGTGACTCTGTTCCCCCTCCTGAACAATATATCCCCATAGCTTATTTATAACATATTTTTAACCATGAAGAACATTGGGGAATTCCCTGACAGTCCAGAGGTTAGGACTCTGCACTTTCACTGCCAGGGACCCAGGTTCAGTCCCTGGTCAGGGAACTAAGATCCCACAAGCTGCAAGTCGCAGCCAAAAACAAAACAGAGAGAGAGGAGTAAGTTGGTGATCAAAGTTTGTAGATTTTTTTTTAATAATTTTACTTATGTTTCACTGTGCTGGGCCTTTCTTGCTGCACGGGCTTTCTCTAGTTGCGGCGAGCAGGGGCTACCCTCTAGTTGCAGTACAACGGCTTCTCAGTGCAGCGGCTTCTCTTGTTGCAGAACATGGGCTCGGGCACATGGGCTTAGTAGTTGCAGCTGCTGGGCTCTAGAGCACAGACTCAGTAGCTGTGGCACCCGGACTTAGTTGCTCTGCAGTGTGTGCAACTGCAAGGAGATCCAACCAGTCCATCCTAAAGGAAATCAGTCCTGAATATTCATTGGAAGGACTGATGCTGAAGCTGAAACTCCAGTACTTTGGCCACCTGATGCGAAGAACTGACTCATTGGAAAAGACCCTGATGCTGGGAAAGATTGAAGGTGGGAGGAGAAGGGGACGACAGAGGATGAGATGGTTGGATGGTATCACCGACTCGATGGACATGAGTTTGAGTAAACTCCAGAAGTTGGTGGTGGACAGGGAGGCCTGGCATGCTGCAGTCCATGGGGTCTCAAAGAGTCGGACACGACTGAGTGACTGAACTGAACTGAATTGTGTGGGACACAACTGAAGCGACTAAGCACAGTAAGGCTGGTAACCTGTTACCGCTAGGAAACCCCAGCCTGAGGCTTGAAACCCTCGGGCCAGCAGGGAGGCCCGGAGCAGCCCGCCGGGCTGCAGTCCCCAGAGGAAGCCTCTGCCTGCTCTGGCTCAAACCAGCTGGCACCGGAGCTGGAGGCTACGTCCTTGGCGTGGTTCCGACACCACATGCAGCCTTTAAGGAGATTACTGCAATGTTAGTTAACCTGGTTCTCAGCCACGAGACAGGGCAAGGGGGTGTCCTTTCTGCTCATCTCTGTGGTTCAGGACTCAGAACCTCACCAGATTTTACTGCCTGCTGAAACTTCTTCAGTCCTCTTCTAGAAACTGTACCCAAGAATCAGCTTCTGTGCTGCCTCCGGGCGACTTGGTTTCTGTTGTTCTGTTCAGAAATTCCTTCTCGAATTCCTGGCATGTCCACCTCTGGCCTATCTCATTGTGGCATCTCCGCTTGTTCTTGACACCAGGTCAAATAGCTTTGTAGCATCTCAGTTCTCCGAGCCATTCAGAAGCTGGTGAGTCTTAATGAGTTCTTCCATAATCTCTTTTCAAAGGGCCTCCAATCCTTAATTTCTTTAACTTTCCTTTTTAATTATTTTAGCTCCTTGTGTCATTCCACTGGCCTCAGACCCTCCCTACTCAGTTTACAGGTCACATTATTTTGGTTGTCAGAGTGCCCGGCGTTCTGTACACCTGGCCTCAGACTCCCTCGCTGGGCTGATGTCCCTCCTGTTGGATCCACGTGATGTAGAAAGAAATAAGTGTTTGGGTAGAAAACTCAGTCTCTCGCCTCGAGGGTTTTCTAATGCAGTTGATAAGGTTTATCTGTGCAGTACAGCACAGAAGTATGCTGTGAGATGTTCAAGTCGTGAAGGACTGCAAAGTCATGCAGCCCACGTGCTCCTTTGGAGAGGAGCTCCAAGTGGAATCTAGTGTGAGCCGGAGGGCTTGGGGAGGCCACCTTGACTTGGTGAGAAGCACAGCTGGATATCTTCATTCATAACTTCAAATCTATTTGTTTTTACTTTTTTTTTTTAAAAAAAAAATTTGGCTGCACCTCACGGCTTGAGGAATCTTACTTAATATTTCCCTGACCAGGAATCGAACCCACATACTCAGCAGTGAAAGCAGAGTCCTAACCACTGAACCACTGGGGAATTCCCATAGCTTAAACTTTGGCATAAAATTCTCTTGATGTCAAAGCCAATTAAGATGGAATAATTTTTTTTAACTTAGAGTAGTATTTAGTAGAGAAAGCAGTTGTAGTAGAGAGGCAAGTGTGGCGTTTTTGGATTCAGAAGGCCTGGGACTCAGGCTGTAATTTTAGTCCCAGCTGAACCAGCTGCTTTAGAATCAGCTGCCATGTGAGCTTGTTTCTTACACTACATTTTCTCAGATACTCAACAGGAATCATACAGACTCCTGTGTAGCTCCATGACTGATACATGGAGCAAAGGAGAAAACTGTTTAAACTATAAACTGTCACATTCATAGGAAGAATTTTATTAATTTCATTATTTTTAATCCTGTTCTACCCCAAAGTGGTATACTTCCTTAAAAACGTGTACTTCGGATTTATCTAGACAGGTCCCAAGTCAGATCACTCTTACATGCATGAGCCCATTCGTTTAATGTATACGACATATCTGAAGTACCCATCACCTTGAATAAGAAGATGCAAAGTCGGAGGGTGAAAAGGGTCTTAGTTGCCATCACCGTAAAAACCATTTATCGATGTGCTCTGGATTTCTTGATCTGAATGTGTTTTTTAAAGAGGAGTATATAGAAGGGTGGGAAAAGGTGGGAGGTAGGAAGGAGGTTCAAGAGAGGGGGATATATGTATACCTATGGCTAATTCATGTTGATGTGTGGTGGAAGCCAAACCAATATTGTGAAACAATTATCCTTCAATTAAAAATAAATGAATTTTTTAAAAACTTAAAAAAGAAAGAAAGCAAAAAAAAAAAGAAACATGGGAGTTAGCTTCTCTTGCTTATTATCTTTATTTTTAGGAATAACGAGTAAACATGTATATAGTATAGAGTGACTTTAAACAATTACAGTAAACACTGTTCATTTTATTACTATACAACATCAGATTATTATCTTGTTTAAGCTAACATCATTCTTTAACAACAAAAATATCTACTTTTCTTGAATGTGACTGTGAGATGAACATCGTTTCCTAATTTGACTGCTCCAGGCACTCAGTCAATAAATGTTTATTAAGCAGCTGCTATGTCCTAAGCAAGGTTGTAAGAGTTGAGAACATAGAAATGCCTAGAGCTTCAAACCTGTTATGTTTATGGTGTCATTATTTTTTAAATTAACAAGCCTCCCTTCACTTCCCTCACTCCAGAGCCAAGAAAGAAGAGCCTGTGAAATGGTTGCTTTTGTTTGGCTGAAAAGTCTGAAGGGATTGGGAACTCCAGAGGGAGAGACTGGTTGGTGAAGGGGAGAAGGCCCTGTGGTAACCGCAGTTAGGTTGTGTAGACGCAGAGGTGATTATGCTGCTAGGTTTAGTCACGCCTAAGAGTGAGATCTTCCTGGTAAAATACAGACAGAGCAGCCAGTAACTTGAGTTCCATCCTGCACCACCAAAACACAAGCTAATATGATGGCCTTGAAAAGCAAGTGTTCTCAAGGCACATACATCCCTGCTTGGCTAACAGCCTGAGTTAACAGGTTTCCCAGTCAGTGGGGGAAAGACATCTCTCCTGGGACAGTGCCGAGGCCAGGAACTCTGCAAGTGTCTCTAAGGACTCTGGGTCCCTGGGACGTGCCATTGGAAACCCAGCCTCCAGCCAGGCTTGGCCTCCAGCTAGAGGCTCAGTAGTCAGCCGTGAAGAGCAAATGGACACCAGCAATCCCTTCACAGGGACCCGACTGTCTGTGTGCACCCCCGTCACGCATGGCACAGAGTGGCATTTCTCGTTGGCCAAGTAAACACACCCAGTTCATTTTGTCAGTGTTTATGTGTTTGTTTATTTAAAGCAGGACCCAGATGTATGTTCAGATTCTTCGTTTTGTATTCCCGGCACCTAGAGCAGCACAAAGTGTGGGAGTTAAATCAAACCAAACAGAAGCAGAGTCATGTGCTGAAGCCCTTTTCCGCTCTGGGCACAGCACCAGGCTCTTGATTCACATTTACGAAGTTCCATAAACCAGGGTCTGAGCACTTTGGCAGTGACAGTGTAGACAAGAAGGCAAACGGATACACTGAGGGTCTCAGTTTTAAGTGTCAGTGCAGAGCGGTGCAAACTAGCATGGACACGGCGAGGTCTCCTTGGATGAGGGGGCACTGGTGGAGCCTGTTAAGTGGAGGCGCGGCCCAGAGGCCATAGCAGCACCCTGAGCTGGAGCCTGGAGCCTAGAGGCTGGAGGCTACCCCGAGACCCAGGAAGGGAGAAGACTTTGTGATGAAGCCACTGAGAGGTTTTGAGCAAGAGAATCACATGAACTGATTTCTCTTTTAGAAAGACTTCTTAGAGTCCTGTTGAAGCTCTTAGCCGAGGTTCTTCTTGGGATTGCACATAAAAAAAAACAAATGAAAACAGAAGTGGCTTCACCCATGCTCAGAGCTGTGGTGCCCTGTTCCTTGATCTGGTAAGCAAGTTTATACTGTAGCAACCAGGACAGCAGTAGCTTTGGGTGACTCATCCATCACACCGCTAGTTATGCTGAGCTAATGGACATCAAAAGTTCCAGACTTTTTTTCTTTTTTTTTTTGGCACATTTAAATGTATTTTAAATGTTGAAAAGATAGCATAGAGTTATATCATAGTTATAAAAATTACTTACAGAATTAAAAGATTTGTATTGCCTTCTAAATGCAGAGAACAGGAAACTGCATACTGTATAATATGAAATTAAATTTTAAAATGAATTCAAGCTTGAAAGATGAAGTCATTTACCTAATTTTGAAATGCAAACATTAAGACCCCTGAACTATACACCTTCATTCGAACTGCACTAATAGTGGAAAATACAAAAAGCATAGCATTTCCGAGGAACCAGACATTTCAACCATAATTATTTTCTGTTATAACTATTGTTCCTGTTTAATCTTTAGAGAACTTTCTCTTTTTAAGACAGTCAGTTTAAAAATGTTTTCAGGCACTACGATTTGTGATAATTGGGACAGTCTTCTAATGGGTCCTCGGTATTCAGAGATTCAAGCCCAGTGCACTTCAACCTCCAAACTTTTAAGTAAACTGTCAGGCCAAGGGTTCCTCCAGCTATGTTTTTGGAGTTGACTTTCAGAACGTGATTACCCAATTCACCATTTACCTGCTGGAAGATGACCCTCTCAGGCTACACTGCACAGGCTCTGCTATCAGCAAAGATGCCAAAAGCTACTATCATGTGGAGAATGCGACGAAGTTTCAGAAAAGTGTTTTCAAATAGAACCTAGAGGAAGGGGCTTATGAGATTGCTGTATCATTGCTGCTGGAGAAAAATATTGTGTTAAATGTGCTCGTTCGCTCCTCCAAAGACATCACGAGTCTTCAGTCTCATCCACGCAGCGTCCTTCCTTGAGGACCCTGGTCAGCGT
This sequence comes from Budorcas taxicolor, assembly GCF_023091745.1. Classification (NCBI taxonomy): domain Eukaryota; kingdom Metazoa; phylum Chordata; class Mammalia; order Artiodactyla; family Bovidae; genus Budorcas; species Budorcas taxicolor. Next base: position 152,452,225 of record NC_068914.1, on the reverse strand, counting down.
CCTCCCCGACTCCTCCGTGCTGCCAGCCCCCACTCACCCAACCTCAGTCCAGCCCCCGACTGGCCAGCCCACCCCTCAGCTGGTACTGAGGGCAGAGAACCAGTGTCACCTCTCTGACTGCTGTTCCCCTGGCCTCGAATTTGGCTCGCATCTTTTTTTTTTAAATAAAGAAGCAGGTTTGGGGTTGTTTTTTTTTTAATCTATGTCTTGGGCTACATCAGGTCTTTCTTTTTTTAAAAAAATTATTTATTTATGGCTGCTCTGGGTCTTCATTGCTGGGTGCAGTCTTTCTCTACTGGAGGCGAGCAGGGGCTGCTCTTTGCTGCAGTGCACAGGTTTCTCACTGCTGCAGCTTCTTTTGTTGAGGAGCACAGGCTTAGACGCTCAGGCTCATTAGTTGTGGCCCACAAGCTTAGTTGCCCCACAGCACATGGAATCTTCCCGAACCAGGAATTGAACCTGCATCTCCTGCATTGCAGGAGGGTTCTTTACCGCTGCACCACTGGGGATGCCCTCCTTGTGTTTCTACGCTCTGTGAAACCATCTTTCTCCTTCAAGACCCATCTTACGGGTGGTATCTCTGGGCTTCCTCCCAGTCCTCGCTCAGCTGTATACATGTGCATTAGAGCCTCGTTTGACTGTACACAGTGCCTAGGGCGTATTCACTGTCCCCGGAACACTGTCACAATCCATGTCCCTCCAGTGGGTAGGTGGTTGGTGCCTGACTCTGCGAGAACAAAGGGATGCCTGCACACATATCTGTCTTTCCCTCAGCTAATCCATCAGCTGGTGTTTCTGAAGCATCTGCTCATCATGTGCAAGGCACTTGGACTTGACAAAAGATTTTTTAAATCTTTTTGTTTAGTACAACAGTTGTTTTTGTTTTTGAGTGTTGTTATTTACTATGAGAATACCAAAGACGTCAGAGACATGGCTTCTAATCTCAAGAGACATTCAACCAGATTTCCCCCTGGTGCTTCCGATGCTGGGGACATAGGTTCAATCCCTGGTCAGGAAACTAAGATCCCGGGTGCCATGTGACTTGGCCAAAAAAAAAAAAGGAGAAGAAGAAACAGGCAAGTAAGTAATAGATTGCTGTTAAAAAAGAGAGAGACAATTCAACTTTCCGAGGGAGGTGCAACTTTGCTCCATGCAGCTGCTGCTGCTAAGTCGCTTCAGTTGTGTCCGACCCTGTGTGACCCCCAGACGGCAGCCCACCAGGCTCCCCCGTCCCTGGGATTCTCCAGGCAAGAACACTGGAGTGGGTTGCCATTTCCTTGTCCAATGCATGCATGCATGCTAAGTCACTTCAGTTGTGTCCGACTCGGTGCGACCCTATGGACAACAGCCCACCAAGTTCCTCTGTCCACAGGATTCTCTCGACAAGAATACTGGAGTGGGTTGCCATTTTCTTCTCCCTTTGCTCCATGAAACAAATGTAAAGAATGTCTCCAAATTCCTATTAAGGAAGAAAGTGGGAGAGGAATGACCCCAGACAAAGAGCTGGTGTGTCTTTTTTGCTTTTTTCTCCACAAATAAACTTTAATAGATATTATTTTGTATTTATATAGCACCTTCTTCAAGAACCTTTGGTGCTTTACAGACATTGTATCTAATTAATCCCCACAACAACCCTGTGAGGTAGGTACTACGCCCATTTTACAAGATAAGGAGACTGAAGCACAGAGAGGTTAAGTGACTTGCCCAAGATCTCACAGTTCAGTTCACTGTGTGACCCTGGGTGGGTCTCATCATCACCTTGCTGAATCTGTTTCCCCATCTGGTGGAATTAATGCTTTGATTTCTGTGATGGCTGAGGGTTCCTTCCAGCTTTTGGCTCAGTGTCTCAGGGTCGTGGGGTGCCTGGAAGGGTGACGTGATTGTAGTTCAGGGCTGTTGAGAAAAGTTCCAGGCCAGTCCCAGCTGAACTTGAATGTGGGTGAGGTCAGGAGAGCCAGAGAGGAGGCATAAAGGTACAGCAGATAAACACCGGGACAGGCCAGGGCAGGTTGGCCGGCGCTTGAGAGGTGGACGGGACCAGGCTCCCAGGGTGGGGTGTTTGTAAGGACGATTGGGAAATGGCCAGGGGAGGCCACCTCGGGCCAGGAAGGACTCAGGGGAGAAGCGCTGGAGTCACTGGGGCTATTTTAGGATACTTGCAAAAGGCAGCACGAGGCGCTAGGTCCAAGATTAGCTTTGCAGCCACAGGAAGACAGAGCCACGGCCGGAGAGCAGCTTCAAAGACAGAATCAGGAAGTTGCTGGGCTCTCCAGTCTGCAGAAGGTGAGTCAATGGCACCTTTGGGTCTTAGTCTGAGACTGAATAAACAGGCTACTGACAGGCTCTGACACCTCGAGGGGACAGTGGCCCCAGCAGCCCTTGGAGTTGAGGCGAAGCACAAGCTGGAATCAAGATTGCCAGGACAAATATCAAGAACCTCAGATATGCAGATGACACCACCCTTATGGCAGAAAGCAAAGAACTGAAGAGCCTCTTGGTGAAAGTGAAAGAGGAGAGTGGAAAAGTTGGCTTACAGCTCAACATTCAGAAAACTAAGATCATGGCATCTGGTCCTATCACTTCATGGCAAATAGATGGGCAAACAGTGACAGACTTTATTTTTTGGGCTCCAAAATCACTGCAGATGGTTCCTGCAGCCATGAAATTAACAGATGCTAGTTCCTTGGAAGATAAGTTATGACCAACCTAGACAGCAAATTAAAAAGCAGAGACATTACTTTGCGGACAAAGGTCCGTCTAGTCAAAGCTATGGTTTTTCCAGTGGTCATGTATGGATGTGAGAGTTGGAGTATAAAGAAAGCTGAGCACCGAAGAATTGATGCTTTCGAACTGTGGTGTTGAAGAAGACTCTTGAGGGTCCCTTGGACTGCAAGGAGATCAAACCAGTCCATCCTAAGGGAAATCAGTCCTGAATATTCATTGGAAGGACTGATGCTGAAGCTGAAACTCTAATACTTATCAAAGAACTGACTCATTGGAAAAGACCCTGATGCTGGGAAAGACTGAGGGAGGGAGGAGAAGGAGACGACAGAGGAGATGGTTGGATGGCATCAGTGACTCTATGGACATGAGTTTGAGTAAACTCCAGGAGTTGGTAATGGACAGGGAGGCCTAGCATGCTCCAGTCCATAGGGTTGCAAAGAGTAAGACACGACTAAGTGACTGAACTGAACTGAACACACCACTACACTGGAGAAGGGAACTGCTACCCACCCCAGTATTCTGGCCTGGAGAATTCCATGGACGGAGGAACCTGGAGGATTATAGTCCATGGGGTTGTCAAGAGTCGGACATGATTGAGAGACTTTTGCTTTACTACACAGCGCACTCAACGGGCTGCTGCCACCGAGAACAGCCTAGACTCACTTCTCCTTTTTTAATAGGACTTAATAGTAGTGTGGGGTTTTTTGTTTTTTTTTGTTTTTTTGGCCACTCCATGCACCTTGTGAGATCTTATTTCCCAAGCCAAGGAATGAACCCACGCCCCCGCATCCCCACAATGGAAACCATTGAGAGCCCCAACTTGTAACCTCTGAACCCCCAGGGATGTTCTAGTATGTTTAAAAATCCTTTTGAGCATGAAACTTTCAAGTTTTATCTTAACCAAAAACTTGGATGTTTTGCTCCTGTTTCCTGAGAAATTAAAAAGTATATTAAATCCATGGTGTCCAGATTTATGGATCTGGAGGAGTGTGAACACTGGTTTTATGTAGATTTGAAACTAGATTGTATTAAAATGCCACTCCAAATACTGTTGCCCTCAGGAAGGGCATCTGGGTGGTTCATGGACAGAGGTGAAATGAAGAAAAGTGATCTACTTCAAACAAAATGCATAAAACAGAAGATCTAAATTGGGACTTCCTGGGCTTCCCCAGTGGCTCAGAGGTTAAAGCGTCTGCCTCCAATGCGGGAGACCCGGGTTCGATCCCTGGGTCGGGAAGATCCCCTGGAGAAGGAAATGGTAACCCACTGCAGTATTCTTGCCTGGAGAATCCCACGAACGGAGAAGCCTGGTAGTCCACAGGGTCGAAAAGAGTCGGACACGACTGAGCGACTTCACTCACTCACTCACTAGTGGCTAAGACTCCATGCTCCCAGTGCAGGGGATCCAGGTTCCGTCCCTGGTCAGGGAACTAGATCCCACATGCCACAACTGAAAAAGGTCCATATGCCACAGCTAAGATCCCATGCAGCACAGCTGAGATCCCGTGCAGCTAAATAAATAAATGATATACATTTTTTAAAAGAATAGGTTACTTTTACTAGTGAATTTCTAATCTCTAGAGAAGCACACACACAGCAGTGCTCACAACCCGAGAGTACCGGCTGCATCACAGGAAACTGGGCCCGCCACAATGTTCTGAATGATAGAAAAAAAGGCAGTGAGATGCCCCTGAACTTATTGCATCAAGTCAAGTCGGAAGATGCCAGAAACTGAAGGAGAGTCCACCTGAAAGTGAGCGGCACGTGATTTGGGAGGAAAGGAAGGGGAAAAGTCACTGTCAGCACTAGCCTTGGTGTCACAGAGGGTAACCCTCCCCAATGGACAGATAAGTGCACTGCGGGCTGAGCCATCCTTGGTGCTGTGTCCTGGCCCAGGAGACAGGGAGGTCCCGCTTTGCTCCTGGTTTGCAGGAGGTGCCCTATTTCCCCTTTACCCCTTATCTCTTACTGAAGCCAGAGCTGAAAGGGAAGAATAGAGTTTCAGGTCAACTGATTTTCTGTTCGCCTGGGACTCAGAAGCACCGTCTGAAACCCAGCCTCTGGTCCCCAGGGACCCACCATGGTGGGATTCAAGAATTAGAGCGTTTAACTGAAGGCATTGTGAAGAATCTGGGGTTATCTTACATACACTATGGTGTGTAAAACAGACAGCCCTTCCAGGAGACAGGGCAAAGCTTCTGTATGGCCCAGGGAGTTCAGTTCAGGGTCTGTGATGACCTAGAGGGGTGAATGGAGGGGAGATATATATATATATACATATACATATAGCTGATTCACTTCATCGTACAGCAGAAACAGATCGTTATAAGGCAATTTTACTTCAATAAAAAAAGAATTTGGGGATGTCCTTCAGTGAGTACATGACTAGGACTGACTGACCAGGAGCCATGTGGTCCAGCTCAGTTCAACGCAATTCATTCTCCTCAAAAGACATAGAAGCACCTACAATATGCTAGGAACTGTGTTAATATAAGAGACACAGAGGTGTCTCAGAAATGAGTGCTGGCCTCCGACAGTGTGGACAGTCTGGAGAAGACCAGTAGGAAATTCAAGTGGACTGTGCAGCTTCTTAGTCCTCAGGGGAGTGCAGGCAGGGTTTCTGGAGATGAGTCTAGAAGGTTATACTGGATGCCGGAGGAGGAGGCAAGGCGAGGTGCTCTCAGCCCTTCTGGCTCCTCTGGGTTTTCTTAGAATCACCCAGAAGAGCAGCTAGCCCAGCCCCTCCCTAATGGCTCTGCCTGTGAGGTGTGAAGGTTGGATCCCAGGGGCCCCCACCAAACAGGAAATGGCTTGCAAGTGAGTTAGCCATTGTCTGCTCCAGCCTGCAGTATCTGCTGAGTCCCTCACTCCTGAGTTTCCCTTGGTCATTTTCCTGTTGGCTTCCCTGAATTTTTAGGAGAGTTCCCTTGGCAGATTCCCACTAGTCCCCAGCTGCATTAGGAGGGGGCGGGAGAGGAGCTGGTATTTTCCACAGCTGGACCAGAGGGAATGACCAGCAATCGGAGGCCAGGCTTTTGCTGGCAGCTGGACTCAGCACCAGTGGTCCAGTACCTTGGGGGCACCAGCCTAGAAAGGTTCACAGTCTCATAGGGAATGGATGCTCCCTGATGGATGGAGGAACAGCCCCTGGGGAGGGGGCTGAAGGCCCTCCCTGGCTGCCTCCGTGGGGCTGGTCCCTTAGGAAAAGGCAGCGAGGCGTCACTCCATTTATTTGTTTAAGGAGGTGGAACCAACACCACCAGCCCTTTATTGTTTATTTTATTTTTTGGCCACACCACACTGCAGACGGGATCTTTGTTCCCCAACCGGGGATCAAACCCATGCCCCCTCAGTAACAGCATAGAGTCCTAACCACTGGCCCACCAGAGAGGTTGCCTAGCTCTGTTTATTCAGTGTTCTGCTTTTTAAATCTTTTACTGTAAGCAAGTATTATTTTATAATAAAAAAATTTTAATCACCCCAAATTTAAGTGTTTTGTAAACCTGAATTTGTGAGGGTGAGTATTAGAAGGGTCTGCACATCACCTGGTCGTGTCTGTATTTTATGTCTTTAATCTTTAGCCTTAATTTTCAGAGTTGACAGTGTCAGTGGGTACCACGCAGATGTGTGAGTGCAGCCAGGGAAGCCTGCCCGTGGCTTTGAGCCCAAGAATCAGTGGAGGCTGGCTGCCCTCTGGGTCTGGGGTCCCGCCTGCACCCGTGCTGGGAGCTGTGTGCAGCGCAGCCTCCCAGCCGCGCTGCCCAGGTGCAGACTTGCGGCCTGAGCTGATCCCTGGAGGCCGGCTCCCTCCGCGCGCTGTCCATTCACCACCCAGCGGCAGCAGTGTGTCCGCCGCCGGCCACCCCATGCCTGCTCAGCAGTGGGACTGCCAGCGTCTGGCTCCTGTGCAGGCAGAACAGGTGTATCCTAGCACCTTTCCTGTGGGTGAGGTGAGTCTGACTTAAGAACGAAGTTGCTGGGACTGCTGAGGAAATGAGATGCGAGACCCAGGCCCAGCGGAGTCAGACAGACCTGGTGTCCAGCAGAACCCAGGTGTTTAACAGGCTATGGGGTCACAGGTCAGCCGAGGCCTGAGGGCTCCCCGCTAGGCAACGTGGTCTTTCCTGTCTGAGTTCCCTGTGAAAGAATGGGGCCTTGATGAAGCCGGGCGACTGTTTTTCAGATCTGAGTTGCTTAATAATGTCCTTGGCCCTGTGGAGGCTTTTCCTGACATATCTTGTCTCCCTCACATTTTATTGTTGGTCTGGCCTGACTTTGCAAGAAAATGGACTGTCTTTGATGATTAGACTCTGAAAGTTTGTCCAGTAGGTGGCTAGAACCAAGAGGCAGTGTGGTTTGGACAAAGAGCAACAGAATGGGAAGACAGACTCTGGGATTGGTGGCCCCTTCTCCAGTATTTTATTATGAAAAATTCCAAACACACAGAAAAGTTGTAAGAATTGTACAGTGAACATGTATATACTTGCCATGTAGGTATATTCTACAACTAACATTTCCTTCTGTTTGCTTTATCACTTACCTATCCAGCCAGCCATCTGTCTAGATACACAGCACTTGATCTTATTTTCTGATATATTTGAGATAATAGTCCATCTCATCTCTACACACTTGGACGAGTATATGGATAACTGAAGTCACTTATAGTTCTTTCTATTTAGGTAAAACTCACCTCTAGTGAAATAAACAAATTACCTACAGCGCTGAGATGGTTGGATGGCATCACTGACTCTATGGACGAATTTGAGTAAGCTCCAGGAGTTGGAGATGGACAGGGAAGCCTGGCGTGCTGCAGTACATGAGGTCGCAAAGAGTTGGACACAACTGAGCGACTGAACTGACTGACCTACAGCATTCTATCCAAGGAGCTTTGACAAAGGCTTACACCTCTGTAACCCAACCTTCCTTTTTTTAAAAAATCAAAGTTGGTTTTTTTTTTTTTTTAATGTGGACCATTTTTTAAGTCTGTATTGAATTTTTTACAATATTGCTTCTGTTTTATGTTTTGGTTTTTTGGCCTCAGGGCATGTGGGATTTTAGTTCCCCTACCAGGGATCAAACCCACATTGCCCGCTTTGGAAGGCGAAGCCACTGGACCACCAGGTGAGTCTCTCTGTTTTCTTTCACTGATCCATTTGATTTTCCCTCTGTCTAGCCCCAGATTTTTTTTCACACTGACTGTGTAAGTGGTCCATTCAGTGACGTCCTGGCCTCGCCCCCCTTCCCCACGGTGAGCCACTGTACCTCCCTGACGTGGGAGGCCACTGTGAGTCTATCCTGCGGTCCTTGGTGCCTAGCACTGCACTCTATTTTCGATCAGCCTTTCTCTGTTGACTCTACAACTTGCTTGTTTTGAGAGAAGCTTTATTGACTTGTGGATCTGCCTAAATTCCCAATCTCTCTGTAACTCTGGAGTCTTGTTTCTGTCTCATAATCTCAGAAGAGTGGGCCCCATCATTTCACATTGACCAGAACTCGTTGGTTTCTCTGGCAGGAATGTCTTATAAACAGAGACGCCTGGCATAAGAGCAGCCATGACAATGGGGTCCTGTAAAGAGGGTACCATACACTTCATCTTCCAAACCAGGGCACTTTGGAGATGGAAAGAGGTCATTATTTACAAGGATGCCAGGACCCCAGGTGTAAACCAGGCCTGCCCCAGGGCGCATGGCAGCCCTGTCAACACACCGCTCAGGATTCAGCCGGATACACTCCTTCAACAGTCATTGTTCAAAGGTCTAAGGGCCAAGAGAGATTCTAAGACGATAAACCTAAACCGTGATTTCTGCCCTAAGAAACCTGCAGTGTCACTGGGAAAGCAAACAGACAGGGAAAGATGTGAGTGCCATGGCTGGCGCTCACACAGGGTTCCTTGTGAGGAGGTGGGAATCCCAGGACTCAAGCTGGGCCCCAGAGGGTTGGGGGGTGGCAGAGGGTATGTTGCAGAAAGCTTTCAGGTGCCAGGTAAGCAACTGAGGTAATGAACGCGACAGTGTTACTCACAAGCTGGGTTTGCACAGCCTTTGAGTCGTCAGAAATGGGGCTCTTGCCTGGAAGGAAAAGAGGCAGTGTTGTCCAGTCCGTGTGGCCAGGAGAAGCGAGAGCAGCTCCTGGGAGCTGAGCACGGGGCTGCTCCTGCTTTGGCTTCCTTGAAGGCCCGTCTGCAGCTGCTCCTGGGATGGGAGGGCCGCACTCCCCTGGACGACTGCATCCTGCCAGTTCCGGTGCCCTGAGAGGGAATTCCAGCCCTGGGCTCTGCAGCTCCCCTTCTCTCTCCTGCCTACACCTTCCTTTGTGTCTGAACCCTGCCCCCATTCCCACCTAAGCAGTGGCTCTTGTCACTTCCCAACCAGAGGGGCCACCACGGCCCATCAGCGTGCCCTCTGGCCTGCAGAGAGGGTTTCTAAACGTAACCCATCCCCTCTCGGTCCTGGCCACTGTGCTCACAGGTTGCTTCCTTAGCTAAGTACCCAGGGCCCTGGGACCAGGCGTGCCGCTGTTCCTCTGACCTCATCCACTCAGCCACCCCCAGCCATTCATGACCGCCCACCTTCCTAGCACGCTTCACATTGTTTCACACTTTTCCCTCACCCCGGGCCCTGGTCCTCTCTGTCCCGTCCTCTCCCCCATCCACCCTCCTTGACTGGCCCTGGAGGCCAGCCCCCAACCTCCACCCTTCCTTCCTCCAGGTTCCAGGGACACGAGTGTCCACAGCACCTGGGAGCGTCCATCTCTCGCGAGACCGGACTTCTTGAATGACACTTTGGACCAAGCCCTTCTTCGCTATGTCTCCAGGACCACAGAGTGACATTGTCCCCATCGAAAACCACCAACCCCGACATTGGCTCCTTTGGGTCAGAAAGCCTGTTTGTAATGTTTACATCCCTAGGGCTTCTCCTGGTGCATCAGAGAGTGTAGATGGTTGATAAACACACGTGCAATGAATGAAGGGGAAAATGAACCACTGTTCTCTTGATTTTGCTGTCAGGACAATCAGATGGTAAAACCTCTGGGATTGCAGCCATGAAATTAAAAGACGCTTACTCCTTGGAAGAAAAGTTATGACCAACCTAGATAGCATATTCAAAAGCAGAGACATTACTTTGCCAACAAAGGTCCATCTAGTCAAGGCTATGGTTTTTCCAGTGGTCATGTATGGATGTGAAAGTTGGACTGTGAAGAAAGATGAGCGCCGAAGAATTGATGCTTTTGAACTGTGGTGTTGGAGAAGACTCTTGAGAGTCCCTTGGACAGCAAGGAGATCCAACCAGTCCATCCTAAAGGAGATCAGTCCTGGGTGTTCTTTAGAAGGAGTGATGCTAAAGCTGAAACTCCAATACTTTGGCCACCTCATGCAAAGAGTTGACTCATTGGAAAAGACTCTGATGCTGGGAATGATTGAAGGCAGGAGGAGAAGGGGACGACAGAGGATGAAATGATTGAATGGCATCAGCGACTCGATGGACGTGAGTTTGGGTGAACTCCAGGAGTTGGTGATGGACAGGGAGGCCTGGGGTGCTGTAATTCATGGGGTCGCAAAGAGTCGGACACAACTGAGGGACTGAACTGAAGACAACTTAGCACTATCTATAAAATCACAATTAATACGCCCTGTGATCCGGTCATTTTTCTGTAGGAATTTCTTCTGCAGCTTTACTCATACTTGTGTAAAATGATCAATGTTCCAGGTTATGTACTGAAGCTTTGTTTTAATAACAAAAGACAGGATGTCTCACGGCCCATCTGTGGGACACATTAACTAAATCATGGGCCTTCATACCACGGAATGCAAGACAGCTGCCACTAGAAGAAGAAATCCTCCATGTCCTGACTTACAAGATGTATTGTGGAACTTTAAAGAGCAAAAGGCAGAGTGGACTATTTGTACTTAATTGTATCTGTGTAAGGAAACACTGTTTCCATTGTTTCCCCATCTATTTGCCACAAAGTGATGGACCGGATGCCATGATCTTAGTTTTCTGAATGTTGATTCTTAAGCCAGCTTTTTCACACTCCTGTTTCACTTTCATCGAGATTCTTTAGTTCCTCTTCGCTTTCTGCCATAAGGGTGGTGTCATATGCATATCTGAGGTTATTGATATTTCTCCCAATGATCTTGATTCCAGCTTGTACTTCATTCACCACCCCTGCATTTCCCATGATGTACTCTGCATATAAATTTAAAAAGCAGGGTGACAATATACAGTCTTGACGTATTCCCAGTCTGTTGTTTCATGTTCAGATCTAACTGTTGCTTCTTGACCTGCATACAGATTTCTCAGGAGGCAGGTCAGGTGGTCTGGTGTTCCCATCTCTTTTAAGAATTTCCCAGTTTGTTTGTGATCCACACAGTCAGAGGCTTTGACATAGTCGATAAAGCAGAAGTACATGTTTTTCTAGGATTCTCTTGCTTTTGCTATGATCCAATGGATGTTGGCAATTTGATCTCTGATTCCTCTGCCTTTTCTACATCCAGCTTGAACATCTGGAAGTTCACAGTTCATGTACTGTTGAAGCCTGGCTTAGAGAATTTTGAGCATTACTTTGCTAGTGTGTGAGATGAGTGCAATTGTGCGGTAGTTTGAGCATTCTTTGGCATTGCTTCTTTCTTTGGGATTGGAATGAAAACTGACCTTTTCCAGTCCTGTGGCCACTGCTGAGTTTTTCAAATTTGCTGGCATGTTGAATGCAGCACTTTAACAGCATCATCTTTCAGGATTTGAAATAGCTCAACTGGAATTCCATCACCTCCACTAGCTTTGTTCATAGTGATGCCTCCTAAGGCTCACTTGACTTCGAATTCTGGGATGTCTGACTCCAGGAGGGTGATCACACCGTTGTGGTTATCTGGGTCATTAAGATCTTTTATGAATAGTTCTTCTGTGTATTCATGCCACCTCTTCTTAATATCTTCTGCTTCTGTTAGGTCCATACCATTTCCGTCCTTTATTGTGCCCATCTTTGCATGAAATGTTCCCTTGGTATCTCTGATTTTCTTGAAGAGATCTCCAGTCTTTCCCATTCTATTATTTTCCTCTATTTGCATTGATCACTTAGGAAAACTTCTTATGTCTCCTTGCTATTCTCTGGAACTCTGCATTCAAATGGTTATATCTTTCCTCCTCTCCTTTGCCTTTAGCTTCTCTTCTTTTCTCAGCTATTTGTAAGGCCTCCTCAGACAACCATTTTGCCAAAATCACTGCAGATGGTGACTGCAGCCATAAAATTAAAAGATGTTTGCTCCTTGGAAGAAAAGCTATAACCAACCTAGTCAAGTGAAGTTGCTCAGTCATGTCTGACTCTTTGCGACCCCATGGACTGTAGCCTACCACACTCCTCCATCTATGGGATTTTCCAGGCAAGAATACTGGAGTGGGTTGCCATTTCCTTCTCCAGAGCATCTTCCCTACCCAGGGATTGAACCCGGGTCTCCCACATTGTAGGCAGAAACTTTACCATCTGAGCCACCAGGGAAGTCCTTACCAACCTAGATAGCATGTTAAAACGTAGAGACATTACTTTGCCAACAAAAGTCTGTGTAATCAAAGCTATGGTTTTTCCAGCAGTCATGTATGGATGTGAGAGTTGTACTATAAAGAAAGCTGAGCGACGAAGAATGGATGCTTTTGAAATGTGATGTTGGAGAAAACCCTTGAGAGTCCCTTGTAGCAAGGAGATCCAACCAGTCCATCCTGAAGGAAATCAGTCCTGAATATTCATTGGAAGGACTGATGCTAAAGCTGAAACTCCAATACTTTGGCCGTCTGATATGAAGAACTGACTCAATGCAAAAGACCCTCATACTGGGAAAGATTGAAGGCAGGAGGAGAAGGGGATGACAGAGGATGAGACGGTTGGATGGCATCACTGCCTTGATGGACGTGAGTTTGAGCAAGCTCCAGGAGATGGTGAAGGACAGGGAAGCCTGGTGTGCTGCAGTCCACGGGGTCACAAAGAGTCAGACACGACTGAATGACTAAACTGAACTGAATGAAACTCTGGAAGAACACACCAGGTGCTGATACTAGTAGCCACGTGTGGGGGGTGGGGGGTGGAGGGTGGGAATGGGATGGATCTGGGCAGTACAAGAGCAAACAGTGGAGGAAGATTTTTCACTGAGTTCCTGTTCGTGCTTTCCAATTTTTAAACCTTATATATGTATTGCCTACTTGAAATAATTCTTTTTTGGCTGTGGTGCATGGCTTTTGGAATTTTAGTTCCTTGGCCAAGACTCAAACCCAAGCCCTGTGCAGTGGAAGCATGGAATCATAACCACTGGACCTGCAGGGAAGTCCCAAAATAATTATTTTTATAAGGCAGAAAATTGTATTGGAATTTATATGTAATAAAATGTGCACAGTTCTAATAATTGGTTAATTCAATAAAATCTTATTGTAATAGTTACTGCTGCAAAGAAGAGTTCTATATTAAAATATAGAAAAAACTTTTTCACATCCCTGCCCATTCACGTCCCATATAAAAATACAGGGTATTTCTAGTTTTAATAAAGTGCCCTCTAAAAAAAGTTTCTGGGCAACACATGTCTCTCTAGTCCAGTGTAACAGTCAGTAGTTTTCCCCCAATTATACCTGCAAGAAGCCACTGCCCGAATGTTTACTGAGACACAGCCAAGGATGCTCTGAGGGGCATGAAATGAACAGGATACACCCCCCATTTCTGAGCTGGTTATATCCCAGGGCGAATCCCTTGCCTGGATCCCTCACAGTGTTTGGATCTTTGTCATCTCTTACTCTGAGCCCTGACCCTTTTAAAATTTTTACTCGAGTCTCGTTGATTTGCAGTGGTGTGTTGGTTTCTGCTGTACACCAGAGGGAATCAGTTCTGCGTACATTAATACATACGTCCACTCTGTTTTAGATTCTTTTCTCATGTAGGTTATCACAGTGTTGAGCAGGGTTCCCAGTGCTACCCAGCAGGTCCTTGTTAGTTACCAGAGCCGCTCTCTGAAATAGCTCCAGCTCCTCCTCCCTCTCTGGTCCCTCACCTCCTCCTTCCTCTCCAGTCCCTCACATCACACGCTCTGATTTTCTCACAAATACATATCCATTTGATTATTGTTCTTCTTCTCCAGCTAGTACCACACCTGGTCCATAGCAGAGTTCCAATATCTGGTGAACAAAGAAATCAATGAGTTGAGAAAGGAGGGCTGAGCCTCCCCTGTTCTAGAGGATGTTGTAGACAGTCCAGAGGCCACATATGGTCGCGAAGAATCAGGGACCGTGCGTGTGAGTACGGATGGGGATGGCTGGAGGGTCATCATAAAGACGACGCATCCGAGGTCTCCCTGGTACCTCACTGGGTTAAAAATAATCCCTAAGCAGCTAACAGGCCACCAATGAGGGGACAGACCTGAATTCTGCACAAAGATAATCAAGTAGAATAAAAAACCCAAGCCAGGGACTTCCCTGGTGGTCTGCTGGTTAAGAATCAGCCTCCCAATTTGGGGAACACAGGTTTGATTCCTGGTTGAGGGACTAAGATCCCACATGCCTCGGGGTAACCTAAACCCAAGCACCACAACTAGAGAAAGCCAGTGCGGCAACGAGGACCCAGCACAGCCAAAAAGCAAACAAACAAACAAACAAAAACCCAGCCAGAGCCCCAGTATTATTGTTCAGTCGCCAAGTCGTGTCCAACAACTCTGCACCCCATGGACGGCAGCACACCAGGCTTCTCTGTCCTTCACCAGCTCCCGGAGACCACCCCACCTTGACATGCCTTCGTCCCTGGCCTGTACCCCCACTTTGGAGGCAAAACACTGGGGATCCAGGACATGGCCCTCGGCTCTGGGCCTCACTGGGGGGTCCGCAGCTGTTTCCTGTCCCTGTCTCTGATGGTACTAGTGGTGATCCCCTTGCTAGGTGGTTGTGAGAGTTACATGAATTAATACTCGAAAGGACCTCAGAGTCGTACCTGGAATGTGATGAGCACTTAATCGATGTTACTTGTGGTCGTTTTGTCCTTGGATTCTCTGTCTCCTCCAACTTGTTCTCCAGTTCCCAGAAGGTGACTCTGCTTGGCCTGTTCGCCTTCTTTCCTCTGTGCATTTTATCACATGATCCTTCTGAGCTCCATCCAGCATAGGCCGTGAGCTCTGAGTCCTTCCTGCTTGTTCCCCCGAGCTCCAGCCCCAGTCCCAGTGCCCCCAGACCCTGACTCGGTGGCCCCGTCAGCACCAGCATAAACACTCCTGGATCCCAGTTTGTTGTCTCTGGAGGATGGGCTTTTTGATGTCTCCCCAGACTTTGATGTCCAAATAGCTGGTGAGTCCTTCACTTGTCTGCACCCTGCCCGCCCTGGTGCTCCCCTGAACTGGCGTTCTCACCACACACCAGAACAAAGCTGTAGCTCCTGCTTCCTCCCACCTGCACCTCACCACCAATTAATCACAAATTGTACAATAAATCTCACACGAAATTCTTCTGCTCTCAGAGGCCTCTGGGGTCTCCTCCTGTCCAATCTACTAACTCCAAGCTCCCAGGAGCTCGTGAAGCTTTCCTGGATCCAGCTCCCAACGATTCCTCTGCCAGCTCAGCCTCTTCAAGCTCCAAGTCTTTTTCACATCACTCAGCTCAAAGGGTTGTTGACCCAACCTCCACTATTTATTTATTTATTTATTTTGGCTGCACGTGGTATCTTAGTTCCTGGACAAGGGATCAAATCTGGGCCCTCATGCCCCCTGAACTGGAGGGCAGAGTCTTAACCACTGGACCAGAGGGGAAGTTCTCCCACCTCCGCTACTGAAATCCCAAATCCTATTCGCCCTCCAAAGCCCAGTGTTTGCGACACCTCCTCCAGGCGGCCCTTCCTGACTTATTGACCCTCTTAAGCTCTTTTACACTTTCTACCACTTTTATTCTACTTCCCACTTAGTGCTTCATGTTGTAATTGTTCTTCATGCCCACAGCCTGGCCCTCCTGACAGATCACAGAGTTTGTGGGCAGGGACCCTATTCGGTGTACATCTGTGCATCAGACAGTTCACATAGTAGATTCTTCATACACATGAACGAACAAGTAAAATCATGGTGTTTTGAACCCAGTTCTGTGTGTAATTTTTCCAAAAAATCTGATAGTAGCAATGGCTGCCACCCAGTCATAATGTAAACCAGAAAGTACACTTTAGAGGATAATTTAATTTCCTTGGCTCATTAAATCCCATAATTTGGGAAGTGGCTTCAGTGATGTGGTCATTTTCATTTTCAGCCCCAAACCCAGACCATTAGCTCATGAAGAGTCAACATGTGGGAATGTTTATCAGCTTCTAAATGCCAGCACACTCATGCTGCTGCTGCTAACAGCCAGTCAGTTAGCAGACACAGTCCTTCCTGCGCCCAGACATTTGCACGGGAAAGACAGAAACGCAAAACCCCTTTAAGGTGTCCTCACTGCCTGGAGGCTTTTCACCTGATTACAATACAAAGTCAGCACCCTTAAAATAATTAAAAAATCAATAAGGCTAGCGAGTTCCCCGGTGGTCTCGGGAGTTGGATTCTTCTGGTGCTCTCACTGCCGGTGCCTGGGTTCCATCCCTGGGCGGGGAACTGAGATCCCACAAGCTGTGCAGCCAAAATAAAAACAGAGAGAGCTAGTGTGTACGGTATTGGTAATGTCAGAGGAAATTTAGAGAAAATAGGGATAAAAATAGTACTATTTGAGTGCTTAGTATTCGTCAACTTAATATCATTATTTCATAGGGTTTCCCCCCTTATCTTATGAGCTAAGTATTAATATTTTCATTTTACAAATAAAGAAACCAAGGTTACAGGTTAGGTGATTTTTCTCAAGGCCTAGAAACATAAATTTAAAAAATTGTCATCTACCAGTTGGGTTTAAACACACTCTGCTTCCATCCTGGATCAGCTTCCCGGACCCCGCTCTGAAACTGAACCGCTGTTTTGCAGAAAGGTCAATAGATCTTTACTTCTTAAACAGTGTTGCTCCTGACTTCCCCTATGGCACTGAGGGCTTCCACCAAGTGTCTCAACAACCTGCCCTCCAGCCCGAGGGCCAAGCACTTCCTACTTTGAACCCTGGGCAGAAGGGAACATCTCAGACCCCACTTCCTTTTACCAATTCCAGTGTTTAGGCCACTATGTCTTAGTTAAGTGTTTTTGATGGTAAGTAACTGAAAGACATAAGCAAGCATAAAAAGAGAAAGCTTATTATAAGGATGTGAAGAAATGTCGTCAAACCCCAGGTGTCACATCTGGTCAAACTTCCCAAGGGCCTGGGGCCTGGGCCTGGGGCCTGGGCCTGGGAGGTGCTGTCCCCCATTCTTCCCCAGGTGTTGGTTTGGGTCCCCTGCTGGCACAGGCAGAGGATGCTGCCCTGCATTCCCAAGTTCAAAGCCGTCAGCTGCTGTGGAGGAGAGTCACTAGTGCCTAGGAACCCTGACTTCAGATTTACAGGTGAGAAAGCCGGCGGCTCCCCGTGTCAAGTGTCCAGGGAGTACGTGGCCCTTGTGTGGGGCCTTGCATGAGGGGCACTTGGGGAGAGAGTCTTGAAAAAATCAAATCCAACCAAACGGACCTACTGCAGTCTACCTTGCCCACCTACCTCACCCTAGAAAAATCCCCACCTTCCTTCCAATCCCAGCTCAAGAGCCATGATTTTGATATTTTTTTTGCCTTAAACCAGTTTTAGGACCTCCCACCTCATAGGTCCTCGCAAAGGACAGTTGCTCCAGAAATGTAGGTTGAGTTGAGTGGAGCTGCAGTGGAGAAGCAGCCTTCAGGCCCTTACAGTGGGGACACGATTTCCTTCAGGGGAGGGGGCGGGTGGTCAGGGGTTGGGGGTGGCCCCCTTCCTGGGGTCATGAGGAGACCGAGGCCCAGGAGAAGCCTGGGTGGGGGGCGGGGCGCTGCTGGGAGCTGGGCTTCAGGCAAACGGAGGCAGAGCAAGAAGGGACAGAAGAGCTTCCAGAGCAGGGATCGCTGTGGGCGGGGGGCACCCGTGTGCACACGCGCACAGGCACAGGCACACAGGCATGCTCAGGCACGCGCACGCATATAGGCACACACTCACAGGCCCAGGCATGTGCAAGGCACACGCACACACACAGAGTCATGGGCACACGCAGAGCTGCGGCAGGAGGAGCAAGCACTCAGAGGCCCGAGGCCCGGGGTGGGCTGGCAACTGCGCAGGGCCTCGGGCGTGGGCAGGTGAGGACAGGCCGGGGTCCAGCGAACAGACCAAAAGGAGGGTAGGCCCGGCACATGCCAGCCCCTGCTGTGCGTCTCCTTCGTACCTGGTGCCCTTGCAGCCCTCCTTGTAAGCAGGTGACTGAGCCCGCAGAGTTTGGGAAGGAGCTGGTCCCCAGGAACTGGACCAGTTTACCCACCTAGAGACAGGAGGGAGCCTCGCTGTTCTGAGGCTTCACCAGTTATTCCCAAGCAGGGCTCTGAAGCACCCCTCAGAACCCAGGAGAGGAGCAACCACTTTACTCTCCAGCTTGCTTTTCTAATGGTTGTTGTCGAACCGAGGACAAGAGACAGTTTATCGCAAACCTCGTCCTGTGCTTGGCGAGTTTGGTGCTTTCTATACTGTTCAAGGCAGCTCTTAAAGGGAGCGATGGGCCAACCACCAGAAATTGTCTTTGATTAAAAATAAAACAACTTAGACTTCCTTGGTGGTCCAGTGACTCAGACTCTGCACTCCCAGTGTAGGAGGCCTGGGTTTGATCCCTGGTCCAGACACTGAGATCCATAGGCCACAAGGACGACTTGGTGCAGCCAAATAAATGAGTAACTATCATAAATAAAACAACTTAAAATACAAACACAATACGCACCTGGTCAGATATTTCTCTGTCCTTTTAGTTTTCTTTTCCTTATACATTAGCAGGTTTGCAGAGAAAACTTAAGAGGGACTCCTAACCCCTTATTAATACATGAGTCCCTGTCTTTTCCAGTTAAAAGTCTGAGCTTCCTAGTAACAGGCCCTATAGGTTAAAGTGTCCAAAATTATTAATTAGAAGCAGAGGCCAATAAATTATTAGATGTCATTCTGTTTCTCTTCCAGATATTTGGCCTTGGAAGATGATACAGACTGTTATCTAAACAAGCAAAAAAAAAAAAAAAAAAGAGAGAGAGAAAGGGAAAAAAAAAAAAAGGCAATTAACTTGGTTCCAAAGAGGTGATCAAATGCTAGGGACAGATCAGTGGGTCGGGGAGGAAACTTAGATCAGAGTAAAGAGAGGCTTAATCTCCCCCATCCTCCTCGGCTTCTGTTCTCTGCAGGTGGTACATGGCACCTGCAGGGTGGTTAAGGGAGAGCAGGTGAGCCGTGACCTTGAAAGCTGGGGTTCAGGTCAGTCGCTGGCAAGGGCTCTGAGTGACCAAGACGTGATGCTGTCTTAGCAAGAGCTTTCCTGTGAGCTGAACTTAGCAAACCTAAAAACAATTTAATCAGGGCCGTTATTAAGTTGGCTTAAGTGAACTTAGAGTTTCACATCAAATGTCATGCCCAAAGGGGTGATTCTGGTTAATAACACGTGTTGTACACTTGAACTTTGCTGAGAGTGGATCTGGGGTGTCCTTACCGTACACACGGAGGTGCTGGGGAGGTGGCAGGTGGATTCCACACGTACGTACGAGTTTCTTGTCAATTATACTTCAGTAAAGCTGGAGGACTTAATTATAGAATCGGAGTTTTAGATCTGAAACTGATTTCAAAGGCATCTAGTTCAGTCCCTTCATTTTATAGAAACGGGAAAATAGGGGTGATGCAATCTCTGACAGCTGCCCAGCAGGTCAGGAAAAGGACACCAGGTGCCCCATCACAGATTCGTCCTCCGGGCTAAAATCCCTCTGTTTTCTTGCTCTCCGATGGCCTGAGCTTATCAGCAAACTGGGCCTTCCTTTTCTGACCTTCCCTTCTGGTCCCTAACACCCAGGAGTCTCCTCATCCAGAGCTGGGAATGGAGGGCTTTCTCCTGCCAGGCAGACGGGAGGTTTTGACTTTGCTGGAGTGGAAGCAGACAGATGATCTGCTTCTGGCAATAGCTAACGCCGTGGTGACCAGCGGGTGGTCGTGGTGTCCGCAGCCAGGAGCACAGGGCAGGACATCTCAGACTCTGGTGGCATGGAGTGTGGGGCTGGGACCCTGTCTCAGTCCACGAGGGCTGCTTCAACAAGACACCAGAGCCTGCAAGCAGCTCTCACGGTCTGGGGGCTGAGAGTCCCAGACAAGGGCAGAGTCCGAGTCCGGGGAGGGCCCTTCCTGGTTCAGAGACCCCGTCCTCCCGTCGTGCCCTCACTAGTGGGAAGGAGGGAGGGCACTCATCCTGTACACAACCTGGTCACTTCCACGCCCTGATCACCTCTCCAAGGCTCTGCCGTCACCCTGGGGATCAGGATTTTAACATGTGAAATTTGGAGGGACACACGTGTTCAGGCCATCACAGACCCAGTCCCTTTAAGTCATTGTATTTCAATATGTGTGTTCAGCCGCTAACTCACGTCCGCCTCTGTTACCCCATCGACTGCAGCATGCCAGGCTTCCCTGTCCTTCACCATCTCCCGGAGTACGCTCAGATTCATGTCCTTTGCTTTGGTGATCCCACCCAACCATCTCATCCCCTGCTACCCCTTCTCCTTCGTTTCAATAATGCCCTGTATTTCAGTCGATGCAGGTTATGTATTAATACTCGCACAAAGCTTTGCTTGGGCATGGCAGGGACAAACAGATGAGAACCTCCGCAGCCCCAGTTGCGTGGGATGCAGCCTGCTTTCACCCTTGAGTCGAAGTCTCTCTTTTTTTGTGGTTGTTTTCCTGTTCTTGACCAAAATATCAAGATCAGGGTTTCTATCCTTGGAGAAGGAAATGGCAACCCACTCCACTCCAGTGTTCCTGCTTGGAAAATTCCATGGACAGAGGAGCCTGGTGTGTTACAGTCCATGGGGTGGCAAAGAGTCGGACACGACTGAACTAACTCAGCGCAGGGTTTCTATAGACACACATTACTACAGAGCAGTGAGCACCATCTGAGAGTCAGTGTAGTGCTCCCCAGCTCTCCCCCGCTCATTCCAGGTGTCTTACATGTATGTGAGGAGTGTGTTGAATGAATGTTAATTTGTATAGTCCTTCATACTCTTCCTGAGATATAAAGAGG
This sequence comes from Budorcas taxicolor, assembly GCF_023091745.1. NCBI lineage: Eukaryota > Metazoa > Chordata > Mammalia > Artiodactyla > Bovidae > Budorcas > Budorcas taxicolor. Next base: position 152,431,348 of record NC_068914.1, on the reverse strand, counting down.
ATTTACCTCTCCCCGCCTCCCAACTAAGGAAATGCGCCGAAGCAAAAGAACCCACGATCGATCGTCCAGTGATCACACCACACAACGGTTTGAAGCACCAAGAATACTCGAGTGTGGTGTCTTTATCCTAAGCATGTGTTAGGCACCTCATCAGCCATTTGTTTTTTCCAGGTTTCTTAGATTTTTTTTTGCGTGTGGACCATTTTTTTTTTAAAGTCTTTATTGAATTTATGACAGTATTGCTTCTGTTTTATGTTTTGGGTTTTCCACTGAGAGAGGCACATGGGCTCTTAGCTCCCTGACCAGGGATGGAACCCATGCCCCCTGCATTGGATGGTGAAGTCTTAACCACTGGCCTACCAGGGAAGTCCCTGTTTTTGCTGGTTTTCCTGGGGGAATAAAATACTAAAAATTCAATCCTTCAGCAGAGGGAATGGAGTGACACGCGCCGCAGGCTGCAGTGAGAAGCTGCCTCTCCAGTGGGGCTGACTGCCGAGGCGGCCTCTTGGTTCCAGGACCCCGCCAGTCACTTGGCCGCTCAGCCCGGAGGTGGCAGGTGGCGTGATCACTGAGGCGGGAACCGACTTTGGAGTTCGCTGAGGCACAGAACGCTCCCGAGGATCCTTGTTTCAAAAAAGGAAACCAAACAAACCTAGTTGCTAACCTTAATCAGCCTATAGCAGCGTCATTTAAAAAGGTTAATTATACGTACGTACACGTGTATGCTTACGTATGACACAAATCAAATGAACATATACTCCGTCTTTAATTTTTCCCTTTTTGCAAAGCTGAGATTAAAATGTTGCATCTGATGCTTTGTTTATAAACAACAGCAAAGGATTTCTGCTAACTGGAGGCAGGTGTGGGGGGTGGGGGGTGGGGGAGAGTGAAGGAGGGGAGTGGGGAGAACAGCTCAGAGAACCAAGGGAAAGTGAAGTGAAAGTCGCTCAGTCATGTCCGACTCTTTGTGACCCCATGGACTGTACAATCCATGGAATTCTCCAGGTCAGAATACTGGAGTGGGTAGCCTGAATTCTCCAGGCCAGAATACTGGCGTGGGTAGCCTTCCCCTTCTCCAGGGGATCTTCCCGACCCAGGGATCGAACCCAGTCTCCCACATTGCAGGTGGATTCTTTACCAACTGAGCCACAAGGGAAGCCCCAGAGAACCAAAGCAAGAATCAAGCCACCCACTCTGAAAGGATTCTCAGCAGTTAGGCGGCTCTCAGGCACTGATTCCAACTTACCTCCAGCCCCTGGTTTCTGCTCAGTATTTACTAAGAGGGAGCTACCAATGGGCTTGGAGGGGGGTGTCAAGTGCCCTGTGTGGTCGGGATAGGGACCCCTGGGGTGAGTTCCCGATCTAAATTAGATGAGACAAGGGCATTGGTGCAGATAGTTCCCCCAAAGGAAGGACACTGGGCAAATATTAACACAAGAAAAGCGCAGGTGCCCCACGGGAAGTGAGGCTGGGAGTAGCAGCTGGTGAGGCCAAGGAAGCCTAACGACAGTGTCTCAGCCAGGTGGTTAGTAACTCAGCCTCCAGGGCCTGGACTCACAGCCTCACCATGTGGTCACTCCCAGCGTCCCGAGAGGGAAGACAGTATCCACCTTTGCTCCAGACCCCTGGGGAGGGCTTTGGCTTTGTGTGTTTGGATGTGTGGGTCTGCCTCTGGCAGCCTGCGGTAGGAATGGAGTGACCGTGGGAGGGAGAGCCGCTCAGAAGAGACCACCCCCTACATCCCACGTCATCCAACCGCTGACAGGCACGGAGGAGGGGCATGCCGTGATCGCGAACGTGGCGGGGGTGAAACACGCCAGCCTCGGCCCCCAGCACACACAGGTGCACACACACGTGAACACAAACACACGCGGTGGTGTGGGAAGGAAGCTGTGGTACATGGAGGCCAGGTTCAGGGTTCAGGTGTGATTGGGAGAGCTTCCCGGGCTGCTCTGAATGCTGGAGGGACAGTGCCTACTGTCATGGGCCTTCAGGCTGACTCTGCGCAGTGGGCCGTTCACCTCGCCCCTCCAGTGTCCATGAGAAACTCAGATGATCTGCGAAGGCAATTAAGTGAGTTTATTTGTCTGAGAAATTCCGTGGTCCGTGAGCTGTCGAGGACTCGGGTCTCGCCGTGGAGCCAGGAGCCTGGGGTGCTGACCGGCGGGGCTCGTCACCAGCTCTGGCCTGGATCTGGACATACGGGTGGCCAGCAGCCTCCTCCTGCCTGCCCCACCCCCCACCTGCATCCAGGTCTCCCTCCTGCTGGTGTACTCAGCGTGGTGCTCCCCGCTCTGGCTCTGGGAATGAGGCTGTTTCCATAGGACTGAGGGGAAGGAGGTGGGTGTTTGCCCATACCTGACACACGCAGGGCTTCGCTGCCTTTGTCCTCGAGCCTTCAGCAGCATCACACTGTTCTTCACCTAGGACTGTTGCTCTGCAGAGGCTGGAACGTCCTTCCTCTCTGCCCTGGACCCACAGCCCACACTACGTCCTATGCAATAAACACCGCTTGGATTAGGAATAAAATTTATTGCCCATTTTGTAAAGTAAGCATCACAGTTACCCACTAAGCCATTTTAGATCATTGGGGGAAAAAGAGTCAAATAAAAACAAATTATTAACTTGCAAAACAATTGCCTTCTACAAAAAAAAAAAAAAACCAGTGAATACTTTCCCTTTGTGGTTTTCTGTATCATGTGAATAAAGGTTACTCTAATTTATGTATCCCCATGAAAGCAACACCCACAGCACCTAAATCTGATGTTGTGATTTTGTTTCCAAAGTGAAAATGTCTTTTTTCTTTTCCTGGGTAAAGTAACTAGGGTTGGATTTTATCAAAGTTAAGTAACAATTTTCCCAGAAAGGAAACATGTTTCTCGGTATTCACAATCAGGTTTTTTTTTCTTTCACAATCAGTTTTGACCTCCTTTAGGCATTGTACACAGTGTACCCGTGGGAGAGTTTTTATTTTCTCTCTACCGTATGTTTTCAGCATGGAGTCAGGACACGTGAGCACAGGGTGCAGAGTCTGCTGTTAGCGATGCTGACTGTCGTGTCCTGTGCACAAGCCGTGCAGGCCCCTTACTGACTCAGTGGTCCCTCTGAGTAACCTGGGAGGAGAGCATCTCTGCAGGATGCTGTGTCCGCAGGAATTCTCATCACAAGGCCTCCAGTTCACAGGAGTCTAGAAATCAGGTGGTCAGGACCTCAAGGACCGCCTCCCATCACCCCAGGTGTGCACGCTGGGCCAGGGGCGGAGGCCCTGGTGCAGAAGTGGACATCACAGATGGTCCCAACAGATGACCTCCCTCTGGCCATGGTTGGCCTGGCCCCACAGCCACTGCGAGCCCCCCTGGCAGCTCCCTGGCTCTGTACCAGGGTTCTATTCCCTGAGAGATTGGCCAGATGTCCGGAGACAGCTTCCTTTCCTCAGACCTCTTCCAGCAAGGAAACAGTTCCTCTCTGTGTCCTCGTTGCGCACTTATCCTGGATGTACGTCTGCTTTCCTTCATTCTATTAATCCCAAAACTGTGACGCTAACAACGCCCTGCACACCCCTAAGGTGTCCCATTAACACTGTTTTACAGTGAAAGGAATGAGCAACACACTGCTGTCCCGAGATCCCACGGTCTCCCCAGGAACCCCTCAGTGGACAGGTTAAGCGGGGTGGGGAGGGAGAAACGGTGTTTGTTCTGCTTCGAGGGTGTTTTCACAATACCCCGCCCTCAGGACTGATAACCTGAGAGGAGAGCAAGGATGGAAAGAAAGAGGACACTGGCTAGAGAACGAATGTCGGAAACCTCAAATGTGTTTTTTTTGTTTTACTTACTCAAGAAAGGTATGTTCCATGTTTTAAAAGTATGGAGGTGATAGTTTAGTCGTTAAGTCGTGTCTGATTCTTGTGACCCTGTGGACTGTAGCCCTCCAGGCTCCTTGGTCCATGGGATTTTCCAGATGAGAATACTGGAGGGGGTTGCCATTTCCTTTCCCATCCAGGGATTGAACCCATGTCTCCCGAAATGCAGGCAGATTTTTTATCACTGAACCACCAGGGAAGCCCTTTTAAATGCATGCTTTCCCCCAAAGATACTTTAAATCCAGTTCAATAATAATGGTCAAATCTTTTAAAATCAATAAAAGCACCTGATTATTGTTTTAGTTCCAAAAATAATACATCTAGTTGTTGGCTCAGGAAAACAACAGAAATCATTTAAGTGTTTTCTAAAACTGTCATGAACATTGGGTATTTTCTGACTGGTATCGGCAAATAAAATAACAATGTGTTGAGGTTTCCTCCACCAACCCCAGGTCCCATCCCATAGGCTTCCTCTGGTTTGCACTTTTGTAACAAGGCAGAAGGGAGGAATGTCAAGGTCTTTGGAGTCACAAAAGCTGCTGCACTTATTTCTGCTCTGTATTTTGCAAAGCCTCCATCTATGAATAAAATGCTGAGATTTAGTTTCCTTGCAAACAGCCTTTTCCACAGAAATCCCCATTTTGAGGATGGATTCCAGTTCACAAACCCAAGACAGTAACTTTCTGTGTGTTTATGTTTTTGTATATTATGTGTGAGTGCATTTAAATATCCTCTATTTGGGGAGCCAGAGAGGTTGCAGAAATTGTCGCTTGTCACTGAGATAAACATCAATTCTTGTCACCCAGTCATGTAGATGGCATGACAGATCTTGGGAAGGGCAGGCCTGAAAAACCAAGGGATATTTTAATTGGCCGTCCGCATTGTGTGGGCTCATTAGATAATCGCTGCCTCTCCGCTCTGTTTCCAGACCTGGTAAAGGTCTGGAGGAGAGGCTGCTGGGTGAGAACACAGCAGGGCGGGGGGGAGGAGATGGTGGGGGGACTCCACGGATGTGAGGGGACAGGGCTGCAAACCAAAGAACCCATGACAGAGGCCAGGGCGGGGCCCCGGAAAGTCCCCCAGAAATTGAGGTTCCGAGGACACAGAGCACAGGGGCGGGACAGAGAAGCAGGTAGTCCAGAGCCTGGCGGGCGGGCGGGCGGGCAAGGGGAAGAGGAGACGTCCCGGCCGCTTTGTCCAAAGGGCGCCCGAGAGAAGTGGGTGGGCAGAAACAGGAGCCCGGCCTGGCCCGGCCCAGATGGAAACAGGGAAGTGGCACCTTCCTCCTTCAGGATGGGGCTGGGGGGCCGGGGCCGAGGTCAACATGGCACGAGGTTGTCCAGGCTGAGCCAGTGAGGCAGCGCTAGCGGTGCTGGAGTCTTCCTGCTGCCCCGGGATTTTTTCTCTTTTTTTAATGCTATTTTTTTTAAGATTCATGTATTTACTATTATTACTTTGGCTATGGTAGGTCTTGGTTGCTGCAAACAGGCTTTCTCTAGTTGTGGCGAGCAGGGGCTACTCTTCATTGTGGTGCGTGGCCTTCTCTTGTTGTAGCACGCAGGTTCCAGGCACATGGGCTTCAGTGGTTGGGGGCACACGGCCCCTACAGTGCTGGCTCAGTGGTTACGGTGCATGGGCTTAATTGCTCCGAGTCATGTGGGATCTTTTCAGACCAGGTCTTGAACCAGTGTTCCGTGCATTGCAAGGTGGATTCTTAACCACTGGTCCACCAGGGAAGCCCTGTGCTGCCCTGTTGAGGAAGGTTTTCTAAGGAGTAAACTTATCCGCCTTGTGAAGAAGTTGCCCGAGGTATCAGAGCAAAAAAAAAAATGAGGGACCCCAATATCCATTGATAAGGGAAAAATTAAATCATGACCCCCAGACTAGCCATACTGTGAAGCAGCTAAAAACAACAGTTGAGCATACACCCTGGACAAGAAACCCAGAGTGGAAGTCTGGGTCCAGCAGGCAAGTGGGTGTGTTTGAGTGAGGTGACCCCTGGGTGGCGCACCCCAAATGTGGGCAGAGGCCGTGGGCTAGGGACGAGGGGATAGGCAGCCACTGTGCAGAGGAGGCGGAGGGGACTTGATTTGTTCTGAATGTGTTATATTTGTTTATTTGTAAAAGAGGAAAAAGTCACCCACAGCCACAGTGAAGGTGACAGGCAAGCAGAGACGGCAGGCAGATGCGTGCCTCTAAATCTGCAAGGTCAGCACAGGAGGGGAGGAGGGACCTGAAGGTCCTGGGAGGAAGAGGGGGACGGGCATGAGCGGGTATAAATGAGAAACGGTGTGTTGTAAGTGATGTAACCGCGTGCTGGGCTTGTTAACACCTGGGAATCTCAAAACACCTGCTCTTATCCTCGAGAGCCAGGCTGACAGCATCGTCCATGGGGAATGAATCACAGGAAGGAGCAGGAAGAGAGGGGCGTGGAGCGGGCTTGGTGCTGCTTTCCACCCCTGGGGCCTATGCCGACTGTGGACTCCAGCTGGAAACCCCGTCTGCCTCACCTCTGCTTCTCAGTTGGGAACCTGGTCCTCGGAGCTCCCCTCCACCCTGTTACTCTGCTCCGGCTGCCCCCTGTTCTCAGGAGCCCACCTTCCCTTCCTGTCTGCACTGGGCTTGTCACCTGCAGGGTCCATGCCTGCCCCACCCCCTTGACAACTTGGATGGGGAGCCCAGTCTTCCCCGAAGCCCTCTCTGTCCCCAGTCGGCATTGGCACCTGGGTTCTAGGTAGGTGGGTGGCCAGGAATGTCCTGGAACCAGCCCCACGTGTCCTGGCAGGTCGGCAGGTGCTCACCCACATCTTGCCTGGGTGCGTCCAGCTGTTTGGTGGGACTGCCGCCCAGCACTTAGACGTCGTGGCCCAGGCAGACCAGAGGGCAGGGGGAGCCACAGGGGCCCCGGCCTGGCCAGGCTCAGGGGAGCCGGGGACGGAACAGGGGTGTCACCAAGGAAGGTGACCGCCCCACCCTCGGGCAGGACCCCTGAAATCCCCTCTTGGAGCCTCTCCTGGGCGCCTTGGAGGAGGTACCCCGAGTGCCCCGAGTGGGCCTGTGACAAGTTAGGCTCTCCCCAGGGCCTCCCACGCCCTCAGGTCGGGGGACAATGGCAGCTGCAGGTGTCCGTCCCCAGCTGCTCCTGCCTCTGTGTGGGAGTCAGAGCACGCAGGGGCTGCATCTCCTGGCGGTGGAGAGAAGGGGGTTGGTCGGGGGCGGGAGAAATGCCTTCACAGCATCCTCCCACCAGCATGCTGGCTGAGGGTCTGACCTTTCCTGCCTTGCAGGACGGGCAGCGCCTGGGCTCCGCGTTCTCATGCTGACCACGCAGAGGCCGGGACCCCGAGTGTGGGGTGCAAGCCACCTCCCTGTGCCTCGACCCAGCCTGCATTCCCCAAAGTGACCAGACGCTTCTGCTGGCTTCAGTTCCCTTAGCTCACAGCCCAGAGTGACCAAGCCAGAGGGTTCCAGGTTTAGGTCCACAGGGCTCACGGCTCTGGAGGCTCAGCTGGGAACTCTCTCTGATGGTATGGATTTCCAACCGAGGAAGTCCCCGAGCACCATGACCAGCAGGGCCAGAGATATGGGAGGCCAAGGAAGCTCAGATTCCTCTGAGGTCCTGGGGAGGCTAGGCTCCAGGTCCCGGGTACTCCTTGGGGATGAAGGGATCCTTGCCCTCCTCGGGTAGGGCTGGGGAGACCCCATGCCCTGGCTGTCCAGGGGTGGGTGAGATAAAAGCAGAGTTCTTTTCAGAATTACTCTGGAAACCCGTATCTCAGCACTGATGGACAGGAGAACCAACCCTCACTTCTGTCTTCCTACAGGAGAGGGAAAAGAGGCCACTTCTCAAGATGCACGTTTTCAAATGCACATTTTCTCAGAAAATGTTGATATGATGGAAGCGGCCGGCATGAAGCATGGATGGAGCATGGGCCAGGACTATCTGGCCAACAGCTCCGGAGCTCCAGGCCAGCGGACATGGGCTCCAGGCCAGGAAGGTGGCTGATCTGGACAGTCGTCCTGGGACAACTTTCCTGAAGGACATGACCCTGCTGGGTGCTGAGATTGAGGCCTCCCTCCCACTGTGGTTCTGACGTTTCCAGGCATTTCCAGGCAATGAAACAGACCAGGCATCCGCCCATGACCGGGGCACAGGGCCTGCTATGTGTTCCTGGCTATTCCCCGCCCCCGCCTGGGCCTCAGTTTACTCCTTCCTATTCGAAGCCTCAGGAGATACTTTTACGGTTGAAGTGAGGTAAGTTTAGCGTGGATGCCCCCATAGGCAGGGGTTGGCCCCCATAGGCAGGGGTTTCTCAGGAACTTTTGTCTCCCCTTCCTCAAGTTTCCCCCAGAGCAAAGCTGGGGGATGAGGGGTAGAAGGGCAAGGATGCTGCCCCCACCGCACCCCCACCCGCACCCTGGCTGCCATCTGACGCTGGACGCCAGCTGCTTCTTCCTGAGGGTCTGCTGCTGTGGGGACACCCCTCGAAAGCACAGACGCTGTCTGTTTTGTTCAGAGAAGGAAACCAAGGCTCAGAGGAGTGGAGCAGCTTGTTGGAGGTCATGGAGCCATCAGCCCATCCGTGCGGTTAATCTGCCAGTCTGAAGCATTCCTGCTACGTTGCTGGGGGGCGTGCGGGTGGTGGGGGCGGGGGGCTAACCAGCCTTGCAGGGACCAAAGCGGCTCAGGGTGAAGGTCGGGCTGGCTGGGAATGGAAGGTGGTCTCGTCTCAGGCCCTGTCTTTGATTCTCTCTGAAACCCTGTAGGTGCCAGCTCTTCTGGAGGGGAGCTTGGGGGCGGGGTGGGGAGGTTGGTGGGAGGCTGCTCTGCAGAGCGGGGAGGAGGGTTGGGGACAGGCAGGCCCTCCAAGCACTCAGACCAGCTCTGAGGGCCTGGGAGCAAACATGCATCTTCCCTCCGCATCCAGCAGCCCCCGCTGGAACTTCAGGAAGTGGAGCTGTTGGGACCTCCCCCCACGCCCACCCCCTTTACCTCCTGCCGAGAGTGTCCTCTGCAGAGCACTTCCTGGCCTAATTAAGCAGGGTAATGAGCAGCTGGGGTGGGGGGATGAAAGCCCTGGGTGGCTGGAAGCTGGGACGGTTTATGATGGGCTTCTGCAGCTGGTGACACTCGGCGAAGTCAGTTCTTACAACCCTGGGGGGGCTGCCTGCCGCTCCCACAGCAAACCCAGGGAATGCTGGGTCTTAGAAGGGGGCCTGGCGGGGGTCCTGAGGGGCTCAGGTCTGGGCGAGCAGCTGGTCCAAGCTCCGGCTCAGGCCCTGGCTTCCGCCCAGGCCCAGGCATCCTTGGTGACCACCACATGTCACCCCATTTCGTTTGATGCTATGGCAGAGCTGGGGGCGGCTTCCTAAGACCACGGGCTCAGAGTGAGGAAATCTGAGCTGGAGCACAGGCACCCGGGCAGTGGGCTGCAGGAGCCCCCAGGCAGGAGCCCTGGGGGGGACTGGAGGCTGACCGCAGGCCTGACTTTCAGAGACACTCGGGCCAAAGGTCAGCTGTTACCACCCCAACCTGTGCCCACAGCTAGAACCCCCGCTCCACAGCTACAGCCTCTGCGTTGCACCAGTGTCTGTCCATCTGTCTGTCTGTCCATCTCTCTGCACTTACTGGTCAGTGCTCAGGGGAGGAGCACGGAGCTGGCCATCCAGTCATTCAGCTGTCACGTTCCCATCAGTAAGGAGAGGGTTTGTGGGAGCCCCCCGCCCAGTGTATTGTGAGCCCATGGCCTGCACTGTCCCCAGGGCTGGCCATGAGAAGTGCCCACGGCCAGTCCCCTCCCGAGGCCTTTCAGACTGGAAGCCTGGAGAGCATTTGCCCTGATCACCCGGGGCAGAGCTGTGTCCACTGGGTCGTCACTGAAGGCAGGAGACACAGGACCCCCCCACACACAAAGTTGACACATTTGCTTTCCCTGGTTTCCTAAATCCATCCTGTTTGGGGCCTAGTCTTCAGAGCCCTGGCTCCTCACTGCACCTTCTGGAACCACGGCCCAGGCCGGCCACAGGGAGTCTTTGGGGTCCCTGCTTCTCCACCCCTTCATCTCCTCTCTGGACTCTCAGATTCCCGTCGATTCTCCGGGCCTCTTGTTACTCTTTCTTTTTTCCTAGTTTTACTAAGAAACAACTGACACGTGACCCTGTGTGAATTCAAGGTGCACAGCACAATGCCTGGATGTGTGTGCCGCGGAATGTCCCTCCCTCTGGACAAAGGGCGGCAGGTCACAGGTAACCACAGTTCCAGTTTCTGCCCCCAGGTGGGTGTTTGTGGAACATGGTCTGTGGTCTTCGGAGATGCAGCGGCCGGTGCCGTGCCCCCACCCAGCCCTGGGCCCTTCCCCGTGGGCAGCTCCTGGCCTCTCTGCCTCCCATGGGCCAGTGACGCTGCTGAGAAACTTCGGGCAGAGACCTTGGTGGGACAGATAAGGGGCGGTTCTCTCATTTGCAGCCAATCTTCCCAACGGCCTGAGCTGGAGCCTTGAGGCTGGTCAGCCTTGTCTGGAGATGGAAAATCGTGGGCATTTAGGCTAAAGGCCAGGAGCTGGAAAGGCTGCTCTGGGCAGGTGGGTTCCGCGGAGCTCAGGGCCTGTACAAGAGCCCCTGCCTGGAGGTGAGGGTATCTCAGGGGCAAGCAAACAGAGGGACCGTCCCAGGAGGCCCAACGCAGCCCCCAGAGTGTCCATGGGGGCCAGGGACTCGGGAAGATGCTGCTCTGGAGGAGACAAGCTCGCCACCCTGCAGGGCCCGACTTCCTTCTCATCTACATGCTTGTACTTCACAGCTCACTTACCTCTGTGCTTACATGCCATCTGTGGTCAGAAGGGACTCCAGGCCGTTTCTAGGTGATGGTGTGGCTCCAGGAATCCAGAGCAGGTGAACGGTTGAGGTCCAGGCTGTTGGGGAAGCAGGGCTGGTGGGAGGATGATGCCAGCAGAAAACACAGGTTTGAGGAAATGCTGTGACCTCTGAGCTGAGGAGCCACTCCCAGCTGCCTGCCTGGTGGTGGTGACAAAGAGGGAAACTGTGTGTGTGATGGAGAGGGCTCCCTTCCCGCCCCCACCCGAAGTGCAGCCTTGCTCAGGTGCGCTCCGTTTTGCTGGTTTGCAGGGCTCTGCCCGCCTCACCAGGCTGAAGGCCACTGGCCCTGCTTCCAGACCAAGCATGGCCATCCCCGTCAGCATCCATGGTCTGGGCCAGACGCCTCCACAGTGTCCGTCCAGCAGCCCTGCCAGGGCCCTAGGTGACTGCAGACCTCACCTCCAAGTGCCCTGAGCAAGCACACTGCCCGGTGCATGGAACCCAGTAAGTTATTTGCTGCCCACAAGTGTTTTTTTTTTGCCCTGAATTATGTGCCACATCTCACTAATTACCCTATGTGTATTTTCTCCTGTGACTCTGGTAATTATCCAGTGACATGCGTGCTATCATTATGTCCACTTTACAGATGAGGAAACTGAGATCGGGGTCGGGCCTGAGGGCTCCCAGTGGTGGAACTGGCTTCCTAACTCGTGCTACTGGAGACTGTGGGGAATTTTCTGCTTAGAGCCTTTTATTGGGACGGTTTTTCTCTGTAGTCAGGCGGTTCGCCCTGGAAGGAACAGGAAAAGGCCTCTCCTCACGTCCACAGTGCTTGCTGTGTCGGGGGAGCTTGGGGATTAGTTTTGTCAATGACAGAGGGAACTTTATGACCCTTCGTGAGCAGTCGGTTTGACCAAAGTCACAGTGGAGTGTCCCAGACGCACAGACGCGGGGCTCCTCTCAGGCCACAGAGCAAAGGGCTGGAGCAGAGCCAACTCCTATTCCTTGTCATTTTCCTGTTTATTGACACTTAACCCCAGTTGTGCAAACAAGACGAAGGTGAGAAGAAGGTGCAGCAGTAGGAGAGGCCCACCAGGCCAGGGTCGGGGGTCCGGCCTGTGGACGGCAGGCCCGTGTCTCCCTTGCAAAGCCTTCTCAGCGGCCACTTTCTCCCCCCAGGTGTGGTCCTTTGCTCTCACTGAGGGAGGCCTGGGGAGCCTCCTTCTGACCTTGCGGCCTCCCTGCCTCCCTGGAGCGGTCAAGGCTCTCAGCCAGGGCCCCCGCGTCCTCCTCACACCCAAGACCCTGGGCTGGGTCTGGAAACATTTTGATTGTCGTAACTGGGGCCACAAAGAGGAACTGCTTGGCCCCAAGTGTCAGTAGTGCGTGGACAGCGGCTGAGGACCCTGCCCCATGAGCAAGCAGGCACCATCTGCCAGCAGCACATGGACCTCCTGGGGCACTGGGTGTGGGGCCCTTTGCTCCGCCCACTTCCACTGTCCCCTTTCCACCTTGCCTCCCACGGAATTTTCAGGAAAGGACATGATCGTATTTACTGATTTATTTTCTGGCCACTCCATAGTTCTCCATCCAGGGATTGGCCCCCTCCCACATGTCCCGCTCCCCAGCGGGGGAAGCAGCCGAATGCTGGTGTTTTACGTACATCACCTGCATGTCACCTGGAAAATAAGGAGGAGCTGAAGCTGTGAGGCAGATTGTGCTTTCACTTTGCCACTGGGAACATGAAGGCTCAGAGAGGTTATGTAGCCTGTCCAGGATCACACAGCTCTCAGAGTTTGAGCCCAGCTCCCAGCCTTGCAGCCCAGCCCTCCTGCTGCTTCCCACAGAGCGGCGGCATCAGGCTGTGTGGACGAAGGGCCCAGGGTCGGCACCTGGACAGGAGCTTGTTTTCCTCAAACAGGAGGGAGTATGGGCGCTTCGGGGTAAGACAGGCTGGCGTTGTCCTGGATGCCCTGTTCAGCTTCTCAGAACTCAGGTGAGCTGGGAGAAACCCAAACTCATATTGCCAAGGAAACCTCTGGGGGCCCCACCAGCTCTCCCAGGACGGGCCTTCAGTGGTACAGCCCCGGGCGCTGGGGGCTTGTTACCCAGAGCAGCCCGGAGCTGACTGCCAGCCCAGAATCTGTTGTGACAACGTTTAGTTTGTTAATGAGAGTGTGTGTGTGTGTGTGTGTGTCTGTGTGTGTGCACAGGAGCGCCACCAGCATGGTGGCCTGTTCTCAGGGGTTCCCCTGGACCCTGGCCTCTGGGCCCCCCTCCACCCCAGACACCTTCTCTTGCATCCGCATTAGATGGACCCCTTCCTCGTCGGTTTCCTGTGCTTGGCAGCCTTGCGTTCCTCAGGGACCAGACGCTGCACAACTGTTTTGCTGGAAGTGGCTGCTGGGGGTGGGGTGGGAGATGTAGGGCTCCTCTCCAACCCTGGTGTGGGGGGGCGGGGAATGCAGGGCTCCTCCAAGGCTCTTCCCCAGCCCTGGCGGGGGTGGTGGGGGAGTGAGCAGCTGCCTCTGCGGGGAGCCTGGCTGCTGAGGATGGAGGCAGAAGGGGAGGAGGGGTGGGGCTTGGGGACCTCGGCGACGCCGTTGCTGTCGGGGGAGGAGGAGGAGGAGGAGGAGCAGCTGCTGACTTGTTTATCTGCTCAGCTGTTTGTGTCCAGGAGCCCGAGAGAGACAGAAGCAGCTGGGAGTAGAAAAAGCTGCCCGGCAGGGCCGGCCCGCCTTCTACCTCGGCCGTACATCCTGACACCAAAGCAGAACCGCCAGCCCGGGAGAGACTGGAAGGGGCCTCCCTCCCCCCACCTCAGAAGGGCTTCTTTGGGGCCCTCGTGCTTGTCTCTGCCATGCAGACACCGTGTGCCATCCTTGCCCTCGCCGAGGGCAGCACCCTCACTGTGGGTCGGGGAGGGGCAGGGTCCTCCCCGGGAGGCAGCATCCTCGCCAGGGACAGGGTCCAGGGGGGTGGGCAGCATTCTCTCTGGGGGCAGCGTCCTCCCTAGAGGCAGGATCCTCACTGGGGAGCAGGGTTCTCCCTGGAGGCAGAGTCGTCCAGGGCAGCACCCCCGGGTTAGCACTGGCACAGACATTCCCAGGCCCCTGTCTGCTCTGTCTCCCTTGTGAGCTGCCAAGTCCCTGGGGCCAAAGCCGCTAGGTTCTGGACTTTGCATCAGCTGGACCAAACTGGTGACAAATAGTCTCCAGCAGGACTGCCCCAACCCTGCTCCTTCTCCCCAAAGCCCCCACCGCTCACCTCTTTGACTGCCCCAGACCTGGCAGACTCACCCACTGGTCCCCTCCCCAGGGCCTCATAGATTGGTTTTGACCAGGTTAGTAAACACACCAGTCCTCGCAGCAGAGTCAGCTGTAATCACAGTGCAATTTCCACAGTTTGCTTGTTTTTCCCCTTGGCTCTTTTTCCACCTTATTATTTCCTTCTTGCTGTTTGTTTACATGAGAACATGGCTGGAACTCCCTCCCCACCTCGCCCCCAAGATGAGTCTGGTGGCAGAGGACACTTTCTGTCTCTGGAGCTCAAAGTCAGGCCCCTCTGTTGACAGAGGCTCTGCTGCTCGGGCCCTGGGCCTGGGGGCTGGGGCGGTGTGAGCGTTGCAGAGGCTTAGACATCATTCACGATGACGCCTGTGGCCAGAACGCCCACAGGGCCCAGCTCTCTGCTATGGACACATGGCCCCTGGGGGTTGCGTGGTACCCATGGGCAGGAAGGAGAAGAGCAGGCTGGGTGATCTGAGGAAGGACGAACCTGAGACTGTTGGTCCGTGGGTGGATGGTGGGGGTCTGGAGAGGCTGAGGGTGGGAGAGTGAGAGCAGGGATCAGCAGGCCCTCCTTGACTGCTTACGAGTTAGGTGGTCTGGGCAGACACTTCCCCTCCATGGGCATCCTGCTTAAAGGCAGGATTTGGGGCTCTGATCTCTGGGTCCTTTTCGGCTTTACGGATTTTCTCCTTTTAGAATGCTAATTTCTTTGTCTATAGCCCATTTCCTCCTCCAGAGACCAGGTAGCCCCATAAAACCACTGCTTAATGGTGCTGGTAACCCAGCTGGCGTGGATGACTGCCTGCTTCCCTGAGCCCGGATGCTCTAGCAAAGACCGGTTAAAACTTTGATCACTGGGGAGCTCTGGAAGCTTCCCTCTGACGGGTCAGGGGCTCCAAAGGGCAGAAGGGCCAGGGTACCATGATCCTTAGCGTTTCCTGTGCTATTTCTATGGAACAAGGGCCCCTCCCCCAGACCCCTTACACCACTACACCTCCCTCCAGGCACATTCCCTGAGCTCTGCTTGACAGAGCTTGACTGAAGTCAGGCTCGGGCTCTTCGCCTTTTTAATTTAAATTTTATTTGTTTTCGCACATGGGATTCTCCATATTCATGGTGGCCAGCAAGATCTTTAGTTGGGGCCTGTGGGATCTGATTCCCTTACCAAGGATTGAACCCAGGCTCCCTGCATTGGGAGCGCAGGTCTTAGCTACTGAAAGTCCCCTTTACCCTTTTAAAAATTTTGGCTGCACCATGTGGCCTGCGGGATCTTAGTTGCTCGGCCTGGGATTGAACCTGTGTCTCCTTCAGTGGAAGCATATAGTCTTAAACCCTAGACTTCAGGGAAGTCCAGGCCAGGACTCTTGGGCCTCAGATGGTATTCCTGTCAATTACCAATGTTGTTGCTGGACACAAAGGATTACAGCAGACACACGCGGCCTGGTCCTCAGAGGACACATCTGTCCTGGGTCCCCCATCACTCCCCACAATCTCAGGGAACATGGGAAAGGACATCATTACAC
The DNA here is from genome assembly GCF_023091745.1 of Budorcas taxicolor. NCBI lineage: Eukaryota > Metazoa > Chordata > Mammalia > Artiodactyla > Bovidae > Budorcas > Budorcas taxicolor. Next base: position 152,415,860 of record NC_068914.1, on the reverse strand, counting down.
TGACCATTACACTTTCAAAGGTGACAGTGGAATTTCTTCCTTATTTTTAAGAAAACTGGGTCAACTATATTCCAATAAAATAACTAAAAAAATAAGAATAAAACTGGAAACTAGAAATTCATTCAAGTAGAAGTGCATTTGCAATCATATATATATATATATATATATATATATATATTTTAAGCTGAAAGTTAGACCTCAAAGGCCTGATTAGATTCTGATTTAAGCTTCTTGGCAAGAACACAGCCTACGTGCTGCCTCTGGTTCTATTACTAACGGAGGCATCATTGGGGGGTGGGGCTTATCACAGGGGGAGATGTCTCCAGGGAGGGGGACAGGCAAGAAGGAAGCAGACAAGGGCTGGTTCCTAACACAAGTTCCTACGACAAATCTCAGGATGTGTGCCAGGGCAGAGGGTCCTCCTTTAAGACTGGGGGCCTAAGAGGCAAGCTCAGACTCAGGGCTCTAGACAGCAGCCATCCAGAGAGCCTTGAGCTGCTGCCCAAGGCCCCTCCCAGGAGCTCCTGGGGATCTGAGTGCAGTGGGGCAAAGGAACAGGGCTGATGCAGAGACAGGCAGACAACAGTGTGGCAGGTTCTAAGCTCTTTGGTCTTGGGCTGCTGCTGCTGCTAAGTCACTTCAGTCATGTCCGACTCTGTGCAACCCCATAGACGGCAGCCCACCAGGCTCCCCCATCCCTGGGATTCTCCAGCCAAGAACAATGGAGTGGGTTGCCGTTTCCTTCTCCAATGCAAGAAAGTGAAAAGTGAAAGTGAAGTCACTCAGTCGTGTCCAACTCTTGGCGACCCCATGGACTACAGCCTACCAGGCTTGTCCGTCCATGGGATTTTCCAGGCAAGAGTACTGGAGTGGGGTGCCATGGCTTTGGCAGGTGACTTGAACTCCTTGAGCCTTGATTTCCCTGGCACCATAATTATCCTATGTAACAGAGGAGTTTTAGAAAAGACCCTGATGCTGGGAAAGATTAAAGGCAGGAGGAGAAGGGGACGACGGAGGAAGAGATGGTTAGGTGGCATCACTGATTCAACGGACATGGGTTTGAGAAAGCTCCGGGAAATCGCGAAGGACAGAAGAGCCTGGAGTGCTGCAGTCCACGGGGTTGCAAAGAGTTGGATACGGCTGAGCGACTGGACAACAACCAAAGAGGAGTTTCAGGGGCTAGCACCCATGGACGGGGACCTCGGCACAGAGGGTGCCCAGGAGACGAGCTCGTGGTGGTGGAGAGAGCTGTGGACACAGTGATGGGCCCGGTCCAGTGGGTGGGGCTGCCCCTCCTCCCAGGAGTGGGGAGCCCCAGGTGCTGGGTGAGGTGAGGCTTGGAGCAGCTGGAGCTTTGCCACATAAGGGACTGTGGATTCTCTGATTAGGAGGAGCTGGTGGGTGGAGGCTGGCAGGGCAGAGTCATGTCACACGTCTTCAGGGCCAGGCCCTCTCCGCCCGCTTGCTGGTGGTGGGGCTATACCTGCTGGGACAGGTTCCCTGCCTTTGCTGTTTGAGTCCTGGGTTGACCCCATAGTCCTCTGTGATCTGGGTTTTAGGGCCTATCACGTATGGACGAACTCTGGATTTAAGACGAGGGAGAACTCAGCTCTTGAGATTTAAAAATAAATAAACATTCAAACATAAAATGGTGACTGTGGCCTTAAATATGAAAAACCCACCCTGAAATGTGGGTGATGAGCTGAGCAAGCAGTGGAAACCAGGATGAGAATGTGACTCTCCAGTCAGAATCATTTTGGTTTCCAACAACAGACAGAACGTGTAGCTAGGAGAGGCCTGAAGGGCAGGGCGTCTAATCCCACAACAAAAAAGTCCAGAAGAGGCGTTCAGACAGGCAGGCGCTCAACACGCTCACAGCTCTGTCCCAGCTTCTTTGTGGTCCCCTCAACTCTGCCCTCATGATCCAAGGTGGCTGTTGCAGCGCCCACTGTTACGCACATTGTTCAGTTCAGTTCATTTGCTTAGTCGTGTCTGACTCTTTGCAATCCCATGGACTGCAGCATGCCAGGCTTTCCTGTCCATCACCAACTCCACAACATATCATTGTGACAATAAGCAAAGATGACAAAGGTGCAGGGGGTGTCTGCTCCAAACCCCCCTGTCAAGGTCAGGGTCGTCTTGTGCTCTGACCAGAGCAGGTCACACACCTGCTCCAAACCAGTCACTGTCTAAAAAGCCAGCCCCTCTCCCCCAACGTGGCTCCGAAATCACATTTCACCCCCTGGGGCTGGGCCCACCTCCCCTGAAGGTATTGCCGCTGCTGCTAAGTCGCTTCAGTCGTGTCTGACTCTGTGCGACCCCATAGACGGCACCCCACCAGGCTCCCCCATCCCTGGGATTCTCCAGGTAAGAACAATGGAATGGGTTGCCATTTCCTTCTCCAATGCATGAAAGTGAAAAGTGAAAGTGAAGTCGCTCAGTCGTGTCCGACTCTTCGCGACCCCATGGACTGTAGCCTACCAGGCTCCTCCGTCCATGGGATTTTCCAGGCAAGAGTACTGCAGTGGGGTGCCATCACCTTCTCTGCCCCTGAAGGTATTACCTCTGTACAAAACCAAAGGAGTCAAGCAGAAGTTGGTGGAGGGCCAGCAAGGTCAACTGTGGTAACGAAGGAGCATCGTCCCCCAAGCCACTGTCATGAGGTCCCTGGGGAGAGAAGCAAGATTCGAGAAAGGCCCCGGTGTGCAGAGAGCAAACCCATGTGCAGGAGAGCGAGAGGACAGACCCAACTGTGGGGTGGCCTGGCCTTCGGGGAAGGTCACCAAGTGAAAAGTTTGCCTCCTTTAAGAGAAAACTGAGAACTGATTCTGTGACAGGAGGGTAGCCACAACGACTGTGCCAGCTGCCTGGACCCAGAGCCAGGTGTCAGGCCGTGATCTGGGACCCTCTTGGGCCCCATGCTGAGGATCTGGGAGGGGGAGGCGGTTATACGCTTGTCTGAGAGGAGCAGCTGGTTTTGCCTTGAATGGAGGGTCCAGTTTTGCCCAATCTGCAGATCTTTCAAGAGAAGTTCAAATTTTAAAATGTTATATGAAATTGTCTTGCTTCAAAAAGCTACAAATTTTAAAAAAAGTTATAATTTGGTGGCCCAGGGACTTCCCCAGTGGTCCACACTCCCAGTGCAGGGGACCCAGGGTCAATCCTTGATCAGGAAACTAGATCTCACATAGCCACAACTAAGACCCAGCATAGCCAAATAAGTAAATAAATAAAATATTTTAAAAATAAAATATGGTGGCTCAAATACATTTGTGGGTTAGATTTTGAGCTGCAGGTAAACAGGTTTGGAAAATGGGGAAATGTTACTGGGATAATGAAGATGTTATCAAACATATTTATGTTGATTATTACACAACTTGACTGTAAATTTACTAAAAACCATTCAACTGTAGAGTGAAATGGATGAATTATATGATACATCAGTATGCCTCTATGAGGTATGAAAACATCCAGCCTGCAGACTGGTGGCGTATTCTTCCAAAGTCCTCCCCTGATCTTGTTTTGGGTTTTCTCCCACCTGCCCTGGGTGTTCTTGACAGCAGATCAGGACGACCTTCCCTGGTTGCCAAGGTCACTCTTGCTGGTGGTCCACCAACTCCTCAGAGTTGACATCTATCGATGGGGAGGAAGGACAGCCTGGTGGTGACTGGAGGGCCATGGGGTCACCTGGCCCCTTCCTTTGGCCAGCCCTGTGACCCTGGGCACGTCACCCTATGGGTCAGCTCCTTGGTTTCCTCATATCTGTGATGGGAATAGCTCCTGGAGGATTAAATGAGATGATATGTGACATATCCTCACAATGAAGCCCTCGGGGGCTATACAGTTATCACTGGAAGATCTCATCTTGCAGAGCGGGCGCCCCCTTCCTCTACCCACTGTCTAGAACTCCATCACTAAGCTCCACTGCGCCCAAGGAGGGGGCTCCCCCACCCACTAGGGGTCCAGAGGCTTTTCAGATTTCAGCCTGAGTTTCATTACAGAGAGGTTTAGATGTGGACCTTGTGGGGCCTTGGGTGTTGTGGGTAGGGCTGAGGGAGTGCGCGAGCTGCAGGTGTTTCCTGGGAAGTCAGATTTAGGCTCCTTTTCTTTAGAAATTCAAGAAGGGCTGATGGATACCCTCTGCTCCTGTTAAAGCCAAATAGATGTCTGCAGAAGTGACGGTGCCCTGGAGTCACAGTCAGAGACACAGGGGGTGTTATGTGTGGAGGCTGTGACCCCACCACCATAGGGGCATTGGGATTCCCAGGCCCAGGGAAGCTTGCCCTCACCACGCATCCCCACTCTCCCCGACCCCCCCTCCACCCTCCCTTCCACACCCCCCGACCCCTGCCTGATTTTGCTCTGAGGCCCACCCACCAATATGGCCCCTAAAAGGGCCCTGTCTGTATTCACTGTGCAGCTCCTGAAATGAAAGCACCTTGGTTGCTGCCCTGGACTCCCAGCCACAAAGAGGGAGTCCCCGCCCTGATCAAGGGGCCCAAGAACTTCACCTGGGGACCCAGGAGGAGCTTTGTGACTCGGAGTGAACACAGGGGCCTTCCAGAGGGCAGTATGGGGTATGTGGGGTTGAAGGCAGGCAGGGGGAACCAGGCCAGGTCAGACCCTTGACCTGGAAACTGCAGGGGAGAAAGAAGCTTGTGTCAGCCCACCTGGCTGGTCCTCAGTTCCCTGAGTTCTCATCCGTCTGTGCGATTCCATTTATCCTTCCCAAATCCTGTAGCCTCTTCCTTCCCCTCTGCCCTCATCCTGTGGACCAGAGCCAGTGTGGCCAGGAGGGAGCCTGGGGCCCCTAAACAAGCCAGGGGCAGGCTGGGCTGGGGTAGGCTGCAGGGATGAGCTCCGGAGGCCTGCAGACAAGGCAGGGTGGCAGGGAGTCCCTTTTCTCCTCCACGCTGGGGGTGGAAAATGTCAGTTTACACCTGTTGTTGGGGAGTGGGGGACGATGGTGAGCAGAGCAAGCCCAGCAGTTGTCTGGAGGTTTTAGAAACTTGAAATGAAACTCTGAGATCTTGAGTCGTCCATGTGACAGGCCTTCTGACAGCTTTCACTTTTTGAACAGAAAGACCAGCAGGAGCAGCAGCTGGAGACCCCTGGCTGCTTCAGCCCCGGCCTCGGGGCCCCCCTCCTTCAGATTCCAGCAGCACCTGAAGTCTGGCCACCAGTGGAACCGGGTCACTCATGGCTGGGAGGCTCCTGTTGCTTTCTAGGAATCAGTCCGTTCATTCCTCCCCTGCTCCCCCCCCCCCAGCAATAATCTGAGCTCACTCAGACCCAGGGTCCAGGTGTCTGACCACCGTTCACTCCAAGGAAGCTCTTCCTGCTCAGACCAGACACGTCTGCTCTGTCAGAGGCCTGGGTTCACCACATGGACGGGACCCTTTCTGTAAGCAGAAGACGAGATAGCCTTTCCTGGAAGCCTGGGGTGCTTCATTCCAAACTCAGTCGATACTTCTGTCTCCTCATCCCATTTACCTCCTTCAGGTAGTGAAGAGGTTTGGGGCTGGAATTCCAGATGGTGTCATCTCCAGGCTGGGTCATGTCCCCAGATTCGTACCCTGAGACCCAAGATGGGGCTGTACATGGAGATGGGAGCCCCCTGTATGTGGAGTCATGGGCTGTACGTGGAGCAGGGCCTTCAGAGAGGGATTAAGTGTAAGTGAGGCTGTTGGGTTGAGGCCTGATCCAATCTAGCCGGCGTCCTTACGGGAAGAGAACATTTGGACACAGAGAGACCAGCAGTCCAGGTGACGACACAGCGAGAAGGTGGCCAGCTCCAAGCCGCGGAGGGAGGAACCAAACCTGTGACAGTGTGACCTTGAACTTCCAACCTCTGGAACTGGGAGGAATACATCCCCATCATGTAACACCCCTCCCCCACCCCCATTTGGTATTCCGTCATGGCAGTGCCCGAAAGCTCCTGCAGAGAGAGAGCCTGAGACCTCCAGAAGGAAGTGTCACAGATTCAGTGCCCGCCTTCTGGAAATCCCCCATGGCTTCTGGCCTGTGCCTGCAGGCAGGGTTTCTGGAGGGCAGGGTTCTCTGAGGAGCTGTGGTCCATCTGTGTCCTGGGCTCCCCGCTGCAGACAAAATGCCTGTGTGTCCATCAGAGTCCTCCCCTCTCAGGCCTCCCACGTGCCTCCTACTTGCTCACGCTGCACCCCCATGTTGCGCCCAGGTACCCTGGAATGTCGCCTCGCGTTGTGAGGAAGTGCATAACTCGCTCTGCACTGTGGCTAAGGGCGTCTTAGGAATGTCCTCCCAGGGCCCGGGTCTCCGCCAGGCGGATGGCGCCAGGCAGCCCACCCGCGCCCACGCCAGCTGGTTGAGCTGTCGCCACCTTCAGCTTAGGCCATCTCCTGGGCCCCAGCCAGGAAGCTGTGACTTGGAGCTGGGGGTGGCCACAGAGACGTGAACCCAAACAAGTCCTGGGGAAAGACAGGGAGACAGGAACAGGCAGAGAGGCCCTGGGCCGTGGGTGAGCATACGCCCCAGGATTTATTTAACCCCAGAGGCCGTCCTGTGTCTGCTGGCTGTTCTTCCATCTCCTCCCGCTGGCACCTGGGGAGGCTGTGTACTCACCTGAGTTCCCGCTGCCCAGGGTCAGCTGTGTGTTGGTCACCCCGGCCCAGCTTTGCCCAGCCCCTTGGTATCTGCTCTGAGCACACAACCCCTTTCCGGTGTTTAAAAACATTCTGTAGGGATCCTCGCAGGCACGCTCAGCTCACCAGGCAGCCTTGTGTGCAATCAAGGACGGTGTTTTCAGGACTTCCCTGGTGGTCCAGTGGTTAAGACTCAGCCTTCTAATGCAGGGGTTGTGGGTTCGATCCCTGGTCAGGGAACTGAGATCTCAAATGCTGCAAGTTGTGGCCAAAAATTAAAAATAAATAAATCTTAATAAAAAAAAAAAGAGCAGTGTTTTCTCAGCAGGCCTGTGACTGCAGACCTATACGCTGAGCCTGCATGGCCTGCCATGACCTTAGTGACGTCTGCAGAGTGCCCTCTGCTATAGAACACAGAACAGTCTCAGGTCCAAGGACATCTGTGTTTCCCCCCAAAGAAGTCATATGCTTCAAAGGAGTCAGAATAACATGAAAGTGTTTTCAGAAAAATCCCGCTCTCACACCCAGTCCTCCCCGCCTGATCCTGAGCATCTAGCCCATGGAGCCAGGCCGCCAGCTTCCTGGGTGTGCTCCCAGAGGGGCTTTCCGCAGATGGCCGTGAGGATGTTCTACCCTTTCCTCTTCCTTTCTGAGACTGGGGTGGCCCAGTATGCCTCTCTGCACCCCCTTTTTTTTTTTTTCTCTTGATGTGAATGAAATCTGCAGAGAAGGAAGGATTTCCAGTCTGGATAAGGCGCAGCACCCCCTGAACAGTCTATCAGGCACCCAGCCTGTCTCTGCTGGTGGCCTGCTGGTCTTTTCCAACGTTCGGATGGGTGCTCAATGGCTGTCAGTGACCAGCTTCACATGGTGTCATTTCCTGCTTGTGACCACTGATTCCTCTCCAGTTCTAACGTCTCTAAGGCCAGTGACCAGCTGGCTGGGTGACAGTCTATTCCAGGCATGGAGGCTTGAGCTGGAATTTGTGAAGCTGAGTCACAGCTGGACTGAGAGATGGTCTCAACGCCTCTGAAAGTGCTCACGGATTTTCCGTAGGAGCCGGCCCTTCTGCCCATCCCCGGGCCCTCCAAGCCATGGACCCCAGGGTGGTGTGAGCTGCCGCCAAATCCCCAGCCCCAGAAGGAGGCCCCAGCTCAGCCGCGGTCCTGACCCCCTCCCAACAGGGTGGTGCCCTGCTCTTGTTGCAGGGAGGAAGCCAATTTTGACTCCACGTTGGAAACTCTTTTCTTTGACTTGCTTTTACTATTATAATCATACTCAATGGCTTGCCTGGAGGATCCTGCCCCTCTGCTTGACTGTAAACCAAAGTGCCTTTGTTCAGCTCCTGGAGAGATATTTTGTCCCTGCCCACCTATGAATAGAAGAGATTAACACACCCCTTCTGAAGGCTGGACATACTCTTGGAGATGCTTTGCAAGACTGAAAACGCTTTCCCTTTACTTCCCACCGCATCTCCCTCTTTATTCTGCTTTTTGACATTAGTTCCTCATTGCTTCTTTCTCTCTGATCTATAAAAAGAACCTGGTATCCAGACCCCAATAAGATGGTTATTTTGAGGTGCTAGGCTGCCATCTTCTTGGTCTGCTGGCTCCCTGATTAAAGTCTCGTCCTTGCCTCAACACCTCGTCTCTCGGATTCACTGGCCTGTCATGCGGTAAGCAGAGCAAGCATGGACTTGATAACACTCTGACTCACGGGGTCACCTCCTCTGACCACTTCTGCCTGGTCCCCCTCCTCTCCTGATTCTTCTGAGTTCTCAGTTGCCTGGAGAAGGTTCACAGGCAGATTCCTTTTCACCTAAAATGGTCAGCTCAGCCTCTAGCAGGGCGCACACATCAGCCTGCAGCCTGAGGCCCTTCCCAACCTCAGCCCCCTCGGCCTCCTTATGCAGAAATGACCCAAGTGCCCTGCAGTCTCCTGAAGGGGTGGGGGTGGGGCTGTCCCTTCCTGCAGATCGTCTGGTGACACACTCTACTATCACCCCTTGGGACTCCAGGGGTGAGGGGGGCACCCCCGGGGGGCCCGAGGGCAGCTCTTCAAGCTGGTGTGGGGGTGGGTAGCCACAGAGGCTGGGCTGAAGTGGGATTGTTGGCCCCGGATGCCCAGCCATGTCCAGCCCGGAGCCAGGCACTCTCTGTTTCCCTCCTTCCCTCCCTTCCTCACTCTTCCCCAAGGTCTCTGCAGGTACAACCCCGACCCGCGAGGATGCTCCTCCTCCCTCTGTCGCTTCTACCCAGCCCCGACCCGGTCTCATTTAAAATGTCACTCCCTGTGGACACTGCCTCGGCTCCCCTGCGCTGGGTGGTTCTGCCTCCTACACTGGTCTCATTCCTCCAGACCCTAGATGCGATTCTTTCCGTGCGTGTAAGTCATGAATCATTGACCTGTGCTCTCCTCTCTGTACAGACTGCAGAGGGAAGGACTGCCCCTCTGGCACAGGGCCAGGCACAGAGCAGGTCTCAAAACAATTCTGTGAATGAACAGAAGAGCAGGAGAGACTCAGAGGCTCGACATTGCTTCATCAGTGAGCACTCAGCCAGCCAGATGCTGGGAACATCAAAATAAACTCCGCTCAGGGTCCCTGCGGTCAAGACCCACATGGAGCCTGAGGGGTGGGGTGGGGTGGTGCTGGTGGTGGGGGGGCTCCGATGGGGAAGGGGAGCTCCAGTGGGGCAGAGGGCTCTGATGGAGAAGGGGGGGCTCTGGTGGGAAAGGAGGGGTTCTGGTGGGGAAGTGGGGACTCTGGTGGGGAAAGGGGGCCTCTGATGGGGAGGGAACTCTTGTGGGGAGGGTGCTCCCCATGCCCCTGTTTAATCCGAGTTCCTGCCCTCAGTCGAGCTTGAAGTTCTGTGCCCGTTTCTATCCTTGACGGATCTCCCCCCACCCACCCCCCCCAGTTTTCTGGTGAAATAAAAGTCCTCCGTGTCACCTTGAGTTACGACCCCGGGATTCTGTCCTCTGTCAAAGCCCTGGCTCGTCCCGGGAACTTTTCATCTCCTCTCCTGGGATCTTGCGTCCCCTTTCGGTCTCTTTCTTCTCAGCCCTGATGGATTTTTTTTTTTGTTTTTTTAATAAAGTGCTGGCCCACCCAGTCGGTCCCTTCCCTCCAGCCTGCGTCAGCTCTTCACCCTGACAATAACTGCACTTAAAGATTCATTATTGTCGTTTGCATTTAAAAGGTAATCCCGGTGGCCCCGGGGCAGACTGTTTCTGGTATTGCAACTTTAAAATATTTAAGACACCTACATTTGCATTTTAATACATGCCTCGCCAGGTTCCGTGTTTGTGGTGGAGTCACCCCAAATCTTTCTATTTGCGTTGAGGGAGAGGAAGCCTGGCGGGGCGCTGGCGTGGGCACACCTGGGAGCAACTCCAGACGCTAATGCAGGTGCTCGGCAGGTTGGGGGTAGCCAGGGTGGTGCACTGGATTTAGAAAAGGCAGAGGAACCAGAGATCAAATTGCCAGCATCCGCTGGATCATCGAAAAAGCAAGAGAGTTCCAGAAAAACATCTACTTTTGCTTTGTTGACTATGCCAGAGCCTTTGACTGCATGGATCACAACAAACTGTGGAAAATTCTTAAAGAGATGGGAATACCAGACCACCTGGCCTGTCTCCTGAGAAATTTGTATACAGGTCAAGAAGCAACAGTTAGAACTGGACATGGAACAACAGACTGGTTCCGAATAGGAAAAGGGAGTATGTCAAGGCTGTATACTGTCACCCTGATTATTTAACTTATATGCAGAGTACATCATGAGAAACGCTGGGCTGGAAGAAGCACAAGCTGGAATCAAGATAGCCGGGAGAAATATCAATAACCTCAGATATGCAGATGACACCACCCTTATGGCAGAATGGGAAGAAGAACTAAAGAGCCTCCAGATAAAAGTGAAAGAGGAGAATGAAAAAGTTAGGTTAAAGCTCAACATTCAGAAAACTAAGATCTTTGCATCCGGTCTCATCCCTTCATGGCAAATAGATGGGAAAACAGTAGAAACAGTGGCAGGGGCTTGGAAATCACTGCAGATGGTGACTGCAGCCATGAAATTAAAAGACGCTTACTCCATGGAAGAAAAGCTATGACCAACCTAGACAGCATATTAAAAAGCAGAGATAGTGCTCGCTTCGGCAGCACATATACTAAAATTGGAACGATACAGAGAAGATTAGCATGGCCCCTGCGCAAGGATGACACTCAAATTCGTGAAGCGTTCCATATTTTTTTTTTAAAAAAAGCAGAGACATTACTTAACCAGCAAAGGTCCATCTAGTCAAAGCTATGATTTTTCCAGTAATCATGTATGGATATAAGTTGGACTATAAGAAAGCTGAATGCCGAAGAATTGATGCTTTTGAACTGTGGTGTTGGAGAAGACTCTGGAGAGTCCTTTGGACAGCAAGGAGATCCAACCAGTCAGTCCTAAAGGAAATCAGTCCTGAATATCCATTGGAAGGACTGATGCTGAAGCTGAAACTCCAATACTTTAGCCACCTGATGCAAAGAACTGACTCATTGGAAAAGACCCTGATGCTGGGAAAGATTGAAGGTGGGAGGAGAAGGGGACGACAGAGGATGGCATCACTGACTCAATGGACATGAGTTTGAGTAAACCCCGGGAGTTGGTGATGGACAGGGAGGCCTGGTGTGCTGCGGTTCATGGGATCACAAAGAGCTGGACACGACTGAGCGACTGAACTGAGCTGAGGGCGCTACATACCGGGCACACCCCATGCCCCAGTTGGGAGCCCACCTGGGCCCCAGGCTGACTGAGAGGCTGAGCAGACACTGGGGGCTCTTTGGCGGGTCTTGGGATGTAATCACCATTGTGGATTTGTTCTCAGCGTTTTCTGGGTTTTGTTTTGAGTCAGAGACGGCCCTGTTCCCCATCTCTGCCCACCTGCATGAACCAGCCTTGGGCGGTCTGTTCTGAGCTGGGAACTTCCCCTGGGCCACTGCCTGCAGAGGGTTCTCCTGCTGCAGAGCCTGGGAACTCCAAGCAGCCTCTGGCAACAGTGACACTGGCAGTGTCGGGAATACATGGGACACCCGGCCTGTCGCAGGCCTCCCCTCTGACCCCAGGCACCCCGCGCAGCGCTGTTCCTACAACCTCCCGTCTCAGCCCAGGAAACTGATTTCAGAGCCTTGAAATAACCTGCCGAGGCCACAAGGCTGTGAGGGTTCAGGCTGGTGAGGGTCTAGGCTTGGCTGCAGCCTTGGGGCGTCGGTGCTGTGTCCACTCTGCCCTCCTCCCTGAAAGGGTGCCCCTTCCCACCTCCCTTCCTCACAGCCCCTCCACCTCCCACCCCCATCCTCCACTGTCCTGCCCCCACACCCGTGATTCCTCTGAAAGCATTGACTTTTTATTTATTTTTTTGGCTGCACTGGAGATCTGTGGGATCCTAGTCCCGCAGCCAGGGACTGAACGCAGGCCCTCGGCAGTAAAAGCGTGAGTCCCAGCCTTTGGGCCACAAGGGAATTCCCAAACATCTACCTTTCGTCACTTCTACTTTTTCACCCACTGTCCAGTGGGTTGGCCCATGCTTCACCCCATATTTCTGAGGAGGAACAATTCCCAACTTTTGTGAGCCAGTTCGAGTGCCTTCAGCCTGGAGGCACAGCCACTCATACCCCACCTACAAATGAGCATGACCCCCTGCACGCTGACACACATACATAGCACACACCTGTGTGGCTCTCACATGGATGCTCACACACAGAGAAGCACATGTGTGCACACACAGATGCAGCAGGCCACACCCCACCCCCAGGCTGCAGGGAAGTGAAACCCTGCCCCAGGGAAGCGAAAGACTGTAAGCCCCGGCTTCCAATGGGCCTTTGTGGGAACGGAACCCACAGTCCTCTGTCTCTGGAGCTGTCTCAAGGTAACTGGGGTCCCTTGGGTGGGGCCTGGGGCCGAGCCATGTAGGTGGCTCTGGGCACTAGGGACTCATCTGGGTGGGGGCCTGCCCTTGGGGTGATCCTGGGGGTGGGAGAGGCAGGGCAGCTGGGTTGCGCCACTTGCTAAGGCCCCAGCTTGTGACTCAGGCTCACAGACGCACAACTTCCTTTCTTAGTCTGCGAACAAGCTGTTTTTGTAGCATTTTTCTGCACCTTCTTCTAAAAGCGTAAGTGCCAGGCCCCAGAGGGAGGGGATGAGTGAGCACCTGGACGCGATGACTTTTCGTCCCGCTCCGTTGGGCTGCTCCTGACCAGCGCTGGACATACTTCTGTCTGGCCGGCTGGGAGGGGCCCTGGGTGCTGGCCACATGGATGCTGTGGGGTCCATGGGGAGGACGGAGTGGGAGGTTTGAGGGTGATGGCTCCTGTTTAATGTCACTGGGGGAGAGCGGATGAGGGGTGGGGTCCTGGGTGGAGGACGTGGGGGGGATAAGACGGCTCTGTGATGGGGAGGGGTGTGTGAGGGGCAGCGTCACTGTCTCCTGCCTGGAGACTTCAGGTTCGGCAAATACTGTCACCTGGGGAGAGATCTGAGGACCCGGTGAAGAAGCAGGGATTTTCCCAAAGCCCCGCTCTCAGACTTGAGGTCCAGCCCTGCCACGCTGGAGTCTGATATAACCACTGAGTAAACACCTAGAATAGTTGAAAGATGGCCCCGGAAAGGATCTTGGACAAGGTGTCCTGATGATGAGCAAACTTTCAATTTTTAAAAAAAAGTTATTTATTTAATTAATTAATTTGTCTGGCTGCCTCTGGTCGTAGTTGCAGCGCCCGGGGTCTTGATTGCTGCATTTGAACTCTCAGTTCTTTATTTGCGGCATGCACGTTCTCACTTGCAGCCTGTGGTTGAACCCAGGCCCCCCGCATGGGGAGCATGGCTTCTTATAATTGTTTTATTCCACCTGAGCAAGGTTGACACACGAGTCCCACTTTGAGAAGCACTGGTTTCACCCAGTTCACCCAGGCCCACAGACATGAAGCGATGAGCCCGACGTCTCACCAGGACGTGCTCATTTAGGGCTGGGCCTGGGGTCTCCTTATTTACAGCCTCGATATTTCCTGGGAGAAAGGAGCATACCCTCAAGTATGCATTAGGAATTTCACATTTATGTGGTTCTAGGAGTCAGCCCAGGTCAGGGGCTGCCGGCAGACCCGACCGGGGAGCTGCTTGATTCTGCCCACAAGCCCCCGCGCACTGGCCATCCAGGCCAGCTGCTCTTTGGGACCTGCCGGAGGCTGCAGTGCTCAGCTTCTGAGACACCGCTGCTGAGTGACTGTGCTGCAAGCCCAGCAAGTTTTGCACACCCAGCGGGGCAGATCTTCAGTTCTGGGACGACTTCTTTCTTTCTTTCTTTCTTTTTTTTTTAAATATTTTTTCAAGGTCTTTATTGAATTTGTTACAATACTCTTTCTGTTGTATGTTTTGATTGTTTGGCTATGCAGCATGTGGGATCTGAGCTCCCCGACCAGGAATTGAACCAGCAACCTCTGCATGGGGAAGCGAAGGCTTAACCACTAGGCTGCCAGGGGAGCCCCTGGGACAGTTTCTTATATTATTGATTCCCTTTTCCCTCCCATCTATTCTTTCTTTTTCCTTCTGAAATGTCTGTTTTTGGGGGTGTTGGGTTTCCTGAGCCCAGTATTCTCTTCCTTTTCTTCGCTCCTGTTTTGTCCTGCTTTCTAAAATCTTCTCTTCAGTTCCATCTTTTCATATTGCTGGCAAACACTTTACGTTTTAGCACTCATGCTTTTAATCTCTGAAAGCTCTTTCCTGTTTTGTGCATTTTTCACGCCGTGCTTTGCCTGTTTCGTAGACGTATGCGTCCTCGTTCCTGTAAGGAGGGTAGCTGTGGTTCTTCTGGACTTCCTTTCATTTTCCTTTGCTAGTTCCTCCTCTGTGCTATTTTTTTTAGTTCCTTTCTCATGTTGTGGGCTTTCTTCATAAGCCTCGCGACCTCCTGCTGTCTGGTTACTTAGTGGAAGTCGCTCAGTCGTGTCTGACTCTTTACGAACCCATGGACTGTACATTCCATGGCAGTCTCCAGGCCAGAATACTGGAGTGGGCTACTCTTCCCTTTTCTAGGGGATCTTCCTGACCCAGGGATTGAACCAGGGTCTCCTGCATTGCAGGCAGACTCTTTACCAGCTGAGCCACCAGGGTTATACTTGAAAGTAAAACCCAAACAGTCTATGGTGTCTTCCTCTGAATGTGAGCAGGGCTCGTTAAGGACGAGCTCCCATCTGGGAGCTTCATGACGAGTGTTTGTGTGGGGATACTGTCCTTGTGTGTCTTCAGGGGTCTCTTCTCCGGGGTCTTGGAGAAGAATTTTTTGTATGCTGCCTCCTGGTAATCTATTGAACCTCCTCCGGCTTCAACACTTAGATCCGTACTTTTCTGCCCCCTCCCCACCTCAAGTCTACAGCTGAGTGATCTCCTCTTCCAGGCATCCTAGCATCAATGTTGGGGCGGCTAGCCCTGCCCTCCCTGCTGCTGGCCGTGGTCGTGTCTTCCTTCTGCCCGGCCACGTCCACGTCCGGAGATGAAACGCGAAACCAGCTGTTGACGAGAGAGAAGATGATGCGGGTAGGGGGGCAGTTGGTGCTGACGCGGGAGGAGGAGCTGGCCAACCAGAGGCTCAGGGCCCTCAAGGAGGCTGAGATGCGTGAGGCCCTGCGTACAGGGAGCATCCTGCCCAGCATGCACTTCTTCCAGGCCAAGAGCCTCATTGAGAAAAGCAAGGTGTTTAACACCCTGAAGAAGATGCCTAAAGGTAGGGGCCTGGAGGGGAGGGTTCTGGGGCCCTGGGGACTTGGAGGAACTAAATTGCAGCTGGCGGTTTCTCTTCTAGTGGAGTGAAAACTCCATGGGGGCCCTGTGTGCTCTTTCTCACTGGCGGACAGAGGGCAGGGGTCCACATGACTTCTGTCCATCCTGGAAACCAAAACCCTGGCTCTGAGGGGACTCAGTGTCAGACAGACAGGGAGGGGGCCTGGGTGTCACCGGGCATCCCTGGTGGGCTTGCAAGTTGTCCCCCGCAAGAACCTCATTCTTCCTTTCATATGCTCTTCTAATCTTTCCAGGGGCCAAGTTACCAAATAGTATACATCCTAGACAAACACATTTCTCATAGTTCATTGCAACCATCCACTGGGGAAAAATGCACAACCTGAGAGTTGTGAGTTAAGTTTTATTTGGGGCCAAATGAAGACTATAGCATCTCAGATAATTCTAAGGAACTGCTCCAAAGAGGTGGCGGTGGGGGAGGGGGGCGGTTAGTACATATGCGATTTTGGTGAAGGGGAGTTCCTGCAATCAAGCACACATTTTTTGCAGGTTTCTGCTAGTCGCGTGTAGATTACTTCTAGTCACGAGGAGCAGATGTCACCATGAAGGATTTCAGTGCTTTTCTAGATATGAGGAGATGCAAGAAGTGGGTTCATAAGCTCATCTCCTGAAAATATCCAACTATCAGAAAGCTGTCCAGGCAGTTTTTCCTAGAGCACAGAGGGGCTCTTTTCTGCTCTTCACCCTGAACTTTCAGGGGTGTTGCAGGGCAACAGCCGCAGCAGCGCAGAATTTAATCCTTGTAGTAGGAAAGTGCCAGTTTGTAGCTGAGACTGCTGCAGAAATGCGTCATCACCGTGAACAGGAAAGCGCACACATAAACTGCAGTTTGCAGCTTGGAAGGACTTTTCTGTACTTTTTTTTTGGTATTGTAGAGGTTAAAAAATGTAAAAACTGTGAGGT
This sequence comes from Budorcas taxicolor, assembly GCF_023091745.1. Lineage (NCBI taxonomy): Eukaryota > Metazoa > Chordata > Mammalia > Artiodactyla > Bovidae > Budorcas > Budorcas taxicolor. The sequence goes on along the minus strand of NC_068914.1, from coordinate 152,399,509 downwards.
CGGTAAGGTCGCCTCACTGTTTAGGGAGGGAACATGGCAGAGCTCATATAGCGTGACGCTTGTCATGGGGTGAGCATCAAGGCCAGAGAACAGAGGAGGTGAACACTGAGCCTCGAGTTGGGGTGAGGTCTGGAGGAAGCTGCTCGATGCTGACAGGAAGCAGGGAGCCAGCAGGCAGCGGATGGGGTGATGGGGAACCAGATGAGGGACTCTAGGATCCTGGGCAGACAGGCTAGGAGCTCCTCTTCTTAAACCCTCTCACATAGCGCTGGGCCACTTGAGGACTTCTTTGGAGGTCATGCTCCTGACAGGAGCTGGAAGCCGGTCTTCTAACTCCGAGCCTGCCTGCTGCCTCTTGAATGAGACCACCCAGGGCCCCTCCTGGTGAGGGAGGGAATCAGAGAACCAGGAGGCTGGCGCCAGCTCTGAGCCGCAGAGGGAAACGGCCCTGGGTTCCCAGGAACTTCACCCCGTAGAAACCCTGCCCACCCACTCTCCCCCTCAGGGGCCGCACTTCACGTCCACGACTTCAGCATCACCAGCCCGGACTGGCTGGTGAAAAATGCCACATACAGACCCCACTGCTATTTTTGCTTCACCCGGAGGGGGACCCTGCAGTTCAGATTTGCTCATCCTACTCCCCCCACCCCGAAGCCGGCAGAATGTCCCCAGTGGGTTTTGCTGGAGAAGTTTCGAAAGGGGCTGCACAACGTATCGGACTTTGACAACAGGTGGGTCTTGGTTTGCGAAGAGCTTGTCTCGCACCTGCACGGGTGGGGGTGGTGTGCAGTGTCCCTGTGCGACGGACCTTTCTAGAAACACTGACCTTAAAAAAATCAGGAGGCTTTTTCTCTTAACCGGACGGGATGCTTTGCTTCACCACAGTGTTCCACGCCTTTCCCATCCAAGGCAAGCTCCTGGTACCAATTTGATCAGCAACACTCCTGCTGTGTCTGGACCCTCAGCAAGGGTAGAGACAAGGAAATTCCCCATTCCCAGAGCCGAGAGGGTCCCAGGTGGATGAGATAGCCTGAAAACATAAGCAGCATCTTCCTAACAGACCTATAAAGAATTACTATAATAACTGTTCTAATCAGAGAACCATCTACAGAGGGCTTTCTAGAACTGTTTCCTTTATGAGTAAGAAAATGCTGCTCAGCCTGGGTAAGGAGGTTGCCCAAGGCCACACAGCTGGTGAACAAATGGCTGAACAGGGAAGTAACCCGTGTCTTGGGCTGCCAAGTCCACAGTCATTTCCATTAGACCTCGAGGGTGAGCTTACTGAGGCCGTCCCAGTGGGATGCCAGTGACGGTGACTTAAAGGAGAGAAATGTATTTTCTCACAGTTCTTGGAGCTGAAACTCCGAAATCAAGGTGTGGGCAGGTTTCCCTGAGGCCTCCATCCTGGGCTGGTGTCCAGCCGTCTTCTCACTCTCTCTGCAACCCCAGGGTCGAGGATGCTGGCCCTGATCGTGCAGGTCTCTGCCCTTGGTGCTGGTGGTTTAGTCACACAGTCATGTCCAACTCTGTGCGACCCCATGGACTCCAGCCCGCCAGGCTCCTCTGTCCGTGGGATTCTCTGGGCAAGAATACTGGAGTGGGTTGCCATTTCCTTCTCCAGGGGATCTTCCCAACCCAGGGATCAAACCCTCGACTCCCGTGTCTCCTAGATTGGCAGGCAGATTCTTTACCACTGAGCCACCTGGGAAGCCACCACCACCACCACCTCCTGAAAAGCCCCATCTCCAAACACAGTTACACTGGGGATTAGGGTTCAACATATGAATTTGGGGGATGCAATTCAGTGCACGACACCCTCCAAGGTGAGCTTGACCTGGGATATTCGTTCTGTGGGATCAGCCTGGCTAAGAGGTGGAAGGCAGCCGGTGGGCCTGATTAGAGCGTATGTGTCCTGCCTGCTGTCTCCTGGGGAGCAAGTGCAGGTCCTGGGGTGGAGGGCCTCCATCAGGGTGCCAGGGCAAGGGTCTTGCAGGGCCGGGGTGACGGCCTGTGGCAAGCCTCCGCCGATCCTCTGTGTCCTGACAGCCTGCTGAGAAATTTCACTCTGATGACCGAGAACCCCCACGTGACTTACGCAGACCAGGATGCGATCTGGGCCAAGTTCAAGACCATCTTCTTTGTGCTGAGGGGCCTGGTGAGCTACGCACCGGTGTTCCGGGACTACCTGTCCCAGGGCCTGGAGGAGTTCTACCAAGACAACGTGCTCTACCTGGAGATCAGAGCCTCGCTGTACCCGGTGAGCCGTCTCTGCTCACCTCTGCTTGGGCCAGGCTCTGCTGTCACCCTGCAGAGTGACAGGGTGACACTGGCTCCCCACCCTGGCGCTCCGCAGCACGTGCTGCGTGTGAACGTGGAGCCCTGGAACGCGCTGGGCCGGCCCCCACCGCCCGTCGCCTCCCTTCCCCCGTGACCCCCACGTCCCAGCGCCCCCAGACACTCGGGGCCTGCTGGTGCCTGGACACCTAGCCCTGGACTCTGGGCAGTGCCTCGAGCCTGGACGTCCTCGACCGTCTGCTTTCCTGTCAAAGCACGCTGCAGGGTGGTGGCCTCAGTGCAGGGACGCTGAGCCAGCTGGTACACGGGCCTGGCTGCGTGTAGAGTGGGGGCTGGGAAGTCCCTGGGGGTCGGTCTCTTCTGTGGGCAATAGAATGTCTGATTTGACTTTGAGGAAGGAAGGTCAAAGGGAAAGGAATGGAAAAGATTAAGAGGAGCCCAAAAATATCCCAAAGTGTTAAAGTATTAAAAAAAAAAAATCGCTGAGTAGGACCTTGCATGTCGGCCAGTAGTGGAAAAGGGTGACAGAGTCTCAGGTACACGAGCTGGGCCGACCTCAGCTTTGCTGAGGGATCTCAGGCTCCAGGCTCGGGGCAGGGTGGGCGTCCCATGAGGAGCCCAGGGGAGCCAAGTACAGCCGAGAGAGGATGCTCCTGGTGGGTCTTTGAAGAGGACTTCTGGGGGGAGGTGGGGTTGGGGTGTCCTAGGTACTGACTGACTCTCTCTGGGGGACTCATAGGAGTGTGAATGCTTTGTAGTGCAGGGGAGCGGCTCACCCTCAAGTTGTCCCTTGGCCTTTGGGTTATTTTGAGCAGAAATAGTCAAGGCCCATAGGACTCAGGAAGAGCCTTTGACCTTCCCCCTAAGTAAAAAATAGCACTTTTATTTACCCATTTTTGGTTGCGCTGGGTCTTCGTTGCTGGCTGGGTTTTTCTCCAGTTGCGGTAAACAGAAGCGATCTTTCATTGTGGTGTGCGGGCTTCTCACTGTGGTGGCTTCTCTTGTTGTGGACACAGGCTGTAGGTGTGCAGGCTTCAGTGGCTGGAGCTCCTGGGCTCTAGGGCAGAGGCTCAGTAGTTGTGATGGATGGACTTAGTTGCTTCATGGCATGTGGAATCTTCCCAGACCAGGGAAGAGAGACCCATGTCTTCTGCGGTGACAAGTAGAGTCTTATCCACTGCACCACCAGGGAGGTCCTCTTCTAAGTTCTTAAAGAACCTAGATGAAGGGTCCATTCCCAGAAGAGAGCTGTCACCAGTCTCTGCAGAGAACACGGCAGGTGTGGTACAGAGACTTCAGGGCCTGAGACCAGAGTCCTCTCTGTCCCTTGTCCCTGCGTTCACCAAACACTTGCTGTTTATCACCCCGTGAATTGCCTTCTTCCCCTTTGAAGTCCCAAACTCCCACCCCTAACACCCTCTTTGTCTTGAGCTGAAGACGGTATTTAAGGCGAGGGCTTCAGCCATTTGGGTGAGTGGCTCCCTATTCCTGGGTCTCTCCCACATACAGATGTTATGAAGCTTGTGCTTAATTTTCTCCTGTTAATCTGTCTCATGTCAGCTTAATTCTTAGACCAGTCAGAAGAACCTAGAAGGGTAGAGGGAAATGCCACCCCCACTCCCCATCTACCCTGTCCCCCCCAGTCCCCACCCCCACCTGCCCTCCACCCTCCACCCTCCTTGACAGCTGGCCAGTTGCCTAGGTGGCCCCAGGCTGCCAGTTCAGAAACCCTGGCAGAAGGTGAGAACCCTTATCCATCAGTCAGTCCCCGGATCTCTGCCTGCAGGGCTTTTGAAAGCAGGAGTGGTAAGAGTCTTTTTTCTAGTTTCTAAAATTAGGTCAGCAAGAGAAAATATTTGTGGAGCTGGTTCCTGGGGCTTAGAGCCTCTGGGCCGGTGAAGTTGGTAGAGCTCTGGGCTTGTTAATCCTTTTCCTCCCAGAGATGGTGTCTGTTTTCCTGTGACTCTGTCTGTTGTGTCATAAGGAGGAAAACCTTTGGCATGATGCCTCTTCCTTTTTTCTCTTTCTGTTTTGAGAGTTTAGCCTCAGGACCAGTGAGAAAACTCGCCCTGGTCCTGCCATCCAGAAGGTGCAGGCACCAGGGCATTTGGTGGCCAGTCGGATCCAGTGGGATTCTGGGCTGTCACTGCTGGTGGGAAGCACATAATCGTGCCGGCTCCCAGGAGGGCTTATCACAAGGGGTCTCCATCCACGGGGGGCTCTGTCATCTCAGCCTTCACTACAGTCTTTGCTTTCTCAGACCACCTTGGGGGAGTGAACTCTCTGGATCTGGTGTAGCCATATTCTTTGCCCTCTCCCGTGACACCTCTTGTTCATGGCTAAGCCACGGAAAGCCTGATTGGTGTGTGTTGGTGTTAAGATCCTCCTGTCCACGGTGGACACTTTGAACTGGAAAAACTTCTAAATTGGTAGATTTTTTTTAGTGACCTCTCTTTGTAAACACCTGTCTTATTGGTACCAATGTTAAGACCAAAAGTGGAAACAAAGAAATGTAACCTTAACTCAAACAAACGGAATGGTTTGAGAAGCAGAATGGAATGGGTCTTTCAGATGCTGATAAAGACGTTCTGTTAATTAGCAAGCCAGTGGGAAGAAGGGCCCTGGAGAAAGGGAAGGGGAAGAGGGGAACTGTTATGGACTCTTCCCCAAAAGGTGGACAATTGTAAAGGGTCACTGGGCAGGGGGAACCACAGGACTGGTCACAGCAGCGGGGGAAACTTCAGATGGTTGTTAAGAAATGGGATGAGAACAGTGGACATTGATGGGATTAAAACAGGTTTTGATACAGCACTCCCTGAGGCTGGGTGGGCTAAAGGGGCCTCCTACCAGTTTTCCCAACATGAAAGGGCCCCAAACAAGTCCTCCCCCCTCTTTACCCCAGTTTGAAGAAATTTAAAAGCCAGAATGCAGAGATGATAGCCAGTAAGCTGACCCACGATCACCAGGGGCAACAGAGGCTGTTTAACCAAGTTAAAGATTGACAGGAAGGCTTGGGTCTCTGGGCTGGATCCCTGGCCAGAGACCTAAAGCCTTTTGCAAAGACAAGTGGAGGGAAGTTCCCCCAACTCCTCAAAGCTGGGGCCCCATGAGTTGCGACACCAAAGCCACTAGTGGAGCTGACTAGGGGTGTGAGGGTAGATGAGGTTATAAAGGTCAGAATGTTGGAGCGAGTGTTTGATGGGAACGGCTGTGATATTCAGCTGACAGTTTCCAGACTGTCTGCCCATTCACCCAAATTACTGAGTAAACTAAGGGCTCGGGGACTGACTCCAAGGGCAGTATTTCAGTTTTGTTACCAAATGCCATAGTCGTTGTAGGCTCAGAAATTCTACTGTTTGTACACCCAGAAGTAAAAAGGCTCCAGAGACGGACGTACATTGACCAAGGTCGTGAGTGACAGATGTATACACAAGAAAGTCAGAATACAGTCTTCAGAGAAAATTGTCAATTAGACCAGACACGTAGGCTTCCTGATTGGTAAATTCTCTCTGGAAGGCAAATCTGTTTCTTTTAAATGGAAATATAGTTGGTTTACAGTATTGTTCTGGTCTCTGTTGTACAGTGAAGTGACTGCATTTTACACACATCCATTCTGTTTTAAATACTCATTTCCACCATAGGTTATCCTAGGAGGTTGAATATAGGTCCCTGTGCTATACAGTAGGATCTTGTTGTTTATCCCTGCTATATATAATAGTTTACACCTGCTAATCCCAGAGCCCCAGCCCTTCGCTCTTCCCAAGCCTGCTTAGCAACCACATGTCTCATCTCTGTGTCTGTGCGTCTGCTTCAGTTTTGTAGATAGGTTCATTTGGGTCATATTTTAGATTCTACATCTGAGTGATATCATTTGATATTTCTCTTTCTGACTCACTTCACTTAGTATGCTAATCTCTAGTTATATCCATGTGCTGCAGCTAATGGCATTTCATTCTTTTTAACAGCTGAGCAATATTCCATCGTATATATACCCCACATCTTCTTTATCCATTCATCTGTCGATGGGCATTTAGGTTTCTTCCAATCTGGGCAACTGTAAATAATGCTGCTATGAACATAGGGGTGTATGTATCTTTCCGAATTAGTTTTGTCTGGATGTATGCCCAGGAGTGGGATTGTAGGATCATATGGTAGCTCTATGTTCAGTTTTTTGAGGAACCTCCATGCTGTTCTCCATAGAGGCTGTACCAACTTGCATTCCCACCAATAGCGTAGGAAGATTCCCTTTTCTCCATGTCCTCTCCAGTGTTTATTATTTGTAGACTTTTTAGTGACAGCCTTTCTGACTGGTGTGAAGTGATACCTCACTGTGGTTTTCGTTTGCATTTCTCTAATAACGAGTGATGTTGAGCATCTTTTCATGTGCCTACTGGCCATCTGTATGTCTTCTTTGGGGAAATGTCTATTAAGGTCATCTGCTTATTTTTCTATAGTTTTTTTCTTGCTGGATTGTATGAGCCGTTTGCATATTTTGGAAATTAAACCCTTGTCTATTTCATCATTTGCAAATATTTTCTCCCGTTCCATAGGCTGACTTTTCAGTTTTTTAATGGTTTACTCTGCTGTGAAAACCTTGTAAGTTTGATTAGGTACTATTTGTTTATTTTTATTTCTATTGCCTTGGGTTGAAGGCAAATCTTTTAAATTATTTATTTATTTATTTATTTTTGGCTATGCTACGTCTTTGTTGCCACAAGTGGGCTTTCTCTAGGTGTGGTGAGCAGTTGCTACCTTCTAATTTGCAGTGCAAGCACCTCTCATCATGGTGGGTTCTCTTATTGCAGAGCACGACCTCTAGAGTTTGGGGCCAATAGCTGTGGCACAGGGCTTAGTTGCCCCATGGAGCATAAAATCCTCCTGGACCAGGGATCGAACCCATGTCCCCTGCATTGGCAGGTGGATTCTCAACTACTGGACCACCAGGGACGTCTGAAGGCAAATCTTAACTTCTACTGAAGCCAAACTATCTGATATTTTTCTCCTTCAGAATCTGATAAATTTTTAAATCCTGGGTGGGATCCCTAAAGGGACTCTATTGCCCTAGTGTGACTGGCTGAGTTGGCAGGCCCTGTCGTGGAGGCTGATCCTGCCCTGAGAACCAGTTATTCCAGAGTCAGGGCCCCTCCCCCCACGCTCCAGGTCTCTACTCTCCTGTGCATCCTGGACTGGCCCCCTTTCCCTTGGGAATGTTCATCCTCCTCCAGGTCATCCCAGGTGAGGGTGGGCATCTCTACCAGAATCTGGTGTGTGTTTGATGGTTTAATGCTGAGTACAGACTTTTGTTCCTACTTCTGATTCTTGGGAAGTGGGAGTGGGACTGACCTTGCCCCCAGGAGAACCTTTGCCAGCCTTGTAAACAGAGTCAATAAATACAAATGCTCCTTTCAACAGAGAAGAGAGAGTCCAGTCCACCTTCCACTAGGAGAAGAATTTTGGAAAGAGGTGAGCTGGCCTAGGGCTAGCCTGTGCGGGGCGGAGGACAGGGCAGCTCCCAGAGCCATCATGCCCAGTGTGCCCTGAAACCCCATCTTTTCCTCTAGCCCGGCTCTCCACCTCCAGTCCATCTCCTCCGGAGTCTGGCTCAAGCCCCGCCTCCCCCTCCCCCTTCCTGGAACGGGCTTCCTCCCAGCTCTGGAGCCCCAGTTAGACTGTGAGTTATTCCAGACCACCTCCCCCCGCCCAGGTCTTCCAGAAGCCCCAGGAGTGGTCATCACACTCAGGAGTGGTGGGTGTACATGGGACTAATCTGGAGGCGCTCTTTGGCCCCCGACCTCCCAGGATCCCAAATCTGAGGTCTTGAGTGGGGCCAGGAAGCAGCCCATTTAATTAGCCAGCCACCCCTGCCCCCACCCTGAGGTTCTGATTCAGGCTGTCTGACCCAGACCACACTCTGAGACCTTTTCCAAGCGCTTCATCTCATCTGAGCCTCACAACCTGTAAGTTACCACCGTGGGAATGAGGTGCGGAAGGGTCGAGGGGCCTGGCCCAGGCCACGTGGGAAGTGAGCAGGGACTGGGCTTTGAGACTTGCGGGTCCACACTGCATCTCAAGAGAGGCTCCCTGAGGGGGTCCGGCCCGGGGGTCGCTTCCTGTGGTCACATCCTGCCGGCTTTCTCAGAGTAGGGAGTGGGAGGAGGCCTCCACACAGGGAGGGGCCTTGGGCCCCGAGGGGGAGGGGAAGAGGCGAGAGATGGCGGGGAGAAAGGGTCTAAGCCTGTGGAGGGTATCTGGGGAAGTTGCTGAGGAATTGCATGGAGGGTCGGCTTCCTCACCCATCCCCCTCTTGCCACGCCCCCTGGGGACAACTGGCTCTGGGGTATCCCCTGAGGAGCCGCCCAGCTCCCCTCTCTCCCAACCCCCTCTGGATGCAGCCAGGATTCCTAGAAGGTGGAGGCCCAGGGGCATGGGATCTGCTCATGGTTCTGGCCTGACCCGGGAATAAAGGCCCCTTGGTGTGCAGAGTCTCGGGCTGATGCCCCCATTCCCCAGAGTAGGGGAGCCATCAGCACATTGCCAACCCAGACGTCTGCCCTGGAATTCTCTGCTGAGCCCCGGCCTGCCCTCCCTGCTCGTGGGGCTAATTCAGGGCCTGGGACGAGGTTTGATGGACCAGGCCGCCGGCCCAGCCTCCTATTGTGTCACTAATGCCCCATCACAAAGGCCACTCGTCCTTAGCAACAGTTGCTAGGCGGGTCTGATCTCCCTGGGCCCCATCCCCGCCCCCACGGCCGGAATCGGAGGCTTCGACTGGATCGGGTCAGCCTTCCGAGCGGAGCTCCCAGGGGTTTATCCTCGGCCCTGACCCGTGGGCGGTCTTGCGGTTGGGGGGACATGCCTGGGAGCCCAGGATGGTCGTTCCCAGACACCTTGGATGCTGTCAGTGGTGTGACCAGCGGTCCTAGCGCTCCCCCTATCCACCCCCTGGGTTTTGTGCTGGATTCTCAGCAGACTGCTTCCTTAGGAACTCCACCTGGCTTTTGCTGTAGTGACGGTGTTTCATGTCATTGCTGCTGCTCTGGGGAACCCTGAGGGCAGCACCTTCTACGGTGTTATTCTGTGACTGTGCTCCTCACAAGACTGTGAAACCTAGAGGCCCAAGATACAGGAGAATCACCTGCGCAAGGTTTTAAAAAACCAGCTTCTACCCCAGGGAATCTGATTTAATTAACCCAGGGTAGGACCCAGGCACGTTCTTCTCCCTGGGTGGTTGGAGACTTTGAGACCACCCCCCACCATGCCTCCAGGTAAACTCTGCCACCCTCACCCCTCACTCCAGCCTGGGAGCAGGTGCGAGTTTCTTATCCTTTCTAAACCTCCAACTCCTCATCTCTAAAATGTGTACTAGGGGAGTGTGTGTACTAAGTCTCTGCAGTCGTGTCCGACTCTTTGCAACTCCATGGACTGTAGCCTGCTAGGCTCCTCTGTCCACGGGATTCTCCGGCAAGAATACTGGAGTGGGTTGTCATTTCCTCCTCCAGAAGATCTTCCGGACCCTAGGGATTCAAATTTTCGACCCCTTCTGATCCCTAGAGCCTGTGCTCTGCAACAAGAGAAGCCAGCACCCTGAGAAGCCCCTGCGCCGCCACTAGAGAGTGGCTCCCACTCTCAGCAGCTAGAGAAACACCCGCGCAGCAACAAGGACACAGCACCGCCAAAAATAAATGCATAAATACAGTTTCTTGTAGTGACCATGTTTCACGCCATTGCTGAATTCTAGGGATCGAATTCGGATCTCCTGCACTGCAGGCAGATTCTTTACCGCCTGAGCCAGCAGGGTTCTTGTCTCTAAAATGAGACCCAGCTGACAGTGCAATGCCTGGCGAACGGGAGACGCTCCATCGGTGCTTGTTCAGAGAGTCAGGCTGTCCAGGTGAAAGCTGCCTGCGTCTCCAGTCGAATGTCTGGGCCATAGTTTCTGGTTTGACACAGATTGTGTGACCTCGAGCAATTCTGATCCCAAATGTCCCTTTGTTCCTTCAGCTTCATATTCTCTAATTCCATGATATCATAGACAGTAGAAATTCGTAATCTTACACTGGTTTATGAAAGTTGTATGTAGTTTGAATAACTACCCCACAAATTTACAGTTCCTCAATTAAACTATAGTTAAGGCTTGAGATAATCTGAATTGAATCCAATGTTTGTTTGTTTGTTTTTTAATGTGGACCATTTTTTTAAAGCTTTAATTGAATTTGTTTCAACATTGCTTCTGTTTTATGTTTTGGTTTGGTTTTGGGGCCACAAGGCATATGGGATCTTAGCTCCCTGACCAGGGATCATCCCTTCACCCTCTGCACTGGAAGACGAAGTCTTAACCACTAGACTGCCAGGAAAGTCCCAGAGGCCAACATTTTTCTTCTTTTAACCCTTTTACTAAATCACTTCGCTTTAAGAAATTGTGTTTGTTTATTTAGTTTTGGCAGTGCTGGGTCTTTGTTGCTGGCTTTTCTCTAGCTGCTGAGAGTGGGAGCCACTCTCTAGTTGCCGTGCAGGGGCTTCTCATTGCGGTGGCTTCTCGTTGAAGAGCACAAGCTCTAGGCATTCGGGCTTCGGGCTTAGTCACTCCACAATGTTCTGTTCTTGGGGACTGCAAATTAAACTTGCAAAAGCCACATTAACAGGAGGAAAGGCATAGCAATTTTATTTGATGCTAATGTTTTAACTTTATGTACATGGACATCTTCATGGAAAAGAAGTGAAGACCCAAAGAAGTGGGTAGGCCAGGTTCCTATACACTATTTTAACAAACGGTGATAAATTGTGGAGAAGCAGGAAGATGAAGGAAAGGGTTTGGCTTCTAGGAGTAGCAACTCGTGGGATGGTCAGTGTACGGGGGAACTAATAGAAGACAGGGGCTGTTTTCTCAGGTTTGTTCAGACCCAGCTTGGTGCCCCGTTGCTGTCTCTGCTGGTGAGGGTGGGTGTCTCTCCTTCTGGAATAGGAGCTGGAAGGCGGTGACTTCCGGACAGAAATATACGTCCTGCTCTGAGGCAGACAGGCGGGCACAGAGATCTGTTTGCCTTTGTGCTTCTTATTTGCCTTTAGCTCAAAATAGTCCTGCAAAAAGTGATAGGTTTTGGGGGTGGCACATTCTGATACCCTTCAGGACCCCCAGAGATGGAGAAGCAAAAAGCCTGCTCTCCTCCACTGTGTTTTTTTACTCTGTCAGACCTACTATGCATCCCTGGATCTTCCCACTCTGCCCCTGGCCATGTCACCTTGGTGTCCCTAGTGGCTTGGCTACCTCAGGGTCCCCCGCCTGTGGGTGGGAGAGTGGGGAAATGAAGAGGGTCCTCAGACCACTCTTTCTGGCTGGCATCCTGTCCTCAGCTGGCCTGCTGCTCATATGCTGCACAAATACTTCCTGAGTACCAACTGCTTGCCAGACACTGTTCTAGGTGGAAGGACCCAGGCCTGAATGAGAAGTAGACATCCCAGCCTCACAGCATCAAGAGCATCATCCCATTCAGGGCTGGGACTTCTGGTCAACCTCAGAGGCTGTCAACCAGGCTCTGGAGATTGTTGGCAGTTGGGAATGGAGTTCTGCCTTGCTCACCTCTGACATCCGGCTGGGACCCTGCTTCCCTCACAGGTGTATGAACTGGATGGGACGGTCTACAGCCAAGAGTGGTTGGTGAGGACTTACGAAGAAGTGGCTCATAATTTTGCAAAAGCGCATCCTGGGTTTATTGGAATCAAACTCATTTTTTCAGATAACAGGTGAGAGTGAGTGAAGCTGAGCCTGGAGGAACTGAGAAGACGGGCTGTGGGCAAAGCCATGGGGATGGGAGGGGATGGGACAGGAGGAGAAAGGGGTGAGGAGGGGCAGGGAGGCTGTGGCCAGGGGCAGAGACCAGCCCCCCCCCCCCCCCCGCCCCCCCACCCAGGGTCTAAGCACTACGGGCTCCATGTGCCATGGAATTCCATGATGTGACCCACCCTGGCTTGGGTGGTCAGTTATGGGGTTAGTGTTTTTCCCTGCACGTTCCGATGATTTTGTTTCAATCTGTGGCTGGGTTCTGCCTCACAGCAGCCCCATCTGTATGGCATGCTCACACACTGCGAAGGCAGACCCACCCTTGCTCCAAGCAAGGGCAGAAAGCCTATAGGAATTCACCTGACTTTGCCAAGAAAGAGTCTCCCTCTTGTTGAGGGGCAGTCAATCTGGATAGACTGTGCCATGTCCAGCTAGAGGGCTGGGGAGGGGCAGGCACCCTACTTGCTAAGCCATAGGAGGTGGGAGGGCAATCAGACCTCCCTGGAGCCCCTCCCCTCCTGGCGAGACCTGGGGCCGCTGAAGCTGGTGGGCCAGGGTGGAGCTGGCACTAGTGGATGGTGAAGGCTCCCTGGGGGCTGGTGGCAGGAGCTCCAGGGCAGGACTTCAGTGCCAGCTGCTGCGGGTGCAGGGATGGATGGGCAGGTGTTGGGGGTGCAGAGCTAGGGGTCAGAGTGGGTGGGCCAACACCTTCCCCCATCATGGGCCTGCACCTTTTCTCTTGGTGCTCCTGTGGCGATGCTCTTGCCTGGTCCCTGGCCTGGGCTGGAAAGGAGAGAGCTTTGCGGGAGAGGAGGCAGCCTGGTCATCTGGTTTCCGGAGCACTCTGGCCTTTTTGACTGAATCAGGGGCCAGGCCCAGGTGCCCCACAGGGACCTTGTGGCTGTGGCGTTTCACAGGTGCCCAGAGAGCAGAGAGCTGGACGCTTCCAGGACCATCTCTCAGGGACGCAGGGCAGGTTTCGATCATGGCCAGTTTTCTTTATCCAAATGCAGATGAGCAAAACTTGCCTTGTGGGCCCCTATCCCACTGGCTTTCCAGAGACTTGGGTCCCTCTGGAGCAGCCAGAGTCCTCGACAGGAATGGATTTGGGCAAAATTTCTGTGCTTAAGAGGGACTCAGCAGCCTGGATGGAGTAGGGTCATGTGCAGTTGTGCCGAGGGTTTGAGACGTGGCAGCTGGGAGCCCTGGATGTGGTCAACCGTCCACTTGGGAGCTGATGCCCGTGTTTCTCTCTGTCTCTCCCACAGAACCAAAAACGAGTCCCTCATCAAGAAATCCATCCAGACAGCCATGGGTCTTCGAGTCAAGTTCCCTGGGATAGTGGCAGGGTTTGACCTGGTAATGGGCGCAGCGCGAAGCTCCCAGGGAAAGACTGGGAGGCACTGTTGAGACCCTCCCTTGGGGTCTTGGAGGGTGAAGGGAGAGCAGAAGAGGTCAGAAGAAGGCAGGAAAGGATAAGTCCCGAACAGAAAGGGCCACGAGGAGGGGCTGCCCCACTCCCCGGCCTCCACACTAGGCATGACACCTGGCTCTTCAACCCGCAGCCCAGGGCGGGTGTCTGGAAGCTGAGGTGTGTCTGTACATCTTACCCAAGAGAGCTCACGCTCTTGCTCTCAGACCCACTGGGGCCCCGGAGCGGATCTCAAGGGCTTGTTTCTCTGGACCAGAGTGTCCTCCTGGGGTCCTTGGGGGCTGCTCATAGGCCAGCCTCCCCCAGATAAGGCGGGTGGTTATATCAGGGCCACACAGCTCTCTTTTCTTCCCCAGTCCTGCTACTGGTCTCTCTTTATGGCTGTGACAGAGGCCTTGGCAGCGGTGGCAGGTCCAGGGCACTCTAGCAAGGCCAGGCAGGGGGCCGGCAGGCACCCCACGTGCCTGCTCTGTCCTGCAGGTGGGGCGCGAGGACACAGGCCACACCCTGTATGACTACAGGGAGGCTTTGATGATTCCAGCCTCTCAGGGCGTTCATCTGCCTTACTTCTTCCACGCGGGAGAGACTGGTGAGCTTGCGACACCGTCGGGCATGGGGCTGATGGGCAGGGCCCCCTCAACATCTCCGAGGCTGCAGATAGGACCCCGGCCGGTGGAGTGACAGCCCCATAGCGGCTCACGGCGCGTGGCCGCTTCACGCACATTGTTGAGTCTATGCTGATAGCAGCGCCCAGAGAAGGGGGCATGGTGGTGCTGGGGCAGCTGCGCTTCACACACCTTACCCAGGGCTCTCACCTGGTCCTGCCAGGAGGGCACCCCACCCCAATCTCCAGGCGAGGAGCCCGAGGCTCCAGCCAAACAGGGTGACTGGTGCACGAGAAGGAGCTGGGAACCCTTTCTGATGATGTCAATTTCATAACGAGCAAACCCTGCTTTCGAGGTGGACTCATGTGCAAAGTCAAACCGTGGGAGGTTGGGGGAGAGGGACCAGGAGGCCAGTTCTGTGACTGGGAGGCACTGTCCACCCCCACCAGGCTGAGGGGGTGCTGCCTGTCCACGTCCATCGGGCTGAAGTGGGGAACCTTAGTCTGCACCCACTCGGGTGAGGGGGCCCAGCTCTGCTCAAGCAGCCTGGCTGCCCTTGTTTCTGAACTGCCATCTGCCCAGCCAGGTCTGTGTCCCTCAAAGCTCTGTCCGTGGGCTCACTGGTCGTTGCTCAGCCTCCAGATGCTCCTCAAAACATGTAAACCCTCAGCAGAAGCAGCAGGTCGCGGCTGCAGCATCAGATCTCGGGGAAGATTTGGGGGGCTTAGACCTGCTGCACTGCACCCCTCAGAGCATCCGAGGCTCCAGCCACCTGAGAGGACCAAGGAGCCAAGGGCAGAGTCAGGATTTCACAGCCAGGCTGAAACCTGGCATCTCACAGCGGCTCCAAAGTAAGGGTTCCCGCACATTAATCTCTTTTTCTGGACATTTCAAGTCCATTTGGAGCCAATTTAGATCAAAGCTGTTCTAGGAGATGTAGAGAAGGGTGTGTGGGGGATGGGAAGCTGGGATGGGTCAGGGCAGGCAGGGGACGTGGCAGTTGTTACCCTTGAAGGCCCTGAGGTTTGGTTGGGAAACCACAGTCATCTCTGAAATAAACTCAATGCCACGACATGGCCCTAGGAGAAGATTTTGCCAGGACTTCAATATTTAATGGGCTTCCCAGGAGGCGCCAATACTTTGGCTGTCTGATGTGAAGAGTGGACTCATTGGAGAAGACTCTGAAACTGGGAAAGGTTGAGGATAGGAAGAGAAGGGGATAACAGAGGATGAGATGGTTGGATGGCATCACTGACTCAATGGACATGAGTTTGAGCAAAGTCCAGGAGATAGTGAAGGACAGGGAAGCCTGGCGTGCTGCAGTCCTTGGAGGTCGCAAAGAGTTGGACACAACTGAGCGACTGAACGAAATCCAGGTGGCTTAGTAGGTAAAAAATCCACCTGCAGTGCAGGAGAACTAGTGTTCGATTCCTGGATGGGGAAGATCCTCTAGAGGAAGGCATGGCAGCCCACTCCGGTGTTCTTGCGTGGAGAATCCCACGGACAGAGGAGCCTGGTAGGCTACAGTCCATGAGGTTGCAAAGAGTCAGACATGAGTGAGTGACCCAGCATGCATCTTTAAAAAAAAAAGAAGCAGGAAAACATCTTTGAAAAGAAAGTGTTAGGAAACCAGTGAAAATTCTTCTAAAGCACATGCTCTTACCAGCATTGGGAATTCTTGGGCTTCGTTCCCAAGAGAAACATGGAATTTTCACATTTCACATGTGGGTCAGTTAGGATGCTTTCGGTGTCCAGTAATGGGGCCCACACACCCTGTAGGCCCCACGTTCAGGTCTGCTGTGATCGTTCACCATAATCAACCTTGCCGTCCTCCAGGGCCTGGGATCTCTCCCCATTTAGTCACAGATAGTGAAGTCACATCCGGGTGTGACCACATCCAATGAAGCCAAAAAACAGCTGTTTCCTCCAGGGCAACTCCCTGAATGGGAGGCGAGCGGGAGCTGCAGGAGCCCTCTACCCCATCCCAGGCTGCTGGGAAGGCTGGCGGAGTCAGAACGGTCTTCTCACCCCTAACCAGGAGGCCCTGCCAGCGGGAAGGTCCAGTGGGGTGGCTTGTTCCTGCTGGCCGTAGCTACCTTGCCATGGGTTGTCCCAGGAATTTTGTTAAAGACAGAAATTAAAGTAAGTGCAGATAATGCAAATCGTTACAGTGACAGTCTGCAGCACACTGTAAAGATCTTACACATAAAATTCCAAGAGAACAGTTTCTAGAAACAAACGTAAGATGGAAAGAAACAATATGGGGAAAACAGGGGCAGGGAATACCCTGGTGGTCCAGTGGTTGGGGTGGGGGTCTGTGCTTCCACTGCAGGTTTGGTCCTTGATTAGGGAATGGAGATCTTGCGTGCCACCTGGTTCGGCCGGGAAAAAAAAAAAAAATACGGACTATGGGTCGAGCAGACCAAGACTTGAAGCCCACTTTTTCTGCTCTCTACATGAGGACCTTCCCTTAGCCTATAAAGCCTGTGTGGGTTTCCGCTTCCTCACCTGTTACACACGTACACACACACATAGGTATACACAGGCGGGCCGTACCCCCTCCTGCAGTGTTGTCAGAAGGAAAAGTGTGTGCACATTTGTGTTAATGTTCATTTCTCTTCCTTTTCCTGCCTGGGAACTCTGGGGCCTTCACCTGCCGAAGGTCTGGGGTCCTATTCATTCTACTGAAGACCCCTCTCTATTCCCAGATTTGGAGGGAACTCCCGTAGACAGAAATCTTCTGGATGCTGTGATACTGAACTCGACCCGGATCGGCCATGGGTTTGCTTTGAGCAAGCACCCGGCAGTCTTGGCTGAAGCCTGGAAGAAGGACATCCCCATCGAAGTCTGTCCCATCTCCAACCAGGTACCGGCCTCCCCAGCCTCCCTCCCTGTGGTTGCTCCGTGACGCCCTTGTTCTCCGTGTCCTTCCACTCTCTGTCTCTCTCACTAGCATTCATGAAGTTTTTTAGGAATGGCCTTTGCCTAAAATGTTCCCAGTAATGAGGGCCCCCAGTGGGACAGGACCATGGGCAAAGCTGTAGACAGAGCTAAAGATGCCCTCGGGGGCATGCAGAGGGGAATGTGGGATCCCCCACTGCCACATGGCTCCTCGGGGCTCTGTGCTCAGGACAGCGGCTCAAGCTGGGCCAGGGGAGACCAGATGTTTGAGTAGGACTGGCTCTTCCTGCATAGGACTTTGCCCAGAGTTGTCCTGATGCCTGGAACAGTCATAGGGAGAGAAGGGCCTGATCCTTGCTCACGGTCTCACCTCCCTCGTGACGACTCCTCAAGGATCCACGCTTGTCTCTGCCCGAGCAGGTCCTGAAGCTGGTGTCCGACCTGAGAAACCACCCCGCCGCCGTCATGATGGCTGCTGGGTACCCCATGGTGATCAGCTCAGACGACCCCTCAGCCTTCGGGGCCAGAGGCCTGTCCTACGATTTCTACGAGGCCTTCATGGGCATCGGTGGGATGTCGGCCGACCTGAGGACGCTCAAACAGCTGGCCATCAACTCCATCAGGTGAGTCTGCCGTGCGATCCACTCCACCACCGCCTGAGTCCACCGCTCTGAGGCGTGGGCAGAGGTCCAGAAGGTTCCCGTGAGCTTCTCTGCCTCTTATGCCGTTACTGCTCTTGGACTGGGGACATGGAGCCCTGCCAACACCCGAGGTCCCCTCCTGCCCCCTCCCCAGGCTGACCTGGGCATCCTGCCCCCACCACAGGTACAGCGCCCTGTCGGAGACCAAGAAGAAGTCTGCCATGGAGACTTGGGAGGAGAGGTGGCAGAAGTTTGTAGCTGGGCTGGCCAGGGGCCCCAAGTGAGGGGACAGCTGTCTGTCACCCTCCACCTCTGCTTCCCTCCTCCCAGAGGTCCAGAATCCAGGGAAGTCACCTCCGTTTATCCATCAGGCCACTGTGACTCTGGCCTGACTCACATGAGCCCCTAACTCATCTCCCTCTTTTCTTTGCCCTCTCCAGCTCATTTTCCCCAGAGCAGTGATTGTTTCAAGTTAAATTAAACCAGGGTACTCCACTGTGACAATTCAGAGCACTTAGAACTCGCCCTCCTCCACCAAGCCCCCACTGGGCTCCCAGCATCCTGTGAACAGGGTCTCTCCCATGTCATCCCACCCCAGGCCCCCAAGCACACTGGCCTCTGGCCTTGGGCCCCTCCTGGCTCTCAGCTGGGAATGCTGTTTCTCCCCACTTCCGTCTGCTGCCTCCTGTCACCCTCAGGGTTCGTTTCAGGTCCTAGTCTCAGAAAGACTTGTCCCTTGGGGCACCTTGCTCGCTCCCTCCTGACTTCACCCGATGTGTCATTACGGATTTATTTCTGCACGGCCTCCCTTCCCCAGACCTTCAGCTGCAGAGGCACTTGTGGCCAGTTCACGTCTACTGTGAGCCAGGGGCCCAGCCTGCCCCTTGCCTGGTTGGCCCTCAATAAATGTTGTGTTGCAAGAATGCCTGTGCCCTGTCGTGCTGAGCTGGGTCAGATCCATCTCCCAGCCCAGCCCTTGGAAGAAAGAGGGCAAGGAGCCAGCCTGGCTTTGCTGGGCCCTGGGTATGAAGGAGAACCAATGACTACCTTACAAGGCCCAGCGATGTGAGTCTTCTTCTTATCCCCCGTCCCCTGCATGGAGCCTGCAGGACCTCCCCCTGGGCTCGGGCTCCTGATGCTGGACAGCCTGCTGACTGGGGTCCTCAGCCACAGGCTGGTTCCCAGAGGGAGTCAGATAATCTCAAAAACCTTTTGATTCACAGCCTTCACCAATCCCACGGTGGGGCACACAGGTCCCAGTGCAGCTGACTTCGATTCAATGAATGGTGACAACAGAACACAGCAGAATGGGCTTCGCTAGCATGTTGCCATGGTCATGGGGGTCTCCTTGGAGTGTAGGGTCTCTGATTTGGGAAAACAAACCAGCTGTGATGCCTTCATTCTTGTTAAACAGGCAGAGTCCAAGCAGAGAATGAGAAACACCAGTAGGGCCAGACCTGAACTCACCAGGTTGCTGCTGGCAGAGAAGGGAAAGCTGGTTTCACACACACCTCCTGGGACTTGCTGAGGGGCCCTGATATGCTGATCTTCTAACCTGTGTTAGTTGAATTCTTATAAACAAAATCAAGGTGCACAGTGGGAGGGGGGCTTGCTGTTTCAGGAAATTTGTAGCAGAAGCTCCTGTTCACAAAACACCTTTTTCTGATTTGAACTCCAGGAGTCTATATTTCTTAGACTGAGGTCAAATTCCTTTTAAAAACTCTTTTATTATCATTTTGGCTACCATGGGTTGAATCTCTCTAGGCTGAACACTCTCAGTTTCAAGAGGAAGGGGTAGGGACCCTGCCTTCTGATGGAAGATGGTCCAGGTCACATTAGCGGAAGGACACGAAAGATGACATAGAAAATGTCTGCAAGATAAAAACATCACATAGTGATTTTTCTGGTTCTACCATTTCTTCTGTATTTATTAGCTGCCTTTCTTCTGTAAGAAGAACTTTTTCTCATTGATCGATTGGTTGATTACCAGTATGGCTCATGGATTCTGGCTATCAGTGGATTATAATCTATGACTATTGTTATTTATTTTGATGCCCAACTTTTGTAGATGTGGCCACGGGAACTCTGTTAAGCTGGCTCCTGAGACTCTTGGATAAATTCCTATTATTCTTTGAGCACTTATTTGCTTTCTGACACAACAAAATGTTTTAGGTTCATTTTACACTTTCCATGTCTGTGGCTGAAGATCACCCATTTCTCCAAAGAGCTCTGGTTCTTTTTCATAGAGAATAATATTTAGAAGCCTTGATCTGGGCATTAGATGTTCCTGTTGCTACTGATGTGTGTAAAAATAAGCAGACATACATAAATACAGTTTATATATGTATGTGTGTATTTAGTCACTTAGTCGTGTCTGACTCTTTGGGACCCCATGGACTGTAGCCCACCAGGTTCTTCCGTCCACTGGATTTCCCAGGCAAGAATACTGGAGTGGACTGCCAATTCCTTCTTCAGGGGATCTTCCTGACCCAGGGATCAAACCCATGTCTCCTGTGTCTTCAAGACTGCAGGCAGATTCTTTACTCACTGAGCCATTGAAGAAGCCCAGTTTATATATGTTAGAAGTGAAGTGAAGTGAAGTCACTCAGTCGTGTCCGACTCTTTGTGACCCCATGGACTGCAGTCCACCAGGCTCCTCTGTCCATGGGATTTTCCAGGCAATATACTGGAGTGGATTGCCATTTCCTTCTCCAGGGGATCTTCCCAACCCAGGGATTGAACCCGGGTTTCTCGCACTGTAGACAGACGCTTTACCGTCTGAGCCACCAGGGAAGTTCATATATGTTAGAATGCAATATATATTTAGACACGTACATTTTATGTTTCCAAATCTATCTGAGTTTTTAAAAAAACCATGGGTCTATATCCACATCTCCAATTCTATTAAAGACCATAGGGTTGATTCCAGCCTCAGCCCTCCCATCTCCCTCTGTTCCCCACCAGTGAGAACCTGGCACCCACGACCTCCAAGGCATCTTCAAGGCATCTTGATATTTGCTGATGCCCTTGTTTGTGGTCCCCCTTGGACCTCCGCTGCAGCCTTTTCCACTGGCCCCTCCCACTGGTCCCAAGTGCCTCCAAGGGAGGGAGAGGACAAGGGAGATGTTTGGAAGGAGGGAAATCCGTGGGCTTTCGTGTTCGGGAGCGACTTAACATAGGAACGGATTTACTGGTGTTACTGAAGCTCTGTCTCAGGGGCACTGACCCCCTTGGAAGAGAAGCTGCATTAGTGATTTAAAATCCTCTCTAAGAGGGACCTTCGAACTTGTCGTGACACCTCAGAGGCCCCCAACAGGTGGGCGTTCATCCGGGATGAGGTGGATGCAGAGCTGAGATCAGTTACAGTGAGGTCAGCACTCCAGCCTGGAAGGGGGCCTGAGGCTCTCAAACCATCCTCTACGGTGGGGAGGCACTGCCAGGAACTTCCTCAGGAAGACCTGCCTGTTGAATTTTTTTTACAGCTCACCAGCAAATAGGTGGCTCAGCCACCTCGAATGGATCCCCAAATGTCCCCTTCCCCAGATGAGGTGCTTGAATGACTGATATGAGCCATGCGCCTTGCAAGACTGGACCTCTTGAGGTCTGGCTATGTGTAGACGCATCTGTTGGCAGAATTAAATCAGACTGCTGATTATAATTAACATTATAAATGTTATATTATAACATTATAAATGTTATTTTCACATACATGTTACTTTATATATATGTTTATACATGTTTCACATACGTTACTTTACATATATATTCCACATATATGTTACTTTAAATAGCAGTCATCCTAAAGACAATGCAACCTTCTTTGTCCTTTCTGCTGTGTCTGGAAGCGTGTTCATCCACCGTGCGGGGTCTGGCAGCATGGTGGGGGTGGCGAGCACTTTCAGATGAGAAATAAGGATAGCTCCCAGTTCTCACCCGGATGGTGTGGCCCAGGCAGAGATGCTGGGTTCCACTGGGTCCAGGCGTTTCAGCCAATAGCCTTCAGGGTGGCCAGGATCCGACCTTCCAAAGGGCCTTTTCCTGGGGACTGTCTGGAGACCATGTTAGGGGAATAGGTCTGCTAGGTGCAGCCAGACCTCCCTGGGGCTAAGCCCCCTCCTGGGGGTAAGTGTCAGCGGACGGGAAGTTTTAGATTCACAGAATGAGAGTTGGGAGTGGCCCGAAGATCATTTTATCTAACCTGAGTGACAGGGACTCAACTGGGGCCCAGAGAGGGCCAGTAACTCTCCCAGGTCACACAGCAGGTGACAGCCGCTTCCCTGGCTGAGTGATCACCTTACAACACGCAGCTATTTTCTCTCCTGTCAGGGGTTCCTTTATAGAGGGTGGAGTTCACGCTAACCAGCTCCTAACCCACCCACAGTCGCTCCATTCCCGTCTTAGTTCAGAGAGGCCAGGACGCATCAGGTCTCAGGCGGCAGTCTGACCCTTCCCCTGCCCAGTCTTGAAAGCCCCTGATTAGTCTTCGGCGGTGTCCCAGCCCCGGAAACTGTCTCCGCTTCCTGTGGCCCGGGAGGAACGGATTCTTGCCCGGAGCCTTTGTCCAGGGTCCCCCGCTCCCCCGCCCCCAGGGGCTGTCGTTTGGTAGGAAGTGGCCCGAGGAAGAAGCAGGCGCTGCGCGCGGCGTGCACCTGTTGCACCTGCGTTGGCAGCATCCGCGGCGGGCGGCGCGCGGCTGACCCCTCGTGGCCGCCGTAGGTAGCGCAGGCGCCGCCGCTCGCTCCCAGCGCCCTCCCGGGTTCAGACCCGCCGGTTGCCGCGCGCTTCCTTCTTCCAGGTGAGCGAGCACACCTGGGGTCTGTGCCCCCTGCTTCGGCCTTCTCGCTTGCACTGCCCGCCTCCCCTGCTTTGCCCCATCCGCTCCGGGAAGAAAGGCTAGCTCCTGTCGTGGACATCCTGCGCTTTGAACCGGCTTAGAGCTCATAGTGGGAGGAGAATGTAGGGCCACCGCAGTGTTAAATTTTGTTACCTTTAAAACGAAAAGTTCGAATACACATGGAATCACATTTCAAAAATCAAAAAACACGAAAAGGGATACTTTGAAAGGTTTAGACCCCCCTCTACCCCCGCCCCCGACCTTTCCCACTCCACCTATTTCTCGCACCACGTTTATTAGTTTTTTGCATGTGTTTCTTTGCATAATAAAAAAATGCACATGTAAACTCTGTTTCCTTTTCTGTGATGAAAGGCGCACATTGCCCACCTGTCCGGAGCTTTGCTTTGCTTTTAGTTGAGGGTCTTCCTCCCACCTCTTCCCTCCCTGCCTCTGTCTCAATCAGGGTTTGGGGGTGGGGTAGGAAGACACACCAGAGTTTAATAAACAAGGTCCTCTAGCTGACACCTGGGTTCTTTTCTTTCAAATGTGTGTGTGTGATAGTCGCTCAGTCGTGTCCAACTCTTTTCGATTCCATGGACTGTAGCCTGCCAGGCTCCTCTGTCCGTGGGATTCTCCAGGCAAGAATACTGGAGTGGGTTGCCATGCCCTCCTCTCTTTTCAAATATATGTTAGGCTAAACTCTTGGAACTTCCCCGCCCGTCCAGTGGTTAGGACTCCATGCTTTCACTGCTGAGGGTGCAGGTTCAATCCCGGAGCTAAGATCCCTCAAGCTGCAAGTTCCGGCCAGGCCAAAAAAATAAGACAAAAAAACTCAAAAAGCCCAAACTCTTGCAATATAATAAGTAGCTAATTTATGCAATGAATGAATAAAGAGCCAGGTGACAGAAGCGCTGAGGGCAAGTTCCTGGGCTTATAGACAGCACCTCGACCACCTCCGCGGGTCAGAGGATGTGCAGTCACCCGCGCTTCGTGGGAAGCAGGGTCTTCCTTTACATGTCAAAGCTAGAGGGTCCATGCAGGTTAGAAGTAGAAATGGGAAAAAGAAAGTATATGGACAACATTTTGAAGGGAAAAGTAAGAAACCAGACATAATTTTCTGTAGACTCTGCAACACTGCTCAGAGGGGAGTTGGAGGCCGAGGGGATCAGCACCTCGGTCAGTCTGGGTCCAAGAGCTCCTGGAATGGCCTCTTCCAACCCCCTCGCCCGAACCATCCTGTGATGTTGCGAGCTGTATCTGGGATCCCAGAGCTCTTCCAGAAAAACCCACCCTTCTTTACCCCAATAACTTACACAAAGCCAAATAGAATAAAGCTGCCTAGAGTAGAGGGTTAAGGGGGCTGGGACCCCAGCGGAGAGTGCCAGGGTTGTGAGCTCCTATTCCAGATGGCCTACAGCCCTGCAGAGTGGGAGACCCACGAGGTAAGGGGTCCAACGTTGATGGACCCTGAGGGTATTAAGCTCGGTGAAATAAATCAGCAAAAACCAAATGCTGTGTGAGCTCACTTACATGTGAAATCTAAGAAACAGAATAACCAAGCTCACAGATCCAGAGAACCAGAGACTGGTGATTGCCCGAGGCGGGGTGGGGTTGCGAAATGGGAGAAGGGGTCAAGAGGTATAAACTTCCCATTGTCTGATAAATAAGACAGAGCTCAGACGCGGTTCCCAGAGACCGAGGCAGAACTACAGCTCCCGAGATGTCCCGCGCCAGCTCCACGCCCCCGATACTGAGGCGAGACTACAATTCCCGTGGTGCCTCGGGCGCCGCCGGCCTCTGATTGGCTGCGCGGAGCGCGCAGGCGGCGGCCCATGGCTGCGCTCGGCGAGGTGGCGGCGCGGTGGGCGCCGGGGCTGTGGCGGCGGGCGGTGCGCGCGGCCGCGTGGCTCGGGGGCAGGCGTTTCGCGAGCGGCGGAACGCAGGTGAGGGCGGCGGATACGGGGTGGGCGGCGGGAGCCCGAGGGACCTCGCGTGCTGGACTCGGAGCTGGGTTCCCGATCTCTGGATGTCATTTCCACTCTCCCGCCTTGGCCGCGAGTGGCGACGTCACGTCCCCTGCGGGCCTGCCACGCGGGTCACTGTCTCCCCGGCTCCGTGCGCACAGCCCCCCGTCGCGGGGGCGACCCGGGGGCTGGGGACTCGGGACCCTAGGCAGGACCCCAGCCCCCCAGGTCCTGACTTTCTCCACTTTCCTGGTGGCGAGAGTGGGAGGAGGGGGAAGTGATGCCGCTCCTTTCGGGCTCAGCCCTGCCCGGGCCACGCACTCCCCGTGTGACTTAAGGCAAATTACCGCCGCCCCTTGGTGTTCACAGGGGACGCCGAAACCCTCGGGTGCTTGAATCCCGCAGCTGGGCCCCGCATCCGCGGATGCACCAACCCGCTTGGTGTGTGAGGTTTGCCGTCACAGTTGGTTGAATCCAGGGCTTGCCTGGTGGCTCAGCGGTAAAGAATGCCTGGAATGCAGGAGACATGGGTTCAATCCCTGGATCAGGAAGATCCCCTGGAGAAGGAACTGGCCACCCACTCCAGTATTCTTGCCTGGAGAATCCATGGACAGAGGAGTCTGGCAGGTTATATAGTCCGTGGTTCGCGAAGAGTCAGACACGACTCGGCGACTAAGCACGTCGGCGTCAGGGCTAGCCCTTAGCATGCAGTGTTTTTGCAAGAGGCTACCACGGGCACTTTGTGTGATGTAGGCAGTACCTGTCACAGGGACTGCAGAGATGGAGCTAGTCGGAGTGGACAGTGTCCCAAATGGTGGTTGTGCTGCTATTGTTGAAAAACACATCCACCAGTTCCAGATAAGGAGCAGAAACACAAAGGAGCATCTTCGTTGTCCCTTCATTTCAAACTAATCTTAAAACCACACTTTAAAAATTGAAGTATAGTTGACTTACAGTATTGTGTTAATTTCAGGCGTATAGCAAAGTGATTTAATTGTGTGTGTGTACATATACATATATATGTGTATATATACACACATTTATATGTGTTTTCAGAGTCTTTTCCATTATAGGTTATGGCAGAACATCAAGTATAGTTCCCTGTGCTATATATTAGTTCCTTCTTTATTTTATGTATAGTAGAAAACCACACATTTTAGCACTGCCACAAATATGAACTTTAATTAGAAAATCTAGCCTGATACCCAGGACTAATTAAAAATAATGAAGTGATATAGAATAAAAATACAGAAGAGAATAAAAAGAATGAGAAGAAAAAAAATCTAATCCTGTTTCCTTTGCTCTAGGAAACTTCACTTAAAAAATTAATAGATGTTATTTTTTAGAGCAGTTTTAGGTTTTCAGAGAAGCTGAGCAGTAAGAGAAGCCCCAGGCCCCAGTCCTCCCGTTTCCTGTTCTTAATGATGGAGGGGCCTTGACTCACTCAGTTGGTGGCTAGATCCTGTTTCTGTGACTGCACACACCTGATCGTTGGAGGTAGAGTTTACACACCCACAGGAATAGATGAGGGAGTGCCCGGTCACTGCCAAATTGTCCTGAGACCTTCTTGTTCTTAGTAGTGGGGTCTGTGGATTCTTATGTCTAAGAGAGCAAACTATTTAGAATATGGCCACTAAGAGCAATGAAACTATGGTCAGCTTTTGCTGTCATCAGCACAAACAAGCTATCTTATGTTTTAACTGTGTATTTAAAAAGGAAATCTAAGAACAGTATTATGAACTGCATAGACCCATCTTCCAGAATCAGCAGTTATTAATGTTTGGCTGTACTTGCTTTGCTTATCTCCCTCCATCCTCTTCTATTTTGTGGCTCTAAGAGTTTGAAATGAATCCCTGATATCTTGTTATTCCAACCCTAAATTCTTCTCTGTGCACCTCCAAGAAAATAAGGATATTCTGAACATAAGCACAATATGTGTGTGATGAGAGTGGCTTGACTTGGCTGATGCAAACAAAAGGAAAATGGCAAACAGGTTAGGTTGGATTTTTCTGACAGTTGAAAAACGTCTTGTATGTTAATAGTTCATAACATAAGAGGTGGGTTGAATTTTTAAAAAGAGAATAGTGTTCAACTTTGTAAATCCAAGAAATGCAGATTGAGAGGAGATTTTTTTTTTAACTTTGAAACTAACAAGACATTTGATTCTTAACAAACTCTTTGATATTGTGAAAACCTCTTTGGCAAGGGCACCAGGGTCCATGTGAGCTGATACATGTTTTGGAAGACAGCTTGTTAGGAGGTGTTCTGTCTTTGAAATGTCTGTACCCATTTGGCTTGCTACCCTTGCTTCTAAGAATCTAGCTTAAGGAAATGTCCGTAATATGGATAAATCAGCAAGCAGGAGGAGGTTCTTTATAACATAATTTGTAGCAGCAGAATATGGGGAAACCTAAGTGAGATAAGGGAAACCTAATATTAGTGGAATATTCACTGAGAATATTATGTAGCCAGAAACATGGAGGATGTAAGGCTGTGTGTACTGATGCCGAAAGAAAACCAAGAGAGACCAGTGAAGAGAAGATGGGAAAAAAGCACAGCATAGTGCCTTTTGTGTGTTGGTGAAAAGATGAGAAAGTAGCACCATCCAGGAAGGGTTTCTGGAAAATACCAAGAGGGGTTGGCACTGGGTGGAAGAGGAAGCAGGAATCGTAACATTTTTTCTCTATGTCATCTGTAGCGATTGAGTGGTTTTTAAAAGCTCTGTGTGTGCTGTTATGGTAAAACTTAAAAGGTGGTTATGAAGGCTGTTGCAATAGATTAAAATGTTTCACGTCAGGCAAAAAGAACAAGGCACAAAATCATACATATAAGGTGCAGTCTCAGCCACATAACAACAGAAGGCTAGAAAAAGGCGATCAAAAGAAATACTGATCCGTCGTGTTCAAGTCCTGGGCTTGTTTCTGAGTTTCTCTATTTTCCAATTTAAAAAATTCCTTTAGGGACCTCCCTGGTGGCTCAGTGGTAAAGAATCTGCCTGCCAGCGCAGGATACGGTGATTCAATCCTGCTCGGGGAAGATCCCACAGCGCGTGGAGCATCTAAACCCATGCACCACAGCTGCTGAGCCTGTGCTCTGGAGCCGGGGAGCTGCAGCAACTGAGCCCACCCGCCACAACTAGAGAAACACACAACTAGCTTTCTCGCTGCAACTAGAGAAAGCGCATGCAGCAACAAAGACCCAGCACAGCCATAAATAAATAAATGAAATTAAAGTAATCCTTTATATCAGTTATGCAAAAATAACTTTAACCAAGTAGTTACATGCTTAAAAATACCTGAAAAGGCCTAATTCTCTATTGCAGATGGATCTGCCTGGCCGGCAACCCCAAGTCAACCTCTGGAATTCGCGGCCCCGGCTGGCCCGAGGGTGGGGATGAGGCCTCCTCCCTCGCCTCCCCACCCCACTACCCCTCTGCCTGACTTGGGCCGTTCTCGTCTCCCCTCCGTGCAGAGCCCGCCCACTTTTGGGTTGCTGTTGGACATTGATGGGGTGCTGGTGAGGGGCCACCAGGTCATCCCTGCCGCGCAGGAGGCCTTTCGCCGGCTGCTGGACCCTCAGGGGCAGCTGCGGGTGCCCGTGGTCTTCGTCACAAATGCTGGGAACATCTCGCAGTGCAGTAAAGCCGAGGAGTTGTCAGCCCAGTTGGGCTTCCAGGTGAGGACGTGATGGAGTCTAGAGGCCAAGGACCTCCCCCCACCATGGAACCCCCTCTCCAACACTGACTGCACCCTCGCCCGGGGGTGGGGGACACTGTGGATGAGCCAGGGTAAATCTTCCATACCCGCTGGAAAAATAACTTGAAGCTCAAGGCCAGACTCAGGGAGAGAGCCCCATTGGCAGAGTCCTCTTTTATGGAAATGAGCACTGTGGACTTGGCCATTTCCGTCTTTGCTCCCGGGCCTCAGGGTCACGTGTTTCTAAGTGTCCATGTGCTGGGGGGTGCTGAGGTGACAGTGCTCTTTTCTTACGAGTAGGGTGGCACCGTGCTGGAGCTCTTGTCTTTCGCCCACCAGCAGCTCTCACCCCCCAGCATCCACATGGCGTGTGTTGGCAGTGGATCTGGATTTTGGAAAGAGTCCTCATGAAACCTAGAGAGTAGAGCCATTGCCGAGTGGCTGGGACACTGCTTGGGGACAAGGCTGGTCCTCCCCTGGTGTCCAGACAGTGGGTGTTTGAGGTCACCATTAGCATAGATGCTGAAAAGCCAGGTTTTATTTAGAACTGAAAGCTGTCAGAGGCAGAGGCAGGTCTGAGCTCGTGCATGAACCCTGTGGTTTTCCAGCAGGGCTGAGAGATCGGGGTGTGGGGAGCAGGGCGAGCGGGGCCTGTGGTGGCCACAGCTCCTGCAGGCTCTGCTGTCCGGGCCCCTCACCCATGTTGGGGTAGCTCCAGAAGAGTTGGGCCCCCTCTGGGCCCGTTTCTCCTCCCCGTGTCCCCACTGCTCCCGACGCTGCCCTCGCCTGCCCTCGCCTGCGTGTCATCTGCTCTCCCTCTCTCGGCCGCCCTGCAGGTGCAGCCTGACCAGGTGATCCTGTCCCACAGCCCCATGAAGCTCTTCTCGCAGCATCATGACAGGCGGATGCTGGTGTCTGGGCAGGGGCCCCTGGTGGAAAACGCTCGAGCGTATCCTTCTGCTGCTTCCAGCTCTGCTGTCCTCGCCCGGCTGAAGGGACTGGGGCCCAGCCTGCTCGGTGCCCACAAGAGGAGGGAGGGCAGCTCCCAGGTGTCCAGCCCTGGTGTCTGGGGGTTCCTGAAAGCCAGCTCACCGCCGTCAGCCCACTGGGCAGCTCCCTGGAGAGTCTGACTCACCGTGGCCCGAGAGCCCAGGCGGTTCTGTGGTTCGGTTTGGGCCCCACGGCTCCCTGTGCTCAGTGCGCGTCTGCGTGGAGCTCACCTCCAGGCGTGTGCTTATAAGGGTCAGTCCCCGCTCTGAAGCATCCTGTTCACTTGCTGCTCCTGCGAACCCGAGCTGAGCTCCGGCGTGGGCAGCCGCGCCCTGGGGGCCAGAGCAGCACACGCCTGCTGCCTCATCAGGGCTCCTGCTGGAGGCAGCGAGAAGGGCCTTAGGAAGGAGCACAGCAGAGAGCGCTGGAGGGTGAGGCTGCATTGTGTCCCCCATCCCCTTTAGACTGAACCTGGTCCATTTGCCCATCGTCCAGGTGTCATCCGGCCTGGCTTCTCCAGTCTCTGCCCAGCCTCCTTCTCACCGAGGAGTCTTCTCTCAGCCGTCCTCAGAGCGCTGGTGCTCCTGGCTCTGGGCCAGTGTGAGCTCGGGGATGGGGCTTCCTGTGTGCCTCTGCTCGGGGGTGCCCACCACCGGCGCCCACACCTGCATGCAGTATCTCCTGGTGCGTGCTGGCCTCGTGCTCTGTCTAGGGTTGAGGCGGGCTTGATCGGGTTGGGGTGCTTCCTTCACTTTCAGAGGCATCTCCCCCCGCAACCTGCCCTGGCCACTTTGCTTCCTGACCTTGCTGCAGACTGGGTTTCAAGCACTTGGTCACAGTGGATGAGCTGCGGGCTGCCTTCCCTGTGCTGGACATGGTGGATCTGCAGCGGCGGCCCAAGACCACGGTAACGGGACATGCTCGGGCCCCCCTCGCTGACCCTGCAGCCTTGCCCCCAGAGAGCAGGTCCCTCGCAGGACACGACTGGCCGAGGATTTAGTCCCTAGATGCACGTGGTGAGGACTGTCCTCTCTCCTTCTAGAGTCCTCTCATCCCCTCCAGCTGGTGGCTTTGTGCTTTACCAGCTCTCCCAGTCACCTGGGAGGATGCTAGCCTTTGTAGGGTTGATCGCGGCTCTGCAGTCCTGGGGCCCCTTACAGAGGGCTGTCCTGGTGGGACAGCTTCCTGGGAAAGCAGTTCTGAGTGTCTGCGCCCGGCTCCTTTTGGGTTTGGTTCATACTTGAACCTTCTCTCTTGTGGCCAGTGGTCACAGGGCCTGTCACTGACCCTCTAGAGTGACTGCTGTCTTCTGCCGGCCCTTCGCCCTCTCCTTCCCTGTGTGAGCTCTGTATCTCCCTCTCTGCCTCATGATGACACAGTTGTTACAAAGCAGACAGGCTTGGTTCTGTTGGTCTGTGTGGCTCCCATCCCTCCCCTGCCTCTGAGCCATGCACAGTGTGTCCTCAGCCAGGCGTCACCCCAGCTCTCAGGACAGCGCAGTGACAGCCTCCAGGGACGTGCTTGGCCCAGGTCTCAGCTGGTCATTGGCAGAGCCGAGACCTGGGCAGCTGTTTCTGGAAGGAATGGGCCCCAAGACTGCAGTCAGTGGTGGCCTCGCCCCCGGAGTGACACCAGGCTCCTATCCCTCCTGGGCTCATCTCCTTCTCGGCCGCCTGATTCCAGACCGGCACCTCCCATCCTTGCTGCAAGAAGACAGTGGAGCAGCTGACCCCTGGCTGACCTTCACACGTGGTGCCCCCACTGGGCGCTCTCACCCTCTCCCTGGGAACCTCCCCCTCGGCCTGTCAGCTTCTCCTCGGCCTGGGCCACACCGAGGGACCCTCTGTCTGTCCTCACACGTCCCACCCCTGGAAACCAGGTGACCGTGGCATTGACGGTCTCTTCTTGGTCTCTTGCAGCCGCTTCCAAGGAGTGACTTCCCTGCGATTGAAGGTAATGAGGTCCCTGCGTGATGCGGGCAGTGTGGGCAGGGTGCTAGACACTGGGCTCTGGTCTCCATCTGCCATTCACCACCTCTGAGACATTAGCTGTTGATCTTTCCCCCATGCCACCTGCCTCGTTATTCCAGAAAAATCGTAAAGGTGGAAAATCTAAGTGGAAAGGTACCTAAGGTAACCTGGCCCAGTGTTTCTCAGCCCTGTTGAACCCAGTTCTGCCTGGGCAACAGAAAAAATATTGTGTGGTTCCACTTACTATTCCGAGTGTTCTCATAGATACTATAATTTTCCTATACACAAACGTTATGGAGAAGGAAATGGCAACCCACTTCAGTATTCTTGCCTGGAGAATCCCATGGACAGAGGAGCCTGGCAGGGTTACAGTCCATGGGGTCACAAGAGTCGGACACGACTTAGTGCCTCAGCTACCACCACCACCATACACAAAGGTTAATTCACTCGAAAGCCGTAATTGTATGGAGAAAGAAATGTTTTTTAGTAAGGTAATCTGCATTTCAGTATGTAATAATTACCCAAGAGAACATAGTTAAGTAGCAAAATGATCATAGCAAAAGTAGAATCCCCGGGAGTGTCACAGCTATAAACGCAGCGTGTTCACGGGTGTGTAGGTGTGCCTCTGTGACAAACGCAGTGTGTTCACAGGTGTGTAGGTATGCCTCAGTGTGACTCAAGTTAGGGGCAGTGTCATCACTGGTGATGTGCTTTTCCCGATTGGGAATAAATCTTGGTAAAGTTTTGAAGAAATGAAGTGCAGTCTTCTCATGACTAACATGATAGTTACATTTTGGAAAAAATCTGTGTTTATGAAAACCCTACTAAAAAATATGTTGTGGGGAATGGAATTAAGATTTGGTAAGCAGGTTGTTCTGTGTGTCAGCTGTCAGTAGACCTGGGGGGCTTGACTGAGCAGGGCTGTCCTGAGCCCCTCGAGTCCCGGCCCCTCCCACAGCCCTCACTGCGCCAGTCCTTGTGACAATGAAAACAGCTCCCTGGGGCTCGCTGCCCAGCAGGCTGCGGACTGGCCAGCGCCTGGTCTTGAAGCTGGCGCGGGCAGCCTGTGGGCAGCTCAGCCTGCGTGTTCTGCCGGGTCTCACTTTGATCCTCCGCACAGCAGTGAGTGTTGTCCTTATGTAGTTGAGGAAGCCGAGGCTGAGACACGCTGAGAACTAGCCTACAGTCTCAGAGGGGCGTGGGCAGTGTCGGCCCTGTGACCCTGTCTCTCCACTGTGTTTCCAGCTGGCCCTGGGGCTCGGGGGATGTGACCGGGTGGCTGAGGTGCTGGGCAAGGGTCGGTCAGCAGGGGCTGTTGCTCCTCTGCTTTTAACCCTTGGATGGCCAGGTGGACACACGAAGGAGCCCTCAGGAGCTCCTCCTGGCTCGGCTTTGTCCACTTCCTGGGACCTGTGCCCTCTCCAGGGCCATGCACCCCGGGGGAATGGCTGGGGCCGGGCTCGGCAGGACTCCCCAAGGGGCGCCTTGCGCCGTGGCTCACCGTCCGCGCTCTGCAGGGGTGCTTCTCCTGGGGGAGCCTGTGCGCTGGGAGACGAGCCTGCAGCTGATCACCGATGTCCTCCTCAGCGACGGGAACCCTGGCACGGGTCTGGCGACGGCCCCCTACCCCCACCTCCCCGTCCTGGCCAGCAACACGGACCTCCTCTGGATGGCCGAAGCCAAGATGCCCAGGTGAGGACACGGGGTCCCCGCCTCAGCCCTGGGTCCCCGCCTCCAGCTGCTGGGGGCTCCTCAGCCATCCGGGTGCTCTGAGCTCAGACCCCTTCCTCTAGGCCCCGGGGTTGCCATGGTGACCTGGTCTCTGGGAGCGGTCTCCAGGGTCACTTCACATACTGGGTAGTAAAGGAACACTGCCGCTTATGGAGCACGGGTGGTGGATCGAGGTGGGGGTTACCCCCGCTTGCCCGCCAGTGTCCAGCAGGACGGCTCCTTCTGGCCCGCGGAGCCCGAGTGGGGCTCAGGCCCTGTTCTCCGCGCCCTCCCCTCCCCTCCCTGCCTTCGCCCGAGGTGCTCATTCTCCCACTCCTTGGTGTCCTGC
The DNA here is from genome assembly GCF_023091745.1 of Budorcas taxicolor. Lineage (NCBI taxonomy): Eukaryota > Metazoa > Chordata > Mammalia > Artiodactyla > Bovidae > Budorcas > Budorcas taxicolor. The sequence goes on along the minus strand of NC_068914.1, from coordinate 152,366,345 downwards.
CCATAAGACGCAGGGGAGGGAAGAGGAAGGATTTTCAGGTTTGGCTGACCCCCAGGTGACCTCCCTGGAAGGGCAGCTGCTGGTACTGTTGGGCTTGTCTGGGGCCACAGGCGAACAAGTGACATCCCTTCCACCTGCCTCCAGATGAGCTGTGCGGTGGGTCCGTCACTGGTGCGGGGGCCAACCCCGAGCCACTGCGCAGCCGCCCAAGGGGGACAGGTCACTGTGGTAGCTCTCGTTGCTTTTTTAAAATGCAGTTCCACAGCTCGCGGTCAGGCTTGTCTTCTGGAACATTCTTCCTAGAGTTCAGGTTTGCTGACGATAGGTAAAGGGAGTGGGTTATGTAGGACCGAATGGCAGGAGGTGACTTATTGTTGATAAAGCCAATTTGATGTCACCTGTTCATTCAGTAATGTCAAAATTGAAACCTCCCTGACAGGTTTGGCCACGGGACCTTCCTGCTGTGCCTGGAGGCCATTTACCGCAAGCTGACAGGCCGGGAGCTGTGCTACTCGGGCCTCACGGGCAAGCCCAGCCTCCTCACCTACCGGTACGCCGAGGGCCTGCTGGCGCAGCAGGCAGTGCGGCGAGGCTGGGCCGCTCCCATCCGGAGCCTCTACGCCGTGGGGTGAGCCCCCCTCCTCCCCCGTGCTCGTGCCCCAGCCCCCCTCCACCCCGAGTGGACAGCACCCTGCCCGCTTCCCGCCACACTGAACTGGGTCCTCTCTCCCCAGCGACAACCCCATGTCCGATGTCTACGGGGCCAACCTGTTCCACCAGCACCTGCAGACGCAGCAGGAGGGAGCGGCCCGGAGCTGCGCCTCCATCCTGGTGTGCACGGGTGTGTATGGTCCCCAGGCCCCCAGCCCCACCGTGCCTGCCCCGGGCAGTGAGGGGTCTCCGTTCCACGGACACCGGGATTTCGGCTTCAGGCCTGAGCTCCTGGAGGCAGCCCACGTGGTCAGCGACTTGCATGAGGCTGTGCGGCTGGTCCTCTGCAAGGAGGGCTGGGCTCTCTAGGGCCCAGGGATGGGGGTGGGCCTGCTGGCTGCCCCCCAGCCCCTCCCGTGCCCATGCAGACAGCATCCTCACCCAGTGGGGGTCTCTGCCTGCTGCTAGCATGGGCTGTGACTCTCAGACACTATTTTGTATGGTCTTTTAACTTACTTCCCAGAGACTTTGAACCTATTTTTTTTAAGTGAAAATAACTGTACAATAATAAATATTCATTTTGCTGTGTCTTATGACGCTTTGTCTGGAATACACTAAAAAGTTGCGTAGGGAAGGATGGTGGGCAAGTGGAGTGTGTGATCTGAGGCATTGGTGAGAGTGTGGACCCCAGCCCACTGCAATCTGGGCCTCGAGCCTGGTCTGTGCAGGATTGAATCTGACCCAGGCCTCACCACGGACTTAACCACTTCCCTGATGTGGAAAGAAAGAGGGGCCTTTCCTGCGGTGACTCTAGAAACTCTCATGTTCCTGGCTGCTCTCCCAGTCATCCTAGTCATCCCACGCATCTCTTCCAGGACTGTGGCCCCCACTCGCCATGTGCCCGCCCCCAGCCAGCCCCGGTCCCCATCCTACTGCAGCTGACATAGCCCTCTGCTCCTTCCCTCCTTCAGACTCTTCCCTGGGCTGCTCCTGGGAGGGACGAGGGGGAGGGTGAATAACTTGTTCCCCGTTCCTGTGCAAGACCATGCCCACAGGCCCTGCAGGAGAGCCCCTCACCTTCAAGCAGCAGCAGCTCCTCACATGCAGCCCACCCTCGCTTGCAGAACCCCTCCAGCCCTGACGCCCCTCACAGCCCCAGTCAAAGCAGGGCTTTGACCAGCTCTCTTATCAGGTCCCTGCAGTCAGGCCCTCCTGCCTCAGGGCCTCTGCACTTAACGATTCCCTTACTTTCTACATCCACAAAGCTCCATCCCTTTTTCAGGATCTGGGGATGTGACTGCTCAGAAGGATTCCCTCAAATTCCTGTAAAAACAAGGTCTTCCTTGCTGGTCCGATGGGTAGGACTCTGGCTTCCATCCCAGGGTGGGAAACTCAGATTCCTGGTACAGCAAACAAAAACAGAAAACAAAATCGCTCTCTCCACTGTCTTGCATTATCTTCCCTGAGGTCCCCATCACCCCGTGACCTAAGTTCACTCCTTACTCTACGTCTTCTAAAAGATGCGCTCTGTGCACTGTCCACGCTGGTGCCTTCTTGGGTCCCCTCACCCACGTGCTGGGTGTGTGGCAGGACTGCAGACCCACAGGCAGGCGTGGCTTCTCTCCCTCCTATTCCTTGGGGGAGGGCAGGGGCCTCACCTGCAGTGATCCCCACTCTTCTCCAGCTCCTTCCCGTCTGTAGATGGTGGACGTCACAAAGGAGCTGTTGTAGGTACCACACTGTGCTGTTTAGGATTTTCTTCAGCTGCCTGTCTCAGAAGCCTGACCAGTGTCTCCAACGCTGTCTAAGCATCACGGCATTCGGGGCAGGCATCTCAAGGACTCTGCTGCCCACCCTGCTGGCATGCAGGCCTGCCTACCTGCGGCATGGATGGCCTCAGCATCTCAGCCACGTTCCATGGAGAGAAGAGGGCAAAGATGGAGCTGGTGGTGCTAGAGTCCCTTTAAAGAACTTTCCTGCAATGCATCTTACCTGGTGGTCCAGTGGCTAAGAGTCCATGCTCCTAATGCCAGGGGCCCAGGTTCGATCCCGGGTCAGGGAATTAGATCCCACATGCCACTACTAGGAGTTCCTGTCACTAAAAGATCCTACAAGCCACAACTAAGACCTGCGAGCTCTCCCTGGGCCCAGGAGGCCCCCAAGAGTGAAGGGAGAGTGCAGCAGGAATGGGGAGCCACGCTGGGAGTGGCCGCGTGCAGGGTCTTGCCGGAGCCCCAGGCTGAAGGGATGGGGTGACAGTGTGTGTGTCTGCCCCCAGCTCTGCCCTGTGGCTGGCAGCTGCTCTCCCTGTGGCCCTTTCTCTCCCTTTCTAACCCTTGGTTTTTCCTGAAGGTGGTAGGGGCCCTTCCAGGCGGGGTGCAGGAAGGAAAGGTGACTGCAGGTCACTCACGCAGGTCAAGGACAGGGCTGGCCGCTAGGCTGCAGACCGGGCTCATTCCTCTGGGGCTTTGTCCAGACCTTGGAACCAAATCCACACCCAGCTGCTTCATTGCTCAGCCTGACTGAGTGAAAAAGTTACCTTTTTGTGTTTCGGCAAGACTCCATGAGTCAGTCTGCACAGGAAGTAAGCATGTGTTCAGAATAAAGTGATCAGCCCAGAGCAGAAGTGGACCATGAGGTGCCCACGTGGGTCTCCAGCCCTGACCTTGGTGCTGGAACCCCACGCTTCCTCCGTGTCCCCGTGGTGCTGGCAGCTTCAGGCCTCCCGAGGACACCCCTGGGCTGAGGCAGGTGGAGAGCCAGTGGGTGGTCAGGCCTCCCCAGGAGCTAGGGTTGCTGTAGCAACCGGATGCTGCCTTGAGGGCGGATTTTTAAAATATCTCGGCTAGAATAGCTTTGTTCCCCCAGTCTCTCTTGTCACTTCCCCCGTACCGCGTGGTGCAGGAGAGCTGGGTCGTGCGGGGATGCCTGCCTGCTCTCTGCCGGGGGCTCCTGGCAGCCTCTGCCAGAGGCTGGAGGTGCGAGGATTGTCTCCTGCTGTGAAGGGCTGCGAGGCTGTCAGGGCTTCAGCTTTTGCTTCCAGCCTCCTCCAGCTCTTGGTTCCAAAAAACGTCATCTTCTCTTTTTTCAGGAGACAGAGAAGAGGGGTCTGGTTTGAAAGCCTTCTCCCTTCTCCCACTATGGATCTCACTCCTACCAGAACAGCTGCAGCATCCGGGACCTCCCTTTGGAGCCCAAGGGGTGTCTCCTCTTGTCTGCTCTTTCCTTTGTGTCTCTAACTTCCTCTTTATTTATTCACTCAACAAATGCCTGCGGAGCACTTACTGAGCCCCTGAAAGAAATGAAGAACTGCCTTGTTGTGGAGAAGATCCTGGATTTGGTCCTATGGGATTTCAAACATTTTTAAAAAGTTACAGTAAATTAAGACAGTGTTCTCTTGGCAGAGGGTGGGATACAAACAAATGGGACAAAACAGCTCTCAGAAACATGTACATTGAAAATATGGCTTAACGCACTCAAGGTATTTCTCGCTCGTTTCATAGACTGATGTGGGCTGGGTGCTGCTCTTGGTCTTCCCCTCCAGGTGGTGACTCAGACATCCAGGTGCCTTCCATCTCTCATAACAACTCTATGAAGTAGGTGCTATTAATTACTGTCCCCGTTTTACAGGTGAGAAAATTGAAGACAGAGAGATCAAGTAACTTGACCAAGGTCACCTAGCTTCTGAGTGGTGGAGTCAGGATTTGAACCTAGGTAGTCTAGGTCTAGTGTGTATACCCTAACTACTATGCCAGCTCCTTTATCACTATATGATGAAATTCTTTATTTCATAAAAATATTCTTGAGTATAAAGTTTATTTTTTTCTAATGCGAATATGATCATGCTAGCTTTTTAAAGGCATTTTCTTTTTATCATTTTTGAACGTGAATGTGAAGTCGCTCAGTCGTGTCCGACTCTTCGCGACCCCATGGACTGTAGCCTACCAGACTCCTCTGTCCATGGGATTTCCAGGCAAGAGTACTGGAGGGGATTTCCAGGCAAGAGTACTGGAGTGGATTGCCATTTCCTTCTCCAAGGGATCTTCCCAATCCAGGGATCGACCCCAGGTCTCCCACATCGTAGACAGACGCTTTACCGTCTGAGCCATCATTTTTACTTCTTTCGTTTTTTTGGCTGTGCTGGGATTTCGTTGCTGTGTAGGCTTTTATCTAGTTGCGGTGAGCAGGGCCTTGCCGCTAGTTGCTTCTCGTTGCGGCGGCTTCTCCTGTTGCAGAGGATGGGCTCTAGGTGTGCCAGTTTCAGCAGCTGTAGCCTGTGGGCTCGGTAACTGTGGTTCCTGGGCTCTAGAGGACGGATGCAATAGTTGTGGCGCATAGGTTTAGTTGCTTCGCAGTGTGTGGGATCCTCTGGGATCAGGGATCGAACCCGTGTCTCCTGCATTGGCAGGAGGATTCTTCACCACTGAGCCACCAGGAAGCCCAAGTCATGCTAGCTGTTTTGAGTTAATATTTGCTTGGTTTATTTATATAAATGCATTAAAATACATATGTCTACATTTTCTCTTCAACCTTCAATCTTTCTTTGTCTTTATGTTTTAGAGAGATTTCTTTTATTTATTATTTTCGGTTGGGTGGCTCGTCGTTGCTGTTTGAGTGCTTTCTCTAGTTGCGGCAAGCTGGCTCTTCTCTTGCTGTGGAGCACAGGCTCTAGGCCTGCGGCCTTTAGTAGTTGCAGCTCACAGGCTTAGTTGCCCCTTGGCATATGGAATACTCCCAGGTCAGCGATCCAATCGGTGTCCCCTGCGTTGGCAGGCGATTCTTACCCACTGTACCACCAGGGAAGTCCCTAGAAATATTTCTTATAAAAGCATATAGCTGGGAATTAAAAAAAAAATTGAGCCCAATCATCTGTCTCATTTAATAGGACATTTAGTGTGATTGCGGATATATTTAACTTTATTTTTTTAAACCATCCTTTGCATTCTGGCTTGTGTTATTTCTTATGAGAAGCCTGCTGTCAATCTAACTGCTGTTCCGTGGTTCACTGTCACGGCTTCTCCGAAGGTCCTTTCCTGTAGATGCTCTCTGGTTTCACATCCGAGCATCTAGCAGCATGTTTATAGTTATTCCTCCTGTTTAGGGTTCCTTGTGACTCTTAAATCTGTGGGTTGAAGTTTTCACCGGTTTTAGAAAATTATCAGCTGTAATTTCTTTATCATCTTTCCCTGACTCTTTCAAGTTTCTCCTCCTGGAATTTCTATTAGGCATATTTTGGATCTTCCCAATCTACTCAGTGTGTCTTTGGAGTATGTTACCGCTTCTAGCTCTCTCTACTGCATTCTAGAGATTTTCTTCAGATATATATTTTTATTCATTTTTGTTGGAGCATGGTTGCTTTGCAATGTTGTGTTTCTTCTGCACAGCAAAGTGAATCAGTTATACATATATCCCCTCTTCAGATAATATTATTTAAAGTTACTAAGTCTTTTTAGTGGAGAAGGCAATGGCACCCCACTCCAGTACTCTTGCCTGGAAAATCCCATGGACGGAGGAGCCTGGAAGGCTGCAGCCCATGGGGTCGCTGAGGGTCGGGCATGACTGAGCAACTTCACTTTCACTTTTCACTTTCATGCATTGGAGAAGGAAATGGCAACCCACTCCAGTGTTCTTGCCTGGAGAGTCCCAGGGACGGGGGAGCCTGGTGGGCTGCCATCTATGGGGTCACACAGAGTCGGACACGACTGAAGTGACTTAGCAGCAGCAGCAATGTGTTGCTTAATACATCTATTAATGTTTTTCAAAGACTATATATTTGAAACCTGGAGTTCTTTTTTAAAAAATTTTTCATTTTTTGGTACTATGAGTTTTTTTTCCCTAGTATAACATCTAATTCCTTTAATAATTTTTAAACTGTTCTTTAAAAATATTTATTTATTTGGCTGTGCCAGGTCTTAGTTGCAGCACATGGGATCTGGTTCCCTGACCAGGGATTGAACCCTGGGCCTTCTGCATTGGGAGCGTGGAGTCTTAGCCACTGGACCACCAGGGAAGTCTCTTAAATGGTTTTTTGAGTTATATTCTTAGTAGTTGCTCTAAAGCTAATAATATGCATTGTATCTTATGATTTATACCCATGTAATTTCAGTGAGAAATAGAAAACATGCTTCTATGTATTTTGTATTTTATTTCTGTTCCCCTCTTAGTTCTATTGTTGTACATGGTAGATGTATATATGTTACAAACCAAACAATAACAGTCTCATAATTGTTACTTGTATCTAATTTTATGTCTTAAAGAAGCTGAGACCTAGTCTTCCTCTACAGGAAAGAATCTATATATTTATAAATCTGTGGTATTAAACCTTGGTGCTGGGGGTGGGGACGATCCTGCTCACTGAGTTTCCTGGGCTGCTGAGCTGACTGGGCGTGTCTTCTCTCTCTCAACCCATCCTGGCCTCCCTGCTCCAGGCGGACGGACGAGGTATCAGGTCTCCAAACAAGCTTTACCTGGTGTTCCCCTCCACCCCCTGGCATTTAACAGGTGCTCAGGGAAATGGGTTTTGGATAGAAACCTGCTTAGTTTGTTCCCCACTCCCAGGCTGCCGTCCTAGGCTTATGAGAAGGAGTGTGGTGGGCAGGTGAGGACACCGGGCTGGGAGTCGGAGGTCTGGAAGCAAAGTGCCATCCCTCTGTCTCTGTCCCTGGGTATCGAGTGTGAGACGTAAGCACAGACCCTGGGAGCCTGGGAGCTGTTTGGCGAGTGTGTCTTCCCTTTCCCAGGTCCTTGTGGGATGTTTGCACTCAATTTATATATGAGAAAGTCTTAACTTCCCTCTTTTCATCCCAGCCACATCTTTGTCAAGGTTCTCCCAGGCTGAAGCGAAGGCACTGTGTGTGCATGTGTGCGTTCGAGTGTGTACACAGATTAGACATAACCCACTGCAACACCGAGGACCCTCTGGGACTCAGACCATCGGTATACTCCATTGTGTGCCCTGATTTCTCATCCTTCTTTTCTGTGCCCTTTTCATTCAGGGCCTCAGACCTGAAAGAAATGGGGCTAAAGAATCTCATTCAGAAGTTACTCTGAGCGACTGGAGTCCATTCCCTAGAAATGCAAGGATAACTTCAAAGATCTGGTACAACCTAAGTTCCCAGGGAGGAGACCTATCCTTGGCGGGGGTTGGGGGGGTCTGGGCGAGGGCTGGCATGATGGGCGAGGGCAGGAGGGAGCCGAGTGGATGGCTAGAGTAGCAGGCCTAGGCTGGGGTGAGGACAGAGCCATCAGTGTTTGCTCAGGAGCCCGGTTCTTTGCCTTCATCAGCGTCTCTGCTTCTTCTGCTTGGTTGACGAGCAGGAATTATAGGCTAGTTTTCAGGTTAGCTGCTGGCTGGTGTTCTCCCTGAGGGGAGGCTGGGAGCCCGGCTGTAATCACTCCCATTAGCAGTTGGCAGGTCCCCAGCTCACTTTTTCACCTGGACCTGCTGTGACACTCACGAGTGCCCCCCCCCCACTGCCCCGGGTGGGTGGCCTTGGTGCCAGCTGGCAGGGCTAAATCTCTCATGCCCTGAAGCCTGTGCCCAGCTCCAAGGACCGCTGTTCCCAACAAGAACTGCTCGGCTCCCTGGCGCTTGGCGAAGCCCAGAGCTGTCGGGCAGCAGAGCTCCCAGTGTGGTCTTGGGAAGGGATCCAGCTCAGAAAACAATCAAGAGTGGTCTGAGCTGGTACGTGTCCCCAAGGGTGGAGAAATGAGCAGTTGTAATGATGACACCACTTAACCTTTCACACATTCTGCACCAGGAACTGTGCCAAACCCTCCCAGCTCATGACCTCCTAATACAACAGCCTGGGAAGGCAAATGGTGGTCCCCTTTTGCAACTGGATAATCCGAGGCTCAGAGAGATGAAATAAGACCACACAGGCCCAGTGGTTGAGCTGAGACCATCAACTCAGGGCTCAGCTCCCCCGCCACACCTGTTGGGCCCACATGAGGACTAGACACAGAATGTGTGCATGCTGGGGGTGTGCTGTGAAACCCCACGTCCACCTGCAGACTGGCAGGACAGAGCTCTGTCCACCACGACACCTGCTGGGCCCGCATGAGGACTGGACACAGAACACGTGAGCGCCGGGCGCGTGCTGTGTGAAACCCCACGTCCACCTGTAGACTGGCGGGACAGAGCTCTCTCCACTGCCTGGCTACAGCATTCAGCATCACTGCTGTGGTCCTTTGTGTCCGTCGACACACCTGCACCTCTAGGTGTTTCTTTATTTTTCCTCTGCAGCTGCCTCTTCCAGTTGATTCCCATTCCTGCCTTAAGAACCTCAGAGAATACCGGGCGCCAGCTTGGCTGGGGCCGTCCTCTTTCTGTTCCTTTCTTCCCAGCGTTTGTATTCAGAGAGCTTCTCCGGCCACTGTAGATTGGTACCTCCCCCATGGTGCCCACTGAACCAAGCAGGCAAGGGGCATAAATATGTAGAAATATATGTCTGTTTATGGTCCTTGTAATCAGTATGGCCTGACTCTTCCAGTGGCTTTTAAGGGCCTTAGGGAGAGGCAGAGTGGCCCAATGGGGAGTGGAGATGTCACTGGAGGAAGCAGAGGCGAAATCTGCCCTGGTGCCTGCAGAGGTCCGAGCCTGGTTGCTCTCGGGCACGGTCTACACGGAGACCAAGGCCACCCGGTCCCTAAAGCCCAGGGGTTCAGCGGGTAGGACCTCGCGATCACCTCCCATCTCACCCCCGCGTTCCCACGGGGCGCCTCCGAGTCCCCACGGGTTCCGAGGCAGCGTCCTCCCTGCTCCTCCCCAACCTGCGCGCCCAGCGGCCTCTCCCCTTCTTCCCGCCGACCCCGCGGCCCGGATCTCCCCCTCCCAGCCCCGAATCCAATCCCGGTGTCCCTGCCCCGCCCCCAGCTCTTGGCTGGGCCGCCCCGCGCGCCGTCACCGCCGCCGTCACCGCGCGCGCCCGGCCGCGGGGCTCGGCTCCGGCGCGCGGCTCCGGCCGGGGAGGCGGGAGGGAGCCGAGGACAATGCGCCCCGCGCCCGGCGCCCCCCGCGCGGCCCCGCCCCCAGCCCGGCGGCAGCCCCGGTTCCTGCGCGGCCGGAGCGGCTCGGGCAGCAGCGGCGGCAGCGCGGGCGCCGAGCGGGAGGACGACGACGAGAGCGCCAGCATCAGCAGGCCGCTGGTGTCCGCCGAGCCCCCGGGGACCCCCGCCGCCTCTCGCGCCTCCACGCCCACCTCCGCGCGCAGCATGACCGCCGCTGACCTGGGCGCGGGCGCCGTGGCCGGGGCCGTCGGGAGTGCGGGCGGCCCCGGCCCCGGCCCCGGCCCCTCCTGCCGTTCGTGCTGCGGTTGCTGCGGGCGCCGGGCCCGGTCGGGCCGCGGGGGTGGGCGCCGCGGCTGCTCCTCTGGCTCGGGCTGCCGTTGGGGCTACCAGGCGCTGTCCGTGGCGCTGCTGCTGGCGCAAGGCGGCCTGCTGGACGTGTACCTCATCGCCGTCACGGACCTGTATTGGTGCTCCTGGGTGGCCACCGACCTGGTGGTGGCGGCGGGCTGGGCCATCTTCTTCGCCAAGAACAGCCGGGGCCGTCGGGGCGGTGCACACGCCCACCACCCGCATCACCCGCACGCCGCGCCCCTGCACCTGCCGGCCGCCCCCGCCGGGGCTGCGGGCGCCAAGGCGCGCGGCGCGCGCGGGGGCGCGGGTGGCCCGGGGCCAGCGGGGCCGGTCGGGGCGGCCGGCGAGTTCGCCTTCGCCTACCTGGCCTGGCTCATCTACTCCATCGCCTTCACGCCCAAGGTGGTGCTTATCCTGGGCACATCCATCCTGGACCTCATCGAACTGCGCGCGCCCTTCGGCACCACGGGCTTCCGCCTCACCATGGCGCTTTCGGCGCCTCTGCTCTACTGCCTGGTGCGGGCCATCGGCGAAGCGGGCGCCACCCCCGGCTCCGCGGGGCCCCTGCTCCTGCAGCCGCAGCGGCACCGCGCCGCCGGCTGCTTCCTGGGCACGTGCCTGGACCTGCTGGACAGCTTCGCGCTGGTGGAGCTGATGCTGGACGGCCGCGCGCCGCTGCCCGCGCACCTGCGCTATCTGCTCCTCGCGGTCTACTTCCTCGCGCTCGCCTCGCCGGTACTCTGGCTCTACGAGCTCCACGCCGCCACTTCGCCCCGGGCCCGGGCCTCGCGGCCCGGTGGCTGCAGCTGTCTCCTGCGCCTCCTGGGCAGCTGCCTGGTGGACGCGCCCTTGCTGGCGCTGCGCTGCCTGCTGGCCCTGAGCTACCAGCAACCGCTCTCTGTCTTCATGCTCAAGAATCTCTTCTTCCTCGGCTGCCGCGGCCTGGAGGCCCTGGAGGGCTGCTGGGACCAGGGCCTGCTGGCGTCCCCTAGTCGGGCCAGGTCGGGCTACGGTGCTTCACCCTCCGCCCCACCGGCGCCCGGAGCCCCCCAGCTGGGCCACTGCGTCTCCGAGGATGAGGGGTGCGCCCATGGCTATGTTAACACTCTGGCTGTGGCCTCCCAGAATTGAGGGGTCTGGGTCTTGCTTTGGGGTTGGGAAACCCAGCTCCCTGTCCTCGGACCTTTCCTCGCCTAGTCTAGATCACCTGTTAATGGGGCTGAGGGCCAACACACCACTCTGAGCACTTTGGGTCAAGACTGCTTGGAGTGAGCCAGCTACTGAAAGAAGGAGGAAAGTCGCCAGACTCTGTTCTCCACACCCATTCTGAGTTCCAGCCTCCAGGGGCATGGTGCCTCTGCTTCCTGCTTCTCCCGTCTCACCCTGATTCCTCTCCCTTGTGGGGGAGAGTGGAGGAGGGGGACCCAGGCAGGAGGCTGGATGGGACAGCTGCTTTTAGTCTGTGGCTAGTGGCCTGTGTCCCACACCTGGAAATTGACCTGGAGTCCCCTGTTCCTGGACTGTGTCTGTTATGTTTCATCCAGATGATAGATGCAATCTGTGTGTGTGTGTGTGTGTGTGTGTGCACGCACACACATGTGTGTGCATGTTGTTTCCTTGTGTCCACCCTGTGCCACTTGAGATCAGCAGGAGATCTGGGGAGGCTCTGTTCTCCCCACCCACACTCCTCATTCCTACCTGAATCTGTGGCCATGAATTAGTTCCCAGACAGAGCTGGGCACTTGGGGACTGCCCAGGGGCCCTCCTCTGAGGGAGGAGCTCACCCAGAGTCTTCCTCAGTCCCACCCCACTCCTCTCAGCTGTGGGGTGGGGTCCATACTCTAAGGACCAAACTGCACCCTTTCTTGGGTGAGTGAGCGTGTCTACCTCCGTGCTTTCCACTTCTGTTGTATCACACACTGATGCTGCTTGCAAAAAATAAGGACAAAGACTCAGACGTCGCATTTACCATGGCCACTGGACCCGCTGGGGTTCGGTGCCAGTGTTATTACAGGGTCTATGGAGGATCAGCTGGCTGCCCTCCATCTCTCCCTCTCTTTGCACCCATAGCTCCCATCCTTCCTGAGGCTGGTTGCGGGCTGGGTCAGGTTTCGGCTCAGAACAGCTTTGGTGGGGGTTCCTGGATTGATATCAGTTGGGAACCCGTCTCCCACCCCCTGCCCTTCTTCTGGGAAGCCTGGTGTGGATCAGAAAGGGTGGCGGTGACCTTTGTCCTCTGCTCTGGTCAAGGGAGTCCCTAGGGAAAAGGTAGACTGGAGGGGGTGGGCAAGCCCCACCCCACCCAGCCTCCCTCCCTAGTGACAGCTGATATCCAGGGGTTGCCCACATACAGTCTTGAGGGTGGAGTAACAGGGTAACAGGATGGGGAGGGGACAGTTTGTAAGGATCTCCCCCCTCCGTGTGCTTGGGCAGCTTTGTGTGGTGTAATAAACCCCGGACAAAGTGCCCCAAGTCATGGGCGTTGGCTTGACTCTCACAGGCTGGCTTCAGTGACACGTCACTTTTGCTTCCTGGGCCTCTGTTCTGTGCTGGGGGCCAGAGAATGTTTTGAGGCCCTTCATTGTTTTGGAGGGTTGTTGACAGAAGACAGAGACACAGGAGGGGCTGATGTCCTGAGCCTCCCTGCTCTAGGGGCGGGGGCAGGGAGGAAAATGTTTGCACTCAGTGTTGGGGCTCCCAGCCCCTCGCCCACCAGGTCCAGGGTCAACTGGTTGGGTTTTACAACAAATTGTTCCTTTTTTTGCCTTTTCTCCTCTCCCAGGACCCCTCTTCTTGCCCTTTGAACTCCATGTGGTCAAAGTTCTGGGGCTCAGACCCTGGGGGGAGCCCCTCTGCTCCCATATCCTCTCTCCAGCTTTGCTGTTGCTCTGCCACCTACCCTCCGCGTCTGAGCCATGGGGGGCCCAGGCCGGCCCCTGCCCCACCCCCTTCTCCTTGCTGAGTGACACTGCGACACGTGGGGGGCCCCCACTCGGGTGTGGGGTGGGGGTCTGCTGGGGGTTCTGACGAGCTGCACCTCCCCGTCCGTCGAGAGACTGCGGGTGCGGCTGGTCCCGGCTGCTGGCCCTTGTTCACCGGGGGACAGACGTCCTCTTCCTGACACTTGGTGCCATCACTTGTGCTCAGGGGGCCAACCCCTTCCTTCTGCCACGTTTCTCTGGATTCCTTTTACTTACTTCCTTTGCCCTACTCACAACAAGAGATGCCCCGGAAGTTTCGTTTTTCTTGTTTGCTAGGGGCATCTGTGGTGCGGGGGCGCCAACTGGAGATGCTGTGGTGGGCCCAGCAGGCGGGATTTCCTGTCCCTGGGCCCGTGCCCTCCGTGCAGGTCATGGAGAAGCTGGAGTGGGACCCGCGCTGCCGCCTCTAATGCTGGGTGGGTCGGGCCTCTGACTCCTTCCCTGTTTGGAAAGGGCTTGGCCCAGACCCTCTGTCCGGACAGCTGCAGAGTCCATGGTTCTTCTGGAAGAGCAGAGAGCTGGCAGTCGGAGCCTGGAGGACGGAAGTGGCACCTCGCTGGCATTTATCACGTTTTTTTTTCTCCTTCTCTTTTTAAAAATAAAACCAGCTTCTGTTCTGAAAATAAAATAAAAAAAAAAACAACTTGAGACTTGTGACAAGCTTCCTGTGCGGTTTAAGATCATGCCTGTCCTGGTTTCCCTGCTAAACTCTTGAATGTCACTGTAACATCTGTCATCACTTTGCGGGTCTCTGCTCGCATTCTGGGCCCTCCTTGGCTGCTTCCTTCCAGGTGGCTGGCAGGCTCTTGAGGAAGTGGCCTTGGGCTTCACGGCCCGGCTCCCGTCCTCGGCTCCTTCTCTCTGAGAAGAACTTGCCAGTGGGGGAAAAGGCTGAGAAGCCAACTTCTTAAGTCCTCTGCCCTCCTCGCACAGGCCAGAAGCAGAAGTCATTTTCGGGAAGAGCAGGGGCCGTGCTAGTCTTTTTTTAGCACAGAGAGCCGGGCGGCCTGAGGGAGCACCAGATCTCTGCAGAAATAAGACCACGGTTGTAGTTCTTCTGCACAGAGAGGGCCGGTACTGTCTAAGCCACGAAGACCAGGCGGCTCTGCCCGTGCCCGCTCAGGTCCACCTGGCCTGCGAGATCTTCCCCACTTGCAGGACAGGAGCACCTATACGCTTATAGGTGGGAATGGGGTGACATGTGCCGAGACAGTCCTTCCCTCAAGACATGGACAATCGTAACAAGTATAACAGTCACAGAGCAGCAAAGACCATGTGTTCACGTCTCCCTAAATGCAGGTGGACGCTAAGATGACCAATCTGATTACGTTTGTCGTGGCTGAGCTGCTCAAGAGGGGAGGTCGTGTCGGGGGGCTCTAGTCCTACAGCCAGAGGCCTGGGGTCGGTGAGCTCAGGGCCTGGGCCCTCCGGCCCTCACGGCCCCTCCAGGGAGCTTCCCCTCTGCTCCTGAGCCTAGAAGGATGGAGCTGCCTGCAGCAGGTCGCACTGCAGTCAGCAAGGGAATCAGGTCTGAACCACATCCAGTGGCCCTGGGCAGCCTTCAGACTTGGATTCTCCTTTGTCGTCTGCGTCCGGCTAAAAAGCAGGGGCTGGAGCCGCATCCCGGGAGTCCCGCAGGCCCTCAGTCAGGCCCAGGCAGACTCTCCTCTCAGGCTGCGGAGAGGAAGGAGCCGGGACACTGATTCCCACTAAGATGTGAACAACTACAACCGACTCTGTTGGGCAGGGCTGGGCAGGGCCCTCACTGAGCAGGTCTTTGCAGGAAGGCCCCTCCCTTGTTTACCTGGGAGGGGAGACTGCTCCTGTGGAGTGCAAAGGCCGCAGACAGAAACCACCTTTGTCGTCTGGTTCTGGCTAAAAAGCAGGGGCAGGAGCTGCATGCTGGGAGTCCCGCGGCTGAGCACCTTCTCCCTTCTGCCCGAGGCAAAGATAAGCAGCAAATGAGTAAAACCCATCACCGCAGGCGTTCAGAGGCCCAGCTCCAGGTGCCGAGAGTGGACATTAAAGTGATGAACAAAAGCCCCTCCAAAACCTGAGCACCTCTGAGGACCTTTCTGAGCAAGAAAGAGAAGCTGGTTCAGAACCAGTGTGGCTTGCTATGTCCAGAGGACCTGTTAGCCATTTCTCACTTTCCTAGAGAAAAAGCTGTGGACATCCGCACGGGTTGTATGGCCAGGGGTCCTCCCGCATCCTTGAGCCCCTTCTGTGCACTCTGCTTGGGGAGGGCCCCGAGGTGTGGGGGTCACAGCCTACAGGACACTTGTTATCAAAGGGCCTTTCTGGGTGAGGCACAATTTCACTAGCTGTGGTTCAGAATAGTATGGAAAGCGAGACCTGGCCTTATTCATAACTGATGCTCTTGGCATTTGGGTGATACTTAGACTGAGACCAGTGTGAGGCTGGGGGCTCTAGTGAAGGAGGGGGGACATGAGTGGAACAAGGGTGGATTACCTGGGGATCTTCCTGACTCCGTTTATATCTACCGTGTCCACACAGGGACACCTACCGATGGAAAGATTAGTGACTGCCCAGCGATGGGACATTTGGGGTCATGGGGTGATGATTAGGGGGGCTGGATTTCTTTGGGGAGGAAGAAAAATGTTTCAAAATTGATTATGCTGAAGGTTGCTGAACTCTGAACTCCCCAAAGCCTTGACTTGTACAGGGTCCGTGATGAACTGTGTGAGCTGTGAATCGTGTCTCAGTGAAGTCGTGAGGAAAGAAAGGGCAGCTGTCATGAGAAAGGGACCTGGTGGATGGTGACAGCTGGGTCATCTGGTCTCAGGGGCCAGCATAGAAGAAGTCCGAGGTCTGTGGGGAACGTGGTCCAGGCGGAGAGTGTCTCCCAAGACCAGGCCAGGGACCACAGGGCCGGGACACCCTGCTGCAGGCACCACCTGGCTCACCCACACTCTGCACATTGAGCACAGGATGACTGGGAGTGGGGGGATCGTCCCAGAGAGCTGCATGGGCATCTGCACCCAGCGACACCCACCCAACATCATCGGGGGATGGTGCTCTGGAGGCTGGAGGGTGGGAGGTCTCGGCTCCTCTGACCTTGTCCTCTTGGCTGCTAGAATGGAGCGCCCAAGACTGCACAGACTATGAACAGCGGAAACAGAGCTGGGCCTGGAAGTCCAAGGTCAGGGTGCCGGCGGATTCCAGATTCACAGACGGCAGTCTTGCAGTGTCCTTGCATGGGCGCAGGGGGCAGTGTTCTGTAGGAGTTCCTACAAGGGCACTTATCCCATCCATGGGACCCCACTCCATGACCCCCTTCCTCCCAGAAGCCCTCCCCAACGTCATCACACACTGGGGACCAGGTATTAACCAAGGGATGTTGGGGGGGGGGCGTCATGGATGCCAGCCTGTAGCACTCCCATGCCTGGTCCTTTGGCACGCGGGGCTGGTATGGACCTTGTACTGTCCAGGACCTGGGCCTCAACAGCCTGCTGCTACCAGGCACAACCTCACCATGAGAAAGGCCTCTGCAGCCAGGAGCCTGCCGACCCGTATAGCATGTGAATCAAAGTGACAGCCAGGAACTGTAATCAGAGTTTAAAAATTTATTCATTCTTTTATCAGTAAGCTCGCTTTCACACACGCACACATGTACACGCGGTATCTGATTTCTCCTTGAATTTCAGAATCCCCTCCTCCTTGCAGGTGCTTGAACCTCCAGTGGAGGACTCAGGTTCAGGCAAAGAGAACCTACAGTGACCCCAGTGCGCACAGGGCTGGGGGCTCCTTGTTCTTCTTGAGCCCGGATGCTATAGCCCAGTGCTCAGCCCGCAACCCTGGAAGAATCCTTGGCCAAAGCTCTCCCACTGACCAAGGCCACACGTGGGTTCAGGCCCTGCTGAGGCCATCCGGGCTCATTCACTTCTATCCAGTTTTTCTCTGGAAATGACCGGTGTGTCTGATCTACAGCCTCCTCTGCGGGGAACAGGGCATCCTGGTAAAGAAGCCCCGGTCTTTAGCATCAGGGCCTGATGCCCCAACCCCAGCCTGGCCCCCAGGCCTCCCCAAGCTGGGCCCATGGGCTCACCTTCTGCGGCAGGATCAGTTACACACTGCCCCACTGCCCCAGACTCGGAACTCCACCTGCCCTCCACCCCCCACTCCACCCCGGCACCCCTTCGGCCACCACGTCTTGCCCTGTGTGCTGCCCCGACCCTCCCACTAGAGGAGCAGTTCCTTGGCGGTCAGGGCTATACTGGACCCAAGATAAAGGCCGAAGAGAGGAATGGCAGATGGTCTGTCCTTTAGCTCCTGGGAATGGGCCATGGGGTCTTGGGGATGGAAGGTGACCACATAGGGACCCGAAGAAAAGCTAAGGGGACGCAGTCAAGCTGCTGCTGCTAAGTCGCTTCAGTCGTGTCTGACTCTGTGTAACCCCATAGATGGCAGCCCACCAGGCTCCCCTGTCTCTGGGATTCTGCAGGCAAGAACACTGGAGTGGGTTGCCATTTCCTTCTCCAATGCATGCATGCTAAGTCGCTTCAGTCATGTTCGACTCTGTGCGACCCCATAGACGGCAGCCCACCAGGCTCCTCTGTCCCTGGGATTCTCCAGGCAAGAACACTGGAGTGGGTTGCCATTTCCTTCTCCCACAGTCAAGCTGGCTATCTTTAAAAGTGCGGCCTCACGGGCGCAAGCCCACACGTGCACACATGCACACACGTGCTCACACGCATACACGTGCTCACTCACCGCCCCAGCTGGGGGAGGGCCTCGCATGGCGGCCCCTCGGGCTCAAGGCCGGGGTTCTTGCTAAGCTCCTGGAAAAAGAGCAGCAGCTGGAGGCTGCGCAGGCTCTCCAGGCCCTGGGGGGACAGCGGCTGCCCCCCGTCCTCCTCCCCGACCCCCTCCCCGCTGTCGTCGTCGTCGTCGTCGTCGGGGGGCTGCGGGGAGCTCCTGGAGATGTAGCCCTGGTCCGACTGCACAGACCGCCGCTGCTCCTCCTCGGGGGGCGTGAGCAGGTCCTGGAGGCTCGGGTTCTGCTTGGGGGGCGGGAGCCGCCCCACGGGGAGGAAGAGAACGCTGTTCCGCCGGGGACCCTGGCCCCCCAACAGCGGGCAGGCCTCTTCTCCCTCCACCAGGGCCAGCCGGCCAGCGCCACTCCCCACCTCCTGTGGGACGGGCTCCACTACCTGAGCCCGAGGGACCCTGTCCACCGGGACCACCATGGTCTGGAGCGTTGGGGCTGCCGGCTGCCCCGGGGGCCGGGGCTGGGGCTCCAGCCGCGCCAGGCCGCCCCCTCCTTCCCCGGCGAGGAGCAGCTTCACCAGCACGTGGTCCCGGGAGGTGGGCTCCCGCACCAGCGGCTCCTGCCGGACGATCCCTCCTTCGGGCAGCGGCTCCTCCTCGAAGGCCTCCTCGTCCAGGGACGGGAGGTCCAGGCCGTCCGCCGAGCGGAGGTTCTCCAGTTCGAACCAGTCCGGGCGCTCGGCCTGCCAGCGACGGAAGCGCTGCACTGCCTCGCGGAGCTGCCGGCCGCTGGGGCTCTGCAGGTAGTTCTGGGCCGCGAGCGCCCCCACGCGGTGCATGCGGCCCGGCTCGAACATCTCCAGGTCCTGGATGCGGAAGTAGACCTCCTCGAACCGGTCCATGAGCTCATAGCGGGAGGTGATGTTGAACAGGTCGGGCACGTCCGCCTCGCAGCTGATGTCGCTGAAGTAGCAGACGATGTAGGTGCCGAAGCAGGCCGGCCTCTTGAAGTCCGGCAGGATCATGTTCATGGCCGCCGTGAACAGGTCCCCCGCCGGCTGCCCGCGGTCGCAGCGGAGCTGCACGGCGGCGGCGTCCTCCCAGCCAAGCATCGCCTGCCACTTGGCCCGGGTGCCTCGGGAGCACAGGACGATGATCTTGGAGTTGCTGTCTGCCACTTCCTGCTTCTGGCGCCCCACCCAGGTCATGACCCCTACCTCTGAGATGGCTTGCTCCTCCAGCAGGTCCAGGGCCACTTCGGTGCCACACACGGTGAGCAGAAATTGGGCGAACTTGAGGACCACATCCACGTAGAGGGGGTGGTCGGCGGAGTAGATGACCCAGACCTTCCTGGGCTTCAGGGGCGGGGGGCTCAGGCTGGTGGCAGCGGGCAGGATCTCTGGGGGAAACAAGGAAACCAGGGTGTGGTTTCAGGCGTTTCAGTGCTGACCACACATCACAGGCCTGGCCTGCCGGTGAGGGACAGGAAACAGGCTGAGCTTGGCTCCCGAGCCCAAGAAGTGGAGCTGAGACCCCCAGAAGATGCCCGAGGCGGCTGCCAGGCCTCACTGGCTGCCTGCAAAATAGTCTGTGCCTTCAGGGAAAAGTGTCTCTCACTTTCCTCCCTGGCCTGCAGCCTGCAGCCTGTACGTTACTTAGGATTATCTTTTCTTCAAGACACCAAGGCCTATCTCCGGCATGGACACAGTTGCTCTCTAGGGGCCCTGACCTTCCCTTCTTGTTCAGGGATTAGCTGTGAGCCCAGTCCCCCTGCTTTGTGAGGTCCCTCCACTCGGAGCTGGAGGTGGGTCCCCGGCAGGTGACATCTCCCGAGGGACAGGAACTGACCCGGGAGCTCCTCCAGGCCAGTGTGAACAGCCTCCCCCTAAAGCCAGGCCGCCCAAACCAGGAGTGCCCACCTGTGTCTTTGGTGCCATCTTCATGTTTTCCTTGACGGAACCCTGAAAGGAAAGGCAAGGCCAGGACTGCTCCAGAAGTGTCTGTGCAGGCGGCACAGGTTTTACAAGGCTGTCTCCCGACCCGGGAGGGGCCGAGGAGCACCTCCTAGCTGCTCTGGGCCTTGGCAGGGAGACCAAGTCTCCCACGACCGCTGTGTGACCTGGGGGAGGTATCGATGTCTCTGAAGCTTGGTTTCTTCCTCTGTGAAATGGGTCTGTGGGTTAAGTGCCCGGCTCATCCAACATATCCACCACCTGGGTCACAAGTATTTGGCACCACTGACTGGGCTGGGGCCCCCAGAATGGTGCCTAGGAGGTTACAACCTGAGTGGCTGCCCCTAAACAGACTCCCCTTTCAGGGAAAGCCCATCCCCCAGACCTGTCCTTGCAGGAGGCACAAGCCTTCCGAGACGTCTCCAGAAGTGGCACCCCTGGCCCCTTTGTGGCCTCCTTGTATTCTGAAGGTGATGCAGGGAATCAACGTCCTTAAGTGACCTCCCCTCCTGGACCCAGTGAGGGATCCCATGGTGTGGGGCTAACTCTCTGGAGCCACACAGAGGCCAAGGAGGGCTTTTGGCACCTGACTTCAACTCCCACCTTTGGGCTGCTCCCCAGAACCATGAGGTCCTTCTCTCGCCCCAAGGAGTGGGCGCTTTGGGAAAAGGTCAGATGTGCGGCCCAAGAACAGCCTCCCAACCCTCCCAGGGACCCTCTGTGGAAGGACGCTCTCGATAGGCCTCATGCCTGGCTTGGTGATCTTCCCCTGCACGAATCGTGGTCACAGAGGGAACGGCCACCCAGATCAGGGTCATGGAGGGGCAGGGAGAGGCCAACCCCCACCCCAGAGACCCATGTTCCTTCCTGCTTGGAACGTGGCCAGAACGGGCCTGGGGTGGGGGACTAATGCTTCTTAAAAGCCTGCAGGGCTGGGGCTGCGGGGTCCTGAGCACAGACTTAGGGCTGGCGCGGGAAGGGTCTGGGAAGAGGGAGGGGCAGAGCAGAAATCCCAGGTGGGCTGTAGCCCCGCTCTTACCTGGTAGCCTCCAGGTCATGCAGAGGATCAGCAGGATGACGGAGCCCACCAGTAGGATGGAGAGGCCTGTGATGAACGCAGACACCCACAGGGGCGTGTGGTCTGTGGCGGAAGGGTGGTGTGAGTGGTGTGACACCCTGGGGCCCCACCCACTGCCCACCCTGGGAGTCCTCTCTGCTGTGCCAGCCCTGGGGCCCTGCCCACTGCCCACCCCGGGCTGCTCCCCTGGGGTGTCTCCTCGTGCAGCCTGACCCCACACCAGGCTAGGCAGGGACCTCTCCGTGGCCCTTGAGGTGTCTCAGCCTGGAAAGAGTCAGCCTCACCTTCAGCAGCGTCTGCAAGGAGAACAGGGACAGACTTTCAGTTGTCAGCAGTGATAGTGCACAGTACATACTGCACACTTGATCCATAGTATATAGTACCCAGAACCATGTAATACTTAGTACACAGTACATAGTGCACAGTAAAATATACTTAGTACTATATAGTACACAGTATCTATACTATGGTGCATAGTACCCAGTACTTAGTACATAGCACACAGTACTATAGTGCATACTGCCAGCACATAGAGCTTAGCACTTAGTACACAGTACCAATACTATAGTGAACAGTGCACAGTACTATAGTGTGTAGTACCTAGTACACAGCACTAGTCAGATAGTACTATGACTCAGAGTTTGTGAGAACTAAAAGCAGACGTGTTAGAGCACTTTGCTCACTCAGTACATGGTGTTAACTGTAACTGTGACAATAAAGAATCCCCAGTTTTCCAGTCACATAAACTGAAGATCAGAAAGGCTCAGTGCTTTTCCCGAGGTCACCCAGCTAACGAAAGTCAGCGAGGAGTCCAATCTGGAGTCTCTCTCTAAGGTTGCACGACACAGGCCTGGACAACTGCCCCTTCCCCCCCGACCAGGTCATGGTGCAGTCTGGGCTGCTGACCTTCACCCACCCTGCTTCCCCGTGGCCCCTGGCAGCCGCACGTCCCACCTGGGGTGTGTGAGACCTCCGGGCAGGCCACGGACACCGAGTGTCGGAGGCAGTCGTTGAGGCAGCTGCTGAAGAAGGGCTGGATCTGTGAGGCAGAGCGTGGGGGAGAGGCTGGGGTCTCACAGGCCCGCCAGGAACCCGCCAGCCTCTCCAGGACGTCTCCACGGCTGCTGAGCAGGCGTCCCGCCAGCGGGAGCAGGCAGAGGACCCTGCCTGGCTGAGGCTGGTGGCTGGGCAGGAAATCCCCAGGTAGCGGTGCTGGGTCCAGGGGGCGCATGACCCCCTCAGCTGCCTACCTGCCCTTCGCCCACCCCGTCCCACCCTGCTCCTCACCTGCACGTGGTGGCGGCAGCACCAGCTGGAGTCCCGCAGGGTGACCGTGATGTGGCAGCGCTGCGGGGTGGCTTCCTGTGCGGGCTGCAGGGTGGAGGGACGGTGAGGCCCCGGCCCTGGCTGGGATGCGCCTCGGGGGCCCCCTCCCTGGGGAGAGGGGCTGCAGGTCCGGCTCCAGGAGGAGCAGCCATCCCCAGGACTGCATCCCCAGGACCGCATCAGACGCCCCGGCCACCGGGGACCAAGGTATAGACGCAGGTGTCCAGCAGCGGCCCCACCCTGGCTCTGTCTTGCTGCCTCACCTTGACCCCCCACCTTGTCCTCATGTGCACATTGTGCAGTCTTCGAATCCTCTTTGCAATCATGAAATTAACAAAGCAGAAAGAGGACCAGGAGTATGTCGGGGAGGGGAGGACAGAGGGCTGAGTGCACAGGGCAGAGACAGGGCTCCTGTCAGCTGCAAGAGCAACCTCACACCAGCCACACACCCACCTCACACCAGCCACATATCAACTACACACCAGCCACACACCCACCTCACACCAGCCACTCTCCCAGCGCACACCAGCCACTCTCCAAGCGCACACCAGCCACACACCAACTGTACACCAGCCACACTCCAACTGCACACCAGCCATACTCCAACTGCACACCAGCCACTCTCCCAGCGCACACCAGCCACATGCCAGGCACACACCAGCCACATATCAACTACACACCAGCCACACACCCACCTCACACCAGCCACTCTCCAAGTGCACACCAGCCTCAGTCTGCACACACAGGAAGGGAGGTCACATGCTCTAAGCCCAGCCCGAGCGCCTGGCCCTCAAGGGTGGAGAGGGTGCTCTGAGCTGGGCTGATGGGTTAGGAAAGCGGCAGAGAGGGCAGTTACCACGGGCATGTCGACAACATGTTGGAAGCAGCTCTGGTTCTCCGCAGGCGGGAAGCTGTGCAGCAGGACCTGGTAACTGGTGGACTCATTCCACGGGGTGAAGCTCAGCCGCAGCTGGTGGGCCTCAAGAGTCTCCACGGTGATGTTGGGGTCCCACAGGCTGCCTATCCCATGGGCACAACGTGACCAGGAGTCAGGAAGGGGGGGCGAGCGTGCTTGCACACGTGCATGTGTGCACGTATGTGCATGCTTGTGTGTCTGTGTGCATGTGTGTGTGACCCAAGTAAAGCTCACACATGGTTGCCCCCACGGTTACCTGAGCTCACGCATGGCGTGGTGTCCTTCATCCTGGGGTCCTTGCAGTCTGTGGACCAGGAAGAAGTGCAACCGTCAGCCCCTGCCTTGGAGAGCTTGTCTTACACAACCTCCAACACCAGAGGTAACAACCATCTGCTTTCTGGGAGCCTGTCCAAGGGTGGCCCCTTCAGAGGAGCCCCAGGATGGACGCTGTCATGGGTCGGAGGCCCTAGGCCTGGGGCTGCCCTGGCCACCTTACCACTCATCCTTCCAGAAATTTCCAGATTCAGGCAGAAGCCCCCTCCCCAGACTTGTTCTTGGACTGAGGGGTCCTGGTCTGCTCCTGTTCCCCCTCTCTGGGGGCTTCCTCCCTGGATCTGCTTCTGCCCTTGAGGGGAGATGGGCTTAGTCTCCCTCAGCAAATGGTGACATTTCCCCAACTTCCACGCATGCTCATGGGAGTCTTGGTTCAGCCCCATCTGGGGTGGGCCTGGGAAGCTGCATTTCTGACAAGTTCCCAGGTGATTCCATGGCACTGCCAACCTGGGGACCCTGGGAGGACTGCTCCCCCGGAGACGGCTTCTTGGTCCCCCATTTCCTTGACTGCAGCCTTCTTATTGGTTTAAGAAGATGTGACAGGCGTGAATCACTGTGAGCGACGGGCTGAGTCAGTCCACTTTAGGGATGGGGGGCTAGGAGGGGGATTGGGGAGTGTCACTCATCTGACAAATACTTATTGAGCCCCCAGTATGTGCCAGGCGCTGTGTGAGGCCTGGGAGATATAGCCAGGAGTGAGACGAAGTCCCTGCCCTCCGGTGATGCCATTCCAGCTGGAGGGGCCATAGAAGGAGACTGTGATATTGTGCCACGGCTACGTCAAGATGCTGGCATGTGTACACACATCTGTGTGTACATGAGTGAATTTGCATGCACGTGCACATCTGTGTATATGCATGGGTGCATGTGTGTGCATGTTTTGTGTGTGCAAGGGGTGCTCCGGCAATGTGGATGGCCTCAGCAAGCATTTCCCAATCGCCTCCCACACGCCGGGCCGTTCACAAGGGTCTGGAGGCTGTCCAGGTGACTGTAAGGTGCAGGCCCTGTCCTCCAGGGGCTGGGCATTCGGGTGCTCTTAGCTTCGGACAACGAGAAAGGCGGGCCGTGGCAGAGACTCCGGGGAGGACAGAGATGCACCCAGAGGTGCAGATGCATCAAATGCTGTTTTGGAAGATGAGCCTGGCAAGCATCCCAGGAGGAGGGAGCAGGGGAAGAGGGGCTGGTGCCAGATACATGCAGGTGGGACGTGGGAAGAGCGAGGAGCCAGGGCTGGGAGAGGGCGGGGAGTGAGGCCACAGCTCTCTGGGGACGGGCCTGTCTTCCCAACACTTTCTGAGCAGGACATGCCAGACGAAGGACTCGGTTCCCATAGAACTCCCGGGGTCTTGGGCCAACACCAAGTTGGTGCCGCAGAGAACGGACTCCGCCTTAGGGAGTGGAGGCTGCAGCCCCCCACCCAGGAGCCCCAGCCCTGCACCTGTTTGTCCCGTGGGTTCCACAGGCCAACCACAGAGCGAGAGGTGAAGGGCACGCTGAGGGGTGGTGCTCTTACCGGGCACCAGGAAGTTTCTGGATTGGTGGTTTGGGTCCCCGTCAGGGATGGGCTTAGGCAGGTGGTGGACGGTCACCTC
The DNA here is from genome assembly GCF_023091745.1 of Budorcas taxicolor. NCBI lineage: Eukaryota > Metazoa > Chordata > Mammalia > Artiodactyla > Bovidae > Budorcas > Budorcas taxicolor. The sequence continues at coordinate 152,341,425 of NC_068914.1, read as the reverse complement.
GTACTCCTCTCTGGGTTCTACCACGAAGTGGCTGAAGGCAAATCGCCACTAGGAGACAGGAGGAGGGGAGGTCAAATGGTCACAGCTCTTACCTGAGCCCAAAGACCTCCCCACCTGTCCCTGAAGGATTCATCAACACAGGGAGGGAACAACCAGGCCGCAAGCTCCCCAGTCAGAGGCATTGTGTCCCTGTTCTGTGTTTCTTCTGGTCTTCCTGCCTGTTTACAAACACCTGGCTCTGGCCTCATTAGGAGACAGCAGGGCTAAAGGCAAGAGAATGTGGGCGAGTTTGGAGGCACCCCTCCCCCATCAGCCCTCTCCAACTCCAGGGCTGCAGGCCGCTGGGACCCAGGGGCAGCTGAAGACCACTTGTTACGTGGCTCTGCCCCGTGGAAGGGAAAGCAGGGTCTCTGGAGCACAAAAGTACAGTCGGAGGCTACGAGGTTCCCCGTCCAACCCTGGGCCTCACAGCGTTGTTGTTGCTCAAACTTTTTTTGGCCGATGGAGATGAGACGCACTGACTCCAGCTCCCCTGGTGGACCGCTTGGGGTCCCTGGTCCTCCCTGTCCTCCCGGTAGTAGTTTGGGGGTCCTGTCCTCACTAAACACAGCACAGGGGATCTGTCTTTGCTGCTTGTGTTCTGGGAGCTTTGCCTCTGACCACCTGTCAGACATAAACCGGCAGAATTGAGACGAGCCTGCATCAGGATCAACTAGACGGCTTGTCACCACCAACTGCAGCTGTTTGAACACTCCAGCCTCTGGTTCAGGAGGTCTGGGGGGCTACCTGGAACCTGCATTTCTAGCAATCCCCTGGTATTGCTGCCGGGCTTGGGATTACACACTGGGAATCAGCGCTTTGACCAAACTAAACACGAACCCATTCTGGCTCCAAGCAGCAGAAGGAACAGAAACTGTGGTGGAAACCACGGCTGCTCTGCGCTGGGCAGAGCCCCTGCGCCTGGAGGAGACCCTGGCTGACGGCAGGCGCTGGCCAAGGAAGCCGCCCTCCCAACAACGAGCCTGGACGTGAGGTGGGGAGGAAGAGCGGGGTGCATGCATGTGTGTGTATCTGTGCACACCACTCCTCGCGGTCACCACCGCCCACCCTGGTGGGACTCTTACCCGCTTGTGATGATGCCTCAGTGTGGTCAGAAACTCAAACCTGACACACAGACGCTCGTTGGTGCTCAGCTGCAGGATGGACAGCTCCGCCCCCTCCAGGTAGAGGACGCTGGCTGGAGGTCGAGGGAGGAGAGGAGGACAGGTGAGACCAAGGATGGCTAGCCGCCGGGGGTGGGGGGGTCATTCCTTGTCTGCTGTGCGGGCCGTCTAACCCACCCCTGCATCCTGCTCCTTCCAGCTCCCTCTGGGCTGGGTTAGCCACTGCCTCTGGACAGCTACCCCTTGCTGGACAGGGGCGAAGATGCTTTACCCTGGGCCAAAAGGGAAAGCATTGCAAATTCGTGGCTAGGCTGCTGGGGACACTGACTGTGGGTGTCAGAGGGGGGGTCCTCGACCTTGAGGACGTAGCGAGCCTCAGCAAGGGACTCACCCGCCCATCCACAGGCCTGGGCGCCCTCGTCACCCAGTCTTCCCAGGTGTGCACACTGCCCCGCCCCCAAGAGGCTGAGTTGTTGGGGGGCTGCTGTCAGAAGGGCCAGCCTGCAGTCAGATGGGTCATGACCAGATGTGATTTCCAGGGTGATGAAGATTTGGGGCTGAAGAAAGGTCTTCTGTGGAGGATGGTGGGTTAACATCTAGAACTCTGAAAAAGGACTCACTGCCTGAACTGATGGGTCCTTTCTCTGAACTGGCCCTCGTGTCTGAGCACAGGGCTGGGAGCCCAATTCTGAGTCTGGCGGGAGGACTAGGAGGCCCAGTCTGTGGACCCACCCAGAGGTGGGCAGCACCCCGAATGCCCACTCACCATCTGTCTGCAGCGTCCACTCGATGTGAACCACGGGAAGCAAGTGTCCTTGCTGCGTGTGGGCGAAGCGCAGCTGGGTCTGCACGTTTTTGGGGGATGAGGGGGTGAGGTTCCGAGGGTGGATCCAGCTGTCGTCCAGGCAGGTACCTGGGAGCAGGAGAGGCAGAAATCAGAGGCTTGCGGGCTCTAAGGGACAGAGATGCAGCCCAAAGAGGATGCCTGGTGGGGTCCAGGAGCCTTCACGGTCAGGCCGTGACCCCAAGACCAAAACTGGGCTTACAGCTCTTTTGATGCCCTTCGGGGGTCATGGGGAAGCTCTGACGTTAAAGGAGAGATGACAAAGCACGCCTGTGGCTTTGAGATGAAGCAGTGGTTGGAAGTGGGCAGGAGACACGGGGCAGCCATAAGAGTTGCTCTGTTTTTATGTGTTGGGTACCTAATGAGCATGGACTCCTGAACGGTGCGCCTCCTCCTTGGATTAAAACACAAAGCAAGATCCCACCCCAGATATTGCCCACTGCAGGGTGACAGCTCTGGCTAAAGGGTCATACTGCAGAGCCAGGTCGTATTGCGGCGCCCCAGAGAATTATTCCAAAACCCTGATGACGGGTGCGGCCCTGAGTCTCAGGGCTCCTCCCGCTGGGGACTGGGTCCCTCGTCAACTCAGTATGGGGTCAGCACCGCATCAGGGCAACTTGAGAAGAGAAAAAGCAGGTGACTTACTGTTCTTGACTGTGCAGTTCAGCCCCTGTGGAAAAGAGAAGCAGGTAATTACAGCTGAGAAAGAACTCGGATCCGCCAGCCGGGCTCCGGTGTCCCTGGGCTCACACTCAGGAATGAAATGCACGCGCCTTCCCTCTCACTTTTGGGGCCACTCCTGGGGGGACTGTATTCCTCCCCGTACTCTGCTCTCCTGACAACTGAGGAGATGCAGGGCAAGAAGTGGGCGCAACACATGGCAGAAAGGAACTGCCGTTTTCTCAGTGGCTTTAGGAGCTAGCTGGGCATCACCTGAGCCTCGTTTCCTGCCCTGAGCTCAGGACGCTGGCAGCCAAGCCCAGAGACAAGACCTCCAGAAACAGACTTCCACATCTGAGAGGCCACGGTCACCACCAGCCTGACCCCTATGTTAAGTCCAGCGATTGATCCACACGGCCTGTTCCACAGGGCATCCAATGAGCTTTTAGAACCTTAGGCTTGAATATTCTCAGACAACCAAAGAGTACCAGATTTGTATGAAAATAGTTAAAAAACCCAGCAACTTACAAGAATGCTCTTGGAGGAAATAAGATGATGCTGGGAGCAGAATAAATTAAAACTATAATGGTCTCAAAGAAATGAGAGGACACTGTATCCATATGACAGGACAAAGTACTATGGAAAAATGAGTAAACAGAAATAAAAACGAACCGTGAAGGGGAGGGAGGTGGGAGAGAGTTTCAAGAGGGAGGGGACATATGTATACCAATGGCTGGTTCATGTTGATATTTGGCAGAAACCAACACAAGATCGTAAAGCAATTATCCTTCAGTTAAAAATAAATAAATTTAATTAAAAAATGAACCATGAAAATAAAAAAAATCCATAGAAAAACTAGGTTATAAAATTCAGGAAATTTCTCCAAATGTAGAACAATATTAAACAGAAATAGAAGAAACTATGTGAATATTTATTTAAGAGAAATTATTTAATTATTTAATATTTATTTAAGAGAATATTTATTCAAGAGAAATGATATGAGTGAGTATATTTCCAATTGCACTCATCTCACATGCTAGCAAAGTAATGCTCAAAATTCTCCAAGCCAGATTTCAATAGTACGTGAACCATGAACTCCCAGATGTTCAAGCTGGATTTAGAAAAGGCAGAGGAACCAGAGATCAAATTGCCAACATCCCCTGGATCACAGAAAAAGCAAGAGAGTTCCAGCAAAACATCTACTTCTGCTTTATTGACTATGCCAAAGCCTTTCTGTGTGGATCACAACAAACTGTGGAAAATTCTGAAAGAGATGGGAACATCAGACCACCTTACCTACCTTCTGAGAAATCTGTATGCAGGTCAAGAAGCAACAGTTAGAACTGGACTTGGAACAACAGACTGGTTTCGAATCGGGAAAGGAGTACGTCAAGGCTGTATATTGTCACCCTGCTTATTTAACTTATATGCAGAGTACATCATAGGAAATGTTGAGCTGGATGAAGCACAAGCTGGACTCAAGATTGCCAGGAGAAATATTAATAACGTCAGGAACACAGATGACACCACCCTTATGGCAGAACACGAAGAAGAACTAAAGAGCCTCTTGATGAAAGTGAAAGAGCAGAGTGAAAAAGTTGGCTTAAAACTCAACATTCAGAAAACTAAGATCATGGCATCTCGTCCCATCGCTTCATGCCAAATAGATGGGGAAACAACGGAAACAGTGACAGACTTTATTTTCTTGGACTCCAAAATCACTGCAGATGGTGATTGCAGCCATGAAATGACCATGACCAACACAGACAGCTTATAAAAAGCAGAGACATTCCTTTACCAACAAAGGTCCGTCTAGTCAAGGCCATGGTTTTTCCAGTGGTCATGTATGGATGTGAGAGTTGGACTGTGAAGAAGGCTGAGCACTGAAGAATTGATGCTTTTGAACTGTGGTGTTGGAGAAGACGCTTGAGCGTCCCCTGGACTGCAAGGAGATCCAACCAGTCCATCCTAAGGGAAATCAGTCCTGAATATTCATTGGAAAGACTGATGCTGAAGCTGAAGCTCCAATACTTTGGCTACCTGATGTGAAGAGCTGACTCATCAGAAAAAAACCCTGATGCTGGGAAAGATTGAAGGCAGGAGGAAGAGGGGATGACAGAGGATGAGATGGTTGGATGGCATCACTGACTCAATGGAAATGAGTTTCAGCAAGCTCTGGGAGATAGTGGAGGATAGGGAAGCCTGACGTGCTGCAGTCCATGGGGTTGCAGAGAGTCAGACAGGTCTGAATGATGGAAAAACAACAGGACCAGAACACTGTTTATGAGCTTATGAACAGCACCACGTTGGACCTCCTGCAGAAACCCAGAGAAGACGCCCACGATGTTGAAGACAGCGTTAGGTGGTAGTGGTCAGTGTTCCCTGAGCTCTCCTGGGCCAGGCATCGGTAGCAGTTTGTATGGAGAGCTCATTGAATCTACAATAGCCCTATGAGGTAGGTACCATCACCACCTCACCACTTTATTTTTAAAATTTATTTCTTTTTGGCTGTGCTGGGTCTTTGCTGCTATGCACTGGCTTTCTCCAGCTGCAGTGAGTGGGGGCTACTCTCAGGTTGTGGCGGGCGGGCTTCTCTTGCTGAGGAGCACCAGCTCCCTGGCTAACTCCGAGCAGCTGGCACCAGCTGTGGGTCTCTCTGCCCATTGCTGCCTCTTGGACAGAGCTGGCTGTCATTTACCTGCTCACCCTCCCCTTCCTCTTTTCAGTCCACAAACATCTGTCAGCCCCCACGGCCTGTGCTTATGGCCCTGGGCTGTAGGTGGTGAAGTCAGGATGCGAAGCCAGGTCCTCTGAGATCAAGTCACTAAGTGGTGCTCCATCCATGGAAGCGCCAGTGGAGGGACAGAAATCGGGGGCCTCACCCCTCTCTTTTCAGGGGAGCCAGCTGGCAGTGGGGCCCTGGTCTCTGGCCAGGTGTACGGGAGGCAGGTGTAGACAAACTGCCCAGGGTCCCTCTCCAGCCCCTGCTCCCCCGCCATCAAGACAAGCCCCTGCTCACCCTCGGGCCTTGGCTCAGTGCTTTCCCCCTCCTGGAATGCTCTAGACTCTCTTGGAGGGCTGCCCAAGTGCCCTCTCTGCAGGAAGGGCACCCGGGCAGCAGGAGCTTCTCTGTTCCCTGGAACTCCATCGCTCCTGGCTGACAGAGGCTCCTGCTCCAGGCTGACTTCTGTGATTTCCTGGCCCAACATCCGTCATCAGCGAGTGTGTCTTTGTTGTTTCAGGACCTTGTATTTTGCAGACAGCCAGCAAAAGGCCATCTAAAAATGAACTGAGTCCCAGACAGCAGAGTCCCCAAGTAGGACCTGCTGAGTGGGTCTCTTGCGCTGCCCAGGAGTAGGGGGTCACAAGGACCTTTCCCAACATGGTTCATGTTAAAAAAATAAAAGAGAGATTCTGCTAAGCAGTCACTGACATTTCACCCTCTTATGAATCCTCCGAGACGATAGATGGGGAGAAATACCACTTTGGTTGTTCAACATCCTCTGACTCAGATAAGGAGTGTCATGTCTTAGGGTCAGAGGTGAAGGGGAGGGGGCAGAGGAAACCGAGAGGAGCGGCGGGAGAGGGCAGCGCGCGGCCAGCACCGTCTTTTTCCCTTAAGACGGGCCTCCACCCCAAGGCCACTACCCGGCGGTGGGTGTGGGTGTGTCGCTTCCTGTGGGCACAGCCGGCAACTGACGGGTGCCTACAGCCCCGCGGGACTCCAGACGCGGGCGGGCGGTGTGGGCCGGAGGGGGCGCCGTCCGGAGGGTCCACGCGGTGCCCAGGGCTCGCCCGGAGGGGTCATCGCGCTGCCCTTACAACTCTCCCCGGAAGCTGCCCCGCAGACCCGGGGCTCGTGCGCCAGCCGCTGCGGCCGCGGGGTCCCCCGGGCGCCAGCTCGCGGGGAGGAGGGCTGGACTCCCGGGGTTGGCACCGGGTCCGGTCCCGCCTCGCCCTCCTCAGGCCCCGCCTCCGGCCGGCGCGCCTCCCCCAAGTCCTTCCCCAACTGCGAGGCTCCCTCCGGAGGCGCCGCCGGGACGCCTGCCCAGGTTGTGCAACCCGCGCTACGCGATCTTTCCCAGCAAACTCCGTCTCTTCCCTGGCTCGCACCGCAACTCGCGACGCTCCGCGTGTCCTGCCCAGGGCGGCCTGCTCTTGTGCCCAAGTCTCGGAACCCCCGAAACCCCGCTACTCCAGCCCCTGCCCCCGGCCGCCTGCCGGACAGACAGCATCCTGGGCTAGCCCCAACCCCACCCCCACCCCCACCCCACCCCTTACCCCACCCCCCCACCCCCACCCCACCCCTTACCCCACCCCCCCACCTCCACCCCCACCCCCACCCCCACCCCACCCCCCACCCCACCCTCCACCCTCCACCCCCACCCCACCCCCCATCCCCCCATCCCACCCCCACCCCCCATCCCCCCATCCCACCCCCACCCCCACCTCACCCCCACCCCCCCACCTCCACCCCCACCCCACCCCCACCCCCCCACCTCCACCCCCACCCCACCCCCACCCCCCCACCTCCACCCCCACCCCCCGGGACGCGTCCGATCTCACCTCCTGGGAGCACACGGGCGCCGGGTGGTCCAGGAGCCTCAGGGAGGCGAGACCGAGGCCCGGCGGGCGCAGGAGCAGGAGGAAGAGTAGGAGCGACGGCCCCGGCGCGGGCCCGGGAAACACGCGCGCCCAGCGGCGCGGAGCCCCCATGGCCCCGGCCGTTCGCGGAGGGCTCGCGCCCGGGCTGGGGGCGCAGCGAGGGCGCGCCCCAGGGATCCCCTCGGCTGAGTCCCGAGTCGTTCTCCAGCGCCTGCTTCCGGCTTCCAGCCCTGGCCGGGGCGGGCCACGCAGAGGGGAGGGCTCGGCCGGGACAGTCCTTCCGCGTGTCCCTCCCCGACGTGCGTCCCAGGTGCGCCCTCCTCCGGGGCTCCGCCTCGCGCTCCTCCCGGCGTTTCTCCCCAGCTCCTCCCCAGCTCCTCCCGGGCTCCTCCCCGCGCTCCTCCCGGGCTCCTCCCCGCGCTCCTCCCGCCCCGCCTGCTCCCTGAACCCTCGTCCGGCTCCTGCGCTGCAGCTCGTGCGACTCCTGCATTCCATCTCCACTCTTACAGTCAGGCCGTAAAACTGTTTTAATGTCTGCCTTTTGCTCTCGCCTCCGGCCTTACCCTTCTCCGTCAGAGGAAGTTCTTTTTCTCAGTCCTCCCTCCATCTCCGCGCCTTCTCCCTGGATTGCTTTCCTGGCTTTTCCTCCCCCTTCTCGAGGCTCCGACTGCGCGAGGTGGGGGAGGTGGGAGAGGAGCAGGGGGCCCTCGGCCTCCTGTTCCCGCAGCGCTGCGCTGAGCCCGCGCTTTCGCCAGAGACCCGCTCCAAGTCTGCGGAGAGTCCGCAGACCGTGTACTTCCTTCATCCTGAGACAACCGTCGTCCACATTCCCTTTCCTGACAACCCTGAATGCCTCTGCTGGCCTCGGACAACCCCCACCCAGATCCCACCGACTGTAAATGGCTCTCCAGGTCTGAGGCGGTGGATCTTCTCCTGGTCCAAAGCACTGGCCCTTTGCCTGCTGCTGGCGGACCTGTGGCGACCACCTGAGCCCCCGCTGGCGACAGGACACAGCTGCTTTAGGCCTTCTCCGTGGTCTCCAAACCTTTTACTTGTTTATTTAAGAATTTTGGAATACTATCCATCCTCCCATACATTTTCCGGAAAAATTTCATCCCAAGTGTAAATAGATATAGAGGATATAATCACTAAAATTTGATGTCTGTAGCAGGCAGCTTGCGGGATGCCCCCACCCCATCCCACCTCCTGGTGTTTGCACCTGCTGTGCCTTCCCTGCCCCCGCCCCCCCCCCCCCCCCCCAGTGTGTGCTGGGCCCAGTGACCTGTTCTCAACAGCAGAATATAATAGGATGAGACCAAAAAAAAAAAGATGTCACTGATAAGGTTAGGCTATGAAAGACCTGGACTTGGGGTTGTTCAGCCCTTTCTGGGTTGCCGTGAGCTGCCTGTGGAGAGGCTGGGATGGCCACGAGCTGAGAAAGGACTGGTCAACAGCCAGGAAGAAACCGAGGCCATTGTTTCACCGTGACAATGATCAGGAGTAAGTGGTCAAAATAATGCAAGGACAGCACTTTAAAAAAATTATTTTTAATTGGAAGATTTACAATGTTGTGTTGGTTTCTGCAGTATAGCTGTGTGGATTCAGTTCAGTTCAGTTGCTCAGTCGTGTCCGACTCTTTGTGACCCCATGTGGATTAGCCATAGGGATACATCTGAGCCTTCCTCCCAGCCTTCTTGGTGGTCACAGACACCAGACTGAGCTCCCTGTGTTACACAGCTACTTCCCACCAGCTATCTGTCTTGCATACGGTGGTGTATATGATACAACGCTACTCTCCCGATTCTTCTCACCTTCCCCCCACCTCGCTGTGTCCACAAGCCTATCCTCTACCTGTGTCTCCACTGTGTGCTGTGCTAAGTCACTTCAGTCGTGTCACTTACAGGAAAGAATTATCTATCACAGCCCACACAGGAGAAGATGTGCGTTGCATCCCCTACAAGAAATCACCTGGGGCTTCCCTGGAGGCTCAGTGGTAAAGAATCCACCTGCCCGTATAGGGAACGTGGGTTCGATCCTTGATCCAGGGAGATCCTACATGCCTCGGAGCAGCGGAGCCTGTGCGCCATAGCTACTGAGTTTGTGTTCTAGAGCCTGGGGGCTGCAACTACTGAGCCCACGTGCAAGAACTACCGAAGCCCGCCTGTCCCAGAGCCCATGCACCACAAGACAAGCCACCGCAATGAGAAGCCTGCATACTGCAGTGAGGAGAAGCCCCCTGCTCACCCCAGCCAAAAAAAAGCCTGTGCAGCAGCAAAGACCCAGCACAGTCAAAAATAAATAAATACACACACAAACCAAAGAAACCACCCTGGCAACTCAGCCAACAGAACCCAGCCGGGGAGACCTGAACTCTCACTTTTCTCCAAGAGACTTTCATTCAAAGCAACCCGTCCCAACTTCCTCCTTTTTCTTTGTAAATGTTTCATTCCTCTCTGGATTTGCCCATGGCTTTTTGCAATATAGCTTGCTTCTTCTAAATTCCATTTCCTTTGCTATTCTTGAATAAATCCACCTTTGCAGGAAAAACAATTCTTTTATTGCTTAGGTCTGTGTTACTGAATCGTCCTCTGAGTCTAAATGAAGAGATTTTCCTGTGGATGGGTTTCAGTGATACAGCTAGAAAAAGTTGTACTTTTTAAAGAGTTTACGATGATGTTTCCATACACTTCCCATTTGACCCAGTTTAGTTGTTCTGATAGAAAAAGATTTAAAAATTATTTTGTTCACAACAAAGCTGTTTAAATTCAGCACAACTCCAGCTAAATTTGAAGTGAAAGTGAAAGTGTTACTTGCTCAGTCATGTCTGACTCTTTGAGACCCCATGGACTGTAGCCCCACCAGGCTCCTCTGTCCATGAAATTCTCCAGGCAAGAATACTGGAGTGGATTGCAGTTTCCTTCTCCAGGGGATCTTCCTGGTCCGGGGATTGAACCCAGGTCTCCCACATTGCAGGCAGATTCTTTACCATCTGAGCCACCAAGGCAGAAGCTAAATTTAGCAAATTGCTAAATATATTAGTCACATTTTATGAAACAGATTGAAAGATGGAGAAAGATTACATGAGAGGAGAGGCCTGTCAAAGTCTACAGATAATTAGCTTTCAGTTCTGAGAGGCGAATGAACAGATGCATGGGGCTTCCTAGCCTAAATCACTCACCTTCTTAGCGCAGGGATTTTCTAGAATCCTGCTCATTAGAACTCGGCAAGGAATGTCAGAACCATTCTCGGTTTCTGCTCAGTCGCTCAGTTGTGTCCGACTCTCTGCGACCCCATGGACTGCGGCACTCCAGGCTCCTTTGCCCTCCACTATTTTTTTCTTGGAGGTATGTTTTGAGCAGGGATGAAAATTGCTACTTTCCTGTTTCTATTTTTAAGAGGAATTAGAATTAGAGCCAGAGAGAGCTATTGAAAAAAAATAAATGGCAGTTAGCCACAGGGATTATTAAACTGAAGTCTGTGGGTCAGTCAGTTCAGTCACTCAGTTGTGTCTGACTCTTTGCGACCCCATGGACTGCAGCATGCCAGGCCTCCCTGTCCATCACCAACTTCTGGAGTTTGCTCAAACTCATGTCCATCAAGTTGGTGATGCTGTCCAACCATCTCATCCTTTGTCATCCCCTTCTCCTCCTGCCTTCAATCTTTCCTAGCATCAGGGTCTTTCCTGATAAGTCAGTTCTTTTCATCAGGTGGCCAAAGTATTGGAGTTTCAGCTTCAGCGTCAGTCCTTCCAATGAATATTCAAGAATGATTTCCTTTAGGATGGACTGGTTGGATCTCCTTGCAGTCCAAGAGACTCTCAAGCATCTTCTCCAACACCACAGTTCAAAAGCATCCATTCTTCAGTGCTCAGCTTTCTTTATAGTCCAACTCTCACATCCATATATGACTGCTGGAAAAGCTATAGCTTTGACTAGACGGACCTTTCTTGGCAGAGTAATGTCTCTGCTTTTTAATATGTTGTCTGTGTTGGTCATAGCTTTTCTTCCAAGGAGTCTTTTAATGTCAGTCACCATCTGCAGTGATTTGGAGCCCAAGAAAATAAAGTCTCTCACTGTTTCCATTGTTTCTCCATCTATTTGCCATGAAGTGATGGGACTGGATGCCATGATCTTTGTTTTCTGAATGTTGAATTTTAAGCCAGTTTTTTCACTCTGCTCTTTTACTTTCATCAAAAGGCTCTTTAGTTCATCTTCACTTTCTGCCATAAGGGTGGTGTCATCTGCATATCTGAGGTTATTGATATTTCTCCCAGCAGTCTTGATTCCAGCTTGAGCTTCATCCAACCTGGCATTTTGCCTCATATACTCTGATATAAGTTAAACAAGCAGGGTGACAATATACAGCCTTGACATACTCCTTTCCCAATTTGGAACCAGTCCTTTGTTCCATGTCTGGTTCTAACTGTTACTTCTTGTCCTGCATACAGGTTTCTCAGGAGACAGGTAAGGTGGCCTGGTATTCCCATCTCTTGAAGAATTTTTCACAGTTTGTTGTGATCCACACAGTCAAAGGCTTTAGTGTAGTCAATGATGCAGAAGTAGATTTTTTCTGGAATTTTCTTGCTTTTTCTATGATCCAACGAATGTTGGCAGTTTGATCTCTGGTTTCTCTGTCTTTTCTAAATCCAGCTTGAACATCTGAAAGTTCTTGATTCATGTACTGTTGAAGCCTACCTAGCTTGGAGAATTTTGAACATTTCTTTGCTAACATGAAGACTGTGGGTAGGCTCTGCAAAGTTTGTAAACTCTTGGAGATGATTTGCAAAATGATTATTTGTGAATGTACTTTTTCCTGGATAGATTTCATCAGAATCTTGAAGGAGTTTTGGTGATTACAAAACCAAATCAAACCATTGCCACAGTGAAACAACAGCACAGATTTAGTCTAATCTTTCCACTTAATGTTAAGTAAACGGAGGCTCTCAGAGAGTCCATCCCTGCCTGAGGTGAGAGAGAGTCGGGGCAGAGCCCAGGGAGCAGGGGTGGTGAGCTCGGGAAAGGAATTAAATGTTCTGTCCTCTTGGATTGGGGTTCCCCATGCAGGGACTCCCCACCTCCAGGAATAATGATTAAATTTATGGCTTTAAAAGGGAAACTTGAAATCTGAAGGAAGAGAGGAGAGGGATGTAGATGGTGGAACAGAAGTCATGTTGGGCAAGATGAATCAAAGAATCACAAGGGATTCCCATGAAGCTGAGGGGTCATGAGGGTGTAGAACTCTGCGGAAGTGATTGTCAGCAATGTGCTGGAGGGCAGAGTGCTCAACGAGAGGGCAGCAGAGTGTAAATTCATTGGCAGAATACTTCTCAATCAAAATCTTATTGGGCTGAGGACTTCCCTGGTGGTCCAGTAGTTAAGACCCTGTGCTTCCCCTGCAGAGGGAGTGAGTTCGATCCCTGAAACTAACATCCTGCATGTCGCATGGGCAGATAAGTAAATAAATAATAACCTTAAAAAAAATCCTACCGGCTCTTTTCATGGAAATTGACAAGCCGATTCTAAACTTTGGGTGGAAACTCAAAGGACCGAGACTCTCCAAAGCCATTTTGGAAAAGAATAAATTTCTGTCTTTGCTAACCCCTTGTCATGCTTGCATTTCTGGTGTCAGAGGACGTGGCTGTGTGTCTTGGAAACATTGAAAAATTGCAGATATGATGTTTGCCCCCAGATATTTCAACAAGCATCTTCTAAGAAGAGGGATGGCTTACCTAAACATTATGCCTTTGTTAATTTATTTTTTCATAATGCCTTTATTACACAGAAGAAAATGACAAGAACCCCCTAATGTTCAGTTCCTGTTCAAATTCTCCAAATCACGCCCCAAGTGTTTTCACAGTTGCTTTTCTCAAACCAGGGCTCACTGAAGTTTCACAACGCATGAGGTGATGTTACCTCTTTCGATTGAGAACATTTCCCTAGCTGGTTTTGTTTTTAAAATGATATTGAATATTCCACACTTTCTAGTCATCTGGCAGTTTCTTCGTGGTGTCTCCGCGTGACTTTTTTTATTCCCTGCACTTCCTGTAGACAGGGAGTGAGGTCTGAAGGCTCAGTTTGATTCAGGTGAGACATTTCGGCAAGAGCACCTTCCCGGTGACGCGGTGTATTTCACAGGACATCACACCAGGAGGCTACGAGGTCAGCTGCCCTATTACTTGATTTCCTTTGGACAACTTTGTAGAGATCTATCGACATACTGTGCACGATGTACCTGTTTAAAGGGTCCAGGCTATGAAACCACCACCGCGGTTCGTCTCCCTACAGTCCCTGCCGAGTCCAATCATCTGGTGACCAGCAGAGACGCAAGGCTTTTAGTTTCATCAACCCTTGTCAGGCCCCCAGGCCCACCCCTGCCCGAGGCTCTAGACTCAGAAAGACCCAGGGTGGAGGCCTTGCGAGGCTTCCGCTGAGCTGTGAAGGCACAGCCCCACTGGGGTCGGGGGACAGAAGTCAGGCCCCAAGGGGGAAATGGTTGTTGGGGAGTTGGGGTCCCTCAGAAAGCAAGTCCTGGGGTGCTGGCTGGAGGGGGCAGAGTGACCCTCAGGGTGAGGCCAAGAGGAGCTCAGCACCGCCCCCTCCACCCCGAACCTGTATTCTATCCTCTCAGACCCAGGTGCTCATTCAGTTCCTTGGAGCTCATTTCTGGGTTTGCACAGAGCAGGTTGACGGATGAGCCTGCGGAGCCTGAGACCCGGGTGAGAGGGGAGGGGCAAACCCTGTTTGCTCAGTGCGGACACAAGGCCCGGCCTGGCCAGGTTCCACTGCCGCCTCCACCTGTGGGGTGGTGACGTGGGTTTTATAGACCTGCAAACAAGCCTGCAGAGATGATGTGATTTACCCCAGGCCACAGAGCTACAGCTCTGTGTGCACAAGGATTACGTATAAATAATCAGATGTGTGTTTTTTTTAAACTGAGATGTAGTTGATTTACAATATTGTATCAGTTGCAGGTGTACAACATAGTGATTCAATACGTTAATAGATTACACTCAGTTTAAAGTTATTACAACGAAATGACTAATTCCCTGTGCGTACAATACCCTTGTAGCTTATCTACTTTATACATAGTAGTTTATTCCTCTTTATTCCTCTTCCCCGCCGACACCTACCTTGCCCCTCTCCTCCTTCCTTTCCCCTGGTAACCACTGATTTGTTTTCTGTATCTGTGGATCTGGTTTTGTTTGTTCCTGAACCAGACTTGGGTCTACCTGCCCGGGCGCAGTAAAGCCAGTCTTCCAGGCTCTCATGGGTTGTGGTGAAAGAACAGTGTTTAATGCAAGGTGTGCAATGTGGGGACAGGTGGGGAGAACGGGCCACTCAGGCTCAGAAGACTTGGCCTCCCCTTTGCTTTCAGGGAAGGGTTTTAAAAAGGCAACATTAGAGGAGAGGGTTGCAGGGGCTTGAAAGTCCATGAAGGCCAGTTACCTGGCAAGCTGCGTGGAGATGGGGAGAGAGATGGAGGCGCACGGAATGAGGGCTTAGTTCTGTTAGTGACGTGGAAGCAGGAAGCAGCAAGTGCAGGGGAGTGTCATGTGTCCCTGTCCCCTCAAGGGCCCAGGTCAGTTCAGTCACTTAGTCGTGTCTGACTCTTTGCGACCCCATGAACCACAGCACGCCAGGCCTCCCTGTCCATCACCAACTCCTGGAGTTTACCCAAACTCATGTCCATTGAGCTGGTGATGCCATCCAACCATCTCATCCTCTGTTGTCCTCTTCTCCTCCTGCCTTCAATCTGTCCCAGCATCAGGGTCTTTTCAAATGAGTCAGCTCTTCGTATCGGTGGCCAAAGTATTGGAGTTACAGTTTCAACATCAGTCCTTCCAATGAGCAAGGCCCAACTCATACCTAGTTCTTTGGGCAATCAGATCAATAACCACATCTGCCTTGTGGGGAGAAAGGGAGAAGTGGGCAGAAGCAGGCCTGATGAGGGGGAGGCCGGAGCCCAGCCAGACCTGCACTCTGACCCTGGAGAGCAGAGCAGCGGGGAGGCCGTCCACCCATGAGGGCCTCTTACAGGCTGACCACGCCCAGGGTGGGGCCTGGCTCCCTTACTGCACTCAAGGGGGCATTCATAACCCAAGCGGAACAGACCCATCACAGGGCAAGTCTCCAGCCTGTCTCAGCTGATAGAAAGTACCATTTACAAGCTTTGGCATGCACTTTGTCATTGCCGGTAACACCTTGTTGCTGACTGTGGCTGGAGGGGCAGCTCCTGGGGGGTGCCCACTCACCTCCTCCTCCAGGAGCTGGACAAGCAGTGTCTGCTCGAGCCCTTCTCCTTCCTGGAGCCTGGACTCCAGGGCTCAGGGTACGGGGTGGGAGTTGGGGGTGGGGGCTCCAGCAGAGGAGTGGGGAGGGCGGTGATGACTGTAATTCCTGGAATGGACTCGATTGTCCATGAGGATGATCTGCAACTTTTTCCAACGAAGATGTTGTTTCTGGGACTGGTTAGTTTTACACAGGGAATCATGAGGGTTGGTCTGAATCAGTTTAATAATAAAAAAGAAGCTTGCATGTTTATAGGGCTTCCCTCATAGCTCAGTTGGTCAAGAATCTGCCTGCAATGCAGGAGATCCCAGCTTGATTCCTGGGTCTGGGTCAGGAAGAACCCCTGGAGAAGGGATGGGCTACCCACTCCAGTATTCTTGGGCTTCCCTTGTGGCCCTGCTGGTAAAGAATCTACCTGCAATTCGAGAGACCTGGGTTCGATCCCTTGGTTGGGAAGATCCCCTGGAGTAGGGAAAGGCTATCTACTCCAGGATTCTGACCTGGAGAATTCCATGGACTGCAGTCCATGGAGTCACAAAGAGTCGGACACAACAGTGCGACTTTCACTTTCACTTTGCATGCTTATAGCTTTCAAAGTAATTTAAAATAAATGTTTTTTGGGCCGGCCCTGCAGCTTGTGGGGCTTTAGTTTCCTGACAGGAAAAGTGAACCCGCATTGTCCATAGTGAGAGCTGGGAGTCCTAACCGCTGGACCGCTGGGGAGAACCCAGAGTACGTTGACATACACGATCTCCTCCCCTCCCCACCCCTTGTTCCCTTCCCTCCCCACTCCGTCCTTGCTTCATTCAAAACCAGTTCTGTGCCTTTTTCTAGATGATGGTGGGTAGACGAGAAGCAACTGGATTTTGTGGGTCATCCATTTAATTTCTCCTCTTCTGTCCCCTTTCAACCTTTGACCATTAACTGAAAGGAAGATGTGGGGGATGCAATGAGTTACTGCAATGAGGTTGGAGACCATGCCCGGGGTCAGAGTCCCCGAGTTTCCCCTTTGGGGATCAGACGTCAGTGGAGGGTTAAATACGGTTCTGCAAGTCCAGGAAACAGTCAAGGAGGTGAGAAGGGCAAGACGACCAAGCCAACGAGGACGTTGTTAAGAAATTTATTCGCAATTCTTGTTTTTTTTTGTTTTGTTTTGTTTTTTAAATAACATCATTCCTTAGATAAAAATGCAATCTTACAGGAATATACACAGCGTCTCACAGAGATGGCCCTGAAGCTCTTCTCGACGCCCTGGCCTTTCTCGAGGTGAGAAGGGACACGGGCGAGGCCGCCGACTCAGGTGACGATGGTTACAAACTGTATAACAGTATTTACAACACGCGAGGGCCCGCAGGGAGCTGTGGGGGCGTGGGGGCGCCGACTGCCTGAGAGCCAGTGTGATTCTGTGGGTGGGGGCGCTGGGGGAACTCCGAGCCGGGACGAGGAGCAGAGGGGCTGCGTCTGGACCCTCCCGCATGGAGGACCTTGGCTGGGCAGCTCGAGGGGCATCCAAATAAAACAGGAAAGTAGTGTCTGGCGCTTCACCAGCGGGAGCCTGCCACCCTCTCTCTCAGTGGATGTGTTTTCCACGGGTGGTTCTCGCTGCCACATCACAGACTGGTCCAAACCTGCTCACCTTGGACATCTCAGCCTCGGAGCAGAGCTTCCTTGCACAGGGCTCTGGAATAACAGGATGCGGAGGGGGAAGGGCAGGAAGCAGGTCATCGGGTGGGAGGTCAAGGCCGGATTCTGAGGGTGGGGGGATGCACTCGATACAGGCAGGCCCCCCAGGGCCTCACGTCTTGGGGCTCAGGGCCGCCTCGTGAGGGAGATCGTGGCACTGGGCTGTTTGTTTACAAGCCATCTCCCTCGAGTCCCAGGTACTGTCCCTTTCAAGCCTTGGCGTGGCTTCTCCACACTGGAGGTGTTGGGCGGGGAGCTTGCCTGCTGGGACCCATCTAGCACAGGAGCCTCCCCCGGCTGGCCCCGCTCCTGCAATCAGGACCCGCAGGAGCTGGGAGTGGGTGACAGAGGCCAGACCCTGTCTCCCTCGTCCCAGCCCACAGACCCAGCAGCACCGAGGACGGTGGCGTGGGAGCCTCAGGGCCGCGTGGTGAGCGGGCCACTGTGCCCAGCCATGACCTGCAGACACGACCCCCCAGCACAGACAGCCTCTGCCCCACAGCTGCTCTGATGTGACCTTGGAGGAAACTGTTTCTCACGCACAGCGATCCCAGGTGGCAAACTTGTTAATTCACGTGGGCTCAGTGTCCCTCTGCCTTTCTGAGAGCCGAATCCCATTTAGGCCACTTGTTCTGAAATAGGGATCTGAACGCCTCACAAAGGGCTGCCCGCGACCTGCAGGAGGCTGCGGTCTCGGCTGAATTCTCCTCAGTCACCTGGTGAACCGAGCCAGGGCCTGGGTGTCCCTGATTCTCTGCAGAAACGGAGACTCCGGGGACAATCCCGCCTCGGGCTCTGCCCTGAGGCTCCAGCCATTGGCCCACCTCAGCCTCACAGTACCTCCCGAAGGTCCCGGGGCAACCGCCCAGGAGGGGCCTCTGCTGACACTCCAGGCGGCCCCCGGGGAACCCCCACCCACCCCTTGGCCTGCTGTGGACCAAGTCTCCTGAGTTCACAGCAGGAAAACTTCGATCATAGGAGTGGTGGGATGTTCTTGATGAAGGGAAACGACATTTAGTTTATAGTCACTCCAATGGGCACCTTTTGCCCGGGGTGGGGGAACCTCTGCTTCTCTCTGCAGCGGGTGCTCAGCCTTCTATGAGGAGGATCAGCCTGGGAGGGCCAGCCCCTGCTCGTCAGGTGTGTGCACGTGAACGCGTGTGCAGTTGAGTGCATGTGTACATGAGTGTGTGTAGATGTGTGCACGGGTGTGCCTCAAGCATCTCCCCAACAGGAAGCCTGGCAAAACCCATTTACCTGATAGTTTGCCCTCTGGCCCCACAAGGCAGCGCTTTGTTGTTTTGACACAAAAATAAATAAATAAATAAAGACACAAAGAAACAACGTCAGAATTGGCTCGCGGGGGGGTCCCCCCCCAACCGCGGGAGGGAGGAAAACAGGGGTGGGGGTGGGGGGGCACTGGGAGAGGGAGGGAGGTCCTCCTGAGGGTACAGCAGCTGGGAAAGCTGGACACTGGCTTCCTGGGGTGACCTCAGGTCACCCCTCCTCGCGCCCCCTGCCTGCCTTCAGGGCCCACGGCCCACGTGTGGGAGGGGTGTCCGCAGAGGAGGGGTGGGGGAGGTGCAGACACCACACACATCCGGAGAGGGTGGTTTGGCTGGAAAATAAGCTGGAGCGGAATTTTATTTTTTCTTCTTCTGAAGCAGATCTTGGGGTCTCGGCCCCTTTACCGGGCAGTCACCACAGATGTTTCCATGAAAAGAAGCCGCAGACACGGGGGTCAAACAGGCCCTGTGTCCCCATTTCCCTTCAGATCTGTGCTAGTGCTCACCGCAGACCAGAGCCTGGCCTGGGCTCTGGCTGGACTGACGGGGTGCCTGGAGGGTGGACACCAGGTCGCCCTTCCCTGGCCGTTTCTGCCTCTCAGACATGACATGCCTGTCCCTGCAGGTTCCTGGGGGGGGGGGGCCGGGAGACGCCACCACCGTCCTTAGTCACATCTGTGATGAGGTGTGACGAGGCTGCCAGCACTGATCCCCCTCCCGCCACCTCCTCCCTGTGCTCCTCTAAGTCCCTTCTGTTTCCTGGCCTTTTGGGTGGGGGCACGTGCTATCACCCACCCCCTGGAAAACAGCCTCCCCCCCCCCCCATGACCCCAAGCTCTTCCTTCCAGGGGCTCCTTTTCCTCAGGAAGACGCTTCATCGGCCTTGGAGGGCGAGGTGCCCTTAGCTGACCACTGGGGAGATGGTCTGAGGGGAGGACAGTGGGGAGGACATGATGGGCAGCTCCTGATGACCCCCAGAGCTCGGAAGCCAGAGCACAGAGAAGGATAAAGATGGGCTGCACAAGACTCTGGGGTCCAGCCAGACTGAGAAGATGAAGGAAGCGGCTGGAACAAAGAGCTTCTGAACGAAGCAGAGAAAAACGCATGAATCGAGCTGAAATCTGGGGGGATAAAATCATCCTTTCTTCCCCAAGACCAAAAAGAACTTTCTAGGTGGGCGCAGGAAGGAGACAAGCTCCTGACTAACTGTAAGATCAAGGTGGAAACAAGAGGCTGCCTGTCAGCGGACAAACACAAGCTGGGTTCAGGAACCCTGGACCCAGACTCTTCAGGCGTGTAGGGTCCTTGGCCACTGTGGCTTCTCTCCAGCCACCCAAGGGTCTCAGAAGACTCGACGGCTCTGCTTTTGAGAAGGTTCTATGTCAGATGCACAGATGGGGACCACGCTGCTGACGAGGCTCAGGAGGACAGGTGTCACATGTCCGTCCCGCGCTAGCCGGGCCTGTGCTCAGGCCCAGGGAGACCATTCCCTGGACAGGTCTTCCTGACAGACGAGCAGGCAGTGAGGAGGCCTGCGGTGCGAGATGGGGTGAAGGAGCCCTTGGCAGAGCCCAGCACGAGCTGGCCAGTGAGACTTGGTGACACAGGTGGAAAGTGCAAAGCAGAAACGGAAACAGTCCGAGGAGGCCATGTGTGCGCAGGTGTGCGGTGGAGGCCCGCTGAGAACCCGTGTCTTACCAGGGGCCAAACACACAGCGGGGACCAGGCACCAGTGCCGAGAGGCTCTGTCCTCCACTCTAGCTGAAATCCTAGTGGCCGAGGCAGACACAGGGGAAGGGGACAAGGGACTTGAACGAAATGTCTAGAAGACCACGGTGGCACCGAGAAGGAGCCTGAGATGGGAAGGGCTGGGCCTGGAGGAGCAGGGCGCAGCCTGCTGTCCCCAGCCTCCATTCACCGGGGGCTGAGCATCAGCCCATCACAGGAAGAGCAGCCCATCACAGCAAAGCACATCTTTACAGAGGAAGGGGCTGCTCACGAGTCAGTGCCGAGAGGGGCTGGGCGAGCCAGGCGCTGGAGGCGACGCGACGGGGAGGGCCTAGATGAATGCTTGGGTCCCGTTTTCCCAAACTGGTCACATTTCAACGCTCACTGCTGGAATCTGCTTGAGGATTCAGCACCCAACAGAGATGCCCCCCCAGTGCCTCCAGTCCCACCCTCACTGCCAGCTCCCCACGTGCCACCCCCAATCCCGGTCCCTTACCATGGCTGCCACACCATGACGGCAGACCCTGGAGGAGACCCTGAAGGTGGAGAAGCGAGCCGGATGCACTTGACTTTGGATGGACGAGTTGTCACCTGCTGCCTGGCTCCAGCCTCTGCTGTCCAGCTGAGGACGCCCTCTCCTCCACCCTCCTGGTCAGTGGAAACATTCTTAAGGAATGCTTGTGCTGGGGGATGCCTAACAGTGAGGTGAGCCGCCTCTCCTCGGGGAGGGGGCCCTATGCCTGCCTGTGATGGAAGAGGGTGGTCAGGGCACCACACAACCCCTCACGGTGCAAGGCTGTCCCAGAGAAATCCCAAATCCAAGAACCAGGGCAGAGCAGACAGAGTGAGGGTGGAACAGACAAGTCCTGGTCTCTCAAAGCAAGATACGGATACACCTACACCCAGGCTGGGGAAAGTGGAGGCAAACGGAAGCAAACACAAGATATGCAAAACAGCGATGCCCAAGCCTGCGTGGGACCCACACGGGTGGTGCCGGCACTCGACAGACAACCGAGAAGAGCCGTCCCACTTCCCAGCCACACGTAGAAAAGCACTTAAGAGCTCAAAGGTAAGGCTTGTCACACTCCAAATACAAAATGATTTACTTACATGCAGCAAATATACAAGAAGTGAATTCAAAAACAAACTTAATTCATTATATTCGCTTGGCACAATTGCAATTCAGTTTTAAAAAAATATTTGTAAAATACTGAGACTGACCTGAATTCAAGTATAACGGTCTCTTCAGCAGAAACACCATCAACGCAGTGAAACGTCACATAGAACAAATCGAAGCGAAAAGCCTTCTGAGTTTCTCCCTTAAATTTCTGTGTGGTTTTTTTAAATACAGTTTTAATGCCAACACAACTCACAATTGTATTTGTAAAATGAATATTATTGCATTGTTTTTGCATATCTTGTGGGACAGAAAATGCAGTTACTGATTCCCGTTTCAGAAGCAGAGACAGTGGTTTGTTTTTGCTTTCAAATGGCCCCAGATTCAGGCCTCCCTATGGCTGAGCCTGAAGGGGACCTGCGGGAGGCCTGGCAGCTGCAGACTGGTCCCCACCACACACACACCACCCGCCGCACACACGGCACGCACACTCGGAGACCCCGGGCACCCACCACTATATACGCTTGTGCAAGACCCTACACCTTTAAATTAGGAAACCAAATCAAAAAAATCTTGTCACTACCTGCGGAAATTATAACAAATTATTGGGTGTACATGATGGCTGACAGAACCCTCCTACGGCGGCTCAGCTGAATCCTCCGTAGAAAAAGAAACCGACCGCTAAATAACACAACAAAACCAAATCCAATCTACATTTGCAAAAGTGAAGACAGTAAGGTGCGTGGCTGCAAAACTTTGTAAACACTCTTCTTTCTCCCCTCCCCCTGGGAAAACAAAATTATATATTAAAAAAAAAAGCCCAAATGAAAACTACAACATGCTGTCAAGAAAAATGTCAAACCCCAAAACAAAAGCGCGCTGGACAGTCACCACTGGTCTTGGCCCGGCGGGCACGCCCGCTCCCCTGGGCCCGCGACTGTGGCCTGGCAGGAAGGGTCCAGACACAGGTGGTGTGGGTGGCCGTGGCCGGCCTCCTCCTCCCCAGGGGCGGGCCGGGTCCTCCTTCCTTCTGTGGACGCACAGGGCCCTGGCTCTATGGGGACAGTGAGGCTCATACAGAATATGTGCAAAATGAGTTTTTTTACAAGCAAAGTTGAAAGACACCCGTTTAGCATAGGGTCCTTTGGGTGAGGGCTGGGAAGCCAAGGCGGACCCCTCCCTGGCGCTCGCGCCCCCGCCCCCACCGCCCCCGCTGGACACGGACTGCGGCTGCTTCTCTCCTGGCCACCGACTTGGTCTTGTCCCCACGAAATGAATGAAGACGCTGTTCCGGTTAACTCCAGGCCGCGAGAACAGTGAGGCACTTCTGAAACGAACCCATTAGGAACATTGAGACAAATAAAAAGCCGGCGTCTCCAGCCCGGCTGCTACAGGCCGCTGGCGAAGGCCCTGCTGTCCCGGGGCTCCTCTGCGCCCTGGCGGGGCTCGGCGCTGGGCGCCCAGGCTGCGTCCTCCACGCTCCCCGCTCGGTCCGGCCCCGGGTCCCTGCAGTTTGCACACGGGAGCAGGGTGCCATTGGGGCTCTGCCCGGCGCCCCCACTGAGGATGTCGTCAGCTGCGCTCTCCATCTCCTCGATGGTCATGTCGCAGGCGTCGGCCAGCTCCTGCGTGGTGGCCTCGAGGAACCTGGGGTCCTGAGCAAACTGCCCCAATCCTTCCGAGATCAAGACCTGGGGGACAGGGACCGGGGACGTTACTGTGAGCCCAGCCCTTCCCTGTGGGGCTGGTGCAGGGGCTTCTGAGGGGTCGCCTGGGGAAGAGTGTGTGTATGCGTGCATGCGTGTGTGCGCACACAGGTGTGGGTGAGCCTGCACGCCAGGAAGGAGTGTGATGGAGTGCCCCAGGACACTCGGGCGTGCAGGCCCGAGGAGGGGCCTCTCGGGGTGGGGCCCTGTCAGCAGATGCAGGTGGGCTGCATGCACGGAGAGAGCAGGCGCCTGGTCCTCCCCCAGGGTCCTCCCCCGGGGTGCCCTGACACCCCACGTGACTCTTTCCAGGCAGCTGTCAGGCTTCTCTGGTGACACCTGGCCCAGTGCCCCGGCTGCATTTGGGGGCTGAGGATCTGGGGACAGTGCGTGTGTGTGTGTGTGTGTGTGTGTGTGTGTGTTTGTGGAATACACCTGGCACCCACCCTGTTTGTCCTGAAGCACCTGCCCCCTTCCTGGTGGCCTTGGGGACGCAGCAGCTGAGCCTAGGCGACCCCCTCCTGTCCAGTATGCTCCCCATCTGCCTTGTCCCCTCCTCCCGCTCGGAGTTCACTCACGGCCCCTCCCCGCAGAGCTCCACTGATCTCCTGGCTGGTGTGACCGCTCTTCCTCAGCCTGCTGGGCACTCACATGGATTGGAGACCTAAGTGAGTGTCTTTCTGGCCAAGAGACTTGATGTTCCATGTGCTTGGGAGAACCAGGCTCTCCTCCGTTCTGCCTGAACCCCTCTACCGCCCAGCCCTCAGGCACTGCCCAAGCACTCACCGCCTCTACCAGGCTGCTGGCACTGCCATGGAACGGCCGGCCCTGGGGCCCTGCCGGGCTGGGCACAGTGAGTGACACGGGCCGGGCCCTCCGGGGGGTGCCAACGACCCCACAGGGCGTGGGCTCCCCGACGTGGGGGTCGCAGTGGATGGATGGGAAGCTGCTGGTGAGCTTGTCGCTGGACTCAGCCCCCTCCAGCCGCAGGGTGGGCACAGGCCGCAGAGGCCAGGCTGGGCCAGGTGTGGCGGGGGGTGTGAGGCGTGGTGGGGGGAGGGTCCCGGGGGGATGGCTTCTCTGCAGGAGGGGGCTCAGGCCCGCCACTGCCAGCGCCTGTGGACAGGATGGGAGAGCATTGAGTCAGGGGACCTCCACCCTGTCCCTGTCTCTGACCCCTCCCGGTGTTTGCACCCTTGCGGTCATGCACCCAGACCCAGGGATCGTCTCAACTGCCCTAACAGACCCTGTGACATCGGTCAGCCGGGATCCTTCTCCCCTGAGCTCAGAAGGCCAAGGCCCAGTGGGCTCACGGTCATCTTCCCTCTAGTCCCAGCCCTGCCCCCGTTGGCTGTGTATTCTCTCCACCAGCTCTGATGTGATAGGCCATGGGGAGTGACCCTGCCTAGAGGGGAGGCCCAGCCCGAGGGCCAAAGATGGGTTGGAGGGGATCACGAAGGCAGAACAAAGAGAGGGAGGGTCTTCCTTTGGGCACCATCAGCAGAGGAGAGACCAGCTCCTAGGAATCCCTCAGCAGTGCACGTGGTGTTCCCAGCCTGCCGGCCTCTCCTCCCTGGGGCCCCCAGAGAGCTGCTGACATTCCAGAAAGCCCCATGGAGACCACGCATTCTCTGGCAACAGCACTCAGGCTGAGCAAAACCTGAGCAGAAATGCCCTCACCCGGGCAGAGCAACTCTGCCTGTCTTGTGCTGACTATAAGCCCTAATGGGCACCAAACACCTTTGGGATAAAAAAGCCATTTAAAGCAAAAGCTCATGATAAGGAGGTGTAATCAAGGAGGTGAGAAGGTGGGGGAGAGTCCAGTTTAGACCCTGATTTGCTGGGAGGAGAGAGACCGGCCTCGGGGATTGTTCAGCTGTTGGAAACCTCCATTGGGTCAAAGGTCCTAAGAGGAGCTTGAAGCTGGGGTCTTGGGTTTCACCCCCTCATTTGGGGTCACTCAGCCCAAGAGCCAGTTCAACTACTGAATCTGCCTGGACCTGCTTTCCTGACATATCTCTGCCCTGACCATGTTGCTGGAAGATTCTTTGGTTATTTCCATATTTCATGGATCTAATTTTGTGCTGCTCAATGTCCAGGCTCTAGCTACGAGTGATAGTTAGTTCTGGGGAGGGAACAGCTGGCCACTGGAGGGAGATGAGAGCTGCTGGTCTTTCCAACCTCCCAGGGTCTCTCCAGGACCACTTGGGTGTCCTGCCTGGGGGTACATGGTCCTCGGGTACGCAGAGCCCTTCCCTGAAGGCTATTTGGGCAGGGGAGGGGACGCAGTAGTGGTGTGGGACAGGAAGGGCGACTGGGGGTCTGGAGGCCTGCTCCTCGTCACAGGAAACCCAGCCTGCGGGGGAGGGGGAGCAGCCTGTCCCCAGGTGGGGCTACCTGATGGTGAACCAGGTGCAAAGGCAGGACTGTCTTCTGAGAGACGTCTCCCCCAGGATTCTTCTGTCGCTTCAGACATTCAAGGTGGAAGGAGGCCCTTCGACCTGCACACAGGTGATGACTCAGCACGGAAAGAGGACGTGGCTGCGACAGCTCACACCCAAGGAGGTGCAAGGATGTCCCCCCCATAGATGCAGCATTAGCACATGTCCAGCCCCAGGCCAGCTCCACCCTGGGGTCCATCCGGGAGGCCATCGCAGCCAGGCCTTGACATTCCTTGGTCACCCTTGTGTGCCTTGTCATCACTGGGGAGGGGTTGACTGCCTCTAGAGAAGGGGGTGGGGTTACCCAGGGAGGCGGGAGGGGATGGGGTTACCTAGCGAGGCGGAGCGCAGGAAGCCCCTCTTTGGGGACAGACGGACGTCCCTCCTGTCCTCCTCGGGGGGAGTCAGCTGCCGATTCTCGTCATCCTGGTAGGACAGCCTGGAACAGAGGACTTGAGACTGTCACCCCAGGACTTCTGATTCTCCCTTAGTGAGGGGACCCCGACGCTGCCTTCTACAGGCCACGGGGCAGCAGAAGCTCCTGGCTCCTCTGGCCTGTTCCCTGTGTGCCCCCCACGCCTCTGATGCTGGCAGGTGTGCACAAGTTGGTCACCGCGGTTGAGAGAGCTGGAACACAGTTCTCGGTCCACAGCTCCTCTCTGGAATGGCCTGGACTCCTCCGTGCTCGCAGGTGGGTGCTGCCTATGCCGCCCCTCCCAGGGTGAGCCGAAGCTCGTGGCTCCCCACACTCTCCCGGCCTGCCCACCCTTGGTCAGCGGGAGCACAGGCGTGTGGTCATTGGTGACAGATGGTGGGGGGACCTTGGGGTGTCTAGTCAATGGCTCCTGGACTTTCTCAGGGGAACTCAGTGGGAAATGGCTCCTCCTGGCCTGGGGCGCGTGATGGCCACACGGAGGGCTGGACTCAGACCCCCAGGCCCCGAGCCTGCATCCACTGCGCCCGGGCCTGGGGCACTTCCCTGAAGACAGCCGCTGCAGGCCCTAGGCTGAAGGCACAGGCCCCAGTGGAGCTGCCTTGGCATTCAGCCCTTCCTGTCGCCAGTGAGGCTGCCCCCCGGTGCCCTCAGGACAGCAGCTGTCCTCCGGCTGCGCTGACCACGAGCCAGGAAGGTGCTGGGTAAAACCCACCAGACGTTCCTCTTACTGTCAGCTTGGCCACCCTCCTGTAACACTGTCTTACTGTTCAGCTCGTCCCCACTCTCGAGGACCCAGCTTCTGTTTGACTCTTAGCTCCTCTGAATGTCTGTGCCCTGCTGTCTCCACCGCTGGGTGAGCAGCTGGGTAGGCAATCTCCTCTGCTTTCCTCCCCGAGATCCTCTCATAACCCCTCACTGGCTGCCGAGGCTGGCTCATTCACGCCGGGCAGTGGCCTGTGAGCACCGAGCGTGTGCAGAGGGCACAGATGATGGTGAGTGGCCACGTATTAATCCCTCCTCCGAATGTCAGAAGCCAGAAGGGCTGGCAGTTCCTTGTGATGAAGCGTTTCTCTCAGGAAAGCGTCTAACACGGCTTCAGTTTGGTGAATAGTCACAGGTTATTAATAGTTATGAGACTTGGCAACAAATCTTCACAAAACAGTGCTGCCTTTGTGACGCTGGCCACGCTACTTCCTGCTGTCCTGCCCCGTCCTCTGCTTTCTTTTAGGAGTACTGGTTGTAACTGACTAAGCAAATGTCACAGCCCCCTCCCAGGTCTGGACCTGCAGTTTAAAAACCCTTCCCTTTAACTGGATCTGGAGGAGCTCTCAGTTACGGCTGCCAACAGCGCCCTCTGCTGTCAGCTTTATTATACGCAGCTTCAGGAACAGTCCTACTTAAAAGTGTTAGTCACTCAGTTGTGTCCGACTCTTTGCGACCCCATGGACTGTAGCCCCCCAGGCTTCCCTGTCCATGGGCATCTCTAGGTAAGGATATTAGAGTGGGCTGCCATTCCCTTCTCCAGGGGATCTTCCGGACCCAGGGACCAAACCTGGGTCTATTGCACGGCAGGCAGATTCGTTACCATCTGAGCCAGTCAAGGTATGCACGTGTGCATCTATTGAGCTTCACTGTAAACTGTATTCACGATGTCTGGTCACAGTCAAAAAAGCTTAGGGAAACAACATTAGATATTTCCCTGGAAGCATCATTTCTCAAGCAAGCGTCAAGCTAACCAGAGTGGGGGGCTTCCTTCCTCTTTGCAGCTGCTGGAGGAGGAGTTGGGGGCCCCTCCCCAGGGAGGGACAAGCTTACATCTCCGTGGAGACCAGGCTGGGCTCGCTGCTGTGCTCTGCGTCCTCGTCCACGCGCACGGCACAGGTCTCGTCCCCAGGGGCCTCTTCCTGACACAGCATGGCTATTGGGCTGTCCCGGGAGGGGCACCTAAAGTGTCCAGCATGGAGACAAATGTCAGCAGCTGCCAGCCCCTCCCCTCCCCCAGCAGGTAGGGACCACCACCACCACTGACGGACCCAGGAGTGTTCCTGTTAGGGTTCTGTGCAGGGGAGGGGCCTCGGGATTAGGATCCAAGGAGATCTGAGTTCTGAGCTGGTCAGTTTTCCCCGGCACAAGTCACGTTGCCCACCCATGCCTCAGCATCCCCACCAGTACAACTGTCTGTTTGTGTGGCTTCGGTTGTGACAAATGAAGCAGCCGATGAGATGGTGCTTTGGACGGTGGGGTGGTGAGATCCTACACAAGGGCTGGGGCGGGGGCAGGGGGAGGGGCTGTCCCTCCTGCTGCTGTAGACAGTGGGGCCTGTGGGCACTTGCTGGGGGCTTCCTGGGGTCATAGCTGACATGCCTTGAGTTTGATGTTGATTCTTAGAGCCAAGCACAGAGAAGAGGCCTCACACAGGGTCTTGCTCCTCTGAGCACAGGGCCCTGAGCCTGAGTCCCCTGAGTCCACTGAGCTGAGACCCTCACGCCAGAACGTGCCCTGGCCTGAGCTCTCCCCTGGGCCCTGGGCTTCTGTTTATTGGGTCATGTGGTCTTTAGCTCTGGTCTCCGGCCCCCCTTTTCCATCTGCGTCCATCTTTCTCCCTAAAGGTCCTGAGAGTTGGGGTCCCTTTATGCTCAGACTCACAGGGAATCTGGGAGTCATTTCGGCTCATCCTCTCAGAACTGAGTGGGGGTCATTGTCCAGTTCTGACCTGGGGCCCATCAGCCACTCAGGGAGGATCCGAGTGGTTCTCAGGGGAGGCCCTGACCTCCCCTGGAGGGGGTGCCCTCCCCCAGGTGAAGGACACATGACACGGGAAGGCTCTCGCTGGCATGAACGGGAAGGGGAGGGCGTGGTGGGGCACACGGGGTGAGCTGGGGGTGGAGAATCACAGCAGGCGGGCAGCACCCCTGGGGGCAGAGCTGGCCCCACCCCCACTCAGCCCTGAGCTGCGAGGGGAGGGACATGGCCCAGGGCTGGGGCCTTGGCTAACTCAGGAGTGGTGGTGAAGGGGGCACGAACACCAAGCCAGGGAGCCTGCTTCTGGAAGGGACGAAGGCTGCTCAGGACACAGGTTGGGGGTTAGAGGTTACTTTTGGGCCTGAGCTCTTGCTGGCACTGCTGTTCTGCTCGGGTGAAGCAGCCAGATCCCCCGGCTGTGGAACCCAGCGCTGCCAATGTAAATGCTGCCCGAGGCCCAGAGCGTGGGGTAGGTACCACCAGCCCAGCACATCCCAGCTGGGGGTCCTGACTCACCGGGGAGCAGAGAGTGGAAGGAAAGAAAGGCCAGGGGCTGGAGATGCTGGCAGCACGACCAGGAATCGCCCCAGGCTGGGGCAGAGCAGGCGAGTGCCCCACCAAAGGGCCTCCTGCCTCTAGATGAGGGGGACCCTGTCCCGTTCCAGTTGGCCCCAAGGCCAGATTTGGGCAGAGACTTGAGAAGGGCCCGGGGGGCGGAGACTGCTGTGTCTCCAGGACACAAACATCTCAGGGGTCGGGCCAGGGCTCCTCTGCCCCGTCTAGAGGCGGGTACCTCAGGACACGTGCTGGCCAGTGGAGCCACAGTGCCTCCCTGAGCATCCACCTGCCCTCTGGCCAGGGTCCCGGCAGCAGCAGTGGTCCACCCCAGCATGAGGTCCCACCGAGAGGTGGGTCTGCCGGCCAAATGCTCCTCCCTGAGCCCCTCCACGTCCCAGCTTACCTCTGGGAGCTGTGCCTCCATGAGGCCTCCTGCACCCGGATGGCAGGGGACAAGGGGGGCCCGCGGGCCTCCAAGGTGCTGACAGCACCGGAGTGGACAGCGGGGCGGGGGCAGCGGCCCAGGGCGGTGTTGTTGGCGTTGTTGATGTTGGCGTTGGAGCCTGTGGATGAGTAGCTGCTGGGGGTGAAGGTGGAGTCCACCAGCTTCTCGTGGGAGGGGGACTCGGTGTCCCCCTGGCTGTTGCCTGCCTTGCTTATGTGCAGGGGGCGCTGGGTGGTGAAGGTCTGGGGGAAGGCGCCCCGGCCGTCACTTGGGTAGTAGCCCACGTGGTTGCCGAAAAGGCCCCCGGCCCTCTGTGGGAGGAGAGACAGAGAGAGGGCGGTGGGTGAAGGGCTGGCCCGCGGGGGAGGCAGGGAGCTCAACCACGCTGGGCAGCACCCAGCTGACCAGGACTCTTGCCTGCGGGCCAGGCAGCTTGGAAGGGCCCAGGCAGTCCCGAGACCCCTGGGGGAACAACAGGTGCAGGGGTGACAGGACCTCCTTCCGGGACCAAAGGGATGGGGGGCAGGTGCAGTGACTGTCTGGAATGGAGACCCTTCCCTGGGGCAGGCAGGCTCGTGGGGGCTGAGGGGCAGAGAAAGGGGCCAGAAGGTGCCAAGGGGATTGACAGACAAGGACCTGGCTGGCTCAGTGAGCTGGAAACTGCGCTGGCCAAGCGGTTCTGAGAATCACCACAGCAAGTACACCCACCACGGCCTCCTTCCCCGGGGAGCCCTAGATTTCAGATTTGGAGCCCGTGTCTCTCCCAGCTTCCCTCCCTGCCCTGGGCAAGGAGCCTCTGCCAGGCTTGGGTCTCTCGGGTCATGCTGACATGCAAGTGTGTCCCTGAGCCATTCAGTGAGGCACGTTTCACAGTAAAGGGGAGGATGGCAAGGACAGGACCTTCAAGGGCTGGGCCCCTCTCACCCCGTGTTCCTGCCACCTGGGAGCCTGGCAGGGCTGGGAGGGCAGGGTGAGCAGCTCTGCCTCAGATCTGGGCGGCCGCGTCTCACTTGCTGTAGGATTTTTAGCCAAGTGCCTTGGGGTTCGTGAAGAGATCTGGGCACAAGGGCCTCAGAATCCCAGTGGGCTCTAGTTTTCGTGGTTAGTACTGTTGACAGCCTCGGTATCCAGCAAGGTGGAGGGCTGGAGGGGACGCTCGGGACTGGAGACCTCATGGTCCAAGTCCAGATCGCCACTGGCTTCCAGGTGTCTGCTGCCTGATACCCGCACGTCTTCTGATTTTTGCGAGAGAGGCTGGAAGTCTAGATTTTTTGAATGAGCCATGCTTTCAAAGGTTGGCAGACAAAATAGGCCTGTGGCTTAAATGTGGCTCCAAGGCCACCACTTTGCAATGTGTAATGAAGAAGCGTCTCCTCAGAAGCACTTCCTTAGGAAAATGGCTTCCTGCTCCTCCAAGGCCCAGTGATGCTCTGTGAGCTTGAGAAGGGCTAGGCTTGGATGGAGGCAGAGGGAGGGGGTGGAGAGAGCTGAGGGGGGTGGCAGGGGTGGGGTGGGGAGAGGAGTGGGAGAGCTGGGGGCACAGGGCTGGTTCTTCTCCTCGGGTTCAGAACACTCGCCCTCCTGCCCCAAACCCAGGTTATAGAGGCTGTAGACTGCGGCTGGGGTGCCCACCTACCCTGAAGATGTCATCTTCTGAGGCTGCAGACACAGCCTCCTTCATGGCCTTGTCCAGCTCCTCCTCGGCAGTCAGGTCCCCAGAGATGGCCCGGCGGATCTCAGGCCCCAGGTCGTGCAGGGTGCGCAGGCCAGCCTGGGCCGAGGGGACAGGGTGTGAGGGCCCAGGCACCCACCCGACCCGCCACCCACCTTCCCCTCTGCTTCTCCCCAAGAAGGCCAGCTCTGGGGGTCCACAGCGGGTGCAGGCATGCTGAGAGGCAGTCTCAGAGGCATCAGTAGACCCCCAGCCCTTCCCCCTACTCCCTGAGCTCAGCGGAGCTGAGAGTCCAGGACTACAGAGGACAGTGAGTGCAGGAGGCAGGGTGGGAGGGGAGGGTCCCCCTGCAGGCTCGGAATTTCAGGAAGGGACCTGTGGGAGCTTGGAACCTGGCAGAGGTGGGAGGAGGTCCCCAGGGGCAAGGGCCCCTCACCTGCAGGGACAGGGCATTCCTCTGGGAGGGCTTGCCCACGAGGCCTTGCTCTTTGCGCTTCTTGAACTTCCGGAAATACTCTTGGATCAGGAAAGTAGCGTAAAACTTGCCCACTGTGACCTCGTCATCTGAGAGCAAAGAGAGGACAGGGTTGGAGGTAAATGGGGGCTTGGACCCTGTCTGGGAGTTCTCAGCTTCTTAGGTTTTCTCAGTTTAACTTTTTAAACTGATAAGAACAGATACAACACTTGATCTTAGACAAAAGGTTGAGAAGCGATCAATTTAATTTTTTTGAGAAGACACTCTCCACACACATGGTTGAAAAAGACAAAAATATACAAAAAGACCTGTGTGCAGTGAAGGGTATCCCATTCCCGTTTCCTTACAGATAACCTTTCTCATTCATTTCCTGAGTATTCTCCCAGAGATTCTTTATGCAAATACTTTCTGCAAGTCAGCAAATATATTCTTGTATGCATGCTCAGTTGCTTCAGTCGTGTCTAATTCTTTGTGGTCCCACGGACTGTAGCCCACCAGGCTCCTCCGTCCATGGGACTCTCCAGGCAGGAGTACTGGAGTGGATAACCATTCCCTTCTCCAGGGGATCTTCCCAACCCAGGGATCATACCTGAGTCTCCTGCAGCTCCTGCACTGCAAGGAGATGCTTTACTGCTGAGCCACCAGGGAAGCCCCACATGGATTAGTATCCTCTCCTTTCTCACAGAAAATTAGCTTATCATCAAAATGATCTCCCACCTTGCTTTTTAAACCTAACTGAGCTCCAGGTGCCCACAGCTTTGGGCACAATTGCCCCTAAGCATTTATTCACTGAAAAACTTTGATTATATTGAGTTGGCCAGAAAATTTGCTTGGGCTTTTCTGAAGAAGCATCTTACAGAAAAATCTGGATGAACTTTTTGGCCAATTCAACAATATATTTTGTATTAAAGAGTTATATTTTAGTAATTGTATACGCAAGACAGATAGACAGGGTTGTCAAGAAGGAACAAAAAGGGGGTCCTAGGGGGTCATAACCCCCCTCAGGAGAAACAAAAGAGGGGGTCCTGGGGGCTTTTCCCCGAAGTCCCTGTCACTCCCACAGCTCCTAGCCGGGTGGGTTACGGGAAAGCCCCTACCTTGCAGTCTCCTTGACGTTCTCCCAAACCTGCAGGCATCCAGGGGCCTGCCTGGCCTCCCCAGTGACCTCAGGCTAGGACCAGGCTCCAGTCGGAACAGGTAGGTCTCGCGCAGGCTGAACGTGGGACCTGCATGCGCCCAGGGATTGGGGGTGGGTACTCACCTCCTGCAGGCGGCACCACTTGGTCCAGCAGCTTCATGCTAGTCCGTTTCCAGATTTTCTTGATGATGGCCCGCAGCTCCTCATTGGCCTGTTCCAGGTTCCCTGTGGGGGGACACAGGCTGACTGGCAGCTGTCCCCTGGGCCTCTGGTGGGCTAGGCTGGTCCCTGTGCGGGAGCCCACACGGTTGCCTGAGGGCTCTGCCCAGCGGCCCTGAACGTGGGTTCTGTCTCTTCCTCTGCAGGTTCCTGTGGCCCACCTCCATGCCCTCTTGGCCAGCTCTCCCCTGCCCCCACCTGCCGCTCAGCAGCCAGGGGGACCCTGCACCCCACTCGCGGCTTTTCCTCGTGGGGGCTGCCGGGGCCAGACTGAGCCCAACGGCCGCCCGCCAGGAGGGCCACTGGGAGGAAGAGTGGTCTCCCTGCAGACCTGCGGGAGTGCCCATACCCAGGGGCTTCTGAGTCAAAGGCCTCTGTTGGGTCTCCTCCTGCGGAGGCAGCAAAACCTCGTGTGGGGCAGAAACCAGGAGACGGGGTCCTGAGATCAGGGGCCCCTAGGGGTCTACTTTCTCCACTAGCCGAACTTCTAGTCCTGGGCTCCGAGAGCTGAGACCTGCCGCTGTGAGAGGGCACTGGGAGGCTGGCTGGGGCTAGCACACCCCTGGCTCCCTCCCACCACCACCAGTGCACATGCCCTGCGTGGCGCCAGGACGGTGAACACGGGGTCTCACCCTGTGATCAGGTGATGTGATACGTACACGGGCCCTGAGGACAGGGGGCTTGTGCAGGGGGCCTGGGCTCGCCCCAGGAGCCCTTCACAAGGGGGGCGCTCTCGGGTGCAAACTCCCAGCTGCAAAATAAACACATCCTGGGGATGTCAAGCACAGCATGACGACTGCGGCAATACTGTGTTCTGTATCTGCAAGCTGCTTTGAGCGGATCTTAAAAGTCCTTGTCACAAGAAAAAAGCTGTAATCCTGTGGGGTGACGAGTGTTGTCTAGATGTGTGGTGGTTGTTTTGCGATATAAACAAATAATAGGATCGTTATCTTGTTCACCTTGTTCACGTAATGTTATATGTCACTTAGACCTCGACAAAGAACAGCACACAACAAAACAAACAAAAATCATGTGTGAAGTGGGCCAAAGACAAGGGAGGCCCTCCTGACTGCGTGGAGCTCAGAGCTGCAGGGGCCTAGCCAGAGCTGGTCCCAGTCTGCGGGGAGTGAGTCGGCTGACAGCCTGAATGGGCTGGAAGAGGACTCTCCCCCTAGCCCTGGGAAGAGGACCCATCCTGGTCAACAGGCTGATTTTGGACTGAAGGCCCCTGAGCAGCGAAGTTGCTGCCCCATGGCTGGACTCCAGATCTTCTGAGCAGGCACCCACAGTGGCCGGGGTGACACGTGACTTGGCAGTGGGAAAGCAGGATGGGATGAGAAGCCAGTGCTTTGCTGGTGGGTGAATTTCCTTTAATTCCTGGCTTGACTAGCTTCCATGCAGCCAGCTTCTCTCTTGGTCTCAGGAGCGCATTCCTCGGGACGGGCTGTTTGTGTCTGGCTCTTTGGCTGGGACCTGCTTCAGTCTGACGACTATCTTGATGATGCTGACTCTGGGCTTCAGGCATCAGTGTATCTCATTCTTCCACAGGATGAAAATGTACATCCTTACTTTATATCAAGCCTTCAGGACCACAGCATGCTCCTTCCAGGAGTCTTCATTTCTTCCCTCCTTGGAAAAACAAACCTTTCCTCTTGGACAGAATTGTAATCACAGTCATTGTGGAAAGTTTGGGAAAGGGAAGAAGGTAAAAGTAGTGAACAGAAGTCATGGCTGGGTCCAATGCTTGCGGCAACCACAGCTCATGTGTCAGTGAGCTTCCTTCCTAGCCCTCCTGGTCACACATGCATGTACACCCAACCATGTCCATTCCAGTCTTTTGTGGGCAGAAACAGGCCTGTTCATGCCTATTCCAGCTTGACTTGTGGCCTTGGCCACTCTTCAGCCTGAGTATCTTTTTACTGAGCAGCCAAACTTGAACTACTAAGAGTTTTTTTTTTTTTTTAATATTAGCTCCTAATTTTGACATGGGTCTTGATTCTTCATCCTGGATTCCTGTTCTTCATCCTGGATATTTACGTCATTTTGTGGGAGGATTTAGCTGAGGGAAGGTGCCTCTTGGCTTGTCCACTGAACTGAATGCCACGTCACTGCCTTCTTGTTTCACAAAGAAACTGAGGTGGAGAGAGCGTCGTGTGTTATCACGGTCTAGCCCCCTCGTCCTCCTGTCCAGGGCTCCTCTGGGAGATGGGATGGGCAGCCTGAGCCTCAGATCCAAAGGTCTGAAGGCAAAAATGACACCGCCGGGTTTTCTCTAGTGACTGTGTCGCTGGGTTTCAGACTTTGCTTAGGTGACCCATGCACGCGGCTGGCACAGGATGCAGACTCGGTGTTCAGGGCAGGTGCTGGGACTCCGTCTCAAGCATGCCCCAGCTCCAAGATGCAGGATGCTGGGAGCAGCCGCAGCTCCCTGGGTGCACCTCTGCCCTCCCAGAGCAGTTCTGACACCAATCGGCCACGAAGATGGCGGGTCAGCACAGCCCAGCCCAGCTGCTGCTGGCCATGGGCTGCTGCGGTACAAACCAGAAGACGGTCCCTGCCTCCAAGTGGCATGGCCCTGAACAAGCGCAGGGGGCTCTGATGCCACCTGCTGGCTGGCTGTGCCTGTATGTGGGCAGGCCTGTGCTGACCTGGACCATGGTCACGTCCACTGTGACCCCTTCCTGACGACACAAGGGTTTGCTTTGCAAGGAAAGCTGGACATCTGAGGTCCACCTGCAGCTGATAAAGCCCCATGGTGCAAGGGCTCGGCCCACTTCAGGAAGCGCTCACCTCCTGCCATCTGAACTTCACCCGAGGGGTCACTGGTACAATCTCTAAAAGTCACAGGCAAGGAGGCCACTCAAGGAACAAAGGCTGCCTGAGCAGGCCTGGTTCCGCTGATGTCCCTGGGGCAGGGGGGTAGGGGAGGATCACGCTGGGCTGCAGCTCTGACACCCCAAGGGCAGGGGGCCCCGGGACCCCGCAGGCACCGAGCTCAGCTCTGGCTGTCTCCACTAGGGGTCCCGGCCACCCCCATGATCTTACCTTCCGTCTTGATCCTTAGGGCTGTCCGGACCAGGGCAAACAGCGTGGCATTGAACATGACGGTCCCGTCGCTGTTCAGGGGCATGTTCATGGAGACCAGCCGCTGGGGAGGGGGCACAGCAGTCAGCACAGCTGCTGGCTCTTGAAGGACCCGCCTGTGGAACCCCTGAGGTACCTCCAAGGCAGGAGGATGTGGGAGTCGGGTGGGGGGAGCCTCAAAACGTGTGTGCACGTCACTCTGTGGTTCCTTCACTGTCTGAGGACGTATATGCCGCAGGGAAGGAGCCCCAGTGCCTGTTTTGGCTCAGTCCTTTCTTTAGGCTCATGAAGACTACCCTCATCCCCGCAGGGGCACACTGGCCTGCCCAGGGTACCCGGAGGGTGTCTCGCCCCCCTACGCTGTGTCTCCCATGAGCCCAGTCCATCTCTTACTTTGCAAGCCACACGGTGAGGGCACAGCTTCCCAAAACCCAGGGGAGGCTGAATCCGACGGAGCAGGGTCACCACATCCAGGTGCTTGATGCGTCCCCTGGAAGAGGCAGGAGAGGAGGGAAGGTCGGGAGGAAGGTCTAGGCTGGCAGCCCAGGACTGCTGTGCCCAAGGGTGGGGTCTCCTGTGGGAGGAACTCTCCACAGCTGGACCCTAGTGATCAAACTGGTGCCGAGCTGTAGAACTGGGTGGTAAAACTCAAAAACCAATCTACATGTTTAGATTTCTAAGGAGCAATTTTCCATCAGTGCTATATTTCAGTAGGCAATGAAAGGTGGAAGGGATTTTAGCAGGCAATGAAATTGTCGGTATTTACTGCTGATTCCATCAATTAACCATCTGACCATCTAACCATCTGACACTTTTCTGAGAGTCAACTAAGCATGATGCCTGGACTGATGGACCTGTGGCAGGGATACAGCCAGGCCCTGCCCGGCCCAGACGTCCTGACTCAAGTACATACTGGTTGCTCCAACATTATGACCACCTGCCTGTTCAATGGAAAAAAGCAGACATGGTCTTCACTCAGCCTAAGGCCTCCTATTGCTGGCCCTTGACCCTTGACCCTGGTGTCTTGTGCAGGTCAGGATTTGCAGTGGGTCCGCCCGGTGCTAACCCGTCTTGACTCTCTTTCCCACATGTGGTCACTCAACACCTCTCAGGTTGGGGGCTTGGGTTTCCCTCTGGGCACTCACTTGGCTTCAGGGTCATACTCTGCCCAAATTCTCTTAAATTCGTCCAGGTGGTGGGGACCCAGGATGGACCAGTCCCTTGTCAGGTAGTCAAAGTTGTCCATGATGACGGCTACGAAGAGGTTGATGATCTGCAGAGGATGGGCACAGAGAGCTGTGGCTGCCAGGACCACGTGCTCGGAGGCCGGCGCTCCCAAAGGCCAGCCATGTGGCACCATGGAAACGCTGGCCTCCAGGACTTGGCTCTCTTGACTGAGGACCTGACCAGCTCCCCTCAGTTATGTGGCATGAACCCCACTGTGGGCTGGCAGTTTCCCTTACAGCCAGCTGCCAAGATGGGGCTGCCAAGGACAGGGGAGACTGTCCACCACCCTTCTGTCGTTCCTCATCAAAGTGCCAGAGATGCTGAAGTGGCCTCCTGTCCTTGGGCATGAAGGCAGGAGCCAAGAACAGACGAGGAGGAGGTGGCTGAGCTCACCCGGCCCAGCTCCTGCCCCTCCCAGCTTGTTGGGCCGTTCCAGGGATGCAGGCTTTCCAGCCCAGCCTGGACCGCACGCCCAGCACGCAAGGCCGCTGGCCCCATCCGGCTTACCAGGAAGGCGCAGAGCATGTAGAAGCTGATGAAGTAGAAGACGGCGAAGCTGCTGCCACAGGGCGTCTCCCCCTCCGTGCTGTTGCCCGGCTCTGACTCGGGGGCGCACTTCTTGCCAGGCATGCAGGCCAGCATGATGTCCTGCCAGGCCTCCCCAGTGGCGCACCTGTGACAGACCATGCCCAGAGCGGCTCACACAGCCGTCCTCCTGGGGGAACCACTGAATTGGGTCTGAAGCTTCTCAGGCCCCCAGCGCTGGCATATCCACAGAATATACACACACAACACTGTCTCCATGCCTGAAAGTTTTATGGGAAAGGTAACAGATTCCATCTTTTCTGCAAAGTCCCTTTTTCTGCAATTCCTGTTAAGTGTTGAGATTTAGCCATTTGGATACATTTTAGTTCTGGTTTGTTCACCCTGTGTAGCAGGTGCTCTATATTCCATTAGAGCCCACCGCCTGATGAGGCTTTTCCTTTCTATGCTGTCACCAGGGAGCCTGCAGCCACCGCGCAGGGCCTTCACGGAAGCTGGCTTCCAGGTGGACTCGCCAGTGGGCAGCAGGTGAGTCCTCCCTGTGCTTGACCCTGCTTGTTCTCCAAGCGTCCCTCCGACTCAGGCTCTGGCATCAGGCAGGAGAGATACCACTGCTCTACAGATGGGCCAGCTCTTTCCTCAGCTCCACCGGGGCGTGACTGACAAACGAGACTGTGAGCTGGAGTGCAGACCACAACGGTCTGCTGTGTGTGCCCGCTGGAAAGGACTCCCCCCACCTGATAACAAACTCATCCCCTCACAGCTTTATCCTATTTTGGTGAGAACATTTACGTTCTACTGTCTTAGCAAGTTTCAGTGATACGATCCGTGTCATCAACTACAGTCACCATTTTACAGCTCAGACCTCAGACCTCACTCATCTGACGGCTCAGAGTTTGTGCCCTTTTACTAGCCTCTCTCCAATCTGTCCACTGCCCCCCACCCCCGCCACTCCATTCCTCCCTCTTATATTCAGTTTCTGAGTTTAGACGTGTCAACGCTTGGTATTAATGAATTTCACGTGATGGGTGTGAAATAATAATGTACTGCTGTTTTAATTTGGTTTTAAAATGATGAAAAATCTTATTTCATCTGCTGAATGGCAGGTGTTTGCAGTCTGCCTCCTGGGCTGTCTTCCTGTTCATTTGCGGCATCTTCATACATTCTTTATATAAGTCCTCTGTTACACACCTCGTGACCAATGTCTTCCATTCTGTGGCTCGTTCCCAGCTCCACTGATGGTGTATTAAAAGAATAGAAGTTTTAAATTTCAGTGTGGTCAAATTGTAATTTTTCTTTAGTTTTGTGCTTTTTTTTGCATCATGTCTGAAAAATCCTGCTGCATTCTAGGTCGTAAAAATATCCTTCTATATGTTCTAAAGGATACAAAATTTGCTTTTCATAATAATTTCATAATAACCCTTACTGTAAAATTTATTTTGGGGTTTCATAGGAGATAGAAATATGCTTTATCTTCTTCTGTCCAGGCAACCAAATTAAAAAAAATTTTTTTTTTACTTATTTATTATTGGTTGTGCTGGGAGAACGTGAAAAAGCAAGGGAATTTCAGAAAATATCTACTTCTGCTTCACTGACTATGCTAAAGCCTTTGACTGTGTGGGTCACAACAAACTGGAAAATTCTTAAAGAGATGGGAATACCAGACCACCTGACCTGCCTCCTGAGAAACCTGTATGCAGGGCAAGAAGCAACAGTTGGAACCGGACATGGAACAATGGACTGGTTCAAAATTGGGAAAGGAGTATGTCAAGTGTGTATATTGTCACCCTGCTTATTTAACTATATGCAGAGTATATCACATGAAATGCCAGGCTCGATGAATCACAAGCTGAAATCAAGATTTCCGGGAGAAACATCAACAACCTCAGATATGCAGGTGATTATCACTCTAATGACAGAAAGCCAAGAGGAACTAAAGAGCCTCTCAATGAGGGTAAGAGGAGCAAGAAAAAGCTGGTTTAAAACTCAAAATTGAAAAAACTAAGATCATGGCATCTGGTCCCATCACTTCAAGACAAATAGAAGGGGAAAATTGGAAGCACTGACAAGATTTTATTTTCTTCAGCTCCAAAATCACTGCAGATGATGACTGCAGCCATGGAATTAAAAGACGCTTGCTCCTTGGAAGAATAGCTATGACAAACCTAGACCGCATATTAAAAAGCAGAGACATTACTTTGCCAACAAAGGTCCATATAGTCAAAGCTGCTATGGTTTTTCCAGCGGTCATGTACGGATGTGAGAGTTGGACCATAAAGAAGGCGTAGTGCCGAATAAGTGATGCTTTTGAACTGTGGTGTTGGAGAAGACTCTTGAGAGGCCCTTGGACTGCAAGGAAATCCAACCAGTCCATCCTAAAGGAGATCAGTCCTGGGTGTTCTTTGGAAGGACTGATGCTGAAGCTGAAACTCCAATACTTTGGCCACCTGATGTCAAGAACTGACTCACTGGAAAAGACCCTGATGCTGGGAGAGACTGAGGGCAGGAGGAGAAGGGGAGGGCAGAGGATGAGATGGTTGGATGCCGTCACTGACTCAAGGGATAGGAGTTTGAGCAAGCTCTGGGAGACGGAGAAGGGCAGGGAGGCCTGGCATGCTGCAGTCCAAGGGGTCACAAAGAATCCGACATGACTGAGCGACTGAACGACAACAATGATTTTGACCAAGTACCTCCCGTAAGTGGAATCGTACAGGAAACCTGGCCTTTTATGACTTGTTTCACTGAACATCATGGCCTCAAGGTTTGTCTCTGTCACAGTAGGTGTCAGAACGTCCTTCCTTTTCAAGGCTGAATCACGTTCCACTGTGTTGTACCCGCACTGTGCTCATCCATTCTTCTCTCAAAGGACCTACAGTTGCTGAGGCGCTGTAGCTACTGGGAATGCTGCTGCCATGAAGACAAGGGTGCAGGTGTCCCTTTGACGCCCTGCTTCCGATTCTTTCAGGTGTTAGTATATGCT
This sequence comes from Budorcas taxicolor, assembly GCF_023091745.1. Classification (NCBI taxonomy): domain Eukaryota; kingdom Metazoa; phylum Chordata; class Mammalia; order Artiodactyla; family Bovidae; genus Budorcas; species Budorcas taxicolor. Next base: position 152,300,385 of record NC_068914.1, on the reverse strand, counting down.
CACATGTGGAACTGCTGGGCCATATGGAATTTTTCATCTATTTTTGATATTTTGAGGAACCATCATACTGTTCCTCCACAGCGGCTGTTGGCCTTTCACACTCGCACTAGAATTGCACAGATATCCCACTATCTCTGCCCCCTCAGCAGGACTTGTGCTCTCACAGGAGCCATCCTGATGGGGTGGGGTGGGGTCTCACTGTGGTCTTAACTTGCAGATCTCTGATGATTCGTGACGGTGAACATCTTTCATGCGCTCACTGGTCATTCACATATTTTCTTTGGAGCAATCCTCAACTTCTCTGCTCATTTCTAAGTTGCGTTGTTTCTCGTTGTCTTTGGCAATCCATTTCTTTGGCGTTTGTTTCTTCTTGAATTCTTGCCCTTTGGTTTACTTTTCTCGTCTTATTGCAAGGGATAAAACTTGTAGTATTGTGTTGAGACAGTGATGGTGTATGAGCTCATCTGTTATATTTATGGATTAGCTACTGCCTGATATGGAGGGAATGTTTGTGTCCCCTCAGAATTCGCATGTTGCAGCCCCAAACATCAGTGTGACAGTGCTGGCAGGCACTTAGGTTTAGAACAGGTAGTGGGGCTGGGGGTGCATGATGGGAGCAGCATCTTTATCCGAGCAGGAAAGAGACGCGCTCTCCTCTCTCTCCACAGCGTGGGGACACAGGCATCAGGACACTGTCTGCAGCCCAGGAAGAGGCTCCCACCAGGATGGGAATCATTGGTAACCTTGACCTTGAACTTCCAGCCTCCAGAAATGTGGGGAAGAAACACCTGCCGTTTGTGCCTCTCCATCTATCCATCCATCCGTGGCATTTGTTATGGCAGGCTGCCCAGACCAGAACATTATCTGTACATGAAAGAGGTTGTCTTCCTTTTTAAAATATTTATTTATTTGGCTGCATCGGGCCTCGGCTGTCAGAAAACCCACCTGAAGAGGAGCAGCACGGCCTGGGGGAAGGTCTGGAAGTTGTTGTTCCTGTTGATCTCTGTTGTGTCATTCAGGGCGATTTTCCCAAACACCTGGCAGCGGGGAGGATGGGGTCAGCGAGCCATGGACACAGGGGTCCTGGTTCCCACCCAGCATCCAATGGTCTTTTTAGGGGTCACAGCTGACCCTGGACAGACTGGCTCATAAGCTGAACAAAGTTCAGAGGGCCTTGTGGCGGCAGGCACCTGCTGCCTTGTCCAGCCCCCATCCCCAGCCCTCCACTTTGAACAAACATCCAAGAATAGCACCCCCAGCCCTTGGGAGGGGCCCTGGGAGAGCTGGTGGAGGCAGAGACTGCAACTCTGTCTTGTAGGGGCAAGGCTCACTGGCCTTCCTCTCTTTTGGCTGCAGATTCTAGACAACATTTTTTTTTTTTCTCTTTAAAAGAAAACTTCATTGAGGAATAATTAACAAATCATTGTGTAACTTGGGGGAGTTACTCTCTATAGGAAGCAGAATCCAGTGGGCCATGGGGAGAGAGGGTCTCTGAGCTGTGCACCCACGGGACACCATGGGGGTGGGGGGAGGAGTTCCACTTCCGGTGATCTCTCTGACCCCAGAAGGGGGGAGTTAGGGGAAGTGGGCTGGGGGCCAGGAGTCCGTCCTACCTGCATCCCGATCACAGCGTAGATGAAAAACAGCATCACGATCAGGAGGGCCACATACGGTAGGGCCTGCGGGACATGCATGCGTGAGGCCGGTGGCGGGACCCCTCCCTGCAGCAGCATCTCTGGAGCCACCAGCTGCTGCCAGGCTCTGGAGGCACTTTCAGGAGTCAGACAGATGTTCTGGGCACTGAGGGGAGCCTGAGCCTGGTGTTGACCCTTCCCCTCCCCTTGGTTTCAGGCACCTGAGATCTGGGGTGGGGGACCCAGAAAACTGGGCGCTGAGCTCGAGACAGCATGATGCCCCCTTGGCAGAAACTTCTAGAGTGAGCACAACGCCCTCCTGCCGCCCACCTGCCCTCATGCAGCTGGAGGGCCAGGGGGATGCCCACCAGCGCCCCCACAGCTATAAGCTGTTCCCCAGGTGCAGCAAAGGCAGGACCAAGGGGCCCTAAAAAAGAGCGAGATCCTGGCCCAAGCCTGCTTCCACCAGCATAGCTATGGGTGCTGGGCAGGCTTAACCTCTCTGAGCCTCAGTGTCCTTACCTGAGAAATGCGAGGAAAAGTAGTGACCTCAGGGATTTGGGGGTCTGGCTGACTTAAGGCCCACAAAATGCTCAGGCAGCACTGGCCTGTGGCTGGTCCCTGCATTTCACTTGCTCAGTGTCCCTGCCTCCTCCTGGGGAGGCCTCGGGCTCGCAGGGCATGGACGAAGCCTGCACACCTCCAGGTGGTGCCTCAGGCCCATGGGGTGTCTGTCCACCTTCAGGCCTGCTCCTCAGCCCCCTTCCCAGTCCAGGAACTGTCGGTGGTGGGTGAGTTTGTAGTCAACCATGGCTATGGGACTCTGGGGTATGCCTAGGCCTGATCCCCACTGAGACCACTCAGACCTCAGGAGCAGATGGCTGGGAGGGGTTGGGGAGGCACCTGTCCTGGTGGGTGGGGTGGAGTGCCCCGACAGCCCGGCCTCTTCCTCTGGCTGCAACTTCAGTCCTGCAACATGTTCAGGTGAGGACCCACCCTGAGCCTGTCCCTGGGCCCCTCCATACTGGGGATCTCTGTCTCAGGAAGCCCACAGTCAGGAGTTTCAGGTACAGGGGTCCCTATGCCAGTGTCTTCAGGAAGTTCGGGGACCTAACAGCTGTTCTTCTTCCAACCTCAGACGTGTATGAGACTCGTTAGACAGGGCAGGGCCAGGGCCAGCTATCCCACTTTTAGGAGGAAGTGACTCTTGGGAGCAGAGATCAGCCCTGCAGTTGGCAGCCCTGAGCCCCCTCGGGGACAACAGGTCCTGGGGAGTCTGGCGAAGTCTGCAAGCAGGTGTGAAGAGCAGACCCTGCTGGACCGCCTCTGGGAGGTGTTGACTGCCCAATGCTGATGACGCCTAAGCTGGGAGCACCATCCAGGGGGAGCAGGGGGGTGGGCAGGGCTGGCTACCTGGAAGGACTTGATGAAGGTCCACAGCAGTGTCCGGATGCCCTCCCCGCGGCTCAGCAGCTTGACCAGACGCATGACCCGGAAGAGGCGGAAGAAGGTGATGGAGATGCGAGAGTTCTCCTCCGCGTTCTGGGGCCGTTAACACAGCAGTTACCAGGCGGGTGGGCGGGCGAGGCTGCTCGGCACGGCCCGGGGTTGGGGTAGAGGTGAGCGGGGTGGTGGGCTGCACTAGACGCTCAGGCGCCCAGGGGTGGGAGGGCCTGCCCCTGGCCTTGGCAGCGCCCAGCAGTGCCCTGGCCCCGATCGTCTTCCCCAGCACCCCTAGTCTTCCCCACCTCTTTGTGGGGCGGGGTGGGGGGAACAGGTGATTCTGTAGGAATTCCGTCTGCTTTGAGATCTAGGCTGAGAACCACTCCAGGGGCCCCAGTCTCCCTCCTGCCCGGCCCGGCTCAGGGTCCTTCATTCCCAGTGGGACCGGCTCACTGCCAGGTGGCACTGGGGTCCTGGTGGGCTGCCCACGGAGGGGTCTTGCTCCCTGGCTGCCCAGACTCGGCACTCTAGGTGTCATCTCCCCAACTTTACACAGCACCCCCGCCCAGGCTGCGGGCTGGCCTGGGGTGTTGGTGCTGGAACCAGGCCTGGCTGCCCCCCTGCTGCCTTCCACCCGCCTTGAGCCTTGGTTTCCAGGCTGCAGACCTGGAAGGGTTGGGGGCACGGGCTGGGTGGGCCAGGGCAGCAAGAGTGAGCCCTGGATGAGTCCGGCCTGGGTGTGAGAGGACCAAGGGGCCCTGCTCAGGGTGTCCTGGAGGGGGCGGGGGCCAGAGCCGGCAGGCGCCTGGCCAGGTCTAAGGACAAGACTGGCTGCCCTGTCACCGTCTGCCTCCAGACCTCAGGGCACTCAGCACAGACAGACCCCTGACCCCCTCCTGCCCACATGGGACAGAGAGCTGGGGGTGCTGGCCCCGGGAGCTGGCTGGCTCCCCAGCGCTAGTGCAGCCCCCAGCCCTTTGACACCAGGAGAGAACGGACCTTTGGGTTTCCTGTTACTGCTCCTGCCGCAGGCCTCCTGCTTGGAGGCGTCTCTGGGTTGTTGCTGGGCCCTGTGTGGCCACCGCTTCTCAACTCTCAGCTCCTCTGGCTTTACTTCTAACCATCTCCAGGTCAGATCCGGCCTGACAACACCCATGAAAATCCCACCAGCATGGGAGCCCTCGTGTCCTGTGTCTAACCCTGCGGCTGCTCCAGGGGCCTCTCCTCTCATCTCCAACACAACAGGACACCCCAAGGAGCAGGTTCTGCATGTACCCGCACACCCTGCTCTGCCCCGGGAGAGGCTCACCTAGCCTTCTTTCTGAACCAAAGCTGCTCTCCAGGCAGGCCCAGGGCTGGGAGGAGCTGGCAGCAGGCCGCCCATCTCCCAATACGGGAAACCATCCGCCTGTGTGGTTTGAAGTCTTTGATGCCCTTCCTCTTTGCATACTTGAAATTCTACTTTCTCTCCTTAAAGAAGGTTGTGTCTACCAGAGGAGGATGCAGAGGCGGCTCAGGGATTTGTAACTTGGCCGTGGGCACTCCCCTACCCCACCATGCTCGGGAGGAGAGGAAGAAGAAAGTACCAGCTCACATGGAATCTCAGCTGTGTGGTGAGTTTGGGAAGTGGGTGCCACAGGGGCATCTACATCTGACTTGTTAAATAGCCAAACTCGAGCTTGTGGCCTGAGTGGTCCTGGGCGCCCGACACTGCAGGTGCCCAATGCTCTACTGACCAGGCGAGGGGCAGGACGGCCAGGGTCAGCCCTTCCAGCCATGGGCATGGGCTTTGTCAAGCAATGCCATCCTGGGTCTTGCCTCATCTGCTCACTTCGGGGCTTGGGGAATCAACCCACATTCCAGTCCTTTTACAAACTCACACTTGTTCCATGTACGAAGTCTCACTGCAGCCTCTTGGAGACAGCTGTTCCAAGGTGACCTCAAGGTCAATTGAAGTGGCTACTCTGTCACTTTAGTCAAAGACTCCTGCAGCAGGGGTGGCCCCAACCACACAGCCTGCTTTAGGGATGCAGGCATGTGGCCCATTCTAATGCCCCTCATAGGTAAGGATCCCACCTTAATCTCTCACTGGGGCCTTGATCAGAGCTCCCAGGAGCTGGTGATCAGGAGGGACTCACTGCCTCTCCACCTCCACTACATGACCTCTCCTTCCTCTTTCCCAGGGGCCTCACCATGGTGCAGGCCGGTGTCCCGTGCAAACCCCACACCAGATTAAGGCTGGAGATGCCAACAAGCAGGTCCTCAGGATGTTTAACAGGAACTGGCCCTCTGGTCTGATTCTCTCCCAGTGGCTTTTCAGACGGTCAAGGTCACAGTGAACTGCCACCCACAGGAAAGCTCACGGACGAAACATCACACCAACAGCACTGACAGATCGCAGACCAGGCAGGCAAGGCGCATGGCAGACACGGGTGGGTGACATGCATCGGGGCCGGGCTCCGAGATGCCGGGGGTTGGGGGAGGCAGTGGGGACGTTAGGGGGGGTCACAGAAGCTGAGAGCGTGGTCTGGAGGCTCGGTCTTACCATAAAGGGAGAGCATTGGGTATGTTCAGCTGGCTTTAAAGAAAGGCAGACAGAGATAAGCTGTAATGAGTCTCCCAGGAAGAGGCCCGCGTTCTAGGTCTCGGCGACACAGGAGCAACCCAGTGGCAGCAGAGGGCAGGAGGGCCAGGCGCGGGGGCCCCGGCCTGGCAGGCACGGGGCATGTCCGCCACCGGCTCCCACCCAGCCAGGCTCTTGGGTATTCTGCCCGGAACCATCTCTGGTGACAGACTGACTAATTCATACTCGTTATCACTGAGGTCTTCTGGATTCTGAAGGTGGATTTTGTGTATTTTTAATCAGCTCTGTGTCCTGAGACAGCCTCCAGGGGCTGGCACTGCACACACCTACCCAGCACTGCCAGCTGAAGCTGAAAGGCCTTGCCTGTGCCCCTGGCCGCTTTTGGCCCACAGGTGTTTGAGCCAAGGAGCCCTGAGGCGGTGACCCTCCAGGTTCCAGGGAGGACTGAGGTTTGGGTACCCCTGTGTGGCAGGGCCAGCCTTCGAGCTGAGATTCCTGGTCCCCGGGTATGGACTGTGGCCACAGGCATGAGATAATGAGTGTGGACTTGGTTTTTAAATTTGAAAGCCCTACACACAATTGAGGACATTAGTGTTAATGCCCTGAGAAGCTGTCCTCACAGGCCTGACCACGGGCTCACTAGGGGGCAGGGGACTGGCTGCAGGCGAGCTTTGGGCAGCCCAGAGCTGCACCTGGGGAGGCACCCTGCCTTTTGGCCCCTGGACGGTCCTGGCCCCCAGAGCCGCCAACTCCACCTTCACTCCACCTCTACAGCCGCCCTCCACTGTCAGAGCGTTGCTCCTGTGTTTTGTTCTCAAGGTACAAACAAAGACAACGTATAACAGGGCTTCTGAAGGACGGAATTGTGCACAACCAGACATTTGCTCACAGGCTGAAAATTCTTCTTTGGTAATAGATTTCTCAGCAAATTCCTTTTTTTCCCAAAGCAAGTTGGGAGGTGTCCTTTTTGCGGACTGGCGGGGACACAGGATGAGGGATGGGAGGAGGAGGGAAGAGAGAGGAGGCCACTCTGGTCACTTGTGGACCACGGCCGAGGGCTGTCCCTGCTCCCCGAGGGGCCTGGCTGCCAGGTCCATCCACGTGCCTGCAGGGGGCGGGTGTCTAGGACGGGACAGCAGGCCGGGACGGAACATGGAGACAGACACAGACACACACGCACACGTATGCACGCGGGAAGCTTCTGGTTGGTTGGGCCTGTGCCCCGCATGAACACCCAGGAGCTTCGTGTTTCAGGGGTTCTGTGGGCGAGGGGCACAAGGCCTCCATACACATTTAGGGCTGGGGCTCTGGCCACTGCTTCCATCTGGATGCACCCTGAAAACCACCAGAGCTGCCCATACTCCTAACATCCCTGGGCAGAGGCTTGAAGTCTTCTGGTCAACCGCAGCCTGAATGGGACCAGAAGGGCTGACTCGGAGGGCCCGCCCACCTGGGTCACCTGGCCCAGCCCAGTGAGCCTTGGCCAAGACAGAATTAAAACTACTTATTTTACTTCTTAAACATTCAGTATTCTTCCTTTGGGATATTAGGTTTTTTTTATGTTATTTTTTAAGCATAACTTTTTGTTGTTTCTTTTTTGCCTGTGCTGCCCAGAACATGGAACTTTAGTTTCCTGGCCAGGGATCAGATCCATGTCCCTTGCAGGACTCTGGGGGCTGAACTGGGGAGCCCCGTTTGTGCTGGCAGTCATGCAGGGAGTGGTTGGAGCCTCAGGAGCCACACTGTTGTTCATCTGCAGCCTGATAGCCCGCCATGTGCTGTTACCAACAGAATTCATACTACACGGGGCTGATTACAAGATTACTAGGATTGTTTTATTTTCCTTGGGAGGAACAGTCATTCAAGCAGACAACCAACAAGAGGAGCTCGAACAAAGTAAGTTTGTCACGAGCACTCACAACACAAAGTCCCATATGTGGGTGGTGTGGGGTGGGGCAGATAGAGACAGAGAGAGAGAGACAGAGATGGACACAGTGAGCCTGATGGGTGGAGAACAGACTCAAGGAAACGAATAAGCAGAAGCAGGAAGTGACGAGAGAGTGAGTGCTTTGGGGGCGTGGTCAGTGTTTTGGGGCCAGAGATTGGCTCCCTCACTTGCTCCACGAGCTTAGGGAACAGTTGAGGTCCCTCAGCTGTGGATGGTCTTTGGCTGAGCTGGCTGCTGGGGACAAGCATCACCCGCTGACTCGAGGGCTGGCCGTGTGGTGGAACAGGGCTGTGACCTGCCTGCTTCCTTCTGTCCAGTTGTCTGATTTAGGGCAGAGGGGGGTTGAAGGGCTTCCCTGGTGGCACTAGTGATAAAGCATCCACCTGCCAATGTAGGAGACGTAAGAGATGCGGGTTTGATCTCTAGGTCGGGAAGATCCCCTGGAGGAAGAAATGGCTATCCACTCCAGTATTCCTGCCTGGAGAACCCCATGGACAGTGGAGCCTGGCAGGCTACAGTCCACGGGGTGGCAGAGTCAGACACGGCTGAAGCAACAGAGCACGCACGCACAGGGGGCTGCATGTGGAAAGAAAAACAGAATGGGGCAGGAGAGGAAAGGAAATGAGATGGGAAACACATGTACACCCATGGCTGATTCATGTCAATGTATGGCAAAATCACTACAATGTAAAGTAGCTCCAATTAAATTAAAAAAAAAAAAAAGAAAGGAAATGAGATGACAGAAAGGGAAAGGGTCTTGGTCAGAAGGCTCAGAGCGAGTGGGTCCCCATTGGGTCCTGGCTGTCAGGACGCTGGACAGCTAATATGGCCAAGCTGAGAACCCCCTCCAGGGGCCTCTTGGTGCAGGCCCGAGGGAAGGATCTTCCTCCAGGCCTTGACTTTGGGACACTCTCTGCCCCTACCCTGGAGGCCTGATCAATCTGCTGCCCAGCACAGGGACCTCGTTCTGCAGGTGGAGGCTAGACTCAGGAAGCGGCTCCCCGCGTCCACCTGGACTGCAGCCTGTCGGGGCCCCGCTCATGGCTGGCGAGCAGGGCTCTGCTCAACCTCTCTGGGCCAGCTTCACTTACAATCAGAGGAGAAAGTGCCCTTCAGGACAGGGGGAGGCCAAGGTCCACCTTCTCACTAGGGGTCGTGCTCCTGAAGGCCTCACGTCCACACCCAAGGTGCTTCGCTAGGTCCAGCCTCACCTCTGTTCTTTTAAAGGCATTGTTACTTCCTGGCAGGCAGCTTCCTGAGTCAATACCGCCCTCTGTGACCAGTGTTTTGGGAACAAGGCGCCTTGGTGGCTTGTTGGAGGCACTGGGTGGGGATGGCACTGAGGAGGGGAGGGGCTCGAAGGGGCTCCAGGAGCGGGGGTGGGGGCGGCACAGGAAGGGGGCAAGGATCATGGCTCCCCCCTCAGCTTGGCCCGAGACCATCAGTCTGATTTAATCGACCTCAGAAGCAACCCAGGCCAGGCAGACCACTGCCATCTGGACACTGACGTCTGTTCTGGCCCCTCGGCCGTGGTGGGGGCAGGGAAGCTGGGCAGGGAGCCAGGCATGGTCTGTGGGTTGGGTGGAGGGAGGGAGGCTCTGACTCAGCCCGGGTGGGCGTGCAGCAGACGCTCTGACTCAGGACATGGCCAAAGTGGGAGCCAGTGAGGGCAGTCGTTGGAAGCCAGGCCCATGAGTCTGTGGTTAAAAGACAGCTGGTTCCAGGAGCCAGGTGGGCAGCAACCACGTGGGGCCCCAGCATGCATCCCGGAAGCTCTGAGCCGAGTCCTGTCCCGTCCGTGTCCCCTCCGCCCACTTTCTCCTCCTGTCCAGCAGGCAGTGGGTGTGCGCGGGGGTGCTCCACACTTCTTGTGCCCTTTGGTCTCCAAGCCCCACTGGTCCACAGGCCGGGTGTCCAAGCATCCCCACGTGAGTGTTCCGACTCCATGGCCCCCGATCTCCACACGTGGACCTGCCAGGAGGTGTCCAGCCCCGAGGTGAGTTGTTGCTCTTGGCCACATGGCTTCCTTGTCCCCAGCTAGGGACACCTGTGTTTCTGACGAAGGACCTGGGCCTCCCAACACTTCCTGTCACTGTCAGCAGGGGAGGGAGGTTGCGGGGCGGGTGGGGGGAGGTGCTGGCTGAACCCCTGGAAGCTTCCACGGATTTCCTTCTGGAAAAAGAATTTGAGACTTGAGGGACAGAGGAGGAGCGGGGCTTCCTCAGGGACATGAGGAGAAGGAGGAGGAGGAGGTGCCGTGTCGGGAGGGGCTAGGCATCTGGGCCACAGACATGGACAGCTGGGGCCCGGGGCCTCCTCCGGTCACATCGTGGGATCCAAGGCATCTTCCAGAGCAAGGGGGTTGTCCTGAGCCAGAGGGCTCATGCCTGGATGGCTGTGTCCCCCTTCCAAATGGTGGAGCGGCTTCATCCTTGATTCCTGTGCACAGCAAACAGGTCCCTGGACCATGGACACCTCTTCCTAAAGGTGCCAAAACCTCCCCTTCGTGCTCAGGGGAAGCCCCAAAGCTGGTGCTCTCCCTGAGCCCCCGCCCTGCTCGTCCTGCCCAGGGACCCACAAGGGCATCACCGCACTTGCTTCAGGTCTTTGCTGCTGCTGCTGCCGCTCAGTCGTGTCTGACTCTGTGACCCCACGGGCTGCAGCACGCCAGATTTCCCTGCCCTTCACCATCTGCCAGAGCCTGCTCACATTCGTGTCCACTGAGTTGATGCCATCCAACCATCTCATCCTCTGTCGTCCCCTTTTCCTCCTGCCTTCAATCTTTCCCAGCATTAGTGTCTTTTCCAATGAGTTGGCTCTTTGCATCAGGTGGTCAAAATATTGGAGCTTCAGCATCAGTCCTTCCAATGAATATTCAGGGTTGATTTCCTTTAGGATTGACTAGTTTGATCTTGTGTCCAAGGGGCTCTCAAGAGTTTTCTCCAGCACCACAATTCGAAAACATTAATGCTTCAGTGTTCAGTCTTCTTTAGGGTCCAACTCTCACATCTATACATCACTACTGGAAAAACCATAGCTTTGACTATATACACCTTTGTCCATAAAGTGATGTCTCTGCTTTTTAATACCATCTAGGTTTGTCATAGCTTTTCTACCAAGTAGCAGTGTGTTTTCTTTCCATTTTTAGGTTTTTGCTTTGTTTAGACTCACCTCTTCACTACAGCTCATCTTCCGAGAACAGCACCTGTCTTCTCTGCTCCCCACCTTCTGATGCTCTCACTTGGTACTTCTCATCTTTCGCATACTGTGAGACTTCCGGCTTTCTGTGCCTGATCATCCCCTGGCTCTAGGATGCTGGCTTTTGAGGACGGGATTCTGTTTGGTCCACGAGGGATCCCAGGTGCCCGGCACACAGAAGGCAATGATGGTTTCTAGGAAGCCCACCTCCCTAGGGGGCACCAGAGCCTGGGAGAGGCGGGAGGACGGAGCTGTTGAAGAGAAGGGGGTGAATCTGAACCTGGGCAGTATCTAGAGGGATGAAGTCAGCATCTGGTGATTTCAGGAAAGACAAAGATGAGGAGTTACAGATGAGGAGCCTCCAGAAATCCTAAGGCTGGAATGGAACGTTCATCCCAGAAGGGAGGTTTGGTGAAGAAAGGAGAACTAGAAAACTCAAGGTGGGGGGCGGAGCTGGAGCAGTACCCAGCAAAGTCTTGGTGCTGAGCTCTTCCCTGCCCCAGGGAGTGCCAGGCCCCAGGCTGCTGCTGGCAGGAGGCAGAACCTGCAGTAGAGGGCCCTGCCTGGGGATAAAGTGCCACTGTTCCTGTAACTGGACCCCCTGATCCTGGCTGCCGTCCAGGTGCAGGGCCATGTCCCTGCTATAGGCCAGGCCTGTCTGGCTTGAGTTACAGGCAGGAGTCAGTGAGCTTGCCTTGATCCTGCCACACCCGCCAACCAAGAGTCCAGCGCCTCTGGGAACAAGGGCTGTGAGTCTGTGATTGGCAGGGGTATTGGCAGGGAGCTTGGAAAGAATGTCCTTGGCTTGGTGCCACGTTCTCTCCCCTTCGACAGTGCTCTACAGTGTATGCCAGGCTTCTACATGAATGCTCTTAGCTGAGCTTCAATACCTGGCAGTAATATCACGCTCCCCAGACCATGGAGGAGCAGCATTAGGACTCCAGCCCTCTGGCCCCTGCCTGGGGTGACAAGATGCATCTCCTAACTGCATGTGTGGGAGGGAAGGGAAACAGTGGAGGTTGCATGGAGGGTCTCCAGTCCCCGCTTTGCTCTCCATTACAGGCACTCTCCCCGTTCTATCTCCGGACCACCCTCCCCATGACTTCTGACAGACTCCTGCATCTATGGAGTGAGGAGCATCTCCACGTGGGCGTGGGCAAAGGAAGCCTGGGAGGAGCTGAGTGGCTTCCAGCTGGAAGGGGAGCTGGCCTGTAACTTCTTGTTTTGAAAATAAAAGACCTCCTGTGGTTCTTTCGGATATAAACCATGGAACATATGGGCTGAGCCAATCCTGGCCAGCAGGAGGCCATGCACGAGAGGGGGATGTGGGATTCACGTGTTAACAAAGGGCACCGCGGACGAGACAGACAGCAGTGCTAGCCCCAGGTGTGGGGAGCCAGCCACCCTGGGAGGCCTGGGCTCCAGTCGAGGGGCGGGAAAGGCACTGATGGGCTGCACCTTCACCTATGCTCAATTTCACCTGTGCTCAACCTCACCTGTGCCCCGCCCTCACCCATGCCATGCCCTCACCTGTTCCCTGGCCAATGGGGATGATCACCCTTGACTGTTAGGCTCAGGGGGATGGACTCCAGAGCTCGAGGCCATGACGACTTGTAAATGGAAACCGTGTACAGATGGTGGTTTTGCATGTGATGCCACTCGCCAGTCCTGGGGTCCTGCACCACCCCAACCCCGACAGCCAATTTTGGGGGTAGGAATTTTATATCCTAGAAAATTTTCCTTTGTCTTTACTTTTTGTTTAAAAACAGCAGTCAGCTCAGTCACTTAGTCATGTCTGACTCTTTGTGACCCCATGGACTGCAGCACACCAGGCTTCCCTGTCCTTCACTATATCCCTGAGTTTGCTCAAACTCATGTCCATTGAGTTGGTGATGCCATCCAACCATCTCATCCTCTGTTGTTCCCTTTTCCTCCTGCATTCAATCTTTCCCAGCACCAGAGTCTTTTCCAATGAGTCAGTTCTTTACGTTAGGTGGCCAAAGTATTCGAGCTTCAGTTTTAGCATCAGTCCTTCCAATGAATATTCAGGACTGGTTTCCTTTAGGATTGACTGGTTTGATTTCCTTCCTGTCCAAGGACTCTCAAGATTCTTCTTCAGCACCACAGTTTGAAAGCATCAATTCTTCCATGCTCAGCTTTTTTTATGGTCCAACTTTCACATCTATACATGACTACCAGAAAAACCACAGCTTTGACTAGACAGATCTTTTGTCGGTAGTCTCTGCTTTTTAATATGCTGTCTAGGTTTGTCATAGCTTTTCTTCCAAGGAGCAAGTATCTTTTAATTTCATGGCTGCAGTCACCGTCTGCAGTGATTTTGGAGAAGATAAAGTCTCTCACTGCTTCCACTGTTTCCCCATCTATATGCCATGAAGTGATGGGACCAGAGGCTATGATCTTAGTTTTTTGAATGTTGGAATTTTAAGCCAGGTTTTTCACTCTCTTCTTTCACTTCGATCAAGAGGCTTTTTAGTTCTTTGCTTTCTGCCATAAGGGTGGTGTCATCTGCATATCTGAGGTTACTGATATTTCTCCTTGCAATCTTGATTCCAGCTTGTGCTTCATCCAGGCTGGCATTTCACCTGATGTACTCTAAGTTAAATAAGCAAGATGACAATATGCAGCCTTGACATACTCCTTTCCCAATGGGGAACCAGTCCATTGTTCCACGTTCAGTTCTAACTGCTGCTTCCTGACCTGCTACAGATTTCTCAGGAGGCAGGTAAGGTGGTCTGGTATTCTCATCTCTTTAAGAATGTTCCACAGTTTGTTGTGATCCACACAGTCAAAGGCTTTGGTGTAGTCAATGAAGCAGATGTTTTTCTGGAATTCTCTTGCTTTTTCTATGATCCAATGGATGTTGGCAATTTGATCTCTGGTTCCCCTGCCTTTTCTAAATCCAGCTTACACATTTGGAAATTCTCAGTTCATGTACTGTTGAAGCCTCACTTGGAGAATTTTGAGCATTACTTTGCTAGCATGTGAGATGAGTGCAATTGTGCGGTAGTTTGAGCATTCTTGTAGCTCAGTTGGTAAAGAATCTGCCTGCAGTGCAGGAGACCCGGGTTCGATCCCTGGGTTGGGAAGATCCCCTGGAGAAGGAAATGGCAACCCACTCCAGTATCCTTGCCTGGAAAATCTCATGGACAGAGGAGCCTGGTGGACTGCAGTCCATGGGGTCACAAAGAGTTGGGCACGACTGAGCGACTAACACTAACTTGAGCATTCTTTGGCATTGGAATGAAAACTCACCTTTTCCAGGCTTGTGGCCACTGCTGAGTTTTCCAAGTTTGCTGGCATATTGAGTGCAGGACTTTAACAGCATCATCTTTTAGGATTTGAAATAGTTCAGCTGGAATTCCATGACTTGCACTAGCTTTGTTTGTAGTGATGCTTCCTAAGGACCACTGACTTCGCACTCCAGGATGTCTGGCTACAGGTGAGGATCACACCATCATGGTTATCTGGGTCATGAAGATCTTTTTTGTACAGTTCTTCTGGGTATTCTTATCACCTCTTAATATCTTCAGCTTCTGTTAGGTCCATACCATTTCTGTCCTTTATTGTGCCTATCTTTGCATGAAATGCTCCCTTGGTAGCTCTAATTTTCTTGAACAGATCTCTAGGCTTTCCCATTCTGTTTTTTTCTGCTAGTTCTTTTCATTGATCTCTTAGGAAGGCTTTCTTTTCTCTCCTTGCTAGTTTTTGGAATTCTGCATTCACATGGATATATCTTTCCTTTTCTCCTTTGCCTTTCATTTTTGTGTGTGTAAATGCATGTGCACAGAAAAAAAACATCAGGCTGAGTGGTGACGTGGGCCTGGCCACAGTGGCCTTCTGGCCTAACCCCAGAAGACCCTGGGACTGGGTGTGTCTTGTGCACCAGGGGCCTCTCTGCTGTTACCTTCCTGCCCTTGGTTCCTGCACAGACCCCCACAGAGATCCCTCCTCCAGAGGCAGGCCCACCCTGACCTTCCCTGGTCTCCCCCGAGAGGGCCCCTTGGTTTGAGCACAGGGCCCTGGTCAAGGATATGCATGTACAGGGATCCGAGAGCAACCCGGGGCCACATGGAGGAGCAGGGAGTGGTGCGAGGGAGAAGAGGCCTAGGTTAGGGGGAGCTCAGTTTCCTTGTGCTCCAATGATTTACCGGATAAGGTCAAGGAAGTGCGTGTGCGCGGGAGTTTACACACACACACACACACACACACACACACACACACACCACAAGACAAAGACAACCCCAGGGGATCCCTGAGACAGAGGGGCAACCAAATCTGGGCAGTGGGTCAAGCAGGGAGAGGCGAGGTTGACAGCAGGATGTAACGGACTCCTCCCAGCATCCACCCCCGGGAAGGGGCAGACAGGCTTCTGATGGGGAATCAGGACAAGAAGTAATGTCAGTTAAGTGACTGGCAGCCAGCTTTGGGGTGGGGTAAGGACTGGGGTAGAGGGGCTGACGGTCATGGGGGGTTTCTGACACCTTAGATCAGAACCCTTCAGCATCTGCTCTGAGCTGTTACTCAACGGTTCAGTGCATCAACATTTGTGCAAACATTATCAAGTCTCTTAACCAATAAAAAACTATGACAAGGAACTAAACCACACATGTTAAAGACCAGCCGCAAGAGGGCTTGCCTACAGAGAGAGAGAGAAGGTTGAGCATGCCGGGGACAGACGAGCGTGTGCAGGGGTTGAAGACTGTCTAGGAGGGGCAGCTCCCAGGAGCAGGCGCAGGAGGCCCTGGAGCCAGGCTGGGGGGCGGGCCAGGGAGAGCCAGGCAGGGGCAAGGCTGGTCCTCAGGGCAGGTTCATGTGGGGCCAGGTGCTCCACAGTAAGCAGAAGGGGGGCTGGGGGGAGGAGCCCTCTCCAGAGAAGAGGGATACAAGTGTTCTCCCAGTGAGGGGCCCTTCCAGCATGAAAACGGGGCTGGGTGGGCTGAGAGGGCTGGTCAAGTAGGAGCCTCTGCCTGCCCGGGGTCCTCAGGAGAGGCTTTTCCCGGATGCCGGAGCAGGAAGGGGCTGGGTCCCCGCCCCGGCAGCTGCCCAGGGGTTGTAGACAGCCCTCCATCGCCTTACTCTGGGGCCCTGGGGCTGCGTCCTCCTAGACAGTGTGCATCATGCCAGGCTGATTGTAAAGAGGAGAGGAAGGGATGCAGGAGTCAGAACTCGGAAGGAGAGGAGGGCCTAACTCGTTCCAAATGTTAGAAAAAGAGAATAAAGAAATTTCAAGATAATGCAACAAGAAAAAAATCCTTTAAACCAATTTAAACAAACAAATGAGAATAACAAAGTGGAAATGAGCTGGGAGGAGGAGAGGAGGCAAAGGAGAGCGATGGGGGTGAGCGTGAGGCAGGCACGGCGTCACAGGGCGGGACGCCGGTACTTACGTTTACCTCGGTGATGGCTATATCAACAATGCTACCCACAACAATCAAGGCGTCAAATGTGTTCCATGCATCACAGAAATAGTGCTGCATGGGCAGAGGAGCCGAGGGAGGGAGGGAGAGAAAAACCAGCGACAAAGGAAACAAAACAAAAGGAAGAGGAAAATGAAAACAAAACAAAAAAAAAGCATGAAAGAAAGGAGAGAAGAGAAAAAAATGAGAAAAGAAAGAGGTTATGTGGGCATACTGGACCCCTTACCACTCCACAGTTCTGGAGGTGCATGCCTGCACCTGTTGCTCACGGAGCCTGACAAAAGTGGGTTAGTCGGGGGCCGGGCGGGCGTCCGGGAGGAGCGGGAGCCTTTGCCCGGCCCGGCGGAGTGGGGACAGTGGCGGGGCTCACGTCCCCCAGGACGGCGGCAGGTGCGAGAGAAAGCATGACTGGAGCGGGTAAAACAGGAAACCAAAAAATAAACCAAAGGAGGTGAAGAGAGAGGGGGGCACGGAGGCGTCCTGGGCAGAGTCATACTCACATTCGTCTCACTGAGAATGACGTCAATTACGCTGCCAATTACGATCAGGAAGTCAAAGACATTCCAGGGGTCACTAAAGTAGCCCTACACGGGGCGGCAGGACGGGAGTGAAAAGGAAGGTTAGACAGACAGGCACAGAGCCCGCGGGGCCGCCCGGCGCTGCTGGAGTCCGAGCCCAGGAGGGGCGGCCGGCCCACCCCCCAACCTGCCTTCCCGGGTGCCCCTCCTTAGACCCGGCCCCTGGCCACCCTTCCTGTGTCCCCAGCACCTCCCAGGCCTCCGACTCTCTTGTCCGAGGGCTGCCTGCAGGGACGGAGGTGACAAGGGGCAGGGCCCTTGAGGCGTGATCTGGGAATCACAAGCACCATCGGTGTGGTCCAGGTGGGTGGCCAGGCCCTTGGGCTCGGTGGTGACTCAGGTGAAGCTCACGATGACGAGGGGGCCACATCATCAGAGCAGCATCTACAACCAGGTCACCCTCGTGCCAGCCCCGGATGGGCATTAGCCCTGGATTTGCCTCTGTCCAGAGGCTTTCCTCACTTCAAGGGGATGGAGGCTGGGTCAGGTCCAAAGCCTGGGAATGTGTGTGTGGGGGACCTGGACTGAGTCTCCAAAGCCCCGTCCCCAGCATCATCACTGTGACCAGCACCCTGCTGAGACGCCCTGAGAGAACAGGGCTCTCACAGCCTGCAGGCAGGGTGGGGGCCTGGGAGGAGGCCTCTTGGGAGGAGCACACTGGCCGTCATGCCTGGTGCCTGGCAGGGAGCAGGGTGCTGAACACACCCCCCTGTCCTGCACATGTGGATTTTGCCTGTTTTACACTGTATTTGGGGAAGGGAACAGACGCATGTTTTTGAAACATTTCTGGAAGCATGTGGATGACTGACTGTCTCCATTTCCATGAGGAGTCCTAGGTAGGCAAACTCTCTACAAAGACAGGACGGGTCCTCTCAGAGTGGAGGGGTCAGGGAGTAATGCTCTGGGACACGCGGATGCACACTCGCGGTTCAGGATTCCAGGAGTTGGGCGGCTACTCTCCCGGAGGGTGGAGTGGGGAGGGTCAGCACCAGGGGAATGTGTCTACTTTAAGAGAGGACATCTGCCCCTTTGGTCTTTCCGGGGAAGCCCCTGACTCTAAGCGTCTCCCAGGCCCCCTTCCCTAGCCCTCCTGGGGGTGGCCAACTCTCCCTCTGTGTTCCTGACTCTTAGGAGCCAGGCGTCTTCTGTTTGCCCATTTCTCCCAGCTCCATCCTGCTCCTCGACCCCTCACTTCCCAGCTGTGCCCCCTTTCAGCTGGATCACAAGACATGCTGTCCAGGCCATTCTCATTACTCTTAGTGCGGAGGTCAGGTCACAGGGACAGGGCCTTCTCAGTTCCCAAGCATTTCTGCCCATGTAGGCAGAAATGCCACCACAAAGCCTCTGGACAACCGGCAGGGAGTGGAGGTTGGCTCAAGGCATGGGGGAAGTGAGGGTCACTTGGAACCCTGGCCATCTTGTCAGCTTCCTCGAGTGTTTCTCTGAATATCACAGGGCCCCTGGGGCAGAAAGAGACTTGCTCTCCCATTTGAGCTGTGAGCAGGAAAGAACCAACCCCTCCTGGGTGCTGACATGGCATTTCAGGCACATGGGAAGCGCCGGTTTTGAGGGCAGGGGGACAGAGTGAGGACCCCAAACGAAGGACAAATGTGCATGTGTTCAACATCACTTTTGGAAAACGCTGGGGAGCTACCTCCAGGGGGGAAAACGGTTTCAGGAGGGAAGGGGTAGGGGGTTCAGGCAGAGAGAGGATGGAAGCAGGAACCAGAAAAGAGTCCAGGACGTCCCGCATCCAGCCTAGAAAACCCGGCGACAGAGCGTTATTGGGGCCAAGGGGAGGAGAGAGGGCGGCGGGCATCTTGTTCGCAGGGAAGACTGGAGTCTCCGGTTCACCAGAGGGACCTGGAACAGACGGGTGGGTCACCTGGGTCCGCAGTGCGGCTGAGGGGAGAGACAAGGGAGGAAGGCAGGCAGAAGCGGTGGACAGGAGGTTAACAGCGGGCGAGCACAGGGCAGGAGCCAGGCCCTGGGACCCTGCAACCCGCCCCCATGAAAGCATCGCCTGTCACCCCTGCTCTCTGGTTGCACAGGGACTGGGCCGCCCCCCTTGGAGGCTCCCTCTGC
Organism: Budorcas taxicolor; assembly: GCF_023091745.1. Classification (NCBI taxonomy): domain Eukaryota; kingdom Metazoa; phylum Chordata; class Mammalia; order Artiodactyla; family Bovidae; genus Budorcas; species Budorcas taxicolor. The sequence goes on along the minus strand of NC_068914.1, from coordinate 152,281,477 downwards.
TCACGTCCTGCCTTGCCCTCTGCAGGCTGTGCTGCTGGGGCCTTCAGTTGACCTATCTGACCTGTGGGTCCAGGGCCTCCACTGGCGGCAGAGCCCACCAGTTCCCACCCAGAGGAGGTTTACACATGGCCCGAGCAGGGGGTTGACAGGGTCCCTTTAAGATGCCAGCCCCCCTGACCCATCCACCCCCATTCTATCAATCTTCCAAGCTGGACCATGGACACGGCTTGATTCAGCTCTCAGGCCCTCCTCCACCCCGTTCCACACCCACCCCAGAAACAGCTGACGCCTTCCAGGAGGTCAGTGGCTGCCAGGACACACCTGCCAATCCCCAGGGGGATGGGACTTGTTTGCTGGAAATTTCGGGTGACACAGGTTTGTGGGGTGATGGAGGAAGCAGACCGGGAAAATGCCACAGACTTTCAGAAGTCCAGCTGACCGGAGCCAGGTCACACACCCCTTTTCTCCTTGGTGGAAGTCAGGGTCAGGAAAAGGGTTTCTGGGCTCTCCCTTAACTGGTGAACCAAACCTCTCAAGGTCCAGCTCCTCAGAGCCAGGCAGGGCTGGTCACTGGGATAGCGCTTTGGGCTGGAAGCCTTCTCTAAGCCTGCAGGGTTAGCGGACCCCCAGCCTGGGGTTGACGGGCCAGCATCTGCTAGGAACTATCCCTTCTCCTGAGTGCTCCAACCCTCTACTCACTGGCTTATGGACCCAACCAGCCCTGGCTTCAGCCCATTGTTTCTGGGAAGGAGAGACTGCTGCCCTAGCATCCCATGATGCACTGCACCTGCGTGAGAATTCGGACTTCTCCTCTCTCGGATCATCTGTGCCCCAATTCACTCCATGCCTGGAGCTGTTCCAAGCTGAAGGAGGCGGTGTAGTGCGTGAGCCCTGGAGGCAGGGTGTCTGGGTTCGAGTCCTCCCTCTGCAACTTCCTGGCTGGGTGACCCTGAGCAGATGACCGCATCTCTCTGCGCCGAGGTTTTCCCACCTATGACGACCTTCCAGTGATGGTTGGGGGCGAGGTGGGACACAGGCGAGCCCTGCACCTGCCAGAAGCCCAGTGTGTCCAGCAACTGTCAGGGTTGCTGGAGTTAGTCTGCCCCTCCCAGGGAGGCCTGATGCACAGGGTCAGTTTTGGGGATGGGGCTGGGCAGTGGGGAAAGCAGAGCCCAGGACTGTGGGAGGAGGAGGAGAGGGAAGGTGGGCTACAGAACCCCAAGCTCCTTCAGGGGTTCTCATCTTGAATCCTAGTGAGGACTGAGCAGGCAGGATCTAAAATGCAGGGGGAGACAGTGTTGTGCTTGACCAGGGAAGGAGGTCCAGCCGAGTCAGGGCCTGGCTGGACTGAGCCTGGGAGGCGGTGCCCCTGGTTCCAGAAGCTCTGGTCTTTCCTGGGCTCCAGGTCATGGGTCTGGGATATGGGGGGTGGGCGTAGCTGGCAGTGGAGTGTCACACTGGGAACCACTGCCTTGCAGTTCAGTTCAGTTCAGTTCAGTCGCTCAGTCATGTCCAACTCTTTGTGACCCCATGAATCGCAGCACGCCAGGCCTCCCATCACCAACTTCCGCAGTTCACTCAGACTCACGTCCATCGAGTCAGTGATGCCATCCAGCCATCTCATCCTCTGTCGTCCCCTTCTCCCTCTGCCCCCAATCCCTCCCATCATCAGAGTCTTTTCCAATGAGTCAACTCTTCGCATGAGGTGGCCAAAGTACTGGAGTTTCAGCTTCAGCATAATTTCCTCCAATGAAATCCCATCTCGCAGAGATAATGTCAACTGTATGCGATGTCACGATGTCCTTAGACATCATGGTGATCGAGGGCTGCCGGTGCCGAGTGGGGCGGCCTGGCTGGCACACAGCTGCTCCCCCTCCTGCCTCCCACCTCCCCGCCAGCTCTATCCTGTGACCTGACCTTCAAGAGGCTGGCACCTCCCAGCTCAAACAGTATGGGATGGAGGTGGGGCAGCAGGAGGCAGGGGAGACCCAGGGTGGGTGGTGGTGGCCCTCCAAGTTGTTTGAGGAATGCACACTTTGGACATCTGCTCTGGTTTTTCTTTGGAGTTACGCTTTTCCTCCCCAGCAAAGTTCCAAAGGCCTTCACTCACTCATCTCACCTACATGTGATGACCTGGAGGTGAGCTCTGTGTGGGCAGAGCACAAGCACCCACAGCCTCCCCTGGTGGGATGGGATGCGATGGGAACCAGCTGGGCTCCTCTGGGGTCTCGGGAGAGTCTTCCCCTGCCCTGTTGGCACCCGAGTCCACAGCAGGACTCCACTGCAGAACCACCCAGGATGAGGGTTTGAGGGGACCTGCCCAAATCTGGGGCTTCCCAGGTGGTGCTAGTGGTAAAGAATCCAGCTGCCAATGCAGGAGTTGCAAGAGACTCAGGTTTGATCCCTGGGCTGGGAAGATCCCCTGGAGGAGAGTATGGCAACCCACTTTAGTATTCAAGCTTGGAAAGTTTCACAGGCAGAGGAGCCTGGCGGTTTACTGTCCGTGGGGTCACAAAGACTCAGACACAACTGAAGTGACTTGGCACACATGCATTCCTAGCTATTGGATATATTTCAGTGCTTATCATCAAGTGTATCTTAAAAGTTCTTTTCTGTCTTTGCTGATAAATTTCCATTCATAAGAGGACACTCCAGCTATTCAGTGAACTTCAGAGCCTTCTAAACAAAGCCTTTTCATGCTGACCAGTTCAGTCCTGCACAGTCTCAAAGGGCCCAGGGGCACTGGGAATGTCCAGGGAAGTTCTCCTGCTCAGGGGAGAAATCCCCTGGCCACTAGGTGTTCAGGACATGCCTGTCACCTGTCCCACTCTTCAGACAAGACAGGGAAGAGATCTACTTGAACTGACTTAATTTCTCAAAGTGGTGAGCAGAACAGATGGAAATGAAGACCAGAAACATCAGTTACCACAAGGACACGGAAAGAACAAGGCCAGACTACAAACTGACCCACTGACCATGGAGACCACAGAGACCACAGAGACCAAGCGACGGAGAAGGAAGCCCAGCAGGCCAGCCTCAGACACCCGCTGTCAGGTCTGATGTCCACCCCTGCACCCCTGTTTTCTGACAGCCCTTCCTCAGCTGACGCTCACGGCTGCAGACACGCAACACAGACTTGCGGTCACGTTAGGAGCCCTGGTTGTCGGGTGGAGCCAGCTCAGTATTTCCACCAGAGCTGCAGACACTTTCTGGTTTGGTTTTCTGCCTGGAAATGTTGGCGATGCTTCTGGAATCTGTTCCTTAATGAGGGATTCCCAGGTGGCGCAGTGGTAAAGAAACCGCCTGCCAATGCAGGAGACACAGATTCGATCCCTGGGTTAGGAAAATCCCCTGAAGAAGGAAATGGCAACCCACTCTAGTATTCCTACCTAGGAAATTCTATGGATGGAGGAACCTGGCAGGCTACAGGCCACGGGGTTGCGAAGAGTCGGACACGACTGAGTGACTAACACTCTGACTTTTTCCCTTTCTCTTTAAGCACAGGCAGACCCTTCTGCGTGTGAAATGCAGATGCCCTGGGTGGTTGTCTTACTTCTTTGGAAACGTCGCTCTGATTTTACCCCATTTTCTCATGACAGAAAGCAAGATGTACAGGAGATGGGGCACTTTATGGTTCCGAGCACCCTAACTGGCTTCTTCCCAGGTAACTGGCTTGTTCCTGGGTCTGGATTCAGGGACAGTGTTTTCCAGGCTTAGACCCATGCAACGTCACTGCCACTTGCTCCTTAGGGCAGGTCTGTCTCATGCATCCCCTGAGCTCTGCAGCCTGACTCAGGAAGACCCCACAGGGCTGTGCAGCAGCACCTGACATCATCAGAAACACATCTGACTCAACGCAGAGTGACTCAAGCCTTTGAACTATTTAACCCGCACATCTCATGAGACTGGAGAAAACCATGCCAGTTCCCTCCTGGAAGCTGTCATCTGAGATGGAGGCTCAGCTCAGCGATGGCCTGGCCCACCAGCCTCCCTGTGGTGTGCTGCTGTGGGCTCTGAGCCTGCCGGCCCCCTGGCCATGTGGCTTGGAATAGGGCCCCACAGAAGATGGCCAGGGACATTCCGTGGTCTTCTCTGCCCCTAAGTGGGACTGGGCTTGGAAGGGAAAGTGAAAAGAGCCTATTTTCTGCCCTGGAGGAGGTGGGAAAGCACCATAATTATCACTAAATGACATTTATTAGGGTCTCATTCTCTGCATTCAGTCTGGGTTCCACACTCTGGACTCTCAGGTCCCTCTGGTGAGGGAGGCTTGGTGCAGTAAGAACACGGCTGTCTTGTCTTTGAAGCCCCTCAAGGGTTTCCCTCCTTCTGCAAAGTCCCCAGCAGAAAACATGGCATAGGAAGGTGCTTGCTAATGGCTTGGTGTGGAGGGAATTGCATCGACTACAAAGTCAGACACGCTGGATTCTATTCCCAGTCCTGCCACTTCATAATGGTGTAATTAACACAACACTTAATTGCTCTGAGTTCCACTCCCTTCTTCTCTAAGACGAGGAGCTAATACCTATCTCAGAGAGGTGTCTTGAGGATTCCATGCAATGAGGTGTGTGCAGCACCGCAGGTTACTGACAAATGTTGGTGGAACATTAATTCAGAGAAGACATCGAGGATCCTGTCACTAAACAGGGATCCGACCTACAGCCTTGGGGCATCCCTCCTGGCCCTGCTAGTTCTGGAGCAGGTAAGCATCTGAATGGAAGTGAAATACAGGACATGCAGTTTGGCCCCTCAGCCCCCCTGGGTTGACCTGTGTTGCATCTAGAAAAACCAGTAGAAGTGGGGACAAAAAGGTTCGGAAACCTGCCCTGCAATACCCTCTTAGACCCCTTCTCACTGATTCCCCCAAAGTTGTGTAGCAGCTGGAAGCCCCTGAGCCCCCAGGACACCCCCTCTAGGGCAGCTGTGAAGCCCAGGGAGTGGACACGGTGATGCTGAGCTGTCTATAGGGAGAGAGACAGGAGCTGCTCAAACCTAGTCACCCTCCGTCCTCGAGGCTGTGTGTGTGTGTGTGTGTGCGCGTGTGTGTGGTGGTGGTGGTGGGGTGTCCAGTCAGTGACAAAGGGCACAGATGATCCAAGAGGCAGAAGCCAACCCACCCTGTCCTGCCTCACTCAGCTCTGATCTCTCCCAATGTTTTTTTCTAAAAGCTGCTTATACCTAGCTACGCACAGACATTTGTAGGTCTGTCCTGTGCTGGAAGGTATGTGCAGTGACTGCAGCCCTGAGGTGGGGAACCAGAGGCTCCCCGGATGCACTAACGCCCAGTCCTGAGCAAATGCGGCCCTGCCTGAGCCCCTGCAGCAAGGCTGTTAGTCTGTGCAGTGCCCACTTGAGAACAGACCCCGTTTGGGTCTTGGGGGGCTGGGCCTGTTGAGGTTTGGTTTCCAGTCTCTTCTAGATGATGTGCGGGGGCGAGGGCGAGTCCGCCTCCAGTGGAAGGAGGCTGGCTCAGGCACCTCCCTGCTCCCTGTGTCCAGACCTCAGGTCAGTCCAGGGACTGAGAGTCTGCTTCAAGGAGTCGGCCTGGCGCAAGCCCTGAAGGCTCCTGGGCTGCAGCGGTCATTGCCAGGAGGATCCAGTCCCTGGCCGAGACTCTGCCCCCACCAACCCAAGCCCGCCCCTGGCGCTATGGACCGAAGGCCCGTCCCAGAAGGCCTACCTTGGGCTTGAAGGCGATGAGCTTCAGGACCATCTCCACTGTGAAGAGGCCGGTGAAGAGCATGTTGAGGATGTTCATGGCGATTTTGAACAGACAGCTCTGACCGTAGTGCTGGGGGTGGGGGGTGGGGGCGGAGGGGCTGTGAAATAAGGCGGGGGCTCCCTGCTCCCAGCCACGCCCTCAACAGAGACCTTCCTGAACGCAGCCTGGGGGCCGGCCACACCTGCGGGAGCCAGGTGGGCTCAAGAAGCCCTGCGGGTCCTTCCCCTCTCTGTCGTCCCCGCAAATGCAGGCAGGCACAGCCTGGGCCCTGCTCTCATCGCGGTCAGCTCTGCGTGGCCGCCTGGCCTCAGGTGGGCTCCACACAGCTGGCATCCCCGGACGATCAACGCCACTGTAAGGTCACCTGTGCTCCATCGCCCTCTACCTCAGCTCAGGGTCCTGGCATTCTGACCCCTCGGGAAGGTGCCCCTCCTGCCCCACTGGGCCAGCGAAGTGGCAACACCTCCCAGCCCCGTTCTGCTCCCTACCCCACTCCGACCCAGGCACCCCGGCCGGCCCGCGGGACTGACCTGCATGGCCAGGCAGATGGTGTTGAGCAGAATGAGAACGAACATCAGGTACTCGAAGTAGGTGGAGTTGACCACGTACCACACCTTGTACTGGTGCTGGTTTTTCGGGATGTACCTCCGCAGGGGCCGGGCCTTGAGGGCATACTCCACACACTGCCGCTAGGGTAGGCGGGAGGCGTTAGTAACCCGGATGATGGGGGGCGGTGGGGTTAGTTCACGCACTGCCGCTAGGGTAGGCGGGAGGCGTTAGTAACCCAGATGAGGGGGGTACTCCACACACTGCCACGGGGGGTAAACGGGAGGGGTTTCACAGGTTGAACCAGATGTTACTTGGTCATTTTTTGAGGTTCTATCATTCCCCTAAGGAGGGAGAACCCTCTTTGGTTGGTCCCCATTAGGATGTAGTTGAGGGGGCCCTGTCTCCTTCCTTCCATCTCAGGGATGGTTGGTAAACGCTTGCTGACTGACTGACAGTCCGTCTTCTCAGATATTTCCAGCTAAAGACTCTTCCGGAGGCCCGTCTCTCCGCGATTCTCCTTTCCCATCCTGAGTCAGTTGTCTTAGATACCAGTGTCCACAGACCAGAAGTCATAGCTTGCGGCCAAGGGGTCTTTGGTTGACTAGACTCGGGTTACCTCTGCGCTGTACCTGGACCCCAGGTCAGGACGGGACTCACCCAAGCCCTCCTCTCTCCTCCAGTCTCCACTTCCAGCTTCTAAACCCAACCAGCCTATTTGCTCCGTGTCTACTGTCATCAACCTGGTAGTAGATAAGGGTCTAAGGCGCCAGAATGGTGAGTCTAGAGCCAAGGTGTGGACCAGGGGTCCAGAGGTCCCCGACAGGGGTTTGGGGGGAGTTCCTTTCCTAAGCAGAGCTCGGGTTCTCTGCAGAAGGGGAGCTTTCGCAGGCTTCAGCCTCCTGACTGCCCGGCCTCTCGCCCTCTGGGGGGTGGGGGCTACCTGGTTCTTGTCCAGCTCGCAGTTCTTGTACTCTTGCTCCCCCTGCTCCTGGAAGGTGACGATGACGAAACCCACGAAGATGTTCATCATGAAGAAGGCAATGATGATGATATAGATGATGAAGAAGACGGAGATCTCCACGCGGTAGTTGTATATGGGACCCTTGTCCTCCGTGTGAGAGTCGATGGAGCGGTACAGCAACCTGGAGGCAGGGAGACAGCCCGCGCAGGGCCGGGGAGCTGGTTCAAGACCAGCTCTGTCTCTTACTACTGTGTGGCTTGGGCAAATCACTCAACCTCTCTGAGCATCAGATTCCTTATCTGCAAAGTGTGAACAATAGTTCCGGATTTTCCCACCTGGAGGGGCAGTTGGTATAATGAATATGAAGGTGTTTTGAAACTGGCAAGAACTGTCTAAATGTAATGCAAGTCATGGGCCTTGATTTCAAAAACTGGAGATATTGGTGAATAGTAATACAGCTTTGTTGTTTCTCAGCAGAGACTCGGAGGATGTTGCAGTGAACGTAAGATCCATCTGAGGACAGATATCCATTTAGATAAAAGCACTCAATATAAATGCCCAGGCTCGCTCAGACCATCAGCAGTAGTTTAGTTTACACTCAGGTAGCCTGTGTCTGGGCTTCCCAGGTGATGCTAGTGGTAAAGAACCTGCCTGCCAGTGCAGGAGACGTAAGAGACTTGGGTTCGATCCCTTGGTTGGGACGGTGCCCTGGAGAAGAGAATGGCAGCCCACACCAGTACTCTTGCCAGGAGAATCCCATGGACAGAGGAGCTTGGTGGGTTATGGTCCACAGGGTCTCAAAGAGTTGGACACGACTGAAGTGACTTAGCACGCATGGCCTTCAGCTTGTTCTAGAAACACCCTCACCACCTAGGGAGGATGGAGATAAACGTGGTTTCTAAAAGGAGTGTGGACACCAGTGAGACTGGCCAGGATCTGCGTACTTACTCTGGCCATCCCTCGAAGGTGGAGACGGTGAACAGGGCCATCATGGCGGCCAGGACATTGTCAAAGTCGAACTTGCTGTTCTCCCAGCTGCGGGGCTGGATGATGGGGTGGTCCACCTCCCCATCCTTGTATGTGATGTAGTTCCCCCTGCGGAAGGGAGACAGTTCATTCTGGGGTCTCCCATCTCCCCGACCTGTGACTCCTGGCTTGGGGGCGGGATGGGATGGCTGAGCTTAAACCCACAGTTCTGGCCCCTGAGCAGACCTCGGGAGTAGATGATCTCATGTGCTATGTTAACTGGACCAGACAACCCATGGGCAAAATCCAGCTGCCACTGCTGTTGGAGGAAGAACGGGGCACCCCTCCTCTCAGGACAAGCCTCACCCACCCAGAGTCAGGCAGCCTGACTGTCCCCGCCGCACTCACTTGCATTCAGCCTCTGTCTGTTTGGAACTGTCCGAACAGGTGTAGAGCTTTCCCTGGAAGGCGGAAGAGCACAGTGATGGAGAGGTTCCTGAATCGAGGAGTTGGTCAAAAACTGTCTAGTGATTATATCTGCAGCTGGCTCTGTGCTGGAGTCTTGGGACAGGAGAGTGAGGAGAGCAGAGCCCAGACAGAAAACGCGCCGTGCCGCGGGGACCCCATCACAGGGAACCCAGGGGTGAAGCAGAGCTCGGGAGGCAGGTCTGGTGAGGGAGGAGGATGGCTGGACTTAGGTTGAAAACTTGGGGAAAGCGGGGCCCCTGTGCATGGTGGGGGCAGAGCTTCTGGTGGAAAAGAACAGAGAGAGAAGGACTGGGGCAGAAATGGGGAGGGCCTGCCAGGCACAGGGCGAGAACCTGGCAAACCAGGGCTCTGCAGCCACCTGGGTGGGGGACTCATGCTGCTGGTCACAGGGAGCCCCACAGGTCTAGGTGGGTGACCACACAGAGGGGTCAGGGATGACAGTCCCCCCTGCCTTTCTCTAGAAGGGAGGGCAGGGCTGAGGGCAGCCACGCTTGGAGGGCTGGGTGCTGATGGAGCAGCACCGCCTACACGCTGGCCTCCTCCAGGCTGGGAACTAGTTAGTCCTGCTCTGGGCTGGGAACTAGTTGGTCATCCTCTGGGCTGGGAACTAGTTGGTCCTGCTGTGGTCTGGGAACTAGTTAGTCCTGCTCTGGGCTGGAAACTACTTAGTCCTGCTCTGGTCTTGGAACTAGTTGGTCATTCTCTGGGCTGGGAACTAGCCCTGCTCTGGTCTGGAACTAGTTAGTCCTCCTCCAGGCTGGGAACTAGTCCTCCTCTGGGCTGGGATCTAGCCCTGCTCTTGTCTGGGAACTAGGCCTCCTCCAGGCTGGGAACTAGTCTTCCTCTGGGCTGGGAACTAGTTAGTCCTCCTCTGAGCTGAGAACTAGTCCTCCTCTGGGCTGGGAACTAGTCCTACTTTGGTTTGGGAACTAGTTAGTCCTGCTCTGGGAACGAGTTAGTCCTTCTCTGGTCTGGGAACTAGTCTTCCTCCAGGCTGGGAACTAGTCCTTCTCTGGTCTGAGAACTAGTTCTTCTCTAGTTTGGGAAGTAGTCCTCTTCATGTCTGGAAACTAGTTAGTCCTCCTTGGGTCTGGGAACTAGTTAGTATTCCTCAGGTTTGCGAACTAGTTCTTCTCTGGTCTGGAAACTTGTTAGTCCTCCTCGGATTTGGGAACTACTTAGTCTTCTTTGGGTCTGGGAGCTAGTTAGTCCTCCTTGGATCTGGGAACTAGTTAGTCCCCCTTGGATCTGGCAACTAGTTAGTCCCCCTTGGATCTATGAACTAGTTAGTTCTCCTTGGGTTTGGGAACTAGTTAGCCTTTGGGTCTGGAAGCTAGTTAGTTCCCCTCCATCCTGGGAACTAGTTAGTCCTCAGGTCTGGGAACTAGCTCTGCTCTGGTCTGGGAACTAGTTAGTCCTCCTTGGGTCTGAAAGACAGGAGGGGCTGTGGGGCAGCTGCGTCCCTCCCCAGGGAGACTCAGCACTGTCCCCACCATGTCCCCTGTGGCTGCTCCCGTCCATGTCCTTGGGAGCTGACAGGTGGGAAGGACAGGGGCTGCAGATCTGGCTGAGACCCCACCTTGAAGAGCTGGACCCCAATGCAGGCGAACATGAACTGGAGCAGCGTGGTGACAATCACAATGTTCCCGATGGTGCGGATGGCCACGAACACGCACTGCACGACGTGCTGTTGGGGGGAGGCAGGGGGGGTCAGGCCTGGCCTTGGCTGAGTTCCCTGGTGTCATGGCCCTCTCTGAGGGGGCAGGGGCAGCCCTTCACTATGAGTGGGGGGTGGTGGGGATCAGACTCAAAGGGGCAAAGTGTGCTCCCAGCTCACAGGGTGATGGAGCTTGGGGGGGCGCATATCCCACTGGGTGACCCGTGGACCAAAGCCCCACTAACAACCCATACTCTGGGGCAGTGATTCAGGGGCCTCATCACTGCATGGGGCCCGAGGTTGTATGTGGTCTCCTTCTGCAAAAGCTTTGCTGAAAAGTTGGGATTGTGAATGGTGGCCTCTACTGGGGCTCCATGCATCTTGGAACCAGGACATGAAGTGGGCTGAGTGCCAGCAGGAGGGTCCTGGTTCCAACCCAGAGGCCCTGCCATTGTCCCCGCCTTCCACCTCACATGGACCCCTGGCTGGAGTTTGCTGGGCTGGGGGCCCCCGCTCAGGCCCTGTCGGCTCACCTTCAGCCCCTTGGCCCTGTTGATGGCCCGCAGTGGCCGGAGCACCCTCAGGACTCGCAGGATCTTCACCACGTTGATGGCACTGGACCTGGGGGAGTGGATGGTGGGGTGAACCACTCCTGCTCCGGGGCCCGCAGGAGAGAGGGGGAGCGCATGGGAGTCCTGGAGAAAGTCTCCCACCTGCAGGGACCTGGAGCTATCCTGGGAGCCGGGGACTTGGTGAGCAAATCACGGGAAAAGAATTTACCATGTGTTAGGATGCTCGAGGGCGTTTACCCAGCCAAGGGGATGTAGAGAGGCAGAGCTCCACCAGACCCCAGCCAGAGGATACACTTGCTAACTGTTCTGAGCCCCAGTTTCTTTACCTGTAAAACGGGGCAGTGATCACCTCATGAGCTTGTTGCAAGGATCAAATGAGAAAATGCACATGAACCACCTGGCATCCCGCGTGGCGCCTGTTGTAATCTGAACCCTTGGTGGCTTTTCGTATCATGGTCTTGAAGATATATTGTACGAATGGCGGGGCTTCAGGCGAGGGAGGCACCTGGTGCTCACCTTCAAACCTGGTCCCCACCTCCAAGCTGGGTCCCCAGTCGCTGCCCACCATACCCCCTTGTACAGAGGACATTCAGGCCTGGAGGAACAGTTCTGACACCACAGACTCTGCACACCTGGTGCACCGGGGCCAGGCCTCCTCTCCAGGGGAGGACAGGCCACAGCCGTCCTCCAGGGGCACACAGCGCCCTGCCCCGGGGCATGGGGGTTGCTCTGAAGTGTCCCCTACCCTCGCCTGCTAGTTACCTTCAGAAGGCCTCTACCCTCCTTGGGCCCACAGCCGCCAGGGAGCCCCCGCCCTGGTCCCAGTGCCCTCACGCTGCTGTGGACGCAGACAGGCCGCTCCCTCGCGGTCCTCTCTGACCCTCTCCCTTGCCCCATGCCTCTCGCAGGCCCTCGGGCCCCACTCACTGGATGCCGAAGGAGATGAGGGACACACTGACCACCAGCAGGTCCAGGATGTTGAAGTAGTTGCGGCAGAAGGAGCCCTTGTGCAGGAAGGCCCCGTAGGCCGTCATCTGGGGGCACAGGGATCGGGGTGTGAGCAGCTCCGGGCTCCAAAGACCCTTCACCCCTCCCTCCCGCCACAGCACTCCCAGCAGGGCCTAGATGAAGAACCGAGAGGTGACGGAGGGTTGGGGCAGGCAGGACAGGAAGAGACGCTGTGCCTGGCAAGTGTCTGCTTCCAGCGATGCAAAGCCCAGAGGCTCCTGCCCAGGACGTGCCTGCGACCTTCAGTCCAGTATCTGCAGCCCTTTCAAGGGCCCGCCCCCATTCCCCACTGCCCCTCGTCACGTTTCTGTGACTGCAGCCCCGTGAGGCCCCTTGCTGCTGGTCCCTGGGTTGAGCTGTGTTCTCGGGTTCCAATGCCCTCTCCAAACTCTCTCCACCTCAGGGCCCCCAGGACTTGGGCATCTGGGGGATGTGGGGGCTCGCCCAGTCGAGGACCAGCCCCTTGGCTTCCCGGAACTTCCCTCATTTAGCCCCAGGTAACCCCTCAGGCTCGTGCAAGCTCTAGCGCCCAGTGAGAAATTCTATGAGAAATTCTACCAGGAATGCTGGCGACCAGCATCTATTCCTTCCCGGCCTCACAAGTGCTGCTGGTCTGCACCCAGGATTCAAGCTCCACTCCACCATCCGGTTCTGGAGCTGTGTGTCCAGAGGGGGCTGTGGGCACCACCGTGTGAGCCCAGCTCTGGAGCCTGGCCGCCTGAGTTCAAATCCCACCCACCACGCTCTGAGTGCCTGGAGTAGGTTACTCAACTTCCCTGTGTCTCATCAGAGAAATGAGGTGATGACAACCTCTTCCCCGGAGGGTTGTAAGTGCTCTTGGGAGTTATAGGTAAAGCCCTTCGGACACAATCCTGCAGACGGCAAGCCCTGCAGGGGAGCTTCACCACAGAGGACTGGACGCAGCAGAGAGCTACGACTGGATTCGTTGTAGGGTACGTCTGGGTTCGTCCTGTGATGGGGGGCTGCTCAGAGTCCCCCTCTGTAGAGCAGCAGCCTCCTCATGTGGTTGTTAGGCAGCTACAGAACCATGCAAAAGCCCCTTGAAGACTAGGAAGGGACCACTTTGGGGCTGTTGTGGGTTTGCTGTCCCCTACCCCGCTCAGAGCCCTGTCCATGCTCTAGGAACTCCTGTCCAGTCTCGTTGACATGAACTAAGGGCCAGTGGATTTCCAGGTGAAGAGCTGAAAGGCCATGACCATGAGCGACAGCCAGTGGGGAAAATCTGGAGCTGATGGCTTACAGCCTGGGAGCAGCTCCCCGGTCGCCTGGAAGCCCAATTTATTTCTTTGGAATCAGAGCATGCCCAGGGCAGCTTGTTCACAGAGTGATTCAAGAGCAAACACAGGGGAAATGGGCAAAAATAGCTCTTGCAACCTAATTCTTCCCACTGATCTCCTGCAGGAGGGGGTCACAGGGGACTCAGACACCTGTGTCCTGCAGTAGTTTCCAGAAGTGGGTAGATTATATAAAAGGTTGCAGGGGAATTCAGCTGGAGATGTGCCCCAAAGGCCTATAATCTTGGGGTGGCGGGCTTCCTTGTCAGTGTAGGTCTGGGCCCCCGAGAGCAGACCCAGGTGGCTCCATGGTTCATGTTAACTGAGAGGCTCTGAGCCCAGAAGGCTGGCGTGTGTGTGTGCGTGTGTGTGTGTTCAGGGCGGCTGCCCAGGCAGGACCAGAGGAAGAGTGGCCACAGGAGAAAGGGCAAGTGGACACTGGAAAAATGGGGCATTTACTTGAGAGTTCGCTGTGGGTCCAGTGCAGGGCCCCCTCTCCCCCATCTGCTGACCGCCACACACTCCTGCTCCTGAAGTGCTAACCTTTGCCCAGGAAAAGCCTTGCTGGGGAGAGAAAAGGATTGAACTCTGAGCTGGGAGAGCAGGATGCCCCTCCGTCCAGCCAGAGCCTCTCCAGGCAGCAATACTGCTCATTAAACACATCTTTCATAATTTCTGCTCATGGGTCCTGGTTCCATCTCCCTCCTCTCAGTGACAGATCTCGGCATCATTCAGTCCAACTGTCTTGGCCCCACAAGCCTTTCCTTGGAAGGCTGAACACGCCCAGGCCCTTCAACTGTCTCTGACCCTGGACACCCCTCATGCCTGACAGTCACCTCTCCCAGGCAGGATGCTGAGCCTACAGGTGGGGCAGAGGGACCCGGGGGAGGAGGTGCAGGCAGGGTTCTAGGGCCAGGCTCCACCTAGAGCACAGTCAGCGTGAAAGTGGGCAGAAGAAGGAGCAGGTGGGCGGGACAGAGGACCTCCCAGGAGCCGGCAACTTTGGAGGAAGAGGCGCTCTGGGGAGGGTCTGAGACTTGGAAGAGCCTGGTTTTTGTTCATCTCCCTGGGTCTGGAGTCCAGGGAAGGGTCTCCATGTAGCCAGGCAGCCTGGTCCCCCTCCCCACCCCCGGAAGTCAGAGAGAAAAACCCAAGGAACACTTCTGGTTTCCTCTTGTTAACACCTGGTTAGCTGGAACCAGAGGGTCTGGACACAGAAGGCACGAGAACGTGTCCAGTCAGGCTGAAGCTGGATGTGACAGGCTGTCCCCGCCTGGAGGAGCCCAGGAAGGAGGGTCTGGGGCTTCCTGTGCAGGGTGGGAGGAGCTGGGAGCCAGGGGGAGGTCGCCCGGGGTGGTCTCCCAGTAGGTCGGAGGCACTGAGCTGAGCCGCTCGCTGACTGGGGTCAGGGTGAGTCCCAGGCTCTGAGAAGAAGAGTGGGCGGACACACTCCCCTGACTTGGAACTTGCCCCCGAGGCTCGGGTGGCCCGGGGAGCTTGGAATTCCTAACAGAGTGGATGTAAGTAATATATTGTGCTGTGCTAAGTCGCTTCAGTCATGTCTGACTCTTTGCAGCCCCAAGGACAGTAGCCAGGCTCCTCTGTCCGTGGGATTCTCCAGCAAGAATCCTGGAGTGGGCAGCCATTCCCTTCTCCAGGTATCTTCCCAATCCAGGGATCGAACCCATGTCTCTTACATCTCTTGCATTATGGCAGGTGGGTTCTTTACCATTAGTGCCACCTGGGGAGCCTCACTGATTGTATATTAATAGAAACAATAATAAAGCTTGGGGCAAACCTCTGTCATCCTGAGGCTGCTCAGAGGCGGGCTCTACTGTGTTGGGGTCACAGGATGGGAGTGCGTGTGGACTCTGGGCCCCACACTGAGCCCTGGAGGACACAGCCGCCTCCTCCAGGCCTGGGCAGGGGCGAGGGGGCAAGCTTTGGTGGGGGTCAGAGGTGTGTGCAGGGGTCTGTCCAGAGCCCTCGGTTGGGACACTGGCATTGGCCTGTGTTGACAAAGGGCATCCCGAGGGCACAGGCAGAGGGCCTCTTGATGCCCTGTGCTTTGCCATTTTCTGGCTCTTGTCCTTCGTGTGGCGTTCCCTCTGGGCTGGATAGGGAGAAGGTTCCTGCCGGGGTCAGGCGTGGCTCGCAGAGGTGGTGGGGGGCAGGCGGTGTGGGGGAGTGCCTGGTATCAGCCAGCATCAGTGCCCAAACTGTGCACGGGCACAACAAAGTCAGGGGCCCCAGTTCCCCCAGCTTCAGGCTTCAGAGTAAAACCAGAGTGAAGGAAACCAGAGAGAAGAGGCGGTGCAGAGAGGAGGCAGAGGCCTTGCTGCGTGCATTACCTTGAGGATAATTTCTAAGGTAAAGATACTAGTGAAGACATAGTCTGCATTGCCTAGGATCTGAAAGACAAGCACAGCGGATTAGTGGCTCCGAGTGACAGACAGCAGCAGAGTGTGCGTTAGCGACAGAGCAGCGGAGCCAGTGGGGAAGGACAGGAGAGGAGCAGAGGGCAGGGTTACCTTCAGGGCAATCTCAATGGTGAAAATGGTAGTGAAAACAATGTCAAAATAAAACAGAATCTGCAAAACAAAGAGAAACAGGATGGGGATGGGGGAATGGAGCAACAGGATGGGAGCAGGGTCGCCAGCAGGGAGTCGCACCGCAAATCATGCAGTCTTTCCACGGGAGACCAGAGGCATTGACACAGCCCAGGGTCCTGAAGGCCCCAGATCTGTGAGCGGGCTCCCAGAGCCGACTCAGCGGGTCCTGGGTCCGGTTGGGTGCTTTTCTCATTAATTCAATTTACTTACAAACCAAAATCAGACCATGGGATATGTGTCTCAAGGACAGAGTGGGGTTTGCTTTCTTTGCATAAAGATGCAAATTGCTTAACTCACATCAGGGGATGAGCCAGTCTCTCACATTCCCAGGACCCTACCCTGGCTGTGCCCCTCAGGGTGTGGTGGGCACACCCCAGGCTGGGGACAGGCTCAGGGTTCAGGCTTTGCTCTGTCTCAGATGATGGGTCAGAGCGAGGACATTCCCAGTAAGAAACCTGTGGGCCACGTGGGCTGCAGGACCATCGGCTGGCTCGCAGGGGTCTGGCTTTAGGGTGGTGGACTCCTCGCTTCACGCCCGCCTGGTTAGGATCTGACATTGTTTCAAGGCTTTGGGATATGGCAGGTCCTACTCTGGCCTTTGATTGTAATTCACCAGAGCCTGAGGCGAGCTCCAAATTCAATTTCGACTCTGCAGAGGGTCAGTGAGGTCCTCCTTATGAGGGCGGTCTCATCAGAGTGCCATCTGCCACTGACCCCCAGGGACAGGATGGGCCAGTTCCCAGGAGGCGAAGCCCCTGGGGAGCATCTGTAGGCAGTGCGGTCTGACATCAGGGTCAGGCTGGCCTGAGGCTCGGGGCTCATGGTCTCTTCCTGCTAAGGGTCTTAAGATGGATTTGCACCAAAGCTGTCATCTCTTAGGGAGATGTCTGCTGTGCCTCTGACCATGAGATTCGGGGCAGGCTCCGCATTGAAGGACAGGGTCAGGCAGCCAGGGGGTCACGTTGCAGGGTTGGGGTGCGGGGGACGAGGTGCATACGTGGTTCCTGAAGGAGGTGTGCTGCACGGGGTCCTCGGCGGCCAGGGAGATGCTGCTGAGCAGGATGAAGAAGAGGATCAGGTTGGTGAAGATGGAGTCATTGACGATGCGATGGCACTGGAGGCGGAACCTGCGGGGGCAGGGGGAGGGGGGCTGTCACACGGGGTGGGGTCTCTGCTCCTTCTCGGTGGGTAGACGCGTGTGCGGGCGGGGTGTGGGCCCTTCAGCCTGAGCCATCTGGCCGCAGGGGAGACACAGCCCTGCAGCCGGCCCCACTGTGCCCCCCACCACGGGGCCTTGGGGTTACGTCCGACACTTCAGGAACCTCTGCATCTTCATGTACTGCTATGACATCCATTCACGAGCTTTCATCTGGGGACTCGGTTCCCCATCATTAAAAATACTGACTTCATAAGATCTGCCTCACATGTGTCTGTATGGGGAGCAGCAGAGCTGCCCAGAGCGTGGATGATGCCGCAGCAGTAATTCAGTCCTGAACCTCAGCGCAGGGACAGAGGCCAACAGCCCCGACCCCGGGGCACTCACAGTGGATCCTTGGATGCCAAGGGTGTCTTATGTGCTGTCTCCTCTTGACGGGGTATTCTCTCATCTTACAGATGAAAACATGGACTCTGGGAAGGGTAGTCTTGCCCACTTTGGAGTGTGTGTGTGTGCGGGGAGGGGCGCGGGGTGGCTCAGGGTTTGAACCAGGCCTTCAGACCTCTGCTTCTGGCATGTGGTTGACTAAATCCTCTGAGAGACCTTACTGATGCGGAAGCACCAAATCCTGGAAAGGACGAGCTCTCCAAGACCATTCTGGTTTCATGAGAGCTAGGAAAGTCTGCAGTGATCCCCTCCTCCCTCAAGCCCATCTGCTGAGCCGGGGTCTGCTGGACATGCCCAGGTTGGGCAGAGGTGCCTGAGGACAGAGGCCAGTGGCAGCACTGCTGTGAGGACTCTTTAAGCCAACAGGAGATGGGGCAGAGGGCCAGGGACCCCTAGGCTGAGCCACGCACACAAAGAGCATCTGGAAGAAAGCTTCGCAGTCCTTCTTCAGGTCCACGGGAATCTCCCCAAATAAGACGGAGTACTGAGGTCACAAAGATCATGGAACACTCAAGAAAATAAGCCACTAAGTTGGCAAATCAGAAGAAACTCAAATAAATGAGTTAGACCTCTCCCCAGAGACTCTGTATACTGGAAATATTAGGTACCGATGATAGAACAACTATATTTGAAATATTTAATGGGATAAAGAGTCGGACATGACTGAGCGACTGAACTGAGCTGAATGGGATAAAAGACTTGACCACAAAGATGACGAATTAACAAGAAACTCAGATGTAGCTGGATCTGGAAAACAAAGCAATACATGAAAAAAAATATACAACTTGATATAAAAACTGGTTTACACAGTAACATAGATAGAATTGAAGAGAGAATTAAGAATTTGGAAGATATATCCAAAGAATGACCCAGAATTTGAACCGAGAGACTAGGAGATGAAAGTTATGAAGAAGTGCATGCGTGAGAGGGGAAGGACAGAATATACAGGCCTATCATGTGTCCCCTTGGACCAGCCCGAGAGAAGGGAGACCAGGCAGTGTGTAAACAGAGTATCCTGCAACTCTCCCAGAAGTAGCTGTTCTTATCCTAATCCTTAACATTGTTCAAGAACTGACAAAAAAAAAAAACTATAAATCCATAGACTTAGGAGACATAATATATTCCAAGCAGGATAAATGGAGAGAAACAAGTGGTAGTGAACATATCACAACCCCAGAGACCATGCTGCTAAGTCGCTTCAGTTGTGTCCAACTCTGTGCGACCCCATAGACGGCAGCCCACCAGGCTCCCCCATCCCTGGGATTCTCCAGGTGAGAACACTGGAGTGGGTGCCATTTCCTTCTCCAATGCATGAAAGTGAAAAGTGAAAGTGAAGTTGCTCAGTCGTGTCTGACTCTTCGAGACCCCATGGACTGCAGCCTACCAGGATCCTCCGTCCATGGGATTTTCCAGGCAAGAGTACTGGAGTGGGGTGCCATCGCCTTCTCCAGAGACCAGATGATGTTAAAAGAGTGAGACCAGAGGCAGATTCCTACAGAGAAATGAGAGTGGGAATTCCAAGTGTACAGTGGAGTAACACTGCCTGAAAGTGTGCACAGAGCACAACTGTCTCAAGAACAAGAAATGGAAGCAATTACAGATAAACAGAGGTCCAATGAAGTTACCGTTAAGACTTCCAAAGAATGTATTTTAGGAGGAAAGAAAATGATTTCTGAAAGATGGACCAAGATACGTGAAAATCGAACAAATAGAATGGTAAAAGGTATGTAAATCCAAACACACCCTGTTTACCCAGGTAATCATATCTAATTTGTCAGGTTGGAAATAAAGGTCAGTATCAAATTACTCATCAGCCACAACACCTAAGGTGGGAGAGCTGGAAGGAGTTAATGCAGTCTAGTTGTTTACCTCCTTCTATTTTGCAGAAGGTTTAGGCTCTTGTTTAACTTTCGGGGTTGTTAAGTTAAATGTAATCACCAACAGAGTAGAAATAGAGTTTACGCATTTCAAATAATGGAAAGAAAAACAAAACACAGGTCTTCTGATTCATAATCCAGGACTCTCTCCTCTAAACCCGTGCCTGTTTACACAGGCTGTGGGACATGCTGGGCTTGGGGCTGGAGGACGCTGATACCTGCTGGGCTGGCATCATGGAGAGAGTGGAGCCCTGCTCCCCCCGTCCACACACCTGTTGCTGGGGCTGAAGATGAAGAAGGCGCTGGCTTCCGGCATGGGCACTGCCTTCTCCTTTAGGTGCAGCTCAGAGAGGGGGCGTGGGCGGGGGCCCACGGGCATCTCGGGCTCCTCCTCGTCCTCTTCTCCTGCAGGAAAAATCACCGTCCTAAATAGCTCCACGGCTCTCACTTATTTTTACCACCATGCTGCCCACTTCCAGACACCTTCCTACGGACAGGAATCAGACATCATCGGTATCTCTGGAAACGCAGGGGACCAACTAGGACGGCCAGCTCTCTCCCATGGGCACCTCTGGGGCTCATCTCTGCTGGAGGAAGCCTCCTGGCAGCACATGAGACCAGGTTGTGAGTCAGGTAACGAGCTCAACCCCTGTCCTGCTTTTTAAGCGGAAATCCCCACACCCCGGGAAACCCTCAGTGCCCTGCAGACTGGGGTGGCTGGTCATCCTAGTGGTCAGACACCAGAAAGGTAACCAGGTGAGACGGGGGCATGGCCAGGTGTCCTCAGCTGGCTGGCTGCAGGCTGGGGAAAAGTGTGGGTGGCCTTTGGGTCTGCCCCACTTGCTCATACCTTACCCCCTCCATTTCTCTTGCTCTGGCCTCCCTGGGCTCCTCTGCAGATGGGTGTGTCCGTAACTTGCAGGCAGGCCATGGTTTTATGATCTCCCTGACATCATCTTTCCAGTTGGTTTGCTTTCTTGCTTCGTGTCTGCCTCCCGCTGAATGTGGGCCCCTCACAACAGCAGCTTATTTGCCCCCATGGCTGAGCACACAGTGCCAGCCCAGGGCGGGCAGCACAGTAGGTGCTTTATAAGCAGTGATTAAGTCAACGAGTGGATGTCTCCCTGGTTTCATCCACCTCTGTATCCATGACAACAGAATGGTCCAGAAGTCACGTCTTTCCTCTCCAATTCACCGAACTGCAGACCCAGTGAGGACCACCCTGCTCCATGAAGCTGCTACCGCACTGCTCACCCCCTGGAGTCCCCGCAACAGCCCAGGCCTCCCTCACAGCCTCTGGACTGAGCTACACGTTCCCTGGGGTCATCACATTTCTTTCTCATGTGCACTTATTAATTTTAAGTCCTCAGTGACTCTTCAAGAACATCTGTATGTTCACTCGCACACATGAATCGAGCAGATAAAAGCCCCATCTCAGCACACAGCTTTCCTCCTGAGTGAGGCGATGTTCCTGAAATGTGGTGTGTACAGAACTGGGGGCTCTGACCAACCTCGAGCTCTGGAGATTAAACTTGGGGGGGAGGCCTGACAGGCCCCTGCTCGGCAGTGTGGTTGCTCTGTGGGGACTAGGAACGGGCATCTCCTGCAGGGGGTCCCGTGATGAACAAAACCTTCTTAACATCAGTTAGCTCCATGCCCGTATTCAGTTTTCCCCGACTGCCTCAAAAATACCATTTTAAGGTTTATTTGCTCATTCAGGATCAAGGCAAGACCCGCCTACTGCATTCAGTGGCTATTTCTGGTGTGTCTTTGAAATTCTGTAACGGTTTCTGCCCCAAGGGCTGTAAAGGCTTCAAAAGGCTCCATGCCGACTCAGGGACACCCTTCCGCCCTCCTTTCTGTCTGAGCCCCAGGAAGCCAAGTCCTCTTTCCCAGCAGACAGACCGTGGAGACAGGAGAAAGGAGGCTGGCCGCAGGCCGGTTTCTGAGGGAGCTATGCCCCGACACAGACTAGCCTGCGTGGGGACCTGGGTCGGCAAGACCTGTAGCGCCGTGATGGTCTGTTGTGACTTTGAGCTTGAAGCAGGTGATGATACCCACAATTTTCGGCGGAAGGAGGGCAGGGCAGGCCAGTCTCACGCAGGGTGTGGTGTCCTGATGCAGGGGACTGGCTCCTGACGAAAGACCCTATCCAGGGACCCGCCTGCCAGTGTGCAGATCAGACCGCAGACAGGACGCTCTTGTTGCGGGAGACTCGACAGCGTCGTGCAGAGCCGTGAGCAGGCGTCTGCAGCGGAGCCCTGCTGTGCTCACCAACCCCTCCCGGGAGCGGGCAGGACAGATTTGGGATTTACTATTATTATTAACCAAGCAAGATGCTGCGACATATGTTATCCTAATAAGTTATGTAACTTAATAGCGATTTTACAACGTAGGCTATAATAAACCTTACATGTATATGGAATCCAGCTTTCAAAAGGCCCAAAGGCACTGCTCCAGCACAATGTGTTCAGTCTTCTGTTATCATTATCACAGTAATAATTGAGCAAAGTTTTCCCCCAGAGGATAAACGGTGATGCTGCAGCTGAGTTGGGGGATCAAGTGAGGCCCCCGCTTGTGGAGAAACTGGGACCAGCACCCAGCTTTAGAGCCAGGTGTTCACCCCCATTCCACACCCCCACTGCCTCCCCCAGGCCAGGCAGCGGGCTGGTACCTGCAGTTTCCTGGTTGGGGTAGGAACTCTTGTCCTCATTCTCATTGGGCTGGAGATCATCCATGTTGATCTAGGCAGCCAAGGGAGAAGAGGAGAGTCCAGTTAGATAAGATCCATGGTTTAGAGGCCTCCAGTAGTCTTGAAATTGCCCCCGAGTCTAGGCCGAACTGTCCGTTTGTATATGACCCTCAGGACACCAGCAGAAGGCTGGCCTTCCTCCTCTGCACGCCCACCCACCCCAGCTCTATCCCCCTCCTCTGGCTTCTCTGTCCCCCTCCCCACCCGCCCTGTCTGGTTTCTGGGCAGAGTAGCCCACCCAGAACTGCAGTCCGCCCCCGCCCCCCCTCCCTGCCCCCCGCCCCGGCTCCGGCTCCCAGGCAGAGCAGCCCATACCTTGGTGGCGGGTGGGGACTCTCCATCTGCCGTGATGGATTTCAACTCGATTTTCTCCTCCTTGGTCTCTCCCACGGCCGGCTTCTCTACCATCTCTTGCTTCTTCTCTGGGCTGGCGGTCCTGGCGGGTCAGCAGGAGAGAAGATCAAGGGATGATGACCAGAGTAATAGGGTGCTGCCCTTGTGGTGCCTTGGGGTCCAGACCGCCAGGGCCTGGGACCACTTGTCTTCTGGGGGCCCTTCCGTATGGCTCAATCTTCAGGGCACTGGGCCTCCCCCCGGCTCTGTCCTCCCCGGTCTCTGCCCCCGGTCAGCTCTGTCCAGCACTCAGCTGAATGCCCAGCTTCTCCCCGACTCAGCCTCCATCTAATCCAAAGGTTCCTGAGAGCCTGCTCAGTATCTGGCACAGGTGTGGCCCAGATCGTCCGTTTGGACACAGACGAGGACGGCGTGGGGTCCTGTCTTTTCTGCTCATCAGAAGAGATGAGCTACAGGACAGTGAAGAGGCATCATCTTCCCAGATTCCCCTCCGACTGGCTGCCCTCCCATCCCATCCTCTACTCCCATCATCTGTCATGACCCTCTTCTCAAAAGAGAGCTCCCCAACTCCTGCACCCGTGGGGAAACAGGACACCTCCCCAGAGATATAATTCATGGTGCTCCTCGCTTAGAGTGATGTCCAGGAATAGGGGAGAGGCCCAGCTCACTGTAGGGGCCCCCACCTAACCCTGTCTAGAAGGACAGCCGGGCAGGCCCAGCGTCTCCTGAGCACTGACAGGAAAGGCATCTGGGAGCTGGGCGCTTGGCCTGGGAGCCTCGCAGTTACCTGGCTAGCTTCTTCCTCTCCTTCTCCTCCTCCTCCTCCTTCTGGGCAGACGTGAGGCTCTCGGCGTCAGCCAGGTTGTCCACGGCAATGGCCAAGAACACGTTCAGTAGGATATCTGTTTGTGTCCATTCTTAAAGAAAATGACCCTTGGACTTGGGGTGGTGGGTGGGCACAGGGGCCAGGACAGGACATGCAGGGCCAGAGCTCCCCGTGGGGAGGGGCTCTGAGCCCACTGAGACCCCCTTCCCCTCTGCACCGCCCTCCTAGCTTCCTGGGGTTTCCTGGGGGATCCGGAGCGGGCAGGCACACAGGCCGGGCCTGGGGGTGGGAGGCAGGGAGCCCAGCCTCGCTCTAATTGCTGGGTTTCGATGCTGCTCCCCACAGAGACGACTGCCTGCAAGTGACACTGTGGGAAGAGCTGCCTCCAGCGGGCCGTGGCGCTGGGCGGTCATTACCGCCACCAGGAGGTGCCCGCTTTCCCTGCCCACTCCCGCCATGGCCTTGTTCAGACAGAGGCCCCAGGAGGGTCAGCTGGGCTCCTGACTGAGCGGAGTCTGCTGTTTCTTCTCCCCCGCCCCCGACTCAGACGCATGTACCATGGGTCAGACTACTGGATCAGAGTCAGTCCAGCCAAGAGGTTAACGCCAGTCAGGCCCCCCACTCCAGGCCCCGGGTGGCTCTGGTTCACACCGGGAGCTGAGGGCCCGGCCCCCAAGGGCAGGGGCTGGGCATGCGGTACCCAGTTCAGCCTTGCTCAGCCTGCTAGGTCGGAGCTGCTGCCATTTCCACCTTGTTTCCAGGACACTAGGTGGACAGCCCTGGGTGTGTCTGAGGCTGTGAGCTGACCTCTGAGTCCAGCTCATCTGAAATTCTACTTTACAAGCCTCTCTGCATAGAACCTTGGGGGATATGACAGGGGAGGGCTGCCTGCAGCGGGGGACCTGGGAACCTGCCCGTGGCCTGTCCGGTCTGTCTGTGGCTAACTTCCCCCTTTGAGCAGCTTCAGAGGGAGGGCGACAGGTGAAGGTCACTTCCGGGGTGAGGCTTTCCCTCCCTCAGCAGGCCCCCGGCCAGGGCAGCAGGTGTCTCATGATGAGGTCTGAGTGGGCAGCTGCAAGGCCAGCACCACTGGGCACTGCCCACCTGGACCACGGCAGCTCAGGGGGATGGACTCACATCCCCCCCGGGCCCGGCTCCAGGTTCCCATCCTGACCCGCCTGCACCACTAAGGTGGTCTGGGCTGGGCATGTGCCTTTTCCTTCTTCTCTGGGGAAGGGTGGCCCTGGGTCCTCCCTGGTCAGGACCCGCTGGGCACACCTACTGGCATGGAGCTACAAGTTAGGGGGGCAACGGGGCGGGGGAGGCAGGCGCAAAGGATACAATTTCCACAGATGAAGAGGATGATGAAGTAAATACAGACTAACATCCCTGGAAAAGAGGGGCCGCCATAAGCCATGATCCCATCATACATCACCGAATTCCAGTCCTCCCCGGTCAGGATCTGAATGACACAGTCCCACCAACGAGGGACACAGCGTTAGACCAGCAGCAAGCCCGAAGCTCCCCTGCCCGGCCCCCTGCCACATAGAAACCTCTGACACCTCTCTGCTCTCCCCGCCTCCTGCCGCCCGCTCTCCTCCCGGGGCTCTGAGCTGTGATCCTGCAGGTCCAGCCCTCTCCTTCGAGTGCGTGGCCACCGGCACAAATGACTGATCGAGCGCTGTAAGTGCTTCCTGGCAAAAACACCTCCTACAGCCCAGGCCCAGTGCTTGGTGGCTGCCGTTAGCTGACCCTAGGGCTAAGGCACCAAAGTGACCATGTTCACTGAGGCGCCGCGTGGTCCCCCAGGCTTCCCTAAGCATGAGGACTTTGGGTACCGTCTATAAGATTTTGGCAACATTCACATTATCGTTCAATTTAATCTGTAAACTGATCTCCTTTTAAACTTCAGTGCTATTTGAACTTGGCCCCAAGCCAACAGGTCTACGAAAGTCACAAATTTGATGGTGGTCGTGTTTTCCTGGGAGCAACCTCCCCTCCTCTCCCCTCCCCAGCAAGAGCCGTCTGCTCTCTTCTGTGGATATTTTGGGCTTTCGTGCTGAATATATTTGAATAAAAGTTTCCACGGCTAAGAAACAGATTTTTAAGCCACTGAGTTGGACCCCAGGGGTCCATCCGAGAGTGGAATTCCGTGGGGCTTGGGGGTGGGGAGCTACAGATGCTCCTGGGCTCCCGTGACCGACCTGGTCTGGCTTTGGCTGCCCCGTGGGAGTGGGAATCCCCTTCCTCTCTGCTCCCCCACTCCCCCGGTACCTGCTTTCTGAACCCTCTCCCCCCACCTCCCCGGCCATGATCTGGCAGAGAAAGGTCCATACCTGAAACACGGTGAGGAGGGACTGTGGGAAGTTGTCGAAGGTGCTCCTCCGGGTCTGCATCTCATCAAAGTTGAACTTCCCCCCAAAGAGCTGCATCCCCAGGAGGGAGAAGATGATGATGAAGAGGAAGAGCAGCAGCAGCAGCGAGGCAATGGAGCGCACTGAGTTCAGCAGGGACGCCACCAGGTTGCTCAGGGAGTTCCAGTACCTGAGGACGAGGGGGCATTAGCTTCATCACCTCCTCCACCTGCCTCACCCGCCAGGGGCTTTGAGACCAACTGCAGCTCCCTGCTCTTTGCCCTTCCCTTGGGGCAGCGTGGTGGTGGGACTGGGTTGGCCAGCTCACAACTGGGGTGTGAGTGACTCAGTTCAGGGCCCAGGCTCAGAAGCCTGGTTCCGACTCAGCTCTGCACATGCCTTTGGGCAAGTTGCTCAACCTCCCTTCTTTCTTTCTTCTCCCCACCTGAAGAAATAGGGGCAGGGACAGCTTGCACTTCATTGTGTTATTGGGAGGATTACATGTGATAATGATTTTTTAAAAGCTCCGCACTCAGGCAACAAAATAAAAAAAATAAGTGAGACAACATCAAACTAAAAACTTCTGACAGTAAACTCTCAGCAAAGTGAAAAAACCTACAAAACGGGAAAAAAATATTTGCAAACCATATATCTGATAAGAGATTAAGATACGAAGACATATTCTTCAACATATATGAAGAATGCATACAACTCAATAGCAAAAAACAAAGAATATCCCAAATAATCCAACGAAGAAATGAACAGAAGGCCTAAAAAGACTTTTCTCCAAAGAAGACATCCAGATTGCTAACAGACACGTTAAAAGATGCTCACTGTCACTAATCATTAGGGAAATGCAAATCAAAACCACAAGGTATCACCTCACCCCTTTAGCATGCCTATCATCAAAAGGCAAGAGACAAGTGTTATCGAGAACATGGAGAAAAGGGAATGCTTGTGCACTGTTGGTGGGAATAATGTAAACTGGTGCAGCCACTGTGAAAAACAAAATGAAGCTTCCTCAAGAAAATTAAAGCTAGAACTACCACACGACCCAGCAATTCTGCCTCTGGGGATATACCCAAATGATACGTCCATTGCAGCATTATTCACAATAGCCAAGATGTGGAGACAACCTAAGTGTCCATGAACGGATAAATGGATAAAGAAGATGCGGTATACATTATCTACAATGGGATATTACTTAGCCATTAAGAAGAAGGAAATGTTGCTATTTGCAACAATGTGGATGAACCTTGAAGGTATTATGCTAAGTGAAGTAAGTCAGACAGAGAAACACAAATACCATACGATCTCATTTATATGTGGAATCTAGAAAACACAAAAACAAAACCAAACAAAACCCCTCACAAAACTCACAGAAAAAGAGATCAGATTTGTGGTCACCGGGGGCAAGGTGGTGGTAGCAGGTGGAACTGGATGAAGCTGGTCAAAAGGTACCAACTTCCAGTTACAAATTCCTAGCACAGAGTTGGACATGACTGAAGCAACTTAGCAGCAGCAGCAGCAGCAGCAGCAGCAGCAGCAGCAGCAGCAGCAGCATTTATTTCAGTTCAGTCACTCAGTCGTGTCCGACTCTTTGTGACCCCATGAATTGCAGCATGCCAGGCCTCCCTGTCCATCACCAACTCCCGGAGTTCACTCAAACTCATGTCCATTGAGTTGGTGATGCCATCCAGCCATCTCATCCTCTGTCATCCCCTTCTCCTCCTGCCTCCAATCCCTCCCAGCATCAGAGTCTTTTCCAACGAGTCAACTCTTTGCATGAGGTGGCCAAAGTACTGGAGTTTCAGCTTTAGCATCATTCCTTCCAAAGAACACCCAAGACTGATCTTTAGAATGGAATGGTTGGATCTTCTCGCAGTTCAAGGGACTCTCAAGAGTCTTCCCCAATACCACAGTTCAAAAGCATCAATTCTTCGGCACTCAGCTTTCTTCACAGTTCAACTCTCACATCCATACATGACCACTGGAAAACCATAGCCTTGACTAGATGGACCTTTGTTGGCAAAGTAATGTCTCTGCTTTTGAATATGCTATCTAGGTTGGTCATAACTTTCCTTCCAAGGAGTAAGCGTCTTTTAATTTCATGGCTGCAATCACCATCTGCAATGATTTTGGAGCCCCCCAAAATAAAGTCTGACACTGTTTCTCCATCTATTTCCCATGAAATGATGGGACCAGATGCCATGATCTTCGTTTTCCGAATGTTGAGCTTTAAGCCAACTTTTTCACTCTCCTCTTTCACTTTCATCAAGAGGCTTTTTAGTTCCTCTTCACTTTCTGCCATAAGGGTGGTGTCATCTGCATATCTGAGGTTACTGATGTTTCTCCCGGTAATCTTGATTTCAGCCTGTGCTTCTTCCATCCCAGAGTTTCTCATGATGTGCTCTGCACATAAGCTAAATAAGCAGGGTGACAATATACAGCCTTGACGTACTCCTTTTCCTATTTGGAACCAGTCTTGTTCCATGTCCAGTTCTAACTGTTGCTTCCTGACCTGCATACAGGTTTCTCAAGAGGCAGGTCAGGTGGTCTGGTATTCCCATTTCTTTCAGAATTTTCCACAGTTTATTGTGATCCACACAGTCAAATGCTCTGGCATAGTCAATAAAGCAAAATGGCTGTCTGAGGAGGCATTACAAATAGCTGTGAAAAGAAGAGAAGTGAAAAGCAAAGGAGAAAAAGAAAGATATAGGCATCAGAATGCAGAAATGGTATGGACCTAACAGAAGCAGACGATATTAAGAAGTGGCAAGAATACACAGAAGAACTCTACAAAAAAGATCTTCACAACGAAGATAATCACGATGGTGTGATCACTCACCTAGAAGCAGACATCCTGGAATGTGAAGTCAAGTGGGCCTTATAAAGCATCACTACGAACAAAGCTAGTGGAGGTGATGGAATTCCAGTTGAGCTATTTCAAATCCTGAAAGATGATGCTGTGAAAGTGCTGCACTCAATATGCCAGCAAATTTGGAAAACTCAGCAGTGGCCACAGGACTGGAAAAGGTCAGTTTTCATTCCAATCCCAAAGAAAGGCAATGCCAAAGAATGCTTAAACTACCGCACAATTGCACTCATCTCACATGCTAGTAAAGTAATGCTCAAAATTCTCCAAGCCAGGCTTCAGCACTACGTGAACTGTGAAATTCCAGATGTTCAAGCTGGTTTTAGAAAAGGCAGAGGAACCAGAGATCAAATTGCCAACATCCGCTGGATCATGGAAAAAGCAAGAGAGCATTTATTTAGTTATAGATAAATAAATGCTAGGCATGTAACGTAGAATACAATGACTGTAGCCAACACTGTTATATATGAAAGCTGCCAACAGAGTAAATCCTAAGAGTTCTCAACACAAGGATTTTTTTTTCTTTTTATTGAATATACTGTGTCTCTATGAGATGGTAGATGTTAACTAAACCTATCATTTTACAGTATATGTAAAACAGACCATCATGCTGTACACCTTAAACCGAGACACTGACATATGTCAATTATTTCTCAAACTAGAAAAAAATAAATTCCAACTCAAAAAACCCCCAAAAACCTCAGTATAGTGCCTGGCACACAGGTGATAAAGGTTAGTAATTATTGTTACCACTATTGATCTTCAGACAAAAAGACATTAAAATTTTCTTTTTCCAGAGTGTAGCCCTCCTCCCAGCCCAGGCATGAGTGGGGTCTCCATCGGGTGAGGGTGGGCAGGGTGGCTCATGGATAAGAGAGGGTGCATGGCTTATTGTGGTTTCCCAGATTCACCCTATTCAAAGAGTTGGTTCTTTAAAAAGCCTCTCTTCTGGAGGTTCTGATTCAACAGCTGTGGTTGGGGCCCAGAAGCCTGTTTTTCACAAGGATCCCAGAGGATTCTGGTAAACAGCCAAGCTTCAGAAACCCTGAGTTGCGACTGCCCCACCCAACCCCATCCCTCCTGCACCCCTCCAGCCTGTGGCTGGCTGTAAACACAGATGCTCTTCATCGTGGGGACGGACGGGGACGGGGAAAACCCTCTCCTGGAATAGGGGGTGGGACACGAATGGTTGGAAGGGCTCAGAGACCTGGGACAGGGTCGGTTCAGGTGCAGCAAAAGGGACACGGCGTCCAGCTGGGGATGCGCCAGGACACAGCCTCTCATATGTCCCAGAGCCACCCCCGCCCGGCCATCTTCCGGGTCACAACTTCAATCTCCTCCACTTAAGATATTCCCAGCTTATCACTGAGACAGATAGGGAATTGTTTCTGCTGCTCAAGACAGTGACATGCAAGCCACCCCCACTGCAGCGTGGCAGCCGCACCCCAGCCGGACCCCTTTCTCCCGAGAACGGCTTCCGTTTTAAGTGACAGAAGCAGACGGGCCAGCAGTTTGCACGTAAACATGACCTTCTCCCCAACCTGGAGTCTCTCCTGCTCCTTTCTCCTTCAGACAGCTTCTCTCCACTCTGTTCTGCCTGCCAGCCACATGCTCTCGGTTTGCAGAATGTTTAGATACATTTCTGGAGAAGAAAATGGCAACCCACCCCAGTATTCTTGCCTGGAGCATCCCATGGACAGAGGAGCCTGGGGGGCTACAGTCCACAGGGTCTCAAAGAATCGGATATGACTCGGCAACTAAATAACAATGTACATTACATGCACTTGCTCTAGAAATGCTCATACGTCTTCCTCATCTGTCTCACCAAATAGGCTTGAGACTGTGAGGGCAGAGGCTTTCCTTCCACCTGCTCTATCTTTGTCCTCAGGTGATTCTGGCCAGCCCCGCGTGTGTGCTGGGCTCCTGGTCAGCTAGAGGCTGTACTGACCATTCTGCTTGAAGCGATGGAGTCAGAGAATCTCTGTGGGGCTGGAACACTCGCCTTGCTTACATTTAAAGCTCCTAAGCCTGCCTGGAGGGACGCACTGAGGAGGCACCACTTCCTACATGCCAACTCCCAAGCCTCACCTGGAGCCATAAGACCACTGTCGTGAGGGCACCAGCGCCTGGCAGCAAGGCGGTGTTTAGGAACCAGAACTCTGGAGCATGTTTGTAACGAGAATACCCAGCTGTATCGGCCGGTGGTGGGGAGCGGGGGGTAAGGTCATGTGGGTTAAGGTTACAGAGCCCCTAAACTGCACAGAATATTCTGGGAAAGACAATGACCATAAACATTGGTGCCTTAGTTTTCCAGAGGCTTGTGGACATGAGGGGATTCCTCATGACAATAGGCTAGTCTATTTCGGCTAGCCTAAAAGGAAATGGCAACCCACTCCAGTATTCTTGCCTCGAGAATCCCATGGATGGAGGAGCCTGGTGGGCTACAGCCCATGGGGTCGCAAAGAGTTGGACACGACTGAGCGACTTAACTAACTTAACTAATAGACTTAGGGTAGTCTATTCTAGCCTCTGAGCACTGAGGCTCAGAGCTATCTGCTGGCCAGGGGTGCAGGGGCACTGGCCTAGCAGGCCCCAGACCCGAGAGAGAAAAGTTGCTGAGTTGGGGAGGAGGGCTGGCTGGGGAGCAGACCAGGGCCTTGGTTGCAGGGAGCGGAGGCTGTGATGGAGAGCAGGTTGTATCACCTGTCATGGGCCAGGAGCTGATCTGGGAATGCATGGTGGAGGAGGCCTGGAGGGGCTGACGGGGTCAGAGCCTCTGGCCAGAAGGGAGAACCCTCTTCTCCTGCTCCTCGTGTCCCCAGGGGTGCCCAGTCGTCTCAGTCAATGGCGGGGTGGCTCTCTGCACGAGATGCTGGTATGACGGGGCCCCCATGGCCCGTCCCACCACAGTAAAGCACAGCTGTGTCTCTGCCCCAAGGTCGCCCTTCAGGCCTCCTCACCCCCTCAGCAGCAAACCACTTCCTGGCATCTGCCACCCAGGTCAGCGTCTCACCTGCCCTTTCCCCCCTGCCCCTTCCAGCTGCCACCCTGAGGCCCAGGTGAGGAGCCACAAAAGTATCACAGCTGATGCTCTTAAGACAGCAATAAATTACAGCACACCAAAAACATCTGATCCACTGACGTTAAAGGAAGGAGAGAGGACAACAATGAATGAACGAGTGAGCAAGCTAATCAGTGATTCAGGTAAGACCATCACCGAGGGAGCAGGTGTTCATGGCCCCGACGTCTCCCCACGGATTTCTCCATAACATAAGGTCTGAGGCTCCCGATCTTCCACGGCCAGACCACGTGTCACACTGGTACGTGTCAGGAGAACAGACTGTGGTTCCCAGACATGTGTGGGGGGAGGTGGGCAAATTGGGAAAGGGGGTCAAAAGGGAGAAACCTCCAGTTATAAAATAGAGTCCTGGGGATGTGGTGCCCAAGGACCAACTCAGCGGGGTTCGAACTCTGGTTCCCTAAGACTCACCAGAGCCTGGAGGGACGCTGAGGCTGAACCCGGCATTTGCTGGGCCAGGAGGGGCCAGATAGGATTCCATTCCATGGCAGCCAGGGTCTGGGATGGCCTGGGCCTGGGGTGGAAACTACTGGTTTAGTTCCTCCTATTCCCTATCCTGCACTTCACCTGGGGGCCGAGACTCTAGAGTCAAACCCAGCTGGATAACATACTCAAAGGCCTGGTCTTTCCTGTTTGCTTCACAGGCCTCGGTCATGCAGGGGCCAGACCCGGATGGGCCTGCGGCCTGGTTACACTGGCAGGGCAGCCTGCCTGGACCACGGGACTGGGGAGGTGCTCCCTGAGCCTCTCAGAGTCCCCTGGCCAGCCCTGTAGTCATGTTGGGGTGAGGCAGGGAGTGGAGCATCATCCTCACCTGTCTCCTTAATCCCAGAAAACCAGCACCTTCCTCACTGATGCCTGGCTTGTGGGCCCCCAGCCTGGGAAGTGGGTGGATGTCAAAGTCATCTTTATAACAGGGGCCCAAAATGAGTGCAGAACCTCCCTGGGTCCCTGGGAAGGGTTGGGGCTGGGAGATGTCAGGGGGAGGGTGATCTGCGGCTCAGCCAGACTGACAGGGACACTGAGATGCTCAGAGACTGGAGGGTTTGCGCTTTGGGCCGTTGGGCCTGTGGTCAGGATTCACCAGTGGGGCCGTCTATGCTGAGTCAGCTTGGTCTCACCTCTCAGGGCCTGGGAAGGGAGTTGCAGGAGCAAGGAAAGGATTTAGGGCTTCAAAGGGAAAATGGCGATGGCTGGAGGGACAGTGGTGCACTTACAGACCAATTGTTTAAAAAATGAGCTGCGATTAGTAAACTGGAATCGCATCCAGATCTAATCAAACCAAAGCTCTTCCTCCTCCCCACAGAGCAGATGTCAGGCTGACAAACAGCAGACAAACTAGGTATGAAAACCATGCAACACTTAGAACCCCACAGAGCCCCGAAGCAGGAGAAAGGACCTCAGACCTCCTGTGGCTGGAAGGCCCTGGTCATTCACTCAAAGATAACGCAGGTGAAAAGACAACCCTCAGAATGGGAGGAAATAATAGCAAATGAAACAACTGACAAAGGATTGATTTCCAAAATATATAAGCAGCTCATACAACTCATACCAGAAAAGCAAACAAACTAATCAAAAAGTGGGCAAAAGGCCTAAACGGGCATTTCTCCAAAGAAGACATACAGATAACTGACAAACACGAAGAAAGATGTGCAACATTGCTCATTATTAGAGGAATGCTGATCAAAGCTACAATGAGATGTCACTTTATACCGGTCCGAATGGCCATCGCCAAAAACACTTACGAACAATAATGCTGGAGAGGGTGTGGAGAAAAGGGAACCCTCTTGTACTGTCTGTGGGAATGTAAATTGATATAGCCACTATGGAAGACAGTATGGAGATTCCTTAAAAAAAAAAACTATTCCTTCAGAATAAAACTACCATATGACCCAGCAACCCCACTGCGAGGTGTATATGCTGAGGAAATCAAAATTGAAAGAGACACATGCTCCCCAATGTTCATTGCAGGTCTATTTACAATAGTTAGGACATGGAAGCAACCTAGATGTCCACCAGCAGATGAATGGATAAAGAAGCTGCGGTCCATATACACACAGTGGAATATAAGCCATAAAAAGGAACACTTTTGAATCAGTTCTAATGGGGTGGTTGAACCTAGAGCCTATTATACAGAGTGAAGTAAATCAGAAAGAGAGAGACAAATGTGTATTAACACGTATATACGGAATCTAGCAAATGGCACTGATGAACCTCAGCGCAGGGCAGCAACAGGGACGCAGACGCAGAGAACAGGCTTGTGGACACAGTGGGGGAAGGAGGGGGTGGGGTGGGTGGAGAGAGTAGCATGGAAACGTCTGCGTTACTGTATGGAAAATTAGAGAGCCAACGGGAATTTGCTGTATGACTCAGGGAACTCAAACTGGGCTCTGTAACAACCTAGAGGGGTGGGATGGGGTGGGAGGTGGGAGGGAGGTTCAAGAGGGAGGGGACATATGTATACCTATGGCTGATTCATGGTGATGTATGGCAGAAACCAATACAATATTAGAAAGTAATCATCCTTCAATTAAAAATAAATAATTTTTTAAAAAAGAAGAAGAAGGAAAAAAATCAATTTAAAAACTTGGCTGGATTCATGTTAGGTCTTCATCATTATGAGTGTTCTCAGCTGAGAGCCGTCAGAAGTACCATCTTAATGGGGTTGGGGCTGCAGTCTGGAGAAGTGAATGCCAAGGAAAGGTCACGGTTTCACAGTTATACACAAAGGTTCATAATTTTAGACGAGAAAGAGGACAAAGGATGGCTACAGAAAATCAGGCCAGAGTGTCTCAAAGTGAGGTTATCAGAGCCATGGCTCAGAACACCCTGGGGGGTTTCTGGTTAAAATCTCTAGGTTTGGGGAGATCCTTAATGAGCTCCTTTGAGGAGGACGACTTGGTTTGAGAATCACAATCACTGGTCCAGAAAACACTGTTAAAAATAGCATCTCCGAGAGATTTTCAAAGAAGAGGGTGAAACAGACTTGTTTGAGGCAGGGCCAGGCTGACCTGTCTCAGGGGACCACCAGGCACACTCTCAGACCTTATTTTAGGTACATCCTCGGCTCTGGAACATATTAGGGACGAGGTTCAGAAGCGGGCATGGGATCCCCCCAACAGCTAGTCTCTCTGGCGTCTTCTAGAAGCCCCCAGAGGGTTTGGAGACTGGAAAACAGGAAGACAATGACCTTTGCCAAAGGAACTTTTAATTAGATGATGAAATTGTTCTGTTCATAGACTTACTGGGGATCTGAAAATTCCTGTAGACTGGCTTTGGGAAGCTCAAGGATAAAGACAGACTTGAAATGGTTTCTTGGCAGTAGTTTCAGATTAGAAATAGGTAAATTGTTGATAAAAATAGAATGAACATTAAGATACTATGACAATACCTGGGAGCAAGAATTCTTTTCTATAGGAATTAAAAAAAAAACCAAAAAAAAAAAAAAAAAAAAAAACAAAGACAAAGCCCCAAGCAGGTGGGGTTTTGAGAATTATTTAAAAGGCACCTGAAATGCCACATTAAAAATAGCTTTGGGCAAACCCCAGGAGGAGCAAGCAGAGTCAGTCAAAAATCCTTTAAGTCTTGTCTCTGGAGATGGACAAGAGAGTTTAGAAAGTAGAGAAACTGGAATCCTTACACACTGAAAAACTAAGATCATGGCATCCGGTCCCATCACCTCATGGCAAATAGATGGGGGAAAAGCGCGAGCAGTGACAGACTTCATTTTCTTCGGCTCCCAAATCACTGCGGAGGGCGACTGCAGCCTCGAAATTAAAAGACGCCTGCTCCTTGAGGGGGAGAGGAGGGCGGCACGCACCTTGTGATCTTAAATATCCGCAGGAGGCGCACACAGCGCAGCACGGAGATGCCCAAGGGCGACATGATCTTGGTCTCCACCAGGATGGTCTCCAGGATGCCGCCGCACACGATGAAGCAGTCGAAGCGGTTGAAGAGCGACACGAAGTAGGCCTGCAGGCCCAGGCTGTACATCTTGAGCAGCATCTCCGCCGTGAACAGGGCGAGCAGCGCCTTGTTGGCCGTGTCTGCAGGGGCCGCACGGGGCGGGGCAGAGGAGGTGAGGGTGGGGGTCCCTGCAGGGACACCCTGCGCTGGGTCCCATACACGGCCCTCCCTCTGTGACTCGTCTAGTTACAACCTCAGCTCACATCCAGCGACACGTCCCCCACCCCCCGAGTCCCCCCACCCCACAGCGGCTCTCCAGCCAGCCCAGCTGCTATCATATCCATTTTCCAGACACAAGAAGTGAGGTCTGAGGGGCTGCCATCTGTCTGCTCAGACCCACCAGTGAAGAGCGGGAGCTGGGGGGGGGGGGTTTGTCTGCCCTCGTCACTGGGAGGAGATGGGCCTGCCCAGGTTCCAGGAGACTCCCCGGGGTCCAGGCTGGGTCTGCCTGACCCTCGGGTTGGTACCCTAGCGAGGGGTGGTGGGACTGACAGCCGTGGAGGACAGGTCCCTGGGCTCAGGCCACCCTCGTCCTCTCCCTGGCTTTGTGCTTACTGCCCCTCGCAGGTGTGGGCCAGCACACCTGGAGGCCGGGCCGTGGCAATCCACGGGGCGACGGGTGGGCAGTGAAGGATCAGACAGAGCCAAACAAGCCACTGTTCCTGACGTGGTCTCCTGGACCCAGTGGTGACCGCCGGGACAGGTGGACTGCATTGCTGGCCTTGGGGGTCCCATGTATGTACAGTGAGTTGGTGTTGTTTTACTGGCTGGTGAGCTGCCAGGCCCTGGTGTGGCCGGGGTGACCCACTGCCCTCTCGTCCCTGGCCCTGCTCCTCTTGCCCACCCCCAGGAGAGAGCCCCATCAGCCTGAGTAACAGGAGGGCTGGCGGCCTCTCACCTTGGACTTCCGTGAGCCAGTGGGGCTGGTTGTAGTGCTCAGAGGCGATGGTGAGCGTGTTGAGGAAAACCAGGAAGATGACCAGCCAGTAGAAGATGCTGGACTTCACGGCCGCGCGGCACTTCCTCCTGCAGAACCGATTCCACCGGCGCCAGTAGCGGCTGGAAGGGGCAGAGGAGGGGGACGAGACGGGGCTGCTGTGAGTTCAGGTCCTGCACTGGATACCTCGCTCCCCTGAGCTGGTCCAGCCTCACCAAGGGCTGAGGGCCGAGCATCCCACTGCAGTCACCGGCTCGTGGCTGGCAGTGTGGCCTCAGCGGGGGGTGGGGAAGCGTGTCCTGCTCCTCTGGGACCATGGACCCCTCTTCTGTGACCCCATGCAGGGTCAGCCTGGCCTGACGCTGAAGGGAGGTACCCCATTTTCATAACAATGGCATCCCTAGAAGCAGAGCTGCAGGTGTAACTAGTAGTGACGATGGTGCTAGGACTAGTAATGCTCCCACTAGTGAACCCCACATCCGTCTGGCTCCACATCAGGCGCTTCTCATGCCTTCTCTGAGTCTTCAAACAACTCTGCAGAGCAGGCGTTGTCCTGCTTTTCAGAGGAAAGCCAAGGGTCCTTGAGTTTGGGCGCCTGGACTGACACCAGTTGGGGTCAGAGTCAGTGGTGTTACCCATCCTCCGCTCCCCAGCCCAGGCGCCCCGCCCTCATCAATGAGGGTGCAAAGAGTCAGCAACAGAGCTTCTTGCCTTCATGTAGGGCTCTGTTCAGGACAATGGGCAGACCCCCCCATATCTAACATGAGTTCATGGCACTCATGAGCCCTGAAAGCCAATCCATGGGTGGCGGGACGCTTGCTCCCATGGCCTCTGGTTAGAGACTTTCATCAAACCTGGCTGTGCATAGAATCACATGGGGAAACTTAATAACAAAAACCCACCAGTATCCAGGCTCCAAATCCAAACCAGTTAAATCTGATTGTCTGGGGGTTGAGTAATTTTTAAATACCCCCCAAATACTGTTGGGCTTCCAAGGCGGTGTTAGTGGTAAAGAATCCGCCTACCAATGCAGAAAACACAAGAGGCTTGGGTTTGATCTCTAGGTTGGGAAGATCCCCTGGAGGAGGAAATGGCAACTCACTCCAGTATTCTTGCCTGGGAAATCCCCTGGACAGAGGACCCCAGTGGGCTACAGTTTGTGGGGCTGCAGAGTCAGACACGACTGAAGTGACACAGCACACACAAAACCATTGCTGTTTGTTAAGATTCCGGGTGGTTCTCTTATGTAACCACAGATGATAACCATGGAGCTGGAAGATCCCAAGGAAACACTCGCATTTTATAACTTTGGTGGATGGGTTTATAGCTTGTCCCCAATTTCATCCTCAATACTGAGAAAATATGCAGCTATATTTGGTAATTCTGTTGGCCAAACATTTAACAAATGCCCACACCGTGTGAGGAGGGAAGGGAAGGGAGCGCAGGGGAGGTTGTGGGGCTCTGCCTCGAGCGGAGATCTGGGTCTAGAAACCAAACAGCCAATGAAACAGCCATGAGGTCAAGGGTCAGCTCAGGGATGGGATGCTCAGCCGGCTGCTGGGCGGGAGATGAGGAAGGCCACAGCTTCACTCATGCAAAGAGGACAATGAGCCGACCGATTTTGGAGGCAGGTGAGCAGGCCTTTGATCCTGGCCTTGAATGCAGGGGAGAGAGAAAGGGTGGGAGGCGTACAGCCAGTAACCAGCATTGGCCCCCTGCAGAGGAATGCCTGGAGGTATCTGCAGGTCATGTCTGTAGGAACACCCACTGGCGGCTGAGGATGGAGTCCCTACTTGTGGACAGAAGGGGGCCTCTGGGCACCTGCACTCATATCTGCACGATGTCCTAGGTCTCCAGGTCCCAGACTCTGCTGTTAGGACCCTCCACCCACCCCAGATGGCCTTCAGGAGAGCTTGACTTTGTATTTCTACTCTGTTATTTCTGTGGCTACGGTCTGTGGGAAATCCTGCTGCCATGCTTGCCTCTGCTGGAATCTGTTCTGAGACTAGGAAGAGGGGCTCATCTAAGGAGGCCTGGCTGCCCGGGAGCTGCAGGAGAACCTGGCTTGTGGCCTGCAGAGCAGGGAGGGAAGGAAAGGTTCTGACCTGGCCCCGCCCTCCATCACCTCGGGGGCAGGGACAACACCTAGAGGGAGCACCAAGCCTTGGCAGGGATGATGGCTGCTACTGGAGGAGGGTCACCACACGGAGAAGAGGTGCCCGGAGGTTCCCAAGTGCACTGTGGGCCTTTCTTTCCCCTAGACAGACTGTCAGGGAAGAGCGGAGGTGGGGTGAAGGGGGACAAGGCAATGGGGTGGTCTCTAGTTGCAGGGGGGGAGGCGGCCTCTGAGTGCTGGACTGCAGTGCTGAGGTGCCTGTTCTGGCCAGGGCAAGACCCCACTTGTTTCCTGTGACTGAGGTGGGTAATACTGTAGACAAAGTTGGGAGACATTTTTTTCCCCCAGAAAAACAATTTTAGGACACTAATCTTAAATAGTGACAAGGTGGCTCAGTGGTAAAGAAGCTGCCTGCCAACGCAAGAGACGTGGGAGATATGAGTTCAACCCCTGTGTCGGAAGATCCCCTGGAGAAGGAAATGGCAGTATTTCCCAGTATTCTTGCCTGGGAAATCCCATGCACAGAGGACCCCTGGCGGGCTGCAGTCCATGGGGTTGCAAAGAGTCGGACATGACGGAGCACACATGCATGAACGATGCACAAACTGCCCCTTGCCACGGGCACTTGTCATCTACCTCCGCAAAGATTAAATCATGTGCTGCTGCAGCTGCTGACCTTCAGCACCCCTGCAAAGAGCTCTCCGTGGAGAGCAGAAATGAGGCCCTCTGCTCTGGAAAAAGCTGGCCGGACTGGTCGTGAGAGAGTTAGATATTTTCAGGAGATGGTTTTTATGAGCCCACGTCTTACATCTCCTTATAGCTAGAAAAACACTAAAATCCTTCATGGTGACCTCTGCTCCTCGTGACTAGCAGTGACCTACAGACGACTAGCAGAAACCTGCAAAAAAATGTGTGCTTGATTGTATGAACTCCCCCTTCACCAAAATCACGTATACACTGACCTTCCCCCTGCCTCTTTGGAGGAGTTTCTCAGAGCTAGCTGAGATGCTGTCTCCCAGGCTATAGTCCTCACTTTGCTCCAGATAAAACTTAACTCTCACTTTGTGCATTTTTAAAGTGGGCAATAATTTACACTGTAGTTGCAAAGAATGTGTTTTGAATAGAGACAATCTCATTTACAGAAATCAGCCATAACTGATTCAGAGGCTAATAGAATTGTGGCCACTTTCTTCTGGGGTTTGGAGGAACTAACTCCACCTCTGTCTCATGCTGATGAAAGCTTGACTAAGTTCTGTTCCCAGGTCAGGGACTGGTGGACACAGGTGCCACGTGCTGGGGGGCCTGTCCTGGGGGTCTGGAGATGCTCTGGTGGATCCCCGGTAGCCACTGTGACTGACGGTCAGGGTGGCGCCCGCAGAATTGTGTGCTTGCGTGACAGCCACTCAGGAGAGCCACGTGGGCTTGGGCTGGGGTGGGGGTGGAGTAATTACTACCCAGAGAAAGTATTTAAAGAAAATTACACACCTCCCACTCTTCAAAATATAGCTTTGCTTGACAACTGGTTTCCTGGCAACGCTTCCTACTGTATAATAAACGTAATAGTTTATTAGAACGTGTAAGTTTATTTGTGTGTTTACATGTGCATGGAGAATATAGAGATTAAATGATAAAGCAAGGAGGAGGAATTCACCTGCTATTCACATTCCCTCTGCTCCCTGGCAAAGTCATTTCCTCTAGAAGTGGAACTTTCTGGACGCAGACCCAGAGGGCATGGTGGGCTTAGACGTATCCTCTCTCACGTCTTCTCACCTGTGTATCAGTGGTTCCACCAGACAACTCTGCTTGACATGGTTGTCCCCCCACCAAGCCTCTTTTTTGGGGTCCCACCCTTGCTTCAGGGCTTGATGGGGGGCCCACCTTCCCCATGATGCACTTTTCTAGGTGACCCAGCCTTGGAGCTCTAGACACACTTACTGTCTACGTTACTCACTTGGCTACACACTCAAGAGGCATTTGTTAAGCATCCATCCCAGTTGGGTACTACATATTCAGCAGTTAACACACAGACAGGAAGCTCACGTGGTTGACGGACCCCAAGGGAGCTAGGTGCCAGGCGGGCTTAGTAGGTGCCTCGGGGGAAGGCCTCCCAGCCTGTCGTGGGCATCCAGCCAGGCTCCACAGAGGACACGATGCCCCTTTCCTGTAAGTCAGTATGTGTAACGTGTGGTTCCTGCCTCTCCAGCGAGATGGAGATCACAAGGTCCTGAGATTGAGGGGCGGAGTCCTGCCCTTCGATGGATCCATAGCTCCCTGCCCCCCATGCCCCCACAGCAGGAGCACTGGGTGGGCAGGCAGGTGGGGCAGCAGACAAGCTGTGCACAGACTTGCTCACTGACTGTGTGGACAAGGCTGAAGACCCCGGGGCTGGGGTCAGGAGGAGAGCGGGTGGGGCTCCTGGAAGAATCTGCCTGGCACAGAATTCTGGACAAGCATCTAGAACAGGAGGCACCAAATGGTGGACACTTGGGGCTCTTTCCAGAGAGAAGAGTGGAGAACAAGCAACCCAGAAAACGCCTACATTTAATCATTTTATACAAAAGTACCCTAAACACGGGCTATTAGGATGGGCAAATTTGGGCACGTGCCTTGTTGCTGAGGGGATGGCAGAGGTAAGGGAGAACTTGGGGGCACATTTCTCTGAAGATGGGACAGGTTTCCAAACATCAGACCCAGAGCGGTTCACCTCAGACCCTGAGGGGCTCACCTCAGACCCCGAGGGGTTCACCTCAGACCCCGAGGGGTTCACCTCAGACCCCCAAGGGGTTTGCCTCAGATCCACAAGGGGTTCGCCTCAAACCTGGAGGGGTTCATCTCAGACCCCCTGAGGGGTTCATCTCAGACCCCCTGAGGGGTTCACCTCAGACCCCCGTGTCTCCCAGATCCAACCCCAGCACATTGCCTGGCTAATCCCTTCAAACCGAGAAGACCTCAGAACATTTTGTTCCGTAACTGCTGAAGTCCTATTCTGAACCCCAAATGTCACAAAATTCCTTATTATAACTAATTCCTCAAAGTAGAGACTTGGCTTACCAAGAAAATGACTCTCATATTGCCCAAATATTGTAAGTCCATTAATTTGCCAGAATTTCCCTAAGACCTCTGCTCTAATATTTCTTTTAAAAATCCTGTGATTTTGGTATCCTTGTCTTGCAACTAGGCCATTTGTAGGTCAGATTCTACTATGTGTCATTGTTAAACTGAGAAAACGATCAAGAATATATATTTTTTTAAAACTCAAATTTTAGACTCTCTACTGGAGTGAAACAGGCTTTCCCCTGCGTACGAGGCTACTTCTGCCTGGCGGGAATTCGCTCCCCTGCTTCCCTTTGCTCCTGTGTTTCTCCTGCATCTCCTGCTCCACTTTAGCTGCCACCGTCAGACAGACAGGCGGTGAGGATGGAGTTCCCCCGCGTCTGCTCCACAGAGGCTGCTTGGGGTCGACCTCGGTGATTTGGTGGCATGTTCGGTCCATTCCCAGCTTTGCTATTCCCTCCACAGAGCCAGCATCAGACTGTAAGATGTGGATGACGCAGCTGCCATCTGACCCTGTAGGGTCACAATGTCTGGTGTGGGAGCCACGGGCCGTGTGTGGCTACTGTGCACGTGGCCAGTCCAAACTGGATGTGCGGCCAGTGTAAAGGGCACACTGGACCTTGAAGATTTAGTAGAAAAATTAATATAAATTAATATAACATTAATTTAAAGTATTAATTGCATCTTGAAATGATGTTTTAGATGCATTGGCTTAAATAAAAATATATTATGATTAATTTTACCTGCTTCTTTTTACTTTTTAACGTGGCTGCTGGAGAGTTTTAGAAAGGGCGGAAGTGGCTGGTATTGTGTTTCTGCTCAGTAGCTGTGCTGTGGACCCCTCCCCTGACCCCAGACAGAGTCACGAAGAAATAGTTTTGGAACCCTAGGCAGGACCTCATCACAGGATGCTGCCCGGGTCCCAGGCATGGGTCTTGACTCAGCCTCGCATGAGCCACTTGGCCACGCATGAGCTACACGGCCCCGTGCCCCTTGGCCACAATACCCTCTTTTGAACATGGATTTCCTGATGGTGTCAACCTACTGCGAATAAGCCTTTGGGGATGAACACAAAGCCTTCTCTCTGTGTTTCTGCTGCATCTTGAGTCGTAGCTGCTAGGGGAGGAGCCCTTCCTAGAGGGGCATCCAGGACAAGCAGGTGAGCCTTGTCTCAAAGCCAGGCAGAGTCTAGGGGTGTGGGGCCTCTGTGTTCCCTCTTCTCCAGGAGCATAGCCTACACCCTTGAGCACTGGACATAGAATGCCCTCTGTCTCCTGGGCCATCGCCCTGCGTGGAGGCTTTGGAACTATCAGAACACAAAGTGCTTTCTGAGCTTTGACTGTGAAAC
Organism: Budorcas taxicolor; assembly: GCF_023091745.1. Classification (NCBI taxonomy): domain Eukaryota; kingdom Metazoa; phylum Chordata; class Mammalia; order Artiodactyla; family Bovidae; genus Budorcas; species Budorcas taxicolor. Next base: position 152,238,508 of record NC_068914.1, on the reverse strand, counting down.
AGAACTTCGCTTTGAGTCAAGCCTAATGCTGTTCTGGGGCAGGACAACCCATCCATCGCTCCCTAAGAGATACCTGCCTCCCCTCCAGGGCAGGACAGTCCATCTGTCCTTCCCCAAGAGGTACCCACTGCCCCTCCAGATGCCAGAGGAGCAGTGAGATCTGTGTATTATGGAGAGAAAGGATTTGCTACATTCTCAAGCTCTTTCCTGTGACAGGACCTGGGCCTGGGAGACTTGAAAGTGAAAGTGAAATTGCTTGGTTGTGTCCAACTGTTTGTGTCCCCATGGACTGTAGCCCACCAGGCTCCTCCATCCGTGGAATTTTATAGGCAAGAGTACTGGGATGGGTTGCCATTTCCTTCTCCAGGGGTTCTTCCTGGCCCAGGGATCGAACCCGGGTCTCCCACATTGCAGGCAGATGCTTTACCATCTGAGCCACCAGGGATCTATTTTAGGGAGACTTGACTTCAGGCTTTTTATGTAAAGGAGGTCTCAGCTTGAGAGGAAGTGGAAGGAGACAAAGCCTGTGTTTTCCAGCCCCAGGGGAACAGGGGACAGAAGGTGGAAGAGGAGAGGGTCCCTCACCACTGACCCAGAGCCAAGCATTAGAAACCCCAGGATAGTCGTAGGGAGGCCGGGACACTGGGGCCGGAGATGTCTCTCCTGGCTGGGGCATGGGGTCTGTGGGTGCCTGGGGGCACCAGCCTTCAGCCTAGAGCTCTACCCAGGCAGGTGCAGGTAGTGATGGATGGCAGGAATGTGGGCTGGAGCCTGATTCCTGCGGCCCGTCCATGGGTTCAAAGAGCCTGAGGGCCAGAGAACAGAGTTCTCACTGAGCCTCTGTGTACTTCCGGGATCTTGCAGTCCTAACCCTGCTTGTCCACCCTGGAGAGGAGCTGGGCAGAGGGAAGAAGAGGGACTAAACATTCAGCCTTTCAGCCTCAGGGACTCGGGCTGCTCTGCTCAGCTGGACTAAAATCTAATGCTGTTTCTGCTCTTGCTGGAGCGCCCCAGGTGGCTCAGATGGTAAAGAATCCGCCTGCAGTGCATGAGACTCAGGTTCAATCCTTGGGTTGGGAAGGTCCCCTGGAGGAGTGCATGGCAACCCACTCCAGTATTCTTGCCTGGAGAATCTCATGGACAGAGGAGCCTGGCAGGCTACAGTCCATGGGGTCACACAGATTTGGACACGACTGAAGGGACTTAACATGCACGCATGCATGTGCCTGCTACGTGGCAGGTGAGGCTGGGAGAGTAAGATTAGATCGATTACAAAACATAATCGATGTTTTCTGGCTAGTGCAAGCTTTGTGAGAGTAAATTCCCATGCCCATCCTCACATCCGACACAACCAGGGGGACGGCCTGCTGCCAGTCGGGCACTCAGCTTGGCTCCATGCAAACCACAGTCTGGAAGCCCATGGAGTGTATTGGGGTTGCAGGAGCCCACATGGTGGGTGGTGACAGAGGTCTGAACGGAGTGATGCGGGGAGGGAGGGGAGTCTATAGAAGTGTCGAGATGCAGTGACAGCTGAGCTTCTTAATGGGAGCCCAGGTTTTGCAGGGGGCCAGGACACCATGATTCGGGTGGAGAAGGGCTCCACACAGAAGCCTCGACGTGTAAGGGGCAAGATGGGGGACACAGGCAGTGGGGCTGGGCACAGGCAGTGGGGGACGGGGCGAGGACGGCCCTGTGGAAGTCTCTGAGACAGCGCTGATGGAACCTGCATGCCCCCACCTCACCAAGTCCTGTAAACGTGGCCAAAAGCAGCAGAGAGCGGCGCGTGGCACTTACATCAACTGGACTTCATCTTACAAGGGAGGGAAGCACAGGCTCTCACAACCTCCCGGGCTGGTGCCGCCACGAACACTAAGTCACCAGACCCCGAGCCCCCGCTCAGTCGCCCCCTCGCTCGGCCCTGACCTGGGGCAGCCCCTGAGGCCCAGCAGGAGGGGAGCGTCCCACTCACCTGAACTTCGACTTGGAGATCCGGTGGCTGAAAGGGAAAGAGGAGACGTTAGCACACGGCACGTTTGCTTCGATTCTCAGACGCTCCCGGGTGACCACGCGGGCACTGGAAGGGGCAGCTTTAGGGAGAGAGCTCTGCAGTCAGCACCTCCTGGCGCTCGAGGGTTTGAAGCCAAAACACAGAGCCAGCCCAGCCCGCAAACCTACGAATCGAGCGTCTTCTAAGTGGAGACATGGTCCCCAGAGCTCAGCGCTGTGTCCTCAGACCATCAGCCGGGCTGGCCAAGTGCTGGGGCCTCTCTGAGGACTGTGGTGGAGGACAGGAGCCCCTGCTGCAGATACGGCCTTTGGCAGCTGAACGTCAGGAGGAAATGGGCCGGCTGAGACCCAGCGCCCTGAGAACAGAAGCCTGAGGGCTGAGCCTGGGCCTGAGGAAATGGCTGGACTCCTGGGCACAACCCCTGATGCTGATGGTTGTGTGAGGCCCTGAAGACCTGGGCCCTTGTGGGCAGTAGCACGGCGGCTGTGCAGGTGGCTGACTTGAGGGTCAGTGTGGGGGTGGGTCAGGAACCTTCCAGGAGGCCCTGAGGCCCGTGGGAGGGTAGCTGGGGCAGAGAGCATGCAGGCAGTTGAGACTGGTCAGTTGAAGGCTGAGTGTCAGGACGGCCCACGTGTCTGCTCGGGTCACGGGTTGGGGAACACAGACAGCCAGCCCAGTTCAGCACCAAGTGAGCTTTGCTGTGAAGCAAGGAAACAACCCCTCTTGTTATGTTTCATTAAAAAAAAACTAAACCAGAAGATGTGACAGGTGGCAGAACCATTGTGCGTGAGATAATTATATCTCCCGGGCCCGAGAACCTGAGCCAAGAGCCTTTACTGCTCCAAACCGCCAGCTAATAACTGATCCCACTGCAGATGCTGGCCGGGGCACAGGATCTAGTCACATGGCCCAGGGGCAGGGCTGGACCCCTGTTTAATGGGGAAGCAAAAGTCGTCCAGCTGCACTGGGCAGCAGTCAGTCAGGTGTCCCTCCTCCAGCCTGGCCTAGCTTGCTGTGCAGCTGACCCCTCACTGTGAACATGAGCTGGAGTGGGTGGCCGTCAGCCTGGCCATTCTGTCAAAGTGCCCGGAGATCCCAGGGGTCCTCTTGGGGGCCGTACAGTACAGACCACACGCTCTCCCTCTAAGGCTTTCTCTCAGGCCGATGGATCATAAGCAAAAGAGAGTTCTTAAAGGGCCCTGTCGGGGACAGCTGAGGTCAGAGTGTCCACGTCTCCCAAGGCAGTGACCCTGGGACTTGGGCAAGGGCAGACCAGGGCTCCTGTTGGAGGCGAGTCCCCAGGTAAGTGAGGCCACTGGTTGTGGCTCCTTCCTGGGAGTTCTGGAACATACTGAGGAGGAGGACGTGGATGGGACTTTCTCTCCCCCAGGGTCCCACGTCAGGACCTGACTAGATGCCACACTGAAGCCTAATTGCTGCTCTTGGGTCGTGAGCATCGTTCCACAGGCTTGCTGGGTCCATAGCTCTCACTCCCTTTAAGCACCAAATTAGTTGAGCCCCTCAGGTAAGAAGGGGGTCCTTGAGGGCAGGTGTCTGGAGACAAAGGAGAGCCTGGCTCTTGGGAAGCCAAAGATCTCACGCTCCCCATGCAGGAGGGTCAGTGTGCTTCATGGAGCCAGAGGGATCTGGTCTCTGCTGTCCTCAAGCCCTGGGCAGTGACCACTGGCTCTGGGTTTGGAGAACTGGCTATCTTGCTGGTAGGCAGGCGGGTGGGGCACCTGTGGGCACTGTGCCCACCCCTCACCCTGTTCTCTGGCAGTGCAGCTGCTACTGTCTTCTCATGGGCTTCAAGCCCTCAATCCCAGCGAGTCTGCAGACACTGGAGGCCCCAGAGCTCCAGACCCCGCTGGGCACCACCTGTTCAGATGGTGTTGGGCTCCCCTGGTCCCTGCTCTGCGAGGTTGATTCCCATCCCGTGTTTTATGTGGACTCCTGAAGAGCGGCAGGTGGAGAACAGAGGACTCGCACCTAAGACCATGCACAGCCCACTGAGTGGGCCTGAAGCCCAGCTGCCTCCTCTGTCCAGGCCTCCAGGACACACCTCCTTGGGGGCGGAAAGCAAGACACGCTCAGAACTCCCTCTGCTTCCTTCAGTTATTCAGTTTGTGTTTGTCATTCTTGGTCAAATATTTGAACTTCTTGGGAGCACCTTCCACAGTTAGCCTCTCGCCGTATTCGAGTCTGGAGCCCTGGACGCCTGCCTGCTGCTTTGTTTGGAACCCTCCTTTCCCGAATCCTCCTAATTTGCCTGATCATCAGTCGGAAGGACTGCTGGTCTTTCATGGGTGACACTTGTCTCCGTTGACCTCCTCGACTCTGTGCACAGCTGGTACAGCCAGAGGGCTGGGCCCAGACACCCTCCTCACAGAGCCTCGCCTCAAAGACTGGGGCTGGACTGGCTTCTCTGCATTTCTGGCCAGAGGCCCCTTCCCTCTGCTCTTCCCCAGAGCCTGATCAACCCCCGCTGGGTCCTCCCCATCACCTAGCCCCTACCCAGCCCTCAGGAGCTCTGGTGCTGGAGAAGACTCATGAGAGTCCCTTGGCCAGAAAGGAGATCCAACCAGTCAATGCTAAAGGAAATCAGTCCTGAATATTCATTGGAAGGACTGACGCTGAAGCTGAAGCTCCAATACTTTGGCCACCTGATGTGGAGAGATGACTCATTGGAAAAGACCCTGATGCTGGGAAAGATTGAGGGCAGGAGGAGAAGGGGACGACAGAGGATGAGATGGTGGTATGGCATCACTGACTCAATGGAGATGAGTTAGAGCAAGCTCTGGGAGTTGGTGATGGACAGGGAAGCCTGGCGTGCTGCAGCCCATGGGTTCGAGAAGAGTCGGACACGACTGAGCGACTGAACACCACCACCACCCCAGGCCAATGCCACAGCCGCCGGGCCCCGTGCCACATCCATGTCGCCCTCAGCATGACGCAGACTCTGGGCATGCTCGGCCAGCCTCACACGGGCCACTCTACTGTCTGTCCTCCGAGGGTCCCACTGCATAGACCCCACTCAAGGCTGACCTCACACTTTTGGCATCAGGCTCCCTGTGGCCTCCACTCGGCCCCGAGGTCTTGGCCTCATCCTGGGACCCCTCCCTGAGCCCATGTCTGGCTGCCGCTTGGCCCTGAGATCTCGGCCTCCTCTCGGGGCCTCTCCAGCCTTTCCCTCCCGCGCCGTCCCGCACCCCTGAGCTTATGCCTGTGGGGAGGTGCACATCGTTCCTGGTGTCAGAGTTGGAAGCTTGTTTCTGATTCTTCCTTCCGGCAGATCTGTGGACCTTGCCTGCCACCTGGGCTGGGGCCTGCAATTTAACACAGCACAGCCTGCTTCTCTCATGGCCACTCTCCCACGGAAGTTGCCTTCCGAACGCTTATCCCAAATCACAGTGACGCCCACTGTCACTTCTACACCAGGCTGTGAGTTCCAGGCGGGGTGGTGTCACCATGGTCTCAGGTCCTGTGTCCCCATGGCCTGGCACCGAGCGGGCATGCTGCCCAGATGGGGTACAAACGAAGGGCTCAGGCTGGACATCCTTCTCCAGTGGCCTCCGGGCCTGTGCTTCTGGTCTCCTGGCACCTCTCCATCTGTTTCACTTACTTGCTCTTTTACTTCTAAAAAAAGTGTCTGAACACTTCCCCGCCTTCAGCCCCGGCCTTCCGCCCTGGTTAGGAGCCTTGGTGTCAGTGCCATGTAGCCGCATCCTTCATTTCTAAACGGAGGCCTCTAGCTTGCGCCCCAGAGGGGAACCCCGGCTCCCACGCCTTGCAGCCCCACTGGTGACTTCAGCGTCCATATCTTTTCCGTCTTCAGACTCAACGGATGGCTCCCTCCTCTCATCCCCTCCCCTGCCTGTCTGCCCCCTCCCCACAAAACATCACCTTGTGGCCGCTTTCTGTCAGCCCCATCCCCTTGGAAGCATCTTCAGCCAGGCCTCTCATGACACAGAAATCCTCATCCTGCTACTCAGGCTGTGTGTTCTCAGCTTCAGAAAGGCTGGCCTCTCCCTGCTCATCTCACTTGGCTTCAGCCCCTGGTGTTAACGCCACGTCCCCACCAGGAACGCTGATGGTTTTCTCCCAGGGCTGTCTGAAGCCACTGGGGAAAGATGACAGTTTATGAAGGACACACTATAATCCTGGTGCTGGGGCCAGGCACTTTATCTGCACACAGTAGGAGCACTAACACAGGTGATTATGGGAACTGCTGTTCATTCCTGCCAAGTCCTGGAGGGTTGTATGGCACATCCTGAAGCTGCTAGCCCCCGCTGTGGGGACAGGCTTGTGGGCGCCAGTGCTCTGGTCTCCCCTGGCCTGTCACTTGGGCCCAGAGCCAGAGGGTAGAGTGCTCGTCACCATTCCTCCATCCCTTTGGGGACCTGCCATTCACCTTCTCAACCATGGCAGGCCAGGCCCATGTCCATAATCCTGACAGCTTGTTTGTGTGGTTCTAAAAGGAGGGAAGAGGGGAGGGCTCACCCTGCTGCTTTGAACGTAATTAGCCCCATATTTTAACAACAGCTTGACAATAACTGCTTCCCCACATCGCTGGGACTCAGCAGCACAGATTCCCTGGTGCTGCTGTAGCGGGGAGTGATGGCAAGACCCGTGCACCCTGGAAACCGTCTGTTCCTGCTCCCTACTTGCTCAAAGGCTGGCCCGGCTCAGATGAGAGGCACCCACAAGGGGACCGCCTCGCGAGGGCCGGGATCACCCAGATACAAAGGCATTTCAGGGGCAGAGGTCAATGAGGATGCCGTTCCCACAACGGAGCGACTCAGACACTCAGCCGATGTGGGGCTGGTCCTCCTCCAAGCCCTCTGTCTGCTGTTCCTTTTAGTTTCCAGGGTGAGTCTTACATCCCTGGAAACAGGGGCAAGCAGCTCCTACTTCCAAAAGGGATGGACCACCCTCAGGGTCAGCCTGACCCCGGATGGAACCCAGCTTACAGTTTGTGGACTCTGCTTTTTGAGACTCTGAGAACGGAACCCAGCAGTGTGCTTATTTTTAGCAGTTAAGCCATTTTCCTTTCATTTCTTGCTGGGGGACATCTCCTAGGGCCTGTTGGTGTCCATTTTTAGGACGGAGCTTAGAGGTGATGGTGACCGTCCGTGTGTGCTGTCCCTCCACACACCTGGCCCAGCCCCGGACCCAAGTCTGCTCAGGAAGCCGGGGGCTGGGGCTCATGTTCGGGGAGGTGGCCACTTGCCTGGCTGGCACTGGTGAACTTTCATAGCTGAGTCTGCATGACAGACAACCGTGCTCCCTTCCCCGGGTGGAAGCCGTAAGTAAGACCACTTCTCCCAGAGTGTTTTTTTTGCCAGTTTGCCTATCTCCTGGGTCACATTTATCAGAAATGAAAGGGTGCTTAGCAGGACCCAGGGACCCTCACAAAGCTGATCTGGAGAAATGGGTTGCGGGGCTGGGAAGAAACAGACTTCAAGGCCCCCGCAACACATGTATGCCCCCACTCCCAAAGAGACACACACTCTGTTTCCCTGATGGGATGGAAAGGGGCTCAAAATCCAAAGTCAAACTCCTGGGAAGTGCAGAGCAACCCCCAGCCAGGGCCATGCTCACTCCCTCCCGGGACCACGGGCCCCATTCCCGAGACTACTCACGCCAGCCTGGCCCCGCAGCTCTCTCCCTCGATGTCCCCTCCAGCCACGTTTTCGGTGTTGACAGACTCGGTCTCACTGGTGGGCATGCTCACTGCAGGGTCGTGGAGGGAAGGAGAGAGGGGTTAGTCTGCAGCCCGGTCGGGAGGGGAGCCCTGGCCGTGCCTGGCAGGTCTGCGGTCCTGACTGACACACCTGCTGCCTGTCTATGGTGGCCCTTGCTGCCCAGGACACCCCAAGTGGGACGGTGGGAGGAGGCCCCCGAGGATGCCCCGCTCAGTCCCTCCTCTACCATCAACTCCATGCCCTTGGACAAGCTGCTTCTCCTTTCCCTTTTGCATCCATTCCTCCATATAAAAAGAAGAGCTCTCACGATGATATTTTATTTTTCTTCTTTCCAGCTCTATTCTAAGGGGCTTCGTCCCCACATTTAGGGTCCAGCCTGTCCGTGGAAAGGGTGTCTTTGCCAAGGGTGTGGCTCCTCGATGGATCAGAGGAGGATCTGGCCCTCGGCCTGAGTCCTGGTCACTGGGTTGATTCCATCCAGGACGGAGCCTGAAACAGAGCTCGAGGGGTGTAGCCGCGTCCAGTGCTGTGTTCAGGACTCAGGTCAGCCCTGCATACGTGGGAATGAGAGGCCTCCATGTTGGACCCAGCAAACTAAGGTGAGACGTGGCCTGAAGACACACGCAGGGACACCATCTCCCCACAGTATCTCAGTGGGCTGGCCCAGGACACAGTCTGTCCGCCTCCATGATGGCCGACCCGCCCAGTCTGTCTCCAGGCTCCCCTGAGGTGGTGGCGCTGGATTTCCAGGGCGACCGGGCCCTTCTAGCTTGGAGCCCAGGTCAGTGGCTTAGAAGAGACTCCTTTCATTGTTGTTGTTCGGTCGCTCAGTCGTGTCCAACTCTTTGCGTCCCCGTGGACTGCAACACACCAGGCTTCCCTGTCCTTCACTGCCTCTAGGAGTTTCCTCAAACTCATGTCCGTTGAGTCAGTGATGCCATCCAACCATCTCATCCTCTTTCTTCTATTACTATTTTTTATTCCAAATAAAAGTATATCCCCAAAGAATTCCTCTCGTTCTTTTCCAGCTTCTCTGACCCTTCTAACATGCCACACACAGCGTCCTTATCTTCCCCATCCTTGTTATCTAGCACGGCCGCCACATCCTTGGTCCTGGCTCAGCTCTGCTTGCAGCGGGGCACCCTCATCCAGGGCAGGTCAGGAGCCCCAGTGGCCCCAGAACCCGCACTGGTTGGGGTGGGGCATCTGGAGATGTGGAACAAGGACCAGTACCCAGGGGTCTGCCGCCAGAACGGAGCATGCCATCCGGATAAGTCTCCTGGTTGGGTGGGGGATGTTGCTGGATGTGGCTTTTCCTTGGTTTCTTTCCTTTTGAATGAAGTCAAGGGGAGGTGAGAGAGACTCATTCCCAGAACGCGAAGACACAACTGGGAAGCCGGCGACTCCGTAAGCCTGACTGTCCTGTATCCACCCTTGAGTCCTTTTCCACAAACTCGGGTGGAAACAAATCCAGACGTCATTGCAAGGGAGTCGCCCAGTCTTCTCGTCACAGGACAGGGAGGTGAGGCCCAGGGGAGGGCCAGGAGCTGGCTCACACAGTGGTTAGGGGCTTGGGCTGGAGCACAGGGGTCTCGGCCCCCGCGCTGTGCTCAGTTTGATGGCCCCGGGCTACACACCGGACGAGATGGGGTTCCAACAGCCAGGCAGGCTCTGGGGCATCACAGAATGTGGGGTGCAGTCACCTGGTGCTGCTGGATCTCACTGTCTACAGCTGCACTGAGAGTACCTATAACCTTGGCCGGCAATCTTCAAAGGAAAGGCCCTCTCAGGGGTCAGCTGCTGCGGTTGTCATGGTCACTGACTTTATAGGCTGGAAGGGACAGTGGTGGATTTGGGTGGGACAGGCCACCCTCCCTCTGCACGCACATGCACACACACACACACACGCACACACACATGCACGCACACACACACACACACACACACCCAGGAGAAGCAGGCTCCTGCCGTGCCCTGTGGGCACCAGCACGGTTACTGGCATGCGGTGTGGGGTACGTCACCACAGGTTTCTGGGGGCGATTAGACCAAGCCACCAAGAAACTCTCCTTCCTTCTGATCAAGCAGGCACACCAGGTGCCTCCTTTCACAGATAAGACATCAGAGTCAAAAACCAGGAATAAGACATGGGCAGAGCTCAGGTCAGCCATGGGGAAAGAAAGAAATGGGACTCGGCATCCACGCGGGACGTCGGGCTCATTTCCGAAAATAAAACTGAAGAAATGCTAAAAAGCAATAAACCAAAACATGTAAGAACACTTAACAAAACAGGACCCAAACTCCAGATCACATGAACTAACTACACAGGACCACGGATCCTGGGGAGAAGGAAGGACTCCCACAGAAGAGTCGTCTGCACCGGCAGATGGGGTGACTTTGAAGAGAGGGCTTCCCAGGCAGGACCACCTCATCTCTGCTTGTTAGTGGGAATCCTGAAGACTAGACCATGAGAAGAAATGGATCAGGGTTCTTTTCAGCATATGTAAAGGAGAAATGGACTTATTTTCACAATACAAAGCTTAAAACAACTTTGATGGACCTGGAGGACATTACGCTTGGTGAAATAAGTCAGAGAAAGACAAACACTATATGTTAGCACTTATACATGGGATTTAAAAAATAAATGAATGGACATAACAAGGAGATCAAACCAGTCAATCCTAAAGGAAATCGTCCTGAATATTCACTGGAAGGACTGATGCTGAAGCTGAAGCTCTAGTACTTTGGCCACCTGATGCGAAGAACTCACTCATTGGAAAAGACTCTGATGCTGGGAAAAATTGAAGGCAGGAGGAGAAGGGGACGCCAGAGGATGAGATGGTTTGATGGCATCACCGACTCGATGAACATGAGTTTGAGCAAGCTCTGGGAGTTGGTCATGGACAGGGAAGCCTGGCATGCTGCAGTCCATGGGGTCACAAAAAGTCAGACATGACTGAGTGACTGAACTGAACTGAACAAGGGCTAGGGAGTAAGGGACTTCCCAGGTGATAGTTAGTGGTAAAGGACCTGCCTCCAGTGTAGGAAATGTCAGAGACGGGGGTTTGATCCCTGGGTTGGGGAGATCCCTTGGAGGAAGGCATGGCAACCCACTCCAGTATTCTTGTCTGGAGACTCCCATGGACAGAGGAGTCTGGTGGGCTACAGTTCATTGGGTCACACAGAGTTGGACATGACTGAAGTGATTCAGCACGTACACATGGACTCTTTTTCAGGTCTTAAAGGTACTGGTTGTGCAATTACAGCAGCTGGTGTCTGGGGGTTTCAGGGCTGCTCCCCTGGGCTGGTGTCTTAGGGTTTGTCCTTCAGCTGCTCCTCTGCCCAGGACCCGGGAGGCTGACCTTTGCAGACAGCTCGAAGGACAGTGCCAGCAGAGCCTGTTTGGGGCTGTCACCCCTGGTGCCTGCATCTTTGTGAGCCCGCTCTTAAACTGCCCTGTTGTCAAATCTGTTTGTTGTCAGGACCTGACCCACATGCCTCTGGGTGCGGGCCGGGTAAGCGGTGTGAACCCAGTGATGGGGGGAGATTTGCTGTCCAGATGAGAGTGGGTGGAGCAGGGGACACTGGCCTGAGTCCAGGGCCTTCCTGGCTCTGTCAGGCAGCATCCAGGGCAACTGCACTCCAGTGACCCTGCAGGCTGACCTTCTCGGAGGCACCAGGGAGCCAGGGCATCACTGGGGGCATGGCTTGAGCCCCAGGCAGGACAGGACGGACATCCTGGGTGGGGTTACTGCCCCAGGACCCTCTTGGGGTGGAGGGAACCATGTCACATTTCATTTGGCTTCCTTTTCTCCTGCAGGAAAAGTAACTCGAGAGTTATCCCTCACTTCTTCTCTGCAGCTGGGGAGGTCCAGCCTATGGCCACACATGGTCAGAGGCTGTGGGGTATAGGAGCCTCCTCCCAGTCTCTGCCTAGCTCAGGCTCCTGGGAACCTCCCTGGCATTGCACTGTGGGTCTAGGAATCACCAGCGCTACCCTAGCCTTGGCCAGGCCACGGGACCGTTCCAACTAGGTTACATGATAATCTGTGGCTCATGGTCTTCATCTCTTACAAGAATAAATTGATCAGAGGCTGAGCTGACAGTCTCTTCCAAGGCAAAGAAAGAGACGAGGCAGGAGAGGAAAAGCAGATTGCAGACAAAAGAGCGAAGGGTTGGGGAGAGAGAAGGTAAGTGGTGCCAGCTGTGGGGCCCGTCTGGGTGGAAGGTCACGCCGCCCCCAGTGCCTCCTCGGCAGTGTCCTGAGTGCCCGGGCCCCGCAGGGCTACCTCCCCAGAAGCAGTTAAGACCGGGCTCATTCTAAGCCATCAGAAAGTAAATACAAAACAGGATTAAATATTGAGAAGCCAAACAAAGTGGCCTTATTAAAAAGGCACAGTGTAAGCACGACATGCTGTCGCAATAATTATTATTACTGCCATAAACCGGAGGAGGCCGAAACGCCCGCCCTTGGTCTGCAGCCGCCATCCGGAGGAGAAAACCAGGTCGCTGGGCTCCCAGCAGGCCATAAACACCTGGCACTCTCAAGCAGAAAATCTCTCCCCACAGTCACGGTGCCACTGCGGCGGCCACCTCAGTTAGGACGGGGCGGGGGGACCGTGCAGCTAGAGGGCTGCACTTGGGCACCCACTTCTCTTCCCACCCGGCCCCACCGTCCTGAGGGATGAAGGGGCTGTGTTGGGCATCCTCAGGCCCTGGGGATGCTGGGCAAACAGGAGGGGCTAGACACCCCCCTCGCCCCCAGCCCCTGAGGGACACAGCTCACTGCCACTCTCGGGGGTGAGAGAGGTGGTAATGGGGACCCTTCTGTGCAGGATGCCTCTGGAAATCAGCTGTTTTAGGCATAAAGCTGCTTTTAGGTTAGAGATGATGTTCTAGATTCCAAGGCCAGGCTCAGCAGAGGGTCACCCGTGTGGAGTGATACGTGAGGGACAGAGAATGGCTGTGTCCCCCCAGTCCCTCTCCAGCCCAGCCCCAGCCCAGCTGGACGGTGTCCACCATGTCATTCTTCCATTTTAGGGCCTTGGATTCTCTTGGGACAGACGATAGTAAGGCCAGGATCATAACAGCTCTACAGCAGGGTCATGATAACAGCTAGGTCTTCCATCACCTGCTACCTGCCAGCGACGCACCAGACCTAACTCAAGCCTCAGAACAACTCGATGAGAGAGTATATGGCCCCATTACACGCTCCCATTTCATAGATCAGGAAACTGAGGCTGAGAGAATGAAGCAGCTTATCCAAAGTGAGCAGAGCAGCTCGTGAGATCTGGGATTTGAACCCCAGCCTGTGTCAAGCCAAGTCTGCCATCATGTACATCAGACAAGTTCTTCCCGATCAGGAGAGAAGAGGAGGCCTGTGGACGTGCTAGGGTCACTGGGAGAAGGAGAAGGCGGGTAGAGAGTATGGGTGGGGGTCCCGGGAGAAGTCAGGTACTATGCAACCTTGCCCAGGGTGCCGCTGGGCCGGAGCCTGGGCCCTGGAGCCAGTGGCTTGTATTTGGACCCTGGTTCTGCACTTTGGGGGCTTCCCTTGTAACTCAGCTGGTAAAGAGTCAGCCTGAAATGCGGGAGACCTGGGTTCGATCCCTGGGTTGGGAAGATCCCCTGGAGAAGGGAAAGGCTACCCACTCCAGTATTCTGGCCTGGAGAATTCCATGGACTGTATAGTCCATGGGGTCACAAAGAGTCGGACATGGCTGAGTGACTTTCACTCACTCACTTTGCATTTTGGATCTCTGAGACCTGGGGTCTGTTACGTCCCTCCTCTGTGGCTTGGTTTCCCTGCCAAGGCCTACATGTGTTGCAGGGCTAGAAAGGCAGAGCAGCCCTTCCTTTGACAGTGGAGACCAGTGAGGTACAGAGGGGGCCAGTGACTCGCCCAAGGTCACACAGCTAATTAGAGCTGGAGGTCTGGCCCCTTTTCTACCAGCCAGCACTGCCACCTTTTCTTGCCTGCACTTTACTCACATCACAGAGGGGCCAAAAGCCCACCTCAGTCATCCTGACCAAGCCCAGGCTTGCCCTGGCTCCCTCCTGAAGGTCCAGGCCTCACACTTGTGCCCTGCATGTGCTGTCCACGGGGGCCTGCAGAGCTCAGGGTGTGCTTTGTCTCTCTCTCTTTCTTCTTGGTCTCCACCTGCTTCCCTATTTTCTGCTGCTCGTGATAACTTTGGCCTGAGTCAGATTCCCCAGGGCGGCCCTACGGGGGTCCAGCAAAATCCTGAAGGTCATGGGCACCCACGATGGGGCTGTCCTAACAAGAGCAGGGCTTCCTCATGAGGCTTCAGCCTCGCCTCCCCCTCAGCAGGAGAGCAGATTTCAGCCTTGAACTGCAGGCATTTATGCGAAGTGAGTCATTTTAGCTCCCAAACCCGTGGTGCCTCAAGCCCCATAACTCCCTGAATGAACCTGCGATCAGCGGTCAGCACATCCGTCAGCCACCCCCTCCCCGCCCCTCCACGTCCTCCCCTTTAATTGATCATGCGGCTCTCCCTGCGGGTGCTTGTCAGGTTCTTCTGCATCCTGGTTCTCTCGATGCTTTAATCATCCACATCTTTCTCAGCAAGACTGCTCCAGAACCTGCTCTAGAATGCGTTCTAGACCGGAGGCCTTGCTCCCCTCTTGCACTGGTCAGGCCCCGTCAGGACCACATCCACGGGGGCTGCCAGAGGTCGAGTTCAGGGACAGGGAAGGGCTGAGCCCACATTCTGTGCAGACCCTGGGATGGTTTAGTGCAGATAAGGTGGTTAGGGGACATAGTCTCTGTCTCCAGACTTGCGACATCTATTTCTGGGGCTGCCCGAAATGATCCTCTTGGGAAAATGATCTGAACCTCAGTTTTTTCATCTAAAAAGAAAACTGAGACAATATGGGGCTTTCCTGGTGGCTCAGTGGTAAAGAATCTGCCAGCCAGTGCAGGAGACAAGGGTTTGAGCCCCGGTTTGGGAAGACCCCACACACCAAGGAGCAACTAAGCCCGTGCAGCACAACTATTGAGCCTGTGTGCCACAACTGCTGAAGCCCACGTGCCCCAGAGCCCATGCTTTGCAACAAGGGAAGCCTCCGCAGTGAGAAGCTGGTGCACTGCAATGAGGAGCAGCCCTTACTTGCTGCAACGAGAGAAAAGTCTGCAGAGCAACAAAGACCCAGCATGGCCAAAAATCAATCAATTTGAAAAAAAAAAAAGAGAGACCATAATACGGATCTTGGAGGGTTAAATGAGGATTCAAGGTAACACGGGTTAGAGTAATACTTCTCTGTGTGCGCATATTGCCCAGACACCAGATGGACTTATTGGGGATGAAAAAGCAAAAATGCAGGCCCAAGAGAAGGACCTCAGGACCAGCTGCTGTGATCTGAACGGTCACCTGGAGTCTGAGGACTGGTTGGTGATGGTGGACGTGTTCTCAGCCGCTCCCCTAGGAGGGCTGCAGACACCACGTTCCCTTTGGGGCCCTGGTTGTCAAGGTGGTCAGACTTTCATGAATATTCATGATATCCCTACTGTGCAAGAACAGTCACCTATTCTGACAGGGTCTCTGCCCTGGAAATGCTTAACAGCTTGTGAGAAGACACTTTGTAAAATCCTTGAACTGTTATTACACGCATGAAAAAAAAAGATTCAAGCAGGACTCAAGAAAAGAGCTTTGCTCTTCTCCTTTGGAGCCCCCTTAATTCTCCTTTTTAACCTTCAACTGCAGGGTCCGCCAGAGACTGGGTTCTATTCTCCCAACCTGCTCTCTGCCGTGCCAGAGAGGCTGTGAGCACACCTGACTGCCTGGTGGTCCACTGAACCCTACTCTGGACACTTCTGTTGGGTCAGGATGACATCACACAGGCCGTGGACCCTTCAGGATGGCCCTGCTACAGAGAGAGGTCTGTGGCTCATTCGGAAAGAATTTCTGCTTCTATGAAGCAGGGAGACTAGTAGAGTGATACGGGGCCTCGGTTCCAGTTTGCTTTTAAATAGATTTGGGGCTAAACATATTTTTTAATAGGCAACAATTGAGTTAGTCTAATGAGAAATGTCATCCCCTACCGCTGCCAGAGAAGCAAGCTGCTTCCATTAGAAGTAATGCTTCCTGGACAGATTAAGGCATGGAAAATCATCTTGGGTCGTCAACAATTCCCTCCAGTTTCACTGATCTGATTAGACTTAGCAACGGAAAGAGGAATTTACAAATTAGAAGCCGTTCTCTATTTATTACCAAAATGGCTGCTTTCCACTCCGCCCAGGAGACGCAGCTGAGATCTCATTAAGTCTCTGCTTGTGATAACATTTAGTCCATAAATCTCCATCTCTACCAGTGAATGAAATGAGCGTTATGCCCAAGACCACACGATGGATGAAATCAAACCTCTGCCCCTTGGAAGGGAGTTGACCTTTTCAAGCCTTAAATGTATTCAGCTTTCCAGTCCTAAAGAAACAGCTGGGAACTTGCTCTGGGTCCTCTCTTAACCCTTTCTCAACTGCCCCTGTAGACAGCTAGCTGGCCTCACGGAGAGAGAAATAAAATAAAGATATTTCTGGCACTTCTCTGAATGTATTTGAAGAAGAAAGGGAAGAACCGGTTGGTACATGAAGAAAAACATCGAGGAGTAGTCTGTTCTCTTGCAGAAGTCAGACAGAAGTGTTGAAGACAAGACACGGAAGATGACAAATTAATTGGTGTGTCTGCTTCATTCTGTGGCCTCTGCGGGCCAGATATCTGGTCCTGTCTGGTTTTAGCCTGACACAGTGACAAGGCGGGTCCGGGTCACCTGTTCCCAATGGTGGACTTTCACAGATTTCCAGGCCTCCCACCCCTTTTCCATATTCACTGTTGGTTGATCCGCCAGGCTGTATGACAATTCTGGGGATGTGAACCTCCCCTCTCACTCCAGTTGCACAGCCCAGCAGGAGGAAGATGGATAAACAGGTACAACAGGTCATGTAGATCAGTGTCACCAGGCAGGCATGGAGCAGGCATCTGGGGTCAAAAAGGCAGGGCAAGGAGAGGAGGGGGAAGGGTGGAAGGGGAGGGGTGCCCAAGGAGGGCTCAGAGCGGGGTGGTTCCTAAGGAAGATGGTGGAGCTGGGCTCTGCAGGTGAGGGGGGACAGAGGATACCAGGCTCCAGGAAGGTCTTTGGAAGAATCAGCTTGCTTCCAGGGTTCAGGGGACTCCTACGGGAGACCCAGAGCAAGTTCCAGGAGTCTGAAATCAACTGAAGTCCTCTGGGGTCTGATGGACTGGAGGTTTCTCTAAACTCCCAGGGCTAAAGCTGACATGTGTCAGCTTCGAACAACAGAAACCACACCCGATCCTGAAACGGGTCTTTGCAGCTGTCTGATCTGACTCCCCACTTTTACAGACAAGGAAACCGAGAGGGGAGAACTGCCCATCGGCCGGTGGGCAGGGCCTGGGAGTCTGGAGACCTGTGGTTCTCAGCTCCTGTTCAGTGTACAACACAGCACACCGCCGCACTGTGCAGACCATAAGCTCCAGCCTCCAGTCGGGTGAGGGCCGGCTGTGTGCACATTTCTGATCTAATCAAGGGACGACATAATACACGGATAGAATCCAGTAAGGGATTAGTGGAAGCTGCAACGAATGGAAAAGGTTTTAGACCACCTAAGGGGCTCAAGAAGAAGCTCTACAAGTCTAACTGAAGCCTGGTGCCCTCTTGGCGAAAACCTCGGATACTCCGCCTGATGGTCAGTGACGGACCAGATCAGCTGCCCAATCACTGCAGAACGGCGGAGGGAGCCGAGGGCAAGAGGGCCAGGACCCTCGCTGCTGGCCACACCAAGAAGATGTGCCCCTGCTCCCAGGTGGAAGCCCGATCTTTCTGTGTCTGCTGGGGCACAGCAAGCGACCCATCAAGCTTCTCATTGTAGCTGGAGCCAGTATTGAATATCAGCAAATACAATAAAACTGTAATTCTGAATGTTCTTGTTGAGAAAGGGTCCTCAGTTTCTTCTTGCCTGTGTATATGGTGTGGGGACATGTGTGCATATCCATGCGCCTGGTGTGTGTGTTTACCCCTGGTGTGTGTGTGTGTGTGTGTGTGTGTACATGCTGTTATTTTCAGAGAATTTTGTTGACACAGTGATTGACCTGATGCTGGATATCGTTATCCTATCTCATGAGTCACTGACATGAGATGTAAGAGTTGACCGGCTGATTTGAAGCTTGGAATTCAGAAGGTAAACAAAGGCTTTCCCCCTTAAAACTGGCCTGTCAAGCATATAATTAGGGCTTTTCACCTCATCAGCCAGCTGTTGAGAGCAGATCTATTATCTCATCCCCAAGTAGAGGCACAGACAAGTTTCTGTGCAGCTGGAATCAGTGCTTACCAGCTTCTGGCCCGCGTTTTTGTTTTCTCTTGACCTCTAACCTTGGGGGGTTTGTGTGCCTGCACCAGGCACATTCTGAAGCCCCCTGAGCACGACTTTGGGTCTGTGTGTCAAAACCGACATTATGCTTAGCAAGTCAGTTTTAGAATATGAATTTAGTGACCATCAATGGCTCCTGTGACTAGATATTTAAAAATATCTTTATTTTTTGTTAAAAACCCCTAACACTGAAGAACCTTATGAAAACTGAAATGTATATCTTTTGAGAGGATAAACCTTTCATCAAAGCTCTGTCCAGTGAAAGTCCCCTGCAGACCTCTTTGCTGGGAGTGAGTTCAGTCAGTTGGATGAACTCACATGAATCACATCTAAATTACAAAGGATGTATACTTTTATGAATCTCAGTGAGCGGCTTTCTTTCTTGTCCTGCTACCACCCGGGATGTTGTTGGAAACAGGACAGTCTACTGTCCCTCGCCTCCCTTGATGACCTTCACGGAACACTGTCCTCTTGGGGCCGTACACTCGATGGGGCCCCGTTCCCAGACTGGGCCCGACAGCAGAGCAGCCAGATTGCTCCCTCTCGCGTGGACTGCCCTTGGAGAAACCCCTGCCCCTGTCCTTGTTCTGACCAGATTCCTGAGTGTGGTTCTGCACATGAATGACATGGGCCCCCAGGACCCACCCAGGGGAATCGTTCCCAGCAGCCTGGAAGGATCCATGAAACAGCCTCACTGCATGGCCCAGGGATCGGATGCTGGTGCTCACCGTGGGGCTCAGTTTGTGCCTGACGCCTTGTCTCACCAGCCGGGTGAGCCATTCCCCTACAACCCCAAGGCACTGTTCAGTTCAGTTTAGTCGCTCAGTCGTGTCCGACTCCTTGGGACCCCATGAATTGCAGCACGCCAGGCCTCCCTGTCCATTACCATCTAGAACGAGCTAAAGGCGACGGGCTGGAGAGGCATCTGCTCTCCCCGCGGGGTGTAGGGTTAGGATGGCTTCTAAGACGGTCACTTAGGGGCCAGAGTAAGAAGGGAGTTGAGGAGAAAAACTTTCGCTAGTGTCCCTCTGGCCGTCTGACCAGAACTCTGTCTCGGCATTTCAGGTGTGTGGCAGCCGTGAGAATGAGTACGTCCAAGGAACACACCATTTGCATTCATCAAAATGTAAAAAAGCTCAAATAATGATGCCTGTGCCTTGGACACGTGTACAGTGTGGACCAGTGATGTTCAGATCCCTGCTTTTGAGCCCCACTGGGCCCTTCTGAGGGCAGCCTCTGCTCTTGGAAGCCCTCCAATCTCTGTGTTTCAACAATACACGATCCAGACTTGGCAGGGCGGGTGGAAGCCACGTGGCTCTGCTGCTGCATGGGGACTGCAAAGGGGCTCCTGGGAGCAGAGCTGAATACACGGAATATATATTTAATCTGCTTGTCTTTGTGGAAACTCAGTCGTTTGGTTCCACGGTCTGTCCGTCTTTTCCACACTCATCGCACAAATGTCTGTCTTCGAGGGCTGGGGCTGCATTTAAATGGTCTGAACAGCATGAAAGAGAGATTCCCACACGCACAAATAATTAATCCATGCATTTTTGATCTTGAGGAGGAGAAAGAAAGAAGAGAAGGATTCCTGTTCCATGAGGGCTGTGTCCCCAGGGCCTGAAGCAGCATGTGGCGCAGCTGCTGCTGCTGCTGCTAAGTTGCTTCAGTCATGTCCGACGCTTTGCGACCCCATGGACGGCAGCCCACCAGGCTCCCCCATCCTTGGGATTCTCCAGGCAAGAACACTGGAGTGGGTTGCCACTTCCTTCTTCAATGCATGAAACTGAAAAGTGAAACTGAAGTTGCTCAGTCATGTCCGACTCTTTGCGACCCCATGGACTTCAGCCCACCAGGCTCCTCCACCCATGGGATTTTCCAGGCAAGAGTACTGGAGTGGGTTGCCATTGCCTTCTCCAGTGTGTGGTACAGAGTGGACCTTTAATCGGGAAATGGATGGATGGGTGGGAGGGAGGATGAATGAACTCAGAATATTGTAACGTATTTTTTATATAATTTACTGGCCACCTTATCGACTCTGATTACTTAGAGAAACACCTCAAACAATGCACTTTCTCTCTGTTCCCTTCCCTAACCCTGCTCTTTCTATGACTTCGGTGGTGTCTGCAGCTTTTCCTCCACAAATGTATACCTGGGCTCCTTGTGGGTGTGCTCAGCTACTGTGCAATGGCGTATCACGAGCAGTTTCCTGCCTGGGGTCATGGCTGTATCACCATAGCTGGACACCTGGCATCTCCTAAGTGCCGCTGGGGTTCCTGGCTGGGGCGAAGGCAGAAGTGGCCAGAGCCATTGGTCAAGAGTGACAATATCTTTCACCCTTTTCCTGAAAAGACTATTTAGTCTTTGAGCTGAAGACTGGCAGATACGCTGTACTGTAATCTTTTAGCAATTTCAAAGGCACGTTTCAGCTACTTTGATGGAAACATATAGCAGTGTCTCTCCCCTTGTATTTGCTTCAAAGGGCAAACTACGAAGTTCTGAAGATCAGAATATAGTTTCTGGGCAGGGGCCTGCCTTTTCTTCAAATCCATTAGGTGGCCAGCTCCTTAACACCTCAGTCTCGTCCACTCTGCTCTTGATTGGACTTTCCTGAAGCCCACACCTCTGGATGAACCTTCTGGCTCCACCCCCAAGCATCTCATGTTCAGTTCCTCACGCGTTTCTATTTCACCCTTTGGCTTGCTTTTTAAGACGCTCATTCCCTGGCGCCCCAACCCCTGGACTGCCCCACAACCATCTCCACAATGGAAGCAGGCAGGCCCTGTACTGTCCTCCTCCTGGGACAAGGCTGAAGACAGAAGCAGACCCAGGCCCCGAGAAAAGAGCCTGGGGAAGGCCAGCAGCTTCCAGGCTGAGCTCATCTGTATTTGGGCTCAAGAGGGTCCTGAGAGAGACTCTGTTCACAAGGGTAGGCGGTTCATCGTGTGCTCCCCAAAGCTCGGTAAGAAATGGGGGTGGGGGGCTTGTGCACTCGATCTGCTCCAGCAGCAGAGCCTCCCCCATCTGGGCAGGACAGGGAGCAGCATCCCCGTCCTTGGAGGAGAGGGGATCACCGCGTCTCTGTGGATAGCCACACAGTGCTGGGTGGGCCACGGACACACATGTCCCTGTGAACATGCAAGAAACCTGTTCCTGCCATCCGTCGAGAACTGAGCACCGCCCTGACCAGGGAGCAGACTGGGGTCCAGAGACGACTCCTGTGCTTGGCGGCAGGGGTGCCCTCAGCTCCCAGGCCAGCTCACTCATTCACACATCACTCGGCACCATGGACCACCCCCTTGTCCACGATCCGTCAGCAAGATTCTGCTGGGCATCTTCCCAGGAAGACCCTTGGCCGTGTCGCCGCTTCCTGTTCTAATCCATCCCAGGCCTTGTCTTCCAGCCTGCTGAACTCCTAGCAGAGCGTGAAGCCCTCCTTGGGCTGTTGAATCATGTTGTTACCAGCCCCTGGCAGGGCACTTTCTAATTCTGTATGTGTCCCTTGAGCAGAGGCACCAGAAAGGGCATCGTTGGAGGATGTGTTCCACCTACGTCTGAGGTGAGGGAAGGCGGGCCGCTCTCTGCTCACAGCCATGTCCTCTGCCCTCTCCCTCCACCCGCGCCTCCTCCCGGATTGCCACCGAGAGCTTAGGCACCAACGAGCAGGAACAGCTGGAAACCAGCCAGGAAGCGTGAGCGCAACCAGCACAATGTACGCCATGCACATGGCCAGGGTATCCACACACCGTGTCAGAACACACGTGCACACATGCGTCCTGTGCCTTCCTGGCCTCCGTAAGGATACAGTGATGGACACCCTGCCTCCCCATCGGTCCCCAGAGCCCAGCGGGTCTCCCTTCTCTCTCTTGGCCCCCAAGCCCCTTTGGTTCCCCGCCCTTACCTGCCTGACCCACGCAGCAAGCTGTTTAACCTTATGGATTCCTTGGCCAGAAACGACCTTATTCAAATGTGTGAAACATGAGGGAAGGATACCCACAGGAGGAAAGCATGGTTGGGGTCAGAGAGACAGAGGTCAGAGGAGACATAGGGCAGTTAGGGCCACGTTCACCCCACAACCCAGGTACTGGGGGCTGAACAGAGCACAGAGCCCCACTCTGGAGCCACCAGATCTGAGGAGGCGTCAGGAGCCTGCATTTCCAGCAAGTGCCCCAGTGATGCTGGTGCTGCCAGTCCAGGGCCCACATTTCAGAACCACTGGGCGTGTCCCATGAACCTGGATTTCCATGATTCATTATCTCCTCAACACTTGCAAGTCAATACCATCCATCACTCATTACCATCCTAGCAAAAGCCTGGCCAGTAAGCCGCCATGGGAAACCCCAGAGAGAGGGACTGGGCTCCATTTCTAAAACCTGATGCTGTTCTGCCAAAGCCCTCAGGGTTTCTTCAACCTTCCTGTTTAGCACCTCCCTGGAGCTTTGAATCGAACCTCCTTGAGAGAAACCTTTGGCTCTTTTCCCTGAGAGAGCACAGTGGTGCTTGGAAAGGGACAGGGCCACGCTTTCCAGGTGGTGGAGGTGGAGATGGTCCCTTTTGAACAAGCCCAGAGCAGGATGCCCACCCCTCCGCCCAGGGAGCCGGGCTGGGAGGAGGACGTTGGATTGAAAACAAAGAACCCCATCGAGCAAAGTGTCTCCGGACCAGAGGCTCCAGCAGGACTGGGAGGCTCTGCTGCACATGTGGGACTGACTTCTGAGAGCCGAGAAGGATGCATCCGCGAGGCAGGGGTGGGCAGCCTCTGTTCCCTGAGCGCCCCCTCCCAAGCCCAGTCCCCAGCCCCTTGCAGGAGGCCGCTCACTGTTTCGGGGTTTCTCCTCGTCCAGGCCCTCGTCCTCATTCTCAGGGTCGATGTCCTCGGCCTGCGTGATCCAGTCCAGGTAGCCCTTCAGGTCCTCCTCCAGCTGCTGCTTCTCTCGCAGCTTCTGGAAGTCGCCCCGGGCCTTGGCCTTCTCTCGCTCTTTGGAGAACTCTCTGGTGAGAGACGCCAAGCGGGCAGGGCGGGAGAGATGGGGCAAGAGGAACAAAGGGTTAGCTGCATCACACGGGAAGCCCACCGCCGGCCCCCACCTGCATGGACCCCCATCCCAGGTCTGATCTGCTCTCATAAAATGGCTGGCGGGGGGGGGGCATCCTTACTTGGGACGTGAGCAGCGGGTGGACCAAATTCATGTCCCCTCTTTTTGGGCCATGACTGCAAGCTGCCTCTCACAATAGACGTCCCACAGTGACCTGAAAGGCCTTCTGAACAGTAGCCATCAGGGACCCCCATTACTGCCCCGGAAGACGAGGAGCTGGGGTCTAGCTGAAGCCCCTCCTGCCCCCGCCTCCACTGGCTCTGCCAACCCAGGTGCTTCCTCAGGGGCTTCAGGTCAGCCCTGGTGGGGTATTTACACTGCAGAAGTCGTCAGATGTTACAGATCAGGGCTCTGCCTCTCAACGTTATACGTGGGCCGGTATAGTCACTGAGGTCAGGCCCAGGAGAGCTCACCTCTCCACCCCTTCTCATTTCTAGGGCATGTTCTGCCGGTTCAGCAAGCCTGGAGGGTTTCTAATCTAGAGAAAGTTCTTTGCCACATGAGGGAGACAAAAGAGGGTTCCAAACACAAGAAAATGTCCTGTGGCTGCCCTTTGGGTTAAAAAAGAAATCTAATCAGAATGGGAAAATGCATAAAGTCAAGACAATATAAACGTTAAATGGGGCATTCAGTCTCAAGCAATAAAGAGTAGAAGCTAAAACTGGGTTGGGATTTGCTGGAAGAAGGGCCTATTAAAGAATTTTGGAGTGTCTACTTCTTTCCTGTTTCCTGTGATTCTGTCCTTATTTTCTCTCTGACTTTGAATTCATGTTCTGAGCCAGGAGGGGCTGGTGGCCAAGAAGGGGGTCAAGGAGGCTGGGTCTCACTCTCGAGGCAAGTCTGTGCCTTTTCTAAATAAATAGCAGTGCATGCCTCAGTGTGTGGTACTTGGGACCCTGGGGGTATGTGCGGATGCCCTGGGCATTTCAGCTTCCTGTAGAGACACAACTCCTTCTCTTAGCGGCGGAGGCGCAGTTCACAGTGGGAGGCTGCAGAGTCCACCTGAAGGGATTCTGCAGCAGCAGACACTCCACAGGCGGGCATCGTGGAAGGCAGGGCACACAGGTGAGCCAGGAGCAGGACAACTCAGCTCCGGAGCCCCCATACCCACCAGCCAGGGTCTGCATTCGCTGCTGGAGCTCAGTTTTCACTCTTTACCATGAGGGGCAGGGCCGGGACGGTCTGGGGACACTTCCGTTGGGAGACGTAGGCTCCAAGTTCTTGCCAACTGCTGCTTTGATGATGCTCTGATTGAGACGGGATGTTCTCCTTCACTCTGATTGAATCCAATTCCAGCCTGATTGAACTTGCTCTTCCTGGGCTTCCTGCCAGCTGCCAGCACCTCCCCTACCTTCTCTGGGGAAAAGGGGCCCGGCTGCCCACTGACCACATGGAGGGAGGCCTCAGCTCCTGCTGTTGGGGAGGGGCCTGGAGAAAGGCCCAGCCCTCCCACCCACCACTCCTCTCAGGCCTGTGGGCTCGCTGCCTGGAGTCACTGCACAGAGCGCCCCCACCCAAGACGGCAACTCCAGGCCCCCTTGACCATCCTTCCACCCCACTCCCTACCCTTGGGAGCTCTGTCCCTTGTGCAGCAGGCTTGGGCTGTAGGGGACTGAGTAGCTAAGGTCTTCCTCCTCCTGGAGCCAGGAGCTGACCCAGTCATGCATGGTGACATCTGCTCTGCAGAGTGGAAGCTTGCCATCCATACCCGAGACCTCTGGGAACCACACAGACATCCCCAGGAGACGAGGAAATAAGTTTTCCTGGGGGTGAGGGGAGCGAGGAGAAGCAGCATGGCCAGGTCCTCATGGGGTTTAGGGCGCGTGGAGGGGAGGGGGTTCCCCCTGCAGGCCCCACGCCATAAGGGACCTGCAGGATGGAAGCACCTGGCTCTCTTCATCTCCTTTCTGATGTCCTGATGTCTCACACTGCTGGGTCAGTCATGGGGCGTCTGCCTGAAGGCAGGGGCACGTCCTGTGCCAGTAGTGGCTGATGGCACAGATGTGGTGGAGAGCCCACTCTGGGTGTGCGGTTTGTACATCTCCCAGTGGTACATGTGGAAGGTCTGTTGGTGCCATGGCTCGGGCTCGAGGCCCCACGATGACCGGTGTAGCTGGTCCTCATCACCCATGGACTCTGCGTCTGCAGACCTGTCTCCTCTCTAAGCCTTGTTAGTCACGCCATCCATCGTGAGACTTTGTGGTCACCGCAGACATGTGGTAAGGCAGGATCTGGGGTCATGGTCCCGGCTGAGGTCAGACAAGGGGCTCCACCTCCTGGGTGCAGCTCATACTGCAAATGAGGGCCTTTTTACAGCCCATCTGATGCCATGTCTCCCGCATTTTGTGCTTTTTGTTGTGATTTTTCTGATTAAATGGCCTCTAAGCACAAAGCTGCTATGCGGTCTATGACCCTACGTGCTCGAGGGCTGGGAGGTGCCTCTGGGGAATGTTCAAGTGTCTGACAAGCTCCATCCAGGCCTGAGTTATAAGCTGTCGGCGGAGAGTGTGGTGTGAATGAGCCAACACTATGCCTTAAACAAGGTGCCTTCACATAGACGCACATAACAACAACTTGTGTCCTGATGACAAGGCTGTGCCCAGAGGCTCACAGGAACCTAACCCAGTATTTCCCCCGAAGAACAGAGGTTGGTGTTCACGAATTCAGTGTTGGACCAACCCTGCTGGGAGTTGTGAGCATCACCTCTGTCCAGCTGCGAGGCAGCTTGTCCGGCGCTTCTGCTTCTTGACGTGGGTCTTAACTGTGGCTGGTGGTCAGGGCTGTTTCCATGTCGCAACGTGCCCATTGCACCCTCAGGCCCTCTGCCTTATCTCTCGGGGGAAGGAGAGCTGGGCGCCCACCCTCTAAGAGACCCCAGGCCCCTTGTCACCTGAAGACATACGTCTTTTCTGTTTGCAACAACTTAAAACCACAAAGTGACCAGAATCCAGGGTCCAGTGACTTTCACTCGATTGCAACTTCTAGTGCAGTTTCCGGAATCTTGTGGTTGCGATCACTGTTCCAATGGGCGGGAGGCGAGATTTCTGGAGGTTCTGAGACTTATGAGGATCAACAGGTAATGAACATGGAAGCATTTTGAAAAGATCCACAAGATGGATAGCAACATGGATCCATCTGGCCTCAGCAGGAATAGGTTTCCAGACAAAGGATGCCCAACCCTCCAGTGACCAAAATCTCTGACTTCCACGTTTAAAATGGAGCCTTTCCAGAGTTGCTCTCCTGCCTTCCTGAGCAGGAGACCCCAAGCGTCCTGAGCCCTTCCTTCATGACTGCAGGGAGGAATATACCAGGATGAGTCACCCTGCTGGGCTCTGAAAGAACAATACCCTTAACTGATGGACTCAGGGTCCCAGCCACCAGCTCCAAACACTTCGAGATGGCAGTGCTGCCTGGGGGTGGGGGGTTCTGCTCTCCCTCAAGGGTTGTCACATTTACCAGCTGCTGGCCTCCAGCTCAGGACCGCCTGAGGCCCTCAGGGCAGGGGTTCTCCAGCTTCCTCCAGGATCCCTGGTCCTCGGTCTGGGCCCCCCATCTGCCCACAGGTGGCCTCTCCCCCTTGCATCTTGGCCATAATTTGGAGTCATGGGATTAACCAGGCTGATGGGCTTGGAGATGGTGGAGGGTGGGGGATGGGAGCAAAGGTCGTGGGGCCACATGTGGGGGTTAAATCCTGATCCTCCAGGCCCCACCTGTGAGAACTGGGGAGTTTCCACATATAAACCTCACTTTTCTTCCCCGTGGAGTGGACATGTGCTTTGCATCAGCTCTCGGGCAGCGTGGGCAGCACGTGAGCAGATCCACCAAGGACGCCAAGCCTGAAGCCTGCCGACAAACTCCTCACAGTGGACACCGACCCAAGAAGGGGCCTCGCGGTGAGCTCCTGGACATTTCCAAGCACTCTGGGAGGTTGGCCACAGGGCGAGCGGGCATATGGTTGTGATCCGGGGGTGGTGGTGGTGGTGGGGGAACTACCACACTGCTGTCCTGGCTGGTCAAGACGGGGTCAATGCCAAACATCCCCAGTCAATAGCAGCCGGGTTCTGGGCTTCTCCTTGGGCAGCCAGCCCTCTGGACGGGCCAGGAAGGGGAGCTGCTCGCCTGCAGACACTCTGCGTCCAGGCAAAGCGGGTGTCTGGGGCCCAGGAAGCTTGGGAGGTGCAGCAGTGTTGGGGGGCTGGGGTGGGGAGGGGTCCAGGGAGACCGATCGAGGGCTGAGCTCCCAGGAGGGGAGTGGATCTGGGTTCTAGAATCCCATGGGCCTGCCCACCCACTCACTCACTCTCTCAGACTCAGCTGGGCTGAGACCCATCCTTTAAGGCCAGTCTGCTGCCCCTAGCACTGCTGCCATCTGACTCCGCTTTGACCTCTGGGGAGGAGTGCCCCTCGGGGGGCTGAGCATAACTTGGCAGACCCCTGCTCGAGGGGGCTTCGAGGTCGATGCCTCAGCCTCCACTGCAGATTTCTGGGGGGACTTCACTGCTCAGACCTGCTCCTAATCTCTGGGGGGAGGAGGTGGAGCCACCTTTACCCAGGTTGAGAAGCTGGCACATCACAGGCCCAGCTCACTCAATGTTCGTCTGCGGGCAGTGATGGGGAGATGGGACAGGGTCTCGTGCAAACACCGACCAGTGAGGGGACCCCTACAAGCCACACGGCTCCTCAGGGGGCCTTCCCTTGTCCCTGGAAGCAGAAGGCAGCATGTCTAACCTGGGATGACCCCGCTCAGCTGTCCAGCTCCAACAGCACCGAGCAAACAGCGAGCCCCGTGGGGACGGCACTGCCGTAGGGATGGCGCTGCTGCTGAGCGCCTGCTGCCCGCCGAGGCGCTGACGTAAACAGCCACGTGCCGCTCTCACGGTGACCGAGGGGCTGGGGTCACGATCCCTGTTTTGTCAGCTGGGTGAGCAACATTAAGAACCTCCTGCCTCCAGGAAGGCCAGAGCTGGAGCAGCCACATTTCTGCCCTGAGAGGTGATGAGTTTGACTTTTCCAACCCTCTCCCTGAGACCCCCTATAAACAGGCCATTTTCTTGTGTTGGACACAAAATGGAAGCCCTTCCACCCTCCAGGCAGCTGACGGGGGCACCCACTGTCCTGTGGATCGCTGTCAGACTGACGGAGGGTGCTGGTCCCCCCACTGTGTGGCCAGTGTGATGGGGCCTCTGATGGCCCTCCTGTTGGGGAGGGGTGAGGTCAGGGTGGAACCCTGTCCCTTCCCCACTTCCAGGGCTGACCCTGACACTACTGTGGGGCCTTGGACTGTGGCAGGAGAGGGGGGACGTCCTCCTCTTTGGCTGACTTTCCCCCATACACACATCCCCGGAGACGGAGGAAAGGCTGTGAAGCAGCGGCCCCTCCCCCACATGGTGCAGGAGCAGAGAGTCACGGGAGCCTTCAGGGGTGGCCTTGGCGTGGCTGGCTTGGGCTTGGAAAGAAGAAAGGGAGCCGAGGAGATGTCCAGTGGGGCTGTGGGGCAGGGTGGCCGCCCAGGGCTCCTTGGGCCCTGCCACCTGCTGCCTCGACTGCTTTTTAACTTCATCTGTGCCAAGGCCGAAACCAGGAGGGCCTCCTACTTGGAGCTGGGCAGGAAAAGTAGAAGGAAAGCGTGCTCAGTCTCCTCTTTCCTTCTGTAATCGGGAGCTTTAAACAGCTGAGTGCTCTTCCTTTCCGAGGGGGACACAGACGGGGCAGCCCAGGCTGCGATCAGAGCTAAGGAGAAGGGAATCTCGGTCTGTTTGGTTTATTTGCATTTTAGCTCAAACTCCTGGCCCAATCAGCATGGGTAAAGAGGGCCTGAGTCCTCATTGCCAGTGATCCTGGATGGAGGCTGGACAGATGACCCAGGTGCCCGTCTGCTAGGCTGCTACGAGGGCCAGAGTAGACGGCCCACGAATCTTCCTCCAATTCCTCTGCCAAACCAAGGGGCCCAGATGCCCCCGAGGTCCCCGGAGAA
Source organism: Budorcas taxicolor (assembly GCF_023091745.1). Lineage (NCBI taxonomy): Eukaryota > Metazoa > Chordata > Mammalia > Artiodactyla > Bovidae > Budorcas > Budorcas taxicolor. Next base: position 152,209,332 of record NC_068914.1, on the reverse strand, counting down.
GCATCCTGCCCACCTGGACAGTCCAGCCTGACGTGGGCAGGGCTGGCAGCAGACAGGCGGGCCCAGGTACCTCTCACTGCAGCCCAAACCAGGGGTGGGGGTTCCTCCCTGCGCCTCTGACCTCTGTCCAGCCAGGCCAAGGACATTCACTTTAAGGCTCCCGGGCTGGCCCACGTCCCAGATTCATCAGAGCCAGAAGAATAGAGGCAGGAAGAGCAGAAAGAGTAAAACGAGGTAAATGGAAAAGTCGAGACCTTCTTGCTTGGTCCTGCTTACCCGCTAAGGACACCGAGAACCAAGTTAAGAACAAAGAATGAACCTATGATGATTAATGTGACAAAATAGATCCAGGGCCAGTCCCTTCCCACGGCATCATTGACCTGGAAGAACGGGGTCAGAGTTAGTGTAGCTCCGGGAGCAGCCGAGCACGGCCCACTGCCCCAGGCCTGGCGCCATGGATGGCACCGGGACCGGGGCTTCCAGGTCACCAGAGGCCAAGCGGCCTGCCCAGCCAGCAGTCCGCATGTGTGGCTGAAGCGAGACAGTTTCTGTTCTCCTGGGCCTGGTGACGGGCACACGGGGCCTGGGGCCTTGCTCAGCTGCGTCGTGACGTGGACACAGAAACACTCAGCTTACCCGCTCAACACACCAAGAACCAGATTTAGAACGAAGAAGGATCCGAAGATGACCAGACTGACAAAATACACCCAGGGTAACTCGTAGCCCATAGCATCCTGCATCTGGAAAGACCAAGGATAGTGAGGAGAGAGAGAAGCAGGAGTGAGTTCACAGCGAGGAGGCAGGGAAGCCAGGAGGGAGAAGCAGAGGCTGGGAGGGAGGAGCAGAGATTGGGGGAAACCACTGTCGCCCAGCGCCACCTTGATTCTAACACCCTGTGACCTTGACCTGAGCGGGAAGGACCTTGGCGGCTCTGCCTCGGGGTGGGTGGGGATCTTGCCCGGCTGTCTCTGCCCTTTTATTTTCGGGGGAACAGAATTTCCCTCCAATATTTTCTATTCACTCGTCTAAGAAGCTAGGTCACCTCCAAAGTGCTTTCTTCCCTAAGAGATGGTTTCTGCTCACTTGGGTTTATGTGGTCACTGTGGCCGGCACCCTGGCCTCAGCTCTCGCAGACAAGCAGGGGTGGAGGCTTTGGGGTCACATGGGGAGACGCCTTCCTTAGGGAGTGACCCAGGGGCCTGGATGGATGAGTGCTGATGACCACGCTGTGTCATTGACTTCAGAGGCCACGGGCCGGGAGGATGGTGGTTCGGGGTTGGTGCTCATGGAACAGCTCTGGCAAACATGGGCCAACGGTGACCCCGTGGGAGGTCCACACCCCTGGCTTTCCAAAATCCCTCAGGGCACAGGCTTCCTGAATGACCCGCATCTGTGGTTTTCCAGGTGAGGCCCCAGGGCCAGCAGTGTCACCCTCCCTGGGGACCTGGGGACTAGTTTGGAACCTCACCCCTTGGCCCTACACCCACACTGGGGGTGCCTGATGTCCCAGGTTCTCATGAGCCCCGAGTGCATCTGATGTGTCTTAGGCTTGAGACCGGCTGGTCCACAGCCCAGCCTTCAAAGCAATGACAGGACAGAGGCTGTGACTCTCTGCACCCTCTCGCACCCCCACCTTAGCTCTGGGCTCCCTGCTCTGGGGTGGCCTGGGTGCCAACGCACGTGCGGGCAGCCCTGAAGTAGGGCAGTGCGGGAGCAGGAGACGGATGGCTTCAGTCAGCCCATGTGGAGCTATTCAGGAGAGAAGAATAAATAAAGTCGTATTTTAAAGAATGACCCAGATTGCTGACACCCTTACTTAGAGGTGAAAAAGGACAGGTCTGCTCAGACACTGAAGCCAGCCGTTCCCTGAGCCCCTGTCGGGCGGGCGTGCAGAGAGGCCCCCCTGGGTCCAACACCTGCAGCCCCTCAGCCGGGACCTCACCAGTAACCAGGCTTTGCTGAAACACACGCCTCCTCTCCTCCCACATCTAATTCCTGGAGGGAACCACACCTCGAACCTTCAAATCCAGCATCATGTTTCCCCAGGAAGAAAACAGAGGACTGTTGACTCCAGCCCCGACTTCTGGGGGCCTCTCTCCACCCCAGCTGACTCCAGGGTACCTTTCAGGTCTGGTACCCTATCCAAGGCCCTGTGGTCCCCAAGGGCTGGGCAGTTTGGGGGGCATGGGAGGCTGTCACCTGCCGTCACAGGCAGGAGGTGCAGCCTTTAAAATCACAGTGCATTGCAGGGGTGTTATCAGAAGGCGGGCAGCTCTGCCTGAAAGCCAGTGCCAGGGTGGTGGCTAGATGAAGCCCTGGCCTGTGCCACCTCGTCTGTGGGACACGGGTCCCACCCACAGGGCACTGGGGGAGCAGCAAGTCGAAGGACCATCTCACCTGACCCCTCCTGCCCCTCTATGCCTGCTCAGGCACCAGGAAGGCCCAGAAGGGGTGGGATCTGCCGCAGGCCCACCTCTCCCAGAGACTGACAAAACCAGCTTCTCCGGGACTCAGCCGGAGCCCCACACTGAGTGGGGCATGGAGTGGAGGCCTGCGGACCTTGCTGTCCCAGGTGGGCCTCTGGTACTTGGTGAGACCACAGGGGGCCGGGCTGGTTCTTGGATGTGTGAGGAGCCCAGAGCACAGTTCTGTCCAGTCTCTAAACTGGCAAAAAGCTGGCTTTTCCTTCTCTCTTGCTCCCCACTCAGTGAAACTGACTGGCCAGTGAAACCCCGCCTCCTCCAGGAAGCCCTCCCTGCTCTCGCTGGGTCCTGCGTGGGAGCCACATTTCTCTGTGTCCACGTCTCTCTGATTAGACCCAAACTCCTCGAGCGCAGGCCTGGGGGCCCTGTAAATGCTCACTAAATGTGTGTTCAATTGAATTACTGAGTAATAAGAACTTGCCTAATGCCAGTGAAATGAATAAAACAAAACCTAGTAAGTAAACAAATTATAGCTTTGAGAGATGAGAATTCCCCTTGTTAATACGTTTATAAACCAGGAGTTTATTGTTTAGGTAACAGATTCTCTGTTTAAAGCTGCGTGGGTGCTGAGCAATAATGCCCTACCTAGGGCAGACTCAGGGTTCAGGGCTGAGGGTACCCGGGACCCTGACACCTTCTCTACCTGATCCCTGTTAGAGCCAGGTGCTGTCTCTGGGTGATGAAGATTCTTCTCCACTTTTCACCCTGAGCAGCTCTCTGGTCATTGCTAGAGCTCAGCTCCCCAGCTCTGCTCGCTGGACACCTTTAAGGCAGTGAGAAGAGGTGGAGATGGAACAGGAGAGAATAGGGTCAAACACCCAATTCCACCTGCTTGGAGGGAAAAGACCTTCCTCATAAACCAGGGATATTTCAGCAGCACCGAGGCCAGAGATCAGAGGCCATGGTGTGTACATGTATGTGTGTGCATGTGCACTGCGTGCGTATGTATATATAGGCGTGTGCGTATGTGTATGCATGCATGAGTGCATATCTATGGGTATATGTGTGTGCATGTGTGTGCATATAAGTGTGCGTGTGTATGCACGCACATGCACGCATATGTGTGTATGTGTGTGCATGAATGTGTGTGCATGCATGTGTATGAGGAATGTCCTCCCAGCATGTCCACATGTGTGAGTGTGGAGCTGACAACTGACTTGTGACAAGTTAAAACCTTACGCTTTCATTCCTGCTGGAGCCAAACTGAGGCAGAAGCTCCCAAAAACACATCTTTCCTTTTTGTGATTTCTCATGAGGGAGTCCTTTTAATTTTAGTTTTAAGCTGAATCTCTAATTCTTAAAAATCAGCAGAAGAATTGGTCAGGGAGAAACCAACTGGGGAAAACAGGAGGTGTCAGGAAGTGAGGGGGGAATGAGTGCTGGTGGAGGAGGTGAGGCCAGGACACAGGCCGGATGGCTCTCCTGTGTCACACAGGAAGCAAGAGTCTGGGGGCCCGGGCAGAGGGCCTCATGGGCAGAGGTCAACAGAGTCCCCTTCATGGATAGTTGCTGAGGCACTGAGAGTCCTCAAGTGCAAGGTGCCCAAAATCCTGCTCGGAGCCCTGCTTGGGGATCAGGGGACACTCATGCCTCCCTGCAGATGCCCTGTGCCCTGCCCTGCACAGACACAGGGCATGGGGACCTCTGGGACCTCCTGCAGGGGCTGGGGCTGGGCCCTCAGTGTCTGTCCCCTGGCTGGTCCTCGGCGTCTGTCCCCCAGCTGGACCCTTGGAGTCTGTCACCTGGCTGGACCCTCAGCGTCTGTCCCCCGGCTGACCCTCGGCGTCTGTCCCCAGGCTGCACTGGGTGGGGGAGCAGGCCCCTCCCTGCTTAGAGGGCTCCATATTCTATAGGAAAGCAAAGAGGGGTGTGAGAGTCTGGGGTTTTGGAGAAGGAGCCTGAGGAGAGGAAGGAGGAGCGACCAGAGAGGGTACAGAAGCAGAGAATGAGCAGGCAGGCGCTCCGGGCTAGGAGGGGCCTCCCTCAAAATACCCACCAGGAGCTTCCCTTTCGCCTTCAGCGGGGTGTGTGTGTGTGTGCGTGCGCGCGCGCACATGCACACGTGTGCCCGCACACACACACACATGCACACATAGCTCAGTCACTTAGGAAGGTGCTGGGAAGGTCAGGGGAAGGCTGTCCCAGGGGCTGGGGACTGTCCCCACCTCTGACACTGCCATACCCTGCCCACGCTCATCACCACCTGCCCCCACTGGAGGGGGGAGAGGGGGAAGGCACAACACAGCTGTTGAAAATTGCTGGTTGCCGGGCGAGCTCCTCTCAACCCCCACCCTGGCTGTCACTGTGACAGAACCTCCTTGGACCACATCTGGCTGGGGCGGTGGGAAGCGGGAGGGAGGGATGAAGGAGGATCACAAAAATACATCAGGCCATCAGCAAAGTAAATTATACCTATTCCCCCACCCCCACCCACCCACCCACTGCCGTCCTGCCCTCAATTTGATGCCATGGGAGGTGTTTCCATGGCAACATAGGGCCTGGGTTTGGAGCTCGTATGGTGAGGCCCCCGAGCCCAGTCCCACACGACCACGTGTCCTGTGATGCCCGTTGGCAGAGGACGTCTCTGTCTTTGGCTGGCCAGAGGGACCCACCCAAGGTAGAAGGACTCCTTAGGGCCACTTCTGAATTCTATCTGCTTTGCTAAAAGAAATTAAACTTGCCCGGATAGAGTAAGCTCATCTCCCTTTGTCTCACAAATTATTCAAAGCCAAGTTCTTACTGAGTATGAGCTTGGGAGATGTGTGCCAATGTTCATCTCAGTTGGAGGGAGAGGTGATTAGACCTGAGTCTTTTCTGAGAGTGAAGCTGCATGACCGCTCTACCGGGCTCCCGCAGCACCACCGTTGTTCAATGAAGTCTAGCTGGTTTCCCTGCCCTGAGTTGGATGTAATTGTGTCTGAATTCTGAGGACTCCAGGCACCCCCTATCAAGCAGGGAACACTGAATATCATTGGTGGGGTTCAAGGCACATGGGCAAGTTTAAACTGGTTCTATGAAGAGAGGCTCACATTTCACGGCAGTGCAGGGTCTCAGCCTGCCCCCAGAAACTGGGAGAAAAGGGCTTCTGAATTGTTGAAAACAGTTTAGCAGTCACAATGCCCACAAGGTGCAGAGCATCTCTGAGAGGTTCCAGAACTCCTCCTCCTGGTCGGGGGCGGGAGTGGACACCTCTCCTGGCTCTGGTCCTTCCCAGCCTGGCATCCCTCCCTCCCTGAACAGCCTCTTAGACTGTTTTCTGGGCAGCCAAATCCACTTGATTATTTGCAAAACTGGGCTCGATGGTATTCTCAAGCCCGACAACAAGCATTTTCCGCCCAAATGCTGGAGTGCAGCGCTAGGCTCTGGCAAGTCAGTTCTCACGTGGAAGTAAGAGATCCTACTAAGAATGACATTTTCTGGAGTTTTTACAAATAATGGACTTGACTGCCAGAATGAAGACAGATCAAATGTGGTGTGTTTGCCTGTGGGGCAAGGTGCGTGAAAACCTGCCCCTCGACAGCTCGGATGCTGGCAAAGTCGTGTTGGCTGCTGGCTAATAAAAGGGCATCTTTAAGGTAAAAGGAGATTTACTGCTGATTGGTTGGCACTTGAGAAGTGACATTTCTGAATACGCATCACATAACCAGCAGAGCGTTCTGTCAGGAGTGGAGGCTGGCTATGCGTTTGTCTGATGGACTAGCTGATATAATGAGGGAAGATCAACATGTGAGGTAAAACACAATAGAAGGCTGCGATGCTGCACAATTCAATAAAAGTGCTTTCCTCTTTGGAGGCCAAGCCTGAGTTTTCTCTTTAGCCCTAGAAATTGAACGTGTGCCCTCCCGCTACCTTGGGGACATGGGCAGGACATGCACGGGGCGGGAGAAGCCCCACAAGAGGGCCCTTGTGTTGGGCTGGCCGTAGCCCTGCTGGGCTGCGTGCCAGCGCTTCCCACTGTGGAGGACAAATGAGAGGTGACACTTTTCTTGGGCTGGTGAGCAGAGTGAGGCTCATGGGCTTTGCTTCTCAGGCAAGACCTGGAAGAAATCAAGGTCCTCACTCCTCCCGGTGTGCGTGTGACTGCACGTCCCTGGAAGGCGAATGCTCCCCGCCCCGCCCGTCCCGGCACGTACCCAGTAGAGGACGTCGGTCCAGCCCTCCATGGTGATGCACTGGAACACAGTCAGCATGGCGAAGGCGAAGTTGTCGAAATTGGTGATGCCGTGCTTGGGCCCGTCCCAGCCCGGTTTGCACACTGTGCCGTTCTGGCATTGCCGCCCGTGGCCCGTCTCCAGGGCACAGGGCGAGGGGTCGTCTTCTGCTGGAACATCTCAAGTGACCAGGGGGAGAGATAAGGAGGCGGGGTGGGGGAGAGGGATGGGCAGAGAGAGAAGAGAGAAGTTAGTAAAGCAGTGGCTGGGGTGGCAAAGGACCCAGCAGCGGCAGCACAGAGCACAGTCACACCAACGCCCCGAACACAAGCGAACACACACAGCACTGCATGTTCATTCAGGCTGCCGTCAGTTCAGAAGGTCAGTGCTTTCAGCTGAGTGTTGCAGAACTGTATTTAACCTGGACTGACTTCAAAGACAGGGGAGAGGCTGCCCGTCAAATGGCCAAGAAAGATATGACTATGAGGCAACCACTCTGAGCAAAAACATCCTGGAATGCAGAGGGGAGGCCTTGACTTCTGTTTTTGGTGCTCAAGTATCTGCAGACCTTTCTGTGGGAATGCCAGAGTTTAGAGTGAGGGCATTGTGGGTTTTTTAAAAAAATTATTGGGTAGGCCAGAAAGTTCGCTCAGGTTTTTCCGTAGGATATTATGGAAATTTTTGGCCAACCCAACAATTTTTATTAGAGTGAACTGTAAACTTCCAGATGTTCAAGCTGGTTTTAGAAAAGGCAGAGGAACCAGAGATCAAATTGCCAACGTCCGCTGGATCATCAAAAAAGCAAGAGAGTTCCAGAAAAACATCTATTTCTGCTTTATTGACTATGCCAAAGCCTTTGACTGTGTGGATCACAATAAACTGTGGAAAATTCTGAAAGAGATGGGAATACCAGACCACCTGACCTGCCTCTTGAGAAATTTGTATGCAGGTCAGGAAGCAACAGTTAGAACTGGACATGAAACAACAGACTGGTTCCAAATAGGAAAAGGAGTACATCAAGGCTGTATATTGTCAACCTGCTTATTTAACTTATATGCAGAATACATCATGAGAAACGCTGGGCTGGAAGAAGCACAAGCTGGAATCAAGATTGCCAGGAGAAACATCAATAACCTCAGATACGCAGATGACACCACCCTTATGGCAGAAAAAGTGAAGAGGAACTAAAAAGCCTCTTGATGAAAGTGAAAGAGGAGAGTGAAAAAGTTGGCTTAAAGCTCAACATTCAGGAAACGAAGATTATGGCATCTGGTCCCATCACTTCATGGGAAATAGATGGGGAAACAGTGTCAGACTTTATTTTTTTGGGCTCCAAAATCACTGCAGATGGTGACTGCAGCCATGAAATTAAAAGACGCTTCCTTGGAAGCAAAGTTATGACTAACCTAGATAGCATATTCAAAAGCAGAGACATTACTTTGCCGACTAAGGTCTGTCTAGTCAAGGCTATGGTTTTTCCTGTGGTCATGTATGGATGTGAGAGTTGGACTGTGAAGAAAACTGAACGCCGAAGAATGGATGCTTTTGAACTGTGGTGTTGGAGAAGACTCTTGAGAGTCCCTTGGCCTGCAAGGAGATCCAACTATTCCATTCTAAAGGAGATCAGCCCTGGGATTTCTTTGGAAGGAATGATGCTAAAGCTGAAACTCCTATACTTTGGCCACCTCATATGAAGAGTTGACTCATTGGAAAAGACCCTGATGCTGGGAGGGATTGGGGGCAGAAGGAGAAGGGGACGACAGAGGATGAGATGGCTAGATGGCATCACCGACTTGATGGACGTGAGTCTGAGTGAACTCCGGGAGTTGGTGATGGACAGAGAGGCCTGGTGTGCTGCGATTCATGGGGTCACAAAGAGTCGGACACGACTGAGCGACTGAACTGAACTGATAGTTGCTTCACACTGCTGTGTTAATTTCTGCTGTACAGCAAAGTGAATCAGCCATAGGTATACATGTATCCCCTTTTTGGGATTCCTTCCCATATACACCACCACAGAGCATGACATTCTCATTAGTTATCTATTATATACATAGTATTAATAGTGTACATGTCAATCATTCCCAATTTCCCAATTCATCCCATCTGCCCAGTACGTTTTTAAAAAGTTTATTCATTTTTAATTGAAGGGTAATTGCTTTAAAATATTGCATTGTTTTCGGCCATATATCAACATGAATTATCCATAGGCATACATATGTCCTCTCCCTCTTGAACCTCCCTCCCACCTGCCACCCCATACCACCACTCTAAGTTGTCATAGAGCCCCAGTTTGAGCTCCCCGTGCCACACAGCAAATTCCCACAGGCCATCTATGTTATATACGCTAGTGTCTATGTTTACGTGCTACTCTCTCCATTTGTCCTGCCCTCTCCTTCCTCCCCTGTATCCACAAGTCCGTCTCTATGTCGGCATTTCCACCGCTGCCCTGCAAATAGGTTCATCAGTACCATCTTTATAGATCCCATATAGATATATGTTAATATATGATATTAGTCTTCCTCTTTCTGACTTACTTCACTCTGTATAATAAGCTCGAGGTTCTTCCACCTGATTAGAACTGACTCAAATGCATTCCATTTTATGGTTGAGTAATATTCCATTGTACATACGTACCACAGCTTCTTTATCTACTCATCAATCGATGGACATCTAGGTTTCTTCCATGATCTAGCTATTGCAAACAGTGCAGCAATGAACTTTGGGGTACATGTGTCTTTTTCAATTATAGTTTTCTCAGGATCCCTCAGTATTGTTAATGGGAAGGTTCTTTCATGTAACTGGCCAGAGATCCTGCCCAGTGACACTTCCTGACTCCCCACAGGTCCATGCAGCATGTAACATGATGCTTCACCAGGGATGCACGTCACTCTACAGCAGAGGACGCCTTCTTGATGAAGGATGGAGAACAAATTCTGATGGTGAAAAGTACCCCCTACAGAACATTATATCAGCCCCAGGGAACAACGCCACTGCAGTATTTTGCGTGGTTGTGTCACGTGGAACCTTGCCTCCTGCCCTTTTCTCCAGCGTCTTCAGGAGAGAAAAACCATCTGGACCTCCACTCAGGACAGAGTGCCTATGGGGGATGGGAAGAATCTCCCCGGTATGGAGCCCTCTTGGCGTTTCCAGGAAAGAGCTTAACATCTCCCATGGCCGCAGGCTGTGCTCAGGCTAATTCCATGCTCTAGGAAGAGGTGCTGGGAAATCAGTGAGTTAGGCTACTTTTCATGCAGAGGTCATTGGTGGATTGAACTAGACTTGGCTGAGCTGAGAATTTCCATTTTGGTAAAATACTGAGAGTCTTGGTCCCAGTTGCAAGAGGTAACGGCGTAGAATTTGCAGAACTCTGAGAAATTAAGGGCATTGTCTTGGGCTTGTAGAAAGAAACAGGGATAGACAGAACTGACCTTCGTTCTAGCAAACAACTCAAATGGCAGTGAGGATGTGCCCCCAGAGAGAAAGTTTGCTTGTCGTCCTTCATTCGGAGACTCCAGGCCACCAGGGTCCTCTCTGGTTTCTGGCAGATCCAAGTAATCGGGGGCAAGCACTTCGATGTCAAGGCTGCTGGCTTCTGGGCTGCTTCTCAGTCTGTGGCTTCAGATTACAGCTTTTCACTCCCCAGAGGATGACAGCAGAGGAATACTAATCCTAAGTCTTCACTGAGGGTGACCCTTTGGGGTGTGAATTGAGCTGTGCGGTTGGAGACACACGCTGGTCTGTGTTGTCTTGGCTTTTTGCCTTTCTCTCTCTTTTCAACAGCTTCATCGAAACATAATTTACATGCCGGACAAGTCATCAGTGAGCATGGACAGCTCAGTTATTTTTAGTAAATTTATAGAGCCATCCAGCCATTACCACAACCCATTTGGAAATGCTCCCACCACCCCAAATTTCTGAGCCCCATCTGCAGTCAGCCCCCGGCAGTCACACCTGCCGTCTGTCTACGGATCTGCCTGCCTTGCAATTTCATGGGGATGGAATCACACTAGGTGGCTTTGGGGTCCATATTTTTTCACGAGGCATCATGTTTCATGGTCTGTTTCTTTCCACGGACATACAGGTCACTGTGGGTTTATCTGCTCACCCGCTGATGGACAGCTGGCTGGCCGGCTTCCACAGGTTGGGGCTGCTGTAAGCAGAGCAGCTTCCTGGCGTGTTCCAGGCCTGGTGCTCTAGGTCAGGTGTGTGTGCAACGACCCAGGGGATCCCTGATCCCCGAATCATATGGGGGACGACAGTCTGCACCATTTCCTACCCTGGGGTCTGGCCCCCAGGAGACCCCCTTCATGGAAAGGAATTTCGGTCTGTTTTTGGTGACTTCTGAACTTTTGAAGTCTTTGCAAATTTGGATGTGAGGTTAAGTAATGGGAGGCTGTAAGAGGGTGGAACCTGAAAAGTGAGCCTCAGACCTAAGGAATACATAAGAAAGTGGATGATAAGCACCTAGAAATTGAGAGTAAGTGGACTGGAAACCAAGGAACCAAACAGATCGTAAATTTTATTGGGTCCACTGGTCTAGTGATGGCTTTTGGGATGATGTGTTTAGTCATTGTGACAAAAGTGCTGGGAAGATGAAAGATGAGACGAAAGAGAAGGTGAACAACATGGACGGAAACTTGGGTTTCTTTTTCTCGGGTCCTGCTCGCTAGTGCAGTAAAGACGCTGCTAATCTTTGCACCGGCACCCCTGATCTGATAGCTTTCCTTGCATGTCAATTCCTCAGAACTGAAATGAGGAAAAGGTGAAGGCTGCTAGAGTGGGTTCTGAGTGTCCTCAAGGGAGGAGCACGGATCTCGGGGCTTTATAAATGGATGCTGGAAAGAAAACAGCGTCCAGGGGACGCAATCTCATTAAGAAAGAAAACAGTGTCCAGGGGATGCCATCTCATTAATAAATGAGAGAGGACCAATCTCATTAATAAATGATTAATAAATAAATCAGAAAGTTGGTCTGCAGGATCAAGCGCCTCTCTGCTATCCTGAGTCGGTCTTGAACAATGATAAAAAAAAGATTCAAGAACAATTAAGGAGCAATAACAATCTGGTAAAAATAGGTGTCTATAAAAAGCACTAAAGGGAACACTTGGAAAATGTGAACACACACAAATCAGCAGGTCCTGGCAACGTGCCCTCGAGGGTGAGGGGAAATTAGTCTAAACCTGAAGATATGTTGGGTTTTCTGTAGAGCCATGAATTCCCAGAGAGGAAGGTGGGAGTGTGAGGTTGGAGAAAGAGCTGAAGCCATGCGGGCTCCCCGTTTCAAAGCAGAGGTGAGAGAGGAGGGGTCATTCTGGAAAATCCCAAATTAAGTCTGTGGCAGAAGAACAGAGGTGAAGATGAGAGAGATTTTGGAAGTGTGGTTAACACCAGCAGGAGCAGGGACTCTGGGAGAACATCAGCAAGGGGCTCCAGGGAGAAATGACCAAAGGCAAAACCAGTTACTTTCTGAGGCCCCCAATCTGAGGAGTGAATAGAGAGAAAGTGATTTCATGTCTGGATTTCGGCCAACCAGCTCTCTTCCAGTCTCAGGGGTAATTATTCCGCTTGGGAGAGCGATTCAGGGTGACCTGGCTCGAGCGCCACCAAACAGATGGGAGAACCAGAGACAAAAAGGATGGACATATGGTGATGTGTCTGTTGAGGAACAAGGAAGGCGCCTTGCAGATGCCTCCAGAATCGGGGAATGTGTGTCTCCAAAGGCTGCATCTTCAGGGACTGGAAGGGGCAGCCCAGGGTCGGAACAGCAGTCCACCAGCAGCCCAGAGCTTTCTGGTATGGATTCGACACCCAAGGTTTCCTCACGTGTACACGCTCACAAAGCCGTCTCAAGTGTAAAGAAACCACTGGATGTAAAATCCCTTAAGAAAACCAAGACAGGGGTTTCCCTGGTGGTCCACTGGCTAAGACTCTTAGTTCCCAAGCAGGGGGCCCAGGTTCATTCCCTGGCCAGGGAACTAGATCCCACATGCTGCAACTAAGACCTGGCTCAGTCGAATAAATAAATACTTTAAATAAATAAATAAATACTTAAAAAAAAAAGAAAACCAAGATAAGGACACTCAGCCACTTTAGCATAATCTCAATTTGCACAAAAATTCAGGAATTCAACACAAAGTCTAAAATTAAAAAAAGACACCCATTCCAAAGGTGATGTCAACGTCTCCAAAGCAAAGGGGGACTGGGGTCAAAGGTTGCAGGCTTGGGCCCTCCACCCTCTGGCTGTGCTGAGTGTGTCCGGGTTCCTGTATGTGTCCCTCCTTGTTAGAGTGGACAGCAGTATGTTCCCAGACTGGCCATCCACCCGGCCAGGCCAGTCCTGCCGTTCCCTGAGAACAGAGGATCCACTGGAGGGTTCGTCAGGCCTACAGCCATCTCATCCAGCACAGAGGAGCCCCACGGCCCGGGCCAACACACCCACCATTTACTGGCCATTTGAGATCACTGATGGCCTGACGACAAAGTCAGAGGCTTCCAGGCGGTGCTGGCGTAGCCCCACAGGATCTTGCTGCCCGCAGGAAACCAGCCTTGGCTGCTCCCCATCGTTCGGGGCAGAAGCCTCCTCGAGGTGGGGGTGTGTGTGAGTGTCTCTCAGCTCACACAGCCGCATGGGAGCGGGTTGCTCAATGGGAATTTCACCACGCTCCTGCCCCCTTGGTGCTCAGGGGAGCCCAATCATGGCCCATTGCCCAGTTGATGGGGTCTTCTAAACCCGACAGCCCTACGCCGGCCTGAGAAGTCTGGGTCAGACAGGTCATGACCATTTCAATATGATGTCATGAACGTTATATGTCTTACACTCGCTCTCAGGCAGGTCTTAGGATGACCCGAAGGAAGCTGCACAATCAATGTAAATGTATTAGTTCAGGGCAGCTACAGATGGAGCCCCCAAAGAAGAAGGCTTTGAATTAAAGGAGGAGAACATTACTCACTGTGATATTGGGTATTTCTTTAAGCAAGGCTGAAAATCTCAGAATTCTAGCTAAAGTCAAGACCCAATCCCTTCCATTTTAAAAGAGCTTTTTTTTTTTAAGACAGTTTATTTTATATAATTATGACCCATGAAATGCTCTCTACAGTGAAAAAACGGTCTCCTCTTAGACTCACCATCAAGAAAGTTAAAACAATTGTGTGACTCTCTGACTATAGATTCACAGTTTGGGGGTTTTGTTTCGACTGTCGCGGGTACAAAGACCCAGTCAATCTATTAAGTCAAACCAGACCACACAGATCAGGGGTTCAAGTCAAACCAGAGCACACAGATCAGGGGTCCAGGCCGAACCAGACCATGCAGATCAGGTGGTCTGCTTTGGTTTCTGAATAATTCAGAATGTCACTCCCTCCACTGAATGTTTCCTCCACATCCCAGGGCAAGGGCCTCAGGTTTAGTTTACTGCCTGGGTCGAGGGGAGTGAGAAGTGATGGACATCGAAGGGACAGAGGGTTCTTGAAGACTGCAGAGGATGCTCCCCTTTCTTCTCCAAGACGCCAAAAAACTAAGACGAAAGATCTTATTTGAAAAAAGCCACATATATTGAACACGGCTCCTTTGCGGAGTATATTGTTTTAAATAAGCTTTTTGTGCTAAAGTACTTTGTCTGTTTAAAAGCCTTGTTGTTTTCTATTTAAACGTTTTTTTTAAAGTCCAGTTGAGATGTTAGGAGCTAGAGACCGCAGTCTGTGGGGGTGTCTGTCAAGCCCAAACTCCAGTCCTACCAGGGGTGAACTCAGTAAGCAGCAGCACGGCTCGTTAAACGCCCTGGCTTATGGGAGGGACGTGGAGAGCGCCACCTCCTGGAGGAAAGGAGTTTTGTCACGGGCCGTCCTCCTCACCTGGACTGGGGGCCCCCGGACGGGAGGCAGAAACACTGAGGCAGAGGAGCCAGGTCGCACCAGAGGTGAGAAGGACGCACGGTTGTGAGCCTACCGGCTGAGGGCGGGGCTTCCTCCCGAGGGTGCAGCTGATGATAAGCCACACGAGGCGGGGCAAGGACACAGAGTCACCAGCTAAGCTCTGATTCTTAAAAAATTCAGCGTTGGCTTAGCACCTTGTTTAGAGAGTGCTTATCAGTGCCAGACAGGGCTTCCCTGGTGGCTCAAATGGTAAAGAATCTGCCTGCGATGCAGGAGACATGGGTTCGACCCCAGGGTTGGGAAGATGCCTTGGAGAAGGAAATGGTTATTCACTCCAGTATTCTTGCCTGGAGAATTCCACAGACAGAGGAGCCTGGCGGGCTTCAGTCCATGGGTTCTCAAAGAGTTGGACATGACTGAAGCGACTAACACACACGCGCACACACACACACACACACACACACACAGCAGTGCTGGACAACGCTCATGTTTAGCTATTTTAACAAAGACTCATTTTAGTAAAAACACAGAAGTTAGACCCTAGAGATGAAATAAAACCCTGCCTCTCTTGACAGAGGAAATGCGGATGCCAGAAGGCAGGGCTCCCCAGCGGCCGGGGAGGACGGCACCTCCCTTACCGGCAATGCCCTCCTGGTTGTAGCAGGTCTTATGCATCTTGCCCATGAACAGCTCCAGGCCGATGATGGCGTAGATGATGATGACGAAAAGCACGAGCAGGGCGATGTGCAGCAGGGGCACCATGGCCTTGATGATGGAATTCAGGACCACCTGGAGACCTGCAACGACAAAGCTCATGCTATCAACCCCACTGCCCAAAGCTCATGCCATTTGCTCAGCCTCGCCTCCCATGAGAGTCTCGACGCCCAGTTTCAGGGGAGGAAACCGAGGCTCCATGTTGCACCGTGAGGGTGACGCCTGGATGGGGTGCGGGAGAGGATCCAGGTGGGCCTGACTGCAAACCTCCCCGGGAGCCACATCTAAATGGCAGGACGGGCAGACACTGTCCTTCTAAGGGCCTCTCAGCTGGGGAGGAGGAGAGCGATCCTAGCAAGGGAGGTGGGGTTGTCTTGGTGCACTTCAGCGTGGTTAGAGGGGGAGTTCTGGTTTGCATGCGTCACCTCAACAAAGGGGTTCTGAAGTCCCCTGATCCTTTCAGGGAGAAAAGAGTAAGTAAAAAGCTTCTTTCACAATAGGTCTTGTCAGCGCCCAGGGGTTTCAGGCCTATGCTGCTGTCTTATAGGAAGAAGGACCCCTTGCTTATAAGCTGAACCATAAAATCATCCCCGAATGTTCCTCATTCAAAGAAGAGGCTGCACATGTTCATTTGTAAATGGTGGTTGCCGGCCAGCCCCCAGACCTCCCCCAGGTGCCAGGAGGCCTTCTGTCAACAGGGGGACACTGTCTCCACATCCAGGCCAGAAGTGGGGGAAGGGCTGGCTCCCTGCCTATTGTCCAGGCTGGTTGTGTGGAGGGCCACACAGACGCCAAGACCCCCACCTCTGAGTCACCCCCTGTGGGGCACTGTTAGTCTCAGACCCATCCACCAGCCAGGAATAAACTTCCTCCTCTCCTGCACTGGGGGTGTCACCCCTCTGCCCCCACTGCCCTTGGCACTGGTGCCCGAAGGCTTGGCACTCCCTCCCTGTGCCCTGAGGGGGTCCCTGAGGCTTCATGACCTGGAGGAGAGGGGTTCACAAGTCTAATTGGGAGGACTCACCCCAGCCATTAAGCGAGCTGGGGAGAGGAAGCAAAGCAAAAGAAAAGCCAGAATGACTTCACCTGTGAATTAATGAGAGGGCTTCGCAGCCTCCCAGTACAACATGATGCTTTCTGATCCGAGTGATCCTGTTAATTAGCAGGTTGTACACACTGTGGCCAGGTGTGCAGAGCCTCGGAGGAAGTTGACAGCCGAGCTGCACGCTGGCTTTCGGGATGACTGCTGGGGGCATCGCCAGAGGAGGCTGTCCGTGCCACGAGGGGAACGTGGTAGAGAATAGGGGGACACAGGATGGGGAGGGTCCTCCTGCCCTCCAAGGCCCCTCCCTCTCTGGACTCCTGATCCAACAGTGCTTCCTTCGGACTCAGACCTGCCATCTTTCCTCCTGCCCCAGGACCATCGTCTGCACTGTTCCCTCAGCCTGGATGCTTTCCCACAACTCCCTCAGCTCATCCTTCTGCTCTGGGCCCAAGGCCCACCTCCTTTCTTCTAGGTCTTGTTGGAAACCACTCCTTTTCTTCAGCGCTGAGTCTCCAATTGCAGTCACATGTTCATTAAGTGGCTTTTAAACACTGACACCCGCCTTCCGTGTTGGGCTGAGTTTTGTGAACATGGGGACTTGTGGGCTCTCCTGGCCCTTCCATCGCTGAAACTTTGCTCGATGCTGAGCACATGTGGCCTGAGACAGCCACGAGCAGGCTGCTGCTGCCGTCACCAAGCTCTGGGGGCTTTGCTGTCACCGAGTCTGGCACAGGGAGCTCTGCAAATGGACAGGCGAGCCCCCAGCGCCTGCAGGCCTGGCTGTGAAGATGCCCAGAGGAAGTCACGCCTGTGCTTCCGGCCACCTTCGGGGCCGTAGAATTCCTGACCGATGCTTTGCTCCCACCCATCCCTGTCAGGGTGATGGGTGCCCCCCTCCCCAAGCACCAAGATCAGACCTGGGCCTCCAACCGTACTGAGTCTTGCCAGTTCACTTTTGCAGGACTTTAGAAAGTGTAAGTAACTGTTACTACATAAATAATCCATGTTCATCATGAAGGAGATGGGAAATGCTTATTACAGAGAAATGAGAAAACACAAGGAAGGGGGATGAAAAAAGAACTCGTCCGTGGTCCCATCCCCAGAGGGAGGTACTCTCAGCCTCTTAGGGTGCATGTTGGACACTGGCCGCTGGGATGGTCACTCAGCTCGCTGTCTCCACGTTGCAGCTGGGATGCTCATTCCAAAGCACAAGCGCAAAGTGTCCAGGCTTCTGATGCGCTGTCACCCACGTTCTCCATGTGATGGCCCCTAACTCCGGCCCACAGCACACTCTCCAGCTGCAGCCTCCCCATGTCAGCACGTGTTCATCCCCCCATGGACGCTGCTCCCTGCCTGATGCACAGCCCCAGCCGCCCCTCCTCTCATCCAGAGGGATGCGAGCAGTGACTGGATGAGCTCATGGAGGACGAACCTTGGCGGGGATTCAGCCAGTGGATGAAGAGTGACTCCAGGGCACCGAAGCCCCCCGCCCTCATCGACGTGGAATGAAGACTTGCTGGGGCAGGAAGATGACCCCAATCCCCCTGGCACAACCAGGGAAGTAGGTACTGTCAGTAACTGTATCTTACAGAGAAGAGTGAGTTCCAGAGAGGTTAAGCATCACAGCTGGTGGAGTGGCACAGGGCTCAGTGCTGGTGGCCTGACTCTAGGCTGGGGCTGCACGACTGTGCCCAATGCCTCCATGTGCCCTGGCCCCTGCCCCTCAGTGTCAAAGACCCACATCAGTGAAGCAATAGCACACACTCGTGACATCTTCTGGGAAGGCGGGGCCTCGCTCTGCTTCCAGGGGCCTCTGAGGCCAGTCTAGCAAAGGCATAGCGCCCCTGCCCACCGTCCCACTGCTGGCAGCAGCCAGGATGGGGTGTACTGGTGTCACCAGGGCCCCTCTCTCAGCGCCCCTCTCTGCAGCAGCCTCCTTTGCCACGCCCCCGCTCATAACTGGCTCTCAAGACCCAAGTCTCAACAGCTTCTCCTAGGAACCAGCTCATAGCTATCCCCACAACAGGCCCCTCCTGCCCCCAAACCAACCTAGAAAACTCAGCGACATCTCTGCACCCCAGTGCTTTCCTCAGATGGGACAATGAGCAGGGTCCCTGAGGAGGCATGGACCCAGAGAGCCTGGAAGCACCTCGAGGACACGAGACCACTAAAGGCCCCATGGACACGATCACATGAGATCACTAAGGGCCAGGCCCATGGTGAGTATATGCTCTTGGCTCCAAATAAGGACATGAGACCTGACAAACACAGGTGGACTTACGGGGACAGCAGGAACGTGGAGCAGACAGCTCCATCTGGCACACAGCGTACAACCTGGGAGTCCAGTCTCTCATTTGCGGCTCGTGTGGGTGGCCTCCTCGTGAAGGATGACCTGCCCACCCCCACCCCAGGAAGCCCAGCTGCCAGCTTTCCAGGGAGACGCGACTCCAAGGAGTAGCTTCGCTGGATGCTGCAATCAGGTGAGGGTGGAGAAGAAGCTGAGCCACACGCACTGCCTTCCCTCTTCTCCCTGCATGCTGCCGTGAGGCCCAGACCACTGTCTGCAACCCTGCTGAGGACAACTTCAGACTTCCAGGGGAAGGGAGGATGTAGAGGGTCTGAATATGCAAAGCATGGTGTTCCCCTTAGAAGACTGAGAGGGACCATCGATTATGGAAACCAGCCCCGACGTCTTCCTTCAAGACCATGTTGACACTGGCCTGGAGGTGCTGGCTATAGGTGATGCTTGGCCCACGATGATGCGTGGCTGAGGGCAGGGCGGCTGTTTTGATTCATCAGGTCAGGATCCTCTCATCCAGCCACACTCCAGTGAGGAGATGGTTTGTGGGGGCCCTGGAGGTGATGGCAGGTTGAGGGGGGTGGCAATAACTCCATGAGTTGAATCCCAGAAAAGAGGACCGTGAGACCTGAGGGCCGAACTGCACATGCAGGTGTGTCTGAAGCAGATCCAGGTCACCTGGCATAAAGGGGCGGGTGGGGGGGAAAAACCACTGAAGACCCCAACTCAGAGGTCTCTGCTGATGTTGGATTTCATCATTCAGAGTGGACCTAGAGTTTCTTGGTTGGCAGCTACAAAGGCACATTCATGCCCCATCTATTCAGATTCAACGATTCCTACCAAGCTGTGGGAAAGCAACAGAAATGACCAGGAGACCTGATTGCAACTCCACAGGGAGTGATGCTGAGGATCACCGAACAGGGGGAGGTCTGGGCTTAGCACTGGGTGGTGGGTACAAGCTTCTCATGGATGAACCTAAGTTGTCTGGAACGGGAGGACTCTGGGGTCACCACACTCAATCTCTTTGTTTTCACTTAAAAGTAATTTGTTGAACTATGTTCTATGGGCCACCTGCTGCCCCAGGGATGGGGGCAGGTATGAGGCCTGGAGGCCTCGCCCTCAAAGAGCTTATAAAGAAGCCAAACATGGATCAAATTACCACTTAATTGACATGGAATCACAAGCTATTTAAGTGCTTTCAAGGAAGAGACAGGGTGTCATGAAGGTCCCACCCTCCCCCACGGCCAGAGGGCGGAGGAAACATCCGCAGGCAGTGACACAGGAGCTGGAGTTTGGGCAGGAGGGGAGGAGGACCTGGCCGGGTGGGCAACCAGGTGGGTCCAGTGGAGGGGCCTGCGTGTCCCACATGGAAGATGGCCTGCCTGGGGGTACAGGAACCCCAGCTCCCTCATCTGCCAGCCTCATGCTCTCCTGGGTTTTGTTTCGCCTCTTAGAAAAATTTCTGGAAGATTTGGGAATCCAGTTACTAATTCTGTTGGAATTGTGAGGAAGCAGAAGTCACTTTCAGAGAAAACAATTTGGGCTGCACCCAAGGAAGGCCTCCTGACGACAGACATCCGATGTCATCTCTGCTTGTTTCCTATTAGCATGTCTGGCTGTGACTATCATCTGTGTCACCAAAAACATCATCATCATCATCATCAACATCGTCCTCATCCTCACCATCATCACCATTGTGATCAACATCATCAGCATCATCACTGTCATCACCTTTAATATCATCATCATCACCATCATCATCACCATCATCACCATCATCACTGTCATCATCACCTTTAAAATCATCATCTTCACCATCATCACCATCAAGATCATCATCACCATCATCACCATCATCACTGTCATCATCACCTACAATATCATCATCATCACCATCATCACTGTCATATCACCTTTAAAATCATCATCTTCACCATCATCACCATGAAGATCATCATCATCACCATCATCACCATCAAGATCATCATCGTCACCATCATCACTGTCATCATCACCTACAATATCATCATCATCACCATCATCATCACCATCATCACCATCATCACCTTTAATATCATCAATCACCATCATCACTATCATCATCACCTACAATATCATCATCATCACCATCATCACCATCATCCTCACCATCATCACCTTTAATATCATCATCACCATCATCACTGTCATCATCACCTACAATATCATCATCATCACCATCATCACCATCATGATCAACATCATCACCATCATCACTTTTAATACCATGATCATCACCATGATCATCACCTTTAATATCATCATCATCATCATCACCATCATGATCAACATCATCACCATCATCACTTTTAATACCATGATCATCACCATGATCATCACCTTTAATATCATCATCATCATCATCACCATCATGATCAACATCATCACCATCATCACTGTCATCACCACTTTTAATATCATCATCACCATCCTCAACACCTACAATATCCTCATTCTCACCATCATCACCATCGTGATCAACATCATCACCATCATCACTGTCATCATCACCTTTAATATCACCATCACCACCACCATCATCATCACTGTCATCATCACCTACAATATCATCATCACCATCATCACCATCATCATCATCACTTTCAATATCATTATCATCACATTATCACTGTCATCATCACCTTTAATATCATCATCATCACCTTCAATATTATCACCGTCATCACCTTCAATATCACCATCATCACCACCATCACCACCACCCTTATCATCACTGTCATCATCATCTTTAATGTCACTGTCATCACCATCACCATCATCACCTACAATATCATCATCATCATCACTTTCAATATCATCATCATCACCATCATTATCATCACTTTCAATATCATTAGCATCACATTGTCACTGTCATCACCTTTAATATCACCATCATCACCATTATCATCATCACCCCCATCACCACCACTATCATCACCACCATCATCACCTTTAATACCCTTATCATCATCATCATCACTGTCATCCTCACCTTTAATGTCACTGTCATCACCATCATCATCGTCACCATCATCACCATCAATATCAACATCAAGTTGAGATGACTGGCCTTATGTCTGCTCTACAGCAACAAGCGTGTACCAGCTTGAAACTGGAGCCATGATGAATCTCACAGATCACGTTTTGTGGCTTCACTTGGGTAATGAAGCAATGGACACTTTTTAATGGTCTAATACGGTTAGTGGTTTTCAAAAGCAAATAGATTTAGAGCTAGGGAGGCAATAGTTCTCTCTTGGGTTAAGGGGTAAGCCCGTCACCCAGAGGTTCAAGGGTGCCTGATGAAGGAAGGAAGAGCTCTTGCGTGGATGGCTCCCTTCAGTCTCTAGCTTCATTATTTTTTTGCATGTTCTTATTAAAATGTCTTTATTCATTAGAGATTTTCATTTACTTTTAATTTAACCTTTCCATCTTAATAAATTTCTGCATCCCACAAGTGCTTCAGTAAGCATGAAAAGAGGGTTTTGACCTGGAAGAGGAATAGTGGGTCCTCTGCTGCCTAATAAATTACAAACCATAACAGTAATTAAAATATCAACCTTCGCATTGAATTGTTTGTATTAGCAAAATGAGTTGGAAAGAGGAGCTCAAAGGAAAACTATTTTAAAAATTCTGATATTAGGAGAAAGTAAATATGGCTAAATGGAGACTATGGAAATAGTAGCTCCAGTTTCCTGAGGACCCAGCTTGTGCTGAGCACCATGCTAAGTGCCCTACATACATTATTGCACTGAATCTCCATCTTGAGCAAGATGAATGAGCTGAGGCTGGGGTAACAGTGATGACTCTTCCAGGACGACACACCAGGAGCTGGAATTAAAAACCAAGCCAACTTGGGGGCTTCCCTGGCTGTCCAGTGGTTAAGAACGCACCTGTTAATGCAACGGATGTGGGTTCAATCCCTGGTTGGGGAGCTAAGATCCCACATGCCCCAGGGAAGAGCCCACACAACCCAAAATGAAATAAAATAGAATTAAAATAAAAGAAACAAGCCAATTGGACTGCAAACTCTCCACTATCAGCTGTTGTCCATGCAAAATCAGCCAATGCCCCTCATGAAAGTCTGACCGCGTGCCGAGGCAGGTGGTGGCCCCACATGGGGCCTCAAAATCCTTCTCAAAAGTGAATCTCTCACGACAATGCTGGTCCAAGGGAAGTGACTCGATCAAGATTTGCTGCCCTGTATATGGCAGAAAGTGAAGAGGAACTAAAAAGCCTCTTGATGAAAGTGCAAGAGGAGAGTGAAAAAGTTGGCTTAAAGCTCAACATTCAGAAAACGAAGATCATGACATCTGGTCCCATCACTTCATGGGAAATAGATGGGGAAACAGTGGAAACAGTGTCAGACTTTATTTTTTGGGGCTCCAAAATCACTGCAGATGGTGATTGCAGCCATGAAATTAAAAGACGCTTACTCCTTGGAAGGAAAGTTATGACCAACCTAGACAGCATATTGAAAAGCAGAGACATTACTTTGCCAACAAAGGTCCATCTAGTCAAGGCTATGGTTTTTCCTGTGGTCATGTATGGATGTGAGAGTTGGACTGTGAAGAAAGCTGAGTCCTGAAGAATGGATGCTTTTGAACTGTGGTGTTGGAGAAGACTCTTGAGAGTCCCTTGGACTGCAAGGAGATCCAACCAGTCCATTCTGAAGGAGATCAGCCCTGGGATTTCTTTGGAAGGAATGATGCTAAAGCTGAAACTCCAGTACTTTGGCCACCTCATGCGAAGAGTTGACTCATTGGAAAAGACTCTGATGCTGGGAGGGATTGGGGGCAGGAGGAGAAGGGGACGACAGAGGATGAGATGGCTGGATGGCATCACTGACTCGATGGACGTGAGTCTGAGTGAACTCGGGAGTTGGTGATGGACAGGGAGGCCTGGGGTGCTGCGATTCATGGGGTCGCAAAGAGTCAGACACGACTGAGTGACTGAACTGAATGGATATGCTGCCTTCCTGTGTGTGATGACTGTCTCTGTCACAGGAAATCCACGATGCAGGCTTCTTTTGGCACCTGCCAATGACAAATGCCTGGGCCTGCACCTTTTCTTCTGTTTTAAACATTTTGGGAAAAAATTGTGAGATATTACAAATAGAAAAGTATAAGACAGAAAGATGTTACTATGTACAATTTATCACAAAATGAAGCCATGTAACTATCACTCCAACCAAGGAATGGAACATCGCCAGTTCTATGAAGCCTCGATCATGCCCCTCCAGGTAGTGTCTCCTCCTCCATCAAGTTAATCACTGTATTATACTTCAATAACAAGTTAAAATATACTTCTGCACGTTAGTAAATAAAATCCTGAGTCTATCAGTACATGTAGAAAAAACCACTTCAGGGACTTCTCTGGTGGCTTAGCAGTTAAGACTCCATGCTCCCAATGCAGTGGGCATGGGTTCAAACCCTGGCTGGGGAACTAGGATCCTTCATGCTGCATGGTGAGTGCCCAAAAAAATAAAATTAAATTAAAAAAACTCTTGAAACAGCTCATCTAAAATTATTTTAAAAAATCATAAAATTCAGTGTTTATTCCTTACCCTTTCACATTCTCTGTATTTTCCATTCTTTTGATTCTCTGTGCTTTACTCTCCAGATTTCCCTCTGAGTTCACCACAATCCAAGAATTCCTTTTTCAGTCTGCCAAATCTTTCACTGCATTTTCATATTTGCTACCATATTCTTCATTTCTAAATCTTATATTCAGTTCATTTCCATATCTTCTGGTTCTCTGGAAAATCACTGACCTTGTCTTTGATATATACAGTAAATGTGGTTACTTTCAAGTCAATATCTGATAATTCCAATATCCAGATCCCATGTGTGTCTGTTTCCATTGTTTATAGTTTCTGCTCCTTTTCATCTACATTGTCTTGTCTTATTGTGGACCTAGTTATTTTGTAGTGTGGGCTAGACTCTATTTTTGCAAAACTGATCTGTCAAAAAATTTGAAGAACTTTGAGGATGTTATCTTTCTCCAGAGATGATTCCTATTTGTTTTTGTCAGGCATCTTTTCCAAGTTTTAGAAAAGAGAAGATTTATTTTGCCCAGCAATTTCTAATTGTCCCCAGCAGGACAGTTAATCCAAATGACCCCACCTGCCACTTCAGAAAGCAAAACTGACCCGTGCTTCCTCAGGAAGAAACTCCCTGGGGAGGTCCCCACGTTGTATGTTTCCTTACTCCTCCCACCCCAGAACCAGGTCACTGGGGAAATCTTTGAATATATGGGTGTATTCAAAAGGGTTGGGAAGTCTCTGACAGTCAAATTCTCCTAGTTCTGGACCCTGGACAGGGCTTTCTCGAGTGAAGTTCCTGGGGACTGGCTGTGTGCAGAGCGATATGCCTGATAACAAGATTAAACAGGGGAGGGGGGAATCATGGTTGGGTTATGGTTGTTCCTTCTCTCAGAAAGGTGTAGAAGATGTGGGTTTCAGGAAAATTGAAGTGTCTCCAAGACTTTGGTGGCAAGTGAGATATACTCACTGTGAGTTATCAGGTTGGATGGGTCCCTAAGGAGCCCTGAGGAGAGCGCGCTAACTCTTCTCCCATCAAACACCATTGCACCAGGCAACCCACAGCTTCTTCCTGGCTCTCCTTCATGTGGAGTTGAATAAAGAACCAGGCCTGTTTATTGCTGACAGCTTACGGTTGTCATGAATTAACAGCACGAATTAACCTTTCTATGTATGTTCTTAGGATTCCAGACTGACTTATTTCCCATTTGGCTCAAATCACTAATGAATCAATAGAGATCTTGGCATGGATCAGATTTTCTATAGGGGGAAAATCTCCAAACATATGCTTAGTGGTTTTGTTTTAGAGGTTTCAAATTTACTGGAAAACAAATGCTAGGCTATTTTCTCTCCTCCACTAATAGCTGTGTGACCTTGACAGTCATGTCAATTTCTTGGGTCTAGGTTTCAACATTTTTAACAAGAGGATATTGGATGAGAAAGCTGTCTCTGGCTTTAAATTTTTCTGGGTTGTTATTTTCCAAGTATCTTAAGAAAGATTCTAATACCTTTTCTTTCCTTCAACTACTACGGTTGCATATACACAGTAAGTCCTCAATAAATATGTGACAAATAAATATATACCTTGTAAATATAGTATTATGTCAGAAATATTATATATAGCTTATATAACATATATGATTTACATTCTAGTTATGTATGATAATAATATATGTATTATATAATAATACATAATAATAATATATATATATGACAATAGGTATGAAAACATTCTAGTTATTCATTTTATGGTTTAAAAGTCAAGTGCAATTCCATTTCCAAAGGGAGGAACTGGTACCAGACGAGCCCTTTTACCATAATCATAAAAAACTGGACAAAAATATAAGAGGCAACTGTTTGCCCCAAGTGGACATGAAGTAACTCAGGCTTGTGATCCCTGAGAGAACGGAAGCTCAGAGGCGGAAACAGTGATCACTCTGGTTCTCTGACTGGGAACAGTCTCCTGACTGCAGTGGGAAAAGCAGACAGTCTCTACTGCAGTCCCACTGGTCAGAGAATCTGGGCAGCTCTGGTGGGACAGAAGAAAGGAGACAGCAAGGTAAACAGGGGCCCCCAAGTGTGTGTAGGGGTCCCCTGTGTGTACATGCCCCTGCCAGAGTGGAAACATCAAGTTAATATCTCATTAAGACCTGAGCAATCAACTGAAATATCAGAAAGAGTACATCTTAGGAGCCAGGACCTTCCCCTGGAGTAAGATGCCCTCTAGACCCATCCTGACAAGATCACACTCAACTGTGACAAGATCTGAAGGGGAAATGAGTTGGGAGGTGAGGGGCCAGGGCTTTTGCTTGGTATTGACCAACAAGTGCAGAACTACAAGGTCGTGGCAGGGCTGCCAGTAACGGAACTGTCTGCTGAAGGGTCAACACTCTTAGGAAGGTGGATGAATCCAGGTCTTTACAACATATGACTCATGATTCCAGTATTCAGAACAAAACCACCAGACACATAAAGAAATGGGAAAATGTGACACATAACCCAGAAAAAAACAGTCAAAGGGGACTGAAAATGAGATCGCTCAGATGTTGGACTTAGCAGACAAAGATTTTAGAACAAACTGGGCTGTTTAGAGAGCTAAAGGGCAGCATATTAAGAAGATGAGAGGGATATATGGTGCTAAAGAGAGAACAAAGAGGGGATTTCACAGATAAATGGAAACTATAAAAAGGAACCAAATGGAGATTCTGTGACTCATCAAACAGGCTTAATGAAGATGGAAGTAGAAGAGGAAAAACTAATAAACTGGAAGAATAATTGATAGAAAAATTTCAACCTGTAGACACAGAAAAAGACTGAAGAAAACCGAACAAAGCCTCAGAGACCAATGAGATAACAGAATACGGCCAAACATAAGTATGACTGGGGTTACAGACAGAGACGACTGAGATTGGAGTGAGGGAAAATGTTTGAGGGAATAATGGTCAAAAACTTCCCAAACTTGTTGACATCCAATTTACGGATGAATCTGAGCTGCTCAGACAACTCTAAGCAGAGCAAATATGCAGTGAAGCCCTTCACAGTCCAGTGCTGGAAACCAAAGATAGAGAGAAAAATCTAGAAACAGTCAAGAAAGAAGGAACGTACGTACAGGGAACCATGGTGAGAATATCAGTGACTCCGAGAAAACTGAGACCAAGAGAAAGCGGAACAACATCTCTAACATGAAAGAAAAAACTGCCAACCAAGAATTATATATCCAGTGGAAATATTCTTCAAGAAGAGGAAGGGCTGAAGACACCTTCAGATCATGAAAACTGAGATAATTCATCAGCAGCAGACCTCTTTCAGAGAAATACCATAGACACGTCCTTCAGAGTGACGGGAAATGACACCAGAAGGAAATGCAGATATACAGGAAGGATTAGACAGTCTCAGAAATGGTAAATAGGTGGGCAAATATAAAATCGTTTACATTTTTACTTTTTTCCTCATAATTTACTTAAAAGACAACTTACTAATGCAGGAAATATTAACACAGGGTGGGGTTTATAATGCTCATGTAAGTAGAAGATGAGATGGTTGGATGGCATCACCGATTAAATGGACATGAACCTGGGCAAACTTCAGGAGATAGTGAAAGACATGGAAGCCTGGTGTACGGCAGTCCATGGGGTTGTGAAGAGTCAGACACGACTTGGTAACTGAACAAGAAGTAGAAAATGTGTAAGGCTCACACAAGGGAGAGAGCTGTGTTAGTGAAAGTATACTATGGTAAGGCTCTTACATTTGTGATTGTACATTTAACATGTGTGAGTTTTACTGAATATGAATTATGCTTCAATAAAGTGGATTTTAAAAAATCAAGTATGGAAGTATCCCCTTCCTTTCATTGGTCCCACTTGGAGCCTGAGGATGTTGGACCCATAGAAATACCAGGAGCAAAAATTTGCTAAATGCATCTTACACACTGACCACAATTCTAAATGCTTTGCAAGCAAGCCCTTGAGTATTGAATCCTGACAACCACTCCTCGAGGTAAGTGCAGTTTTAACCCCCATTATCGATCGATCAGGACGCAGAGGCACACAGCTAACAGGTGGTGGCTCTGGGGACTTGAGCCTAAGGAGTGGGACCTCAGTGCCAGCATCCTTGGCTGCTCGTCGTCTGGAGCTAGCCAGAGGGAACAGACCCAGTGTCACAGGTGTTTGGGCTCATGTTCTTCGAATCGATCACTTCACAGGACACTGACTTCACTGTGTCTTCATTTCTGCTCCCCTCATTTTTCTTTCCAGTATTTATGGGTCACTTACAAGTGACTTGTAAGTGTAAGTGGCCTTTATTATGACCATTATTTTAAATCAGGTGACAGTCACCTTACTGTTGGCTGTAATTTCAGGTTTGGGATTTCCACAGAAGGGCCAGGCGTTAAAGAGAATCAATGACAGGGCTTCCGGAGTTTAGGAAGCTCTGTCTCCAGTGTGACCGACACCATCCACCACAGTCCTGGGTATGAGGTCAGTGTTTGGGGAACTTCCCTGTCTGGACTGATGGCCACCATGATGGGTGCCCCCCGAGGGTCATTCCCTGCCTGGGACTCAGGCTAGAATTAGTGATTCCAAAGAAGTTCTCAGCTCACTGCTGTTCTCTGTCACTGAAGCACAGGACGATACTGCTCAGAAGAACTTCAGGGCTGAGATAGTTTAACCCTCTTTTTCCCAGAGCGAAAATTGCAGGTTGAGGTTAAAGGGCAGGTTACATGGCTGACCAGACTCAGCTCCCTGCTGTCCGCACTGCAGGCCCAGAGTGCTCCCACTCTCCTGGGGCCCTCAGGGACAAGAGAACCGCTTCTCCTCAGCCCATGTGGCCAGGGCTCAGGGACCATCGTAAGGCAAATACAGCAACACCTGAAGTATCGCTTGTGCCCGTCTCGAGAGCCAGGTGGGTGCCTGTGTCCAGCTGTGTCTCCTCCAGTGGCAGAGGCCAGTTTGCTGTAGGGGGTGACCCTGCCCTGGAAAATGGCCTGAGTCCATCTCTGTTCATGGCTCTGGGAGAAGCACTTGGGCCGCGTATGCCTGCCTGTAAATTAGGGCTAAAGCCCTGTCTTTCTGGACCACTGGGCTGGCCACCGCACCAATGAAGCTCTTGGAGGCCAAGAGCCTGACTCAGACACCCAACTCTGCACTTAGCAGGTGGTGACCCGGACATTTGCCACCACCTGCATTCTGTTCTCAAATCGGAAAGGGACATTTTCCTCCTGGGGAAGTCTGTGCATCTCAAAAAAAAGGTTAAGTTTCTTGGTCCCTGGGAGTTTTTAAGCTTATTCAGGTAGAGCATAAACAGTCGGGACTTCCCTGGTTTGGTTGCTTGTGCCACTGATACTCAGTAACTTGTCCATCAGACTCTACTGCAACATGCCTGGAGCAGAGCAGACAAGCCTCAGCTACACAGCATGTCCTGAGAGTGTCAGCTGGTTCCTACACCCACAGCAAGACCCACCCCTGACCCCTCACCTCCCTGTGCGTGTCTCCAGGGCCACAGTTATCCTACCTCTTCATCCTGAGGCTCCAGATACCCCTCCTTACCTACCCTTCAAGGCCTTTCCTCCTCCTCCAAAGAGTGCCACCTCCTCCAGGAAGCCTGTCCTGATTGCTACCTGTACTCCCCAGAGTATGGCGTTCCCCAGAGCAGACTGGTCACAGAACTCATCTGCTGTTTTTTTTTTTGCACATCTCTATTTTTGTTCTACACCATCATTTCTATGAATGTTTTTTCTTTGACACTTCAGTCTCTCTGAGGAGACACTTAGTGTCTGACTCACCTCTGTATCTGCTGTGAGGCTATAAAAGTCCTCTATGAAGTAGGCATTCAGTGGGTTTTGTTGAAGAAATTAATACATGACTCTTGGGCTTGTACCCTCACCATCATCTCTCACCCTCTGCGTCTGTGATCCTGAGACCATGGCATTTAATACACATATGGACACAGAGAGTAATGGAAACTTCGTGGGCTTGGGCTTTCAGGTCCCGCAAACCACCCAGTCAGCATATTTGCCACGGAAACAACACCTGCGTGTTCCGCTGCACGGTGCACAGCTGCCATGAAGCTCGAATAACATAGAAGAAAAAGCCCTTTGGAAACACTAAAGAAGGCGCCCGGGGAAGGAAGGTCTTTAGCCCCGGAGTCACTTGGGGGTGTTGGAGCTCTGCCCCCACCACGTGGAGCCTGTGCTCGGCCACGAGGGGTCCAGTCCCCCCACAAAGACTGACCAGGCGTTTTGTAGATGATGGTAGGTGACGAGAATATGGTAGTGAACGACACAAAACCTGGTTGGTCTCGTGAGGTGAGGGGTGCGAAGTAAATAAACAAAGGAAGAGGGTGGAGGGTGAAGCGGGGGAAGAAAGCAGAGAGGGACGGAGGGCAGAGCAGTGGGACAGACCCCTGGGAAGGTGCCATTTCTGTGGACACCAAGAGGTTGAGGCCAGCCGGGGGCCATCCAGACGGAAGTCCTGCCGCGTGCGTCCTGACAGACTCATTGTCACCAGCCTTCTCGTTCCCTGAGCTTGGCCTACTGAGTGATGGCTGACTGACCAGGAAAACGCCATAATTTCAGCTTTGCTAAAACGTCTTGGATCTCAGCCGTCAGGTGCACGCTTTCCATTCCTAGTGCCCAGCGGTTAAGGCCAGGCAGAGGGGATCTGCTCACCTGTGCTGTGAGACCACGTCTACACTCCCTCTGAGTTAACACAGGCCACCACTGCCCAGGGTCCCCATTCCTGCCATGGTCCATCCAGGGAGTGCCCCCACCCTGAGTAGAGACCAGGCCAGGCACCGGGTAGGTGTCAGAGAGTGCGGGGCGTGTCTGGGCTTCCAGGGGCTTACAAGGTAACTGCAGAGGCAGGAACAAGGGTGAAATGTCTAAGACATTGGGGGTTACGTGCTTGGAACGCCTTACAGGAGGTTGTGCATGTGGTGAGGAGAGCTGGTCTGAGTCACGAGCCTGGTCCCCCCGACTGTGGCCAGTTCAGTTACTCTAGGAGGATGTTTCCACCATTGTGTGCAGGCGTGGCAGGGACTGGACAAGTTAATACAAGGTCCCCGTGTCCCCACAATTTTGCACCCAGGCAGGTTTCACCTGCCAAGCAGGACAATGTCACCAGGTTGGTGGCAATGCAGGTGTAAAGGTGGGGGGTGCAGAGAGCCCCTGCCTTCCTGGCCTGGCCCCATCTCCAAGCTAGTCTGGCTGTAGCCTGGTTTGGGGACCCCCTCTGCCTTGAGTTAGAGGCCAGAAGCTGAGTGGATGGTGACACGTCCCAGCACCCACATCCTATTTCAGGTTCAGGGACCACCAATGAACAAGGAGTGGAAGGACCTCTCAGAAAGTGGACTTAGCCTGCAGCAGGTTGGGCTGGGCTTTGCTGCAGTGGATGCTGGGAGCCCGACCTTCTGTGTGCAGGGCTGGGGGCTGCTCTGCAACGGGATGGGGTAGGGGGCTCCTGCAGGATCGGGGATGAGGAGCTGATCCCGGCCCATCCCCTGATGGACAGTCTCTCCCACACCCATCTGCCCAACTCAGGCCAGCACCCTCCACCCTCAGGGAAAGCCAGCTCTCGCTTCAACAGGCGGCAGATCCAAAAATAGGGCTTTTGAGGCTGGAGACACCCCACGTGACATGAAAGGAGGAGAGGTGGGGAGAGGTGGTAAAATGGGACTTTTTGAACATCCACTGATGCTTTTCTGATTGTTCTTTGAAAAAAAATACAGACGGTAGAGATAATCCTGTCAGCTCTGTGCCCTGAGAGCCTGGGGGATTAGCTCTCTGCTCTCTGCTGCAAATGTGTTTAAATTCCCAGCTCCGGGGGCCGGGGGTGGGGGCCAGGCTGCTCAGATGGCCACAGACAGGGTCTTCTCTGTGCAGCTGTCTCAGCCAGGGGGCATGTGAGCGGGAGCCATGGGGGGCTTTAATGGACTCACCTTGGAGCTGGGGTCTTTACAGCAAAGGACCCATTCAAGGAAACCCTCCGTGTATAGCAAACTAGATTCCTTGGCAACTCAGGATGGGTGAGCGGGAACAGTGGAGAGCTCACATGGCTGAACGGATGAGCTACTTACTCGGGACCCCGGACACCAACCGCAGGGGCCGCAGCACACGGAATGCCCTCAGGGCCTTCACGTCGAATCCAGCACCCTTCCCTCCCAGGGCATTGGCCCCATCGGCTTTGGTCGCTTGCTCTAAGATCGCGCTGAAAAGCCTGGAATAGAAGGAGAGAGGGAACATCAGGACGTCCTGCTTGCCTGGTGGGGCTCCGACCTCTCCAGGGATGCCGGGCAGTGGGGCTTGCAGGCGGCTCCAGCCAGGAAAGTCTGGGTGTGCGGGAGGGTCTGACTCTCATCAGATGACCCACCTCAAGGTGGGTCCCACCTGCCCGGAGAGGTCTGAACGAGGCCTCGGCAGCCTGGTGCTGGCATTAAGCTTGGTTTTCGGGCATTGGCAGTGTGGGCAGAGCGTCAGGCAGGCGGGGGCTGCTGCCAGGGCCTGTCCCTCCTCGGTGCCCTCTGCCCCTCACGACATCCAGGCTCGTGTGCCGGGGAACCACGTTCCCTCCTGACAAGCCCCTGGCTTTGACCTGAACCTGGGCAGAAACAAAGGATCCTTCGGAAATTGATGTGGTACCACAGGTACAAGGATGGGAGACTGGCTTAGAAGCCTCAGGGCCCCCTGAGACCCTCGCAGCAGGTATGGCTGGTGTACTGATGGGGACACAGCTGACAGACGCGCGTTCAAGAGACGGCGCTGAGAAGGGGGGTGAGCGGCTTCCCTTCGGTCTGTTTTGTGCTCAGGCGCCCTGAGCAGGCTGCCTGCACAGCAGGGGCTGCAACCAGAAGTTCTGATGAGTCGCCTGGACCATGTCTGACATCCTTCCTGCTCTAGGCGTCCTTCACCCCAGCTTGGCAGCTGGACGGTTCTCTATGTTAGCTGGCGACGCCTCTGATCCAGGCAGGGGTGGCCAGGGTTGGGGGGAGCCGGGTTCTTTCTCCACAGAGAAGACTTCTTTCTACTGAAACTGAGGAAAACAGTCTGCACGTCTGTTGAATAACATCCCCAATCTAAACCAGATTTGGTTCCTAGAATTTCCTGGAAGAAAAGAACACTCTTATCGATGTACAAGATGTCCACAAATATTATTCAGGGAGGGGATCGGAGACTAAACAGCCTTCTCCTCTGTCAACCCTGAAGGGGTAGAAAGTTCGGGACTGGGTCTTGACGGTATCCGCTCGCGGAGGCCGGCATGCTGCTTCCCATTCAGACGCGGTGGAGGCGAAAACACTGCTTCGTGCCTCCCCGCCATCCAGGGCTGGGAGCACATGGGGATGTTTGTGGGGGGGTCATCTCCAGGCGGTCCCCCCCGCCGGACTGTGTCAGTTCCTTAGCCTAACATTCGAGCTTATCAGAGTGGACAAGAGTCTCTGGAGGGCCTATGAGCTGAGAGGCAGGGCCCGTACTGGGAGGGAGATGGAGCCACAGTGAAGGCCCTTGAGGCTGGAGCAGATGGTCAGAGT
Source organism: Budorcas taxicolor (assembly GCF_023091745.1). Lineage (NCBI taxonomy): Eukaryota > Metazoa > Chordata > Mammalia > Artiodactyla > Bovidae > Budorcas > Budorcas taxicolor. The sequence goes on along the minus strand of NC_068914.1, from coordinate 152,175,666 downwards.
GGATGCATTCTACTGAGGGCTCCAGGGTGCCCAGTGGGGGTGGGGGAGGGCCCCTGGGTGCCCAGTGGGGGCGGGGAGGGCCCCTGGGTGGGAATGGGAAGGGGAGGGCTCCATGGGCAGCTGGTAGGGGTGAGGGGGTGTAGCTCACAGGACTCTGAGGTTCAGCAGTTGTGTCCCCACTGTTCCTAGGAGATGCTTCCACTTCCAAAAGGAATGGGGCACGTGGGGGGTGGGCACGTCCAGGTAAAGGGTTGGGAGAAGGGGAGCGGGGGGCTGGGCATGGCAGAAGAGAGGTGACTGGGCCACACCCTCCGTGGGGGTGCTGTGTGCCACATTTTGAGTTAGAAGGATGGGCTGAGATCAAGACTGTATGGAGAGCCCTGAAAATGAGCAACCTGGGGCGGAGAAACCAGGTACCGAGTGTGCGATCAGTGGGAAAAAGCCAGAGGGCCTCGGTGGACCACCGGTGAGCCAGGGCTGGCATCATGGCCTCCATGTTGTGAACAGTCAGGTGGAGGCACTTCTGCAAGGGTGCTGAGTCTGGATGCCTCTCTCCCGTCTGAAGCCTGACAGCCCGGCCTGGCCAGATGGGACTGGGATCTGGGCTGATCCGAGAGCCGTCCACTCAGCAGGAGGAGCAGAATCCACGCAAGCAGAGACGCAGCAGGGGCCCCGTCCGAGGTCGGGGCCTGTCCGAGGTCAGGGCCCTGTCCGAGGTCGGGGCCCTGTCTGGCTCGGGGCCCTGTCCAGGGCTGGGGCCCTGTCCGAGGTCGGGGCCCTGTCTGTCCGAGGTCGGGGCCCTGTCTGTCCGAGGTCGGGGCCCTGTCCGAGGTCGGGGCCCTGTCTGTCCGAGGTCGGGGCCCTGTCTGTCCGAGGTCGGGGCCCTGTCCGGGGTCGGGGCCCTGTCCAAAGTCGGGGCCCTGTCTGTCCGAGGTCGGGGCCCTGTCCGAGGTCGGGGCCCTGTCTGTCTGAGGTCGGGCCCTGTCCGGGGTCGGGGCCCTGTCTGAGGTCGGGGTCCTGTCTGTCCGAGGTCGGGGCCCTGTCTGTCCAGGGTCGGGGCCCTGTCTGTCCGGGGTCGGGGCCCTGTCTGTCTGAGGTCGGGGCCCTGTCTGATTCGGGGCCCTGTCTGGGGTCAGGGCCCTGTCTGAGGTCGGGGCCCTGTCTGTCCGGGGTCGGGGCCCTGTCTGAGGTCAGCCCGTATCGCCTGCTCCCACCCCAAGCAGAGGTGAAGGCCGTGGATGGGGCAGAGTGTGGCACAGACCAAGGCCAGTCCATCCTGTGGACGGGAGAAGATGCAGCTCCTGTCCCCGCGAGGCCCCTCTCCTCTGCTGGGCCCAGAAGCACTGCATCTCAGTCCTGGGCTCTTCCTGCGAGTCTGTGAAAGGTTCCCAGGAGACTCAGGCCTCGAGGAAGACTCTGAATTGAAAAGGGCGCAGAGGCGTGAGGAGCAACCGGCCTAAAGGCCTTTGTCACGGTTTGCTGAGTCAGTTCAAGGCACTCATCGGTCATCTGTTCACCCACGGGACAGAAGCAGCAGAACCTCTTGCAGAGCTGCTTCCTCACCCGACATCCACACGTGGCTAACAGTTCAGGGGTGTCCGTGTCCCTCATGTCTCCAGAGTGTCCCTTATGTTACTGCAAAGCGTGTCACGCATCAGCCGGGCAAAAAGCACAGTAGTGAAAACCCTAACACCGCTGAGACACCCGCAAGAAGCCATCCAGATGCGCGGAGACAGGGTCTCGCTCCCACGGGGCCCTGACTTGCTCCATCGCTTCCTGCGGGAGAGGCCAGACGCCCATGGGCTGCAAGCAGGGTGCTCTCTGGGGAAGCCACCAGAGCAGCATCCGCCCCGGGTTGGCTGGGATGGTCCCCTAGATCAGAGCCCATTGGCACATGGACCTGACCCCGGAGGCTGTGGGGCTGGAGAGGACATGAGTGCCAGGTGGGTTTGACATAGCACCAGGTCAGCCTTGAGGCATGGGGACCCTGCCCTGCATGGATGGACAAGTGGCAGGAGCTTGGTCAACCGCACCTGCATCTCCAGCAGTACGTGCAGGCTTGTTTGTACCAACATTTGACAAAGACTCTTCCCCAAAGTTTCCGATGCCCCGACAAGGAGATTGCGGCGCCAAGGCTTCCTGCAGATGCCAGCACTGCTCTGCTTCTGAGCGTAGGTGGTGCCTGGCCTCCTCCCATATTTCTCTCACTGCTCTTCTCCCGAGAGGTGCATCTGGTCCCATCCCCTGGCCCATCCTAGTCCCGTTTTCCTCTAGCCCATCAGTCCCGGAGAGCCACTGAGTGAGGACCCTCAGTTGCAGGTAGGCATCTCGGCTTCTATGTGCCAGTCGCCCCTCCCTCACAGTGGCTGCAGGGTCACATCCAGCCCAAACACACCTGCTCTGCCTCACCTTGGGGCGGGGGGGTGGGGTTGTCTAAGAACTCGGTCCAGGTGAGGCTGGAGATGGAATAAAAGACCTAAAGTTGAGGCTTCTCCTCGGCTGCAGAGAGGACCCTGGGCTCCAGCAGAAACCCTTGATTCACCTGTGTGAGTTTGTGCGGGTGTGCATGTGGGCGTGGGCGTGCAGACGGGAGCAGCACCAGGGCTGTTCCAGGTAACAGCTCCCCTCCCTTTGCAGAAAGTCTGAATCCAGAGGGATTTTTAATAGATCCTCTGGTCTGGCCTGAAGCCCAGGGCCCTTGTGACCAAATCAGAAAGACACAGGTACGTGCGGAAGGGAAGGGGCTGCACTGGCTGGCGGTATGGGAGTTGGTACTCACCCGACAACCACGATGATAAAGTCTAGTAAGTTCCAGCCATTGCGGAGGTAAGCGTTGGGGTGAAAGAGGAGTCCGTAGGCTATGACTTTTAAAAATGCTTCCACAGTAAAAATGATGAGAAAGAGATACTCCACCCGCTCCTAGAAAACACAAGAGAGAAAGTCATCAGATTGGGGGGGCGGTCTGGTAAGTTCTGACCCCACAGTTCCCCCAGGCCGGTGGAGAAGGGGCCCCTCTGTGGTCGGATCAGGGCAGATGCTGGGAGGGACCCCTGCCACACCCACAATCCCACGGTCCGTTCCACAGGCATGCTCAGATCCACTAGTCTTCTAGTCTTAAAAGGCAGAAATTAGGGTGGTGGGAAAACTGCACACCTTTGAGAAATCTTAATCAGTGAACACCTGCTTGAACTTCTCAGGCGAGAACTCAGGATGAGAGAGCTGAGGGAGGAGTTGGAAGCGCAGAGAAAGTGCCACAGTTCTGAGTCACAAACCCAGGAGCTGCAGGCCAGCCTCCTGAAACCCAGAAGGGGAGTCTGGGAACCTCCAACAGTCAGGAGACAGAGGCAGCTGCCCACGCGCTCCGACCTTTCCTTCAGAAAACAAAACTCTTTGTCCAAAGACCAAGACCAGGCCAGCAGGGGCCCCAGCGTTCCCAGGATGGGGCGGGCACTGGGTGGGGTTGGGTGGGGTGGTCCTCCTCCCTCTCCGCCCACTAAGAGAGCCCTGCTGCGGATGAGGCTCTGCTCCACGAGTCCACACTCGGCTCGGCTCCAGCCGACTCGCGGCTGATTCATCGTCTCCCCCCATCCCCCGCCCCAGCAGCTGCTCTCCAGCATGGAGCCGTCATGACCCCACCGGGCGGAGGCTGCCCGTGGCCTTCACACATGGGTGTTCACTCTACAGGAGCCCTGGCCTCCAGGAGTCATCGACTCAGACCCCAGACCCACGGCCCCTCCTCGCGTGTCAGGAGGAGCTCACTGAAGACCCCCACGTCCCACCCACACAGCGGATGGGGCATCCTGGAGGACACACCATTTGCAGCCCACCCAGCTGGTGAATTGCTGGTTCACCACAACCCCCCCGCCCCCAAGCCCATCTTCCCCATCTCTGAGACACTAAGCCAGAGGTGGCCTTCTGAGCCCAGCTCAGGGTTTGGGAACGCAAAGTTGAAAAGGGCAGAACCCTGGGCCCTACCCAGACAGACTGGAGGAGATCTGGCTGTGGGATCTGACCCGGCTTCCTCAGCACATGGGCTGCTGTTCCTCAACTTCAGGTGCCCCAGAGGCTCCTGGGAAAGGTCTCAAATGTGTGCTTCCAGGCACCAAGGCCAGGAGACCCATTCTGGACTCGAGGCGGAGCTGCTGGTGCCAGACGCATGGGAGGTGGGCTCAGAGAGGAGCTAGGCTCATGGGAGTGGCTGGACAAGTGGGCCCTGGAGAGTTTGTTGTCAGAGGAGAGCTGGGGCTGGGCTCCACATCAAGGAAACCGTCTCCAGGCAGGAGTGACGGCGTCCCGTGTACAACCATGGGGTCTGAGAGACAAAGGAACTGAGAGATGATCCGAGCTACCTCCCTGCTGGAGAGACTGGGACACTGAGAAGGTGAGGCCTGGGAGGCACACGCCTGGGACCCAGGACCCGCTGGACTTCCTGACCCAAGGCCCGAGGTCCATCCATCTCTCTGCCTCCCTGGTCCCGCTTATCCCCTAAGACACAAGCGGGACAAGACCCCTGAGGTTTAAGGGTCTGAGCCAGAGCTGAAAAGGGCCGAGAAGTCAGGAAGATGGATTCAGACAAGGACCCAGGGAAGAAGCAGGTGCCAGAAGCCAAGAAGCTCAGACACAGTGATCTGGGCGGTGGGTGTGTGTGAATGTGTGTGTGTGAGTGTGTCAGTGTGCATGTGGCACTGCTTTTGTGAGCAGCGCTGTGTTCCCCCGACGTTAGAGGTATGAGAGTCCTTACAGAATTCATTCCAACCCCCTCTTCAAAACCAAAAAACAAACAAGAAAGCGTAAGCAAGTGAAACAGCTTGGTCATCCTTTCAAAACACCGTATGTTGCTATAGAAACATCCGGGGGTGGAGAACGGCATGACTGAGGAAGCTGATGCCTTGGTGCCTCTGGGCCTGTGAGTTCACGACTCCTTGCGGCCTCCTCGGGCTTGAGTCCTGGGGGTCACTGTGCCCTGAGGTATGCTGAGGTTCAGCAGGGACCCCCTGTTTGTTTGATCTTGGGAACTGGTTGAAATGTGTGCAGACCCACTAAAAACAAGCACAGAGCCCTGTGATGCTGAGAATGTGCCCCAGCCTATGTGGGGTCAGCGGGAGCTTCCTGATCTGTGCTGAGGGAGCGCAGGTACCCAGGAAAGGCTGACGTCCCAAGTGGGGGAGTGCGGAGGGCTTGGCCCCCTCCCACAGCTGTGGAGCCCACCAGGGCAGCAAGGCCTAAACCCAGTCCTCCTGGCACTGCTTCCTCAGCTGTGAGGGGTGAGGGTCTGGGGCTGAGGGTGGCGGAAGCCCGGGGATTATCTCCCAGCTTCTGTTCTCCCCGTCTGGATGGGGAAACAGCTCCCTAAACAGTCTTCACTGTCCCTGTATTATGCTGCTGCTCTGACTTGTGGATATAAACCCTATGGTAGATGGGACAATGAATGCTGGGGCCACAGAGACCCTGGACGCAAGCCACCTCTACCTGCTGGCCTGTCCACCACCCCCCCACTCCAGTAGACGCTGCTCAGCCATCACTGTGAACTCACCTGCTGACCCATATCACGACCTCAGCATCCTTCTCAACACAGTGACCATCTATCCATTGGTGCCGACTTATAAGCTGTCCCTTCCCTGCCGGATGCACAGAGTGGCCACACAGTTTATCATCCAAACAAGGGCAGCTTTGAGAGTGAAAGAGAGCCTGCGACTAATCCACGGGGACAAAGTGCGTCGGGGTTATCCCAGATGAGTTAGAGGCTGTGGTCACCCCAATTCCACCTCAGTGAGGCTCGCAAAGTACCCACCCACTCCTTGTAGGTAAACCCACCTGAGGAAGCTTGAGAGCGCCTTCCTACAGGATGGCCGTGGTGGAGGATGGGGGGGACTTGGGGAAGGAGAGGGGTGTCTAGGTGAGGAAGGACAAGGCCTGCCTCAGGGTCACAGACTTGTCTGCAGAGGTGCCATCCCCACTGGGCTGTTCCCCTCCCCTGCCCCGTGGTCCCTGGCACCAGCCCCCTGCCCTGGTAGCACCAGCCCATCACCTTCCCATGAAAGCCTGCGTCTGCTCCCCGCCTCTGCCTCACAGTGAATAATCGGTTCTACAATAGCTTAATGAGCCAGTTACGAACACATTTGGGTGTCTTACGGAAACAGAATCACCTTGTTTACTCCTTGGTAATTAAATCAGTTACATCTGATTTCTGTTTGGGGAGATTTATGGGCATTTTCTGTTTCTAGGTGGCAAAATTGAAAAATGCGTCTAATTACTGATGGATTTCCCCCAAGAAGAGAAGCAGAGAGCAGTATTTCACTCACTGCCAAGTTCACTGCATCTTAGCACAAGGATGGAGGATGATGGGAAGGCTAGGGACCATCCAGGACAAGTGAGGAGAGAGGACGGGAGTGCAGACACGCAGGGAGGGAGGCCCTCTCTTCTAACAGCCGGGACTCGGCCACTAGCTGTTCTGCTTGGGCCGTAGAAATCTGACTGGTCCTCTCAGACAACCCCCTTTCCTAAGGGGAATCCCATTCGTCCCTCAATAAACCAGTTGCGACTATGGGGTTTTTAGAGGCTGGATGCTTCAGGTGGGAAGGTCTGACCAGGTATGGCCTCTCAGTTGCTTTGTGACTTTAGCCAAGTAAGTCTTTTATTCTTTGCCTTCACATGTTCTCACTTATGAAGCAGAGTTTTCAAGTTACTGAATTGCTGGGTTGATTGAAAATATTAAAAATATTATCATCACAATATGTTTTATAAACACATATAAGTTCCCTGAAAAGGGTTTTGCTCAGCTTTACATTTTCCGGCCTTTGAGTTGGGAGGATGAGAAAAATAATATGAGCATTTTATTTAAAGGCAATAGGGACTCCCTAGGAGTCCAGGGGCTGAAACTCCATGCTTCCAGTGCAGGGGGCCTTGGTTCGATCCCTGGTCAGGGAACTGGATTCCCCATGCTGCAACTAAGACCTGGTGCAGTCAAATAAAAAATCAAATGTTAATATTGAAAAAGGCAATCAAAGTGACTTCTTGGAATTTAAACTCCGTCACCAGATACAGTTTACATTTTTGGCTATTGGGCCATTTTTACTAATTCAGGATCTGGCTGAAATGAGTGTTTCCTACACTTTGGTAGCAGATGGGACCAAAGTCTGAGGACACACGTCTTGCTCCAGAGCTGCCCAGAGTCCCCTACCCTCACATTCCATCCTCACAATGACCGTCAGAAACGGTATATTTTCTGCAGGTGAGAAGGCCCTGGGGCTCAGCGGATCCAGGCCGGGGGTCTCGCTCTGAGTCCCATGGAAGGCCTGGCTCTGCTTGGCACCCCCAGCAGAGGCTTGATGGGGAGCAGGCCATGTCCACCTGCTGGACCTTGTACGTTCTCGAGAAGCAGTCACCTTGCTCCGAGTTTATGGGCCACACCAAGGGCCTTGGCAGTCAGGCCCTGCTGACCCTCTCCTCCATGTGGCCCAGCCCACACCCACCTCAGTGCTGAGACCCCAACTAGGTTGAGAAGCCTCTGTTCCGGGGGGTGGGGCACGCTGCTTCTCTGGGCCTCAGTTTTCTAATCTGTGAAATGAACGCCGCTTCCTTCCTCTGCCCGGCCATGAGAAATCATGGAGAGCTCAGTGTCTGGTGCATATGTGTTTCCCAGGAGTCCGCAGACCACAAGGGGCTCCAGGGCGGGCTCGAGGGTAAGGTGTCCCTCAGGTTGGTGACCTCAGAGCAGTTACCTCTGTAGCTGGTGGAGCCGGATGGTCACCCCAGCTTTCTGGGGAGCCTCCGGGCCCAAATAACTCCAGAGGGTGCCTGGAGCATCCATACCCCTCAACTCACAGGGCCTTTTCAAGGAAATGAGATTTTAACTTAAGCAGGACCTTCTGCTCCACGGGAGGGCAATCCACTAGCAGGGGTTAGCATCTCTGATTAGCAGCAGTAACAGCCTGGACCCCTTGATGCCGAGTCACAGGTCACCAGAGGATGTTGGGGGGACAAGCCCAGGTCCTGGCTCTGAAGGCCACCTGCGCTGACCTCTTGGGGAACCTGGGCCCTGTCCAGAGATGAGGTTAACTGGGGCTGGGACAGGCCCGGGGATGAGCACGTCAGCGTGTTATGGAAACGACCAGACCCCAGGTTCAGGCAGGTATAGACACGCTGGTGGAGCAGGAGTTCTCACAAAGGGTGGTGCAGCCTCTATGTGGACAGGATGACTGTCCTGGAAAGTCAGGAGTGTGGAGAACCTGGGTTTGAGTCCAGCCTCTGCTCTCTTTGGCTGTGTGGGCTGTGGTCTACCCCTTAGTTTCTCTGACCCCCAGGGTCCTCAATCACAAAGCATGATGCCAGTGATGCTTTTCAGAGGGTTGTGATGAAGATGGGTGGAGTCTGGTGTGTGGCCCTGACACTCACAGCAGGTGCCAGGTAAGCACGGCTGCCCCTCCCCTGCTCCATGGGGGTCACCGGCCAGACTCCCACCTGTCTTCCCACCCTGTTGTGTTAGGTGAGGCTCAGGGCATGGTGTTGGGAGCCCTGTCTCTGAAGGGAGACCACCTGGCTTTATATCCAAGTGCTGCCATAAAAATCAGAGCAGAAATAAATGAAACAGGCAATTAAAAAATCATAGAAAGGATTAATGAAATTAACAGCTGATTCTTTGAAGAGATAAAATTCATAAACCTTTGGCCAGACTCTTTGGGGAAAAAACAGAGGGCTCAAATGAGTAAAATCAGAAATGAAAGAGAAGTTACAACCCACACCACAGAAATACAAAGGATCATTAAGACGTGACTGTAACTGAGTATGCACCAATAAAATAGAAAACCTAGAAGTGGAAAAATTCCTAGAAATATATAATGTTCCAAGACTGAATCAGGGTAAGATAGAACATATGAACAGACCAATTACCAGAAATGAAATTGACCAATTACCAAAACGAAAGTCCAGGACCAGATGGCTTCACAGGTGAATTCTACTAAACATTTAGAGAAGAGTTAACACCCGTCCTTCTGAAACTGTTCCAAAAAATTGCACAGAAAGGAATGCTTCCAAAATCATTCTGTGAGGCCACCATCACCCTGATCCCAAAGCCAAACACAGCACAAAAGATAGAAATTGCAGGCCAATATCACCGAAGGACATAGATCAAAAATCATTAACAAAGTATTAGCAAACTGAATCCAACAATACATTTAAAGAATCCCAAACCATTGTCAGAGCTTCCCACGTGGCGCTAGAGGTAAAGAATCTGCCTGCCCATGCAGGAGACATAAGAGACACGGGTTCTATCCCTGGATTGGGAAGATCCCCTGGAGGAGGGCATGCATTCTTGCCTCTGCCAATACTGGAATACTGCCATTCCAATATTCTTGCCTGGAGAATCCAATGGATGGAGGAGCCTGCTGGGCTACCATCCATGGGGTCGCAGAGAGTCGGATATGATGGAGCGACTAAACAACAACACAAACAACATCCTACTGAACAGTGGAGAGCCAAAGGCATTTCCTTAAGACGAGGAAGCCCACTTGCCACATTTACTCAGCATAGTATTGGAGGTCCTGGCTACAGCAATCAGAGAAGATAAAGTAGGAAAAGCAATCCAAATTGGAAAAGGGAGAATTAAAACTGTCCCTGTTTGCAGACGACATGATACTATACATAGAAAATCGTAAAGCCACCGCCAAAAATCGACTAGAGCTCATCAATGAATTCAGCAAAGCTGGAGGATACAAAATTAATATACAGAAATATATTTGTAACTTGGAGTATAACCTTCAAAAATTATGAATCACTACGTTGTACTCCTGAAACTAACATAATATTGTATATAAGCCATGTGCTGTGCTGTGCTAAGTCGCTCAGTCATGTCCAATTCTTTGCCACCCCATGGACTGCAGCCTGTCAGGCTTCCTCTGTCCATGGGATTCTCCAGGCAAGAATACTGGAGTGGGTTGCCATGCCTTCCTCCAGGGGATCTTCCCGACCCAGGGATCAAACCCCGGTCTCTCGCATTGCAGGCAGATTCTTTACTGTCTGAGCCACCAGGGAAGCCCAGACCTCAATTTCAAAAGTAAAATAAAAATTGTCAACAGTGCTAGAGAGGAAAACTGGAAGACGAAAAGGAGGAAAAAGGCAGAATAGCCAGGAAGAGAAGATGCACAAGAGCAGGAAAGAAGTGTGATATCACTGGAGTCTACACCCAGAACGAAGTCCTTGGGTAAGTCTCCTGAAGTTACGCCCATGAAGCCCGGGGTCTGCCCTCAGAGACCCCGTGTGTAGTGGGAGCCCCCCGTGGTGCACAAAGGGGGACGTGTCCAACAGGCCTGGAGAAAGGGCCTGCAGGGCGTGAGGCTTGGATCCTCTGGGGAGAGCTGACCATTTCTCTACCTTCTGGGCAGAAAGCAAGCCAGTGACCTGGACCCTCTGTCTGACCACAGCCAGGTTCCCACTGACCTCTGGCTCCTGTGGCTGGAAGTCCCCGTGTGACTCCAGGGTGGCTGCACCCAGCCAGAGTTCAGAGCACCAGCAGCCTCTGGCCTGATGCCCTCCCCTGAGTCACTGCTCTCAGCTGCCACCCTCTCCCACCCCTACACCACAGCCCAGGGTCTGGGGAGACAGGATCTCTGGGCTGGGCCAGAATCAAACAGCCCGTGGACAGGTCAGACGTCTGGCCTCAGGGACCCGAGTTCTGATGCAGTCCACGGACAGTCAGCACTCTGGGGCCTGCAGCTGAAGAAGTCGCGCCCTGGTCAGAGCAGCCAAGTGGGGGGTAGGGTCAGAAGGGACAGAGGCCATCACAACACGGCGAGGCCTGCATGAAGCTGTCATACCAGTGAGCTTGGGTGCCCCTTTCCAACACCAGCCAGAGGCAAAGGGCACCTAGGGCTCTCCCAGGATCCAGGCCAGACACTGGGCCCCCAGACCGGGTGGTGTCTGTGATCTGGGAAAAGTGATGAACGTCTAGAGGACCGGCCTTTCCTCTGAGACGGCGGGTCCAGGTGGAGCTCCCACTCGACACTCGTGCATCCCAGGTGGCATCTACACCCCGGGGACTCACCCGGCACAGGGGAGCAGGGTCGTCATCGGCACAGGACGCTGGCGTCCTCCCCAGAGTTCACATCTCAGGAAGTACCCGCTCCCAGGTGCTGGCTTACCAGGGGCCTGGACGGTGGGTCAGTCCTCTTATAGGAGACACTGAGGGGTAAGGACAGTAGAGGTGGCTGGAGCAGCCACCACTGTGGATGCTTGCAGTTAACACGCTCCCGTCCCCGGGGGCTGGTCTCAGGTACCATCACCACCACAGGCGAGGAGCCTGAGGCTCTGCGAGGTCAAGCAGCCTGTCCAGGGCCCACAGGCGGCCGATGCCCGGCCCAAGGCTTGAGCTCCAACCATCCAGTTTGCCTGTGTGGCCTCAGGCAGGGTGGGCCCCAGGAGCTTGGTCTCCTATCCCTCACAGTCTCCACTGGAAATCCTATATTCAAATAATGGCCAAACCAGCAGGATGCGGGAGCATTACAGATGGAAGGAGGGAGCCCTTCTCCAGCCCGGGGCAGGTGTGGCAGGCTGGGACCACGTGGCATGGGACCTGGGAGAGATGACGGCACGGCCATCTCCAACCCGAAGCAGTGGTCAAGGCGCAGACCCAGCAGTTGCGGTCCCGCCGTGCGTGGTTCCAGGACTGCAGGCTTTGGAGCAGCGGCAGAGCATCCATCAGAGCTGAGCCGACACACGTCTGTGCCAATAAATGAACATTTCCATCTCAGGTGGCTTTATCTGACAGGCACCATCAATTCACACAGCAATTTATGCAGCCAAGGGGAAAGGTGTGGGGGACATGGGCAGGGTTGGGGGAGGATGGGGGGCCAGCCTCAGCCTGTCAGGTTGTATTCACTCATTTTGCAATCACTCACTCGTTCACTCACTCATTCATTCATGCCGCCACTCATTCCCTCACTCATTCATTCACTCATTCATTCAGTCATTTATTCACTCACTCATTCTCCAGAAGAGCCTAGGTGGGTGCGGGCCTAGGCTGGCCAGCCTAGGCTAGCCTAGCTGGCCTGTGTTACAGAATGTCTTTCCCCCAGCCTCTTAGCTTATATTATAAAGATCACCTATATTTTGGTTGTTAGATTTGGGCCAAACTGCACATTCCTCAGTCTTTCCTTGGTGATGTCCCATCTTACCCACCTCGTGACACCGCTGTGTAGAAGTGTGTGCTGGGTCTTACCCACCCTGTGATACTGTTGTGTAGAAGTGTGTGTTGGGTCACAGTTGGCAGATTAGAGATCCCCCTGGATCAAACACTCTCTTTTCCTTCAAAATAGTCCCTCCATCTGGCTTCAGCAGTTTGAAAATGCAGGAAATCCGTTTGCTAGTCATCTGTTATATCTACTTGTTTACACATTGATCAAGGTACTTATCCCCCGGTTCAAAGAGATGAGATGGTTTACCGAGTGCTCGCTGAGGGCTGGAGGTGACTGAACTAAGAGGACCTGATCAGTAGGAGAGCTGGGGCCTGGAGCCCACAGCAGAGCATACTCAGCGCCCCACCCGGGGTTCCAGTCACTGCCCGTCTCCTTGATGCGCCCTCTCCTTCCTCTGTCTCCCACCTGCTAGGCGTCCGCCCTCATTCCCCACCCCTCAGAAAACACAGGGAGACCCGAGAGGCACTGACGCGGGGGCAGCAAAGGACAGGGCATCCTCACAGGGTCATCCCTTGGGAGACACACCTGTGCTGAGCGTGCACACGCACGCACACACACACATGCATGCACGCATGTATGTACATAGGCAGGGTCAAGGTGCTTTGTACTCCAGGCTGGCCTATTCCCTTTCCCTTTGTTTGGTTTTGGCTTCTTCTGCACAAAGTGCTCCATGGAAATCAGGGTCCTTGGAAGTGAAACATCAACACGAACCTCCCAGATCCATCGCCTTGAACCTCCTGGATCTCTTTCTTGAAAACCTCCTAAAGCCAGACGCTTGGGTGGTGTGGGGTGGGGGCTACTTCTCCACCCTTTCCTGCAGGGGATGATGGGAAGCTGGGGTCTTGTTCCCAGAGCTGGGGCGGGGGGCAGGGGACGGCCGACACGACGCCCTGTAGGGGCTGAGGTGATGCAGATCCTGTAAGACCACGGGCCCCATGACCAGCCAGGCTACCTGCTCCGTGGAGGGACTGGTCCCTCTGGCCGACTCTAATAGGAGCAGGACACCCAGTCCTGCCATCCCAGACTGGAAGCTACAAATGACCGGAGCCTGAGAGAGGCCAGCACTGCCAGCCTGCTGGGCCCTGGCAGCCGGCAGGTGACCATGATTCATTCCCGCCCGACAGACGTTGCTCCTGGGTTTGCCTTTCTGTCTCCCTGGGCCGCCCGGCTCATCCATCTCTGCCCTGTGGCCCTACTTCTGCCCCGTTTCCGCTCCCGCCTTATTTCATCCCTCACCCTGATGGGGATTTGGGCACAGCCATGGTTGGCTCTTTCTGCCCCGGCAATGCCTTAGCTCTTTTCTCCATGTCAGGGGAGCACAGGTGACATGCTTTGCCCACGTGAGCACTCAGGAAGGAAGGAAGGAGTAGAGGGGGTCGTGGGAGACGGAAAGGAAGAGGCCAAAGAGGACGTGTGATGAAGGCACCTGGCTTCAAGGGAGAAGAAAAGTCACTTAGAACTTGTGTATTGCTCCAAGCACAGTTGTCAACAGAGATAAAAAAACTATAGGGACAGATCCCACATAGGTGTCTCGATTGAAATTCTGCACCTACTGTCCACCTGCCAGCAGATAATTGTCAGGGACACGTTTGCCTCACCCCTACCCCAGTCGGATAATGACTTTAATTCAACAACAGGGAGTGGACTGAACGTGGAGTTGATCCCACAGGAACGGCCTTAGGGACAGACAGCCCAATTCGTCTTCCCTCATTTTAACGATGAGGAATCTGAGGCTCCGGGGAATCGAATGATTAGCGGGTGAGTAGTGAAACCAGATACCCCAACTCAAAGCCCAGTGCCTCGGGTGCCACGCCAGGGCATTTGCTCCCAGCAGTGTTTTAAAAGCCAGCCATCATAATGAAGAAGAAAGGGAAAATCCAGCCCAAGCATATTTAATCATACGTGCTGATAAAGTGAGGACGGGAAAGAAGGCGTGAGCTGAGGAAAGCCGTGATTAAGACAATATGAGAAGTGTCTGCACACAAAGAATAAACTAACTTTATGATTGTGAATGGGCACTCGTTAAATGCACCGGGGATTAGCGTTACTGAGCCTGGGGCAACGGAGACGATGGGCAGTGAAATGCTATGATGAATGACACTGGGAGACTTCTCTGCTGCTCTGGAAATGTTTAGAAATGTTAACAGGCGATTGGAGAAGTATGAACCCTTGAACAGAAGACGCTGTCAGCCCTAGTTTTATACACTGTGTGGAAATGAGGGAGACTCACTGGCCGGCAGCAGAAATGAAACATGGGCAGAACTTGCTCCATAAAATAAAGTGACCTGGAGACTTCTGCTTCTGGAAAGATGGAGCAGACATAGTTTCCCCATTCATCCCACAAAGTGCGAATAAAATCCACAGACACTACAAATGAAGCAAACGTAAGATGACTGTACGAGGAAGACCAGGAGGTGCAGTGACGAGGGGTCTCAGCACTCACGGAAAGGCACATGGGTGAGCTCCCCAGGTTTCCGGGGAACAGAGAAATGCCAACGGGTGCAGACAAATGGACACGTACATGACTGAGGTCAGCTGTTTTAGCCAAGGGCCCAGGAAAGGGGCAGCCTAGCAAGACACACGTCACTCCACATTGCAATAAAACACGCATAGCATAAAATTTACCATTTCAGCCATCTTAAAGGGCACAGTTACGTGGCAAGCCGGCAAGAACACAAGATTCTAAATAACAAGCAGAATGTCCAGTTTGCTCTCAAAATCACTCACCACACCAAGAACCAGGAAAATGTCAACTTGAATGAGAAAAAAAACAATCAACATATACCACCACTGAGATGACCCGGATGTTAGAATTATCTGGCAAGGATTTTACAGTAGCCATCATAAAACTGCTTCAACAAGCAATTTACAAACATGCTTGAAGCAATGAAAAAATGGAAAGTCTCAGAAAAGAAACAGAACACCTCAGCCAAAAAAACAGGAAATTTTAGACTTGAAAACAGTAATGAAGGAAATTTAAAAACTGAATGAATGGGCTCAATAGCAGAATGGAAACAACAGAAAAGACTCAGTGAGTTTGAAGATAGAACAGAAATGACCCAATGTGAACAACAGACAGACAATAGTCTTTAAAAGTGCAGAGTCTCAGAGTCCTGTTGGACCATAACAAGAGATCAAACATCCACGTCATAGCAGACCTCTCTGTCCTGCCACTGAAAGCTCCTATGAATCTATGGATATTTAAAATAAAAAAATCTTAAAAGCATAAAGTGACTTGGCTCAGTAGAATCATGTCCTGTCCCCAGTTTTCGCAATATCCCTCAGGGAGCAGAAGACCTCCGAGGAACCCGGACCAGGTGGTCTGGCTGTCAGGTGGGCACAGGGAGGCAGGGGTGCCCTGACAAGGCAGGTCCCCCGGGCAGTTGACCGTGTGATGCTGGATGCCTGTGGTCAGCTTAGCCTTGCACCAGCTGCGGGAGGCGCTAGGAACGTGGATGGGATGATGGATCCTTCCCCCCTAGTCCTGTAGCTCGATTCCTCCCAGGCTATCCTCAATCTTTCACACTCAGCTCTTTGCCAAGAACAGCCACCAAAGAACCAGCCGCAAACATGCGTTCTTTCACAGGAACCCCCATGGCTTTGCTTCTCCACTCCACAAGCAGCCAGCCCCCAGAAGCTGACAAGGTGCCCGTTTATCTCAGTGTGGTTTGTCCACTTAACCTTCTGGAACCCAGGTCCCCTCCTCCTTCCCTCCAGCCATGTGGGCAGAGGCCATGCATGGCAGGCCGGACCCCCAGGTGAAGGGGAATCTTGGCTTCCGATTGAGCTGCTAATCCTCAGGGCTGCACAGGGCTGACTGTCTCCTGTTTAATCCTGCCTAGAAAATACTGGGCTTCCCAGGTAACTCAGTGGTAAAGAACCGCCTGCCAGTGCAGGAGGTGAGGGTTCGATCCCTGGGTCGGGAAGATCCCCTGGAGTAGGAAATAGCAACCTGCTCCAGTATTCTTGCCTGGAGAATTCCACGGACAGAGGAGCCTGGTGGGGCTACGGTCCATGCAGTTGCAGAGTTGGATGCTCCTAAGCTTGGCACAGCACAGCACAGAAAATACTAGGTGTAAATACACAGCATCCCTTGCACGAGAAACACCTGGACTCTTTCTGACCCAGGGAGGGTGCCCTTCACCCTGAGACAAGGAACACTTAGAAGGCCGGACTGAGGGCGTGGAAAAGGACACACGCTCCACCCAGGAGGAGGGGGAGGCTCACCCAGGAGCACCTCCACTTGACACGAGGAAGGGGTAACACAGTATGTTCTTGAGGGTTTAAGACAGGGGGTGCTGTGTATCTACAGCTAGGGTTTTCTGTGCTGTGAGTGCTCAGCTGCTAACTTGTGTCCGACTCTTTGTGACCCCATGGACTGTGGCCACCCAAGACAGTTATGAAGGGCCATGGATGGAGGACAGAGCCTGTATTTCCTGGGTGATTTAATTACTGTCTTTGCTGGGGGACTAGAAGTGACTCTCAGCTTTTCCATCGTGAGCCCCAGAGACAACGGTGGCATTTCCATGGCGTCCAGTCGGGGGAGGAGGAGGGCATGCTCAAGGTCAACCAGAAGTGACCGGCCCAGGACCCCCTGTGTCCTGGGTCCTGCCTGGACCAAGACCCCAGGGATGCCCTGGTAACTGGCCAGGAAGTTCTGACCAGAGGACTTAAGGAGTTAAGTGCTTCCCCAGCAGAACCAGGCAGCTCTGAGAAAGCCCTGGGGCACCGGGGTGAAGCCGTGTTTACCTGCAGCCTTCGGGGGGGGGGGGTACCCCAGGCTGACGCAGGACGTCTACCTGGGACTCGCCAGGCAGGTTGGGGAGGCACCGATGAGCTAAGGCCATCAGCTTGCTCAGTGTATCTCTCGTCTGTTATTTGTGGTACTTGTCCTAATCATATAGTGTCAGTGCATCTATAAATTATCTTGTCTCTCAGCAGCTGCCAGGAGTGATGAAAGCTGTCACTTAATCAAAAAAGCTTAAATTAATTAAAGGGGGAAAAAAAGGGAAGGGAAAGGAGAGCAGCCTTGGAGCGGCTATTCTGGGCCCTGCGGAGCTTTGAGGCGATGCCAGCTGAGGAGCTGCTGTTCCGTCACCAAGGTTTCCATCCCTGCCTGCTGAGGCTTAGGGACACCTCTGTCTGCAGCCCATCCCCGCTCCCGACAGAGCAATAAACAAAACCCACCCAGCTGGGTAGCTGTGGGGCAGGACCGGAGGTTCATAGCACCAGATGTCTGTTTGGCCTGGATTTGTGTCTGCTTCACCTTGATTTTTTGGGGTGAAATGCTGATCAGAAAGGAGTCAAGGGTGTGGAAACCAGGCTGACCTCCAGAGAACTGGGGAAGACTGGCGTGTGCCCCGTCACTACATCCTGACCCTGTGTGTCTGTGCTGTCGCCTGGGTACCCAAGTTCCCCTCCCCCCTCCCCACAAGGCCATTCTAATCCCCCCAGATATGAGGCCCTCAGGATTCGCCTGTCCCTTTCAACTCTCATCCATTTTAGAAAACTAAGCAAAAGACAACCAAACAACCTTGCTCCTAGCTGGGGATCAAATGGGAACGGAAAATATCTAAAGAACTTATTATTCATTGGTATCATGATTGATGTGGCTTAACTCATGACTCAAAGGATAAGCTGTTGAAGGGAGCAAAGTCCTGGTGATGCAGGAGGTGCCGCAGAGCCTGGCTGCTGGCCCCGACACTAGGACTCCGAGAGTTCCAGCGACCCTGGAACCCTCGAGGCTGAGCATCTGCAGTTCACAACAGCAGGGTGACATTTTCAGATTTACAAAATGACTTCACATGTGAAGCAGTCAGAGCCAACATTAACATCCCTGTTTTCTAGATGGGACCCTGAGGCTCAGAGAGGTTAGGCGCCTTGCTAAAGGTCACACAGCAGTGTATGGCAGAGTGAGGCCTGGAGAGCCAAGGCCTTTGTTTTCTGTCTCCACACAGCCTGCCAGGCTACCTGCTACCTTCTCCTCCAGTGGGTTGGCTCCTGCTCCCTGAGCTCCATGTGCACCTGACTCTGGTTCGACAGGCACATGGTGGAGTCCCTGCAACCTGGCTCTGGGACCTGGCGTCCCACCCAGCTGGCTGCGCTTGGTACTCTCTCCTCCCCCATCCTCATCCTTAAAGGGCTTGGAGCCTGCCAGCCGATAAGATGTGTGTGTGTGTGTATGTGTGTGTGTGTGTGTGTGTGTGAGTTGCTCAGTCGTGTCTGACTCTTTGCAGCCTCATAGACCATAACCCGCCAGGCTCCTCTCTCCATGGAATTTTCCAGGCAAGAATACTGGAGTGTGTAGCCTTTCCCTTCTCCAGGGGATCTTCCCAACCCAGGGATCGAACCCAGGTCTCCCGCACTGCAGGCGGATTCTTTACTATCTGAGCCACAGGGAAGCCCAAGCCGACAAGACAAATAGCCAGAAAGGTTGGATGCTGTCGGGGTTATCATCCAGCTTTGGTGAAATCACAGGCCCAGGAGGGAAATGCAGCAGGAGGTGCTGGCACTTGGGGTTGACACAGCCCTCCTGTCATCCTGGCGCAGTGACAGCTCGAGCTCCTGCCCTGCCATCGCCGTGGACGGCAGGCTTGTGCTCAGCTCGGCCATGACGCTCTGGGTGGGGGCCTCCAGCCACCCCCAGCTGGCTCACATCAAGTCTGGAGCCCGCTCTAATTAACGGAAAGCCAGGTGACACTCCGTTCCCTTCCTCGGCTTTACGGGGACGCTCGGAATTTCCAGAAGGCGAGGACTTGGTGTAAGGGCCCATCTGTGCTGCCAGGCTTGCAGCTTCATTAACAAACACTCAGTGCTCCCCATGTGCCAGGCACACACTCAGTTAATACCTGCTCTCTGCGCGCCATCTACGGAGTCCTCATACCAGCCTGCAAGTGCTCCTGTGCCCTTTCTAAAGACGGGAAAACAGAGGCATGGGGAGGGTACCTAAGTTACCATGGGAACCAGGCTGGAGGCTCCGCAGTCTTTCCTGCCCTTCCTTCAGATGCTCCGCTCAGGCAGTGATCAGAGCAGAGAGCCTGCTCGCTCCCTGTCTGCTGGCCCCAGAACCTTCTTCTCCTGCCTCATTCTCCCCAAGGGTCCAAGGGGGACACCCGTCCAGAGGTTGATCTGATGAGGCCACAGATGAAAACGTGTCTGTTACGAGTGTGTCAGGAACACAAGCACATTTTGTGTCTGTTGCCTTCGAAGATGCGGCTTTGGGCGCTTGGCAGGGTGCGGGCAGCTGGGGCTTGGTCTCGGGCGACCAGGGACGGGGAGGCAGGTTGGCTTCAGGTGAGGGCACTGGGGCCCCGAACCGATCTGGGGGCAGAGGAGGCGCCGTGGAAGCGCTCCGTTTGCGTCCCTCTGCCCAGTATCCAGAGCAGCCATCACAGGCCACGGCCATCAGGCTCGCTGCACTTCCCCACCTGCCAGAGACCACTTCTCGCCCCCTGCAGCCGTTCTTGACTTGTCCCCAGACCCCCGAGACTCCTGGGGCTCTGAACAGCTGCCCCCAGTGACGCTGCGCCCTGGGGCCCATCACCCCCAGCCCCCAAGCTCCCACTCTGGCCTCTGAGTTTGTCTGTTAACTGGTCATTCAGGCCATGTTCTGGGGTGCCCAGGCTCCTGGTATTTCAAAAACAAAGACCTGACGAGCCTGTTTACCCTTCTTCTTGGTAGGAAAACTCCACCAAGACATCCAAATATGGAAGCAACTGCTATTTAGCCCTGGGGGTTTCTCAGTTGGGTCCCTCCTTAGCGGGTGGCTGTGAACATCTTGTGATTCTAAGTAAAACGCTGTGTGCGTGTGCATGGGTGCGCCTTTCTGAAAGAAAGTATTTGTTAGTCATGTCCGACTCTTTGGGACCCCATGGACTGTAGCCCACCAGGCTCCTCTGTCCATGGAATTTCTCAGGCAAGAATACTGGAGTCGGTTGCCATGCCCTCCTCCAGGGGATTGAACCCAGATCTCACGCATTGCAGGCAGAGCCTCTTTATCATCTGAGCCACCAGGGAAACACTTTTCTGGGGAGAGTTCAAAGCTTTCACCAGATACGAAAAGAGGTTTGTGAACCCCAAAGAGCTAAGAACTGCTAGCAGACTGGATGACTGGAGAGGGAGACACACACAGGCATGGAAGTTTCCAGAAACACTGCAGCAGACTCCCCAGGCCACCAGCCTGGACCTCTAAGGGACCGGATTCCTGGGTTTGGGAATCCTTCAACAGCCTGGTTTTATGAAGTGTTTGCGTACTTCCGAATGGCATGGCCCCGCCAAGGCTGGACCCGCGCCTTCGGAAAACCACTAATGAAACAGTGAAGAGAGGGAGAGGCCCAGCTTCCTGCCAGAGCTCTCGGCCAGGAGGAGGCTGCTGTGCAGCTGCAGGCGGGGGGCAGCTGGGTCCCCAGGAAATTTAATAGGTGGTGACAGGGGAAGGCCTGGTGACAACAACTCCGCCCCTTCGCAGGGGCCCGAGGTCTCCGGAGCCTCGGCTGGGCCGTGGAGGACCGCAGGCCGGGCAGCCAGCCACTGCTTCACAGATCAAAGCTCGGCACAGTCCGGGCCACAGACCCCGAAGGGCCGGCCCCACCCCACGGTCCTGCGGGGCTGCCTCTCGGCCCTCCAACTGCAGACAGAAAACAGCCGATCCTGGACAGATTGTGTCCTCGGACCTGGAGCAGCATGAGCTTTGTTGACGAGACGCTCAGGAGGGCTACGCGGCCCTGTTTCCACACTCCATCTCTTCTGGGTGTTTCTCTGTCAGAGGCTCGGAGTGCACACATGTGTCACTGAAAAGTGCACGACGGCACAGGCATAGCCAGCACCTTAGACTCAATGCACCCGCTTCCTAGAAGCTCCGTGCGCTCAACGCAATGGCCAGAACGAGCCACTCATGCCCTTCCTGTCCCATGCCAGCCGCACCCTCAACTGGCCCCAGCCATCACACTCAGGCTTCCCTGGTGGCTCAGATGGTAAAGAATCTGCCTACAATGCGGGAGACCCTGGTCCGATCCCTGAGTCTGGAAGATCCCCTGGAGAAGGGAAAGGCAACCCGCCCCAGTATTCTTGTCTGGAGAATCCCATGGAGGATTCTGGGGGAACTACAGGGGGAAGGAGCTGGGGGGCTACAGTTCATGGGGTCGCATAGAGGCAGACAGGACTAAGTGGTTAACACAATTATCATGCTCAAGTCCAGAGTCAGGGAGCCAACCTTGGCTGGGCAGCCAGGGAGTTAGAACAGAATCCACAGACCAGGTGATCTTGACAGATTGCTCTTGAGCATCTGTCTGTTTATTTAAAAACTCAGGACACTAAAACCTGATCCTGGCTCCTAAGGATTAAATAAGACAAGGCAGGTCAGAGCCCAGCACACTCTAAACACTCAGGTAAAAGGCATATCTGTATATAAATAGGGGCTCCTGCAGCTCAGGTCTGGGGTCAGAGGTCAGAAGCTCAGGGATGCAGACAGGTGTCCTGCCCTGTAGGGTGCACAGGAAACCTCAGGGAGGAAGGGAGGAACCAGGTCAGCCCTGAAACTCTGAAGAACCTGCTCCCTAGGGGCTGGGGACCCGGTCACTCTCCCTGTAACTACCACGTGCAGCCACCAGGGGCACCCGGATTCTCTCCATCTTTCTTAGGAGTCCTGGAAAAAAACGTTTCTCTCTGTTTTTTTAATGCTAAAATAAGGCTGGAGATTTTCATATGAAAATTTCCCTAGGAATCTAAGAAGAAAAGAAAACAAATACAGAATGCAAACATACAGAATTAGATGAGTTGACAGTGCAGAACTTGGATCCTGATTGAAGTAAAGTCTGACTCACACCACTGTGTAGGTGTAGCCTGTGACCAAGGACCCAGTTGCAGACAAGACCAACCGTGCAGGCTCCTGCTACATTCCTCTGGGGGGTGCCCTTCCCCTGCCCCAACGCTCTACTCTTAGAGCCCTTCCTGCCCACCCCTCCCATTTGCATTGCAGCTCTCAACCCCAGGGGGCACCAGCCTGGTTTTACAGCATTGGAAACACTTCATATTCACAGGTTGAGAGGTAAAGAATCCACCTGCCAGTGCAGGAGACTTGAGTTTAATCCCTGGGTCAGGAAGATCTCCTGGAGAAAGAAATAGCAACCCATTCCAGTATTCTTGCCTGGGAAATCTCATGGACAGAGGAGTCAGGTGGGCTACAATCCATGGGGTCACAAAGAGTTGGAACCAACTGAGCATGCACTCACAGGGAGATAATATCATTCCTACCAAGGAGGGAAGATGGCTGTTTTCTCCAAGCAAAATAAAATCTACTGACTATATGGTTCAGTGAAAGGTCCAATGGCTAAAGCTGTCCTGCACAGTGGTGTTCAGCTTATCCCACCTCTGCCCTTGAAAATCAGGCACAAGGAATGAAGCGACGTTTTATTTTATCAATCCCACTCATTTTTCCCAAGCCTGAGATTCTTTTTTAAAAACAATACTTTTCTTTCTTTCTCTGTATATTTTTGGTCGTGCTGGGTCTTCACTGCCACGAGGGCTTCTCTCTAGGTGCGGTCCGTGGGCGTCTCATCTTGGTGGCTTCTCTTGTTGCTGAGCATGAAGCCCAGAGACTCTGAAGCCTGTGTTTCAAGGGCCGAGCTCAGCCAGGCTCACCCTGTGGGTCAGGCAACAGCTCCTGGGCTCTCACCAGAGGAGCCCCGCAGAGTAGGAGGACGGCCTGGATCCCATAGGACCTGCCACGCTCGGCTTCCTGAGCAGACCTGGGTGGGGGGCCTCCTTCCCAGGGGAATTCAGAGAGGCAGCCCCTGCCCCAAAGGGCTGTCGGGATGACAGAGAGCCAGGACCCACCGAGGATTTAACCCTGAGGAATTAGGGAAGCCGGCATCTCCTGCGCTAATGTTGGGCACTTGAGACACATCACCTCCCTGCACCCCAGCCCTGCAGAGTGAGTGCTCCCACCAGCCTCTAGACTGGACATGGCAGGTGGCCCCAGCTGCACCTGGCAAGGCCCAAGTGAGGCCCCACAGCTCCTTCCACTTATGCCCATCCAGGGTCACAGGCGGGTTGATGCAGAGCCGGGAGACGAGGGTTCCAGCAGCTCGAAGCCCTACCCCTCGATGCCAGGGCCTCCCTGGAGGCACAGGCACTGGGGCCCGGACCAGCTTGGGAGGTGCCCGCCATCCAAGGTAAGAGCTGGGAGCCAGGGGCCCCTTACCTCCTGCTTGGCTGGCCCCCTGACCAGGCTGCTGTGGGCCCAGTGGCCCCCACTGAGGGGCCCTGCTTTTCCAGGGAGCTCGAGTTTCTGCAGAAGACGAAGCTGCAGCCTCTGCTTTCAGGCTATGAGGATGGCGGCACCTGCATGGCTGCTAACTCTGAAGTGAGGCGAGGCTGAGGCCCTGCGTCGTTGGGGGGTGGGGGCGGTGATTAGCTCAAGTCAGGGGTCACCGAGTACCTCTTACTAGTGTGAGGGCTGCCCAGGAGTGAAATCAGACGAGTGGAGGTCAGGTGGACACAAAGGAAAGCTCCCCATGAGCGCAAGCAGGCGGGGTGGGACTCCCCCCCCACCACCCTTGAGAACAGTGCACAGTGGTTCTCCTCTCCTGGTAAAGGGGGCACATCAGGCACAGCCTGGAGCCACCTCCTACCTGGGCACCCCCCACGGGCACCCCCAGCTCTCCTGCAGCCTCAGCACAGCCAACAGCAGAAAGGACCTTTTAAAACACAAGCATCTTGCAGACAAAATCACCCACAGGTGGGCTCCCGCAGCAGGACAGCGGAGAAAGGCTTAGGGAGAAACAGGCCATGTGCTCTGCACCCAGACAACGGCAGTCTCTCGACAGAAACACCCAAGAAGCCCGCAGGTCAGCTGCTTTCTCGTCCCTGCAGCAAACGAGGTCCGCTCAGAGGTGCCCAGACAGGTGGGCAGCCAGCAGGGCTCTGGTGCTTCCTGAATGGAACGGAAGCGGCTACGTTGCCCAATTTTTCTAATGAGCACATAACCAGAAAAGAATTAGAAGAATTAAGTTCCTGTGCACGAACAAAGGCTAATTATCAGATGAAAATAGCTTGACGGTAACCATAATCCACATATTTACATATTTTCTCTCTTTCTCATTTAACATCACGGAACAATTTATTTTAGGTCTATGTTTGGGGATAATGTCAGCTTTAAAATGAAAAGAATTCCTCAGCATTTGTGAGAAGACATCCTCTGGTTTTCTTCACTTTAGAGTTGGCTTTTGGGAAACAGATAACACTGAAGCCACGTGAAATTCTAAACGCAAGACTGGGGAGGTGACTGGACAGGGGAGGCCCAGAGCCGCTGCTGCGCTGGAGACGCGCTTTGTCTGTGTTGTCCGACATGGAGGCCACGAGCCACATGGCTGCTCAGCACTTGATACATGCCTACTGAGACTGAAGAACTTGAGTTTTAATTTTATTTAATTTTAGTCAATTTTAATGCAAGTGGCCACTTCAGGCTAGTGAGTAAGGCCCTGGCCAGCACAGGTCTGCAGGCAGAAGTCTGTGTGACACTGAAGAGTCCAGAAGGGGTATTCTTTGAGAATGTACTGTGATACACAGGCTCTTTGGAAGACAGTATGGAGATTCCTTAAAAAACTAGGAATAAAACCACCATATGACCCAGCAATCCCACTCCAAGGTATATATCCTGAAGAAACTAAAACTGAAAAAGACACACGTACCCCAGTGTTCATTGCAGCGCTATTTACAATAGCTAGATCACGGAAGTGATCCCGATGTCCATCGACAGATGGCTGGATAAAGAAGCCGTGGTACATACATACAATGGGATACTACTCAGTCATAAAAAGGAACACTTTTGAGTCAGTTCTAATGAGATGGATGAACCTAGAGCCTATTATTCAGAGTGAAGCAAATCAGAAAGAGAAATATAAACATCATATACTGATAGATATATATGGAATCTAGAAAGATGGTACTAGTGAGTTAATTTTCAGGGAAGCAATGGAGAAACGGACATAGAGACCTGTGGACATGGGGGGAGGGGAGGTGGGAGGGGGTGAGATGTTTGGAGAGAGTAACATGGAAATTTACAATACCACGTGCAAAATAGATAGGCAATGGGACTTTGCTGTATGACTCAGGGAACTCAAACAGGGGCTCTGTGACAATCTAGAAGGGTACAAATGAAGGGGGAGATGGGAGGGAGGTTCAAGAGGGAGGGGACATGGGCATACCTATGACTGATTCTTGTTGATATATGACAGAAAATCACAAAATTCTGTTAAGCGATTATCCTTCAATTAAAAAAATAGAGTGGCAAAAAAAAAAAAAAAAAGAATTCACTGTGAAAAGGGGCTTCCTCAAGACTCTGATAACCTGGAAAGAAAGGCTTTCATTCACTCCTGGCTCGCCCTCGAACTCCAAACCCCTTTTTTTTGCCTCCTGGTGTCTTCAAGGAGCAGATCATTTGCTCACCTTCTCCTGACCACTCTGGCCTGGAGTCTTCCCAGTCACTGTATCAAAACTGCTCTTTAAAGACCCCGGGGGCCCTCAATTTTAACACCTGGTGGTCTCTCCTCGGTCACCCAGGAGTCACGGGGAAGCTTCTTTAGCAGCCCTCCTATCTGTGGGGTGACACAGTCCCCAGATCCTCTCAGTTCCACATTTGTCCCGACTAATCTACGCATTAATCACTATGTACTAATCACTACAAACAAAGTAAGTGGAGGTGATGGAATTCCAGCTGAGCTGTTTCAAATCCTAAAAGATGATGCTGTGAAAGTCCTACACTCCATATGCCAGCAAATCTGGAAAACTCAGCAGTGGCCACAGGACTGGAAAATGTGAATTTTCATTCCAATCCCAAAGAAAGGCAATGTCAAAGAATGCTCAAACTACTGCACAATTACACTCATCTCACACACTAGCAAAACAACGCTCAAAATTCTCCAAGCCAGGCTTCAACAGTACATGAACTGTGAACTTCCAGATGTTCAAGCTGGATTTAGAAAAGGCAGAGGAACCAGAGATCAAATTGCCGACATCTGCTGGATCATTAAAGAAGCAAGAGAGTTCCAGAAAAACATCTACTTCTGCCTTATTGACTATGCCAAAGCGTTTGACTGCGTGGGTCACAACAAACTGTGGAAAATTCTGAAAGAGATGGAAATACCAGACCACCTGACCTGCCTCTTGAGAAATCTGTATGCAGGTCAAGAAGCAACGGTTAGAACTGGACATGGAACAACAGACTGGTTCCAAACCGGGAAAGGAGTATGTCGAGGCTGTATATTGTCACCGTGCTTATTTAACTTATATGCAGAGAACATCATGAGAAATGATGGACTGGCTGAATGACAAGCCAGAATCAAGATTGCTGGGAGAAATATCAATAACCTCAGATATGCGGATGACACCACCCTTAGGGCAGAAAGTGAAGAAGGACTAAAGAGACTCTTGATGAAAGTGAAAGAGGAGGGTGAAAAAGTTGGCTTAAAGCTCAACATTCAGAAAACTAAGATTTACTGGTCCCATCACTTCATGGCAAACAGATGGGGAAACAATGGAAACAGTGACAGACTTTATTTTTTGGGGCTCCAAAATCACTGCAGATGGTGACTGCAGCCATGAAACTAAAAGACGCTTGCTCCCTGGAAGAAAAGCTATGACCAACCTAGACAGCATATTCAAAGGCAGAGACATTACTTTGCCAACAAAGGTCCGTCTAGTCAAAGCTATGGTTTTTCCAGTAGTCATGTATGGATGTGAGAGTTGGATCATAAAGAAGGATGAGAGCCAAAGAATTGTTGCTTTCCAATTATGGTGCTGGAGAAGGCTCTTGAGAATCCCTTGGGCTGCAAGGAGATCAAACCAGTCAGTCCTAAAGCAAATAACTCCTGCATATTTATTGGAAGGACTGTTGCTGAAGCTGAAGCTCCAATACTTTGGCCACCTGATGCGAAGAGCTGACTCATTTGAAAAGACCCTGATGCTGGGGAAGATTGAAGGCGGGAGGAGAAGGGGATGACAGAGGATGAAATGGTTGGATGGCATCACCAACTCAATGGACATGAGTTTGAGTGAACTCCGGGAGTTGGTGACGAACAAGGAGGCCTGGTGTGCTGCAGTCTGTGGGGTCACAAAGAGTTGGACACGACTGAGCGACTGAACTGAACTGAATGTCCTCCACAATCCCATCTTTCGTCTGTGCACAAGACATCAGTATTCTCAGCATCAGTCCTTCCTTCAGCCCCAGACACCTCCAGGAATGACAGCCTGGCCCTTCATCACTCTGTCTCAGTACACGAATAGAACCCCTTTTCCTGGTTCCCCAGAGCACCTGCGTGGCTCTCAGCATCCACAGCATCCCCAAGGCTCATCCCTTCTCCTCCATTTCATGCTCTTGGCACGGCCTGAGTTCAGGTCAGGCGTGTGTATGTGGAAGGTCTCCCGGTAGCCTCCCTGCCTCAGCTCCTTCCCACTTGGCCCTCTCCTGACCCTCAGGATACCACCCTGCTCGAGACCTTGCACCTGTGTGGGAGGAGGTCACAAAGGCACAGAATCAACGATGCCTTCAAAAGCCAAGGCTCCCCAGTGGGCCTCCTGCCCCCACCCCCGCTACACACCATGTTCAGATCACACACACTCTGCTGACCTCGTGTTTCCTCATGTCCACAACCCTCCCCAGAGTCATCCTGGTCGCTCTCCATAGCCAATTCTGGAGCCTCCTCTGATTCTCGAGCCCTCCAAGCCCATCCCTTCTGCTTCTCCCCAAAGCACTTTGTTCCCAAAGCTGTTCCTTATCAAAACTGAAACAGTCCTACTGAATGGAATCACAGGCAACTGTATTTGTGTCTCTATTCCCCAGCAAAATGTCAATCAAGCATCGCTCTCCTTCAGCTTTGGTTTCAGGACCTGGAGCAAAGGCTCTCCTGCAGAAAATGCTCAGTGAGTATCGCATGATTCTAAACTTCAGCAAGGACTGTCTCAGGTCCTGTCTGTCATAGTCGTGGTGTGTAGGGATGGCCAGCCCAGGATGGTCCCGGTTTGCTCCAGTTACCCGGGCGTCCTCTTTGGTTACGTCCCCTTTCATTCTTGCAAGGACCTCTGTTTAAATAGTGAATTCTATGCTCACCTTAATCATAAGACCCGAGCTGTGATCATTTACCTATAAATCTTACAGAAGATCCGTTTATAAAGAGTTTAGACATTGAACTGCCTATAAGTGAGGTGATGGGTAGGTGCCCTCCCTACTTCTACTCCTGTATGTAACAAAGTTGCCGGCTTCTGTGGTTTCCAGAAGTATCCTTGAGAGGAGCCCTAATAAAAATGCAGCTGCTTTAATTTCCTCAGCCTGGGAACAGGAGGCAACCCAGGCGGTTTTCTGTAAACTCTGATAAAGGAGAAATAAGAATGCTGAGATCTACATACTTCTGTGCTGACCACAGGGAACCTACCTGGAAAAGAAAGGTGAGGGTGGGGGTGGGTTGGAGGGACTTGGGCGGGACAGGAGCGGTGCAAACACCCGGAACCAGTGGTGCCCCGGAAGGCGGGGGAGGGAGGCTTGCTGCTATAAACCTGTCAAGGAGAAGGATGAAGGCCCAAGGTGTGGACAGTTAGGAGGCAACGGGGGAACCTACAGACGCAGTTTTGGGCGAGAGGAGGCCCAAGGAGGAGGCGCCTGTGATGACTCTGAACGTCTATTGGGTTAGACACAGCGTCACAACAACACACAGCATTGATCTGTGTGAAAGGTCTCCCTCCTCACGCACCGGCAGGCTTACCACCTTCCTTTTTGCTCAAAGTTAAGCCAGTTTTCCTCTCCTACTTAGAAACAAACTACCCTGGTCCCTGCAGGGCCCTCTGCACTCACCCTCTCTGCTCCTGTCTTTCAGGCCAACAATCCCCCCCAGCACCCAGCACGGCGAGTCCTGGGCCCACTCATCACCCCACGGACGCTCCTGCCAGGCTTGCTGGGGGCCAGCATGTCCTGCGTCTGTGGGCCGCCTCGGTCCTCCCCGCTGCTGGCCTCTCCTGCCAGCAAGGATGGGGGCTTTGCTCACGGTCACCCTCCAAACACACGCCCTGGCTCCCACCCTCCATGTCTCCCATTCTCTGTGTCCCCCTCTGGCCCCTAGGTCCCACCTCTGTCACCAGCTCTGCCTGCACTGGCCGTGTAGGAAATGCCAGTGTCCTGAGACGTGTCTAACTGCACTCACGCTCGCTGGATGACCATTGCTCCCTGGTCTCAGTCACCACCGTCCAGCTGATGACACCATTTATATTCCCCACCCATCAGGTTCCAGATCCGAAAATCTAACTGCCTCCTCGCGAGCATGGGGCTTGTTGTGGACACAGCCCACGCCAGAGACCCAGAGACGAAGCCAAGGATGATCAGCACCCTCGCCTCTCCATCTGGACCCTTCACACCTCCCCCTCCCCAACCCGGTCACAGTGCCCCATGACTCTGCTCCCCGGACCTGTCCCCTCTGTTCACCCCAGCGAGTCCTTGATTCCTCATCAATAGGACAAGCAGACGGGCCCCCGGCAAGAGGAAGGAAGGGCCAGAGTGATTGAAGAGACCGAGGGAGGCAGGATGGCTAGTCTGCAGGTGTCGAACTCGTGGAGGTCCTCAAGGGTGGGCTGAGGTCCCCAGGCTGGGGGGGGCCTCTTGTGACCTCCCGGGACCCTGCACGGGGACCTGAGACTTTCTGCCCATCAGCATCAGTGGCAGAAGGGAGGCTGGGCACTGAGCTGCTCGTCAACTAGGTTTCCTGCTCCTTAGCGGCTCTCCAAAGAGGAGGGACTTGAAGTGACAGAGGACTTGACTGCGTCCCCCAAAGCCCTGCTTCCCGCTGCCCTCCAGCCACCCGGCAGTGGGCCGTCATGTCCCCGCCGCTTTGGGAAGCCACGGGGCAAAGGGCAGTTGGCTGAGTTTTTGGTTCCCTGGGTTCTGACGTGGTCTGAGTGCTGTGCTCCCCCTAGGAAGGCCTGGGAAAAAGGCAGTTTCCCTGCCCTGGCTGATCCTGAGTCCCTTCTTGGGATGACGGGTTGTTGCTATTAACACGGTCACCACAGACCAGGCGGCGACAACCCCCATTGCATTCTGTCTCACCCGCCGGCTTCCTGTCGTCTGGGAATGCAGGCCTCCTATTTATAATTGCATGGGTTCATTCCGGAGTCGAGGCTGAGCCCCCACGCCACCAGGGAAGAACATGAGGACACCACTACTTAGAGAATGGGGCGTAGGGGTGCGTTCCTGCCACCTGGCGGGTCCCCTGTCCCCTGGGAACCCCCAGGATACAGAGAACACAGAGATTGTGTGAAAGTTCCAGCGTGGCCTCCAGACCCCCAGTTTGCCCTTTTCCCTGAGCCCCCGTGGGATGCAGGGAGTGTGTGCCCGTGGTAACGGCCGTGCTCATTGGAGGCTGATAAGCCAGGCACCACTTTTATGGGAAGAGACTGAGGGACAGGAGGTTAAACAACCTGCCGGGGTCACGGTTAGTCAGTGATGGGGCTGGGCTGTGAGCCCCCATCACAAACCGGCTTCAGCAGGCCCTGGGGTCCATCGGTGACACTGCCCCCTCCCACTCCTGCTCCAAGCTCTGAGTCCGGTGATTAATATCAGAGAATCCACGCCCCATCCCCAGGGGCTTCCAAGGGGTGGTCGACACAGATCTCTAGATGTTTCATGAGTTCTTCTCTGAGTCACTGCCCATGGATGCAGGTTCCCCTTCAACACCCACGGGTTATTTCCTAATTTAATGAGATTGTAAAGAGTGTCCAGGGTGCAAACCTGGGATCTGCTAAGTGAGGGCCCCTTACTGTGGGGAACAAGGCTGGGTTTGGCTCGCCCCCCTCCTGCCCTGATGCTCACACCTGCTCAGGGTTCTCCCAGAGCAGGAACCAGACAGCAGCCTTGGACTGAAGGGTGAGTTCTCCATGCAGGGCTTGTAACCCTTCTTGCGCTCCGGGTGCCTTCGGCACTTCTAAGGAAACCTGCCGACTCCTTCTCATGGTAACATTTTAAAGTGGAAATAAAGGATGGCTAAGAAAACTGATGATGTTGAAACACAGTTATCAAAAATAGTTAGAAGACACATGTGCAATGTAAAAGTATATGTGACTTTTTGTTTATGTATTAAATAGCAAAACCAAGTGGACCACCAGAATTTTGACTCAGTGATGAGGAAAAAAAAAAACCCACCCTTTTGTGGTATTGCAGCTATCCTGATGGGAGAGGAACATGTCCAGTTTTAAGCGGTGGACGAAGTCACAGACACTGCTCATCCTATTGTGATTTGCTACCTGTATTCACAAAGAATAACATGATAACACTCGGGAAGAAGTCTGTGAAGACAAAGGTCTCCCATCTGAGTTCACGGACCCTCTGGAACTTCACCTGCAGACTTTTTGAGCCCCAGGTAAAGAGCTAGTGAAGGGAGGAGGCAAGGGTTTGGGAAACTGCAGGGAGTGACTGTCTGCACTCAGAGGCAGACCTCACGTCCAGAGAGCCCTGTGGTCCTGGCAGTCCTGGGAATCAGCCTCAGAGAATCTTCCCAGATGCTCCAATGCTCAAATAAAGCCGCTTCTATTTTCTCCCAGGACACCCTCAAATGCTCCGGGAGATTTTCTCAAGCATTCCCAATAGCCAAACCCATTATTACTAATTTATTAGCAAAATTTCTGATGAGACAGGCTGAAAACAGCTTGACAGGATCCACTGGCCTGGGTGGACGCTGCAGGACACAGCCCCTGGAGGTGGGTGGGAGTTAGAGGTGGCAGCCTGGTTGGTGGGGGGCTCAGGTCTGAACTGCAAGGCTGCCCACGGGCCCGAGTGGTCCCCAGAGCTGGCCCAGGGCTGAGAGTGACCTGGAGGTCTTGCATCAGGGACCACAGTGGTGAGGGGGAGCCAACTTCCAAGAGCTGCGGCCGGTGAGGTGGGGACACCAGGCCCCCAAGGGGGACAGTGGCTGCAAGCAGAGGGTCAATAGTTTAGGGCAGTTAGTTGGCAGGACATTGAGCCAAGTGTCCACCACCTACAACCTGTGCTCCAAGATCCTCCACCAGAGAAGCAAGTCGGATGCTGGGAGCCTCTGCTCAGTGGCCTCAGCCTCTGGTCCAGGGGCATCTTTGAGAATCACAGGCAAGAGTGGACTTTTACCTGGAAAGACCCAGAAGCCATTCCCATTCTGCACACAGCTTCAGGAGCTTCCAGGGCCCTCTGACCTGAGCCCACCTGTCCCCAGCCTCAGACTGGAGACCTGCAGGGCCACCTCGCAGCCGTGGGCTGCCAGGCTGAGGGCCAGTCACATTCCCGCAGGACACAGAGGCAGACAGCCAAGCCACAGGAAACTGGTCGGGACTGTACCAGGCCTGGCCCTGG
Source organism: Budorcas taxicolor (assembly GCF_023091745.1). Taxonomy (NCBI): domain Eukaryota; kingdom Metazoa; phylum Chordata; class Mammalia; order Artiodactyla; family Bovidae; genus Budorcas; species Budorcas taxicolor. Next base: position 152,143,122 of record NC_068914.1, on the reverse strand, counting down.
AAAAGGCCACTCTTCCTGGTGTCCTTGGGGGAGGCGGACAGTCACAGACACCATCCATCTTCCTTGCTGTAATGGGGACACTGCCTTCCTGCCCCAAGTGGGGCTCCCCAAGAGCCATCCCTGTTATTTCAGGCTTCGTCTCTACATGAGCAATAAATGCAGAGAGCCTGGGCCTGGGCAACTTAATTGGTATCATCATGGCTTTAATTCTAAGCTGCTTTGTGCCAGCGCCGGCCCAGAACTAGCCTTTGTGATTTCCACTTGGACAGAGCCCTCTGTAGGGAGGGCCATCCTTGTGCAGAAAAGGGGCAGTGTGTGTCCTGGGCTGAAGGTCCTCGAAGGGGCTTCTCAGTGTGGGAGTACCTGCCCCAGGCATCCGGGTCTCAACTGGAAGGCCTGGGCGTGAACATGGGTGCTCCTGGCACCCCAGGGGAACAGGAGGCATGGAGGGTCTGCCTGATGGTGCTGGTTGTGTGTCTGTTCTCCAGCGATGGATGGGCAAGGAGAGTGCTGGGAATCTAACCCACTGATTAGGGGATGCTTACTAAGGAGGCTGGACTCTCCAGGTGGTACTAGGGGTGAAGAACCTGACTGCCAATCCAGGAGACTTAAGAGACACAGGTTCAATCCCTGGGTCGAGAGGATCCCCTGGAGAAGGGCATGGCAACCCACTCCAGTATTCTTGCCTGGGAAATCCCATGGACAGAGGAGCCTGGTGGGCTACAGTCTGTGGGGTTGCACAGAATCAGACACTGAAGCATCTTAGCACACTGCACATATTAATGAGGTTGGTGGAAGACTCCCAGGGTTGGGGAGAGGTCAGTGAGGGTCATCAGACAGAGCACCAGTTAGCAGAGAACCCTCATCTGTGCTCCCGTCTTCTGGAGACTAGATTTGAGTGACAAGACCATTGTCTGTGCAGTGCCGTTCAGTAACCACTCTGCCCACCTTGTGCCGGTTAAGGTATGGGGGCTCGTGCGCTGGAGTCCAAGGGTGACCGCGAGTGACAGAGCCACACAGAACACTCTGCAGAGCTGACACGGCACACGGCTCACTGCCCCCCGGCTCAGGCTCTGATGGGCAAAGTGCCAGGGCCACCTGCCCACTGACTGACCGGAGCATTGCAGGGTGGGGCGTCAGGGACAAGCCTCGTGGATGCTGGGGGCCACGCCCAGCCTCCCCTCCTGGCAGATCCGAGGTGTGGCCCTGGCGAGCTGTCACCTTGCAGCCCTGCTTTTCCCACCCATCATGTGCAGGATGGCCTGGGCCACCTCTAGGACCCACGCATCCCTGCACTCGCAGGCCGAGGAGAAGCCCCGCCTCCCGCCTCCCTCAACATGGTGCGTCCCTCACCCCAGCCCCCGGGGAGAGTAAAATTCTCAAGGTCAAATGCTTTTCCCACTTGTGCGAACATGTGGGAGGGGTGGAGACAGTCGCGCTAACTCCTCTAAAGGCTGCAGGAGCTAAATAAAGACTTCTGATCATCAGCCCAGGACAACCTATCATCACTCTCCGTGGACAAATTGTACCGCGTGTCAGAGCACACGGGAGACGCACGCTAATTCACCAGTCAGGACCCAGAAAATTGTAGAGTATGGGCACCTCTGCCGCTCCTTGCGTCCTGCCAGGCCGGCCCGCCCTCCATCTGCTTAAAGGGACATGCCTGCCAAAGAGAGGCCCTGCATGGAGGCCGTGGTTTAAAAAAAAGCACTTCGTGAAGACCCCAGTTGAATAGGCACATTTCCGTGACATTTATACGTAAATAACCAAAAGAGGAAAAACAGTATTTTCCTTGCTGGGTCTCCCGGGGTTCCCCAGCATGCTAGAGGTTGTTGCCTAAATGAGACCACAAAACCCCTAAGTTCATGAGGTGAACGCAGGACTGACTGAGCAGAGACATGAAACTCACCAGAGGCCTGATGGCCGGAAAAGGAAGTGACCCAACAGACAAATCCAGGACTTGTAGGCTCCCTGGCTCTCCTAACGGTGGTGGTGGTGGCAGGAGGCGTCCTGCCCACGGGAGGGGTTTTCATCATGTTATAGTTATTTAGAACCACCAGGGCAGGATGGCCACAAACAGCAGACCAAGTTTTCCCCAGTTTACTATTACTGTTGAAATCTCGGTGCGCGCTTAGCACTCGCTGCCCACTGCCTAGATGTTCAGCCCCATATGCACTGGTCAGCGTAAACGTGCCTGAGTTTAACAGCCTGAGAGGTCACAGGGGGTGTCCTCCAGCCTGGGATGTCCTGATGGGAAAGCACTTGTAAAGGCCTGCAGGCAGGAGAGGCCATGGGGGTTTCTGAACCTGTGCCCCCTACCAGGCTCATGGCACTGGGTCCCCTCCACTTGTGGGGCCGGCACCCTCGGGGCACCCAGAGCCCTCCTCGCAGGCTGGTTTCTCCTTTCTTGACTGTGTTTCTCCCTCTAGGATCGTCCACCAGACCCGGTGCTTCACTCCTTCTGCAGAGTCACTAACCCACTGAGATGCTCAGCGGCACGGTTTCCAGTCTCATCATTACAACTGGAAAGAACGCAAGTGCAGAGACTGGCAGGTGGTGTCAACCAATGCTGGCTGCCTGGAGGTCATAGCCCAGCTTGGCTGAGGACCACCCCGCCCCACCCTCTTCTTGGCTCAGACCAAGACAGCCTGCCAGTCAGGCACCCCGGCCCCTGAGCTCAGACGCTTGTCTGGAGGTCCCCAGATGCTCTCTTGGCCAAGGCCCCCCAAGGAGGAGGGCCCCAGATCCTGTTCTGAGGGTGGCGTGGAGAGGCAGAAAGGCAGACACCTTGTTCTGCACCCTTCCTCCTGCACGGGGGCTGCGAGACCCTGGGCGTTCACGGTGTCTACGTGAACCTCACATTGCTCAGTGGTGATGTGGGGGACACCGGCCTCTCTCGTGGGTGTGAGCTCAGGACCACAGACAGTGCTCAGAGTACAGAGCCGGGATGTAATTTTCCAGTCATTCCTCGCTGTCTCCCCACAACCAGAAGGGCACTTAGAATGATACCGATGGTAAATGACATAAAACTCTAATTCCCTCGAGTCGGGGCCTGGGGAGTGGGGTCAGAGGGTGCTGGGCAGGGTCATTCTTGGAGGCCGTGTGCAGGTCGAGGCCCTGTGGTCAGCACCAGGCTCGTCTGCCTCTGTCCCCCTGCTGCCCTCGCCCTGCGGGCACGGCCACGGCTACGTCCTATCTCAGTAGCTCTGCTGAGAACGCCCCCAGCTTGCCAGGGTGAACTGGACTCAGATAGAAGGGAGCGCTGAAGGGCACCTGCCGGGTCCCCAGGCTACATCATTCTTCCTCTTGTTGGCTGGGCCCCAGGCCCCTGCTTGAGCAGCACACCAGCTGCGGAGTGGCCCCCCTAATTGTTACACCGTGCAGAGTGTGACAGCCTGGGCAGCAGGAGGCCCCGCAGAAAAGGCCAGCGTAGCCCCGTGATTGCTGTCACCCGTCTCCAGTGGGGCGGGCGGGCAGGGAACGCTGGCCCCCTCTGCCGGGCAGGCTGTAGGCAGGGGTACCTGGGGCACCCTCTCCTGGGGATGGCATAGCCCAGAGCACAGGATCCCAGTGGACCCCTGCTCTGCCCAGCGTTTGGGGGTTGGCCCAGCCCTCCTCCGGTTTCCCCACAAGTGGGCATACACACTGCCCGGGTAGGGTGCTTGTGACCTGCAAACCACCCTCAAGCACAGGAAAGGGGCAAAGGCTCTCTTCCATCACACCCGACCTCCTGTCCTCGGGCAGAGTTAAGAGGAACGTGGGCTGGAGAGTGATCGAGAAAAAGTGAGTCTGATTCTGTCACCTGCTGAACCACTTCCCACGGCTCCCACAGCTGCCCACCACAGTCCTCTCCCCAGTGTACACGGCCCGCCACCCAACTCCCAGTGTATACAGTCCATCGCCTGCCTCCCAGTGTGCACGGCCCACCACCATCCTCCCAGTATACAGGGCCAACCGCCTGCCTCCCGTTGTACACAGCCCACCACCAACCTTCCAGTGTACACGGCCCACCACTATCCTCCCAGTATACAGGGCCCACTGCCTGCCTCCCACTGTACACAGCCCACCACCATCCTCCCAGTGTACACAGCCCACCACCATCCTCCCAGTATACAGGGCCAACCGCCTGCCTCCCGCTGTACACAGCCCACCACCATCCTTCCAGTGTACACGGCCCACCACCATCCTCCCAGTATACACAGCCCACCACCATCCTCCCAGTATACAGGGCCAACCGCCTGCCTCCCGCTGTACACAGCCCACCACCATCCTTCCAGTGTACACAGCCCACCACCATCCTCCAAGTATACATGGCCCACCGCCTGCCTCCCACCGTACACAGCCCACTGCCATCTTCCCAGTGTACACAGCCCACTGCTATTCTCCCAGTATACAGGGCCAACCACCTGCCTCCCACTGTACACAGCCCACCACCATCCTCCCAGTATACAGGGCCCACTGCCTGCCTTCCACTGTACACAGCCCACCACCATCCTTCCACTGTACACAGCCCACCACTATCCTCGCAGTATACAGGGCCCACTGCCTGCCTCCCACTGTACACAGCCCACCACCATCCTCCCAGTATACATGGCCCACCGCCTGCCTCCCACTGTACACAGCCCACTGCCATCCTCCCAGTGTACATGGCCCACCACCATCCTCCCAGTGTACACAGCCCACCACCATCCTCCCAGTGTACACAGCCCACTGCCAGCCTCCAGGCTCTGCCCAGGTCACCCTTTCTCCAGCTCATCCCAGAACAGGCTCCTTCCTGCCACTGGGCACAGGGTCGCTGAAGAAGCCCCTGTCCCCATCACATCATGCTATTTTATTCACATTCCTGGTATTTCCGTCGCTCACTGTCTATTACGATGAAGGTAGATGCCAGGAGAGAAGAAACCCCTTTCTGCTACTCAGGATGAGCACAGAGCCGGCACGTGGAGACTGAATGGATAGACAGTGACAGGCTTGTCACTGAAGCAAGAAGCGCGAGGCACTCAGGTGAACGGTGGGGTCATGGACCCGCCTCCACTAAAAACCTTTAGAAAACAGTGGGTGTCCTTCCCATGGGGCAGGGTCTGGGCTAACATCCCACGTTGCCCTCCACGTGCCCCAGGCCCGGTCCCCACGCCCCACAGACAGGGACCACACGTCTTTTCTTTGGAGGATAAGCCAGGAGGGCCCTCAGATGACTTGCTGTCTCTCTCGGGCTGCTTCTCTGTCAAGGGTTCATGCTGCTCATGGGCCTCTGGGGCCCACTCAGAGCTCTGAGCACGTGGCTCAGGGGTGGGTCTCTGTGGCTGACGGGACTGTCCCCTGCAGCATGCAGGCCTGGTGGACACAGTGCCAACGGTGGCTGGTCCTAGAAGGGGGATAGGAATGGACCCTCCACATACACCTTCATCTGATGAAGACCTTAAAGTAATATATGCCAGTGCATTGTTTAGGTTAGAGAAAGTGCATGCGTAATTGGCATTATTTTGGTGACACAGGGGAAGGAGGGCAGGTGAGAAGGACTGGGCGGGTCGTGGGGAAATGGGGTGTTTTTCAGTTCTGCTCATGTCCTCGCCCAGATTAACATGAGATCACAGAAGCCACCACCCCGGGGGAATCTGCCAGCCTCTTAAGGTAAGAAGTCAACCTGAGGTTGCTATAGGAACCGGATTCCTCCCAGCGCCATGGCAACCGGCTCCAGAGAGTGTTGGGCACACAGCCTGCTCTCACTCCACCTCAGAGCTGGGAAGAGGGCAGCGGAGGTAGGAGAGGGAGGGGTGGGCGGGTCCTTCCTAAACCAGTGAGCCGCCAGCCAGCTCGGCTCAGTGAGGCTCCCTTCAAACTGAGATTACGGAAGGTGAGCGCCTCCATCAGAATGGTCCAGAGACACTGGGGCACCCTCAGACATCTGGGGCCCGTCCTTGGTTTTCCACGTTGTAAACCGTCTGTTGCAATCACAGTGAGGTGTCACTGAGGAAGGTTTCCTCCTTGGGCAAAGAAAACAACCAGACAACCAACAAAACAAACCCAGAAACTCACCGTGGGCCATTCTGAGGCCAGAGACCATTTCCTTCTGAATTTCCATCATGAGATTCTAAGTGACAATTAACCTCGTCCCCAAATATGAGCAGCTGAAAATGGATAGAAAGAAATTTCAGGCCCTGCTTCCTTAGAGACATAACGACCTGGATCAAGTTACCTGGTCAGGTGATGGAGTTGTCCTGCCACCGGTCCTAACAGCCTGAAATTTAATTCCACGAACATCACCAGTACAGCCCAAGGTTGTAGGTAAGAGAGTTAGCACCTGGCACGCACCTTCCATGTGCTGTGGGTTCACAGTTGCTGGCCTTCTATGCCATCAAGTCACAGGCTCTGTAAAACCTCCTGATGGCCTGCTGGTGACCTAAAGCAGTGGCTCTCCCAGCGTGACCTGGACCAGCACTTCAGCATCACCAGGAGCTTGTCAGGAATGCAGAATCCCAGGCCTCCCCTCCAGACTGTCTCCATCAGAAATGGGGTGAGGCCTGGTCTGTCCTGGCAAGCTCCTCACCACCTCCTGCTCAGCCTAGGTTGAGAACCTCTGACCTCACAGCCACCTCACCTCGAGGCAGCAGACCCAACCGGCACCCAAGGCTGCTTCTTACAGCGCGGCTCCTAGCCTACGGGCAATGAATGCTCTGGTTTCCTTTCTCTTTAAATGCAATTGTTAATCAGTCCCCTTCCATTTCTATTTTTTGAGGCTGAACACAGAAGTTTGCATTTCTAATAATAAATTTATCTCATTAGTTTTGGTCCAGAACATTTACTCAAGCTATTGAATATATTTGTATATCATACAGAAAATGTGATAGTATGCATTTATATTTTCGTTTTAAATTTTGTTATTATGCTGTCTATATGTTTTATATCCTACTATTAATGTAAAATGAGCATCTTGACTTGTAAGCTTTAAAAACATATTTTTATTAGCCCATCACATGAATTATAACACCATTTATTTAAACACTCCCCCTTTGATCTTAGGTTATTTTCAATTTTTTTTGCTGTTATACATAATGCTGTAATGAACATCATTGCACATAAATATAAATCTTTCCATAATTATTTTCTAGCCTAGATTCCTGGGAGGAAAACTATTGGTAAAAGCATAGGAACATTTCAAAGGTCTTAATATGTATTACCAAACTGTTTCTAGAAAGGCTATAAATTTTCCTATTTCTACCATAGTGTATAAGAGCTCATGTCACCAAAACTTTTGCTGATATCTTGTTTTTTTTTAATAAATCTTTGTTAATAAGTGAAAAATGGTATCTTGTTTTAACATGCATTTTGTTTTTTACCAGTGAAGCTGATTTTTAAAACATATGTGTTGACGAACGTGCAGTTTACGTTTGTAAATAAATCTGTTTATGCCCTCTGTCCGTTTTTCTAATGGAGGTATGAATGTTTATGTTACAGATTTCTAAAGCTCTCCTTCTAAAACAGAAATATTAACTATGCTCTATCATTTTTTAAAAAATAAATATTGTCTCAGTTTGCTTTTGTCTTCTTTTCTGTCATTTCTGTGTAAAAGTTTTATATTTTTATGAGTTAAATCTTCTAACCTTTTACTTTGTGTTTTCTCCTATTACTTCAGTATTTTAGAAGTCCTCTCTAATTGTGAGCTCAGTTAATTATTCATTTCCCCCTAATTTTGATGGATGATTATTATTTTACATGTATTCAGTTCAGTTCAGTTCAGTTCAGTTCAGTCGCTCAGTCGTGTTCGACTCTTTGTTACCCCATGAATCGCAGCATGCCAGGCCTCCCTGTCCATCACCAACTCCCAGAGTTCACTCAGACTCACGTCCATCGAGTCGGTGATGTCATCCAGCCATCTTATCCTCTGTCGTCCCCTTCTCCTCCTGCCCCGAATCCCTCCCAGCATCAGAGTCTTTTCCAATGAGTCAACTCTTTGCATGAGGTGGCCAAAGTACTGGAGTTTCAGCTTTAGCATCATTCCTTGCAAAGAAATCCCAGGGCTGATCTCCTTCAGAATGGCCTGGTTGGATCTCCTTGCAGTCCAAGGGCCTCTCAGTAACTCCTTAATCCATAGTAATTCGTTTTGGCTAAATGCATAAGGTAGGCGTTTGTGTGTGTGCTCTCAGTTGCTTCAGTCGTGTCTGGCTCTTTGCAACCCCATGGACTGTAGCCAACCAGGCTCCTCTGTCCATGGGATTTTCCAGACAGGAATACTGGAGTGGGTTGCCAGGCCTTCCTCCAGGGGATCTTCCCAACCCAGGGACTGAACCCAGGTCTCCTGCATTGCAGGCAGGCTCTTGACTGCTGAGCCACCACCCATGAATTCTTTTCAGGCCAGCTGAACAGAGGAGGCAGGCCTCTTTTTCTGGTGCATGGGATCTGCCGCGTTGGAGATACAGCAGGATGGAGCAAACTTTCTTCTGGCTCTGACCAATGCCCTGTTTTAGGGTTCTGGCCTTCTGATGTTAAAATGCTGCTACTGCACACAAGGTTATTTTGGACACATTTCTTTTCAAAACTCTTCTGTACACCAGCAAATATCATGACTAGATTTTGTTTCCCAGACGTTTTGTTTCACTGCTGTGTCTGTGGGTTCCTTAGGCATACCACTTGTCTAACTACAGGGATAGATACGTTGTCTCATACAAGAAACAACCCTCTGCTCACTGGAATTTTTCTCATGTGTTTCTGCCCATTTATCCTCTCAATCAGTACTTTTGCCAAGTATCCTTCTTCTTCCCATTTCCCTCCCCCGCAAAAAAAAAACACCACCACCCTGGGCTGTTGATTGGATTTAAAGTTATGAATTAATTTGGAAAGAGCTGGCATCTGCACAGTGTTCAGTCTTTCCTATAGAAATATGACTCATTTTTATTTATTCAAACTGTCCTTCTATGTCTTTCAGTTAACTTTAATTATGTCATGTATTCTGATGCATTTAATTTTTGGTATATAATAAAGACACTGATTTTTGAAAATATTTATGTCATATCCAGCCACTTTTCTGAGTGCCTTTAAGTTCTTACCATTTCCAGTTAGATTTTCTAAGACTGTAAGCCATTGTTTGCAAATTCTGACTATTTTCTCTCTTCTTTTTCACTTCCTGCTCTGCGGCATCTCTAGGGTTTCCATGGGGATGATCGTCACTGGTTCCAGCCTCCGTCCTCCCTTGGTTCTTGATTTTAAAGGAAAGGCCTCCTGGTCTTCACCATTTAAGTGTTTATTGTTGGCTTGAGATTATTGTTCAGTCACTCAGTTGTGTCTGACTCTCTGCGAACCCGTGGACTGCAGCACACCAGGCTCCCTTGTCCTTCACTATCTCCCGAAGCTCGCTCAAACTCATGTCCATTGAGTTTGTGATACCGTCCAACCATCTCATCCTCTGCCATCCCCTTTTCCTCCTGCCTTCAACTTTGTGCTTTATCACATTAGAAATCATTCTATTTTTAGCATGTGTTACGTTTTGAGACACATACTGGATTTTATCACATGTGGCATTAGTTTTTAGTTGATTTACTGATATGACATACTATAGTAATAAATTTCCCAATATCATATAGTCCTTAGGCTCATTGGTTATATCCCATCTAATTGTGAATCCACTGGATTCACTTTTCATCTGTGTCCATCTGTAAGACTCATAAATGTGTGTGTGTGAGATGTCTTTTTTAGAACAATGCTACTTTTACTAAATAAGATTTTTAACTTTAATCTTGTTATGCTTTTCAGAACAACTTCTCTAAAATTGAAGTTTGTATTTCTCCAGAAAATTGCCATGGAGCAATTTCTGAGCATTCATTCTTTTAACCTTGACATCTCTTTGTACATGCTATGTTTCATTATTAATTTTATTTTCTCTTTTTCATTTCTGACCTTTCCAGAGGTCACCTAGTTTTTATTTCCTAGCCCTGAGTCCCTGACATATTTATCAAGTCTGCTGTTACACTGTTTCCTAAATTAATTAACATTAATTTTATTCTAGCCTTTCTGCATCACTTTGCTTTTTACTGTGTGTCTTGTGCAGAATATGATTGAGTTTTGGTTTTTAACTTAAATCTGAGAATCTTAGACTTTTAATAATAAGCACTTCACCTACTTACATATTTTACCACAGTTGATAGGTCTGACCCCTACTTTTGCTGTTTGATGTTTCTGGATATTTTTGTGCATGTTTATTTTCTCATTTTTTATTTCATGGACTATGTTTTAGCCTAAATATTTTAAAAGTAGAAAACCTGATTTTTAACTTTTATTTTTATTATATACCTATGCTACAGAAACTTCCATAATTTAAGAAGTCCGAAAGAAAACCAAAGCTCATGGCTCCCCTCTTTAAGACAAGTATATTTAATGTATTTCAAATGCTTCTGGCACCCACTATTTCCTTGTCATTATTAATTTAATCTTGTATCATATATACAGTTTCTTATCATGTGATAATTTCTGAATATAGTATTTAAGAATAACTTCTAATTTCTATTTTGCAACCAGAGTTAGCATAGTTTTTTTAATTAATAATATTAACAGTATTGATAAAAGCTATAATGTATTGGGTACTTGCTAGGTGTCAGGAACCACATAAGGCACTTAACTGATTTTCCCTACATAATTGTATAGAAATTCCATTTTCAGTGAGGTTCATAAACGTTAAATAACTGTTGCCAGCCCCACAGTCAGCACGGGGCAGAGCCGGGATTCATCTGCTGGTCTCCAATCCCGAGCTCATGCTGTTCGTTACTGCGCACCGGCTCGGCTTCACCAGGCCCAGCTCACCACTGGCCCCTCTTATACCACCCCGAGTCCTTGATTCTGATTCACTGCAGGAAACATTGAGGATTAACTGACTCACTGTCCCAGGAGGACAGGAATGGTGTGTTTTCAGAGACTTTGTATCCTCACATCTTTATAACATCTTTCTGTATTAATTACATCTTATTTAACAACTCAGTTCTTTGGGGCCTGTCAGGCAGCTCACATGTGGAATGCGGGCCAGGAGTGTGCCTCTCAATCCCCCTGTTCTCGCGGTGAGCAGTCCACTTGTTCTCCGATGCATGTTCTTTACTGATCTGTAATCTATAATGTGATTGCTATTGTCACTCAGTTGCTGAGTCATGTCCAACTCTTTCGACCCCATGGACTGCAGCACACCAGGCCCCTCTGTCCTTCACTGTCTCCCCGAGTTTGCTCAGACTCATGTTCATCTAGTCTGTGATGCCATCCAATCATCTCTTTCTCTGTCGCCCCCTTCTCCTCCTGCCTTCAGTCTTTCCCAGCATTGGGGTCTTTTCCAATGAGTCGGCTCTTTGCATCAGGTGGCCAAAGTACTGGAGCTTCAGCTTCAGCATCAATGCTTCCAATGAATGTTCAATGTTGATCTCCTTTAGGATTGACTGGTTTGATCTACATTGTGATTGCCAATTTAAAACTCATTGGCACACTTATGGGTGTTTTTTACTTGGAAGTTCTAAGGAAGCTCATCAAGCAGGTTTGGTCTGCTGTCATGCTGAGAAGCCAGTGGATCTTCTAAACACTTTTTTTCTACTCATGGCATCATTTATCTCTTCCAACTTTGCATCTTCCACAAATTGGACATGTCTGTTTTGCAGTATCAGTGTAGACTGTTGACCAGGTATGAGCTCCTGGCATTGAATTACAGACTTCACTCCAGACTGACATCCATCTATTAATCCACATTCTTTGATCAGAGTTTGCCAATCGATTATAAACCTATCTTTCTATATTTTTCACAAAGAAATCTTGATAGATGTTCCTAACTGCCTTATTGGAACCAATGCTATCTTAAGAATCCCTTTGAGCCAAGCCTAGTAACCCCACACAAAAAGAAAATCCTAAAATTACTGATTTCTTCTGAAAACACAGGTGTGCCCTCTCCCAGGGAATCTGTTCCAAGTGTCTGCCAGGGAGTACATTAAGCTCACTCTGGACTTCAGAAAATAAAAATGTCACCTCCCTGATGCCTGCAGCTGTGCCATCGACTCACTGAGCTCACAGCAGAAGCTCTAAGGAAACAGGAAGAGATTTGTCCAGTCTTTAGGAGAGGACTGGTTGAGACAGACGTGACCCCTTTAAAAGGGGCCGATCCTAAATGTGCGCCTGCCCAGCCCCTCTGTGCCATTTCTGCTGTGTGTTCTGGCCGGGGCATCCTCACTGCGGAAGGCTGAGCACCCCCATCATTGCTGCAGGAGCCCCCATGGGTGTCTGCGTTTCTTCAAGTCTCTGCTGGACTGGCTCCTCCCAAACCAGCGTCTCTTCCCGAGACTCCGTGAGACTACTCTCTTCTCTGCAGTTGCTGGAGCATACCTTCCCGATGTCCGTGGGCGGTGTCATGCGGGTCCATCTCTCCTGAGGGGAGTGGGAGCCTGAGACCACCACCCACTCCTGCCATGATGGCCTCACACCAGCCCTTCATCCTCACTCAGAGTCCTGCACGGCCGCCTGGCCCCACTCTCCTTTCTGAGGCCGAAACTCCCGGAATCTGTGGTGAGAGGACATTTAAATGCTCTGCTTTTGGACAGAATGATTCTTCTAGCAGAAGCAAGCCTATTTCCCTCTGCATCTGTTTTATGAACTGTAATAAAGAAATCACTCTGCAGACCTTTGTGTACTTGGGCAGACCGTGGAGCGTTCCCACCACATAACTCACGTTCCTTCCTCTCTGCTCCTCACTAAGCCTGCGTGGGCCCTCCACGCTCAGTTTCATGGGTTTACAACACACTGCGGAACTTGCTTCCGTAGTCGCTCTAACCGCTCCCACTGAGACGCACCTTGGAAACCCAACCCTCAATGCCCAGGCCTGAGGCGCTGACCAGTCGTGCCTGTGAATAGTGCATTACTCTCTTTGCATGAACACTTCTTACCTGCATTCCTCTGCATAGATCTTGTGTCATTATTCTTAGGCATTCACCTAGAGACCTACAGAATCACACCAATTACGGGAGGAAAAGAGCTAAAAGGGGCCGCCTGCCTTCACTCTGATTTCACCTCTGACTGAGGTCTGAGGACTCACCCTGGAAGCACAGGCTCTGCGGCTGGGGCTGGGACAGCTGGCTGGCGAGTCAGGGTTGCCCTCAGAAGAGGCCAGGACTGGTGTGCACTGTCTGCTGCCCCAGGTCTCAGTGCCCCGGGTCCTGTGTGGCTGGACTCCCAGCAGGCCGTGGGGCTGACTGCTGTCAGCACCGTCTGGCCCTCTACCCACCCCTTTAGTGGCCGCTCCCAGGAACACACAGATCCTATTCATCCGCATGACTCCCTTGCCTCGTCTCTCACCTGGAAGCCCAAGAGGGTGATGAGCCCCCCAGGGTTGAGAGCCCTCAGGGTATTGTCTGCGACCTCCTATATACACATCATGGTCCTTCTTACTTAGAGGTCACCTCCAGAAGGAAGGGACCCCAGAGGCCAGGAGGGTGGGGGTGGACCTGATGGATGCTGGACGAGCGCAGTGGAAGGAAGAGGAGCAGGGGTGACATTTCTGACGGGTCCTGTGAGCACCGGGACTTGTGCAGAACAGGCCACAGCAGTAGAGAGCCAGCTCACAAGAACATGGGTTTTACAAAACCAGGAGTATAGGAGTGAGACAGAGGCGCAGGATCGGATCATTCTCCTGTGTCCTGAGATCTTCCGAGCTCATCATTAGAGCAGCCAGGGGGACTCCCAGGAGAGCTGGAGGCCTTCCAAGGTGGCTCGTACCCTGGTCCCACAGGAAGTCCTGGGGACAGACGGGGCTGGGAGTCTGCCAGTGAAGGGGCACGACATGGAGGCAAGAAGTTGGGTGGCTCCTGGGCTGAGGGCTGCAGCCCCTGGGGAGCTGAGGTGTGAAAAGATAGGTTTTCAAGATCTCAGCTCCCCCTGGAAGGAGACAGATCATCTCAGGGCCTGACACCAACACCCCAGCCATGATCACATGTGACTAACAGCGCCTTCCACCACTGGGAGCGTTTTCAGGAAGGAACCTCTTTTATGCAGAGGTATCCTGGGGGTGAGAAACCATCTCTTACAAACCAGTTCACACCTGGGGAGGAGGGAGCCTCCCCCGCCCCACCAAATCTGCCTGGGCTGGGGTGACGTGAGCCGGCAAGCCACCTGGCCCCAATCACCTCTCCCTTCTGCCCATCACATCGTCTGAGTCATAGGAGGGAGAGAAGGGCCAGAGGCTGGACACAGGTCACATGGAAACAAACACGCTTAACCTGTGACACGCCACCTTCTCAAGAACAAGTAGAATGCCCACCATGTACTCCACACAAAGCGCCACAGGACTGGGGTTTACCTTCCAGAAGGCCGCAGTCCACCTGGGGAGGACTCAGGAACACTCACACACACTCAAACACACACACACACTCTCTCTCTCACACATACACACCCACCCACACACACACACACACTCTCTCTCTCACACATACACACACACACACACTAAGAGGAGACCAAATTAAGCCCTGAATGGGGCCATCTTGGAATACACTCAGTGACGTGTCAAGGAACGTCCGGAATAACGTGGCTGTCTCCACGGAAGAGGAAGGATGTCAGTGGGCCATGAAGACAGTGGGATCCAGAGGACGAGGGAGGGGCGGGCACCGAGGCTCTGATCACACAGACCCCGAGCCCGCACCGCGACCAGAGATACGCACATGCTCCATGCTCGGCCCAGGGGTGACACTGAGCGCCCCAGCCAGCCTGCAGTGTCCTGTCCCCAGGTCCCACCCCCAGAGCACGAGCAGTGCCTGGGTGGATGCACACACACACTCAGAGTCACCACTCTGAACACCCATGCTGGGCAGACACTCAGTAAGACACCTTGAACTCAGGACTTCTCGGCCTATGAACAGCCTGTGAGAGAGATGACTATTCTAGCTTACAAGTGAGGAAGTGAAGACTGGGTCCAGGTCACGGTTACTCAGAGGCAGGGCTGGTGGCACACCTTGCCCAGGTCCTTTCCTGTGCTGTCATGCCGAAGGCCTACTGTTCGACAGTTTAGCCACAACAGTGCTATCCAGGCCACCCGTTGCCCTGACCTTCACTCTGACCATCTAAGCCAGCTCACCTGCAACCCATGTGTGACCATCAGGGCTCGATTCAGCTGCATAAATGAAATAACAATAACAGTAGCCTTATTTTTCCTCCCAGTAAAGCCGTTTTCTAAAGGGAGGTGGGCGGGGATGGCAGTTGCACACCCATCAAGACCCAGGCTCTCACCGTCCTGCTTCACTGACCCCAAGGCTCGGCTTCCATCTTATGGTCTAATGCGGCTGCCAGAACTCCAGCCATTATGACTGCATTCCAGGAAGCAGGAAGGAGGAAGAAGGGAAGAAAAGGGGCTCACCTCTCCCCCATAAGGAATGTTCATTAAATTATAGCATACAGTTTTTCTCTCTCTTTGGCCAGAAATCATCACCAAGCCTATAGGACGTGGGAAAAATCTAGTTCTTTTAGCTTTTGTAGCAAACCCAGATGGAAAGCAGGCTTCAGTTACTAAGGAGGAAGACTGGATCAAGTGCTGGGGCAGACAACTTGAAACTTTTTTTTTATACTACAGTTCTGTAAGTATCAGGGTGTGGTGAGTTTCCAACAGCTCAGAAGCAAAGTTAATAATTTCCCCTGGAGCCTTTCCTTCCCTTCTTCCCTCCCACCCTCCCTCCCTCCTTCCTTCCCTGCCTCCCTTTCTAATACCTCTGTGGTCTGGAACTCAGCAGGGATAAAGCAAATAAGGCCATGAAACAAGGATCCCTCAACATTCCTAATTCTCCCACAAACAGCAAGCTTTGAGTCCAGGCTCCACATCTAAAACACACAAAAACACTGTTCCAAGGCCAAAGACCAGGCGGGCTGTGTAGCTGGTACACAGCCACCAAGGGCAGGAAAGCTTGCCAGTGGTCAGAGTGGCGAGTGGCAGGCTGCCGCTGGCCGAGCCAAAGGACACGGGCCCATGGAGTATCTTCCTACCCGCCCCAACTCCCAAGACGAGTGACACAAAGGAAAACATCACTGAATTTAAAATGCTCCTCTGTCAACTTCCGAACAGAGTTCTCTCTGAGCATGGCAATTCCTCAAACAGCCAGCAGGGGCAGAAAGGAAGGTGGAGGGGCTGGAGGCCCAGCTTGGTTGGTGGCTCTAGAAGCAGAGACTGGACTCCAGGCTCGTTCCCCTGCTGCCCACCTCGAGCATCCTTCCTGTCTGCTGGGCACGGGGAGCCAGCCAATTGCCACCTCCCAGACCCTAGCCCTCCACTGATGCCGTGCCTATTACTGGGTCACCTGTCAGTCTGCTCTCTTCCCAGGACACCCCCGACACCCGCTGTCCCTCCCCCAGCCCATCCCTCATGTGCACGCTTTCTTTCAAATGCTCTTCAAGCCCCTTCCCCGCCCCCCCTTGTCTTTGTTCCCAGTTCTTCCCTTGAACAGTTTGAGATTAAAAAAAAAAAAAATCCATGCTCCAAAAGAATTCGAAGGCTATTTTGACAAGATTAATTTAAGAAACCTCCCTGCAGCTTCCCAGCGATCCAGAAAGAGGGCAGGTTGCTCAAGAAAGTCTAAGGGATGGGACTGCAAGGACAACTCCATCATCTCCATGGCAACACACCCCAAAAGTTTCTGGGTGCTTGCTAATAAAGAAGAAGGCAGGTCTAGGGGGCTGGCCTACCAGTGAGTTGGGGAAGGACTGCCCAAGCAGCAGGTCCCAGGGATGGGACCCAGGGCAGGTGGGGATGCAAGGACTCGGCCATGGAGCCAGAGGGGAGAGGAGATGCGAGAGGTGGGAGGGTCGTCTGTAACCCTGGTGTCAACGACACTGCTCACCATCAGCACCTAGCCCCTCTAGAGTGGACGTTTAGGGGTGCAGCACTTTCTCGAGGCTATGACAGGGAAAATCAGCCATGTGGGGATCTCCTGAGGATGGTGGGGCAGGATAGCAGCCCAGGGAGGAGAGGGCGGCAGACGAGGCTAGGAAACAAAGAAGGGTTTACCTGGCAGCCTCTAGGGGCCAGAAGGATGGTCACCCTCCACCATCCCAGAAGGGGCTGGGTGCTTTGCTGAGGAAGCTGGCAAGTGGGCATCGGGCTCTAAACTGTTCCCAAGAGGTGGCCTCACCAAGCTACTAGGTGGGCGAGGATGTTGCTCATTCTCCCACCTACCTGCCCACCACCCGTGGTCGTCCTGAAGGTGCAGCTTCCAGAAACTTTCTCTTAATTTAGCTCTTCTCTCTTTCTGAATCCTTTCCTATGTGCTATTTTGGTCTTCCTGGCTAAACTGGCGTTTCTCATTTTTACATTCCTAAGTCTTTGGGTGCTGAACGTGGGGACTGCGCAAGGCGAGTTCCCGGGAAGGCTTCTCCATCATCAGATGTGGCTCTGAGAATCTGAGCCTTGATCTATGGGTCCAGTAAATGGAAAGGGCTGTAATGAGATCTGAGATAGATGATGTAATTACATGCCAAGAAATGTCAGCTGGATACGAGTGGCTGTCTCTCCGCACTGGCTGAAGATGACGGAGAGACAGACAGACAGACAGACAGACAGGGGTGGGGAGGCGGGACGGCCCCCCCTGCAGCCCCATCGACTGCAGACGGGCAGAATGACCCCTGCCCCACTGCGCGTGGTGACTCCACCTTCTCACCCTCCCATGAAGCCGGGCAGCTTGTGGGAAAGCCCCAGATGGGCATCACCTGCCACCGTGGCTTGCGACATGTGTTCATCCTTGCACATGTGGGTGTGGACATTTCAGGTGTGACTGAACGTCCACCGGGGCCATGCAGTGTGTTTAGTTGTGTTTCCTTCTTAGGAGAAAACAAACACAGGCTGCCTCCCTCCTCTCTTTGGCTCAGGCCCCCGTGGCGGCCTGACAGCTAACTTGGTTTGCTGGCCTCTCTGCTCCCTAGTGAGTCACTAGAGCAGCGGGAGAGGCTGGCCCACCTTGAGGGGAGGAAAGAACCTCTCCAGACACAAACATGCCAAACTGAACAGGCCCCGACTCAGGCACAGCCTTCACACGGCCAAGAAAAGGACACGGCTTTATTTGCCTTTATTTACCTCCAGCTGCTTTCAGGGTAGTTCCACGCGCTGGTGTCTACTTTTATCAGAAATACCAGCTGCCTTGAAGCAGGTACTTCTCCGGTAATTAAAGGTCCTCTCAGGCCAGGGAAGGGAGCTGGGAACGGCAGGATCTCCCGGATATAACGGAGAAGCTGATCTTATAGGAAGGAAAGCACCTGTTCTAGTCTTGTCCGGTTTGGGTTCTAGTCAGTGAAGAAAAGGGATCTCATTTTCAAAGATGCTTAAACACCCAGCCAGATGGCCTCGTGTTCTCCAGACCCCATGGACAGGACAGCAGGACAGGTAGAAGAAGAGGTGTTGAGAAGGAAGGAGGGGAAGGGGGCAGGCCTCGCTGCCTTAGGCTCAGCAGTGACTGGATTCTTGGTTCCTCTAAGCACAGTTCTGTGCCCCCCACGTCTGGTAAGGACCGCCCCACGCAGCTGCATCCCTGGCTAATGGCTGTGCTTGCTCTTCTGAAGACATGCTGCGCTCATCTAAGTCCGGGCAGGGGGGCTGGAGACACCCCACCTACCACCCCGAGACACTGGAGAAGGCACGAGGGGTCTGCCCTTTCCCTGCTTGGCTGGCTCAGGCAAGGGGAGCAGAGACGCAAGGGCTGCAGCCCTGGGGGAACGCCCCCCTGCCCAGCTCTGCTCCCCCCCGGCGGGCCTCCTCACACTCCCCAGACAGGCCTGCCATCCAGCCCTGAGTCTGCTTCATCTCTCTTCCTTTCAAATCCTGCTGCGGTGCTTCCTCCAGGAAGCCCTCCAGACCAGCCCACTAGAGGCCGTCAGCATATCCAGGGGCAGATGGTAGGACTGCCTCCTCTTGGGGGCCCAAGAGCTTGGCTGTGCTCAGAGCGGGCCCCCTGCACACCTGCCCTTCCCAGAGCTCCAGGCCCTGTGCTGAGCAAGGGGACCACTTCCTGGAGAGACATCAAGGTGGCAGTGCAGACATGTTCCTGCAAGGGACAGGGAGGGGGCGCAGGAGCTGAGCCAAGGAGACCTAGGCCCTCTGCCCTGAGGTGCCACTGGTTGCTGGATTTCCTGAAACCAGGGCCGCTCCTCAGGCTGACTCAGGATTAGAGGGCTCCGGGCTGGGTGTCGGTGCGGGGTTCTTGCCCGCTCCCTCTGAGATACCGCCCACCTGCCGGGGCTCAACCCCTCCATCTCCTCAAGGACCACACCCACCCATCCTGGCCTTGGGACCTGGTTCTCACTCACTCTGCCTCCAGGGGACCTCCCACGGCACCCAGCACCCCACCCTGCTGTCCCTTCCGTATGTTGAAAAGGCACTTGTCTCACGGTCTCACTGGACCCTGGCCGCTGTTGGGAGGCATGCAGTGTGGCTGTGGTCATTCAGGTCTACCAACGGGCAACACCGAGGGTCAGAGAGGCCCTCAGCCCTCAGGGCCCACAGGTCACCTGAGGCCAGGCCGACACTCGTGGGTGTCCACAGAATCTGTCCTCCAACAAATAGTTTGCTGCCTGCCTGGTGGCCCTGGGGGTACCCAGCCCCTACTAGGACAGGGAGAGGGGCTTCTGGTGGCCCTAGGGGTACCCAGCCCCTCGTAGGACAGGGAGAGGGCTGCTTGTGGCCCTGGGTGTACTCAGCCCCTCCTAGGACAGGGAGAGGGGCTCTTGGTGGCCCTGCGGGTACCCAGCACCCCTCCCCAGGATGGGGAACGAGGCTCCTGGTGGCAGAGGCAGAGAACTGGCCGTAGGACAGGGAATCCCATGTCCTGCCAAGTCCCCAGACCTTTTACAAAACTTCCCGCTGCCTACACACATCAAGTGCAGGCAGCTTGCTTTGTGTGATTGATGAAGACTTTTTTTAACCTAAGAATTTAATTACAGGGGAGCTGCGTTCCCAGAGGGCCTGTCAAATGAGTTCTCACCACGCAGACCTCTGACAGCCTCAGGGAGCCAGGATGAGGGGGGAGACAGGCCCGCACAGCGCCCAGGAGGGTCTCCCGCAAAGGCCTGCCTATGTCCTGGGCATCAGGGGAGCATCTGACCTGGGTGCCCATGCTGTCCCTAGCCAGATCACAGGGAGGGACTCATGTGGCTCTGGGGACATGGGTGGCCATGCTGTCCTGGGTTAAAGCCACACGTTTCAGCCAGTGCATCTGTGAGTCAGGCCACACTGAACAGGTGGGTCACACGCTGGGCCGGGCACCATTCCCTGGGGTAGCCGGCCCGGAGCATTGCCAGGCATGTTGGCCCAAGTTCCGCAGCTCAGGCTGGAATGGGCAGGGGGTGGCCTGATCCAGGTGGGCTTGGGGCCTGGGAGGAGCTGTGAGGCCAGCCGTGGGCTCCTGGGCTCTTCCTCTGGATTGTCTTGTTCTGGGGGCAAGACCCTGATACAGGGAAAAGACCCTGATGCTAGGAAAGATTGAAGGTGGGAGGAGAAGGGAACAACAGAGGATGAGATGGTTGGATGGCATTGCCGATGTGATGGACAGGAGTTTGAGCAGGCTCCGGGAGTTGGTGATACACAGGGAAGCCTGGCATGCTGCAGTCATGGGGTCGCAAAGAGTCGGACACACTGAGTGACTGAACTGAACTGGGGCACCTGACCTGGTCAGGGGGTGTCAGGCCAGAGCTCTGGCATTGGCGGCGGGGGGCCATAGGCAGGTCTGTGTTTCTGCTCCCTCCCACCATCGACTCCCAGAGGCAATGTTCAGTGACCAACAGAGAGGCCTTCAGGATGAAATAAAATGAATTCCGTGAGTGTGCCCAGCACCCACATCTGGCCGAGGCAGAAGCGACAAGAAAGGACCTAGATGGTGGCAGCCACGGTGCCGGCTCCTCACTGTGTCGGGGCAGGGCCACAGTCCTCCCGCGGGCCCACCGCACACCCCACAGGGCCCCCCAGTGGAGAGGAGGCGGCCAGGCCGGGTCTCTGCCCTGCAGGACTCAGGGGCAACGAGCACAAGGGAGGAAGGCCAGGGTGGGGGATGCCCACATGGGGACCCCAAGTGCTGGGAGGGGCCACGGTGCTGACCACGGGGAAGGGCTACTTGGGACCAGCACTCCAGAAAGAGGGTGACCTGGGCAGAAATCCAGAGGTGAGATGACTTAAACCAGGGACCCTGAGTGAGTGAGAGATGGAGATGAGCATCACAAGCTGTAGGAACCTGTGCGCCAGTGTGTGTGTACTTGTGTGCACCTGTGTGCACCTGTATATATCTCTGTGGGTACCTATGTATCTATGTGTGTGCACCTCTGTGTACCTGTGTATATCTCTGTGGGTACCTGTGTATCTATGTGTGTGTACTTGTGTGCACCTGTGTATATCTCTGTGGGTACCTGTGTATATCTCTGTGGGTATCTGTATTTGTGTGTGTGCATGTGTGTAGCTGTGTGCACCTGTGTGCACCTGTGTATATCTCTGTGTGTACCTGTGTATCTATGTGTGTGTACTTGTGTGCACCTGTGTGTACCTGTGTATATCTCTGTGTGTACCTGTGTATCTATGTGTGTGTACTTGTGTGCACCTGTGTGTACCTGTGTATATCTCTGTGTGTACCTGTGTATCTATGTGTGTGTACTTGTGTGCACCTGTGTGCAGCTGTGCATATCTCTGTGTGTACCTGTGTATCTATGTGTGTGTACTTGTGTGCACCTGTATGTACCTGTATATATCTCTGTGGGTACCTATGTATCTATGTGTGTGCACCTCTGTGTACCTGTGTATATCTCTGTGGGTACCTATGTATCTATGTGTGTGTACTTGTGTGCACCTGTGTATATCTCTGTGTGCACCTGTGCATATCTCTGTGGGTATCTGTATTTGTGTGTGTGCATGTGTGTAGCTGTGTGCACCTGTGTGCACCTGTGCATATCTCTGTGTGTACCTGTGTATCTATGTGTGTGTACTTGTGTGCACCTGTGTGCACCTGTGCATATCTCTGTGGGTATCTGTATTTGTGTGTGTGCATGTGTGCACCTGTGTGCACCTGTGTATATCTCTGTGGGTATCTGTATTTGTGTGTATGCATGTGTGTAGCTGTGTGCACCTGTGTGCACTTTGTGTATGTGTGCATCCATGTGCATCTGTATACCTGTGCACCTGTGTGCAACTGTGTCCTGTGTTCGTGTGTCTACCTGTGTGCCCTTGTGTGTGTATGTGTGCATCTATGTGCGTCTGTGTGTCTGCGTCTGTGTGTGTACCTGTGTATATTTGTGTTGTGTACCTGTGTGTGTGTGTATGTGTGCATCTATGTGCATCTGTGTATCTGTGCACCTGTATATGTCTGTGTGTGTGCCTGTGTCCAAGGGTGCATATCTATACACCCTTCTCAGGGTGTGGTCAGAAAATCAAGGCTTATCAGAAATACACCGAATGCTTATTTCCGTGTGTGCCCTTGGGCAGCCTTCCCCCCACCCCTGCTGAGACTGGCCAGCCTGTGTCATGTCCCACTGAAGGTGACAGAGTTGTCCCCCGGTGCCTTCAGCAGGCTGTAAAGGGAGCGA
Source organism: Budorcas taxicolor (assembly GCF_023091745.1). NCBI lineage: Eukaryota > Metazoa > Chordata > Mammalia > Artiodactyla > Bovidae > Budorcas > Budorcas taxicolor. The sequence continues at coordinate 152,120,583 of NC_068914.1, read as the reverse complement.
GCATTCGGGGAAGCTGGGGTGCTGTGCCGAGCCCCTACTCTACATGCGCTGCTCTCTCAAGCCCATTGCCAGGAGCATTTCCTACAGGACCTGGGAAATGGGAGCTGTCCCAGGAGAGGGTGGGGGAGAACCTCAGGCAGAAAGTATTTCTTTCTTTATAAGTATGTCCCAGGTATCACATGGGACATATGCACCCTAAAAATTATTTTTTAAACTAAAAATAGAGTTGCCATATGATCTAGTCATCCAAATCCTGGGCATAAACCCAAACAAAACCATAACTCAAAGCGATACACACACACCTACATTCATACCACCACTGTTTATGATAGGCAAGGCACCGAAGCAGCCTAAGTGTCCATTGACAGATGAATGGATAAAGAAGATATGATATATATATGTGATATATATATAATGGAATATTACTCAGCCATAAAAAGAATGAAATCATGTCATTCGCAGCAACACAGAGGGACCTAGGGACTAGGGCCGTCAAGCCTGCACGCACACCCAGTGGCTCAGTTGTGTCCAACTGTTGCGACGCCATGGACTGTAGCCTGCCAGGCTCCTCCGCCCATGGAATTCTCCAGGCAAGAGTACTGGAGTGGGTTGCCATTTCCCACTCAAGGGGATCTTCCCGACCCAGGGCGCGAACCTGTGTCTCCCGTATTGGCAGGCGGATTCTGTGCCGCTGAGTCACCAGAGACCAGAGAGACTGTGATACTAAGTGAAGTAAGTCAGACAGAGAGAGACAACTACCATATGCTATCACTTATGTGTGGAATCTAAATACGACACAAGTGAATTCACCTACAAAAGAGACTCACAGACATAGAACAGGCTTGTGGCTGCCAAGGGGTAAGGGAGGTGGGGGAAGGATAGATCGGGGGTTTGCGGGCAGCAGATGCAAACTATTGTACACAGGACGGACAAACAAGGTACTACGGTATAGCACAGGGAATTCTATTCAGTACCCTGTACTAAACCATAATAGAGAAGAAGATGAAAAGCAATGCGTCTATAACCCAACCATGGGGCAGCGCAGCAGAGACTAACACGGCACTGTTAACTGTATCAACAAAATCAAAAGAATTCCTTTTTATCTGAAATTCTAATTTAAGTGGGCATATTATTATCATTACTTTGTTCTTTTTTGGTTTTTACTTTTTGCTAAACCTGGCAGCCCTACTTGCTACCCATCCTCTTTGCTGATATAGCAGAAAAAAAGAAGAAAAAAAAGTCTGCGAACAGCCACAAAGGAGAGGTCACACAGCCCACGTGTTGCCTCTCAGCCCTCTCCATGCAGGGCCTCTGCCTGTCATTCTGCACCCCATGTCCACCAGCCCCTGGAGCCGGTGCAAGAGGCCGGTGCAGGAAGAGCCCCAGACCGGGGGCCAGAGGACCCACCTCTGAGTCCCAGTGCCCCCTCGCTATCCATGTGGCCTTTGGCTTAACTTTTAAAGTGTCAGGATTTTTCTTCCTTTTTTTAATCAACAAATTGGAGATGATATCTAACCTGCAGAGTTGATGTAAGGACTAAATAAAACAGCATATATGAAATACGTTAAATGAATGTAAGACCCTTATCATCACAAAGAGACACGATGACAGAAAAGGAAAGAAGCAGCCTACCATTTCGCTGCCAGGGAGGAAACCAACTATGAAAGCCAAACATAGGAGCCAAACACAAACTTCTGAACCTATTTCAGGCAAAGAGTCCCGTCCATCCCAGGAAAATGGAGGTGACACTCATTCCACCAGCAGTGGTGCTCAACATGATGGCTTTGAGATATCAGGAAAAGATTAAGTTATATTCTACATATTCTACTTAAGAAAGCAGCCAAGTACTTCATCCAGGCAAGCCTCTCTGGGCCCTAAGGTGTCAGAATGTGACCCAGCCCCACGGAGAACAGTGGGTGCCTTTTTAAAAAAAGCTGAGCACCTACTATGTGCTATATTCACACACATGAGCTCAGGGTCAGCGGGGGGGGGGGGGGGGCAGGAATCTTTGTTCCAAGCAACTGGCTCTCATGCCCCTAGTAAATATGTATGGAATGAATGAGGAAGCGGGTGGGCGAATCACTGGGGTGACACATATAGTGCTGGAAACCTAAAAGGGCGCAGGATCCCCCTGTGGCCAGGTGAACTCTCTTATACGACAGGTAAGAATGCAGGGCAGGGAAAAGGCGACTGTAAGTGCACGAGGTGAGACGCCAGAGGTTTGCTCCATCATGAGGGCTTGGCGAGCGTGGAAGCTGGGATCACAGCTCATGATCACGTGTCTTTGGGGATCTGTTAGATCTGGCTGCATGATGGACCAGAGGGAAGACATTTCTAAGATAACATCCCAGTGATTGACACTGCATGACTCATCCTTTGTTGCTTAGTTGCTTAGTTATGTCCAACTCTTCTGCAACCCCATGGACTGTGGCCCACCAGGCTCCTCTGTCCATGGAATTCTCCAGGCAAGAATACTGGAGTGGGTTGCCATTCCCTTCTCCAGGGGATCTTCCCAACCCAGGGATCAAACCCAGGTCTCCTGCATTGAAGGCAAATTCTTTACCATCTGAGCAGCCAAGGAAGCTCCCTACTTCTCTGATATACAGAAATAACCTGTGTTGTTCTCCTAACACATCTGGGTCCTTGTCACTCCCATTGTTCTAACCCATCAGGACAGGTGGAGAAAAGCCAGGGTCACTGGGGGTCAGGTCCTGTGGGAGGTACATGCATCTAGGGTCTGCATGGGGGCCTTCAGGCTGTGTTCATGGGCTGAAATGGGCCAAAGTCAGGCTGCAGAGACTAGGACATCACAGCCAGGACCAGGGAGGCTGACCCACTGAAATAAATCCCCTGCCAGTCTAACTCCCCCTCAACCAACTCATTAAGAAGACTGAACATGGTCCATCCTGCAGGTGATGGTGGGGATGGGAGGGGTCATCAAAGGAGGAGAGATTTCTCTTCTCAGCTGGACAGCAAGACCCACAAAGGCAGGAAGACAGGTGCAAACATCTGCTAAAGCGACATGAGGGCAATGCCCTTGTGAGGGTGCCTGGTGGGCTAGGGCACGGGTGACCCAGGAAGTCAGTGAGAGCACCAGCGCCTGAGTTGAGCCTCAGCTGCTTGAAATCTGGGCTCAAAGAGGCAGGACCTCACTCAGGCTGACTTGAAACCCTCAGGAAATCAGATCTAAGAAGATTTGGGGATCAGATAACCGAATCCCTCATTTGAGTAGATGATAAAGCAGAAGGGCAGAGGAGAAATGATGGCTGTGTGCAGAGCTCGGTGCTCATTACTGAACTGCCGCAGGGGTTCTGTATGCAGGTCAGGAAGCAGCAGTTAGAACTGGTCATGGAACAACAGACTGGCTCCAAATCGGGAAAGGAGTACATCAAGGCTGTATATTGTCACCCTGTTTATTTAACTTATGTGCAGAGTACATCATGAGAAATGCTGGGCTGGATGAAGCACAAGCTGGAATCAAGATTGTCAGGAGAAATCAATAACCTCAGATACGCAGATGACACCACCCTTGTGGCAGAAAGTGAAGAAGAACTTAAGAGCCTCTTGATGAAAGTGAAAGAGGAGAGTGAAAAAGTTGGCTTAAAACTCAGAATTCAAAAAGTAAGATCATGGCAACTGGTTCCATCACTTCATGGCAAATAGAGAGAAACAATGCAAACAGTGACAGACTTTATTTTTTTGGGCTCCAAAATCACTGCAGATGGTAACTGCAGCCATGAAATTAAAAGATGCTTGCTTCTTGGAAGAAAAGCTATGACCAACCTAGATAGCATATTAAAAAGCAGAGACATTACTTAGCCAAAAAAGGTTTGTCTAGTCAAAGTTACAGTTTTTCCAGTAGTCACGTATGGATGTGAGAGTTGGTCTATAAAGAAGGCTGAGTGCTGAAGAATTGATGCTTTTGAACTGTGATGTTGGAGAAGACTCTTGAGAGTTCCTTGGACTGCAAGGAGATCCAACCAGTCCATCCTAAAGGAAATCAGTCCTGAATATTCATTGGAAGGACTGATGAAGCTAAAACTCCAATACTTTGACTACCTGATGTGAAGAACTGACTCTTTGGAAAGACCCTGATTCTGCGAAAGACTGAAGGCAGGAGGAGAAGGGGACGACAGAGGATGAGATGGTTGAATGGCATCACCGACTCGATGGAGATGAGTTAGAGCAAGCTCCGGGAGATGACAATGGACAGGGAAGCCTGGCGTGCTGCAGTCCATGGGGTCGCAAAGAGTCAGACATGACTGAGTGACTAAACTAACTGACTGACAGGGGTTCCGTGAGGTGGACACACGGTCCCCGGGCAGACCCTCTCGGAGTCACATGGCCAGCACTAGGGCGAGACCCCAGCAGTGCTGAACATCGCCCAGGCTCTGGCCCCTCAGGCAAGGGATGGGGGGCCAGTCCAGGCCCAGGTTCTGGGTGCATAACAGCCCCCTCACTTCACACCTGCTCCTCCCGGCCTGCCCTCAGAGGGGTGGGCATTGGCACATCATCCGAAGTGCCTTGCAGGCTGGGAAACAAAGGCCTGGGGGCATAAATCAAACTTTACTACGATCTCTCTTCTCAAGGAAATTTCAGATAAGATCAAATCGACCCCATCTCACCTCATTTCTAGGAACTATACAGAGTACTTTCTTAACAGCAGGTGGGAATAAGGGGCCCCTGGCTGGGGTCTGACTGTATTTTGTTGGAGGTTTTGCAGGTGCGTGGTAGGCTGTGTTTTAAATGAACGAGGGTCGGTTCAGAAACTTTTTCCCAGGGTCTCATCATGTTGATTTGTTTTTTCCTTCCAGGTTAGTAAAGATAATGCTTGGCCAGTTGGTGTGGGCCCGAGGAACCGGAAACGCTTACGACTGCTGTTGAGAAGCTGGACTTGGACAAGCTTGTAAGTACCTCTTGTGTTTAGAGGCATAACCTTTATCTGTGGTTCCCACTGTTGAAATTCATCATCAGGGGAAAGCACGTGCAGCAAGTGATATATGTCGAATACGATGTATATTTATCTTATCCACTCTATATTGTACATGTGATAAAGGTGTACAGAGAAGGACACAGGTGCCAGTACCGAAGACAGCTAGAAGTCCAAAGACATCATGGTACCTTTCTATATTTTTCCACTGAAGTGAAGAGAAAGTTGCTCAGTCGTGTCCAACTCTTTGTGACCCCCTGGACTATACAGTTCATGGAATTCTCCAGGCCAGAATTCTGGAGTGGGTAGCCTTTCCCTTCTCCAGGGGGTCTTCCCAGCCCCAGGATCAAACCCAGGTCTCCCGCATTGCAGGAGGATTCTTTACCAGCTGAACCACCAGGGAAGCCCAGGAAGTCGCTCAGTTTTGTCTGACTCTTTGCAACCCCATGAACTGTAGCCTACCAGGCTCCTCTGTCCATGGGATTCTCCAAGCAAGGATACTGGAGTGGGTACCCATTTCCGTCTCGAGGGTATCTTCCCAACCTAGGGATTGAACCCAGGTCTCCTGCATTGCAGGCAGATTCTTTACCTTCTGAGCCACCAGAGAAGCCTTATTTCTCTACTTGTGATGCTGTAGCGTCACACTTAACACCACAGAAGCACAGTCACGGTGTGTAATTAAAGAAAGACCAGGTTACATATTACTCTGTGTAACAGGATTCTTCTTTGAAAATTACATATTTCTGCACTTGTGTGGTTACCGCTGGAAGGATACACACATCAAAGACCGTGTGTCCCTGAGGTCTGAGATTCTGGAGGATTTTTTTTTTTTTCCTACTTTGTAAATCCGTCTTTTGTCTACGGTTATTGTGTGCTACTTGTGTCATTATAATTTTAAAATTATTCCTTGAATTAAAACAAAGACTGATTCTGAAATTTGAAAAACAAGGGGAAAGCATTTTTCCTATGAGACAATGCTATAACTTGCAGTGGGATGGGTTAAGCCAGTTAACAGTGGTCTCACAGCCGCTCTGTCTGCAGGTGTGGGGGAAGAGGATGCGTCCGGTGGAGGAGGGGACGCGGAGGAGAGGAGTCCTCTCAGTTCTGAGGCCTCACACGCCCCTACTCCACGTCCAGGGCCCCCACCCCCAGGCCTCACCCAGCCTTGAGGACCAACAGGCCTGCTGAGATGAGCCTCTGTGCTCACTGTCCACTGGCTGGAGGGCGGCCATGTCCTTGGAGGGGCAGGGCCTCTCTGGCTCGGAGTGGGAACGTCTCTGGTTTGCAGGCACTTTGGGCTCGAACGCACCCTGAGCAACACACTGGGTCCAAGGACAGCACGGGCCCACCAGCCTTGGACAGACGACCCCTCTCCCCCTTGGCACCTGCTGCAGGCAGCCCCTTGCTCACAAGGAGCCTGTCCTGCAGCCTCATCTGTTCTCAAACCACGCCCCCACCAGAGAGGCCCACTTCATTCAGATTCTCTGACTTACTGTCTCAGAAGGGGTTGCTGCTGGTTAACCAGCCCCTTGCCAGACACCAAAGAGGCTACTTCAGAAAAAAATCAAGTTACCGCTCTCCCACAAGGCCAAGCCTGGGCTGTAAAGCCGGCCACGGCCACGGTCCAGAGCTTAGGGAAGGTCAGGCTGTTTGCAGGGGACACAGCTGGTAGTGTTGAGCCAGCAGGACAGGTAGAGGGACTGGGCCGTGTAAAGAGGGGGGCCCAGTCCCGAGAGCGGGACCAGCTCTGGGGTTGAGTTGTTCCAGCAGCTGAAGTAGGGGAATGGCTCAGTGAAGGGGATTTGGGGAAGATGAACCAGCGGCAGCCTGGGTGCGTCGCCGAGGCTGAGGCCAGACCTGCAGATTGGACCGGGGTCAGAGGAGGGTGTGGTCCTGAGGCTTTCAGAGGGACTAGAAGGCTGGCACCCACCCCTCCAGCATCTTCCCTGGGTATCATGCACACGACAGCCTTGCCCTCGGATGGTGCAGGGTGCTTTGTTAAGCAGCATGGCCCTATGCAAATGTTGGCTGTTGTGATTAAATGGCTGAGGCAGTATTTTGTCAGCAGCTTAGTTCTGCTCAGCTGAACACTGCACGCAGACGTTTCACCAAACGGGACTTTGTTGTTTAGGGAAGAGATTCAGCGGCTTTCATGGAACACTGGAAAGTCTAAACAGTGGCTGAAAACTCTACCATCCCAGCTTCCAGGAGAAGCCTCCTCCCTCAGGTGGGGCTGGGGGCCTCTGATCACTGGGACCCTTCAGTCTACACCCAGAGAGAGTCTGTGGGCACTGTCCCCTGGGTCTGGGGACAGCTAGAAGGAAGGGTGCTCACATGACCAAAGCCAAGGTCCCCGCTTCCTCCAGGTTTGTTTATCCTGTGATGACCCCAGAACTCCATCTGCTCCACACGAGCAAAACCTCAGCAGAGCCCAGCCTGAGCGTCAGAGTGCCCGACGGCCACGACTGACAAGACCTCATGGTGGATGGGGTCCTGGGGCAGGAATCCCTCTCCTGTCCCCCCCTCCACCTTCTCCAGGGGACCGTCCCCCTGTCCCAGCAAAAGGTCCAGGATGTGGTCAGCTTCCAGGGCACTATGTAGGCTGGAAGACTGCATGATCGGGTGGACGGACAGATGGACAGATGGTGATGGTAAGTGAGTCCTATGGCGTTTCTGGTCCAACAGGAAGAGACCAATCTATGCTTACCCTCTTTCAAAGGGGCCAGCTTTTCCTTCCAGTTGTTTTCCTCTTAAAAGAGAAAGCTCTCCCCTCCGGGACCCTCACCTGCCCGACACTTGCTCTCCACCCCGTCTCCCCCCTCCTCGTCTGCAGGGGGTAGGCTGCTCTGCTGACTTTGATGCAACCAGGAGCCTCCTCAAAGGGAGGAGATGGCCCAGGAGTCAGCCGCTCTTCCTGGGTCTGGGACGAGTGCCTGCTGGGGGGAGGAGGGGAAGCACCTTCCGGAAGGGCACAGATTTCCATGTAAACATGGTGTTTTTTCACCAAGCACCAGAGCCCCCTGCACCCCATCTCCTGGTGAACAGACTCTTCCTGCCTATCTGAGTCACGAATCTCAGGGCAGCCAGGCCCTCTGAGTCACTGGTAGTTGAAATCTTAGACTCACAACATCGCAGAGCTGCTAAAAATAGGAACTATATACCTGGGCCCCAAAATAGGAAGAGACAAACTTGACCGCCCTGTGTAATGGAAAAGTCAACCAGGGCTATAATTGTGCTCTTTTGTGAGGCCTTAAATGTGTTAATGTCACAGAGAACTCTTTGGAGATCAGTGGGCAATGTGGACAGGGGCCACAGACAGGAAGACAGAGGGGCAGAGTTGGAATAATTATACCTAACACAGTCTGGTTGCTTTTATCAGAAGATTCTAGTTCTCTAAATTGGCACTGGGGTATTTTCACAGCAGTGGCAGGGGAATGAAACTTCTCCATCCATGCTTTGATGGTGGATTCTCCCTCGAGAATCGATGTGGCTTAAAATAGTCTGGCAAATTGTCAGAGATGCAGAGAGGACGGGAGGGCTTTCTGGAGGGTTTTATACTTCCTTTCAAGGCCTCTGAGATCTCCTCGTGTAACAGTCTTACGACTTTCCCTACTGCTTACAAACCGTTTGAACTTGAAGGACCAGCCTTCATTTTATTTCAGCCATACTCTTTTGGGGAAAGGTGCCTAACACCACGGTCAAGTATTCTTTCAGGCCAAAGTTGTGATACATTATTTCATTCTGAATCTCTACTCCAGAATTTACCCTGGGCTTTCACCTGCTCTGCCTCATTCGACCTCACAGTGACCTCGAAGGAGGTGGGCTGCTGTCATGACTCCTGGGCTACAGACGTGTCCACAGAGACAGGTGACCCAGCGGCTGTGATGCGACTGGTCTCTGGGCCAGGAACCCACTGCCTCCCGTGGTGCACATGGAGAACGTCTAGGAGGTGAGGGGGCTGCAGGCCTGCCCTCCAGGGACCAGAGGAGGCGGACAAAGGGGCATCGTGTTCCATCTGATGGGCTGCCACATGGAAATGCCCCTCGCTCTCTGGACCTGCCCGTCATTTCACACGCCAGGTCCTTTCTCAGCTGACACGCTCAACACGGAGGGGGTGACCAAAACAGAATCACCTCTGGAGACTCTTCCAGAAGAAGGAAATGGCTCCTGATACACACGTTGCAGCTGCTTTTTTGTGGGTCTTTTAAATCCCCAATGATTTCCAACAGGTGGGAAGCTGCAGGCCTGTGGGCCCTGCAAGCGCTGGGTTACGGGGCCAATTGTGGGACCCAGACCTGGGCTCTGACAGGTGAGATGAGGCTGTTGGGCATGTGGGGGGGGGGGTGCAGTGATGGTGGTCATAATCACATTGGCTCATGGCGGGTGAAATATGATGACTGCCAGCCCGCAGGTCACCCTGAGAGCTGCCACCAGCTCAGGAGCGTGTTTCTGCATCTCCAAGTCAGGCCCTTGGAGGCCTTATCCTTGAAATGCTCACAGAGGTCATGGGGCATAGCATGGGGATAAGCAGGGAACAGTGAAGAAGGAATGATGACCTTGTCTTTCTGGAACACACAGTGGGAAGCCTGGAGTGAGACTTGGCCACTTCATTTAGGAGTGGGACAGCACTGCTGGGGTCACTGTGGAGGCCTGCGGGGTGCACCATCACCCGAGGCCTCAATCACACCTCTGCTTTGCAGCTGAGGGAACCAAGACTCAACGAGGTTCAAGAATTCACTGGAAGTCACCCAGGAAGGGGTGAAGCTAGCACGGAACCTGACTTCAGACGTCAAAGCCCAGGTCTGCCGCCCAACAGCACAAGCGCCCTCTGGAAAAGTGCTGCCCGTGCCACCAGATGAAGCAGATCTCCCAGCGGACTGGCACCGCTGTCCTCTGAGCCCGGAGCGGGTCCTCACGATTGGCCCTGCCAGCTCTCCTTCGTCTCCCACCCCCTTCTGGCATTGGACGGCAGGGCTGCCTGGATGCCTCAGGAACAGGAGGGTTAAGAGCGGCCTTTCTATCACGGATGAATCTTTTCTACAGGGGTAGGCGTTGTGAGAGGCATCAGAGGGCAGACACACAAACCATAATCACAGAAAACTAGTCAGTCTAATCACACGGACCACAGCCTTGTCTAACTCAATGAAACTAAGCCATGCCATGTGGGGCCACCCAAGACGGCCGGGTCATGGTGGAGAGGTTTGATAGAATGTGGTCCACTGGAGAAGGGAATGGCAAACCACTTCAGTATTCTTGCCTTGAGAACCCCATGAACAATATGAAAAGGCAAAATGATAGGATACTGAAAGAGGAACTCCCCAGGTCGGTAGGTGCCCAATATGCTACTGGAGATCAGTAGAGAAATAACTCCAGAAAGAATGAAGGGATGGAGCCAAAGCAAAAACAATACTCACTGGAAAAGACTCTGATGCTGGGAGGGATTGAGGGCAGGAGGAGAAGGGGACAATAGAGGATGAGATGGTTGGATGGCATCACCGACTCGATGGACGTGAGTTTGTGTAAACTCTGGGAGTTGGTGATAGACAGGGAGGCCTGGCGTGCTGCAGTTCATGGGGTCGCAAAGAGTCGGACACAACTGAGCGACTGAACTGAACTAAAGGGTGACCTGGAGGCCCGCCCAGTGGGGATAAGTTGAGCCATCGAGGAGGGAGCAGCATTAGAGCTCACCTCCCTGCCCACCACCCCCCGGGAAGGAGCCAATAATGGGAATCCTAGGGAGGACCAGGGTCCACCGGCCGGAAGGCACGCCACCTCTCTGAGCCTCAGTTTCCCTCCTGAAGGTGACGGTTCTGCCCACCTTCTCCTGCTGAGGTGACGCGTGCCGTCAAAGGAGTTGCCGTTGCTTCTGGCGGCTCCCTGCCAGCGAGGCTCGGCGTCTTCCTGTGGCTCATTTCTGTGCCTTTCCCCTGGCTGCGAGGAAGTCTTCTGGTGCCCGACTCCGCCTCCCCACAGGTCCCTGAACTGACACCTGGTGAGCGGTGCATGTCACCTGGGGGTGTGGGCCGGAGGGGTTGGGACACTCTTGACACTTAAACAGTCCCCGTGACCTTCTGGTTCAGACAAAGTAACAAATACCCCTTTATATCTAAATACTTCAGTGTGTATTTTATAAGAACAAAGTCATTTTCACATAGTATGATAAGCAAAATCAGAAAGCTTACTTTGACAAATACTGTGCCTAATCTGAAGACCTTAGCTTTCACCCAATGTCCTCAAAAGAGAAGTCTAGGATTCCACTAAGATCATGCGTTACACCTTGTCGTCACTTCTGTTTAGTCTCTTTAACGTGGAACTGTGTTCTCCGTTTTTGTCTTTCATCACCTGCCAATTTTTGAAAAGCATAAGCAATGATGTCTGGAAAATGCGTCTCAATTCCTGACATTTCCTCCCAGTTAGGTTGAGGCTCTGCATTTGGGGCAGGAACACACAGAAGTGACTCTTTGTGCATCTCTGGAGGGTTGGGATGTAGGCTTGTCCGACCAGTGGTGAGGTTAACTAGATCACTGGTTGAGGAGGTATCTGAGTTCTCCACGGTAAGGTTTCTATTGAACCAATGAGTAATTTATGGGGAGGATTTCCTGTCCCTCTTTAATAGATTACGTACTGGTTTTGGCCTGATTCCTGCTAGAAGCAACAGGACCCTGGCTGAGTGGTGACTTTCTAACACTGTCATCCCGTCCATATCCGTTAGGTAGCATTCTGTTACAAGACAAAGTTGTCTCATTCTTGCCCATGTATTTGCTCATTAACTTTTATCAGTATACGCTCGTGTGCGTGTATGTGTGTGTGTGTGTGTGTGTGGGCTCAGCTGCTCAGTCCTGTCTGACTCTTTGCATCCCCATGGACTGTAACCCCACAGGCTCCTCTGTCCATGGGGATACTCCAGGCAAGAATACTGGAGTGGGTTGCCATATCCTCCTCCAGGGGACCTTCCTGATCCAGGGATCGAACCTGCATCTCCTGAGTCTCCTGCATTGGCAGGTGGATTTTTTACCACTGAGATAGACTCATGGCTTCTTACTTTCTGTTAACGCCATTTATTTGGAAGTCACTTATTTCAGATTTAGCCAGAGGAAGTCCCCTCAAGCTGGCTCCTGTGTCCCCATTAACCCGTGAGCGCTACTTTCTGGCACCAGATGTTGCAGGATTCTCTTATGCTTCTTTGCCTTCGATTCCTTTATAGGAGGAGAGCTTTATAGAGACCAAGATCTGAATGCTAAGTGTGCTCATCGCTGCTGGGGTGTCCTTTCTGAGTCCTTTCTGCAGCGATAGAGCCAGGAATTATGTATGTGTATAAAGATCACGTGCGATGTAAAAGAGAGAGCTAATGGGAAGTTGCTATATGACACAGGGCGCTCTGTGACAACCTAGAGGGGTGGGAGGGCGGTCCAAGAAGGAGGGGATATATGTATACTTATGGTTGAATCACATTGTTGTATGGCAGAAACCAACACAACATTGTAAAGCAATTAGCCTCCAATTAAAAAAAATCATATGTGTATCTGTACGTATAATGTGTATGCAATATATAATGATATCAAAATGCTACTTATTTATAAAGTAGATTTTTAAAAATTACTGCTTAGATTGAATATTTTTTCCCAATGTTTATTTGTAAGGACATTTTGCCTACTTATCTATCAGAATTTTTGAATTTCTGACTTCTTTAGGTATATTATTAAAGACAGATAGTAGGCAAAATGTTACACCTGCAGTAAATCTTTTCTCAGATTCACTGACTTTTTATTCCTGACGTAGAGATTTCTGATTTCTTTGAAAATCAGAAGAACTACCATCTACTCTTGTGATTTTTACCATTGTTTTGAGCTGTTACACTCTTCCCCCTGTCAGAGAATTGATACGTACTTCTATTTTCTTCTTCATTTTCCATTAATCTATTTAATCAACCTGGAACATATTGTGGCAAACTGTATGAGATGAGGATCTAAATTGCTCGGATATTTTTTCCAAGTAGCTAAACAATTGTCCCGGCACCATTTATTATATAATCCTTCCTTTCATCACTGATTTATCATTGTTGTTTTTAGAAATTGCTTTTTGTAGCTCCATCTGGCCGAGTGGTTTTTTATAAAGGTTGCAGGGTAAACTGTTTTTCTCTCCTAATCTCACATAATTTAGGTCTTTGGAAAAGAAGCACAGTGGCTATGCATTTGGTGTCTGCACAGAAGCCAGGCTGCTGGATTTAAACCCAGGTCCCCAGCTTCCCCACCTGTGAGATGGAGAGAGTTGTACCTACCACATGGGATATTGTGAGGCTAAATGAGTCAAAACATTTAAAACGCTGAAAACAGTACTTAACACATGGGAGAGCCCAGTAAGTATTACTCAACGGTTATTTTTTATAAACTTTTTTTTAATGTTACTGCCTTCATTTCTCAGATGGGGACTTGGGCTAAGAGATGTGTGATGACCTTCCCAAGGTCACATCCTGGCCCAGGTACATCTCCCACAAGGAAGGTAGGTCCTCCCTGCATCACCTACTCAGGAGGAGTCCCATCACCTGTGCTTTTTAACTGGAACAAATTCTACTCAAGTAGAGAGGGGAGAGGGACCTCAAACAGTGCCCATGGTCCAGCCACCCCAGCACTCAGCAAGTGCATCCCCTGGAAGTGCGGGGACATCCGGGAGCTGGCCACCTTGTCCTCTGCTCTGGTGAGCCTTTCCAAGAGGCAGTGTCTCCCCACACGGGATGGGTGGCCTGTGTTTAAAGATATGCATTTTTCCCAAATAGTTTGGCCCCTAAATGCAAACCAACTACTGTGCTCCCATCTGGGCTCAGCTGCCGGCACAGTCGTCTGATCTGCACAGAGCAAAACCAGCTGCTGCGTGGCCTCAAACCAAGAGTGGGCTGCCACACTGCACTTTGCTGTGGGATTTGGAGGGGAATCTCTATGCACCACAAAGACCAAGACGGTCACATCACGCCCACCTGCTTCGTCCTTCGCTGCCTTGGTCCCCCACCCCCATCGATTCTCCAAAGTAAACGTCACAGACGCACGTGGGCCATGTCTTCCCCAGGCCTAAGACCTCTCACATGGCCCACCTTCACACACCACACAGCATCCCCGGATAGTGAACAAAATGGTTTCCTTTTGTCAAGATATAGAAAACAAGACTTTATTTAAGATCCAAAGAGTCTAAGGTGACAAGTCAGGGGTACATGCAGAATGGAACCACTGATGACGCTCAGCCCAAAGGCGCTGTGTCTGTTCCCGAGGTGTCACGAGGGGGCCGCTCAGTGACTCACCACCCTGAGGGGTGCCTGGCACTGGCAGACGGATGAACCTTTGCTCGTGAGCAAGCCTCCCCACTTGGTGTGAGTGTGGCAAATGGCCAACGTGATACCAAGACAGTGCCTAATTCTGCCTAATATTCTACAGAGTTCCGTGGGTTTGATATATTACAATAATTAAATAGTATAAAAAATGTTGACACTGTTACCACACTGATCAAGACCATTCTGCAACCCTGCACAGAAAAAGGATGTGATTCCAGTGGAGAAAATAGGTGGAAACTCAATCCTGTAGTCAGAATAGTGCCTGTCAAGGGCTGTGGTGTCTGCACGGTCACCATGGCCGGGGGTTGGCCAGGGTCCCAGAAGCCACCAGGCGCTGCCGTAATTCTCCGTCACAAAGCCAGGGGGCGCTCACGGCAGATGCTGCTGACACTCATACTGTTGTTCCTGAACAAACCAACAGGGGGTGGTAATGACAAGCCGGCTGTCACTTTGGCTGGCAGGTCTGCAGACAGGGTGCATGTGGTTCCCATGAGACCCTGCACTGCCCCTCGGCCATCCCATGGAGGCTGCCCCAAGGGTCCTGTCACCCTGTCCTGCCCGTGTGCAGCAGACGGTCAAGGGCACAGGATAGAAGATGCTTTTCCCATCGGGCCGACAAGGGCAAAGCTTGTCTCATCCTCAGTGTCTAATCACAGCAAGATGGCAAATGCATGGCTAAGAGGCGGTGGTGTGGTTCACCCAGGCGCCTACCCCTGCTCTCCACACTGAAGCTGTTCACACCGGCTGGAAGGGTCTGAGCCACCAGTGTCACTCGGGGCCCTACCGCCTTTCCGGGGACAAAAGGATGGGGCGGACATTTGTGGGACAACCTGGCTGCATCTGGACCTCGGTTTGACTGCCCCAGCCACCTCCACCTTTGGTTCATTTCAATACCCATTCTGGACACAGAATGAAGGAACAAGTTCGGACGAACTTTAAAAACTGGATAAAAATACTGGAATCATGGTGACTTCCCTGCTGAGAGAACATCCAGAGAACGTGTGTTAGACCTCCAGCCACGGTGGCAGCCATCTGGAGAGACCCAGCCTCTTACGTGGACCCTCAGAGCTCAGGGGTCTGAAGAGCCGCTAGTAAACATGCACACACGTGTGCTGGCCTCGGTGCCCCATGTACAGGTTGAACGGTCTTTCAGTCAAGCCCTGTCAGTGGGTGAGTTTTGGCTACTGAATAAAATGTGATCCTGTGGCCAAGTTAGGGCAACCTCTCCCCCAGCCCCCTAGGGACGCAGCCGGTCACTGCAAGGGGACTCTGGTTTCACGCCCAGGTGGTCTCAGCGTTCACCCCAAGCCAGGTCCACGCTGGTCCCCAGAGCAGGAACTGGGTCCCGTCCCGACACGGTCTGCTCTGCATCAGGGGTCCCGCTGCCTAGAACGCCCTTCCTGTGTGACACCTGCTCCCTTCTTCTCCCGCAGCCCCCAGGATGCACTCTCTTCTCAGCACACGTCACAGTCTGAAATCACCTGTCTTGTTTACTGTCTGTTCCCTCCATGGCCCCTGAGTACCGCTTCAACCCCAGTACCCAGAGCAGTCCATACCTGACACCCACGGTGCTCACCAGAACTCTTTAATCTCAACATGAAGCCCAGCAGGACTGCACTGAGCCACTCCGTCAGTCCAATGAGATGGGGATGGCCCCACTTACAGATGAGGACCTGGCTGAGATCCTGACCCAGGGCAGCATGAGCTGCTGGACATGAGACCCCACAGCTTAAATCGGGGACAGAAGGCAGAACCCACCCTGTGGGACCCAGGTGTCAAGGAGGTGCTTGCTCCTTCCTCACCATGCCCCTGGAAGCCAGAGTTTCCCCAAAGGTGGGAGGCAGGAAGGACCAGTGGCCGGCATGAACTTGGGCCTGAACGGAGTCATCGGCGGGAGGGTGAGGCTTTCTCACACACCTTGAACTGGTGGAAATATGGCAGCTATAAATGTGATTCCGCCTGCGGCCTTGCCAACCCCCACCCCCTAGCCTTGGGCAGCTGCATGGCCCAGCCTTGAGGCCCCTCCCACATTCGTGCATGTTGGGGGGATGGTTTCCAAGCACAGTGTCCATCTTCTGCTCCTGCTCCAGGTGATTTGACCCCGAGGTTGGGCCAATTTAATACCCTGCTGCTCAAGAGGGAAGCTGGGTCCTGACTGCGGGTAATGGCTGAAGGCAGCCTTAGCAGGGGGAAGAGGGCAACCCATGGGAAGGACCCAAGGTCCAGCCCCTCCTCCCTCTCTGCGCCCCTCACAGCATCCTCAGTGCCCAGGACGATGAATGGATGAGGCCCAAGGGCAATGAACCACGGGTATGACCTGCCGCTTGCAAGGTCTGCATTTAATGCTCCGTGTACTTTTCCTCAGACCCAGACAGCGGACGCAGCGCCTGGCCGAACAGGTCATGCTGGTATTTCGGCTGCTTTCTTTTTCATTTTTTACTAAAAATACATATTCCATGGGCATGCAGAATGAATGGAAGCAAGGAGAGGGCGGAGGGACCAGGCCTGCCGACCACTGGAAGTCTGAGTTTTCTGCTCTGCTCGAGGTCAGCAGCGGGGTGGCTAGTCCTCCAGCAGGGAATGCGCCCCGTGGCCTGAGCACCAGGCAGTTGGCAGCAGAAGCCCCAGAGGGCAGGGGTGTAGGGCACCAGCAGTCTGAAAAGGAGGGGAAATGCGGATGCAAAGGGGAGACCGTCCTGCTGCGAAGCCCGAGGGACCGGGCTTTAGACAGCGCATCGGTGCCAAGACCAGAATGGCCAGCCGTGGGCCTCCTCGGCTCTGGGAAGCTGCCTGCACTTTCTCTGAAGTGTCGGAATGACTCGAGCACACAGAGCTTGTGTCCAGCCGACCCTCCGCTGGGCCTCCACCATAAGGGGTGTCTGGCACTCCCCGCCTTCCTCTCCCGTCGTGAGACCCATCTCCCTGCGAGCCTCAACATCTTAGAGATGTCAGGTCAACCAGACCCTCAGCAAGAGCAAAGTGCAGAGTGAAAGAAAGACCCAGAGCAGGAGCAAAGCGCAGAGTGAAAGAAAGGACCACGCACGGAGCATCCGGGGAAAGAGGATGCACCACGCCCACGCCTCAGGCTCACTTCAGGGCCCTGTATGGAGGGGACCCTGGGGTCTGCTGCCCTCAAGGCACTGCCAGGCCCTACCCCCCATCAGAAGAGTGGGCGGGAAGCAAGTGTGTCAGGACCTGGGCTCCCCTGGATGGCTGGGGGAGGAGGGACGCTGGCCCTGAGGTGCCCAGGCCCCTGCTCCTCACCCAGGAGGGAGGCCTCAGCTGGAAGCGGTGCTGAGGGGCGGGGGCCCGCTGTGGCCATCCCCTCAGGCAGGAGCACCCCCTCCGGCAGGAGCACCCCCGCCCACTGCGTGGGCATCACTGTCAGTGTCTGTGGAGTGAGACATCTCCCCACCCGTCAGGGCTGCAATCACACCTCGTGGCTCTAACAGAACCTTTCGCCGTGGTGCCGTTCCGGCTCCAGAAGCAGAAAGACGAGCCCCAGGGCTATACAGAACATTCATAAACACCTCATGAGTCTGACTTGGGGAAGGTCATTTAGGCTCCGACAACTGGGCACTTTCCTGACTGCAGGCCAGCGACAGCCAGGGCCCCTCCAGCTGGGGGCACCTCCCAGCCCCAAAGAGCCTTCTTGAGGGTCAGGACCCCGTGGCTGTCGACTTCCAGCCCGACAGCTCCTGGAGACGGGCCGCTGCGTCAGGCCTCCCGTGCTTCCGCTAATTAAAACGGGATGTTAGCTATCCCTTCCTTCAGTGCATTCAGGTCTCTGCGTCACCACCTCTCCTGGGCTGCTTTCAGTCTGCTTATGAAACCAGAGGAGACTGTGCCTCTCCTGAGATCTCTCTGTCTAGACCCAGACAGCCCAAGGGCCCCCGCCCCCTCGGGAACCGCCTCCAGCCTCTCTGAGTCCCCAAAGCAGGGCCCTCCTGGCCGCCCTCCACCACGTTTCTTTGGTTCAGCTGGACTCAAATGTTTCAAGTTTTATAAAAATTAAAAATATATTTTTTTAAAGTTATGGTAAAATACACATAAACAGAGGAGGACATGGCTACCCACTCCAGTATTCTTGCC
This sequence comes from Budorcas taxicolor, assembly GCF_023091745.1. NCBI lineage: Eukaryota > Metazoa > Chordata > Mammalia > Artiodactyla > Bovidae > Budorcas > Budorcas taxicolor. Next base: position 152,102,242 of record NC_068914.1, on the reverse strand, counting down.
TGGGAACTCCCATGGACAGAGGAGCCTGGCGGGCTGCAGTCCACGGGGCCCCAAAGAGTCAGACCTGACTGAGCGATAGAGCGCACACACACACACAAATATAGTATTTAGTGTCGTAACCATTTTTTAAGTGCATAGCTCGGTAGCGTTAAGTACTTCCACAGTCTCCTGAACACACCATCGTGCAAAAGAGAAACTCTGTCCCCATTAACCACTCACTCCCCAGTCCCCTGGTAACCACCACCCTACCTCCCATCTCTATGTATCTGACTCCTCTAGGGACCTCAGGTAAGTGGACTTGAACAGTATTGGTTCTTTCGTGATGGCTCATCTCACTGAGCACCGTGTCCTCAAAGTTCACCCACGGTGCTGCAGGAGTCAGAATCCCCTTCCCTTTCAGGTAGGTACAGACCACATCCTGCACCCCTTCTTCCATCGATGGACACCCAGGTTGCTTCTGCCCCTTTCCTATTGTGATTCACGCTGCTATGATCATGGCGGTACAAATACCTTTTTGAGACCCTGCCCTCAGTTCTTCTAGATAAACTTCCAGAAGTGGAATTGATGGACCAATGGTAGTTCCGCTTTGAGTTCTTGAGAAACTGCCGTCCTGTTTTGCATAGCTGCTGCGCACTTCACATGCCCTCCTGCAGTGCCCGAGGGCTCCAGTGCCTCTGCCCCCTCGCCAGCTTGTGTGATTTTCTGTCTGTCCCGGTCTGGTCTGGGTTTTGACAGCAGCTGTCCTGTAGGTGTAAGGCAGGGATCTGCCCTCCTGTTTAGGCTCTGAATGATCTCATTTAATGTGCTCGTCAATGGTGGCCACTTTCTCCCCTCGTCACTGGTCGTCTTTTCAAGTGTGTGTGTATTTCTCACCACGAGCACACCTACCCTCTATGTAGCCATGTGGGAGCTGTCCAGCCCAACCCCACAGGGCATGCTGAACCAGGGTGGGCATGGGGCTCTGTCTCCAGGGACTTGAGCTTGTAGCCGCCTCTCCAGATGAGCTCGGGCCGGTGCCCACCATTGCATCCAGGGCTTCCTGGCCAGCCAAGGCGGGAAGAACTGGCCCTGTTGGGGCACTGATTGGCTGGCATGGTAATCAGATGCCCGCAGGCACGTTCTGGAGCAGGCGCCTCAAAACATCTCCTCGGACAACAGCGACAACAGCTGGCACCCTGCACTCTTTACCATGTGCCCGGTGTACACACATGGGCTGATTTAAGCCCCTAATGACCCAACGAGGGTGTTAGGATCACCCCATTTTATAGAGGACACTGAGGTCCCCGTGGAACATAGGAACTTCCTCAAGGTCACACAGCCCGAGAGGCTGCGAACTGGGCTTTGACCACATAGCCAGCTTGCGGGTCGGCGCCCCAGGTTACCGGATGGCGAGCAGGCCCAGACCCTGTTCTCTCAAAGGAGCTGGTGACCTCCTGGGTCAGGGCGCCGGATCCCCGTCACTCGCTCTCTGTCCACAGAAGTCTTTCCTCTGATGGCAGCCTGTGGTCAGAACCAGCTCCCAGAGCCCAGGACAGTCACATCCAAAGAGCTGTGACACCACCCTCCTGTTGATGACAACAGGCCCCCAGAGTCAGCGGACACTGAGACTTCGGTCAAAAAGCCGTGCATCTCTGACTTCTCGATCTAAGTAGGATTGCAGAAGATCTCTGTTCTGGGGAAGCAGAGAGAGCCATTTTACTTGTTTTACCGCAAAAATTATGCATTCATTCTCTCAGTCAACTGTGTCCACGTGCTTAAATAAGGCCCAGAATGTCCTCTTTGCTCGATAAATAGATTTTCTTCCCTTTCACACCTTGCCAAGCCCTCCTCCGGACAGTGGATGATGACTTGGAGCACCTGCAGCTCTGATGGGCCTCTTCGAGTCTACACAACCCCAAAGAGCCTTTACCTGATCATCCTGCTTTAGCATTTGAGGTGAAGTATATAAACATGGGATTCCCTGGAGACTCAGTGGTAAGACTCTGCCTGCTGAAATGTGGATTTGATCCCTGGGTCTGAAACACCCCCCGGAGAAGGAAATGGCAACCCACTCCAGTATTCTTACCTGAGAAATCCCATGAATAGAAGAGCCTGGTGGGCTACAGTCCATGGGGTCTCAAATCAGACATGTCTTAGCGACCAAGCAACAATAACAACTCATAAACATGAAACTGACCATTTTTGAGCAAAGGTCAGTAGCACTAAGTACATTCATGCTGTGAAGTTACCAGCTTCATCTTCAGAACTTTCATCCTACATTTCAGTGTCATCATGAAATTAAAAAATGAGGCCCCAAAGCTGTTTCTCGCTTTACCAGCCTTGGATGAGACACACGGATTTCTCTGCAGGCCCGCAAAGGCATGACCACTGCCCCAGGTACATTCCTGTTGTCCGAGTGAAACAAGCCCCAGCCTGTGCACGTTTGGTGCCCAGAGGCAATGGCTGAAAAGGCCGCCTCTTCTGTCAGGGCTGATGGCCACCCCAGGGAAATGGATCAGCCTGGGTCTGATTTCACTGTTTTCCCAAGGTAAAGGGGGAAAGCAGTCATCACAGGTCCACATACGCTGGTTGACCTGCTGGCTCTGTGTCTGTGTAAACAGGTAATTGTAGGCTTGCAGGCCTTGGAGAACACAAGGGAGCTGTAATTAATTCCAGTACATGCCTTGCAATGTTTACATTCCAAATTACCTTCAAGTCAGAAGTATGTGGCCCAGAACCACAGTTTGGGGGCAATAAAATTCCACTGGCCGCTGCTTCCAGCATCTGGAAGTCATTTGCTGGAAGAGACGGAGTTGGCCATTTGGGAAAGTCAGATGTGCTTTGAGAGAGAGATCTCCGAGGTGACACTGGCCTCCGGCCAAGTCACTGACACGAGGGAAGAACCAGGCATGCTCCAAGCAAGGGCCTTGCCTGTGGGTCCCGAGTGGAGGCAGGGGGCAGGCGCACCCTTGGCTGCCATTGGCCGGAAGGAAGCCTTGGATAAGAGCGTGGGGAAAAATATGACCCCAATGACTGGGATCAGATTTCTGGAGATTATTTCATGCCGTTACAGACGCCAGCCCTGAGTCTGCCAAAGCTGGGGGTGTCCTCCTTCTGCCGCTCCTTATCCCCCTCACCCCAGGGGGCCCCCTTCCAGGGTTCACAGGAAACTCCGTCTGCGGGAGGAAGGGTGATGCAGGAAGGAGTTGCTTTTCTGACGCTGGACTTGAGAACACTGTGGGCTGGGTGTACAATCTCTGCACGTGGGGAGCCAGGACCACGGAGGAAGGCCCTGTCACTGGCCAGCCCTGTAGGCCCCCCTGGCCCCCTCCTGGCCCCTCGCCACTGCAGGCACAGCTCACTCTGCTCCCAGGACTCGTTCCTCTTCAGGTCGAAGGCAGCGGGTCAGGAAACATACTTTGCATTGGCTCCTTTGGAAGTCAAATGAGTCAACCCCGCCACCGCTTTCAGGATTTCTCTAAACAAATCAAAGCTTCATGTCAGCCCTCGTGTTTGTCACTGTCTCTGCCTCCCTTCTGTCCAGAACCAAGGCGGGTTCGTTGGCGACATGCTTCAGGAGTTCTCCTCTTGTCTCGGTCTCTCTCACCTGGGGGTATGGGACAGGGTGTGGCCCGTCTTCCCGACTGTGGGGACAGAAGGGGAGGGAAGTGGGCCCTGTGGCCCAGCAGATGTGGATGGACTAGGACTCCGCCACTCTGAGCTCCATTTCCTGCGTGTGACGTGGAGGTGGAAGCACGGCTTCTCCCATGGACGTCCTGAACAGTCAGGTGAGCAGAGAGGCCCCTGCGTACTCTGGAAGGGGTGGCCGGAGTGGCCTGAACCGTGAGCTGAGTGTCTCCAGAGATGCAGCAGCGAGACGCACGTGTGGATCTTAAGGACCCTAGCCACCCTATTTGCTATGGGGAGCGCTGGGCGTGCCCAGAAACTAGAGCCCCAGCCACCTCCTGCACACCGTGCCCACACCAATCCCGCTCCACAGCCCTGTCCCTTCCTCCCTGGACTATAAGTCGCCAGAAGGAGGGACTGCTTCTGTGTGGATTGGGGGCCGTGGTGCCTGCAATGCCACCTGCACAGCTGTGCCTCACGAGTGATTTTCAGGACAACCATCGGGATGGCATCGCTGGGGTACTTGTTCTGCACATTCAAAACAACGCTGGCCTTTCCTGCTGACCCGCTCGGACAGCGGTGCACCCGAGCTCCTCGCCCACGGCCCAGCGTGTGGGTATTAGAAGGGTTCCTGTCATTAAGCAGTTTGGGTTCATTACCACGTGCGTCAGCGTCTCACCAAGTGGCGTCTGAGGATGAGCCGCATGGAAACCACATGGGGTGGGGTGGGGGTGGGGGCAGGAGCAGATCCCTGGCTTCCACCCTGGGCCTTCTGGACCATCGTTCCTGGAGACAGAGCCGAGGACCTTCCCCAAAACAACCCCCCTTCCCTGGCGGCACCTCTGGGTTCCGGGAGCTTCCGTTTCTGCCTGTGCTTTTCAGAGTTTGCAAAACCGCAGGCGTTTGTGTTGGTCTTTGGAGCAGGCGGGTGGAGAGGGGGTGAGGAGGGGTGGGCTCAACCCAGACGGATGTAACCCCTGCCTGTCACAAGGCGGCACAGGAAGGCCCCTTGGTGCACCAGGGTCAGTGGCGCAGAGGGGCCTCTGTCCAGGGCTCTGTAGGTGAGACGTCTTCCTGGGTGACATACCTGGGCCTGTCCCATGCGGTCCTACACCTGCGCTACAGGATGGATGGATGGCTCTGCACAAGCCCTGGGCGGTTTTGCTGCCCTGGATGGTTCTCTATGTGCCCTGGACCGCTGGGCAGTCCAAGAAAACCAAGGGGCAGAGCTCTAGGCCCTGCACCTCCTCTTCAGTGGGCTCTGCCGGGAGGCATAGCCATGCAGCTGTGAGCCTGGAAACCGGGAGCTGACTGCGGCCACGGGGCTCTGGGCTGTGTCATCCTGCATTGGTCCCTGAGCATCCTGGAGCCTCACTTTGCCTCAATATTAAACAAAGGGAGTCAAACTACATCAGCAGCTTTTAGATTTTGTTTTGGCAATGAAATCATTTTGACCAAAGACCAGAACCTGGGTACAAGAAACAGGTTAAAGCACAGTGGTGGTCACCACCTATGGCAGCCTCTGTGTCAGGACCCGGGAGGCTGCCATTCGGCTGAGCTAGCGTCCAGGCCAGATCCCAGGAGTGGGAGCCCAAGTCTGCAGAGAGTGCTCGCCCCAGGACTGGACTCAGGGCCCTGGGGCGCCTCTGTGCCTCTCCAGTGTGGGGTGCTGGACTCGGGGCCCTGGGGCGCCTCTGTGCCTCTCCTGTGTGGGGGACTGGACTCGGGGCCCTGGGGCGCCTCTGTGCGTCTCCTGTGTGGGGTGCTGGACTCAGGGCCCTGGGGTGCCTCTGTGCCTCTCCTGTGTGGGGTGCTGGACTTGGGGCCCCGGGGCACCTCTGTGCCTCTCCTGTGTGGGGTTCTGGACTCGGGGCCCTGGGGCGCCTCTGTGCCTCTCCTGTGTGGGGTGCTGGGCTCGGGGCCCTGGGGCGCCTCTGTGCGTCTCCTGTGTGAGGGGCGGCGGTGGGGGCAGGACACACGGCTTGCTCCTCTGGATGCTCGCTTACTCTTTCAGCTTTGAGGAGTCACTCTGGCCCTGCTCAGAGGTGGGGCGGTCATAGTCTGGGGATGGGTGTGTCACGGTGGGTGATTCTCATGTTGGAAACTTCCCACAGCATCACTGCTCAGTGCAGCCGGATCAGAGGGGGCAGTTCCCAGTCCCCAAGGGTCTTCTGGGCTGGATCATGCTCTGGGCTCCTTCTAGGGCTCCATGCCTCCCCAGACGCCCCTCGGCCCCCTCACACAGACACAAATATTCATGCACACACATGCATGCATGCACACACACACGTGCACACACGTGCACACACGTGCACACACACAGGTCTGACTGCTGGTGACTCTCTTCCCCTCGGGAGCTCGCAGCCCTGCAGGCGCCCTGTCTGTCCTCATCTGAACCCTCAGTGCTCTGACAGCACAGGTGGCAAACGGTGCCCACGCCCCTCATCCAGCAGCCGAGGGGGCCGAGCTCCCACCTAGGCCTGAGTCTCGGCTCTTGTACAAGTAGAGGACCCTGCCGGGGTGGGGGCAGGGATACCGCAAGGATGGCCGCCACAGGCCAGTGTCGTGCTCACAGGCACAGGCTTGCCTTCTGCACGGCCACATGTGGTCAGGCCCATGCAGACAAACCCATCCATGATTCAGCCCCAACTTCACACGATGAAGACCGAATCCCCAGGACCTTGGAGTCAGGTAGACAGACACAGTTTCCATAGAGTAATTGGGCTAGAATGAGGTCGGGAGGACCCTGGTCCAATCTGACTGGTGTCCTAATGAGAGGAAGTTTGGCCACAGGGAAGAGATGGTTGTCTACCGGCCAAGGAGAGAGGCCTCAGGAGGACCAGCCCCGCCAACCGCTGACCTCCAATAGGGCTGGGCTGACCTCCGCTGGGCTATAATAGGAGGGAACATGCTCTGCTGTTTACGCTGCTGGGTCTGCCTCAGCAAACTCTTCAGTCCGTGGGACCCTGGCAGGTGAGGAGCCATGGCCACGAGCCACGGAGCCCACCATGACGCCACCACGGCCCGGGATCACTCCCGAAGCCCCTGCTGCCCACCGCTGGCCCTGTCTTAGGGGAGAGAAGGCGTGTGTCTGGGGGATAAAAGGAGAGAGAGGGTTCTGGCCACATCCCCACGGGGCTGGCCCACGTCTCGCTCTCTGTCCCACGTTCTGCACCCACCAGGCCCCAAGGAGAGGGCAGTGTGCCTGGCCGGCGCTTGGGCCGAAGGCGGCGAGCCGGCCCGGAGCCAGGCTGTGCCTCCCTAAATTAGAACGCGAGGGCAGGGGAGCAACGCAGACCAGACACCGTCCTTCTCACGAGCGAACAGCCCCTGCAGAGTTTATAGACACCGACGAGTCTTATGTAAGAGGCAACATGCTCAGAGCACTAAGAATAGGCCTGCACACATTCTAGCAGACAGGCTATCGATGTGTTAGACCCTCCTGAAGAAGGGGTGCGCGTGGAGATGGCGGCCACAGCTCGTTTGCACCCCCACCCTCCAGCAGACACAAGAGGGCAGTGACCGCCCAGTGGAGCACCAAGTCCTCAGGCTCCCAGGAGGGCGGGTATGAAGGGAGGACCTCCAGGGAAGGACGGCTTCCTGCTCACCTTTGGGGGGCAGGGGACATGGAGCAGGCTCGAGGCAAGGCTTCTGCAGCCCCTGCCCCACTTCAAGAAGACGTATGTTGCATAGGAGGCTTTGCATCCTGCACTGGGCGGCCTGGCACCAACAGGGGTTGGGGAGGGAACCATGCACCAGCCCAGCCCCATACCTCCCTCTGCTCCCCCTGAGATGCAGGCCTGGCCTCTGTATCTTAACGTCCCAGTCATGGGAGAGGCCCCCAGCCGAGGGCCGAGGATGGTGAGTGCATTAAACAGCTACAAGGGGCCTCGGGTAGGAATTCGTGGGGCTGCGTGAAGAGCAGAGGTGGCCAGATTTTAGTTTATAAACACTTATTGTTCATGAAAATCATCCAGCCTCAAAAGTAGCACCCTTTTCAGAAACCCAAACACTTCTTGTAAGCGAACCAAAGTTTACAATTCTTTCCCTAATAAATCAGCTGGATCATACTCTTTATATAAAATCACTGACCCAGAAACAAAATCTAAAACAAATCTTCAAAATAGCCTCCAATCACACAGAGAGCTCCCAGTCCCTTCTCGTCTTTGTTTCTGGCTGGTTTTAATACCTGAGGAGCATTAGGGCAGGAGCTGGGCCAGGGTTCCCTCCCCTGCCACCGTCAGGGTTCCCTCCCCTGCCACCGTCAGGGTGGGGACTCCTGGGAAACTACTCTGCACCCAGGGCCTCTGTGCGTCTCACGTGGAAAATGAAAGGGCAGGCGTATCTTTAAGGCCCCTTCAGTATCTGACTCCCTGAACCTTCCTTTCCAGTTTTTCCAAAGGAGAAGAGCCAGAGACACTGGTATCTTAGAAGGTCATCGGAGCCTGTGGGAAGAAGCATCGTAAGATTGAGAGGTCCTTTACTATAAGACATTTCTGAACCTTTACAAGGCTCATCTGTGTGATTCTACAGGAGGGATCAGGGCTGTGGCATTTCTAACCTGAGGTATAAAATCGAACCGTTTACAGTCAAAGCTGTGGGTTTTCCAGTAGTCATGTACGGATGTGAGAGTTGGACCATAAAGAAGGCCGAGTGCCAAAGAATTAATGCTTTTGAACTGTGGTGCTGGAGAAGACTCTTGAGAGTCTCTTGGATAGCAAGGAGATCCAACCAGTCCATCCTAAAGGAAATAAACCCTGAATATTCACTGGAAGGACTGATGCTAAAGCAGAAGCTCCAATACTTTGGCCACCTGATGCAAAGAGCCAACTCATTGGAAAAGACCGTGATTCTGGGAAATGAGAGATGAGATCATTAGAAGGCATCACTGACTCAATGGACATGAATTTGAGCAAACTCTGGGAAATAGTGGAGGGCAGAGGAGCCTGGCATGCAGCAGTTCATGGGGTTGCAAGAGTTGGACACAACTTAGTGACTGAACAACAATAACAAGAAAACATTTTTGTAAGATTGGAAAGCTTTAAGACTCACAGGCAGGACAGCAGAGTGTAGAGCTGGCCTTCAGGGACGGAGGGTTCTACCAACATCCCCTCAGTGGTGAGCAGAGCAGGCGCCTCCTGCCCCTCTGCCCTGAGTCAGCCCAGCCCTGGGCCCGAGCACCTCCCCAGGCTGTGCCCACAGCTCCAGGCAGGCTCAGAAGGAAGAAGGTGGATGTCCCTGGACCACTGGGAGCTGTCTGAGGCAAAAGAGTGGAACAACTGGGTAGTAGGAAGCCCTGCCAGTGGGCCTGTGCCCCGCCTTGGCCCATCACGCTCGTCCCAGGCTGCTTCCCCATGGCCTCTCCTTGGACTTTTCTTGCCTTTGGACTTTCCCTGGCTCCCTGGCTCGGGCCCTGCCAATGAATTCTGCCAATGCTTCTTAAGTGACCTAGACATTCAGTTTATCCTTCCGCCTTTAGGAAGAACCACACGCCCATATACACGTCATGGTCAGAGGAGAGTCTCTTGTCGAAAGTCCACTACTAGCAAGCCAAGGGGCAACTACTTGTGTCAGGAAAGCTATTCTGTCTGTCCCTGTGCAGAGCTGGAGCCCACTTCTCTCACTTTTGGTCTTCAGGTGATACGAGAAAAGTAGTATTGTTTCTATTTACAACAACCAAGACGCTAAAATAACCTAATGTCCACTGACAGGGGAATGGATAAAGCAGATGTGATGCATTTATACAACGTAATATTTTCAGCCATAAAAATGAATGAAATAATGCCATTTGTAGCAACATGGATGAAGCTAGAGATGATTGTACTAAGTGAAGTAAGTCAGAGAAAGACAAATACCATATGACATCACTTACACGTGGAATCCAAAATGAGATACAAATGAACTTATCTGTGAAACAGAAAGAGGCTCATGGACAGAGAACAGACTTGTGGCTACCAAGGGAAGGAAGGCAGGGAGAGGGAAGTTTTTGGAGTTTGGGGTTAGCAGATGCAAATTTATTACATACATGATGGATAAACAACAAAGTCCTACTGTACAGCACAGAGAACCATATTCAATATCCTGTGATAAACTATAATGTAAAGAAAATGAAAAATGATGTATATATATGTATATAACTGAGTCACTTTGCTATACAGAAGAAATTAACACAACAGTGTAAATCAACTATACATCAATTAAAAAAAATTTGTACTATCTCCTTGCAAGAGACCTTCCCAGGCAGGAAGCTGTCACATCACCTCTGACCATCCACTGTCGGGACAGATGCGCCGATGAGTGGCCAAAGCCACCCTCGACCCTAACCCTTGAGCCTTCAGTGTCCAGGTCCCCTCTGCTCCCCTCCAGGCTGAACTGTACTCCCCCAAGAAAAACCAAGTAACACAGACAGACAGGTATTTGTACCTGGCACAGCCGCAAAAGGTGCAAAAAAGCTGCTGCGGAAGGTGCCGAGGACTTCTCATGCCAACAGATAAGCCTGGAAACAAAAGACAGGAGGCAGGTATGGAAGCTTCTTGCAGGGCCCTGAGCCAGAGCGGCCCTCCAGCACTCAGCTCAGGTCCAGTGTGGTGGGATGCGATGGATCGCAGTGGTGAGCCAGGCAGGAGGGGACCCTGAGACACAGGGAATTCCCACCTGGCATTGCACCAGGGGCTGCTGCTTGGGGCGGGGACTTGTGAGGGGCTGAACCATGTCTCCGATGTCAGGGACTGTGTCTCCCGTCTCCGAGATTCCAGAGGAGGGTGGACCCGGCTCCTAGCCCCTCACTCACCTACACCTGCCATCTCACCCCCAAACCATCATCTTCCTGAGGATGAAGCCAGGCCTCTCCAGGAGCCATCAGCAGGCCTGGCACTTTGGATGCTTAGTGGGCCTCCGTCCCCTTATTCCCACCCTGGCGATGCCCTCCTGGGGTCTCACTGACCCAGTTCCCAGCAGGTCATCAACCCGGCAGGTCTTCAACCCGGCTGAGCAGTGAGAAGCTGAAACAGCCATGTCCTGCCTTTTTGGTCGAAAGCTCTTCCCAACCGAAACATAAAACAAAACACAATACAAGAAAACATAAAAAATATTAAAAAAATAAGACAAAACATAAGACAAAAAGATAAGGCTTGGTTCCTTCATGCATCTCTCTTCCTCTGGCTTACTGAGTTTCCTGGAAAAAGCTTTTCCTGTCGCCTAGAAAACAGAGGTGATACAGACAGCGAATGCATGCTCCAGTGCCTTGTAACCTCTTCCCCTCACTTCTCAGAAGGGATGGACAGTGGTCCGAGGTGCCACACACATCAGCCCCTCCCCAAGGCTGCCCCAGGTGGTGGCCTACAGCCCAGTCACTGCGGAATCCTGCCCCCCCACCCCCCCCATCACAGGTTGTTGCCATGACAAGTTTTAATAAAACTACAAGTATGCTGAACTTAAGACCAGACAAAACCTTCAGCCTTTAACATCTTATTTGCAAACATCTCAAGCTGAAGTAATCAAAACAGTTGCAAAACCACTTGTTACCTTCCCTTCCTTCCCCTCCCTTGGGGTCCTGCTCACCCGGGACCCAGACCCTGGGAAAGGAGGGTTTCTGCAGTTTGTAGGAAGCCCTGGTAGGCGGTGCAGGGGTCCCTCCATCCTGGGCTTGGGGCTGGGCTGTGGGGCAGGCAGGCTAAGGCCTCAGACGGGCGCCCGCCTGGGTTCCATTTTGAGTGTTTCCTCTGGCATTTCTGAACGTTGAGGCTCCCTCATTAAAACACTGCTGTTTCCAAATAACTTTTTTTCTTCCCCCTGCTTCAAAGAAAGGAGCTTTTACTGTTCCGTTTTAATAAGGGCTACCATTTTAGGGCTTCCCATGAGCCAGACCCACTGCTAGGTGGTTAGATAGGATTAGTCCTTGCCACAGGCCTAAGATGTATGAGTTATCATCTCATGTTACAAAGGATCCAGGACTCAGTGAGGTTAAGTGACCTGCCCGCACAGTTGGAGGTTGGTAGAACCGAGGATTTTTTTAAATCTAGCCAATACAGTATACTAACACATATATATGGAATTTAGAAAGATGGCAATGACGACCCTGTATGCAAGACAGGAAAAAAGACACAGATGTGTATAATGGACTTTTGGACTCAGAGGGAGAGGGAGAGGGTGGGATGATTTGGGAGAATGGCATTCTAACATGTATACTATCATGTAAGAATTGAATCGCCAGTCTATGTCTGACTCAGGATACAGCATGCTTGGGGTGGTGCATGGGGATGACCCACAGAGATGTTATGGGGAGGGAGGTGGGAGGGGGGTTCATGTTTGGGAACACATGTAAGAATTAAAGATTTTAAAATTAAAAAAATAAAAAACTAAAAAAAAATAAACAATAATGAACTAGATAAAAAAATTAATTAATTAATTAATTTAAAAAAAAATCCAGGCAACAGAACCTAAATCCAAGCCTCCACTCATTCTCCAAGACACCGAGCTCAACAGCCCAGGTCCAGCAGGAGGGAGCTGGGCGGAGCGGCCTGAGCGTGTCCCCCTAACATAGCTCAGGTGAGTCCCTCTGGTTGCTGGTCATGGACAGGACAGTGAGTCAGGTCCCACCCTCCTGTCTGGTCACCTTGTGGGTCTTCAAGGCTGGGGAAGGAAGCTCCTTGACACAGAGAATTCCTTTCCCCAAAGAGAGTAATCCCCCCACCTCTGACAGCACTTTTTTCTCATCTTACACTCTTCCAGGGATTCACAGCTTCACTGAGGTTGGGCTGCACCCTGTGGGGCTTCTTGGGGCAGGAGAGAACTGGCACCACCCCCTCCAGAGACCTGCCCTGCCCTGCTGAGCTGGTGGGGGTGGGGGGACTCATCCTCCTCCTGGTGCCCCACCCCCAACCGCCAGGATGCCTGCCGAGGACCAGGTGCCGGCCAGAAGGCCCACTTCTGCCGCTGCTCCTCCACCTGCTCACGCTTACCCCCCTGCAGACTCGGGAGCTGCTGTGCCAACTGAAACATTAGCTCTCAGGGTGAGCGCGGCCAGCCTGTGGCGCCCGGGGACATTGCCTGCACCGGCTTCACTTTTGCAGAGGTGACACGAGGCAGGGACTCAGAGCAGCGCTGAGCCGGGAGTCGGGAAAGGCTGGCCCCCAAGCTTTATAGCTGACTGGGTGGCGCTTTGAGGCAATTTCCTTAATCTCTCTGGCTCCAGCATCCTCAGGTTTCAAGTAGGAGGTGTGGCCAGGTGACCCTCCAAGTCCAAATATTTGGATCCTTTGTAACACAAAGCTCCTCTTATCAGGAGAGTAACTCAGTGACGTGAGCGTGAGCACGGACATGACGGAGCAGGGGGCGGTTCTTTTGTAAGCAAAAAAAATTAATGTGGTAGGATATCTGGGTTTGATCCCCAAGGACCCCAAAAAGTCACTTCAGATCTGATATCCCTGGTGCTCTGCATGCAAGCCCCTGACACGGGTACCATGATGGCCTGCTTGCATCTGTGTCCTCCGATGGCACAGTGACCTCGTAGGCCCAGCCGTGTCCCTCCCCCCATGGCCCCTGAGCCAGCACTTGTCAGACGGGCAGCAAATGTTTGTCACCCGAAGGAACTTGCTCCAGGCACAGCTGACCCCTGAACCCACCAGAATTGGGTGGCAGACATGTATGGACTCTGCACCTCTTGCCCATCCCTTTACTGGAGATTTCTACAGGAAAGAATTCTTCCTCTGTTCTCGGGGACAGGGTTCCCCTCCCCTGGCTCATCCCTCTGGGCTCCAGCAAATGGGGTGCCTGTGGGCCCAGCACCCTGATAGCCACATCCAGGCCTCAGGCTGTGAACTGCACCACACCTCCGTTCTCCACCCCCTGCGCCCCCAGCACATACCTGAGAGGGGGCCTTGGCTCCCCCAGCTCTGCTCATCAACCACCTGTCTCCCATCTGGGCTACATGTGGCGCTAACTGATCAAAGGCCTCTGGTGTCAGTGAGGCCCCAGTCCTTCCCTCCGTCCGCTCTGCACAAAGGGCCCTCTCTGCCCGCTGGGCAGCCTGAGTAGGGTATTTTACATCCTCACAGGCAGGCTGAGCCAGGGGACAGACCCTTAATTAAAGTTCACCTCCCACACGTGCTGTCCCACTGTTCACCTTGTCATCCTCAGGCCCCACGTGCACACTGGCTGCTGGTGGCGGCCCCTAGCACACCAGGCTGCACCAGGGAATCAGCTGACCAGGGCTGCCGGACCACAGGGCCACTCACAGTGTGGACGCACGAGCCTGGGGCCGTGAGGGGCCCCGGGAGGCCAGGCCAGGGAGGCTCAGGACCCCCAAGGACACAGAACATGGGACACGAGGCCAGGCTCTCTGCCTGGCACCCAAACTGGGCAGAAAACTGGTCAAGGAGCACACACAGCTTGTGGCCGAAGGGCTGGAGAGGAGGCTGCCACTGCAGACCCACTGGGTGGGGACCATGGGGTGGGCGCAGCCCGGGAGCACACAGCCGCCCTGGAGCAGCCGACTGTGTTTCCAGACCACCAGGGCGACTGAGTGACTGGTCCATACACTGCCCATGGGGGTCTGCACGAAAGCTTCTGAACTCCAGAGTAAGGTCAACGGCCCTGGTTTGGCAGGAAATGATCAGACCTCAGGGGAAAGCCAATTGGAGGGGAGGGAGGCTTAGGGCAGAGGTCACCGCCGTTGGCCATGTCCTGCATACCCCTACTCATGGGGCAGGGCTGGAGGACAGAGCTTCACCTCCCTTCTCCAAAGGACACGGATGCCCACCATATGCCAAGCAGGGCTGTGCCCCCTGATGGCTCAGGAATCAGAAGCCCCCAAAAGGACCCTCCACCTCTACGTGGTGCCTGGCACAGGCCGAGGAGTGACACAGTCATCCCAGAGTTGGAAGCAGACTTTAGCTATGGCTGCACATCAGAGTCACTGGGGAGTCTGATAAAGTCCCACAGCCCAGTCACACCAGCAGAGAGGCCGTGTCATTGCTGAGACCACAGTGCGATCCTCGACTGTGGTCGAGAACAGCCCATCAGCAGCATCCAGAGCTTGTTAGAAACTCAAAATCTCACCTTGGTTCCAGAGCCACTGAAGCTCTGTGGGTGGGACCCAGGGTGTGTGTTCTTGCCTGTCCTCCCCGTGAGCCAGATGCCCATTGAAGCTGGAGAACTGAGAGGCTAAATGAACGTACAGTGTCCAGTTTCTGCTGTTGTTCAGGCTCTCAGTTGTGTCTGACTCTTTGCAACCCCATGGACTGCAGCATGCCAGGCTTCCCTGTCCATCACCAACTCCCGGAGCTTGCTCAAACTCATGTCCATCGAGTCAGTGATGCCATCCAACCATTTCGCCCTCTGTCATCCCGTTTTCCTCCTGTCTTCAATCTTTCCCAGCATCAGGATCTTTTCCAATGAGTCGACTCTGCATCAGGTGGCCAAAGTATTGGAGCTTCAGCATCAGCATCAGTTTTTCCAAAGAATATTAAGGACTGATCTCCTTTAGGATTGACTGGTTGGATCTCCTCTCAGTCCAAGGGACTCTCAAGAGTCTTCTCCAACACCATAGCTTAAAAGCATCAATTCTTCGGTGCTCAGCCTTCTTTATGGTCCAACTCTCACATCCATATGTGACTGCTACTGTTTTTGTTCAGTTCAGTCGCTCAGTCGTGTCCGACTCTTTGCGACCCCATGAATCGCAGCACACCAGTCCTCCCTGTCCATCACAACTCCCCGAGATCACTCAAACTCATGTCCATCGAGTCAGTGATGCCATCCAGCCATCTCATCCTCTGTCATCCCCTTCTCCTCCTGCCCCCAATCCCTCCCAGCATCAGAGTCTTTTCCAATGAGTCAACTCTTCACATGAGGTGGCCAAAGTATTAGAGTTTCAGCTTTAGCATCATTCCTTTCAAAGAACACCCAGGACTGATCTCCTTTAGGATGGACTGGTTGGATCTCCTTGCAGTCCAAGGGACTCTCAAGAGTCTTCTCCAACACCACAGTTAATCACAGGCAATTCTGATGTGTGGCCACAGATGACAATTAACGAATCACATGGTCAGTCCCAGTGGTGCACAAGTCCTTCACCCAGAATCACCGAATTAGAGGTGGGTTATCACAGACAAGGCCATATCCAGACCACACAGGCTGGAGCCACCCTTCAGGGTGCTGATCGCAACACTCACCTTCCTATGCAACCCTCCCTGTCCACCCCGTTCCTCTGGGATTGACAGCATTGCCTGGGGGACACCGGTCCACCGACATGGCAGGAGGGAGTATGTATGGGGACCACAGTGCTGCCCCCATCCCCTCAACAGATTGATTTATGAGGCCGATGCTTCATTGCTGTATCTCCTATTAAAACATAAACCCACATGGGGTGGATACAGGATAATGAGAAATGTATGTCCCCTGATACGTTCCCCCGTGCCTGGCTTGCAGCACATGCTAAATAAATATTTGCTGAATAAACATATGAAGAGATACATAGAGGATCTACTTATAGCCCAGGAAGGATCTCTGGGTTATCTCTAGGAACTGGTATATTTGGTCCAAATAAAGGGACTTGCAAAGAAAGGTACTTCTATTCTGACTGGGCCAGGTGGACACTGGTCCCATACGCCAGGCAGAAATTTGAACACCAATATATGGATTTATGCTAGCTTTTAGGAAGCTTTTCACAAGACCTTTGTTTTGGAATTTGGAGAGGAAGGGCTGAATTTCAAATACAGGTAGTCCCCATAACCCAGGCCAGCACCTGAGGCACAATCTGTTGGAAAAGTGATGAATTCCACGATCCTGTGATGAGATCCCTCAGTAAGAAAAACACCTAGACTGTGAGAATGAGCCCCGACTCCATGTGCCTCTCCCCACAGGAGAGCAACTTGTAAGAGCTTGAACACCCAAGTCACCCACTATTTCTCCTCCATGTGCCCCACCAGTCAGTGGGCCTTCCAGAGCAGGGATGTCACCCCTGTCCACCAGCACAGGCTGATGAAGGAACTCACAAGCCTGGTTTTTCATTGTCCAGAGGCGCCTTGAGCCAAGGGAACCTTTGGGGCCAGGCCGTCGTGTGGCTCCCAGGAAGGTGGCAGGGAGGGGGCTGGGGCCATTGAGAAAAATGAAGTTTGTGGGTCACCAATGGACGTGAATCTTCCCTGCCCTGGTTGCGGGGGTGGGGTGGCTGCAGCCTCATGCTGAGCAAGACTGACTGAGAGCCTCATAGCTTGGGGCCAGGATGACCGTCTGGTCCAGCTGCCATCAGCTGGGACCAGAACAAAGCCAAGCCCCCCAGAGAGAGGCTGGGTTACGGTAAATCAGACACGATAATCACGGTAATCGCTCACATGTGGACGCGTCCCACAGTGGACGCAGCACTTGCCCAGATCCCTCCTGCTTGCTTACTCTGATCCTGGGGGAAGACCGTCCAGGTCGTTCCTCTCCTAAAAGCTGACGGTACGGAGCCAGCAGTGAGCTTGTCAAGGAGGGTGGTTCCGTGGCCCTGGCCCCTCGTGCAGCCCCCAGCCTCAGCCTCTTCTCAGCCTCTCCCCTCGGCAGCTCTTATTCATTTTGTCTTGGCAGCAGCCTCTTGTGTAACTGAAACCGCAAGAAACTTTTTGTTTGGCTTCTAATTCAGAAGAAATTCCAGTAACTTGGTTCCCGCTACTTAAAAAAAAAAAAGCCTGGAGCCCAGTTCTGGAGAGCTCAGCATTCCCTCCCACCCCTCAAAACGGATGGACTTGTCCCTCCCCCGCTCCCTCCTGAGTCCGGGAGGTTCAAGTATCTGAGCCCTGGCCCCGTGCAGTCGCCCATGGTCCTCGCACCCCCCCCGGAGGCCAGGCTGGGATGGAGCCAAGCAAGTTAAGAGCTGTTGAAAGATTAGCTTGGCTGGTCTCTCCTCTCACCCGGGTATGATGCTCACTTTTGTTTTCGGCACACAGGGCCTGGGGGGCAGGAATGAGATCGGCAGGCATCCAGGCCCCCTGCCTTGGAGACACACGGAGGCCACCCCCCCCCCCACCCCCCCGTCCCTGGCACTGCAACCCCTCTCTACACCCCAGGCTCCATAACCAACGCCTGCCCACATCTTCACACACAGCCACTCGCCCTGGTGAGTCAGGAAGAAGGCCCTGACTTTGGATGTTCTGGGCCCTTTCTATTCAAAGTGGCATTGCCTGGAAGTTTGTTTAAGCAGCAGCACCCTGGGTGGAGAAAAGGGAATGCTCCTACACTGTTGGTAGGAATATATATTGGTGCAGCCACTATGGACCACAGTATGGAGGTTCCTTAAGAAACTAAACGTAGAGCTACCAGATGATCCTGCAGTCTCATTCCTGGGCAAACATATGTCTGGAGAAAATCGTACTTTGAAAAGACACATTCACCCTAGGGTTCATTGCAGCCCTATTTACCATAGCCAGGACATGGAGGCAACCTAAAATATCCATCAGCAGAAGAATGGATAACGAAGACGTGGTGCGCATGTACAGTGGAGTATTACTCAGCCCTACAAAAGAATGAGATAACGCCGTGTGCAGCAGCATGGGCCTAGAGATTGTCACAGTAGGTGAAGTAAGTCAGGCAAAGTGACAAATATTACATCACTTTTATGTGGAATCTAAAAAAAAAATACAAATTAACTTATTTACAAAACAGAAGCAGACTCACAGACATAGAAAACAAACTTATAGTTCCCAAAGGGGAAAGGGGAGCCGTTTGGGGTTGGCGGACACACACTACTATATATAAAACAGATAAACGACAAGGCCCTACTGCATAGCACAGGGAAGTGTGTTCCATATCTTATAATCATCTATAATGGAAACGAATCTGAAGCTAGACATCCAAAACTGATACAATATTGTAAATCAACTATATTTAAATTTACAAAAATAAAAAAGGACGAGGATTTGAAAAAATTAAAAGAGCAGCACCCTGGATCCTCATCCTGAGGCACTAGATCAGAATTAGCATTTTAACAAGAGTCCCATGCTCAGCTGGGCACACTGCACCCACGAGAAGCAGCCCTGTGATAAAAGGACTCGTCAGGGACATTCCAACTTATCAGACACGTCAGAGTGCCTACCATGTGCTGGGCCCCAGGCTTGGTGCAGAGCCCCTGGCACACAGGCTGAGCATTCTTGGAGGTGCCCAGGACCCAGTGAAATAGGTCCACGGCTCCCTCATGGAGGCAAAAACTCCCCCTTGTCCCAAGTCCACGTGAATCCTCAGAGCTCCACATCTGCATTTTCAATAGAACCCGGGCTGCTGGTCTGCCGCCCAGACTCTCTCCATCTGCCTTCTCTTCCGTCTCCTTTCCCAGGGAAGGCTGAAAACACAGCCACCTCTTGAGCCTCCCTGATCCTGGTAAAAAAAAATGAAGGAAAAACAGTCTGGTCCCTGGCCCTCACCATGTGGCGGCCAGGAGTGCCAACACTACCTGGGAGCTTGGTCCAAGTGTAGCATCTCAGGCTCCACCCCAGATCTAAGGATCCAAATCTGTTTTAACAAGATCCCTGGCTGACACGCATATTTAATTCAAGATGCGTTATTGTGGGGGGAGGGGACTGGGAAAACCTCTGTCTCCTGTTGAAACACACGAATGTTGCTGGTACCACACCTCCCTCACCACCCCTGCCTCGAACTCAGGTGATGCAGGGTCTGCATAACCATCGGCAAGAACGAGAAAAGGAGCTGAGTACGAACAGGCTGGAGTGAGGCAGCAGGAAGTGATAAAGTGTCCGGGTCCTTAGTGGCACCGGAAACTGCTGGACCAACCCTGAGGCTGTTCCAGGCTTCCTGTGTCCTGTCACTTGAAGCTGAAGACATCCCTAATTAACGCTAGCTCTAAAGTCTGAGCATGAGGAAGGTCTACAGGGACTTGGGCAGCCCGAGAGCTCAGTCTCCCTGCAGGAGACCTGCTGGCCCTCTCTCTGCTTCTCCCTTGCGTCTAGTAGGAAATGGGTGAGCACCCCTCTCCTGACAGTGCGCTCAGTGGGCACGGTTGGCTCCGACACCACACGTGGGTAAGTGGCAGACCCGCTCCTCATCCTTCTGAAGGCCTGCACAGCCATAGGGAAGAAGTGGCCCTGTGACCTCCTCCTGGAGTCACCACCCTGCCGCAGGACTTCAGCTGTTTACTCAACTCTCGGTATCCTTGGAGTGTCCAGTCCCATCTCACCCCTCATGAGGTTCCCCGGACTCTCCTGGTGGATAAGAAATCCAAACACTAAGACCCACAAGCCAGGGATGCACTCAGGCTGGCCGGCGCTTCTGAGCTCACAGGACTGTCCTTCCTGTGAAGGGACAGGACAGGAGGAGGGGGAGGAAGCAGGAGGAACTGGATAATCCCAAGGCAGCCTCCAAAGAGTGCTATCACGCCAAGTCCACGAACTTCAGAAATATTACCCTGGATTTCCTCCTTTATCATTTCCACCAGGAGTCTGGCTCCAGGGACAGAGGGCGACATCTCAGCCTGAAGAGTATGGGCTGAAAGGCTCTGGGCTGGTTTTCAAATAACAATCATTATCACATGATTAGGCAAGTCAACCTAGGTTCTGCTAAAGAAAGGCAGGAGGGCGGTGGAGAAGAGGGTGGGTGGGCAAGAAGGTACGAAGGGAGAAGGAAGGAGAGCAGAGACCTGGGCTTTGACCTCCTCCCCTGGTGTCTGTGGCTCATTAGACTAATGACTTCAGAGTCACTGAAAGAACTGTGATTCATCTACATGATAGGATGCTTCTCAGCAATAAGAAGGAATGAGTGGCAGGTATGGGCAGTAACACTTGTGTCCAGTCCCTTGTGCAAGCATCTTGTGCACTGAAAGAAGCCAGATCCCAACGGCTGCGTACTGAATGATCCATTTATGTGATGTCCTGGGAAGAGCAAAACTATAGGAATGGAAACCAGCTCAGTGGTTGCCGTGTGTTAGCACGGGGATGGGAAGCTATAAGGATGCTTCGGGGGAAAAGAGAAACATTTTCTGTCTTGATTGCAATAGTGGTTTTACAACTACAGAAATATGGCAAGACTCATAGAGCTGAGGACTTCTGGCCAAGATGGGTTAATAAGGACCAGATCTACCCTCTTGCCATGAACACCCAAAATCAAAATAGCAAAAATGATTGAAATGACAGTTTTCAAGATCCTGGACATCAACCAGCAAAGGAAGAGCCCTGAGAAATGGGAAACCAACCAGGTGGACCCTGCCACTGCCCGTCTGCTGCCTTGTTGGTTTTCAGACCAGAACATACACAGGGGCCCACTCGGGTGCGGTCTGGCAGATGACTGAAGAGACAGATCTGAGCGTCCAGGGAGACCAAAGCTGCTGGATCTCAAAGATGGAGGAGCAGATGAGAAAGAGCCGCCCTGGAGAGGGTTGCTCTGGATGATGGACGCGCGTGAGTGAGGGAGCCACCTGGGGCCGAGGGAAGAGTCGTACTCACTTGCTATTACTAGGAGGCAAACCACCACAACCTCAGTGGTTAAATAGCCCACCCTTAATACCCTGCAGTGCCTGTGGGTCAGGAGCCCAGGCACGGAGTGGCCTGGCCCTCTGTGCGTTCCCACAGGCTGTACTCGAGGTGTCGACCTGGCTGCAACATCACCTGCATAAGCATCTGTTCCAAGCCTGAGCTGATGGAGGGCAGGATCCATCACCCATGGCTGCACGCAGCCTGGGTTCTAGAGGCCACCTGGCACCTGGGGTCCTCTGGCATAGCCTCTAGCTTCTCCAGGCCCCTGGGAGGCCTTTCAACTCCAAGTGACTGAAGTAGGGTCTTGCATACTGTAACCTGGTCACGCCATCGGCATCTCATCATCTTTCATGTCACACAGCCTGCTCACAGAAGAGGCTTCCCATTACCCTGTCATAGTTAGAAACAAGTCTCAGGTCCCTCTCACCCTCAAGGGGATGGGGCAATACAAAGATCTGAACAACAGAGGCAGAGGGTCATCCTAGGGTCCTTCTGCCAGAGACCCCTCAAGAGCATTATTAAGAAGAATACAGCTCCCAGTACACACACAGAGCTGGGGATAATGGCTACAAACCAGACTTTAAAATCGCACGACTCAGAGGGCAGAAGACCCAAGGGGTTCTGCCTAAGTCGTGGGCAGTATTCATCTCACACTAAATGCTGTACTGATTCTGTCTAAAAAATTTTAAAACAAGACAAAAAAGGATCAAACTGCTTCCAAGTAGCTTAATGGAGTCCCAGTATAAACTTCAAGAATATTTATATAACTATTTTGAATTAATTGAATTCAAAAGAATTCAAAATTACCCAAGGTGAAATTTAGTGTCTTGCATCCAACGCAAGAGACCAGGTAAATACAACCTGTAGTGAGGAGAAAAATCATCTAAATGGACCCAGAACCACACAGATGTTAGAATTAGCAGACAAGGATATTAAAACTGTAGCCATAACTGTATTCCATATGGTCAAAAATTTAAGCAGAGACATTAAAAACATTTCAAAGACCCAAAAAGTCTTTCTAGAGATGAAAACTACAATGCCTGAAATAAAAAATACATTGGAGAGGATTAACATTAGATTATTCATGGCAAAAAAAAAAAAAAATAGTAAACTCGAAGACATAATAATAGAAACCATCCAAAATGAAAGACACATTAAAAAAAAATAAAAGAGCATTGGTGAGCTGTGTGAAAATGTCAAGTAATTTAATACATGTATAATTAGAATTCCCACAGGAGTAGGGAAGTGGGAGATACAGCAATTTATAGAATTAACAGCCAAAACTTTACTGAATTTAATTTTGAAAGCATAAACTCACAGATTCAAGAAGCTCAATGAATACCAAGCATAAGAAATTTGAAAAAAAATTTACACACCAAGACACATCATAATCGAATTGCTCAAAGCCAGTGATAAAGGGGAAACACTCAAAGTTGCCAGAGCAGAAAGACATAGTTTATCTGGAGAAACAAAGACAAGGTTGATGGCAGATTTCTTGTTGGAAACAATGTAAGCAAGAGGGCAGTGGAACAACAGCTTTAAAATTCCTGAAAGAAGGCAAGAGTAGTGGAATGGGTTGCCATTTCCTTCTCCAGAGGACCTTCCCAGCCCAGGGATCGAGCCAGGGTCTCCCGCATTGTAGGCAGACGCTTTACCTCCTGAGCCACCAGGGAAGTCCATAAAGTTCTATACTAAGTCAAAATAGCTCTCAAAAATTAAGGTGAAAACGTGAGACTTACTTCAGAGATAGGAAAACCAAAAGATTTCATATCCAGGAGAGCTTCAGTGCAAGAACTGGTAAAGGACGTCCTTAAAGCAGAAGGAAAAGGATGCAAGATGGAAAGAAATGTGGCTCTACATACATAATTAGGAGCACTAGAGATTGAGATCCAGTTTTCCCTCAAAGGGCTGCATAAAAAAGATAATAACACTGTATTATGAACAAACATTATGAACAGTGTAAATGTTTATAACCAATGACAGCAGGAATGTAAAGGCCACGAAGGGCGACATGTAAGGAGACCACTGTAAGGTTCCTGCCCTACACGTCAAGTCCTATAATAACACCTGAAGGTAGGCTAGGATGAATTAAGAATGTATACAGCAAGCACTAAAGCAACTTCGGAAATGACAAGACAGTGAATTTTAACTAGGAAGTCAACAATAGAGATTAAATAGGATAAAATATATGGGTTTGTTTTTTCAAAAGAAAGCAGTTAAGAGAGACAAGGGTTCAAAGAACACATGGGAAACAGCAGCAAGACGATAAGCTTAAACCTAACGTCACATGCCGAAGACCACATTAAATAAAAATGATCTGAACACCCCAGTCAGAAGTCAGAGACCATCAGGCTAGATAAAAGAGCAAGACCCAACTATTTTCTGTTTATACAAGAAATTCATTTCAAATACAAAGACACAAATGGGTTAAACATAAAAGTATGGGAAAAGATATACAATGCTAACATGAATTAAAAAAAAAAAGAAAAACTAGAGCAGCTATATTAATATCAGGAAATGCAGAGCTCGGAGCAAAAACTACACCACGGAGAAAGAAGGTATTTTTCATAACAAGGGGTCAGTTCTTCCAGGGCATGTAACAATCACACTGTTTACACACCTTTAACAGAGCCCCAAAACACACAAGGCAAAAAATGCTTTTACTAAAAAAAGAAATTGGCAAACTGACTCTAAAATTCATATGGAAATGCAGGAGACCTAGAATAATCCAAACGACTTTGATAAAAGAAGAAATAAGCTACTCTTTGGGTAACTGATACACTTGATTTCAAGACTTATCATAAAGCTATAATAATCAAAACAGTGTGTTCTTGGTGTAAAGACAGGCAAACGGGTCCATGGAAGAGAACAGAGGAGCCAGAAATAAATCCACACATAGATGGAGACTGATTTCTGACAAATATGAGAGACAAAATATTTTTGTCAGATGAGAGAGAACATATTTGCACAGCACATATCTAATTAAGAACTAGTCTCTGGGACAGGGTGCTCAGGGCTGGTGCACTGGGATGACCCTGAGGGATGGGATGGGGAGGGTGGTGGAAGGAGGGTTCAGGATGGGGAACACATGTACACCCATGGCTGATTCATATCAATGTATGGCAAAAATCACTACAGTATTGTAAAGTAATTAGCCTCCAATTAAATTAATTTTTTAAAAAAAGAAAAAAAGAAAGAACTATTCTCTGGAACATACAAAGATCTCTCAAAATGCAGTATTAGGAAAATAACTCAACTGCAAAATGGACAGAAGTTATGAACAGACATTTCACCAGAGAAGATGTATGGCTTGCAGGTAAGCACATGAAAGGTGCTCAACATCACTAGCCGTTGTTGCTCAGTCATGTCCGACTCTGCAACCCTCTCCCCCAGTGGAATGCAGCGCTGGTGGCTTCCCTGTCCTTCACTATCTCCCAGAGTTTGCTCAAACTCATGTCCATTGAGTTGATGATACTGTCCAACCATCTCATCCTGTGTTGCTCCCTTGTCCTTCTGCTCTCAATCTTTCCCAGCATCAGGGACTTCTCCAACGAGTATACTATGCTGGGGTGTAGAGGTGGGAATGTCTTCATCCCCTTAGCAGCCTGGTTACAGGGACCTCAAATGTTTTCTCAATATATTCCATGGGTCCCCTTCTCCTCCTGGCCTGACCTGGGAGAAAGGCCGCTACCCAGCTGGACTGAGGCGGCTACCTTCCCACGGATAGTGTACAGACAGCTGGTGGATCTGAGAGCAGAAGGACCTGGTTTTCTGGGTTCCTGGATACAAGCTCCATGAGTGGGTGCAGGATCTGCAAGCAGACGGAGGCAGCGGGTCAAGGGTGGGTCTGAGACTGTGGGGGCTTCCGGTTGGTGTGGAATATGTGTGGAGCCATCTGCGGGCTGGCGGAGAGGGTGGGGTCCTGGAGGAAGCTGGGGCAGACGGGTCCAGGGGCAATCGTGTGGGCGTGAATCTTCTGGGAGGTCATAGCCTGCAAGACACTTCCCTCTCAGGGTCATGGTGAGGAGCCAGGGATGAACGCAGACAGACACACAGCACTGTCCCGACACACAGGTGGTGGCACAAATAGGAAAAGGAGAGGAAAACTGTCTTTTCTGGGCGTCCGCTGCTGCCACCTGCTAACTGGCAGGACCACGATTACACACCAAAGGCACCGCAGCAACTAATTTCCAAGCAGATCAAAATAAATCAGAAAACAAAACCTTTCTGACAGCAGAGAAACGTGGTAATGTGTTAAGAGGTAATTACAGTCTTTCCCCTTGTTTCACCGTGTTTTTGCTGCCATGAGTGCAGGCGCTGAATTGCAGCCGTCACTCCAGGTTGAGGGGCACGAGTTGGCCGGCTGAAGGCACCGTGCTTGGGCTGGATGGGCCAGTGAGCCAGCCACCTGCGGACCCATTCCGACGGAGGCATCGGTCCTGTGCCTGATGCTGGGCGCTGGGGAGCTGCAGCCCAGCCCAGCCCAGCCCAGCCCAGCCCAGCCCAGAAGCCCCATGCCGGCCATCTATGGACTCTCCCCCACCTGTTGCTCCTTCGGAGCGAAACATGGCCTCTTGCTCCACCCATGGTCTGGGGCGGGGGAAGAAGACAGCCTGGGAATCAGAGCCGGTTTGACCTCTGCTCCTAGTTCAGTGGCCTGAAATAGAGTGGAGCTCCTGGGCCTTTGTCTCCCTATTTGAAAACGGGACATACGGGTGCCTACCTTATGCAGCCATGGTGAGAACTGGAAATCATCACCACGCTGAGATATCACCTCGCACCTGTCAGAATGGCCATCACCAAAGGAACAAAAATAACGAATGTTGGGGAGGATGCGAAGAAATGGGAACTCTCGTACATGGATGGTGGGAATGTATATTGGCAGAGCCACGATAGAGAAGAGTTTAGAGATTCCTCAAAAAAAACTAAAAATAGAGCTACTGTATGATCCAGCAACCCCACTCCTGGGCATATGTCAGAATAAAATGAAAACAATAATTTAAAAAGATACATGCACCTCAATGTTCATAGCAGTACTATTTATAACAAAATATGGAAATGACCTAAGTGTCCTTCAGCAGGTGAATGGATAAAGAAGATGTGTACATATATACACGATGGAATATTACTCAGCCATAAAAAGGAATGAAAATTTGTCATTTGCAATAACATGGATGGACCTGGGTACATAATATTTAGTAAAGTAAGTCAGACTGAGAAAAACAAATACTGTACGATATCACTTCTATGTGGAATCTAAAAAAAAACCCAAACAAATGAAGGAATATAACAAAACAGAAACAGACTCACAGAAATAGAAAACAAACCTGTGGTTCCCAAAAGGGAGAGGGAAGGGGGAGGGACAAGATAGGGGTATGGGATTAAGAGATATAAATAGAGGGGACTTCCCTGGCAGCCCAGTGGTGAGGACTCTGCTCTCTCACTGTAGGGGTTGTGGGTTTGATCCCTGGTCAGGGAATGAAGATCCCACATGCCACAGGTGTGGGAAAAAATAAAATATTGTTTTATAATAACTTTAAATGGAGTACAATCTATGAAATGGTGAACCCCTGTATTACACACCTGAAGCTAAAATAATACTGTGAATCAGCTATACTTAAAAAAAGGAGAGAAACCATGCATGTGAGACGCCCGCCCCTGGCGAGGGTCGTCGTGTCCATCCCTACCGACCCCTGGCGAGGGTCACTGTGTCCATCCCTACTGATCTCACAGATTTCTCCGGTCTGCACCGAGCCCTCTGACCCCACCCGGATGAGGACGCAGGAGGTGCAGGTGGCTGGCGTGAATGGGGTCCGTCTCAGGGAGGCAAAGATGCCCCTGCCTTTTCCAAAGCCGCCGCCTCTGTCACCTGGCGGGAACGCCCACAGCTCGAGAGAATCGGCAGAGACTTCACAGCTGAGCGGATGAAGCGAATGGGCTGAGGGGTGCCACCTCTAGATGTCTGCCGGGTGTCCAGGTTAGAAACTTGTTCTGCGGGGAGGAGAAGGAGCACACGGCCTTGGAGCATCTGCTCACCGGTCCAGCCCCGTCCAGGGCCAAGACACCTCCTGCTGCTGGAAGCCTCCGTAAACTCACGTCCCTCGCGCTGGGAGTCCATCAGCACCTGCCTGCCCAGTGCTGACTGGGGTCAAGGACGGAGCCTGCACACTTGGGCTGCCCAGGCCCTGGTGCCCAGGGGGGCATCTCCTTGCCACCCGCCACCCTGACCGCCCACACCCGCTTTTAGTCCGGAAGCCCACCCTGCTTTGGGCTTTCCCAAAGGAGCAGCTGGAGCACCCCCAGGCAGAGCAGGACCCATTCCAGCCGGTGTCCCTGTCCCCAGCATTTCTACCTCCTGTCCCGTCCCCAGCCACTCAGAACCTGCCCAGCTCCTGCCAGGACCCAGACAAACCACAGTGGGCGGGGGGTGGGGGGTGTTCCATGAGTATTTCCACCACAGACCCCATCTGCTGCAGCCAAAGACGGCCTCACATATTGATCACCAGCTCTGCTCTCACCCAGGGCTGGGGAACAATGTTCTCGGGATCCTCAGGCCCTGGGACAAGACCCAGTTCTGGGGCAGGAAATCAGCCAAGGCAGCAAAGTGAACGGAGAGCCTGGGCTCCCCTCAGTCACTGGAAGGCGGGACTTTCTTTGATTAACTCTGAACAACACCAGTAACATGTAATGGTTATTATGATGATGGTTGTTATCAGAAATTCCTGGGCTCTTTGCAGGGGCCAGGATCTATCCTAAGCTCGTAACACGCCTCAGCTCACATGACTCTTCCATCAACTCTTGGAGGTGGAGCCATCGTCCCCAACCTGCCCAAGGTCACATGACTAGGAGGTGGCAGGGCCGGCTGCCTAGGCAGGCAGGCTGGCTGCCCCCCAGGACACAGCCCCTCCCCGGGCCTTCCATCTGTGTCCACCTTTGCTATCGCCTCCGGAGCTCAGCCCTCCCTCCCCTGCAGGTTTGTACCCTCAGTGCTGCTGGGGGTGTATGTCTACCTGCCACACGGGCACCCTGGGGAGCTCCGTGCACAGCCCTCCATGGTCTGAGCTTCCTCTGCTGAGTGACTCCGAGGAGTCTACCTTCTTCCTCTGGTTTTACTTCAATCTGACTCCCAGATAAAGAGCAAGGCCTCCCCCTAGTTCTGAAAGAAATGCCCATGTGCCTGGGGGTCCCAGCTGATCCTGCCCCAGCCCCTCAAGGAGCTGCCTGGCTGCAAACAGAGCCAGCCTTCAGAGCCACAGCTTTCCCCACCATTTCTATCTCTTCCCATAATGTCATCATGGGCTCCTGGGTCCCCACTTCGAGCTACTGATGTTTAGATTGAGATGATCAAAGTCATCTGGGTAAATAACCCTCGGCAGTTAAGCTCCGAGTTAACAGGGCAAGGTGCCATGGAGACTTTCTCCTTCCAGTGGGGACAAAATCAGTTTCTACATAACACAAGCAACTTCTTGTCCCGTGTCAGTCTGACTTGTTTGTGAATCGATTCCTCATCTCTGTGGACTTATTTGTCAGGTCCTGGGCCCCGTAGAACAGATAAATATGGCTGTACCTCTGTTTCCGGGAAAGACAGAGGCTGAGACAGCAGCCACAGCCCCGGCCCTGCCATCTCTCAGGCGCTGGACATGCGTTATAATAACCACGTATTGGGAGAAACGAGAGGTCAACAGCCTCGGAGTGGACACCCCCTGCAAATCCAGCTGCGCACGTTTCCGTAACACCAGGCTCTAGGGAGAACACCGCTACTGGATTCTTCCTCCATGTTCTTGCGTGGATCCTTCGTCCATGGTCTTGCGTGCGTGTGCGCGCCAAATCGCTTCAGTCGTGTCTGACTCTTTGCGACCCCATGGACTGGGGCCTGCCAGGCTCCTCTGTCCATGGAATTTCCCAGGCAAGAGTATTGGAGTGGGTTGCTATGTCCTCCTCCAGGGGATCTTCCTGACCCAGGGAGCAAACCCACACCTCTTACTTCTGCATTGGCAGGTGGGTTCTTTACCACTAGCGCCACCTGGGAAGCCCCCTCTGTGTTCTAAAGAGAGTGTTAAAGCACAGATGTGAATTCAGGGGAAAAGGCAATTGTGGGGTGGGGTCTGACATCCCTGGGGAGGCTGAGGATCTGCAGCATAGAGCAGGTAAGGCTGGAGCCACACGTGGGGAGACTCAGTCTGCACTCCTAGCAGGCAGACCCATTGAAGGTTTCCTGACGAAAGATGCATCTGGGGGATGCTGGAGTCCCTTGGTGGCCTTGGGATACCTCAGAGCCCCAGGAGGAGGCCTCGGAGCCCCAGGAGGAGGCTCTGCCCAGGAGCTGCCTGGGGAGAACTTTTACTTGCTCCTTCAGGGCTGGGTAGCGCACGGCCCACGCTCTAACCCACACCCACTCCCAGCCCTCATATCAGTGTCCCCAGGTGAACACGATGACTGTCCACATCTGCGGATCAGGACACTGGGGAACTGGCACCTGGCTACTGGGCGGCACCAGCAGCCCTGACCTCAGGGCCGGGCTGGAGGCCCGAAGCCTCACTGCATCAAGGGGGAGCCTCTCCGGGGCCCCTCCCAAGGCCCGAGCTGTCTCCATGTCTGTTGTGTGCCAGAAGGAAAATACCAGCTCCGGGGCTGCGCCTTGGACTTGGACCCACAGACATTTTTCCATTCGGGACAGAACTGGGAATGAGAAGCAAGAGCAGAGGGAAACTTGCATTTCACCCAAATGGGCTCTGGAAGCACACACTGGATTCCACACGCCACCTGCCCGGGCGCTTCCAGCCACCTAAGAGGTCAGACAGCGTCCACTGAGATGCTGTGTCCTTGGGGGTCCTCGTTGTCGTCCTGGAGAGGGGGCCCCAGGTCACCAGCCCTCGGGAGCTGGAGACCACTCTGTCCCTGTCATCTACACCAGTTGGGGCCTGGCCAGTGAGAGGTGACCACAGGAAGCTGCTAAGGACTCCATGCGCCACCCCCTGACCAGGGCCACTCAGACCCCATGGCCTCAGGAGGGTGGATGAGGTCGGCCGTTAGCTGAAGGACACCGCTGATTCCCCAGATTGCGCTGGGCTGCGGGGCTGGTCTTCCACCAGGGATACTGTGTCATCACCTGTTGAGAGCCTGTGGTCTCACGGAGCCAGGCTAGCCTCACTTTCTCTCACTGGAGAGCTAGGCCATCTTGTCAGCCTCGACGTGTCCACCCTGTTCTATAAAGTGCAGGGCGCATGGGGCTGTCCCATCCCCACCCTCAGAGAGCTGACATTTCAGAGAAAGGACGCGTGGGGCGCATTGCAGAGTTCTGTTATGGTTTATCTTCTAAGCATAAGATGTGCTCATCCTGGGGACAGAATAATCTGGAAGTGGGTGCCCTCTGTGAGCACCCCTTCTCAGGAAGAGCTTCCAGAGGTGGCTACGTGGACTGGGCTGACGTGACAAGAGGGCTCTTGCTCCCTGCTGACCCCTCCTCTTCCTGCTCTGCTCCCGGACTGAGGCCTGTGGACCGAGTCTCCCGCCTGTAGGGGTCTGGTTGGTTTGGCCAGTGAAGAAGGAAAGCGAAGTGGGGGCCCTTTTTCCCAGGCCCACCTGATGAGGTGCCAGTCCTGGGGTAGTCACACCCCTGCACGGCCAGTGTCCAGTCCACAGCGGCCCCAGGTCTCCGGGAACAGGACTTCCCCTTAGGCCCAGGTGGTAATAGCCCCCTCTATTGCTGGCCCCTGTGTAAACAGCCCCTCAGTGAAGCCTTTTCAGCAGGATCATTGGTGTGGTTCCATCTGCCACGGTGATGCATGATCCTTAGAGCTGAAGAAGGTTTACGGAGAAAGTAATGCTTCGGGGGCTAGAGGTTGAGTCCGTGCGCCTAAGGGCGGTTGGGTCCACACCCATCCAAACAGGCAACCTTTCTCCCTTTCCAAATTCCCACAAGTCAGCCGGTTTCCATTGTCCATAGGACTGTGTGTGACCTTGTATCCAGAATCCAGGGCCCCTGATTCTCTACCCCCAACCTCAGTCATCGGCTTTACTCTCTGTCAATAGAAAACAGACAGCTTCTGCAAGCTGACCGGGTACATCTCCTCCAGCACGCATGCGGAGAGGATTTAGGCAGGCTCGGCCCGAGCATCCCCTTTGGGCAGATGATAGATCAAGCACTAAGCCTGTTCCCGCTCTGGGATCCATACTCTTTCCTCGCCTCCACGGACCGCCTTCTGCACATTCAAGTCCCCACTCACGGCTCACCCTCCCGAGTAGATGTGGAGGCTCCTTGTAACTGACAGTGTTTTGACCAAATATGAGTATTTAATCCTCTGCCCATGATGCCCCCTCCCCACGAGGCTGGGGCAGGATGGGGGTGCAGAGGTGGGGAGTCCTGGGCACCTGGCCCCACAAGGAGACAGCCTCGTGCCACTTGGACCACTCAGCTCTCCCAGGGCTTCAGTGCCTCCTGGTCCACTTGTGAAAGGAATGCTGGCCCAGGCAATAGAACCAAGGTTAACTGGGACAGAGAGAACCTCTCGTTCTTCCCCCGCCTGTTCTGGGACTCAAGCATCCTCAGCAGATGGTGTTTCCAGCCCTGTCTCCCTGGGAAACCTACTCCAGCGCCTAGCAACCTCCAACCCAACGCCCGCCCAGATGCTCCTGCTCTAGGTGCCCAAGACCCCCCTCCAGACACAGCTCTTCCTGGAGGAGGCCTTGCAGGGCCCAGCATGGGCCCCAGCAGCCCCCCAAGAGCCCCCAGCCTCCCACTGACAGTACAGATCTGGGCCTCCGCTGACACGTCCACAACCCCCAGCCTGCTGGGAGCATTTCCTCTCAGCCACCTCCAAACTTCCCTTTCTTAAAAAGAAACAATCGTCTGAAGCCCAGGGAATGAATCCACGAAATCCCCTAGAACAAAAGCAGCTGGCCCGGCCCCGGGTAGTCGACCAACAAACGAGGCGGAGCGGCGCCTCCTCTGCCCCCGGCACTCTGATCCTGCCAGTGACCCCGGTCTCGGGGCTCCTTGCCTGCTCTTGCCAGACCCTGTGAGCCTGGGCTGTCCTCAGTGGGACCCAGTGGTCACCCACACGGTCCTCTCTCTTTCAGGACCACCTGACTCAAAGTTTCCAAAGCAAGTCAGGCCCGACGTCAGTTGAAAACAAAGTGACCTCTTGCAAAAGGCACGGCTGTTCAGCGTGATTCTGGGAGAGAATCAAAGCCCTAAAAATCTGCATCTTGGACGACCACGGGGAAAAATCCCCGTTCCCCGTCTCTGCATTTTACGTGCAATCGATCCTGAGCAGAGTCAGATGTTTGGCGGGAGCCCCGGGAACAAAAGAACAGTCGGAGACACAGGCTGGAGGCCCGCCAGGCGGCAAGATTTCCCAAGAACCTCGGAGGGGCCCCTCCCGGCTTCGGGGAAGGGAGGAAGGAATTCAGCCTGGCCCCTCCCCAGCCACCCGGCTCAGCCCGGGCCGGCCCCTTCTTGGGAGCAGATCCCATCCGAGATGAAAGATGAATTTGCTCCCTCCTCAGGGGCCCCATCAAGTCAGGACTGAGTTGGGGTCCTTTCTTGGAACCTGAGTTTTCCGTCTGTGGAAAGGGCATGAAGCTTCCTCTCCTATGGGCTGTCCTGAGGGATCCAGGGCTCCATGGACAGTGTATCCAGCCAGGGCCCAGCTGCTTCCTCTTTGCCCAGCCCTGCCACATCTGGTGCCACAGGCACTGAGATCAGCTGGGCTCCTAGCTGTGTGACCCCGGGC
Source organism: Budorcas taxicolor (assembly GCF_023091745.1). Lineage (NCBI taxonomy): Eukaryota > Metazoa > Chordata > Mammalia > Artiodactyla > Bovidae > Budorcas > Budorcas taxicolor. The sequence goes on along the minus strand of NC_068914.1, from coordinate 152,069,448 downwards.
AAGCCACTTAGCCTCTCTGGTCCTCACTCCGTTCACATTTAAAATGGGGACAAGGACTGTGCGTACCTGATGGGTGTGCTAGAGGGATCAAAGGAAGGTCTCCCCTCTTGGATGAGCATTTCTTGGGCGCCGACTGGGGGCCCAGGGGCCACAGTGGTTTAAACACCCCAGTGGTGCACCCATCGGGGTGAACAGTGGGTAAGCGGATCCCACCCCGCTCATCTTCTCAGGGGAACGTCACACTAGTCAATCAAAACCCACACGGAGTCAGAGCAACGGAGCTTTGAGGAGGAAAGGAAAGGTGGGTCCTCACACCTGATACCGTTCGATAAACAGCCGATGTTCTCGTTTTGTTGTCAGAAACTGGGCGGTGGAGTGTCATCCTTTGGTTTACAGAAGAGTGAGAGAAACCAACCCAGAACAGCTGAGCATGGGTGCCTGGGTTGTGTGGGCTTTGAACCCGGGCCTACCAGCCCCAGAGACCTACGCTTTCCCCCGGAACCCATAGCCCATGCGTGTGCCACTGAGTGGGAACCCCCTCACCAGACCCTCACGCCCTCCCTAGAGACCCCTCTACCCTCTGTTTCCCAAACACAGGGAGACGGAGGCCAAGGTCATCCCCTCCCACCAGGCGCGTCTGTGTGCAGCATGCCAGGAAACCGCTGTGCCTTCCCGGCTCCTGCGGCCAGAAAGGGAGCAGCTGCTCAAACACATCACGCCGGCCAGCCCAGGCCTGCTGGCCCGGTGGGTCCCACTGTCCACATTTCAGGTGAGCCCCGGGCACAGGAGGGGCCCAAGAAGGAGCAGGGCAGTTGGTGTTCGAGGCCCCGGGCCGCCCTGGATGCATATGCATGGCCGTGTTCCTTCCAGGGCATGGCCAGGCGCTGGGAGCCCCACGTGGGTAACGCGACCACACGCCCCCGACACCCGTCCTCCCAGCAGAGCCTCCGAAGCCAGCAAGTCCTGGAGCACAGTCTGGAGACAGAGGGAGGGAAAGAGTGAGGCAGCGTGGGGAAACAAGGGCTCGGGGCCGGCAGAACGCGCTTGCCTAGTGACATGCACGTGGCTGTCCGCATGTAGCCTGCGCTCCCTGGGCTCTTGGTGGTGGGAAGGAGGTGTTCCTCTGTGTCCACAGAGCCCGAGGACCAGGTGCGCGTTTCATCAGATGGTGGAGCCTCAGTGTGGGTGTTCTGATGTCAGTACTGCGTGGAGGGGGCAGGGGTGCAGAGATAAACAACACAGACCCTTCACAGACCCACTGGGAGCCAGAGGACCACGGAGAAATGCACAGCGCCCAAGCTGGAGGCTTGCCTGCACCCTTTCCGTGGGAGATGGAGGTCCAGGGTGCCCGGTGTCTCCTCTTCGCAGGCCCATCCCCTGCCCCTCAGGGTGGTGCTCCTGAGTCTCCCACAGATAAAAGGTGCTGGGGGAAGCACCGCCTCCCCTGTGGCAGCTGCAGGAATGCGCCCTGGAGTGCCCTCTACAGCCACAGAAGACAGAGATAGGCCAAGTCCTTGCAGAGAAAGGACAGAGTATATCCTTGGCCCTGCTGACCTTCTTCTCCTCGACAGGCAGCAAGGGGGCCGGGGGGAGACATGGCCCAAGACAGAGGGGCTCCTCCTGCCTTGGCTGGGATGGACAGTAAGCACTTATGGGCTCAGAGAGGCCAGGCCTGGGTGTGCACAGGAAACAGGAGCGAAACGGTGCCTGCAAGTTCTGAACCGCCAGCCCAGGCATGGGCCGGGGCGCCTCACCAGGAGAGGCAGGTCCCCAGGACTCAGGACCAAGGGCCTCTAGTGCGTCTGCTGGGACCTTGATCCTCAAACTCACTGTCCCTGTTGCTCAGTTTCCAGGTGACCTGACTCATTTGAAAAGACCCTGATGCTGGGAAAAATTGAAGGCAGGAGGAGAAGGGGACGACAGAGGATGGCATCACCGACTCAATGGACATGAGTTCGGGTGGGCTCCGGGAGTTTGTGTTCGACAGGGAGGCCTGGCGTGCTGCAGCTCATGGGGTCACAAAGAGTCGGACACGACTAAAGCGACTGAATTGAACTGAACTGAGGGTAGGAATGACCTCAGCTCATCAGTCAAGCAGGCTGGAGCTGATCTTGAAGGAGAAATCCAGGGGCTCAAGTCACGATCAAGAAAAAGGTCCGCTGGGACAGTCGGAGGACAGGGGTTTGCAGAGAACAAAAGGGACGAATGTGGGTTTAGGCAGAACAGAGGAAATGGCTCGGGGCGGGGCGGGGCGACTGGCAGACGGGGAACACTTCGGTCAGAGCAAAGCCAATAAGGCACCAGACTTTTAAGACAGTTATTTCTTGAGGAAGCACCGGCTGCCAAGGAATCAATGTCCCATCCGCTGGGATAGCTGGGTTGCCAAGAGGGCTGGGTGACCTCGGGCTGCCAATCACCCTCCAGATGGCCCTGGCAACGAAAGCCCGTGTGGAGGAGGGGCAGGAACAGGAGGGACCCAGCGCACGCGGCCGTCTCTGGGCCAGCATTTGGGAAGAGGCGCTGCTTGGCGTGGCTGCAGGGTTAAGCGATTCGCCCCAGGCGGCTTCTGGCTCTGGCGGGTCATGTGACCCCCGGGGCGCTGGGCTCCCTCCTGTGTCTGTGAGCCGAGAGGACTGGACGGGATGCACTGTCAGTACAGACGTTCCACAGTCCTAATCAGGGCCTCTGACCTGCCAACTCCGTCTCTCCAGATGACTGCAGTCACCTGAAGTCAGGCCCAGGGGAGTGGCGGGGCCAGAGGACGAGTCTGGGAAAATCAGAGCCAGGATCCTCTCCCGAAGACTCCCTGGGGCCCCTGCAGAGGCAGCCCCCCCTTCAGAGACACCAGGTCCCTGGCTCTGACATCTAACCCTGGCAAACCCTCGCCCTCTTGGCCTTTCCGTGTCAGAAGGGAGGCTTTGAGCGCCAGTCCCCGCTGCCCACGAGGGAGCCCCAGGATCGAGTGGATGCCTTGCTGCTCTTGGGTTTAAGCCCGGGCTTGAGGCTGGTCTGGGCTCCCCTCTCTTTTGTCATCTGATCAGGGCAGGGCTGCAGAGCTGCAGCTGGTTTCTTCTCCTCTCCCCTCCTAGGTCATTTTCTGTTCTCTCTGCTCCAGGTTGGCCCTCTTGCCATCTCCACGTCTCTGTTTGGATGTCTCCACTGGCACCTAGTCCAAACCCTACCTAAACTCCCTGCGGCCTCCAGCCCTCTCCTGCCCACTCAGGTACCTGCCTCCCAGCTGCTCAGGGTACCCAGACCTAATGTCCACCTACGTCAGTAAGTGGCTTTCCAGGAGCTTCTGAACACTGACCCACCTGCACCCCGTCCTGGGATGCCCCTGGGTCTCCTCCACCACCAGATGGACGCGCTCTGACTCTGACACTTCGGGCTCCGATCTGCTAGGATGGCGTTGGAGCCACCCACCTGCCACCGACACCCCTGCCCCCGCCCTAGAGCTCAACCTATGTCCCAGACGCCCACCCCTCAGGACCAGAGATACAGGTGTTGCTATGGTAACTGCAGGTCCGGGTCTTCACCCCAGCAGGTCACTGTCCTAAGCTCCCCCAGGGAGGAGCAGACTGGGGGACTCGGAAGCACAGCAGGCGAAGTAGAAGGGTGTCGAGCTCTGCCCACACAGCAGCTGGCCGTGACGTGTGGCCCATGCTCGTGCTGTGGCTTCTGGAGTCAAAGAAAGGCCGCGGGAAGTGACTGGGAGGCCCAGCTGCTGGTCACGTCCATGGAGCCTCAAGGCGGAGGGTGGAGTGGGGCACTCCGCCCTCGTCTCAGAGTGGCTGACCCCCCGCTTAAGCATTCACACTGGTGACCACCATGCTGCACGGACTCCAGGCCTGGCCTGTGGCCTCTGGACACAAGCAGGCCACCTCTTGCGCGGTGCTGGGCCATCTACACCCCTGCCCCAGGCTGTGTCAGCCACGTGCCGTCCAGTCAGGCACAGGCACCCAGCACAGTGGGGTCAGCACTTCCCTCTGGGCGGGGTGAGGTTGCTAGACCAGTACCACTGAGGACCGAAGGATGCCATCTTTCCTGGACACAGGGTGCATCCTGGGGAAGGAGGACCCTCTGAGCGTGACTGTGAGAAAACCTGAGAAAGCCAGAATTAAACTTACAGTGCCGTTACTTAGGATTTTTCCACCAATTTTTTAAAAAAGGCCTAAAGTGAACAATTGTTAATGATAAAAATTTTAATGAGTACAGTTCTTGCTCTAATTATATATGAAGTCACACACCTGGACCTGAGGCAACTCTAAACCCAACACTGCCAGGCCCCCAAACATCTCCTCCCACCCGGAGACTTTGGAAAATTCCATCCTGCTTTCATCCAGCTCTTCAGAGCAACTTCTGGGCCTTAGCCACGAACTCCTAAGGTTTGAGGGGATTCTTTTAGGACAAAGGTATTAATTTTCCTCGCTAGTGTTTTCAATTCGCTCAGAGCCATCTTAAGGACCCAGTTCGTATCTGAATGAAGAAGTGGCTTCCGGCTGGTCTCAGAGGTCAGTTTAAGGACACAGTCACAAGCTCTGTTACATGGAAATGGTTATGTTGACAGAAAGTTGCTTTCATGTCAATATTTAGGGATTATCCTATTATCAAAGTTTTTTTATTGCAGAATTCTGATCTGAGGATTATAAATATAGTAGAAAAAGAAACAGGGCTTCCCTGGTGGCTCAGTGGTAAAGAACTCACCTGTCAGGACAGGAGATGCCGGTTTGACCCCTGGGTTGGGAAGGTCCCCTGGAGAAGGAAATGGCAACCCACTCCAGTATTCTTGCCTGGGAAACCCCATCACAGAGGAGCCTGGTGGGCTACAGTCCACAGGTCTCAAAGAGTCAGACAGGACTTAGCAAATGAACCACAACACAAACTCTAGGGCGGTGAGGAAAACCTGGTGGGCTCCTCAGAACAAATGACGGAGGCCCCACCGGGGGAGGGATGTTAGCCTGCCGTCAGGAGGAGTCCCAGCACGTGCAGCTTTAAGAGAGTCCCAGGTGATTTTCAACGTTATTAGTTTAAGACCACATTTTGAAAACAGCTGCTTGAAAGCTACCTTTTGGCATCTTCGTGGCCCCTAAAAAAATTTTTCCCCTTCATATGGAAAAGAACAAACAAGAAAGTAAAGGAGATACTGAGCTGTCTGATTCCCCCAGGCCCCCATAGAACAGTCCCAGTAGAAGCCATCATTAGCCGTTGGCAATCACGCTCAGGCACTAGTGTAAAACCATCTTCCCCACTGAGTTCTGGGACTTAAAAGCAGGCACAAGCTAATTTATGTTGAATTCGTAACATTATTAATCCATCTCCCAAATCTACTTTCAAAAGGCTTTTGCTCTATTCCTCTCCTCTGAAAACTTAAAATTTCATTTTAATGAAACAAATCTCACCAGAATTTGATTAAAAAAAAATACAGTGACTTCCTTTTAATTAGAGGCTGCTCATGCAGCTATGGGAGAAGGCAATGGCACCCCACTCCAGTACTCTTGCCTGGACAGAGGAGCCCGGTAGGCTGCGGTCCATGGGGTCGCTAAGAGTCGGATACGATTGAGTGATTTCACTTTCACTTTTCACTTTCATGCATTGGAGAAGGAAATGGCAACCCACTCCAGTGTTCTTGCCTGGAGAATCCCAGGGACGGGGGAGCCTGGTGGGCTGCCCTCTATGGGGTCGCACAGAGTCGGACATGACTGAAGTGACTTAGCAGCATGCAGCTATAGGGCTTCCCTGTGGTGGCTCTGACGGTAAAGAGCCCGCCTACAATGCAGAAGTCCTGGGTTCGGTCCCTGGGTCAGGAAGATCCCCTGGAGGAGGGCAAGGCAACCCACTCCAATAATCTTGCCTGGAGAATCCCATGGAAAGAGGAGCCTGGTGGGCTACAGTTCATGGCGTCACAAAGAGTCAGACACAACTGAACAACTTCACTTTCACTTTCAGGCAAATATAGATAATCTCAGGGATGGCTTTATATGGTTGGTTTGTTGTTGTTTTTTTTACTGTTTTTGAATACTGGACACACAAATTCTTTTTGACCCAATAAACGTACTTTGGGTCTGCACATATTTACTGACATCTCCATCTTCTGGGTTGTTTTCACTTGTCACCCCAGCTTTATATTGGGCAAAAAGAGCTAAAATCGTTCTTACTTTATCTAGTTGTTCAATGGACAGAGGAGCCTGGCGGGCTGCAGTTCATGGGGTCACAAAAAGCTGGTCACGACATAGAGACTGAAGGACAACCACAGAGGTGAGACGTCACTCATTCGTGCGGGACAGGGTGGACCCCAAACCCACTGGGGGATGGGATTTCCTGCAGAGGAACTGGCTCCACCTTCTCTCTTTCCTTGGATCTGATTCTCAGGGGAATCTGAGTGCCATGAACCAGGAGTGCATTTCGATCCAGAGTTCTTGCAGGAGAAGTTTGAGACTGTAATGTTCCCTTGAGCACCATGAAAATGCCGAGTTAGCAGGTCAAGTTTCAAATGGTTTTGCCCAAGAGGAAGTCAGAATGAAGTGGAGGACAGGGAGAGACACGGGGCAGGTGTGGACACAGAAGTTCAAGGCCCTCTTTGCAGTCCTGACAAGCAGGAAACTCTGAAGACCACAGAGCCCTAATTGGCTGTGACCCTTGCTGCCGTGGGAGGAGGGGATGCCAGGGATGGTCACTACACCAGCCTGGGGCCCAAAGCGCCCACACTCCCAGCTGCCTGGTGGACGGTGTGGCCTCAAGGTGACCCCTGGCCACTTCCAGGCCTAGCCCTGAAAAGCCACGACCCACCTTGCTGCACATCCTCTGTCAGGCTGGCCCTGAGTGCCAGCTCCTGGCCACATGCAAGCAGAGCCTCGGCCCCTGAATAACAGAGACAGGAGTCCCCCAGCCCCTGAGTGCACTTCCATGTGGGATCACACAGATCACTGCGATTTCAGGGGTCACGTGATTCAGGAGCGGACAGGGGAGCTGAGGTCCCAGGCTCAGCGGAGAGTTGGACTCAGGGAAAGAGTGCTGTCCACTGCTGAAACAGGTGGCGTTCTGGTCCACACACCAGGCAGCACCTCACACCCACCACGGAGTTTCCCGGGCAACATAGATCCCTACTTCCCACTCCGACCTCTGGGCTTCTCCTGGGATGTTCTTTGTCTTCTCCAGCAGGTGACGACTGGTCATGAGATCAGAATCAAGGGATGGCAGGACAGGAGGGGCTGGGCTCGGCCCGCATCAGCACCCTCACCGCTAGAAGCCCCGGGGGGACCCTTGCCAGGCCTGCATCTCAGCCCTAGTCCTGCAGCGTCTCCTCATCGTCTCTAGCCGGTGAACTGGAGAGTTTTATCAACCCAAGAACCCCGCACTCTCATCAGGGGCTGAGATGTCAGCTTGCATACTTCTTTTCTGAACAGCACGAAGTGAGGCAGGTAATAAAAGCTCAATCAACACTTCAGTCCATCTGATTTGAGTGGTTATTTTCCACATAACCAGGAAAAGTGGATGAAAGGGCTTGTCTGGACAACTAGACACAGGGCTGGACTTGGCAAAACGGTTCCAAGAGGACATGGAATTCACATTTAGGGCCAGTGGTGGAGGAAGCGGCTGGTCACTCTTCTCTTTGGTGGAGAAGTGGCTGGTTCTCAAACTTGAATGCACAGGAATCAACAATGCAGTTTATTAAAAATGCAGGTTCTGGGGCTTAACCTCCCTCCCGTATTCTGATCTAGTAGTTCTGGGTGGAATCCAAGAATCTGCATTTGTGATGTCCCTCCTGCCCCCGCCCCAATTCCCACGCAAGTGGCAGGAAACCAAGGGGGAGGGGGAGGCCCAAGTCTGTCCTGTCGAACGTCCCATCACAGGACTGCCCACATCTGCTGGAGGGGAAGCTGCCCTTCCTCCATGAGACGAGATGGGCCAGGTGACCCCTCTGTCTGCTGAAGGCCACCAGCTTGCCGTCACACTCGCACACACTGGGGGGGCCCGGCTGCCTCAGACCCATCTGCTCCGAGTCCTGACTGAGTGGCCTGCCTCCTGTGACTGGCAGGTCTGCTGGCTCTGCCAGGACCATCCGCACCCAGACCTCCCTTCTCTTCGCTGGCCGGCGGGAGTCTGCTGTGCCCTGGGCCGGCCCTGAGCTGCCCTGAGAACGGGCACCTCTCTGAGCCTCCAGTCTGTGAGCTCATCCTCCCTCTCCATGTCTGGGAAGAGCGGTGGGGGGCTGCCGTCCTCATCCATGTTTGCAGATGGCAAACAGAGAGGAGACATGACTTGCACAAGGTCACACAGCAGGTGGGCTGTGACACCAGGGAGGGCAGCCAGGCTGTGCAGCCAAGCTCCTCAGGTGGACACAGAGTCGCAGCCACTCTGACTCAGGCTGTGGCCCCATCAGGACAGAAATGCCTCTTCGGGATCTTCCTCTAGTCGAGGGGGGAAGGAGGGGGACTGCGGTGAAGGGAGGGAGGGAGAGGGAATGAGAGGGAGGGGGAGGGAGGGGGAAGGGGATGAAGGAGGATGAAGAGGGGATGAAAGGAGAGAGGGGCAGGGGGGCAGGGAGTGAAGTGGGGAGGGGTGAAGGGAGGAGGAAGAGGAGAGGAAGGGGGAGAGAGGGAGGGGAGAGAGGGAGGGGGAGAGAGGGAGGGGGAGAGAGGGAGGGGGAGAGAGGGAGGGGGAGAGAGGGAGGGGGAGAGAGGGAGGGGGAGAGAGGGAGGGGGAGAGAGGGAGGGGGAGAGAGGGAGGGGGAGAGAGGGAGGAGGAGAGAGGGAGGGGGAGAGAGGGAGGGGGAGAGGGCAGAGGGAAGGAAGAGGAGGAAGTCTACAAGAAAGCAAAGCAGTGGACAGGCTGCCTCCGTCGCTGAGGCACAGAGACGAGGAGACTCAGGCCACGTGCTCCAGGCCCTGCCGCTTACCAGCAGCCCTGCTGCTGTAAGCCCCTGTCTGTGCTGACCTGGGAGGCCCAGGCGCAGGGGTGCCTGCCCAGAGGTCCCACAGCAGAGCTTGTGCTGGACACATACAGTGAAGCTCCAGGAGAATGAGTGGGTCCTGATTCCACACTAGTGAGAGAAAGCTGTGTGTTAACACAGAGTCCCTCCAGCAACCTTTTCTGTCCGGCTACTGTCTTCGGGGCTCAGGACCGTTCAGGTGAGGCCGACCGATGCCTCAGGGTACATCCTGATATCAGCACCCAGCCTGCCCTCCCGATCTCCTCCCGTTCAGCCCAGATCCCTGGCTTGTACTGGGCTGAAGTTTTCTGTCTCTGATGGTCTTACGAATCAGGGATATGGGATGTGAGGTTTTCCCATCAGGTTTTAGTTTATGAGCTGCTCTCAATGGGATAAAAGAATGTCCTTTAATCGCAAGCGAAAGAGGCATGTGGTAGACATCAGAGTGAACTTCGTGACAGAAGCGCCGTTTAGCCAGGACATAGGAAATGGCAACTCCAGTATTCTTGGCTGGAGAAGCCCATGGAGAGAGGAACACTGGGAGGGCTACAGTCTGTGGGGTCACGAAGAGTCAGACATGACTGAGCGACTAAACGGCAGCAACCGTAACAGCAGGCAACTGGGCGACTGGTGGTGGTGGGGTCATCAGGGTTTTCAAGCTGCAAGAGTGCACCGAGGGGTGAGGGGGTGTGAGTGGTGTAACCTACGGGCCTCAGACAGGATGCCCCATGAGGCCTTGGAAGGACCCGGCAAGGCCTTGGGGAGCAAACAATAGACGAACTGAGAAAGGAGAGAGCGGAGAGGGGCCACCCACAGGCCTGTCACACGGCACGCTGCTGCCTGAGCCCACACCTGGACCACACGCGGCCTCAGCTCAGGGAGGAGCCCAAATAACCTGTAAGACGGAGTGTGCTCAGCCACCCACACAGACGGCCTTGCCACCCGGGATCACCTCGCCTGTCCCCACTGTCCACAGGCAGCAAGGGCACGTGACAACAGGCCACGGGCCATGCAGAAGCCCACCCCTGCCTGTGGCTCTCAGGCAGTTTCCTCTGCAGCCCCTACCCTGCCCAGCCCCCTCACAGCCGCCATCCCCGCCTTGGGGACCCAAGAGCTGTGCAGAAGTCAGCGCTGAAGACAGGAAGGGGCTCTTGACTGCGGCCAGATCGCTGAGGCCATGCTGAGTAACCAGCCCTTTTTTGGACTTTTTCTCACAGGCAGCCGGAGTGTTTACACCCAGGACAGACCTGTCCCAGCTCCCAGCAGTGGAAGACAGCCATGTGAGCAGCCATCACTGGTGAAAAAACATCCCCACGAATGGGGTCACGGCAGCCATTCTGACTGTGCAGGAGGCTCAGACCTTGCTGGACTCCAGCGGCTCCTCCACAGACCACAATGCAGATCCTGGGATCGGGGGACGGCTGTGGGGTGGGCCCCAAGGCTCCCTCCCAATGCCACCCCCACATAGCTCCCTGGGCTGGTCGGCAGCCCATGAGGGTGGGTTTCCACGGTGTGGGGTCTCAGCGAGACGGCTTCTTTAGTCTGTTTCAGATGCACAAGCCAGAGACCAGACAGAGGCCAGGCTGGGGCCCAAGAGAGGGGGCCCCTGCGTCCATCTGCAGCCCCACCTCTCACCTCAGCCCTGATTCCATCTGAGTCCCAAGGAGTTTCCGCTCCATGGAGGCCGGGAAGATCTGGAGCACCACGGGGCAGCTGTTTCTGGTTATTTGTGCAAGAGAGACACAGACCTGAGAAGCACTCTGCTAAAGCCATTTCTCATCCTACCCATCAGAAGTGGGGCACGCTCAGTCTCGTGGCCAGGCCGGGGCCCAGGAATTGGGAAGGTCAGTGACAGGGTCAGGGGTCACAGTGGTCCACCTGGATCCACCTGGTTTGGGGCCTCGCCAGCAACCTCCCCTTCCTGATCTGAAGCCCCTGCTGGGAAGCCCCCAGGATGGAGAGCCCCCTTAGTGCACCTGCCTCTCATTACGACGGGCTTTGCCTTGGCCTGTCTGTGTCCCTCCCTGTTGCTCTAGCCTTCCGCTGTCCTCCCTGTGTTGGACAGTCAGAGGAACCACGTTCTCCCCTGAAACTTGACTTCCCTTACCCTTCACCCCATGACCTCGTGATGCTGCAAACTGTTTGTTCTCTTCTCTGCTCGTCAGAAGTTCAGGGCTAACCCTGCTGCCCCTGGACACGGACGAGATGGAACCAAGGGATCGTGGGGCATTCACTCTCACGCATACACACAAACACACTCATAAACACACACACACACCCAGATGCTGGCCTTCACAGAGCGACACAACTGTGGACAGAGGTGCATGCTGGCCCATCACAGATGCCCTGCCACACTCACATGGGCAGCGGCTCTGGGTGCAGGACACAGAGGGTGCCCCACAGTCCTTAAAGTGGTAGGAAACCCCTGAAGATAGAAACACAGCCTGGATGGGTCAGGTGGGGGAGCTTCAAGGCTGGAGACTTTTTGAGACTTTACTCAGGGCTCAGCACCACCTCAACCTCCCAGGATCGGGGCAAACGTCTCCCGTAAGGGGGAGGGGCGATGCAGACCTCAGGATTGCAGACAAGACAGCGTCCATCACAACCATTCAGCTCTGCTGCAGACAAGCAGCCACAGACAGCATGCACTGAATGGGAGTGGCCGTGTGTCAATAAAGCTTTATTTACAACACAGCTGGGGGGTGGGGTTTGCGAATTCCTGCTTCACCTGTATTCACCCACCAGAGCCCCATGAGTATTCATCTCACAGGTGAGAAGAGCAAGGTCGAGAGATGTCAGTTGACTTGCTCAAGTTTGCACAGCTGGTGAGCGTCAGAGCTGGGATTCAAACAGAGGCAATCTCGATTCGGGCTTCCCTGGTGGCTCAGACCCCATGGGGAAGGGAACAGCAACCCACTCCAGTATTCTTGCCTGCAGAATCCCAAGGACAGAGGAGACTGGCAGGCAGCGCCATGGGGGCAAAGAGTCAGACATGACTGAGCGACTAACACTTTCACTTTTCAACCTGGGTCCAGAGTCTGTGTTCCTGGCCTCTCTGTTGATGCCCCCCCACCGCCGACCCTGGCACACTCATAAGGGTGTATAAGTGAAGTGAAGTGAAGTCGCTCAGTCGTGTCCGACTTTTTGCGACCCCGTGGACTGTAGCCCACCAGGCTCCTCTGTCATGGGATTCTCCAGGCAAGAGTACTGGAGTGGGTTGCCATTTCCTTCTCCACATAAGGGTGTATAATGACTACTAAATAAAGCAAGAGGCCAGTCAAATGTGACATAACAATAGCACAAGTTTACTGAGAGCTTGGCTCTCCGCCTGGGCTCCTGCAACCTCCTTTACAGATGGAGAAACTGAGGTCAGAGTTGCAGTAACTTGCTCAGGGTTGCAGAGCAGGTGACCCTCAGGGGTCACCGAGTGGCCCGTCCCCTGCACCCCGTGGGGCCTGTAGCCCAAGGAGCCTGTGTCTTTCCCTTCCCTGGTCCACTTCTCCCTGAGCGCCTCTCAACAGTGGAGGTGGGCGTCGCTGTCTTCAGGAGCTCCACCCACCAAGGCTGTGGACCGTGAGCGCCCGCCAGCCCCCAGAGAGGAGAGACCGCTCCGTTCCCGTGGCAGCCGTCCCCTCTACACATCTCCCAGGCGTCACTTAGCAACACACACCACCTGTCAGTCTCCACGGTGCCATGGGCTCAGTGCCTCACTGCAGCCTCCTCACTAGAAACACAAGCATGGGCCCTGCTCCCTTCCCAAGGAAGGAGGTTCCCCTGGGGCCTCAGCCCAGCTGCCGAGGGACACTCCTGGGAGGGGGCGACTCGGAGACCCCAGCCTCCCTGCCGTGGCCAAGGCTCCTGGGTCCACCCCTTGGCCCGTGGGGGGCTGGGCTGGGGAGGCTCGGCTCACCCACGTATCTGTAAGCAAGGACCCTCCTCCAGGACGTGGGCATCAGGCATTGCGTCCCGCCCCCTGCACCCTCCCACGCCACGGTCCCAGGAGACGCGACTGTGGGAGGCGATCAGGTTTACATGGGCTCGCGGAGGCGGGGACCCACTGGGGGTTAGTGACCTTGGAGGCTGAGGATGCCACAGCACCAGGAGAGGCCCTGGGTGCTTGGAGATGGGGGTGGGGAGGTGGGGGCAAGCCAGGAAGTGGGTCCTCGCCAGGGACTGAGACTGAGAGCACCTTGAGCTTGGACATCCAGCTTCCAGAGGTGGGAGGTGGGAGAGAGGAAGGTCTGCGGTCGAGTCCCATCTCTGCATTTTGTCACAGCGGCCAAAACGGGCAGAGACTCAGCGAAAGAAGGCACAGGGTACACAGAGCAGAGTTGGGGGCTGACGACTCTACATAGGACGTTTCTGCCAAGGTCTCCCCCCACCGTGACCTACACTGTATCATTTCCCCCTCAATTAAAGAAACACACACCTTGATACACACACAAGTATAGAACTTAGCTTAAAAAGTCTCAGTGGACGAAGATACCTCATAAACCAGCTCAGTTTTAGAAATAACTTATTTTTTTTTTTGAGGATGGAGAGAATAGAAGATTTTCTCCCCCCGGCCTGCCAAGGTCCCCAACCATCTGCCCACTCTCTGCTGGGGTCACAGCGCTTCTTTCTCCCCAACGAGGTTTTTCACTTTGTTCCCAAAATCCAAGTTGCTTCCCCTCCCTTGGGGACCAAGAGGAACAGCCGCAGGTGAGACAAGGACGAGTTAAGGTGACAGAGAAATAAAGGAGGGTGGACAAAGAGGCTCAGAATTGAAGAAAAGAGAACGAGGGATTAAAGCCCTAAAAACATCTCAGCAAAGATTTCTTTGTCCCTTTGCACAGTCTTGCAGTCAGATTCCACAGGGAACCAAGGAACAGCTGGGGAGCCTGGAGCTGCAGCTTGGGACAGAGTGCCCGTCAGGGGGACGGGGGCTTCAGTCATGTCCTATCATCTGGAATAGTCCATCAGACGGAGCATCATCATGCTCCCCCCACCCTGGAAATCCCAAAGAGTTTCCCTGAAGGTTTTAACTTGTCTGGCACATGCAGATTGAGCTAATTAACCCCACACCTGGGAAAATGGTGTCCAAGGACAAGGAGCCTCAGACTGACTGGGAGAAGGCTCCTTGGGACTGACGGGGCAGCGGGGCCGCAGGGGCTGCACGTGTGACCTCCCGGGACGCCGCCAGGGGCTCCCACGGCCATGGCCATGGAATATAAGCCAGGACACGAAAGGCCGTCCCACCAGCCACCCAACACTGTTTCAAGAAAAGAATCACCACAGCTGGGGGTGCCCCGAGCCCAGGATGCAGCAATTTCTGGGGTTTGTGGGAGGCAGGGGTGAGACCAGGGCAGCAGGGAAAGCGTGGACACAGCTGTCACACAGCTGGGCTCTCATCACAGCCCCTCCCCTCCCTACGCAACCCATAGAACCACCCAAGGCCCTCCCCTAGGCTTCCTTATCTGTAAAGTGGGGATAAGATCAGCATCTCACAGAGCTGTTGTGGGCTCAACAGCTGAGCACCAGGAAAGGGTCGTCCTGCACAGACAGGGAGGACGGGGCCAGGGGATTGGACCGGCTGCTCTGAAACCCGAGGAGGCGTGAGCAGCAGTGCACAGACCTCTGACACCATGCAGGGCGCCGCTCTGGGCTCGGCTGGGCCGTCTGCACCTGGTCACTCCCTTTCAACACTTCCGCTTCCAAAGACATCAAACACACAAACACAGCTAGGCCGCCATCTCGGCGGCTGGACCCAGTCTACAGCCGCGAGAGGAGTCCAGCCCGAACGATGGGACGGGAACAAGATAAAGCCTCGGACGCGATGAGTCTGGGTTTACAGTCCCCTCTGTTTGTTTTTGTTGATGGGAGTAGAGCTGTGCCCCACTGTCCATTTCAAGGAGCGCTCCCTTTCGTATAAATGAACCTAATCCCCCTGTTTATTAACGTGAAACTTGACATTTATGGCCTGAGTGCTTTATTGGCTTTAACCCGTAATCCTCAGCGCGTTTCTGCAGGGGCGCCACGTGGGGCCCCGGACACAGCCCATGGTGGGCAGCCCCCATGGGCTCTCTGTACCCCTTTGCCAACCAGGACAGAGGGGGAGAGGGGGGCATAGGTGGTGGACAAGACAATCCTGACCCCTGGCTGGTCTGGGTGGCCCTGGGAGGGGATAGCTGCCAGGTCCAGAGTGATGGACAGACCCTAGAGGAGCAGCCTTCCCTGCCTGTCAGTGTCCACACCAGGTCCCAGGCAGGTGGTGATGGGCAAAGGGCACACCCTCCCCAACCCCACTTGTGCAAATCGGCCTGGGCAGTGAGGTCCCACGCAAGAAGCATCTGGGAGCAAAGGCCCAGATGAAAGGGAGGTGGCCCAGCTCCAAAACAGGAACAGGGATACCAGCAGAGAGCAGCCAGCGGGTCAGGGCTGGGCCCTCCCTTCAGCTCTGCACTGACTAGCCCTCTCCTTGCTGGGGCTGCTCCCTGGCCCAGCGGCTCTGGGGCTTCACTGGGACTCAGGGCCACAGTCCCAGACAGTTTGGGCCTTAAGTTTAAGTAGATGGAAAACTGCTCTCTCTCTGTTACATAGATCTTGTCGTTTGCTGCCTCTTTTTACTGTCTTCATAAAATCTCGAGCTGAAAGTCTCCTCCAGGGCCTGTTATAAAGGCATGCCTGCATGGACTGACTCCCACTGACCGCCGAGAGGGACTCAGCATCCTGCCTGGCAAGCCCGCCACGCGGTGCCCTTGTAAGCGCGGCTCGGGAGGAAGTGCTGAGCATTCCAGATGTGGCGTCAGGGCCCCTGGTCTGTGTGGGGCGCTGGGCGGACTCACATACGCATGGCCCTGCATCCGCACGAGGCTACCTTGTCACCCCACACTGTGCCGAGGACACTGCCTGCAGCCAGGAAGGGAGTGGGCTGCCATAGTTTAAAAAAAACTTTAAGCCACACTCAAGAAGCAGTAGGTTTCCCCTAAAATCCAGATTTCCTGTATTAAAAAACCCAAAGGGCTTGTAACGCTGGGTGGATGCCCCTTGTGTGACAAGCTACGGGTGCAGTACCTCCAGGGGACACGTGCTCCTGAGTCTGCATTGACCCTGGCCCTGTTTCTTCTCCAGCTCAGAGGCCACACGCCCACAGTTGTGACCACTTTTCCTGCATCGCTGGGGGAACATGAACCCCCTCCCGCTCTGGCCTCATCTGGGCACCTTCCTCAGCGGCTCCCAAGGCATGTGAGTTTACAGCCTCCGATCTGAGGATAAAGAGATGCCCAGCTCTCTTTAGCAAGAGCCACATGGGGCTGGGGACATGCCTGGGGGGGTGCAGAGCCACTGGAAGGAGAGGTGTGCGGCAGGGGTGGAGGGCAGCTACAGGACTGGGAGAAGCTGGCCTCAAGGATGAGGCTGCATGTGGGGCCAGGATCTCGAGTGAGAAAAGGGATTCCAGGGACAGGAGACTGGGCTTGGTGACATCCCCTCGGGCAGAGAGGAGATGGAGGTGCTGACGGCTGAGAAGCAGGTGAAATACTTTGCAAACTCAGCTGTCCAGTAACATTTTATCTAGAACCACTGTGACCCAGGAGGGATAAAATAAGATGCAATGTCCCCACTCTCATGGCACACGCAGCAGGTAGGGAGGGACCGCAACGAAGCCTTCTAACGTGTCCACCCGTTAGCCCAGAGCCCGGATCCACTTTTCTGAGCAAGGGCAGACAGACAAATGGCCGAGTCGGTGGTTCCCCCGCAGGGCTGTTGAGCAGGGAGGGTGGAGGAAGGTGGGGTTAAAAACAAGCCGCCTGGCTCTTCTCCGCCCCTGAGAGCACAGAGCAGCTCAAAACCCCACTCATTAATCTTCTCAGACGTTGGACCAACTTCAGAATTACAGCACAGACGGCGGCCCTGCCGCTCCTCTGACCTGTTTTTCCAGGCTTCTCACATTGTGTGATTGATCACATACATATCTCCCCCGCTCCAGCTCTCTCCTGCCCGCACGCTCACTGGCTTCTGTGTGCGCACACCCGCATGCCCCATGCAGGTCTGCACACACACACAGACGTGCACGCACAAGCATGCACATATGCCCGGGTGCACACATGGACGGCGCACACCTGCACGCTCAGACATTCCCACTATCGTTCAGCTTTTTCAAAGGGTCACCTTGACAACAAGACATCCCAGGTAGCGGGGACTCTGTGTTTGGAAAAAGAGGGAAACACACAGCACAGCCCAAGTCCCCTCGTGGTGATTCTCTCTGTCCCACTGACGGAGAAGACAGAAGAGATGGCTGGGCACGTGAGGCAGCAGGCCTGAGTGTTTTCATGTACGACGGAGGCGTGATGACAGCCTTCTTCCCCTGGACGGGGGCC
This sequence comes from Budorcas taxicolor, assembly GCF_023091745.1. Lineage (NCBI taxonomy): Eukaryota > Metazoa > Chordata > Mammalia > Artiodactyla > Bovidae > Budorcas > Budorcas taxicolor. The sequence continues at coordinate 152,052,162 of NC_068914.1, read as the reverse complement.
AAGGGGCCCACAGAGAAGAGGGATGTTTGTGGGATTTCTGCCCATAAGTACAACCCATTAACGGTGTACTCGCGGGTTCTTTCCTGGCCAAACACTCTACCTGCCTCGCTCACCAGCCCCCAGACAATCACAGCCACGCTGGAAGGGCCAAGGGCAGGGGCAGTGGGTGAGAGCTGGGGTGGGAAGAAGGGACACACATGGGCCAGGTGGGGCAGCGAGGGCCACACAGGCTAACCTTTGCCATAAGTCTCCACTGGGTACCTGCCAGTGGGCTGGCCACCAGGGCCAAGAGGGTGACACGCAGAGGGGGGTCCAGTGCAGAACAGTGCAGGTGGCAGCCCACGGGAGAGGGGCCGGGGGAGCACACAGCTTGGAGAGGGGAGGTGGACGTGGAGGACAAGGAGGAGGTCCTGCAGACAGAGAAATGACGTGGAGCAGAGGCTGGGGCTGGCGCAGAGCAGAGCTGCCGACTGAGTGGGAGCAGTCGCGTGTCTCTGTGTGTTCACGCATGGGTATGTGTGTGCGTGCATGGGTGTGCGTGCATGGGTGTGCGCGCACATGTGTGGCTCAGGCTTGACGGGCAAGGGAGACACAGGGGAACCATGTGGTATGTGGGAACCCCTGAGTCCTGCGCTGGGCAGTCAGGCTTGCTAGTGTGAGATGAAGCCACTGGAAACTTACAAATGCCGTGTGCCTGGGGGAGTCACCCAGCCAGCTGCAGCCAGACCTCGGTGTCCAGCCTGCAGCCCCTGTCACAGGCCCTGCCTTGAGTTCCCTACTCAGACCAAGAACTTCTGATGGATGCTGGCTGTTTCAGTGAAGCTCTGGCTACATCCTCACATAGGATGGAACCCACCTGAAGATTTGCAAAACTCAGTGCAAATTCTCCTCTGACTTCTTGCTTGTCAAGGTTCTTCAGTAGCATGGATTTCAAAAAGTCTTATTTTTCAGTGGAAGGAAATTTCCACACCGCCTACCTGACTCCAGAGAGGTGCCGTCGGGGGGCAGGCAGGCTTGTTGCTCCTTTGAGGACCAGACCCAGCAGGGCCGGGACGTAGCATCCTGGGCTGCTGGCCTGTCGGGTGATGATGCCCTAATGATTCAATTAGCATTGATTCTGCAGCAGCAGCAGCATTTCCCAGCCGACCCCGCAATTTAGTGCTCACTGTGGATGGACACTATTCCTGGGAGTAATTGAGCCGTTTGAAAGAAGGGTGTCCAATTCTTCACAGAACACTTTTCAGAACATTTCAATTTTAACGTGATCTCATTTTCCACTTTCCTGAGGCCCCTTTGGTGGGTGTCTCCTGCTAGGAGAGGTCAGCACGTGGCTGGGTCCTCCCTGCCCCCCATCTGGACACCATCAGGCTTCCCGCCCCCACCATCACACAGATGCTCAGCGGCTGTAGCCAAGGAACAGATGGGGCACAGGGCTGAGCTCAGCCAGCAGTGGACACAGCCCCTGAGAGAGAACCAGGCTTCCTGCAAACCTACCTAGGCACCTCTGCTAAGATGGGAAATGAGGTGGGCGTGTAGGGGGCAGAGAGGGTGGCTGGCAGGAGAGGAGAGGGACGATCAAAAACAGATGGTGGGGTACCCCAGCAGTTAGAAACAGGGTTGCCCAGGAAGGAGCTGAAACCCCAAGGAGGTGAGAGAATGTGACTTCTGGGACCTCCGGAATGCAGCAGTTGCCCCCCAAGGGCCGTGTGGGACCTCTGCCCAATGGATCCCTGCATCCCACACCCAGCTGTGGCCTCTCCCCGCCACAGCCCTTCTGGGTGAACAGGTGTGGGAAACAGGTGTGCAGTATCTCCTGGGAGTCAGTTCCCCCCTGCAGGCAGGGGTCTCCGGCTGATGGACCCAAGACGGGCACTCCAAAGGCAGCTCCCGCAGAGGGCTCTACGCTGTCCTGTCCATACCGCAGGGTCTCTGTCCTACCCAGCTTGGCTGCCTGCCCTCGGCCCGCGGACCTCGCCCAGGCGCTGCAACATGGCTAGAAGCAGCCGTGACTTGTAGATGTGACGAACGCCGGTGGCCGGGGGGCGGGAGCGGGCGGGCATACCATTTCATGCTGGTCTCTTACCAACCTTGGGACAAGCACCTGCACTGGCAGGCCAGGAAACTGAGGTCCAGGGGTTCCCCACTTGCCCAGAGACACAGTAGAGGCCGAGAGGCCACAAACAAGACACTCTGCCCCCAAAGCTGCTCAGGGCCCCAGAGCCACCCTGGGTCATCAGTCCAGGAGCTACGGCTTGGTTTCCACGCTCATCATGCTCACTGCACATGTCGGGGGTCCTGGGGGGGAAATGCTCCTCTTACATCAGAGTTCCCCAGGGTCACCTGCAGGAGCCTTGCTCCCAAACCTGATTCTGGGCTTCAAGGCTGAGGACTGAACAAAGACCCTCTGGAGGCAGCAGCATCATCTGTCTTCTAAAAAAAAAAAAAAAGAAACCATAAAATGACTCGTGGACTGGAGCAGCCATCCAAACTGCATTTATTAACGTTGGGTTTTTGATATTAAAACCAGCCACGTCACTTTTATTCTCCTGAACGTCATCTGGGGCCAGTGTTTCAGAGCAGAGCGTGGGAGGGCAGAATGAAGGTCTTAACACAGGCTGACGGCAAACATGTTCACTAAGGTTCTGCTGGAGACGTTCTGTAGGTTCGCTGAGTGTTAGAGCAGTAGTGCTGGGCACACTGGCTTCCCGAAGCTTAGACATAAATGAAGAGCGAGGTGAGGGCGGCTGAAATCAAGGTCTGCGGCCACGTCTTCCCCAGCTCACATTGTGGCAAAGCAGCATCATTGAAAATGAGACTCCATAGGAGGCAGGGAGGCCCACCTCTCCTTCCCAGTTGGAAATGTCTCCCAAGTGGTCACCCAGTGACCGCTGGGCACTATCCGTGAAGTACGTCCGTACCTGAGAGAAGCCTTCCAGGGAGCCCTGTAAACAGCCTAGTGCTACTGAGTCCACTGCCTCCTCCCGACCCAGTAGTGACCACTGGAGCCAGTGGGTCCACGGGGCCATCCTGGTTTCTTTGGTCTCAGCCCCTTCAGACATTAGCTCACCTCCTGGGTCTCAGCTGGGGGGAGGACAGAGTGCTTCTCCAATGACAGCATCCAAATGAGAAGGACACAGTGGACCCACACCATCATTCCCTAAATGATGGAGGTGTGGGAACAGGCAGGAGGGGGACACAGTTCCAAGTGACAGAAAGCAGCTTTGGGCCTTAACTTACAAGCTAAACCCCCAATCCAGAAATCCATGCTTTCACTGGCTCTACACACTGGGATCAAGATTCCCCTCACGGTCGCCATGTGTGTGTGGGGGTCCCATCTACCGCCCCCTCCCTACTGGATCTGCCATAGGCCCCACACCACCAGTAAGCAGATAAACCAAAATACTGACAAATAAACACAGCAAGACTCAGAGGTGGTGAGCCACCAAAACTCAAACCAGAAGAACACGAGTATCGCCAAGCACTGAAGCATCGTCGTGGGACTGGACATTTTGGAAACACCTGGAGGCCAGCGGCAAGATTACAGGGAGTGGGGCATGTTCCGAGCATCTGGAATCTTCAGAGCTAGGGGAAGCCCCCTTGTGCAGGGGTGAAGATCCCACGGCCCAGCGGGGGCAGGGTGCCATGTCCCCCCATCTCCCTAGAGGAACAACCTGGGTCACCTCAAGGATCAGCTCGGCTCAGGCTTCTGGGTGCACTTGTGAAGCCCAGGATACGGTTGCCATGGAGACCCTGCTTTTGTGATGGAGTCTGACTGAGTGTCTGATCCCTGGTACACTGCCAGGGTGTGGCTGGGAGAACCATGCATCAAGGTGACTTAGAAGAATGAGGGCTGAAAGTAGCCTGGAAGTGCTGGGTTGAGTCCAAGAACAGTAGAAAGACCCCTGGCTGAGACATGGGAAGAGGACATACTCTCTAATTTCCAGTAATATCTTAAGAGAATTAGCTTTTATATAAAACTTGATTACTTCCGACACTGTGACCCTTTTCTTTTCCAACAGATCACTCATTAAGTTTGTGTTGGTGTTGGCCTGTTGCAGAAAATGTCTCTATTTAAATGCCAGGGGTTTCCACCACAGCTGCTTAAGTACAAGCTTTTTTTTTTTTTTTTTTTTAAAGTTTTTTTAATGTGGACTCTCTTTAAAGTCATTATTGGATTTGTCACGATACAGCCTTTGTTTTATGCTTTGGTTTCTTGGCCACAAGGCATGTGAGAGCTTAGCTCCCAGACCAGGGTTGAACCTGCAACCCCTGCATTGGAAGGCAAAGTCTTAACCACTGGACCACCAGGGAAGTCTCATAAGTATAGTCTGGCAGCGAATGCCAGACAGGATGGTCCAGGGCTTCACTCCTCCACTTGTGGACCACAGGTCAGCCACAGGGACGGGCATCACCAGGAGCTTGTTGGGAATGAGTGACTTAGGCCCGCCCCCAAGCGCTGGACCTGACTGGACATTTTGCCGAGGTTCCCAGTGAGCCACATGCAAAGGCAGGTTTGAGAGACACTGGCTAGAGGGAGAGATATTCTGTCTCTGAAAGCCCAGGGTGCTGGAGTAGGAGAGGACTCGGGCAGCTGGCGAGCACCTCTGCTCAGCAGACCAAATGTCTAGGTGTGAAGCCTTGCTGCAGAAGCAGATTTACGAACCTCTCATTGCCTCTGAGTTCTCCTCTGTAAGATGGGATGACAGCAATGCTGACCTCACTGGGTGCTAAGTGCCCCGAGGGAGTAAATCCATGTAAAGAGTTGAGGACAGTGCCTGTCCCGTGGTGAGCACTGCCCACAGCCAGTGAGCAGATAGACGGCAGAATGGGGGAGGGAGCCAGACCTGCAGAGCGGAGCCCGGGGCAGCTTCCGCATCCACTGTGCACCCACCGCCTCCTTCCAACCTGATACAGATAGTCCTCTGTTCATCGCTCCATTCCTGTCCCCTCCCCACCCCCACCTGACACGGCCCCGCTCTGTATCCAGCACCCGAGGAGCCATGGGGACCAAATCTGAAGAGTTCGCTGCTTTAGCCAGTCGTAGCCTTAGGTGAGCCCAGTCATCGTGAAGGAGCATCGCACAGACAGCACGGGTGGACCTCCATGATCACAGCACCTCCCGCCAGAAAAAAAACACAGCTCCAAAACAAGCCAGCAATTTAAAAAATATCTAACCCATGATTTTCTGGGTGAAACCATCAGCCCTGAGTGGCTCCAGCCCCTGGCACCCCCCATTCTCCCACCCCCGAGTGTCAGGCTGGTGCGGCACCCAGCCAAGGAGCTGGCACGAAGTGGAGAAAATTGGCCGGATGCAGGCAAAGCTGTTCTCTTGCCTCCATAGCTCCAGATGTGCGCTTGTCATCCTGGTAGAGCAACTGAGCTAATTAGGAATTTCTGCAGAATCAGTAGGGAAAGTGGAAAGTAAGAATGCCAGAAGGGCTGCCCTGTGCCACGAACAGCATCTTTCCCCACGTCTCCCTGACCCAGGACCCAGCTGGAGGGGGTAAGCACTGCCCTCCGTCAAGTGCAGAGATGCAGGAACAGTGCTGTTTGACCCTCCCCCGGGAGAGAGGGGAGCCAGCCCCAATCCCACGAAGATGAGGGGTCCACAGCCCCAATCCCACAAGGATGAGGGGTCCATGGCCAGGGCCACCAAGAAACCACGTGCATGAGGACCTCAACCCTGCCAGGGTGTCAGGGAGTCCAGGCGTCCCACCCACAACCTCCTGTCCCCTCTGTCGCTCTGCCTTCCGCCTGGGATGGATCTTTACCTCCCTGCCCCGCACCTCTCACCAGGCTAGGCTTTCCGTCACTTTTAATTGAAATAGGCTATGTAGGTCAGCTCATTTAAAATTCTCAAGGGCAGAGCACTGCATATATGCAGGACGGAGCACACAAAGCTGTTCTCTAAACTGGATTTCCTGTATTCACACACACACACACACACACACACACACACACACAGAAAATTTCTGGGAAAAGCACCAAACAGAAATGGAGATGGGCACTAAGATGCCCAGGCCCCAGTCATCTGCCAGGCTCGAGGTTGGGAGTGTGGCTGGGGGACGGCTCCAGGGCTGAGGGGTGTCTGCCCAGTTGCCCATCTCAGGCGCCTCTGGCAGATGCTCTTGGATGCCTGGGTCCCATGATACTTCCCAAGGCAGACACGGAAAGCCTGCTTCCCTCAGGCTTCCAACCCGAGTGCATGGTTACTGGCCTGCCCACAAGCCCGCGGGTCCCCTCCTCCTAAGAACAGGCAGCGAGCCGGCCAACGTGTGTACGCTTTGCATCAGTCCAGCGACAGAGAAGACACGTGATCACCTGGTACCAGAGGAGACCAAAGGGAAGGGCGGCCAGGACTCAGCATGAATCTTCAGCATCCTCATCTCTCCAAACTAAAGGAGACCAAAGATGCCTCCAGACACCCAACTTGTGTGAAAGGACTGTGCCATCTGGCCAGCAGAATCCTCCTTGTGAGGACCCATTTCTGAGCTATGCTGGGGATTCTTGGTCCATCCGGGCTCACAAAGTTCAAGGAAATACTAAGAACCAGCCTGTGCGGGAAGCTCTGGAATAATGCCAGATTCTGTGAAGCCAGACAGGAAACAGAAGAAGTGGGAGTAGGGAAAGACAGGTCCTGGTAACCTACCCCACATTCCTGTCCATCAATCTCCTTCAACCTGAACCCGGATCTAATTCCACGTGGCGGTGGGTTAAAGTTAAGCTGCACAATCTCTGATAATGCACTTCTGCTAAAGGGGTGCTTTGAGGTGTGAGAGTTGCTGGAAGAGGCCGCCCACCCCTGAGGCCCAGCCCCACGGGAGGGCCCTGGAGGTGGAGCCCCACTCCGGCAGCAAGTTCCATCTCCTCGGCCGCAGACGTCCGCCCATCTGCAGACGCCGGTTCCCACGATGCTCAGAGGGAGCAGTTAGGCTCCAGAGTTCTTTTCAGGTCAGAGAATACACCCCTGGCTTCCTCGCGTGGGGCCTGAAGGAGTCAGAGCCTACAAATCAGAACCAAGTTGTGGGCAAAGGTCTTCACGGTGCCAGGAGGCCCTAGGCTGGGGAACAGCCTCTTCACAGTCTAACAGCCTCTGAATCTGAAATCAAAATGAACCGCCCCCGCAAGGCTGAATTTGCAAGGCTTTAGAATGCTGAATAATCTGAAATGAGTTCTCCTAATTTGCAGTGACCGAAAAAGAAGTCCTGTCTGCTAGACTGAACAGAAGATATTATTATAAACTCCCCGGGAGCAGGACTTTCCCACCACTGTAAACCCAGCACCTGACGCAAGGCCTGGCAGAGAGCGAAAGAGCCACACGGACTCCTGACTTGAACTCAGTAGAATTTAAATTGCCACCAGACGGGTCACATGAACACGGTGACAGATTCTTAAGTTTCCACGTGGCAGGGTCGCTGGTGTCCCTGGTTCACAACAAGACAGGATGCTGGCTGATTCCCATTCACCGCGTGGACAGACACACTGCTTCCTTTAAGACAGAAGCACCGACGTAAACACGTCACAGACAGCAATGAGCACAGTTGCTGCTGAGGTCTTGGCTTTAAAACATTCTTCTCCAGACAGAGGAACCAGGAAGAGGCGTTTGATTCCAGGGCTCGGGCAGGGAAGATTCAAGATGCACCTGCAGCACTTTGTGGTCCGAAAGGAAGAAAATGCTGGAAAGAGGCTGGGAGCCATAGGAGGGTCAGAGTCAGTCCCGAAAGACCTTGGACTGGCTGAAGCTGGGACAATGTGGGCAACGAGATATGTAGAGCAAGATAAGCAGGATCATGATGCAAATTAGGAGTTGAACAAAGAAAGGATACAGAGGACAGAGGCGACAGAGGATGAGATGGTTGGATGGCATCATCGACTCAATGGGTATGAGGACCAGACACGTGGGATCCCCATTAGACCCCAGGCCAGAAAAAGGATGCAAGTGGGAAAACTGGTGAAATCAATGGAGCCAGAATTTAATTGTAAGTATTATACCAATACTTACTGGGTCGGGAAGATCCCCTGGAGGAGGGCATGGCAATCCACTCCAGTATTCTTGCCTGGAGAATGCCCATGGATAGAGGAGCCTGGTGGGCTGCAGTCCATGTGGTCGCAAAGAGTCAGACACGACTGGGTGACTCAGCACACCTTACCAATGGTGGGCTTCCCTGATGGCTCAGCAGGTAAAGAATCTGCCTGCAGTGCAGGAGACTCAGGAGATGTGGGTTCAATCCCTGGGTCGGGAAGAATCCCTGGAGGAGGAAATAGCTACCCACTCCAGTATTCTTGCCTGGACATTCTTGTCCCATGGACAAGAGGGTCCATGGCGTCCTAAAGAGTCGGACAGGACTGTGTATGAAAACACGCACATTGTACCTATGGTAATTTCTCAGTTTGAACCCTTATATTATAATTACGTGAGAAGCTGACACTAGAGGAACCTGCATGAAGGGTCTGCGGGAACTCTCCCTACCACTTTTCAACTCTGATGTAAGCCTAAGATTATTTCCAAATAACTGTAAAAATGGGGGGAATAAAACCCCATCAGGCCAACTAGACTGCGTTTACAGCTGTGGCTGATGTGGATTCTGTCAGGAGCTCTCGTCTCGCCCTGGACTGGTCTGCGTGGCGGGGACTGCATTGTGCAGAGTACTGTGCTAGACGGTCTTATTGACCAAAAAGACAAGAACCGAAATACCTGCTGCTCAAGCCTAGTGCTCGTCATCGGGCCCTGCGGCCCAGCTCAGAACCCAGCAGGTCTGTGGCCTGATTGCTCATGAAACAGGAAACCAGGAGATGGTGGTTCTCAACTCTGCTCTGATTTTAAAAGCGAAATAAAAATAATCCCCATCCCCACCCCAAACAAACGTTTGTGACCTTGGGCAGATCTCCCGTCTCTGACCTCCATTTTCTCATAATTAAATTGGGAAAACAACATGTCCTGCACCTAAGCAGGGCTGGCAGGGAAGCGAGATGAGACGGCTGCGTGGAAGGAATTTGAAAACCATCAAAGCCTGATTCAACTGTAACCCTGGCTTATGATTCACGTATTTAAATGTTCTCCTCTTCATTGTTTTTAGAAATGAATAGCTTCAGTGAGAACTGGTTACCAAATGCATCCATCAACTTTAGAAATGACTTCATGTTTTTGTGAAAATATGAAATTATGAGCACCTACTGTGTTTAAGGCTCGGCTTAGAGACTATAGTGAATATAAAAATGAATTCCACACAGGTCCTGCCTGAATGCGTGTGCAGCCTTGGGAGAGGGGTGACATTCATGCCAATGAATCACCCACGTAGACACGAGAGAGAAAAACACGTAAGTCAGTTCCCTTCTCCCCTCATGAGCACACGGCTCTTGTGTGTGTATTTGCCCAAATGATTTCCAAAAACACCCTCGCAGAATTTCACACGATGAAGAACAAATGATTTTAACACCAATCATGGGGAAGCGAGAGGCTTCTGGAATCAGAAACTGGAGGCAGAATGATGGCTCAACACTTCTTTGCTGTGGATCTTTGGGTGAGGTCCTTAACCTCAGTTTCTTCCTCTGCAAAATGGGGATATTCACGAACCTTCCTGGCAGGGTTGTTCTGAGGATTAAAGGAGTTATTACAAATAAAATATTCAGAAGAAGACTTAACTCCACACAGCAGTCACTTGTTACTTTCCTCTTGCTGTGGGGAACCATATTAGTGGCTTGGTGATTGACAATGGGGGAAAAAAGCAACATAAATCAAAATGGAACATTCTAGTTATAAAGGCACCTCTGATCCAGAAAAGCACAGATGCCCCGAGTGATCAGGAGAGAAAGAGGACAGGTCAGGTGTGCGTGGACAGGCCAAGCTGGAGGCTGCCTGAGGTCAGGGTGGGTATGATGTTCATGCCCCCTGCATCACCCTGGCAGTCTCCTGGATCCTCAAGTGGGCTCTCAGTCTCAGATCCACAGCTTCTTCTGCCCAGACGTGCCCCTGTCCTTTGTCTCCTCCAGGGTTTTCACTCCCACCCCCTCCTCATCGTCACAGCCCAGGTGTAAAGCCACAATGGCCCACCTGCCCTGTCCCCAACACCTGGAAACCCTTCCTCGGTTGCTCCCTCGCCCAGGCAGATCCTGTGCCTGGGGACACAGGACTGGTGCCCAGGCAGGAGCCCAGGAAGCACCCTCATCGAGATTCACCAGACCTGAGTGACTGATATCTGAGTTGAAGGGATCTAAACTCAGATTTTTAAAAATTACTAGCGCATTTCACCAAATTCAGGAAGTCATAGATTATAACACAAGCTCATCACCTTCAGGACCACTAAGAGAGAAAAGATGGTGCCAGCTGTTCTCAACACCCTCTTCGGTGTAAAATGCACCCTGATTTTCGAGATGGTCAACTTCAGGGGGAAAATGTGTGCCTCAGAATCAACCCATCAATACAATGTAGTGAGTCAACTCCAAACAAACGCGAGGGGTCCCCTCTCGGGCAGCAGGGACACTGCTGGTAAAAGGACTCTGGCCTCTCCTGCCTGGCCAGCACTTCGCCCAGTGGCCTGGAACGGAAGAGGCCTTGTGGAGCTGTCAGGAGGGGCAGACGGAGCTGGGAGAGGCCGGGGCGGGGGAGTCCAAGCTCGGGCGCGGGACTTCGTGTGAACCCAAGAGCAGGGCAACATCTGCAGACTCAGAAAGGCTAACCTGCCAAGAGCTGGTACAAAGTGGACCCTGGACTCAGACTCAGGCCATCCGACCACAAATCGCACAGGCTGAGTCACTGGGCGACACCACCCATCTGGGAAATCCCTTTAGCCCCAGAGATTCTACATTTAGCAGTGGCGTCGCTACTGTTCCTGGGAAAAACTGATACTGAAGGGTAGGAAGCTTCTCTCTGGGAACTGGTCCTGGAGAGGGGGAGGGGAGCTAGAAGGACATCCTGGCTGGAGGGAGGGAGAGGGACAGGGCAAAGAGGAGGAGGCAGGATGGCTGGGCCAGGGTCTGGGAGGAACACGTGCTCAGCACCTCCCTGCAGGCGGGCAGGGTGTGCAGTGAGTATCTCAGTCTCACCAATCATGACCATCAATCTCGGGTACATTTTCAGATCTGGGGCAGGTTGAGCATCTTCCACCTGGACAGGGATCCAGGCGCAGCCCTCAGACCTCACCTCACACACACACACAGGAGTTTGTGTTGTGCTGGCAGTTTTCAAGAGCCCTTATAATGACAGAAGCACGTTTGAAACATGGGGAGGGAGTCAAGAACAGCAGTAGGGCTGGGGGTGGGCGGGGGTGAGTCAAGCTCCATGGACTGAATCGCTGCTCAAGACCCAAGTCCAGCAAAGGGCCATCCGGGCTCCCGGCTTCCAGCCAGAGCCTCCTTGGGGCAAACAATGACAATTATGGAATTACTAGCAGCCATGTGTTAGGTTTTAACTACACTGTGTTTTACGGGTGACTAATAATAATACTTTAAACCTGTGAGATATTGACAGAAAATCCAGATTTCTAGTTGGGGCTTGAAATCTTCCTTGGAAAAGTCATCCCCAGGAAGTGTCCTTAGATACAGGAGCTCTGGAATGCTGATGCTCTCCCAGAGAGAAAGGCAACAGCAGCTCAGAGAACTGGTCCCTGTCTCCTAACCCCTGAGTCCCAGCTTCCACATCTTTGTAAGGGCGACCCTCAGTCTCAACCACCCTCCATCAACCTCACCAACCATCCATCATCGAATCACCTACATGAGAGCTAGTTTGTGGTGTCAGTTGAGATCAAACCAGGCACAGGATGCTGTAAACTACGAAGAGAATCACAAACAACAGCTAATTTAATTCCTTTCCTGGCAACATTACTACTCCTCTGAAGAAACCTGTGTGTGTGTGTGTGTGTGTGTGTGTGTGTGTGTGTGAGAGAGAGAGAGACACCTTGGGGGTGCAGCTCCCCTAAGAAGAAGCTGAAACAATTTTGTCAGCAACCTACAAAGCATCTCCCCCTTCTCCAGCACTGGGGGAGTGAAGGGCATTCTCCTCCCTGGGGCCAACCTTTCAGAGTGTTTAATTGCCGGGGAGTCAGATGGACACACACTCACACGTCCACAGGATGACTCACACACAGATGGACTGGTGGCCAGCTTCTGTACGGCGGCCTCGCTCCCTGGGGCTCCATCCACGCCCAGCTCGGCTTGGAGTTTTCTCACGAAGGCCCACAATGCTCTGACCACTGTGCTCAGGACAGGATGCCAGCTGCCTGCTCCTTGGAGCAGTCCCTGACTTCATGCAGGGTTGGGGACTTGGGGTGTGTCTGAGTAGCGGTGGAAAGAAGAGACAGTGACAGGAACCCAAATAACAGGATCCTAAGCAACACCCCCCAGAGAATCATGCCCTGGGGTCTCCCTCCTGCGCGGGTTCAATTTATTTTACAGAAAACAAGGTTTCTGTAGGACTTAGTTCTAGATAGGTGAGAAAGTTCCAACCATTTATTGGTATTTTTTAAAAAGATTTTTTTTTAAACTTGGGCTATTCTTAAAGTCTTTATTCAATTAGTTACAATATTGCTTCTGTTTTATGGTGTGGCTTTTCGGCCTTGAGGCATGTGGGATCTTAGCCCCTCAACCAGAGATCTAACCTGTACCCCTTGCATTGGAAGCAAAGTCCTAACACTGGACCCCAGGGAAGTCCTCATTTATCTGCGTTTTTGACGTGTGCTCTTGATGACTGGACTTCCTGCCACATCAGTTCTTGTCCATTACTTACGCTGTTGTTCTGTGTGTCACATAACAGAAGGTAACTTCTGAGTGGTGGCTTCCATTAGCTGCCGAGTTTCTGCCTTTCTAAGAAAATGTTAGAATATAATCTCTCAGGCAGGCCCGGGTCTTTATAATTCTCTTTGTGCCACACTATGTAAGTGCTGAATAAATGCTTTTTAATGACGAAGCAGCTGAAAGGACTCCACACAGTACCGTATTCAGACCGAAGATATCTTGGCAAAGTGACGGTGGCTCCCAGATGGAGACAGAAAGGCAGAGGGGTGAGGGGACTCGCAGGCGAACAGAAAGCAAACTGGAGACGGGGGCACGACAGCCCTCCCAGTCCTCAGTTAGGAGAGACACTGCTTGTTTGCTCGTTCTAAAAAGCCTCAGCGTTTAACACACATGTCCTCTGGGCCTGCACATCTCAGGTGCTGGAGGAAAGACAGCCCTCAGCTCGTTCAGGTACAGCTGTCTCCTGGCCAAACATCAGGAAGCCGGCTTGTAAGCACACATTACCTTATTATTCCCCGAGACGGCATGGCGACACGGCGGTGCTCGTGGGAGACTCCTGTCTCGGGCCCCAAGGTCTTGATAAGTGAATCATCTCCAGCACTGATCAGCCCACTCACACAGAGGAAGCCAAGATGTCTTTCCTTCATCAGGAAATTGATGGCAAATCACACTGCTGCCCAAGGTCCCACAGGGAAACAGCAAAAGATCCCCCTCCACAAAGCACCTATCATCCCAGACTCTGCACCCATCACTCACCCTTCCTTTAATATTAGAATACTGAGTAGCTGATCATCCTTGCTCCTGCCAGGAGGCGGCTGGGGAGTCGGGGCTCCCGTGGACAGGAGGAGGGGCAGGCAGCACACCCTGCTTTAGCCTGAAGTCCAAGAAAGCTCAGACAACCACACTTCCCTGCCAGCCAGGTGGGTCAGAGGTGCAGGAGAAAGTTCTAGAATAAAGATAAAGTCTGTGACCCCAAAAACAGAGCTACCATATGATCAAGCAATCCCACTCCTGGGCATATATCTGGAGAAAGCCACACTTGGAAGACACGAGCACCCGTATCCCGTATGTTCATCTCAGCACTGTTTACCATAGGCAGGTCATGGAGGCAACCTGAACATCCACTAATAGAGGAACGGATAAAGAAGATGTGGTTCGTATATACCATAGAATATTACTCAGCCCTAAAAAGAATGAAATCATGCCATTTACAGAGACATGGACGGACCTAGAGACTGTCACACTGAGTAATGTAAGTCAGACAGAGGAGGAGAAATAGCACGTGATGTCACTTATATGAGGGAATCTTTTTAAAAAAATGGTACAAATGAACTTATTTTACAAAACAGAAATAGAGTCACAGCCTGAGAGAACAAAATTATGGTTACCAGGGGCAAGGAGGGAAGGGATAAACTGGGAGATCGGCACTGACACCCACACACTACCATACACGAAACAGAGAACTCGAACGAACATACCAGGCAGCGTGGGCAACTCTCCCCAATACTCTGTAGCGACCTATGTGGGAGAAGCGTTTTAGAAAGAGTGCCGTGCTGTACTGAGGCACTTCAGTCGTGTCCGGCTCCTTGCGACCCGGTGGACTATAGCCCTCCAGGCTCCTCTGTCCTGGGGTTCTCCAGGCAAGAGTACTGCAGTGGGTTGCCATGCCCTCCTCCAGGGGATCTTCCCGACCCAGGGATTGAACCCTCGTCTCTTACTCTTCTGCACTGGCAGGCAGGTTCTTTACCACTAGTGCCGCCTGGGAAGCCCCTTAAAAAGATGGATAGATGTGTATGCACAACGGAATCACTCTGCTGCACAGCAGAGACTAACGCAACATTGTACATCAACTACACTCCAATAAAAAGTTCTTCTTAATGTATCCCCCCAAACGCCACGACTGTGACCCATTCACGGACAGGTGATGAAGGGAAGGCCAGGAATCACGTGGGTGTCCACATGGGTCTCCAGATATCAGGCACACTCATTGTACTAAAACCTCCATCTCTGAGTTCTCAGTGGTGAACAGCTTTGAGAAGTGGAATTAGGAAAAGAAACAAGCCAGGGGCCCAGTGTCCATCACCAGAACCAGCTGGCAGCAGAGGGTTTGGTTTACAAGCCCAAGGGCAACATCGGCTGGGAACCAACCTCCCCATCTACGTGTCACGTCTCTGCTTCTGTAAGCCCCACCTCGAATGTTCCCCTCAACTTGCTCTCATTCTGCTTTCTCCAGACAGATGACTTGTCTCCATCTTTACACTCTGGAAGGGTCTGATGTGGGCACACTTTCTGAAGTGCATAAAATCTGGCTGGGGTTGTACTTACACGTGATTGTTCATTTGATAAGCAGGGGGGTATCCAGCTAACCACACGCTTAGGGCGACTGTGGAAACCAGACTCCACCAGGCTGGTTTTGAAAACGGATGGTCAGACATGTCCTCATTGGACGGGCGGAACTCAGCACAGGCGCAGACTCGGGCCTTCCCCCAGCATGGCCAGCACACGGTGCAGGCCGCTCCCCCGCGAGGCCAACGTGTGAAACAGTGATAGGCAACCAACCACACGGCGATGTAGAGGCCCCTCAACATGGACCGTCCAGCCCAAGGTCAGCATCTGCCGCGACAAAACCAAACTGAGACACTCACGAGCTGTACCAGCCCTCCCACCCCGCCCTCAGCCCCTGCTTTCCTATTGTTTCAACTAAACAGATCTTCTTAAATCTATTTTGCAAATCACAGCAGCCCGGACAGCAAATGTCGCCCAGAGTGAAATTGAATACAGCGTTTTATTTGGAACAAGCCAGCCTAACTCGGTTTCCCCCAGCACGCCCGCAGAGACCCTTCCCCTGGTGGCTCTGAGCTGGGCTCAGCACTTTTCCCAGGCTCATGAGGACTGCGTGTTCCTCTGCGCTGAGGAGGTGTTGCCACTCTCCTGTCCCTGCCTGGAGGGAAAACCCCCGATGGGTGCAGCCGCGGTAACTGCCAAGCCTCAGGTCCTGATGCTCCAAGGCCCCGTCCTTGGCTCAGAGGAGGGAGTAAGGGGAGCTGGGATGCCTCCGACCTGGAGGTCCAGGCAGGTGGTGCCCTGGGCTCCTCGATATCAGCGCCGTGTCCCAGGGGCTCCAGTGGGACTGGGCATCATCATGTTTAAGACAACCTGAAACAAGGGAGCCGGTCCAGGTCACAAGGCTACAGGTGTGTCGAGGCTGTAACTCAGACTCCAAACTCGGCTGTTCTGTGTGGCTCAGTGAACAAGCGGTTCAATGCACCTCCCTGAAAGAGTTTTGCTAAGAGTCAATGTGAAACTGTCCAAGCAAAACCCAGGGAGAGAAAGATCACTGTGTGTGTGTGTGTGTGTGTGTGTGTGTGCGTGCGTGCATGTGTGAGCATGTGCACTCATGTTTACAAGCACACTGAGAAGAGAACACGTCTCAATACCGAGTGGTAATGTTTAAACTTTCTTCTTTATAAATCTGTCTTTGTTTAAACTATTAAAACAAACAGATGATTCTTATTAATCTGAAATTAAATGTTTTTAAGTCTGGTAAAATACACACGACACGGTCTTCCCTGGTGGAATCCACCCACCAAGCAGGAGATGAGGGTTCAATCTCTGGGTCGGGAAGATCCCCTGGAGGAGGAAATAGTAACCCATTCCAGTATTCTTGCCTGGGAAATCCCACGGACAGAGGAGCCTGGTGGGATACAGTCTAGGGGGTGGTAAAAGAGTTGGACATGACTGAGCAACTGAACGACAATAACAACACGCGACATAAACTTGACCATCTCAGCCCTTCCTGAGTGCACAGTACAGGCATTAACTGCACTTCCATCACCATGCAGCCATCAGCAACACCATCCTCAAACTCTGAACTTTTCATCTTGCAAAACAGAAACTCCATTCCATTAGACTGCCCCTCACTCCCCTCCTCTAGCCCCTGCAACCATCCTTCCACTTTCTGTATCTGGATCTGCCTCTTTGAAGGACCTCCTGCAAGTGGAGTCACACAGCGTTTGTCTAGTTTTGTGTGGCTTCTCTCACTGAGCACAGCGTCTTCCAGGTTCATCCGGTTGCAGCAGGTGTCAGAACCTCCTTCCTCTTTAAGGCTGAATCACCTGCTATGGCAGGTCCAGACCAAATTGTGCTTGCCCGTTATCCTTTGGTGGACACTTGGCTTGCTTCCATTCGGGGCTGTTGTGATTACTGCCGCTGCGAATGTGGGTGCACAGATAGCTTTTTAAAAAAGCACCTAAACTTCCTTAAGTTAGACAGAGAAAGAGAAATAGTGTATGATGACCCTTATATGCAGAATCTAAAAAGAAATGATACAAATGAACATATTTACAAAGCAGAAACAGGCTCACAAACTCAGAGGACAAGTTTACGGTTGCTGGGGGAAGGATGGGGTGAAAGGATAGTTAGGGAGTTTGGGATGGACATGTACACACTGCTGTATTTAAAACTGATAACCAACAAGGACCTACTGTACCACACAGGGAACTCTACTCAATACTCTATAATCACCTTATGGTTATCAGAGGGGAAGGATGGGGGAAGGGACAGTTAGGGAGTTTGGGATGCACACATACACACTGCTATATTTAAAATGGATAACCAACAAGGACCTACTGTAGAGCAAATGGAACTCTGCTCAAAGTTATGTGGCAGCCTGGCTGGGAGGGGAGTTTGGGAGAGAATGGACACATGTATATGAATGGCTGAGTCCCTTTGCTGTTCACCTGAAACTATCCCAATATTGTTGATCGGCTATACTCTATATGAAATAGAAAGTTGCTTTTTTAAGAAAAAAAAAAAAAAGCACCTAAACTTAATTCCTGAAGCAGATTTCAGAAGGTGTCACTGCAAATTGAAACCAGAACAAGTCTTCCCTAGGTCCCTGCCTGGAAAACTGCAAACTCTACGCTGGTCTGGCCATGCATGGCTTTCACACAGAGGTGCTTGTGAAAACACCGGGGGCCAGGCCCCATCGTGACCCTGAACTCCAGCTTCTAAAGTGCCCCCCAGACAGCTCTGCAGGCGTGCGCCTCGCTGCTCACCCTGTCCTTTTTCTGGGGCCCATCTCTTTATGTACAACATCTCTGTCCTGCAAATAACTTCTCCCCCTTTCTCCCATCGAAAGCCAAAACAAGTGTAATGACCAGTCAATTACCCTGGCAGTTGGACTGATTACATTTCAACTGAGAAACACCCACTGGAGCATCACCTCCTCTGGGTTCAGCCTTTCATCTCTAATTGTGCATTAAGAGCCCGCTTCATTCTTAGAAGGAATGCGGCTATGAGTAGGCAGGTAGGAAAGCACTTCCAGGCCCGCTCCATCCTTAAGGGAATCACAGTCCTGTCCTTCAAAGTGCAGAGACAGGGAGGAGGCACTGGCGGCGTGGTCCAGCGCCTTCGGGACTCTGCGGGGGAGACGAGGATGGGTCCTCCCCGCACTGCTCTGACCCCGGGCCTGGCCTCTGACCCCCGCGCCTGGCCTCCCTTGCTCCTACCACTACCTCCTGTGACCAGGACAGCAGCTCGGTGCCTCAATTTACTTATTTGTAATTAGAGAAAAACAATGGTATTTATCTCACAAGATTCCTGTGGAAATTAAATAATGACCAGAACAAAGGACTAACATGCATCCAACCATCATCCTTTTAAGATAGACACTGCTCTAAGCCCTGACACACAGTCATATGGTTATTATCCTTAATTTATAGGTGAAGAGACTGAAGCACATAGCATGGGTCGGGGGGGAATGCCAGGAAGCCACCCACACAGCAGACTTGGGGAGTGGAGCCCTGGGGCCTCACCTGCATCGCTCAGTCGGCTGGTGCGAGGACTCAGGGTGCTGGCCTCAAGCCACCTTCGGGATGGGAAGCATGAACCCCCAAGAGGCTGCAGCGACCCCGTCTGCCCCCCAACCCAGGACAGCAGCTTCTAGCACAGGTCGGTGGGGTCACTGCCTCTCAGCTTCTGACTGGACTCTCACCTCCTCTAGATCGGCAGCAAATGTGTCTCCCTTCAGGACTTAGGGTTCAGAGCCCTGCTCTCCAGCTGCAGGAAAGCTGCCCTAAACCCAGGCAGGCACAAACCGAGAAGAAGTGACAAGTGTGAGCAAAACCACCTCTCCCTCCAGCCTTCTCCTGATGCTCTGGGCCTGGTGTCAGGCGCCCAACCTCCAGGGGCCGGACAGATCCTGGCAGAGCTGCTGTCCTTGTCCTGGCCCGGGTGGAACAGACACACCGAGAGCCTCACTCATTAACATGGGGGTTGCCATGACAACAAGCTGTTGCCAGGGAGCTGCAAACCAGGAGGAGAGCGAGAATTAGCGAAGCCTAAAAATAAAGCCGTGATGTCTCCACGTCCTCGTGTAACAGGCAGAGATCTCGCTACCTCCTCCCCAGGCAGCCCCGACGGCTGCCCACCGCCCGGAGAGCAAGGAGGGGCACCGGCCAGGGTGCTGGCTACAGCCCAAAGGCAGGGGACCGGCAGGACCTGGACACTGCCTCGCAGAGCCTGGGGGTGCTTCCTCCACGCTGGGAGGGGCTGACCTCGAGGGTCAACCTCAGCACACACCTCTAGAGGCCACCCTGGGCTGTTGGTGTTTGCCCAGACCCTCAGCTCTCAGCGGACGGGCGACCGAGGGCACCCTCTCCCTAGGACCACTTTCCTCCCGGAAAACACATCACGAGGCTCCCAGCCCTGGGGTGTCCCTGGGAGTCAGGAGATTGGATCAGGCAGCCCGGGCTCTCCACAGTTCCTTCCGTGATTCTGACACCAGCAGAGCCAGTATGATGCTAATTTCCAAAAGTAAGGTATCCTAACAATAAAAATCAAAGAGAGACTGTGAGAGCCTCCAAGGGGCAGCCACGGGGTCATTGCCAGGGTCTTTCAAGGTTGTTCTGAGGTCAGAGCATCAGAGGGCACAGTGCCCGGTGCCCAGCAGTTCTGTGTGTCTTCTGTCCAGCTCCCCCGACAGCCTCCGGGCCCCACAAAGGCAAGAATCACGTCTAACTTTGGCCTCAGAGCCTCGGCATCCATGCCACCCCAGACACAGCGCATGACAAACTCAATGAAGGAAAAGGGCGGGCAACAACTGACAGGCACCCGGTGAACAGCAGGATACAAACAGTGAGACTATCTGACCAGGACAAGTACCCCTCCCTCTAAAATGCCAAGCCCTGCATTCCAAGCACTATGTCCTTCTCCTTAGCCAGGTCTCTACTCTTGACAAAATGACTTATCACCTGTACAGGTGCATCATGCTTTACGCAGATCAACTTAATTAAAATCCAGAACTGTGTTGGCAATGATTTCCTTCATAAGCAGTCGTAACAGTATTCCGCCAAATGTAGAGCTGCCTGATTTCTTTCAAGTATGATTTGTTTAGAGCCTGTGGCCATTAGAACCAGTGCTTCCAGCGAAGCCTTAGCAACACCTGAATTCTTAGTTTCCTCCTCGCTACCACACTTACCCTTGAGGTCTCGCCCCATCACCCACCACGGCCAAGGTGCATTCAGCAAGTGCAAACAGTAGCTGATGTTAATATCAGTGCAAGAAGTATGGACTTAAGAAAGTATAAAGTCGTTATTTCTCTTGCCATCACCCCGTAAAAATAAATAATGCAGAACAAAACGTGTTTTATTTTCTGGTTCTTTGACTATTTCTGGACCATCCAGTCATTAATCCAAATGCCACTTCCTGTCTCCGATCCCCTAAACTGGTGCAAATAACCAGAAGCAGCACAGACTGAACAACCAACACTTCTCCTTTCACCTTCTAGAGAAGTTCAAGGTCGCAGATGCAAAGTCAGACCCTAGACCTACTGAAGGGGTCGTGTATTGGTGACGTGGGACATTCCTAAGGGCCAGGACACGGGGACCAACCCAATGGTGTTACTGGACAGCAGCTACTATGAGCATTAGGAATAGCGGTAGCACCCTGGAAATGACAGAATTCCAAGTTACACACGCGCCTAAGCAACGGCCATAGGAGGCCTCCTGATTCAGCTAGACTGCCTGATTACCGCTCCTGGAGCCGAAGCTGAGTGCCTACATCCAGCCTCCCCAGACCCCTGGGCTTGCAGCAGGGCCCTCAGCTGACCACAAACCAAATGGAACAGTCAGTCCTGGCATCGATCACAACAGGGCTCTTCTGAAAGCACTGCGTGCCTTTCTCCTAAGATGCACCCTGAGAGAGGGCTCCGGACATCACCCCACAGCCATTGGGAGACATAGCATCCTGGCCTGATCTCACTGCCCATCTGGAGACGCCCTTCCTCCTCTGTGCTGCGGACCTCAGGTGGGGTTACTCCAGAGGAGGGGCTTCAACCCGTCCCAGGAAAGTCTCTGGTGCCCAAGGAAGACCCAAACATGCGCACGGATGACCGAATGAACTTCCTGCTTTTTCCTCTAAAACACCTGCACAGAGAGCATGCTTCACATTTAGGAACCTAGGCCATTGCTCTGGGACGCCACTGGCCTCAAGCGGGTCACATTCGTCTTGTCGCAGACTCTTTGAGATCACCTACCAGAGTGTGGGAACTGGGTTGAAATCCACCTCTACCCTGGAGTCACCCAGTCTCCCAGACTTCAGAAGGGAGGCCCCCCCAAGTCCAGGCTTCCTTGAGGGCCAGGGAAGGGGGCTGCCTGAATCCTGCACCTGCTGTTAGCACCTTTGTTGTGTCCTCCAGGACACCCCACTTCATGCCACCGCACCATCAGCTCCCAGCTCCACAGAGTTCACGTGTCCCATCCCTCCTGGAAGATCAGTCTCTAACTGTGACCCCTGAGAAGTTGCTGATGCCTAGGTGACCCAGCCCTGCACAAGCCCCTGGGTGTGTTCGGATGCAAAAGCAAAAGATAAAAATAAAATCGCACCAAGCAGAGATCTGACTTGTCTCCCTCTGCCTGCCTTCCTGCAATGGATAAACTTGTTTTCTTACTTTGCATTTGCCATTTTTAGAAATGGATTGAAAGTAAAATGCAAGTATCTCCTGGAGAGGACAGGTTATTAGTTCCCCAGCCCCGTCCGTCTCGGGCGCTCAGTACCCGATTATACGCAGCCTGCTCTACTGCGTCTGACACCAGCTGCTTACACACAGCGCAGACAGACACACCCTGAAGGCCACAGGGCACTCACAGTGCTGGAGTTTAAACCTGATCTCAGTCAAGAATTTGACGGGGGATTGGATGGGCCCCAGCTCTTGAGAAACCAGCCGTCACTGTCACAAAGAAACACACGAGGAACCTTCCAGGAGGCCACAGCCTGAAACGCAGACAATCTTCCCTGCTTTTTTGCCCCTGAGACCCTCTCGGGATACAAATATCCTTCCATGGATGGTTTTCAGAGATGAATTCACTGAAGCTCAAGACAGTTATTTTAAACTCCAGCTCCTTTAACTGTATTTCTAAAATATAATTAGGAATCCTTTATTCTTGGCCAAATGACTGTTAATGGGGCCCTGTGTACACAGTGGGGTGAGCCAGTATAAACCCTACGAGGCAACAACCACACCCTACACCCCACATGGCAGCCTCAACTCCCTTGCCTATCTCTCTCTCCCTCTCTCTGTCTCCCTCTCTCTCTTGCCCTCTCTCACCCTGTCTCTCCTTCTCTGTGTCTATCTGTCTCCCCCTCTCTCTCTCACCTTCTCTTGTCTCTCTGTCTTCCTCTCTGTCTCACACAGATGAGACGCCGTTTGTCTCGAGATCCATCACATCTCAGGCATGTGATGGCCTCCCAGTGAATTCCTTAGCATTACAGCCACCAGACAGGCCACTCCCAACTATTTTCTTCATTTGTTTGTTCACAAGGATCATCATTGTTTGTTCCCCTTTGGTTTGCTTTTGAACCCTACTGATACACAGAGTGACACAATTTTTTTAATGGCATTTGATTATTGTTTTATGAAAGAAAGTCCGATCACAACACACCTCCCTGCAAACCAAGACAGCAGTGAGGCCTGGGTGACATTCGGAATCACCCATCATCAGGGCAGAAGCCGCTGACCAGGAGGGCTGATCTGGCTCTGAGCCCTCCGCCCTGCTCCGCCCGGGTCTATGGACAGGATGGGGAAGGTCTGGGGGGCAGGGGCTGGGGGCACATGGATTCGGGTAACTAGAGCACTCAAGTGGCTGCAGATACCAGGTTCCCCACTATTTCTATGTGGGGTTCATAGGCTGGGAGGAATGACCCCAGAGAAAGACCAAGCCTTTGTTACAGGGTGAAGCACCTTTTCCAGGCTGAGGCGATGGAGGTGGGTGACCTATACCTCTGGGTTCTCTGCTCACCCTCCTCACCCTCTGTGCTGACCCCCAGCTGCTGGGAAAAGCAAGTAGAACCGATCGTTAGACATGAAGACAGATCTCTACTGGTTGGTAAACAGCCGCTGCCCCTCGATTCCCAAAAGCCCCTCCCTCAGGCCCCTGGACCCTCCCAGGAAGCAGCAGAGGGTCTCAGCCTGGCGGAGCAGAGGCTCCTCTGACAGAGAATGACACGGGCAGTCCCGGGCAAGGTCTCCCGGGAAGCATCTCAGCTCACAGCACAGGCCCCGCCCAGCGCGATCACCCCAAGGTCCCCACACCACCCTCTCCCGCTCTGTCTGCCTGCCCCTCCCAGCACCTTGAGTCTTTTCTGCCCTAACTGTGTTGTGTGCTCAATGTTTTAGTGCCTGAAAGCCCTCTTAGATGGAAGGAATCTGATGACGTTTCATGCTTCTTTGCTCATTTGCTGTTGTTGCTGTTATATCTGACTCTTTGCGACCCCATGGACCACAGCACACAAGGCCTCCCTGTCCCTCACTATCTCCCGGAGTTTGCTCAAACTCATGTCCATTGAGTCAGTGATGCCATCCAACCGTCTTGCCCTCTGTCGCCCTTTCTCCCCTTCATTTACTGCTTTACACTTAACACGGCACCCAGGGACCGAGGCACTGAAGGGAAGTCTGCGGGAAGAAACTTCTAAAACCCAAGGTTCTGACAGCTACGGCCTCTGACCTGGCTGCCCCTGTCCTCCCCGGGCCTCAAAGGATCCGGTCCCTCCGTGAAAGGACTCACCCTCGCCCCAGGACTCAGCTTTTCCTCATCCCCTCAGAACCTAAGGACGGACGGCTGCCCATTCACACCTCATCCACGTTCCTCACGTGACAGTTTGGTTCTCGTTGTGTGTCCAGTCACCCACACGACTTCACATTCCCCGAAGACGGGAACCGTGGGTGAAAAGCACACGCCCAAAACCCAGTCCTGAAAGTGGGGTGTCCAGTGACAGACACTAACCTATTGCCCATAGTTTCAAGTGGGAAAAATTATCATTGTCCACCCCACTGCCTCCTGCCTCCCTCAGTTCAGTTCAGTCCAGTTGCTCAGTTGTGTCTGACTCTTTGCAAACCCATGAATCGCAGCACACCAGGCCTCCCTGTCCCTCACCAACTCCCGGAGTCCACCCAAACTCGTGAGCATCGAGTCAGTGATGCCATCCAGCCATCTCATCCTCTGTTGTCCCCTTCTCTTCCTGCCCTCAATCGTTCCCAGCATCAGGGTCTTTTCAAATGAGTCAGCTCTTCACATCAGGTGGCCAAAGTATTGGAGTTTCAGCCTCAGCATCAGTCCTTCCAATGAACACCCAGGACTGGTCTCCTTTAGGATGGACTGGTTGGATCTCCTTGCAGTCCAAGGGACTTGCAAGAGTCTTCTCCAGCACCACAGTTCAAAAGCATCAATTCTTCCGTGCTCAGCTTTCTTCACAGTCCAACTCACATCCATACATGACCACTGGAAAAACCCCTAGACAGCCACAAATCAGGGTTAACCCATGGACACTATTTCCCACTCAAACAGCAACCCAGAGGGTGGTACCATCACCACCTGCCCATCCTATGGCGGCTTCTTTCCTGCAGCTTCCAGATGAACCCCGGGGGCTCCCCTGAGAGACACACGAGGCCCTTGGCCTCACATACCTGACAGTCCACTGGGGCAACAACCACATGGGCAGATGTGATTATAGAGGGTTTTGGGTTCTGTAAGTGACAGGAGCGTGACGGGGTGACAGAAGCGGTGATCACAGGGAAGAGGATTTAGGGATGGAAGCCTGGGGACATTTCACGGAGGCTGCAATAGGACAAGGCGGAGAAAGCAATCGAGAGTGGTGCCTCTGGTCCCCGCCTCCGGCCGCCCACCCCTCCCAGACCCCCATCAGGCTGTCTCCAGACTGGACACATGAGGCTTGCCTCTCGAGGGGGTGGGGAGGTGACCTGAACTCCTGCACCCCAGGCCCCCTGCTGTCACTCGGCCCTGAAAAGGGCCCTAATGGGGGACCTCTCGCCAGGAAGTGGGTGGTCAGACAAGGGAGTCTCCGGAGGCCTCAGGTGGGCCGTAGGTGAGAAGCACGCTGGCTCCAGCGCCTGCGGCTGAGACCCCATCCCTGGGGAGGGACACACGTTCTTGGGGGCAGGGTGTGTGAGAGGTTCTCAACAAGCAGAGATTCTGGGAGAAATGCAAGCCAGCTGGTTCTGATTCACTCCTAACTCATCAATTGTTTTGCAAGCACCGTTTGATGTCCAAGAAACAGCTGGGCCTCCCAGCCCTGTGACCCTTTTGAAGTGTGTCCTGTGGAGCGGGCTCTGGGAAGAGAGCCCGGGCCTGGCCCCGGGATGGGCAAGGGGCAGGCCTGCCGAAGAAACCCTGTGGGCCAGGCCTCACGCTGCCTGGGCTGCGCTCAGCTCACCCTCTGCCATGAGGGTGCCCCAAGGCCAGGCCTGGGGTCCATGGTTGGGGCGGGGGACAGTCAAGGTGGCTAATCTGCGCCCACCCCATCACTCACTGAGGGAAGCCTGTGTTGTTGGCCCAGGTGGACATCAAGGAGATTCAGAAAATGGCCTGGAAAACGGTGGACATCACTGTCAGGCTCAGACATAGGGCCCGGTGTCGGAGCTCTCGTCCTTAACTGGCGTCACGTTTAATGATGACCCCATGGAGTAGACATCCCCGGGGCTGAATTGGGGCTGGTGGGAGAACTAACAGAGGGTCAGGCCAGGGGTCCAGACACTACCCCCCTCCCCAAGGAGAACCAGCCCCAGAGAAGGACAGCCCCAGCCGGAATGTCAACAGCTCCCAAACGAGAGCCCCCAGGAGAGCGAGCCGGAGCTGTGAGGCCGCATCCTGTGGGTGGTCCTGGGTGGGGGACAGAAGCGGGCAGCAGATGTGACACCCGGTTCTCTGCCCAAACGCTGCTCCTCTGTCTGAACAGCTGAGGCTTGGCCCTTTGTGGGACAGCTACCCACGCTTCACTGCAAACCACCCTCGATGTGGATATCAGGTCACTTCCTGAGCGCTCCAGGAGTCTATAACGGGGTTTCCACGATGCTATCTACACAGAAAAAGAGGAAACTTGTGAAACGCAAACAGCCACTCTGCACTTTGATTTCCAGAAACAAAGCCCTTCTATGTGGAACAGAGAAGACTGTCCCGGGTGGGGCACACGGGGACTCATCACAGACGCGTCATGGGTGGGCTTGGTGCCTTTCCAAGGGTCTAAGGCCCTTCACCCACCAGCAGAGCTCCAGGCTCATTCACAAGACACCTCCAGGGAGGCGAGGGTCCGGGGGTATCAGCAGGATGCTCTTGCCCTCTCTCCTCTGAGCAGTGGCTCTGGAGACAGTTAAGGGGAGCCCATCCCCCAGGAGACAGAGTAGAAGGGACAGTTCCCCAGTGGCGAGATTCAGAAGGACCCACAAGAGAATTCAAGGCCTCCCACCCCCAAAGTAATCCCCACGCCTCTTAATAAAGCTTGAAACGTCTTTAAATGATTCCAGAGACGACTTAAGAGATGAAACGGCTCATACTCATGCTGGGCTATGAATGACTGCTATTAGTGCTTCAGTTCTTGTGCAGGTTTGGACAGAGATAAAACTTTAAAGAGCACAATAGAACTGATTGCCTGGGTGAGGGGAGGGGAGGGCCAGGCATCATGGGAGTGGGAAAAAGCCACAAAACAAGGCTTCAGCTAAACGAGCTACTGCGTCCTGGCCACCTCCCCCGACCTCTTCCTGGCAACTTGAGCCTCAATTTCTCTATTAGTCAAATGAAAGGATGGAAATTTAAGGCCTTCCAACTCTAAGACCCTGTGCGTGTGCGGTTGTGTCCGACTCTTTGCGACCCCATGGATTGTAGCCCGCCAGGCTCCTCTGTCCATAGAATTTTCCAGGCAACCATGCTGGAGTGGGTTGCCATTTCCTCCTTCACCAAGACCCTGTAAGTCAACCCAGTTTATCATACACTGCGCTTGCGCATTGTCCTGGTCCAGCTCAGAAGACGGGAGACAGAGGCCCAAGGTCATCAATGATCATTTCCCTACTCATCATAACATAGAAAGAAAAATACACATATTTTTGCATGTGGCGAAGGATTAGGAAAATACAGTTGATCAGCGTTCTTTGAGCCCTTGCTAGGAAGATTAAGGACAGAATTGGGATCGCTGCTCCCCGCCCCCAGGAAACAATGGATCCCTCCTCCAGTTGGCAGGGTTCCACTGGGCATGCATCCCTCTCCCAGGAGGCAAGTTAGATTTTGATCCATCTACACTGCTCGAGACAATCCATTCTCCTTGCTAGACGGACACTCTACCAACTTCTGGCCAAGCGGCCAGCATCAGCTGGATGCTTTGGGGAAAGGTCTCCTCGCTCTTGACAGACCCTCAGGACGTTCCCCAGATATCGCCGCTGTCCCGTGATGTCCCGACCAGCTACAGCCGTCTGGTGATTTCCAGGGAGCTCTGTGAAGGACAGGCTTCCCAGGTGGCGCTAGCGGAAAAGAACCTGCCTGCCAATGCAGGAGCCGTACGAGTCACTGGTTTGACTGGTGGGTCAGGAAGATCCCCTAGGGGAGGTCATGGCAACACACTCCAGTATTCTCGCCTGGAGAATCCCATGGACAGAGGAGCCTGGTGGGCTACAGTCCATGGGGTCGCACAGAGCTGGACACGACTGAAGCTACTTAGCAGGCAGGCTCTAAAGAACAGTGAGACCACCCTGAATCTGGCAGAAAACAGAGACCAGGAGGACGTGCCTCAAGGTCCACTAAGACATGAGGGGCATGACACAGAACAACTTGGAGCCACGTGAGAGGGACAAAGTGGCCACACATGTGGGGAGGGAGGTGCTCACGCAGCCGGAACCTGACCTACAGAGGCTGCAGGGAAAGTTAGGAGAGATTCTTGGACGGTAGACACATCTCGTGATTAAAAACAACTGATGCTGTTGTTCCGTCGCTCAGTCGTGTCCGACTCTTTGCAACCCCACAGGCTGCAGCACACCAGGCTTCCCTGTCCTTCACCATCTCCTGGAGTTCGCTCAAACTCACATCCCCTCACTGAAAACTGAAATCACGAAAAGTCAATATGCTGCTCTGGGCTTGGTCTCTGAGGGGCCTGAGCAGCTGTGCTCCCCACCCACCGGCTCCCAGTCGGGCACCGACACCAGGACCCCCATCTGACCCTCCCCCCACAACCTGCACAGGCTTCACTGTAGCCTGAGGACCACAGAGGAGGAAATAAAGAGACTCTACCAAGGACACTGTAGGAATTCGCCTTTTCCAAACTGAAGTCCCCACAATCCGGTGACGTGGAGAAGCTCACGGCCCCCCACACATGCATCTCAGGAGCTGCAGAGAATGGCTAAAGACCGTCATCCTTGCACCCAGGACCGGCTCAGAGTCCCAAAGAGGAGGGTTCCCAGGCCTCGCGAGAGCCCTTCTCGGGGAGGCAGAGACTGAGGCCCCAACCCTGGCCTGGGCTCCAGTCCCAAAGCCACCTTGGCCTCTGGGGCAGGCGACCACAAAAAGGGTCATTTCCATGCACCAGCCTTCCGGTAGTGAAAACTCATTTAGGAGGAAATAAATTTGAATTGAATTTACTAAACTCAGAAAATGTAAATCAGGCACATTCTCTGTGAACCTGCAGTGTGGTTTGCAAATGATCTGAATGTTGCATTTCAAGACAGGGTTCATTTCTGCACCAAACCGATTCCCTGGGAGGTTATTTAGAGAAGCCCTGGCCCTTTTAAAGGGGTCTCAAAATGTCAGATTTCGAAATTAATAAAATTCACTTCAGGTTGGTGCTTCTTGTTTAAAAACCAGTTATTCTCCAGTGTAGTCCTGGTCAATCAATGATTTAAATGAAGGAAAATCTCACTTATCTGAATGTTTTTGGATGAAAAGGAGGGAGGGAAATCTGGTCTAAACTGATGAGAAAATTCCGAATGGCTGATTTTTAAAGAGAAATGGTTCTAGTCCTTGTTGTACTGAACATACAATAATCTAAGATTTAAATGAACACTAATAAGTAAAATTAAGTTAGTCACTGCAGAATTACAATCCATAATAGGCCTTTATTGCATAATCATGAATTACATTACATCACTGAGTCTTAATTTTTTTTAATCAATGAGAAATACAGACTCAGGTTGATTTGCTGGGGTATAGTCTGAATTTAGGCCTCACAGCACTCAGGATTTCACTGGGCACTTTCAGTGGTCCAGGGAGCAGCTTTAGTGGAATTCTCCAGGCAACAATACTGAAATGGGTTGCCTTTCCTCCTCCAGGGGATCCTCCCGACTGAGAGGTCGAACCCAAGTCTCCTGCATTGCAGGTGGATTCTTTACCATCTGAGCCACCGAGGAAGCCCCTAAGACACAGGGAAGCAGGACAGGGGACCCAAAAGAAAGAGCAGATACACGCCTGAGTCTGGAATCTCAGTTTACAAGCAGCCAAAGGGGTGCTGGGATCTACCTGTCCACCTGTTCCAACAGGTATGGCCCCCACTACAGAAGAATGGGACGGGGCACCCGGAGGAAGGTGTAGCTCAGGACCCACCGCTGGGCAGGGGCTGACCTAGGAAGGGCCAGACTGAGTCCTGCTGGGCAGCTCCTATCGGTCCATCCTGAGCCAGAAGGCAAGCTGCCAACAGGCTCAGAGCTCTAGCCACCAGGGTCTTCCCTGCCCCCTATCCACCTGGCTCCCATCAGCTCTGGATGGGCTGGTCCATGTGGTATCTGAAACACCCAGGAAGAAACGTGTACAGGAACCATCAGGGCTGCACCTAAACCCAGCTGCTCTCTGCTGCCTTGCCGGGGCTGCGCTGCAGACCCCAAGAGTCTCAGAGTAGCCTGACATCCTCCTCAGGGTAGATGTGTCTACATCCTGGCTGGAGTGGCTGAAGGCCTGCCTTCCAAGTGGTTCACGGTGCAGGGGGCTCATAACAGCAGTTCTAGATTACTCACCCACATGCATACTATTTTCCAGTATGATTCATAGCAACTGTACCGTGTTTCAGCTATGCTACGGGTTAAACAGGGCAGCCTGGAAATCTAAATGCCATTTCTGATGTCTAAGTCTGAAACACCAACTTGACAATGAATAAAAGAGCAGTTGAAACGTTGGAGATTGTCTAGAAATCACTTTTTTATGAAAAGCTCAAATATCTTAGCAATGGGACCTCATCCAGGCTCTCTCGACCCCTAGGAAGACTTGCCAGGAAGTCGTGACTGTACTGTATCACAGCAAATCACCTGAGAAGTAATAAAGAGCCCTGGATTCATTAATGCCCACTACAAAGGGGATTACCTGGCAAATCACAGGTGTTCAGGATGGATGGACAAGAGGGGCTTCCCAAACCAACAGGAGGGTCTGCACTCCTCATCCCGGGAACCCTGCATTAAACCAGCCAAGCATCGTCAGCACACAAACCCGTCAGTCTCAGGAGTTTCCATCAGTGAGCTCACAATTCCAAAGCAGAAGCCACTGGAGGCTCCCCATTGCTGGAGAAAGCCCTGCTTTTCTCTATCAAGGTCCACTCTAGAAGATATACTTCGAGAAGAGCACACTTAGGGGTGGGCATGGCCCGGGAGCCTCTCGGGGAACTTGGACCAACGGTCTTAGAGGTCTCTTTCCTCCAAGGGCTGGGAGCTCCACCGACACTGAACACAGTGGACTGAGTGGTCGCTGCAGTCCCTTCTGGGATCTGACCTAAAGATCTGAGTTGGGGCTGAAAGGGAGACTCTCACGGGTTGGACGGTCGCCAGCTCCAGCCGGCTCCAAGAGGCCGGGCAGTGTCAGGACATGAGGTCCTATTCAACCTTGGCCGCTGGTCCATCTGCCTCCTCCTCCCCACCCCTACTTCCTTTAGAAACTGTCCCCTCCCTCGGGCACCTCCACCTCCCCTCCTCCGCCCCACCATGTCCCTCTGACCATCGGCTAGCGTGACTTTGAGGGCGGCAAGGAGAGGCCCGGGGGGGCTGCCTTTTCACCGAGGACCCTCTAGGTGCTGGGCCCCATCTACACACTTTCAGAGATTATTTTACATAATCCTCACAGCAACCTGCAGTTCTGGCAGCAACATTCCCATCTGAACCTTAGTGAAATTAAACATGAGACAAAGAAAAAGTTACTGAAAACAAAAGTTGAGCCTTCAAAATGATCAGGACACAAACTTCTCCATCTTCCCTGCAGCAGGAGACGGTCCCTCGTGGGGGGAAGCTCATGGGGGACACACAGAGCAGGGTCTCAGCTGAGGCTGCAGGTGGGGGCCAGGAGGAGCTGAACTGCTCTGTGCAGTGACAGTGGGCAGGGGTGTTTGTTCAGGCCACAAAGATGGAGAAGGTGAGAAAGCAAGAAAGCAAGAAATACATCAAAACGTTGAAGCCCAGGCTGGAAAAATGCCTGAAGGACTCTTCGGGCCTAGAAATATCAAAAGTTCAATATTCATTACCGTGGTGTGATCTCCCCTGATCTTCCCAAAACTTGGTGCAGATTGTTGCACCCACAAAATCCCATGTGTGTGTGTCTGAGTCAGTAGAAGGGTCTATGTCAGAGTGCATCCAGAGCAGAGGGCAGGGGCTGGCCAGAGAAAGTGGTTCTTGGTGAGACTTGAGCTGGTGCTGAATGCAGAGGGCGGGTCCCCAGGTCACACTCACATCTCGGAGACAACCTGTGAGGAGGGCTGGAGGTGACCCCTGGCTCAAGGTCATGCCACCGGCAGTTGTGAGCCAAGCCTTCAATCCACTTCTATCTGAAGTCACACCTAAGCTAATGTCTACTCCCTTTGTCCAGAATATCTCCCATACTCTGCTGACTTCCTCCTGGCACCCAGCACCCCACACTGTCACTGGCAAACTCTACCCTTAACAACACTCCCTCTGATGGAGCCTCTCCTGCCTGCGTCCGCCCCCCTCCGGGGGAGACACCTGTTTGTCTTCCACCTGGGCACACAGTGAGTCTGCATTTCCCAGTCCCACCTGCAGGAGGCAGCAATGTGCACTGTGTCCAGATGGTGGGACAGGCAGGAAATTGGGGGAGGGGTACCACTTCTGGGCGGGGCCCTAAAACTCAGGGTGCACCCCTCCATGCCCTCTTTCTCATCACATATCTGTCAGTTAAGAGTCAGGGGATCCAGGGGAAAAGCCCCAGGTCTACGAAGGTGGTGTCACCTCTAAAGAAAAGAAGCCTGTGTCCCTAAGTAACCCCTGCGGCTGCCCTCCAATCCATACTGGGCTGTGATGGAAGCAATAAATAAGCTTTCATCCCGTTAAACCACCAGGAATTGAGGTTATGCTTGTCACAGCAGACAGGCTGCTCTGACTACTACACTTTTTTTCAAGGAGGCCATGAAAATGTGTTCCCCTCTCTACCACCATTCTCGCCCACCAGGGTGGATCTCGATTTCCCACAGAACATCTGTTTCCCTCCCACCCCATCCTGGGCTGGCCTCCTGGAGGAAAGGAGCTGTGTTATACGTATTCTGTGCCCTTGGCTCCTAGAACACAGTTGACATCCATCTTGTCAGGTGTATAATGAATCAGTGAGAGAATGAATGAATCACAGGGCCCAGCTGAGCCCAACGTACGTTTACAACACCCTAACAATTCATTAAAAACAATATCCCAGGACCAGCTCAGCCCTGGGCAAAGGTGACGGAGGCCAGAAAATACAGCAGGCTGGGGACAACCTTCCTCCTTGGTGAGGTTCCCCCAAGAGCAGGCACCCCAGGAGGTGAGAACAAGTACCCTCAGAGATGTTACCTGACAGCAAGCGTTTGCTGTGCTCCTTCCGACAACATTTTGAAATCCTTTGTTTAAATCGATTGGCAATGTTTAAACACACCATTTCACACAGAAGTGCAATATTACTAATTAGGCAATAAGAGTGAGGCTGTGTCATTTTACAGTAACGCATCATGCTAGAAAAGGCCTTCCTTTTCCAAACACATTTTCAAGGGCCTCACATCCTCTCATTTTCAGGGTAGAAAGGGGATCCAGTTCCACAGACAAAGGACTGGTTCTGGGTGAGTGCATCAGTCCCTTAAAGGAGAAACACCAGGCGGGACCCAAAAGATGCTCCCCTGGGGTTTCAGAAGTGCCAGTGCCCAACCCTGACCTTGACCCAGGCGGCCACTCCCAGACCCCTGTGCTCTCTGAGACCACGGATCTGAACGGGTCTATATTTCCTTTTCCTGAAGAAGACCTCCCTGGGTCTTTTTGTGTTTTCCTTCTCTTCTTTAATGACCACTAGTTATCAGAGCTCTTAATGGTCCCAGTTTCCCGCCTTGGGTGTTCTTACATCGGGTAAGTCTCTGTGGTCAAGGCGAGCCAAGTGTCCTGTGCTTCGCTCTCCCCACGGGTTCCATTCAGCTTTCTAACACATGGTCACAGCCCTCTCCTGGAACCTGGCCGCTGGAAGCCAGAGCCAGCCCCCTGTCTTGGGCAGTACAGCTCAGCCCCCACAGCCTGAGCAGTACAGAGCAGCCCCCGTTTCCAGGGACAGGGCCCTCTAGCCTTCCTCTCCTTGTACAGACCTAGTTCTCTCTCTGCTCAGTTAGACCCCGGGCGCTCAGTATTTGCACACACAGCCCCGGAGCACCCATGTCAGGACTGCAGCAGTGTAAGGCTCCTTGTGGAGCCAGGTGGAAGTCCAGGGTCCATGTGAAACCAGAGTCACGTGAAGGTGCCTGTCGGAGTCTTCAGAGGAGCCAGCCCTCTCAAGGCCCTTGCCCTAACCCTTCTGGTACTTGACCTTCATGTTCAGAATCCACATTCCTCCCTTGGCGTCAGAGTTTCAGGTAATTGATGATGTGTCACCTGCTTGGGATGCTTAGATTCCGTGTTTCCCAGAGAACTCATCTTACATTTCATCGTCATAAAAGCAAGAGCCAAGAGGAGACAGGAAAACTCGAGGCTGAACATCAGTCCACGGAAGCCATCTCTGTATTTCTTCCTCTCTCTAGGGGTGAGTGTGGGAGGGACAGACACAATGTCTATACCCCATGAGCTTTCCACTGACCCACAAAAACACTTGAAATGTAAAAGCAAAGCAAAACCAGACTGGGTCTAAAATATAAAAGAAAATTGCGAAATCAGAATGAAACTTTAACTCCATGCCTACAAAACTTAACAATGCGTCAACTAGTAAGATGCAGCGCAATGCATACTTATCCATCAGAATAACAGAGTTTATGACGCAAGACCAAGATGAATAATTTATCCTTAATAAAAGTCAACAGCATACAAAATACAACCATTCTCCCTAATTTCATTACGGCAAAACCTGTCTATTCAATGTGGTCCGTAGATACATTTTAAGATGGTTGAGATGCTAAAGGGCAGAGGGACGAGATTTGGGGAGGGGGTCCCTTGGTACCACACTGATGATAACTTTCTCTATTTTTGTCTTTAATTCTGAGTATGATACTTTTGCTTTCTTAGTTATTCCTCTTTAAAGGAGGGGAACCAGCAGGACAGGGAGGTGTTCTGCCCCTGGGGACACTGCTCCCCATGGGGGCCTCTCATCCTGCTGCACGGTCCTCGGGCCTGTTGGTCACCAGCACAAGCATCGAAAGGGAGGCTCTCTCCCACTTGCCTGGAGAACCTTCGCTGTGCTTTGTTAGTGCGGAGCCTTCCCAGGAGCCCCAGGAATGAACTGGGCCGTCACCCAGCCTGCGCCTTGAGGATGGGCTCCAGCTACCCCCAGGAAGGTGCACGTGCCCACTCTGTCCCTCAAGGACACCCCGTCCCCTCTCAGTCCCAACACACGTTGACTCCTGAGACACAGCAGCTGCTGTGGAAGGGACAGCTCCTCAGAGAGGCGGCCAGCCCCGGGGGGGCGAGTGCTGGGAGGGAGCCCCACATGCTGGGAGGGAGCCCCACCCCTCGCTGGGCCTCAGGGTCCCTCTTGCAGGATGCAGACCTCACCGTCCACTCACAGAACGATGGCCAGGGGAAGCTCTGGACATGGGCAGATGTGGGCCACGCTATTGCAGGGAGTCCGTGATGCAGGGGAGAAGGGGAGGGGGCAGTCCCAGGAGGAGGGGGCGGTGGCACGTGTGTCCGAGTCCAGCTCTCCCTCTCGCTGCCCGCGCCCTGGACTGACAGGGCCAGATAGCTCCCACTTGGATGGTCCCCAGGGCTGAGGGGGTCGCGTCCACAGGATAGGTGTCATCACCCACGAAGCCCTCTCACTACCATGTGGATGTCCTTCCTCCCAAGGAGACACTTGACCGCACCCAGTCAGGGCTCAGTCGTCGTGGTAATTGACGACGTCATGGCAACATCACCACTGCCCCTTCCAGATCCATCCCTCCCCCTCCAGCGCTTCTGTTCCCATTCCCCCCCCCCACCTCCCTCTTTCTTCGTTGGCGTTTCTGCTCTGACTCCATCTCCATCTCAGTCTCTCCCAGTCACTGAGCCCTAGGGCCCTTTGTCTCTCTTTTCCTTCCTTCCATCCTTAACTAAATAATTAAGAACAAATCTTGAGTGGGCAGAAGGAGCCCCGCTGCCTGCTGGCTGCTCAAGGGGAGGCATGGACACCCCCTTGTCCTGGTCCCCAGCCACCCTGGCAGAAGCCTGACTCCAGTCCCTTGTGGGCCACGAAAACCAGGCAGCCCCGCCTCGACCAGCAACCATGGGTGCCAACTCCAGCCGCCCAAGGCCTCAGCGTGCACCGAGTATCTTAGGAGATGTACCAAGATTCCAGGAAATGAGAAAAAAAAAGTCCTGGTCTCCTAAGCTCAGAAGCTGAAAAACAAGTCCCCCCTCAGCTGCCAAACCCTGAGTCCCACATTGCCCTCCAGCCTGCGTTTCCCGTCACACACCTGAAATCCTGGGAAAGACCATGTTCATGCCAGGAAGCCAGGAGCTGTGGGCCTTGGGGGAGGGGATAGGAAACAGGGAGGACATTCGTTACAGAAAAGGAGCAGGCCAATTAGGAAAAATTGCAAAAGCTTTCAGACAGAGCAGGGACTGGCTCTCCTGCAAACACCAAACCTCTGTCTCTCTCTCTCAGATGCATGTAATTCATAACAGATTTTACGTTTACGGGAACCAGACGGAAACATTTTCCACGTCAACTTCTCAGGCTGGTTACAACCGAGTATCTTAAGGACCTCCAGACACAACTGAGGCAATGCTCCACACACTCCCCTACCTGTCAGTGAGCCAGATGACCTGCCACTTGTCCTGGGCACTTGGGGCTGGGGAGTGAGGGCCAAGCGGCAGGGGATGGGGAGAGCCAGGCAGTGCCAGCCTCCGAAGGGCCCTGCACTCACACTCCCCAGACCCACTTGCCTTTTTCTTTTCTCTTTTAGACTCTCTGTGCAGCATGTGGGATCTAGTTCTCTGATCAGGGATCGAACCCGCACCCCTTGCATTTGGAAGCGCATAGTCCTAGCCACTGGATCACACTGGGTACACGAGAGCAGTTCTCGGTTTTTGTGGGAGCCTGAAGCACTTTGAGACTAGGAGCAAAGCCAAGGAGCCTTTCTCTGGAAACACACACACATTTTTTGCACATACTCTCAGCAGGTCTCCAAACCTGGCTGTGCCTCAGATTCACTTGGGGTACTTTCCAGATCCCTGGGCAGCCCCACACCCACCAAGACAGATCCTCCAGGGAAGGTGCCCAAGTTTTTATGAAGTTACAAGGATGGCTGGGCACCAGCCTGTGACCAGCATGTGGGCACCACAGACCTCAGGTTCAGCGGAAATGGAAGTTTTAGTTGTTAAGTCTGTCCAACCCTTTTCGATCCCGTGGACTGTAGCCTGCCAGGCTCCTCTATCCATGGGATTCTCCAAGTCAGGATACTGGAGTGGGTTGCCACTCCCTTCTCCAGGGAATCTTCCCAACCCAGGGATCGAACCCAGGTCTCCTGCATTGCAGGGTCTCCCCCAAAGTCAAGAGGGAAAGGGAACACTCTTCTATTGAGCCAGACGCTAGGCCAAGTGGTTTCCCCAAATGAACTCGTGTATTTACCTTGATTTTCGTAGAAATCCTGAGGAAGTAATATCATCCCATTTAACAAGCGGAGCACCAGAGGCCCCAGAAGACTGAGGTCCCAGCCCGACAACAGAGCACGCGGCAGGCTGAGGGTGGGACCACGGTCCTCTCTTCATGAGGACGCTGCCAGAAAAACCTGCTGGTGACCCTCAGTGAGATCCCCCCAACCAGCGCTTGCAACCTGCTGCCCTCCCTCTTCCCCCTGCACTGGGGACACAAGGGGACTTACCCCAGTTGTCCTAGGTCTCAGCCCAGCTCTGTTGTGTTCACCATTGGGCACTAGACAAAACGTTCCCAAATAACTGAGACCAAGGAACGGAGACAGTGTGGGTGGGAAGAGGTGGGCTGATCACCCTCCCTATAAACTGCCTGGAGATGCCATTTCCCAGAATGCCGCCAGCCCCGACACCTGCTACTGACCAACCGCTCGGCGAGGCCAAGGGCTGGATGACGTCCAAAGTCCTCCTGACCTTCAGGAACCTCTGGGTCTAAGGTGCTGAGCTCACCGATAGGTTTTAATTTTTTCATTCATCAGACAATTCACACGATCAAGACTCTGGCCTAAATCACCAGTTCACTAGCCGACCCCCAGCAGGCCCAGCGGAGCCCTCTGAGTCCTTGGTAACGCAGCCCCCGCTGAGTTCTGCAGCCGTACCCCAGCTCCAGCCGGCAGGACGCCTGGAACGGTCACGGGTGTTTGGAGAGACCAGAGAACACGCAGAATGTCAGGAAAGACTGGATTGCACGTCCTCACTCGTTCACTCTGATGCTGTTTAATCTGTTAAACAAGCACTAGGTTGTTCCAGCCACAGAGGAGACCCCCGTCGCGTCCACATTTTTGTTTTCCTCTCAGAACCTGGGGAATTCATCTGAAAAAAGAGCACAGCTACAGGCTCTTCTAAGAATCTGGTACTAGCAGCCCCACAGACTCCGTGGGGGGAACCAGGTCATGAAAGAAGTGGCTGGGCCCACCCCAGGCCCAGAGTTGGGGGGCGGGGGAGCAAAGGGCATTTCCAGGAGCTGAGAGATGTTTGTAGCCTTTTGTGATAACCCAGGGGGGCCAAAATTCCAGGTCTGAGAATCCAGCCCCCCAGGCACAGATACCCAGATACCACGAGTCAGTGGTGCAGAGTTGATTCCATCTCAGACCCACCACCAAGCCTCCGCGGACCTGCACCGTCTGCAGATGTGGCTCAGGGAGCACCACCCGTTTGGCATCGGGCCTCCCACAGGTGTTTCTAAGAAAAACAGTGAACTGTGCCTGACCTCTGGTGACACAGGGAAGGCGGCAGCTCGCTCTTCCCTCCGCGCCAGCCTCTGCCCCTCGGGATGTCTCCTGAGGCAAGGGCTCCTCATGTCTGTCCTGCTACATGGACAGTACTGGCCGCCACCGAGGACGGTCCACCTGACATGCCTGCCCCACCCGCAGCCAGCAGCATTCCTCCTAATGAGAGGCAGGGAGACTCTAAGTCACGATGTCCCTTCTTGGGAAAACCTGCTTCCCCCGTTATGTCCTTTTTTCTCTGCAAACCCACAGCTGGAGAAGAACTGTGCCATGTGCGGTGACCTGGCCTCCTCCACCTCCTCACTTCTCTTGGTCTGTCCCCCGCTTCACATCAGATCTGTGGAAAAGATCTTAGAAGGTTACAGTGGAGCATCCGAGGTAACGACAGGGGAGGATGAGAAGGGAGGCTTGTGAGCTTTCTTTGCGGCAAGATCTGCTTGAACTAGATTCAGTTTAAATTTTTTTTATTTATTTAAAAAGTCACTATTTAAGTTGAGGTTGAGTTCCTCTCTGGCTGCTTTTGCTGCAGATACAAACCCAGAGGAGAAGATGAGAGAGGGGAGCAGCTACTTGACAGGCATGCCGGCTGCCTGCATCCTCGCCTCTCCTGGTTGCTAAGCACCCAGAAATTCATAAGCAGCCTATAACGGGCAGGAGTCACAGGCAGACAGATGCTCATCCACAAAAAGGCTCTCTGGATGGCTGAAAAGGCAGCACATATGAAAAGGTGTGTTCCATGCTGCCTGGGAAAGTCTGGATGGAAGAAAAAAGGTGCCCAGCCTACGTTGTTAAGCCAACCCTTACCATGGTTGCAGCAATGACCCTGGATGGATGGGTGATGGGTAGGTGGGTGTGGGTATGGATGAATGGATGGATGGATGGATGGATGGATGGGTGATGGGTGGATGGATGAGTGGATGGATGGGTGGATGGATGGGTGGGTGGGTAAATGGGTGGATGGATGGGTGTGTGGCTGGGTGGGTGGGTAGGTGTGTGTATAGATGGATGGGTGGGTAGATGGATGGGTGGATGGGTGGGTGAATGGGTGGATAGATGGGTGGGTGGATGGATGGGTGATAGGTAGATGGATGGATGGGTGGATGGGTGGGTGGATGGATGTGGGGGTGTGTGTATGTATGGATGGATGGGTGAATAGGTAGGTGGATGGATGGTGGGTAGGTGGATGGTTGGATAATGGTTGGATGTATGGGTGGATGGGTAGATGGATGGATAGATGGTTGGATGGATGGATGGATGGGTGGTGGATGGATGGATGGGTGGATGATGGGTGGGTGGGTAGATGGATGGATGGGTGGGTGGATGGGTGGATGGATGGATGGATGGGTGGCTGTATGGGTGATGGGTAGATGGATGTAGGTGGGGACATGGATGGATGGATGGGTGTGTGGCTGGGTGGGTGGGTGTGTTTATGGATGGATGGTTGGATGGATGAATGGGTGGGTGTGTATGGACGTATGGGTGGGTGAATAGGTGGATGGATGGGTGGGTAGGTGAATGGATGGATGCATGGATGGATGGATGATGGGTGGATGATGGGTGGGTGGGTAGATGGATGGGTGGATGGGTGGGTGGTGTATGGATGGATGGGTAGATGGATGGATGGGTGGGCGGGTGGTATATGGATGGGTGGGCAGATGGATGGGTGGATGGGTGATGGGTAGATGGATGGATGGGTGGGTGGGTGGATGGGTGGATGGATGGATGGGTGGATGGATGGATGGCCCGTGGCACCTCAAATGCTGGCCTAGCTCTGGACTCATAGGAAAGTCCCACTGCACATCCCTGGCTGGTTGACACCAGCCCTTCAGCCATGGTGGGGATGTCCTGACAGACTCACCACCAAGCATATGAGGAGATGGGTCAAGGGGAGGCACAGCCCCACAGATCCCACCTTTAGAAGGGATGGAATGCCATTTCTCTGAGATGATGGATGGATAGTTGTTCTGTTAGGAGTCTGGGGAGTCAGGTTTCTTCCCTGGGATTTGATGATATGAAGCAGTCAAAGTGCCGAAGAGAATGCTACCCCTTGGGACGTGTAAGGATGGACTGAGAAGCATTTCTTGTAGTCCACCTGTCAGTCCGATGCTCAGAGCTTACTGGGAAGGAAGGACCCTCTCTGCTTTCAATCTGAACTCAGTTCTGCCCTTGCCAACTACTGCTCCATAAGCCAGCTCATGCCTTACCTCTGCCCACATCCTCCATGGCTGCCCAGCTCATTCAGGGGGAAACCCATGTCCTTAAGTGGTCTGGAAAGCCCTACATGCTCTGCCCCTCCCTGCGCCCACCCTCGACCTCCTGTCCTGCCAACTGCCCCTCGCATCTCTTCACAGCCATGCCAGCCACACCGGCCATGCTGGCCCTGTCATTCCCCTGTTATTCCTCCAGCCCCTCTGCCTGGAGGGCTCCTCTCAAGCATGCGCATGGCTCATCGGCCACCTTTATCGGGTTTTGGCTTAAATGTCACCTTCTCCTGGGCTTTCATGACCCTATTTAAATGTGAACCTGGTTCCCACTCTCCAGGACCTCCGTGCCCTGTCCTGTCTCCCCTCTCTCATCACCTCACACAGTATGTAAACAGGCTCCTTTATTGTCTGTCTTCCCACTGGAAGGCGAGTTCCAATAAAGCAGCGACTTCTACCTTCTGTCGCTGCTGAATCATCAGGATTTAGGGAAATGTTATCACACAGGAAGAACTCAATAATATATGCTTAATTAATTAATGACAGATCTAGCTTCCTTGGTGAGGGCACCAAGTTATTATTCTGAAAGTTGGTCAATGAAAGATAAGCACGTGTCCTGCTTTTTATGTCAAACTGCATTTCAAGGTAACCAAGAAGCTGATGAGGGACTGTTCTTCTTTCTAGAAGACTTCCGGCTGCTAGATGCAACGGGAACAACGGAATAAAAAAATGGACATTTCACAAGCTCCAGTGGAATCGTGAGAAACGGTCATCGATACATGCTGAAAATGTGAGATGAGAGGTTGAGGGGGATCTCTGTGGCGGAGGGGCCGGGATGACAACCCCTGAGCCCACTTCCCAGGCTCAGCATCGCTGAAAGCACTTTCTGACATAGCCCCAGGGGATGCACTGGGCCCCAGTCAGAACACCCCCTGACCCACCAAAATAAAAGAAGCCAGAATCTAAGTTCTAGGTTGCAGACAATAAGGAGGATAACGGAATTTTAAAAAAGACAAAATGAGGAGGTAGTCAGCCAAATCAAACTATGAGACAGTCCACAGGACAACTGACCCAGTTTTCTTAAAAAAAAAAAAACAAAAAAACAAATGGCATTCAACGTGGAAGAAGGAACATTTGTAGATAAAAAGATTCAGAAGTCATACAAGCAAATCTAACATCTGGACCTTACGAGGCTCAATTCAAATCAACCAAGAATAAAAGGCATTTTGATAATAAGGGGGAATAAGGGAAGTTTAAATATAAACTGAATGTTAGGTGATATTAAGGATTTACTGGGGTTATTTTTGTTGTTGGTACTGTTGTCTGGGTAGTACATGCATTTGGTTACATTTTTTAAAAAGTCCTGTCTG
Source organism: Budorcas taxicolor (assembly GCF_023091745.1). Classification (NCBI taxonomy): domain Eukaryota; kingdom Metazoa; phylum Chordata; class Mammalia; order Artiodactyla; family Bovidae; genus Budorcas; species Budorcas taxicolor. The sequence goes on along the minus strand of NC_068914.1, from coordinate 152,010,257 downwards.
TAAGGGATGTGTCCCAAAGTATTTACAGATAAATTGGAATTTGCTTTCAAACATCTCAGGAAAAAAAAAAAGTCTTGAGGGAAAGAGATAAAACTGAATTGGCAAGCGTTGATCATGGCTGAAGCTGGAGCTGGGAGATACGTACGTGGGAACTCGTTGCACAAGGAAGTCTCGCTACTTTGATTATGTTTCAAATTTTCCATTATAAAACCATTCTTTAAAAATATATAACGTCCTATTTTGTGGATGAACTTAATGAAGTTTTTTTTTTTTAAAAAAAGAGAGAGAGAGAGAGAAACAAAACCCAGTAAACGAGCTGGAATAGTTCAGTGCTGTCGTTGTTGCAGCCGTGGGGGAGGCCAAACCCTGGGAGCTGAAGAGCTGGTCCTCTCTGGCTGCAGAGGCACCCAGGTTTAGAGAAAGGCCTTCTGGTTTTCATCCTGAAAGGAAGGCCAGGCCGTCCCATGCCTCCTAGAGCCCTGGCCTGGCTCGGGAGTGTGGGGCAGCCTGGCCACCCATCCCTCTGGTCCCTGCTCACCTCTCTTCCATGTAAGGCCACGCATCCATGCTCCCTTCCCCATGGGCACCTCCTCTGCCCCTCCTGAGATGTTCTTGAACCACCTCTAAATATATTAGGTCATAAATCTGTGAACTGGTGTGGAAAGTATTAAGCTCACACTTTGATGTCAGCTGCGGGGGGAGGGGGACTGACGTGTCCTGAATTCCAGACCCATAAAAGGCAGGTGTGCCGTCTCCGTTTCCCGAACGAGGAGCCCTACGGTAGTGCAGACACGCCAGGCTCCCCTGGTAACAGTGGCTTGTCTGCAGAGGCCGGCCCTGCTCTGATCAACCTGCAGGGACCCACATCATCCTCAGCATGACCCCGCCAGGCAGCTACGCACTCCAGGGTACAGGAAGGTTAGGTAACCTCCCAAGGCCATAAACGCAGTCTGTGGCTACAGTGGTGGTGGGGTGGGTGGAGGCTCGAGCAGGGTTCTGACGGTCGGGAGGATGGGCCCATGGACGCAAGCACCGTCTACACACTGTCCATGTGGCCCGCGTCTCCTGCACTGGTCTCGAGGGGGTGGGGTTCCATGGTGGGGTCACTACACATCCTGGTCTGACCAGGCCAGTCGCTGTGTGTGCCTGCTGCCCCCACGTAGTCATCAGCAATGCCCCTATTCTTTCTCAAATGTGTCCCAGTTTGGATGATAAATGATACGGTCACCTTAATTACAAGCTCCTCCAGAGTAAGAAAAGCACATAATAGCCAATTAATTAATACCTGTTGAATAAAAGGTTGATGAACATTTTTATGGTGACAGACCTTCCTGGAAGTGGATGAATGACCAGGTCAAGGTCTCCATGGTTTCCTCGCTACTCTTGACCCCTGTGACTCAGCCCTTTCCAACTACTGCCCTCAGACATCACTGCCCCATCCCATGGATGGCCCTGGGTTCCATGAAGCATCTCGGGGTTCTGGGAGGACTCCCACATTTAACCCTCCGATGAGGCTGGTCTCTTGTCCTCAACGTCCCCGCCCCTCAGAACTCAGTCCATCTGCTCCTCACCAGATGCAAAGTTACTGCTACACCCAGGCCAGTGGGGCCCCTCTCAGCTCCGCTGCCAGCCCATAAGCCTGTCCCCACCCTACACACTCTCTTTGCGAACAACCTGCGTTGGGCTAGTCTCTGCTAGTTGCCCCAAACCAGGCATTCTGTAGCGGCTAATTAACTCCAGTCCCTTTTTTGTGTTTCATTTCCTCGCTGAGACTTAAAATAATCCCATTTCCCTAATTCTACCTCAGTCTTCTGCTGTATTGCCAGGAAAGAAGAGCAGTCCTTATCGGGTAAAGATAGGGGGAAGATGGAAGCCTCGTCTTCAAGAACTCAGTCATCCCCTCAAAATCCCATTCTTTCCTAAGACATAGCTGCTGGGCTGTGTGGACACATACTTTAATGCTTGCATTTTGAGCCCTTTAGGAGAAAAGCATGGCATAATACTGCGAGGTTTCATTATCATCATTAATAATATTAATTTTTAAAGCTGAGAGAATGTGGTCTTGACTCATCACACCCATATGGGGCTTATTGGATAAGCACATTACTGCTTAATTTGGGGACCTGGTGACGTGATGAGCTGGCTCTGAGTTGGCATTAGAGGCGGACAGAGCCTCTAGCATGACCACGCGGGGAGGGGGGACATGTATCGCCCCCACCCACCATGCACCCTGGCCGCTCACGGGCGGTCCTTTCTGCACCCAGGTCCTTGTGCTGCGGCCCGCGTGGCGACACTGGTGCTAACTCTGCAGCAAATAAACACCAACACGGAGGTGGCTTAACACAGTCCAAGTTTACTTCTTGCTTGCTGTCTGAAGCATAAACAAGTCCGGGGAGCATTCCTCCCCCCGGGGACGCAGACACCAGCCTCCAGGCTCCTTCAGGCATCGTAGCCGCCTGCCCCCCGGCCGTCCCCACTCAGAGCCAGGGGGCCAGCTGCCCCTCTGCTTAGGATGACACTTCCCCAGACCTGACAGGAGGGGTTCAGAGCCCAGACCACACCCCCAGGGAGGCTTTCCCATCTCTGTGAACACAGCCACGTCCCAGGCCTCTCCATCACGTCACTGCGCTGCCCACGGTTGGAAATAACCTGACTTACCTAGCTGTTCAACCCATTTTTGTCGTTCCACTCCCAAAATGTCAGCTTGTTGATTTTCCAATGGATTTTTAGCACTTAACAGCCCCTGAGAGGCACTAAAAGCCGCGGAGGAAAGGAAAGGGGTGAGAGAAAGCAGAGCAGAAAGAAGGTCCAAAGGTGAGGTGATGCCTGGATATTCCTGTGCCAGGAGGCAGCAGGGTCCGCCCAATCTACTCCCCCATCTGGGTTTTTCCACCCAGACTCCTCCTGACCCTCCTCCATCCCCCCTTGTCCCGGGAGGAAGGCTCCTGTCCTGCCTGCACCTCCAAGGCACTTAGGTTGTGCAGGCAGCCACACACTCGCTTCCCAGTCCCCCTTTTGCGAGTTGGTTGGAACAGGGGCCTCGTGAGGACAAAAACCAAGGGTCAGCTTCTGGGGATTGACCTTCTTGGTTCCAAGAGGAGCTGTGTCCATTTGCACATACCTTGACTGTCCCCAGATAACTACAGAACATCTAGCCTCAGTGGCTGCGCTGCTATGACCTGGCTTCCGGGGACCACATCCATTCACTTCCAGACCATGCATACCCTGTCCAGAGGGGGATGCTTCAGGGCAAAGATGTGCTCAGAAACTTGCCCGACCCTGAGAAACCTCTGCCACGAGCTGGCACAGGGCGGCCTGGGCCACATGGCAGAAGGTCACAGAGACCCCAGCCCCTTCCCGCTTCCCATGGAGGTATGGTCCCACTCCCACCAGGAAGCCAGGACCACCAGTCACCCCAGGGCAGGTCCAGCAGCCCTGGAGTTCCATGGGTCCAGCCCCAAATCTGCCCACAAACCTCCCATTTTCACCTCACTTAGCCTTGAACCTGGTGGCTCCCACATCTCTTCCCACTGAAGGTACAAGGAGGGAGCAAAAGCAGGGGTAGCTGACACGGACCGAGGCCCCTGGGCCCCACGTGGCTCCTATGCATCCCCCAGGGAACTGTGCCAGGCGTCTTCTGCCCCAGCTCCTAACTCAGGTTGGAATGCAGTGTCTCCAGGAGGGTGACTCACTGTAGCAGTGAGAACTGACTAATTATTCCCATCTTCCTGAAGCCACTGGCTCCTTAGTGGGTTCTCTCCCTCCGGGGCCAAGACCCAGCCCTGTGGTCAAGGTCGGCTGAGCCGATGGCACACCCAGGGTCAGGACAGCCGGCCCCTCTCCTTTTCTGAGGCCATGCCTGATCCTCTGTCTGTCTCCTGCTCCAAAAGGGGACTTTTCCCTCTTAAAACAGCACGTGACACAAACCACCGCAGGTCCATCAGAGCAGAGGGCTCACCCCCATGCTGGAAGGACACTCCTCTCCTCAGAGTCCCTGTTGTGTTCAAGCCACATTAAAAATAATGAGTCTGAGCAAAAACTCCACTCTCTAAAGATGCAGAGAGTCCTCCTGTGTCTCAGCCCTGGCCAGGCTTCACTCACTCACTCCAGCCCCCCACGACCGCCGTCTGCGGTTCCCAGACAGAACACAACAGATACATCCCCAATCAGCTCCTCCCCGTACAAGGAGCCTCCCCAGGACATCCCGTGTGTCATCTGTGGTCCAACACAAAGGAGCTGTTTGCTTCCAGGAAGTCTGGGAAGGCGCAGTGCATCCTGAGGCTCGGGGAAGCCTCACTTTCCTGTTGGTCCAGAACTAGGAAACAATGAACTCAACACACCCACACCATCTCCTGAGCCTCTCAGGGGACCAAAGCAAATATATCTTCTCATCGTTCCCAACTTGGGTACCCTACTACCAAGGGTCCCCTTCATGGATCACAACTTTGTCATGGAAAGGGGCTTATGTAACTCAGTGAAGCTATGGGCCATGCTGCGCAGGGACACCCAAGATAGGTGGGTCAGAGTGAAGAGTTCTGAGACAACATGGTCCACTGGAGGAGGGAATGCCAGCACACTCCAGTATTCTTGCCCCGAGAACCCCATGAACAGCATGAAAAGGCAGAAAGATATGACGCCAGAAGAGGAGTCCCTTAGACAGCAAGGAGGTCAAACCAATCAACCCTAAAGGAAATCAACCCTGAATATTCATTGGAAGGACTGATGCTGAAGCTGAAGACCCAATACGTTAGCCACCTGATGCGAACAGCTGACTCATTGGAAAAGATCCTGATGCTGGGAAAGATTGAGGGCAGGAGGAGAAGAAGTAGATGGCAGAGGATAAGATGGTTGGACGGCATCACCAACTCAATGGACATGAATCTGAGCAAACTCCGGGAGACAATGAAGGAGAGGGAAGCCTGGCGTGCTGCAGGCCATGGGATCAGAGTCAGACACGACTTAGTGACTGAACAACTGCAAAGGGTCCTTATCACCAGGCTCATACCAGAACTCTCTCTCTCTCTTGGAGGACTGAAAAACTCAAAGCCAGGTTAGCCGTAGGCACTTTAAGATCACATGGAATGAACCACATACCTGTTGTGATACGGGAGGTCTGAAGAGAGAGCCAGGGACCTTGGGAGGCTGCTTCTACCTGTGGCTCATTCACGTGTGTTGCCTTGTCCCCTCTTTACCTTAAACTATTCATAGACCACAGAATACCACCAAGCGTATTTTCCTCTAATTGCACGACCTACAGTCTGAACTCAAAAGCCGTGTGCAGTGCTCTGCAAAACACAGCCCTGCAGGGCCTCGCGACTCCTGGAGGCCAAGTGAGGGCATCAGTGGGAAGCACAGGCTGTTAAACCCACAGGAGATGCTAAGAGTCAGCGAGTTCAACCCCTCGTCTCGCGGAGGAGAAAAGTGAACTCTGTTCTACCCACAAACTTCCTAACTATCTTCCTACCCCTTCTGGCTCATCCCTCACACAGATGCCAAGAAATGTTTCTGAGACACAAGTCTGATCATTTTACACTTCTGATTAAAGTTCTCCAACACAGCCTTTGGGATAAAGCTCAAATTCCTTAGTGTAACACACAGCCTTTGCCTTTCTCTAAGCTGCATGTCCTTCTAGTCCTCTCCAACACACACACACACACACACACACACACACACACACACACTGCCCTCTAAGCATATTGAACTGCTTGGAGTTCTTGAAATATCTACGGTGGACTTTAATCCCTGGCTGCTCCATGACATAGATTCCAAGCAACTCAGCTAAGATTGATAAAACTGAGCAGAGATTTCAGTTTCTGCCTCCAGGGGAAGTGGGGCTGGGTGTTTGAATTCAGTCATAGTCAGTGCCTGCTAAAATAAAGAATTAGCAATCTTCTTAGGAACATAATAGAATCCATAGGCTCTACAAGAGATCAGCGACAATAGCCAGAATATAATCCAAAATTGCCAGACATGTGAAACTACGGTCCATGCTTCAGAGAACAGGCAGACAGTGGAGACCAACTCTGAGAGGAGTAGATGCGGGAATCAGCAGACAGGGATTGTCAGACACTCTGCTCTGTCATCCGTGACTTTATCCACGCAGCAACCTCCACCTGAGAAGCCCTCTCCACTCTCTAGGTGACTCTTACTCACCTAATCTCAGGTGTAACTCCTAGAACCCTTCCCAGTGTACCTCATTGCTCCTGATCACTCATGCATTTGTTGTCCAATTGTCTGGTGACTTGCCTGCCCCCTCCTTCATCTTCCTTAAGGGTGGGGAGTGAATAGTTACTGTCAATAACATCAATGCACAGTACAGGTTGAATGATAAAATGTGGGTTGAGTGAATAAAGCAGTGAACAAAGTAACCGAGAATGGCAGTGAAGGTGCGAGCATCCTCGAAACCTGAGTGGCCCCTCTGTACCACACTCACAGTCTTGACACTGCGTGTGTCTTCTTTTCTTGCTTTGTCTGATGCAGGTCACTTCTGTGCAAGGAGGTCACGGAAAGCACCCCACCTATTCCCACTTCCAGAGGTCTGCTTGCCAGTCTTCCCCCTGAACCCCACATTTCTTCCTTAGTATCAATTCCCAACACGTCTACTGACCTTTTCCCTTAGAACAATTCATGTCACCTTAGCTAACGTTCACAGAGCGCCTTCTACAACGCCAGGCGGGCACATTCACCGAATACCAATCCGTGCAACTGTCCTAACCTAGGAGGAGGGCATTACCATTATTATTGCCATTTCACACATGACAATGCTGAGACCGAGAAGGTTTTGTAAGCTTAGAAACTGGCAAACCCTGTCCATTACATGTGCATGCGCGCTCAGTCGCTTCAGTCGTGTCTGACTCTCTGCAAACCCCATGGATTGCAGCCCACCAGACTCTTCTGCCCGTGGGGTTTTCCAGGCAAGAATACCGGAGTGGGTTGCCATGCCCCGCCCTGCCCCGGGGATCTTCCCAACCCAGGGACTGAACCCATGTCTTCTGCATCTCCTGCACTGCCAGGTGAATTCTTTACCTGCTGAGTCATCCGGGGAAGCCCTTTTGCCCATCATCCTAGACAAAGAAGGACTTCAAAGAAGCAGTTTTGCCTCTCATTTCTGACATACCTTAGGTATCTCACTTAGAATTTAATGAGGCATTTTGAATGGAAACTGTGTCTACCCACCATGAAAATCCTAAGTAAACACCAAAGTCTGATGCAGAATTGGTCAGCTCACCCACGTATAACCCAAGCACATGTCAAGCCCCATCCCACCTGGGCTCCTCTCACCTCCCAAAGCGGTGTGACAGACAGTCAGCCCCACAGATGAGAGCAGAGGCATCGCCCTGCTCCCGATGGGACTGCTGAGAGTGGGGCAAGCCGTGGATATGGGCAAACATGGCTCCAAAGCCCAGCATCCCAACAATATAGAACATGTGCTGGGCCTAATGGGATTGGGACCATGGCTTGCAGGCTGATGTAACATAGCTCCTCATGATAATCCACCTCTGAGGAACTAGAGCTGGAATGCTAAAGGGATTAATGGACAGAAGACACTTTGAAGCTGTTCCCCCATGAGCCGCATGCCCTCTGCCAGGTACGCCACTTCCATTACTTCTTTCTGCTCCCTGAGGCTTCACTGACATTTGGCATTCTGGTTCTCCTTTATCTTCTGGAATTCTCTCCAACTCTGAGAGCGAATGTCGAAACTCAGCTAAACGTAAATCGTCAAGATAAAACATGAGCAATCTGGAAGTCCAAATCAAGCTCAACCAACGAAGAGACATTATTTTGATCAAACTCTTTTCTTTGTTTCTGAAAATCAGAGTGTGCTGGAAATCTTTGCAAATACTTGAACTTCAGGCTAACACACACACACACATCAGATTGAAACGTAATATTCAACATAGGGGTTTTTTTTCCCCACTTAAACATAAAGAAATCATTTAGCATTTAATTACCCAGGTCTCCCGCATTGCAGGCAGACGCTTTACCTTCTGAGCCACCAGGGAAGCCCCCAATTTCCCCACTGACACTCTCTAAATCCAGGTCTTGTTCATCATGCCGATGTTGCAGTTGGTAAGACGAAATATCCAAGGTTATTAAGTGACTTTCCCAGCATCTTGGGGCAACACAGTTAGAAAATTTTGATTTATGCCCAAAGTCTTTTTCAGTCTCTATTGCTTGGATCACTGAGCTACCCTCCAATTTCAATATTTGAGAAGCTCCAGTTACTTAAACCCAGAACTGCTGGGAAAAGAAAAAAAGAGCATATATGATTGTGGTCTGTTGCTTTTGGTAAGTCAATGACAAACTAGAGAATCTCCCGTTAGTAAATCACCTCAAGAATGAATTGTCTCATTCGAATAGTTTTTCATCATTGAATTTGTTCCATTTTCCACAATTTGGTTGAAAAGTAAAGGTTTACAGTTGATTTATTTGCGCTGGCAGGAAGACTCATCTGTTTGAATCACTCACCAGAAATCTGAGACTCCAGAGAGTCAGCGCATGCTTTTGTAAGTCTCTCCAATTCCATAAATTACGGGACTCTATTCAAACACCATCGTGCACCATTAGTACTGCTAGTGTTCCTATTAGAACTGAAATGATTCTCTGCAAATCATTATACTGCTTATTAAAATGATAAAGGCATCGTCTTAAAGTACAACCAAGAGTGTACAGAGAGAATGTGCTCACGGAAGGATTAGAACACACACCCTTTGCTTCCCAATTGCAAGAAGTATTATTCACGCCTTTGTTTACTGAGCTGTGTGTGCCCCACACCAGCTTCATCTCCCTTAACTCCCTCTCCTAGAGAGGGTGGTCTCATGAACTCTGTTTCTGATGAGAAGGTGGTGTTTACAGAGGTAACCTGCTCAAGGCCACACACCTATAAATGATGGAACTAGGATTTTTTCAGGCTTGTCTGACTCCAAGTGCAAGCGTGCATGTTCAGTGGTATCCAGCTCTTTGCAACCCCATGGACTGTAATCCAACAGGCTCCTCTGTCCATGGAATTTTCCAGGCAGGAATACTCCAAGTCTCCACTTCTAAACACTCCTCAGTGTTCCCCCGTTCTCGCCGGGACCTCCCTCTGAGATAAAAAGAGGATCTTTATTTAAAGTTCCATGCAGCCAAGTCACAGATGCCTGTGACAAGCCAAAGACATCCCAGCAGGCTACAGTGCGGGGTATGCGTGTGGCCACAGCGGGGAGGCTCCTGGCGGATCCATCACTGGTCCTAGAACTTCAGGTCTGGGCCTTTAAGATCATCTGTTCACCTCTTCCATCTCACAGGAAAGGACAGAAACCCAGGGAGGTGGGGAACTCTTCCAGGTAACAAAACCGTGTCCCTGGGCTCCCAGAGCTGTACTTGGCCTGTAACCCCTGCCACATTTCATCAAGACCAATCTATTATCACTCAGTCGTGCCCACCACCCAGGCACGGGGAGACAGAGGAAGAACAAGGCAGACTCCGTGTCTGGTCCCAAGAAATGCAGCTAGGATAACCGTGCACAAAGATGTCCAAAAACAGCACAAGGGGGATTGAACAAAGTAGCACCGTGAGTGACCACGGTGAGGACCCAAGCATGTGGCCGTGGAGACTCCAGGGAGGAAGAGAACAGACGAAGAGATGGACTTTCCAGGTCCCGAGCAGGAAGGAGAAACCAGTGGGCCTGGCTGAACATCTCCCTCCAGCTGGTTCCAGCCCCAGAGCCTGAGAAGCCAGCCCTGCAAGCAGGTGGCTCCAGCTATGTTTTCCATCAGCCACAAATAGCCATGCTTTGTACCAGGGCCATGACCCCGACAAGCCGTCATCATCACTGGAATGCCTGCGAGGCCGAGGGAGACGCACGGGGCTGCCAGAGTCATTGCAACATCCTCCCAAAGTCTGGGGCCAGGGGAACAGCCTGACTCAGCGGGGCAAATGCACTGGCCAGATTCTGCTGGCACCTGGGCCAGGCTCGAAGACATTTCTGGATCCCACTTCTCTGTGAACCTTCACCAAAGCCGAAAGCCGTTTTCCCTGCCCCGTTGGAAGACGGAAGGTGCACAGGATGCCTTCCATGTGGAAGCAATGAGAACATGGCCAGGCTTGTAACAGGCCTGGGACGGCGGGCAGAAGAAGCTTAGATATTACAGAAAGGAGTCTGGATGTGGACATGAGGACCGCGTCCTGTCCTGCCAAGCACTTGCTGGGTGAACATGTCTTCTCATCTCTAGTGAGGTCACTCAGACCACCGCCAACAGGTCACAGGCTCTTAGGAGGCTCAAATGGTATATGAGGAAATCACTGTAAACTTAAAGCACTGCACAAATTTCAGTGGTCATATTTTTAAATGTGGAAGGCACATTCATGGGTTTTCCAGACCCATGTGAGGCAAGCGAGGGACAGAAATGTTTCTAGTTTTAATGACAGTGCTCAAGAAGATTGTTTGCTTTGTGCTGCTTCTGAGGAAAGTGAAAGTGAAGTCGCTCAGTCGTGTCCGATTCTTTGCGACCCATGGACTCTAGCCCACCAAGCTCCTCCATCCATGGGATTCTCCAGGCAAGAATACTGGAGTGGGTTGGCATAAGTGGTCCCCAAAAGCACAGACAGGGAAACTTCATGTCAGCATGGACGTTCACTCTGGGCATGGCAGAGCCCTGCTAAAGACAACAGCTCCCCTCTGAAAGGTCCCTCCTCCAAGCCACTCAGTGAGCCAGGGGTTCTAGAGTCATCAATTCCAACTCTCCTCCCAGGAAAGTGATCCCTCCCCTACCCCAGTCCTCTTGTTTCCACCTCTGCTATAATGCCAGGCACTCTCATCACATTTCTAGGGCTCCCCACAAACCTAGACAGCACATTAAAAAGCAGAGACATCACTTTGCCAACAAAGGTACATATAGTCAAAACAATGGTTTTTCCTGTAGTCATGCACAGATGTGAGAGTTGGACCATAAAGAAGGCTGAGCACTGAAGAAGTGATGCTTTCGAACTGTGGTGCTGGAGAAGACTCTAGAAGGTCCCTTGGAAAGTAGGGAGATCAAACCAGTCAATCCTAAAGGAAACCAACCCTGGATATCCATTGGAATGACTGATGCTGAAATGGAAGCTCCAAGATTTTGGTTGCCTGACGTAAAGGGCCGACTTATAGGAAAAGACCCTGATACTGGGAGAGATTTAAGGCAGGAGGAAAAGGGGATGACAGAGGATGAGATGGTTGGATGGCATCACCGCCTCAATGGACATGAGCTTGAGCAAACTCTGGGAGATAGCGAAGGACAGGGAAGTCTGACATGCTGCAGTCCATGGGGTCACAAGGAGACAGACGCGACTTAGCCACTGAACAATAAGAGATGAGTGACTATGCTAGTTGGCTGCATTCAGGGACTAACGCCACTGGCAGGGTTAAATGACCACAAAGGCAGGCGTTCTCCTCTCACGTTTGGTTTTTGCTTCACTTCCTCCAGCCTTCTCTCGTGCCCCCAGCCTCCACGTGGGGCACACTGGGTGGGGCTCAGGGCTCGTCTCTGCATGGAGGTGGGGTGAGCATCGCTATCCTGCTGCACATGTGGGCTCTCACGCTGCTCCTCAGAGCCTGGTTTGGACATGGTGGGAGGAAACTGGGGTCCCCAGTGAGACGGGGCCTTTCAGGACCTTGCCGGGCTCTGGAAGGAGGCAGTCACCCCTCATCCGGATCTCGCTCCTTGGAAGTAAGACTCTTCCTGTGAGAGCTTAGAAAGGAGGAAGGGTGGGCAGGTTCGGTAAAACTGAACTTGAGCCCCAAAACCCATAACACTCACAGCAGACCTGTAGGAAGGCTTGAGTAGCCCTTTTTTATAGATGAGAAACTGATACACACCCAGAGGTCAGCTGCCTCCCAATCTGGCTGGAGACACAAGATCAGAGGATGTCAAAGGGCGTGGTGGTGGAGGCCCCACGTCCAAGTTTATTTATCCAGTGCTGGATTCCAAAGAAAACAAAACAAAAACAAAAATCCGCAAGCCATTTCCACCCCTGAGTCACCAGCCAGGAAACTGACCAGCAAAGATTTGCACAGTCTCCAGAGGGGCTTCCTCTGCTCTGGGCTTGGAAGCCAGAACCACAGGGAGCCCGAGCACAGCCGTCGCTGCCGGCAGCATCCTCGGCCACCCCTGCCCCTGCCCAGCGACTGGCTGTGTCTGGATGGAGCCAGGACTCGTGCGGGGCAAGAAGGAGGCCACCAGCTCCATCATTTTTCACATCACGAGGCTCCCATCCTCTCTGGCCTTGATCACCTTAGAGAATTTATCTCTGCTGCAACCAGGCCAAGTAATGGGGTCTCAGTTGTGAGGAGAGGTGACACTCAGGCCCCTTGCACTGCCCTTGGCCAGTGATGACTCAGATCTGCAGGTCTTCAGCCCCCTCCTCTGCCCTCAGCCCCGCCAGCCACAAATCCTCTGAGGAAGGAGCATGAGGGGACACCTACTCTTCTCTCCCAAAGACCCCTTCCATGTCCCAACACCCAGCAGTGCTTCTGCCAGGGTTTTGTCCACCAGACACGCGGCACTGGTAACTCCAGTCTCCCCTCCCGTTTCTCACTGGAGACAGACGGCCTTGAATCCGGGCCCCTTGTCTGCATGGAGCGGCCATGCCGGGTCAGCTCAGGCTCTGTCCACCGAGACCACAGAACCCTGAGGTCTTAGTGACTCTTTAGAGCCTTATCTGGAATAATGGGCAGTTTCCATTAGGAGTGTTGAAATATTAACAAGAGCCATCATTATGCCCTTTATGAGCTGCTAGAGTGTGAGGACGCCAGGCTGGAAATGACCACAGGAGTGGCTCAGGGTACTTTTCCTCTTAGACTCATTTGCACTTTCCTTAAATTCCAAACTCAAAGAATTGGGTCTCAACTAATGAGATTTCAGGGAGCAAAAGTGTAAATACTGGGGACCATGAGGGCTGCAGTGGGCCTTCCCTAACGGCCCTTCTCTGCCTGCACTACGGGGTGTTCTGGGGAAGCAGGAGGTGAAGAACTGGTCAACACGGAGGATGGAGGCAGGGAGAGCACAGGTGAGAACATCGTGTCCATCACCTCTAAGGGCCCCCCCAGGAATGTGTGGCTAGGACCTGCTTCTCCCCTTCAGAAGAAAGGGCAAAATACATCACCCCTGACAACCTGTCGTTCAAGAGAAGGAAGGAGGCAAGCCTGACTCTCTGGACACTACCTGAGAGCTGCAGCCTCACCCTGCAGAGAGCCGGGGACAGAGGGGAGGGACAGGCTGCCAGCAGGACTGTCCAGATGGGAGCGGTGAGAAGGCTGACAAACTCTGAAGAAAGAAATTGCCACCATGCCCGGCATGTTACAGAGCATCAGGGAGAGAAACGTTGAGTAAATGAATGAATAGTATAGGACTCCAGGGAGCCCCATTCTCAGCAACAAGCTGGGGGGCTCTTCCAATTTTCATTCTTATCTATTGTATATCCACATAGTTTAAAGTCAAATAGCTCTCAAAGGCTCATTGCAAAACAAACAAACGAAGACAAATGAATCCACAGTTCTCTTCCTGACTGCCCTATTTCCTCCTCCCTAACAAACACCACTGTCAGTGTCTTAGCTGTATCTTTGGGTAGTTAATTCCATATTTTAAAATCATATGCTTCTATAACTTTTTACCAAGTTTTAACTTCTTTCCCAATACGAGAAGTGAGGATTTATCTCTCTAATCCTTCTCCAGCATCCTGAATAGCATGGGAATTTGTTGGGATCAGTGTCTGATTCTGCATCGTGATGACTGAAAAGGGACCCCCTTCACAGATGCTCTTTGCCTTTCTCTGAGCTGGATTCTATGTCTCCTGAACCCCATGTTTCCCTTGGTTTAATCCCACTTCATTATGGAGAACTTCCTCCAGTAGCTTTGCAGCATCGGAGCTAACTTGGTTTGGGTTTGGGGTTTTACTTTTAGCTGTTTTTGTTGTCGTTGAGGTTTTCATTCACCTGAAAATGTCTTTGTTCTACTTGTTGCTTGGGCGATAATTTGGTTGAGTATAAAATCCATAACTGGAAATCCTGTTCCTTCAGGATTTTGAGGGCACTGCCCCAGTCGTCTTGCTTCTCATGAAGCACGCAACCTGAAACCAGGCTGATTCCTCATCCGTTGTAATGTATTTTTTTCTCTCTCTAGCAACTGGTGAGACTGTCCAATTGTCCCCACTTTCCTGATATTTTCACAGTGATGTGCCCATCTGTGTGGGCACTCTGTGAGCCCTACTCACAGAGTAGGACGCTGATGCCCTTTAGTTGTAGGCAGCGTTCTGGACTCTATCCCTGAGAGTCACCCCTCAGTGCATATTCAGTTACCTCTTTCTGGAACTTCAAGCTCTCAGATGCTGTACTTCTTGGACTGGTCATCTCACTGTCCTATTATTTCCCTCCTAATTTCCAGCTCTGATTTGTTTGCCCTGCTTCTCTGGAGATTCATTAATTTTGTTTTTCAATGATTCATAGCCCTCAGCTACAACGTTTTTAATTTCCAAGAGTTCCTTTTTGTTTCGTGAATATTCCTTTTTCACAGAAATCAGTTTCTGTCTCAGGAAAGTAGCATCTTGTTGCATCTCTCTAAAGACAGAAAAGGATGCTGTTGGTGGTGGTTTGGTTTTTTTTTTTTACTCCTTTCATATTCTATTTTAAATATCCATCCTTTGCTTGTTTGCTTTGGTTTCTATTTTCACTTTAAGGGACTTCCAAATATTTAGGTGTCCTTAATTGACTGATTATATTTAAGAGTGAAACAACAGAAAACCGATAGGAGTGGTGAGTGGGCTTGTCAGCTGGAGGGGCTGTGGCTGAGTCGTCCTGCAGGGTGGACCCTGACGTGTCCTCAGGGCTTTCTTCTCCAGGCTAGCTGCCTCTGCCAGCCTGAAAGATGCTGGGGGATGTTCAGATCTCCAGCCTAGAGAGGACTGGAGGCTGCACTGTGAGAGCAAGTGAGGGACTGCTGGGGAGTCTCAGCCATCCTTCCCTGGGTTGTGCCAGCCATGCCCCCATCCAAAGAGTGTCTCCTTGGTCGTCAATAGAGGACAAACCACCTGTCTCAGCCTGGGTTGCATGGAGGCAGGCTGGGTTGCATGGAGGTAGGGCCTCTCCAGTGAGCTCTGGATTTAGCTCCAACCTTCACCCACCACCAGGGCCTAGGAAGGCATTGCTTCTGTGGTGCAGCGGACATCAACGCTGCTTTAAAAGAGGTGCTGAAGCCGCCTGCACCCATCAGAGCTGAGTTAAGCGACACGTGTACGCTCACATCCAACTGTGATGTTTCTACAGGGAAAGACCTGGTCGGCACTCTGTGTGCTGATCACCATCAACTTCCCTGGGGCTGGAAAATATAACAGAAACTAGAAGACCTGAGAAAGTGAAAGTGAAAACAGTCACTCAGTTGCGTCCGATTCTTTGCAACTCCATGGACTGTAGCCCGTCAGGCTCCTCTGTCCATGGGATTCTCCAGGCAAGAATCTTGGAGTGGGTAGCCATTCCCTTCTCCAGGGGGTCGTCTCAACCTGGGAGGCCTCCACAAAAGTGTTGGAAAGCCAAGCTCCATGATGTGGCTGGCTGCAGCTGTTTGGTTGTTAAGGACCATGGCATCAATAAGACATCAAAGAATATTTCAAACACAAAAATGAACAAATGAGAACAACCCTTACACACACATGTACACACACACACACATATGGTTTCTGTTGTCTTCTTTCCCATTCATTTTATCTCTGCGGTTTATGCATTTTTTAAAGATTCCTTCACCATAATTTCAGCATGGTTTGGGAGGAGGGCATTCAATCACAATTTCTAAACTGCTGTGCTTTTTCCCTCATTACCATATCACTTTATTCTATTTTTATAAAACATAACATCGATTCAGAAGAGTGCATAAAACATATTTTTACAGATTAATGAATAATTGTAAAGCAAACTCTCCTGTGAGGAAACAGCACAGAGTGAGCTAGACTCTGGATGGGCCTCCCAGGCCTCGGGGCAGGGCAGGGCTGGGGCCCCAGGGAGTGGGATCTGCTGGTTTTGGTTTCTCCTGTGTGGGAAACTCAGGGACCCTCTGTGATCCCGCCTGAGAGCCCTCTGCCCAGTGGATCCAGGGCATCACAGCCACAATAGAAAACACCAACTCCAGAATCAAACCCAGGCTCCCAGCTGGAAAACAAGGTCCTTCCAGGAGTCTGTCACGGCCATGCTCGCCTCCCTGCTCTGACTCCTCGCTGCCTGGACGTGGCCAGTGTGGCCCTGAGGTGCGTTCTGTACCCACCTGCGCCATCCGCTCCTATCTCCAGCCTCCGACGGCAGCCTGGCCAGGAGGATGGCTCAATTGATTGTTCAGTCCAGCCTGTCACTGGGGGAGGTGACGAAGCCTCCAGTTGTCAGGAAGAACCAGGACTCTCAACCCGAGAACCTATAGGAAAACCCTCCAGGGAGGCCTGTTGTAGGGTTTTACGAGGAAAACATCCCTGGACGGAGAAGAGTGCTCAGGAGCGTCCCTGGGGGAAGGCAGAGTATTCATTTTTTCTTGAATTTAGAACTTCTGCCCAGCATCTTGGGAGGCAGGGACCATCTGAAGATGCAGAGAGGACAGCTGAAGTGGTGGACCTTGGAGGGCCCAGTGATTACTCAGCTCTTCTGAGACAGTGAATATTCCATTTGCCAAGTATGTTCCCAAACTGTCTCACTCATGGTCCATGCCTACCCACAAAGAAGATGGGCGCCAGCCCCCCTCACGCCCCGGAAGGGAAATGGGATGAGAAAGCGGGGCAGTCCAGCCCAGACTGCTCCCCACCCCGCCCTGGAAGGGGGAACAGTCCAGCATGGGCTGCCCCACCCTGGGGGGAGAAGCAGAACCACAGCCTGAAGCCTTCACACCTCCAGAGAACACAGTCCCTGGTCTTTCCTGGCAGGGCATCCATCCACCTCCTCCCACCTTAGTTGGGGGCCTCCAGACACAAGACGAAGCTGCAGGGAGTTAGTGATTCCATTCTGAGGAACCACAGACAGTGGGAGGTGGGGGCCAGGCCTGGGGGAGGGGAGGGGCCGTGCTTATGGGGAGATGGCAGAGTCCTGGAGACCAGGGTGGTGATGGTCACATGACTGTGTGAGTGTCCTTACAGCCACCCAGGCAACATGGTACGTACATACGCTCCAAAGTGGGTAAAAGGGTGGGTTTTTTTTTTTTTTTTTTTAATGTTTCACCGCAATTTTTTCAAAAGGAGCCTCCATCCTAAACTGGAGAGTCTCACAGGCAGAGTGCCTCCCCACAGCTGTGCTGGGGCTCACCACTCTCAGGAACGAGGGCCTGTCATCAGGCAGGCGGCCAGAGGGCATTTCAGGGCCAGCCAACGCAGATAGCATGAAGGGGGATGAGTCCTCAGTTGACTCATAAGACATGGAAATCTATGACCAAATTCGGGTGAGTAGTGAGGCTCCCTTCCGCCCTTCACTCTTCTGGCCTGGGCCACGTGGACCAGGTGGGGTGGGTGGACCCCGAAACTGTTTTCTCTGGATCTAACCCCCCGCGGCTTCATCTTCCTCCCAGGGTTGATCTGTCTCACTTCCCAACACTGAGAGGATGCAGGTGGACCACAGCCCTCCAGTCACCCAACACGGAGGGCTGTGGGACCCAGCGCTGGTTAAGGCACAGGTGACTTCCAGGTTATTTAGACCCAAGCAAAATCTTACTTAGCCTCAGTTTCCTTATAAAGTCAGGGAATTCGACGTGATGAGCTTTCAGCTTTTCTTTTAATTCCACTGATCCATAAACTTGATTCCTGCCACACCACCTGTAGAGTCTGCTCTGAACAGAGCACGTGGGCTCAGTGGAACCCAGTGGAGTCTGAGTCGGTTCCTACCCCTCCAACCCCTTCATCATTCAAGACAGACCAACAGTGAACTCAGGCATGAGAGCCAAACCAAAACCAACGTTGGGACATTAGGACAAGGCTGCCTCAGGCCCTTGGCACCTGCCCTGGGGGAGCAGTTACCACTGCTCTCCCAAGCCATTCTCCTGAGAGTGAACTCAGGTGCATCATCAACAGTGAAAGGCTTTGTGACGAGATCAAGGAAACCCATCAGGCTCCCGGACCAGAGCCTGGACCGGCCTGGACCCGCCACGCCCCAGCCTGGACCCGCCACGCCCCAGCCTGGACCCGCCGCGCCCCGGCCTGGACCCGCCGCGCCCCGGCCGGGACCCGCCGCGCCCCGGCCTGGACCCGCCGCGCCCTGGCCTGGACCTGCCACGCCTTGGGGGCTCAGCCTCCCAAGTCCAGGCCCTACCTGCTGCTCTCAGCAGACACCAGCCTCTGCCCCTGCCCCCTGGGCCACTCCTCCTCCCCAAGATCAGCCCTGATCCCAGATGCTTTCTGGTGTGGTGGAAGGTGCATAAACAGTCAGGAAAAATTAAGATCTTGTTGGAAGTCAGGAAAAGGCAACAGTCTGCTCACTTCCCAGGAGATTTCTACGCTGGGCTTTTCCTAGAGGCCAGCTTTCCAAATGCCATCAGCAGAGAGAAGTCTTACAATGGAAACGTTAAATGCATTTTGGGCTTTCTAAGTGGGTCCAGGAGAAAGGACTGTGACGTTCCATGTGTTCACCAGGGCTGTCTCCTCCTGTCTGACAGCCTGGGACAGATGCTCCCCAGCCCACAGGTGTCTGAACTTGCATGTCCCTCTGAGTGCTTCTGCAGGGTCCGGAGAACAAAGCACACAGTCCCCGCACAGCCCAAAGCCACCCTTTCCTCCTCAGCCTCAGATGCTCGAACATCCAGCAAACCCATCAGTTGCTGAGTTTATTCCACACAAGCCCCAAACATCATTCTGCCACTGCTCAGGTGGATGCCAAGACTGCACCCTTCCAGACTTGAATCACCACCCCCCAGAGGACCCCAGAAAAGCAAGTGCCCTGCGGCCTCTCCCCTGGAGAGGCCAAGAACAAGCTTCAGGGTTGGTCCAGATGGGGGCCAAGCTCTGAGCCCCACAGACATGGCTGCCCTGCGACCAAGGGCAGGGAGAGTCACTGCTGGGCTCAGACCCACACCCTCTCCCCTTTCAGGCCCCTTTGGGGACACATCTGGGGGGAGGTGGTGGCAAACCCTTCGCACACTGGAGAGAATAAGCACTCAGAGTCACACGGAGCGTGCCTCACACCCTCGCTTCACCGCATCCTCCCCTGGGTGGCCCTGGCTTGGTCATCTTGCCTCTGAACCCGCTTCACTGTTTGCACACAAGAGCTGGACACTGCAGAGCTGTAGAGTCGTGGTCAAGATCTGGGTTCCTGGGACGGGACACCTGTTCCAGAATTACAACAGTGGTGCCCATTGTTAGTCTGATTAAAGGAAGACGTGACTCAGAACACAGGGACTGGAATACATCCCTGAAAAGCAGAGCCCTGGCCTGGCCGTGGAGAGTCTGGGTAAACACGCCTGCAGGAATGGAGGGGCAAATACGAGAGCAGCGGCTAGATGACACCCGAGTCCCAGTGCCCGTAAGTGGGATCAGCGTCTCCGTGGCAGGTCCTCTCAATACAACATTTTAGGACGAAGGCAGAGCTGATGCTTCCTAGAGGCTGTCGGGCAGCAGGCAGTTCATTTCATGAGAGATTTCCCTGAGATCTCTGGGGCTGTGCGGGTGATGGGTTTCCATCAGCGTGATGTATGTGGGCGGCCTCCCTCCTCTCTCAGCTCTAAGGGCCCTTCGGAGATTTCTTTTATGATTTTATGATGCTAATTCCTCCAGAAAGTTTTGAAAAATTTGACAGGCTTCATATAAGTGTGTGTGTAAGTGTAGGCAGGCACGTGAACATACAAACAACAAAAAGACCTAGGAGCTGCACAGATGTACCCCTCCCCCAGCATCCTCCAAACTGTGCCCACGTGTGCTGGGGCATCTTCTTTCCAAGGGCACCCTGCACAACTGACACGGTAATCTGAGGCCTGGGAATCGAGAACATGGAAGCCTGGGTGTTCAGGGTGAATTTTTCACAATGACTCACCTGGGAGAAGCCTGCTGCCTGTTTAATTACTCAAAGAGGAAAAAAAGCGAAAGTGTTAGTCGCTCAGTCATGTCTGACTCTTTGTGACCCCATGGACCGTAGCCCACCAGGCTTCTCTGTCCATGGGATTTCCCAGGCAAGAATACTGGAGTGAGTGGCCATTCCCTTCTCCAGGGGATCTTCCCAACCCAGGAATCAAACACTGAGGGTTTGATTCTTTGATTCTGCAGACCCCACCCCAGGGTTTCCACATTGAGGGCAGATTCTTCACCATCTGAGCCACGAGGGAGGCCCCACAGATGCCTCCAGAAGGCCTGGGAAGGCAGTTGACATCTCCCTTCGCTCTGTAACCCGCGTCTCCTCTCTTGCTGGCCAGCCCTGGTGCTTTCACAGCTTCCTTTAGATGCCTCTGTCCTGAGACGTGGCTTCTCTCCTCAGCTCTGCTCCCTTCCCATTTCTTCTGGGAATCCTGAGCCCCCTTCTACTTTTCTCTCCACCATCTCACCTTCCTGTCTTCTCAGCAACAAGCCAATGGCAATGACCGGACGCTAGCCGCAAAGAGGCAACGTTTCCGGGAAGCGTTCACAACACAGAAGCTCAGTGGAGGCCAGGCACCAAGAAAGCCAGGTCTGCAGGGCCCAGATCTGGATTTCCCACCCCAAGGACGACAGATTCACCTGCACGTTTGAGAGAAGCTGACTCGATTTACAGAATTACAGACATTTGAGATGAAACAGCTCTCACATAGGCAAAGGCCACCAGAGTAGACAAAAAGTTTCATTATTTTTCTCCAAAAGGTCCAACTCAAGATGCCTACCTTGGAGAAAAGGAAAAGAAAACAATTATTCGGAGGGACTTCCCTGGTGGTCCACTGGTTAAGACCCGCAGTCCCAACGCACGATGCCTGGGTTCCATGCCTGGTCAGGGAACTAGACCCCACATGGTGCATGGTGTGGCCAAAAAATAAATAAATAATGCATGTTGTTGGCGTTCAGCCGCTCAGTCGCATCCGACTCTTTTTGGCCCCATAGACTACAGTGCACCAGGCTTCCCTCTCCTCTATCTCCCGGAGTTTGCTGAAATAATGCACACTCCTACTGAAAAATAATTCGGGCAGTAATCCTCCTGATTACAGAAGGACAAAATGACTATGAATCTTTTTTTGTTACAAACATTAACATTCACTAAAAAGGCCTGGCTACAGGGAGAAAAAGATGACGTTGGCACCTGTGGATTTCAAGTTGTCCTGAGAGGTAAGAAATGACATCAGATAGCATCTTCCCAAAAGTAAGGCACCCTGAAAATGCAGAAACTTTTTGCGTATAATTGAGTTTCCCGCTGAACAGTTTCCACAAAGTGGCAGAGAGGTCTGCTCAGTTCTGCCCAGCTCTGTCCTCCGGGAAGCCCCTCCTTGTAGCTGAGGACAGGTGTGACCATTCTTCTAGCAGCCATACCTGCCTCTTCCTCCTCATCCCTCATCCGTCTGATGCTGCAAGCCTCAAGTTCCATGATTCAGGGGTTAAATTTCAGCAGGATTAAAAAATCCCACCATCGACCCTAGCAAATTATTTTTCAATCACGATTTAAGAGGTTTTGTGGCATAGTCCTTCCTTCCAGGCCAGTGAGCAATCATTAGCTTGGGCTTTGTTCTTTCAGCAGCATAAGTAAAATATTAACTTACAACAAACGTAGTCTCATACCCAAACATCCATATTTTAGAGGCCAATTACAATTGAATAATTCATTTTTTAATTAGGTGCTCTTACGTCTCTCCCTTAAAATGATGCCTTGCGAGGGCATCTGCCTTAAGTGGGGCTGTGCCGTATACAGCAGGCGCCCAGTAAGGATTTTTGGTGAATGAATTCCCATCACCCCAAGAATGGTCCTGGACTGGGCTCTGGGAAGCTGTGTTCACATGTCAGAGCTGTACCTTCTGTGTGGAGTCCTGTCTCCTCTTCTGACTTGGACACCATCAGTCTAGTAGACTCCCCACAGGCTTCAGGTTTCACTCAAGAGCAGTTTCTCCAGGAAAACCTCTTCTATCGGTTTTCCACCCCAGTTCACACACATCACTGCTTTCAGGGCCTTTGTTAATCATCTTAGAATCTCAGGTGCCTACGTTCAGCCCCTCACTGCCCCTGCCCCCCAGGGGCAACTAGGAGCAAGGCTCCTAAGAAGCCAGGATCAAGGTTATCAGGCCAACAAATTACGGGAAGGCACTTTATCACAATGAGCTCCTCCCACGCACACACCATGGGACCTCCCAACAGCCTGATAGCAGGCTCAACCCTTGACACGTCCAGGGGCACCACAGTCCCAAGAAACGACGCAACCAGTTCAGAATTTCCTTTGAAGGATCCAGGGGTTTGGATTTTATTTGAGAAAGGCTTTCCTCAAATATGTTTAAATTAAAAAGAGCTTGGTGCAGGAAGGTTTTCCATCACATAGAGTGTGAGTGTACATAGGGAGCATCTTCCCCCCGAATGAACACAGGTGGATAAAAATGGGGCAAGGGGTGTCACACGCTTAGACTTCAAAGCTTCGGCCACTGCCAAGCGGGCAGCAGGCAGTGCCTGTCTCTGAAACTGTGGGGAGGAGGAGCCCCCGCACTCAGGGCTCCGTCCAGGAGCACTCACCACCACTGGAGATGCCTGGTCCCCAGGGCAGCCGCCCTGGGCCTCCCTGCATGGCCCAGCCTCTCTCCCAAGGGCATAGTCCTCAGGACAAGCTTCCTACACTGCAGGTGTTTCTAAACGTGCACCATTTGTGATGGGGAGGTGGGGTAGCACCCTCTGTCTGGTCCAGGGAACCCTCTGCCTGATGAGCACACGAGGCAGCTGTCTCCTGACGGTTGAGGACACGTGAGCGCATCCACGCCATGATGCTTGCGTTTCCAGGGCAGACCATGTCCCTTCTCTGAAAGCCAGTGTCCTCATCTGTGAAATGGGATGACAGGAGGCCTCACAGGGTCACTGCAATGCCCAAATCACCCTGACCCACACAACACTTTGGTATTTGCACGTGGAACGAAAAGACATTGCTACTGAGTTAGAGATGCCACGTCCTACGACAGTCATCTGTGCAACCCTGCTCACCCCAGAATTTACCATTTTTATTTTGCAACAGAACCAAGTTGATTTTTTGAAACAGTAGTTAATGCTGCCACGGGCGAGGTGAGGTGTGGGGACAGGTGCTTTATCTCCGGGGATTCTTCCCACCCCCTCCTATGCTCACAGTCATGCACGTTCAGGGGAACAGGGGCCACCAACCCCCACACGTGAGTCCACGTGACACTTGGCCCCCTCTCACCAGTCACGTCACTTCTCTGAACTAAAGGGACACCATCTGGCAGGCTCCGTCCACTCCCCGTCCACTCACTCAACAAATATTTATCAAGTGCCTGGCGGTGGCCGGTCCCCGCCCAAGGCATTGGGGACAGAGCAGCTTCCTGGGATGAATTCTCCCCTGAAGTAAGCAAGTAAACAGACGTGGCCATTTACTGTAGTGGGGCTGAGCAGCAGTGTTTGCGGAGCACTGGCGCCTGCTGGTCACGTAGAAAAGGGAATGGTCATGACTAAGCAGGTCTCCCGGCCCCACCTGCCGGAAGAGACACCAACAGAAAGGTTCAGTGACTGAGGGGAGCGCCCCCCCGACCCGGGTCAGCCCCTGTCTCCCCGGCTCAGCGCTGCAGGCCTGGCTCCAGAATGGCTCACAGGCTGCAGCTGCACCAGGTCCCGCCCAGACCAACTCAGCAGACCCCAGGGCAGGGCTGGGGTTGGGGGGTGGGTTGCCTCAGTGATGCGTCTCCCCGAGGCCCTGGTTAGGAGCTGGGCTGAGCCCCAAGCCACCCCGTCCACACCCCACCTTGAACACCCACAGACAGGACCAGCTGCGATGCGAGCCACCTGCCATCACCTGTCCATGGGTTTCCCACGCCTGGGGACCACACGGCGGCCCTGACTCTCATCTACCAGGATGCGTTCAGGACCCACAGCAACGTCTCGCCTTCCAGCAGACCTGACGGTGCAAGAAGGCCGAGCTCACTGCAGGAGGACCAGGGCCTGAGCCCACATCTCTGCTTGCTTCCCAAACATGCACCCTGACGCATCCCAAATATAGGCCATGGGGGTCCTCAGTCCACAGGCTCGGGGTTGTTCCAAACATGGTCCCTGCAGGGTGAGTTGTGGTGGGGGGCTGTCCCTCAGGGACCCTTCTTTAGCCAGGATGCCTCTCTGCCTCTCTCCCTGTGTGATGAGACCTGCGAGTAGGCAGCCCAGTTATCCTCCGTGGGTGAGGGTTCCAGAAACCAAGAGCCTGTGTGTCTCCTCGCCCACAAAAGCTCTCCCAAAGGGCCTTGTGGGACCTGCATCCAGGACCAGACAGAGGGTCCCCAGGCTCGGGCTGTGAGCTCTCCGACCAGCACACACAGCCTCTGCTGGCACCCTGATGGCCCCCAGGCCTGAACTCACCATCCTTACAACCAGTTGGGGCCACCCCATCTCACAGCATAAATGAGAAACTGGAAAGTCCCGCCTTCTCCCCGACACTTGGGCCCTTCTGCTGAGCCCATTCTCCCCGCTCCAGCCCCCATGTCTCTCCTCTGGCCTCTCCTCTGCCCCTCGCCCCTCTGGAACTACCTGGTTCTGGCTTCAGAAAGCCCAACACAGCCCTGTTGTCTGCACAAGGTCAGACACCAAATATATTCTCTTAATATTCCAACCCAATCCAAGTCTGAGCCGACTTCAGGGTCTGTTGGGGGCTGGGAGTTTTCCACACGCGATGAGTCCACCCTGCCAGCAACAGAGCTCAGGAGACCTCGTCCAATTTACCTGCAGGGCAGCGGCCACCGCCGAGGGTATGGGGGGGTTCACACACTGTTTCTACAGGATGCTCTGCCTGGCAGGTGGCACTGCCAGCAACAAGGCTGTGAATAATGCGGAAAGAAGCGCCGTGTCATGGGCCCGTTCACGTTTCCTTCTGCTCCACTAGCACCAGGAAAAGATAACAAAGATGACGGATTTGGGCGCAACGGTGTATGTTAGATGGAGCATAAAACAAACAGACTTTTACGTAAATAATGAGAAAAAGACCTTTAAAAAAATTCCATACTGAAACACTTTTCATCTCCTGGAAAGATAAAGAAAGCAAAGTGCTAGGAAAATAAACGGGGGTTGTATCAAGCAGGTTGCAGGGGGAAGGAGCTGGGCAGAAGGAAGGGAGTTGAGAGCAGGAGGGTGGCTGTGGGCCCACAGGTGTCAGGGGGACCCCCTCCTTCTGGACAGTGAGGGTCTTTGCTAAGTGAGTTATTCTTGGACCCGACAGAGGACACATCTCTGGGCAGCCATGGGGAGAGGGCAAGCTGACGGGGCCCCACTTGCAAGAGGGCAAACATTTGGGTCACTTTTCCCAAAGAACAGCCTGCGACACCTATCAGCAGGGGTGCCAGGGGGCGAGTTAAACCTATGGACTCTGAGCCCTGCGGGCTCACACTGTCGCTGCTCCCCGTCCCCCCCCCCCCGAGGGGATCCACAGGCTCTGCAGTGCCAGGCCCTCTGTAGGTGCAGCATCGCCTCCATCTCTGAGCAGGACTCACTCTGCAGCTGCAGTTTCTTGTCCTAAAAAAGCCATGGGAATCACGGGAGGCGGTCAAGCTTCCTTTCAGGGGCCCTTCAGTGATTTGGGGGCCACGTTCTGGAGGGACAAGGGGACAGCTTTGGTCCTCAAGGCTCCACAAAGAGCCGCACGCACCCCTGCTTCAGGGTTCCAGAGGCTACAGACATGACCCAAGGCCCCCGCTCTGTCCGGCGCCCCAGCCCGCTCTCTGCATTGTTGGCCTGGAGCCGCCAGCCAGGTGAGTGTGAACCACCCCCTGCCGTCTCCAGTGGGTTTAAATCTCTCTTTTTCGAGCCTGGAAATCTCTCGGCTCTCGCCATCTCCCTCCCACTCTCAGGCAGAACCTCCCTGGTGGCCCCATGGCTCCTCCTGTCCACCTGCCCCACCCCTCCCCTGCACCTGCCACAGATGCTCAGAGCCGGGCCTGGGGCTCCTTCGGTCCTCCCCGCTTCCCCCAGCAGGAGGTGTCTCTGGAGTTCCGCCTGACACCCGCCCGCTGCAGTCTCCTCCTGCTCCGTCCACAGGCTCCTCGGTCACTGCCCCTCATCCCGTTAAAGCTGACCTTCTCCCGGCTGAAGGCATCTCTTGACCCCCGCTCACCCAATGAGAGGGATTTTCAAAATGTGTGTCTGTGTAGGTGTGTGTCTCTGTGTGTCTGTGTACACGTATGTGTGTCTGTGTGTATATGCATGCATCTGTGTATGTGTCTATTCGTGTATCTGTGTGACTGTGTGTGTACATGTATGTGTGTCTGTGTCTATATATGTGTGATTGTGAGTATCTGTGTATAGTGAGACTGTGTGTGTATGTGCCTGTGTCTGTGTATCTGATGTATAGGTCTGACTGTGCGTCTACATGTATGTGTGTATATGTGTGTCTCTGTGTCTGTATGTGTCTGTGAGTGTACCTGTGTATATGTGTGACTGTGTGTATCTGTGTATAAGCGTGTGTGTGTCTCTGTATATATATTTAGGCTGGAGGAAACTCCATCATCCGAGCATATTTCCCTACTTTATAGTCACTGCCCAAACCAGAGCTTTAGAGAGGCAGCAACTGCCTCAGCATCGAGAACCCTCTCTCAGCCCCCACATTCTCCGGTGCATCCCGATTCCTAGTGTAAGGCCCCCCAAGTCCTGGCTGCCCCCTACCACCTCCCCTCCACCACACGGGCTCACCCTCATGGGGGAAGACGGAAGACGGACCGGTGGTGCAGCCTGGACTAGCTTGGGCTTGTGGGGGTCACCCTTTACTCACAGCAGTTTTACTGAGGTGCAACTTACATACCAGGAAATCTGCCCATGGTGAGGGTGCAACTTACACACAGCTGTATGACCATCACTACTCCCTAGTTTCAGAGCTTGTCCATCACCCTGCGGAGTGATTTTAAAACCATGGTCCCTCCGCTCCAGCCCAGAGGACATCCTGGGACCGCTTGCTCTCCAGCCCAGCGTGAGGAGGGGCCAGCAGCACTCAGCCACCCAGAGCGCCCACCTGTACACCCCCTACCCTCGTGGACTCTGGGCAAGGGGCCATCCCTGGGACCTAAGATGATAGCAACCTCCTCTGAGCCTTGGCCCAGAATCGACCCAAAGCGTCACTGGCTGCCAAACAGGCCTCAGAGTCTTTTTCTAAGTTGAGGATTAACTGAGAGGTTGTAGGGTTTCACGGAGGATGGGGTCGGTTGTTGGGTATGGTTATGTGAGAGGACACTGGGAGAAGAAGTGGCACCAAGGAAGGCCCTGCTTTTTCCGGGGACCTCTGGGACACCCCTGGTGTGTTTCTTTTGACACACCAAAGAGTTCCTGCCTGCTGACACAAGGTCGCACCTCGGCAGGCCACGTGGACTTGGGCCGAGGCTCTGCTTGCCATGTCATCTCTCAGCTCGCCAGCCAGCTCTGGAGCCTGACCCCACACACAGCCCAGGCTCCCTGAGACAACGAGGCAAAGGCTGCGAAGTCCAAACAGGCATCAGATACACTAGCTACAGGGGCCCAGGAAAAGGTCAAAGATTAAAAAGCACAAGAATTGATAACCCCGTGATATCAGGAGAGGCTGGCAACAAGAGAAGGAGGCCTGGTACTCTCCTGTTTCGTCCAGAAACAACCACCAACTGTCCCCTGTCGCTAACTACAGGAAGCTGCCTACGACCCGGGAGATGCGCTTTGTGGGGTCACGTGAGAAGCTCCGGGGTCCTGGCAGGGGAGGGGAGAGGCAGGACCTCCCCCCCGCCGGCGGGCAGCCCAGGATCCCGAGGCGCCTGGCCGGGCCAGCTACATTCCACAGCCCCCTCTGTGCCCAGACGGCTTTGTGATGACTTCAGGCTCAGCACAGAGTAAACACTCTCCACGCTTTTTCCATGGACACGTTCTAACCCCAAACTGCCAGCATTGGCCTCCCGACCATCCAGATGGAAAGCCGCCTTTCCCAAGAACATAAAACCTTCTTAACTAAATAGTCCCTCTTGGCTGCAAGAGCAAACTTTCCTACAAGCTTCCTAGAAATTACTTCTCGAGCACTGAGCCTACGAATCACCTGAGCAAAGCGCCCTCAGTGGAATGACGGCCCTGGGGGCAAGCACAATGGAGGATCCAGAAGGCACACTCACTCCAGCAGACACCTGCCCTTCCAGGGTGCGGGCGGGCGGAAAGAGCACCCACGGGCCACTGCCCAGAACTCACACTCGCGTGCATCCTGCTCCCAACTGCCTGACCGCAGCAGTGTTTCTCACAACAGGCCGAGATAAGACAGGTGCTGATGTGAATAAAGAGACCCTGACATCCAAGCTCGGCCGGCTTTTGTAACATCAAGCATGTTCCAGCTTGAATCCGCATGGTCCAAGCTTAGCCCCCACTGCCCTTGTACAGAGGCGGGCACACGGCGGTGCACTTACCAGGTTGGAATTCGTGGCGTTGGAGTCGTCCTCTGGGAAGGGAATATAGATCGCTAAGGCCACACAATTGGCAAAAATAGTCAGTAAAATAATGATTTCAAATGGCCTGGGGAGAGGGAGTTAAGGAATTAATGCCACAGGAAGCACCAGTGAAACAAACACACAGATACATATATATATATATATATATATATATATATATATATATAAATGAATCGGAGATCCATAAGAATTTTGTTTAAACAATACATTCCAAGCCCCTTGTGTTCTGAAAAGAAACATATGCCTTTTTAAGTGCTTCTAATGGGGCCCCGCCAAAATTTTTCCTAATATGTCAAAAGCAGTGGAGGCCAGTCGCGTGCCAGAGTAAACACAGATTTCTAAAACTTTTTTCCCGTCTTTTATTTATTTAGATTGCACTGGACTTCATTTTCTCTCATGTGTGCGCGGGGTTGCTTTTAAAGATTGGGGCCTGCTCCAGCCGGGACTCGCCCCCGCCCACCCCTTCCCGGGCCGCCCTGCCCGCAGGCTCACCCGCCTGCACTGGGGACCCGACAAGGCTTGGCTTGAAACAGGCAGACCCTGCAGGGCTCAAGGCAGAGACTTGACTTTGACTCTTCAGCAAAATTTGGAGATAATACTTTCAATCTTTTAAGTTGAAGTTCAGAGTCTTTTCTTTCCTTCCTCCTTATTCTCTGACAGCTTCCAGAGAGCCTGAAGGCAGCCGGGGGCTCTGGACCCCAGCAGCAGTGCAGCATGAGCTGTGTGTGGTGGGGGACAGCAGCTGGGCGCAGGGGTCTCTTCCATCTACTGAGGTCCTGCTTTCGGGGGTGGGGGTGGGGCGGTCTGTGCCCCAGGGTCTCCTGACTTGCTGCGGGTTGTGCTGGGGTTTGGAGGGCGTGGGGATAAGCCAAGCTTCACTCCCCAAGCCTCAAGGAGGTCCCTGTGCCCGGATCTCTGCATCAAAGTATCAGGCAGATGCAAAAATGAGCAAGTGTGACCATACACCTTCTGCCCTGCACTCTTGATGGAAGGCCATGGGGTAGGGGGTGGGGGTACTTCAGAGGAAGGGCCTGGCTCACTCTCTTCCAGGCCCATCTTCCCTCCTCCCCAGGACAGACAAGTTTCCAGCCCAGTCTGTCGAGCCTCACCAGAGGAGGATGAGAAAGAGGGCAGCCATTCCTGGAGGCAGGGGCTGCCTCCATCTCCAGAAAGCCTGGGCTTGCAGAGCTCACAAATCCTGAGCGGACAGAGGCTTTGGAGATGGCCTGGTCCAAACCCCTGGGGCCCAGGGAGCCTAAGAAACTCCCAAGACCCACAGCAGGCATTGACCTGCCAGACCAGAACCCAGACCCCTGCCCACAGAGTCCACTCTCCACTCCTCTGCCATGGACGTCCCAGGATCTGAGTTCTCAGGGCACCTTAGGGCCTGGAAGGAATTGGTGATCCTGCAGTTCAGGGCCCCCTGGACGCTGTGCTGCCTATGGGTGGGTCCTCTCAGCTCTGAGGGCAGAGCTGGGCATCCGCTCACCCAGCATGCCCCCTAAACACTGTCAGTCTTTGTGCACCTTGCTATTGAGAAGACCTGCAGTGGGTGCCCAGCCTCCCCACTGGACAGACAGAAAACAAAGCAGCGTCTCCCAGGGCCGAGCTGGCAAATAGCAGAGTCAGGTCTGAACCAGAGCTCCTGACTCATCTTTTCCATCATCTTGCTGCCTTTGAGCTGGCCAGGGATGCGTGGGGAGTTGGGATGCTGGTGGGAGGAAGGCTGGGCGCTGATCCTGACCAAAGGCTTGCCCCCTCAGGCCCTGCTCTGACCGCCCTGCTCAAACTGCAGCATGGTGGGCAGTTGTCACCCCATTCCTACATGGGGAAAGTGAGACACAGAAGGTGACAGGATGCGTCAACTTGCCCAGTCACCTCGCTGGGGTAGGATGGGGTTGGACCACGAAGTCTGGCTCCGAAGTCTGAATTTGTCAGGAGTCTTCTACACTGATCCACTCTGAAATCATCCCAAGCAATTGTCGTTGTTGTTAAAGTTTTGTGGGAACTTTTTTGGTGGACCATTTTCCAAGTTTTTGTTGAATTTGTTGCACATTGCTTCTACTTTATGGTTTTGTGTCCTTTTCGCTGGGAGGCACATGGGATCTTAGTTCCCTGACCAAGGATCGAACCCGCATCACTTGCATCGGAAGGTGAAGTCTTAACCACTGGACCTCCAGGGAAGTCCCACCCTAAGTGTTTTTAGGAAATCGGCTCTTTCAGGCCCCTCCCACATGGCCTCCTCCCTCTCGCCCTGTCCCCACTCAGCCCAGGCTGAGCATCTTTGTCCCCATCATCTGCCCTGGGGCTCCCCCCCGCAACCAGGACAAGAGCCAGGCCTCAAATATCAACCTGTCCCCTCCCCACAGGGGGGTGACAGCTGAGTCCAGGTGTCTCCTGCTCTGATGGCCCCCGCCTCCAAATTCAGGCTATCCTTTCATCATCTTGTGCTAAAGCTCAGAAACCACTCAGGCCAGCAAGCAAGGTTGCATGGTGGAGAGAAGATGCCCACTGTGAGCTAGGAGTTTAGGCCCAGGTCGGGTCCCCTTGGGACCCCACTGAACTGTTGGCTTCCTCCTGGCCTCCTGCAAACCCCCCCAGCCCCCACCAGTGCCTTTCTCCTAAACTCTGGACTCTTGGGGAGAGGGAGTGGAGATGTGAGTTCAGGGCACCTGGATCTGAATCTCTGGTGTGGTTAGAGCGAGTGCAGCTCCTCCAGGCCTCCTGCCCCACCCTGGACACATGGCCCAGCCACCCCTTCACAGCCCTGACCAAGCGGTGCTGACAGCAGCCCGACGGGGACCCACAGATCCAAGACTCTGACCCAGGCAGTGGACACCTCGGCCTCGGGAGTCCCTGCCCAGTTCTGCAGCTGTGCCGGGCTTAGGCCACCTCCTCTCAAGTGGGACTTAAGGGGCTCAAGGTTTGACAGAACAAACATTTCTTGCTAAACAGAGATGTTCTTCTCTCTCGAGTCATCTCCTTATACCTTTCATCCACTCCCAAAACTTAGAAATCTTTCCATGGAAAGTCGCCAATGAAATCTAACACCCGCCCTGAACCCCGGGAGACGTGGCAGGCCTGCCCGAGTGGCTTCTTCCTAGGAAAACGCCTGGCGCTGAGTCCAGGGGCCTAGTCCTGTCTGTGCCACCCTGCAGGCTCCATGTCACCAGGAAAGTTGGGGGCACACGCAATCGCCCTCAAGGGCCTTCCCATCTCCCTCACCCCACGATTCCTGGGCGGGATTGCTCTGTGAGAGCCCAGCCCTTCAAAGCCTCGTCCTCTGCAGCCAGCACCCACCGGGTTCTATGCAGACATGGGGTCTGTGTCACCCCCCAGGCTGGTGCTTCCGAACCCAGCTGCACCTGGAGAGTTCAGCCAGGCCCGAGCAGAGCTCAGACACCTGCGCTTCGTCCCAACCCCCCAGGGAACACTGATGGACTCCTCCAACCTCACGGGGAGGTCACACGGCTGTGCCAGCCCACAGATCAGGAGGAGGTGACATGTCAACCCGCACTGAGTGAGCCCTGAGCAAGCTCAGCCCGGCAAGCGAGGAGAAACAACCCCTTAGTCTTATTTCCTTAAACACTGCTTTTATGTACAGAACAATCCCCACGGAGCTGGCTATACAGGCAGCTTCCCGGGCCCCGTCCCCATAGGCTCTGACTCAAGGCTGGGGAGGGCCTAGAACTCTGCATTCCAACCATGCCCAGTGACCGACTCAGTGGTCTGAGAACAACCCGCCGCAGGCCACACAGCTGAGCCCAAAGGATACTTCCACTCGACGATGCTGATGCAGGCCCTCCGGATGGGGTTCTTCAGGGTCAGGCAGAGCAGGGCGCGGGGCGGGCGGGTGGCCGTCGTGCTGCCCTGTTTCTTGGGCTTCCCGTACTGCTGCCGCTTCCGCTGCGTGGAGCTGACCGTGGAGATGGTCGTGTTGCCAGCACTGCCCATCAGCTTGGCCTGCCGGGCCGCGTCGATGGCAGCCTGCCAGGATAGGGCGGCCCCCGGTGTGGGGATGTGCTCAGGTGCCAGCCCCGCGGCCGCGTTGGCATTCATGTTGGCGTGAGCCGGGCGCGGGCTCCCATAGCTGGGACCTGCAGGAGAGGACAGGGACAGTGGTCACTGCGGGGGAGAACCAGGAGCCCTGGCAGTGCGATCTGGGCCCCAGACTCGCAAGTATTTTTTTAAAAATTTCATTTCAAGCCGTTGCAGGAGCTGGAGAGGCGACCCGTGGAAACACCAGTGTGTGACACGGGGTCTGCTCTGGTCCGAGCTCAGCCCAGGTCAGAGTGTGTGACCCTGGACATGTCTCTCTCCTCATTTCAAGTGGAAAAGACACGAGATGTATGCATTACAGCACTTGGGGATCTCAGAAGCACAGCGAGAAGAAGAGGATGCAGAAAAGGGGAAATATGCTACGCAACACTTGGTAGTTAAAATATATACTTATAAGCACACATACAAATAGAATAGAGTAGAATGGTTGTCTAGAGAAGGTGAGGCACAAAATAATAATAGGATACGGAGACAGGAAAAACAGAATGAAAGATTGAGAGCCGCTGCGTGGATCAATGCTGACAAACGTACAGTGAATTGAAGGATGTAATTCACTCAAATCTCTGCACCTGAGCTCCGAAATAAAAGTAGGAATCATAAATGAAGGGGTTGAACCAAAGCAAGGTGACATCCAGGTACCGCAAACCTGTCTGGCGACGGGTGTTGTTGGATAGGAGAGCCGGCAGCTGTGAGGGTTTTAAATCACGACAGCAGGTCCCGTGACGTCCCCCAAGTTGAACAATAGGATCTATGCGCCCTCCTGACATAGGTTGGCCTGCTGTGATTGTTTTGGCTCATAAAGTTCAGCAGAGGTGACGCAGAGGCGACTTCTAAGGTAAGTGGAAAATCCGAAATGCCAGCCCTGGGCCACCACGCTGTGAGGAAGCCCCACCAGCCTATGTGGGGTGGGGAGTCCTGTCCAGCCCCCAGCGACTCCAGCTGTCATCTGACTGCAACCCCATGACAAGACCCCAAGCCGGAACTGCCCAGGGAGCCCTTCCTGAACTTCTGACCTGCAGAAACTGGAGCAGCCCAGTGTGCGCTGCGGAGAGCCACCTGTCCGGGGTGACTCACTGTGTGGCATCCGGCGTCTGGGAAATGGCACTGTGTGTAGTGGGTGTGGCCAGGAGGGGACAGAGGGACAGAGATCCTGGGCAGGATCCAGAAGAATCCAGCAGAGACGCCTTTGCATGGCTCTGGACTGAAGGCAACACAAAGCTCCAAGACTGTCCCCGTGACACGGTCCGGGCCTGGTGGATTCTCCCCCGTCTGCCCACTGACACCTCCCCCGAGAAGCCTACAAGGTTCACCAAGAGACTGACCCAGTTTGGGCCCTGGGACGACATGTGACCTTGAGACTGGCCGCTGGCTAGGCTCTGCGGGGTAAGGGGCGCTGCGAGAATGGGGTGATGCTGTGGGCAAAGAGCCTGGCATCTGGAGACCATGTCAGTTGCCCAGGAGATGGTGGCCAGAGCCAGGCCAGAGGCATGGACATCACCTGCAAGCCCACCTCAATAACCCTCTCCTCTGCATCATTGCACGGGGTTCTTCCAGGAAAGCTGCTGCCGCCCCTTGGGGCCTCTTCCCCCTCCTCAGGACAGGCTGGACCCAGATGACCATGTGGTGCCTCGCCCAGTACTCCTCCTTCCCACAATCAACTCGGGCTCACCCTTCTCGGTTTGCCCTTCGAAGTTACTTTTGCTCCCAGCTGGCCCTCTCGCCTTCACCACCAGCCTTATCCCCGACAAGGCCCAGTTCAGAGATGAGCACGTGGCCCAGGTCAGCCTCAGATCCCAGAGAAACTCCATCCCGGAAACAGACTGACAACCGCTGGGCTCCTGCATCCAGCCACACCTGATGCCAGCTGCACCTCTGAGCTCGCCAGCTTTATTCCTCAGCTAACTTCACTTAAGCTAATCTGAATTGGTTTTCTGTCCCTTGCAGACCTAATGCACTTGCTCAAGTGCCTGAAAGCCCCTACCTGTCTGGACTGCCACTCCTGCCCGTTTCCCAAGTCACGTCCTCCCACCATCACACCAGGGACACACAGAAGTTTCCAGTTTCACGCCACCTGACTGATGGGACCCCCACACGCTGTATACCTCAAGGGCTCTGGGACTTTTCTGAACCCGACAGGAAAGCATATCGTGACAGGTTACTGATGGCTATGCAGGCAGGAGAGGCGGGTGGGTGGCATTTTATCACAGAGGGGCAGGTGCCCGTGACCCACCTGCTGGGCCCGAGAGGAGCCCTCCAGGTCCGCGTGGGTGCCAGCTGGTCTGCACCTTCTCCTCCGTGGCAGCTGCTCCCGCACCGTGCCATCTGGTCCCCGTGGCATCGGAACCCCACCCCCACTCTCCGCCTGGAGAGCAGCCTCTCAGCTCTCCTCAACATGCGGCCTATGCTTTGTAGACGTGGGCTCCACATCTCCAACCAAGGACCCAGAGGAGCCAACCCCTCCCAGACAGGGGCCCCGTCCCTCACATGCTCGCCGCTGTCGTCACTGTGGGGGGTCCCAAGCTTAGAGCGAGGGAGACCCTGCTCGGCCAGGCCTCTGCCTTTCTTAGGAGGCCCCAGAAGAAGAGACTGGAGGACAGGACGCGACGCATGGAGGCACCTGCTGCACGAGGGCGCCGTGACAACCAGCAGGTGCGTGTTCCAGTCACCCACGAGAGCAAGGGCGCCGTGACAACCAGCAGGTGCGTGTTCCCATCACCCACGAGAGCAGAGGCTGTGGAGTGAGGCTGGGGATGCTGTGTCCACTCGCCCCATGTGTGCACTGACGGGGGCCACGAGCCAAGCACCCTGTGCCCGGTTCATGGCCTCGGGGTGAAGGGCCTGCAGTTCTGACCCCAAGAACACCCTTCGTGTTTGACGTGACCCTCGTTAGGCAGCATCCAGCATGCCACCAGCCCCGGGCCCCCAGGGTGGAGGTGGGTGGACGAGCCACCCTGGACCAAGTGGGTCCAAGGTGGCCGGGTCGTGTGTTTACCAGGTTCACCAGCAGGGGCTGTGACCCTGTTTGCTGATTTGATCTGTGAGAAACCACCTTCCTTCCTCGACCCCTGGTTTGGCCAGCCTCTTCTGGAGCTCCGGAATCAGCCTCTCCTCTTCCCTCAGGGCCATGGAAGCAGCCGTGACCCTCTCTGACACAAGGACCCTCCAGGCCACAGCTCTTTCCTGACGCGAGGCCTCAAAGGTGCCTGCCTCCCTGCTGTCCCCAGTTGTCCCCCCAGCCCCCTGAACTCTCTCACAGCACCGGCCACATCCCAACCAACCATCCCAGAGTCCATGGATGATGCTGGAAAAGAAGGCAAGGTGCAGCAAGGCGGAGAAGACACCCATCACCCAGGGAGGCCGGCGTGGGTGCGTCCTGGGCCCCAAGCCGTCGAGACCAGGGCCTCTCGGAGCCCAGAGGCAGTCGGAAAGCCTGGTCTGGGTGGGCCGACTTCAGAGCCACCCGAGCCTCGGTGACCTTATTTACACTGTGAACCGTTCCCAGAGCACTCGGACCTCTCGGGAGAGCACCATCTGGAGAAGCACACACGAACAGGCCCGCGGGGAAAAGAGGAATGACCGCCTCCCCAGCCAGAGGGCAAGAAAACAACCTTCAGTGCCCCAGTCCTGGAGCCCAAGCACAGCTGCAGCCCTGAAACCAGCATGGGGGTGGGGAGGCGCGTGGACACACACACGCACATGCACACAGACACACACAGACACGTAAGACACAGACACACACACACATAAACACAGAGATGCACACACAACACACATGCACACACATGCACACACACAAGAGACACGTGTGGCCCTGCAGGCTGGCCCCTGCCAAGGCTATACCTCAAGACTCAGCTCAGCCTCCCCCACTCCACATGACTGTCCCCCACCCTACATGACTGTGCCCAATGCCCTGGGATGACTCCCCAGTCAGGTCCGAGGCTCATCAGAACCCCTGGGGCCCACGACAAGAGGACACGGTGATCTGAGAATGCCAGGAATGGAAAAGCTCCATCTCGGACCCCACACGGGTGCCGGAGCAGCGCGTGGAGGGAGGGAAGCGCTCTGTGTCTCTGACGGCTTCTGTTAGCAGGAAATAACCACCCAATGCAAAGAGACCAATTTTCAAATTACAAAGCTGATTCAAAGCTCGGTCTCCTGGCTGCCAGCTGAAAAGATGCCACCGTCTAAGCAAGCTCCAGCTCCTGCCTTCCCGGACGATCTGCCCGAGCCCAGGGAGGCAGCCCAGCTGACCAAGCTGCGCACACAGGTGGGCATCCATAGCGGACACCTTCCTTGTATGGGAGAACATGTCTCCCACTTGAGAAGGAGCCCAGCTGCCCTGGGCAGCATCCCCTACCGCACTCACGGCTCTACTCGGAGGGACCAGGACAAGGCATCGTTCAGCCTCAGGACTGTCTGCCCTGCTAGGGTTCAAACAGGAGATGAGCTCAGGGCCTGGACTCCCCTGGGGCCCCCCGAGGAGCCTCCACATCAACCCTCAGAAGAGGAGCCCAAACCCCCAGTGCCAGAAAGGGACTCCCAATTAGCCATGTGTGTGGAAGGGGTTCAGAGCCACTGACCTGCTTTGGGAACACAACCTCCCTCTCTGGCCTCAGCACCTTCAGCTGCACACAGAGGGGTCTCTCCCAAGGGCTAGGCTTTGAACACACACAGCACAACCTCAGCTGATTTATGGAGATAGATGCATCCTCATGGATGCATTCCTGCCTGCCTGTATGCACCTGCCCCAGGGCCCCATCCCAGAAAAGGCCCAGCCTCTGCTTACTGAGGCCCATGACAACGATGACGTCCTGGTGAGGACAACTTGGAAAACAGTGCTGGGACTGGCCATCTGCACCCGAGAGGACAAGCTTTCCCAGGCTCCCTGCTGTGACCACAGGGGAGCATTTCTGGGGAAGAGGCTGTGAGCAATGACTTCCCCCTCTGGTGCCCCAGCCTGGTCCAGGCTGCCACCCGTTTTTTGCCTGAGATGCGGCAGCAGCTCTATTTCCCTCATCCTGCACATCCCCGGCCCAGTCTCCAGGCAGCAGGCAGAGTGACCTTTTAGAAATATCAATCATGAATCAGGCCCCATCGTCCTCCCAGTTAAATCTCTTCAACGTTCAGGCTCTGCCACAGGCTGTGAGCCCACAGCAGTGGCCCTGCCCTCTTCTCTGCACTTCCTTCTTTAGCCTGGTCCACCTTTTGCCTGCCGTCATGGCCCCATTTCACTCAGACAAGCTCCATCCTCAGCTGCCCCAGGACCCTTGCATGCCCTCAGTATGCTCTTCCCTTTGCTCTCAGCTTGGGGAGTCCTTCTCAAATCCCCTCCCCGACCTCCCAGTGTAAACCCCGGGGGCCAGCATGCCTCCACATCAACCCTCAGAAGAGGAGCCCAAACCCCCAGTGCCAGAAAGGGACCCCCAATTAGCCATGTGTGTGGAAGGGGTTCAGAGCCACTGATCTGCTTTGGGAACACAACCTCCCTCTCTGGCCTCAGCACCTTCAGCTGCACACAGAGGGGTCTCTCCCAAGGGCTAGGCTTTGACCACACACAGCATAACCTCAGCTGATTTATGGAGATGGATGCATTCCTGTAGCACAAAGGACGTGCTTTCTCTCCGGCCAGAAGCCACCCAAGGTCTTCGCAGAAGCCAGTGGTGACCTGGGGCCTCCGTTCCCTTTAAGAGCAGAGCAGCCGACCTGAAACAGAAAGCGAGCTCTCTCTGCCCATTAAAGGCCAAATGAGCAGCAACCAGGAGGCCGTTAATCTTCTCCATCAAGCGCATTACTGAGATAGCCGGGTGCTCACGCAGGGAGGACAGGACGCCGTCTGGGCTCAGCAGACAGCCCAGGCTGGCCTTCGCAGTTTGGGGTGCTCCCCATGCGGGAGGCTAGTGTCCCTCTTGGCTCTGGATGGGCTGACTCAGCAGCCGTCCACCCTCCTCTCCTGCGCCCTCCTGTCTCAAAGAGGCTGGACACACTTTTCAATCTCCCTGTGGCCAGACTGCTATGGCCGTGGGGTTGACCAAGTCAAGGCCTGAATTGAAACAAGTCCAGAGGGGAGGGTGTTCATGTTACTACTCTTGCTCGGTAGAAACAGAAAGGCTCTGGTGATGGATTTCTGGTCCCTGGACTGCAGATAACATGCTATGATCTGAAGCCAGCTCCGGGCAAGGCCATGTCCAAATCCCCCAGCTTCCCACAATCCCATGGCCCCAGTCCCCTTGGCAATCCAGCATGGTTCTGGGATCACTCCTGATGTCTCCCTGCAACCTGCTCCCACAACCCTTCTAGCTGCTTTGTAAGCCCTTAAATTCCTGCATTAAGTATCTTTCAGGGACTTTACCAGTGGTCTAGTGGCTAAGACTCTGCCCTCCCAATGCAGGGGACCTGGGTTCAATCCCTGGTCAGGGAACTAGATCCCACATGCTGCAACTAAGCCTGGGCACAGCCAAATAAATTAATTTTTTTAAAGGTATCTTTACTCTTAAAATGGCTATGGCAGTGTCTTTGTAGGTCTGGACCTTGACCTTGGCTGACCCAGCCAGGCCACAGCAGTGTTGTCCTACGGAACTTCTACAATGATGGAGCTGCTCTGTAATTCTGGGTCGTCCAACGTGGTAGCCCCAGGCCCTGGCTTTAAGCACTTGACACGGAGCTAGTGCAACTGAGGCACTACATTTTGAATCATGTTTGATTTCAGTTCATTTGCATTTAAGTAGCCCCCCTTGGACACAAGGAGATCAAACCAGTCAGTCCTAAAGGAAATCAACCCTGAATGTTCACTGCAAGGACTGATGCTGAAGCTGAAGCTCCAATACTTTGGCCACAAAATGAAGAGCCAACTCACCGAAAAAGGCCCTGATGCTGAGAAAGACTGAGGGCAGGAGGAGAAGGGGGCAAAGGGGATGAGATGTTTGGACAGCATCACCGACTCAATGGACATGAGTCTGAGCAAACTCCAGGAGACAGCAAAGGACAGGGAAGCCTGGCGGGCTGCAGTCCATAGGGTCACAAAGAGTCGGACACGACTGAGCGACTGAACAACAAGCCTCCTGTCCCTAGCAGCCACAGCGTGGACGGGCCATCCATATCCAGAGAAAGTCGTGACAGAAAGAGCAGGATGAGGAGGGATAGGTGTGAGAAACGGGAGAGTCCTCCAGAGCGCGGAATCCCAACTTGTGAAGGAACTTAAAAAAAGCAATCCAGCCCGATCCAGACGCTGTTGGGTGGGTGGATTTTCTGATCAGGAAATAACCATCCTATGCAGAAAGATGCATTCTCAAAGCCTACAAGATTCTAAGACCCAACAAACAACTCAGAAACAAAAGGTCATTCTTCAAGGTTAACACACTAGACGAATGAGAAACTCGTTTTCCCAAGGGCAGACAGGGATGCTGATGTTTCCCCAACCCCAGCTGAGCCCACAGAGCCCAGCCTAGGAGATCTTGGCCAGGATGGAAGCCCTCGTCCTGACCGAGCCCCCAAGGTGTCTCCTGAGCCTGTCAAGCATGAACTGTGTGCCTGCTTCTTCTCTTACCTGAGCTGTCCCTGCACTAGTTTCCAAGTCTCCTCGTGGTCCCTTTGCCCTCCTCTTCACTCACTCTGAATCCCAATTTTATAAAAGCCACTAAATATGAACAACTTATAAAATATTATTTAGAAAAAAACAGAAATGTTATTAGTGGTTATCTTCAGTGACGAGTGACATTCATTTGCGTGGGGCAGATCAGCCTGGCATTTGGGGCCCTGGACTCAGAACCAAGCTGGCCAAATTCCAGTCACATGACCTCCTGGTACCTGAGATCCCTCACCTGGGAAACGGAGATGATAACAGAAGCTAACACACATGAGTTAATTAACGTACAACCTTCAGAAGACTACTTCAGACGGAGACCCTGATAAGTACCAGCTATGTTTTCATTAGTTTGTTTTCCAAATTCTGTACAATAAATAATTCTTTGGTAATCAAAGAGAAAAAAAAGTTACAATATTGTTTGATTGTGTTAAGTTAAACTTCCAAAAATTGCTGTGGCCAAACCACAGGTTCTTGTCCAATTTCGTGTAATATCAGGTGGGTGCCATGAGGTCTGAACAGATATGGGCACAGGCTGGGAAAGGAGTCGGGTCAGGACACCTGGGGCCCTGTACACATGTTCACACCATGCGCACACCACACGTATAACACACGCAAATACACACAAACGTGCACGCACATGGCTCCCTGTCCTCCCCAGACGTGGGGGAGGACGTGGATCTCAGAATCTCGTATGCTGTACTCCTCATCCAGGTGGGACACAAGCAGTGTGCAGCCGGCTCCTCTATACTCACGGGCCCCTCACAGCCGTACTCTGCACAGAGCACGACGCTTCTTTCATTTGGAAAAGTCAATGCCGTTTACCTCGTTTATCCCCGTGAAGCCTCTGCCAGACAGCAGGCAGACGAGATGTGGAAAAGCAACGAAAAATGAGCAAGTGGCCCTGAGGCTGCTGCCCCTCTGCAAACACTAAGCTGTAAATAGACACGAAGCCACCGTGACGCTCTCCTGACTTTGGGGGGAAGAACCAAGCCAGAAGCCAAGAGACCTGAATCCCAGGCCCCACTCTGTAGCCAATTTTTCA
Organism: Budorcas taxicolor; assembly: GCF_023091745.1. NCBI lineage: Eukaryota > Metazoa > Chordata > Mammalia > Artiodactyla > Bovidae > Budorcas > Budorcas taxicolor. Next base: position 151,969,036 of record NC_068914.1, on the reverse strand, counting down.
GGGTGCTCGGGAGGTTCACTTTCCCTCTGTGGGTCTGAATTTCCCCTTCTTTAGAGTAAGGAGGCTCAGCGGTGACTGTAAGAGTCCCTCCCAGCCCAGATATTCACATCTCAGAGCCTCGTGGTCCAGCCCCACTCCCAGGCCGGTGCAACTCCCACCAAGCTCCTCGCTGCCCCGGTCTCCTCCCCACTGGCCTCAGGACAAGGGCCGAGAGGGTCCAGCCCACCACCCACACCCCTCTGCTCCCTGGCCTGGGAGGGGGCGCCCGATCATGCTCAGTGGCCACCCCCAGCCAGCCTGGGCAAGTCCCACCTCAGGCCCACATGGCCAAGAAGCCAGCACAGAGAGGACAGCCGTCCAGCCCTCGTTTCTTTTCTAGCTTATCATCCCACAGTCTCCCCAGGACTTCAGGGTCTCAACACAGTCTACCTGGAAGCCCTCAAAGCCAGGGAGGGTGCTTCACACCCACTAGGATGGTGTCATCTGAACACCAGGAAGTAACGAGTGCTGACGAGGACATGGAGAAAGCAGAAGGCTTGGGTAAGGTTGGTAGGAAGGTAAAATGGTGCAAATGTGACGGAAAATAGCACGGTGGTTCCTCAAAAAATTAAACATAGAAATCACCATATGATCCAGCAATTCTGCTTCTGGATATTTATACAGAAGAAGAAAGTGGGGACACCCATCTTCACAGCAGCGTTATACAGGACAGCCAAAAGCAGGGAACAGCCCCAGTGTCTGTCGACAGATGCGCGGGACAGACGAAGGGATCAACACTCTGTTATATGTACAATGGACCATCATTCAATCTTAAAAAGGGGAAGAAATTCTGATGCAGTGTGTCACGTACTTCAACATGAAACTTAAGAGCAAAATGCACATTAAGATGAGCCGCAAAGACAAATATCGCATGGTTCCACTTACAGGAGATGCTCAGAGTAGTCAAATTCAGAGACACAGAAAGCACCATGTAGGTTAGCAGGGGCTGGGGAGGGGGAGGGCAGAGATCTGGAGACAATAGTGGTACTGAGAGGACGACAGTGTGAATGTACTTGGTGCCACTGAATTATATACTTTATCGAAGTTACAGTGGTAAACTGTGTTGTGTCAATTTTACATATTAATACTATTAAAAAATAAAAATTTTTATTTAATTCAATTTTGTTTTAAAAGCCAAAGAGGGATGAGTGTTGGGCTCAGAGACTTGGAAGAACATCCCCAGAGGCAGAACACCTGAGCAGACACGTCCCCCCTCTGTGGGAGAGAAAGCTCAGGCCTGAGGGTCTGACCATCCCAGACTATCTCTGGCTCTGCCTACGTTCTGGAGCAACCCTGAATTCTGGAGCATCCCCAGATTCTGGAGCATCCCTAGGTGATGGAGCATCCCTAAGTGGAGAATCCTGGGACACTGGAACATCCCTAGGCACTGGAGCATCCCCAGGCACTGGAGCATCCCCTGGCAATGGAGCATCCCCAGGTTATCGAGCATCCCCAGGTGGTGAAGCAACCCCAAGTGATGGAGCATTCCCCAGGAGGACCATCCCCAGGCACTGGGGCATCCCCAGGTGATGGAGCATACCCAGGTGGAGAATTCCTGGACACTGGAACATCCTTAGGCAAAGCAGCATCCACAGGCACTGGAGCACCCCCAAGCAATGGAGCATCCCCAGGCAATAGAGCAGCCCCAGGTGATGGAGCAGCCCCAGGAGGAACATCCCCAGGTGATGGAGCAGCCCCAGATGATGGAGCATCCCCAGGAGGAGCATCCCCAGAGGATGGAGCATTCCCAGGTGATGGAGCATCCCTAGGCACTGGAGGATCCCCAGGCACTGGAGGATCCCCAGGAGGAGCATCCGTATGCAGCTGCAATGGTGCCTTTCTGCAGTCCATATCCCTTGCAGCAGGTATAAAAAGATGTATTTGCTGAGGGAATCTGCTTTCTCCTCTGCATCCTGAGAGTTCCCGTCACCAATGACAATGCTGCATGGGTCGACTGACCTGAGGAGCCCTCTAGCTTCTCTGGATCTCAAGTTCCAGCTCTTCCCTCAGAACCTCCCGTGTCTCTCCCTTGCATGTGCTGCTTCCTGTCCTTCTGGAGTCCCAAGCAGCCATTTCCCTTCTTCCTGCTCAGGTTTCCTGGACATCTTCCAGACTAGGAGCCTCTGGGCCCTCTTGGCTTCTCACTCCATCCTTTTCTCCAAGGAGGACACAGGAGACAGTGGCTCCTAGTGGCCCACAGGGACCAGGGGTCATTCTTGGTGCTGCCCAGACCCTTCCTAGGCCTCCAGTGCATCCACAGGATGGGCCAGGAGGAAAAGTGGGGGTGGGGGTGGGGGTGCATGAGAAAGCCCACGTGCAAGAATCCAGGGGAAGGCAGAGGTCAAGGCACTTTCATTTTCCTTCCCAGGAGGGAGAGACAATCCGCAGAGCAGAAACCGGGGCTGTAGAGATGCTGTGGGACTCCGTAGGTCTGCCTCGCTGGCCCGTCTACGTGACTGTCCTCCAACTGAGTCCCTATGGCAATCAGGAGGGTGACAACCTTTTGACAACTCAGATCTGGAGCTGGTCCGTGGAGACCGCAGGAGAGCAAAGGGGTGTGGAAACCCTGGACATGGGGGACAAACCCCAAGGGAACTGAGGGACTAAGGGAGCCGAGGAGGAAGCCTGGTGGTGGGGGCACCCATCTGGAGCCATGTTCCCCATAAGTCCCCACAGCCCAGGCAGGGGAGCCACACGTCTGAGGCCTGGGCAGCTCTGAGCCATTCCAAGGATTTCCAAAATTTTTATAAGCCCTTAGCAAGAACAGCCATACACGAAGCTGTGGTGGACAGCAGTTGTTCACTGGGGTTCTTTCACTGTTGACCTTGTCCATGTGAGTTGGCCCTCGGCCCACAGGAATGCAGGGGGGCCACCAGGCAGGGTGCAGTCCTCAGCCCTCCCCCCCTCCACCCCAGGTCAAGGAGACCAGGACAAAGTGCGCTGGTCCCGGGCACATATCTCCCCCACCCCCAACTAGGGGCTGTGTGACTCTGGACAAGTTCATCCCCATTCTGTGCTTCAGTCAAGTTGACCAAAGGACCTCTAAGGCCCTGTACACGGTTCTATGTGCCCTGATTCCAGAATCTGGGTGTCGGTGGTGGAAGGATTTATCATTTGGAACGTGCTGGTGAATGTACCTCCTAGATGATGTCCCCTCCCACTCCTGAGTTTCCCTTTTTAATGCTAATAAACTGTTAAATCTGAAAAGCACCACAGACACAGTGGATGGACGGATGGATGAGTCTGCTGTGGCTCCAGAACTGGGTTGCGTGGTGCCCGCTCCCCACAGGGCCCAGCCTCGGGCACTTGCTGCCTCATCAGGCCACTCTTCCTGGCCCAACTGATATGCTGGAGCTCGACAGTGCCCTCAAATGTCTGACTCGGTGGGAGCCTCCCAACATTTGGCTTTTCCCATCTGTGAAATGGGGGTCAGAGCAGAGCTGGGTCCTGGATGGTGAGTCATCTGTCTCCACACACATCCAGGAGGGGACGGGGTCCAGGGTCACCTGCTTGGCTCTGCTCTCCTCACTCAGAATCTCACCAAGAAGAGCATCTTCTCCTTAGAAAACAGGCTGGACCACACAAAGCTGTGTGATGGGCCGTGCCCTGGCCGCTGGCATCTGAGACAGTGTGCTGAGCACAGAGATGAAAGGCAGTTCTCCTTATAAAACTGTGGGCTTAGGGCTCCCACTCAGGATGACCAGTGCCCTGTCCAACCTCCTGGTTGAGCCAAGGAACTATGAAGCCCCAGCCACTGACCCCAAGTCACGGGGGATCAAGCAAGTACGGCAATAGGTCACGACTGGGAGAGGGAGGGAAGCCTGCCTGGGATGTGGGGTTGGGACAGGAAGTTCCTCTCATGACTGGGCCCATGCACACACATACAAGCACATGCAGACAAGTGTGTCCCGAGGGTGCACCACGGAGGTGTATGGCATCTACAGGAAGCGTGCACACCAGCCCGGCAGATGGAGGACAGTACCTCTGACAGTCAGAAAAGGCAGAGAAACTGATTCTGGACTTCCCTGGTGGCAGAGCAGGTAAGAATCCACCTGCCAACGCAGGGGACACAGGATCAATCTCTAGTCCGGGAAGATCCCACATGGATTCGCAGGTGTGGTTGAGAATTCATTCATGTTTCTCACTTGCTTTAGGATACACTAAGACAAACATCCTGGACCATACAAACCGGACTGCCCTAGGGACCTCACTAAAGTGGAGTCAGACAGTAGTCGTCTTTTTGTGCCTGGCATATTTCACTCAGTGTAATCCTCAAAGTTCATCCCTGTTGTAGCCTGTGACAAAACTTCCTTTCTTTCCAGGCTCAATGACACCTCCTGCGAATCCATCCCCACTTAACGGACAAGATCATCCAAGATGGGAGCAGTGACCTGTTCCCATCGAGTGGATAACAAAATGGGTCATGGAATTCAGGCATCTAAGTTCTTGAGTCTACAAGACAACAGCCTTGCCTGCTTAGCTTACGAAATGGTTGGGAAATATCACCCACAGACAAATACTTTTCCTATGAGCACCTCTCAGAACAGGTATGAGCCGAAAGCACAGCACAGATTCTTTGTTAAGAATCACAGAGCAGGGGAAGACTCTGAGCTACCCATCTGCCTTGGGCACCAGCAGGTCACATCTAAGAGACGGGATCTGCCTTATTGGGCCCCCATCCTCAGATCCCAATATTCTGGAATTCACTAATTCTTTCTTGGTCTCTTACCTAAAAATTCCACACTAAAATGTGAGACACTTTCTTCTTTTTCAGAGTAACAGAAGAATGTCTACTGTGACACCATCCCCTTTAAAGCAATTTTTAAACCAACGTTGTACTTTATATATAAAGACGGGCTCTACCCTTCAGGCTTGTCTCCTCCAAGACACACAGCACCGGTTCCTTCGGTTTCCTGAAGCCGTGTTTTCCACTGTCTTTTACGACTCTCATTGCTAGTCTTCACACCGTCTAATTGTCTCTAAAAATAGTCTCAATCCATAGCCAGCATCCCGGGAAGGACTTCAGAGCAGGAGACATTTGAAAGGACTCTCTCCTGTCCTGTTGGGACTTGGACTCAGACAGGCTCCCATCCAAGCACACACATGGCAAGGGCCAGCAGCTGCCAAGAATCAGATGGTCCAGGCCCAGACACGTGAGCGGGGCAAGGAGGGTTGCTAGGAGACTGGAGAGATGGGGAGGCAAGTCCAGCCAAACCAGCCAGCAGAGAGGGCTGGGGTTCGGAGAACGGGAAGGCAGAGAGCAAGGCGCAAAGCCCAGGGCCAGCAGTGGGAGAGCCAACGGGCTCAGAGCACGGAAAGAGCCACCGGGGCCAGCAGGGCTCCAGGGTGCAGCCGGGGACACGCGGGGACAACGGCCGAGACTGGGTAAGGGTGTGGCAGGAAGTGTTGATGCCCCACTGTCTATGTCCCTTTCCTCCTGGGCCACAGCGAGCCCACAGTGGCCAGACTCCCTGGCAGCTGGACACAGTGGCCTGGAGACCAAGCTCTGGCCCATGAAGCGTGAACAGCAGCGATGGCGCTGCAGCCAGTCCCAGCCAGGGAGCCTCCCACACACGAGCCCCGCTCCCGTCTGCAACCCTCTCCACCCCCGTATCAGCCGGATGGAGAGCATTCTGATGGCCTGAACGAGGGCTGAGCACAGGACCAGAGAGGCCCAGGCTGTTGAAGCCCCTTGTGGGAAGCCACCTAGGAAGGAGTGCCTGTGTGGTGACGTCGCCAGAAAGTACACCCTGTGTCCAACCAGGGACTTATGGGGGGCAGGGGAAGAACCAGCTTCCAGGCAGTAAAAATGGGGTTGAACTTGCCAAGAGGGGATGAGAAATCAGATGATTTGGAGCAAAACCTGATCAACGTCAAAGAGCCTCTTCTGCTATTTTAAATAAGATGACAAGGCCCGTGAACCAAAGAGAAGCCACAGACACAGTCTCTTGGAGGACTGACGGGCAGGGAAATCACCAGTCACTGGGTGCCAGGCCACCCATTCCCCCATGTGCTCAGCAAACTCTGAGCGCACGTCGCCAGGCCCTGCACTGGCTGCAGCTATGACAGTGAAGAGAATTCAGTCGCTGTCTGGAGGGGCCCCCGACCAGTGTGGGGGGCAGACCACAGCTATTAAACCACACAACCCAGCATCTCATGAGTCTGCCCAAGTGTGACCGCCACCCGGAAGAGGGACCCCTGACCCTGGCTGGAGCAGTTGGTGGGGAGCCCCAAAGGAGGGAAGCTTGACCTGAGTTCTGAAGGAGGAGAAGTCAGTGACTATAAACTGTGAAAGGAAGACCGTGTGCAAAGCCCAAATGAACATGCTACATCCGGGAACCAGCAGCAGGTCATACTGTGACGCGTGGGGCTGCCCGAGTGAGCAGGAAGCGATCCAGCTGAGAAGGAAGTGAAGGCCAACGGTGAAGGCCTAGCACCTTCAACAGGGCTTGAAGCAGCATAAGGACATAAACAGTCTGCTTCTGCTTCCTGGCGATGCAGTAAAGCAGGGGTCCCCAGCCTCAGGGATCTAATGCCTGATGATCTGAGGTGGAGCTGAGGTAATCATAACAGAAATAAAGCGCACCATAAATGTAATTTGCTTGAATCACCCCAAAACCATTCCCCCACCTGGTCTATGGTAAAACTGTCTTCCATGAAACCAGTCCCTGGTGTCAGAATGTTTGGGGACTGCTGCTAAAGGATAAACCAGGAGGGGTAAGACAGGATACACCAGGAGGGGTAAGACAGGATACACCAGGAGGGGTAACACAGCATAAACCAGGCTGGGGTAAGATAGGACAGAGTAGCTCCTCCAGGATGGACAAGCTCTTACAGTCACCAAGGCAAGACAGACTAGAGTTCAAGGGTGGGTGACAAAACACTGAGGGAGGAGAAACTCCAGGACCAGGAGACTGAAATGGCTGTGGAGTGAGAAGAAAAACGAAGACGTGGAGAAGGGAACCCTGCACCTGGCTTAACCACCGTGGTGGCGCCGTCCCCGAAGCAGTGACCATGGAAAGAGAGAAAGGCTTTCGGGGGCAGACAGACAATGATCTGATGATGTGGAGGAGCTTGAACTATTCTAGGCGTGAGCAGCAGCAAAATAAAAACATGAACTTGAGACAGACAAGTGGGCTGAAAGGTAAATGTGAAAGTCGTAACCTTGCTAACGCTGGGAACAGAGCTCGCACCCACAGTGTGGACATGTACCCCCATGCTGGTCTGCAGCTGGCTGACACACAGACACACTGCTCCCATGCACAGCTGTCTGGAGCACAGATTCACAGATGGGGCTAAGCTTGGAAGGTCTCTACTGATGGGACCCACAGCTCTGTCCTTGGCTCTTGCTTCTTAAATGCTGAATTAAAAATTCGGATGAAGACAGATTTGTCAGTTGTGCTGCTGACACAAATCTGGGAGGAACGGCTGGTAAGCTGGAAGGTTGAACCAAGAGTCGAGTGACCTAAATCCGCTGAAACCACACAAACTTCTTTGCAGACCTGTCCAAACTGACAAGATGAAATATAATAAGCACGCACACAGAGTCGTGCACTTACATGAAAAGACGTCACTGCCCAAACAGAAGGCGAGCGGCACTCTGGCTTATCAGGGATTTAGATGGTGGAGACCCTCGGGGTCGAGCAGACTGTAACTCACTGTGAGTCAGCAGTCAGCACGGCTGCCGAAAGCAAAAGCGACCTTTTCCTCCTTGATCTGCTCTCAGGGGCCAGCAGGCAGGAATCAGCCCAAATCAGCCCACATCTGGGCCAGTGACCCTCTGGGAGACGGACCCTCGAGGGACCTCTGGCAGGTGACCCAGAGAAGGTGAAGGGTGAGAATGAAGCCCTGGAGAACTGGGTGAAGAAAGTGGGGTGAGAACCCTGGGAAACAAGTTAGAAGGAACACATCAGAAATCCAGAGAGTAAATGCATTTTGTTCGCTCCAGATGGAAGGAGTCAGACTCTTGGGCAAAAGTCAGAGGATGGCAGATTTCTTTCAATATCTGTTTATTTATTTGGCTTTACTGGGTGCTAGCTGAAGAACACTACACCCTCGATCTCCTTTGCAGCATGCAGGAGCTTTGGCTGCAGCTTGTGAGATCTAGCTCCCTGACCAGGGACGGAGCCCAGGCTCCCTGCATCGGGGAGTGCGGCGCCTTAGCCACTGGACCATCAGGAAGTCCCAGGATGGTACATTTCAACTTTATCTTATTTCAAAAAAAAACCAAAGGCTCTCCCAAACTGGAATGACTGTTTTGTGAGTCTATGAGGCACCCCTTCTGTGGAATCATCGGAGTAGAAGTCAGATGACCACCTGTCAGGAAGGGAAAGAGTGGTCCACAATGGGCGGGAGGCTAGGTTGGACCTGAGGGTCCTAAGCTTTTGGATTTCAAGGACTGGTAACACTTGTTAAAAATGTGCTATCTGAGCAATTTTTCAAAACTCAACTACCACCTACTATCACCATCATTTCATAAAAGAGAAGACATTTGTCAACCAAAGCACAGGAGAGAGATATTACCGGTATAAGGGACAATCTTTTATGTTGAATACACTTCAGCTTCTGAAAAATGCGCCTGATTTTTCTGAATCTGGGAAGCTGGAGGGAACATGGCTCACAACTCCACCGGCCCATTCCCTCGTGGCCCTAGACACCAGCGATTAGCAGCTGCTCAATAAATACCTGCTCCTGAGTGACTGCATGATCGCATGCATCTATGCCTAAAGACCTGGCCTCTGTACCTCATCACTAATCAATATATATATAGATGGCTCTCGTGGTTCCTGGCACTGAAATATGGAACACCGAGGGCCATTAACCTCCCCAATCTATTCTCCAAACACCAAGAGGAACGATGCCTTATATGAGTGCTGTGTGTTAGGGTTTACACAGCATCTTCTCTTGTTATCATCACACTCAATTTTCTTGACAACATGGAGACTGATCCCCAGAATTCACAGCTGGAGAAACTGAGGATTCGGGCTTTCCCAGGCTACATCTGAGAATGGGTGAGGCAAACGGGAGACCAGGTGCCCACACTGCCAGGTGGATGCTGCCCACCCACCTCGAGCTGTGCCCTGAAGGAAGGGGTAACCCGACCCTCAAGCCCCACTGGTAAATTGTAATGCTGTCTCAGCATTACAAGAGCACAGGACACGGCTCGACACCACAGCTGCCCCAGGACCCACCACCAGGGTCTCTCGGGGGGAAGCGGAGAGACGGGAGGAGACTCAGTGCTTATCACGAGCCTTGTTTGCCTCCGAGACACCACCTGTCCACCAGGCCTGCTGGCACGGGGAAGCCGCCTGGAGATGGACGGAACTCAGGTCCACCCAGAGGCTGCACAGCCTCGAAACCCTCCTAGGATGATGGCGACGTGTGAGGAGCCAGAAACAAGCAGCTAACATATGTTACATATCCGGGCACCTCCGGTGACTCAGAGCTCCCCTCCTTCTACGTGCCAGCCAGGTGGGGCGGCCAGCTGAGGGCTGCGGCAGCCTGGGAGCAGCAGGCGATTTGGGAGCCACACAGCAAGTCCAGACTAAACAAACCCAAACACAAACCCACCACAGTGTATTCTCACAGGCTTCACCAGTTAATCTGGCATATTCTATACCTACAGACAGGCTTCCCAGGTGGCGCTAGTGGTAAAGAACCTGCCTGCCAATGTAGAAGGTGTAAGTAACGTGAGTTTGATCCCTGGGTCAGGGAGATCCTCTGGAGGAGAGCATGGCAACCCACTCCAGTACTCTTGCCTGGAGAACCCCATGGACAGAGGAGCCTGGTGGGCTACAGTCCATGGGGTTGCAAAGAGTCGGACACAACTGAAGCGACTTAGCACAGCACATAAATACATATAAATAGACAGAGAGACAGAGACTCTCAAGTCGACCTGAGAAGAAGGAGCCTTCTATTGGATGCAGATACACTGGCTGAGCCTCCATGGACGACATCTAGGCCCTCACCCCCAGTGTAACTGAACAGGGTCTCAGGCAGCCTAGCAACTGGTTCCCAGTCGTTGTCACCCAGATGCTGGTGTCCTTGCTGCTAATTCCTCAGGTAAAGAAATCTGAGCTCTGAGACCACAGTGAGCCGGGATGTAGTAGGGGGAGTGGTGGCAGGGCAGCGGGCAGGTGGGCCCGGCAGGTGTGTGGGGGCAGGTGTTCGGATGCTCCGGTCTCACTGCGCTCCTGGCAACATGCGGCCTCGATGGCATCCAACATCCTGCAGACACCTTGAGAAGCCACAACAAAGACCTGAGAGGCTCTGCTGGGCTGTGACCCACGGTGGAAGCACAGCCAGGGCTGAAGGGCTGAAGGGCACCTGTCACCCAGGAGACTAGTGAGGTCATCTGCCGGGGAGGTGAACGGTGGGGGCAGGGCCCTGTGGATGGCAGGGACTGAGGCCGGACAGTCCAGGTAGCACCTTCCTGACGCTGTGACCACACCTGACTTCTGCTGGGTCGCCAGGTCCCATTTCCGGAGCACACTTATAGCCATGCAGTCCTTGGAGGGCTGGGGATACAAAAGTAAACACACGGCCTGTTTTGTCCGCTTGCAAAATGGGAGCCATCATCTCTTTCATATGGTTGCTGTGAGATGAAATGAAATAACATAAATGAAAGAATTCAGGACGTGTGAACTATGGTTCTAGTGATTGTAACGGGGGTCCCAAGGCAATATCTGAATATTTTTCTTCTTTGCTCTGAAATATGGAGGATTTTAGATGAGAGCTCACAGTTCCTCTGCAAAACACGAAGACCTAAGAACACACTAAATTCTGATCTCTGCACCACCCCATCCATCACTAATCTTCCACTTTACTATTGCTAAATGTTTACAAATCCTTTGTTTTCAAATCATCCTAAATCTTAGCCTTCTTTCAAAGAAAAGAAACGATGAATGCTTCTTTTTCACACGTGTCTCCTGGTAGCTCTCTCAGCCACAACCACTTTAGAGGTAAACGCATTCAGTCTTTGTTGATGTGAAAAATGCCTTTTCATCCTAACTCTTGAAAGATACTCTGCCTTTGTGTAGAATTCTACTTTCATATCCACTGAGCACTTGGAAGACGGTGTTGCATTGTCTTCTAACCTCTGTTGTGCTTTTGATGAAGTCTGCTATTTGCAGATAATCTGTCTTTTCTCCCTGCTTGCTTTTAATATTTTCTCATTCTCTTTGACTTTCCAGCAGTTTTCCATGCCGAGTGTCCAGATGCCGACGTGTCTTTAATCCCCCTACCCAATCCTCAGTGCACTACTGCAACCTACACAGCCGTATCTTCCTGCAGTTTTGGAATGTCCTTGGCATTAGCTTCTGAAAAACAGTCTTTTCACCATTTTCTTTCTCTTGTCTCCTGGAACACCATCTAGACATACATTGAATCTTTTGGTTCCAACCCTGACTCTTCTATCTGCTTTTTCATAGAATCAGCACCTAATCTCTTCGCGCTGAATTCTGGGCAATTTCCTCAGGTCTAACCTCCAGTCACAGACTTTATCTTCAGCTGTGTCTACTCTGATGTTTCATCCATCCCATTAACTTATTTACCTCAATGATCATTTTTCAGTTCCAGAAGTACTACTGGGCTCTTTGCTCAAACCTTCTCTTTTTTCGTAAAGCACTGTTCTTTTCTTAGGCTTCCTATTTCTTCTTTTATCTCTCCACCTGTTTCAAGCAATCTGTTCTATGGATCCTTCACACCACCCTGCTACTTTAGTTGTCAGGGCATGGACTCTGCTGCCTGTTACACCTGCTGGCTCTTGGACGTGGAGGTTTATTTTCCATGAGGTTTGTGTTTTATAGTGTTAGCTCATCCTCAGCCAGGATTGCTTATTTTATGAAAGCACTGAGGACCCCGAGATGCAGAAGCTTCTTCAAAGTCATTTGCATTTATTTTTATGTATTGGCTGTGCTGGGTATTTGTTGCGGTGCAAAGGGGCTGCTCTCTAGCTGCAGTGTGCGGGCTTCTCACTGCGGCAACTCCTCTTGTTGCAGAGCATGGGCTCTGGGCGCTCGGGCTTTCAGTAGTTCAGGCACATGGGCTTGATAGTGGTGGTACACGGGCTTAGTCGCTCCGAGGCACGTGGGATCCCCCAGATCAGGAATCGAACCCATGTCCCCTGCATTGGCACGCAGATTCTTTACCACCGAGCCACCAGGGAAGTCCCATTTGTGTTTATCTTTGAAGGATCACTGGGGTATCAATTATCCTAGACCTAGTTTTTGTGTGTGGTAAAAAACACAAAACACAGTATGGCAAAAACCAACACAACATTGTGAAGCAATTATCCTCCAATTAAAAACAAAATCACAAAACATAAAAAGTACCGTTTTAGCCATTTTTCAACCACCTTTCTAGTTTCTGGGTGTTTGATTGCTTTATACACCTCATACAAGTAGAATCACATAGGATCTGTCTCTTTGTTGTTCAGTCACTAAGTCACGTCCACCTCTGCAACCCCACGGACTGCAGCAAGCCAGGCTTCCCTGTCCTTCACCATCTCCCGGAGTTAGTCTTTTCGTGTCTGGTTTATTTCACATAGCATAAAGTTCTCAAGGTTCATCCCTATTATAACATATGACAGGGTTCCCTTTTCTTTTAGAGCGGAGTCATATCTTACTGTGGCTTCCTGGTGGCTCAGTAGGAAAGAATCTGCCTTCAATGTAGGAGACACAGGTTTGATCTCTGGGTCAGGAAGATCCCCTGGAGGAGGGCATGGCAACCCACTCCAGTATTCTTGCCTGGAGAATCCCATGGACAGGAGTCTGGTGAGCTACAGTCCATGGGGTCACAGTGATTCAGACATGACTGCGAGACTGAGCGCACACACACAACCTGTGAGGGTCCAGGGCAGGGGGCAGAGGGAGCCCAAGACTCATCTCTTTCTTTACCAGGAATTTAAGTTTCAGTCTTCACAAAACAGCTTCATCCCTGTACCCCTGAATCTCACAGGCCTAGGACCACAAGTCTCACCCTCTACCTCCAACTCTACGCTCGACATCCAGATCCCAATTTGTATGGAGCACCACAGCATTAGCCATGGGGAACCGATTCCTTTCTTGGTACTGTTAAAATATGCATATCTATGGCACACAACTGTTTTGAGACCTAAAATACATAATTCACATGAAGATCCTGATTTAAAGCTTAGCATACACTAGACACTCAATGGATCATGGCTATTAATATTTCTAAACTCGACTCAGTCCAGTGGAGCCCAAACCACCAATCTTTCTCTTTAAAAAGATAATAAAAATTAAAAAGCTATACTCTATAACATGATGTACCTTGCATCACCCCTACATAAATCTCTCCCCACTCTCTTGAAAAAGACAGGAGAAGAAAAAGTGAAATAAAAGAGACATCTATTAATACAATGAACTGCAAGTTGGGACCCCAATGTCAAATATGAGACATCCCCAACATGAAACATTGCCGAGATTAGCTAAAGTTCAAATTCAAACAAAATGCATGAAACCCTCACCAAACTACCACGCAAACACAGACACATACATAGCTAGCACGCATGCACACAGCGTTGTGTCCAACTCTTTGCCACCCTATGGACTGTAGCCCTCCAGACTCCTCCATTCAAGGCATTTTCCAGGCAAGAACACTGAAGTAGGTTGCCATTTCCTCCTCCAAGCTAGTGAAAGTGAAAGTCACTCAGTCGTGTCCAGCTCTTTGCAGCTCCATGGACCATACAGTCCATGGAATTTTCTGGGCCAGAATACTGGAAAGGGTATGCTTTCCCTTCTCCAGGCAATCTTCCCAACCCAGGGATCGAATCCAGGTCTCCTGCATTGCAGACGGATTCTTTACCAGCTGAGCCACAAGGGAAGCCCTCTCCAAGCTAGTAGGTGTACCTAAAAATTCCCCACTGACCTTTACAGACACAAATGTCTGCTCACCCCTTGGCTGGGTGTGGGCAGTACATTGAAGACTATTCAGCCTTGTGGCTGCACAAGAAGCCTTACCTGGTTCCTGTAACACCCACACATGGCTCGAAACCTGGTCCCCATCATGGTGCTGTTTCCACCCCATCCTGGGCTCCATGGTGGATGGTCCATTTTCATTTCCCCATTTTCCTTTCAGTGAGAAGCAATGAAGAGCACAACCTTGGATCAGGAGGCTTCCTGAGCCTTCCCAACAGGCGGCCCGCTTTAGAAGTCCCCTTACATAAAGTAGGAGTTGGTCTGAACTGTGTCATCCTATAGAACTCAGCAGCGGCCCAAGATGGGTGTGTCTGACTCAAGAATAAATGGGGATCAAACTGGGAAGAAAAGCCAGAGGCAGATAATTTTATGGCAAAATATCTGGCGCTAGAGATGCAAGTGCCATGCCCTTTCTACTCCTGGAAGACTGTTTTGTCTAATGAATGAAAAGTAGATTTGAAGGAAGGGAAGGGGGGGGGAAAGAAGGGGAAAGAAATGTGGTTTATCCCCCAAAGCAGGCGGCTCCCAGTGAGGCTGGCTGCCGCCACGATGGATGTGTGCACAGCTTTATTTATTATATCCTCTTGGAGCCTATTCAAAGCAAGAACATTAAGCGTGTGTAAAATCCAGAAGTGAAAACAGCCCCTCTTGACACTGCTCTGCAAGTTTCTGCCCTAAATTAGACAGTGAATCAGGAGGCTATGTCTGCAGGCCAGCAGGGAGAGAATGCAGGGCCCAGACACGTGAGCCCACTGGGAAAGAAGGCAAGCCTGTGTGATGGTTCTTTCTCAAGGCAGGGAAGGCAGACCCAGGCTAGTCTCGTCTGACTGCAGTGCAGACAGTGACAATTCCAAACCGATAAAGGAAGTCCCTAAAATAGGCCCCTTGTATCCGGCCGCCCTAAGTCCCTGGGAAAAAAGCCGCTGTGTCAAGTGGACGTCAACCCAAGCATTTCTTACTGACCCACCTCCCTGACTTTTATCTCTGAGCCTGCAGATAAACACCCACAACAGTCCCTGGAGATTAGTTCTAAACATACCAACCGTGCTTAGGCCAGGATGCACCCTCTGCCTGTGAGTGCTCTGTGGGTGCCAACAGCCTCCCAGCTCAGACTGGGTGCACCCACTCCCCGGAGGAACCTGGGCAGAGCAGAAACTGGACCTGACACCTGGGACCCCGCCGTCCTGCATCTGAGGTCTGGACTGGGCCACTGTGCTGCTACTGCAGCCATGACGATGCCCATTCCTCACTCCACACCTCTCCCCGGAGGGAGGTCTGAGCAGATCCCCAGGCTGGTGCTGCCTGCATATGGGCTGCAGTTGAAACTACCAAGAAAAATCTTAAAACTCGATGACAGGCTATCCAGATTAGAAGAGAAACAACATAATCACGGCAGGGCTTTTCCAAAGTAAGCACTCAGAAAACAGTTGCTAGGTTCAAATTCCAGCTCCATCATTTATTAGCTGTGTGACCTTAGGCAAATTCCCCAAACTCTTTGAGCCTTTTTCTCCTTTTCTGTGAAACGGGGATAAGATGAGTTCCTACCTCATTGAGATAGTGGATGCGATGCACTTTGCAAATCTGGGGAGGAAAGGAATATGCTGGAGGAAAGGGGAACCCCTTGTGATCCTCAAAGTGCCTGGCTGTAGAAATAGATCCAATGGTAGTCGGGGCTGGGGAGAGCAGGGGGAGAGGGCATGGCTGTCTGTTCACAACCGGAGGAATGCAAGGCACAGCCGAGAACTGATTTATGTTCAGTAAACGGCCCCACATCCCTGGATGTCTCTACTGCCTGACACTTAAACACAAGTCTGGATCTGGGTCCCCACTCGGGTGTTGGCAGGTTGAAAGACATGTCCAAAGCCAACCAGCTCAAGAAAGCCAAATATGGCCAAGCTCAGACCACTGTAGGTGGACCAGGAGGCCGCAGGCGCCAGAAGACGGTGCGGGTGACTCAGACGCTCAGCTGACAACTCCAGAGCGCGGATGACTATGGGCTGTGTTCATTTCCAAACAGAATTTTCCATCCTACAAACCCCAAAGCATTCTATCAGGGCAGTGGGGTCTAATGCATCAGCTGCTGGGGAAACAGGCCTCTCAAGCTGGCGTGGATGCTACCCCGAGTCCCTGCACCAGCCTACAGGCCCCAGCCCCCAGAGAGCAGAGCAAAAGTAACCAGCTGGATGAAAGACTCTTCCAGACCCCAGAGGACACTCAGAAAGTTCACAGAACCACAGAAGGAGCCAGGATTAGGGCCAGCCCCTTGCCTACTCGTGCTGACTGGTCAGATCACCTCTGAGCATCCCCAGGATCCAGTGAGAACAAAACCACATACTCACTGTGAAACGTTTTGAAAACCATTTACAAAGACAGTGTAATAAAACCATAAAGTCTCATTGAGTGACTCCTCCAGCAGAATCAGACCAGCAGTTAGAAGCTCTCGGATTTAATTCACCTTTTAAAGTATGTCCATGATTTACCAACCTGGCTGAATAAACAGTGAAAAACAGAATTTATAAAATGGGTATTTTTTTTCCTTTCTTTCCTATATTATATTAAACACATTTCAGCTGATTTTTTACCCCCACTGAACTAGCTACTGGTTTGACAGAACCGATTGAATCAGCCCGCTGAATAAAGAGCCTGGGCGACTGTCTGACTTCCCCAGGCACAGCCAAAACAGTAGGTGTGCCAGGCACCATCCCCAGCCTGCGACTGGTGCAGACATCACTAGTCAAGCCCTGCACTCTCTGCCCTGAGCTTCCGCTGCACCCAGAATCCTTCCCTGGGCAGCACTTCAGGCCCCTTGACCAGTCCCAGATCCACACGGGACCCAGAATCATTTGTCATCTTAGGTATGCCCTTCGTCTGATTTAAGCTGAAGCCACCAGCTCAATGATTTCAGTCTTACTAATTCCTCCTGAACTTGCTTGCTGATTCCTGGAATTCCTGCGGGGGGGTGGCGGGGGGGAGATGAAGTCTTTTATCTCACAATTAGACAAAAGGCTGAACACCCAGATACATCAGAGAGGACACAAAATGACTTAAATTTGTAGAAAAATGGGAATAGCTGACTCCAGCCTCCCTCTGAGCAGGGCCCAGGTGGCCCTGCTCTCCTGAAACAAGTCTTAACTGCACCTTTGCATCCTCTGGAGGCTCCGGCCTCCAGGGACAGCAGCGGTCACTTGAGTCACCCCACAACTGCCAGGAGGAGTGTGGACCGTGCTGCATGGCTCTGCGGGGTCAGAGCCCCTTCCTGGGCACAGAGGAGGAGAGCCCTGGGTCCCTGAGGGTGACGTGGACAGTCCACAGCCTGGCAGGAGCTCAGGAAAGAAGGGGACAAGCAGAGATAAAGCCCAGTGACACAGAGAGAGCTACTGCGCCCCACAAAGTCATCATTCACAACAGTCCACCCTCATCCCAGGGCTGCTCCACTCCTGGCCTGGTCTGCATCTCACGTGGTCCTTGATGGGTCAGCTCTGTGAAAGCCGAGAGACTTCCGGTCTGGAGGACCCCCTTGCTCTTCATGCAAGTGAGCTGCCACATCGCACCACGCGGCCACCACCGAGGAGGCTCCAGGCAGTGCAGCCAGAGGCCCCGTCGAGAGCGCTGAGGGGGGCAGGTGCCCATCTGTTTCACTCATCACTGCATCCTCACTGAGTCTCTGGTATCCAGTGGACACTTAATGCACGGCTGTCAGAATTGGTTCTGCTTGCTTATGCCTGCTGCCAAGAGGCTGCTACAGTGCCAGCTCATGGGAAGCGCTCATAAACAGTGACTGATTGATTGACCAATGACTGATAGTCTGTCCTGACTCTAGTTCCCCAAGGGAAGACGGAACAGTGAGCCACCTGCCATACCTGGTCTGGACCTAACCGAGCGCTAGTCCCGGGAAAGTCTCGACCGGTGTCTTCTCAAGTCCAGGAACGCACACACTGAGGGATGGAGCATGCTTCCTGTCTAGGATTCTCCAGGGCAGCTCTACAGACAGGGTGACAACAGAAAGCAGCCTGCAGCCCCAACTCCTGACCAAACACCTTCATCCTGACTGGCTGAGTGGATGATGGGTAGTGGTGGGATTCAAGCCCTGGCAGAAAGAGGCAGAAATTCCCAAGAGACCACATGGCCTGCACCGAGGACCCCATAGGGACCTTCCAAGAACTCACAGAGGTGCCCTAGGAAACAGTCAGCACTCAGGCAGCTGCCAGAGCAAAGAGTAAGACGGTGGCTGATGGCGGGCAGCCAAGCACTAAGGAGAAAGTCGTGAGCACTGTGTCCTCTGAGTCCCTCTCCTCTGCCCCAAGCCTAGAAGCCCAGCAGTGGGGGGAAGAGGGGGCTGGAAGAAGGGGAAAACTAGGTCATGACCCTCTTTCCCTGTACAACCTGAAAGAACGGGTAAGGCCTGAAGTAGGCCATGGGCTTCTGAATTTATCAAACCAGTCAATCCTAAAGGAAATCAACCCTGAACATTCATTGGAAGGACTGGTGCTGAAGCTGAAGCTCCAATACTCCGGCCACCTGATGTGAAGAGCCGACTCATCGGAAAAGATACTGATGCTGGGAAAGATTGAAAGCAGGAGGAAAAGGGGATGACAGAGGATGAGATGGTTGGATGGCATCACCGATTCAATAGACAGGAGTTTGAGCAAACTCTGGGAGTTAGTGAAGGACAGAGGAGCCTGGCGTGCTGCAGTCCATGGGGTCGCAAAGAGTCAGACACAACTGAACACCTGAACAACAACAAAAATGAGGCCTAAGTATTGCAATGAGGCTGTTCTAACAACAAGGCTAAGAGGGGCTGTGATAATGGAGAACAGGAAAAGGGGACAGCAGAGCAGGGCTGACCACAGCAGTGCTGGACTCTGAAAGCGTCCTGCTATATGAGTCAGTCCACCCTATAAGCATGGCCCCTGCCTTGAGATTCTGGGTGTGAGAATAATTTCTCATGGCAAATCAAAGCACCAGTATGCTCTGGGCCCTCCAAGTCAATGAGCAAATACTAAAAACTGTTTCTAGATCAGTGAAACCACCAAGATTACCCACTGGAGGCAAATGTAAAACCACATTGTAGCATCACTTCCACAATTCATGTGCTTAGAACCCACAAGAGAAAAAAAATTCACAAAGGAGATGGGCAGCCACTCAAAATTTGTATCACAGGAGGAAGTGATCCACCATCAGGGAAAGTCAGAAGATATATGAAACAGGAGAGCCACTCCACAGGGTTGAAATCAATAAAACAATCTGAAAATGAACTATAAATATTACATATCTGTTTAAAATTATTAATGATATAAAATATGGAAGCGAAATCAGAAATTGACAGAATACATTATTAAAAAATAACAGGTCTGAAAAAGAACAAAACAGAACTTTAATAAATAAAATAGTCAGTAGAAATAAAAATATATTTTAAAGGTAAAACAGTAGACTAGATACGAATGAAGAAAAAACTAATGAATTGGAAAACAGAGCTAAAGAAATTCCCTAGAGAGTAGCAAAGGAAAATAATGAAATATAAGATATGAAAGAGCATCTAGGATGAAGAGTAAAATGGAAAAATCAGCAGAGTTCCAGAAGCATAAAATAGTCTAGGGGAGAAACAATAGTTGAAAATGACTGAGAATTTACCAGAACTGGGAATGATACAAACCCTTGGGTTGAAGTAGCTCACCAAGTCACAAGTAAGATTTAAAAAAAAAAAAAATGTAATAACACAATATCGTGAAACTACCTAATACTAAAGACAAAGTGAGTATCTTTTAAAAATCGAAATTATGACATAGACCAACAGCAGACCTCTCATCAGCAACAATAGAGTCCAGAAGACAATGGAAGATCTTCCAATTGCCGAAGGAAGACAGCAGCTTGCATAGAATTGTGTACCATGAAACCATCATTCTTGAATGAGGGAGAGAGGAAGAAAGAAAGAAAAAGAAAGAACTTCAAACAGAGACTGAGGAAGTTTACCACTATAGACCACCACCCAAAAAAACTGCAAAACATAAGCTTCATTGTTAAGGAAAGAATCCAGAAGGAAGGAAAAGAATGCAAGGTGCAGTAAGGCTTCTTCGCAAGACTTTCTTGGAAGCCGGTGTGTCTCCTTAGTCACATCTACTGTGTGGGGTGTAAAGCAGCCGCACTTGACCCCACCCAGTCACTTCATACACAAAGCCAAGGAGACTCAAGACACCCTCATGCCTTTAAAACCCCAAACCTCTTTTCTTTGCTACTATTTTTGAAACCGTGAGGCTGTTTGACACTTTTCTTGCCCCTCCCCCAAGACATTCTTTCTTAGAAAAAAACTTAAGCTCAGAAGTACTCTTGATGCATGTGAGCCTCCACTACCATCTCTCCATGCAGCTGACAGTATGCACAGGACCACACTCACAACGTTTTTCTCCTGCTGTATTTCACTTACTGCCTTTGCAATATTTAACTCATAGTCATTTATGAATGGGGTTAAAAGAATAAATGGATTCTGAATGAGGGGGTTGGAGGTAGTGGATACCAATCCCCAATCATGAGGAAGAGAAGCAAGTCAACAAAATACCAAAGCAAGAGGCAGAGGCACCTGGGTCTCCTGGTACCCAGACACACCTGCAGCCTGTGACAGTCACTTTCCGGGGGCTTCAAGCTAAGTCCACTGCTGACTCTTTCCTGCTCCTTCTCTCCCTGACACGTGCACACACCACACACCAAGGAACTTTTAGCATTTGGTCCCCAAGTGCTAAAACTTGGTCCCCATGTTTTCCTAGCGGAAACTTTCCCTGAGTCTATGGTCTAGAGTTTCCATTCATTTACTTCTAGGTCTGAAAATACTACTACATGACCTTTATTGCCATTTTCCCCCTCTGCCTTTCAAATGCACCGTGACCTAATTAAACCGCTGGGAGGTGCTGGCCTGTGCCCGTCCACAGCCAAATGGGTGTGAACAATACTTCACGCTGTGATGTCTGTGGGCATCCCCACCCCCACCCACCCCCCCAGAATGCCACCAGGCCCACGCAACTCCAGAGCATTTCTGCTCTGGTCATCTTCTCTTGTGGATTTTCTTCTCTCCTCTTCCACTCTACCAGAGCCAAGCCAGACTCCAAGGTTCAGGCCTGGGACCCACTGTCTGGAAAGTGACATAGCTGGCACTGCGGAGACCCCTACATCAGACTCAGAGCTCCCTCTGCAGCCAACACACTGCCCGGGTTTCCTGGAGAGGGAAAGAGGAGCCAGAGGACCCTGCAGCCCAGCCCCAGCAAGAGCTCAGGCTGGGATCAGCAGTGCCTTCGAGATTCACCAGAATAAGGCTGGACTCTGCAGGTGGGTTACCAGATGGGACCACACAGGGTGGCAGGGCACCAGGCCCCAGAAGGCCATCATGGCACACTGCTTCTGGGCAGGCAGACAGCAGCTGGGCCACTTCCCTAGCCTAGAAGGGGACTGAAAATAGCATCCAGGTAAAGGCCTCACCGTTCCCCAGGTACCCCTCCCTGTGGTCAGGTCCATCTCAAGTGGACCCACTCTCAAGGTCCCCTGAGAGCAGATTCAAATCCAGTGGACTGCCTCAGTTCCCATCTCCTCTCCTCTCTCCCACATCTCACCTGACGCTGACGTGGATGCCCTCTGCAGCCCTGCAGGAGCAAGCACCTCCTCCACCACCCTCGCCCCTCTGGCTCTGTTTTACTTGCTTCCTAACCTTTAAACACATGGGCTCCATCCTCAGCCCTGCATCCTCCCCTTCTCTCTGTTCTCTCTCCCTAGTAATTCCATCCATTTCCACAGCTTCAAAATCTCACTTTTAAATGAACTCTTATCCTGCATGTTTGCTGGGTATCTTCCACTAGCCTTCCAAATCCACCCTCTACCCTTCCCATCCAGATAGTCCTGCCCACCTAGATAACCCTCTCCAGCTAGACAGATTTTCCCATGGAGATAGCCCTGCCTACCCATGTAGCCCCTCCTTCCTAGATAGATTTTTTTCCCATGGAAATAGCCCCACCCATCCACATAGCCCCACCCTTCACTTCCTAGCAACCAGATGGGGAAACAATGGAAACAGTGACAGATTGTATTTTCTTGTGCCCCAAAATCACTGCAGATGGTGGCGGCAGCCATGAACTTAAAAGACACTTGTTCCTTGGAGGAAAAGCTATGACAAACCTAGACAGCATATTAAAAAGCAGAGACGTTACTTGGCAACAAAGATCTGTATAGTCAAAGCTATGATTTTTCCAGTAGATATGTATGAATGTGAGACTTGGCCCATAAAGAAAACTGAGCCCCGAAGAAGTGATGCTTTTGAACTAAGTGTTGGAGAAGACTCTTGAGCTGCAAGGAAATCAAACCAGTCAGTCCTAAAGGAAATCAAGCCTGAATATTCATTGGAAGGACTAATGCTGAAGCTGAAGCTCTAATACTTTGGCCACCTGATGTGAAGAACTGACTCACTGAAAAAGACCCTGATGCTGGGAAAGATTGAAGGAGGGAGGAGAAGGGGATGACAGAGGATGAGATGGTTGGATGGCATCACTGACTCAATGGACATGAGTTTGAGCAAACTCCGTGAGATGGTGAAGGACCGGTAAGCCTGGCGTGCAGAAGTCAATAGGATTGGAAAGAGTTGGAGATGACTGAGCAAATGGAAAAGGTCAGTTTTCATTCCAGCCCCAAAGAATGCTCAAACTACCACACAATTGCACTCATCTCACACACTAGTAAAGTAATGCTCAAAATTCTCCATGCCAGGCTTCAACAGTATGTGAACCGTGAACTTCCAGATGTGCAAGCTGGATTTAGAAAAGGCAGAGGAACCAGAGATCAGATTGCCAACATCCATTTGATCATCAAAAAGCAAAAGAGTTCCAGAAAAACATCTACTTCTGCTTTACTGCCTATGCCAAAGCCTTTGACTGTGAATCACAACAAACTGTGGAAAATTCTGAAAGAGACAGGAATACCAGACCACCTGACCTGCTTCTTGAGAAATCTGTATGCAGGTCAAGAAGCAACAGTTAGAACTGAACATGGAACAACAGACTGATTCCAAATAGGAAAAGGAGTATGTCAAGGCTGTATATTGTCACACTGCTTATTTAACTTATATGCAGAGTACATCATGAGAAACACGGGGCTGGATGAAGCACAAGCTGGAATCAAGACTGCAGGGAGAAATATCAATAAGCTCAGACATGAAGATGACACCACCCTTATGGCAGAAAGCGAAGAAGAACTAAAGAGCCTCTTGATGAAAGTGAAAGAGGAGAGTGAAAAAGTTGGCTTAAAACTCAACATTCAGGAAATTAACATCATGGCATCTGGTCCCATCACTTCATGGCAAATAGATGGGGAAACAGTGACAGACTATTTTGGGGGGGCTCCAAAATCACTGCAGATGGTGACTGCAGCCATGAAATTAAAAGACGCTTGCTCCTTGGAAGAAAACTTATGACCAACCTAGACAGCATATTAAAAAGCAGAGACATTACCTTGCCAACAAAGGTCCATCTAGTCAGAGCTATGGTTTTTCCAGTGGTCATGTATGGATATGAGAGTTGGACTATAAAGAAAGCTGACCACTGAAGAATTGTTGCTTTTGAACTGTGGTGTTGGAGAAGACTCTTGAGAGTCCCTTGGACTGCAAGGAGATCCAACCAGTCCCTCCTAAAGGAAATCAGTCCTGAATATTCACTGGAAGGACTGATGCTGAAGCTGAAGCTGAAGCTCTAATACTTTGGCCAGCTGATGGGAAGAACTGACTTATTTGAAAAGACCCTGATGCTGGGAAAGATTGAGGGCAGAAGAAGAGGATGACAGAGGATGAGATGGTTGGATGGCATCACTGACTCAATGGACACTAGTTTGAGTAAACTCTGGGAGTTGGTGATGGACAGGGAGGCCTGGCGTGCTGTGGTTCATGGGGTTGCAAAGAGTCGGACACGACTGAGCAACTGAACTGAACTGAACTGAGTGACTGAACAACCACTTAGATACCTATTCCCAAGTAGACAGCCCCACCCACCCATATAGCCCCACCCACCTAGATAGCCCCGCCCACTGGATAAAGGACTTCCTTGCCGTCCAGCCTTTGTTGAGAAAACCCCTTCTTCCCTCTCCCACCTGGACTTGGCAGCAGCCTCAGAACTGTCCCTCCATCTGTGTTCTTAGGCCCCACTTCACGCTCTACCACGCTGCCTAACTAGGCTCCTGGAAGAGCAGCTCTGATCACCCCTTGCCCTCGCTCAAACACTCCAGAGAGTCTTGGGGAGCCTCCGGAATGGGAGGCAGACTCCAGCCCAAGGTGAGGGCTCTCCACGTGTGCCAGCCTTCCCTCCACTTCTTCTCGGACATGGCTGTGCCCTAAGCAAACTCAACTCCCATTCCTCTAAAATCCAGTGCCTGAGCCCGTCAATACTGCTCTTCCTGCTGGGACCACCCTATGTCTGCCTGCCCTTCAGGGTCCAGCCCCGTCATCTATGCTTTCCCTATTTACTCTATTTGACCGTACATCTCCTTCTTTAAGCCTGTGAGCCCTTCATCTTCATCTCCTTGGAACGCTAGGCATGCTCTGCCCATCGTGGGTGTCTGTGCATCTTCCCTTCCACTGGACTACACGCCTGCCCCCCCACCCCCAGGGGAAGGGACAACTGAGGGGCCATAACCAGAGGTCACAGGAAAAGACTGCCTTACAGACAGCAGGTGCCCAACAACACGGTGAGAATGACCGACCACGCCAATTCTGGGAGAGGAGAAGCAACTTTTAGGATTGTTTTCACCAAAATTGGCATGAGATTCTCCATTTTCAGGGCATTTCACAGTCAATTTATCCTGAGAAAAGGCTCCTCATTGCCTGGTCTTTCAGACAGCCAGGCACAGATCAAAATTTTTGCCTTTTAAATAATTGAAACACAGAGCCACAGGATCTTATCCGCTGCAGACCAAATATGACATCTGAGTCACTATAATCCCCTCAGATGTGCAGCTCAGATCCCCAGGAGGTCTTGGGAAGCCAGACACAGTGACAGAGGCTCTGACCTTGGAGAAACACTGTGCAACCTTTCAGCTCTGGACAGCGGCCAAGACATACCTGTGCACAGGACCAGAAGGGGATGCAAAGGCAGAGCCCGCAACACAGGGATTTACTAAGAGTCGGATTAAAGTAAGTGTATCAGTCTGCCAAAGGTCTGACCTGCATTCTGACTTAGCATGCTCAACTCTGCTAATCTGAGAAACAGCGCACACACTTAATGCCCCAGCTGAACCTGACAATCGGGGAGCTGGGCGTGGAGCTGGGTGGGTGTGGGGCTGGAGGTCAGCCTGCGTCAGGACAAGGAGCCCTGATGTATGGTCAATATGGTCAAGCTACAGGAGGAGCTGAGACCAAGAGTCGGCAAGCCACTGTAGCACAGAAAGCTGTCTGACTCTAACAGGGCTCCAGCACGAATAAATGGGATAACATATGAGCCCACAAAGGTAAAGATAAAATAAAGTCTACCATCTGATCTCCTCTCTCTCTAAAAAGAAAAAAAAAAAAACCTGATTCTTTTATTCCTTCCTTAATAAGTCAAATTGTTCAGATTTTCTAAGCCCAGGTTTCCTTATCTGAAAAAATAGAAATCATAAAACTTGTCCCATTACTTCGAAAAAAATTTTTGAAGGATAGTTGACAGTAGACATGAGCAAGATTGAAAAGGTATTCTAGAGCAATCAAAAAGCAAAGTGATATTATTACTTTTAGGCAAAACAGTTATGGGAAAAAATAGCCATCCCAAGAATGAAAGGGCTTCCTGAGTCAGTAACTGGCCACTGGTCTCCACATGGGGCCACCATGTCTTACTGGCTTCCTCCCTCCTCCCTCTGTTCCTGACTCTTTCCCCTGAGTGCTTCTTTTTCCGAGTGTCTTTCCCTCCCTCACTTAGACTACGAGGTGCAGGCAAGAGCCCCAGGCACAGCAGCATCCCCAGGCAAGCCCCCAGGCTGGAGATAGAGGCCGCTCGCCAGCCAGCACCTGGCCATACAGCCCCTCCACCGGCGCAGACGTGGGGCCACGGAGCAGGACTCAGCTTAGCCACACAAGACCCATCCTCTCCCAGGATCCTCACAGATCCCAGAGTAGATGCTCCTGGACTATAGACAGGCAGACGGGGACACACAAACTAAAGAGCTCTGTCTTACCCAACACCCGCCTCCGGCCGTTCCAAAGCCCTGCTGGCAGGAAGGGGAGGGCTGAGCTGAGTCTGGAGACCTTCTTTGTTTTTTGGAAGGGAAGCAGCATCAGTCACTTCTCATTGCTGGATTGTTAAACACCTAGTTAAAGTGAAAATTCTGATACAGGCCCAGGGAGCCTCAGGAACACACTAACCCTCGTGACTGCCACAGTGGAATTCCCTGATGCAATATCCTCGTCTACACGGGATTCTGACGTGGTGAAGCCACATGAGCAAATGGGCTCTTCTAACAAAAAAGCCATAATTCAGACCCAGAAATTCCATTCCTAAGTCTGTACCCTAAAGAACTGAAAGCAAGAACTCAGATACTTGTACACTGATATTCACAGCAGCATTATTCACTGTAGCCTAAAGGCAGAAACAGCCCAAGTGTCCATCAGTTGACAAATGGATAAGCAGAATGTGGTCGGTTCATACAGCAGAATATTATTCAGCCACAAAAAAGAATGAAGTTCTGATACCCATGATACAACATGGATGAGCCTTGGAAACATCACATAAAATAAGCCAGACACAAACAGAAAAATACAGTATGATTCTACATAAATGAAATACCTAGAATAGAAAAATTCACAAACAGATTAGATGCTACCAGAGGCTGGGAGAGGGCGGAATGGGGAGTTGTTACTTAGAGCTTATAGAGTTTCCGTTTGGAGGGAGGAATTTTGGAAATAGTCTGGTGATGGCTGTACAATGCTGTGAATATAATTCATGCCACTGAACTATATACTAAGATTGGTTAAAATGAAAAACTTTGTTCTATAAATTTTATAATAAAACATTTTTAAGGGTCATAATTCACATCTTCAGCTATCAGTAGATGTGCCTTACAGACTTAGCTTTGCTGAGTTAAAAGAAATAAATCTTAAAACCACTTTTTGTGTAACTGAAAGTGCTCGATCTCACCTCCAAGTGACACCCGGGTCCCCCATTGACCTCCTGTGCTTCCTTTTAACTGCACCATTTATCAGGTGGGTCATTTATCAGGTGGGTCGTTACAACCAACCTAGATCTGAATTCAGGGGATATGCCACCGACAGTGAGATGGCAGAGGTGAGCCCCAGTGACTGGATTAACATCACGGTCAATGATGCTTGAGAATCCACAGTCACATGGAGATGCAGGGGACACAAGCAGAGATGGGGAGTGACTGTCAGTGGGTGCAGGGTCTGTCTCTGGGCTGATGAAAATGTGCAGGCTTTGGTGATGATGATTGCACAACCCTGTAAAAATACTAAAAATCACCAAACTGCACATTTTAAAGGTATTGAAATGTATCTTTTATGAAAGTGACATATCTCCACCAAGATGTTCTTTAAAAACAAATAAATGGATAACACATGCAGTCTGGGAGCTCAGCCTGCAAGGATGGGCCCCAAACTCATCAGACCCGGGTTGGAGAACGGAGGGCCTATTTCCAGGGGGGGAGATCACTGGGGAGACGTTCCAAGAAGGCAGGGAAGCAAGGCCCTGCCATGAAGCGGTCATCTCAAAGCCAAAGCTGGACAGATGGAGTCCCCACTGGGATCTGAGGACCAAGCAGGGTCCAGGCAGAAAGTTCAGGAACAAATGCACAGCTCGGAGAGGGGACGGCGGGTGAGCGGAGGCGTGTGGAGTGACCACAGGGCAGCGCAAGCACTCAGATGTCTGTCCACCGCCCTGACCGGTGGAAGACGCAGCTTCCACAGTGCACATCCAAGCCGTGCGACACGAGGCTGGTCAAGGTCGTCTCTCCTCGGCCCCAGGTGGAGAGAGGAGAGAGACAGCACGTGCTTGGAAAGTCCAAGAGACCTGAACTTAATTCTTGGCTCCCACAGCATCAGGATGACCTTGACCCCATTATCAAGACCACTGCTCCTGAGTTCCCTCACGTAAAAAATGTCATTAACACCCTCCCATAGGATGCACGGGGCTTCCCAGGTGGTGCTAGTGGTAAAGAACCCACCTACCAATGCAGGAGACGCAGGAGACTCAGGTTTGTTCCCTGGGTCAGGAAGATCCCCTGAAGGAGGGCATGGAAACCCACTCCAGTATTTTTTCCTGGAGAATCCCACCAGCACAGGAGCCTGCTGGGCTACAGTCCATAGGGCACGACTGAAGCGACTTAGCACGCAACACCTAGGATGGGCATAGGATGTAACGGTAGGAAGAGAGTACAAAGCATACTGCTCCTGCCCCGTCTACAAACACAGAACAATGGATGCTACAGCATATTATTTTAAAAATAAAAATGTAGACATTGATGCCCCAGAGATCACAGGCCCAGAGCCTGGGAGGCAGGAGGCGAGTGGTGCAAGGCGCAAAGTTAAACGCACGTTTCCCAGCACACATTTTGACGATGAGATTATTTTTGCTTTGGGGAACTAAAGGCTAGTCTGTCACTTCCCATGTAAAATTAAAGCCCTTTCCTATTTGATGAGTGTCTTAAGATGCCGCATGGAATTGCTCCCTCCCCTTACCTACAGACTGCCAGCACATTTGCTATATGGTTGTTTTTTAATTAGCTTATTTTCCAAAGCCAAGGTTGACATTTGAAGCAAAGTTTTATTTGCCAGGCAGCCTGTCCTCCAGGTCTAAGGAGTTGTTGTTTAGTTTTGGGGAGTTCACGTGGACAGCGAGGACAGGTTGATCGCCCAACCTCCTGCTCTCAAGGTCTGGACCAGCAGAGCACTTCTGGCTGGTTCGGGAGGCAGAACTTTGGCCTCAGGCTGCACACGGGGACCACGTGCCATTACTATGAGGAAGCCCGGCCTCCCTGGGTCCTGACCCTCCAGCTGGTTTCACGGTCCTGAGAGCCCACAGGCTCAGGTTGGTTGCCAAGAAAACCAGAAGACCAAGCCTCTCCCGATGGTCTTTCCCTTCTCCTTCGATATTCAGTATCAGCCAGGCCGCCTCAGATTCTATTTCTCTTTGTTTCATGTTTCCATCCTTGAAGTTTTGAATAATGTCAGCCACCCAACACCACCTTCAACGCTGCTTGACTGCTACGGAAGTTTCATGGCCCTGCTTCCTCACACGCTGGTTTTCTGTGATTTGCTAAAGCCAGCTGCCACCGCACAGCGATGTACGGAGCCTCATGGCTGCCCTGCAAAGCCGACTGGCTAAGGATTACTGTCTCCATCCCACCGATGAAAAACGGGGACCTGATTCTTTCAAACGTCTCAGAGAAAGACATGAAGTCAAAAAATGTGACCCAAGTCATTTTTCTAGGTTGTAGGCTTATTTATTTTTCTTTCTTTCTTTCCCTTCTTTGCTTTTGCTAACTAACATCTTTGAAAGGCTTTAGCCCAACATGGATTATTTTGGAAGGAGAAAAGTATATAAATGACAGAACATGACACAATGGTTGCAAAGTAAATAGAGCTTAATTGAGTAATCAAATCAACATTTCTCAACATTTCTGCCCACAGGCAATACGGAGAAGAACATTCATTTACTGTCTGAGTTTTGGCTTGCTTCTCGAAAGGACAGGAGACAAGATTATTTTCTTTTCTTTTCAGCTAGGTTCCAGCAGGCAGCACCATGAGTAGACGAGTGTATTAAAAGAAAGTCCTGTTGGCAAATGGGCAGCTTGAATATTTCATGAAATGATGGCAACACCGTGTTCTGAAATGGTGGCTTCCTCCCGGGACCTCAGAGGCCACACCTCTGTGGGTGAGCAGGGCTCAGGCCTGGTCCTAAAAGCTGAAGACCAGCTCAGCCTCCAAGGCCTTCCGGTCTCTGGGAGCATCAGGTCGGACACCAAAGGCTCAGAGATTCCGGGGATCGTGGAGGCAGGCCCCAATGACCCCCTCCCCATAGACCTCTCCTTCTTTAAATGTCTCCTGGGAAGAGGAGGGGTCCTGGGGGTCTAGCCCTGACAAGGGAGCAGGGGGACCTTGGTTCCCCTAGCTCAGGAGACTTGGGGGCTCCCTGGCCTCTGACAGCTGCAGCCTGACCGCCCGTGCTTTCTGCCTGTTCTGCCTGTAGCTCACCTGCATGGCCACCCTGCCCTTGGTTTCTACACACAGCAAAGCTGGCCAGTCCATGAACAACTGCCAACCCCTTGCCAAGGGGGCCTGGCAACACAGGCTTGTCGCTCCCTCAGGGGAGCCCTGACTGGGGCAGAATGGCGGGGAGCAAACAAAAAGGCTTGGACGCATCTCCATTCACAAAACAGTGATCTGAGTTTTGTAGGAGTTTCTTGTGGACATGCACAAACTTCTACTCTGTTGTGTAAGAAATGTTTAAACCTTTCCAATGAAAGATAACCCCAAGTCAGTTTCTAAATCTACTATCTCAGAAAAGACTTTAGCCAGAACAAAAGCAGGGTCGGGAGAGGGATGGGGGAGGGCAAGAAGTTTATTAGGCAAAGTCTAACCAGAAACCCTGAGAGATGCTCTTAGAGCATCGACGTGCACTGAGTAGGTCCAGAGACGGCAGGAGGATGGAGAATGGAGGTGGGTTCCAGGCCCGACTCTCCTGAGTGACCCTGCAGGGGCCTGTTTGCTCATCTGGGAACGGCGTTGGTTCCTACCGTTTCTCTTGCCCGTAAAATCTTCTGATCCTGGAAAGTAAATTCCCGAAGAGACAGGCATTTATTCTAGGTCTGCTTGACAGACAACACGAGTGTGGAACGGCCCCCTCCCTCTCCCTACACACTCTCACACACGCACACCAGAGGACACCCGGGAAGCGGCCCTGTGATGAAGAGCTGCCTGGGGCCTGGGGATGGGACTAGTTAGGCCTCCTCTCCCTCACCTCCATTCAGAGCCAGGTCCCCCCGGGGCTCTGGGGAGGTGAGGGCCTGTTTTCAACCTCTCTTTGTCTCCTGAGCTGCAGGCCCAAACTGCCCCCCTCTGTCCTGTAAATCCCCACCGAGGTGAATTCAGTCCCACAAGTAGCAGCTGTGCGCCCCACATGCTCCCAGACACCCCAGGGAGCTGGGCCTCCTCCTGCAGCCCCTGAGCCCCAAGTCCCCTCCCAGCTCTGCCCTCCAGGGCTCCCACCCCATCTCACCCAGCAAAGAGGTGGCAAGGCCCCAGGGGCCCCAGGTCAAGGCCTGGCCTCAAGCAACCGGTACCCATCTGGGACCTGGGCCCCACAACACAGGGGTCCTGCCAGCCCCCACCCTGCTTCCCTGCCAGGGAGTCCCTGCACCCGACTTTGAAACAGTGCTGAAGGCCCTCCGTTTCCCCAGAGGGATCTTGTCACTTCTACTTGTTTCGTACAGTATATAACCTTGAGGTTCATCGAAACAGGTGTTTACTAAATTATTTTAATAATGACAGTCGTGGCTGGGAGTGTTGCTTCATTATCAGAACACTTAGCACTTATGTCACTAAATATTTAGCACCTGATATTTTACAAAACAATTCCCCATGCCATTTAAAAATTTTTTTCTAATCAGTCTTCTCCTCTCATCCTCAGAGCCCACGATAGACGTAGGCAACCGTCAGGACAGAACCTAGAAACAGACTCACTCAGGGCGATTATCTTGCTAATTAGCCTTGTTGTTAAGTCTCCAGGTGTTTCCCAAACAATCCATCTGATTCCTTATTTTTTTAAGATTTTTTAAGTTTTTTTTTTGGATGTGCACCATTCTTAAAGTCTTTATTGAATCTGTTACAATACTGCTTCTGTTTTTTGTTTTGGATTTTTGGCCCCGAGGCATGTAGGTCCTCAGCCCCCTGACCAGGGATTGAACCCACACCCTGCTGCACTGGAAGGCCACGTCTTAACCATGGGACTGCCAGGAAAGTCCCCCAACCAGCATCCTTTAGTTCACACTGGAAAACAAAATTGTCTCCCGATTTCGAACGCGGAGCACGAACTCCAGAGTCCCTGTGAGGAGCTGTCAACTGACAGGTCACCACCAAGTGACCTCTGACCCCAGCCGGAGGGTCTTGGGCCAGGAGGGGCGGGTGCTCCAGCCCCTCACTTTCACTGTCAGCTTGGTGCCCGGGGCTCTTGGACCCTGGGAACTTGCCTCAACAGCCGAGAAAGTTCATCCCCCCCAGGGTCAAGGCTATGCTAGGAGGTTGAGCAAAGAAAGGGATGGGAATGAGAACACGGGGAGGGGGGGTGGGGAGGGGGGCAGGGACCCAGTGCTGAGAAGCAGAACAGACCGCTGTCACTTCCTACCCGAGGTCTCAGGAGCTCTGCTGCCATTCCCAGCAGGACACCAGCCAGACTCATAAACAGAGATCAGCTGTGAAGTACATACCCACTTGTTTCTGTGTTTTTCCCCTAATAAATCTAGGGGAATGTCTTCTTGCCTTTGAGCAACCCCATAGGCCAGCCCCTCCCGGCCCCACACTCCAGCAGGGCCTCAGGCCGGCCCTGGGACCCACCAGCCCCTCTGGTCACCAAGCCCTGGTGAGATTAATCTGGGGAGGAAATACATACAGGGAGGATGTTAATACAGGGCCGTGACAGGTTCAGCCTAGCGGATGCTGCCTGTGCCAGAGGTCACTGCAGGGCTGGGGCAGGAGGAACGATGGGGTGGGAGAAACCAAACGCTGGGGTGGGTTCAGAACCGGAGAGGGAAGGGGGTTGGTGAGGGCGCATCATGTGCACGGCATGGCACCTCAGTCTTCCGGGCCTCTGCCCTGGGGCAGGTACGCCTACAAGGCCCAGCAGCCAGGCTGCCCTCACCTGTGCCTCCCACCGCAGGTGCCCCTCCTGACGCTCAGACCCTGGAGCGCCACCTCCTGGAAGAGGCAGGAAGCACAGCCCCTCTGGTCTGGGGGCTGCTTTCATCCCCCCAGGGTCAAGGCTGTGCTAGGAGGTGGGGGACACAAAGATCAGCAGGCCCTCAGACCCTGATCCGAGATGCCCCTGGGTCTCCGTCTGCATCCGGCTTACACCCAGAAGAACCCGCCTCAGGCAGTTCTAAGTCACAGAGAAAACTGAAGGAAGAGTCCCAAGTCATCTCCAAGACTCACGGGCCAATGGCTCACCATCTCCTGTACCTGTAGCATCAACCTGTAGAGAACCGTTTGCCCAACGTGAGGCACAGGTGTGCAATGGTAGAGGGACTACATCACCAGTCTTCCTGTCTGCCGTGTACCAGGTCCCCAGAGGGCATTAGGCTCTTGTGTAATCTATTTAAAATAGCTCTTCTTTATTCAGTGTGTGTGTGTGTGTGTGTGTGTGTGTGTGTGTGTGTGTGTGTGTGTGTGTATGTGCATGCGCACACATTTAAATACTGTTAGCATGTGCTCCGTGGAAATAATGAATAATTGATTCTTGTAATAGATTCGATTGTCTAGTACTCTGATACACTGGAAAGTGTCTGAGTGGTACTAGGAACGGTATTTGGAAACTTAAAAGCCCTTTTCTCCGGGTTTCTCCACACAGAATCCGAGAAAGAGAAGCTAATGTCAACCTGCACAAGCTGGGGTGCAGGTAACAATGCCCTCCGACCCCTGACCGTGATTACTATCACTTTATTACGATGAGGACTGTCCTGCCGCATCGCTAAGTCCCACTTTGAAAAGAAAAGCACGGTGTGTCTTCCGCTCCCAGAACACGCCTCCCCCTCTGCCTCGTCTCCAGCAGATAAGGGACGGTCTGATGTTTTATTTGTTAAATGGTTGACTATTAAGAAACTCATTTGCTAGCTGGAGCCTGCAATGGAAAATCAGCCCAGAAAAGTGGGAGGCTGGCAAGCAACCAGAGCAGATGGGAGATGGAGGTGAGGGGAGGCTCACGAGCCCCTTCCAGTCTGGACCTGGGGTCAGGGGCCAGCCCTCGGGGAACCTGCGGGCTGTTCCAACGTGCTGACACCTCTCCACACCCTGACCGCCGACCCCTGCAACAGCACTGCAAACCAGGACGAAAGGGCCCATGCACTAAGTGATGGGAAGAGGAGGGTGTAACCCCCAGCCCCGGCAACTTCTCTGGCCCTCCACTCTGGCTGCCCGACGTCATCATCCGCTCCTCCGGCCTCTCGGGTCCTGAAACCCTGACCCCGGGCATGTTCCACGGCCCCGTTAGTTCTGAAGCCACAGCCAGCCCTTCCTGGCAGACGCTCCTGCTCCTCCAGGTCTGCCCCTCCTCCTCACCTCCTGCCCCAGGAGGACCCCGGCAATGCCAAGGATGGGGGTGGCTGGGAGGGAGAAGACAGCAGGGAGACGGGGGTCCTGGTGCTCTCACACCTGAGAACCACGTCCAGGAAAGGAGGCAAAACTGCTCCGAGAATTATATAATCACTGCGGCTTCAAGGGAGAGGACTGGGATCCAGGTTGCCATAGCGTTTGTGGCGTGTGGCTGGGAAGGCAGTGCGCCCGGCCACGCGCCCTGCTGCCCGCCCCTCCATCTTCCTCGCAGACCTCACAGGGCCTCTGCTCCTACTTTGAATGTCTGCTCCCCGCAGACGGGAGGGGAGGAAGTGCTGGGGGATGGGGGGGGGGGGGCAAAAGGAAGGGGAAAAAGGGCCAAAAAGGATTTGTCCTACAGAGAAAGGGGGCCCTAGGAACTGCTGAGGATTATCGCCACATGAATAACAATCATGACTACAGGTCACTGCCATTGTGGGTGACAGCCAGGACGTGGCCACTGGGCGCTCCGCTTCAAGGCTGCCTGGGCCGAGCTGGGAGCCCCGAGGGCAGAAACCCACCCCCCTCCACTCTTCACAGACATCACCCTTTCTTTTGTGTCACTCCCGCCTCCCTCTGAATCCATCCAGGACTCCATCAGGAGGGGCACAGTGGAACAGGTGAGGGGTGGGACATGGGGACAGAGCTGCCCTCCTGACCCGAAAGCCACGGCTCACCCTAGAACCCATGGCCCTTGACACAATCGTTCGCACTAAAAGAGGCCACAGTCTCCCCATGGCCACCCAAGCTGGAGATCAGTTTTAGGTTGGACAGAGCCCAGGGAAGCTGCCCGGCGGCCTCTGGCTCCAAAAGGGTAGGGACTCTGCCTGCTAAGGGTGAGGCTGGGGGCCAAAGGAGGGAGGAGGCTGGAAAGGAGAGACACAGAGACAAAAACCACCAGGCTGTCCTCACAGGAGCACCTGATGTGCCCAGACAGTAGCAGGACCAACAGCGACAGGTACTGAGAACGAAGAGGCTGGAAGGAAGCATGTAAACAGGGAGGCTTGGGAAACTGGGAGAGGCCAGGCAGAGTCTGCACCCAGAGGCAGAGGAAGCCACCCGGGAGGCCCAGCCGGAGCTGGAGGCGGCCACACTCCAACAAGACCGGCCCTCTCCACTCCATATCGACCTTAATTGCTGAGCAGTGCCAAAAAATAATAACTTGTTAATATGGGCGGGGGGGGGGGGGGGGTGGGGGTGGGGGGTAAGGGAGAAAGTTTCCAGGAAGCTGGGAGTTGCCTGAAAGCCTTCCCCCCTCGCAGGGGGAGCGGCTGACACTTGATGCCAAGGATGGAGACGCTGGAAAACACTGGGCGACAGTGTACAGCCGCGTGAGCTCGGCACACCCTTTATTATTGCCTTAAAACATGAGAAAGCAGGGCCCACACACCGCCCGATTTCTAACCCCCGCTGACATCCTCAGGTGCTAGCCCGCATGTGGGTGCGAATAAGAACACACGGGGCGTAGGCGCGCGGGGTCAGTGGCTGCAGAGAGGTGGGAGGGTGTAGGTGAGCCGAGAAGGGGGACACAGAGAGAGGGAAAGAGGGGGAGAAGGAAAGGGAGAGGCGCCGAGACTCACAGCCTTCTCTCGGCCCCCACCCGCCCGCCGGAGCGCGCTGCCCAGGCGGGGGCGCGGGGCCGGGGCGCCGGGCAGCGGGCGGGGGCGCCGGCCGGCCTGGTGCGGGGCGCGCGCGCCCGCGCGAGGCGAGGACCCCGGCCCGCGGGGGCCGGGGCGTCGCCGGCCGGGCAGTCGGGCTCCCCTGGCGAGCGCGAGCCAGCGAGGCCGGAGCAGACACTTGGGAACTTTTCCCCTCGCCCGGAATTTCTCCGGACGCGCGGCTCCGGGGGGCCCGCGGGCGCAGGCGGGGGAGGGGCGGGGATTTTCCGCTCGCTTCGGCCCGGGTCCCGCGGGCCCCCGGCCGCTCCGGGAGAAGGACGCGCGGGCGAGGCCGGCGGGCGCGGCGGCGGGGTCCAGCCTTACCTTGGTGGTTCTCCTCCGGAATGTACATCCTCGTGTTTTCATTGACCATGGACCAAGAATCGTGTGAGCAGGAGAAGAAGCCACGAAGAGGAGGAAATGTCAAACACCCCCGAGCGGGTCTGCCCTGATCCCTGCTCCGGGCCGGCGGTTCTCGTGCAGAATCGAGGGAGCCGTGGGTCTGCAGCAGCTCTTCTTTACCTCTGACGATTACCTGATCCCCATCATTGCATCAAACACCAGAAACCGTTCCTTTCCACTCCTGCCTCCTTCGGCGGGGCTGTCGCGCATCCTCAGCACATCCGGGCCCCTTTCAAGAATTCAGCGCCGCACCTCTGGCGGCCACAGCATTTGAGAAAATAAATCGGGAGGCAGAGCGAGAGGAGGCGGAAGGGGAGAGGGGCGCGCGGACCCCGGGGCGGGGGGAGGGCCCGCCGGCCGCCGGCCCGAACCGTCTCCGCCCGCTCTCGGCGCGTCCTCCCCGGCCCGGCTCCGCTTTCTCTGCCCGAAGGTCCGGCGAGTCCCGAGGGCGAGGAGGCAGGAAGGCGCCGCCGCTCCGGGCCGCGCCGCGCGCCGCTCTGGCAGGAGCTGTTTCTGCAGAGGCGGCGAGAGGGAGCCGCGGGCAGGAGCGCGGAGCGCGGCGCTCACCCCGCGGCCCGCCGCCCCGCCCGCCCGCCCGGCGCGCCCCAGGCGGACGCGCTGAACGCTTCCAGATGTGGCGGCGGCGCGCGGGGCCGGGCGCACGGCGCGGGGCGCACGGCGCGGGGCACGCGGCGCCGACTCGAGCCCGGCTAGAGCCCCAGCTCGCCCGATCGCCCGCGCCTCGGCCCACATGCCGTCCAGACACACCCCTCGCGCCCCGCCCCGGCCCCCAAGTCCTGCGCGGGCGCCAAGGCGGCGAGGCCTCGGGCGCGCAATTCCAGGAGGGGCTGCCGTCAGCCCACCTAGAGTCTCGGCGGGTCGGGCCACTGAGCAAAAGGAGCCGCGATGCCAAGGCTCTGTTTGATCGATTAGGACCAGGGCGGTTGCACGAGTGGCGTGGAGAGGCGAGGATGGGGCGAGACAGGGCAGGGAGAGAGGGCCCGAGGGGCGGAGCCTCCTGGCGAGGCAGCGGTGCCCAGATGTCTGAGCAGATTAATAGGCCGGGGTTTCTTAATTCCTCCGAGGCACCGGAGCACGTGTGCTACTCGAGATCCTTACCTTCTCCTCTTAATTATTTCTGCCACTCCAGCGGGAATCCGCGGAGCGCTTTCCTTCCGGAGCGGCGGACCTTTCTCCCCGTCCTCAGGCAGCCACGGAAGGTCCATGGCACCCCCTGCAGGCCCGGGCTCCTGACAGTGGGCTGCCGGGCCCTGGCAGGGGCGCCTACAGCTCCCACTTGGGAAAACACCCCGCTTCCTACTCTCAGACCCTCACTCCCCAGCCGCCCTTCTCCCCGCGGGGGGAGCCCATCCATCTCCCGTGTCCCGTGTCCGTGGTGTGACAGCCCAGACCCGTCTTCCTGAACGCCAGGCTACACGGCCAACTTAGTCTCCGCTCGGGCATCTCAAAACCCAACAGAGCCAATGCGGAATTCCTTGCTTTCTGTGCAAAACTTGCTCCTCAACAGTCTCCCCGTCTCTCAGTTGATGGGCCCAAAGCTCTGGAGTGGTTCTTGATTGCTTTCTCTCATCTGGTCCTTCGCGAAATCCCGAAGACTCTTCAATGTGACCACTTCGCAGTCCCCCTGCAGCAGCCCCAGCCTGAGCCCACATGCCCCTCACTCGAGCTCCTGCAGAGGGTCTGTTCCCTCTTCGAAGCCCTCCTCTCCTTGGGTATCTTCTCAGTACAGCACCTAAAGGGTCACGTGTCAGCACCTCTCTGTGCATCGGCACCTACCTCTGACCCTCCTCCGCAGGGCTCCCTGTTCACTTAGTAAAAGCTGGGCCCTCAGGGCAGCCTCCAGGGACCCGCGGCTGCTGAGTCCAGGTGCCCTCAGTGCCTCTCCCCCGGCGTCCCTGATCCAGACTCACCCTCTCCGCTCTGTGCCCCCAGGCTCTCCAGGACACCCCTCCTTCTCACTCACACACCCCCAGAGCCCTTTGCTCTAGCTGTCTGCCCTGCCTGCAACCCCCGCCTCAGCTGTCTACCCGACGAACCCCCTCATCTGCAAGACTTTGCTCAAATTGCACTTTCTCAGCGAGGTTCACTCTGACCGCCCCACTTAGTATAGTGGACCTGTGGATGGATCTTTATGGTTCATCGAGTCCATGCCTGTGGAACCGCGAATACGGAACTCCAAAATGCAATCGCAGATACCGGGAACAGCCAAACACCTTTTTGTAAAAGGAGCTTGAGAACCCACGGATTTCAGCATACACAGAGGTCCTGGAGTCAATCTCCCACTGCACCTAGCAGCCCCTCCAGAGCCCTCAATCTCCCCTTCCTCCACTTTTAATTTTTTTGTTTAATCCGTGTGTAACATACCATATAGTCTACTTATTCATTTATTGCATGGTTTATTGACTGTTTGCCCCACTAAAACGTAAACCCCGTGAGGGCAGGGAACTCTGTGCTTTTTGCACACCAGTTTATCTCAAGTGTACAGAACAATGTCTGGCAGAGGGAAAGAGTCCCTAAGATGCATCAAAATGCCTCTCTAGGCACCCGGATTTGTGTCTGAATCCTCACCAGTTCAGCCCCATTCCTTGGGCCAAGGATTTGGGCCCCAGCTTACAATGCCAAGGCCCCTGCGAGAGGTATTAAGCTCTATTATCCATCTTCTTCATTCTACCGTGAACAGTGGTCTAGATTTGGTTGGTTAGGAGAGAAATCTGGCTTCTTTACCATTCTGGTGTGTTCACACTCAATTTTCAAGCTAAGAGAAAAAAATCAGTAACAACACAAATCCAAAGATCCCTTCCATTTAGCTTTAGAGTGCACCACCATAGGCTGTGTTTCAGAGGCCCGTGCACCTGTTTATTTGTTTAAACTAATACTAAAATTGTTTTGCACCCCTCTACACACGGCACTACAGGAATAATGACAATATCGGACAGTGCTCAGTGGGCTGGGCTGTGACATCCTCAGTGCAAGGATAATGCTGGTGCTACTGTTGTGATTGCCATCCCCATTTTACAGATACGGAAACTGAGACTTAGAGACTGTGTGTCCAGAGTCATCCAGTTGGTAAACTGTGGAGCCTGGACTTAGCCCAGGAGGATCTGACTCCAAACACATGGTGATACCATGATCCTATGCTCAAAAAGGGTGCCCAAGGGTGACCTTGGGTGGGACAGGGCATGGGGCAGTCTAAAGTGACAGGAAAATGATTGCTTAAAATGATTAAAAGACATTTGCTTCTTGGCAGAAAGGCTATGACAAACCTAGACAGCTTATTAAAAAGCAGAGACATTACTTTGCCTACAAAGGTCCATATAGTCAAAGATATGGTTTTTCCAGTAGTCATGTATGGATATGAGAGTTGTACCATAAGAAAGGCTGAGCACAAAGAAGAATTGATGCTTTCAAACTGTGGCACTGGAGAAGACTCTTGGGCGTCTCTTGAACAGCAAGGAGATCAAATCAGTCAACCCTAAAGGAAATCAACCCTGATATTCATTGGAAGGACTGATGCTGAAGCTGAAGCTCCAATACTTTGGCCACCTGATGCGAAGAGCTGACTCATTGGAAAAGACCCTGCTGCTGGGAAAGATAGAAGGCAGGAGGAGAAGGGGGTAACAGAGGATGAGATGGTTGGATGGCATTATCAACACAGTGGGCGTGAGTTTGAGCAAACTTTGGGAGATAGTGAAGGACTGGGAAGCCTGCCATGCTGCAGTTCATGGGGTCACAAAGAGTCAGATACTCCTGAGTGACTAAACAACAACACAGTAGCTAGAAGTTGAGAATTAAAGACAAAAACCTATCTTTGGGTTTCAGAATAAATGATAGCCCACTCACTCTGCGCACTCTTTTTTAAATATTTGTTTATTATTTATTTTTATTTATCTTCATTGTTGCCTGTGGGGTCACAAAGAATCAGACATGACTTAGTGACTGAGCCACCACAGCAAAATGATTGCAAAGAATGCCTTAGGGGGTTCACAGGGAGCTGGGTAACTGAGAGCTGGTGCCCCGTGTCAGGGCCACTGGCAGGATTTACAGCCAGGCTTTTCTCCAGGTAGGCGCCATGTAAATCTAGCAAGTAAATATTACCTTCATGCCTCTCCAGTTTGGTTTTTCACTTATCTTTTCAGCTGTGAAACGTATTTTTTGCCTTCCAGAAAAAGGTACTTTCTAAATATTTGGTCTTGCAACGAGCACCCATATCTCAGCTTCTCACTTTGGAACACAGCCCTGGGTGCTCCCTTTCCAGGGAACAGATTCTCAATGTGACAAACAGAAGCCATCCCGGATTCCTACTGGGGTTTGGGAGGTGGGCGCCGAGGAGGGATCTTTCTGTCTTTCGTGACCTGACTGTACCCTTCGGTGAGGCTCTCACCTCTGCTCTCCTGGGCAGGGTGCTACAGACAGGCACTCTTCTGGTGCGGTGTATGGTGTAATATCTGGACGCAAATGTGCCTTTCCTCCAGCCGTCTTCCCACTACATCTTAAATGTCTTCAGAAAGAGAACTGTGTTCATTTTTCTTTGTGTGAGTCTAATGCTTGGTGTACAGGGACACTCACTGTATGTTGAGTGAAT
Source organism: Budorcas taxicolor (assembly GCF_023091745.1). Taxonomy (NCBI): domain Eukaryota; kingdom Metazoa; phylum Chordata; class Mammalia; order Artiodactyla; family Bovidae; genus Budorcas; species Budorcas taxicolor. The sequence goes on along the minus strand of NC_068914.1, from coordinate 151,928,095 downwards.
GATTCATTCTGGAAAAGATTCCTTAAAGTGATCACAAAAAATTTTTTTTGGAAGCAATTAACAGTGCAGTGAATTTGTTAATTACAATACATTTGTAAGAGTGAAAAACTTGGAAACAATCTAAATACCCAACATAAAAGGTTGATTAGATGAAAATAGTAAGAGATTATTGTAGCAGCCACTATCGAAAACAGTATGCTGTGCGCTCAGTCACGTCCAACTCAGTGTAACCCCATGGCCTGTAGCCCACCAGGCTCCTCTCTCCATGAGATTTTCCAGGCAAGAATATGGGAGTGGGTTGCCATTTCCTACTCCAGGGGAATCTTCCCAACCTAGGGATCAAACCTGTGTCTCTTGCATCTCCTGCATTGGCAGGCAGATTCTTTACCACTGTGCCACCCGGGAAGCCTGGGAAACAGTATGGAGGTTCCCAAAAAGCTAAAAATACAGTTACCATATGATCCAGCAATCCAACTCCTGGGCATAGATCCAGAAAAGATGAAAACTCTAATTCAAAAAGATACATGCACCCCAGTGTTCAAAGCAGCACTATTTGTAATAGCCAAGACATGGAAGAAAAGTAAATCTCCATCAACAGAATGGATAAGGAAGATGTGGTATATTTATATACTTCACACAATGGAATATTATTTGCCCATAAAAAAGAATGAGATAAAGGCATTTGCAGTGATGTGGATGGACCTAGAAACTATCCTACTTAGTGAAGTAAGTCAGACAGAGAAGGAGAAATATCGTATAATATCACTTTTATGTGGAAGCTTAAAAAGGGTACAAATGAACTTATTTACAAAACAGAAATAGAGTCAGAGCCTGAGAGAACAAACTTATGGTTACCAGGGGCAAGGAGGGAAGAGATAAATTGGGAGGTTGAGACTGACATATATACACTATCATATACAAAACAGGTAACTAGTAAGGAGCTACTGTATAGCGCAGGTAACCATAGGCAACATCCTGCCATAAACCACAAATGGAAAAGAATAGATACATACATACATATGTATATAATGAAATCACTTTCTGTAGCCCTGAAACTAACACAGTATTGTGAATTAACTATAGTTCAAGTTTTTTTTTTTTAAGATTTTTAGTCACTTGCTCCTCAGAACAACCCTATGAGGGAAGCACCATTACTCCTACTTTACAGACTACTGTGGGTATGGAAAATCCCACAGGTGGAGGAGCCTGGTGGGCTGCAGTCCATGGGGTCGCTAAGAGTCGGACACGACTGAGCGACTTCACTTTCACTTTTCACTTTCATACATTGGAACAGAAAGTGGCAACCCACTCCAGTGTTCTTGCCTGGAGAATCCCAGGGACGGGGGAGCCTGGTGGGGTGCCGTCTGCGGGGTCGCACAGAGTCGGACACGACTGAAGCGACTTAGCAGCAGTAGCAGCAGTGGATATGGAGAGCTGGTCATGCTGTGTTCTATGAGGGTCACGTCACAGCTGATGAGTGCTGGAAAACCTGTGATTTGAACCCAGCTGTCTGTCCTCAGAGTCTCTGCTATCACCTGCCTCGTGGATAAACCAGGGAGCACCCATACAGAGATGTGAACCACAACAAGGAATTATACTAGGGACATGGACAAAGACTATTTACACTATAAGAAAACAGGCTATGAAATTTTATGTGTGTTATGATTCCATTTTTCTTCTAAAGGCAAGTATGTGTTTGAACTAGGAAAAAGGCTAAAAAGTGTTCATCCTGAAATGTTGACAGTAACTTTCTTTGGGAGGTGGGATGACGGGTATGTTTTTCTTCTTTCTTCCTGTCTGGCCCACAGCTTTGGAAGCCAGACCTCTGGGCAGAACCACACCCCCACTAGCCCCCTGCAGCCAGGAACACCTCTGAGGAGTCAGCCTGGATTAACCCTCCCCTCAAAGCCCCACGGGTCCCTTCCCATCATCTCCCTCTGTCCACCCTGACCACCTCTCAGCACTAAATGCTGCTGCCGCCTCCTGCAGAAATAACCTGTCCAGCATCTTTGCCCAAACGCTCACCCTCCAAGGTGAGGACCTAGAGTGTCAGTCATTCTGTGCAGAGGAGAGAGGCCAGGAGCTCCAGGTAACAGTGACCTTCTGGGAATATGTTTCAGACTTAAATTTCTAACCCACAGGATTGTCTGTGTGTAAGTATTTATAGGGGTGGGCATTTCAGACCAGGTAAAGATGATAGGCAAATAATATGGCCCTCCTTCCATGTGCCTTCCAAACCTCTTTACCTTTGTGAAGGACCACATAGGACCATGTAGGGCCATTCTTCCCCAGAGGCCAGACTGGAACCTGATTTTACAGCCATGTTGTCTGTACACATTGCATTGAATGAAAATGCTCCTGGCAAGTCAGCCCCATCTCAGCCCCAAGGGGAGGCCAGAGTGTTTGGAGGTGAAGGGGCTCAGCCCTCATTCACATCATCCTTACATCACAGGGGAAACAACAGGGAGGACAGGCCCACCCTTGTGATCTCCAGCGACTCAACCCCAAGACAGAAAGCGGCAGGTTGGTGGCCGGCCTGGCCCTGGCGACTGGCCCTCCACATCTGGGTCTCATTCTGCATCAGCAGGACACCAGTCCAGGCCAAGGCACACGGTCAGCTGGGACTTCGCCTGTGAAAAACCAGGTAATGGGGCCCCATGGCCTACAGCTTTTTGCAAAGAGAAGCCAATGCAAGAAAGCAGATTAATGTTTGAAATTATTTTCTTAGCTTCTCATCAAGGCCCCCGGGGAAGTCAGTTTCCTGTGGATGACCTGCTGACTCCAGAAGAAACCCCACAGACCCCTTCATCCCCAGCTGCCCACTTCCGAGGGGCTTAAAGGCCACATGGACACAGGTTCCCACGTGTGTCAGTGTATTGTGTCACACTAAGTCACTTCAGTCGTGTCCGACTCTTTGCGACCCCATGGACTGTAGCCCACCAGGCTCCTCTGTCCATGGGATTCTCCAGGCAATAATACTGGAGAGGGTTGCCATTTCCTTCTCCAGGGAATCTTCCAAACCCGGAGACTGAACCTGCATTTCTAAAGTCTCCTGCGTTGGCAGCCGGGTACTTTACCACTAGTACCACCTGGGAAGTTAGTGTCTTAAGGCTGCCAAGAACTGACAGCTTGCTGGGTAGTTTAAGATGACAGACATGTTTCTGCCTTTCAGTTTTGGAGGCTAAAAGTCTCAAATCCAGCAGGGTCATGAATATGAAAACAGGCCACACGGATAGGAATCTCTCCAAATATTTACATCCTCAGGAAGGAAAACCAAATGCCCTTAGACTGATCCCACTTGGTACTAGAGCTGGCTTGGTCACTGTCTCTGGGAAGCTCCAAGCCCCGGGGGTGGAGGCGTTATAACTGATCACCATCACTCTCACAGAAGTTCAACGCCCCATCACACATCTGAGGCAGGCAGAGCTGAGTCCGGGGGCTTACAGAACACCCAGAAAGGATGCCTCCTAGGAGGCAAGCATTGTTAACTTACCAAATCACTTCCATTCAATAGCCAGGTGGAGCCTGGTGCAACCAAGAACCTGGCGGCTTTCAGTCACGGCAGGGTACTCCCAACCATCTCCTCACATGACCCTGTAGAATCAGCACTGCCCTAGGGAGGTCTTGGATAACAATCATCCTTGACGACCAATGGCATTCCTTCACAATTCACCAGTTTTGCCATATTGTCATATTTCATATCAGATTAAAATTTTCTGCCCTTCTCATGTTCAGTCCTGTTTCTATCGTCATTGTTTGCATTGAATAGAACTTCATTATTTCACTATTAACTAAAACCTTGGGGATCACTTTTTTCCCCAAATTGACTAATGCTGCTTATCAAGTGACACCTATAGAAACTTCTACTGCAGTTTAGTCCCAAAGATATTCTGTTTTCCTCCACTCTGGCCACATGGAAACATTCATTTCTCTCCTGTATCTGGACACACTATTCGGCTGGTTCTGACCAAAAGTACTTGAGTAGAGAGGGATGTGTCCCTTGCAGGTTGAGATCATGAGAAGCCCGTGGTAGGGCCCCTTTGTTCTCTTCTGCCCTGAAATCCAGATGGACTCGCTGTGAGATAAAGAAGAATGCACTGGCCAGGATCTCCCAATGCCTTTGTGAAGGAGAGCCTTCGCACTGACCCCATCTGGACATGCAGCATGAGAGGCAAGTAAGCTTTTATTATATGAATCCCCCAATATCAGGAAGTCTCTGCCGATGGATACCATTGCCTGTCCTGACTAACAGACTGACAGAAGTCAGCAACTCTGTGTGTGACCTACGGGTGATCAGAGATGTGCCACGTTCCAATCAGTTGAATCGGTTTCCATTCCAATCATCATAAAAGTCAGTCAATGGTTCTAATTCATAAGAGGGAAGGTTGTAACCATAATGACCTTGTGGTGGGGGAATATTGAGAGCATCTATAATTTATGTAGCATATCATTGTTTTTATTTGTTTCAGATATATCAATGACACTATCCATTTTGACTGATTTTACAGACAAAATACCTCCAAACTCATTTCCATCTTTAAGCCTGCTGAAGGCACACGTGTATTTATGCCTATATTTATATTGACGAACTGATGAACACTATTCTTATGTAGGTGAATCAGTACACGCTGACACTTCCCCAAGTGGGCTCCAAGTGTTTGCAGTGGTTTACGACATCTTCAAATGTGTTCGAGGAACCCACATCTGGATGGGTTTTAATGGAATCAGTTTCCAGACCCTTAAATTTCCTATGTGCTCAACTTTAACACTGGACAAAGGACAACCTGGGGCAGAGGTTGTCCTTTCTTTTCTGACCCTTCTCAGCCATCCCTCCCCCCACTACAGAGGAGAGACACCCCTGTCACCCCGCTGACCCCCTCCATCCTTCCAGGTCCATCTGCCTGTGATGTGACTCCCTCCAGGCATCGAAGACAGAGACATTTGAAACACTCGTGTCTATCTAGAAAGGCTCCTTTAATCAGGCCCCACATCTACCCCCCAGTCACCCATCTCTTTAAGAGATACATTTCTGATACTATTTAAACTTTATATTGATAGCTACTTTTAAAGCTCATCATGTGATTATGTTGTTTTACTCAGTTGTTGTTGTTGTTTAGTTGCTAAGTCACATCTGACTCTGAGACCCCATGGACTATATAGCCCACCAGGCTCCTCTGTCCATGGGGATTCTCCAGGCAAGAATACTGGAGTGAGCTGCCATTTCCTCCTCCAGAGGATCTTCCCGACTCAGAGATTGAATCTGTGTTTCCTGCCTTGGCAGGCAGATTCTTTACCACTTGAGCCACTAGGGAAGCCCTTGCTCAGTTGTACACTAATAATATTTGCAATGATATTTCAACCTGGAGGAAACCTGTGGCACTGAGCCTTATAGTCACAGGAACTTTATTTTAATTTAAATATAATTTATATATCTCTTTTTCTGGCAGGGTAGTATGATCAGTGAAAGACTTTCAAGCACAAAATTATCTTGCATCAGGGTGAAGCTTTACGGAGGAAATGGAATGGAACTACGTTTCCAAGGAGAAAAAGAAGTGATGTGAAATCTTTGTTTTCTTTCTTTTTTCTTTTTTTTAAAAAAATAGCTTTTATATAGTTCTGAATGGATAATAGAAGGTTTCAAATAGCTCGGTGTTTATATTCCATTGAAACTTTTTAAAGAGTGATGCAACAATTTTATTTTACTTTTAACTGTCAAGAGTTGCAAAGCACTAGAAATTGCATCATTTACAACCATTTAAACTTATCATGAAAATATGGGGATGTCAACTTGAAATGTATGATGAGACACATAATTTTTCAAAACTCTTTTCAGAGGCTATGTGAGCAAAATGGTGTGGAGACTCTGGAATTGGCACAGTTCGAAGTCCAGGGAGGCCCGAGCTGGCCTGGCCTCTGAGGCTGTATTTGTATGGAATGACGGTGGGCTTCCGGCAACAGGCATGTGCCAGGTAAGTATACATGTGGGCAACATGTAAAAAGCCCAGGTTCCCCTTCTCATTCTACCTTCCACCCCCAACACGATCTTGAAGGAACTACTTCTCTTCCTGAGGTTTTTATGCTGAGCTTCTTGGAGAAAAGAAAGCAGTGTCACGTGGTCACAATATCCCAGAAACTATGGTGGCTCTAGTGGTAGAGAACCCGCCTGCCAGTATAGGAGGCATAACAGATTCAGATTCGATCCCTGGGTGGGGAAGATCCCCTGGAGGAGGTCATGGCAACCCACTCCAGTATTCTTGCCTGGGGAATCCCATGGACAGAGGAGCCTGGCAGGTTAACATAGACAAGGTTGCAAAGCGTCAGACATGATGGAAGCGACTTAGCACACACTCATGTGGCCCTGGGGGCTTCCCACGTGGCTCAGTGGTAAAGAACCCACCTGCCAATGCTGGAGACGTGAGTTTGATCCCTGGGTTGGGAAGATCCCCTGGAGAAGGAAATGGAAACCGACTCCAGTATTCTTGCCTGGGAAATCCTATGGACAGAGGAGCCTGGAGGGCTACAGTCTGGAGGGTGGCAAAGAGTCAGACGCACCTTAGCGACTGAACAACAATTACCTGGCCTTGAAAATGCTCCTGAGGGATCTTTCTGACCTCTGATTATTTGTACTTCACTCCAAGACAGAATCATTCCATTTGCCAGTGTGGTTTCCATTGGGAAAGTTAAACAGAACAGACTCTGGGACTTCACTGCCTGTATTTGCTCTTTCAATGATTGGAGATTGAATTTTCTCCTTCTCTCCATTCTGCAGTCCAGCTGGGCCTCATCGGGGGAACCTGAACCTGTCACGTTCTCGGTCACTGTCTTGGAGCCATAATGTCAGGTATGGGAATGAGCTCTGGGTCCAAAGCCTGCATCTGCTCATGCCCAGCTGTGCGACTTTGGCCAAGTCTCTCCTGGCCTTTGAATATCAGCCATGGTGTCAATCTCAGACACCAACTGACAACTCCCCAGGAGAGGGGTCTGAGCATAAGAGGAGCGTCATTAGTATGAAAATATGACATAAGGGCCTTCCCTGCAGGGTCCAGGGGTTGAGACCCTTTGCTCCCAAAGCAGGGGGCCCAGGTTCAATCCCTGTTTTGGGAACTGGATCCCACCTGCTGCAACTACCACCTGGTGCAGCCCAATAAATAAATATTAAACAAAGAGAAGAAAATGTGCAGAGAATAGACACATAGACATAGCAGGGTATTTACTACTGGGAAGGTGGGATTTTACATCATCTGTGACCCTCTGTACCAGCACCAGTACCCATGCTTGGCCCAACCTAAACATCATCAACCACAATTCCAGCCCTCTTCTTTTTGTCTTCTTTCCCACTTCGGAAAAAGAGAATGGTTGGCCTCCATCTTTTGCATAAGAGCCTATTATCTGTTTGAAGCAATTCTTCAGAAAGTCAAGAGCACTCAGCGTCTCCACATCACCCAGCCCACACCAGACCCTGAGAACCATCCCTGCAATAAAATTTCAGTAATTTTATCTAAGTAACCATTTTCTGCTTGAAAATTTCCCTTAAAACCCTGAAAGCAAATCCCAGAGGGGCAGGAGTTGGATTAGCTAAATTGTTTGCTGTCAAGCCTATGCATTTAGCGAAGGTCCTGGTGAGATGGATTGTTCGGCAGAGCAAACTCCCTTTCCGGGGATTCATCACCATTACTCCCATTTGGTGAGTGCGAGGCTGAAGCATTCCCATTGTACATTGTCAATAAATGCCCACATTATGAATGATTTAAAAAAAACAAACAAACAGAGTTTTATGGTCCAACCTTCTCATGGCTGAGGTCCTGGGTGAGCCTCCACTGGGTGGGGCAGCTGCATTTGGGGAGCAAAATGTTGAATGAAGAGGGAACGACTTGAAAGAAAAATCTAGTGCTGTCGTACTTTGAACAAAGTGGCCAAGCAGCAGATGGGTCTCTGCCTTCTTCTAGCTCTTTGCATAAACCTTACCCCCTAAGAAGCATCTCTCAATACACACCAGAATTCATGGCCCATAAGATGTCCCGTGGGATGCAAGGCCAGTAATCCCCTGGCCCAGCATAGGAACGCTCCCTGCCCACCTGTGGGGCCTGGTGGTCCAAAATGACCCCTCATTTCTTCTCTCCTTCATCCTGGTTTCCAGCCTCCACGTGTGGCACCTCTCTGGTATCCTTTGGTTCCTGTTAGTCTCAAAGCCACCTGCTCAGGTGGGTGAGGCCCCAACTCTGTCCCCCATAGAGCTTTATGGTCATCTGTCTTGAAGCACCAGTTATACTACTTATTTTAAAAATATTTTTATTTGTTTATTTGTCTGTGCCAGGCCTTAGCTGTGGCATGTGGGATCTAGTTCCCTGACCAGGAATCGAACCTGGTTCCCCTGTATTGGAAACATGGGAGTCTTAGCCACTGGACCACCAGGGAAGTCCTTATACCCTTAGTACTCTTTGTTTATTTGGTCGTTTCTTTACCTCCCATCTCTTCGAGTGGACTTCGAGCATCTCAGGGGCGAGAACCATATTCTACTTGCCTTTAAATTTCTTGCTCCTAGAATAGAGTTTGTGTGTGTGTGTGCTAGTCACTCAGTTGTGTCTGACTCTTCGCGACCCCATGGACTGTAGCCCACCAGGTGCTTCTGTCCACAGAATTCTCTAGGCAAGAACACTGGAGTGGGTTGCCATGCTCTCCTCCAGGGAATCTTCCCAACACAGGGATCAAACCAGTGTCTCTTATGTCTCCTGTGTTGGCAGGGGCATCTTTACCACTGGTGCCACCTGGGAAGCCCTGTTTAGGGGCTACTTAACTAAAAAGACCCTCTCTGGGGGCTGGGTCTCTTTGTGAAAGGTTGGGGTCTTACTTTTCTAGTAAGATGCCCACGTTACATATGAGGCACTAATTCTGGCCCACAGACCATCCCGCACAGCGTCTGCCTTTTGCAATTTCCTATCTACACACACTGTGTTTCTTTACATAACATGTGTAATCCTTGCCTTTGCCCATGTCCCGTCTGTAATACCTGGATTTATCCGTTTGCCCTCCCTAGCATCTGTCTCTTACAAGCTCTCGTTGACAAAATTCACATTTAGGGATTTTGCCTCTGAAAACACCAGGGCCTAGGACAGTCAGGAACTGGACCTCTGGGAAGTGACTTGAACAGCAAGAAAAAGGAAACACTCCACACAGGCCAGATCTGATCCTACGATGAGGGGAGGGAAAAGGATGGTTGAAGACCCACAAGTGTTCCTTACAAGTCAAACACTAGCCACACCCCCAAACACAGGTCAGGCTATCTCCTGCAATAGTTCCGGTATCACATCTCAACAATTCTCCTTTTTTATATGCTTGGCTTATCAGGAACCCTCCAAAATCCACAGCTTATTTTTAAATCTGGACCCTGTGTCTTAAGTGACAGAGAATTCCAAAATAACACAGATAAGAAAAAAGTGTCTGTGATGCAGAGCTGAGAACCGGTGTCTGCGAGCAACGTCGAAGACTTCAGGGTCTGAGGAGTGTCAAGGGTCACCCTTCCAGGAGGGGCCGGCCTGCCATGGTGTAAGATTAAAAGTCTGCCCGCAGAGTGTGCGATGCATATATAAGGAAGCCAGCCTGTCCCCCAGACACCCAGGGCCCCACCTGTTGACCCAGGGACTCAGTCTCTAGGAGCAGAGTCATAATCTTCAGGTAAGGCCATGATTCAAGCATCCTGTTTCTCAGCAGAGTATCCCTGCAGGAAAGAACTCTTCCAGCTTCGAGGTCACTAATATGTTAATGAGGGTGCTCTGCTCAGGTCTCTGTTCACCTGCAAGGAAGTGAGACCCCATCAAGGAGGAGTGTTCTGCCCTTTCTCTACCCTCTGGGGGGCCTGAGGCCGTTTCTGGTGCACCGACGACTATTTTGTTGTTTTCCTTTGTTTTGTTTTGTTTTTTAGGGTAATTTTAGTTCAATCACTCAGTCATGTCCGACTCTTTGCAGCCCCATGGACTGCAGCACGCCAGGCTTCCTTGTCTATCACCAACTCCCGGAGCTTGCTCAAACCATCTCCATTGAATCGGTGATGCCATCTAACTATCTCATCCTCTGTTGTCCCCTTTTCCTCCTGCCTACAATCTTTCCCAGCATCAGGGTCTTTTCCAATGAGTTGACTCTTCGAATCAAATGGCCAAGTATTGGAGCTTCAGCATCAGTCCTTCCAATGAATATTCAGGACTGATTTCCTTTAGGATTGACTGGTCTGATCTCCTTGCAGTCCAAGGGACTCTCAAGAGTCTTCTCCAACACCACAGTTCAAAAGCATCCATTCCTCGGTGCTCAGCTTTCTTTATAGTGCAAATCTCACATCCATACATGACTGCTGGAAAAGCCATAGCTTTGACTAAACAGGCCTTTGTCAGTGAAGTAATGTCTCTGCTTTTTAATATGCTGTCTAGGTTGGTCATAGCTTTTCTTCCAAGGAGCAAATGAAACGAAGGGGAATTTTAAGTTTACAATAAAATCGAGAGGAAGGAGCAGAGATTTCCCACACACCCCTCCCCCATTATCAATATTCCCTGACAGAATGGTGCCTGTTTTAACAGGGATGAACCTATGCCAATCACCCAGACTCCATCATCCAAGAGCTCATTCTCAGTACTGTACATCCAGGGGTTTTGGACAAACGTGTGATGACTTTAAGCATCAAAATAGCAGCATGCAGAGAATTTTCGCCGCCCTAAAAAATCCTCTGTACTTCATCCCTGACCCCCACCGTGCCCCCAGCCCACCATTGATCTCTTCTCAGCACCCTGCAACTTCTAACAAACAATTTCAAAAGTAAGTTGGGTTCCTTACAACCCCACTCCTGGGCATAAATCTGAAGAAAATCATCTGAAAAAATACAACAGCATTGTTTACAATAGCCAAGACTTGGAAGCAACCTAAATGTCCATCAGCAGAGGGATGGATAAAGAAGATGCAGTATATATATATATGTGATTAGAATTTTCAGTTCAGGTCAGTTGGTCAGCTGTGTCCAACTCTTTGCGACCCCATGGACTGCAGCATGCCAGGTGTCCCTGACCATCACCAACTCCCAGAGTTTACTCAAACTCATGTCCATTCAGTCGGTGATGCCATCCAACCATCTCATCCTCTGTCGTCCCCTTCTCCTCCTGCCTTCAATCTTTCCCAGCATCAGGGTCTTCTGCAATGAGTCAGTTCTTCCCATCAGGTGGCCAAAGTATTAGAGCTTCAGCTTCAGCATCAGTCCTTCCAGTGAATATTCAGGACTGATTTCCTTTAGGAGGGACTGGTTGGATCTCCTTGCAGTCCAAGGGACTCTCAAGAGTCTTCTCCAACACCACAGTTCAAAAGCATCAATTCTTCAGTGCTCGGCTTTCTTTATAGTCCAACTCTCACATCCTACATGACTACTGGAAAAATCACAGCTGTGACTAGATGGACTTTTGTTGGCAAAGTAATGTCTCTGCTTTTTAATATGCTGTCTAGGTTTCTTCCAAGGAGCAAGCGTCTTTTAATTTCATGGCTGCAGTCACCTCTGCAGTGATTTTGGAGCCCCCAAAAATAAAGTCTGTCACTGTTTCCATTGTTTCCCCATCTATTTGCCATGAAGTGATGGGACCAGAAGCCATGAACTTAGTTGCCATGAACTTAGTTTTCTGAATGTTGAGTTTTAAGCCAACTTTTTCACTCTCCTCTTTCACTTTCATCACAAGAGGCTCTTTAGTTCTTCTTCACTTTCTGCCATAAGGGTGGTGTCATCTGCATGTCTGAGCTTATTGATATTTCTCCCTGCAGTCTTGATTCCAGCTTGTGCTTCTTCCAGCCCAGTGTTTCTCATGACATACTCTGCATGTAAGTTAAATAAGCAGGGTGACAATATATAGCCTTGACATACTCCTTTCCTGATTTGGAACCAGTCTGTTTTTCCATGTCCAGTTCTGACTGTTGCTTCTTGACCTGCATACAGATTTCTCAGGAGGCAGGTCAGGTGGTCTGGTATTCCCATCTCTTTTAGAATTTTCCACAGTTTGTTGTGATCCACACAGATAAAGGCTTTGGCATAGGCAGTAAAGCAGAAGTAGATGTTTTTCTGGAACTCTCACTTTTTCAATGCTCTGACTGATGTTGGCAATTTGATCTCTGGTTCCTCTGCCTTTTCTAAATCCACCCTGAACATCTGGAAGTTCATAGTTCATGTACTGTTGAAGCCTGGCTTGGAGAATTTTGAGCATTACTTTACTAGTGAGTGAGATGAGTGCAATTGTGTGGTAGTTTGACCGTTCTTTTGCATTTCCTTTCTTTGGGATTGAAATGAAAAGTGACCTTTTCCAGTCTTGTGGCCGCTGCTGAGTTTTCCGAATTTACTGGCATACTGAGTGCAGCACTTTCACAGCATCATCTTTTAGGATTTGAAATAGCTCAACTGGAATTCCATCATCTCCACTAGCTTTGTTCATAAGTGATGCCTCCTAAGGCCCACTCGACTTTGCATTCCAGGATGTCTGGCTCTAAGTGAGTGATCACGCCATCGTGATTATCTGGGTCATGAAGATCTTTTTTGTATAGTTCTTCTGTGTATTCTTGCCACCTGATCTTAATAGCTTCTGCTTCTGTTAGGTCTGTACAATTTCTGTCCTTTACTGTGCCCATCTTTGCATGAAATGTTCCCATGGTATCTCTAATTTTTCTTGAAGAGATCTCTGGTCTTTCCCATTTTATTGTTTTCCTCTGTTTCTTTGCATTGATCACTGAGGAAGGCTTTCTTATATCTTCTTGCTATTCTTTGGAACTCTGCATTCAAATGGGTATATCTTTCCTTTTCTCTTTTGCCTTTAGCTTCTCTTTTTTTCTCAGCTATTTGTAAGACCTCCTCAGACAAGCATTTTGCCTTTTTGCATTTCTTTTTCTTGCATTTCAGTTCTTGATCACTGCCTCCCATACAATGTCATGAACCTCCATTTATAGTTCTTCAGGCATTCGGTCTATGAGATCTAGTCCCTTGAATCTATTTGTCACTTCCACTGTATAGTCATAGGGGATTTGATTTAGGTCATACCTGAATGGTCTAGTGGTTTTCTCTACTTTCTTCAATTTAAGTCTGAGTCTGGCAATAGGGAATATTACTCAGCCATTAAAAAGAATGAAATAATGCCATTTGCGGCAAAATGGATGGCCCTAGAGAGTGGTATACTGAGGGAAGCAACATCATATGATCATTTATATGTGGAATCTAAGAAGAAATGATACAAATGAACTTACAGGACAGAAACAGATTCACAGACTTCAAGAATGAGCTTATGGTTGCCAGAGGGAAGGGTGAGGGGAAGGGACAGTAGGGAGTTTGGGGTGGACATGTACACACTGCTATATTTAAAATGGATCACCAACAAGGACCTACTGTACCGCACAGGGAACTCCAGTTAGTGCCATTTAGTAGCCCAGATGGGAGGGGAGTTTGGCGGAGAATCAATCCATGTATATGATGCCTGAGTTCCTTTGCTGTTCACCTGAAACTATCACAGTATTGTTAATCAGCTATTGTTATTTCTTCGCTAAATCACGTCTGACTCTTTAGGCATCCCAGGGACCGTAGCCCGCCAGGCTTCTCTGTCCAAGGGATTTTCCAGGCAAAATGCTAGAATGGATTGCCAATTCCTTCTCCAGGGGATCGTCTCAACCCAGGGATCGAACTCACATCTCCTGCATTACTGGCATTACATCCTGCATTACAGATTCTTTAACACTGAGCCACCAGGGAAGCCCTAATCAGCTATACAAAACAATCCCAAATGAAATCACAATACAAAATAAAAAGGTGTTTTTAAAAAAAAAAAGAAGAAGAAGAAGCTGGGTCCTGCATACACTGTAACTCCCAGCTAACTAGGGCGTCATCATTCAAGAGAGGCTGGGGGCAGACGGGAAGTCCAGGGTCATGTTGGATGATCCAAGTAATAAATGCAAGAGAAACCCTCCGATCCCACACTCACATGTGCAGAAGATTAACATTCCTTGCATGCCTGCCCAACAAGGAATTCTTTATTTCCGTCTCCTTTAGGGGCTGGCGGAGGTAGAGCATCCCAGTGAAGGGCAGGTTAATCTGTCCCAGGACGTGATCCAGGTGAGGTGGATGCTGGCAAGCATGGCTGGGGAAACCCCGCCTGGCCTCCGGGGAGCCACACTGCCAACTGCCTCTACAGCGAGGTGCCAAAGGCCGGCCTGGAGCTGGCTCCTGGGGAGGCGCATACCAAAGGCAGCAGACAAGGATGAGTTTTAAAAACTGGGGAATAAGTGCGCTTTGTCTTCAGCATCATCTTGCTTCTTCTGTGGAGTCTTTGCCTCTGGTCCTGGCAAGTGTCCCTCAGCAGGTCCCCAAGTCTTCACCCCGCCCTGCTGTCTGCAGAGCCAGGGCCCACTGTGCCCCTTTTCGGGTCACTACTGACTTCTGTGAAAATGCCTCCCTGGGGCACCGGCCGTAAAGGTAGTGAAGGGTGGGGAGCCCCCCACAAGGACCCTCCTCCGGGTGTCACCTTCTCAGCTGTCAGGAGCTGGAGGCTGAGGCAGCACCCACAGAATGGACCATCCCTTCTCTGTGTGACTCTGAAAGGTCCAGCTGTGAGGGATCGCGGCTGTCCGGCCCTTCCTCCTCCCCAGGGTCCCACTCGTTATCACAAGGAAAGATACTGTTATCATGTTATCCCTTGTTATCACGAGAGAAAGACGGCTTTCCAGGCTGGGTCTCTGCGGCATCACTTCAGATTGCAGCTCCAAGCTCACCATGAGACAAAGTGTGATTATTTCCATGGGATACTGAATGGCTGGGGTGCCTAGGCAGCACTTTTAATGTGAGTAGTCACAGCTCTTAGAGGTGGAGGAGTCCTTGGGAATCACCTCCAGTCAACCCCCACATTTACCAATAAAGGAAATAAACCCCAGAGAAGGGTGTTCGGATAGAGCAGGTGATTCCCAAGGCAGCAAGATTAAGACCAGAACTTCCCTTCCCTGGAAGCAGGGAACCCGCAGCATCTGCCCTCAGGAACAAGACTAAACTCACCACAAAAGGGTTTTAGATGTGGTGTCAAGGAGACCTCGCTGGTAATGAAGATTATTAAATACTAGAACAGACAGCCACAGGGATTGTGAAATCGTCCTCCCTGGAGATCTTTTAAAATAGGACAGTTAACCATCTGTCTGAGATGGTTTAAGTACAGCCCTGCCTTGGAGGTAGGAACATGGTGGATGACCCCCCTCCCATCACATTTGGGGTTCTGTGATCACACCTGGATGTAGGTGCACCCTGGGGACCCAGGGGGGTCTGGGCTGCCCCCCAGGATTTGGATGCTGGAGCTGCCCAGAAGGTGGGAGGGGCAGTGCTCTCTGTGGATGAGGGGGGATGGGAGCTGCTCGGAGGAGGCTTTGTGGGGGCGTCTGGGGAAGAAGGGGCTGCAAGAACCAGAGACATCTATATCCCAGGACTCCTCCCCAGCCTCCAGCCCCTTCTAATGCCCACCCCCCAGCCACTCCCTGCCAGGCAAGTCCAGTGGGCTGCAGCCCAGGCCAGTGGAGCCAAGGGACCCGAAGCAGCACGCAAGGAGCTCAGCAGCCCCGCTTTGTTCCCAAGAGACAAAGCACAAAACCCCACGGATGAAAGAACAGTCTTCCTCTTTCCTTTTAAACATCCACTATGGTTCTGGACTCATGAGAATTCTGGGGGCTTCTGTTCAGGACTCCAGTGGGGAATTGTGGAGCAGCAGGTGGCCAAGGTTGGACCAGCCTTGCTGGGTATTCAGTCCCTCTGTGCCATTGAGGTGGCTGGCACCTGAGCTGCACAATGTGGCTATGGAGCCTTGGGTCCAAGCACCCAGGGCTCCCCCATGGGTTGTCTCTTTTACCCTTTCTCCTCACCAGTTCCTGAGTCTCCCCTTTTCTGAGAAGCTAGGCTGGGCATCTCCTAGCACTCTGTTGCTGCTGCTAAGTCTGCTGCTAAGTCGCTTCAGTCGTGTCCGACTCTGTGCGACCCCATAGACGGCAGCCCACCAGGCTCCCCTGTCCCTGGGATTCTCCAGGCAAGAACACTGGAGTGGGTTGCCATTTCCTCCTAGCACTCTGTACCTCTCTAATTACTCCCACAAGTGGAATTAAAACTACGTTCCCACACCTCTGGCCCTGCTGGTCTACAGACTCCTTGAGAACAGGACCTGTGTCCCCCAGCACTGCCTCTCCAGGGCCTGGCACATAGCAGGCACTCAGAAAAATCCTTGTTTAATAAGTGAATGGATGGAAGGATGAAGGGATGGATGGATAGATGAAGGGATGATGAAGGGGTGGATGGATAGTTGGAGGGAGGGATGCACAGATGGGTGGATGGATGGATGGGTGGGTAGGTGGATGGGTGGATGGATGGAGGGATGGCCAGAGAGATGGATGAAGGATTGAAGG
This sequence comes from Budorcas taxicolor, assembly GCF_023091745.1. NCBI lineage: Eukaryota > Metazoa > Chordata > Mammalia > Artiodactyla > Bovidae > Budorcas > Budorcas taxicolor. Next base: position 151,911,670 of record NC_068914.1, on the reverse strand, counting down.
GGTGGATGGATGGGTGGATGGATGAAGGGATGGGTGGATGAAAGGATGGATGGAAAACCATGAGGTCTAACACACTAGAGGACGCCATTTACCCTTGAATGTTTCCAAAGTGACCAGATACTAGCCCCATGAGTTCTTTGACTTTCTTCCTGAACTCATGTGCTGAAGTTACTTTGGGAAGAGCAATAAAACAGGAAACTTCATTAGGGTCATCTGGTGGCTCCTTCCCATGACAGTAAACAGCCCCACCCACTACACCCTCACCCTTAGCCCCACAGCCTCTGCCAGAGACCTCAGGTTATAGGACATTCAGGTCCTGCTGGGTCATTCCTTCCATCTCTGGACAGCTCTGGCCAGGAGCAAATTCCCCATTAGGCTGAATTCAGTCTCTCCCGGTGCTGTCTTCCCTGCAGTTCTAACTCAGCTCCCAACTTCACATGGACACCAAGCACCCTCTCCCACGCTCCAGGGAGACCCAGGAGATGGCATGTGGCCTTTGGACAAGAAGGACTTGGAGATGAGGCTCCCTTTGCCGCTTGCCAAGTGAAAGCTTTGGTGAGTCCAGGCCTCTCCAGGCTTTGGGCTTGTCCTGTATAACGGGAGTTACGACACCCATGCCCCATAGGGCTGTTGTGAGGGCTACAATGAATCTGGTGAACAAGTGAAGTTGCTCAGTCGTATCCAGCTCTTTGTGACCCTACGGACTGTAGCCTACCAGGCTCTTCCATCCATGGAATTGTCCAGGCAAGAGTGCTGGAGTGAGTCTCCATTTCATTCTCTGGGGGATCTTTCCGACCCAGGGATCAAACCCAGGTCTCCCGCATTGCAGGCAGATGCTTTACTGTCTGAGCCACCAGGAAAGCCCAATTGAATCAGTACATTCCAAATGTCAAAGACGTTTAGATGCTAGTATTACTATTAAATAAATGTTCTAATAGAGATACTAAAGATATATTACAAAACATATTGAAAGTCTTCCTCCCTCTCCATGAATCTTCCCTTCTCCAGGCCAAAACACAAGTGACTGTCGCCTCCTCCGGCACACTTGTCTGTTTCTCTATCAGTGGTCCTCGTTAAAGGACCGCGCCGTCCGCCGAGCCGGTGGGACTAGCTCAGAGCAGCCGTTCCCACTCCGCTTTGGATGCCGTGCTTCTGTTAATGGAGCTTATGGTGCCCTTAGCCGTGTTGGCAGCTTCCTGTTGTGGTTTCTGTCCCTCTCGTCTCCATAATGAGACGGTTGCTCGAGATTTGACCCTGGAGGTGATTCGGTGAGAGGAGCTGGGATCTCGTTTTTTTTCATGCACTGTAGTGTGAGATTGCTGGGGAATCTTTGCCCTTGGGATTACAGTAGGAGTCATGTTCAAGGCCCTAAAGATCAGGTCCCCAACCCCACAAGGTCAGTGTCAGGCCCCAGGGGACTTTTGGCCTGGAAGAATGGGGGCGATGCCGATTTTCCGGGAAAGAAGGTCGAGTTAAACTCTAGTGTTTCAACAGTGTGAAAGCAGCCTGGGGCAGGGATAAAAGGGAGTTCAGGATGGATATACACACTGCTATGTGTATAACAGATAAACAAGGACCCGCTGTACAGCCCAGGGACCTCTACTCAATACTCTGTAATGACCTCTATGGGAATAGAATCTAATAAAGAGTGCATATAAGCCTATCTATAACTGATTCACTTTGCTGTATAGCAGAAACTAACACAACACTGTAAACCGACTATCCTCCAATGAGAAATTAATTTAAAAATATAAATAAAGAAAAGCACCTGGGTGTGGAGGGGAAAGAGGACCTGTGTTCTGGGTTCCTGAGCCCCGTGTACCACCCAGGGTAGGCCTGCAGCAGGGCCACTGGGAGTGGGCATCACAGAGCAGGTGCTGAGGTGCCAGGAGGAGGGGCAGCTGGGCACAGCGATGGGCCCACATGTGGGGAGCACCTGCCCACACCTTCCCCAGATTCCCTGTGCTTTCAGGAGCCAGGAACCCACACACACCCCCCCCTCCAGGACAGCAGGACCCCAGGGATGCTTCAGCTGTGTCTGTGAGAGCATTTCCCTACAGCCCACCCAACCTCAGTTTAAAAACCTTCGGATCAGACTGGCCAACCCTCAGTTTTTCACAAAGCAGGCTGCCCAGGAGCCAGCACCGTGGGGGCGTTTCTGGAGGGGGAAGATTCTCTCTCTCCTGATTTGTGTTATTATTTCCAGCGCGAGGGCTTCAGCAATCGTGAAGTCAGAACCTAGTTCTATAAATACTTCTGACTTGAAAAGCCACGTTCCCTTTCTCTACTTCAGAATCTGAGCCCGAGATGGCAGCACCTCCCTCACGTCCCACCCGCCGTCCAGAGGACGAGCAAGGTCGCTAATAAACACCACCAAACCGCATCTCCTTTCACGCATCGTGCATGAAAACATCGCAGCCCCTTGAACAGCAGACAAGTGTAAGGGCTGGTCTGATGAGCAACTGAACGCCCGCAAACCCCGCAGCCCTGAAACGTGGCGTCTCCAGCAGCTTTCCTCTGAAACATCGATTGTCCTGACTTTACTCCAGCTGAAGTGAAGGCGCACTTGGAAGGTTTAGTTAGTAAAGGAAGGGAAATCCAGAGGCTAACTCCATTCTTTAAAAAAAAAATCCTTTCAAGAGCAACAGAGCCTAGGGGCCTCCCCTGGTGGTCCAGTAGTGAAGATTTCGCCTTCCAATGCAAGGGACGTGAGTCTGATTCCTGGTTGGAGAGCTAAGATCTCACACGCCTCACAGCCAGAAAGCAAAACTTAAAACAGAAGCAATGTTGTAACAAATTCAATAAAGACTTAAAAAAAAATCCACATTTTAAATAAATCTTAAAACAACAACAACAAAAAGAGCAACAGAACCTCTTCTCAGCATGTGCACTGAACATCCCAGGTGGAGGAGGAGAGGTATTGGCAGGCATTAGCAGGTACACCTGCAGAAGGCAGTGGCGCCCCACTCCAGTACCCTTGCCTGGAAAATCCCATGGGTGGAGGAGCCTGGTAGGCTACAGTCCATGGGGTCTCTAAGAGTCGGACACAACTGAGCAACTTCACTTTCACTTTTCACTTTCATGCATTGGAGAAGGAAATGGCAACCCACTCCAGTGTTCTTGCCTGGAGAATCCCTGGGACTGGGGAGCTTGGTGGGCTGCCGTCTATGGGGTCACACAGAGTCGCACACGACTGACGTGACTTAGCAGCAGCAGGTATACCAGAATGAAGCAGTATTCTTGCTAGGAACTGTCAGTGATTCTGAGGCCAACAGAAGTCACGATGATACAACCACTCAGACAAAGCCTAACAGTGGGGAAGACTTCCAGTAGAGATGGGCAGGGGGTGGGACCACAGGAAGGTGCCATGCTGTGCCCAGGCATGCTCTCCATCTCTGGGTCCCAGTCTCCAGCGGAGAGTGCCCCCCTGACTCACATTCAGGTCAACCTGCACAATCTTTGTCACATGGAAGGGTTCAGGTAGCAGCGTTGGGTCACCCTCTTCCTACCCTCAACACACATACAAGCACAAGCACACACACACAGAAGGAGCAAATGGCTGTCTCAGGATGGAAAAAGAACAGAGAAACTTAAGGGTGACAGGCTTATAGTCAGACTGATGGCAGGCCGTTGCCCTTGGCCCCACCTCCGTCGTTCGGAGGTGATGCTCTCAGAGCATCCAGGGAAGGGCCGAGTGGGACCAGAGAGCTCTTCATGGAAACAGAAATAAAGGCCTCACAGAAACCCCTTTGCTCTTCTTGGGCTCTGAAGACATTCCGCACAACATGAGAGCTGGCTCCTGGCACAGATGGAATCAGCCTCCACCTCTCCCAAAGACTGTGTGACCAGGAAAGGTGAAAGGTCAGCGGGTACTTTGGTGGGGAAACAGATGCTAAGACAGAAGAGAAACCAGTTAAATTTATTCCAGCAAAAAGGTTGCATGAGAACAAATCACTGTATTACAGGTAACAAGCCTCAGCCAACCCTTTGTGGGCAGTGCCTAACTTTACATCTTTTCCAAGGTAACTCAAGGATGAAGAAATGGGTGCTGAGAGGGGAAGCATCCTTTGGCCAGTCGGGGTCTCTCCACCCCTGTGCTGCCTCACTTACAGAGATGGATCTACGCCTGTGATCCCAGCCAGGAAAGGGAGGCAGACTCAGGTCTGCCCAGGCTGGTCCATCACAGGTAACTTTCAGCAGGATGATCCCGAGTAGGGCTGTCACTGGGGGAGCTTGAACACACGCCTGGGTCCCAATCCAGAGGTGCTGACCCAGTCGACCAGGAACGCAGCCTGGCTTCAGGATTTTACATCATACCTTCTTGGACTTCCCCGGTGGCTCAGGTGGTAAAGAATCTGCCTGCAACACAAGAGACCCAGATTTGATCCCTGGGTCAGGAAGATCCCCTGGAGAAGGGAATGGCAACCCACCCCAGTATTCTTGCTTGGAGAATTCCATGATAGAGGAGGCTGGCGGGCTACGGTCCATAGAGTTGCAAAGAGTCAGACACAACTGAGCAACTAACACGTTCACTTTTCACTTTGCTGCAGAGCAAGGGGAAATGGGAGAGAAGAGAACCGAGCATTCTGACTTTTAAACTTCATTTCCAGAGAAAATAAGGGTGGAAATGAAAGTGGAAGTTTCTTCAGGCCCTGGCACAGGGCCAGAAAGGGGGGATGAGACAGGTGGAAGACTCACACCTGGTCCGCAGGTAGCAGCCCAAACCCACCTGGATGGCAGGGGAGCAGGACAGGCCGTTGAGTTTCCTGTGCTGAGACCACGCTGATGAGAAAGGAGACAGGCTGGACCCCTAGGAGAGTGAGGGTGTCTGACCCTTTGGATTGTCCGGTTTTGAGGATGAGGAGAGGGTCTGCCTGGTAAGGACAGCCAAGGTCACCACGGGCAGGTAAGCAGCGGACTCCATATGCCTGTGTGACCACAGAAAGACATTAGGTGACCTCTGAAGGTTCTCTGTAGATGGTTACTACAGCCATGAAATTAAAAGACGCTTGCTCCTTGGAAGAAAAGTTATGACCAACCTGCTGCTGCTAAGTCGCTTCAGTCGTGTCCGACTCTGTGTGATCCCATAGACGGCAGCCCACCAGGCTCCCCCATCCCTGGGATTCTCCAGGCAAGAACACTGGAGTGGGTTGCCATTTCCTTCTCCAATGCATGAAAGTGAAAAGTGAAAGTGAAGTCTCTCAGTCATGTCTGACTCTCCGTGACCCCATGGACTGTAGCCTACCAGGCTCCTCCGCCCATGGGATTTTCCAGGCAAGAGTACTGGAGTGGGGTGCCATTGCCTTCTCCGATGACCAACCTAGACAGCATATTAAAAAGCAGAGACATTACTTTGCCAACAAAGTTCTGTCTAGTCAAAGCTATGGTTTTTCCAGTAGTCATGTATGGATGTGAGAGTTGGACTATAAAGAAAGCTGAGCGCTGAAGAATTGATGCTTTTGAACTGTGGTGTTGGAGAAGACTCTTGAGAGTCCCTTGGACTACAAAGAGATCCAACCAGTTCCTCCTAAAGGAAGTCAGTCCTGAATATTCATTGGAAGGACTGATGCTGAAGCTGAAACTTCAATACTTTGGCCACCTGATGTGAAGAACTGACTCATTGGAAAAGACCCTGATGCTGGGAAAGATTGAAGGCAGGAGGAGAAGGGGACAACAGAGGATGAGATGGTTGGAGGGCATCACCAACTCAATGGACACGAGTTTGAGTAAACTCCAGGAGTTGGAGATGGACAGGGAGGCCTGGCGTGCTGCAGTCCATGGGGTTGCAAAGAGTCGGACATGACTGAGCAACTGAACTGAACTGAACTGAAGGTTCTCCATCCTCCATCAGGGCTGAGATACAGCTATGGGGACCTGGCTGGCCTTCCAGCCTCTGACACACACCTGCGGGGTCTTGCCTGACACAGGAGCCAAAGCAGAGACAGAAGAGCTGAGCCTGAAGCTTGCCTCTGCCCTGGGACTTAGCATCACCAGCAGCGTCCCCAGCATGCCATCCTCCCACTGACCATCCACCTGCTACCAACCTCCTGTCTGGTACAAAAGTCCATGTCGGGTCCTTTCTGTCTTGGCTACTCTCGTTCAAGCTCATGCTACCTGGATACCCAGGCCTGCCTATCCACGGGGTCAGCCCTGTGGACCGTGGCCTCCTGCTCACTGGAGTGCTGCTCCTGTCAGATCCCTGGCTGCCTTCCCTGAACTCACTGAGCCCGTGTGGGCAGCTCTGCCTTGCTGTGGCCTGTGCCTGGGCCCTGAGATCAGCACCAATAATCCCACCAACAAGGTAGGCTCGGCTTCACCAGCACCCCATGGACCAGGATGCAGGCCCCAGCATGCAGATGAAATGCAGCTGCCGGGGCCGCCTGACAACCATGGGGGACGGCCAGCCCCGTACAGCCGCCCAGCATGGGATCACAGCCCAAATAACAACCTAACCTGTGAAACCTTGGGGAAGGAAATGCAACCCACTCCAGTACTCTGGCCTGGAGAATCCCACGGACAGAGGAGCCTTGGGGTCACAAGAGTCGGACATGACTGAGTGACTTTCACTTCACTTCACTATGAAACCTGGCTCGAAAAAAAAAAATCTATGAAATTCTTGGTTTGCGAGAGTCAGGAAATTAAAACCAAAAAAAAAAAAAACAAAACAAACTACGTTGGGCAAGATTTTATCTTGACAGTGTTCCTTTAACTGACGTAAAATGTGAAGAAATGGACTGTAACTGCCTCCAAGGGAGGGTGCAGAGATTCCTCAATACTGGATCCAAGCTTAAAATAGGGATTAGTGGGCCTGATGAGAATGCCCATATGATTTTTTTAAATCTCTCCTCTGCAGTTCATTCGTCCTTACAGACCAGGAACTCACCCATTAACAAACGGGTCACCCCCCGAATCAGGCCATGATGACAACTTAGTGCCATGTATCCTGCTTTGTGATGTAATGGCCAAGACCTGGTGAGGCTGTGTGCAGTGAGGGCTCCCCTTCTGGGCCGGGGATGTGACAACCGGCCGGCAGAGGTGGCTGATACAGCGAGATGCTCCACTTCCAGCTGAAAGTCAAAGTCGCTCAGTTGTGTCTGACTGTAACCCCATGGACTATACAGTCCAGGGAATTCTCCAGGCCAGAATACTGGAGCGGGTAGCCTTTCCCTTCTCCAGGGGATCTTCCCAAACCAGGGATTGAACCCAGGTCTCCTGCACTGCAGGCGGATTCTTTATCAGCTGAGTCACCAGGGAAGCCCAAGAATACTGGAGTGGGTAGCCTATCCCTTCTCCAGCAGATCTTCCTGACCCGGTAATTGAACCGGGGTCTCCTACGTTGCAGGCAAATTCTTTACTAGCTGAGCTACCAGGGAAGTCACTTCCAGGTGGGTCTGTGCAAACCCAGGGAACTCTCAGGGGCCGAACTGTCCCCTCCCTTCTTCCCTTCTTCCTGCCCCAGAGGTCAGCCCACAAATACCTGGGCACCCGCACAGGCCTGAGTGGCAGGAAAGGGACTCCCTCTATCCTTGGTCTACTGCCCTGAGAGACTGGGAGTAGGTTTGTAGAAGAGAATGGAGGCACAGCAGGGCCCCTCTGTAAAGCCCAGAGTGGATAGAGGGAGAAAGCGTGCACAGAAAACCGAATGACAGCCAGCTTGCCCACTTCATGGAGTACGTGGAGATGGGGGGTGGGGGAGGGATAGAACCAAGAGGCGACATGACGAGTATGAAAAGGAAGGAGGTGCTGGCCCGAGCTGCAGTTGGACGAACATGCAAACACCATGCTTAGTGGACAAGCCGGAAACAGAAGTCCACAGACTGTGTGACTCCACAGTACGAAAAATCCAGAACAGGCAGAGAGAGAACATCCAGTACAGAGACAGAGGGAGATCAGAGGTGGACAGGGGTTGGCATCGGGGGATGGAGACTGCAGCCACTGAAGACACAGGGGTCCCTCCAGAAAGGACAAGAGCACCTTGGGCCTGGAGAGGAGAGTCCCATACCGTAAATGTCCTTAATGCCACTGAATTGGACACTGTAAGCTCTCTCATTTTGTGTTCAGTGGATTTTGCCACAATAAAGTAATAAAATGTTTTAAGTGCAACACAAACACATCAGTCCCAAGAACAAGCAGTGGTTTCCAGGTAGCCTGGGCCCCCAGGGCTGTGTCTCCTTCCTGCCCTGTGTTTGGAAAACCCCCGGAGACAGAGCAAGTCATTTCCAATCTCGGGGCCTCAGCCTGGGTTCCTGTCCCTCCTGCCACACGATGGCGGTGCTAAAGACACGTGGGAAATCTCTAGGAACATGCTCATCCACAGCCCCAGACGTCAGAGGATAGGCAGGCAGCAACACGTCTAAGGGTAAGTTACAGGAAGCCAGGCTTCAAAAAGCCTGATGGTACCAAGTCTTAAATAAGCAAATGCTTGTTGGGTATTTACCTCTGGCCACGCCATCGGCATGCAGATTGCCTTGGTGTATTTCACCGTCATAGGTGCTGACATGTGGTCAGAAGCTGAAGAGGCGGATAACGGGCTGCCCAGAGTGGCCGTGTCCAGAGCCAGCTGGTCCCACTTCTTCACGGACGGGACCCACTTTCTCTTAGGTTCTGTTTTAATCCTCAGATTGTGCTGATATGTCTGTACTGGTCCTGGCCACATGGAGGGATCCAGTGGTCACCGGGGAAATTTAAGAGCACTGGACTGATGGACAGGAGGTCAGTGTTCTCGATCCATCTTGATCATTGGTGTGTGACTTCAGGAGGATTAGAAACCTCTCTGGCCAGCAATACCCTCTTCTGTAATAAAGGGAAGTTGAACTAAAGAAATGGTTTTCCAACTATTTAAGGTGGCTCAGATGATAAAGAATCTGCCTGCAATGAGGGTTCAATCCCTGGGTCAGGAAGATGTACCAGAGAAGGGAATGGCTACCCATTCTGGGATTCTTGCCTAGAGAATCCCCTGGACAGAGAAGGCCATGGGGCTGCAAAGAGTTGGACATGACTGAGCAACTAACACTGACTTTTCAAGAAGCAGAATTCATTCTTTTTAAAAAATTTCTTTTATTATATATGTATTAATATAGTTGTGCTGTACTATATACTATGTTGTACCAATTTCACCAGACAGCAAAGTGACTCAGTTGTACACGTATAGACATTCTTTTTTATATTTTCTTTTCCATGGTGGTTTATCATGGGATATTGAATATAGCTCCCTATGCTTTACAGTAGGACCTTGTTGCTTTCCCCTCCTGTATAGAACACTTTGCATCAGCTAATCCCAAACTCCCAGTCCATCCGTCATCCACTCCCCCTCCCCGCTGGCAACCGTAAGTCTGTTTTCTGTGTCTGTGAGTCTATTTCTATTTCATAGCTATATTCATTTGTATCATTCTTTTAGATTCCACGTATAAGTGATATCATATGGCATTTTTCTTTCTCTGACTTACTTCACTTGGTTTGATCACCTCTAGGTCCGTCCATGTGTTATTTCACTCTTTTTTATGACTGAGTAATATTCCATTGTGCATGTGTACCACAACTTCTTTATCCAGTCATCTGTCCATGGACATTTAGGTTGCTTCCATGTCTTGGCTTCTGTACCATTCTTAAAATGAAGCTTGACTCAGAAGCCCAATCTATAAAACAGATGAAAGTGAGGAGCAGTTCCAGCTTCAGGAGGAGGAGGGAGGGTGCAGACCCCCTCCCCACGGCCTGAGAAGTTCCTGGAACACTCCCCTGGAACCCCGGGACTTCGTGGAACACAGTTTGAAAACCACTTGACAGATATTCAAAGTCCTTTTGCAACTGAAACCTGAAAGCCTTCGTTCCAAGCACCACTCCTGAGACATCCTTTAACACTGAGGGGCGACTTGGAATCCTCTCTCCCTTTGCTCAGAACTGCTCCTCTGTGTCGGTGGCCTTGTGCTGAGTTAGCAACGGTTTCAGGGAAGAATCCCTCTAAACCAACTTCTGAGTGCCTCCAGCCCAGCAGAGCCCTCTTTGGGGACAAGCTGTCCAATTCTGAACATGTGTGTTTTCTCTCAAGAGCCCTGAAATGATGAAGCTGGATGATCTATAAGGATTTTCTATCAACCATGGTAGCACCACTTCATTCTTCATAAACTTGATACTGTTGTCTTACTGGGTCCCTATAATTAACCTTGGCCAATAAATAACTGGGCAAGAAACGTCAGGGAGAATATGAGTCTCTCATCCTCGTTCTGGAAAGATCAACCAACAGAGACCTCCCCCAAGGAAGGAAACCTGTGTTTCGAACATCCAGGCTCAGGTCAACACCGTTCTCCCCACTCACTCTCCAGGCATTTAGAAATTCAAGTTTGCTGCAGTGCTGGGAAGAGGTTATACAACTGTTATGATGCAACGTTCAAGGCAGCCGACAACCCGTAACTCAGAGGCCCCGACAAACAGGAATATATAAATAGTGGCCGCAGCATAATTTATTTTCAGTATCTGGGAGTCGAGGGGATCTGCAGATCGGCTGTGAAGCATTTCGGCATTAAAGCCGAGGTGCTTAGCAAACAAGAAAGACGCAGGAGAGAGATGGAGGGGAGACAGATTGGTCTCCTTCAGAGAAGATGGAGCATCTGAACCAATTAACTTACAATTATGTGGTATGGGCAACGCCATACAATAGGGAAGGAATATTCTCCCCAGCCCCTTGCTGTGCTATTTGGATGGCGTGTATCCCCCGGGGGGCGAGGCACTCCTCTGGGGCTAGTCTCCACCCAGGGGCATGCACTCCTCTGGGGCTGGTCTCGAGCTGGAAGAGAGATTATATGGGAGACACTGTCCCAAACTTCACTCCCAGCCCCTGTCATCATTTTGCAGATTGCTGGCCTGACATCAGTAAACTAACAGAAAAACCCAGTTTGAATTTAGTCAAGCATCACAGTACCTTTCTTTGGGGAATGGCAAGAACACATTAGAAAGCTCTTTCTCCGCTTATTTTAAACCCATAAAACCTGAAGGAAAAGAATCTCTTTGCAGTTTCAGTTTTTCTTTTAAAATGTAGCAGCAAACACATTTTGATGGTGTTCTCCCAGAATGTATATTATATTGTACATGCCCCCCCGATGTCCCAAATAGTCCCTTTTTTCACTTTTGATTGATTTATTATTCCAATTAGAAAAGTTAAAAACATAAAAAAAAAAGAAAAGTTAAAAACAGGAGCCAAAAAAAAAAAAAAATTACAGAAGAACCTCAGTTTGTAAGTAACAAAAAATAAAATATACTGATGTGTGTGGGTTCTAAGTCTCTTCAGTCCTGTCAGACTCTTTGCAACCCCGAGGACGATAGCCCACCAGGACCCTTTGTACAAGGGATTCTCCAGGCAAGAATACTGGAGTGGGCTGCCATTTCCTACTCTTGGGGATCTTCCCAACCCAGGGATCGAATCCACGTTTCCTGCACAGGCAGGCGGGGTTTTTCTTACCACTGAACCACCAGGCAAGCCCCAGTTCCTCTCTACCGAAAACTTAAAAGCAGGAGAAATAAGTAGACTTCCGAGATACAGTAGGTTCTGTTTTAGACCACTGCAATAAATTGAATATCACAAGAAAGCAAGTCAAAAGAACATTTTGGTTTCTCAGCACATATAAATGATGTCTACACTTTGGTCTGTTGAGTGTGCAACAGCACTGTATCTCTAAGAACATGTTCATACGTTAATTATTGCTGAAGCATGTTCACCATCTTCTGAGCCTTCAGCAAGTCATAATTTTTTGGCAGTAGTAACAGCAAAGATCACTGATCACGGGCCACCATAATAAACAGGACAGTAATGAGAAAGCCTGAAATGTTGCAGCAATTACTGAAGTGACATGAGACACAAAGTAAGCAAATGCAGCTGGAAAAAACCTCTTGACACAGGGATGCTGCGAACCTTCATTTGTAACATCTGTGAAGTGTAGCAAAGCAAGGTCTGCACGGAGCAACGGGCTTGCTAGATGGCTCGGTGGGTAAAGAATCCGTCTGCAATGCAGGAGACTCGGGAGATATGAGTTTGATCCCTGAGTCAGGAAGGTCCCCTGGAGGAGGAAATGGCAACCCACTCCAATTTTATCAACTGAAAAATCTCATGGATAGAGGAGCCTCGCGGGCTGCAGTCCATGACGTCACAAAGAGTCGGAGGTGAATGAGCGATTAAGCACGCCTGTAGGAACGGAAAACCATTGAAATCTTACGGACATCATTAAGTGCGAACTATTAAAGACGTGTAGGTGCATATTTCATTTTAAATATTATTTAACGCATTACGGGCACAATCAAACCGAAAAAACCTGTGAGCAGATCAATCATGCCCTAGCTAGTGGGTCCCCTTGCACAAAGAGGTGCCCCCTAGAGGCCATCCCACTCCAGCCCCCTCCTCAAGCACGCCCACCTCAGGTCTCTCCCCTTCCTTCTTTCCCACAAGCCCTCCGGCTGCCCCCATCCAGCCTCACACCATTAGCAGCCAGAGTGACAGCTCTAGGGAGACACCGTCTGGCCTCTGCTTCTGCGCCTTTGCGCTTAGTCATGTGTGTCTTGAGACCCCATGGACTGTAGCCCGCCAGGCTCCTCTGTTCCTGGGCTTCTCCAGGCAAGAATCCTGAAAGTGAAAGTGAAGTCGCTCAGTGGTGTCGGACTCTTTGCGACCCCGTGGACTGTAGCCCACCATGCTCCTCTGTCTATGGGATTTTCCAGGCAAGAGTACTGGAGTGGGTTGCCATTTCCTTCTCCAGAGGATCTTCCCGACCCAGGGATTGAACGCAGGTCTCCCGCATTGTAAGCAAGACTCTTTACCTTCTGAGCCACCAGGGGAAGAATACTGAGATGGGTAGCCATTCCCTTCTCCAGGGGATCTTCCCAACCTAGGGATCAAACCCTCATCTCCTGAGTCTCCTGCATGGCAGGTGGATTCTTGACCCACTGCACCACCTGGGAAGGCATGCCTTCAGTAGCATCCGCAGATCCGTACCTCTCAGTGGAGGAGATGGATCTCACTCCCTCCTTAGGCAACGTTCAAGGGAGGGTTAAAAAAAAAATGTCTTTTTAATGGGCTTGGGACTGCAGCTTGCAGGTTGGTAAGAGAGCAGATTAGGACAGAAACCCCAGCCTGATGGTTAGGGGAAGGCTCTACTTTTGTTTCACCTGATGGTTCCGTCCACACGGACATTCGAGCACTGTGTGTTCAGAATCAGAGTTGCCACATCTTAAGCCAGGTTCTCTGTCCCTGCCAGGTAAGGGTCAAGCTGAACTGAGTTTTTGATTCATTTCTTAAATAATCTCATTCTATTTATTTTTGACTTTTGGCTATGCTGAGTCTTCATCGCTGCACAGTCTCCGTTTTCTCTGGTTGCAGAGAGCGGGGGCTACTCTCTCGTTGCAGCATATGGGCTTCTCATCGCAGTAGCTTCTCTTGTTGCAGAGCACGGGCTCTAGGGCAGAGGCTCAATAAACTGTGGAGCACAGGCCTAGTTGCTTCGAGGCATGTGGGATCTTCCTGGATCTGAAACTAAATCTGTGTCTTCTGTGTTGGCAGGATTCTTCACCACTGAGCCCCCAGGGAAGCCCCTGAACTAAGTCTTTTTCCCCAAGTTGGTTGAATCACTCTGGTTTAGACAGGGGCCCAAATTCACCCTGCAACAGCACTCCTGTCCATGGAACGCCAGGCCTGGCTCATCCCAGCTGATGGTGAGCCTGTTTGTCCACAGCCTTGAACTTCATGGTCGGGGGCCCCTTCATTTTAACCCCCATCACCTCTTGACACTCTGACTCCCCTTTCCCTAGAAGAGGTATGTGGGGCCGGCTTGAACCAGTTCAGAGAGGAGAGTGCTGCATCTCCAGAAATTGTGTGAACCAATTGTCAGAGAGAGCCAGCATTAAAACTGAGTTCTGCCCTCCTACAACTAAACAGATGATGACATTCAAAACAAACGGAAGAAATACTCAGAAGCGCATCACTTCCCAACCGTTTCACTCCATTTAGTGTCATGCCTGTTCTCGGAGTTCACCCCGTCACATCTGTGTGGCGGAAACACCTCCCACCATGGACCTCCATGTCTTCCCCAGGCCCACGTCCGGCCAGGATAGTGCTGTTATTCGAAATCAAGTCACGGCGAGGGTATTTACAGCAGGAAAACCAGAAAATGCCACCTGTCTGCCCTTGATGTGTTGTTTTGGGGTCTGCAGACTGGCCAGTGGCTTGGTTTTTCAGTCCCTCGAGCTCAGATTGCTCTTTACATTTTAAGAGCTGTGAAAAGTGCTCAGGACCTCACTCTGATGGGACATGAGTCTTGTGTCCATTTGAAAAGTAGCTGACGCTTTGTCTAAGTCGGGGGAGCCTTCCAGCCGAGAGAGGCTCTCCTACGAGGCTTCTTATCCCCCGACTGAGTCAGCGTCAGGACTCAGCTGACAAGGACTGAACCTGAAGGAGCTCGAGGGGAATGAATCCTGACGTCACCAGCAGAGACGTGTGAGCAGACCCAACAAGAGTAAAATTGTGTTTTGATGACTGGAAGCAGGAGATAAAGGAGAAAACACAGAACAACAGCCATCTCCGAATCACAATGTTAAGTGGGTGCTTGGCCATCATCCAGGTAATTGAATCAGCATCAGCAGCCTCCCCACCCCTTCTCTGCCCTCCCTCTGAAAGGTCTGTTTAGGAGCGTAATGATTGCCAAGATTACCCAAGTAATTACAAAATCTATCTGTGCCCTTTTATTTTCATAAGAGTGGTAATTCATCTCCATGTCATTCTGAAACCCATACATGGCTGAGGGCTCTTGAAGGAGCCACCCTCATTTAAAAACCAACCTTCTAAGTATCAGCAGAATTCCCTAGATGTTTAGCGAGAAGGCAGTGATTAAGTCTCAAAGCTGAAAAACAACAGAAGCAAACATCTCAGTCACCCTGACTCCCTGTACTCTGTTTCCGGCCCTGTCCCTCCCCACATTACAGCCAGAATCATCTTTCTGAGACATAGGGGTCACTTCTCCTTTAAAAACCTTCAAGTGCAACCCACTGTCAAGACCCAAGGGCCCAGTCAGATGCTATCTCTGGCCTGTTGTACCTAAGTTCTATCCTTAACGAGCAGGAAGCTTCTAAATCAGAGGTTCCCATACTCTGATGCACATTTAAATCACCCTGGAGCTTGAAAAATTCCCCACGCTCAGGCCACATCCTGTATCAATTAAATCAGAGTCTGCTCACATTTGTTGATGAGTTGTGTCCGACTCTTTGCGAACCCATGGACTACAGCTCGCCAGGCTCCCCTATCCTCCACCATCTCCCAGAGTTTGCTCAGCCTCATGTCCATTGGGTTGATCTGTCACTTTAGTTAACAGCAAAACTGGAATAATTTTTTGTTTTCCCAGATTGCCTGGAGAACTGGAAACTGTTCTTAGAACTTTTTTTTTTTTTTACAAATCTACTGTCATAATAAACACACAGTACAATCATTTGTTTTAGTGGTTTTCCTCCATTAAACTTTAAACTCCTGGAAAGCAGGATCTATATTTAATTTATTTGTTATATTGATGATATTTAAACAGCACTTGGCACCTAAGAGACACCCAACAGATGTTTGTCAAATCAGAAAACAACTGAATGAGCAGATAAACAAATGAATTCTATTAAGCGGGAGATACCGAAATATACTGATGCTTAAGAGGCCTTAAAAATAAGGGATAAGAAACAAGGCCATCGGCGTCACTGTAAAGGACAAAGCGCCCCATTTTACACTTAATTGATCACCATAGGCCTTGATAAATGACCGCATTGGAAAGAGCATTACCTGGAAATCAGGAGGCCCGAAGCCTCACCGTTTTCTGCTATTAACAAATAACATCTCAGTCATTTATTTTTATTAAGTACTCGATATGTTTCAGCTCTTGCATTCTTTGCTTGATTCTCAACAAAAATCCTACAAAGTCAGGACCATTAAAAACCTCATTTCACAGGGAAGGAAGCTGACGTCTACACAAGATAGTAAACTGCCCACATCCCCTCCCCAGCTGAGCCAGATTTGAACCCAGGGGGCTCGTCTTTTGACACAGGGGCTGCAGTGAGGACCACTCTTAGGACACTCCCAGTTTATGCCAAACATGGCTAATTCAAGCTAATGAAAAGTGTTTGCTTTTTCTGACGGTTTCTTACTTTCTTACCAAGCCCATGTCATCCTTCATAAGAGTAAACAAAATCAAACAGTGACTTCAGTGTTTGAAGTTCTTAAAAATTTTACTTTAGGGACTTCCCAGGTGGGCCAATGCTTAGGATTCCATGCTCCCAAAGCTGGGGGCACCAGTTCCATCCCTGGTCAGGAAACTAGGATCCTGCTTGCTGCACAGTGTGGCAAAAAAGAAAAAGGGAAAAGAAATGTATTTTAAGATAGATAAACAATAAGGACCTACTGTATAGCACAGGAAACTATACTCAATATCTTGTAATAACTGCAATGGAAAAGAATCTGAAAAAGAGTATACATAAGTGTATAACTGAATCACTTTGCTGTACATGGGAAACTAACATGACGTTGTAAACCAACTATTCGTGCTAAGTTGCTTCAGTCCCATCCGACTCTTCGTGACCCCATAGACTGTAGCCTGCCAGGCTCCTCTGTCCATGGGATTCTTCAGGCAAGAATACTGGAATGGGTTGCCATTTCCTTCTCCAAAATCAACCATATTTCAATTTTAAAAAAATTAGCGTATTAGTTCAAAAGGCCTCAGAGGCAGCCCCCACTACCTTTTCCCCCCTTGAGCAGACTCCCCGTGTGTCCACAATCAGCAGTGAAGTTCGAGCATGGCAGAGGCCGTTTGTCACCAACAGGAAACGCAGTGATCACCCTGCCTTTCATCTTCGAGTAACCTCCAGGGAGACAGGCAAGGCTGCTGTCAGGCTTTGTCCACAGAGGAAGCAGAGCTGGCCCTGGACACTCAGATCCTGGTTTAAAGCCTCGTGTTCTGTGATGACATCAAACAGAGCGTCTCAGAGGGCTCATTCAGCAAGGCTCACAACAGTCACAAAAGTAAGTGCTAGCATCTCCTTATCACACATCAGGAGAATCCGTCTGCTTTTGACGAAATTCCGTCCACAACGGAAGATGTGGGCGAAAATGCAGGAAAGCGCCCACCGCCATCCATGAGACCGTCACGCTGCCAACCTGCCTGGCCTCTGGAGGGAGCAGGCACCCGGAGAACACCAGCCATGATTCCTGCAGGTGGGGACCTGAGTCCCGTCCCAGGATCTCCAGGACACCACAGAAGTGAGTTGGGGGCCTGGCAGTGGCCATCATGAGAAAAATTAAGACTCACGCCCGTCAGTAACCTAAAGAGCGGGGAGAGGTTATTTGCACTCTGCAGTAATGTGCTTTGTTCTCTGCTCAAAGTGCCTTAACAGTGCAGCACCCATTTTTGTTCTGGAAGCGAGGACGGCTCTCTTGTCCAGGACAGACATAAACCCTGCTGTCACCCAGAGCAGTGGCCAGCGGCGGAGCATCCATGGAGCCATGCCTCGTATAGTCTGAACTTCACGTGCCATTGCTGTTCTCACGACCACGTGAAGAGGCGGACATTACCATTGTCCCTACTCCGCAGATGCAGAAGCTGAGGTCCAGAATGCTCCAGAGTCCTCAAGGCTCCACAGCGTAGCGGGGACCAAACCCCGGCCTCCGACCCCGAGCTCACAGCAGTGTATTGTCTCCGAAAAAGAGCGACATCATGCCGCTGTAATGAGGTTAAATCCTCTGAACTTTAGGGAGTCTGTGTGCCTGCTCGGTCGTGTCTGACTCTTTGTGACCCCATGGACTGTAGCCTGCCAGGCTCCTTTGTCCATGAGATTTCCCAGGCAAGAATACTGGAGTGGGTTGCCATGCCCTTCTCCAGGGCATCTTCCTGACCCTAGGATAGAACCTGACTCTCCTGCGTTAGCAGGCAGATTCTTTACCACTGAGCCACCTGGGAAGCCACGAGGGAGACTGAAGGAATCCCAGATCCTAGAAAAATCAGTCAGCTCAAGGGGCTCAGATATATTTCTGGTCATTAAAGCATCCCGTAAACACGAGGCCAAAAATCTCAGTGACTTAGATGACAAGAGTGGGAATAGAGGCCGAGTCCAATCCCAGAGGACCCCAAGGGGTGTCCATCTTGCGTTTGTCCTAGAACTTCATTCCATTCAGTATCACCTTCTCAGCCACTGGGGCTCTTGCCAACCCTCCCGTCTTTCCTGCAAACCATAGTGCTTATCTACGTGTCACAACTTAACCCTTGATTATATATTATCTTTCACTGCCCCCATCTTTCCACACATGCTAATCGTTGTCTACTTGACCAGATTATTATTCCTTGAGCAGAGTAACAAGGCTTCGTCCTGTCCCCCTTCCAATCCATCGTGTGTTTACAACAGACACCAAGGGTGCCTACTGACATGTAGAGGGTCCTTGATGCAAGCTACTCACTGATTTGTTAAATAACATAGACCAGGGGGTCAGCAGACTTTGTCAAGGACCAGAGAGCCACCGATTCAGGCACTGAGGTTTGTCCGGTTTCATCACATCCACCGTTGCGGGCTGAAAGTGCCCCAGACAATGCAGTGGGTGTGGCCGTGTCCCAGTGAACCTGGGACCAGACTCAGCCTGTGGGCCAGGCAGAGACTGTATTTGCCTGGACTGCGGGACACAGCCCTACAGCGGCAGGTTCTGTCCCCACCTTGGGCCTCCAGTCCCTTCCAGGGTCCCTGCTCCCCACCAAGCCATGTGTCTTTCCAAAGCCTCTCCCCTTGAACTTTGGTGTAGTTCAGCCCAACATTGCACAGTTCATTTTCCTCTGGGGATTCATACGTTAGTTCAGAAAGAGAAAAATCAACCACAAAGTGATAAGCTGCTGTGGTCAGTTGTAACAATAACAAGTAATTAGAAAGTTCTTTAAATGCATTCCACCCGTCCCTGACACTTCTTCCTGACCGCTTCCTACACATCTCTGTGGAAGGCATCTCAGAGAGTTAGAAACCTGCCTTTCACCTGAACTAAAAGTCCACAGCAAGCACTGATCACCCTGGCAGGAGGCCAATGGAAAGATGGTGAGGATAAGCGTTCCTTCCTCCCAACACCCTCCCAACACCTCTGAGAACAAGAAACACAACCAAGGAAAGAAGAAAAAACCGTCTTTTTTTTTTTTTGGCTAAAGTATTCCACCGTCACCCTTGATAGGACATAACATTTCAGAGTCCGTAAAGGGCTGCTCCCTTGAATTAATTGCAATGCGTATTAAATAGATTGTTTATTACTGCTTCTGGGTTTCTCTCCATGTTGGCAAAGATTGCTGTACCTGACCTGGACGGTTCAACAACACAGAGTCTGCAAGCACCGCCCAGACCGTTTACTCCACAAGAGTGAGGAGACTTGCCCAGAACTGTGGATTCTGCTCAAATCAGAAGGCCATCATGCCATCCCTAGATGACTCAGCGCCACTGCGATGAACCGGCCAGGACCACACACACCCACTTCATGTGACAGGCAGCTCAGAGTCCAGTGGACGATCCACCAACAGCCCACACAAGCCACTCTGCCCTGGGAGAAATTCCTCCACATGAAGTCAGGCCCATTGAACAGCAGCTTCCTCACTTACAGGACACAGAGCTGCCTGTGTTTCCACAGACCCAGCAGCTGGTCTCTGCATGGCTTCCGCCATCCCCTCCTCGGGGCAGTCGTGAAGCAGGGAGAGGGTGCACTGCCTCCGTCTGTCCCCTCCACATCCCACTGCCCTGAGTAACCGGGGACCGGGCCCATGCATGTCAGTCACCAGTCAGGTCTTAGGATGTTAAGCCTGTTATCTCTTCATGAGGACTCAAGGCCCTTTTCGCAGCCTGCTCTGGGCTCTGGGCAGCAACCGAAAAGATGCTATCATAGACACCCTCCAGGCCCATGAAGCCATCACCTGACTCCTGACGATAAGTGTGGAAGGACTAGATTTTTTGAGAGTGGCAAAGAGAGGCAAGAATGAGAACCAGAAGAGAACATGCAAGAATGGTCCTCACTCCAAAGAACCCCAGTTGCCCCAGGCCCTCTCTGGGTCAGGCAAGCAGAGCCTCAGTCCAAGCAGCTGCTGGGTCCAGACTAGAGATGTTCTGACTCTTTCTCCAGGTCACTCTCTCCTCCCCATCATGCCTCTTCCCTCCTCACTTCTGCCCCTTCTCACTCTGTTTCAAGACCCTCTGATGACTGTTTTCAGTCTTAACCCCTGGGACTTCCCTGGTGGTCCAGGGTTTAAGAATCTGCCTGCCAATACAGGAGACATGGGTCCAATCCCTGGTTCACGAAGATCCCACATGCTGCCAAGTAACTAAGTCCATGCGCTACAACAATCGAGCCTGCCTGCCACCATTCCTGAAGCCTGCATGTCCTAGGGCTTATGTTCTGCAAGAAGAGAAGCCTGTGTACCTCAGCTGCAGAGTAGGCCCTGTTGGCCACAACAACTAGAGAGAACCCGCATGCAGCTACAAAGACCCAGCACATCCAAAAACAAATCTTAACCGCTTTGCAATCTCACGGGACATCGAGCTATGTCTCCTACACCATTTCTTCCTATAATTGTAAACTTCCTGATAAACATGTCTCAGTTCACATCCTCTACCACATAAAAATATTGGGATGAACTGCCTTGGGATTTAATGTATCCCTTGTCCCTTATGCTGAACTTTGTTGAGATGATCGGAGCCCTGGCTGGGTAATTAGACAAGAAGAATCCCACCCCCACCCCCCAGGCTTCTACTAGAAATAATGGGTGAGGGTAATTATAACAGTAATAGCATTTTCATTCACAGAACATTTTACACATTGCAAATCTTTTCCGGGGATATTTTCTTCTCATCTCATCTAGCCTGTGAAGTTGTGATATGATGATCCCCAAGCTCCAGTACCCCAAGTACATGAACTGTGAACTTCCAGATGTTCAAGCTGGATTTAGAAAAGGCAGAGGAACCAGAGATCAAATTGCCAACATCCATCGCATCATCGAAAAAGCAAGAGAGTTCCAGAAAAACATCGACTTCTGTTTTACTAACTATGCCAAAGCCTTTATCTGTGTGGATCACAACAAACTGTGGAAAATTCTTAAAGAGATAGGAATACCACACTACTTGACCTGTCTCCTGAGAAATCTGTATGTAGGTCAAGAAGCAACAGTTAGAACTGGACATGGAACAACAGACTGGTTCCAAATCGGGAAAGGAGTACGTCAAGGCTGTATATTGTCACCCTGCTTATTTAACTCACATGCAGAGTACATCATGAGAAACGCTGGGCTGGAAGAAGCACAAGCTGGAATCAAGATTGCCAGGAGAAATATCAATAACCTCAGATATGCAGATGACACCACCCTTATGGCAGAAAGCAAAGAACTTTAAGAGCCTCTTGATGAAAGTGAAAGAGGA
Organism: Budorcas taxicolor; assembly: GCF_023091745.1. Taxonomy (NCBI): domain Eukaryota; kingdom Metazoa; phylum Chordata; class Mammalia; order Artiodactyla; family Bovidae; genus Budorcas; species Budorcas taxicolor. The sequence goes on along the minus strand of NC_068914.1, from coordinate 151,890,244 downwards.
GAGTGAAAAAGTTGGCTTAAAACTCAACATTCAGAAAACAAACATTACGGCATCTGGTCCCATCACTTCATGGCAAATAAATGGGGAGACAGTGGAAACAGTGATAGACTTTATTTTCCTGGGCTCTAAAATCACTGCAGATGGTGACTGCAGCCATGAAATTAAAAGATGCTTGCTTCTTGGAAGAAAAGCTATGACAAACCTAGACAGCATATTAAAAAGCAGAGACATTACTTTGCCAACAAAGGTCCATCTAGTCAAAACTATGGTTTTTCCAGTAGTCGTCTATGGATGTGAGAGTTGGACTATAAAGAAAGCTGAGCACTGAAGGACTGATGCTTTTGAAATCTGGTGTTGAAGAAGATTGTTGAGAGTCCCTTGGACTGCAAGGAGATCCAACCAGTCCATCCTAAAGGAAATCAGTCCTGAATATTCATTGGAAGGAGTGATGCTGATGCTGAAACTCCAATACTTTGGCCACCTGATGCGAAGAACTGACTCACTGGAAAAGTCCCTGATGCTGGGAAAGATTGAAGGTGGGAGAAGAAGGGGAAAACAGAGGATGAAATGGTTGGATGGCATCACTGACTCAATGGACATGAGTTTGAGCAAGCTCTGGAAGTTGGTGATGGACAGGGAGGCCTGGTGTGCTGCAGTCCATGGGGTTGCAAAGAGTCGGACATGACTAAACTGAACTGAAGTACCAGGTGAGGTTAAAACTAAGTAAAACTAGTTTCTCTTTCCAAGGGGCTGCCTTTACTGCTGTGCTCTGCCACTTCAAAAGGAAACGGACCATGAGCTGAGAACAACTGATAACACACACAGCTTCTGACCATCTCCTTCCACTGGCAGAAAGAGGGCAGTCACTGCTCACTCGTGTCACCCTTTGGTATAAAATTTCCAGCATGAAGAGCTGGGAATCCATACAGGCAGCACCAGCAAGGTGTCAGAGGCTATTTAAGTCATTTTAGGGTCACAAACTCTTAGGGGCATCCTGGAAGCTCTTCTTTCCCCTCCAATACATTCTGCTGCTGCTGCTGCTGCTTCTAAGTCGCTTCAGTCGTGTCCGACTCTGTGCGACCCCATAGACCGCAGCCCACCAGGCTCCCCCGTCCCTGGGATTCTCCAGGCAAGACCCCTGGAGTGGGTTGCCATTTCCTTCTCCAATGCATGAAAGTGAAAAGTGAAAGTGAAGTCACTCAGTCGTGTCCGACTCTTCGAGACCCCACGGACTGCAGCCCACCAGGCTCCTCCGCCCATGGGATTTTCCAGGCAGGAGCGCTGGAGTGGGGCGCCATTGCCTCCTCCACCAACACATTCTACAACCTGACAAGCGTAAAGGTTCTACACAGTCAGGGCTTCCCAGGTGGCGCAGTGGTGAAGAAGCTGCCTGTCAATGCAGGAGACAAAGAAGACACGGGCTTGATCCCTGGGTGGGGAAGATCCCATGGGGTCGCAAAGAGTCGGACACGACTGATCACAAACACACACACACAAAAGCAAACAAAACACAGAAAGGGGTACTGATGGAGCAGACTGTGTATTTATGTTTCTAGACTAGCAAGCTGTAAAACATCGGTTTACATTTGTATACAAACATCCATACGTGGCTGAAACCAAACATCTTCCAGTTTTATATCTATTTCTAAACAATTTAAGCATACTGTGTTCTTACAATTACCTTAAGTGGTGAATTTTATCTTAGTCATTGCAATGGTATAAACAACCTAAACCCAGACATTACTTTTTAAAAAATACTGTAACTTGTTTTAAGTTGTGGTTTACAACTTTGTAACACCAAATGTTAACACAGATCTTATCTCATAACAACAATTATAAAATAATCGAAGACTCCAATATTTGTCCCAGGTGCCATGATGAGGGGCTTCCCCGGTGGCTCAGCAGTAAAGACCGCCTGCCAATGTAGGAGCTGCAGGAGACACGGGTCTGATCCCTGGCTCGGGAAGATCCTCTGGAGGAGGGCATGGCAACCCATTCCAGTATTCTTGCCTGTAGAATCCCATGGACAGAGGAGCCTGGCAGGCTACAATCCACGGGATCACAAAGAGTCAGACACAACTGAAGCAACTTAGCACACACGGATGCACCATGATGAGGTTTCTGAAAACACAGGGTAAGTATGACCACACTATGGAAGGCAGTGGAAGTTGAAGTTACATGAATTTTAAAAGAATTTGCCCATTTTAAATGGCCTTTGACTAACCTGGAGCCTGCAACTTAGTATATTTGGATAAGCGATGGTGATCCAAATTTACAAACATGGACTATTCAAGTAGAAATTAGACAAAAGTCTGTATTCTTCCTAGAAGCTTACATATTTAAGCTTTGGTGGCGGGGGGGTGGGGGTGGGGGGTGGGGGGCGGATAAAGAACAAAGCTCTCAGACCAGGAGATAGGTAAACAACACAGCAGTGCTGAAGTCACTGCAGTATCACATATCTCCTTTCTCTGAGTGTGATCTCTAATCTTCAAGGTCTTTCACCTTTTCTTTCTTGTTTTCTTTATAATATGGAAAATTAAATAAACCTTTCAAGTTTTTAATCTTCCTTAGGGTGTAAACTCTGGAAGTTCAGGACTTGTGTATTCTCTTTCATGCCAACTTAGATCTCAGTGTTCTGAAAATCATGGGCTCTTATAGAAAGCTGATATTTAATGAGTCCATTCTACCAACTAAGGGCTGAGTAAAACAGAATCAGCATTTACATTCTGTATTCAGCACAAAGCACTGGGCCAAGAACGAGGGAGACGACGATACTACCTGAACTTATCAGAATGTAGACCTTGCCTAAAGACCTCCAGACTCGAAGATAAATTCCTTTATAAAAGAAATATTAAAGCTTTATTGAAACATTTTAACAAAAATGTACATCCAGTTATACATGCACCACAGTGATTAACAGTTCACCTTTCTCTCAAGTTTTTAAAAGCAAATCCCTCATCACAGGCTTTCCAAGCTTTCGGCCATCTTATCAGAAAAGACTTAGTGTATTGAGAAGCTGTCAGGCTCATGGCAGTGGGTACACATTTTGTAAACTTCTCAATCTTGCTTGAAAGCTCAAAAATTATCACTGGCGACAATAATTACCCCCTTGTTTTCCTGGAAGTGACAGGTGCACGTTATTTATTTTCTAAAAGTGTCTGTCAAATGCCTTCCTGAATAACCATACTTTGTCCATCTTCCTTTCAAGTAAAAATAGCGCTTGGTGAAAATAAAAATAAAAAAAAACTAGCTCAGCTTGCAACTCAAGCATCCAAGTGTTTTCCTGGAAGTAAATATGGCAGCTTGGAGCACGTGCTTTACGCATTCTTCCTATTTTTTTCACACAGAATTTTTAAAATGTACCAAAGAGTTGAAATGCAATAAAAGTAATAATTTTTCTGCCTTACTTCATATCTAGTGATACTGGCCTGTAAAGTGCGGTGCCTGCCAGGATTCCTGCTAAGACACCTGCACTTTCTCCCACCATTGTCTTTGCAGCATTCGTGCAAAGCGAGCACTGGGCATGAGTCACGTGAGTCTTAGCATTGTCGTGAAAATGGTTCTGACCCGCAGACCCCCTGAAAGGTTCTCAGAGCCCCCCCTACTCCCCAACTCCCGGCGTCGAGGACCACACTTTGCGAACCACCCGGCGTCCGAGCACGAGAAATCGCAGTATTCCCTCCCTGTTCAGTTACGCACGCTCGAGGCGTGTACATTACTACAGGTCTGACCGCGGAGCGCCAAGAGCAGAAGTGCCAGGCGTTCAGCTACGCTCGGGTACCCGGGATGCGCACAGCTTCGCGCGGGGGCAGCCTGGCGGTTTCCGTGGCAACGATCGCGGGCCCGCGCGGGGTGGCCATCGACCAGTGACGCCTGCGCGCTCCGCGCTCCGCCGACAGGGCTGCGGCGCCCCGCGGGCGGACGGGAAGATGGCGGCGGCGGGTGGCCCGGCGGGGAAGGGGCGCGACATCAGCCTGGCGGCCCTGCGGCGCCACGACCCCTACATCAGCCGCATCGTGGACGTGGCCAGCCAGGTCGCCCTGTACACCTTCGGTCACCGGGCCAACGAGTGGGTACGTGCGGGAGGACGGGGTCGGGGAGAGGCTGGGGGCGGGGCGAGCGGGGACGACTGTCCCGCGCGGTCCCTCGGTCCGGCGACCCCGACCGCCCGTCCCCGGGCCCCTCCCGTTGCGTTGACCAGACTCACGGAGCGCGGACTGGACTGAGTCCGGAGGAGCGGGTCGGACACCTCCCCCGGCACGTCCTAGCCGGCCGCGAGGAGAGCCCGGACGGGACGCAGCCCCGCGCGTTCCCTTCGCCTCGCCATCTCTCTCCGCAGCCGGTCATTACAGTCCCCTGAACGCCACTCACAAAAGCGAAAACACTAAGAAGTGGGTCCTGACGTGAGAGAGAAGAGAACAGCTTTGCTCTAAGTTCGTAACCGCGGAAATTCACCGAAAGGGGCAGGAATGGAGGGACGCGGGGACACCTGTCCCGCGTGGTCCCGGGGGAGGAAGCGGGCTGTGTCCCCTGTTTTCGGGGAATGTGTCGCCTGTGTTTGTGTAAAGGACTTTGACCGACGTAGTGGACAGTTTCAACGCCATCTTTTCAAATGCAGATATTCTACAAGTAGATGTTTGCCGCAGCGTAGAAAAGTGCCAGAGGCATAGTGTCTTAATTCTGCCGAGGAAATCCCAAAGTAGAGATGAGGGTCGGAAGTGTCGTTCCCTGGAGTGACTTGACACCAGGCAGGGCTAGAGTCTGGGGATTCAGAGAAGTTAACGTGTACACAAAGGGGTCCCCCTTGAGTAAAGGTGGTTTCCTACAGGCTCTGGACAGGGTCAGTGAGTCAGGCACGTGTTACCATAGTTACCGGAGGCTGAGTTACAGGAGTTATGTTTTCTTGCTTCCTGGACTTGTTGCCTTCAGACAGTGCATAATTCATCCCACAAAAGGTCATTCTTTCAGAGTACTCATCTTCAAGGTTGTGGTAGCAGGGCAAAAAGACGGAGACCTGGTTTAGCTGCAGGGCAGTTGCTGGGGCAAAAGAACTGTCACTGTGTCTCCACAGTGGGGGCTTTTGGGCAGAAACCTGATGGAGGTGTGTGGGACATTCTTAAGATAGAGGAGACAGTACTTGGAGGTGGACATAAAGGAGGAGGGTTCTTATGACACTAAATATGGATGAATGATGACTTCAGGCATTCAGCAGGAGGAATATGGAATGAAGAAGGGAAAATGAGCTGCTGTAAGGAAAGTTAGGGCTTCCCGGGTGGCATGGTGGCAGAGAACCCATCTGCCAATGAGGAGACCCGGGTTTGATCTCTGGGTCAGGAAGATCCCCTGGAGAAGGAAATGGCAACCTACTCCAGTGTTCTTGCCCAGAGAATCCCACGGACAGAAGAGCCTGGCACTAGGGAGGGGCCAGCTAGAGAGCCCTTGCATCACAGCTGCTGAGCCCGCTCCCCCTCAAACCCCCTCACCCTCAAGCCTGTGCTCCGCAACTAAAGAAGTGCCCGAGTGCCACAGTGAAGACCCAGTGCTGCCCAAAAGGAAGTACAGCCCATCAAATCAGAGTCTCTGGGTATGAGGCCCAGGCATCTGTTATTCGATGAAAGCTTCTTAGGTGACTCAGATGCTGCATATGTGCTTGAGAAAAGCAGGTTTAGAGGGTAAATGGAGATTGACTTTTCATTATTTTAACAGAATAATCAGATGTAGATTATGTTGTTTCGAAAGTGTCCACTAGTCTGCCAAGCCCCAGTAGTTTGCGGACTAGCATTATTTTACATTCTACTTTATTATCTTAAATTTTGAACTGCTGAATTTTTTTAGCACGTCTTAGATTTTATAATATAGTACTGTACTTTTAAAATTTAAGCTAAAATCCCTCAGAACTGTAAACTTAATACTTTAACATAAAAGTCTTCTTTACTTGCAGGACATAAGGAGGATCTAATAAAATTTTGCTTTCACTGTCTCTCAAACCCCCAAACCTGGGTTTGCATAGAAAGAAAAAAAATCTGATTACCCTGGATAACTGTGGAGGGAACAAGAAAATGCATGAATATGAGCTGTTTCAGCCATAATAAACCAGAAATTGACACCCAAAGGCCTTTTCATCTAAGTGTCATAGACCCTTTGATGAAAAATATGTTTTTAATAAAAAAAATCTAGGTGATGTAAGCTGGTCATCCCTTTTCAGTGGAGAAACTGAAACCACATAAATCAATTCAGAATTGCATGTTTTGAGTCGGAGAATAATTTCAGGAGAAGCATGCCTTGAATTTCCAAAACTAAAACATTAAAGCCCTTTTTTTCCCCTTAAGGAAAAGATAATTTCTGTTACTGCTTCGTTAAGGAAAAAACAAGTCAGAGGCTATTAGCTTTCTCTATACTGATCTGTTCTCAAGGCAAGAATGTTGAAGTGGTTTGCCATTCCCTTCTCCAGTGGACCACATTCTGTCAGACCTCTCTAGTCCAACCAGTCCATCCTAAAGGAGATCAGTCCTGGGTGTTCATTGGAAGGACTGATGCTGAAGCTGAAACTCCAGTACTTTGGCCACCTCATGCCAAGAGTTGACTCATTGGAAAAGAGCCTGATGCTGGGAGGGATTGGGGGCAGGAGGAGAAGGGGACGACAGGATGAGATGGCTGGATGGCATCACTGACTCGATGGACATGAGTTTGGGTAAACTCTGGGAGTTGGTGATGGACAGGGAGGCCTGGCGTGCTGCGATTCATGGGGTCACAAAGAGTTGGACACGACTGAGCGACTGAACTGAACACTGATCTGTATGAACATCCTGCCTAGGATATGGGATGAAATAGTCCAGAGTCAAATACTGAAAGACAGAAAAGTGTTCTGTCTTCATAGCAAGGGGTCACTTTACTTAATCCATTTAAGGATGATAAAATTACTTGAGCGTGGAGAAGCTCATGCTTCCAATTTCTTGTGTGCCTCTTCAGAATTATCATTTTAATATTACACTTTTGTTTCCTAAAGAAAGTGTTTTTCACCAAAAAGACAAGAGTACTTAAATTTTGAATGACACTGCTAAGGGACATAAAAAAGACAAAATATTGAGAGATTTAATAGAATGCTGAGATTAAGCCATGTAAATAGCATAAGTATATTTAAAATTCTGAGTTACATATTCTAACTACTAGTTAGTCAGATAAATGCATACCTAAGTTTTTTTTTTTAAGTAAGCAGAGTATTTTCATGAGCGCCTGGAGAGATGGAAAAGAGCCCTTCCTAGGGAACTGAAATGATCACTTCTCATTTTCACTTTACAAGTTTCCCACTTCCTCTGAGGCAGATTTCTTGCGTCCTAGCTGGGGGATGTTTCCGTCTTACTTTATTTCAATATTCTGCACCAAATAAGTGATTAATTGTCTGAGAACCGCGGCTGCATTGCTGTCTTCTGTGTAGCAGATGAGGCAGAGTGACAGGCAGGTCCTCTGTTCTCCTAGGTGACAGGACATGACGAGAGAAAAGGAGACGAGGAAACGGAGACGGAGGGGGACCAGTGGTTTCTGCGGCTGGCTGTGCCCCCGCCCAGAGACAAGTGGACAGCACGTTTACTACCGTCCCTTCTTTCTTAGGGGGCTGTGGAGCGTGTTTGTTTCCTTTGTCCAACCAGAGGTGTTGTGGCCCCTGTGCTTGGTAAAGAGAGGCGTCAACGGTTTGTTTGTAAATGGCAATAGGAGGGCACTTCCTGCTGTTTAAGCAGCAAAGTCACCACTGGCAAAGTCTGCTTTTCGCCTTTCCGCAAGAACCACCCCCACTTGAAACAGGATCGAATCCCTGTTCTCCAAGATGTGTGTGTTCTCTGACCTCTGTGACTGTTTCCCATTAGTGAAGAGCATATGCTTATGTTGCTGTTTGTTTTATTTCTTAGGAAAAGACAGATGTGGAGGGAACCTTATTTGTTTACACAAGGTAAGAGTCCTTCACTTTTATAAAGAAGCTGACAGCCTTTGAGTCACGTCTTTAGCTCTGTGTGTCACCCTTCCTCGAGTGGAGTTTTATTATAGTTCAGAGAAGTGCAGGCACCGAGTCTGAGTTTGAAGTAACTAGTTGACATACGGAAGGGAATACTGAATAATGTCATCTGTCTAGTGTGGTGAATACTAATTACAGAATATAATGTGAACTCCAGTATAGCTGAACTTAAATCTTTGTGTTCTTTTTAAAACAGAATGAAATATTTATTCTTCAGCTCAAGTGAGTGGTACAAAGTGCTTGAATATAGGGAACTGATGAGGAGCTGGGAGTGCACTGTTGAGAATGTTAGATCATTTAAGCAGTGTCTGGAAGAGAGCGTTATTGGCCACTCCTGCCTCTGACTCTTTAAAGAAGCATGATCCAAG